>NC_143129.1:139328004-141828004 GCF_059928025.1 Delphinapterus leucas
TGTATACATATGTCAATACATATCAATTGTACACTTTAAATATGCACAGTTTATTGTATGTCAATTACACAGAAAAAAAGTTTTGGTTTTTTTTTTTGGTTGTAAAAGATGGTAAAGCTCATAACCCAGTAGGTGTACTCTTCTGAAGCATAGAGATACAACCAAATGATTAAGTTAAGTGAACCAGGAACAATTACCAAGTAAATGCATTTGTAGGTCAATGACTAACTGAAGTGTAATGAATTATTTTAACCTACATGAGGGCTTTCAAGTAAAAGTGGCTTTGGAGCTAGGATGTGGGTCTCAATTAGAATCTTAAGAAAATTAGGGCGTGCCTGGACTCACAATTCTCACCTTGCTTAATTGAAGTGAATCTTGCTTTAGCTGTGGAGCTGGAAGCTTGCTTGTGCTTTTCATTGCCCCCATTTTACTTGATCCAGAACTCTTGATTTATTTCTAATCCCTCCACCCCCTTGCAATTTGACGGCCATGTTCTACTTCTCAAGCACCTCTCTAGCTTATTATTTCTTTAATTGCACCCCTTACCCATGCTGCTCTCCTTGGTCACATTTGCTCAATTAGTTTCTTAATTTTAGGCCAGGGACGTCACAGTTTTGTGCATCACGTTTTTTTTTTTTTTAACCATACTGACACTCATGATAAATGATGACTGTAAATACATTTGGCATAAAGAGTTGCTCCCATTCTAATTCCAAGACAAATTTGTAATCTTATAGATGGTCCTGTCATCTCATTTCTTATTTTTGGAGGAAAAAGACCTCATAAGTAGATAGAACAGAAGAAATATAGCTTTTAGGTGAAAAATATAGGGGAGAAAGAAAGGTTAGATTTCAATTACAGAAAAATAAAGTATGTGTGGAGCTGCCTACCTTATGCTCAGAATTGCTAAACTCTTTCTGTTTGGAGAGCCTTGGCAGGTCATTCTATTCCAGATGTGCTTTATGTTGGCCATCTCCTTTCAAAATAATTTGCATCTTCCTTTTCCTCTCCTGGCAATAAATTGTTGTAAAAAAAAAAAGAACATCAAGATTCTGAGCAGAGATGAAGATACATTATTTGAAAGCCAGAAAAAAAGGAGGTGCTAGGGATGTCCAACTCCACATCTGGGTATCTCTTGTTCCAAATGCTGAGTGTCATTTTCTGCTGTGCAAAACTCTTGAGAGCGAGTGTATTCTATGAGGTTAGAGTGTGGTCTTGAATTTTATTTGAGACATAAGAGTACTCATTTAATCCAATCTTTTCATTTTACAGTTAGAAAAGAAATGAAGCTCAGAGAGAAAATATAATTTGCGTAGGGCACACAGTTAAAAGAACAGTTGGGAAAACTGGGAGACAGGAAAACTTCTCTGGGAAACAGAGAAATCAGACTGTGAGCTGGACCCATGGCAGCAGGATGCATAAATAGCAGCTGAGGTTTCAAAGAGAGTGGACAAAGAGCATTTGAGTGACTCTTGAAGCAAGGGCAGCAGAGAGGTTGTGGAAGATTGCTGACTGGCTCAACCTGCTGTTGGACGCGTCTCTTGTTGACTGTGGTTTCTTAATCTGCCTTTACTAGTGGACTATACAACCAGGGCAAACACTCAAAACTCAACCAGAAAATTGTTTCCTCTGGGCTGGCAAGGCATAAAATCAAAAAGCCCTGTAAATCTGGACTCCCATATGTGGTTCTCAGCTGGTGTAAGTCCCTGAATGAATTATATGAGGCCAGAGAAATTAATGCTACACACATGGGGGCCAAACTTAGAAGCAAAAATTACATCTGAGAAGACTCTGCCGGGTGCTAAGGAACTCTGGAAAGCAGACAGAGTCCACACTGATATGGTATGCTAACTATGGAGGACCCCAAGTAATATTATGATCAAGCATAGGAATAATGTATAACAAATGAGCAAGGACACAAATTGAAATAAGAGCAAAAAAGCAATAAAAGATGCCTTAATATTCAGCCTCCTCTAGTTGGGTGAAACCAGGTGGGTGTTAACTGTCACTTTCCTGCCCATTGGAAATGCTGCCTTGTTCTGAGTGAATTTAATGTCCTTTACACCTGTTAAAACCTGTAGCCAAATGAGTTAGGATGACCACTTTTCCTCCTGGACTCATACTAACTGACTCGAGAGTGAGTTACAGTCCCAAGAGAATTGCAGTCACACACTGGATGTATTTTTAATGTCAACCCAATCCAAAAATGGGCAGAAGACCTAAATAGACATTTCTCCAAAGAAGATATACAGATTGTCAACAAACACATGAAAGAATGCTCAACATCATTAATCATTAGAGAAATGTAAATCAAAACTACAATGAGATATCATCTCACACCGGTCAGAATGGCCATCATCAAAAAATCTACAAACAATAAATGCTGGAGAGGGTGTGGAGAAAAGGGAACACTCTTGCACTGTTGGCAGGAATGTAAATTGATACAGCCGCTATGGAGAACAGTATGGAGGTTCCTTAAAAAACTACAAATAGAGCTACCATACAACCCAGCAATCCCACTACTGGGCATATACCCTGAGAAAACCATATTTCAAAAAGAGTCATGTACCAAAATGTTCACTGCAGCTCTGTTTACAATAGCCAGGACATGGAAGCAACTTAAGTGTCCATCAACAGATGAATGGATAAAGAAGATGTGGCACATATATACAATGGAATATTACTCAGCCATAAAAAGAAACAAAATTGAGTTATTTGTAGTGAGGTGGATGGACCTGGAGTCTGTCATACAGAGTGAAGTAAGTCAGAAGGAGAAAAACAAATACCATATGCTAACACATATATATGGAATCTAAGAAAAAAATGTCATGAAGGGCCTAGGGGTAGGATGGGAATAAAGACACAGACTTACTTGAGCATGGACTTGAGGATATGGGGAGGTGGAAGGGTAAGTGTGACAAAGTGAGAAAGTGGCATGGACATATATACACTACCAAACATAGGGTGGATAGCTAGTGGGAAGCAGCAGCATGGCACAGGGAGATCAGCTAGGTGGTTTGTGACCACCTAGAGGGGTGGGATAGGGAGGGTGGGAGGGAGGGAGATGCAAGAGGGAAGAGATATGGGAACATAAGTATATGTATAACTGATTCACTTTGTTGTAAAGCAGAAACTAACACACCATTGTAAAGCAATTATATTCCAATAAAGAAGTTTAAAAAAAAAGAGTCATACAGTGTTTACAAAAAAAATTCTGTAGATGCTTTTACACAAGGAAATTGTTGTAACAATTATTCTATTCTGGGCCCTAGGATAGATATTGGTTTTTAGCACATTAAATGAAGGATAGATGGGTTTATGTAAATGCAAAATGAGATGACTGTCACCTGTGTCTTTAGGTAGTGGTGACAGCCTGATAGTTGGGGAGTTGTGATATTTTTTCACCACTTTTTAGAGGATCCTGTGGTTTTGGAAAGCTGAGAAGCAAGAAGGCTAAATGGTTTTTATGGCTATAATCATAGGGCTGGTGGGTAGAATTTAAATTTGTAAACTCAGAAGTAAGGGATATCAACAAGTGATTTCAGAGATGCTTTCTTTTTTGTCATTGATAACAGCTTTTGTTATTGATGGTTTAAATCTAAAATTTAAGATAATTCACAATGACCAGGAGACAGAATAGCCATAGTGTACCACTCAAACATAATTAGCACAATTGCCAGCAGTAACCACAGATGCTCAGTTGAGAATCATGTCCTGCATTACAGTATAGAAGAGCAAAATATGAGTAGGCATTTCAAAGATGTAGTATTATAATAATGTTAAAATAGGAATTAAGTTTCCAAAATTTGAAAGTAATTTATTTAAAGCTAAAGCGGATTGAAGATTATCTCTATAAAGACATAAATGTAGTTGGATTTGTTTTCTTATGTGTAAATGGAAAGGTAGAATACATTATGCAAGAGAGGCATCTGATGTAAGTTTTGGTCAGAGGAAACAAAAAGTCACTGAGTTACTAAAGGAGGCAACTTAAACAATACTGGCTGGAGAAGACTGAACTCCAATTAATAGGGTCAGACATTGTGGTAGAGAGGGAAAGCCAGAGTATTCTTCAGATTTTATCTAAGGTCTGTGTCCTGAAGTGGGTGAAGGACCAGGTCTTAGAGGTCAGTTAGAAAATTTCACCAGTAATCAAAAAAATGTAAAGTAAAATATAAGTGAAATGCCAATCCCATTTATTATATTTGTAATTATTTTATAACACCCACGCTTCATTCATTCACCCAGGGAGATTAGCTCACTTTCAGAAGTGAGGAGATGGAGTTTTTTGTCTGGCTGAGATCACAAAGTTAGAAATTATCCTAAACATGCCAAGAATCAAGACCTTCTGATTCAACATCCATATATGAGAAAAACTCTCAACAAAGTGGGTAGAGGGATTATAGCTCAACATAATAAAGGCCACATATGACAAGCCCATGGCTAACATCATACTCAACACCGAAAAGCTGAAAGCATTTCCTCTAAAGTCAAAAACAAGACAAAGATGCCCACACTCACCATTGTTATTCAACATAGTATTGGAAGTCTTAGCCACAGCAATCAGACAAGAAAAGGAAATAAAAGATGTCCAAATTGGAAAGGAAGTAATAAAACTGTCACTATTTACAGATATGATATTACATATAGAAAAACCTAAAGACTCCACACCAAAAAAAAAAAACTATTAGAATAAGTAAATTCAGTAAAGTTGCAGAAAACAAAAGTAATATACAAAAATCTGTTGCATTCCTATACACTAATAATGAACTACCAGAAAGAGAAATTAAGAAAATAATCTTGCTCTTTGACATGTGAGGATATAGCAGGAAGATGGTCATACTACAAACCAGAAAGAAAGCTCCTGTGAGAACTCAACAGTGCTGGCATCCTAATCTAGGACCTCCATCTTCCAGAACTAATTTCCTGAAGTGACAGTCTGACCATTCTCAATATTGGATTGGACTGAGGCAAAAACCAGGGCAGACCTGGGAGCAGAGAGTTGGAAAAATATACAGTGGTTGCCATGAGGATGAAAGGCTCTTGGTGCTGCAGCCAGGAGTCAGTGATGTGCCTCTGAGGTGGGAGAGTCAACTTCAGGACACTGGTCCACAAGAGACCTCCCAGCTCCACATAATATCAAATGGCAAAAATCTCCCAGAGATCTCCATCTCAACACCAACACCCAGCTTCACTCAATGACCAGCAAGCTACAGTGCTGGACACCCTATGCCAAACAACTAGCAAGACAGGAACACAAACCCAACCATTAGTAGAGAGGCTTCCTAAAATCATAATAAGTCCACAGACACCCCAAAACACACCACCAGACGTGGATTTGCCCACCAGAAAGACAAGATGCAGCCTCATCCACCAGAACACAGGCACTAGTCCCCTCCACCAGGAAGCCGACACAACCCACTGAACAAACTTTAGCCACTGGAGAGAGATAACAAACACAGACGGAACTATGAACCTTCAGCCTGCAAAAAGAAGACCCCAAACACAGTCAGATAAGCAAAATGAGAAGGCAGAAAAACACACAGCAGATAAAGGAGCAAGATAAAAACCCACAAGACCTAACAAATGAAGAGGAAACAGGCAGTCTACCTGAAAAGGAATTCAGAATAATGATAGTAAATATGATCCAAAATCTTGGAAATAGAACAGACAAAATGCAAAAAACATTTAACAAGGACCTAGAAGAACTAAAGATGAAACAAGCAACGATGAACAACACAATAAATGAAATTAAAAATACTCTAGATGGGATCAATAGCAGAATAACTGAGGCAGAAGAACGGATAAGTGACCTGGAAGATGAAATAGTGCAAATAAGTACTGCAGAGCAGAATAAAGAAAAAAGAATGAAAAGAACTGAGGACAGTCTCAGAGACCTCTGGGACAACATTAAACGCACCAACATACGAATTATAGGGGTTCCAGAAGAAGAAGAGAAAAAGAAAGGGACTGAGAAAATATTTGAAGAGATTATAGTTGAAAACTTCCCTAATATGGGAAAGGAAATAGTTAATCAAGTCAGGGAAGCACAGAGAGTCCCATACAGGATAAATCCAAGGAGAAACACGCCAAGACACATATTAATCAAACTGTAAAAAATTAAATACAAAGAAAACATATTAAAAGCAGCAAGGGAAAAACAACAAATAACACACAAGGGAATCTCCATAAGGTTAACAGCTGAACTTTCCACGAAAACTCTGCAAGCCAGAAGGGACTGGCAGGACATATTTAAAGTGAGGAAGGAGAAAAACCTGCAACCAAGATTACTCTACCCAGCAAGAACCTCATTCAGATTTGATGGAGAAATTAAAACCTTTCCAGACAAGCAATACCTGAGAAAGTTCAGCACCACCAAACCAGCTTTACAACAAATGCTAAAGGATCTTCTCTAGGCAAGAAACACAAGAGAAGGAAAAGACCTATAATAACAAACCCAAAACAATTAAGAAAATGGGAATAGGAACATACATATTGATAATTACCTTAAATGTAAATGGATAAAATGCTCCCACCAAAAGACACAGACTGGCTTAATGGATACAAAAACAAAACCCATATATATGCTGTCTACAAGAGATCAACTTCAGACCTAGAGACACATAAAGACTGAAAGTGAGGGGATAGATAAAGATATACCATGCAAATGGAAACCAAAACAAAGCTGGAGTAGCAATTCTCATATCAGTCAAAAGACTTTAAAATAAAGACTACTAGAAGACACAAAGAAGGACACTACTTAATGATCAAGGGATCGATCCAAGAAGAAGATATAACAATTGAAAATATTTATGCACCCAACGTAGGAGCACCTCAATACATAAGGCAAATACTAACAGCCATAAAAGAGGAAATCGACAGTAACACCTTCATAGTAGGGGACTTTAACAACCTGCTATCACCAATGTACAGATCATCCAAAATGAAAATAAATAAGGAAACACAAGCTTTAAATGATACATTAGACAAGATGTATTAATTGATATTTATAGGACATACCATCCAAAAACAACAGAATACACATTTTTCTAAAGTGCTCATGGAACATTCTCCAGGATAGTTCATATCTTGGGTAACAAATCAAGCCTTGGTAAATTTAAGAAAATTGAAATTGTATCAAGTATCTTTTCCGACCACAATGCTATGAGACTAGATATCAATTACAGGAAAAGATCTGTAAAAAATACAAATACATGCAGGCTAAAAATACACCACTTAACAAAGTGATCACTGAAGAAATCAAAGAGGAAATTAAAAAATACCTAAACAAATGACAATGGAGACATGATGACCCAAAACCTATGGGATGCAGCAAAAGCAGTTCTAAGAGGGAAGTTTATAGCAATACAATCCTACCTTAAGAAACAGGAAATATCTCAAATAAACAACCTAACCTTGCACCAAAGCAATTAGAGAAAGAAAAAAAAAACCTCAAACTTAGCAGAAGGAAAGAAATCATAAAGATCAGATCAGAAATAAATGAAAAAAACAAATAAAGGAAACAATAGCAAAGATCAATAAAAGTAGAAGCTGGTTCTTTGAGAAGATAAGCAAAATTGAAAAACCATTAGCCAGGCTCATCAAGAAAAAAAGGGAGAAGACTCAAATCAATAGAATTAAAAAAGAAAAAAGAGAAGTAACAACTGACACTGCAGAAATACAAAAGATCATGAGAGATTACTACAAGCAACTCTGTGCCAATAAAATGGACAACCTGGAAGAAATGGACAAATTCTTAGAAATGCACAAGGTGCCGAGACTGAACCAGGAAGAAATAGAAAATATGAACAGACCAATCACAAGCACTGAAATTGAAACTGTGATTAAAAATCTTCCAACAAACAAAAGCCCAGGACCAGATGGCTTCACAGGAGAATTCTATCAAACATTTAGAGAAGAGCTAACACCTATCCCTTCTCAAACTCTTCCAAAATATAGCAGAGGGAGGAACACTCCCAAACTCATTCTACAAGGCCACCATCACCCTGATACCAAAACCAGACAAAGATGTCTCAAAGAAAGAAAACTACAGGCCAATATCACTGATGAAAATAGATGCAAAAATCCTCAACAAAACACTAGCAAACAGAATCCAACAGCACATTAAAAGGATCATATACCATGATCAAGTGGGGTTTATTCCAGGAATGCAAGGATCCTTCAATATATGCAAATCAATCAACGCAATACACCATCTTAACAAATTGAAAGAGAAAAACCATATAGTCATCTCAATAGATGAAGAGAAAGCTTTTGACAAAATTCAACACCTATTTATGATAAAAACCCTCCAGAAAGTAGGCATAGAGGGAACTTTCCTCAACATAATAAAGGCCATATATGACAAACCCACAGCCAACACCATTCTCAATGGTGAATAACTGAAAGCATTTCCACTAATATCAGGAACAAGACAAGGTTGCCCACTCTCACCACGCTTATTCAACATAGTTTTGGAAGTTTTAGCCACAGCAATCAGAGAAGAAAAATAAATAAAAGGAAACCAAATCGGAAAAGAAGAATTAAAGCTGTCACTGTTTGCAGATGACATAATACTATACATAGAGAATCCTAAAGATGCTACCAGAAAACTAGTAGAGCTAATCAATGAATTTGGTAAAGTAGGAGGATACAAAATTAATGCACAGAAATCTCTGGCATTCCTATACACTAATGATGAAAAATCTGAAAGTGAAATCAAGAAAACACTCCCATTTACCACTGCAACAAGAAGAATGAAATATCTAGGAATAAACCTACCTAAGGAGACAAAAGACCTGTATGCAGAAAAGTATAAGACACGGATGAAAGAAATTAAAGATGATACAAATAGATGGAGAGATATACCATGTTCTTGGATTTGAAGAATCAACATTGTGAAAATGACTCTACTACCCAAAGCAATCTACAGATTCAATGCAATCCCTATCAAACTACCACTGGCATTTTTCACAGAACTAGAACAAAAAATTTCACAATTTGTATGGAAACACAAAAGACCCCGAATAGTCAAAGCAATCTTGAGAATGAAAAACGGAGCTGGAGGAATCAGGCTCCCTGACTTCAGACTATACAACAAAGCTACAGTAATGAAGACAGTATGGTACTGGCACAAAAACAGAAATATAGATCAATGGAACAGGATAGAAAGCCCAGATATTACCCCACGCACATATGGTCACCTTATTTTTGATAAAGGAGTCAGGAATGTATAGTGGAGGAAGGACAGCCTCTTCAATAAGTGGTGCTGGGAAAACTGGACAGATACATGTAAAAGTATGAGATGAGATCGCTTCCTAACACCATACACAAAAATAAGCCCAAAATGGATTAAAGACCTAAATGTAAGGCCAGACACTATCAAACTCTTAGAGGAAAACACAGGCAGAACACTCTATGACATAACTCACAGCAAGATCCTTTTTGACCCACCTCGTAGAGAAATGGAAATAAAAACAAAAATAAACAAATGGGACCTAATGAAACTTCAAAGCTTTTGCACAGCAAAGGAAACCATAAACAAGACCAAAAGAGAACCCTCAGAATGGGAGAAAATATTTGCAAATGAAGCAACTGACAAAGGATTAATCTCCAAAATTTACAAGCAGCTCATGCAACTCAATAACAAAAAAACAAACAACCCAATCCAAAAATGGGCAGAAGACCTAAATAGACATTTCTCCAAAGAATATATACAGATTGCCAACAAACACATGAAAGAATGGTCAACATCATTAATCATTAGAGAAATGCAAATCAAAACTACAATGAGATATCATCTCACACCAGTCAGAATGGCCATCATGAAAAAATGTAGAAACAGTAAATGCTGGAGAGGGTGTGGAGAAAAGAGAACACTGTTGCACTGCTGGTGGGAATGTGAAATGGTACAGCCACTGTGTAGAACAGTATGGAGGTTCCTTAAAAAACTACAAAAATAGCTACCATACGACCCAGCAATCCCACTACTGGGCATATACCCTGAGAAAACCATATTTCAAAAAGAGTCATGTACCAAAATGTTCACTGCAGCTCTATTTACAATAGCCAGGAGATGGAAACAACCTAAGTGTCCATCATCGGATGAATGGATAAAGAAGATGTGGCACATATATACAATGGAATATTACTCAGCCATAAAAAGAAACGAAATTGAGCTATTTGTAATGAGGTGGATGGACCTAGAGTCTGTCATACAGAGTGAAGTAAGTCAGAAAGAGAAAGACAAATACCGCATGCTAATACATATATATGGAATTTAAGAAAAAAAATGTCATGAAGAACCTAGGGGTAAGACAGGAATAAAGACACAGACCTACTGGAGAAAGGACTTGAGGATATGGGGAGGGGGAAGGGTAAGCTGTGACGAAGTGGGAGAGAGGCATGGACATACATATACTACCAAACGTAAAATAGATAGCTAATGGGAAGCAGCCGCATAGCACAGGGAGATCAGCCTTGTCCTTTGTGCCCACCTAGAGGGGTGGGATAGGGAGGGTGGGAGGGAGGGAGATGCAAGAGGGAAGAGATATGGGAACATAAGTATATGTATAACTGATTCACTTTGTTATAAAGCAGAAACTAACACACCATTGTTAAGAAATTATACTCCAATAAAGATGTAAAAAAAAATTTTTTTAAAGAAAAAAGAAGAATCTTATTTACAATTGCCTCAAAAATAATACCTAGACATAATTTTAACCCAGGAGGTGAATGAGCTGTTCACTAAAAACTATAAGACATTGAAGAAAGAAATTGAAGACACAAATAAAGGAAAAGGTATTCCATGCTTATGGGTTGGAAGAGTCATATTGTTAAAATATTGCTAAAATGTCCATACTACCCACAGCATTCTACAGATTCAATGCAATCCTTATCAAAATTCCAATGGCATTTTTCACAGAAATACAACAATCCTAAAATTTGTATGGAACCACAAAAGATCCTGAAGAGCCAAAGCAATCTTGAGAAAGAACAATAAAACTGGAAGTATCAGGCACCCTGATTTCAAACTGTATTACAAATGCATAGTAATCAAAACAGATGGTATTGGCATAAAAATGGACATATAGATCAATGAAATAGGATAAGAGGCCATAAATAACCCATGCATATATTGTCAATTAATTTATGACAAAGGAATAAGAATATACAGTGGGGAAATGAAAGTTTCTTCAATAAATGGTACAGGGAAAATTGGAGAGCCACTTGCAAAAGAATGACACAAGACTAATATCTTATACCATACACAAAAATTAACTCAAAATGTCTTAAAGACTTGAATGTGAGACTTGAAACCCTAAAACCCCTAAAAGAAAACATACGTGTCAAGCTCCTTGACATCAGTCTTTGCAATGATTTTTTCGATCTGACTCCAAAAGCAAAGGTAACAAAGCAAAAATAAGTGGGATTACCTCAAACTAAAATGCTTCTGCACAGCAAATGAAATCATCAGGGAAATGAATGGGACATTTTCTCCCCACTGAATGGAAGAAAATATTTACAAATCATATATTTGATAAGGGGTTAATATACAAAATATATATAAGTATTCATATAGCTCATTAGCAAAAAAAATATAAACCTGATTACAAATGGGCAGAAAACCTCAACACACATTTTTCCAAAGAAGACGTACATATGGCCAAGAGACACATGAAAAATGCTCAATATCACTAATCAAGGAAATGCAAATCAAAACCACAATAGGGTATTACCTCACGCTTGTTAGAATGTCCACTATCAGAAAGACTAGAAATAAGTGGTGGAAGGGATGTGGATAAAAGGAAGTTATTGTACTCTGTTAGCAGGAATGTAAATTGGTGCAGCCACTATAAAAATTAGTATGGACGTTCAAAACGTTGAAAGTAGAACTACCATATGAACCACCAATCCCACCTCTGGGTATTTATCCAAAGAAGACAAAAACACTAATTGGAAAAGATACATGCACCCCCAGTGTTCACTGCAGCATTATTTACAATAGCTAAGACATGGAAGCAATCTAAGTGTCTACTGATGGATAAATGGATAAAGGAATTTTGGCATATATACACAACAGAATACTATTCAGCCATAAAATCTTGCCATTTGCAACAGCTGGATGGACCTTGAGGGCATTATTCTATGTGAAGTAAGTCAGAGAAAGACAAATACTGTATGATCACTTATATGTGGAATTTATTTAAAAAATAAACAACGAGCTCATAGATACAGAGAGCAGATTGGTGGTTGCCAGAGACAGTGGTGGTGGTGGTGGGGGGTGGGCAGAATGGGTGAAGGGGATCAAAAGGTACAAACGTCCAGTAATAAAATAAAAGTCATGAGGCTGTAATATGTAGCATGGTGACTATAGTTAATAATACTGTATTGCATGTTCGAAAGTTGTTATAAGAGTAGATCTTAAAAGTCCTCATCACAAGCAAAATTTTTTGTAAGTATGTATGGTGGATGTTAGACTTACTATCGTGATTATTTTGCAATATATACAAATATCAAGTCATCATGTTGTACACCTGAAACTAAAATGTTATATGTCAATTACACCTCAAATGAAAAAAAAAAAAGAATCAAATCCTCTGGCTTCTAACCCATGTGATTTTTCTTATCTAGCACAGCCCTCTCCCCACTCCAGACAGAGCAAATTTCTGGCACATCACAACCTCACCCTCCTCCCGGGTTCATGATAAGTATTTCTCACCAGTCAGGATTCTCTTTAGGATAAAGTCCATATCAGCCTCAAGTTTCTTTCCTGAATAGCCCTGAAGCAGCTGCTCTCATCTATTTGGGGTTGGCATAGGTAATGAAATGGATGTAATTTTTTGCCTTAGACTAAAATGCCTACATAGTCTAAAGCCAGGTTAGCTTTTTTGCCCTTTTCACTTTGTTTAGATAATAAAACTAGATTGGTCAGCATCGTTTGTGCTGATTTTACCCTACACCACTTTTACCAGCCTGGAGTTTTGCCGGAATCTATGATGCAATGGGGAAAAGTTTAGCTCTTAAACAATATTTCATATATCCTGGAGGGAAACTTGAAAAAGAGTAGGGGAGGGCTTTCCTGGTGGCACAGTGGTTGAGAGTCCGCCTGCCGATGCAGGGGACACGAGTTCGTGTCCCGGTCCGGTAGGATCCCACATGCCGCGGAGAAGCTGGGCCCGTGAGCAATAGCCGCTGAGCCTGCGCGTCCGGAGCCTGTGCTCCGCAACGGGAGAGGCCACAACGGTGAGAGGCCCGCGTACCGCAAAAAAAAAAAAAGTACGGGAGAGCGGAGGCAGCATCTTCTAAAATTATTTCCCTTTAAGGGGAACAAAATCTCTTTTCAAAGAATCATATTGTAAACCAGAGATTTTAGTCTGACTCTTCTTTTAGCATAGTGTGAAATAACAACTGTCCACGCCTTGCATTTCTCTGCCCGAACCGTACCTCAACTAGTATCTCCATTGACAAATGAGTACTTCTGAATGAGTTTCACTTAAAAATAAATAGCTGATAAAGTCTTATGAAGAGAGGCAATAAAAAATGGTAGAAAGGTAATAGGGAATAGAGAATAGAGAGAAGAGAGAAGAACCAGGGTTTACATTGGGAACTGAGTCAGCTTTGTGCATCCCAATAATAAGAAAGACAATGAGGATCAAAGTGAAAGCTCTTTATGTCCTGTATATAAACATTTATCATGGTTATAGCTATTATTTACTAAACTCTCCCTTTATCAAAATCAGGAGAGAGCTGGGGCAATGGTTCTTCCACAAATACCAGAAGACAGGCTAGGCTGGCATTATCCCCATTACTAAGATGAAGAAGCAGAGGCTTAGAGATGCTGTCACACTCTTTGCCAGTGGAGGAATAGGAATGAGAATCTAGGTTTTGAGTGCAAGCTCATGGGTCTTTCCACTGTGTCTTCACAGTTCTTAAGAACCACCTGAATCTCTTTTTAAAATATAGATTCCTGGACATCATGCCACATCTTCTAAATTGGCATCTCCTAGAGTAGGATTGATGTATCTTGCTTTTAATCTAGACTTTCAAATCATAGTTATCCAGGTTTAGGAAACAGAGCTGAAGAATTTCTACCTCATTCTGCTTCTAACAGGCTAGATGTCCATACATAATTCCTCACCCCTTTCTGGACCTCTGTTTCTTCATCTGTAAGTTGGGTAAGTTAAACAAGATATTTTATTGAGGACTCTTCCCCAGCCATGAAGCCAAGATTTCCTGAAAGTAAATCAGGAACCAATTGCTGATTTTATTTAATGCGCTGTAATAAAACAAGATATATATTATGTTGGGGGTCTTTGAGGAATGCCCCAAAATGAGTTCTTCCAACCCATGCTCTCTCATGCTCCAACTAGAGTGAGCTTCCGTTTCTTGAACATACCAAGTTCTTCCTTGCTCCATGAACTTTGCACTATTTTTCTTAGCATCTTTATTGGAGTATGATTGTTTTACAATGTTGTGTTAGTTTCTGCTGTATAACAAAGTGAATCAGCTATACATATACATATACATATATACCCATATCCCTTCCCTCTTGCATCTCCCTCCCACCCTCCCTATCCCACCTCACAAAGCACCCCACAAAGCACCGAGCTGATTTTCCTGTGCTATGCAGCTGCTTCCCACTAGCTATCTATTTTACATTTTACATTTCGTAGTGTGTATATGTCAATGCTACTCTCTCACTTCATCCCAGCTTACCCTTCCCCCTCCCTGTGTCCTCAAGTCCATTCTCTACATCTGTGTCTTTATTCCTGTCCTGCCCCTAGGTTCATCAGAAACTTTATTTTTATTTTTTAGATTCCATAATTTGACCTTTCTCCCACATACAGTGTCCCAGCATCTTTGCATGACTGGCCCTTTCTCAACATTACTTTCAAATTTATAATCACTTAATCAATAACACTATTCCTGATTACACATAGCCCTCTTTCAATGGATCTCTGAATCATTATCTGTTGTTTTGTTTTGTTTTTGTTTTTTACAGAGAATTTACTTCTATGGAAAATTACATTTATTGATTTTTATGGTTTTTTTTTTTTTTTAACATGGCCTATTGAAAATGAGACTCCGTGAGGACAGGCACCTTGTCTTTTTTCACCAATCTCACCATCTGAAAAAGTGTGGCACATAGCAGGTGTTCATTAAATATTTGTTAAGTCAATGATGAATCAGTATAATCTTCTTTACACTTACTTTAATGTTAATTAGCACATTACTCATTCTGATTGGCCTTTTTCATGTCACTGATTCTTATCTTTTGGTCCTTGGTTGCTTACTGATGTTTAAACTGGAAGGCCTGGGTAACACATATGGGTTTTCTTTGCTATTGTACAATTAGCAATACTCTGAATCCTCTGGAGAAATTTCTGTACTCAGACAGTGGGAAAGCAAGAGTCCATGGAGGATTGCTCAGGGCACATCAGGGCCAGGCTGCAAAGCATCAAACATTACTTCTGCCCACATTCTCTTGCTACAAACCCAGTCAATGACCCAAATTTAATCACCAATGAAAGAGAAACAAAACCTTCCAATATGCTAAAAGCAGAAATATGATTGGTGATCACCTGACCAATCTAGCTACACACTTCGTTTGTAGCCCAGAGTACTATATTCTAGGCAGCAATATCTCCATTTTCTGTATTCACCAAACTTCTCTCAATTTTTCTCCTTTCAGAAATGTATTGAAATATTTTGTTCCGTTTTCCTTTGTTCCTTTTTGGAGTTTTATATTTAATCTCAAGGGGGTAAGTTTTAAGATGGAAACCAATGTTTGGTGTACTCCCTCAACTGGAATTGGAAGAAGATCTCTCTATTTTTAGTCCCTGAGCCCTACCCAACACTGAGAATTTCTGAATGGCTATATTTCATCCTCAGGTTTCTGCCTCTAAAACTTCGGCTTTCTTTATCACTTCAACATTTTTATTTTTCATGTCACTTCTTAGCCCCTTCATCTTTTTCTCTTTTCCTTCTCCTTCCTCATCTGACTACCAGCAAATTCTTCTTAGTTTATTGATGAGAGCAATTTTTTCCCTACCCTCATAACTCTACTTTCTGGATCATTGTCCTGGAGCTTATTTTCCTACAATCAAAATGATTCACAGCATTTCTTCCCTAAAGAAATTATGCAACTGTATACACAGGTAAGAAAAAAGGGTATGTGAAGGCTCTGGAACTAGATCACAGAGAGCTCTATGTGTGTATGTGTGTGTGTGTGTGTGTGTGTGTGTGTGTGTGTGTGTACACAACAAAGAGCAGGCAAGAGGTGGAGAGAAGGGGCTGTAGGGAGAGTGGTCTTAGTTCCTGAACAGTGTTCACTAGCTCTAGTTAGAACAGAAACAAAAGAAATATGCCAGATCATAAACTTAGATCATAAAAGGAAATTATGTATTATGGAAAACTATATGTTAGACATTTACCTACTTTCTCATTTAATCCTTCAGTGTTGTGAGATGTACATCATTAAACTTTCTAAATGTAAGAAAATTAAGACTCAAATAATTGTTCTAAGCCATACAGATAGTTACTTCCAGGTTTCCTGTTTCAGTGACTGTGGATGCCCTCTTCAATACACTTCAACATATTGCCTAGAGTCTGAAGTCGGACTTTTTAGTCTACTATTGAAATGTGGTAAGAATAAAGAAGATCTACAGCCAGAGAAGCCTGAGGACAGGGCCCAGCTTTGGAACACTGTGTGACTTTGAGTAAGTGGCTTAAGCTCTTTAAACTTCAGTTTCTTCACCTATAAAACTGTGAGAATAGTCATCACTTCATAGGCTTGGGATGGGGATTAAGTGAAATGTAGAATGGTTACCATAATGCCAAGATCAAATAGCCACTCAATAAATGTTAGCTACTATTATCATTTTCATCCAAATATGAATTTTTTGGCTCAATGTATGGAAACATCATGGTCAAAGTCATACTATAGTTGACTAACTTGGGATATGCAGTGTATCTCGAAGTATTAGACAAATTCTAATGCTGTTTTCTGCTATACAGGCCCTTCGGTTAGAGTCTTGACAAATAAAAGACTTACCTGCCATGGTTACAAATACTGAAATGCAAAAAATTTTGGGAAACCATTCTTTTCCATGGACTCATCCTTGGAAGTAATTTAACATAGCTCTTATTCTCTCCAGAAGAACGTAAATGTCAATATTTTTAGAAACATAAATACATGGTAAATGAACTCTTAAGTACATCTGTAGATACAGGAATGTGAGCCTCAATTCACAACAGACACAAGGTAATTTAAAATTGGAATGGAGAAGCCTGTTTGTTGAATGAGCATCAAGGCCTATAACTAGAGCATTTTGTCTTAAAATATTTCTTCACAGGGTAAGAAGAATGGAAGCACCAACCACCACAACCCATGCTTTGTTTTCATGAAAAACCAAGGTACACACAAGTCCTGCCTGCCTACCTCCACCCCACCCATCCTTGAACAACTCATACATGCTTTTGGCAGAAAGAGTAAAAATCCTACTGAAATCTTTTATCCCTTTTCTCTGAGTAGCTTTCTACAACTGGTTTCTGGAATCCTTACCTAAACTTCTGAGGTTCAGCCTAAACATTAAAAAGTTAATCCTGTCATACTTCAGTGTTGAGAAAATTTTAAGTAAAAATAATAGTATTAGAGCAATTTAACCAACATCAACTTATCAAGTTAGCAGAGTGTAGAAATATGGGTATTAAAATGGGAATCATACTTGGGATTTGGGACATTCTTCAATTCTATCTAGCCACTCTTTTTAAAATTTTTTATTGGAGTATAGTTGATTTACAAGTTGTGTTACTTTCTGCTGTACAGCAAAGTGAATCAGTTATACATACACATACATCCACTCTTTTTAGATTCTTTACAAAAGAAGAAATAGAGTTACAGATGTAGAAAACAATCTATGGTTACCAGAGGGGAAGGGGGGGAGGAATAAATTGAGAGGTTGAGATTGACATATACACATTACTATATATAAAATAGATACCTAATAAGGACCTACTGTATAGCACAGAACTCTACTCTGTAACTAGCCACTCTTGAGCAATTCACATCTTCTCTAGGCTTCAACTTCCTCATTTGTTAAAAGTACACTAATAATTGTTACCCTATAAAGTTTTTTGTTAATGTGTAATTGACATATAAAATTAGTATATTAGTTTCAGTGTACAACATAATGATATTTGTATATATTGTGAAATAACCACAAGTCTAGTTACACATCCATCACCATGCAGTTACAAATTTTTCTAATGATGAGAACTTTTAAGATCTACTTTCTTAACAGCAGATATACAATGTAGTATTATTAACTATAGTCACTACGCTGTACATTTTCCATCCTCATGTCATAACTGGAACTTTGTACATTTTGACCACCTTCACCCATTTCAACCCCCACACCCCTGCCACCTCCTTCATCTGGTAACCATCAACCTGTTCTCTGTATCTATGAACTCAGTTTTTGTTCGTTTGTTTTTCAAATTCCCCCTGTAAATAAGATCATACAGTGTGTGTCCTTCTCTGTATGACTTATTTCACTTAGCATAATGCCTCAAGGTCCATTCACATTGTTGCAAATGGCAAGTTTTACTTCTTTATGGCTGAATAATATTCCAATATCTGCAATGTATCACTTTTTTATCCATCCATCCATTGATGGATATTTAAGTTGCTTCTATGTATCGGCTATTGTAAATAACGCTGCAGTGAACATGGGGGTGCATATATATTTTTGAGTCAGTGTTTATTTCCTTTGGATAAATAACCAGAAGTGGAATAGCTGATTATATGTCTGCCACACAGCATTTGTTCATTTATTCTATAAATAATTTTAACACCTCCTATATTTCAGTTTCTGTGCTGAGTTCTACTGTTACAATGTGAATTATGAAACAGACAATTCTCCGAAGTAGTTCACAGTCTATCGGCGAGGAAAGCACATAAAGTAAGAAGCGTGTAATAAAGGCATGTCCAGAGAGCATATGGGAGTGAAGACATCTGAAGGGATACACATGGTATCAGTGGATAGAGTGCTAGAGGAGAGGTGGAGGTGGGCTAGGCTAAGGGTGGGAGATGTGTTCCACAAACATCTGAGCTCCTAACAGAGCTCAAGTTGCTCCTGTCTAGTCCTACTTGGCCCTGGCAAGGGTCATCCTTCCATGCCCAGGGCCCCACATTAGATTGCAGAGATTTACAAGTGCTCTGGACCATTGGAAATGGGTGAAGAAGGTTGTCTCGGTGGATGAACAGGTTGGGAGGTTGAAATGTTGCCAAACAATGGCCGATGATCTAGATACTGTAAGCAGACCATCCACATCTGACCACATTGAGAAGATTCAGTTATCTTCTAAGTGAGGCACAGTACTTTCTCAGAGAGAAAAGGGTATTCCAGAAAGCCCTCACATGGTTTTATGCTGCTCTCTAGCACCAGCAACCACAGGATATTTGTTCCCAAAGACTCAACATTTTCCCTCTGCAGACTTGACTTCTGCCCATGTGTTTCCCTTATTGTGGAACCTTCAGATAGTCAAGAGAAATAGACCAAATTTCTTGATCTTACACCTTGACTATAGATCTTTAAACTGAACAGAGAATTTAGCCTCCTTGTCCTTTTGCTCTAATCTGTTAACTTCTGCTGGGATGAAGAGTACAAGGACAAAGGGTAGTAGGATGGGGGTGAGCAAGGTTTGGACACAGTGGTTGACTCCAACTTTGATATTTCTGGAAGCCAGACTTTGGCAAAGCCAGATTGGGTTGCTAAAGAAGATGGCACGTTCTGCATCTATGTCCCAGCTTTATTTACTTTTTTTTTATCTTTTAAAGATTTCTTTTGATATGGACTATTTTTAAAGTCTTTATTGAATTTTGTTACGATATTGTTTCTGTTTTATGTTTTGGTTTTTTGGCTGCGAGGCATGTGGGATCTTAGTTCCCCAACCAGGGATCCAACCCACACCCTCTGCATTGGAAGGTGAAGTCTTAACCACTGGACATCCAGGGAAGTTCCAGCTTTAAAATGGAATGGGGTACATTTCACAGCCTCTGTTATACAGAAAATTTTGGGAAGTGGAATGATTTGTTTAAATTCACAGAGCAGAGCCAAGGCTAGATTTCACTTTCAAGTTCAGGGTTCTTCCCAGACCAATTCTTTCCATTGCTTTTATTCAGGCTGACATTTTGTTATTGCCACTGCTTTGTTTCATAATCATTAAAGTCAACGCTGTTTTCATTCTCCAGCCCTAACATTTTCTTGCTGTGTGAACTTGAACAACTCACTTTCTTTCTCTGAGTCTCGCATTCTCATCTGTTAGACAGAGATTCTCATCTGGGGAAAATAATACATACATACATACCCTTTATAATTATTATGAGAATTATGTGATTTAATCCACGTAATGCTTTTAGCATGGTGTTTTTCATATGATAATTGTTCAGTAATTTTTAAGAAACATTTTAGATACAGTATTTTTCAAAATGCCTCTCTGGCTCTAGGTTTCTCTTTCCTTTACAATACTATATGCTAAATCCTATGCAGTGTCGACTCATTTTTTACAAAAGGATTACACAAGACAGATATTCTCTGGATTTTTTATGAATAAAAAAGTTTAACACACAAAAAAAAGGTTAACACCTAAAATTCATTTTCCTAATTATTTTAATAATTTTATTATCTCTGTGCTTAGATTATTTATGTCTATTATAACTGTATGGTAGAAACACTATATAATGGTGTACTACTGTGTATATCTTTTCAACCCTGTTCAGTGACACTACCTTGATTGGTTGAAATGTATGGTAGGAGTATTTACACCATGGAAATGGTGACTGCTATAAATCAAGCCTTGATTTGTTGTTTTGTTGATTTTTCTAGACTTGAATTGATAGGTTAATAAGGAAGATTAAACTCAAAAGTGTGCAGTTTCTATAATACTGTAAACACAAATAATTGAGGAAGTTATTTTGGTATTCAAATACTATTAGAGGATTTAGCAAAGATTTAGATCATGCCATTAATAAACATATGAAGTTTCAACATATGTCTTTGTAGTTTCATTTTTGTTCTCCTTTACATTAATGTAAATGAAAATATCCAAACCAACAATCATGTCATCACCACACTCATTCTTCAACAAGGTGAGTGACCTCTTTGTAGATAGAAATCAAGCATATATTTGCAGTCTGATTTTGTCAAATCACGATTGAATTGCAAAAATAGTTTGACTGTGGATACAAGAGTTCAGCAAAAATCAACTAAAACATTCTATGAGAATCAGTTTGCTATATGGCATTTACAATAAAGATTCTTCTATATTTTACGTAAATTATGTGACATACATCCTGTATATCAGTAAAATGTATAATAAACTTTACATACACACACAGGTACACATTTTTTTCTCAGAGAGCTGGTTGTTAACTACTAACATACAGCTAACCCAAAATACATTTACCTTCTAGTCATTACCTCTCTGGTTCCTGAATAGATGATAAATAAACTCTAGGGTCCAGACACCAGTCAACACATATCCTAAGCCCTATATTACTTCTCAGGATGTGTTTTCCAAAAATGACCTTGTGTGAGTTAGAGTCACCAAAACCTAACTCTCTTGCTCTGCCCTGGGCAAAAGAGAATTATTCCCTATTAACCTAAACAAAAGTCTTTCTCAGGGCCTAAACTTGTAAATAAAGTATTAAGAGAAGTTGAAATTCACTGACATTCCTGTAAGCTCAGTGCTCAAGAAACTTGTGGGGTTCATCCCTTCCAGAACTCTTGTCTTTGTGGAATGAATATCATAACAAGCCAGTCTCAGGCTTGTCTCTGTGCTTTATCATTTTCATTCATCATCTCTAAGGCTGAGCTGGCCCGGGTTTCCCTTGTCTGGGCCGTGGATGTCCCCTGCTGGAAACCAGAGCTCACTGCAGCTGAGGGAATTGGAGCAGTGCGGCAGTGGATGTGAACGTCTGTGTGAGGATGCTGTTGCTGCCTGCACGCATCTTAACGGGAAACTGCTCAGAAGATTCACTCTCTTGTCCTAGTTTTACAAGCCTGTCCTCATTTACTGGTTTCATCAACTATATTAATAATAAACACTACTTATCAAGTGTTTAGCACAGTATCCAATGCATGATAAACTCTCAATAAAAATTTATTGAAAAAAATGAACATATGCCTAATCCTTGTCAGATACATTACACATTATCTCATTTAATCCTCAAAATAATCAAACAAGTTAGAATCTGTGATTAACTCATTTTTCTTCCAGATGAAGGAACTTGGGCCTAAAAGAGGTTAGATAACTTGTCACATCCAAACTATGTGACCTTAAGCAGTGTCAGAGTTAGCACAGGAATTGGATCTCCCTGTTTGCTGGACTCACTTCTCTGCCACACCATTTCCAAGGCTTTTCTCCACTCTGCCACTTACAAGCAAACTTTGTTCTTTCACTTGCTTTCATACTTCCCCACCCCCAGCATTCCTCCAGGATCAATCTCTTCCTTTGTCCTGCTTGGTACCTTGGCCAAATCCCTTACGTTTTCAGAGCCCGAGTTCTTCATCAGATAAATTAAGGGGGTGGATTAGCTGACTCTTAATTTTCCTTCCAATTCTAAAATGCTGATGCTTTCTTAATTTAATTTCAGAATAGACATGCTGAAGTCCAAATTGCTGGGGATTTCCTCTCTGGCTAAGGAAACAAAACTCAGTTATGTACTACTTAACAAATTTGTATCAAGAGGATGAAATTTAACCCAAGTTGGGGCTGCCCTTTAGGATTATTTTTCAGATCAGAAGCCATTGATCACTTACACGAGAGGTTATCAGTAGGTAGACAAGATGTGCTATTTCCCCCTTCCCTCCAGTGAGCTGAAGCATGGTTGGCAATTCAGACAACCAGTTGGGAGTTTTCACCATGTGACAAGCCCAAAGGCATTTCTGAGGCTTCCAGCACAGAGGCCTGTCGAATCTGCTAAGGAACCAGATGCAGCAGATAAAATATCTTTCACTGTTGGCATCTGGGGCCTGTGCTTGCCAGCTGAGAGAAGGGGCTAGGTGGCACAGTGCTGGGGGCGGGGATGGTAGAGAGACAGCAGTAGAACAAATCACACACTTTCTCTTTAAAGTAGGAAAAAAGCAGGTCTAGAGAGCATTTCACAATTCTGGAAAAACTGGATTAAATGAAAGTGAATTACATCTAGGTTTTATATCAAAGAACAGATTATGCATAGGTCAATTATATGTTGTGACCATGGACACTTGTTTTATTGAAAGTCTGTTACTGTTTTGCATTTCTAGAATGCAATAGTCTTTTTGTAACTGACTCAGTGCAACTGCATTCATCAAGGCCATCTTTATTTATAAACATTTTGGATATTCTAGTTCTACTCCTAATAGAAAATGCAAATTTACTGCATTCATTTTCATTGTCAAGCAGTAAATGCTGCTTGACTTATGTTGGTCCATGTTTCCCAATTTTGTTTTTCAGAAATACATTTCCTATTTAGATTCCTCAAATGGTATTCATTCAGTTCCATTCCTTTCCTTTCAATATAATTCATCATGTATTTATTGAATATCTACATTGACAGGTGTGATGATTACAGACATGAAAAGACAAAGTGTTTGTCTTCAATGAGCTTACAACCTAGAGGATCTGAGGAGATATTGCTCCTAGGATCAGTGTAGGGAGTTGGTGTAGAGAGCTGCAGGAGTAGAACAGTAGCCAAATTAAGGACACCTTTCTGTGTGTCATGGTGTTGTTGGATGGAGTTCATACTTCCTAATACAATGAATGTGTCTGTGTGTGTGTATATTTCCCTCCTTTGCTTTGATTTTCCAAAAAATATATGCTAAAAGGGATTTTTATAACTATGTCAACAGTTTTCTTCAGAGTAACTTTGTTGCATATTTTGTTTCAATATATTTTATGGATATCAAAATGACAAAAATGCTAGAAGAAAGTTACCCATAGCTCCATTCTATTTTCAAATCAATGTTATTTTTTTCCATGTCACTTTCTAGAACTTTCTTTTATCTACTTCCACAATATCATAGATAGATCAATAGAAAAACTAGAATGTTCTAATGCCAATTATTCTTTTGGGGTCTCTTGCCATCTCTTTTATCCTTATCCTTCCTCAGTTCATACCACTTCCCCGAACCCTAGAAAACAGATCACCTGGAATCCATATCTTTCCACATCTTTCTCTATACTCAAGCAGAAGCCCTAAGCAAGCAGTAATTTTATATTTGTTTTTGTTTTTCTAAAATAAAGGTCATGCCACACACTGTTCCCTTCATCTTGCGTTTCACACTTAACAAAACACTTACCAACCACTATTGCTGGACACTATTTTCAACCAGTGTGTTTTAATCTACAACTAATGCTGAAAAGAACATTCAGTATATATATCCTCACAAACTTTTCTCTATGGAATAGATTTTCAGGAGTTAGGACTACTAGGTCACAGGGTATGTATATATTTTATCATAATAGCTATTATTAAATTGCATTCAAAATTTCTGTCAGTAATATATCAGTGATTTGTTTTTCTCTGCATCCCCACAGGCACAGGTTATAACTTTAAAAAAATTTTTTGCCTATTTAATGAGTGGGAAGCACATTCCATGATTCATTTAATTTACATTTTCCTAAATACTATTGCAGGTTTTTTGTTTTGTTTTGTTTTTACGGAGTTTTGGTCTTTTTGGATTTGTTCTGTGGATTACTTATTCAGGTTATGCAAGTTAAACAAAACCAGAAATCTCTCACTATGTTCATTGTATCCTCTCATTCAATTTTTGCTAGGAGATAAATTGTTAGGCTCCAGGACAGGCATGAAATAAATTTTAAGACAAGAATAGCCGTCAATGCCACAGACCCCATAATGCTTGAATTGGAAACTTTGTGATTATATAACACTCACTCACTCAAGCAACTCATTAGAAAATACTTGATTTACATGACTACAGGTAAATTACATGATTTACATGTTAATACAATGATTTACATGACTAACACTATCCAAGGCCGTAGAGACTCAGATAATTAAAAATATGAAGGAATATATGGGGTAAGATCAAGACGGCAGAGTATGAGGAAGTGGAACTCACCTCCCCTCAAAAACCCATCTACATGAAAAACACATCTACCCGCAAAACAATTCTCACTGAAAACTAACTGGAGACTGGAAGAAAGACTCCTATACAACCAAGGCTGTAAGTAAGATCCACACGGAATCGGGTAAGAAGGGAAAGAAGTGATCAGGTGGGATCTGTGTCCCTGGGAGGGGTCGCAGAAGAGGAGGGGATCACATGGGTGGAGATCCTCCCTGGGGAGTGAAGTTTCAAGCCACATATTAGGTGCCTCAGCCCTGGGGTCTGGCACCAGGAAGAAAAGTCCCCTTGGCTGGTTTGAAAGCAGATTGAAACAGAAAGGGATGGTGTTCAGTTTCCTGAGACCACCCTGACATGTGCCCCAGACTGAGCCATGTACCCTGTCTGATCTCACTTGCTTCATGACACAGCTCCATACAGCCATAGCAGGCCAATATGGCTGAGGGGAAGGCTCAATTTTGAGGGATAAGGGTAGCTCAGATCCAGAGCAGGGGGGAGTAGCCACAACTGATGCTTATGAAGGTAGCACATTAGAAGTGGTCCAAGTTTCTGACTGTGATTAGGGCCAACACAGTCCATACACTAACCCATGCCAAGCACCCACACAAGCCCCTTTTGCTCTAGCACTGCTCCTGTCTTGGGTGAGGGTGCTGATGCTGGGAGAACACACACGTAAATGGAACAGAGTCAGCTCAGACATAAATCTCAGGAATTCTTTTCTGGAAACTTGGGACCTAACCACATCCCCAGTAGGATGGTGCTGGCTACTGAGCAGAGGAAAAGCCCCAGCTCATATCTAGCTCTGGCCCTCCATCTCCAGCCCCACACCCTCTACCAAGATAACAGCTGCCAGCACACCCTAGAGAAAGATGTGACTCATGCTCATGTCAGATCCAGCTCTCTCACCAAAGCCACTGGGCACACAGGATGCTTCCACAGTAGGACACCTCTTAAAGAGTGGAATAAATGTTTCACCTAATTTCATAGAGAAAGTTAAGCAAAATGAGAAGACAGAGGACAAGAATAAGAAAATTGAAAGAACAAGAAAACCCCTGAAAAAATGACTAGTGAATCAGAAATAATTTACCAGATAAATATTTCAAAGCATTAGTAATAAGGATGCTAACTGCATTAGGGTAAAGAACAGGTAAACACAGTGAAAATTTTAAAAGGAACTAGAAAATATAAAAAAGAACCAGTCAGAACTGAAGAATACAATAACTGAAATGAAAAACACGTTAGAAGCAATTAATAGAGGACTAGGTGCCACAGAAGAATGCATAAGTGATCTGGAAGACAGAATAATGGAAATCATCCAATCACAATAGCAAAAAAAAAAAATAACAAAAAAAAGAGAACAGGTTAAGGGACATCTGCTACAACATCAAGCATACCAATATTTACATCATAGGAGTCCCCGAAGGAGAAGAGAGAGAGAAGGGGGTAAAAAGTGTATTTGTTTTAATTATGGTTGAAAACTACCCAAACCTGAAGAAGGAAACAAATATATATTTACAGAAAGCACAGAGGATCCCAAACAAGATGAGCCTAAACAGATCCACAACCAGACATATCATAATTAGAATGGCAAAAGTTAAAAACATTCTTATGGCAGCAAGAGAAAAATCAAAGAGTCATATTTAAGGGAATCCCATAAGGCTATCAGCTGATTTTTCTGTGGAAACTTCACAGGTCAGAAGGGGGTGGCATGATATATTCAAAGTGCTAAAAGGGAGAAACCTGCAACCTAGGATATTCTACCTAACAAGATTATCATTTTAAATTGAAAGAGAAATGAAGAACTTCTCAGATAAGCAAAAACAAGGAGTTAATCAATACTAAAAGTACCTGAAAGAAATGTTAAAGTGTCTTCTATAAGGGGAAAGAAAAGGCTACAACAAGAAGTAAATATGTATAGAAAAGGGGAAATCCCACAAGTAAAGGCAAATATACAGTAAATGCTGAGGATCAACCACTTAAGCTAGTACAAAGATGAAAAGACATAATTGTAAAATTAACTATAACTACAATAATCATTAAAGGGATAAACATGAAGATGTTATCTTACATTAAAAACACAAAATGTTGGGGAAAGGAGCAAAAAATGTATATCATTTAGATTGTGTTTAAACTTAAATGACTACCAGTTAAAAACAAGTAGATATAGTTATAGGTCGACATATAGGAACCCCATGGTAACTACAAATCAAAAACCTACAATAGATACACAAAGTAGAGAGAAAGGAACACTAACATATCACTAAGAAAATCATAAAACCACAAGGTAAGAATCTAAAATAGAACTACAAAGCATGAAAATAAGCAAGAAAATGGTAATAAGTACATACCTATAAATAATCACTTTAAATGTCAATGGACTAAATGCTCCATTTAAAAGACATAATTTGGCTGATGAGATAAAAAGCACAAGACCCAACTATATTTTGCTTACAAGAGACTCACTTCATAGCTAAAGACATACACAGACTGAAAGTGAGGGGCTGGGAAAAAAGTATTTCGTGCAAATCAAAGTGATAAGAAAGCAC
This sequence comes from Delphinapterus leucas, assembly GCF_059928025.1. Taxonomy (NCBI): domain Eukaryota; kingdom Metazoa; phylum Chordata; class Mammalia; order Artiodactyla; family Monodontidae; genus Delphinapterus; species Delphinapterus leucas. Next base: position 139,355,681 of record NC_143129.1, read on the forward strand.
AGGTAGAAATATTCATATCATATTCATATGTACATAATACAGTATCACCTATTTATATAAAACAAATATTAACAAACATAAAGGGAGAAAGTGACAGTAATACAACAACAGTAGGGAGCCTTAACAGCCCACTTACATCAATGGGTAGATTGTCCAGATAGATAAAAAACAATAAGCTAACAGTGGTCTTAAATGACACATTAGTCCAGTTGGACTTAGACATCTACAGGACATTCCAAATATGAAAGAATACATATTCTTTTTGATGCATATTGAATTTTCTCCATGATCAATCACATGCTAGGCCACAAAACAAGTCTCAAGTTTAAGAGGATAGAAAGTATGTAAAGCATTTTTTTTTTACCACAAATGTATGAAATTAGATATCAATTACAGGAAGAAAAATGGGAAAAACACAAATATGTAGAGACAAACAACATGGTACTATAAAACCAGTGGGTCAATGAAGAAATCAAAGGAAATCAGGAAATGCCTCAAGATAAATGAAAATGGAAACACAACTTTCCAAAACTCTATGGGATACAGCAAAAGCAGTTCTAAGAGGGAAGTTTATAGTGTTATAGACTTACCTCAAGAAACAAGAAAAATCCAAAAAACTAACCTACCATCAAAAAGAATTAGAAAACAAAGCCCAAAGTCAGCACAAAGAAGGAAATAAAGGTCAAAGAAGAACTAAATAAAATAGAAATAAAAGACAATAGAAAAGGTAAATGAAACCAAGAGCTGATTTTTTGAAAAGATAAGCAAAATTGATAAACTTTTAACAAGGCTCATCAAGAAAAAAAGACTCAAAATAAGAAATGAAAGAGGAGAAATAAAAACCAGTATCACAGAGATACAAAACAATTGTAATACTACAGTTATATACCAACAAATTGGACAACTTGGAAGACATGGACAAATTTCTAGAAACATAAAACCTGCCAAAACTGAATCAGGAAGAAATAGACAATTTGAAGATACTGCTGAATAATAGTGACATTAAATTTGTAATTAAAAGAAACTTTCAACAAACAAAACTCCAGGACTGGGTGGCTTCATAGGGGAATTCTACTAAACAAATAAAGAAGAACTAATACCTATCTTTCTCAAACTATTCCAAAAAAATTGAACATGATGAAGTACTCTCAAATTCATTCTACAAGGCCACCATTACCCTGATACCAAAACCAAAGATACTACAAAAAAAGCATTTACAAACCAATATCTCTCCTGAATATACATGCAAAAATCCTCAACAAAATATTAAACAAAACAAATTCAACAATATATAAAAAGGATCAAACACCATGATCAAGTGGGATTTTTTCCAGGGATACAAAGATGGTTCAATATCTTCAAATCAATGTGAAGCATCACATTAACAAAAGGATTTAAAATATCAGATAATCCCTCTATGCCCACTTTCTGGAGAGCTATTATCATAAATGGGTGTTGAATTTTGTTGAAAGTTTTTCTACATCTATTGAGATGATATGATTTTTATTCTTCAGTTTGTTAATATGGTGTATCATATGGATTGATCTGCATATATTGAAGAATCTTTGCATCCCTAGGATAAATCCCACTTGATCATGGTGTATGATCCTTTTAATGTGTTGTTGGATTTGGTTTGCTAACATTTTGTTGAGGATTTTTTCATCTATGTTCATCAGCGATATTGGCCTGTAATTTTCTTATTTTTGTGGTATATTTGTCTGGTTTTGGTATCAGGGTGATGGTGGCCTCATAGAATGAGTTTGGGAGTGTTCCACCCTCTGAAATTTTTTGGAAGAGTTTGAGAAATATAGGTGTTAGCTCTTCTTTAAACGTTTGACATAACTTGCTTGTGGGGGCTTCTGGTCCTGGACGTTTTTTGTTGGAAGGTTTTTAATCACAGTTTCAATTTCATTACTTGTGATTGGTCTGTTCATATTTTCTGTTTCTTCCTGGTTCACTCTTGGACGGTTTACTTTTCTAAGAATTTGTCCATTTCTTCCAGGTTGTCCATTTTATTGGCATATAGTTGCTTGTCGTAGTCTCTTATGATCCTTTGTATTTCTGTGATGTCAGATATAACTTCTTTTTAATTTCTGATTTTATTGATTTGGGCCCTCTCCCTTTTTCTCTTGATGAGTCTGACTAAAGGTTTATCAATTTTGTTTATCTTCTCAAAGAACCAGCTTTTAGATTTATTGATCTTTACTATTGTTTTCTTCATTTCTATTTCATTTATTTCTGCTCTGATCTTTATGATTCCTTTCCTTCTACTAATTTTGGGTTTTGTTTGTTCTTCTTTCTCAAGTTGCTTTAGGTGTAAGATTAGGTTGTTTATTTGAGACTTTTTTCATTTCTTGAGGTAGGATTGTATTGCTATAAACTTCCCTCTTAGAACTGCTTTTGCTGCATCCCATAGCCAGGACATGGAAGCAATCTAAATGTCCATCCAGAGGAATGGATAAAGAAAATGTTGTACATATACACAATGGAATATTACGCAGCCATAAAAAGGAACAAAACTGGTTCATTTGTGAGATGTGGATGGACCTAGAGACTGTCATACAGAGTAAGTCAGAAAAAGAAAAACAAATACTGTATTTTAATGCACATATGTGGAATCTATATAGAAAAATGGTATAGATGATCTTATTTGCAAAGCAGAAAGAGACACAGATGTAGCAAACAATCGTATGGGTACCAAGGAGTTAAGGGGGAGTGGGATGAATTGGGGGATTGGGATTGACACATATACACTAATGATACTATGTACAAAATAGATAACTAATGAGAACCTATTGTATAGCACAGGGAACTCTACTCAATGCTCTGTTAGGTGACATAAGTAGGAAGGAAATCCAAAAAAGAGGAGATATATGTATATATATATAGCTGATTCACTTTGCTGTACAGTAGAAACTAACACAATGTAGTAAAGCAACTATGTTCTAATAAAAATTAATAAAAAAATAATAATCAGCCTAAATTAATCCTCATGTCAAAGAGACACATTTTGGGGTGTCAAATTTTGCTCCCCTATATAAGATATTTTCAGTAACATTTAAAGTAGAATAAAATATGCGTTTATCTAAGATCACAATGCACAAGCTAACCAGAATTTAAATTTATTTTGTTTTCAGTTGAATTCTTAATAAACTGGTGTGATGTTGCTTCTTTCCTGCTTATGAGAAGCTCTGATTGGCAATTGTCTTTTATTATAATATATAGTGAGAAATGATTATTAATGAATGGAATTGAACTAAAAAAATATCAGATTATCATCAAAATCAATGCAGAAAAAGCATTTGACAAAATTCAACATTCATTGATGATAAAAACTCTCAATGTTGGGAACATATCTCAATAAAGTTCATTTTTGACAAACCTAGAGTTAACATCATACCAACAGTGAGAAGCTGAAAGCCTTTCCTCTAAAATCAGGTACAAGATGAGAATGAACACTCTTGCCACTTCTATTTAACATGGTATTGGAAGTCCTAACCAGAGCAATTGGACAACAAATAAAAGAGAACCAAATTTGAAGGGAAGAAGTAAAACTGCCACTATTTGCAGATGACATGATTTTATATATATATATATATATATATATATATATATATATATATATACACACACATATACTTACACCCTAAAGTCTCCCCATAAAACTTTTAGAACAAATAAATAAATTCAGTAAAGGTACAAGATTAATATACAGAGCTCTGTTGCTTTTCTATACACTAAAAATGAACTATAGAAAGAGAATGCAAGAAAACAATCCTGTTTAAAATTACATCAGAAAGGGTAAACTATCTAGGAATAAACTTAACCAAGGATGTGAAAAGACCTATACTCTGAAAACTATGAAACATTGATGAGGAAATTGATGATACAAGGAAATGGAAAGATATCTTGCATTCATGGATTGGAATAATATTGTTAAAATGTCCACACTATCCAAAGCAATCTATAGATTTCATGCAATCCCTGTCAAAATAGCCATAAAATTTTTCACAGAACCAGAACAGATACTTCTAAAATTTATATGGAACAACAAAAAGGTCAAATAAACAAAGCAATCTTGAGAAAAAAGAACAAGGTTCTAATTATCATGTTCCTTGGCTTCAGACCATATTATAAAGCTACAGTAATCAAAACAGCATGGCACTAGCAAAAGAAAAAACAGAAACCTAGATCAATGGAACAGGATAGAGAGCCCAGAAATAAACCCTCACACCTACGGTCAATTAATCTATGACAAAGGAGGCAAGAATATACAAAGAATATATGAAAAAAAGACAGTCTCTTCAATTAGTGGTGCTTGGAATACTGGGCAGCTACATGTCAAAGAATGAGATTAGAACATTTCCTTACACGATGTTCAAAAATAAACTCAAAATTGATTGAAGACCTAAATGTAAGACGTGAAACCATAAAACTCCTAGAAGAGAACATAGGCAGAACACTCTTTAACATAAATTATAGCAATGTTATTTTGTATCACCCTCCTAAGTCAAAAGAAACAGAAGCAAACATAAACAAATTGGACCTAATTAAACTTAAAAGCTTTTGCACAGCAAAGGAAATGATCAACAAAACAAAAAGACAACCTGCTGAATGGGAGAAAATATTTACAAGTGATATGACTGATGAGGGATTAATAACCAAATATATTAACAGTTCATATAACTCAATATCAAAAACAACCTGATTAAAAAATGGGCAGAAGACTTGGATAGACATTTTTCCAAAGACAGCATATAGATGGCCAATAGGCACATGAAAAGATGCTCAATATCACTAATCATCATGGAAATGCAAATCAAAGCTACAATAAGTTATAACCTCACTCTGGGAAGAATGGCCATCATCAAAAAGTCTACAAATAACAAATGTTGGTGAGGACATGGAGCAAAGGGAACCCTTGTACACTGTCAGTGGAAGTGTAAATTGGTGCAGCCACTATGGAAAACAGTATTGCCATTCCTCAAAAACTACAAATGGAACTACCATATGATCCAGCAATTCTACTCCTGGGTATATATCCGAAGAAAACAAAACAATATTTTGAAAAGGTTTGTGCACCTCAATGTTCATAGAAGCATTATTTATAATTGTCAAAATATGGAAGCAACCTAAGAGTCCATCAATGGATGAATGGATAAAGAAGACATGACACATACACACAATGGAATATTACTCAGCCATAAAAACAATGAAATTCTGCCACTTGTAATATAGATGGACCTAGTGGGTATTATGCTTAGTGAAATAAGTCAGACAGAGAAAGACAAATACGGTGTGTTATCACTTATATGTGGAATCTAAAAAATAAAACAACTGTATATAACTAAACAGAATTAGACTCACAGATATAGAGAACAAACTGGTGGTTACCATTGGGAGAGGGAAGGTGGGGAGGGGCAAGATAAGCATAGGGGATTAAGATATAGAAACTACAATGTACAAAGTAAATAAGCAACAAGGATATGTTGTACAGCACAGGAAAATATAGCCGTTATTTTGCAATTACTTTAAATGGAGTATAATCTATAACATTATTGAATCACTATACACCTGGAACTAATACAATATTGTAAATCAATACTTCAATAAAAAAATGTTAGGGATCAAAGGTATGTTTTTTATTTATAAAAAAGTGTCCATTATATATAGGGAACAGACACATAAATAGAAATTATTATAGAATATGATAGTTGCTATAAGGGTGCCAGATATGAAGGGTTTGAAAAACAGAAGGGAGAAATTTTTGTCTGGAGGGGACCAGTAAAATATTCAGAAAACATTACTAGTTTATCTGAATCATGAAGGATAAGACAGGAAGATTTCACCCAGCCAGGAAGTCAGGAAAGCAGGTATAGGGGAGAGAGTATTTTTCTAGAAAGAAGAAATGACAGGAGCAAAGCAAAGGTAGTATGAATGTGTATAGTGGTCATGTAATGGCAAGAAGTGCCATGTTATGTGACGGTGGCATTTCTAGGGCCAAACACAGAGTGCCTTTAAGATGCATTAATAGTCTACTGGAGGCCTGGGCCTTTAATAAAAGCAATGTTGCCCACAACCACTGTCAAAGGAAATTAATGTGCTACTTCATACATCCCAAATATAACCTATACTTCATCTTCTCCTTTACTTCCTGATCCCAAAAGACTCCAAATGGACGTAACTGCACTGACCCAGCACTGACATTTCTCTTAGTGTAGCCCTATAACACTTAATATCATTCCTGCCAGGTAGCTAAAATTTTGTCCTGCCTTTTTCTAGTATGTTGATCTTCAAACTATCTTTGGTTGCAGCTCTGTCTTTGAAGATCTGATACTGACAACTCATTCCAATTCTTTCTCATCCCTTAACCTGACAGGATTCACAAGGCCAGGGGTGATGATAAATGAGACTAAGGCCCATTGTGAAAGGCCTTGAATGCCAACCTAAGATGTTTAGATTTCATGTCATTAAATAATTATTAAGTACCTACCGTGTGCCAGACATTCTTCTAGATGCTGAGCATACATTGATGAACAAGATTGACCAAGTCCCTATGCCATGGAAGGACATTCTAGTGGAAAATCTTAGAACTGCCCTATAGAGGAAAACATAGGCAGAACACTCTTTAACATAAATCACAGCAATATCTTTTTGGATCTTTCTCCTAGAGTAATGGAAACAAAAACAAAAATAAACAAATGGGACCTAAGTAAATTTATAAGTTTTGCACAGCAGAGGAAACCATAGGCAAAATGAAAAGACAAAATACGAATGGGAGGAAATATTTGCAAATTATGTGACCGACAAGGGAATAATCTCCAAAGTGTACAAATAGCTCATATAGCTCAATATCAAAAAAAAAAAAAACAATCAAAAAATGGGCAGATCTAAATAGACATTTCTCCAAAGAAGACACACAGATGGCCAAAAGTCACATGAAAAGATGCTCAACATTGCTAATTATTAGAGAAATGCAAATCAAAACTACAATCAGGTATCACCTCACACTGATCAGAATGGCCATCACCAAAAAATCTACAAATAACAAGTGCTGGAGAGAGTGTAGAGAAAAACGAACCCTCCTACACTCTTTGTACGAATGTAAATTGGTACAGCCACTATGGAAAGCAGTATGGAGGTTCCTTAAAAAATGAAAAATAGAGCTCCCATATGATCCAGCAATCCCACTGCTGGACAGATATCCAGACAAAACTATAATTCAAAAAGATACAGGTACCCCAATGTTCATTGCAGCACTATTTACAATAGCCAAGATGTGGAAGCAACCTAAATGTCCATTGACAGATGAATCGTTAAAGAAGATATGGCACATATATACAGTGGAATATTACTCAGCCATAAAAAAGAATGAACCAATGCCATTTGCAGCAACATGGATTGACCTAGAGATTATCATACTAAGTGAAGCAAGTCAGAAAGAAAAAGACAAATATATGATATCACTGATATGTGGAATCTAAAAAAAAATGATACAAATGAACTTATATACAAAACAGAAATAGACCCACAGACATAGAAAATAAACTCATGGTTACCAAAGGGGAAAAGGGGGGATAAATTAGGAGTTTGGGACTAACAAAAGGACACTACTATATACAAAATAGATAACCAACAAGGACCTATTATATAGCACAGGGGACTACAATCAATATTTTGTAATAAGCTATAAGGGTAAAGAATCTGAAAAAATAGATATATCTATGTATAACGGAATCACTTTTCTGTACGCCTGAAACTAATACAACATTATAAATCAACTATACTTCAATTTTTTAAAAATTGCCACCCTATAGAAAAGGTGGCTCCATAGAACTTTTTTAAGCAGGAAAGAATCTGTGTCCTAGGATGACTGCCTCATGTCATAACTTCCTATACCTTCATGTTTAGGCCTCTTTCAACCTATTATAAGCTTGCTTCTCTGTGGTAATTGAAAAAGGCAGATTACGATTCTTTCCCTCCATTAAAACTAATCCATTATTGAGATTCATTTTCCTAAAGCCTGTTAGGTAACAAATCTGATCAATAAATAACATTAAGAAGTAATACTTCATAATGATCAAAGGATCCATTCTTTAAGGACATAATCCTACTTTTGTATGCATCTAATAACAGGACTTTAAAACAAAGCAAAACTGATAAAAATAAAAGGTGAAATAGACAAATCTACAATTATTGCTAGAGATTAACACTCCTATCTCAATAATTGATGGAGCAAGTAGACAGAAATTTAATAGGAACATAGGAGACTTAACACCATCACTCAACATGACCTAACTAACATTTATAGAACACTGCAAACAAGAACAGAATATATATTCTTTTTAAGAGCACTCAAAATATTTACTTAGGGGTTCCCCTGCTGGCACAGTGGTTGAGAGTCCACCTGCCGATGCAGGGGACACGGGTTCATGCCCTGGTCCAGGAAGATCCCACATGCTGTGGAGCAGCTGGGCCCGTGAGCCATGGGTGCTTAGCCTGCACGTCCAGAGCCTGTGCTCTGCAACGGGAGAGGCCACAACAATGAGAGGTCCACATACCGCAAAAAAAAAAAAAAAAAAAAAAAAAAAATTTTTACTTACATCATTTGCTGGTCATAAAACAAGTCACAACAAACTGAAGAGTATCACAGTCATGAGAGGTGTTTTTTCACCACAATGGAATTAAAGTAGAAATCAACAGTATAACTATATCTGAAAGCTCCTTCAAATATTTAAAACTAAAAAAATCATTTCTAAATACACAATATGAAAGCACAGGGAAATTAGAAAATATTTTTAATTGGATAGAAATGAAAATGCATCAAAATGTGTGGGAGGCAACTAAAACAGTGCTTAGAGGAAAATTTATAGCACTGAGTGATTATACTAGGAACAAAATCTCTCAACACAATTATATAATCTTTCACCTTAAAATAGAAAAATGAAGAGCAAATTAAATTAAAAGAAAGTCAAAGGCAGGAAATAATAAAAATGGGCAAAAATCTATGAAAAAGAAAACAGAAGAACAACAGGAAAAAACGCCAAAACTCTTCCAATGACAGGCAAATAAACTTTATAAAACTCTAACCCAACTAATTAGAGATAAGAGAATATAAAAATTATTAATATTAGAAATAATAGAAAGATCACTACAGAGCCTAAAGACATTTAAAAGAAAGGGAATACTATGAACATTTTGCCAGTAAGTTGGACAATTTAGATGTAATAGGGAAATTATTTGAAAGACACAGCTACCAAAGATCACTCAAGGAGAAACAGATATTTTTAATAGCCAAATACAATATATTAAGGAAACTAAAGTTGTAGCTAATAGCCTCCCAATAAAGAAATATCCAGGCCCAGATGGCTTCACTGGTGAACACTATTGTCGGGCTGCCCTCTGTAGTTCTGCAAGCCTTGTAATTGCCCAGCCACAAAACTGAAGAAAGAGCCCAGAGAGAGCAACAGAGACGTCAGTGGTTTATTATATGGATAGGGAATCTTACAAGTCGGAAGCATCATCCTGGAGCAACACCCCACCATGTGTGGCAGAGAGCAGGAGGGACATGGCAGCAAGTCTTCGATACTCCTGGGAGAAGGAGGTTACCATTTATAGGGGGAATCTACGTCAGGTTGGATCATCAGTTACCAAGGAAACCAGTGGCTGGGACAGAGGGACAAGCAGGTAGGTAGTTACTGATTAAGCCCTATGACTAAGAGGATTGAATAGTTGTGTGATTAGGGTGTAGATGAAGCAGGAACTGGTTGAGCAGGGGATGTACAGAGAGCAAGACAACAGCCATCTTGAGTGGCCTGACCATACAACTATCAGCCATTTAAAATATATATACCAATTGATCAATCACTCATGAACTCTTCTAGAAAACTAAAGAGATGGGACACTTTCTGACTCATGTTATGAAGCAAATATTACTCAGATGTTTAAACCAAAAGCATTGTAAGAAAATAAAACTACTCCAATACAGATGTTAAAAAAAAAAAAGAAAACTAAAGACCAATATCTCTCATAAATACAATTCTTGAGAATTTTATTAAATCTACTCTGGTAATATGTAAGAATGATAATATACTATAACCATGTGGAATTCAGAGATGTAAATTTGTTTAACACTGGAAAAATCAGTAAGTTAAAATCACCTTATTAAAAGAGTAAAATAAAAAACCATATGATCATCTCAGCATGTGCAAAAAAGCATTTGATAAAATTCAAAACTCATTTATTTAAAAAACTCTTAGCAAACTAATAATAGACGAGATCTTTCTCAACCTGATTTAGGGTAACTAGGAAAAACCTACTGCTAACTTTGTGGAAAAACACTGAATTCTTTCTCCCTAAATTCAGGAACAAGGCACTCCTAATCAATATTATCCTGGAGATACTAACCGGTGCAAGAAGCCTAGGTTAAAAAGTAAAAGCCATCAGATTTAATATAAAGAAATGAAAATGTCTTTATTTGCAGAGAGCCTGATTGTCTAAGTATAAAATACTAAGGAATCTACAGAAATGCTACCTAAAACTGATACTTGAGTTTAGCAAGGCTTCACAACACAAAGTCAATAAATAAAAATTATATTCTTATGTACTGTTATAACTGAATCACATCCCAACAAAATTCATATGTTGAAGTCCTAACCCTTATTGTGACTGTATTTGGAGATAACCTGTATGACCCTCTTATAGGGCCTAAGTGAAGTCATAAGAGTAAAGCCTTAAATCCAATAGGACTGTTGTCCTTAAAAGAGACAGTAGATCTCACAGATCTTGCAGATTTCTGCGTGTACACAAACAGCAAGAAGGCAGCATCTGCAAGCCCCAGAAAGAGTCCTCACCAGACACCAACGCTGCTGGCAACTTGATCTTGTATTCTAGCCTCCAGAACCATGAGAACTAAATTTCTATTGTTTGAGCCACCCAGTCTGTGGTATCTCGTTAAGGCACCCCGAGCTAATACACCAGCTTTGAATAATAGAAATTGAAATAAAAACAGTATAGTAACAGTAGCATTAACAATATAAAATGCCTATAAATAAATGTAACCTGCATATATGTATGTACATATACACACACGTATATACCCATGTACATTGTAAATGTGTGTGTGTATATATATATATATATATACTCAGTCAATATTCAAAAAATATAGTCTCAGTGACTAAGCTATTATGAGTGGCTTTCATCCCTGTATATTATTAGAAATACATAAGTAGATGACTTTAGGTAACAGACAGTTATGAAAACTCAGAATAAACTTAGGAAGCTTGGGCATGAAGCTCAGCAGCTGTGGACACTTGTAGACACCATCTTGTCTTTGGTTACAGTACAAATTTAATTATAATTTCTGAATGTTTTTGGAATGAATGTGTAAAATGTTTCTTTCTCCTAATATTTCCTCCAGCTCACTGCAAGGTTCCAGGCAGTACCCTGATTAGCTAAAAGGCAGCACTTAAGCCATGTCAGAGAGGCTGTTTGTCAGAGTTTGATTAGGAATCTGGAATGACAGATAACTCAGACTGGTAGTGATTACCTGGACTAAAAGTGTTGAGAAAGGATTTTGAGATTGTGTTTGAACTCAGGGGACTATATTCAGAGGTGTGTCTTGTCTGACACTTTTTGGGGTATCAGCATGCATACCCTTTATTCGTCATCTTTGCCTGAAATGCCATCATTGGCTCCAGGAGACAGAATCAGGCCCTCAGCTGGAATTAAATAATGACACATATAGTCAGTCTTTGACTTGTAGCGCCATTCAGCTCACTGCCATATGTGAAGCAAACTTGGAGATTTTTCTTGCCCTTTCACAGTTCCTAAAGTCCACCACTATTATTGACCTTCTGAACTTAGCCATTTGATTAGCTATTTTGAAATGTTACATGAATGAAAATTTCTTTTGTTTAATTCACACACACACACACACACTTCCCAGAAGGAAAAACTAAAATTCACAAATTATTTTGACTTGCCCATTCAGGCAACTGCTAAATGACAAACCCAGACCTAAAATTTAGTTCTTTTATTCCCAAGTCCAGTGTGCATTTCAATACCTCAGACAAAGTATCTTCCAGTTATAAGAGTCAGAGTTACATAAGAACAACATATGATTTGGCCAAAAGTAGAAATCTACTGAGTTTCCTAAGAAAGACTCCACTTACCAATTTGTTTTAGGATCATTTCTCTTTTATGGTTAGGGGTTCTTTCTGGGGGATTTCTTCTACCATAGCATTTTTCACACTGTTTATAATTATTTTCTTGTTTCTTCTCTACTCAATCATAAGCAACTTGAAGACATTTCTTTAATTTCTATATCCATAGAGGCTAACACAGTATCTAGCTTATCATAGGCACCCAAAAAACAACTGGTAATTTAATGACTCAATAAATACAAATTATTTTCAGGTTTTTGTAAGATTATGACATTTGTCAAGAAAGTGATCTAAGAATTTGAAGAAATGTAATGATGTACCTCCACTGATTTAAATACAATATATCATTAATATCAGCTAGAGGCCTTGCACTGAGCCAGACACTTTAACATACATTTTTTTTCTTGATCATTCATAATAAGTCTGTGAAACATATTACTTAACCTTCTGTACAGATGAAGAAATTGATGCTCAGAGAGACTAACCAACATATCCTATTTCACACAGTAAGATCCAAACCTTTACTTTCCAAGTTCAGTGCTCTTTCTAGAACAATATTAGTTAAATTGGGGAAATACATATATTTTAGAAACTGTCTGGAATATTTCCTATAATGATGATTATCCGGATTCTACATAATTTTTCAGAGATTAGTCTTTCAAATTATGAGATCTAAAAACATATGTGAAATATTTATCTTCCATTTTAAAATTATCTTCTTTGTGTCTTCAAATTTAAAGTAAAATCTATTTAGCAGTGTCCTGGTATATAATGTGATCCTCTACTGAGCCCTAAGCAGGTCCAACTAGGTTGTAATTCAAACTTACAATAATTTTCCACTTGTAGCACATCCTCCCTCCTCATTTTGTCCTTTGGATAACCTCATAATGACTTTTACTGTATTTATGGAAGACCTTTCCAATTAGCCCACTGGAACTTTCAAATAGAGAAGAAACAAAGGGATGAAAAGAGGAAAGAAGAAAAGCGATGATCTGGGGTAGCATTTAACTAGCAGGAACTTTTCACAGTGTCAGGTCATAGAAATATAGAAAGTCAGAAGTCCTAGAGTTCTCACAATCCAGCCCCATAATATTTACAGATGTGTTTACTTTGGCATATGCAAAAAAAAATACTGGGTTTATAGTTAGCCAATCTTGGGTCAGATCCTGACTTTGCTACTTCCAGCTTTATGAGCTTTATTTAGTATGTTACTTTGCCTTGTTTTCCCTAGTTATAAAATGAGAATATTGATATGTAATGTACAGAATTGTTTTGAGGACCAAGTGTGGTAATATATATAGCACTTAGCTCATGCCTGGCACAGAGGAAGAGCTCATAAATGTCAGCCTCTCTGTTGTCTTTATTGTCATAATAGCATGGTGCTTCACTGAGCAATTCTAAATTTATACTTGTGTGGGTATTAGCTTGGTATGATTGCATACTGATGACACTGTCACTGTTAAGCTACCCTCAGGCAATGGCCTGGATCTTAGAGGTGTTACTAGAAGTCAGTTTATCCACAAGCCCTTTCATAAGGTTTTCATTTTGGTTCTCAATGTAGTATTCTAATGGCAATACCTAGGAATTTCAAAGTAGCCTTTCCTACCTAAATATATACATTTTCCAGTGGACTCCTCCCAATTATTTCTTCCATTCTTTCATTCAAATTTATTTTATTGTTTGTTGATTAATCTCAGTCTATTTGCCCCAATTTCTCTAATACTTCTGAATGCTGTCTCTTTATACACTCCGGTCCAGGGAGAGCGGAGTGACAGATATGTGGATATGACGGGTAAATTCAGCAAGTGTAAACTGAGGTTGCTCGGTGCCGTCCCTTCCTCTTTCCTCTTGGAGCATGCAAATCCCAAGAGTATATACTCTTTCCTACCCATACGTGCCACTTTGCCACTATTTCATGGAGGCCCAACACACTTGAGGAGGCCTGTGTATGTTTGGCGATGTCTGTAATTAGGTGAGTAAATATATGTAATCTGGATCAATATTAGAGTTTACTGTCCCATGTATAAACTATTTTCTAACTTAGTCTTATCAAAGTAAAGGTAGAGTCAATATATTTTGGCCCCCTTCTGCTAACTCATTGTTTAAGAACTTGAGCCACAACAGGGAGTACTGTTCTGGGGACTCCAAACACCCCTGGGTTGAGTACGGGATCATAAAATCTTTGATTCAGATTATTTTCACATGTTTCTCTTATAGTCTTTTACTAAATAGCTCTTATATACACTACATTCAGACATTAGAGTTATATCATCTAATATGGTTTCATACCATCTAACATGTTCACCAACTAGGTCTATATACCATTCCAAGATATTTTTGGTCTTCAGATTATAAATTTTGACCTTCATTCAGAACCAAGTAAAGACTAGTCTGGAGTTACATGGTTTGTCTGCTTTTATATAACCTCTGGGGCTCTTTGTTGTAAGACCTGCTAATTATACATGTGAATATTGGAGAACCACATTGTTGTTTTACCATTTGAAATAAAGCAGATTTCATTAATGGGCAAATAAAATAAAAAGAAATGTGGGGCACTATCAAGTTAGATGCAAGTCTCCTTATACAGAGAAAATGGGATAAATAAATCACAAATTCATTAAAGAAGCATACTTGTGATGTCTTAGTCTCGGGAAATAAGCTGGCTCAGAAACTGTGTAAGGGCCAAAAGCAGTAGATAAGGTAACTGAAGCGTACTTTATAGATGAGGAGAAAATCGGGGCTCAGGAAACTGTTCTAGCTCTGGAAATGACAAAGGATAAACAAAAAGTACCATGAAATGAAAGAGCAAAGAATGTATTTACAAAGGGAGTTGAGCTTTCAGAGGACAAACTAGATCTATGTGAATGGAGGAATAAAAGGGAGTGTAGCAAATAAACAGATCTAAATGATGTAAATGATGAAACTGTAAAAATGAGGACTCTTAGGCTGAACATATCTGGTTGATTCTCAGATTTACCAATCAGATAAGTCATTCTACCTTCCTAGATAGACTCAGTAAAGGGACAGAGAAAAAGCCAGAGATGTAAGACTAACTGTTATCCCTCTACATAGGGGGAGTAAAAGAAATGAGAAAAAAGGATTTCCTCCTAACACCCAGCAGTGAAACACATATGATAATAATAAATTTATATATATTATAATTAAATATAATTTAATATTATATATATGTGTATATAATTAAAAGCCATGAAAGAAGGTAAGAACAAACTTACCTACCATTATTGTTAATGTAATTCATGTATCTAATAGTTGTCAGCATTTAGTTAATAACTTAGCAAAAAATTTCCCTATAGTCTACTTCACAGCAGGCACTATGCTAGTTACTACAGATGAATGGATATAAAAGCCAATGTGCCTACTTTTAGGGGTTTACAAGAAAATGATGAAGAAATACATTTAATGAGTAACTTAAATATGATGTGTCAGTGGTAATGCAGGGATATACACAAGGGGCCTTGAGAGGAAAGAGGAGGGGGACTTAACAATCTAGAAATGGCTGAGATTCAGGCTTGGCTCTTAGCTGCTTAGCAACCACGAGGAAGAAACCACCATGGTGAATTCTCTAACTTTCAGTACCATAAAGGAAGAAATATACCTCAGGGAAGGTAAATTTGTCTTTTTTCCTGGCACTAAATTGGACAGAAATTTTTTTACATGGAGTTTTGTAGGAAACATTGAATGATATAATGGGTAATGTTCTCAGCATCAGTTTTCAGCCCTTGCAGAAGTAGGTATAACACATTTGTCTCTTACCATGGCTTTCAACAAAAGTAAACAGCATATTATAGCAGAATATTCATTACCAACCTTGTTGCATATCAGAACCATTTTGGGATCTGTTTTAAAATACATATTTCCTGGGCATTATTTAAAAAGTTCATTCTCCAGATCTTAAATTCTAATAGCTTACATTCTGACCATACTCTTTCCTTTCCTGTTCTCTTACCTTTGTATTCTCACCAAAACTGCCTTTAGATCTTATAGAGATCTCTGGTCCACTAATCTTTCCATTTTCTCCCAAGCTATTCATTCTCTCCTTGGCTTTTTTTTTCCCCTGGCTGATTACTTAAGCTACCTTCTTACCAGAATCCTCAACCCTTCTAACTACAGTAGCACAATACATCTGCAGCCATCCCATAATAAAACTGTGACCTTCTATTATTTATTTTTGACAGAAGTTCATAGACATATGAATGTAAGAAATAAGAAGGAATTTTAGAATCAAAGAGTATTAAATTATCTTTAGAAAATCTTCCCAAATTATGAAAGAGAATATTATAGTTATAAAGAGCAAAGGAATTCTGTATGACAATTGCTTGCTATTTGTGTAGGATACTGAATCAAAATATGTTTATCACATGCAAGGTACTGCAATTCAAGAGATAAGAGAGGATATATTTACTAGATAATAGTCATTTTCTTCAAGGAAATTATAGGCTAGTTGAAGAAATATAACAGATAGCAATAACTAGACTTGAGTGCCCCTGTCTATCAGGTAGCTTTTGCTACATTACTTCAAAACCTAACAGATTAAAACGGTCATTCTCAAAACATGGGACCTGGACCACCTGCCTTAGAATCAGATGGGAAATTGCTAGAAATACAATTTAGGGACCCCTCTCTCAGACCTATGAATCAGAATCTCGATGGGTGGGGCCAAGTAATTGTATATTAACAAACCTCCAAACTGATTCTGATGCAAGCTAAAGTTGGGGCACCACTAGCTTAAAACAGCCATATATTAAAATTCACAGATCTGTTTTGGTAATTTGGGTTGGGCTCAGTGGAAGTTGCGGGGCGGGGAGTTCTTTTCATCCCAACTGTGTTCACCTATACGTGTGTCAGTAAGTCAGCTGGTTGCTGATTGACCTACAATGTCTTCAGCTGGGAGAGCTTATCTTTGCTCCAAGTGGTCTCACATGCTTCAGGAAATTAGCCTTGGCTTGTTTGAACGACAGTTAAGCAGGATTCCAGGAGAGCAAGTGGGAGCACGCAAGATTTCTTGAGGCCTAAGTTCAGAACAGGCACATTCATCACATTCTACTGGCCAAAGTGAGTCTCAAGACCAGCCCAAGTTCAAGAAGTGGGGACACAGACTCCACCTATTGATGCATGACCTACAAAGCCACTTGCAAGGGCAAAGGTTTGAGACGGAGAATTGAAGCCATTGTTTGCCAACAGTCTACTACATGATAGATACTCTTACATTTAATCCGTTAGACTAAGAAACTGAAGTTCAGCAAATTTAAATAATTTTTATAAGGTCATCCATCTAGTAAGTGGCAAATGCTAGATTTCAACCAAAGCCTGTCTAATTCCCACTAATCAGGTCATGTATAAATAGATATAACATAGTACGTGACAAGCAGAATAATAGAGGCTCAGATAAGAGTTTACAGAAGTATGAAAGAGAGAAATATGATTTGTGGCTGGAGAGATCAGAAAATTTTCAATAAGCATAGTGAAATTTGAGCTGGTTCATGAAGGATGAGTGATTTAGGAAGAGAAGCAATTGTGAGTCTAAAATAGCTGTTTAAAAATACCAAACTCCCATCAGTAAACACATGGGATATTTTTTGGCTAGAATTTAGGTTATTTGAAGACAAAAGTAGATACACTTAGAAATAGAGGTCTTGACAAAAGAGAACTCCCAATGCCAAGGTAGGGAATTAGGACTTTAAGATTTTTGAGCAAAACATGAAAGTAAGGTGTTAATATATAGGTTTCAGTTATTCTTATCTTCATGCATATTATTGTTTTGTGAATTTATCTATGTAAAATTGTATTTGAGTCACTTACCTTCCACAATTTTTCAGCTCTCTTTCACCTTCTTTAAGGACATATTGTTCCAGGAATACAGAACTAAGAAGCTAATTTGCCCTAATTCAGATCTGATACTGAATAAACTGGAGGGTTGAGATAGGTCGCACTTTCTCTAAGCTTCCTAACTGGGCATGTGCAGTGGCACACAAATTTAAATGTGCCAAGATTAATCCTCTCAGCAATCTAGGCACCATATTGGCTCTGGAGCAGCTGGAGCCCCTTGGGATGGTTATGTCAGGCCACAAGCTACTGTGTTTATTCTCTACAGTGTGCTGTGCAAACATTAAGCATTATCATTTTCTAAGTGTTCCATATATGTAAAAGTTGGGAGGCACTACCCTATGCCCTCTATGACCAGCCTCCCAGAACCCAGGACATACTAAGTGAGATACATCACTGTGAAAGAGTTTTGGGAATCCTGAGGTGCATCCTAAAAAAAAAAATGTTTTTAAGACTCCCAGGTGACTCTCATACCCCACCAGGTTTGTGAATCACTATTATAGAAAGTTCTATCCAGTAACCTAGTCTTGTAACTTCTTTTCTTTGGTTTATGACACACTATAACTGGGAGCCTAAGGGGTCCCACCCCATTCCATTTCTGACTTCAGCCTCAATAATGACCTCTTTAACAATAGTGACCACCTTACCAACCTCCTTACTACAAAGACTTTCAATTTTACTCCTTTCAAGCTTCTGTTCCATGAGCCACACTTGGGATAATCTGACTTCTCTGGGAAGACCAGCTTTGGGAAAGACATAAACAGATGTCCAAACACATATTTTGATTTTCAGGTGACCTAGGAGCTTCATGGAGAAGGGCATAAACTTAGATCCATAGCTATACAATAAACTGGATGTTCCTGAAGGCACTTGAACTAAAGAAGAAGAAAATAAGGTTCCTAAGAGGGAAAAAATCACAGTAAAGTGAATTCTGGTAGAATGGGCCAGACCAAATGTGCCTGATTGTTGGAGAGAGCTGTATTTCCAATTACACTAGCAGATTCCGTTTGAGCATTCTCTCACCCAAAGATAAACCCACCACAATTACCCCAGAGTCACCTGTGTGTTCTGGAAAGAAGAGTCATTTAGAGAGAGGAATGGAGTCACTAGGATGCATCAGCTCTGTTACAGAAACTCCCACTGAAAGAGCTGGCCATGTAAAGTGGAAAGAGTGGACCTGATGGTGATGAAATCCTAGATGTTCGTTTATAGAGAAGGTCGGCAGTGGGATGGACAGTGGCCTGGGGATATGGAGTGCTATTGTCTAGAGGAGGTCAGGAGGGGGCCAGGCGGTGGCATAGGCAGAAACTTGTGAGTAGCAGAGTGATCATGGACAATTAAGCAGGATGGTATCTGTACTGGATGGTGAAATGAGGGATTGTAAAGACATGGGCAAGTTTGATTACATTTGTTGATTGCTGTTAATATAAAATATATGTTGAATTCTTATTAAGTACAAAGTAACTGTTCAGAATATGGATTGTGTCAGCAATCAAAACTGGAAAAAAAGGGAATACGTGTTCTCATGGAATTTACATTTCAGTAGTATATTTTATGTATAAAATCCCATCCCTCTGGAATACTCAAAGAGAATAATTGAATATACGGATCCCTGGCAGGTGATGGTAGTAGTGGTAAGTGATAAAGACTATTTCAAGTTAGTCAGATTAGTAGAGGCTCAGAGCATTGTTAATGAGTGAAGGGATAAATTTTGATATTATTTTAAACAAAACACACTTAAAAAGGGAAACATCCTTAAATTCATATAATATATTCTAGTATATAATCCCAAACATTTGGGGATTCTCTGTTCTGGGTTATTCCAATCACACACCACAAACAAAAACTAACTTGAAATGACATTCTAGCTCTAAAGGGTGAAGCATGTTTTTATATTTAACAACTTTGAATTAAACATCATTGATCTTTGTAGTAATTCTTGGGAATACAAAGATTAATTAAATACAGCTCCTGTCCTTATTGGGCTCACATTCTCATGGTACACACACATAAAAAACAAATATCCATAGCGATTAATTTGCTTTTATTAAAGTATGTGCAAATTCCCAAGTAAAGTATCTCACTGCATTTATTGGGAAGTCAGAGAAATCTCAATAAAGGATGTACTATTTGTGCTGGTTTTTGAAAGACAACCCAAACTAATGTTTATCAGTCAACAAAGGAGATGAGGGGCATTCCTAGCTGAAGAAATAGGACTCTCACAGGAGTGGCAATGTGCAAGACCATGTAGTATTTAGAGGACCACAAATAACTTCAGTATGGTTAGAAAAACTACTAACATATTTTCCTTTCCTTAGCTGATCTCAGGCTTACTTCAAGGCAACATAGATTTTGATCCTGAGCTGTATCAAAGACAGGTAATTTGAGGTTGCATAATGTTAGGACGCTTAATTAGGAAAGGCTTCCTTGATGCTCTATTTCAAATGGGAATTCTAAGTTTTTCAACATCAATATTTTCTGTCTTGCACACATGCACACAATTTTTCAAATAATCATAAAAACAATAAGCACATTATGCTTACCCATCTTATCTGTTGAGTAGAAGTTCTTAGCAGGTTGGTCAGTTGGTCATTCACATAGCAACTCTCTCTCAGCAACACCACAGGCTTACCAAGCCTTTTTATAATTATTTAGATTGACTACAGGTGCTATTAAATTAAGGTTGTGCTATTTTAAGCCCAGCAGGTGTAAACACATTCAGTGAATCACAATGATTACAGCTGGAAAATCATTTCCTGCCAACCGCATTTTACCTTCAGGAGAGAAGCTGAGTAAACATGGACTAAACAACATTTTAAAAGTGGAACAACTTGGTAGAAACTCATGGGAAGGCCTAGAACATTACCCCAAATCATGGCTCAAACACTGTAGCAAAGAGACTGTATGGAAAAGGATTTCATTCACTGTGGAATGTTATGAAGACATGATGAATGGAGTCTATGTGGATTTCCTACTTGTGACTACTTCTCTCTAGAACTGCACTGTCCCATGCATGTAGCCACTAACCAAATGTGGTTACTTAAATTTAAATCTGTATTAAATCATATTATATAGAATTTAAAATTCAGCCCCTCATTTACATTAGATATGTTTCAAGTTCTCAATAGTCACATGCACTAGTGGTTCCCATGTTGAACAGCACAAATGAAGAACACTTTTATCAACACAGAAAGTTCTGTTGTGTAGCTCTGTGGATAAAGAAGATGTGGTGCATATATACAATGGAATATTTCTCAGCCATAAAAAAGAATGAAATAATGCCATTTGCAGCAACGTGGATGGACCTAGAGATTGTCATACTGAGTGAAAGTCAATATGACAGAGAAATACAAATATCATATGATATCACTTACATGTGGAATTTTAAAAATATGGTACAAATGAACTTATTTACAAAACAGAAATAGAGTCACAGATGTAGAAAACAAACTTACGGTTACTACGGGGAAATGGGGGGAGGGATAAATTGGGAGACTGACATAAACACACTACTATATATAAAATGGATAACTAATAAGGACCTACTGTATAGCACAGGGAACTCTACTCAACATTCTGTAATGACCTATATGGGAAAAGAATCTAAAAATGAGTGGATATATATATATGTATAATTGATTCACTTTGCTGTATACCTAACACAACATTGTAAATCAACTATACTCCAATAAAAATTATGTTTAAAAAATAGTAAATAAATAAATTATATGAGTCATTCATTTTTTAATTTAACCAAAAGGAATAAAAATAATACACCTGTGTATCTACAAAATATATGCCAGTTCTTCTGCTGGACCCTAAGGAGCATGTGTGGGGGAGAGGCAGGAGTAAAGGTATGGAGAAGGGCCCAAATAAATTAACTATGTGTGTATGTGTTTTACCTTCTTGGGCCCCAAAATAAAGTCCCATAGCAGAGGTTCAATAAATATATGTTGAAAAAGGTACCAGTTGGCCTAAATTAGCTATTTTCAGTCAAATCCTTTCTTGGCTACTTTAATATTCAATCTGCTGCAAAATCCATTAGGACAATCAATCGAATCATGTTGTGAAGACATCCAAATCCCACTGGATCACTTATTTTTCAGTGCAGAGCTTTTCATAAGACAGGTGCCATAGTAGGAAAAAGATATTAAGATATATTGGAATTTATTTCCCTCTTATTCATCCAGGCTCCTAAAGCATATAATTACTTTACAAAGACCTTGAAAATCTATTCCAACCCTCCATCCCAGCCTCATCTCCCATGAAACTGGTTTACTCACTCACCTTGAATATGCCTTGCTTTCTCCAACCTCTGCAAAACCCCTAACTCATTTCCCCTCCCCTAGAATCTTTTACATCTTTCCCCAATTTCACTGAGCAAAAATCCTACTACTCTTTAACAGCCAAATCATCTCTGTTTATCTATCAAGACCCTTCTTCCCTCTCTTAGCCTAAATCAACTCTTCCCATCTCTAATTAAATCTCTGCTTAGAGGATTTCCCTCAGTATTCAGCATAGGGCCTTACCGATAATAGATTTTTAGTATATATTTGGAAACTGAAAGTGCAAAATTTAATTGAAAAGAACAATAAGTTTATGATGACAAAATTTTGTTAGTACTTTTACAAAGTTTATGTTTACTTTTAACACATATGATTTTACCCTCACAAAATTCCTGTCCCCATTTTACAGATGAGAAAATTGAGGTTCAGACAAAGGGGGCTGGCTGACACATGTCAGTCTTTGTCCTAACAGAAATGGTACACTCAATGAGCTGTTTGAAGCGAGTTGAATGAAAGTGCTCTCTCAACTACAGAGTGTGAGCAGGGTTAAGGGAAATGGGAGAAATAGTAAAGCTCTAGGAGATCCTCATAATGTGAGAAGCATTACCACCTCTCTGCCTGGGACAAGGAGAGAAAGATGCTACTAGAACCCGCTAAGAGCTATACCTACTGGAGAGCCAGCTCCCAACACTGTTTCTAAGAGGAGGGAGCTCTCAAGCCTCAGCCCAGCAGTGAGTAAGTGAGGTAGCAGGACGTGAAGAAATGCCTTGTGTTCTTTATCTCCCCTCTGATGCTTCCCTTTGGCCAAACGCAACCAGAAGGCAGACAGTAAGAGAGCCTAAGAGAGCAGTCCATGGAAGTCAGTCTCACAGGACTCAGACAGGGCACAGTGTTGGGAATATGCTCTGTGCTGGAGGAGAATGGATGTAAAGAGAAAAATAGATTTTATCCCACTTTTAAGTCACACAGCTATTAGGTTACAGAGTCATGATCAGGACTCAGAACTTCCGTTCTTTTTACTTTGCTACAGCTTTGACACATAATAAATATCTCTTTGAAAATAAACTATGAGAGTGTGTGTGTGTGTATACATATTATATTGCCTCAATTATATTAAAACTTCCATCCAAATATAAGGATTACATCTTGTATGACCTTGAACAAGTGATTTACATGTACAGACCTTAGTTTCCTAATCTGCAACATAGAATCAATGGTACCTCACAAGGTGTGGCACGGGTTAAAAGAGATGATAGTTATAAAATGCTAACATGGACAGGGTGGCTGAGGAGTCCTGGGATGAGAAACTCCTGCATGCAGTGGGTGACAGGGGCCCCATTTTCCAGGCTTGTCCGTAAAGAGTTTGGCTTTTGAAACCTATCTAGCAACCCCCAATGCCTTGCACCATCTCCCTTGCCTCAGGAGCCCTGCCAAGTGTGGGAACAGGCTCTGGCCCAAAGGCTTTGAATGACTTCTCAAACCAGAGTCAGGGAGTGAACTGTGCGTTTGTGGCCACAAATCTATAGCCTTCATGGAGGTCAAAGGGGCAGCTCCACGGACTTCTGCGCCACAAGTAACTGATCTCTTTATATGTTAAAGAAGAGATATTGGAAGTAGATAGTTGCAACTTATATTTGCAGTAAAGATTTGGAGGCACAGATGAGAATATAACAACTTTACATGAATTCAGACTTGTGGGATCTTAGTTTCCCCAGCAGGTATGAAGCTGTGCCCCCTGCAGTGGAGCATGGAATCTTAACCACTGAACCACCAGGGAATTCCCAGGGGGCAGTTTACTCTAAATTCTTCATGGACTGTGTGACAGCCAACTCATGCGATGATGATGGAAAATACCAAAAGTTATGTATTACCTCAGTAATGCTATATAGAAAGTTGCCTTGAAACTCACTTGCTGATTTCCCATGAGAAACTCTGGTCTGAAGTGCAGAGGATGAGGCCTCTGAATGTGGCCCCCTATGAGCAAGTGGAACAACACTGAGCACAGAGGAAAAGAAAAAAAGGTGTGGTAAAGAAGGCTCATCTCTTCTTCACTTGGGGCAGGCTGACAGAGATTAGATGGCTCAGTCACATAGCTGTTTGGAGAATCTTGAAGTCGTAAACCTGGGGGCCAGATGTAAACCTGGGTGGAAGCCATAACCTGGACTTCAGACATTGGCTGAACCCCCCTGATGCTGCACTCTGGAGCAGAGAAGGTGAGCACCAAGTGCCCAGCGCCCCACATAACTCAGACCC
Organism: Delphinapterus leucas; assembly: GCF_059928025.1. Lineage (NCBI taxonomy): Eukaryota > Metazoa > Chordata > Mammalia > Artiodactyla > Monodontidae > Delphinapterus > Delphinapterus leucas. The sequence continues at coordinate 139,380,231 of NC_143129.1, forward strand.
AACCCCTGGCCCTCAGGTTACTGCACCTGACCAGGAAAGCCCTGATAGGAGGGCGCCTCTCAGGCATCTCTGGGACCCGAGGAGAGGAGCCCCCAACAGGATGCCCAGCCCTCAGGCAACTCCGTGACAGGATGGCTTCCCAAGCCATGTGGCTGACAGGGTCTTGGTGCTCTGGCCTGGTGTCAGGACTGAGCCTCTAAGGTGGGAGAGCCAAGTTCAGGACACTGGACCACCAGAGACCTCCCGGCCTAGTGTAATATCAATTGGCAAGAGCTCTCCCAGAGATAACCATCTCAACACTAAGACACAGCTCCACCCAATGGAGAGCAAGTTCCAGTGCTGTACATCACATGCCAAACAACTAGCAAGACAGGAACACAACTCCATCCATTAGCCGAGAGGCTGCCTAAAATCATACTAAGATCACAGACACCCCAAAACACACCACTGGAAACAGCCCTGCCCACCAGAAAGAAAAGATCCAGCCCCACCCACCAGAACACAGGCACCAATCCCTTCCACCAGGAAGCCTACACAGGCCACTGAACCAACATTACCCATTTGGGGCAGACACCAAAAACAATAGGAACTACGAACCTGCACCCTGCAAAACAAAGACCCCAAACACAAGAGTTAAGCAAAATGGGAAAACAGAGAAATACACAGCAGATGAAGGAGGAGGGTAAAAACCCCCAAAACCAAACAAATGAACAGGAAATAGGCAGTCTACGTGAAAAAGAATTCAGAGTAAGGATAGGAAAGGTGATCCAAAATCTTGGAAATAGAATGGAGAAAATACAAGGAACATTAACAAGGACCTAGAAGGACTAAAGAGCAAACAAACAATTATAAACAACACAATAAATGAAATTAAAAATTCTCTAGAAGGAATCAATGGCAGAAAAACTGAGGCAGAAGAATAGATAAGTGACCTGGAAGATAAAATAGCAAAATAACTAAGGAATGAAAAGAATTGAGGACAGTCTCAGAGACCTCTGGGACAACATTAAATGCACCAACATTCGAATTATATGGGTCCCAGAAGAAAAAGAGAAAAAGAGAGGGACTGAGAAAATATTTGAAGAGATTACAGTCAAAAACTTCCCTAATATGGGAAAGGAAATAGTCAATCAAGTCCAGGAAGCACAGAGAGTCCCATACAGGATAAATCAAAGGAGAAACATGCCAAGACACACATTAATCAAACTATCATCAATTAAAAACAAAGAAAAAATATTAAAACCAGCAAGGGAAAAACAACAAATAACATACAAGGGAATCCCCATAAGGTTAACAGCTGATCTTTCAGCAGAAACTCTGCAAGCCAGAAGGGAGTGGCAGGACATATTTAAAGTGATGAAAGGGAAAAACCTACAACCAAGATTACTCTACCCAGCAAAGATCTCATTCAGATTCGACAGAGATTTTTAAAACTTTACAGACAAGCAAAAGCTAAGAATATTCAGGACCACCAAATCACCTTTACAACAAATGCTAAAGGAACTTCTCTAGGCAGAAAACACAAGAGAAGGAAAGACCTACAAAAACAAAACTGAAACAATTAAGAAAATGGTAATAGGAACATACATATCGATAATTAACTTTAAACGTAAATGGATTGAATGTTCCAATCAAAAGACATAGGCTGGCTGATGGATACAAAAATAAGACCCATATATATGCTGTCTACAAGAGACCACTTCAGACCTAGGGACACATACAGACTGAAAGTGAGGGGATGGAAAAAGATATTCCATGCAAATGGAAATCAAAAGAAAGCTGGAGTAGCAATTCTCATATCAGAAAAAAAATACTTTAAAATAAACACTATTACAAGAGACAAAGAAGGACACTACATAATGATCAAGGGATCAATCCAAGAAGAACATATAATACTTGTAAATATATATGCACCCAACATAGGAGCACCTCAATCCATAAGGCAAATGCTAACAGCCATAAAAAGGGAAATCGACAATAACACAATAAAGGTAGGAGACTTTAACACCCCACTTCCAACAATGGACAGGTCATCCAAAGGAAAACAAATAAGGAAACACAAGCTTTAAATGGCACATTAAACAAGATGGACTTAATTGATATTTATAGGACATCCCATTCAAAAACAACAGAATACACTTTCTTCTCAAGTGCTCATACAACATTATCCAGTATAAACCATATCTTGGGTCACAAATCAAGGCTTGGTAAGTTTAATAAAATTGAAATTTTATCAAGTATCTTTTCCGACCATGATGCCATAGACTCGATATCAATTACAGGAAAAAATCTGTAAAAAATACAAACACATGGAAGCTAAACAATACATTACTAAATAACAAAGAAATCACTGAAGAAATCAAAGAGGAAATCAAAAAATACCTAGCAACAAATGAATGAAAACACAATGACCCAAAACCTATGGGATGCAGCAAAAGCAGTTCTAAGAGGGAAGTTTATAGCAATACAATCCTACCTCAAGAAACAAGAAACATCTCAAATAAACAACCTTACACCTAAAGCAATTAGAGAAAGAAGAACCAAAGAAACCCAAGGTTAGCAGAAGGAAAGAAATCATAAAGATCTGATCAGAAATAAATGAAGAAGAAATGAAGGAAACAATAGCAAAGATCAATAAAACTAAAAGCTGGTTCTTTGAGAAGATAAAGAAAATTGATAAACCACTAACAAGACTCATCAAGAAAAAAAAGGGAGAAGACTCAAATCAACAGAATTAGAATGAAAAAGGAGAAGCAAAAACTGAACCTGAAGAAATACAAAGAATTATAACAGATTACTACAAGGAACTATATGCCAATAAAATGGACAACCTGTAAGAAATGTACAAATTCTTAGAAAGCAAAACCTTCTGAGAGTGAACCAAGAAGAAATAGAAAATATAAACAGACCAATCACAAGCACTGAAATTGAAACTGTAAGTAAAAATCTTTCAACAAACAAACAAAAGCCCAGAACCAAATGGATTTACAGGCGAATTCTATCAAATATTTAGAGAAGAGATAACACCTATATTTCTCAAACGCTTCCAAAATATAGCAGAGGGAGGAACACTCCCAAACTCATTCTACAATGCTACTATCACCCTGATACCAAAACCAGACAAAGATGTCACACACACAAAAAACAACTACAGGGCAATATCACTGATGAACATAGATGCAAAAATCCTCAACGAAATACTAGCAAACAGAATCCACCAGCACATTAAAAGGATCATACCCCATGATCAAGTGAAGTTTATTGCAAGAATGCAAGGAATCTTCAATATATGCAAATCAATCAATGTGATACACCATATTAACAAATTGAAGGAGAAAAACCAAATGATCATCTCAATAGATGCAGAAAAAGCTTTTGACAAACTTCAATACCCATTTATGATAAAAAACTACTCTCTAGAAAGTAGGCATAGAGGGAACTTACCTCAATATAGTAAAGGCCTTATGTGACAAACCCACAGCAAGTATCGTTCTCATTGGTGAAAAACTGAAACCATTTCCACTAAGATCAGGAAAAACACAAGGTTGCCCACTCTCATCACTTTTATTCAACATAGTTTTGGAATTTTTAGCCATAGCAATCAGAGAAGAAAAAGAAATAAAAGGAATCCAAATTGGAAAAGAAGAAGTAAAACTGTCACCGTTTGCAGATAACATGATACTATACATAGAGAATCCTAAAGATGTTACCAGAAAACTACTAGAGCCAATCAATGAATTTGGTAAAGTTTCAGGATACAAAATTCATTAATAATAATTAATACAATTAAATAAAAGTTGATTAATCAAGAAAAGCAAAACAGGTAAAAGATACAGGATAGAGAGCCTAGAAGTAAACCCATGAAATTATGGTCAATTAATCTATGACAAAGGAGGCAAGATTATACAGTGGAGCAAAGATAGTCTCTTCAATAAGTTGTTCTGGGAAAACTGGACAGCTACATGTAAAAGAATGAAATTAGAACATTCTCTAACACCATATACAAAAATAAACTCAAAGTGGAGTAAAGACCTAAATGAAAGATCAGATACTATAAAACTCCCAGAGGAAAACATAGACAGAATGCTCTTTGTCATAAATCGCAGAAATTTTTTTTGGATGTGTCTTCTAAAGTAAGGGAAATAAAAGCAAAAATAAATAAAAGGGACCTAATTAAACTTAAAAGCTTTTGCACAGCAAAGGAAACCATAGACAAAATGAAAAGACAACCTACAGAATGGAAGAAAATATTTTTAAATGAGTTGACTGGTGACGGGTGACTATCCAACATATGCAAACGGCTCATATAACTCAGCATCACAAACACAAACAACCTCATTAAAAAATGGACAGAAGAAAACTGAATAGACATTTTTCCAAAGAGGAAATGAAGATAGCGAACAGGCCCATGAAAAGATGATCAACATCACCAATCATCAGGGAAATGCAAATCAAAAACACAATGAGGTATCACCTTATACGGGTCAGAATGGCTATCATCAACAAGAACACAAATAACAAGTGTTGGCAAGGATGTGAAGAAAAGGGAACCCTTGTACATTGTTTGTGGGAATGTAAATTGGTGCAGCCACTATGGGAGACAGAAGGGCAGTTTCTCAAAATCTAAAAATAGAACTACCATATTATCCAGGAATTTCACTCCTGAATATATATCCTAAAAAAACAAAAGCCTTAATTCAAAAAGATACATGCACTGCAGTGTTCATAGCAGCATTATTTACAATTGCCAAGATATGAAAGCAATCTAAATGTCCATCAACAGATGAATGGATAAAGAAGACGTGATATATATATATATATATATATATATATATATATATATATGAATACTAGTCAGCCATAAAAAGGAATGAGACTTGGAGGGCATTATACTACTAAGTGAAATAAGTCAGACAGAGAAAGAAAAATACTGTATGATATCACTTAGGTGTGGAATCTAAAAAAATACAACAAATTAGTCAATATAACAAAAAAGAAGCAGGCTCACAGATATAGAGAACAAACTAGTGGTTACCAGTGGGAGGGGGGCAATATAGGGATGAGGGAGTGGGAGATACAAACTACTGGGTGTAAGAGAGGCTGAAGGATATATTGTACTACATAGGAAATATAGCTAATATTTTGTCATAACTGTAAATGGAAAGTAACCTTTAAAATTGTATAAAATGTTTATTAAAAAAAAGAAAAGCAATATATGATCAGAGTCTCTTGGAAATATTTGTAAAGAAGCTTCTTATCATGACCTGACTATGAGGTTAATTTGTTGCAGGTTGTTTCTATAGAAATGTCACCATAAGGAGTATGGAGGTTAAGATATGGTTTCCTCCCACCAGAATATTCCTGCCTATCAGGAAAGATGGAGGTATAAACAGCTAATTACATTATAGTTTGAGGCATGACTGAATGTAGGCAGGTAGAGCATGGAGAAGGGAGCCACTGCCAGGAGTCAAAGAAATCTTCAAAAAGAATATAGCAAATATTTGAGTTGAGCCTTGGAGAATGTGTAAGAATGTGATTGAAGACTGAACAAGAGCAGGTAGAATAAAATTCCAGAAAAAGTAAAAGGATGAGTCATGACATTAAAGGAGATAATGTTGCCAAATTGTGTCAACTTTTCCACTGCTTTCTTTCAAACGTAATTGAGAGAATGGTCTAGAAATATATTTCTAAACACCCCCACTATGAATTCAGTTTCTTTGAAGATAGTTATCTCTAAAAAGATTATGCCAATGGTTCATTCTATTTCACAATATATTAGTGTTTTAATATAACATTATAATATAATGTTCCACATTTTCTTTAAAAAAATAATTGGTTCTCTAAAAAAAATCCATCATATGGTCCTGTGGTTTCCTATATTTCCTGGAACCCCTACCTCCTAGGTGGACATTTTTTATAGTCTGAGAAGGTGGACAGATGTAAAAATCCTATGTAGGCTCTTTACAAATGTGAGTTACCATTATTATTTACTGACTTTAAAGTGAAATTGAAAAAGTGTGGTCAATTACTCTGGTCTTCTCAACCCCAAGGGAGAATTGGTTTCCATGTTCTTTCCTTCCTTCTAATATTGGTCCAAGCTCAGTGGTCCAATGGCTCACAGCCACTTATAGCAAAATTGAGAAAGTGTTTCTCAGTTTGGCAATGGAATTTGGGAATTGGCCAACCCAACTTACTTCAGTGATTTTAACGCATAGCACTCAGCAAATTAAACTTGTTGATTATAAAATATTTTCCATTGGCCCCCAGTGTTGGCACTTTTTATAGGAAATTTACTTCCAGTGAAAGAAAAATGCAAAGTAAGAGTATGTATAGTTTTCCAGACTCACAAGGATTGCCTAGAAGCAAATGGCAAGATAGAGCCTGATGCAGCATGTGGTCCTTCTCTCCTACCTCCTGTCCAAGAGAGAAGTTTCATTGCCTAGAGCTTCACTACCTAGAACCTAAGCATGAGAATTTCAGTCCTGAAAAAAAGTATAGCTTGGAATGTAAGACCTCTAATTCTTTAATTCATTTGTTTACTCACCGAATCTTTTACCTAGCAATTTTTTTGGATATCAGGCATTGTGTAGAATCTGCAAAGATAAATATGAACTAGGCTCAGCCCCTCAAAGAGCTCACCGTCCAATGGGTGTAACAGACACATAGGAATCAGATAATTATGAAACAATGTGGTAACAGGCATTCAGCTTCTGAGGGCACCAAGAACAAGCAATTAAACGAAGATTTGTCCAGGAGTGGAACAAGCTGCCAGTGAAACAGTGAGCACTACACCTTGACATATTTAAACAAAGGCTAGAAATTCCCATATGTGAGTCACTGTAGATGAATTCTACTCTGGAAAGATATACGGACTAGGTCAGGTTTTTGTGATAGCAACACTATTGACATTTTGAACCAGATAATCCTCTGTTGTGCGGGCTGTCCTGTGCATGGTGGGATAGTTTACATCCCTGGCCTCTACCCACTAGATGCCAGGACCACCCACTAACTGTCAATCAAAAATGTCTACAGATATTACCAAATGGCTCCTGGGGGCAAAATAACTCCCAGCTGAGAACCACTGAACTAGATGGTCTTAAGTGTCCCTTCCATCTTTAGGAATTGAACTAGTGGCCCAGCTGGCATGGCTGTAATCCTCAGGGAATACTGATTTCTCCCAGCTGATATTGGAGTTATTTAGATCTGACCACAGCTCTGCAGCCAAATGCTTGTAAGGAAACAATCCTAACCGAGAGAGAGGAAAAACTCAAATCGTAGGTCTCAAGGCTACAAGTACCCTCTATCTTCAATATTGTAAGGCAACCTAGGCTTAGTCAACGTAAATTGAATAGAGATATCCTGTGCTCAAGAAGTTACACTTCTTGGAAGCCAGAGTTACTGACTGAGAGGGGTTAGCCTTGCTACCTGAACAGTATCAATGCTTAAAATAGGAAAGTGCATTTTAAACTGTACTCTATGTAACCCCTCCTTCAATCAGAGCAGTTCTGTATTGTATTTTATTTATCTATCCTCTGTGCCACTGAATAGAGAATGTTTAGCAGAACCACTGGACTTGAGTCTGGAGCCCTGGGTTCTATCCTAGTCAGATCATTAAACTCACTGTTAATTTGGACAAATTACTTCATACACTGGCTCGCTTATTCAACAAACTTTTTCCAACTGCCTGCCGTACATGAGAAACTATAACAGCTGGCTGGGGCTACACAGGGAACGACACAGCTCTCCCACCAGTTGCTCACAATAGAGAGGAAGGAGCGCAAGTACCATATCCTATGTGATGGTGCTGGTGTCGCTACTGCACCACTCGATCTGCTTGTTTGCACATTGGTCAGGGAGCCAGCTTCTTCCTCCATGACGCTATCCTCATCACGTTGTCCAGCATCCCTCTCTCTGCTCAGTCGATTCACATTGACTTGGACTAGCAATGCCCAGTAATGTTGAAGGGAAATTGACCATCAGGTGAAATATCCATGCTCAAGGAAAGCTTGTTCTGTTTTCCTACTATTTGTTCCCTCGGGTCCTAATGTTGCTCTCTCTGCCTCTCAATTAAAGGAATCCTTATCCAGTTCTTCCCACCTATCCTTCTCCCACCTAAATCACTACTCTGCCTTTTCACTTTTCTTCCCCCACATTTGGGAATTATCTAATCTCAGGGACTCTTCATGCATGCATCCAAAAATTTGAGACTCTACCTCAACCACAGAAATAAACAAATTCTTCAAATCTTTATTTTTGCTTCATTTTGGACTGGGAGGAGGAAAGTTGGTCCTGAGGACCAGTGAAAGCAGAGGTGAGGGAAATGCACAGAAAACAATGAGGTCAATGCTAGCAAGATAAAACCATGACATCCTTGTGGTAACTGATGTGAGAGTGGTAAGCTCAGAGTGCTAGGGACCATGGCCCCTCCCAAGACATTGCAGCTGGCAATGTGACCATCAGTTTGTAACTACGTATACTTTAACCCTTTGGCCAAGCATTACTTCCAACTGATGGGGATGGATCAGTGGAAGATTATAAGTAAAAGCTTTTTATTTCCCCTTTCAGGGCCTCAAAATTTTCCAGTATAAAAATCAAAAGCTTGATTAGGGAATCTCTTAGGTCTGGTAGAGCATTAATATTCTATTAGTCAGTGTGACTTGGATTCCTTTTCCCACCAATCCCTGCTACACCTCTCTCTCTTACTTAAGAAGCTGCCTCATCCAGATGTGGAGGCTGCAGGACTAGGTGAAAAGAAAAAGATGGACTCTCCAGGGAAGGAACTCAGTAACATGAGGGTAGAATATCAGGATATAGGGAGCTCTCCTATCTTGCATAATTTTTTAATAACATTCTGCAAAATGTAGTCTCATTTCCTTTGGTGATGTAGAGTTCCTTTAATTAAACTTTGGAAACAAATGAGTAGAGATCTTGGTGATAAAAATAAATTCCAATTTTTAATTCACTGGATAGGTCCTCCTGAACCTTCATCCTCTGAGTAGGAATTCTCAAAGGGAGAACCTACCCACTTCCAAAGCAATAGAATCTGAGGCACTATTATGTGAGCAATGCTGTCTTTTGTGACTTTATAGCATGGACCTGAAGTCAAATTTGAGCGGATATCCTAGCACTTCCACTTAATAGCTGCTGTGACATTGGGCATAACAACTGAGCCTCAGTTTGCTTGTCTGTGAAATTAGGAAACTAAATACACCTTCCAGAGTATTGTCAAGGCAGTGCCTACTTCATGGTAGGTACCTCTTCTTTTATCTGTACCTTACAGCATCCAGCCCATAGCAGGCATTTATTAAATGTTAATTTCATTCACCTCTCCACTTCTTCTATTCCTTTTTTAAAAGGAGTTTTAATAAGCTCTTGTGTCAGGCCACAGAGATATCTTCTTCCTACCATAATTAAGCAACTTGAGAAATCCCGTGAGGTCGATAAATATGGAAACCACTTACATAAAACACAATATAAAATGGCAAGTCCTGCCATCAGAAGCCAGTAAAAGTCAATTGCTTTATGTGACACCTCTACAAATGGCATTATGTCATTGCATAATATTAGTAAGAAATTTTAAGATTTTGTTCAGGCCTATAAAATGTAATGAGTCTCACATCATCTACCAATATAAAAATAAATTGAAAAAAAGTAACATTTACAAAAGAAATAAAAAACAAGCTTCCAACCTCTTGGCTTTTTCTGTGTTTGAGGAAATTTAGCCCATAGAGAAATGGATTTAAATGTTTTTTAGTGTAGTTGGTCGACTTTCTTTCTTTCTTTCTTTTTATTATTTTAGTTGTTCATCTTTGCCTTTTCTACTTAACTGGGAACATTCAAAAACTCTGTTTCAGAAATCAGATGGCCTTGGCTGCAAATTTCTCCTAATGCATAAAAAAGAACTTTAAATGTTCAAAAAATGGAAAGTCTTCATGGTGCCAATAAAGAGATGAATTTATTCATCTGGGCTAAGGTACAGGACATTAACTTTCACAGATGCAGTTGTTCACCAGCAGTTCATGCTAAACCAACCTGAAAAGTGTTTGTCAACCCAGAGGAATAAGGCTGTGTGGGTCTAGCCCTAGAGTAGTGTTGCTTTTGGTAACAAATAGTGATAGGGGAATCCAAAAGTATCCAATAAGTACTTCTCTTAGGCAAGGTTGTATGCCTATTGGTTCTGCAACGGAAGGAATTGATCATTCTGATGAGATTATGTCACACTACGAAAAACGTGGCTTGCATCTGTATTAAATATGATCTGGAAAAATGGAAGAAATCATCTCACAGCTCCCCCACAGTGCAGTCTCAGAGATGTGAGCGAACACGTCTATTAGGAATAATATATAACAAGAGCTGAACCACTAGGCTCTCTAAATAAACTGTCTGCATATTTGGGAAAGGGAAAAATAAATGTGGTATGTTTGGCTCAAGGAATGAGCTCTGTTTTTCTTCTTTGTCAGAATTACCATTCAGTGATGCAGATGAACTGGACAGCCTTGGAGATGGGGTACATTTGCTGGCTCAAAATGGGAACAGCATGGAGTGGTTTAAGCCAAGAAGGAAAGCTTGGATCCATGCAACCAATTCAAGTCAGTCATAGTCTGAGAGAAATCCAGAGTTCAATGGAAACTTATAGGTCCTCTCTTTAATCTTTGACCCAATGCTGGAATTCTCTCTTCAGATGGCTAGAAGATGACCACCTAGCTTTCAGTTCAACCTTTTCCAGGCACAAGGAGCTCATTATTTGTGTGTAGCTCTATGTATAACCCACTGTGTATATTATTGCTGTCACTACCATGTGGATCATTACTTATTTGACAAAATTACAGCAATTGTTACAACTCTCAAGGAGAGACAAATCTGGGATGGTTGTGAAATTTCATTTCCTTACTCTTGTCAGAAGTTTTGCAGGAAACCATCTCACCATTGCTGAACTCTATGGAAACAGGTTGATACCAGAGGGGGCACCTAGAAGCTCTTCCCCTTATAAGCAGGAAGTCAGTCAGATAATCCCTACACCACTTCCCTTTTCATAGGAAGAGGGTTATAGGGGTAGGGTCCTCAACTATTAGAACATCTTTTGTGATGCATCCAGTAGTACTGCCTGAGTCAACTCTCTGCAGGATGAGAACCCAGAACGTTGTGTGTATTTCCTCTTAGAGCTAAACATTTTAGATTTATAATAACCTCCAATCCTCCAAATAGTCCTCTGAGGATAGACACTACACTTATCCCTCTTTTGAACAGGAGGAACCCAAGTCTAAGAGAAGATGACTGGTCATGGTAAAAACTGGGCCTTCTAGATAAAAGCATGTTCATAATTCTGTACATAGATGGCCACTACTGGTGGAGTGGACAAAGAAAAACTTTAAGTCAGCCAGGCCTGGGTTCCCCCCCTGGCTCTTCCCCTTACAGGGAGCAACAGTAGGTACTTTCTTAGCCTCTTGGAGTCTCAATGTCCTTGTCAATAAAATGGCAATAGTATTTCTTTATAGTTTTTCATGAGGGCTAAATGGTATCAGGTATATATCACGGATGACAAACAGGATTTTTCCTATTGCCCTAGAGTGGGAGAGGAGAGTAGGACTCCAAACAGAGCATTAAAAAAAAAAAAATTACAAATCCAATATTACATGGTGAGAACAACCAAAACAAATGCCAACAACTGGGCCTTTCTCCGTGCTTAGTAAGAAGTAGGCAAACATACCACCTATGATCAACCAGTTCTCCCTTTCCTCAAATTTAAGAAGGAAAATGACAGAAGATAAAGTGAGCATCATAAGAGATATGAGTAGTTGACCTAGTAGGAGGAGTGCTGCTGCTTTTTCTTTTTCATCCCAAAGCCAATGAGAGAGGCCTCAAGAGAATCAATGCCAAAGAATAGGATTACCTTCAAGGAGGAGAGACTGGCATCTCATTCCCTGCTTAGACAACTGCTTATGCAATGGAGTTTTGATCTACCCAGTGCCCCTTTCAGCAAGGAAGAAGAGGGTTAGAGGAAGATGGTAGTGTGGAGAATAGAGATTTCAAACAGGTTCATGCCCACCACTTGATGTAATAAGAACAGATGACTTTCCTGAGGATCAGAAGACTCCAGAGAAGGTGACTTGGAGTCACCTTGCCAGTGCCAGCCAGGAGAGCAACTCCACACTGGCATGGGGACCCTGGCTGCAAGAGGATGAGGTGTATTTCCAATGGTATTGCTGTAGTTGTATTTTATGGAGGAAAAAATGTAGAGTAGGAGTGGAATATACCAATTGTAAAACTGTGCAAGAACATACACATGAGCCCTACAAAAAAGTCTTTGTTTGGACACCTGCCACACAGACCAATCTGTGTCCTGAGGAGGAGTAGCAACATCTGATAGAAGATATAACTGCAGACCCATTTAAATATAAATATTTTCCCTCACTTCTCCTAATCCCTTCCTCCTGTGGAGGCAGAACAAGATGGAGAGGAGGGAGAAGTATGAGGAATGAAAGTGTGGAAGCATCGATCACACCCCCTACACATACACATACACATACACCACATGGCTGTAGTCCCCTAGAAACATGAGTCGAATTTGAACTGATTGGTGAGGAGGGGTTGGTTAATCAGTTTGAAATTTAATGTTGTACTGACTGAATTTTTAAAAATTTAAAGTGATTAGAAAATTATAGCACTCATCAAAAAAGTTAATAGATGATAAAAATAGCACATCTGAGAGCAGTGACTGGAAAAAAATAATCTTTCATATGTGTACCCAACTAACTTTAGACTATTACTGTTTTATCCAGTAACATATGTCAAATACTGGGCAAATAATATCTCAATAAATATTAGTTCTCTCTTCTCTTCACATTAGAACATGTATTTGTTTTCTTCTCTGATTATAACATGAAATATAATTCTATAGAGAACAAAACTGGAAAATACAGAAAAGCAAAATATGAAGAGCAAAATGAACATTAACTTTAACCCTCCTCCTACCTTTAGAAGCACTGTTGAGCAGCTCACTTAGGTAGTTATTCCTTAACCCACGTCTACTCCCTGATATTTCCATGTACTGGTCCTAGATTTGCCTTCTGGAGACACATGAACTTAGTCCCCACCTCCCTCCATATGACTCTCTCAATATGTAAAAAGAGATAGTTGTATTTTTTGCCCTCCTCCCTTTTTTTAACAGGTGAAACATTTTTTATTTCTTCCACCTTTCTAAATGTCTCCTGGTTTCCAGTCCTTTCCTATTCCAGTCAATCAACCTCTGAAGATGTCTTGCTATGCCAATGTCACTTTTTCAATATGACGCAGAACCAAACCAAGCCCCAAACTTGACACAGGCAGATTATTACCTCCTTCATTTGAATATGTTCTTACATTTCTGTCATTGAGTATAGCCAAAGAACACAAAGAGACCAGTTTGTCAAGTTGAAAATATTGCTTTCGTTAATGCTGACCTATTTTCTTCCTCAGAACTTCTCAGGGCAAAAGGAAGGATCTGGCTGCTTGATTCTGAGATTTTCCCAACTCAACAGAGAAGTTTTTGTCAGCCTCTTGAAAGAAATAGACATTCCTGTCACCTAGGGGTAAAAATAAATTGTTGTGGAAATATATGCCAGTATAGTTAGAAGCTCTTTTTTTCTTCATTCATCCATTCATAAGTTGTGAATAAGAAGTGTAAATTCCAGAGGTTAGAGTTTGGTAAGAAGTACAGTTAATGCTCTTTCAAGCCTCCATCCACTACAGTACTCAGCTAGTAGTCATACTACGTACTAACTCAAATTTTATGTTTTTTTTAAATTTACTCTGCTCTTGGGGCTTCCCAGATCTTCCCAAGATGGAAAAATCAGAGAGAAACAGCAGTGCGGAAAACCTCCTACATAGGTCATGTGAGCTGAACTGTGTCCCCTCCCCAAATTTATATGTTAAAGTTCTAACCCCCAGTACCCATTTAAAGAGGTAATTAAGTTGAAATGATGTCACTGGGGTGGGCTCTAATCCAATATGACTAGTGTCCTTATAAGAAGAGGAGATTATGACACAGACACACATGGAAGAAAGACCACGTGAAGACACAGGGAGAAGACAGTCAGCTACAAGCCAAGGAGAGAGACCTCAGAAGAAACCAGTCCTCCCAACACTTTGATCTTGGACTTCTAGGCTCCAGAACTGTGAGAAATATATTTCTCTTTTTTAAGCCACCTAGTCTGCAGTACTTGTTATAGCAGCCCTAGCAGACTGATACAGTGAGGAAATGAATATAGGTGAGAATATGAAGAGAGTGCAGAAGCCCTGTCAGCGAGAAAATGCCATTCACACATCCTCTCCCTTTTAACTTCCCCTCAGAGATCATGACACTGTCATAGGTTCCATTCAGACTCCATTTCTTTAAGAAGTATGTGTTTCCTTTTGTAGTCAACCTTTCTAACGTATCTTATAAGGATTATAAAAGCAGTTCCAAGCCACTGGATTCCTCCCTTGCTTGGACACCTTCCCTGCTGTGACTCCTAAGAAAGAAGGTCCCCATCAAGAGGGAGAGTAGGCATATACACTACTATATATAAAATAGACAACGAATAAGAACCGACTGTATAGCACAGGGAACTCTAGTCAATACTCTGTAATGACCTATATGGGAAAAGAATCTAAAAAAGAGTGGATATATGCATATGTATAACTGGTTCATTTTGCTGTACACCTGAAACTAATAAAACTCTGTAAATCAACTATACTCCAATAAAATTTTTTTAAAAAAGAGGGAGAGTTGGGGGGGGTGATCTGAGGGCAGGACACACAGAGAATCTAAATTAATTTGCATTCAAACAAACAAAAAACAAACAAAATGCATGTAGATACAGGGATAGCAGGAGTCATTTGTCCTTGAAGAAGAGTTTCAGACTTCAGAAGAATGCAAAGAAGAGGATGAAAAGTGAGCTACTGAAATCCTGAGACTAGGGTACTACAGATGTGTAAGCATCTCTCAAAAATCCCATTGTGTGTTGTTGCTAAATACTCCTCACCACTGAATTTTTAAGAAAATATAATACATAATTGTTAATTATTAGTAATAAATATTAGTGTTAGTAGTAGTTGTGATGTTAATCAAAATATTAAAGATTGGTAAATTTCTACAATATTTTTAAAATTAGATATTTGTTTTATTTAGATGAATTGCTTTGCTCTAAATGGCATAAAAGTAGTCCAGCTTGTCTGAATTACATGCAAATACAGTGTTGGGAAAAAAATTCTATGTCATTCATTTTGGATTATGTATTTTATCTTGCTTGTCTTTTCTCTCTGAGTTTCACTATCTTGAAATGCCCGGGCTGTATGGAAATTCTGTGAGGTGAGGGAACTGAATTTACTTTGATTCATGTAAGTATCCGGGCACCTAAATCCTATCCAAATGCACTTACTGGTTTCACACTTAATTTACTCCACAGATAGTTATCAAGAACCTATGATGCTAGGCACAAAAACAAGATAAAAGTGCTCCCTGCCCTGATGCAGCTTAGAGTCTGGACTACGTGGAAGATGTATGGGGGAACAGTGCCCCCAAATGAGCATTCTTTGAAGAGAAATAATTTAGAATTTATAGACTATCATACACTTAATAGGTAACTTAATTCTCATAAAACTGCTGACATAGATACTTAACACCTCACCTGTAAGACAGAAATGCTGAAAGCCAAAAAGATTAAGTAGTTTGTACAACATCACACATCTGGTAAGAGGTAGGGCAGGTTTAGTGCTCATTGGCAATGTTCTTTGCAGTGCACCAACCTCTTTTCCTTGAGGGCAAAGTCTTTGTCTTATATATTTTGAAATCCCTATTAGCCCATAGAAAATGGCCCAACAAAGAATAGGTTGAATTATTTGGGGTTGAATAATACCTTTGTTGATAAATTACTGGAGTTACTAGGGAGCAGTACCTTTTTTTCTAAGATTTCTCTTCTTTACCTGAATTTACTTCCTAGATGATATCATCCAATTCCATCACTTTAAACATATGATGCTAACTATAAATTTTTATTTCTAGCCCCAACTGAATTCTGAACTTACATAACTAACTGCTTACTTAACATCTCCCTGGGATGGTTAATAGACATCTCAAACCTAATATGTTGAAAGAGAGCTCTTGATTTCCCACTTAAAACCAGATTCACACCTTTCCTACCCTGTTCCCCACCTTAATATACACAGTTCAAGCCAAAGCTTGCCATCATCAGCTTCTCTTTTTCCATCCCATTCCATATCTAACATATTAGCAAATGTCTCAGGCTCCACCTTCAAAACATGTCTTGAATCCTGTAGCTTCTCACCATCCACTTCTATCTCCACTTTCTAGTCTAAGCCAGCGTTGCTCTCTCCTGGGTTGCAGTGATAGCTTCTTCACCTGTCAGTCAGCTTCTGTTCTCACCTTCCCAAGGTTTATTCTCCATTCCCCAGCGAAGTGTTCCTTTTAGCATAGGAAGTCAGGTCATGCCCCTTTCCTGCTCAGAATCTTCCCATGGATTTTCCATTATATGGACTAAAACAGTCTAAGAGGTAGGTACAATGGTTCCCTAACTCCTGGCTTCTTGTTGGACTTCATCTCCTACCACCATTTCCTTCATTCCCTCTTCCCTGGACACATTGGACTTCTTGCTACACTTAGAACACACAGGGATTCTCTCACCTCAGATCCTTTACATTTGCCTCTGACTGGTAACTAGTCCCCAGATTTTCACATGGCTCATTCCATGTAGGTTTCTGTTAAACACATGTTCTCAGAGATTATATACTATATTTCCTTGTGTGTATATGCATACAGTATAGTAGGAACATGATAAATGAACATATTAAATGCATTCAAATCGGACAATGTATGTAATGATCAAGACTGGATAAAATTGGAGTTCCTTTCTTTGTTTCAAGAAGTCTTCTCCCTTTGTACACTCTTGTGCGAACATTCACAATCACTCATTTGCCAGCTCCATTGCCACAGACAAGGCTCAAGGCTGCCAAGGAAACCACATATAACCTCACATCATCTAGTGTCTACGGCCTAGAAAGTGACAGGACATGTCACCCTGGATCCATTTGCCTTTCACATTTGCCTTCAGTTATAGTCAGCAGCCATGGGAGCATGGAAAAACTTGTTATCGCTCTGAAATAAAAATGATTCTCGATGTAAGGTCAGAAGGAGGATATGTTGTTTGGAAAGAAAAAGTTTCTTGCACAAAGTGCCCAAGCCAGACCGAGGCTGAGCCACATGCTGCAAGGTGATGTCAAAGGAGCTAGCTCTTGCCCACGACCTAACCCCACTGAAGTCAGAGTTACCTTCAGCCAAACCACCGAGAATCAAAGTTACCTTCCAGCATTTGGACAAGTTCCCAGCCTAGCCAGTTACATAAGAAAGGCTGCTTTGCTGTCAGTCCTCCAGAAATGAACTGGAGAAAGACTGGGCTCGGTGTGGACACATTTCTCCTCCTCTTTCGTCTCCAAGTTGTTGTGAGAGCCATATATGGCTGGGCTGGGACCATGTTCTGGTCACAATTAATTTACCCTTACTTCACAAGTTTGCAGTTCACAGTTTACAAGGCAATATAATTTATTCTTGGTTCACAGCTTTCTTTTCTCTAAACACAGGGGTGGGGTTAATTAAGAAATGTACCCAAGGGCAATTTTTTTTAATGTAAGGGTAATTTGGCTTCACTTTTAATGTAGACTTTGGAGCCAGAGAGTCCTGGGTTTGAGTGCCTGCCTCTGAACTTAAGAGCTAGGGGACTTTGGGCTTGTCACTTCACTTCCCCAACCTCAATTGACTCATCAGCAACACGGGGTTATCGTGAGTATTGAATGAGGAAGTATATGCAGGATGCCAGACAAACTATTCGCACATATCAAGCCCTAAATAAGTATCATTTATTTATCATTTAACACAATTTTTACCTATCACCTACTATGAGCCAGGAATTATTGGGAGCTAAGACATGGCAGTAAATTAGACAAGGACTTTTTCACAGTGTGCTTTAAATTATAGAAAGGAAGACAGACAATAAACAGCAAAAACTAAACACAGATTATGTATATCATTAACCCTTAGTCATACACTAAGATGAAGGCACCATATGTTCACATATGAACATACAAATGCACACTCAGAGGACTTACTCCCCACTGTGTTCTTATTGCTCCCTTTTACATGAAACTAGATGTTAGGATTGCCTTATAGGTTATGATAGTAATGTGCATTTTTTTATTCTTTTACTCAAACCATCATTTTGAGGACATACTATATGCTAGGTACAATGTTGGATGTTAGGAAAAAATACAAAAGGTAATAAGAAATATTCTTCCCATCAATTTGATCATGAATTTGTTGTAGAAATAGACCACTAAACACATAATTGCAATACTATTGATTACTTATTCTGTGGAATGTTCAAATACTCTGGCCATCTAGAAAGTCGGGGAAGAAAGCAAAGAACACCATCTCCTGTGGCCTAAAGAAGGCTTCCCTAAGAGATTTAAATTGTGTGGAGTAACTCAGACTTAAACAGGTGAATAAATAGGAAAGAACTTTCCAGGCATGGAGAATATTTTATACAAATAACATAGAAAATAGTTTAATATGACTGAATACTAGGGAGTTTCTACCCAATTCAACATACCATTCCAAACAATGTGCTGCCAATGAGAAACAAGATCAGTGCCAGAGGCCAATATACACAAAGAAAATTTTGATATAGGAAGTAAGTGCCATAATGTAAGTAGTTCAGAGAACGAGTGGGTTTCCATAAGAATCTAAGATGAGAATGAGAATTTATACGAAAAAGTGGGTGTGGGCTGGAGAAAGAGCTTTCAAAACAGCTGGACTAACCCATATAAGTGTTAGGTGGGATACTTTAACAAATTCTAGGAACTTCCAGTAATTTGTTATGGCTAGAAAGAACTCATCCTTCTGAACTCAAATACCACTTTCTTAAGAAGGCCTTCCCTGGGCCCCCAGGCAAGATCAGATTTTCTCCCTGCAGTCTCAGGTAGAAAGTAAACTCCATGAGGGTCAGGATTCTGTCACTCTTCTTCAGTAATATTCTCCATTGCCTCTCACTGTGCCTGGCACAGAATAAGCCTTCAATAAATACTGATTGAAAGAATGATTTCAAAGAAGAGGATTGGAAAGAAATGAGGCTAAAGTGTCAAACTGATAGCAGATAGGCTTATATTTCACACGAAGAATTTGAAATCCTAGATCAGAGGTATCCAAACTTTTGTTTAATCGGTTACCCTCATGAGTCAATGCTTTTGGGCACTCATTCCCAATATATGCATATTCAATGTATAAACTTAACATGTATTGCTCTGATAGATTATGTACATTATAAAATATGCAAAAAGGAAATAAGAAAGTTATGAAAAATAAAGAGAAATAGATATTCTAACACATCCTTCTTGTCTCTTGTTACCATATTATACATCCATCCGCAGGGTATTCACATCCATTTGGAAAATACTAGGGCATGGGAAGCCTAGAACCACTTCAAGTAGAATAATACAACCAAATTTGCATTTTAGAATGCCATTGTAATTAACCAGGTAATTCAGCCTCTTGTAGTGCTCCAAACACTTCCCCTCTCTGACACTCAGCCCTAAAATCCATAACCTGACGCCTAGGTGCTCAAAACATAGAAAAATTTACTAGCTATTAGGGCAAGCTTAATACATCACTTCTCCCCTCCAGGTTTTTAGTCTTTCATGAACAGATACAAAGAATAAAGTAAGGATTGAAGTAGAGTTAGTTTTATTACTAGTAAAGTTAAATTGAAGAATTATGATAAGGTCTCCTACCCCCATACTGAATATACAAATCAGAACACATGAGAAGCTGACTTTACAAAGTAGTTGTAGCTGGCTGTGATGAAGCAAAGATCAGTCTCTGTTTGATCCTTTGATAATATGGAGAGTTAAAGCACAGCAACCCACTCTGTGTAGGACCAGGTGGTTCAAAAGAATGAGAGAGAGATGGGCCAACACTGCTGAAATGCCATTTCGGTGACTTTGCTTCTACTTATCAGAGTTGTTAGGTTTTTGCCACTTCTCCAATTAGATAAATCAGTCCTCATGTCCTGGGGAAAACAAGTGAGAGGATGGAGAAAGAAACTGGAATTATTCTTTATGGGCCCATCTCCTCCCGACAGTGAAGAACAGTAATCCCCAAATGATAACAGGAAGACAAATAAATAGGGTGGCCCTTAGCAAGGAAGAAAACTCAAACAACTGGAGATTAATGTGAAAATCAAGAAAATTCTAGGCTTTTATCTTCAGCTCCTTCACTAATGACATGTGCTGCAATGGGCAAATCATTCCCCTCTCTGGGCTGCACTTTCTCCATCTGTAAAATAAGAGGTAATAGCAGATGATCTCCAAGGACCCTTGTAACTCTGACATTTTATGGTTTCTATAAGGTATTCAGAAATTATTCTTGAACTGCCTTTTTCAAAAAGCAATAAAACTTAATATAATATTTTAAAGTCCACTATTCAAATACTAATGGACTTAAATGACAAGGGTGTTAAGAAGAACTAAATGAAAAGCTTGAGCTTTCTGACCTAATCAATCAGCATAAATGGGTGGCAGGAAGGAGTGCAGAGGATGGAATCCTGAACATTAACAGGAAAATTGACTTTTGAGTTAAAGAGTGAATCAGCAAGAATTTACCAGTTGTGAAAGGTCCAGTGTTAGGGATCATTTGACACCAGCTTGAGGCAGGGCAGGACAAAGGTTCCCATGGGCAGATAGTGATGAAAAACAAGGATGAGCAAATTAGGTCATAGAGGGCAACGAGCTGGGGATGCTCTATGATGTGAGGGGCAGAATATACAGAGAGCACCACAGTCCAAAAAGGGAGATCACTGTGCAGCTGCTCGGACAAGGGGGGCAGGCTCTCAGAATGTGGGAAAACTTCCAAAGATGGACAAATTTGTCCTGGTGAAATTTTTCTTCATCTGTTGGCTGCTTTAAATTAGCTGCCCCACATATGGTACAGATTTTCAATGCCTATTTTATGAAGACTAATATATATATTACATGTATAACATATATATATATATCCAATACTAATGTATATATATACTATATATATAGTATTTATATTTATAAATGTAAATTATTGACTGTTACTCACATATTTGTCTGTTCTAGCATTAAATCACAATGCACAATATTTTAATTATTGTAGCTTTGAAGCATTTTACACTTAGAGATTGCATTCTTCTTTATGTCACAGGATAACAGAAAACTGCCTACAGTAGCTTAATGAAATGAGAAATTTAGTGTGCTCACAAAACAGGAAACCAAAAGTTCAAGAGTCCAGGCTGATATGGCCCTTGTTCACATCAAGAACAGAGCCTTCCCATTTTTTGCTCAACTATCCTGAGTATAGTTTTCATCCTCATGTTTTATTACCTCATGGTTGCAAGATGATTGCTTCACTCCCAGCATTGCATTTGTATTCCAGACTAAAATGAGAAGGAAGGCAAAGAGAAGAAGGCATGTATGGAGTTGAGCATGCTTTCTTTTAATGAGCTTTCCCCAAATCCCTGCCTTGTGATATTAGTATGTACAGTAATTAATACATGGCCACTTCTAACTGCAAGAGAGGTTAGCAAATGTGTTTTATTATCTGAGCACATTGCCTTGAGGGATGGTAACCTTAGTAAAAGTAAAAGAAAATTCAATGTTAATTAGGCAATTAATCCAATTTGCCTAAGTGCATATATACAATTAATTTTGTGTGTTTTAATTATATGTATTCTTTTCAAAAAAATTCTGACATTTTGTGCAACAATTCTTCAGGAGAAACTTTTAAATAGATATTAATTAATTTAGTTATAATTAATAACTTTACAAAATTGAATAAATGCCTCTCCATTTATTCAGTTCTGCTTGAATAGCCTTATTAAAATTTTATAATTTTCTTCATATGGCTCTCACATTTTTTTTGCTAGGTTAATTCCTTGGTATTGTAGAATCTATTTAGCTATTTGATTTTTTAATGTAATGTGTTTTTTCCCAAATTGTTTTTAATTGTTTCATTGATAGTAGGAAACTTGTGATTTTTGTTTATTAATCACATATCAAGCTAACTTACTGAACTCCTTTATTACTTTTAATAAATTTTCAGTTGACTCACTTCAATTTGTACATATAAATAATCATATTATCTACAGTTAATAAAAGTCAAACATCTTTTTACTTTTTCTTGTCTTATTACTTTGTCTCAGGACTGAAGGGAGAAGCTTGCTAAAATAATTTATCATGACTGTGTTAAGTTTTATCAAATGTTTTCCAGGTGTCCTTTAAAATATGATAATTTGGTTATTTCTTTTTAAATTGTTTAATGGAGTGAGATACATTTTAAAACATTTTTAGGGTGTGAACAATCCTTTCATTTCTGTGGTGAACACTACTTGCTGCTGTTATTGTTATTAAAGTGCTTAATTTGATATCCTAATAGCTTGTTCAGTATTACTCTACCTATGTTCATAAAAAAGTTTGCCCTAACTTTTTCTCTTTTGTTTTATCTATTTTTATTAATTTTTGGTATCAGAATTTTACTAGGCTCATAAAACAAGTTGGTAAGTTTTATATCTTTTTATATAATCTTAAAATTTTATGTAATATAGGAAATATTTAATCATTGAATGTTTATTAGGAGTTGTAATAAAAACTTATATGTTTGGTGCCTGTTTTAGAAATAGTTTAAGATTTCTCATCATTTCAGATTGGTTATTTTTAATTTTACTTTTAAATCAATGTTATTGAGGTATAATTTTAAAATAATAAATTACAACACTTTAAGTGTACACGTTGATGAGACTGACAAATGAAAAATCCCATGTAAGATACAGAACGTTTACATCATCCCAAGAAATGTTCTCAAGATACTTTGTACTCAACGCCTCTACCTCAAGCCCTAGGTAAACCACATATCTACTTTCTGTCACTATAAATTAGTTTTGCTCATTCTAGAACTTCATATAAATGAAATCTCACTGTATGTGCCCTGGATTCTTCTGCTCAGCATAATTGTTTTGAGAATCATTAATACTATTGCATGAATCAGTAGTTTGTTCCTTTTAATTGCTGAGTAATATTCTAGTGTATGAATAGAACTGTCTCCCCATTTATCTGATGAAGATATTTAGAATGTTTTCAGTCTGGAGGTATTATGAATAAAACTGCTATGAACATTTTTGTACAAGTGTTTTTGTGGGCAAAATGTTTTTATTTACCTTTAGAAACTAGTTAGTTTTAGAATTACTGGGACAAGTAGTAGTGTCTGTTTAACTTTATTAAAAAAAAAAAACTGCTAAACTTTTTTCCAAAGTACTTACAACATTTTCAATCCCAGTATTAATCCATGAAAGTTCCAGTTGCTCTAAATCCTCAATAAAACTTAGTTTTGTAATATATTTTAATTGTGGCCATCTTAGTAGATATATAGTTTTATCTCATTGTGCCTTTAATATGCATTTCCCTGATAACTAATGACCTCAAGCAGCTTACATGTACCTACTGACCACCCATATATCTTCTTTTGTGATATGTCTGTTTAAATTTTTTGCTCAGTTTTGAATTGGGCTATTTATCTTTTGATTATTAAGTTGTAAGAGTTCTCTTTCTATTTTGGATACAAGGTTTTTGCCAAATATAAGATTTGCAAATATTTTCTCTCGGTCTGCAGTTTAACACTTCATTTTCTCATTGGTATCTTTCTAAGATCAGAAAACTTTCATTTTGATTAAGTCTAATTTGTTAATTTTTTCTTAATAGGTAGTGCTTTTTAGGCCCTTTCTAAGAGATCTTTGTTCAGTTCAGTGTCACAATGAAACCTACCACACTGGTCTCCTTGCTCCTTCAAGATGCATAATTTACTCTCACCTCTGGACATCTACAGCTGCTTTTTACCTGCCTGATGTATGGAATACTCTTCTCCCAGAACTTTGCATAGTTTATTTCCTCATTTCAATAGACTTTCTGCTCAATGTCACCTCCTGGGGGAAACTCACTCCCTCCTGAGTTACTCTATTTTTTTCTATGTTTAATTCTAGAAGTTTTATAGTTTTAGTTCTTACATTTAGGTCTATGATCCATTTTGAGTTAATTTTTTATATGATATAAGGGTAACATCTAAAATTTTTGCATGTGTATATCCAAGTGTCAGCACCATTTGCTGAAAAGATCATAGAATTGCTTTGCCATCTTTGTCAAAAATTAGTTAACCATAAATATAAGGGTACAGTTCTGAACTCTAAATTCTGCTCCATTGATCTATATTCTAACCTTTCTCCAGTACCACATGGTCTTGGTTATTGTAGTTTAATAGTAAATTTTGTAATTGGAAAGTATGAGTCTCTTACCTTTGCTCTCCTTTGCATTTCCACAAAAGTTTTAGACAGAGAGAAAAAAAAAAGCAAGTTTAAGGATTTTGCCAGGCATTAAAGTGAATCTGTAAATCAATCTGAGGAGAAATGCTATCTTAACAATATTGTCTACCAAACCATGAACATCTCACTTTCTTTAGATCTTCTTTAATTTTTTTCAACAGTGTTTTCTAGTTTGCAGCATACGAGCCTGACACATCTTTTGCTAAATATATTCTTAAGTATTTTGTTCTTTGTAATGCCATTATGAATGTAACTTTTTAATTTCATTTTCAGAAAGTTCATTGACAACATACAAAAACTCAATTGTTTTTTGTAGATTCCTTAAGATTTTCTACATGCAGAGTCGTGTCCTTTGCAAATAAAGACAGTTTTACAACTTCTCTCTCAATCCATATGCCTCCAATTTTATACAGTATCTATAATGTATGTACGTACATATTAATATATTACCTTGTGCCAGGTGGAAACTCCAGTACAATGTAAAAGTGGTGAGAGCAGAAATCCTTGCCTTGTGCGTGATCTTTAGAGGGATGCACATATATTTTATATAACATAGATGACTTTCCCTTTGTTTTAAATAAACCCCTTGGGAACAACCGGAAGCCTCAGATAAAGTGAAAAATCAAAGTTTGATTTTCCAAAAGTGTTTCTGAAACCAACCAACAAATGAACAAAATGTATTTTTGTTTGTGTGCTTTCTCTACCTAATCCAGCTTGACCTCCAGGAGCCATTTTAGTTCAAGCTTCATGAGACAGCTGCAGAGCTCAGACCCCCTCCATCAGGTCCCCACCAGACACAATGGCAAAGAGGAAGGGAGATGGCAGTGATCTCAGGATTTCTCTCCGGGCCCTCATAGACACATAACCAGGGCTCACATGAACGAACACTGCAAGGTAGGAAAAGAAAACAAGATAAAGCGGGAATGGTGCTGATGTGTTTCAAACTGTCACAAGATACTTCTGCAACAGTGATTTTACCCTATATCAATGAACGGTAGCTCCTGATATTATTGACTTGGTCAAAAAGTTCGTTTGGGTTTTCCATAAAATGTTACAAAAAACCCAAACGAACTTTTTGGCCATCCCAATACTCTATTATCATTAATCTTACCACTATTATTTTGTGTTCGGACTACACTCTGTTCTCTACAAAAGGGCTTGATTATTCACATTTTTCTAATGAAAAAACCCATTCGAATAAAATCCATTATGAGTTTAACCAGTGACAAAAATGTACAAATCTGTTGACAATTAGGACTGCGTGTCTCCTGTGTGCTGTTCCCCAGCCACAGAAGTGACTAGTGACCAAGGAGAATGCAGGGAGTACAGAAGCTGTGAAGCCTCAGCTCCATCGGCTGGGGTGACCCCTCCCCCCTCCATCCCCAGCTGTGTGCTGACAAAGCTGTCATTAGTTAGGGGAGCTTGGAATCCCAAGTGCAAGGACCTTATGCTGTGCTCGAGAGATGGGAAATCACTCCTGTCAGCTGGGGGAGGGTGGGCGTGGAGAGCCAAGTGAGTGGGAAGGGGGAGGGGTGTGTGTCCTGCTGTATCCTTCGTCATCTTCCCTGTAAGAAATTGCAGGAAGCTGTTCTGAGAATCACCGCACAGGCCCCCTCTGCAATGACAAAGAGATCACCTTGAGATGAGGGCATTCTTGGGTGTGAATGCTCTTTAATTCCTTGCCAGGCAGTCACAGTTTATTGAAGATGGGTTTGTAAAGTAGCGCTTGGCCAAGGAGAGATTGGCACAAGAGAAACGGAGACAGCTAATTCTCAGGGGGTCGTCTTTGGCAAAATCCACTATTGAGGCCTCATGCTACTTGTGCTCATAGCTGCCGAGAACCAAGAGTGCCATCTGCAAACTGTGATTCATAAACACTCTGTCAGTCTGCCATCTACACCGACATCATAAAATAACAAGAAGCAGCATTGTAATAAAGAGGGGAGGTTTGTGGCCTACCAATTAAATGCATCTAATTTATTTCTCTTACAGCTGAGGCTTTATTTATTAGTAAACAGCTGCATTTGTTACACTTTTTACTCAAAACGTGCCAACTGGCACTTTGGATGATCCATTAATCCTAAATAATCATCTATGTATTCATAGATCCTGGATATAGAGGTCTATATGTATAAGAAGGTTATTAAAAAGCTGAAGCCTAACCTTGCCAGTCAGCTGGAGGGTGTAGTCCTGGGCATCAGGCTGGGTGAGTTAATGTGACATGAAGTCTGTGGATATGAATGAATTCTGGCTGAGTTTTTGGAAAGATTTTGCACGTGGCTTTATTTCTCCCTTTTCCCCAAGTACATGTAGGGAAATGTGTATGTTAATTTTCTGCAGTTGAGTGTTGCCTACATTCTTGTCGAAGTCGAATTAGCTTGAGACTACCAGCATCAGATTATAGGGTTACCTGCTTTTAATTGTGTCTGGGAGGAGGTGGGATAAGCGGGAATAGTGTAGTCCCTCAACACCTGAACTTTCACTGACCCTGCTAACTGGAGTGTGCTTGTAAGGTTAGAGTTCCACTATTTTGGCAAAAGTGATGCCAATACACACACACACACACACACACACACACACACACACACACACCTCCTTTTATTTAAAAATGGCTGTGGTATATGTGGAAAAGATCCAATCTAAGCCAGTTTTTGTTTGTTTCCTTGATACTTGGGAAAAGCAGGTTACTGAGAATCATTGCAAGGGAGAAAAATTGCATCATGCAAAAGCTAACCATTTCGCTGGGCCACCTGTAAAGGGAACTGATTTGTTGAACAACAACTTAGACTTATCCACGGATTATATAAATAACATTTAGTTCCACCAGTTTTTCATTCCGGTGGATTTACATTGAAATATGTCATTGGGGGAAATACTTTCATCTTTAGAAAGGGCTGGTAATCCTTCTGAATATTATGTTTTGTTTTTATTTTCTGGGAAGTAATTGTAAGTATAAGCTATGCAGAAAGGTATAAATGACCAACTTTGGCCTACTTTAAACTCAATTAAATTAGAAGCCCTCTATAATGTGACATTGCATTTATGGTTGCTTAAGTTATGTGGCTGTGTGAGGGCCACCAAATAATACCTGCAGACCAATATTCCATGATGCGCTTTAGAATAAACAAACATGGATGAAAATTCTCAAACTTTAGTTTTCTCTTTTGATTTTCATTTTTCCATGGTGACATCCATTGACTTGGGCTGGGCAAGCTGTGTAAATTCAATTGAAAAGTGAAGAGGAAATAAATAAAGAGGAGATGGTTGAAAGGATCAGCATACAATTTATGAAGTTTTAAATATTTATATCTCTCTTCTTTTCCTTTACCAAAAAAAATAATAATAATCCTTACATATGGCCTTTTTCATGGACCCATACTAATGAGATCATTACAAGTTATATGTTGAAACTCTGTCTAGTAACCGTCGGATAATCATCAACTAGGTATCCACATGTTTATTGGTTAGAAAATAGCTACCAGTCAAATGTGCTCTGTTGTTTCCAAAGTTGGTTCACAGTGAAAACATGGGGTTTTGAGCCAGACTATCTGGATCCAAATTCCCAATCCATCCCTTATTTGCTGTGGGATCTTGGGTAAGTTACTTAGCCATTCTAAGCCTCAGTTTCTTCAACTTTGGAATGTGGCTAATCCCAGTTCCCATTTCAGAGGATTATTATATGTTTGGATGAGCTAATTCACATAAAATGTTTAGTATAGTGCCTAGCAAGTATAAGCCATCAATAAATTTCAAATTTAAAAAGAAGCAAATCTCTGTAGAAGAAATCTCTGTATAAGAATGGTACGATCTTTCTGAGGTCCCACACATCTGACAGTTTTAAGTATTCCGCTGAATGCTAATGTCAGCAGAGTAGTGGGTTACTTTTCACAAGTCTCTTAGCTGACAGTCTCTTCAACACAGTCATGTGCTGAGGTGGGCCAGTTTGTGCCCATCTCTTCCCAATTCCATGTATAACAATGTCTATGTTCAGTGTTACTGCAATGGCAGCTTGAAATCAGCTAAGGTGGGATTATTTACACCACAGAAATCAACAAATTCTACAAATCAGGGCTCCCCCGTTCCCAACTGGTATTAAATATTTATCAGCTTGTCCTCCCTATAGAGAAGATGGGTCCCTTAAATAAAGTTACTGTGCAGCCGATTAGTAAAATCCATGTAAGGGTTTTTACCAAGGATAAATCTTAATGTCTTCAACTCATAGCTTCATTACTCTCAGTTTGCACATACAACTAACAAGTCGCATTATTTAATGTCTTGTTTGACAGCACACTAGAAGTAGCAAATTAAAAGATACGAGGAAGATGGCAAAAAGGAAGCAGACAAACATCTGACTGACACGAACATTCAAAGACATACACAGTCTGAGTTTGGTTGCTCTAGTAAAGAAGGAGCCCAGTGTAGCCTAAAGTTCTCTACTCTCAACACTTCAGAACTTCAGTGCTCATAATCGGCTCCTTGAATTATCATGGAAATAATAAGGTATGTCTCTTTATTATAATATGATTGCTTCCTCTGATAGGTTAGTTGAAATATATTCAGTCATTGTCTAGAAGTCAGACTGTTAATGCTGAATGGGATCTTGAGGACCATCAAATCTTTCAGCCACAGAACAATATTTCAGTTGGTCTACCAGACGTAAGCCAAACAACTGGAGGAGGGCAGCTCCAGTTGGGAATAGCATGGATGTTTTGTAGTCCTACTCTTTCCCCATGAAGTGTGACCATCATCAAGTCCCTTCTGTGGAGGTCTTGGGGCACTTCAGAGTACAGGCTGAGAACCACTGAAAGAGAACACCCCTCTTCATTTTCTAGGCTTATGGATGAGAAGATGAGCTTACCTAAATCAACCACAAAGTATTAGGGAACCAAGAATAGCTCAACTCTTGCTCTGGGGAAGAAACTGCATGACATGAGATGTCTGGAGTGAAGACAGGAGTTTAAAATATTTACATAATTATATAAATAATGTCATTAAGCTTTGAAAAATAGTTTAAGCTATTGATAACATTAAGACCTACCATTTATTTGCCACTTGCTATATGTCAGACAATATGTCAAGCATTTAATCTTCAGGAATTCTATGTGATAATTACCATCTTAAATCCCATTTTACAGATGAGCAATCCAAGGCTTGGAAAGGTTAAGAAACTCTCCTGAGGTCACTCAGCTGGTAAGTAGCCAGCTGCTCAGAGTGACTTAGAAGTCTATGCCCCAAAATGCAATACTCATTTGTTTCCCCAATATGCCACATTAACAAAGTATCAAGTCCTAGAAAGCGAAATGCTAAGATCAACAGATCTGGAGGGACCAGAGACAGTACTGTCAGAGTACAGAACTAGGGCACAGAGTTGGCAAGACAAGAGTGAGCTAGGTAGGACATTGGGATCAAATGAGAAAGCTAGGAATGTGACTTGCTTTTATGCACTAGAAAGAGCAAGATACATATGCAGATCAGCTGCGCTTAAAGAATCTGGATTTGGATGGGCAGTTTGGGGCAGAATTTCCAAAAGAAGTTAAGTGAGTTTACTAGGGTCACATGGCCCTTTAGCAGTCCAAGTCCATTTGCTTTTAAATTGTATCATAACTTAGGAAAGAGTCCCCTTGAAATTAATGTGATAATATTAAAGTGCTTTGGCACCAAAAAGACTTAACTTCACTAACAAGGAAAATTAATTTTTGTGAATTTTATAAAGCCAAGTAATTGAAATAATGCTTTGCTATATATGGAATACAGATTCAAGTGTATGTCACTAAATAATTTGGATATCCAGGCCATAGAAATCAATGTTTATGAGTCCTTTGCTTCAATTTTGGTCTATGCTTAACATTACCTGTCTTGTAAGACTAGGAACAGAGGATCAGGAAAAGATGATGAGAGAGACATCCTCCTAGTCCAAACTAGAGGACAGAGTAGAGGCAGAACTACCCTTAATCGCTACCAAACAGTCATCCCATTTCTACTATCAAAACATGAAACAACTGAGTCAAGGAACAAACTGAATTAGACATACCCTCCACACATCCAACAACCAGAAATGCAGTTGGCCATGAAGATTTTGCTTCTCTCCAAGAGCCCCATTTTAATCTTCTGTATGGTGTTTGGTGACCAGACTAAAAGGTACAGATAAAACTAAGAGTGTTCATTTGCTCTTTTGTCTATGCCCTCCTGGACCCTCCCTTTTGCTGAAAAATCATTTTGTTTCCATCTACTGCCCTTTAGGTTTGATGGGGCAGATGTGAGTACGATTCATAAAATTGAGCAGATTATTTCTCCCTTCTCATCTCACAATTCAATGATCATCATTAAGTCCCTGAAAGCCCACAGTGCCAGCAATATTGGTCCAATAAGTAAAGCCACACTTCCTAAACAGATGGGAATGATGTTTCTTTGCCACTGGGTGAAATTGCTTTAAAAAGCATCGGCAACAAACATAGGGAGGGAGAGCTGAACCATTGCTGCTGGAGGTCTGGCCCCATGTAATACTCGCCACTTAAAAATCCAGTATTGCATTTGCTTCATTATAGTACTTTGTCCATCAGCTCATTAATAAATGCAACGCCCCCTTCGACTCTGCTCCCTCCCTGCACACACTGTGAATACGCACACACGTGCTCACACACATGCACTCGCAGCACTTAATCAAATGTACTTATACAAGAGGAGCATATCAAAAATTGGTTCTTAGAGTTAGTAAGCAGAGGGAAAAGTGCTTGTCTTTCCAAGTAAATCCTATTTTAATTACTTATATTTCTTTTACAAATGTGTGTCGTGCCTCTGGTTAAATGTTCTTACTCTTTAAAATGAGCTCGTGTCACTAGAGAGAACAATGACAGTAATCTTTCGGCAAACCTTTTGCAAGGGAGTTCTCCTTTAAAATCCTATGTACTTTCCTTTGTTTCTCTGACCCAGTAATTCTCCCTATTATTAATATTCATCTTTCATAAGATTTCTTATTGTCTTTGTGTATCTTGGTCTCCCTTTCTCTTCTCTCCAAGCCCCCAACCTCCATGCCCCTTCTTCTTAGGTGACATTATCCTACTCACCAAACCTGTAACTTTAACAGAGGGTGACAGGGTGACCTTGACGACAGATGTTCTTATGGCAACAGATGGCACTGGCAAACCTGAGAAGCTGCTGTATGCTGTCTCCGTGCCACCTGTGCCTGGTCAGATTGAGTCCATCAATTATCCAGGCTGCCCCATTCCCTGCACAGCCAGTCAGATGGATTGGCCCAGAAGGTTTGCTGCGTGCATGACAATAGGCAAGGGGCCAGTGAGGAAGCAGTCAGGTGAGAGAGTTCCCTTCCTCCACTCTTCCACCCTCCCCACCTCAACCCCCCACCCTCGTTCACTCATATAGTTAATGACTTCAGTGAGCCACAGGGATTAAACTGGTTTTATCAGTGAGAGTTCACCAAATGCCCTTTAAGGATAGCGAGCCACAAGGTGGCTTACATGAAAACAAACCAATACCGCTATTGCTTTATCCGCAAAGGTATATTTCTATTGTCTAGTGATTCTGCCACATTAGAAAGCCATTCTAGGAATAGATCTGTAGTGTGTAATATGGTCTTTGCTTATCATCCTTTCAGTTTGGCTTCTCCTTCTACTTCCTGATTGCATCCTTGCTCCTATCCTCTTGTTTTGCTTCTCTGTGCCCATGTGGAACGAAATAAAGATGACTAGATAGAGGAAAAGTTAATAATAAAAATAATAGTAATTTCCTAACCTGTTACTATGTGAAAGAGGTACTTTGCTAGAGACTCTACAGTCACAAAATTACCACTACCACTGATAAAATTATTCCTGTTTTATAGTTTAAAAAATTGAGTGTCAGGGAGACTCAGTAACATGCTGAAGGTCCCACAATTAACAAATAAAACAGTCAGGATTTGAACACAGGGTGGATGGGCTTTCCACTGCATAACAGTCCTTCTACCAACCAGGAAAATCCATGATCTGCTTGGCTAGAAATGAGTAATTTGGGAAGATGGGTTTGGGCCCCAACTCTCTTTCTTAACACAAGCATCTGGCTTGCCTTCTGCATCCCAGCTACTATGATAATTATATAATTTATTAATAAAGCAGTATCTGATCTCCAGTAAGTAGGTCAAACTTAAGTGTAACCTTTTATTATTTTTCATTAGTACAACAGGGTAGTTAAAGTTGGAACAGTTTGGCCTCTCTCTACCAGAAGAAAGCTGGAGTATTGTATGAAATCATCAGTGGACCTTAACCCAGATGGTGGTGTCATTTCTAAGAAATAACATATGTTAGCTATTATGATACTTAAATGTAATGGTTTTATATCTCTCCAGTGGGCAAAGAAACTATACAACAGGTTTTAGTCTAGGAATTTTTTAAATGGTACTTTAACTCTCTAAAACAGAGTATTGCCACAAAGAAATTCAATTGATAAAGTTTGGTTTAATAATAAAGGAATGTAAAATTCTGCCTTTTTTCATGCAATAATAGGACAGCGTCTGGATTTACTACTCCCTGAGTCTATTTTACATAATGCTGCTCAATTGGGGACTATTACATGCTTTTTTGATTTTTAAGAAAAATTGCCTTAAAGGTTATTTACACTCATTTTATAACAAAGAGGGCAATATGACTAATTTTATTCTTAGCGTGATTAGCCATGAGTCATTTCCTAAGAAATGAGTTTAATTAACCAGGGAAAGAAAGTTGTAATAAATCACGAAAGTGGACTCTTTTTAAGTGGGGTTAAAAACATCTTATTTTAAACTGCCATCGAATAAATCACAAACCCTAAGTTATGTGTTAAGGGAAGAAATTTTTTCAATTTTGAAAATTTCTGACAAGAGGGAGAAAAGAAGAAAAGTATGGGTGGCAAGAGAAGTAGGTTACATTAGTTGGGATACTTTAAGAAAATAGCTGCAGTAAGGAGAACATTATGCTAATTCAAATTCTATCAGTTAGCTGTATAATTTTGGAAATTCCCCTAATTTCTCTGTGCTCTTTCTCTTTCCCTGCAAACTAAAGAGGCTGAACTTAACCGTTCTTATTCAGAGATTTGGGTAGCCATTAACATTGTTCACAAATATTTCCATGTCTCTCCCATTCCAGGCACATGGCAGAAGTACAATCTTCCACTACTCTGAAGTTAAATGTGGACATTTGACCTGCATCAAGCATGGAATGTGAGAAGTGTTATTTCCATGCAGACGCTTTAAGAGCAAGTGCCTGATTTGCCCCATCCCCTTCCCACAGCTGTTATGGTCATAGTAGGACTTATCTAGATGAAGCTTCAGTCAGTGTGGATTCCTGAGTGACTAGGATGATTAATTTCCCTGCTAACCTACGCTTTCCATGTGGCATGAATAAGAAATACACTTTTGTAATGTAAAGCCATTGAGATTTTGGTGGGAGATTTTGTTACTGCAGCATAACCTAGCCCATCCTGTTTAATACATGAGTGTACATAAGATTAATCTAGGGAGATTTTCTGGTAAATAGAAGCTAGTGCTCATTCCAGAACTATTAAATCAGAATCTTCTGGTGTGACTTCAGATTTGTGTCTTTTTAAAATGCTTCCCTGGTGATTCTGATGTACACTCTTGCTTAGGAAGTACAGGAATTCCGTGTGCTAGTGGGCACGTGAGTGACAAGACAGTTTTAATAGAGACTTTTAACTGCATATTATCCTAATGGATAACATAATAAAGTCTTAAAATTGCGTGTTGCATTTCAGTTTACACAAGCACTTTTTTTTCTGTTACCTTATTTAGTTGTTAAAACATTAGTAAATAATAATGTGTGGACATAACACCTATCAATGTACTGAGGATTTAAACCGTTAATGTGACTTGCTGAATACGTTCCACTTTCTTCCTAACTACCCACTGTTCATGCTCTCAAAAATTGTCTACTTAGTTGATGATGATGATGTTCGTGATAACAGATGATCTTTGTCCTTCAAGGGTCTCAGAAGAGCTATGTTTTCCTCCCTGTGAATTTGCCTTTTTCTCCATGGACAACTGAAGTTTCCTAGCTAGGACCACACTGTTCAAAATATGTTGAGTGTTGTTGAAAAATATGTGGTTAATATTTCTGGATTTTTCTATACTTATCTTGGGGACCTTAGCATTTCTTTTACTCCCAAGTTGTGTGTGAGAAAGTGTCATGTTGAAAACTGAACTACTGAGCAAATATTTTTAATTTGTTTGATATTAAATACCACCCTGAGGGCTAGTGAATCTTACCCTGGCTTGCGAGCAGAATACTAAGTTTAATCTAATATATTAAATGAAACATAATGGCTGGCTCTTTTGAGAAATTCCTTTATAGTTATTACTATTTACATGTGAGGATTATATATACTTATTCTCACATATGCTATAAGTAATGCCTAGACATAACAAAATTCTATCTTTAATATTATCATTAAGGGTACAATTGTAGAATGAAACTCTTTGCACTGACATCTTGGCTTCTTTACTTGCTAGCTGATTTACCATTGAGTAGAACATTCAATTTCCTTACTTTTCACTTTCTTCAGTAAAAACAAAGGTCATAATAATAGGACCTACCTTATAAAATCATTGTCAAATTTAAATGAGTTAATCCAGTAAACTGTTTGGAAGAAAGGATGAAAGAAAAAAGAAAGAAAGAAAACAGAGAGGAAGAAGAAGAAGAGAGAGGGGGAGGGAGGAAGAAAAAAAGGCAGGAAGGAAGAGACGGAGGAAGGAAAAAGGAAGAAAATGATCTGAAAATTAATTTAGGGGGTCAAATAGCTTTGGGAAAAATGGGTTAGATAGATTAACAAATACCTTCCCAGAGCCTTTCATATGTAGGATTCATTGTGAGTCCATAAAGCTTTTTGACCACAGCTGGGGATGGGAACACCAAGACCCAGGGAAGACTTTCTGGAGGAGGTGATGCCTGAGTTGCATCTTTAAGGAAAAAGAAGCAAGAGGCAGAGAGATTATAGATGTGGGAGTGGGACAATGTCTGGGGCTGAGAGGATATTTCTTACAAGGGGAAGGGCAAGAGTAAAGGCACAGAAGTGTGAAATGGTACAGTGTATTCAGGAAGTCCAGGTATGTAAGCTAGTGAGGGCCAGGGCCACAAGAGTGGAGAAGCTGTCAAGGACTAGATTCTAAAGAGCCTTGCTGGCCAGGTTTTGAACTTGAAATTTTTATTTTGTTGGCAATGGGGAATTGCAACCATTGGAACCCCAGGAGGAAATAGATGGCACCTGTAAAGATGTCATTGAAAAAAGAGTAATGAGGGGACTATTTGCAGGGTTAAAGAAGAACTAATGAGTCTGGGTAAAGCATCCTGAGGTTAGCAAAAGAGAGGAGACAACAGCACCCCAGGCTTTAAAGGACAGAGGGTAGAAGGTCTTCCCAGATCCTGGAGAGAGCTCCAGCTGAAGCCGTAGGTAAAGGAGAAGGCAATTCAACAGGACCTGTGGCCTTCAGGAGAGGAATGCAACCACAGACAATCTGTGGCCTGGCAAGGATGGAACAGGAGAAATAGTCAACTTCTGTCTCAGCCTCCTGCGACAGTGGAGAAGGGTAGAGAGCAGATCTGCTGGGGCAAACAGAATGTCCAGCACAGCAAGGAGGAAATAACATAGTATGATGTGAATTTTAGATGTCACCATAGCAACTATATGGAAAATAAATCAGAGGAGACGTGAAACTTTAGAAAGGAAGACCTATGCTCATATCCATGTAAGAAACGAGGAAAGCCTAAGTTGGAGACGTTTATTAGCGATAGAGTGGAAAGAAGAGATTTAAAGGAACATTGGGATGTCAAAATTGGTGAGGCTTACTGACTGGCTATGGCTGGTGAAGAAAAGAGGTGACTTAGTATTACTCCCAGGTTTCTAGCTTGGATGATAAAGAGTAAGTATTACTCCCAGGTTTCTAGCTTGGATGATAAAGAGTAAAATGATGTGAATAACTAACATAGTGAATGCAGGGAAAGAAGTGAGTTGGAGGGGGAATTGAGGAATTCCAGTTTAAACCCATGGAGTTTGAGAGACCCCAGGGATGTTCATGTCATGATTTGCCACAGATATTTTAATATAGGATTCTGACTCCAAGTGAGAACAACCAGGACTAGAGATACAGATTTGCGAGTCATCAGACTATGTGGTTGCCGAAAGCATGAAAGTGGATGACAGCCCCAGGAAGCCAAGTGATAAGGGGAGCGAGCTGAGCAGAACAGCAATATTTAATCTCTGAATTCCACCACACTGCTCTCGGGGACCTGGGCATACTCTCCACTCTTGGCTCTTCATCGCGGATCACCTAAATTTCCAGCAAGAGACTCCTTAAAGTAATTGTGTTGGTCTGTTCCAGGAACAGAAAGAAAGTTAATTTTCTAGACCTCTGGGTCTGTCAAGAGCTCCTAGAGAGACAGAATATATCTTTATTTTAGATTTCTTGCCTTTTTAAAATGGAACTGATGGCTCTATACAGGCCCAGGTTGCCTAAATGAGGCAAATATTAGTTAAAACATGTCCTCTTTATTTGATGCTTACTAAGTCACCTAAGGCTTCAACAAACAACTCTCAAAAGTTCTGAGCACACAGAGTAGCTGTATGGAACCCCACTGAAAAGAGGCCATTAGGCTCCACTTCCCCTCCCCTCCTAATAACCTGCCCCACGCTGACCTCAGTGCTTCCCAACCTCCTGCCTGGATAGTTTTCACATAGAACACTTAAAAGCAATTATGGTAAGAGCAACTATAGGCGGGGTACCCGAGGCATGCATGGGTTACTCAGAACCTTGCTTCAGATGATGGAAAACAAGCAGTCTCTCATGGACATAACTATAGATGGTAAATAGACAGATAGGTAGATAGATAGATAGATAGATAGACAGACAGATAGATAGATGACAGAGTTGAGTCTGATAATAGACAGATAGATAGATAGATAGATGACAGAGTTGAGTCTGATGTATATGTACATATATATCTCACAGGCATGTACACACATGTACACATGCAAGATCACATGTGTGCATGTGCGTGTCTATGCACATACACTTTAGTATGTGGTTGTACAGATGTACATGTGTGCATATGTATATGAGTTTGGATGCTGTGTATATGTCTGCCAATGTGTTGTGTGTGCAAAGATGTGGGTGTGTACATGTATGTGGTTGAGTGTTGACGCCTATGAGAACAAGACAAGAACAAAAATGTGCCTGTCTTCCCATGATAAGGAGAAGACATTAAAGGGTTAAAGCAATCACTTTGGAAACCATTTTCCAAAAAAGCTGCACCCTAAATTAATTTTGGCTGGTAATCTATATCGGGTTAAATAACTCCTCATTATTCTGTAACACAGCTGAGGCATCTCCAAATGTTTATCTTGTTTTGTAACCGGTACCTTCTGGTATCTTCTAGTGCCAGCTCTCCCGGCTCCTGCTATATTTCATTCTCACTATTTTTGGACTGGAGCTGCTGCTTCCAGGTGATTTAATAAATTGCTTTTTTTTTTTTTTTTTTTTGGTGTTCCTTTTAACTTACCCATCTGCTCAACACATGCGTAACTTGCAATCTGTCGGCAGTTTGCAGAAAGACAAACTGTCAGAGCTGCATGCATTTGACAACTTTGTTCCCAATTAGATTAGTGGCAATTTTAACAGATTTCAGGGCAATGGAGAAAGGGATGGCATGTTATTAAAGCATCAATTCTGACAGACCCCAGCGCATATGACTTCAATGTAAATTATTTTAAATGCTTTAATTAAAACTAGAGAAAGATTTACCCTTTACAATGGTAAGTGATAGCAAGACAAATTTAAAAGGAAAGAGAGTAACCGAGTTTTCTAAATGGTTTATGTTGTGCAAGGCAGTCCAGCAGTCAAGATGACTGTAATCTATGGTGGTGATATGGAGGCCGAGTTAATTATTCATTGCTTCCTCCCTGTAGCAGATGTGATTCAATACACGAGGCACAGGATTCAGAGCCTGGAACACTCTCTGTGAAAATCTCAGCTCAGGATTCTTTTTGAACCATCAGGAAATTGCCAGAATCTGTTTAACACGTTAGATATATTCATAAGAAAAAATAATCTTTATTTTTTTGGCTCTTTGTTGTTTATATGTTTCAATACAGCTGCTTCTCTCCTCCTCTAAACCAGGCACCCCAACCTTTATTTCCACTCCATCTCTAGTCTGATATCCCTGAAACATATACATAGATATACACAAGTGACTAGATTAGGCAAACCCAGGGATTCTGTACCTTGGGTCACTTTACAGGCAGGCGCACAGCTCACCGGAAAATGCCCCATCTATAATTTAAATGTATTGCAATAGTCACAATTCATGAATGCAGAGTGTCACTGACAGAATTTCTGGCATTCTGGGAGGGAGCTCTATAGAACCAAGAACACATATAGGTGGAGAGATTTCCCTGATGAATTTGACAATATGCTTGATTTATTCAGCCATAAATCTAACCATTGGTTTAATGCTTTCCATTTGTTCTTAGACAACATTGGGCATTTTATTATTGAAATCGCCACTACATTAATTAAGGTTTAATATTCCCTGAGCATAATTGCATAAAATTCTTTTCATGTACATTTCTTAGTCACTTGGGAAGGGCTTACCATTTTATATATGGGCCTTTTGAGTTGCGAGCTGTCTGCTCTTTAAGAATTATTGAAATGACTTGAGGAAGGTTGTTACCATCCTACATGTAGGTTTCCTTAATTTTCCAAGTTGTTTTTAAATAGGTTGTTGCCTTGTGTCTGTAAGGGCATCTTTTAGTACTTGGATTGGATGGCAGCTAGGATGAATCGGATCAGGGTTGCATGTCCAGGACAAGCTGAATTTCACCTTATTTCTTTGTTAATATTACTTATAAGAAGTACATGCATTCACATTTTTCAGTGGAAGAAATTAGTAATAGACTTTTTGAAGGATCTGTGCACAATAGATATGGAAGACTAGTTGACATATATATGGTGAATCAGTCAGAGATGGCACCTTGGGAATGGTGTAAGAGGCTAGAATGCTGAGTCAATCAACAAACTTCAGTTTCCCTTCCTAACAATATCCTGCTAAGCCCCTCATACAAGCCTTTCCCTGGCTTTCAGTCTCTACCACACAGAGAGATTTTTTCTTGTTTTTGTTTTCATTTTGTTTTTTTCTTTTTTTTGTAACAGAAGAACTTACTATCTGAAATCCACCAGCCTCTGATAGGAATTTATCACTTCCAGCTCCTAGGTGAATGTCTAGTATCAAAGTCTAGTATCTTTCTGAGCCTCAGATTTTTAATCTGTAAGTATAATAACAAATAACTACATTTCAGATATCTGTTGAGAATTAAATAAGATAATGCATTGCAGGTGTCTGGTATATAGTCAGTGCACCATAAATACAAATTTCCTCCATCCTTCTTCTTTCATTTTACTGATGCTTTTACATAATTTCATGTTTTTGTGTTTACTTTTCCTTGTGGATAAATAATTACAGAAAGGAATGGAAAACTTTGAAGGGAACGGGAACTCATCCTTCAACTCTTCCAGATGGGAATCACTACCCAGTAGTTTTACCTCTCAGGGCTACAATTACACCAGTAAGTTGAGCCAACCTGAAGCAAAAAGGCAATATGAGCTTGCACGTACTGCAATTGACCTGATTTGTTTCCTCCTGTAACTCTGGTGAACTAAGGAACTTGAGGTATAAAACAATACCATATTTTTAATTTCTGTATAATCATTTAATCTGCTCTGAGCCTACATCATGCCTCAGTCTCAATTTAGGGCTTTCTTCCTCACCCAAGTTGGTCCCCTGAGAGCCCAACACCATTTGGAACATTCAGGACAAGCATCCTGGTCTTCAGTTCACTAGCCATTCAATATACTAGTCATCTTGAATGTTCAGTGTCTAAGACTACATGGTCCTTTACAGTCACAGAGCTTTCTGTTACTGTCATCCCAAAGTTGGTCATAGGGAGTCTTGGCTGAAGGTGAGTACCAAGATGTCTAGTGCCCATTGCCCTTTAGAGATCTGCATATAGATAGGGTGTCACAAGAGAGGAGTGCAAATCCTGGAACCTTGTTCCCGAAACTAAATGCCCTCATCCAACAGCTTTGGATTTTGGAATTCCAAAGCTCCTCCTCACTCTACCTACTAAGTTTTTAAACTCGGGATCCCAGTCCTTAATTTAAAATAACAGTACCAATAAAGTGTCTTAATTCTGCTCTGAGGACTGGTAAGGTGCCAGCTCTCCAGGAATCAAAACCCTGCTCGACAAGGCTTAGAGATAAGATACTGCTTAGTCTTTCTGATTCTTCTACAGAAGGGAGAAGGAAACAAAAACATAAAATTCAGTAGTTATCTAGTCCCATGTGGATGGCAGCAAAGATTTGAGAGAAACTCTTTATACGTATTGTAAATATGGACTTTTAAATGTCACTAAGTGGAATAAGATACAAACCCAATCCAGAATAAAGATAGTGAGTATTAAAATTCCACAGCAGCTGAGTAAAGTAATTTTAGATTTCTTCGGCAATATATCCTAGTGGCTAAGAATAGGGACTCTTCTCCAAGTTCAAGTTCAGCCACTTATAAATTGTGTAACATTTGGAAGTTTCCTTTTTGGAAAATGGTTGTGATAAATAGTATTGATACTTCCACGACAGACTGGTTGTGAGGATTAAATGAGTTAATACACCCAAAGTGCTTGGCACATGGTAAGCACTAGCTAGCATCAACAATCTAGCTAGCATTAATAATGACTTGAAAGACCCAAGTTATATTTCCTGCCCTGCCACTTCCAGCAGAGCCTGCTCCATGTGCATGTGACCAATGCAATCATACAGGGCTCCATATTCAAAAGGACTCTGTGCTTGGGGGTTAATGCTCTGTGGTTGCCTTCTTGAAATCCTTAATAATTTATCTTTGAATTTGCGTTTTAAGTGAAGTCTGGTGGGGCAAGGGGGCATGTGCCCTGGGTTTAGAACATCAAATTACATGTGGTCCTACCTCCAACTACCTCCCTACGATGGGTTCTTGGCCACATGTTACCAACCCTTTGGCACCCTGAACCTAGCCTGTCTTCTCCCTCCCTGCCCTCACCTCATGTCACCTCTGCCCCCACTGGGATCTGGATATGGATGAAGAGAGGCCTGGTTATGCTCTCTGTGGCATCATGGGCAGGGCATAGTGGTGGCCATCCCCCCCTTGGCTGACAGTGCCATGGCATGTTTGCCAGGTGATTC
This sequence comes from Delphinapterus leucas, assembly GCF_059928025.1. Classification (NCBI taxonomy): domain Eukaryota; kingdom Metazoa; phylum Chordata; class Mammalia; order Artiodactyla; family Monodontidae; genus Delphinapterus; species Delphinapterus leucas. The sequence goes on from NC_143129.1 coordinate 139,421,892, forward strand.
TTCAGTGGCAAGCCTTTCACCCATCCTGGATCCAGGTACCATACTGAACACATTCTAGCATGGAACTTGCAGCTCCTTGGAGGTTGCATGTCCACGATGGATTGAAGCAGTGAACATTCAGCTGGCTGACCGGAAGGGGAACCAAGCTACAGGTGGGCTGCATAGAAGGTGGACCCCCAGACAACTGTGAGGGTGTGCACTCACCCTGAGTATCCCCATGCTGGAGGGAGCATAGGATTAACTAGCAAACATTAGGGCAGACTGAGAGACCACAGAAAAAAGTAAAAGGTTTTACTGTTTGGTACCTACCTTTAATGGCACTCTTTTTCAGCTCTCTTGGTCAGGGAACCCAACACTTTCATTTTGCACTGAGCCTACTTGTGTGCTTGTGTGCTTAGAGCAAATCATCTAACCTTTCTGAGCACTGTTTTCCTTGGATGTGAATTGAAGATAAATTAGCTTTTCCTTCCCTAGTCATAGGGGTTTTTGATGAGGAGAAAATGAAATAAATGTGAAAACATTTGTAAATCATAAAATGCACACATATATGAAGTATCATTATTATTGTCATTATAATGCAGTATATATGCATTTATTTCATTTGATAGTTTTAAACTGCCACTGAGATTAGAAAAGTGATGACACTAAAATATATTACATTTAGAATTTTTAGAATTTTGAAGACTATCATCGTATCTTTGGCAACAACAGGCTATAAAATTTGGAAAAAGAGTGATGGTTCTAATTTGTTCTTTTTTGAATATGGAAAATGGAAATTAGAGGAAAAATGTGTTTTCATAAAAGAGGAGAGTGGTCTGAGATTCCCTCTAAGAGGTATGGTGTCTCCACAGACTTCTCTGAAGTGGTTATTTTATTCCATGTTTCCATTTTCTACAGCCTTTTCATTATTGCCATAATATCACATTTCATGGAAGTTCTAGACAAAATGAACTCAAATGTATATTTTAGGAAGTAGATAGAAACAGCTTTTAAAACAGAAGCCTTTCCCCAAAAATAATGTGATTTGGGGGGCATATGGGATGGTTGTAAAAAATATGGAATTTTTCATTAAAAATGGTCACCTATTATATAAAACAATATTTTTGTTTAAATTGAAAGAATAATAGATGTCTTAAGCAAAACCAAAACCTCAAGAAAAATAATCACTCCTAATCCAACAGTCAGCTATAAGTACTGTGTAGCAATGATTTAATTCATCACCCTTTCAGAAATAGTTACTCTTACTTTTTAACCAAAATAGAATTATATTTTATATAATATTTTCAGTTATTTTTACATATACATCAATATATGATACTAAATATCTTTACAATGTAATTTTTAAAGATTGCATAGTGGTCAGTTGTATAGATGTACAATAATACACTTAACTAGTCCCTTTTTTAGACATTTTAGTTGGTTTCTTTTTATTTTATTATTAGTATTTTTGTGATTATAAAAAGCACTACAATAAACATTCTGGTATATGTACCTGTGTACACATCTCTAATAATTTCCTTTGACTACAGTCCTAGAAGCGGGGTTTCTAGGTAAAGAATATGGACAATTTTTAAAGATTTTTCTAAATTTTTGCCTGCAGAAAAATTGTACTAATGCATACTAATTTTAGCAGTATAAGCACCTAATTATTTAAATTATGATGCGTTTTGATATCATTTTTAAATAGCATTATGTCAGTTATCTCTCTTCCTTGTATGTTATTCTAAAAAATTTTGGAAGGAAAGCCACGGAATGTGAGCTTCCAGTCAGTGGACAGTTCTTTTCCCTCATCAATAATAAGTGAATCCAAAACCTGGAGGCCAGTGCTCAACTAATTTTTTTATAGATGTACCAGGGGACCCTCTTCACAACATTAAGCATCATTTAATATGTTTAAATACTTCCATTAAAAAGCATATCTTATACAGTAGAAAAAAACGTTTTTAAGTAAAAGCATTTAACAAACTGATAAGGGTTGAATTGTGTTCCCCTAAAATCCATATGTTGGAGTCCTAACCTTCAGTATCTCAGAATGTGACCTTATTTGGAGATAGGGTCTTTATACAGATAATCAAGCTAAAATGAGGTCATTTAGAGTTGGTCCTAATCCAATAAGACTGATGTCCTTATGAAAAGGGGAAATTTGGAGACTGACACACCTAGAGGGAAGATGGTATGAAGAGACATTAGAGAGCAGACGGCCATCTTTACAAGCCAAGGAGAGAGGCCTGGACCACATCCTTTCCTCACAGCCCACAGTTTTGGGCTTCCAGCCTGCAGAACTATGAGACATAAATTTCTGTTGTTTAAGCCACCCAGCACATGTTAATTTGTTACAGAAACCCTAGTAAACTAATACATGAATCAAGCTTAACTTTATTGAAGAGAAGTGAGAAATGTATCAGGTCTTAAACCTATTGTCATTTGCATCATACTTTGAAAATAAATAATATTATTCTCCCTCTATGAACATTTTCAGTGCATGGTTTTCCTTGATTCTAAGACTCTCTCTTCTTTACATTTTCATCGTCTCTGAAATTTGATGTATTTTTGCAGCTGATGGCAATTCATTATTCATTTGGATGTGGTTTTTTTTTCTTCTTTTTTAGTGATCCATAAATTAGGGGTTCAACTTACAATTAACAGCATCTTAAGTTCAATCATATATAATATTTGTGTATGTATATGAATGTTAATTTTTAAAAATTACCAGCATTGCTAGTACATTTTCTATGTGCCAGGCACCAAACTAGACACTAGATATAGAGTGAAGAAAACATACATGCACACAGGGAGGGGTGAGGGGAGTAGGCAAGAGAGAGAAATTAGTAAAAGAGTGAAACAAAAACATATGAATAACTTAAATACAATTTCAGTACCTATATGGTACAAAATGAGGTATAGTTAAGGGAGTAATTGATTATTAGAGATAGATTAAAGGAAATCTTGTTGATGAAGTAGATTGAGAACATGTATTTTAAAGGGTTAACTGGGATTTTCCAAGTATACACGGTGTAGTTAGGAGACTGAAGGGTTGACGGTAAGAGAATTTAGGCTGTATGTTCCAAAATGAAGCAAATGCTTGAGCAAGGACAAGAAGCCACATGGGTTATTTAGGAGGATCTTAAGTGGTGTGGACTGTGATGAAGAGGAGGGAAACAAAGGTAGGTAGAAACCAGCCAATGGAGAACTTGCATATCATGAGAAAATTAGAGAAGAGTCTATGGAATTTATAAGGCAGAGCATTAGTTAGGAGGCTTTCATATTGTATATAATGCAATACCCACTAAAAAGTGGCTTACACGATATGGATTTATTAGCTCATCTAACAAGAAGTAAAGGGGCAGGCAGTCTGGGGTTTATTAATTCAGCAGGTCAATAGGGTCAAGGTTCTAGGTCAGTTTCTCTGTGATTCTCTTGGATTTCACTAAAGAACACCACGAGTCTGCTCAGATCTAAACATCACATGTTCACATACTATGAAAAGACAAGATGAGGGGCTTTCCTTTAGTGCAGCTCTGTTTACTGTAGAGAAGAAGATTTGTCAAAAGTCTCCTAGCCAATCTGCATTTGTATACTGTTGACAGAATTGGATCACATGCCCTCTGTAAACAATTATCTCAGAAGTACTGTTATTAGCATATTGGTTCTGGGAATGTCCACATTTCTTGAGTAAACTTCTGCCCAGTACAGGAACAAAACTGGGGTTTGGGTACCAAAAGGAGAATTGGTGAAGCGGTGTCTTTTGGAATTCAGGAAAATGCTAATAAAATAAGATTTGATTCCTCATCATTGGACTTATGTTTAATTTAGAATTTAAAACTCATCCATTCAGCCAGTCAGTCATTCTCTCAATAGGTACTATTCAAGCACTCAACAAATGCCAGGCATTGTGGTAGGAGGAGTGGAAGACAGAGATGAATCAGAAAAAGATAAAAGCACTTAAGAGCCAGAGACTAATGTTTACAATGGAACAGAGAAGGTAAGGAGTGTATGAAGCTACAGGGCGATGATGAGTATGGCAAATGTCATAAAGAAGATACAGTATATGCTGTAGTTGTTTCAGGAGAACTGATTATGTGCCATTCTTCACAGCTCTGCATTTACTGCCATCCTGTTGGTAGTTTGAAATTGTCCATGGTAGAACAATTTACACCAAGGAAATTGGCAAGCACTACAAATCAGGGCTTTTTAATTTTTTTTTGGTTTGTTTGTTTTCCCTCAGAGAGCCAGTTGGTAGAGCCATATCTACCAGCATATGACCAGAGATAGGCAGTTATAAGACCAGGTTTTTCAGGAGGGAAAGATCAATGATCCTAAACTCTCATCTCATTATACTAACCCAATCATCAAACAAACAAATGAATAAAGTCAAATCTGAATTCAGTTGCTGACATTAGACATTCATAAAATGTTTTTTAAGCTTTTCTATTCTACTCTGTAATCTCTGTACCTGTGTGCATACTGGGTTGTGCTAAAGAGGAAAATGGGAAGAAGTGGAGATCTCCAGTAAAATTTTTACAAGAAAGTATATTCTATCCAGGTTTCCTACCCAATTTGGCAAAACAGGTGTCCAGGGTTTCAGAAAGCATATTTCTAAAGAGATTTCTTCCAGCCCTTCAGCTGCCTCTATATTTACACTGTCTTCTACATACAATCTCCAACTGTGAATCTCTTCCATATGGCACCATCTCTCCTAACGCTTTTCACAAATAGCTCTGAGTACTATCTGCGCTCTGAGAAGCCATGGCCTCCTAGGGCCTGTGGGGCCTTAAAGGTCATCTCATCTACCTTAGTCTTTAGATAGGCCCACTCCTAAGGCAGTTTCCTGGAGAAAGCAGAGGTCATTTTGTTTTTGAAGACATGGTGAAGTCCATGCCTTGTCTTTATTAACCTGCACTTATAACTAACAAGATATGAAATTCTTCCCTAGATCAATTTAAATTTCACATTTTAGAATTCAATCTCTTATTTGCTGTCCTGTGAGGATTAGAAAACAGATGGTGACCATTCTTAGTGTAAGAGGCATTTAGACAGATGGACCTCCTTTTTCTGAAACGTTTTGGGCAAATTAAATTTTATGAAATGAATTGATTTCTATTTGGGATATCCCCTGTGTAAAAGAGAATCTGTTTGGGAGGTGAAGAGTCCTCTTGTGGAGTGATTGATTATCCCTTCATTTGGGTTTTGTAAACACCAATGTTCAGATACTGGGTTTTCTTGAAACAAGGTCTGTCTCTATGCCTAAAGATCCACCGTAAATCATCTTTATAGGCTGAATAATCTCTGTTCCTTTAAGCCTGCCCCATAGATATCATTTTCTTACTATTTTATCATCTGTCTTTCTAGATACAAACATATATATATATATATATATATATATATATAAATTAATTAACAATTTTGACTGACTTGATATATTGTCAATGAAAGAAAAGCAATACAGGAAATGATTTTCTAAAGAACTTGACTATTTCCTCAGACTGACCTGGTTGGTCAAATCAATTACAGCAGTCCAATCAGTCTATAAAAGAAATAATATTGCCTAACAGTTCACAGTCTTTTGTACTTTTCATATATACCCTCTCACTAGTTTCTCACAGTGAACCTATGAATAAACAAGAAAAATATCATAAATTGCAGTTTCTGGATGAGGAAGTTAATATAAGCACAGATAGACTGACTCAGAGAGCAAGCTTAAGGCAAAGGCAACATTCAGAAGGTAACTAATGTGTTTGATGTATCAACTATGTATCAGATATTTTTCTCAGGAGCTCATTTATTTTCATGACAAACTTATGAATTATTATCATCTCCATTTTACAGAGGAAGAAACTGAGGCTCAGAGATGTAAAACAATATTCCCATGTTTACAAGTCTAAGATATAAGAGAACCAGCATTCAAACCCAGGTCTGTCTGACTCCAAGGTGTGGTACCAGCAGGCTCAGTTGATCAAGGGGTCAACAGTTCTGGTTCCAGCTTCCTGATCTCCAAATTTCAGCTAAGGTGATGTGATTTTGGAGTCAACAGTTGGCTATGGCCCCTCCAAGATGACTGAATGAAGGATAAGGTAGTAAGATCCTGGAAACAGCATTTGATCCCATGGATTCCTGATGCTCCGGCTTCTTGATAATAGCAGAGGTAACATGAAAGGCTAATTGTATGGTAGTTTGGGGGAGTTATTCTTATATACCTACCTATTCAACAGTGTTACAAGCCCCTACATTTGAGTATTGAATCACTTTCTATTTAAAATACTTAAGAGTAGTTTCTGTTACCTGCAATTGAACCCTAAAAATTAACAAATCTAATACTCTTTTCATATGTACACCTAGACAAAGCTTATAAAAATCTTTAATCTTTCCACATTAGTGAAATTAGAATATTGTTCTATGCTTTGAATCTCATTCAATTTAAATATGAAAGGAAGACCTTTTCCTGATTTCTGTAGTTTTGTGTCTAGGTGTTTGAGCTTCAATCATAAATACAATGTGAATGGTTAGAGAATTGTCCAAAGGGGCAGTACCAGGAGAAAGGGTCCCTGAGACCATACTGAAGACCTAGAACTATTGGATATGGCTCTATGTAGGTAGCATCCCTGCTGGGGGAAAAGGAATTATTGTAGAGAAGAAAGAAAGCAATAGCCCAAAAGATAACAGCTTGGAACTGGTATTGAGAATGAAGTAAGTATGAAAATGAGAAAACAAGGAACAACATTGATAGGATGAGATAGCCAAGTGCCAATGAGATGAAGGGTGAGGAATGAATTAGGGCAATTGCTTAGAAATATTTTTTAAATGTGTATTGAGCACCCACTAAGCAACGTTCTAGGTGTCAGGGATAAAGCAGTAAAAAAAATGTAAATTCAGTCGTTGTTCTCATGGATTAACAGTCTACCGATATTCATCTTATTCATACTGCCTTCATTTGTCACTAAGTTCTCAAGATTATTTTAGCCACATGCTAATCACCCACTCCATGTCCTGAAATTGCCATCTTGAACCACACTTCATTTATCTTCATTTACATGTTCAATACAATGAGATAAAGATGAACTCTGGTTTTCTCTCTCATCACGTGGTCTAAGTTATACTCCTATGCAGATGAGGAAGTTATCTCTAAACTAATAAGCAGATTCAAAATCCAGTTAAAATGATGAACTGAACAGACAGTGGTGGGCTAACCAGCTTCAACTACCTTCCAACTCCCCAATATAAAAAGTAGAAACAATTTTATTAGAACTCTTTACCTGCATATTTGAACTAAATGTCTTTATAAATACTAGAGTCATTTTTTCCTTTTCTTAAATTTTTTTAAGTAACCATATATTTTTTAATACTCCAAGCGTCACCCCCAACATATTTATATCAATTCTATTGGTTTGAAAGTTTCTCCTGATAAAATTGTTTTTTGAAATGTAAGCATGGAAAAAGCAAAATATTTAAGTTATGCTATTATTTTATACACTATTATTTTATATTTGATTCTAGAATTCAAGTTCTCAGTCAACAATACTCAAGGTTATAGGACTTGGAAATAAGTATTCAGTTTATATTGGATCATGATGATGCTGAAAGGAATAGGCTTTAGAATTAGACTAATTTAAGTTTAAATCTGAAGGACAGACATGAGGCAAATGTAAAGAGCTTAATAATAAAGGGTGTCCAATTGGCGGGGGCGGGGGTGGGGGGGTCATTAACAAGTAATCACAAAAGAAGACATACAAAGGGCTAAAATATGTATAAAAATAGGTTCAACCTCTTTAGAGGTTTTTTAAACCACAAATGAAAGTTAGACAGGTTATCTTTTACCCTCTCATATTGGCAAAGGTTTAAAAGATGGCTTCTATTTTTCTTTTTTTTGACAAGGCATAGCATACACTAGCAGATAACAACTAGCTATTCACTGTAGGTGATTCTTTCCTCTGATGTAAACAGCTGGGTTATGTTTCTTGTTTGCACATAGGTGCCACTTGACTTAGTGTTGACTAATGACATATGGCAGAATGATATATGCCACTTCTAGGTCAGGCTCATAACATCCCCTGTCCTTCTCACTCCCACTCTCAACATGTGTACATATACTTTCTTCTTTCCCTAACTGCTGGGTGGATTTAGAAGGTCAGGGAGACTTTGGTAGCCATATATGGAAGTTGGCAGACTCCATCAACCTGGGTCTCAGTGACTACATGGCCTCCCACTACAAAATCCCCCATTAAATGAAGTTTATATGAATAAGAAATAAATTTCCCTTTTGTTAAGCCACTAAGACACGGATTTATCAGTTTAAACATCTAACATTGCCTTAACAACTGCATACATTATAGATGGGAGTACAAATTCATAATAAATGGAAAGGGCAGTCTGGCAATGTGCACACATCCTGACCCAAGAATTTCACATATAGATATTGATCATAAGGAAATAATTATATAAATGTAAAAGATATATGTATAAGGATACTCATTTAGGCATTGTTTATAATAGCAAAGAGAAAAAGAAGTTAATTCAATTCCATAGAAAATTAGCTAAAATGCCACTGCATTTACATCACGGATATTTCATTTATTTAGCAAATGTTCAGTGTATGCCATGTGACGCCCACTGTGATGGATACTAAGCAACAGTGAAAAAAGATAAAGTACCTGTCATTGTAAAACTTATAGTTTAGAAAATTAGACAGACATTTACAATGTAATTTTAAAATTTGAATTATAGTTAGTTGTCATAAAAGGAAAAGTGTGGGATGCTATGAAAGCTCATAATAGTAAATATATAACCTATACAGTTGGTCAGGGAAAGCTTCCTATATTAACAAATATGCCATAAAACAGAGCAATGATGAATAAAAATGATCTGATTTTCCCAATAATATTTCCTACCCTCCACCAACCAAAATGCTTTTTACTTCCTTGAATAAATAAAATTCTAGTAGAAGAATAGAGACTAGAGATGAAATAATGAAATGTTTCCTTTTAATATTTCATGCATTAATTTAATTATACATATTATATTATGCAAAATAATAAACTACATTAGAAATACTGCTTTGTTCCACTTGATATTCATGGGATACCAAGTCAGCTTGCCTGGGATTGAATCTGGGCTCCATCACTTCATAGTAGTGACCATGGACAAGTTTCAGAAACTAAATGGTAAAACAGCAATAATAATAATTACTACTTCTAGGGCTGGGTGGGGATTTAACTTTAAAAAAACAAGTATTTAGGAAAATTACCCAGCATATAGTAAGTGCTAAATAAATGTTACCTATTACTATTCGTTTCTGTATATGCATTTTACACACTAATAGCTTGACTATCAATAGTGATTAATATCTTGGTTATCAATATGAAATCATCTAACAAGCATCTTCATTTTTGTCTAAGTTATGTGAGATTCTCCTACAACCATAAAATGCTGTTACTGCAATTTTTACTCCAAGGAATAAATACCTATCTGCATAACATGCAGCTAGTTTTAGTTCATTTATCCTGCAAGGTTATATTCATTATCTGTGCAGTGAAGCAACTTAACTACAGTGTTCTTTCTTCTCTCCCCTTCTCCCTTCCCCACTTCCTTTTCATTTGATGCACTGTTTATTTTTTATCAAAGTAAGAACTGTATCTAAAGATCTTGTATCTAAAGATAGATATTACTAACATATTTTTAAAAAATTGAAATCCCATGCTTCATTCATCTCTGCTCTTCCACACCCCCTCTCATGCCACATGTTTCCTCATCTACTCCCTAGGTTAACTCCCCACTTAACTTTTAATTCATTTAGCAATCTCATTTCCCACTCAGGCACTTAGATTACTTCTAATAATATGACTATATGGCTTTTTTGTTGTTTTTTCAACTTTAGACATTATTTATTGACTTCCTGCTACTGAAGATTATATATTAACTCTTTTACAACCTGCCCCACCAATCCTATTTTTCCTCTATTTTCACTCTCCTAAGATGCATAGCTGTCAACAATTTTGTTTAAGTGAATAATCAGTGTTTACATGATCATAACAATCATTGCTCATATCTGAGCTACTCAGGATATTAAAATTACATATCCTGTATTGTACAAATTAATTCTTTGGAGTTAACAACTTGGATTTTTATTTCCCTGATATTTCTAATAATAAGTCCTTAAATCAGACCTAAACCTCATCAAAAGCATGACATTCATTTCAATATAAGTATATCAGGTAATTAATCTGCTAGTTATCAATCAAATGCTCCAGTACGAATTGGTTCAATCTGCCATTAGTGATCACTGTGAGACACATGCAACAGAGTACAAGCTGTACTTTTTGTGTTCTACCTAAGGAATTTTTGCCTGCTCAAAAGTCACAAAGATTTTCTCTTATATCTTCTTTTGGAAGGTTTAAAGTTTTAACTCTTACATTTAGGTCTATGATTTATTTTGAGTTAATCCATGAATATAGTGTGAGGTAAGGGTCAGATGGTCTCACTACAGAAATCTATAAAAATTTTAAAGAAGAATCAACTCCAATTCTACATAACTTCTTTCATAAAATATAAGAGAAGACACTCCTCAATTCATTTTATTAAGTTCATATTTCCCCGATACCGAAACCAGGCAAAGACAATACAAAAAAAGAAAACTACAAAACAATATCTCACATGAATATAGTCACAAAAATGCTTAACAAAATACTGGCAAATAGAAATCAGCAACCTAAAACAGAATTACATACCATAACCAAGTGAGGTTTATTCCAAGGATGCAAAGCTTGTTCAATATTCAAAAATCAGTCATACTAAATTATCCTAATTTCTTCTGATAATTATTTGCTTGTCTTCTAGTGATTGTTAACTTAGAAGAATTCTATATTAATTTTGAAAGGGCATATATCTAGGATTTGCAACCTAATTGTTCACTTAGCCAAAAGCCGACTTTTGTTTGTCCAGAAATTTGGACAATCCAACAGGTCAATATGAAAACTAAAAACAGGGACTTCCCTGGTGGCACAGTGGTTAAGAATCGGCCTGCCAATGCAGGACATGGGTTTGAGCCCTGGTCCAGAAAGACCCCACATGCCACGGAGCAACTAAGCCCATGTGCCACAACTACTGAGCCCACGTGCCACAACTACTGAAGCCCTTGCACCTAGAGCCTGTGCTCCCCAACAAGAGAAGCCACTGCAATGAGAGAAGCCCGCGTACCACAGCAAAGAGTAGCCCCTGCTTGCCGCAACTAGAGAAAGCCCACATGCAGCAATGAAGACCCAACGCAGCCAAAAAATAAATAAGTTTTTAAAAAATGTTTTTTAAACATTTTATTTTAAAAAAACTAAACGAAAACTAAAGACAAACAAAAGAAAAATTGTGTATAGATGATGTCATATGTCAAAAAGATATGTTCTGTTATGCAAGATCATTTTTAAGAAAAAACACAGAGAAACTGAATTACACTGAGCAGAGGACAGCTAGGAGCATAATATGAGAACTCTGTCTCATGAAGTACATCCAAGGAAACCAGGATATTTAGCTGGGAAAAGAGAGGATCAAGGAAGGCCTGAGAAATGTCTTCAGACAGTGGAAAAGCACATGCATTGTAGTGGGTAGGGGTGTTTTGTGGTCCAGAGCCAAACTAAAACAAATGAATGGAAGTGAAAAAGAAAGAGATTTTATATAAAATACAGAAAAATCTTTTTAACAATTAGAACTGACAAAAACTTCCTATGAGTTAGTGAATTTTGTATCTGTAAAATTACACACCAAAAAAATCTGACAAAGCACAGAGATGGATATTATAGTGGGGTTCTGTGTGTGAGTGGGAGACTGAGCTAGCTGACACCCTAATATTCCTTCCAACACAAAGATTCTATGATCTTCTGGGAGTAAGATGAGTTATTTTGAACTTCACTGACAAGTCTTACGCCCTATGTCTAGCCTAAATTGTCCTGTTGCTTAATTTAAATGGCTTCAATTAGCTAATGTAGAGATGAGGTTTGAGTGATAAATGTTCACATTAACATGATTCGAGATATGATCTTGACAGTCCGACTAGACTGGTCTGCTGAAAATCACTTCGGCAGCCTACAAATAGCTCTCATTACTTTTCCCCATTTTTAAATTATGTTTATTTTAATTTTTCAGAATTCTCAGCTCTGTAATTACCTAAGGTTTATAAGGTAGTGAACAGCTAATTACTCTTTTTATTTTCAGGCAAATAATTCTGATTCTGTAATATAGCCATTGTTTGCCTACTGTGCCAGGCCTGGGGTTCTCACTTAAATTACAGCTCCACCTTTTTTTTAAAAAAAAAACATCTTTATTGGAGTAAAATTGCTTTACAATGGTGTGTTTGTGTCTGCTTTATAACAAAGTGAATCAGCTATACATATACATATATCCCCATATCTCCTCCCTCTTGGGTCTCCCTCCCACCCTCCCTATCCAACTTCTCTAGGTGGTCACAAAGCACTGAGCTGATCTCACTGTGCTATGTGGCTGCTTCCCACTAGCTATCTATTTCACATCTGGTAGTATATATAAGTCCATGCCACTCTCTCACTTCATCTCAGCTTACCCTTCCCCTCCCCATGTCCTCAAGTCCATTCTCTATGTCTGTGTCTTTATTCCTGTCCTGCCCCTAGTTTCTTCAGAACCATTTTTCTTTTTTTTAGATTCCATATATATGTGTTAGCATACGGTATTTATTTTTCTCTTTCTGACTTACTTCACTCTGTATGACAGATTCTAGGTCCATCTACCTCACTACAAATAACTCAATTTTGCTTCTTTTTACGGCTGAGTAATATTCCATTGTATATATGTGCCACATCTTCTTTATCCATTCATTTGTCGATGGACACTTAGGTTGCTTCCATGTCCTGGCTATTGTAAATAGAGCTGCAATGAACATTGTGGTACATGACTCTTTTTGAATTATGATCTCTCAGGGTATATACCCAGTAATGGGATTGCTGGGTCATATGGTAGTTCTATTGTTAGTTTTTTATGGAACCTCCATACTGTTCTCCATAGTGGCTGTATCAATTTACACTCCCATTAACAGTGCAAGAGGGTTCCCTTTTCTCCACACCATCTCCAGGATTTATTGTTGGTAGATTTTTTGATGATGGCCATTCTGACTGGTGTGAGATGATATCTCATTGTAGTTTTGATTTGCATTTCTCTAATGATTAGTGATGTTGAGCATTCTTTCATGTGTTTGTTGGCAATCTGTATATCTTCTTTGGAGAAATGTCTATTTAGGTCTTCTGCCCATTTTTGGATTGGGTTGTTTGTTTTTTGGATATTGAGCTGCATGAGCTGCTTGTAAATTTTGGAGAATAATTCTTTGTCAGTTGCTTCATTTGCAAATATTTTCTCCCATTCTGAGGGTTGTCTTTTCATCTTGTTTATGGTTTCCTTTGCTGTGCAAAAGCTTTCAAGTTTCATTAGGTCAACTCAAAATTGATTAAAGACCTAAATGTAAGGCCAGACACTATAAAACTCTTAGAGGAAAACATAGGCAGAACACTCTATGACATAAATCACAGCAAAGTCCTTTTTGACCCAACTCTTAGAGAAATGGGAATAAATACAGCTCCACCTTTAATGGTACTGATGGTTGTAGTATTCCTTCAGCTGCCTTGTCCAACCTGTCAGGTTTAATGTGTCAGTGAAATCAGCATCACAACCACCAGAGAGAGGGACTTGGGTATTGGTTCAAGAGTCAGTCTTGTAGAAAGATTAGTTTTGACCAGCTCTCAGTTACAAGTCCCAGAACGAACAGAGTCAAGTCTTAACCCCATACTTTCTGATGTGTAACCTCGATTTAAATACAACTCAAGATAAAGCAGGTATATAATCTAAATTAAATAAATTGGATTTAATTCACTTAGGAGAAAAACCGATTAACTGTTATTTCCATTTTATAGATAGGAACATTAAAATTTAAACGGTTACATAACCTCTCAACACGTTGTTAGCAAGAAGCAAAGCTGTAACCCAAAGCACATTTCACCCTGGACATCATGGAGTTCCAGAATTTTGGCAAAGCCGGAGTAAAAGAGAAACAAAACTTTTCAACTCATCATGATTTGCCTTTGGCAATACAGTCATGTAACATCTGTATGTATAGATGTGTGTGTACATGTTTTTCCACTGGGAGCAATAATATCATTGCTGTGATGTATGTTTTATTATAAGAGGATTCCATTTCTGATTCTATTAATAATTTTATCCTCAGCACCTGTGTTTATGCTGCTGCTGTTGTTTGGCACCTCAAGAGCAGTGTAAAATCCAAGCTCTGATTCAGAATATTTCCTTCATGGCCGATATAGCTGAAGATGTGAACCACGTCCAGCTGATATGAACTATCCACAAATACAAATGCCTTCACTGTTTTTCTCTTCCTTGAAATATTTTTACAGATCAGGCAGAGAAATAGTCAATGGAAATCAGTATCTGAGTTCCACATTTCTTAAACTTCTTTCCAGAGTTCACTAATCAGTTGTAATAAGATGACAGCTAAAGAAAGATCCCTTAAGAACAGCAGAGCAGAGGCAGTGTTGTGGGTAATTAGGCAGTGACCTGGAATAGGGTGTAGCCCTTACTAGGCAAGTGATCAGAATGTATGAGGGAAGCAAGGGCTGGGCCATCACTCTGGAGTCTAGAGGGATTGAGTGGTATGGTACTGGTGACTGTGGCTCCTTCCTTAGCTTCTTTAGGTTGAAAGATACAAGGTCTGTGTGACCTAACCTCAGTTTATTTCTCATCTGTCATGCAAATGTCTACCTTGTAGCCTGCTTTACTGCTACACTAATCTTTTACTATTCCTAGAACACAATTTGTGTGTGTCTGTGTCTGTGTGTTTGGTAAGGACATTAACATGACTACCCTCTTAATAAATTTTTTCAGTATACAAAACAGTATTTTTAACTATTGGTACAATGTTGTACAGCAGATCTATAGAATTTATCCATGTTGCATAAATGAAATTACATCCCTTGAACAGTAACTTTCCACTTTTTCATCCCCGCAACCCCTGCCAACCACTGTTCCACTCTCTGCTTCTTTGGGTTTGACTATTTTAAATATCTCATCTAAGTAGACTCATGCAGTATTTGTCCTTCTGTCACTGGCTTATTCCACTGAGCATAATGTACTCAAGGTGCAACCATGTTATTACACAAGTCAGGGTTTCCTTATTTTTTAAGACTGAATAATATTCTGTTGTGTGTATATGTCCCATTTTCTTTATCCACTCATCAGTCCCTCAGTGGACATTTAGGTTGTATTCACATCTTGGCTGTTGTGAATAATTCTGCAATAAACATGGGAGTGTAAATATTTCAAGATCCTTATTTCAATTATTTTGAATTAATACCCAGAAGTAGAATTGCTAGGTAATATGGTAGCTCTATCTTACTTATATGGAAACCTCAGAACTGTTTTCCATAATGGCTGGACTGTTTTTCATTCACATCAATAGTGTACAAAGGTTCCAATTTCTCCACATCCTTGCCAAAACTTTTCTCTTTTTTTGGTTTGTATTTTAATAGTAGCCATCCTAATAGATGTGAGGTGATATTTCATTGTGGTTTTGATTTGAATTTCCCTTATGATTTGTGATGTTGAGCATCTTTTCACATACCTGTTGGTGATTTGTCTTCTTTGGGAAAATGTCTGTTCAAGTCCTTTGCCTATTTTTTAATCAGATTACTTTCTTGTTATGGAGTTGTAGGCATTCGGTATATATTTTAAGTATTAACTCCTTATCAGATATATGGTCTGCAAATATGGTGTAAGAGAAGGGTCCAGTTTCATTCTATTCATGTTTCTTCCTTCCTTCCTTTCTTTAATTCACTCATTCATTCATTCCTACATTCTATGCTTTGTGTTGCTGTCTGTGCGTTAGGAGAAAACAGCCACCTCACTCAGTCTTCATGGACTGGGCTCATCCAGGAGAAGACCTTCATCAATCAGTTTGACCCGAAATTCTGGGGGCCACTCAAACCTTCTCTGTGTTATGTGTCTTCTCTGCACTTTTGTGTGTAAATTACCAATTAGAGAAATTTCCCGGTCTCCTTTTTTTTCAGGCGTTCATAATTTCTTGCTCCCTCTGGTGTCTGTCTGCTGTACCATGAGTCTTCTGGAGCAGCAGCATGCCTCCAGCTCCTTTTTTTGTTCTCAGTGGCTTCTAGACATCTGGAGTATGCTGAGTTTTCCCATGCTCTGAAACTGGAGAGACTGAAGCTAGTTCCTTGGTAAGCCACTGAAAAGTCTGAACATTGTTTGTATGTTTGAATCTTCTATTGCCCTTCCCAGGAAAAGCCAGGGGCTGGGAGTTTTACTAAACACGTTCCTCTCTTGCCAGAAAGGAACTCTGTCAGGTGATCAGGTATTAGTCCAAAACTTTACCTTTGTTCTCAGTGGTTCTCAGTCATCTAGTGTACACCAGGCACAGTCAGTGTTCTGAGACTGGGTAGACAGAAGTCAGATTTTCTGGCAGGTGCTTGACATGTCAGAACACTGGATGCACAGTCAACTCTTCCTCTTCCCAAGGAGAATCTGTGATCTGGGATTTTTGACCCTCTTGCTCTGTGCTGTGACAGTGGGAGGGGCTATCGTGAGTGCTTGCATGCTACTCCAAACTGCTGTGTAGTTCTCAGCAGCTTCCAGACATCTAGAACACACCAGGTCCTGTCAGCACTCTGAGACAGGGCCAATCCCCTGGGCCGCCACTGGAAAATTTGGAACATTAGACACATGGCCCAACTCTTTCCCCCCTAGGGAGAAGATGGGATCTGGGGTTTTTCACCCTCTTGCTCTGTGCTGAGCCAGGGGAGAGGCTATGGCACGTGCATACATGCTAGTCAGGCCACCATTTTTGTTCTCAGAGGTTCTGAATCTGGGAGCTTTCCTGTTAGTGATCAGACTCAGACAAGGGAGAAACCAGCCCCTCGAGCAACCTCCACAAACATCAGAACATTGGACATCTGGTCCAGTCCCTTTCCTCCCTTCCCAGGGAGAATCTGGGAGCTGGGCATTTGCTCCCAATCATGTGATGCTGTGCTGGGAGAGGGGTTATGGTGAGGGAGCTTCTCAATCGGCTTTGATATGGTTGGTTTCCTGCTTGCCCTGCAGGAGCCTCTCGACTGGTTTCTGGATTCATCACAAAGGGAGTTGTTGGTCTGTGTAGAATTGTTCGATTGGTGTGCCCATGGGGAGAAGGAGTGTCCAGGGCTTCCTATTCCTCCCTCTTATTGACATCACCACCCTGGAATACAAACCTTTCTCTCATTTCAGGGCTTTTGCACATGTTGTTCCCTCTATTGGGAAGAAAACTCTCTCCTCTTTTTCTGCCAGTATCTTAACATCTGTCAAGATGCTTCTCTGATATGACCTACCCTCTCACCCCCAGTAAGATTTATATGTCCCTCCTCTGCATTCTGGTAGCACTCTGTTTTACCTTCAAAATGCACTCACAACACTGTATTATAATTATTGTTATACTAGTATGTTTTTTTCCTATTTGACATTAACCTTATTTTTGTTTCCCTAGAACCTAGCACGTGAACTGGAATACAGCGAGAAGAACAAATAAGGAACAGTTGGAAAACTTGTCCTCTAGATACCTCCTTTTTCTTTGTGAGAAACAGTAGCCTGGGAGACCAGGAAGTTGAATTATAGTCATAGCAATGCCACTAACTAGCTGTGTAAACTTGCATGAAGTCATTCTTTAGTTGTCACTCTCCATCTGTAAAATGAGGTTATTTGACTAAACCATGATCAGTCAACAATTTTGGTTAGCAGCATAACTAATTTTTTTCAACTAAATCATATTGTAAAACCCAAATAAAACACTGGAGCTATTCTGCATGACAAAAGGAGGCTGTCTAGGGCCCTGACAATTTAACCTCCCCTTTCCCATTGCCCCATGCCCACCTGCTCCATGCTTGGAGTACAGTTTGAAAACCACAGAACTAGGTGATCTATAAGATTCCAATCATCCCAAACACTCTTGGGTTACTTATGTAATAAATTGAACTGACCTCTTCCTCACTGATGTACCCCTTTCCCAGGCCCTGGGGTACATCTCCATCTTCACTGGGTTTTATTTTTGTAAGCCTGACAGCGTAAGGAAGTCAAGTTATTGTGGAAGTCAATAAGCTCTGTTTTGGCATTTAGAATGTTTGTTAGCTGGTTTATTGGGGTCTGTATTCTATCCTATTAATGAAGAAAAAGAACGGTATGTGTATCTTGGCTTTGAAATTGGAATATCATTTTAGAATCCTGTGTGGGATCAAACTATATAGTGGTGGCCAAGAGCCAGGGATAGAAAAAATTTAAGTGATCCTGTATGTGTAGTTTTTAATTCCTTGTGGTTTCTGAAAGGTGCTATATAAAAATATTATTGACCTGAGTAGTCAATTAAATTTTGGCACAGAGGGAACAAGCTTATTCTTTAGTGATACAGGGCAATAATTAAAATACAGTAATATGAGATCACTGTTTTTAACTTGCATCTAGTTGGTTGTTTGATTTATAGCAGAGATAAGGAATATTTTACAATTGACTGGAGACAAATATAAGTAACCATAAAATTCTGCCTCTTTTTAAGAAAATTTTTGTGACAGAACTATTTATCAATCTTCTTTTAAAGCCCAGGCTTTATATATCTGATTACTTATATTTTCATGAGATTAGTACTATTATTCCCATGTTTAATTAAGGAAACTGAGTCTTGGATATGTTTAAGAACTTACTGAAATTCACAAAACTTGCAAGTGTAGTGTATGTAATAGAACTGTCAAAAGTACATGGAAAAACTATATATGTTACTTTAAAAATCTGTTTGTTCTGGAAGAATGTAAAAATGGAAAAACTTACATCAAGATAAGGTATTAAAATCTACATTATCAACTTTGCTTCCAATCATATTGCAGTAACTGGTAGTATAGTTAACCTCGTATAGTACACTACTAGAAAACTAGACAAACTGTGTGAACAGTTGATTTCTGACACTGAGCAGCAAGCAGTACAGGAGAGTGATCCTGGATAAAGGGGAACAAACAAGGTAAGTCCTACAGTTGTCCAAATTTTCTGCCTGGAGGCATTTTCTGTATCATTACAGGAAAGGGGGAGCCCAGACAGAACAATGGTCTCTCTGAAAGGGGATAGAACTCAGAATTTGGGAGACTGATGCACATGTAATTTCCAAGGTAAAATAATGGGAAAAAAAGGAGTTATGGAGAGAAAAACCTCAATAAATCTGCATGGATTTTCCTGAGTCTGGCTGAACATGAGCAGCCCATGCATAACATGAAAATATGTGAAGCCAAACAAAGAATAACTATCATGGAAAGAACAATTACTACAAGGCTGTAGCTGAGCAATTTCCAGAGCACACACAGCACTGGAAGAATTTCCAGTTCTAACCATCCAGAGTGCAGAAACCTTGTTGAACATGTGGGGCACTCAGTAGGGCCCTTAGAAGGATCATGACTGTGTAGTAAGTCTAACTTATACATAGAGTATAGTATATGTTTGGTCACCTTTTTAAAATCTTGAAAATAAGGCTCAAAAGAATTAAGCTGATCTGCAAGGGACTTCATGACCTGTGAAAACCAAATTCAACATCTTTAAAGGATGACAACAAAATCCATACACTCAATAATGTTACATCCACAAATTGAGCATCTAATAAAAAGTTACAGTACATGTGAAGAAGCACAGGAAAATCTGACTCATAACCAGGAGAAAAACAGTCAATAGAAACAGACTCAGAAATGTAAGAACTGATAAAATTAGCAGATAGAGACTTTAAAACAGCTATTATAAATATGATTAAGGATTTAAAAGAAAATTTGAACATAATAAAGAGAGAAATTTAATATATAAAAAAGAATCTTTAGAGTTAAAAATATATAATATCTGAAACATTTAAAAAAATCATTAGATGAGGTTAACAACAGAGTAGACGCTGTGAAAGAAAAGAGCATTGAACTTGGAGACATAGCAATAGACTGTATCATAACTGGAACACAAAGAAAAAACACTAAAAATTATCAAAGCTACAGTGACAAAAGGGACAATATTAAGGATGCTGGTGTATATTTAACTGAAGTCCCAGAGAGGGGATGGTCAGAAACATCATTTGAAACAATAATGGTTAAATATTTTTTATCAATTTTATAAAACCACACATCCAAGAAGCTAAAGAAACAAAAGCAAACTCAAAACCCACAAAAGGATGAACAAAAAGAAAATCACACCAATGCATATCATAATCAAAATGCTGAAGATCAATGAATGAGAAAAATCTTAAAAGCAGCCAGGAAGGGGTTTGGTCAGAAGACACACAGCATACATGAGAGGAAATATAAGAATGTCTTGTAACTTTTCTTCAGAAAAGAGTGAAAAGTAACAAGGACAAATATAAAAAATAGAAAGCAAATAACAAGATGTTAGACTTAAACAAATACATTAGTGAAAATGATGAAAACCCCAATTAAAAGGCAGACATTGTCAAGCTGGATAGAAAAGCAAGACTCTATGTTGTTTACAGAAAAACAAATGTTGAATATAAAGACTCAGATTAAATGTAAAAAGAGAGTAAAAGATATACAAGCATCATTAGAAAACTAGAATGGCTATATTACGATCAAACAAAGTAGACTTTCAGACAAGGAATATAGCAGAAATAGAAAAGGGGCATTCATAGTTATAAATGGGCCACCAACTCATCAAAAAGATGCAATAGTCTTAATGTGTATGTACCTATTAGCAGAGCTTCAAAATCCATGAAGCAAAAACTGAAATCTAAAGAGATAAATAAACATATACACAATTATAGTTGGAGATTTCACATCCCTTCTCTCAACAATTGATAGAGCAAGTAGACAAAAAAAATCAGTAAGTATATAGAATAACACTATAAACCAACTTCACCTAATTGACATTTACAGAACACTATACTCAATAATGCAGAATACACATTCTTTTAAAGTGCATATGAAACATTCATCATAATAGACCATATGCTGGGACACAAAACAAGTCTAAATACGTTTCAACAGACTAAAATCACACAGAGTATCTTCTCTGACTGCAACACAATTAAATCAGAAGTCAGATCAGAACAGTATCTGGAAAATCCTCAAACATTTGGAAATTTTCCTGAGGCAAATGCCTGTGAAAAAAGCCTAAGGATATAGGGGGTAGTTTGTGTTAATTTCACATTCAATAGCCTAATAACCCCCAACCGAGAATTATCCTTCCTCACTAGTGTTTGTCACCATGCAACAGCTGACTTTCATATGGAGAGAACTCGAAAACTTTATTTACCCACATTATTATCCCAGAAAGTACTCATCTCTTAAGAATTGGAAAGGAAACTGGATATAATTTGTAATTTACTGGAGAAATAGGTTTGATTTAATGTTAAGAATATAAACCAAAAAAAGTCAATGCAACTTGTTTTATTCTATTTGAATATATCATATAATTCTCACTACCCCAGCCTGCATGTTTAGAAAAAGGAAAAGCACTCTTTCACTTATACTTCACTCATTATGTTAGATTCAGCCCAATGGTCCAGCCTATGGGAACTATTTGTATCTGACTTCATTGTCATTTTCTACCCTGGGCCATCTCCCCATTTGGTAAGCATCTTTCAGAAATCATTCACACTTTCATTCTGCTTTTCTGTCATTAAAACAGATTTTTACACCATGACTCTCTTCCCTTAATGGTAAGTTCCTTCCCATAAGCTTTCTCAGTCTGTTATGGGAATAGTTATGACACTGGAGGCCTTTTACTTTGAGTAAGTAGTTCAAACATTTTAGAATCACCAAGATGTATTTCTCCATGTTGCCTATAAGATGAATTTGAAACACCAGCAAATACCTAGCTAAAATCCAGATATACCAGCCCATGGCATTTCCTTCATTTAATAATGCCATCTATCATAAGTAGAAAAGATGCTATGGCTGACCTTTCAGATACTGTTCTCTTTTAGGCAGGAAAGAGGTTGATGACAGAAGAGAAAGGAAATGGCTCCAGTATGTCATGTCCTGTCCTTGGTGAGCTGGCCAACACTACATTTAATAGTCATCAAGAACATTGCCCAAGTGTGGTGCTTCATGTTGATCACACCAACGTGCAGTCTGTTACTGTCTACAAACCATCCCTACCCACTGCTGGTCTGCCCATTGAGATCTGTGCCAAGGTTGCTGTTGAGGGTACTGAGTTTTTCATCAAAGGTTCTGTCTTCCATTATTGCTGTAGCCACTGGTATTATTTCCTCTTATTTCAGGAGTTGCTGTTCACACTGTAACATACAGCTATTTGTTTACTTATTTGTCTGCTTACTTATTTATTATTCAGTGTTTCACTGGAGTTCTAGAAAGATGGGATTCAACCATGAACTGATAGGAATTGGGTAGACAGAAAATCTGAATGAGAGATGTGAAATTACACTTATTCTTCTACTCCAACACTAAGTTTTATCCCAACTTGTGATCTTTGATTTTCTCTTCCTGTAGAATGTGTTCTTTTCAAGTTTACTGCATCCTCAAAAAATAAAACATTAAAGGCATCCTCCAAACGGCTTCTAGACATGTTTGGATGCAGTGGTGATCTCACTTAGGCTCAGACTGCAAAAAATGCTACATATATCATTCCCACTGGGGGCCATCGGACTATGAGAGCCATTCAAAGATGAATAACACATAGTCTCTGAACTCAAGGAACTTGCAAGTTACTTTATGTAAATCCCCAAAATTAGTAGGATATGTTCATATAGTAAAGGTCACTGATATATTTGTGAAGCATTAACCTTTCCTATGGCTCTATTAGGCACGGCAAAAGGAGAAAGGGAAATAAATAGAAAATAAGGGTGGGGGCTTCCCTGGTGGTGCAGTGGTTGAGAGTCCGCCTGCCGATGCAGGGGACACGGGTTCGTGCCCCGGTCCAGGAAGATCCCACATGCCGCGGAGCGGCTGGGCCCGTGAGCCATGGCCTCTGAGCCTGCGCGTCCGGAGACTGTGCTCCACAACAGTAAGAGGCCCGTGTACCGCAAAAAAAAAAAGAAAAAAAGAAAAAGAAAATAAGGGTGGCGTGAACACGTGGAGATTTGGGGAGAAGGGCGAGCTCCGAGAGGGAATGCAGACTTCCTCGCCATTTTCCACATACCTTGCCCTATGCATCTCTTGCATCTGGGTGTTCCTGAGTTATACCCTTTTATAATGAACCTGTAATATAGTACACTTTATGATTAGTCATAACAGCAAATAGACCTTCAAGATGGTGGAGGAGTAAGATGTGGAGATCAACTTCTTCCCAAAAACTACATTGGAAATACATCTACATGTGGAACAACTCCTACAGAACACCTACTGAACACTGGAAGAAGACCTCAGACTTCCCAAAAGCTATGTGGCTGACAGTGTCTAGGTGCTCTGGCTGGGTGTCAGGCCAGGGCGCCTGAGGTGGGAGAGCTGAGTTCAGGACACTGGTCCACCAGAGACTTCCCAGCTCCACGTAATATCAAACGGCAAAAGCTCTCCCAGAGATCTCCATCTCAACGCTAAGACCCAGCTCCACTCAATGACCAGCAAGCTAGAGTACTGGACACCCTATGCCAAACAACTAGCAAGACAATCCCACCTATTAGCAGACAGGCTGCCTAAAATCATAATAAGGTCACAGACACCCCAAAACACACCACCAGACACGGTCCTGCCCACCAGAAAGACAAGATCCAGCCTCATCCACCAGAACACAGGCACCAGTCCCCTCCACCAGGAAGCCTACACAACACACTGAACCAACTTTACCCACTGGGGGCAGACACCAAAACAACAGGAACTATGAACCTGCAGCCTGCGAAAATGAAAACGCAAACACAGTAAGCTAAGCAAAATGACAGAGAAACACACAGCAGACAAAGGAGCAAGGTGAAAACCCACCAGACCAAAGGAATGAAGAGGAAATAGGCAGTCAACCTGAAAAAGAATTCAGAGTAATGATAGTAAAGATGATCTAAAATCTTGGAACTAGAATGGAGAAAATAAAAGAAATGTTTAACAAGGACCTACAAGAACTAAAGAGCAAACAAACAATGAAGAACAACACAGTAAATGAAATTAAAAATTCCCTAGAAGGAACCAATAGCAGAATAACTGAGGCAGAAGAATGGATAAGTGACCTGGAAGATTAGAGTGGAAATAACTGCACAGAGCAGAATAAAGAAAAAAGAATGAAAAGAATTGAGGACAGTCTCAAAGACTTCTAGGAAAACATTAAATACACCAACATGTGCATTATAGGGATCCCAGAAGAAGAGAAAAGGAAAGGGACTGAGAAAATATTTGAAGAGATTACAGTTGAAAACTTCCCTAATATGGGAAAGGAAATAGTTAATCAAGTCCAGGAAGTGCAGAGAATTCCATACAGGATATATCCAAGGAGAAACGTGCCAAGACACATATTAATCAAACTATCAAAAATTAAATACACAGGAAAAAATACTAAAAGCAGCAAGGGAAAAACAACAAATAATATACAAGGGAATCCCCATAAGGTTAACAGCTGATCTTTCAGCAGAAACTCTGCAAACAAGAAGGAAGTGGCAGGACATATTTAAAGTGATGAAAGGGAAAAACCTACAACCAAGATTATTGTACCCAACAAGGATCTCATTCAGATTTCACACAGAAATTAAAACCTTTACAGACAAGCAAAAGTTAAGAGAATTCAGCACCACCAAACCAGCTGTACAACAAATGCTAAAGGAACTTCTCTAGGCAGGAAACACAAGAGAAGGAAAAAACCTATAACAACAAACACAAAACCATTAAGAAAATGGTAATAGGAACATACATATTGATAACAACCTTAAATGCAAATGGATTAAATGCTCCAACCAAAAGACATAGACTGACTGAATAGACACAAAAACAATACCCACATATATGCTATCCACAAGAGACCCACTTCAGACCTAGGGACACATACAGACTGAAAGTGAGGGGATGGAAAAAGATATTCCATGCAAATGGAAACCAAGAGAAAGCTGGAGTAGCAAGTCTTATATCAAAAAAAGTAGACTTTAAAATAAAGATTATTACAAGAGACAAAGAAGGACATTATGTAATGATCAAGGGATCAATCCAAGAAAAAGATATAACAATTGTAAATATTTATGCACCCAACAGAGGAGGACTAAACTATATAAGGCAAATGCTGACAGGTATAAAAGGGGAAATTGACAGTAACACAGTCATAGTAGGGGACTTTAACACTCCACTTTCACCAATGGACAGATCATCCAAAATGAAAATAAATAAGGAAACACAAGCTTTAAATGATACATTAAACAAAATGGACTTAACTGATATATATAGGACATTCCATCCAAAAACAACAGAATACACTTTCTTCTCAAGTGTTCATAGAACATTCTCCAGGATAGATCCTATAATGGGTCACAAATAAAGCCTTGGTAAATTTAAGAAAATTGAAATCATATCAAGTGTCTTTTCTGACCATGCTATGCAACTAGATATCAATTACAGGAAAAAATCTGTAAAATACAAACACAGGGAGGCTAAACAATACACTACTAAGTAACCAAGAGATCACCAAAGAAATCTAAGAGGAAATCAAAAAATACCTAGAAACAAATGACAATGAAAACACGACGACCCAAAATGTAGGGGAGGTAGCAAAAGCAGTTCTAAGAGGGAAGTTTATAACAATACAATCCTACCTCAAGAAACAAGAAACACCTCAAATAAACAACCTAACCTTACACCTAGAGCGATTAGAGAAAGAAGAACAAAAAACCCCCAAATTTAGCAGAACAAAAGAAATCATAAAGATCAGATGAAAAAGAAATGAAGAAAACAATAGCAAAGCTCAATAAAACTAAAAGCTGGTCCTTTGAGAAGATAAACAAAATTGATAAACCATTAGCCACACTCATGAAGAAAAAAAAAAAGGAGAAGACTCAAATCAATACAATTAGAAATGAAAAAGGAGAAGTAACCACTGATGCTGCAGAAATACAAAGGATCATGAGAGATTACTACAAGCAACTATATGCCAATAAAATGGACAACCTGGAAGAAATGGACAAATTCTTACTTAGAAAAGCACAACCTTCCCAGACTGACCCAGGAAGAAAGAGAAAGTTTAAACAGACCAATCACAAGCACTGAAATTGAGACTGTCATTAAAAATCTTCCAACAAACAAAAGCCCAGGACAAGATGGCTTCACAGATGAATTCTATCGAACATTTAGGGAAGAGATAACATCTATTCTTCTCAAACTCTTCCAAAATATAGCCGAGGGGGGAACATTCCCAAACTCATTCTATGAGCACACCATCACCCTGATACCAAAACCAGACAAGGATGTCACAAAGTAAGAAAACTACAGGCCAATATCACTGATGAACATAGATGCAAAAATCCTCAACAAAATACTAGCAAACAGAATCCAACAGCACATTAAAGGATCATACACCATGATCAAGTGGTGTTTACCCCAGGAATGCAAGGATTCCTAAATATACACAAATCAATCGATGCGATAAACCATATTAAAAAATTGAGGGAGAAAAACCATATGATCAACTCAATAGATGCAGAGAAAGCTTTCAACAAAATTCAACACCCATTTATGATAAACACCCTCCAGAAAGTAGGCATAGAGGGTACTTACCTCAACACAATAAAGGCAATGTATGAAAAACCCACAGCCAACATCATTCTCAATGATGAAAAGCTGAAAACATTTCCTCTAAGATCAGGAACAAGACAAGGTTGCCCACTCTCACCACTCTTATTCAACATAGTTCTGGAAGTTTTAGCCACAACAATGAGAGAAGGAAAAGAAATAAAAGGAATCCAAATCTGAAAACAAGAAGTAAATCTGTCACTGTTTTCAGATGACATGATACTATACATAGAGAATCCTAAAGATGCTACCAGAAAACTACTGGAGCTAATCAATGAATTTGGTAAAGTAGCAGGATACAAAATTAATGCACAGAGATATCTTCCATTCCTATACACTAATGATGAAAACTCTCAAAGAGAAATTAAGGAAACACTCCCATTACCATTGCAACAAAAAAGAATAAAGTAGCTAGGAATAAACCTACCTAAAGAGGCAAAAGACCTGTATGCAGAAAACTATAAGCCACTGATGAAAGAAATTAAAGATGATACAAACAGATGGAGAGATATACCATGTTCTTGGAGTAGAAGAATCAACATTGTGAAAATGACTATACTACCCAAAGCAATCTACAGATTCAGTGTAATCCCTATCAAATTACCAATGGGGTTTTTCACAGAACTAGAACAAAAAATTTCACAATATGTATGGAAACACAAAAGACCCTGAATAGCCAAAGCAATCTTGAGAAAGAAAAACGGAGCTGGAGGAATCAGGTTCCCAGACTTCAGACTATACAACAAAGCTACAGTAATCAAGACAGTATGGCACTGGCACAAAAACAGAAATATAGATAAATGGAACAGGATAGAAAACCCAGCGAGAAACCCACACACATATGGTCACCTTATCTTTGATAAGGGAGGCCAAGAATATACAATGGAGAAAAGGCAGCCTCTTCAATAAGTGGTGCTGGGAATACTGGACAGCTACATGTAAAAGAAAGAAATTAGAACACTCCCTAACACCATACACAAAAATAAACTCAAAATGGATTAAAGACCTAAATGTAAGACCAGACACTATAAAACTCTTAGAGGAAAACATAGGCAGAACACTCTATGACATAAATCACAGCAAGATCCTTTTTGACCCACCTCCTAGAAAAATGGAAATAAAAATAAACAGATGGGACCTAATGAAACATAAAAGCTTTTGCACAGCAAAGGAAAACATAAACAAGACAAAAAGACAACCCTCAGAATGGGAGAAATATTTGCAGATGAAGCAACTGACAAAGGATTAATCTCCAAAATTTACAAGCAGCTCATGCAGCTCAATATCAATAAGACAAACAACCCAATCCAAAATCGGCAGAAAACTTATATAGACTTTTCTCCAAAGAAGATATACAGATTGCTAACAAACAGATGAAAGGATGCTCAGCATCACTAATCATTAGAGAAATGCAAATGAAAACTATAATGAGGTATCGCCTCACACCAGTCAGAATGGCCATCATCAAAAAATCTACAAACAATAAATGCTGGAGGGGGTGTGGAGAAAAGGGAACGCTCTTGCACTGTTGGTGGGAAAGTAAATTGATAAAACCACTATGGAGAACAGTATGGAGGTTCCTTAAAATCTAAAAATAGAACTACCATATGACGCAGCAATCCCACTCCTGGGCATATACCCTGAGAAAACCATCATTCAAAAAGACTCATGTACCACAATGTTCATTGCAGCTCTATTTACAATAGCCAGGACATGGAAGCAACCTAAATGTCCATCGACAGATGAATGGATAAAGAAGATGTGGCACATATATGCAATGGAATATTACTCAGCCATAAAAAGAAATGAAATTGAGTTATTTGTAGTGAGGTGGATGGACCTAGAGTCTGTCACACAGAGTGATGTATGTCAGAAAGAGAAAAATACCGTATGCTAACATATATATATGGAATCTTAAAAAAAAAATGGTTCTGAAGAGCCTAGGGGCAGGACAGGAATAAAGATGCAGACGTAGAGAATGGACTTGAGGACACAGGGAGTAGGAAGGGTTATTTGGGACGAAGTGAGAAAGTGGCATGGACATATATACACTACGAAATGTAAAACAGATAGCTAGTAGGAAGCAGCCACATAGCATAGGGAGATCAGCGTGGTGCTTTGTGACCACCTAGAGGTGTGAGATAGCGAGGGTGGGAGGGAGAGGCAAGAGGGAGGAGATAGGGGGATATATGTATATGTATAGCTGATTCACCTTGTTGTACAGCAGAACCTAACACACCTTTGTAAAGCAATTATACTCTAATAAAGATGTTAAAAAAAAAAAAGAAAAAAGAAAGTAAGGGCGACCCAGCAGCTTCTTTCTTTTCATAGATGTAAATTCAGCACTCCAAGATTCTGAAATTTTAAGAGCTTGATAGGCTGCAGATTTTACAATAAGTTAAAGGACATGGACAGATTGTCAGATATTTTCCTCCTCAAGGTAAAGGATGTGGGCAATAGGTGGTGGGTAATAGTTACATGTATTTATATACATGCCACTTGTTCTGAGATTATTATCCATCTTTGAGGACAAATTTTCAAAAAATTGGTAATCAACTAAAACTTGCCAGAAAAGAGTGATACATATTAGAGAGATATTAGCAGTTATACTCAACGATGATGTGTATTGGAGAAATACTGGCAGTTACACTAATGTTACCTACACCTCCCATCCACTGGGATTTGTTTCCCTACTTGCAAATGGCTAGGGGCTTAACTCATGGTCCTATGTTTCCTAAAGAAGCTTACTTTTCTCCCTTTAGAAAAATGTGTCCCCAATACAGAATAGATTCCTAAAATAGAATCCAGAAAGAATTCCCTGCTAGTCTAAAGTGACTTTCAGAGACAATGTATTTTGACAACACCTGAAATTTTAGAAAGATAAACATAAAGTCAAGAGAATAAAGGCTCTCTTTTATTTTCTTTTGGAAAGAAAAAATAGCTTTAAAGTTATTGAACTGTATTTCTTTCTTGCAAGCTTCTCTATTCTCTATTTATACCATGAGTCATTGTTTATTTAATTTAATTAACATTGGCCAGTGCCTGCAAACTAAAACACCGTCTTAAAGCATTTGCTTGAAAAGTCTCCTTGTCCCTGAGCTGTCATTTCTTAGCATGATGGATAATGGATAGAAATAATTACCCTGAACAAGGTTAGACAGCTTAAATGATTAGAGTTTCAAAGAATTAGCAGCCTTAGCTAAACACCTTATTTTCCAAGATTAAAGAAAAATACCATAGAGACTGTGATGAATCTGAAAACCCTCTTAAAAGAGTGCCATTGTCTATGACAGGTAAGTTTACGCCAAGTATATTTGCAGAGACTCATTTAAGTCAGACTGCCACGCAATACCTCATAAATTCCTCCACCAAAGTGACTTGAGATAGTTTTGAATGCCAAGTGTCAATGCAGGACACATGTAAGTGGAAATATTGAGGCTTTGTCTGTACATTCCAAGGTCTTCATTAATCTCTCACAGACAGCACTTTATGTCTCTTCTGTAAGTCTAAATACATAAGGGTTTTTATTTGTTTTATTTTTTTAAAATAGGTTTTAATATTATCTGTAACTAGGATTGCATTTCCTGATGCAGGCCCATTCTCTTGGCTCTCATGGAATTGCTCTCTGTGCTGACACTTGGAAGGATTTACCACATCTACTTTATTAGAGCATTTTTATTGTTTAATAAATTTTTTTATTTTTATGTCCAATACTGTAAATAGTGAGAAGATGATGGAAAACTTTGGGGCCAATCAAATATCTAAGGAAGTAAGCAAATCAACTTAATAAAAGCTGTATTCTTTTCAGAACTATTTCTCAGACACACAGTGAGCAGAGCTACAAAAGGACATTCAGGCTGATGGTTCTTTTCCCTTCCTGGAAAAAGAGGAGGCTCAATTTCCTGCCTATGGTCAAGAATAAGTTCTCTCCTCTCTTCTGTTGACATGCAGTTTTTATCCCAACCCAATGGAAAACATTTTCCAAGTATTTAAGAGGAATTTGAGGAAGAAAAATTGAGGCCATTTTAAAGAATTAGTTACTGCACCTGGTGAAAATCATGCAACTCACTACTTGTGTGAAAAGTTAGTCTCCAGATTGAGTTCATGTTTCATCTGTAAAGTGGGGAAGATGATATTTATTTCACACTGATGATCTGAGATCCTAATGAGGTTACATATATAAAAACACACAGAACAATATTTAGCCCACTGCGGGCAAAATTTAAAAAAAAAATGTTTGGAAGGGTAAAGTTGTATTGCCAGGGTCATGCAAGTAGAAGAGCTGGGATAGGAACCCAAGTCTTATATTAGAGCCTGTGGTTTTATTTAACCTCTACATCAGTGCTTCTCAAAGTGTGGTCCCCAGACCACCAGTATCAGAACGATGTGGGAACTTGTTTGAAACATAAAGTCTTGTGCCCCACCCCAGACATAATAAATCAGAAATTCTGGGGCTTAGGCCCATCTGCCAGTGTTTTAACGAGCCCTCAGGTGATTCTGACGCATGCTAACATTTGAGAACCACCGACCTATACTATACCACCTACCCACTGAAACAGAAATAGCCTTCTCCAAGGCACTGAACAGAACCTTTCTGTCTTGGTGTCATATAGAGATCCTGTGTGACTCTTCCTAGGAAATGACACAGGACATGCACTGGATCAGCTTCAGGTGGATCAGATCAGATATGTCAGGAGACAGGTGGGTGGAACACTGACTGACTCTACCCAACTGCAAAAGAAAAGCAACAGGAAGAAGCTACTGCCTCCTCTCCCTTGCCTGGCTCTTCTCCCTGATTACTTCTTTCCCCAGCTGACTCCAGGAAAGCTAGAAGTGACAGAATACAAATAATAGTCATTATTTTCTTGTTGTAAATGATTTACCATGTATGCCTCATTACTACAATACATGATAATCATGCACGTGATTATAGAAGCCTTAAATTACTTAACTTCAGCCTTAAATCTTTCTCTTATATGTGTAGTTCTCTCAGAATCTGAATGCCTATCATTATTTAAAACTATTACCATAAGTATTACTTCTAGGTTTGCTTTTGTTTCTTCTTTTTCGTGCTCAAACAAGTCTGGTTAACAGGGAGACAAAATCCTACCATATTCTATTTAAAAACTGGCATGATCTTTTTAAAAGTTTATGAGTAAAATGTGTGTAAATATTACCACCATATATATGTACTCTTTCTCTGAGTTTAAAGTTACCAAAATGATGCCTCTTCCTTTTGGCCTTGGAGCTTAAATTCTTCTACCCTAGCAGAGAATGAAGAATTTTCCATGTATATTGCAGAGAGCTGCTTTATTGCCACTGTAATAGCATGAAATTGAATGCGTGATGATATTTTAAGAGAGATGTGGGAGAGAGCAGTTTGCACATAGTAATGGATCTTGGAAAACTCCACTCTTGCCTTCCTCCCCAGTGTCCTTTTAACAATGAAGTCACTGAAAATGTCAGATATTCTAGGAGCATTTTAAATTTCTGTTTTTTTAGTAGAGCATCTGATCAATATGAAATGTAGGGCAAAATGAAACCATGAACTTAGTGGACAAATAAAACAAACCTGCCAGTAGATCAGATTTGTCTTCCTTCCTAACTAATATTTATGGAATGTGTTTCCATGGAAAAGCAAGGCTGGATTTGGAGTCACTCAGATCTAGGTTTGACTCTCAGTCCCACTTCTGTCACCTTGTTTGGGCTATCCACTTACCTTCTCTGTGCTTCAGTTTCCTCATCTGTAAAATGAGGATGTAATGAGTTATTGAGAAAATGAGGTATCCATGTAATATACATGTAAAGTCTTAGCGTAACACTTGGCCCATGACTCAGCAAATGGATATCTTATTTATCTCTGCCCCTTCTACACAGTTGAGCTGTGGTTCTTTACAGAGTAAAGGCTCTCTTATGCTCTCCCTGAGAGACCTCCAAGGGTGAGTGACCAACACAACCCTCTCCCTGACACATAGTCACCCACATTACTGAGTATCCCTCTGGAAACAGGATCTCTGAAAAGTAGAAGAAAATGGTCTTTTCAAAAGAATATTGCTGATTAATAATGACTGTGTTGGGAATTTCCATCAAGTATAGTCCCACTGTCTACTAATTCAGAGGTACCTGGAAAAATTCAGGAATTTCAGGACACCAAAAACATCCTGTAGTCACGTCCCAATTTCTCTATGATGCTCTCTGATATCCTAATTCTCTTTTTCTTTTTTTCTTTTTCTCTTTATCCCACCATGTCAATTATGAGTTTCACAAGAGGGAAAAAGTAACTAATGTACCCAAGGGGAGAAAGCAATAAGATATATGTTTACGTATTCACAGTCTTCATCGGCCAGAAATTCAGGAACTGACTCTGAAGCCTAAAGAGCTATAAGATTGCACACTCTGAGGCTAAGATTTGAGCCCAAATTATTCCCAAATAGAAATAGTTTGCTATGGTAGAAGAGCATGAATTTCATTATCAAGTAGACAGTGCTTGCTGCGATTTCTGGCCATGTGATCTTGAAGCAATCTTGCCCAGAGTCCCTTTGAGCCTTAGTTTGCAATAATACTTATTCACAGGTTGTGAGGACTGAATCAAACGATGGATATAAAGTGCTTGGTATGTGGAAGGTAGTCAACTCCTAGAAACCATGATTGTATTTATTTGAGGTGTTTCTTCCCCATCCTTTTACTTGTTACTAAGCCGCACACTTTGATCTGAAAAGCAGAATTTAACTACCTTGTAAGGCATAATAAGTAGCCATTTATCAATTTCATCCAACATGGAGTTCAAAGTAAAAAATTAACACCCACCCAGATGTCCTTTAGTCCTTTAGGTGAATAGATAACTAAACCGTGGTACATCAAACGATGGAATATTATTCAGTGCTAAAAGGAAATGAGCTATCAAGCCATGAAAAGACATGGAGGAAACTTAAAAGCACATTACTAAGTGAAAAAAGCCAATCTGAAAAGGCTACATACTGTATGATTCCAACTATATGACATTCTGGAAAAGGCAAAACTATAGAGACAGTAAAAAGATCAGTGGTTGCAGCAGTTGGGGGTGGGGGAGAGATGAATAGGTGGAGCACAGAGAATCTTTAGGGTATCACACTCTGCATGATACCATAATGATGGATGTCCTTCTGCATTTTTCCAAACCCATAGAATGTACAACATCAAGAGTGAAGTTCAATGTAAACTGTAGACTTTGGGTGATTGTGATGTGTCAATGTGTAATCATAATTGTAACAATTGTAATGCACCATTCTGGCGGGCAATGTTGATAAAGGGGGAGGCTATGCACATGTGAGGGCAGGGCGTTTAAGAAAAGTCTCTATACCTCCCCCTTAATTTTGCTGTAAAACTTATACTTCTCTAAAAAAAAGTCTTAATATAAAAAATTTAACACTCTGACCTTGATTCAGTTCCAACTGTATGGCCCTATCTTTCCTTATCTGTAAAGTGAGAGAAATGTGCTGAATAAATGTGATAATCGCACATCTGCTTTTATAGGGTTTTTAGCACATGTCACAATTATAATGAATTGCTTGCTTATTTGATTAATATCTGTCTCTCACATCAGATTCTAAATTTCCATGAGAGACTGTCTTGTTCATCCCAGCATCCCCTAGGATCTAATAAAATACCTGGCACCTAGAAGATCCTCAGTAACTTTTTTGAAATGAATCAATGAATATGACATGGGGTGGCATAGAAATTAATTTGTTCTTTCACTCACCTCCCTCAATCATTCATACAATAAATATTTTTAAATGCTTGATATATACAAGGCCACATGCTCTGTGGTTGGCAAGGCAATATTCTGCTAGATTATCTCATTTAATATTTATAAAACACTGTGGGGAGACTTTGCCAGTAGGTCCACACTAGAGATAAAAATAAAGTAGAACTTGAGGACATTGGGAATTTCTCTATGGTCATACAAATGTCAGTGAAAAAGTGAGCAAATACATGTTTTTTTTTTTAATTTCAAAGGTTTTTTTTGAATATAGTGCTTATTATTGCAGGCACTATTCTAAGCACTTTACATATATTAAATTTACTTAATCTTTACCAAAAAAGGTAAAGGTGGTAACTTATTATCATCAGCTTTCAGATGAAGAAACTTGGGACCACAAAAGGTAAATGATTTTCCCACAGAAATTAGGGATTAAGCAATTTGCCTCTGAACTCAGTACATAGTGGAGAGGTAGGATCTGAACACACATAGTTCAGTGGCACTTAGCCATCACAGTCCAGCATGTCTCAGAAACCTAAAATGATTCTGAAATAAATATCAAATGCTGTTGAGCCTCCTTTGGTTGAAGTCAGCTGAGTTAGTGAGGGGATGGCTAAAAACTGGAGCATGGTGGACTTGATTCATGTGTGTGGTTTACAAAATTTTTTGATGTTTTTCCATTTTTATGCCTAGGCTAACACATTGATGTGCTACATTTAGTATATGCCCAATAATTTTTGCTGATGTTATGATCGAAATACACATTGTGAAACATAATCTGAGTCAGATCAAAAAATTCAAAATACAGCATACATCAAAGCAATTGCTAATGATTCAGGTGGCCAAATGCCCCCTTTCCTTAGCATAATATATGATATTCTAGAATGAGTCTTTCAACAAGAGTTGGCTTGGAATTTATCCTCAAGCACCTTCAGTTGTGCAATTTGATCTTAGTACAGAAAACGTGTTAATCCCTTCATCTAAAAACCAACCCAAATTGCCTAGAATAGGGGTTGTTAGAAGGAAAATTCACTCTGTAATACTGATGTTGTTATAAGGCAAGAGCTCATTCTTGTAACTTTGGGGGAAGAGGCAGAAATTGGAGTAAGAACCTGTAAATTCAATGCTAGTCTCTGGGCTCCCCTGGTGGCTCAGTGGTTGAGAGTCCGCCTGCCTAATGCAGGGGTCACGGGTTCGTGCCCCGGTCTGGGAAGATCCCACATGCCGTGGAGCGGCTGGGCCCGTGAGCCATGGCCGCTGAGCCTGTGCATCCAGAGCCTGTGCTCCGCAACGGGAGAGGCTGCAACAGTGAGAGGCCCGCGTATGGCAAAAAAAAAAAAAAAAAAAAGCTAGTCTCTACTTGAGAACAATATCTTCCATCTTAAGATGCTGATTTTAGTTTATGAACTCTCAGCAATCAGAATACCCTAAAATATGGGTTATGGGATCTTACAACTTTAGGTTTGTCAAACTGAGGACCTCCCCCACACTGTTTAAAAATAAACAGGCTATAAAATCATGAAACTTCAACTGTTTTCAGTTCTAATCTCTCTAATGGAGATTGTGCCAAGTAAAATCTCAGAAGTAAGGGTAAAGGCACAGAAAATAGCTGGGTTATAATGAGCCTTAGCTCCTTGCAGCTACCTTAGTTTCAGCCGAGTATAGTCACATAACATTGGAAATAGCCCATCTGGCTGAAATTCAAAAAGAATAAACCCTTCTCTTTGTTAAGGCAACTTTGAGACCAACTAGACAACCTCTGGGATATGTCAACAAATCCTGACTTTCAAAAATATTTTTCCCATTCCGATGTTTTTATTTTCTCCAACTGGATTGTAATTTTCTTTGTACAATTCATTTATATATCATGTATTCATTCTTTCACTTCACAAATACTTATCGAGTGCCTTATGAAAACTTACAGTTCCTACCTTGGTTCGTATATAGCAGCTTCTCAGTAAAAAGGGTTTGAATAATGCAATTTTTCATCTGTCATTGTACCCATGTTCATCACACTTATAGCTTGTCAACTTGTGTTCATTCATTTAATAAATCTTTATTTATTGTTCTTGGGCTACTATGCCAAGCACTGGGGACACAATGATAAATCAAACACTATGGTCCTTGCCTTATGTGGCTTATGGTCAAAGATTCTCACAACACATATCAAATTTTTATTGAGATGAAGGAGACATGCTCATCAGCTCGAGTGGAAAAAGAACTTTAGATAGAAATTTCTCAGAAGTAACATTTGTCCTGAGATCTAAAGAGTGAGTACATGCTTCTCTAGGTGTCTTAGATGGGGTTCCCTAAAGGCAGCCCTGAGACACTGGTTCCTGCACTAGAGGTTTATCACAGAGAGATGGGAAGCCAGGCAACAGTGTGATCTCAGGCACAGCTGTGCAGAGAATAGCTTCAGCCAGACCCTGCGGGTAGACCTCTGGATTGTAAGCCTTGCCTCAGAATTGCCCCGATCTATGCAATTTTGCTGGCTTTTCAAACTGTTGCTTAGAACCATTGGTTAGAGGTCCTTGTGCGAGGGGAGTTTAAACACCCAGGAACTTCCAGGTAGCAATGCCACTCCAGTAACCAGAGGGCAACCATCAACAAAGGAGCTGAAGGTGCTGCACAGAAGGGTAAGGTACACAGAATTGATAAAAATGGCTCCTAGGAGATAGTGGGAAGCACTAGTATTGTCCTTTACTCTAGATGAGGGCCAAGTATTTCAGTATATGCAAAGCTCCTACAGTGGAACAAATCTTTGCCAGGATGAGGGCCTGAAAGAAATGCAGAATGGTTAGAGCCAGCCAAGACTGTAGATTGGCATGGGATGGGCTGGAGAGGCAGGTGAAGGCTGGTCATAGGTTGGGTTAAGGCCCTGACTTCCATCCAAGAGCAATGGGAGGACACTGAATGCTTCTGAGCAGGGGAGCAGCAT
The DNA here is from genome assembly GCF_059928025.1 of Delphinapterus leucas. NCBI lineage: Eukaryota > Metazoa > Chordata > Mammalia > Artiodactyla > Monodontidae > Delphinapterus > Delphinapterus leucas. The sequence goes on from NC_143129.1 coordinate 139,459,294, forward strand.
ATTTGCATTTGCATTTAAAGGCTTCCTCCAGCTAGAGTATGGAGAATGGATTGAAGAGATACCTGTGTGCAGGCAGTAGACCCAGTTAGAAGGTTATCTAGAAAAGAAATGATGATGGAGTGGAATTGGGTAGTGGTAAAGAGAAGCAAGCATATTGGAAAAATTTTAGGAGGTAAAACCACTAGGAATTGCTGATGGATTGGATGGGGGAGGGGAGCCCTGGGAAATATCAAGATTTGTGGCTTACCTGGCCAGATGGATGGTGGTTTCATTTATGTGAAATTGTGAACACTGGAATGCTAGGTCTCAAGGCTCAAAACTAAGAAAGATACACACACTATTCACAGGAGGAGGCCCATCACCTACTGACTGTCTAATTCCCACAAGAAATTACCTGCTTCCTAGGTAATATTTTTTGGAAACAAGCAGAGAAACTACAACCATAGATCAATTTCCAAATAGGGATTTCCCAGACCTAGACAAACATTAGCCAACTTGCTCCAGGGAATGTACCATCCTATGAATGGGATAGGACTGACTGGGAAGAGAGACCTAGTATAGAGGAAAGAATTAAAATGTTAGACAGAATATAATTACTGTTCATGTATGTGATTCAACTATAAGCCTAAATGACTCAAAGAAATTTTTAATTGAATGCAATAATGAAGATTCTAGCCCACAGTTGGGTACCAAAGTTGGTTCTAATTTTTCTGCATTCTAAATAATACTGGAATGGATATCAAAGGGATTGGTATTACTGGGTCAAAGGGAATATAATTCCAAAGCCCTTGGAATTTGCTTGCCCTCTAGTAGTGCTTCAATGTACTTTTCCTGCACCCGACCCTACACCCTTAGTTTTGCTAAAGAGAAGTATGTTATAGTCTCAGGGTAGGGGGTAGCATGTTATGGTTTTAGCTTATTTGTATTTGATTTCTTGTACGATTAAAGTTTTTGGTGTCATCTTCTTACCCATTTTTTTAAAAGGTTTTTATTTACTTCACCCAAATATATGCCATTGTATTAGTAAATTTTCTTATCAATTTCTATGAATTTTTTACATATGACAATGTAAACTTTGTGTATTTAAACTTTGTATATTTAATGTAAATACTTTCCCAAGTATGTTATTTTATGTCCAGAGCCTTTAATTCTAGTCTACAGAAATAAGATTTTCCTTCCACATTTCTTCACTGCTTTTTTTCTTCCTTAGTTTAGAAAGTGTTCCCTTATTTACAGGTAACAGTGTATTCTGGAATTTTTTTTTTAATCCAACAAGGCATAGGGGTTGGTAATAAGAATGTGTATAGATAAACCAAAATCAGTCATGTGGTTTTCATGTTGAAGCTGAGTGTCAGGGTTCGTTATACCATTTTTTTTTTTTACTCTATAAAAATCTTTATTGATTTTTAAAAGTTATTTCTAATTCAAAGACCAGAAACATAGTTCTGCATCACTGCTAATAGTCTTCTCACTGGGCTTCGTATTCCAGTCTTCTTTCCTATGATCTATTCTCAACATGACCACCAGGGTGATATTTTAAAATGGTGGCATTTTAGCTCCCTATTTGACCCAAAGACCTTCAGTGGCCTGCAAGGCCCTAGATGATCCATATATCCCCATCACTCTTTACTGCTCTGATTTCACTACTGCTCTTCCCTTTTGCTGACTCTCCTTCAGTTATACTGTCCTCCTTGCCATTATTTGAACAAGTCAAGCACACTCCCACCACAGAGCCTTTGCACCTGCTTTTCTTCTGTTGCTCCAGATTCCTGCATGTGAACTCCATTTCCTCCAGGTCTTCCTCAATTATTCCCTGATCAGTGACACTCTCCCTGAGCACTCCATGGAAAATAGCATCTCCCCCATCTCTCTATCCTCTTACCCTTCTTTTACCTCAGATCACCATCCATAGTATGTAGTTACTTCTTTATTTATTATCTATCTTTCAGAATCTGAACTCCTTATGGGTCCTTCTCAGTTTTCATTTTAAGTATATTTCCAGTGCCCAGAACAGTGTTGAAAAAAGAAGTAGTCATTAAATAAATATAGGTTGAATAAATTAATGCTATTCAGGCAAATATTGAGATGATATTTTTAATAATACAGAGAAATGTTCATGCTGTAATGCTAAGTGGAAAAAAAGCAGAACACAAAATTTTCACCTTTGAAAAAAATTATGAGTTAAAAATATCAGGGAGAAAATTCAGGTCCCTCTGAATGGGAGCATTTGTGTGATTATTTTGTATATTTGTCAAGTTTTTTATCAAAGACTTTTATAATAAGTATGTGAACTTTAAGAAAATATAGTAGCAAATTATAAATCTAAGTTTTCACTTCTGGGGCAATATCTTATATGACCAGTAATAATATCTGTACTCTATGAAAATACTCAAAATATATGTCACTAGGTTCTCCTGGACAACATAAAGATAAGGATGCTAATAATTTTATACTAAGGTGGTTAGTGAATGTCATTGGCAAGAACAAATACACACTGAGTACTTGATATGCTCCAGGTGCTGAGGTAGATAACTTGGGAGTTTAAATGTAAGCAGGGATAATGCCTATCTTGTTTATTGTAAAATCCCTGGCACACACACATCAAAGAGTACAAAGTATGTGCTAAATAAGTAATTATTGAATACATTAGGAAATAGGACTTGGGGCTACCACCTTCAAGCAATTTAGACTAAGTGAGAATTAACACCCAGAGCCCTAGACTTTGCTTCTTCTTTTACAAGATTTATCACACTGACAATTATTTATGTATACATGTCTTTCCTCCTAAACTGTAAAGTTTTGGTGGCAGAGGCCATATCTGTTTTGTCAATAACTGTATTCTCAGTGCCTAGCCCAGAGCCTGCTACATAATTGGGGCCCTGATAAATATTTGTGGCATGATTGATAGATGGATATGCCCCAAATTCCCAGCTAAATTGGATGTATTAAAAGGCATGAGAGATACAAAGAGGTTTAGAGAATTTAGGGAAGCAGAATTTACATCTTGTTTAAAGGAATTTGCAAAATACAAGGAAAAGAACTGGCATTGAGCTTGACCTTAAAGAATAAATCAACAATTTTAAGGTGTTATATGAAAATAGGCATGTGTCATTTTAAGCAAAAGGAATAGAATGATCAGTAGTATCAGATGTGCTTCTGTGAGCTTTTACTATTTGGCACCTTTTGAAAAGTTAATCCTATTTAAAGAAAAGTTTAATTGTGGGGACCGACAGCTGGTACCTTAAGTGCCAGATGCGGTTTTGTTTTATAGTTAATGGTGGCAACACTGCTTAATTGTATATTTACAAGCAAACACATGTCGTTTCATGAAAACTACTTGATAATTACACAGCGACTACTGGAACCCCTGATAATTACACAGTTACACGTGTTACTGCTACCAAGTTACCTCCTGATAGCTGAGTAATTAACTTGTCAACTCAGCAAATGGGGTTGGAGGGGAGGCATCTGAAACGCTTATTCCTTTTCTTACAGATGTCTGTGGGTTCATTCAGCACTTGTTGAATTTGGTACCATCCTCCTTTCGGTCACTTGGCACTTAACGTAGAGGCTGAAACAATTTCTGCCACCCTAAAATACCTAAACCTTTTCACACTTCCAGTGATTTTAACACATTTTGCCTTGCTGCTAATTTTGGGCATATCCACCCATCAGTCCATCCATCCATTCACCCATCAGTCCATCAACCCATCCATCCATCAGTCCATCCATCCATTCATCCATGCATGCATCCATCCAACATCCCAGAAATGTTGATTGAACCTGTCCTATGTGCCACGGCCTGTCTGGAAGTCATTCTTCCCACTTCAGAAAGCAGGGTGTTATAGCCCAAAGAGCATGAATCAGTTTTCAAATTCAGGAACTTCTACTCTTCAGGTCTCTGATTTTGTGCAACTTTCCTAATCTATAAAATGGGCCTAATAATGCTTAACAGGGTGGTTATTAGCATGACAGATAATGAAAAGGACTAGTATAAAATAAGCACTCAATAAACTTTAACACCCGACCACTGCCCACCTCCCACTACCAGACCCCAGTTAGTCTTAGCTGTTTCATGTCTTCATCAAAATAGATCCCAAATAGCCTCTACTTGGGATTGTGAATATGGTCAAAATTAAAATAACTACATTAATTTTTTTAATTCTCAAAAGTCAGCTGTATTAACTAAATCAAAAGGCCTTTTATCAGAATATATTGAAATTAATGATTTTGCTAAATGGTGTCCCAAATACCTGAAATGGTAGAGACAAATAAGAAATACACGACTTTTTTCCTATTTTAATAAAACCATTGCCCAAGTCAAAAACATAAGTCACAATCACACATAACCACTTAGAAGGTAGAATTCAGGAGTCCTCAGGGGGGCCTGGTCATTTGAGACTTCTCACAGCCTTCACTTCTGCTCCCTGTTTTAGCATTCCCTGTCACAAAGCTTCAGTTCATAAGGAAATGGCTCTCTGTCTGGAGAACAGGGCACCAGACACTGTACAGAGACATAAATAAAATCCCTACCTCTGGGATTAAATATTATTGAGGCTGAGACAGATTAATGACTTGCCCATGTTAATGAAAGCAGGAGGTAGCAGAACTATAGTTCAAACTCATCATCCCAACTCCTAACCCATGCTCTTTAGAGAACATCACCCTGCCTCAAGCCAATCTGTACAGGGCCTTGAAAAACTTTCATCCAATGCTTTATTATTTGCTTACATTTATTAAGTGTCTACTACATGACGATAAAATGTCATGCCCTAGAGGAATAAAATTATGTTTAACTAGCATCTAATCAATGCCTGCTATGTGGCAGTCACAAATTTTCCATACACATTAGCTCATCGGATCATCTCAAAAACTATGTAGGAAAGATACTGTTATTATCCTCACTAGATGCAGGAAGAAACTGAGGCATAGAAAGCTTATATAACCTGCCTGAGGTCACACCCCATAAGTGGTACAAGTGAGATTTGAACCAAAGCTGACTGCCTGTGAAGGCCACACTGTTAGCCACCAGGCCAGCCCTGCTCTGTTTTGCTGAGATAGATGCAAGGCCCAGCACAGGACTGGAACAAGGGCAAATGTGCTTCAAACCTTGGACATGAAAAGCTCACAGTCTAACAGGGAAGAAAGACACAGAAACAAATACCATTCAACGTGCTGGGTGTTACACTGTGTGGTTGTGATGGAGCCAGGATCCCAAATGCCTGCTCAGTCACTTCAAGCTCCTGAGAAAATATAACATAAAAGATGCCAACCATATGCACCCTGGTTATTCCTCGCCGTGGTTTTCATCTGAATCCCTGCCTACTCTAGGGAACTGGAATAGATCCCATGTGGAATAAGTGAATCAAAAGTAAATTTCAGGGGAGAACTCTAAGACAGAACTCAGATCAAGCCCAAGTAATTAGAACTAGTTTCCCCATTTTCAGTCTCTCATGGTACCTGGTCCCTCCTAGCCCTCTAAGTCTTGGAAACTCCCTGGCAAAAGGTCTACCCAGCCAAAATTTTACATTCCAGCCACAGAGGAGGAGAGAGTGTCATAACGTAAGGAGTCACCTTGACCCCTTTGCTCCTCCAACGAAAGGTCCTTCTCACATGACCAGGATGCTCCTTCTGGCTAAAGAAAAGGAGCGGACTCTGTGTCAACATGACAGAGGGCTGGCCAAGTGCAGTGGAATCTCAGAGGAACCGTATGCACACCTGTTTGAGGAGAAAGAGAGGCTTCACAGAGAAGAGGATGTTTCAGGGATGACTAGGAAATGCCAAACACATGGGGAAGAAGAGAATTCCTGAGAGCGGAAATGTATGGAGGCACAGGATGGGAATGGTCAAGAAATCCAAAGTGTACCTGGGCACCTGAACATGGAGAAGGAGGCTCTAGGAGTCACTGGGATAGATGATAAAGAATTTAGCCTGTCCAGTGGAGTAGTTCTAATTGTTCATGGGAGATCTTGAAGCATGGAACTGGCATGAGTTATTTTAATAAGACCAGGGCCAGGAAGACAAGTCAAGAGCCTATTTCAGTTTTTCAGAGAGTGTGGGTTTGTGAATAAGCCGGAGATAAACTCGGGGGCTATTTAACTACTAACATTCAGGGCTTAGTGTCAGATATGGGGAGAGAGGAGGCAGGGATTGAAGAGTGTGCCTCAAAGCCTTCAACAGAAGGGAAAGTGACACATAGAAGTAAACACAACCACTAAAACCCCATAAACCTATTGTTAAAGAATTATGATTGCAAACTTGCCAAATAAATGGGCAAAGCTTAAGCTTCATTCTCCTGTTTTCCTGATGGGTAGATGGTGCTAGTCATGGGTGGTAAGGCAGGAAAAGAGAGAGATTTAACTTGACTTCCAAGTGCAGCTCTTCTGTCCAAGTCCTAATGACACCCCTACTGCAGGCTATAGTGTCCAGTGTGGGTTTGTAACCTACCTGTCTGTGCAGAATTTCCCACTAGTGGCTTTTCACTTACGTATATCTACTCTGAGCACCAGAATGTTAACTTTCAGGTTCAATCTACCCAGCCAAGATATTCATCAACAAAAATGCTGGAATCTAATCTGTAACTCAATGAATGAAATAAAAGTATTATTGATAATGACTGAACCTGTTCTCTGAAATTGCAATAGTTTAAATAATAGCTGATGTTTGCTTGGAACTTTCTTTGTTCCCTGCCCTGTACTAACGGATTTATACACAGATTGCTAATGCAACCTGTGATGTAATATAAATTTCATTTAAGGTGCCTATTCTCCTCCCAGATTTGCTCCCTATAATTCTCCACAGCATTACCAAATACCATGGGAGCAAAAATAGGTTCATTGCTTATTTGGGCCAAAGCTTAATAGAACTTTTACAGTTGGAATGGGAGACAGTGAGGTATAGTGGGAAATGTTTGGGGCTTTGAAGTTAGAGAGAACTGGCTTCGGTTCAGCTCAGTTCAATTCAGTGCAACAGACAGACGCTGAGTCTCTACCACAGGAGTCTTAATAAATGTGTATGACTTTAAGGTAAGCACTGAGCTTGGGAGTAGGTATACAAAGAAGAGTGAAGACACAGTACCTGCTCTTAAGAAGCTTACAAGTTACTGGGAAGAAGAGGCACATAAATAGATATTTTCAAAATAAAGTGGACAATATTAAGATCAAGGTAAAAAAAAAATACTATAGGAGCATGAGGGAGAAACACTTAGCACAGCTGAGATGATTCCTGACCTAGGTCTTAAGACATAAGGAAGATATCCCAGCCAGGAATGGTGAGAATCCAATTTTAGGCATTGATTACATTATAAGTGAAGACACATAGGAAGGTCACATGTATGAAAATTTATAAAAAAAACATAAAGTGAAAAGCAGGGCATATTGACTGTGTGAGCCTGGGCAAATTCCCTTACCTTTCTGAGTCCCAGTTTCCTCATCATAAAAAGATTATCAACAATGTCTCTGTCACTAGCTGGTTGCAAAGATTAAAGGTGAAAACCAATTAAGTACCCAGAAAACTGTTCATATCAGAAATTCAAAGAAAGATAAAACATTTCTTCTATGGGATGTTAATAGGTGTTTTCTGTTAAGTTGCTTATATGGAGTTGACTAATTTCAAACTTTGAACAGATTTCTTTAACTGGAACCTTTAATATGCTAATTCTCATTATGGACCTTTAAGGAAATGAGAGAATATACTTTAAGCTTTTCCAAAGTTTTTTTTTTTTTTCCTAACTAAGCATATTATGGACTCATGTTCCATAATAGCACCGGGAAGTACTGGCCAGTGAGAACACGGGATGCCCAGCACAGCTTTAATCCATCTTACCTTTAGGGAAACTGTGTTTCATTAGTTCATCTCTATATTTGAAAGCCAGAATATTTTTTGTCCTATGACAAACTGAAGTCTATGTCACAATGACCCACAGTGATTAAGGGTTCTATGTGTGTAAAGGCATTGAAGAGTTTCAGCTTTAGAACAGCTGATTTGTGAGAAGGACTGGACTTCACTCCCTGGTCTCTTAAGTGTGTGAACTACCATCTAGAATGATAACCCCTTGCTTTATAAGCAAGGAGGCAGCCTGATATGGTGACTCTGAGCCCTATAGTAATGGGAAGAATCAATTAGATTCTCTGGGCCCGTTTCCAATTCTGAAAAACAAAATACTGTTATGCATCATCTATCAGCCCTTCTCTTAGATTCTGCAACAATATCACATCCTAGGTCAACCTAGAGAATACTCAGTCTCAAACCTCTAAACTTGGTGAGGCAGGAAGCCATGGCTTACGGAACAGAATTCCATACTTCCAGGTGGATTCCATACTCAGTGATACCTGGGCAGTAATGTAACAGTTCCCAGAAAGAATGGATGTGCCAAGTAGAAAGAGAATAGTATCTCCATCTAGCCTATGGCTTTTTGAAAGAAAACAAGGACTAACAGCCTGTGTTAAAAAGGAGTTGAAGGAGGACAGTGAGACAGAGAAGACTGGGAAGAAAGTTATTTGCTTAACTGCAATGTGACCAGTTTAGGAGACTTCCAAATCTTCACCCAGAGTTCTTCCAAAGTTATATATCTATATATGTAACTGTCCAGTAACCATCTCCACCTACCGAACAGACACCTTCAACTTAATGTGTTCAGAATAGAAATTGTGTTTTTCCTCCTCTACATAACTCTGAAGCAAGATGGTTTGAAGAGATCCCGCAGGTCTGGGGAGGCAACTTCCTGCATCAGATCGAGTGGTCCTCACAGCATTGGTGTAAGCGGACAGGAGAGTATTACTAGGGATTTCAGTTTCCTTTGTCCTTGGTGCTTTCCCTGGTACTATCTTATTTAATCCCTAATCCAAATACCATGGGAGCACAACTCCAAAGCCATGTACCTTTGACTAAGCTGTCTCGTCTGAGGATGTCAGAGAGTTGGTACAGATGACGGTAGACCCCAGGGATGCTGAGCTCTGGCCCTGGAGAGAGGCTGCTCCTTGTTCTACATCGTGCTCTCTGTCACGAGTGAGCATCTCAGAAGTGCTGACTACCACTAGAAGGAACTGTCAGGCAGGGGAAAAAAGGATAGGATACAAATTCAGCAACTATCTCATGTGATATACTGTGATCACTGTGCTTCCTGTGCATGTTCACCTGAGAGCCCCTCTCTCACACACACGCAGCTCATCCCACCTCCCATCCTCTCTCTCTCTCTCTCTCTCTCTCTCTCACACACACACACACACACCCTCTGCATGCTTTCTGAGGACACTGGAAAAAATATGCAAAATATATTTTGAGCTACCACACAGCTCTCCCCAGCTTACATTTTATCCACATTAGCTTTCATTTATTGAGCACCTATTGTGAGCTTCTGCTGTACATGCCCAACCCAATTTAATTCTCACAGCATTCCTCTGAAACAGGTATTATAAATTGCATTTTGAAGACAAGGAAACTGCGGCACAGCAAGTTTCAAAATTGTTGGTGGTCACAAAGCTGGTTAGAACACAGGGGTGGAGGAAAAAGTACCTCAGATGAAGACCCAAGGTCTTCAGGCTGCAAAGCCTAGGATTTGGCCAAGGTGCTTGGCTGTCTCAGTGGGCTCTGTTGGTGTGGTGCTGGGTAGGCAATTCTATCAAGACAGCTTTCTGGTGAAGAAAAGTAATTTTAAACATTACTGATCCCTCCATTGCCTTAAACTTAACACTCACAGCAGTTGGGAAAGTGTATATCAAAGAGAGTTTTCATCCCATCTCTCTGGAGCAGAAAAAAAAAGATCTAATGAATGTTATTTCATCCCGGTTCACCTGAGTTAATCGAGGAAAGCAGGAAGCATTTCTTGCTGCCAAAGACAAGGTCCAGAGGCCTCCCTCAAGTGCAGCAACACTGACACCCAGTGGCCAAGTCAGCCCTCCCCAGGACCTCTCTGAATCTCCTCCCACAGCCCCTGGTGGGAGGCCCACCAGCTCTCTCAGACTCTCGGGGCGGGTGTGCTGAGGAGGACAGAACTGTTGAGAAAGAACCAACCACTGGGTTGAGATAGCTGCCAGTAGAGTCCATTTTTGCTCCCATCAGAGGGCAAATACTGCTGCAGGTAACTGACAACAAAGCTAGTTCGTGGCCTGAGAGAACAGGACAGGAATAAAGAAGCAGACATAGAGAATGGACTTGAGGACACGGGGAGTGGGAAGGGTAAGCTGTGACAAAGCGAGAGAGAGGCATGAACATATATACACTACCAAACGTAAAATCGATAGCTAGTGGGAAGCAGCCGCATAGCACAGGGAGATCAGCTCGGTGCTTTGTGACCACCTAGAGGGGTGGGATAGGGAGGGTGGGAGGGAGACGCAAGAGGGAGGGGATATGGGGATATATGTATACGTATAGCTGATTTACTTTGTTATACAGCAGAAACTAACAGAACATTGTAAAGCAATTATACTCCAATAAAGATGTTAAAAAAAAAAGAGAGAACAGGAAATTAGACTTTCCCCCCTTAATTTCTGTATTTCATTATTTAATAATTTATATATCCTTTAACTGTGTTCCAAATATAGGCAACTTAAAGAGATGTGTTGATATTTGGTTAGGTAATCCATTTTATAATTTGGTGAGCAAGATGAAACAAAGGTAAACAATGAGAGAAACAAAAACACAGGTCTAGATTGAAACCTATAAACATGCATCACTAAAAAACGCAGCCCAAAGGTATGGATGGGACATGGATTTGCCTCTGGGTCTTCTGTAAACCAGTGAAAGGATGAAGGCCTCATTGGTTACAGTCTATGAGATAAAAACAAGCCATAAGCCAAAGAGGACACAACTATTCCTAATAGGGACAGCAGGGGGAAAAACAAACCAAAAAACACCTCTCCTGATGTCTTTACAGAGAGGGCAATAAGTAAAGGGCATGAGTAAGGTCAGTACACAGATGAGCATAACTGGCCCAGATGATCTTCTTTGTGGCTCAGCAACTCAGAAGACGCTAATACTCTCACTCATCCCTCCAGTTTTGCATTCTTAAAATAGTACAAGACTTTTGCTTTTCATTATTGGGCTTGATTGTGTATGTGTGCTTAGAATGCTTTGTGCTTTAATGATTGCTGCCAATTAACTTTGTTTGTCTAAAATGCAATAAGATTCCATTTTAAGAAGTCGATGCAGGGCTTTTACTGAGAACACAATAAATTAATCATTAAATCAATTGTATTGATTGGACCTTGCAAGACATGAAAAACTGTAGTGCAAGGAATATTTCCACCAAGGGTAGGAAGAGACTTCAGCATCCTAGGGGAAGGTGGGTCAGTATTGTCTGATAGTACTGCCTCATTCCTTCCCTGGGATGTTAGCTTCATTTATCACTCTAAAATAAATGTGGAGACCATTTAATCTCAAACATCTACCCTAAATAATAGCTTCCATTTATTAAGTACTCACTAGGCACGCCACACTATGCTGAGTGCTTGTATATATTATCTCACACAATCCTAACAATAAGTGTGAGAAAGGCATTCCTATCCCCTATTTGTGGACAAGAATACTGAGGCTAACAGACACAGAAACTTGTTCGAGGTGACCCATTTAATGAGAAGTAACGCCAGGATTTGAACCCAGTTCTGAGTAAACCCAAAGCCTGTGCTCTTAGCACTAAATTAAACCGTAAATTAACAGAGAATATAGAGGTCGGATGGAAACTACGACACACTATTCTGCCTATTGCCTGGGCTGCTCGTCTTCCTGACAGTGTGCTAACAAGAGTGCAGGGAAGTGGAATGTTGGTGCCAAGATCAGGTTTTATTTGGAGGAAACATAGTGTTGGTTACCAATGGCAAGACTATGAGCAAAGGTCCAGGTGACGCACCTAACAGACCCCAGTGTGAAGGCACCTAACAGACCCCAGTGTGAAGGCACCTAACAGACCCCAGTATGAAGCACTAGGATGACAGCTGGTGGAAACAACCACCAGGGAAGGCAGGAGGCACTGAGGAAGGGCGGGCCACAGCTGTCCACTCAAAGTGGTATAGAGAGCCTTTGGCAGTTACCACGATTGGGGGGATATACAGATATCATTTCCAACCTTAAAGTTTACATCATGCACCATGAGCATGCATCTTAACATCTCTAAGCCTCAGTTTCCTCATCCATAAAATGGGACAGTCAGACCTCTCTCAAAGTGTTGTTGTGAAGTTTAAATGTGATATGTCTGTGAAGCCCTAAAGAGTCCGTCTGGTACCAAGTAGGTGGCTAGTAAAAGGATGCTTCTTTCTCCCCTCCCTTAAATCTCCCACAGCAGAGCCTCTGCTAAGGAACCTCTGAACTGGATTTAGCTGCATAGTGTTTTTCTCCCAGGCTTTCCCAATAGTTCTAGTCAATTTATCTCTTTATACTCTAAATAGCACGCCATCAATTCATAATCTGGCTTCACCTCTTTACCCTCAAGGAGATCTCCCTTGGCCCACCACTCGGAGACCAGGTGTGAAAGGGTAATCTGCTATCAGTCCTCACAAGTGTGAGTAGGGCTGGCGATGGGGTGATGCTGTGACAGAGGTGTCCCCTTTGTTGCCTGACTCTCTGCTCATTTTCATGGGATAAAGCCATCTGGTCTCAGAAGACTTGCTTTTCAAGGAAGCAAAGACAGAAAGAAACCTATACTGATCTTTCCCACCACCTTCTCTCCCAGAAGCAGAACCTTCCCAGTTTTAGTGCCAGAGATAACCTTTTCAGGATGATTCACTCAGAAAGACAGATATGAAAGGCTGAGGAGGCACTAATGCTTGACAAAATACCAGCCACAAAAAAAACCCAAGCGAGTTTTTATTTTGCTGGACAAATTCTTTCAACCTATGCACACCTACTGGCTGATTAAAAATAAAGGTGGTCATTTATTCTTGAAGAGGCTACAGCAAAACGAGAAAAAGAAGTCTTGATTATAGTTGTAGCAGCATGTAAAGGCTGGCTGAGCATTCAGCTGAGATTTGAGCTTGAAGTTCTGGTACCAGATACAGTTTAGGATTCTAGGGAGGAACAGGAAATGGCCTAGCTCAGAGTATTCCTTTTCACTTCTTGAGTCCATTTATTTTATGGGTCTGACCACATGCCAAAGCCATTTGGAGACTTCAAGAGTTTAAATAGCGATGTCCAATTAATAAGGTATAAAACCCTGCAGCTTCCTCACCCCCATGCATTTAGCCAGCCCCTCTCTGTTCTGACTGTCTAATTGATAGGAGACACTCGCAGGCCTATGTCTCTGCATCCAGGCCAAGAATGGGAGCAGTCGGAGTGGTCTCCAGCATGGGTTTGTGTGTTTGGAACCATTTGAGCAGTCATGTCAAGACGAATTACTATTCCTCGTGGACATGGTGTCTATGATTGGAATAGGATGAAAGCTCTGGTAGTTTTATTTCTTTCTGAGACATTCTGGAACATTTTAGCAGTGAATTTGTTTCCTGGCTTTTTTGGACTACAAACTCCGCACATATTATTTTAATAATGAGGCATTCTGCTGAGGGATTAATGGAATAGCTTTGCGGTGTCCAAAGTGACAATTAAAGCTGTTGTTTTTTCTCAGTGATGCATTCATCTCTTTCAAAATGATTATTAAAAAAAAAAAAGCTCATGTTTAGATTTCACCTCTGCTTGAACAGAGTCAAACTGGAAAGTATATGGGAAACAACTTGGTTCCAGGAATATTCGATCATATTTAATGGAAGGGTCTATTAAATCTTTCCTCTTCTGTTTTTTTTTTTTTTTCCCCAACTGGTTTTAGGTTATAGCAGGTATTCACTACCAAATTTAGAAAGGATAAAAAGCTCTCTTCTTCTGGATGAAGCTTTTTGTTTGGGGGAGGGGGAATGCAGAGACAATCTTCAATCTCTTCTCCCAATAATTTGTAGATTACACAAACCCTTGTGCTTTTAAGAGATGGTTCCTCATTAGATGGCACAACAGAATAAAATAATTGTCCTCTATTATCCTTGGGAGGCAGGGCCAAGTATCCCACCAAAGACATTATCATATCAAACAACCACTTTAAACGCAATGCGGAATACAGGCTTTATGGGAAAACTTTGGATTTCTCCCTCCTGCCAAAGGAGGTCTAAAAGATGAGCCCTTTTGTGGCTCTGGAGTTTCTCTAAGAGGTGTACCAGATGAAAGATGACTAAAGACATCCCAGATGGAAGAGTTGGCTAACAGCACTGCCATAAATACCTGATAAATATACAAGCCTCTTGGCGTGAAATATAGTCTTTGCTCTGATTTACACTTTTAGGGCATATTTAAAAGAATGCCACATTTGCTGTGGGCGGGGGGGCATTAATAAAAAGTGTTTTAGATTTGTGGGGAGAGGGTAAAGAGAGCCTCTACTCCTTGACATATACATTATTGTTTTTCCTCACCAGAACTCCTTCTTTGTCTCTAAGGACATCTTTGCTTTTCTGGACAGGTTTTACTCTTTGTTGGTTGGTTGATTTTTGTTTTTTGCAGAGAGAGCAAACTCCATTCTCCTAGATTGATTCTGAGGATTTTTTGCTGGAAGGAAAAGCTGTGATGTTATGGAAATAGTGTTGCCCTTTGAGTCCAGAGATAGGACTCTTTTTTTGTATATAACTCTGTGCTTACTTTTGTCACACTGTTGGTTACAGTGCTGTGTCTGGTACTTTGTAGGCTCTTAATAAATATTTGTTGTTTATCTGAGCCTCAATTTTCTCATCTGCAAAATGGGAGCTAGCAATATCTACACCACAAGGCTTCAATCCATATTTAACAAGAGCCTCTGTATGTCATAGTCTTTGCTCAGCACTTTCTTCAAGAAACCTGTACAAGTACAGGATGGAAAGGAAATGAATAAAAAACAAACCAACATGTGAGAAGGTCATCACGTAGTGAAATCAAACAAACCTGAGTTCAAATCCCAACTCAGCCACTTGCTGGCTTAGTTACTTTGGGAAAATTACTTAGCCCATCTTGGCTTCCAGTTGTCAATTTGTAAAATGGAACATTAATAGTTCCTACCTCATAGGGTTATTGAAAAGATTAAATAAGATAATGCATTAAAACTCTTAAGAAATTGCCTGCATATAATAAGTACTCCATAAATCTCAATCAGCAATTTGGCTGGACTTAATGAAACCTAATGCCTAGAATGAACCCTTCAAAACTTTTCTCTGATCAAACCATTGCTCAGGTGATATTTTTATTTTAGGACATCACAATTTTATTTTAGGATGTCACATCCAAAAAAGAATCCCTGAGACAATGAAAGGTTTTGAAATCATTTCATTTGAAAAATGATTGAATAGACTATTATCTAGATTTAAGAGGGAAAAAATCCATCACTATATACATATTTGAAGAGGGATTCAAGTCCTGAGGGATTTTTAAGAGCAATACTGGAACCATCTGATGGGGAGGCTGATACCACTTCTATTTAGAAGAGGACCTCCTGATACTTAAGGCTTTCTGAAAGTGGAATTTTCTCTTTCATGTAGATGTTAATCTCCTGCCACTACAGTTAAAAGAGTAGGCCTACGCTCAGTATGACATGGATCTGGATATAAGGTAGAGGAATGGACTTCCTTTCACCTTAAATGTTCTGTGACTCCACATAATGATTAGCGGGCTGACTCTCCTACTATTATACATTGAATGGCAAAAATCCAGACAGATCCTGTCTCTCCAGCTACTTAGTGGTAATGTGTGCTACAAATTCATTCTGCTAATTCCATTCTGTTTATAGAAAGTCATCACTCTACTGTGATGTGTCCTTCCTCGGGTACGAGGCCAAGCCCTTCACATTTCTTCTTGATTCTGTTCTCCCTCATAGTCTCTTGGTTTAGCTCTTAAGCCTCTTCCTCTCTAATTTTTTGTCTCCTGCGAAAAGGAGCCAAACCTCAACCTGAAAATATGCTCCAAGCTCTCCTGTGTTTCTACCTAACACTTCATTTTTCGTCTTTTATCTCAGTTGATAAGGTGCTCTTGCTGTCTCCGGGTAGTCAACGCCTACTTACTCCTCAATCCACCAAACTCCCTAATCTAGAACTGAAACAATTACAGCAAGTGTCTTAGAGCTTCCCTATCGCCAAACCCAATAGTCATCTTTCAGATCTTTGCATGCTCTCCTTCTCTTACTCTTTTATTTTGAATCCTTCCAAAGTTTATTATTACTTTTCACAATCTTCCGCAATTATGTTTTCAGATAAATTCAACAGAAAAGGCCAAAAATAGGTAACAGTATATATTTAGAAATCTCTAAAATATTCAACTGTGTTTTTTTTCTTTTTCAAAATGCATCATTTTATTTTCCTCGTAAGACAGTTATAAACCTTATCAATGTGACAGTCACATGATTTCTTTAATCTCAAAATTTCCATGAGCATTCCTGGAGCTTATAGCCAGAGTAGTCCTGAGATTTCAAATATTAAATCTTTCCTCATAGCCACAAGTTCCTTTGATGTTTGAGTTGTTAAACACAAAATCACTGGTAATTTGTCTTCAACCTTGTCCATTTTCTGTTCCTAAAAGTGTCAGCTATGCTGGGTTTTTTTTGTTGTTTTTTTTTTTTTTTTGATGAACACTCTGATTCTATTTAGCACAACTTTTTTTCCCCATCAGATTTAGGTGAAAGAACAGAACATTTAGGAATTAATTAATAATACTAGGGATTCTATCCAACAATTCAACAACAAAGAAACAAACAAACAATTAAAAATGACCTTATCTTACTCTTATCTTTCCAGGCTTGTCTCTCTCTGCCCACCACAATTACCCACATAGATACACTGTGGGAACGGAGAGAGGAACAGATTAGCAGTAGTATGGAGGCAGGACATTTTGAGAACATATAAGAGAAACCACGAGTGGTTCATTTTGACTCACTTTGGCCTGAGTCTGATGGTGGTGGTGGGACCTAATAGAATTTAACAAGGTCTTAAATTCTAGGATAAGGTACTGAGAATTACTTATATGTGCAACAAGAAACCATTTTTCTTAGTAGGAAATTGTCATGATCTTTAATTTTTTTTTAATTTATTTATTTTATTTATTTATTTTTGGCTGCATTGGGTCTTCATTAATGCACGTGGGCTTTTTCTAGTTGTGGCGAGCGGGAACTACTCTTCCTTGCAATGAGCGGGCTTCTCATTGAGGTGGCTTCTCTTGTTGTGGAGCATGGGCTCCAGGTGCGCGGGCTTCAGTAGTTGTGTCTCATGGGCTCAGTAGTTGTGGCTCGTGAGCTCTAGAGCGCAGGCTCAGTAGTTGTGGTGCACGGGCTTAGTTGCTCTGTGGCATGTGGAATCTTTCTGGACCAGGGCTCAAACCCGTGTCCCCTGCATTGGCAGGTAGATTCTTAACCACTGCACCACCAGGGAAGCCCAGATGATCTTTAATTATAACACATTGGATGGACGACTTGAGGTAGGAAAACCATCTGGAAGGATCTATTTATTTTCTGCATCCTTTTCTGCTTCCTATCTAGTAACTGTGTTGTTTCATTTGGGGAAATGGTATTCAAAGTGAGCATTTGCTTGATTTCAGAAGAGCTTATAATATTGCCACTATCATTATGAACTCCCCAAAGCATAGCTATGGAATACTGATGGTCCTGGAGATGGTGTGGGATGGGCCAGAGAAAGGGCATTAAATAGCTTTGAAACACATGACAAGAATTTCAGTTATCTTTTAATCCATTCAATGATACCAACAAGGAAAACATCATTTTGGTGCTCTGTATCTTTAGCATCTAACACTTTGCTAATCTCCAGTTTTACAAAGAAATTATGCCTTAGGCACAGAGCCTTCTAGACATAAGACTCTACAGCAGGAATTTAATAACACTCTTTTTTTGTTATTACCATCTATTTATGTCAAGTGAAATTGCTTTCCATTTATGTTGGCATTATGCATCTTCCTTTTAAAATGCATTCATTTAAGTAAAATTTAAGAAGGAGGGAAGTTGATTTACAGAAAAATGTTAAACAAAAGTACAGGGCTATGCAGTTATGGTGAAAATGAGAAAGGGAACACCAGTGAATAGAATTTGGAAAACCATAATTTGGTAGAAAATGTGGAATTTGGAGTCAGACAAGATTGGCTTAATATCCAAGGCATACTGAATAATGTAAGACAATTTTCTTAAAAGCCTTAGTGTCTTCATTCGGAAAAATGAAGAAAATAATACCTTCTTAATAAGACTGTTGAAAGGAATTAAAAGAGGAAATATTTTAAAAGTGCTGAGCACAACACAGTACTTAAGACACATAGTACATTTCAGTGTCCCTTTCCTTTCCTTTACCTGCTGACCACTAGGATTGGCCATTGCTCCCTGTTCCCAGGGTCCCCCCTTTCACAGTGTACCCTGTAGGCAGACTCTTGTGTCTGATGGCCTCGGAGTTCTCTCCTTGCTAGTTTCTCTACTGACAGGCTGGCATGGGGCAGTCTGTCTGGCTTCTAGGAGGGGGAAATGCCGGGTTGCAGGTGGCAGGAACTCCTAGACAAGCTCTCCCCACAGGCATCCTCCTTCCGCCTCTTCACCAAGACGTAGAGTCTTTTGTTTCTCCTCCTCTCCCCTCCTATGTGCAAAGCAACTAACAATCTGCCCTTTAATTGGTTCCCCTATGGAAGAACTCACGAGCCCAAACTGGTACAGTCAAAACACTGAGAACCAGCTGATTTCTGACTTCTTAAGGGTTCTTCACCAGATATAGAGTCAGACCCTACTACACTTCTTATAAGCTTGGGAAAAACACTCAGTTTCCCTTTCTGAGTCACAATTTCTTATCTGCAAAATGGAATTATTAAGGACCTCTTTTTAGGGTCATTGTGAGCATGTAAAGTCTTCTAGCGTAGTGCCTGGCATCTGATATGATGGCCATTCCACGGTATCAGTCCTCAACAAGTATTACCACGTTCGTGGACAGAACCACCATTTCAGAGCTGAAAAGAATTTGGAGATTATTAAATTCTTTCTCTCATCAGAAACAAGAATCTTCTCCAGCTTTAAAACTGTCCATCCTCCAGCTGGAGGCTCCCTTCCTTGAAAGGTAGGTAGTTCCATTGTTTGATAGATTACCGTTGTTAGTTACAAGTTTGATTCAAATACTGAGTTTAAATTTGCCTTCATTTAATCTGCTGTTCTTTCTGGAGCAAGACTGGATAAATCTAAGATTTAATGATTTATTCATCATTATTAATCTGTTTTCAGGTGGCTTCTGATCTGTCATTTCTAGAACCTCTCTGGCTCCTGTGAAGGACTTTCCCATTGCCTTTGGTTTCTCAGTACAGTGCTAGATGGTTTTTCCTTAAATTTCAGTTAGTTCCACGAGCCTCATTATGTCATTCTGATGCAAAAAGAACCCTAAGACACTCAGACAAATACCTTGCATTACTTCTGGGATTTCTAGACAGCAAACAAGAGCCCTTAATAAAGTAGCATCTAAATGGGAAGACAACACAAGTTGTCTTCAAAACCTAGAGTCACAGAAAGATTGAGGGAGGAGGGCAGCCACATGGTGGGTAGGGGAACAACCACTGCATAGAAGAGTAAATTCAGTGTAGCATGCCCGACAGGACATGAAGAGGCCAAAATCATACCAGGTAGGAGCTGGGAGAGCCCTTGAACTTGCTAGCTATTTCTTTCTGTTATTACTAGAGAGGAAGCTGGAAGCTGCCATGGAGGAATAATATGTGCAACCACACAACACGCTAGTTAGGTCCCAGTTCTCTGACGCCTAACCCAGTGCTCTTTCCCCGACACCATGTCATCTCCTGCCCACCCACTACACTCTCCCTCCTGATGACTGTCCAGAGCCTCAAAGCCTCATTAGACCACAGTCGATGGAGCCATTTTCAACTCTAAGAGTCTGCACAGTCTCCAACAAGGCTCCTAAAGCCTTTAATCCTTAGAATCAAAGGATATAAGAATCTAGAATCTGGGAAGTATTTAGATAGTCTAGTACAAGTCTTCATTTATAGAGGGAAAAAGAGAAAAGAAGAAAGGAAAGGAAAGGAAAGGAAAGGAAAGGAAAAAGGAAAGGAGAAAAAAAAAAGAAAAGACCTGAATTACTTTCCAAATTTACACCTTTTGTTATGGACAGAGCTGGGATGCAAGTAATAACAATAACTAAGTTTACTGAATGGTTATTATGTGTCAGATACAGAGTGTTATGACATTTACAAACATTGCTTCATTTATTGCTCTCAACAAATGCACAATTTTGCCTGTGTTTTTCAGATGAGGAAACCAAAGCAGGTAGCACTAACCTGTCTCTTGAGGGACAATGCAGTTAGTTATATGCAAGACAGTGGGGATACAGAGGTGACTAAAACCCCACCATCATCGACATGGTGTATACAGTCTGGTCATAAAGACATAGACATAAACAAGTGAGTGTTGGGCACTGTGATGAGTGCAACAGTAAGAAATTTGGATAGAGACAGCTCAGAAAACAAAGTAACCAATTCCCCTCTGGCCTACTTTACATACAAATTAGAATCCCATTACTCTCTTTCTTAACATTAGAATAAAGGCATTTTCCATGTATAAGAACTATGTTTTATAAGATCCTCATAATATTCTATGAAATAGATAAACTATCATTTATTTAAAAAAAACTTTCTTATAATATTCATTTTTATAAATCAGTCTTCAAAAAATATCTTTGAATACTAAACATTTTTCCCCTTTTTCCTTTGACCACAAAATGTAACTAGTGGCTCAAGATGTTCCAATTTCTTTCCCCAAAATCACTTCCCTCATTTTACATACAGGTAGTGAAGCCCACGTCCAAAAGCATTAAGCTGTTTGACCATGTTAAAATAATTAATAAGTAGTTGATCTGAGCCTGGAACACAGGTTCATACAGTTTCCAAGGTGATGCCTAAAGGTTATAGGAGAAAAATATTTCTCTAGGTTGGGGTTTCTCCACCTTAGTACTATTGATATTCGGACCAGATAATTCTTTCTTCTGGGAGAGTATCCTGTGATTGTAGGATGTTTAGCAGCATCATTTGCCTCTACCAAATAGATGCCAATAGCACCCCGACACACATACCAGTTATGATAACCAAAAATATCTGCAGACAAATGTCCCCCGGGTCGGGGGCTGGCAAAATTGCCCTTGGTTGAGAACCACTGCTCTAAAAGTTTCCTGCTACTTTGATCTGAAAGCATATCCTCATTGACAGAAATGACAGTAACAAGACAACTTTTTCAATATTGAATAGACTTTGATTCACAACTATATGTGGACAAATGAACCAAGTGTAACTTACATATTAAACCTCAACAAATTCAGGATAAGATATCTGTAAGAGTTTTGAAATAGGTTATTCCAAAAAACAAGAAGAAATATATTATTCTGAAAGGCTTTTAGGATTCCTGCTGGTGTCCAACAGAATATATGATCCACACAGACAATAAAATGAAGGAAAAGAACATAGAAACAGACATCAACTCCACAGCTATCTTGGTCTTCCAAGCTGCTAATCTCCTAGGATTTCTCTGAAAAGACAAACCATATGGAGGACTTGTTACCTGGCACTAGTGTTTATGAATCCTTGGGTAGTTATACAGGGCCTTGGGAAAACTCTGGCAATCAATAAGGAAGACTGTAAAGGAATCCCTTTCAGCTAATGCATAGGTGTCTGGTTTCTTAGATCACAGAATTAAAGGGGTCAAAATCTTGTAATGAGTCTACATATGTGGCCACTGATTGCATCCCCTACCATTCTGATTTCAAGAGACCATGGTTAGAGGGTGCTAGTGGATCTCCCAAAACCCATTCAGCATGAAGTAAGCAGAATTTGGCACAATTTCAGCTTTGCTTCAATTGCTCTCATATGTGTATAGAAAATAAAGTCATAACTGGGTAGAAAAATGGCCTGGAAGTTTGCTTCAAGATAAAATGCCACCCAATGCATAGAGTCAAGGATTTCACAAAGGAGGACTGGGCCACTGTTCTTCTTCATGCATCTCTACATCCTATGTCTTCAATTTGTTGACTAAATGTCTGACCAACAGCACATAGACTCCTAGGTGTAGCAGAGGGGAAAGAAGCTCTAGTAATTACTAGCTGAGAGCTCATAGGCAGCTTTCTTCACTTCTCTGAATCCCAGTTTACTTAATTGAACATATGTCCCCAGATTTTGAGGGGATTCAATGAGATATTATATAACTCATCTAGCACAGCATCTACTTCATGATAAACACTCAATAAATGTTAGTTCTTTTTCCTTTTATTACTCTTCAATAGTCAGGCTGTGGGCTAATGAACATTCTTCTTATCTTGAAGGTCTTTGGGAATTTAGCTAAATAAACTCTTCAGTTAAAATCCAGGATAGAGTTGGATGGTAACCTCCGTAAGGAAAAGGATTGTGTTTGTCTTTTTCTGTTATATGAATGATACCTTAGTACTTGGCATATATTAGGTGCTCAGAAAATCTTTGCTGAAAGAATAAATATATAAATAAATAAAGTGATCAGACAATAACGTCTTGGTATTGAGAAAGGAAAAAATGGCATTTCTTTAGTGCCCACCTTGTGCTAATCATCTTGATATACACTCTCCAGCCATTAATTTATTTAATTTTCTCAAAGTTTAGTCCCATGTTTTAGAAGATGAAACTGTGGCTTAGGTAACTTGGCTAAGGTCACTTGGTAACTAAGTGGGTTTGGCTGAACTTCAAAGTCCTAACCCCTAGTACAGAATGTGAACTTAATTGGAAATAGAGTCATTGCAGATGTGATTAGTTAAGATAAGGTCATACTGCAGTAGAGTGGGCCCTTAATCCAATATGACTGGTGTCCTTATAAGAGGGGAGATTTGCACAGGAGGAATATGTCCATTTCATGATGGAGGCAGAGACTGGAGTGGAGTCCAAGGAATGCCAAGAATGGCTGGCAAACAACTGAAGCTTGGAAGCCTTCAGGATACCAACACTGCTCAAAACTCATTTCTGAGTATCCTGTACCCTTGATGTGTATCTTGAATTGGCATTTTTAAAAATGGACCCTTATTTACCTGGATATAATAATAGTGCCTGCCACCACCATTGGACAGACCTGGTGCTCTAATGCCGAGTTATTACACACTAGGTAATCTCTGGCATGTCTTCATTGGCATTATAAAATGTGGCCGGAAAGACAGGCCCTCAGAGTAAGAAGTCCGTATTGGTGGTAGGAAACTCAGGTTAGGAGTACTTTTGTCACCAAGTATCGGTTATTTAGCATACAGCTCTCAAATGAGACTCATCTGTGTTTCTGGATGAGATGATGGCACTCTGTTCAATCTGCTAAATGCCACTGTGTATAGAATAACATCTTGAGAAGCTACTTAATGCATAAGCTGTTTAATGCTATAAAATATACTACCTAAATTAAATGCCACTTACTTTTTCAGAGATGAATTAATCAACATCCTGGTCAAATTCAAAGCTTTTTGATGTATAAAACTTCATAAATTATAGGGGGGCAGGGAGGGAGGTGCACGAGGGAGGGGATATGGGGATATATGTATATATATAGCTTATTCACTTTGTTATACAGCAGAAACTAATACAACATGGTAAAGCAATTATACTCCAATTAAGATGTTTTTAAAAAACCTTCATAAATGGAACTAGCCCATCAATAAGCAAAGCATAATGAAAACCTGCCTAGATATTTGGGGGTGGGGGGGCGCATGTTATTCTGAGTGTTTTTTTTGCTCCTCAAATTAACAATCTCTGTAGAGGTAAACAAAGACCCCCAAATAAGAACAAGCACTGCTTATTGTCAGCAAGGGAGGCAGCCACTACTATAGCTTGAATTTGGCACAGACCTAAATCCAAGGCAGAAAGAGGAGTTGAAAAGCTTTATGGTGGCAAAAGGGGAAGGTGCAGGCTGATGGAAGGTTGAGGGAGTGGGGAAGCTGGAGGTGGGCTGACTAGAAGACGGGCATCCTACGTAACTGCTGAGGGAGAGCATATTTGGCTTCCCCTTGTTGGTCCTAAGAGGATGGGTGTGGGCAAAAATGGCAAGCTGTCAGTTTAGTCCTGACCACTTGGGGCTGATTGCTGCAAAGGTGTGGTTTGACTCTCTGACCTGAGCCCCACCTTTGTTGCCTTCAGTCAACTGAACACATGAGGCAACACCCAGAGCAGAGAGACACAGGCTTCTGGCAGGGAACTCTGGGGGCCTCAGTTCGATGTCTACCAAGGTCCAAGGCTGCACAAACCCAAACGCATCTTCCGTTGAACATCCTCAGGCAGTTATTCCTCCTGGCAGCTGCAAGGTGTCTAGAATTCATCCCAGATGTCCATGGGACTGCCTGTTCCTAGTGCCTTTCCCTGAAGAATCTCCTCAGGACATAGCTTTCTCTTTCTGACCCAGCCCAACTGCCAGCACAAATCCACTGTCCTTGCTTTGAGGCTGTGACTCCATCTGTGACATTTTGTTTGGTAGGATATTTACATGAGTTGAATCCTGGTTACCTAGGGAACTTACAAGACTTGGAGCACTTCCTTGCACTTGACCTAAGGCATAGAAGTGGGCTAAACCAGGCTTTGCCATGCTGGGAGGTTGGAGTGAGGGGCTTGTTAAAGCTGCAGGACCACAGCTCTCAGAGGGAAGGCTGAATTCGCAGCTACACACATTCTTGGAGGGAAGGGCCTCTTCTGGGACAGGGGAGAGTCTTTGAAGTGGAAAGGAAACAAGGATGGGTGGACTCCCAGGATAGTTCTTTTGGAGGTAAATGTGATCTCAACCACTCAGGCAAGACTAGGACCTCAAGTAAGCTGAGAAAGCCCATGCCCTTTGAAGGCTGGAAGCTTGCTCTGGCTCTAGGCCGGGATATACTTTGAACAGTTTGGAAATAAGAAAGTCCCTGGGGTTCTCTACACTGCTTACTTGTGTCTCCTGGCTCTTGCTATTGGGTGGGGAGACAGCAGCCTGCTTGGGGTTCCTGGTGCCAAGCTCATTCCAAAGGGCTGGTGAGGCAGGGTGGGAGCCGCCTCTGTCTCCAACCTGCCAGGTACCATACTTCTCCCAAGGGAGGGCCTTCTGCTAGGCTGATGTCTGAACCTGAACTTGAAAAGGTCAAAGGCTCAAGAGGCTGACTGGTGTCCTAGGAATCTTCTGAAGGGAACAGGGATTTAGTCATCAGACACAATAGAGAGGCTCTGGGCTCCCTCAGTTTGGTCTCATTCTTCCAGAGTCTCCTGCTGCCCAGACCTCATCCAGGTGTCCAGGCTGGTCAAGATGTTGGGTCAAGTCTCCAAAGATCTTATGTGTCTCCTGACCTGCTCTTGGATCAGGGACTCAAAGCTGAGTTGGAAGGAGTGGAGTTGACTGTTGTAGAACCTCAGCAGCTCATCCAGGAGCTGTTTGTTCTTGGCTTCAAGGTCATCCCATACAGGCCAAAGGTCTTCTGGGCAGCACCAGCCCTGCCTTCTCCTTTTCCTCATACTTCTCCACCGTGGCCTGCAATCACCTATAGTCCTAGTATATAGGAAGGCTGCTTCCCACCACCTTCTCACCACCATGTTGAGGTTCTGGAAGACACTGCCAAACTTTTTCAGGGTTCAGTAATGGTCTTTCAGATCTGGTTCACTTTTTCCTGGTTGAAGGTATCCATCCACTTCATGGCCATGTCCAGGGTGGTCACCATGTTCAGTAAGTCCTGGTCTTGCTGGCAGAGGGGATTAGAGAGTAAGTCTAAGGACATCTTCACAGCAGATTTGATGAGTAGGTCAGCACTGGGACTCTTCTTCATGTCCTTTCTCAGCCTCCTGGTCTGCTCTTCCAGCTGCTGGAGTTTTCTATACTTCCTTTCACAGTCTCTCTCCACTGCTGACCAGTCTTGGAAGGAATTCAGCTCATGTTCATGAACGTGGCCCTGCTGCCAGGATCTTCAGCTGCAACTCGGTCCTCCTTTTTTTTTTTTTTTTTTTTTTTTTAAGGAGACTTGTTTTACTTAGAGTGGAAAATTCTGCCAAGGACAAAGTCAACACAACCATATGCATGGAACACAAATATATGTATGGAACATTACATATACAAAGGGTGCTTGTAGGGTTATAGCAATGCAGAAGTAAGAAGTTAGGAACAGGGAAGAATTCTTCCCTGCAGGTTTCAGAGGGATCATGGCCCTGACTTGATTTCAAACTTCTGGCCTTCAGAACTGTGACACAATAAACTTCAATAGTTTTAAGCCACCTCGTTTGTGATGTTCTGTGATGGCAACCCTAGGAAATGAATACATATCCTCTGTGCAAAGTATTACCTAGCATGTTAGAGATTCTCTCAGAAGAATGTTTCTCTCTGTTGCTGGAGGTGCTCAAACACAAGTAGGAAGACTACTCAGTGGTGATGTTGTTGAGGAATTTAAATTATTACTTATTTTTAAGAGTTCCACATAAGCCAGATTCTATGATCTTAAGATATGAAGAGCTTGGAGGCGAATGATTCTGGCATTACATTACAACATTTGGAGTTGACTCTGATGAGTATTATCAGGACAGTTAGATTTTTCTAAATTGGCCCAGTCTTATAAGCTACAGCCACCAATTAGAAAAATATTTTTTAAATTAAATTTATTTACTCATTTATTTTTGGCTGCATTGGGTCTTCATTGCTGCACACAGGCTTTCTCTAGCTGTGGTGAGTGGGGGCTACTCTTTGTTGCGGTGCACAGGCTTCTCACCGAGGTGGCTTCTCTTGTTGTGCAGCACGGGCTCTAGGCACGCGGGCGTCAGTAGTTGTGGCACGTGGGCTCAGTAGTTGTGGCTCGTGGGCTCTAGAGCACAGGCTCAGTAGTTGTGGCGCACGGGCTTAGTTGCTTGGCAGCATGTGGGATCTTCCTGGACCAGGGATCGAACCCATGTCCCTTGCATTGGCAGGCGGATTCTTAAATGCTGCACCACCAGGGAAGCCCATAAAAAGACTTTTTTAAAGTGCTGTTAAGGTCTTTCTCAATGACTTATCCACTTTCAAAGAGTGTTCGCCCTCCAAGTGCACTGTGGATTTAATTGCTTTGTCTATATCTTGCCATTTTTCAGACCTAGGAGTGAAAATGTGTTTCAGGTGTGAAATACTGTCTTGAACTAAGAAAGCAGGAGTGACTAAGACTCACCCAAGCCCTCCAACAGAGCCCCAAACTCCTTACCTGCTCTTAGAATTTAAGTATTAGATGCCTAAGACTGTGGAAACCACCAAACCTACAAATGATTGAGTTATTTGTAGTGAGGTGGATGGACCTAGAGTCTGTCATACAGAGTGAAGTAAGTCAGAAGAAGAAAAACAAATACCGTATGCTAACACATATATATGGAATCTAAAAAAAAAAAAAAAGGTTCTGAAGAGCCTAGGGGCAGGACAGGAATAAAGACACAGATGTAGAGAATGGACTTGAGGACACGGGGAGTGGGAAGGGTAAGCTGGGACGAAGTGAGAGAGGGGAGTGGGAAGGGTAAGCTGGGACGAAGTGAGAGAGTGGCAGGGACATATATACACTACCAAATGTAAAATCGATAGCTAGTGGGAAGCAGCCACATAGCACAGGGAGATCAGATTGGTGCTTTGTGACCACCTAGAGGGGTGGGATAGGGAGGGTGGGAGGGAAACACAAGAGGGAGGAGATATGGGGATATATGTATATGTATAGCTGATTCACTTTGCTATAAAGCAGAAACTAACATACCATTGTAAAGCAATTATACTGCAATAAAGATGTCAAAAATAAACAAATAAAAAGCAAATTTTTTAAAAAATTGCACAAATTTCAAAGGTCTCTGGCCTATGTTCCTTGTTGGAAATGGAGCCTCCTGACTTTTTAGTGTTAAAGGAGTCTCAGTTTCCTTCTTGAGATTATCCCCCATTATTGGATATTGATTTATTATTTTCATAAAATTGCACATGGGAGCCTGTTGCCTGAGACCAGTCATAAATTATGAAAACGTGTTCAGCTCCTCTGTAGGGACCGATCATCTTATGGGGAGAATTACCCAGAACTAAATTTAACTGCTTTGTATAGGTTTGTGAGAAGGTTTGATGTCCCTGGCCCTCTAATGAGGAAGGGAAAGTAGAAAGGGGCTAACGTTTTCTAACAACCTACTAGGGACCAAATTCTTTGCATGGTACTTAATTTAATGCTCTTAACACAATGAAGCACAATCACCACCTGCTTTGATAGAAGATAAAGTAGAGGCACAGAATGATGAAAGACTTTCCCCAGGCTAGTGAAGGAGCAGAGCCAGAGTCAAACCTAATTTTGTCTGCCTCTGAAGTTAAACCTCTTTCCAATTACTGCATTGCCATTCTAAAGTGGAGTAGTAATATCTCAGCTAGAGGTGGACAGAGTGGTTTTTATTAATATCAACCTAAACCTTGTGCTCTTCAAGTTCTGAGAGATTTGCTCCAAGGAGCCATTAAGAAAGGACACTGATCCAAGGGCTATCAATTAACACGCTCTTCATACACAGCTATCAGCAGCTATTTAAAACCTGGGTAATATCTTCCTAAAAATACGTATCAGTTGTCTGGGTATTTATGCCCTATCGCTCTTGGTTTTCCATCCTTGACTCCATTAATAGAATTTTCCTTAATTCCTTTTCTCTTTTTATGGCTTCGCAAGAGGCTAATTTGCAGGCAAAACTGCTAATTTTACAGTTGCTTTCCGCTTCCTCAGCATGAGACTGACTGAGGAGTTATTAATAGAAGAATAGGATTCCCTTTTCATCCTTTTGCTACTGACTGTTGTAGGAGGTGGGAAAAACTCCATTATTTAATAACATTTGTTCTTCTTGAAAGGTCATCATTCCAGCCTTTCAGTTTCCACTAAAGTATAGCAGTATCAGCAGCCACAGCAGCCACTTTCTCTTCCTGAAGGGATTCTGGAATTCCTCCAGGTTATACAGTTGGCATAAAACTGTCTTTGAGATCCTCCTTGGGAATGGGGTCCAGCTGGGAAATTCTCTCGGTATTTCTGTGCATTTTCCAAATAGTAATTTCTAGCCACAATTATTTTTAAATGTGCCAGTCACCTACATTCCTGAAAAGGATGCTGAATTTGGGATATATT
Source organism: Delphinapterus leucas (assembly GCF_059928025.1). Classification (NCBI taxonomy): domain Eukaryota; kingdom Metazoa; phylum Chordata; class Mammalia; order Artiodactyla; family Monodontidae; genus Delphinapterus; species Delphinapterus leucas. The sequence continues at coordinate 139,488,330 of NC_143129.1, forward strand.
AGTTGAGAATTGTATTTGGCTGCTCATAGCAGAGAATAGAAATAATAGTGGCATAAACAAGAAAACATTATTTTTCACAGAAAATATGTTTTAAAATAGACATTCAGGATTGGTATGGTGACTTCACATTGTCATCAGAGACCCAAGCTCCTTCTGCCTTTCAATTTTATTGTCACTACCATGTAGTTTCCATCCTCACAGCTGACCTATGGTCTCAGATAGCCACTGGACCCATGACTATAAATTTATGATTCTAATCAGGAAACAGAACATAGAGTAAAGGGCAAAAGGGACAGATCAGCTGTCTCTCCATCACTTATGGGACTTTCCCATAGGTCCTCGCAACAGATTCTGTTTAGATCTCAAGCTGTAAGGGAGACTGGGAACCATACATAGTCTTTTATCTGGGCACACTGCTGCCTCCATAGTAACTAGGGTTATCTTACTAAGAAGAAAGGGTAGGACAATATTAGAGTGGCAAATAGCATGTCTGCTACATGGAACAAAGAGAATGACTAAATAAAATTAAGCCAATAAACCCTTACTAACCACCTATTTTATGCCTGGAGATGAAATAGAAAGTTTAGATTAATTCCTTTAAGGAACAAAAACTTACCTACATTATATACCTCATGTCTTCTTAGCCTAGAATGCTTTTTCCTTCCTTGTTCACCTGGAAAACTTGTATTAATTATTCAAGGCTGTTCTCCAATATCACCTGCTGTCCGATGCTTCCTTGGAAGATTCTTCCCAGGAAGAATTCATCAATTGCCAGGTGCTCAGCTCTGTCCCTAGAGCACCTTGTCCTTCACTCTACTTCACCACTTAATTCCTCAGAGGCAGTGTGCTGAAGTGAGGGTAACACGAGAAGTAGGAAATGCTGACGTCAACTCCCAGGTCTGTTGCTTACTAGCATTGAGACAGATGCTTTTGCCCTTTGAGCTACCGTTTTCCTGCTGCAGAAGAGAGAACGCTAAGTTCCACTTCAGGGACTTTTGTGAAGATTAAATGAGATTTCTTAGGAAATACTATCCAAAAGAAATTTATATCAGTTATATATAAATAAAATATTATTTTATTTATTTATAAAATATTTATTTATATTTTATTTATTATTTAATTTTAGTCAAAATTAAATAAAACTGATGTGAAAGTCCAAAGCATTTTTTAAAATAGAAAAGGTTACTACAAAATAGTAAGTTTTAAATTCCTGGTAATTTTAATGATTCTAAATCTATATGGCCTTAAGATAACCTCAACATAATGTAATGCAAAAAAATGAAAATGAAACTTCAGATAGAAATAGATAAACCTATGACCTATTAGAATATTATAACACAATTATCTGTGAAAAATTAAGCACAAAGGTCAGTAAAGATCTAGAAAATTTGAACAACACAACTAACATGTTTGATTTAATGAATATCTATCTATCTATCTATATCAGTCTTGAATCAATGTCAGAGAACACACATCCTACTTAAACACATGCAGGCTCTTTATGAAAAACTGTCCTAGGCCATAATGCAATCTCAACCGATTTCAAAGAATTGTCATCATACAGACCATCCTCTCTGACCATAATGTAACTAATGCAGTAAAAAGTTACTCACAAAAATATAATTAAACACAATATAAAATTGGAAATTTTAAAATTTACTTTTAATGCCAACCCCAGTTAAATAAAATTCTCTACCTACTCTCCAACATCCTCACAGCAGAACTGATTAGAGAAAAACCAAAACCCTGCTGATTGGTCTCATTTTATATTCATGACCATTAAACTCAAGCAGAACTTTAAGACTGCTTGGTATTCATGCTAGTTTCACTCATCCTCCTACTCTCGTATGTAACTACTCTACACCTTTTTCTCTTTCCCCAAACCACGACACCTACTCCCATACTTCCTCTCAGCTTAGACCTTGCTTACTATTTCCCTCAGAAGAAAGAAGCAATCAGAAGATGACTTTAACAAGCTCACATCAGAAAATATATTCACCTGTTTCTTCTTTAGCTTTTCTTATGATGCATAAACTCTTCATGTACCCTATGGACTTCAACCCCTCCACTTTTACACCAAGTCCCACTTTCTGTCACCCACTCAAGAATAGCTCCTGCACTTCTCCACCTTATTTCCTATGTCACAAATTTTCATAATCACACAGACATGTAAATTTTCCCATCTTATAAAGAGAACATATTTTCCTCCATGTACTTCCCTCTCCCCTTTTACAGAAAAAAATCCTTACGGTGGCTGTGAGAATGCATCTGGTGACCTCCAACTACAGGAAGTGTAACTGACCAAGAACCCAATTGCTATGCTCTAAAATCTAAATCTACCTCTACACTTGCACCAAGGCCATATTTCGCACAAGCGACTTAGTCAGTGGCCAAGTATAGCAGGAACACTAAAGCAGGTACGTTTAGTCCACTAAATAAGACTCCTCTGATGCCTTTGGCTACAACTCTCTGATAGCCTTATGGAAATGTCCTTTAGCCACGTGGTAGTCTATGGCGTGTCCATCCAACCTTCAGTCCCTTTCTCCCTCATGAAAGTCAGACTTACAAGCAGTTGAAGGACTATCCCAGTCTTTTTAAGCTCTCTCCCCACTTTCTCTAACACAGGTATGTTTCCTAATAAAATTCTTGCACATTTAATTTCATCTGGGAATCTGCTTCTCAGAGGATTCAAACTAATTCACTCCTCTGAAGAGTTTACTTTCCTCACTCTCCATTTCTCTCCTCTCACTTTGTCTTGAATCCATCCTAATCAAGTTTTTGAGCCACAACTCCATTGAAACTCTTCTTGTCAGCAAATTCCAAGACTACTCAATTGAAAGATTAAACTTCTCCATATTTTAGTTGCTCTACCAGCAGTATTTGATACAGTTCATCCCTCCCTCTTCTTCAAACTGAAAGGCTGACAGGATATACTAAACTGTAACTTGTTTATTCAACTGCTACTCACCTTCTCCATTTAGATGTTTTATACGTATCTCTGATTTAACCAGCCCAAAACTGGGGATTTGATGATCTTCCCTCCAAATATTCATTCTCTCTTAATCTTCTTCAATCTGTAAATGAACATTCCATCCTGAAAGAGGGGACGTTACTACATATCCTATGGACATTAAAAGGTTAAGGAGTAATACTATGGACAATTCGATGACCACAAATGTGATAACCGAGATGAAATAGACCAATAATTTGAAAGACACAATTTTCCAAAACTCACACAAGACAATCAGAATAGGCCTATATCTATTAAGGAAATTGAGTTTGGCTAAAGCTGGTCTTTGTCTTCTCTACATTAGTGAATCACCACTTCAAACAATTGCTTACTTTCTTCCCTGAAAAGCAGTTTCTGGTTATTGCTCTGGCCAATATTAATATTTTTATTGAGTAATCAATATTCCATCTATTGAGTGTTTTCTATGAGCTATTATGTTGTGCTAGTTGCTTTTGATATATACTTCTTACTTCTTTTAACAACCATCCCATTTAATGGATGAGAAAATTGTAGCTCAGTGAAATTTAGTTGTTTGTCCATTGTCCAACAGTTAGCTGAATGGATGACCTGGGATTTTAAAACACCTGTCTGACTCCAAAGCCTGTGCTTTCTCTATAGCCCCATGCTAGTGCATAAGAAGGTGCCCTAGAACCTATGAATCAATGAGATATCACTGTCCATTCACTAAAGGGTTAATATTTTTGCCTGCTCCTGTTCTTGCTTCTTGGAAGAAGATGTAGGGTCTTTACCTCTACAACTTCTACAATGAAGCTCACCCTGAGCATTTGATCTCCTGCTAGTATGCTTTCTGATACATACTGGAAAATAAAATAGGAAGCCAGGCATGGTTTAGTCATACTTGTTAAACTTTTATGCTACCAGTCAGAAATGATGTTGACCTTAAAGTTATGATTAGAAGCACACATTCTGAAAAAGAACACAGTTCAATAAGAACAAAACCAGTAAGACCTGGGAGCCCACAGGTGATAGGAAGCATAAACAGCTGCTATATGATATATTATTGCCTCTGGCATTCACTATTTATGGTGAAACTGTAAGGTGGTACAGTTTTTCCCTGTACACATGTTTTTCAAGAGAGAAGGAGGGAAATCATGCAATTTTTTTGTAGTTCCAAAGGGGCAAGAGAGAGGAAGTGGTTTGGGAGGGACAGAAAATATGGTCCACCCACTTCTGCTATCCATTGCCTGCTTTCCAAGCATGTGAACTGAAGTGTAAGAAGTCTGGTAAACTGGAAAGTTAGAGTTGTTACAGACAGATCTGCCTTTGATATCATTTCTTTACTACAGTTTTATTGAGATAAAATATAAATAACATAAAACTTACCATTTCAACAATTTGAAGTGTACAGTTCAGTGGCATTAAGTACATTCACAATGTTGTGCAACCATTACCACTATCTAGTTCCATAATTTTTCTTAATCATAAATGGAAACCACATATCTGTTAGTAGTCACTTCCTATTTCCCCCTTCCCCCAGCTCCTTGCAACTAATAACCTCTTCTCTGCCTCTACAGATTTTCCTATTCTGAAGGTTTTACATAATAAACCTACATACGGAGGCAAAAGACCTATACACCAAAAACTATAAGATGCTAATGAAAGGAATGAAAGAAAACACAAACAGATGAAGAGGTATACCATGTTCTTGGACTGGAAGAATCAATATTGTGAAAATGACTATACTACCCAAAGCAATCTACAGATTCAATAAAATCCCTAGCAAATTACCAAAGCAATTTTTCACAAAACTAAAACAGAAAATTTTACAATTTGTATGGAAACACAAAAGACCCCAAATAGCAAAAGAAATATTGAGAAAGAAAAACGGAGCTGGAGGAATCAGGCTCCCTGACTTCAGACTATACTACAAAGCTACAGTAATCAAGACAGTATGGTACTGGCACAAAAACAGAAATATAGATCAATGGAACAGGACAGAAAGCCCAGAGAAAAACCCATGCACATATGGTCACCTAATCTATGACAAAGGAGGCAAGAATATGTAATGGAGAAAAGACAGCTTCTTCAATAAGTGGTGATGGGAAAACTGGACAGCTATATGTAAAAGAATAAAATTAGAACACTTCCTAACACCATACACAAAAATAAACTCAAAATGGATTAAAGACCTGAATGTAAGGTCAGATACTATAACATTCTTAGAGGAAAACATAGGCAGAACACTCTTTGACATAAATCACAGCAGGATCTTTTTTGGCTGCCTAATGAAAATACAACAAAAGTAAACAAATGGGACCTAATTAAATTTAAAAGCATTTGCACAGCAAAGGAAACCATAAACAAGACAAAAAGACAACCCTCAGAATGGAAGAAAATATTTGCAAACGTAGCAACTGACAAAGGATTAATCTCCAAAATTTATAAGAAACTCATGCAGCTCAATATCAAAAAAACAAACAACATCAGAAATTGGGCAGAAGACCTAAATAGACATTTCTCCAAAGAAGACATACAGACGGCCAAAAAACACATGAAAAGATGCTCAACATCACTAATTATTGGAGAAATGCAAATCAAAACAACAATGAGGTATCATCTCACACCAGTCAGAATGGCCATCATTAAAAAACCTACAAACAGGGGAGAGACCTTCAAGTTGGTGGAGGAGTAAGACGTGGAGATCACCTTCGTCCCAACAAACACATGAGAAATACATCTACATATGAAACAACTCCTACAGAACACCTACTGGACCCTGGCAGAGACCTCAGACTTCCCAAAAGGCAAGAAACTCCCCAAGGGCCTGGCCATGTGGCTGACAGAGTCTGGGTGTTCTAGCCAGCTGCCAGGCCTGTGCCTCTGATGTGGGAGAGCGGAGTTCATGACATTAGTCCACCAGAGCCCTCCTACCTCCACATAATATCAAATGGTGAAAGCTCTCCCAGAGAACTCCATCTCAACGCTAAGACCTAGTTCCACTCAAGGACCAGCAACATACAGTGCTGGACACCCTATGCCAAACAACTAGCAAGACAACAACACAACACAACCCAGTAGCAGAGAGGCTGCATGAAATCATAATAAGGTCACAGACACCCCAAAACACACCACCAGACACAGTCCCGCCCACAAGAAAGACAAGATCCAGCCTCATCCACCAGAACACAGGCACAAGTCCCCTCCACCAGAAAGCCTACACAAGCCCCTGAACCAACCTTACCCACTGGGGGCAGACAACAAAAACAACGGGAACTATGAACCTGCAACCTGCGAAAAGGATATCGCCAAACACAGTAACTTAAGCAAAATGAGAACACAGAGAAACACACAGCAGATGTAGGAGCAAGGTAAAAACCCACCTGACCAAACACATGAAGAGGAAATAGGCAGTCAACCTGAAAAAGAATTCAGAGTAATGACAGTAAAGATGATCCAAAATCTCGAAATAGAGTGGAGAAAATACAAGAAACGTTTACAAGAATCTAGGAGAACTAAAGAGCAAACAATGATGAACAACACAATAAATGAAATTTAAAATTCTCTACAAGGAATCAACAGCAGAATAACTGAGGCAGAAGAATGGATAGGTGACCAGGAAGATAAAAGAGTGGAAATAACTACTGCAGAGCAGAATAAAGAAAAAAGAATGAAAAGAATTGAGGACAGTCTCAGAGACCTCTGGGATAACAATAAACACATCAACATTCGAATTATAGGGGTCCCAGAAGAAGAAGAGAAAAAGAAAGGGACTGTGAAAATATTTGAAGAGATTGTAGCTGAAAACTTCCCTAATATGGGAAAGGAAATAGTTAATCAAGTCCAGGAAGCACGGAGAGTCCCATACAGGATAAATCCAAGGAGAGACAGGCCAAGACACATATTAATCAAACTATCAAAAATTAAATACAAAGAACAAATATTAAAAGCAGCAAGGGAAAAACAAGTAAAACATAAGGGAATCCCCATAAGGTTAACAGCTGATCTTTCAGCAGAAACTCTGCAAGTCAGAAGGGAGTGGCAGGACATATTTAAAGTGATGAAAGAGAAAAACCTACAACCAAGATTACTCTACCAGGCAAGGATCTCATTCAGATTTGACAGAGAAATTAAAAGCTTTACAGACAAGCAGAAGGAAAGACAATTCAGCACCACCAAACCAGCTTTACAACAAATGCTAAAGGAACTTCTTTATGCAGGAAACACAAGAGAAGGGAAAGACCTACAATAATAAACCCAAAACAATTAAGAAAACAGTAATAGGAACATACATATCAATAATTACCTTAAATGTAAATGGATTAAATGCTCTGGTGAACAGATACAAAAACAAGACCCGTATATATGCTGTCTACAAGAGACCCACTTCAGACCTAGGGACACATACGACTGAAAGTGAGGGGATGGAAAAAGATATTCCATTTAATCTCCAAAATTTACAAGCATCTCATGCAGCTCAATATCAAAAGAGAAAACAATGCAATCCCAAAATAGCAGAAGACCTAAATAGATATTTCTCCAAAGAAGATATACAGGTTGCCAAGAAACACATGAAAGAATGCTCAACATCACTAATCATTAGAGTAATGCAAATCAAAACTACAATGAAGTATCACCTCACACTGGTCAGAATACCCATCATCAAAAAATCTACAAACAGGGCTTCCCTGGTAGTGCAGTGGTTGAGAGTCCACCTGCCGATGCAGGGGACATGGGTTCGTGCCCTGATCTGGGAAGATCCCACATGCCGCGGAGTGGCTGGGGCCATGAGCCATGGCCACTGAGCCTGCACGTCCGGAGCCTGTGCTCCACAACAGGAGAGGCCACAACAGTGAGAGGCCTGCGTACCACAAAAAAAAAAAAAAAAAAAGAAAATCTACAAATAATAAATGCTGGAGAGGATGTGGAGAAAAGGGAACCCTCATGCACTGTTGGTGGGAATGTAAATTGATACAGCCACTATAGAGAACAGTATGGAGTTTCCTTAAAAAACTACAAATAGGGGCTTTCCTCATGGCACAGTGGTTGAGAGTCTGCCTGCCAATGCAGGGGACATGGGTTCGTGCCCCGGTCCAGGAAGATCCCACATGCCGCGGAGCGGCTGGGCCCGTGAGCCGTGGCCGCTGAGCCTGCGCGTCCGGAGTCTGTGCTCCGCAACGGGAGAGGCCACAGCAGTGAGAGGCCCGCGAACCATAAAAAAAACAAAAACGAAAAAACAACTACAAATAGAAGAACCATATGACCCAGCAATCCCACTACTGGGCATATACCCTGACAAAACCATAATTCAAAAATTGTCATGTACCATGATGTTAATTGCAGCTCTATTTACAATAGCCAGGATGTGGAAGAAACCTAAGTGTCCACTGACAGATGAACAGATAAGGAAGATGTGGCCCATATATACAATGGAATACTACTCAGCCATAAAAAGAAACAAAACTGAGTTATTTGTAGTGAGGTGGATGGACGTAGAGTCTGACATACAGAGTGAAGTAATTCAGAATGAGAAAAACAAATACCATATGCTAACACATATATATGGAATCTTAAAAACAAAAAAAAGGTTCTGAAGAACCTAGGGGCAGGACAGGAATAAAGATACAGACATAGAGAATGGACTTGGGGACATAGGGAGGGGAAAGGGTAAGATGGGATGAAGTGAGAGAGTAGCAAAGACATATATACACTGCCAAATGTAAAATAGATAGCTAATGGGAAGCAGCCACATACCACAGAGAGGTCAGCTCGGTGCTTTGTGACCACCTAGAGGGGTCGCATAGGGAAAGTGGGAGGGAGATGCAAGAGGGAGGAGATATGGGGATATACTTTTATGTATAGATTCACTGTGTTATAAAGCAGAAACTAACACACCATTGTAAGGCAGTTATACTCCAATAAAGATGTTAAAAGAATTGTTAAAAATAAAATACAATAGGCATAATCTACACAAAAGAAGAAATCTACAAACAAGAAGTGCTGGAGAGGGTGTGGAGAAATGGAAACCCTCTTGCACTGTTGGTGGAAGTGTAAATTGATACAGCCCTTATGGAAAACAGTATGGAGGTTCCCTAAAAAACAAAAAATAGAAGTACCATATGACCCAGCAATCCCACTACTGGGCATATACCCTGAGAAAACCATAGTTCAAAAAGACACATGCACCCCAATGTTTATTGCAGCACTATTTACAATAGACAGAACATGGAAGCAACCTAAATGTCCATCAACAGAGGAATGGATAAAGAAGATGTGGTACATATATACAATGGTATATTACTCAGTCATATAAAGGAATGAAATTGGGTCATTTGTAGAGATGTGGATGGACCTAGAGACTGTCATACAGAGTGAAGTATGTCAGAAACAGAGAAACAAATATATATTAACATGCATATGTGGAATCTAGAAAATGGTATAGATGATCTTATTTGCAAAGCAGAAATAGAGACACAGACGTACAGCATGAATATAGGGATACCAAAGGGGAAAGGGGGTGAGGGTGGGAGGAATTGGGAGATTTGGATTTACATATATACACTATTGATACTATTTGTAAAATATATAACTAATGATAACCTACTATAAACTCAGAGAACTCTACTCAGTGCTCTGTGGTGAACTAAATGGGAAGGAAATCTAAAAAAGAGTATATATATGTAACTGATTCACTTTGGTGTACAGCAGAAACTAAAATAACATTGTAAAGCAACTATACTCAAAAAAATTTAATAAAAAAATAGAATCATACAATTTGTGGTATTTAATAGCTGACATCTTTCATTTAGCATCATGTTTCCCACATTGACCCACAATATACCATGAATTAGTACTTCATTCCTTTATATGGCTGAATAATGCTCCATTGTATAGATAGCCCACATTTTGTTTACCCATTCATCAGCTGATGAACATTTGGATGTTCCTACCTTTTGACTATTGTTGAATAGTGCTTCTTGGAGGTCATTTTAGATGCACTGTCTGTCTATCTGTCAAGTGTTGAAGACAGTCGCAGTAACTCCACTCTTTTCCCAAGTGCCCTAGGCCTCACACCTTTGCACAGGCTGCCAGCTCCACTCCCACACTGGTGAATCAGTTTCAATTTCATCTTCTCCAAGTCCCTCTTCTTTTACTCTACATTAACAAGCTCTTCACCCTGCAAGTCTCTACCTCACGCTCTTCCTTGTTTCCTTTTTTCATCACAATTTTTAAAAAATATCTTTATTGGAGTATAATTGCTTTACATTGTTGTGTTAGTTTCTGCTGTACAGCAAAGTGAGTCAGTTATACATATATATATTTATATATATACTCTTTTACATATCTGCTGTATAACAAAGCGAATCAGCTATATGTATACTTATATCCCCATAAACCCTCACTCTTGCATCTCCCTCCCACCCTCCCTATCCCACCCCTCTAATGGGTCACAAAGCACCGAGCTGATCTCCCCGTGCTATGCAGCTGCTTCCCACTAGCTATCTATTTTACATTTGGTAATGTGTACATGTCAATGCCACTCTCTCACTTCATCCCAGCTTAACCTTCCCCCTCTCCGCGTCCTTAATCCATTCTCTACGTCTGAGTCTTTATTCCTTTCCGGCCCCTAGGTTCTTCAGAACCATATTTTTTTAGATTCCACATATATGTGTTAGCATATGGTATTTGTTTTTCTGTTTCTGACTTACTTCACCGTGTATGAGAGATTCTAGGTGCATCCACCTTACTACAAATAACTCAATTTTGTTTCTTTTTATGGCTGAGTAATACTCCGTTGTTATATGTGCCACATCTTCTCTACCTGTTCATGTCTCAATGGACACTTGGGTTGCTTCCATGTCCTGCTTACTGTAAATAGAGCTGCAGTGAACATTGTGGTACATGACTCTTTTCTTTCTTTTTTTTTTTTAATGGAAGAAAATATTTTATTCAAAATAAGCTGTTTTCCCTGGCACTTTTTCAGGAGAATCATTGATCTTCTTTATATAGTATACTTTTGTATGGGATACATAAATACATTCTTTTATCTTTTTTTTGAATTTTTGAATTTTATTTATTTTTTTATACAGCAGGTTCTTCTTAGTCATCCATTTCAGACGCATCAGTGTATACATGTCAATCCCAATCTCCCAATTCATCACACCCCCACCCCCATCCCCCGCCGCTTCCCCCCTTGGTGTCCATATGTTTGTTCTCTACATCTGTGTCTCAATTTCTGCTCTGAAAACCGGTTCCTCTGTACCAATTTCCTAGGTTCCACATATATGCATTAATATACGATATTTATTTTTCTCTTTCTGACTTACTTCACTCTGTATGACAGTCTCTAGATCCATCCATGTCTCTACAAATGACCCAATTTCGTTGCTTTTTATGGCTGAGTAACATTCCATTGTATATATTATCACATCATCTTTATCCAGTCATCTGTCGATGGGCATTTAGGTTCCTTCCATGAACTGGCTATTGTAAATAGTGCTGCAATGAACATTAGGGCGCATGTCTCTTTTTGAATTATGGTTTTCTTTGGGTATATGCCCAGTAGTGGGATTGCTGGGTCATATGGTAGTTCTATTTGTAGTTTTTTAAGGAACCTCCATACTGTTCTCCATAATGGCTTATCAATTTACATTCCCACCAGCAGTGCAAGAGGGTTCCCTTTTCTCCACACCCTCTCCAGCATTTGTTGTTTGTAGATTTTCTGATGATGCCCATTCTCACTGGTGTAAGGTGATACCTCATTGTAGTTTTGATTTGCATTTCTCTGATAATTAGTGATGCTGAACAGCGATTCATATACTTCATGGCCATCTGTATGTCTTCTTTGGAGAAATGTCTATTTAGGTCTTCTGCCCATTTTTGGATTGGGTTGTTTGCTTTTGGAATATTGAGCTGCATGAGCTGTTTATATATTTTGGAGATCAATCCTTTGTCCATTGATTCATTTGCAAATACTTTCTCCTATTCTGAGGGTCGTCTTTTCATTTGGTTTATGGTTTCCTTTGCTGTGCAAAAGCTTTTAAGTTTCATTAGGTCCCATTTGTTTACTTTTGTTTTTATTTCCATTACTCTAGGAGGTGGATCAAAAAGATCTTGCTGTGATTAATATCAAAGTGTGTTCTTCCTATGTTTTCCTGTAAGAGTTTGAGAGTGTCTGGCCTTACATTTAGGTCTTTAATCCATTTTGAGTTTATTTTTGTGTATGGTGTTAGGGAGTGCTCTAATTTCATACTTTTACATGTACCTGTCCAGTTTTCCCAGCACCACTTATTGAAGAGGCTGTATTTTCTCCACTGTATATTCCTGCCGGTGACCATATGTACCTGGGTTTATCTCTGGGCTTTCTATCTTGTTCCATTGATCTATGTTTCTGTTTTTGTGCCAGTACCATATTGTCTTCATGACTGTAGCTTTGTTGTATAGTCTGAGGTCAGGGAGTCTGATTCCTCCACCTCCGTTTTTGTCCTGCAAGACTGCTTTGGCTATATGGGGTCTTTTGTGTCTCCATACAAATTTTAAGATTTTTTGTTCTAGTTTTGTAAAAAATGCCATTGGTGTTTTGAAAGAGATTGCACTGAATCTGTAGATTACTTTGGGTAGTATAGTCATTTTCACAATGTTGATTCTTCCAATCCAAGAACATGTTATATCTCTCCATCTGTTTGTATCATCTTTAATTTCTTTCATCAGTGTCTTATAGTTTTCTGTATACAGGTCCTTTGTCAACCTAGGTTCATTTATTCCTAGGTATTTTATTCTTTTTGTTGCAATGGTAAATGGGAGTGTTTTCTTGATTTCACTTTCAGATTTTTCATCATTAGTGTATAGGAATGCCAGAGATTTCTGTGCATTAATTTTGTATCCTGCAACTTTAAAAAATTCATTGATTAGCTCTAGTATATTTCTGGTGGCATCTTTAGGATTCTCTATGTAGAGTATCATGTCATCTATGAACAATGACAGTTTTACTTCTTTTCCAATTTGGATTCCTTTTCTTTCTTTTTCTTCTCTGATTGCCATGGCTAGGACTTCCAAAACTATGTTGAATAATAGTGGTGAGAGTGGACAGCCTTGTCTTGTTCCTGATTTTAGAGGAAATGCTTTCAGTTTTTCACCATTGAGAATGACGTCTTTGCTGTGGGTTTGTCATATATGGCCTTCATTATGTTGAGGTAGGTTCCCTCTATGCCCACTTTCTGGAGAGTTTTTATCATAAATCAGTGTTGAATTTTGTCAAAAACTTTTTCTGCATCTATTGAGATGATCATATGATTTTTCTACTTCAATTTGTGAATATGGTGTATCACACTGATTGATTTGCATATACTGAAGAATCCCTGCATCCCTGGGAGAAATCCCACTTGATCATGGAGTATGATCCTTCTAATATGTTGTTGGATTCTGTTTTCTAGTGTTTTGTTGAGGAGTTTTGCATCTATATTCGTCAGTGATATTGGTCCTTAATTTTCTTTTTTGTAGATTCTTTGTCTAGTTTTGGTATCAGGGTGATGGTGGCCTCACAGACTGAGTTTAGGAGATTTCCTTCCTCTGCAAGTTTTTGGAAGAGTTTGAGAAGGATGGGTGTAACTCTTCTCTAAGTATTTGATAGAATTCACCTGTGAAGCCATCTGGTCCTGGACTTTTGTTTGTTGGAAGATTTTTAATCGCAGTTTCGATTTCATTACTTGTGATTTGTCTGTTCATATTTACTCTTTCTTCCTGGTTCAGTCTTGGAAGGTTATACCTTTCTAAGAATTTGTCCATTTCTTCCACATTGTCCAGTTTATTGGCATAGAGTTGCTTGTAGTAGTCTCTTAGGATGCTTTGTATTTCTGCCATGTCTGTTGTAACTTCTCATTTATCATTTTTAATTTTTTGATTTGAGTCCTCTCCCTCTTTTTCTTGATGAGTCTGGCTAATGGTTTATCAATTTTGTTTATCTTCTCAAAGAACCAGCTTTTAGTTTTATTAATCTTTGCTATTGTTTTGTTTCTGTTTCATTTATTTCTGCTCTGATTTTTATGATTTCTTTCCTTCTGCTAGCTTTGGGTTTTGTTTGTTCTTCTTTCTCTAGTTCCTTTAGGGTTCCTGTAGGGTTCCGGTAGGGTTAGATTGTTTATTTGAGATTATTTATTTGAGATTTTTCTTGTTTCTTGAGGAAGGCTTATATAGCTATAAACTTCCCTCTGAGAACTGCTTTTGCTGCATCCCATAGGTTTTGAATCTTCGTATTTTCATTGTCATTTGTCTCCAGGTATTTTTTTGATTTCCTCTTTGATTTCTTCAGTGATCTCTTGCTTATTTAGTAACGTATTGTTTAGCCTCCATGTTTTTGTGTGTTTTACATTTTTCCCCCGTAATTCATTTCTAATCTCATAGTGCTGTGGTCAGAAAAGATGCTTGATGTGATTTCAATTTTATTAAATTTACTGTGGCTTGATTTGTGACCCAAGATGTGATCTATCCTGGAGAATGTTCTGTGCGCACTTGAGAAGAAAGTGTAATCTGCTGTTTTGGGATGGAATGCCCTATAAATGTCAATTAAATCTATATGGCCTATTGTGTCATTTAAAGCCTCTGTTTCCTTTTTTATTTTCATTTTGGATGATCTGTCCATTGGTGTAAGTGAGGTGTTAAAGTCCCCCACTATTACTGTATTACTGTCAATTTCCTCCTTTCTAGCTGTTAGCAGTTGCCTTATGTACTTATGTACCTATGTTGTGTGCATATATATTTATAATTGTTATATCTTCTTCTTGGATAGATCCCTTGATCATTATGTAGTGTCCTTCCTTGTCTCTTCTAACATTCTTTATTTTAAAGTCTATTTTATCTGATATGAGCATTGCTACTCCAGCTTTCTTTTGATTTCCGTTTGCATGGAATATCTTTTTCCATCCCCTCACTTTCAGTCTGTATGTGTGCTTAGGTCTGAAGTGGGTCTCTTGTAGACAGCATATATATGGGTCTTGTTTTTGTATCCATTCAGCGAGCCTGTGTCTTTTGGTTGGAGCATTTAATCCATTCATGTTTAAGGTAATTATCAATATATATGTTCCTATGACCATTTTCTTAATAGGTTTGGGTTTGTTTTTGTAGGTCCCTTTCTTCTCTTGTGTTTCCCACTTACAGAAATTCCTTTAGCATTTGTTGTACAGCTGGTTTGGTGGTGCTGAATTCTCTTAGCTTTTGCTTGTCTGTAAAGCTTTTGATTTCTCCATCGAATCTGAATGATATCCTTGCCAGGTAGAGTAATCTTGATTGTAGGTTCTTCCCTTTCATCACTTTAAGTATATCATGCCACTCACTTCTGGCTTGTAGTGTTTCTGCTGAGAAATCAGCTGTTAACCTTATGGGAGTTCCCTTGTATGTTATTTGTCATTTTTCCCTTGCTGCTTTCAATAATTTTTCTTTGTTTTTAATTTTTGTCTATTTTATTCCTATGTGTCTCAGCATGTTTCTCCTTGGGTTTATCCTGTATGGGACTGTCTGCGCTTTCTGGACTTGGGTGGCTATTTCCTTTCCCATGTTAGGGAAATTTTCGACTGTATCTCTTCAAATATTTTCTCAGGTCCTTTCTCTCTCTCTTCTCCTTCTGGGGCCACAATAATGCAAATATTTTTGTGTTTAATGTTGTCCCAGAGGTCTCTTAGACTGTCTTCATTTGTTTTCATTCTTTTTCTTTATTCTGTTCTGCAGTATTCTGTCTTCCAGGTCACTTATCCATTCTTCTGCCTCAGTTTTTCTGGTATTGATTCCTCTAGTGTAGTTTTCATTTCAGTTATTGTATTGTTCATCTCTGTTCGTTTGTTCTTTAATTCTTCTAGGTCTTTGTTAAACATTTCTTGCATCTTCTCAATCTTTGCCTGCATTCTTTTTCCAAGGTTCTGGATCATCTTCACTATCATTATTATTTTTTTTTTTTCTGGAAGGTTTCCTATCCCCACTTAATTTAGTTGTTTTTCTGGGGTTTTATCTTGTTCCTTCATCTGGTATATAGCCCTCTGCCTTTCATCTTGTCTACCTTTCTGTGAATGTGGTTTTTGTTCCACAGGCTGCAGGACTCTAGCTCTTCTTGCTTCTGCTGTCTGCCCTCTGGTGGATGAAGCTATTTACGAGGCTTGTGCAAGTTTCCTGATGGGATGGACTGGTGGTTGGTAGAGCTGGCTGTTGCTCTGGTGGGAAGAGCTCAGTAAAATTTTGTTCCACTTGACTGATGATGGGTGGGGCTGGGTTCCCTCCCTGTTCTTGTTTGGCCTGAGGCAACCCAACACTGGAGCCTACCCAGGCTCTTTGGTGGGTCTAATGGCTGACTCTGGGCGGGCTCACACCAAGGAGTACTTCCCAGGACTTCTGCTGCCAGTGTCCTTGTTCTCACAGTGAGACAGAGCCACCCTCCGCCTCTGCAGGAGACCCTCCAACACTAGCAGGTAAGTCTGGTTTAGTATCCTATGGGGTCACTGCTCCTTCCCCTGGGTCCTCATGCACACACTATTTTGTGTGTGCCCTCCAAGAGTGGAGTCTCTGTTTCCCCCAGTCCTGTCAAAGTCCTGCAATCAAATCTCACTAGCCTTCAAAGTCTGATTCTCTTAGATTTCCTCCTCCTGTTGCCAGTCCCCCAGTTTGGGAAGCCTGACGTGAGGCTCAGAACCTTCACTCCAGTGGGTGGACTTCTGTGGTAATAGTGTTCTCCAGTTTGTGAGTCACACTCAGCAGTTATGGGATTTGATTTTACTGTGATTGCGCTTCTCCTACCATCTCATTGTGGCTTCTCCTTTGTCTTTGGATGTGGGTTATCTCTTTTGGTGAGTTCCAGTGTCTTCCTGTCAATGTTTGTTCAGGAGTTAGTTGTGATTCCTGTGTTCTTGCAGGAGGGAGTGAGAACTTGTCCTTCTGCTCTACCATCTTGAACCAATCTGTATTTAATTTTTGATAGTTTGATTAATATGTGTCTTGGTGTGTTTCTCCTTGGATTTATCCTGTATGGGACTCTCCGTGCTTCCTGGACTTGGCTATTTCCTTTCCCATATTAGGGAAGTTTTCAACTATAATCTCGTCAAATATTTTCTTAGGCCCTTTCTTTTTCTCTTATTCTATAATTCAAATGTTGTTGCATTTACTGTTGTCCCCGAGGTCTCTGAGACTGTCCTCAATTCTTTTCATTCTGCTCTGTGGTAGTTATTTCCACTATTTTATCTTCCTGGTCACTTATCCATTCTTCTGCCTCAGTTATTCGGCTGTTGATTCCTTCTAGAGAATTTTTGATTTCATTTATTGTGTTTTTCATCATTGTTTGTTTGCTCTTTAGTTCTTCTAGATCCTTGTAAATGTTTCTTGTATTTTCTCTATTCTATTTCGAAGACTTGGATCATCTTTACTATCATTACTGAATTCTTTTTCAGATAGACTGTCTATTTCCTCTTCATTTGTTTGTTCTGGTAGGTTTTTACCTTGCTCCTTCATCTGCTGCGTATTTCTGTCTTCTCATTTTGCTTAACTTACTGTGTTTGGGGTCTCCTTTTCGCAGGTTGCAGCTTTGTAATTCCCATTGCTTTTGGTGTCTGCCCCCAGTGGGTAAGGTTGGTTCAGTAGTGGGTTGTGTAGACTTCCTGGTGGAGGGGACTGGTGCCTGTGTTCTGGTGGATGAGGCTGGATCTTGTCTTTCTGGTGGGCAGGACCACGCCTGGTGGTGTGTTTTGGGGTGCTTGTGAAATTATTATGATTTTAGGCAGCTTCTCTGCCAATTGGTGCAGCTGTTTTCCTGTCTTGATAGTTGTTTGGCATGGGGTGTCCAGCACTGGAGCTTGCTAGTTGTTGAGTGGAGCTGGGTCTTAGCGTTGAGACAGAGATCTCTGGGAGAGCTCTCACTGATTGATATTACATGGGGCTGGGAGGTCTTTCTTGGTCCAATGTCCTGAACTTGGCTCTCCCACCTCAGAGGCTCAGGCCTGACACCCAGCCGGAATACCAAGACCCTGTCAGCCACACGGCCAGGTATGCATGGAGTTTCTTGCCTGTTGGGAAGTCTGAGGTCTTCTGCCAGCATTCAGTAGGTGTTCTGTAGGAGTTGTTGCACATGTAGATGTATTTTTGACGTACTTGTGGGGAGGAAGGTGATCTCCACGTCTTCCTCCTCTGCCATCCTGAAGGTCCGTCCTTCATCACAATTTATAATGAGGTTGTCAATTGTGTTTAATGTGCCTCCTCTACTCTCTATGGAAAGTCAACTCCTTAAGGATAGGAGACCCTATCTACTTATTCACCGAGGAGTTGTTCTCAGCACTAATGACACTGCCTGCCACATAGCAAGGGTTTAAATAACACCCAGTAATGGAGATATTTAGCTAAATGTGCTTTTGAGACCTTATCAGACATCTTGCTGGGCTCTTTTCAAACTCTGGGAGTCAAATATTGTTGTTTAAACACCTTCTTGACTGGATTGGTAAATGTTGTCTGGGCACTGTGAAAAGAGCTATCCTGAGGCTATTGTTTTGCTTAGTTGGAGCCAGATCATGGAGAGCTTGTTAAGCCAGGCTTCCTCTTCTTTGAGTGTGGTTTCCTCAGATATTCATCTGCCTCATCGACTGGATCTTTGCTTCATGGTCCCTCCTTTGTGAGACATACATTCACTACCCTACTTAAAACTGTGGTCTGAGGGGGGCCTCTTTTCTTACACTTCTTACCCTCCTTTTTGGATTTATTTGTTTTCCTCAGTGCTTATCACCATCTGACAAACCATCTTGTCTATTGCCTGCATCTCCCTACTAAGATAAAGTCCAAGAGGGCAGAAATTTTCATGTTTTGTTCACTGCTGTAACTCAGTACACTGTACGATTACCATGTATACAAGTGCTCAATTAATATTTGGTGAATGAATGAATGAATAAATGAATGAATGGAAAGACTTTTTCCTGGGGACATATGTTGGCACCAGTGCCAGTCTATAGATTTTTCAGTCCCATCTAGACCAGAATGTGTGGGACTCTATGGCTCCTGGCTTTGAGTCACTAAGTCTTAGCATTGACCCTAGAACTCTTGGGCTCTATTCTGGCTCCAAACTATCAGGAGAATCATGTGCTTCCCTACCCTGTATAATACTTAAATGTTACTCTTCTGAGCTCTCTCCTCCTCCCCTTCCAAAGATGTATACAGTTCTAATTCCTACAAATCATAATATCTAGCATAGGCTTTTTCTATCTCTTCTGAATGGATTGCCCTGGTCAATCTTACTTCGGAGTGGGAAATAACATTTATGTTATTGTATTTATAAGCTGGGCATTGTATTTATAAGCTGTATCTCATTTAATTGTAGTAACAGTCCCAGGAGTCAGGTGGGTATTATTCTATCCCTTTTACCGATGAGGAAATAAACATCTGAAATTAAGCCCGAAGTCACCCAGCATGTAAGAAATAATGCTCAGGATGAACGCACATGTGACTGTAAATCTGCAGTTCAAACTATTTCCACCCTTGGATTTTATATTAGTTTTATACTGTTGAAAAAAAGCCCATCATAGTTAGCAGCTTAACACAACACCTATTCATTATCTCACAGCTCCATAGGGTAGATATCTGGTACTGTATGGCTGAGTCCTTTGCTCAGGCTGAAATTAAGCTATGAGCCAGCTGTGTTCTCATCTGCAGCTCAGGGACTTCTTTCAAGCTCATTCCTGTTATGAGCAGAATTCAATTATTTCCGGTTGTAGGACTAAAGTCCCCATCACTTGCTAGCTGTTAGCTCAAGCTGTACTCGGCTTCTAGAAACCACCCACATTTTTCATCATATGGCCCCCTGAAGCCAGTAGTAGGTCATGGAGTCTTTCTCATACTTGTAATCTTTCTGACTTCTTCTGATACCAGCCACATAAAACTCTCTGCTTTTTAAGGGTTCATGTTTTTATATTAGACCCACCCAGATAACCTCCTTTTGCCATATAATCATGTAACATAATCATGGGAGTGATATCTCATCATATTCACAGGTTCTACCCACATTCAAAGGGAAGGCACTTATTATACAGGGAGGAAGATCATCGACGTTACTCTTAGAATTGTGCCTACCACAGATATTGCAAACCTGAAATAAGTCCTAGTGTTTCATTGGCAGCCACATGGCCTCAATGCAGGCACTGATATCCTGGTGGCTTTCCTGCAATCCACAAGCTTCCTAAAACAGCCAGAAGCAGATTTCCATCTTTTCTTATTTCAGTCTCCTCTAATTCCATGAGATGCCTTCATTCTCTCTAAGAGTTGGCTGGGCTAGGCAAGGACTGAACCAATAATAATTAATTGTCTAATGTACATGATGATGAAAAAGGGGTTGGGGGAGAAATAAAAGTAAACTTTTAAACACATTCATAAGTGTAACTAGAAACTAGAAAAATATATCAAGAAAGAGCCAAAATTATTTTTCTTATCTTTATGAAAGATACATTTGGTACCACACTTCCTCCTATAATTTTTGTCTTCTTGCTGAGTTTCATGTAAACTCCAAGCTGCAAAAATGAAAGCTCCATGCTGGTGTCCACACAATGAAACCCAAAATGGTCTGAAATGGCTATGAGCAATTGGTGCTAATTATGATTCAAAACTGAGGATATGATGGTCTCTTCGACTCAAACAAAGGGCACTGCTATCTTGAGAGGCACTGGGCTCAGCTTTCCCCTGCTCACCCCAGCATACAACTTGATGAGATAACACATCTGCCTCAGATTTCAATAAATGTCCCTGTGGGAGCATGCAGAAAGTAGACTTTCTTACTTGAAAGAACAGAAGGATCCTATAACACTCCGAAGTATAACAGCATGTCCTAATGGAACACTTTAACCAGTAAGAACTTTCTGTCTACCATAGGATTTCCATGTCATCTCTCAAACCTCCAACAAAGAAATGAAAACTTACGGCTGCTAGTTTTCTAAATAGCTCTCCTCTGCAGCCTTTCCTGAGACCCTGAAAAATCCCAAAGTTGCTTTGTTCTCAACTCTGTTAGTGTCTGTGGATCTTTTTAGTTTATATTGCCATTATTTTTCTTATCACTTTTGCAAGACTGTTACCTTCTTGAGTGAGGAATCTGTGCCTTATTGTATATTTTTATATAATTCAATGACTGGCACTTAATAATTGATTAATAAAATGTCTAGTGATGCACCACCAGCCAAATCAGTGTTCTGTTATTGTTCCTATTGTGCTGTTTTATCTTTAAGTCTCCTTAAGGTTATGTATTTATGAGTTAGTGGTTTGAGTTACTTAGCTCACTGATTATTAATGTGAGCTAACCAGGGAGATGTAGGTTCTGTCTCTGCTGGTAGCCAGTTGTAGTGTGAGCTTGCTGGGAGCATCTGGGATGGATTCAAAAGGATCTGGTGAAAGTAACAAAAACACAGGAATGGATTAGCAAAGTTCAAACAGGGACTGGTGAATCCATCCAGAAAAACATTGAGCTCCAAAGGAAATTTTAATTTGGCCACTGACAGCCTCTTGCACCACTGAGACCCATTTGTTCTCTCCTGTCCTAAGAATCTCCAGGGCAGTAATATATATTCTTTTTAAAAATATATATATATACATGAAGGTGTTATCACTCCTTCTCTGAGAGGAGAGGTCCAATAATTCACATTCAGTATGGTGGCCAGTTGTAATATCCTGGAACATGAAAGCAAGAGAGTTTGTACAAGTTACAGCCCTACTGCTGTAGTTTGTCTAAAGGGAAAAATTGATATTCAACTCCTTTATCAATTGTCCATCCTAGATTCCCCTCACCCTTGTCTAGCATGTTAGCTGATCTGGGTCATTTGCCTAGTGGGGTGACCCAGACTTTAATACCTAAGAGATAGCAACTAAGTGCTCTGTCCTTGTTCAAGTATGTTTGCTGTAGTTGACCATAGTCATTACCAGGCATGGAAGTATGAAGAGACACCCCAGTGATTCCTCTGGATTAGTATAGCAGTCACCCTTTCTCCTGATAGTGACAGGTAGGTTAAATTGCCACAGCCAGTACAGTAATGCTCTTCTTAGCCTCCTGGTCTACTCACTTGTGAGAAGTCCAAAGTGGCTCGATGGTAGTTACAACAATCAGTTTAGTAGAACTCTACTTTATCCCCCAGAAAAGAGTGCCCCCACCACAGAACTAGATTCTGTAACCTGGCAGAGACTAAGATTAAGGAAATGGAAGCATAGATCCCACAAGCAGATCACGGGGCATGAGAGTTAGGGTGGCCACTTTCACCTCTTATTTTCCAGAGCCATATATTTTAGTTAAACAGGACAAAATACCAGCAGTTCAAGTTATATGCCACATCTTGGAGGACAATTTCCCACCCTGCAAGCATTGTCCTACCACCAGTGCCTTAGCTGAGCATTCACAGGCCATTCCAATCTTTTAACAGGCTGGCTGTTGCTAGGTTTTAGGGTACACAGTAAGACCATAAACCCATAATAATGAGCCCACTGTCACACTTCCTTTGCTATAAAATAGGTTTCTTCATCAGAGGCAATGTTGTGTTGGACTCACACCAATGGATGAGACTTTTTATAAGCTTTCAGAAGGCACTGATGGCAACAGCTCTACAGGAAGGGAGGCCAAAACACAATCTGGAGTACATGTCCATTCCAGTAAAACATAAGTGACTTCTTCCTCCAAACTGGAAGGCCATTGATATTATGATCTGCTCCCAGATCTGCTTGGCCTCCCTGAAGAATTGTTCCTTGGTATTTTCTGCTAGCAGATTTGCATTTAGCAGTGACAATGGTTAGATCAGCCTTGGTGTGGAGGAGCTTAAGTTGTTGAGCCAGTGCACGGCCTACATATCTGCCACCATAGGCTATCTGTTAATTGCACAAGCACTGGGATACTGAGGAAAGAATATAGCTGACATCCTAAGCATAGGTCATTCTGTCCTCCTTCACTGGATGCTGTCTGGAGGCATTAAATGTGAAACACAGAGATCTGCACATCCCAACAACTATTCTCCCCTGTTACTCCTGATACATATTAGACAAATCCTGAGATTGCTTTGGCTTGAGGATTTTTCTTTTCAGAGCTATGCTTGTACTTCTCTATCAGGGCTGTGCTGAGACCTAATTCTGATCATTAGCC
Organism: Delphinapterus leucas; assembly: GCF_059928025.1. Lineage (NCBI taxonomy): Eukaryota > Metazoa > Chordata > Mammalia > Artiodactyla > Monodontidae > Delphinapterus > Delphinapterus leucas. The sequence continues at coordinate 139,511,414 of NC_143129.1, forward strand.
AAGAGGTAATGATGGGTGGTACGGGCGAGTCTTGAGATAATCACTTTATAAGGTACCTGCTCCAGGTGAAATAATTACTTGATCTCCAAGGAAAGGGAGGCTATTCTCCTCTGGAAAAGATGAAAGTGCTGCTTTTACTGGCCAAAAAGGTCCAAGAGAATTTGAGGATTCAAGATTCTCAGATTTGCTTACTCAAATGTTACCACCCCAGGTCTCATGGTTCTATTCTTTATCTATCAAGGTCCTAGCTTTGGCATAGAACACCTATTGAGACTAAGTACTGATCCTTTAGGTAGCTCAGTCACCCTTATAATCAGTTCCTGGGCCTGATCTTCATCCCTGAAACTACAGGAGAGAAGACTGTCCATTAGAGCTTTGATTAAAAACATTTTGGTTTTTACATTCTTCCTTAAGTCGAAATTGACTCTCCTTTGCTTTTCTTTTTTCTAAACTAGGTCTCTAGTGCTACCTAAAGCAGCCACCCCACTTTACAACCTTTATTAAAGAAACAAACAAACCAACACCCTGTTCCCATATCAGTTAAGGGCTGCAACTTATTGGTGTGCCAATGCCTTGCCTCCAACTGCACTACCCCAATTTTCCACAGGTAAAAACTTGAGTGATTGCAATGAATAGCATCTTACTACTGGCAATGGGTTTTACTACTTCTAGACAAGTGGGCAATACAATTTTAAAATCTTGTTTTCTAGAATCATTCCTGGGTTCAGCCAAGTGTCTATAAAGCAGAGCCTGGGGCAAGGATTAAAATGATGATACTTTATTTAGAAGAAGCAAGCCTAGAGAAATGAAGGTGAGAAAGAAAAGGGGAATGGGGCAAGAAAATATGAGAAGAAACGCAGTGTATTTTAGGACACTGGCCACTTTTTCTGAATAGGCCAGGAAGACTTATAGCAGCTTGTTGTCACACATGTTTGCTTGACCTGCAAGACTTCTTTGGAAGGTTTACAAGGAAATTTTTCACCCTGGAGAAATCCCCCAAAAGATAAATGAGGTGGAATTATCTGACTAGCTCCCTTCTATCTCTCATTTGTCATTGCTCTTGGTTTGCCTCATTGCACTAGATCAACTTCTATAGCAAATATGAGCCACAGGACCCTGTTTGCAAAAATGTTGAAAGTGACTAAATGTTTGGAAGCCATATATAACAGTAAGAGTTCATGAAATAAAATAGACAGACATATCAAGCTGACTCTTAAATAAGATACTGTGGGTAATTAATATTATGTGGAGAAGACTGGGGAAGAAAGAACCAATAGAACCAAACATTCATAGAGAATGCTTGGGAATTGTCATCTCATTGATATGAAAATATGTTTAGATATCCATGATTATTTTAAAAATCAAGAAATAATATTTACAATATATTTTACATAATTCTACCATAAAATAAATTCCTTCTTCTACAATGAAACAGCAATGACATGAAAATCAATATACAAAAAATAAAATTTATTTAAAAGCTGGTGTATATATTTTATCTTTAAAACAAAGCCGGGGGTGGAGTCAAGATGGAGGCATGTGAAGACACAGAGTTCGTATCTCCCCATGACTAGGGCACCTGCCAGATGCTGGTGGGGGACCTCGATGCCCAAGGAGATGGGAGGAACCTGCAAGCAAACTGGTAGGACATGGGGGGACTGAGGGCAGAGGAGAAGTGGAGGCCACACAGGACTGGCACCCCTGAGGGGTGGCTGTGGGGGGGGGTTTCCCACACCTGAAGGGACCCTCACAGGCTCAGATCAGGGGGAGCGTGGCAATGTTTTCCCTTGCCCAATCACCCGGGGAAGTTTGCCCAGCTCTCAAGCCAGGTCCTACGTCCTCAGAGGATGCCTCCAGGCTGCATGGCCCTGGGGGTATAAGAAGGAGGCCAGGGGAGAACAGGAGAGGCTGGTGAGAGGGGCCCTCCAGGACAAGAGGAGTGGGAGAGGAGCAGAGTGCATTTGCCCTGCAAACTCGGGCCCAGGAAGCCTGCTGGGCTCCCAGGCAGGGTCCCCCAACCTCTGAGACCAGAGGCATGCCTGGGCTCCCTCTGTTCAGTTGAGCCTAAGCCCCACCCCTCACACTCCCCCAGGGCCTTTTCCAGCCCTGTGGGTCCTAAGCATAGGCCCTGCCCACCATCCAAAAACCCACCCCTGCCTAGGCCTCACCCTCTACAGCCAAGGCCTTTTCCACCTTCTTTTTTCCTTTTTTTTTTTTCTCTTCTCTTTTTCACTATTGTGGTTCTGTTTTACCTTCTGGTTGTTGTTTCATCTATATTTTTATTTTTATATTCTTTCTAACATATCTGTTAGCTTCCTAGTCTAATTTTATTTTTTACTCTTTGTTATTCACCTTTTTTTTTTTTGGCCACCATGCACAGCTTGCAGGACCTTGGTTCATGAGCCAGGCGTGGGGCCAAAACTCCTGTGTTGGGAGCTCTGAGTCTGAACCACTGAACTAACAGAGAACCTCTGACCACAGGGAATATTCATCAGAGTGAGGTCTCCTGGAGGTCCTCATCCCAGCACCAAGACCCAGCTCTATCCAACAACCTGCAAACTCCAGTGTTGGAAGCCTCAGGCCAAACAACCAGTATGACAGGAACACAATCTGACCCATTAAAAAAAAAATGAGATGGCAAAAAAATATGTCACAGATGAAGGAGCAAAGTAAAAACCTACAAAACCAAATAAATGAAGAGGAAATAGGCAATCTACATGAAAAAGAATTCAGAGTAATGATAGTAAAGATAATCCAGAATCTTGGAAATAGAATGGAGGCACAGATTGAAAAAATACAAGAAATGTTTAACAAAGTCTTAGAAGAACTAAAGAACAAACAAACAGGAATGAACAACACAATAACTGAAATGAAAAATACACTAGAAGGAACCAATAACAAAATAACTGAGGCAGAGAAATGAATAAGTGAGCTGGAAGACAAAATGGTGGAAATAACTCCCAAGGAGCAGAATGAAGAAAACTGAATGGGGCTTCCCTGTTGGCACAGGGGTTGACAATTGCCTGCTAACATGAGGGACACAGGTTCGAGCCCTGGTCTGGGAGGATCCCACATGCCGTGGAGCAGCTAAGCCTGTGTGCCATGGCAGCTGGACCTACCCTCTAGAGCCCACGAGTGACAAGTACTGGGGCCCACACACCTGGAGCCTGTGCTCCGCAATGGGGGGGGTCACCACAGAGGGAGGCCTGCATGCCGCAATGAAGAGTAGCCCCTGTGCTGTGAAACTAGAGAAAGCCCGCATGCAGAAATGAGCATCCAACACAGCCAAAAATAAATAAATAAAATACAATAAATTTTTTAAAATATTAAAAAAATAAAAAAGAATGAAAAGAATTGAAGAAAATCTCAGAGATCTTTGGGACAACACTAAACACATAAACATTCGAATTACAGGGGCCTCAGAAGAAGAAGAGAAAAAGAAAGGGCCTGAAAAAATATTTGAAGAGATTATAGTGGAAAACTTCCCTAACATGGGAAAAGAAATAGTCACCCAAGTCCAGGAAGCACAGAGAGTCCCATACAGGACAAACTCCGGGAGAAACAGATCAAGACACATATTAAACAAATTTTAAAAAATTAAATTCAAATAAAAAATCTTAAAGGTAGCAAGGGAAAAACAAAAAATAACATACAAAGGAATCCCCATAAGGTTATCAGCTGATTTTTCAGCAGAAGCTCTGCAGGCAAGAAGGGAGTGCCAGGATATACTTAAAGTGATAGAAGAGAAAAACCTACAACCAAGATTACTCTACACAGCAAGGATCTCATTCAGATTTGACAGAGAAATCAAAAGCTTTTCAGACAAGCAAAAGCTAAGAGAATTCAACATCAACAAATCAGCTTTACAACAAATGCTAAACAAACTTCTCTAGGCGGAAAACACAAGAGAAGAAAAAGACCCACAAAAACAAACCCAAAACAATTCAGAAAATGGTAATAGGAACATACGTATCGATAATAACCTTAAATGTAAATGGATTAAATGCCCCAACCAAAAGACACAGACTGGCTGAATGGATACAAAAACAAGACCCATATATGTGCTGTCTATAGGAGACCCACTTTAGACCTAGGGACACATACAGTCTGAAAGTGAGGGGATGGAAAAAGATATACCATGCAAATGGAAATCTAAAGAAAGCTGGAGTATCAATACTCATAGCAGAGAAAATAGACTTTAAAATAAAGAATGTTACAAGAGACAAGGAAAAACTTTACATAATTATCTAGGGATCAATCCAAGAAGAAGATATAACAATTATAAATGTTTACGCACCCAACATAGGAGCACCTCAATACATAAAGCAAATGCTAACAACCATGAAAGGGGAAATTGACAGTAACAAAATAATAGTAGGGGACTTTAACACCCCACTTATACCAGTGGACAGATCATCTAAACAGAAAATAAATAGGGAAACAAAAGTTTTAAATGACACAATACACCAGATAGTTTTAATTAATAGTTATAGAACACTCCACCAGAAAGTGGTAGACTACACTTTCTTCTCAAGTGCACACGGAACAGTCTCCAGGATAGATCACACCTTGGTAACAAATCAAGCCTTGGAAAATTTAAGAAAATTGAAAGTATATCAAGCACCTTTTCTGACCACAACACTATGAGATTGGAAATCAATTACAAAAAAAAATGTAAAAAACACAAATACATGGAGGCTAAACAGTGCATTACTAAATAACCAAGAGATCAGTGAAGAAAACAAAGAAGAAAACTAAAAATACATAGAAACAAATGACAATGAAACATGACGACCCAAAACCTATGGGATGCAGCAAAAGCAGTTCTAAGGGTGAAGTTTATAGCAATTCACTCTCACCTTAGAAACAAGAAAAATCTCAAAAAATAATCTAACTCTATAGCTAAAGCACCTAGAGAAAGAAGAACAAACAAAACCCAAAGTCAGTAGAAAGAAAGAAATCATAAAAATCAGAGAAGACATAAATGAAATGGAAGTGAAGAAAACAATAGCAAAGATCAAAAAACACTAAAAGCTGATTCTTTATGAAGATATACAAAATTGATAAATCATTAGCCAGACTCATCAAGAAAAAAAGGGAGAGAATGCAAATCAATAAAATTAGAAATGAAAAAGGAGAAATCACAACTGACACTGCAGAAATACAAAGGATTATAACAAACTACTACAAATAAGTATATGACAATAAAATGCACAACCATGAAGAAATGGACAAATTCTTGGAAAGGTACAATTTTCCAAGACTAAACCAGGAAGAAATAGAATATACAAACAGACCTATCACAAGTAATGAAATTGAAACTGTAATTAAAAATTTTCCAACAAACAAAGGTCCAGGACCAGATGGCTTCACAGGTGAATTCTATCAAACATTTAGAGAAGAGCTAACACTGATCCTTCTAAAACTCTTCTAAAAAATTGAAGACGGAGGAACATTCCCAAATTCATTCTACAAAGCCACCATCACCCTGTTACAAAACCAGAAAAAGATATCACAACAAAAGAAAATTATAGACCAGTATCACTGATAAACATAGATGCAAAAATACTGAACAAATACTAGCAAACAGAATCCAACAACACATTAAAAGGATCATACACCATGGTCAAGTGGGATTTATCCCTGGGATGTAAGGATTCTTCAATATATGCAAATCAATCAATGTGATATACCATATTAACAAATTAAGAAATAAAAACCATATGATCATCTCAATAGATGAAGAAAAACTTTTGACAAAATTCAACACCCATTTATGATAAAAACTCTCCAGAAAATGGGCATAGAGGGCACCTACCTCAACATAATAAAGACCAGATATCACAAACCACAGCAAACATCATACTCAATGGTAAAAAACTGAAAGCATTTCCACTAAGATCGGGAACAAGACAAGGATGTCCATTCTCGCCACTCTTATTCAACATAGTTTTAAAACTCCTAGCCAAGGCAATCAGACAAGAAAAAGAAATAAAAGGAAAACAAATTGGAAAAGAAGTAAATGTGTCACTCTTTTCAGATGACATGGATACTATACATACATAATCCTAAAGATGCTACCAGAAAACTACTATAACTAATCAATGAATTTGGTAAGGTTGCAGGATACAAAATTAATGCACAGAAATATCTTGTATTCCTATATACTAGCAACAAAAGATCAGAAAGAGAAATTAAGGAAACAATCCCATTTACCATGGCAACAAAAAGAATAAAATACCTAGGAGTAAACCTACGTAAGGAGGTGAAAGACTTCTAGTCAGAAAACTATAAAACGCTGATGATAGAATTCAAAGATGACATAAACAGATGGAGAAATATACCATGTTCTCAGATTGGAAGAATCAATATTGTGAAAATGACTACACTACACAAAGCAATCTACAGATTCAATGCAATCCCTGTCAAACACCAATGCCATTCTTCACAGAGTTAGAACAAAAAATTTTACAATTCGTATGGAAACACAAAGGATCCTGAACAACCAAAGCAATCTTAAGAAAGAAAAACGGAACATTCACAGAAAGATACACAACATGAGAAGGCAGACGGCTATGTACCAGATGAAGGAACAAGATAAAATCCCAAAAAACAACTAAATGAAGTGGAGATAGGCAACCTTCCAGATAAATATTGCAGAATAATGATAGGGAAGATGATCCAGGACCTCGGAAAAAGAATGGAGGCAAAGATCGAGAAGATGTAAGAAATGCTTAACAAAGACTTAGAAGAATTAAAGAACAAACAAACAGAGATGAACAATACAATAACTGATATGAAAACTATACTAGAAGGAAACAATAGCAGAATAACTGAGGCAGAAGAACGGATAAGTGACCTGGAAGACAGAATGGTGGAATTCACTGCTGCGGAACAGAATAAAGAAAAGAGAATGAAAAGAAATGAAGACAGCCTAAGAAACTTCTGGGACAACATTAGATGGAACAACATTCGCATTATAGGGGTCTTAGAAGGAGAAGAGAGAGTGAAAGGACCAGTGAAAATATTTGAAGAGATTATATTACAAAACTTCCCTAACATGGGAAAGGAAATAGCCACCCAAGTCCAGGAAGTGCAGAGAGTCCCACAGAGGATAAACCCAAGGAGAAACATGCCGAGACACTTAGTGATCAAACTGGCAAAAATTAAAGACAAAGAAAAATTACTGAAAGCTGCAAGGGAAAAACAACAAATAAAATACAAGGGAACTCCCATAAGGTTAACAGCCGATTTCTCAGCAGAAACTCTACAGGCCAGAAGGGAGTGGCATGATATACTTAAAGTGATGAAAGGGAAGAACCTAACAACCAAGATTACTCTACGCAGCAAGGATCTCATTCAGACTCGATGGAGAAATCAAAAGCTTTACAGACAAGCAAAAGCTAAGAGAATTCAGCACCACCAAACCAGCTGTACAACAAATGCTAAAGGAACTTCTCTAAGTGGGAAACACAAGAGAAGAAAAGGACCTACAAAAACAAACCCAAGAAAATTAAGAAAATGGTCATAGGAACATACATATCAATAATTACATTAAATGTGAATGGATTAAATACTCCAACCAAAAGACACAGGCTTCCTGAATGGATAAAAAAACAAGACCCATATATATGCTGTCTACAAGAGACTCACTTGAGACATAGGGAAACAAACAGACTGAAAGTGAGGGGATGGAAAAAGATATTCCATGCAAACGGAAATCAAAAGAAAGCTGGAGTAGTAATATTCATATCAGATAAAATAGACATTAAATAAAGAATGTTAGAAGAGACAAGGAAGCACACTACACAATGAACAAGGGATCAATCCAAAAAGAAGATATAACAAATATAAAATATGCACCCAACATAGGGGCAACTCAATACATAAGGCAACTGCTAACAGCTATAAAAGAGGAAATCGACAGTAACACAATAACAGTGGGGGACTTTAACACCTCACTTACACCAATCGACAGATTATCGAAACAGAAAATTAATAAGGAAACAGGAGCTTTAAATGACAAAATAGACCAGATAGATTTAATTGATATTTATAGGAAATTCCATCCAAAACCAGCAGATTACACTTTCGTCTCAAGTGTGTCCTAAGCATTCTCCAGGATAGATCACATCTTGGGTCACAAATCAAGCCACAGTAAATTTAAGAAAACTGAAATCATATCAAGCATCTTTTCTGACCACAACGCTATGAGATTAGAAATCAATTACAGGGGGAAAAATGTAAAAAACACAAAAACATGGAGTCTAAATAATATGTTACTAATTAACCAAGAGATCACTGAAGAAATCAAAGAGGAAATCAAAAAATACCTAGAGACAAATGACAATGAAAACAGAATGACCCAAAACCTATCAGATGCAGGAAAAGCAGTTCTAAGAGGGAAGTTTATAGCTATACAAGCCTACCTCAAGAAACAAGAAAAACATCAAATAAACAATCTCACCTTACACCTAAAGGAACTAGAGAAAGAAGAACAAACAAAATCCAAAGTTAGCAGAAGGAAAGAAATCATAAAGATCAGAGCAGAAGTAAATGAAATAGAAACAAAGAAAACAATAGCAAAGATCAATAAAACTAAAAGCTGGTTCTTTGAGAAGATAAACAAAATTGATAAACCATTAGCCAGACACATCAAGAAAAAGAGGGAGAGCTTCCCTGGTGGCGCAGTGGTTGAGAGTCTGCATGCTGATACAGGAACTCAGGTTCGTGCCCCGGTCTGGGAAGATCCCACATACCGCGGAGGGGCTAGGCCCGTGAGCCATGGACACTGAGCCTGCGCATCTGGAGCCTGTGCTCCACAACGGGAGAGGCCACAACAGTGAGAGACCCGTGTACCACAAAAAAAAAAAAAAAAAAGAAAAAAAAAGGAAAGAAAGAAAAAGAGGGAGAGGACCCAAATCAATAAAATTAGAAATGAAAAGGAGAAGTCACAACAGACACTGAAGAAATATAAAGCATCCTAAGACACTACTACAAGCAACTCTATGCCAATAAACAGGACAATGTGGAAGAAATGGACAAATTCTTAGAAAGGTATAACCTTCCAAAACTGAACAAGGAAGAAATAGAAAATATGAACAGACCAATCACAAGTAATGAAATTGAAACTGTGATTAAAAATCTTCCAACAAACAAAAGTCCAGGACCAGATGGCTTCACAGGTGAATTTTATCAAACATTTAAAGAAGAGCTAACCCCCATCCTTCACAAACTCTTCCAAAAAATTGCAGAGGAAGGAAAACTCCCAAACTCATTCTATGAGGCCACCATCACCCTGATACCAAAACCAGAAAAAGATACTAAAAATATAGAAAAGTACAGGCCAGTATCACTGATGAACACAGATGCAAAAATACTCAACAAAATGCCAGCAAACAGAATCCAACAACACATTAAAAGGATCATACACCATGATCAAGTGGGATTTCTCCCAGTGATGCCAGGATCCTTCAATATATGCAAATCAATCAATGTGATACACCATATTAACAAATTGAAGGAGAAAAACCATATGATCATCTCAATAGATGCAGAAAAAGCTTTTGACAATATTCAACACCTATTTATGATAAAAACTCTCCAGAATGTGGGCATAGAGGGAACCTACCTCAACATAATAAAGGCCATATATGACGAACCCACAGCAAACATCATTCTCAATGGTGAAATACTGAAAGCATTCCCTCTAAGGTCAGGAAGAAGACAAGGATGTCCACTCTCACCAATATTATTCAACACAGTATTGGAAGTCCTAGCCACAGCAATCAGAGAAGAAAAAGAAATGAAAGGAATACAAATCGGAAAAGAAGAAGTAAAACTGTCACTGTTTGCAGATGACATGATACTATACATAGAGAATCCTAAAGATGCCACTAGAAAACTACTAGAGCTAATCAATGAATTTGGTAAAGTTGCAGGATACAAAATTAATGCACAGAAATCTCTGGCATTCCTATACACTAATGATGAAAAATCTGAAAGTGAAATCAAGAAAACACTCCCATTTACCATTGCAACAAAAAGAATAAAATATCTAGGAATAAACTTACCTAGGGAGACAAAAGACCTGTATGCAGAAAAGTACAAGACACTGATGAAAGAAATTAAAGATGATACAAACAGATGGAGAGATATACCATGTTCTTTGATTGGAAGAATCAATATTGTGAAAATGACTATACTACCCAAAGCAATATACAGATTCAATGCAATCCCTATCAAATTACCAATGGCATTTTTTACAGAACTAGAACAAAAATTCTTAAAATTTGTATGGACACACAAAAGACCCCGAATAGCCAAGGCAGTCTTGTGGGAAAATAACGGAGGTGGAGGAATCAGACTCCCTGACCTCAGACTATAATACAAAGCTACAGTAATGAAGACAATGTGGCACTGGCACAAAAACAGAAACATAGATCAATGGAACAAGATAGAAAGCCCAGAGATAAACCCATGCACCTACGGTCAACTAATCTATGACAATGGAGGCAAGGACATACAATGGAGAAAAGACAGTCTCTTCAATAAGTGGTGCTGGGAAAACTGGACAGCTACATGTAGAAGAATGAAATGAAATTAGAACACTCCCTAACACCATACACAAAAATGAACTCAAAATGGATTAGAAACCTAAAAGTAAGACCGGACACTATAAAACTCTTAAGAGGAAAACATAGGAAAAACACTCTTTGACATAACTCACAGCAAGATCTTTTTTGATCCACCTCCTAGAGGAATGGAAATAAAAACAAAAATAAACAAATGGGACCTAATGAAACTTAAAAGCTTTTGCACAGCAAAGGAAACCATAAACAAGGCGAAAAGACAACCCTCAGAATGGGAGAAAATATTTGCAAACGAATCAACGGACCAAGGATTCATCTCCAAAATATATAAACAGCTCATGCAGCTCAATAACAAAAAAACAAACAACCCAACCCAAAAATGGGCAGAAGACCTAAATAGACATTTCTCCAAAGAAGACATATAGATGGCCAAGAAGCACATGGAAAGCTGCTCAACATCACTAATTATTAGAGAAATGGAAACCAAAACTACAGTGAGGTACCACCTCACACCAGTTAGAATGGGCTTCATCAGAAAATCTACAAACAACAAATGCTGGAGAGGGTGTGGTAAAAAGGGAACACTCCTGGCACTGTTGGTTGGAATGTGAATTGATACAGCCACTATGGAGAACACTATGGAGGTTCCTTAAAAAACTAAAAATACAACAACCATATGACCCAGCAATCCCACTACTGGGCATATACCCTGAGAAAACCATAATTCAAAAGGAGTCATGTACCACAATGTTCATTGTAGCACTGTTTACAATAGCCAGGACATGGAGGCAACCTAAATGTCCATCAACAGATGAAAGGATAAAGAATATGTGTCACGTATATACAATGGAATATTACTCAACCATAAAAAGAAACGAAATTGAGTTATTTATAGTGAGGTGGATGGACTTACAGTCTGTCATACAAAGTAAGTCAGAAAGAGAAGAATACAGTATGCTAACACATATATATGAAATCTAAAAAAAAAGGAGGGCTTCTCTGGTGGCGCAGTGGTTGGGAGTCCACCTGCCAATGCAAGGGACATGGGTTCATGCCCCGGTCCGGGAGGATCCCACATGCCGCGGAGTGGCTGGGCCCATGATCCACGGCCGCTGGGCCTGCACGTCTGGAGCCTGTGCTCTGCAATGGGAGAGGCTGCAGCAGTGAGAGGCCCGCGTATGGCAAACAAAAGAAAAATGGTGCTGATGAACCTAGTGGCAGGGCGGGTATAAAGACGTAGACATAGAGAATGGACTTGAGGACACAGTGGGGAGGGGGAAGCTGGGGCAAAGTGAGAGTAGCATCAACATATATACACTACCAAATGTAAAACAAATAGCTAGTGGGAATCAGTAGCATAGCACAGGGAGATCAGCTTGGTGCTTTGCCATGACCTAGAGGGGTAGGATAGGGAGGGTAGGAGGGAGGCTCAAGAGGGAGGGGATATGGGGATATATGTATGCATATGGATGATTCACTTTGTTGTACAAACAGCAACTAACAGCATTGTGAAGCAATTATACTCCAATAAAGATGTATTAAATTTTTTTTAAATTAAAAATAAAACAAAGCCAGTATTTGATGTAAACTAGAAGCAAAGGGATAGCTTAGGGAGTACCCCCTCTTGAGGGACCTCTGGGCTCATACCAAAAGTATTTTTTTTTACCTAGAAGTATGGTCAAGAAAGCATATAGCTCCCTCATTGATATATACTTTCATACTGTTGTTACAAATGCTATCTAAAGACTACTGGATTGTGTATTCTGTAAGAGCACAGACCATATGTTTTAGTCACCCAATGGATGTAGTATATCAAACTTGGTAAGCATTCAGTTAGTATTTATTGGATGATGCAATAAGTCAATTAATCAATCAGTTCAAAAAGGTTTCATACACTTTTCCATCTGTCATTTCTCATTGCTCTTGGTTCACCCCATTTGAAGTTTGATTCTATGTCAAGTACAAATTAAATTTATTAAACTGTATTTGAGTAGGCCTTCCCAATCTTTCTCATAGCTCTTCCCCGGTAGTGAATATTAATATTGAAAATTGTATAAATTCGTGGCTAAAAGATGAGCCTTCAGAATGCTATGAGTTTAATACATGAGTTGAGCATAGTTGAACTTTTACGGTCATCTAGGGTAACTTAGGTACCTTCAAAGGGTTTTTTTCTTTTTTTTTTTTGCGGTACGCGGGCCTCTCACTGTTGTGGCCTCTCCCGTTGCAGAGCACAGGCTCCGGACACGCAGGCTCAGCGTCCATGGCTCACGGGCCCAGGCGCTCCGCGGCACGTGGGATCTTCCCGGACCGGGGCACGAACCCGTGTCCCCTGCATCGGCAGGCGGACTCAACCACTGCGCCACCAGGGAAGCCCCCTTCAAAGGATTTTTGATGGTGTAGCATATCAATGTTCATAGATTTCCAGGATATATTTATTTTCCTTCTAAATGTATAAAAAGACAAATGTCAGATTGTCTTTTTGTAGGCTTATATGACAAGTGACTCACATATGACAAGTGGATTCATTATTTACCTACCATGGGCCAAATTTCCCTATTGAAAGCGACCTTTTTTCCTGACTTTATCTTATTTGATATGCTTCAATCCTTGGTTAATAGTCATAGAAAAATAAGCCTGAACTTTGATATTCATCATGACCTGTAGTCCAGAGCATGGATGCATGGATGATTTTCTATGTCATGAACAGAACTGGAAATGAACAGTTAACTGACATAGCCTCAAAATAAAGTGTACTAAGAAGGGCACTATTTTTCTCCCTCAAAATATAGAAATGTCATTCTCTAACGTCTTGAGAAACTTCCTAGCTAACCCAGATATTTCTATAAGTTACTAATGTTTAGGCAAAATGAGAAAGAGAATAACAATCTGAAGTAGAAGGGAAGCTCACCAGTTCTCCATTCTGGCAGTATTCTTGTACCATTTAATCTGTTTCAAGATTCAACATTTCTAATATATAAGTTGGCTTTGTCAATACCAACCAACTGAAAATACATTGGGAGTGTTGACTGTTGGAAGAATAAGTCAAGGACATTCTCGGAGAACTCCATGGGAATAGAAAATGACCCTCTGGTCAACAAAAATAACAAAATATAAAGAGCAAGATATTAGCTATCAATGAAAGGAAGTAAGTGCTTCTCATCCCTGGTGACATCAGACAAAAAGTCCATATTATTTGTGACTCAGGTGGCAATTGATGTTAGGCAGATAACAGCTAGTAGAATCAATGGCTTCTTGGAAAGTGTGACTATATCACAGCTCAGGTAAACTCATTTGGACCAGATCCAGTTAAATGGAAAAATGGTGGTTCAAAAGAGGGCACAGCTGAATTTTCTTGTTTTATCGAAAGCTAAATTCAGATAGTGGAGTCTTGGGAAAGGTGGGAGTCTGAACACAGAAGTCTCAAGTTTTCCATGCCTGCTCAAGAAAAGGAGTAGAGCATCAGTTGTGTGGGTCAGTTGAATGACTCTTGAAGAATGAAGTTGTCCAGCAATTATCAGAGCATGGACTCCATTTATTCATTTTTCATTTAATCTAGTTTGTACAGTATGATATACTGATTAAATTTCTTAACATATCTTAGAGGTACGATCATTTGCCCACAGACAGTCTCAGAAGCGACTGCCCTGCTCACATTCCATGAAATTAACAACCTGGTGATGTCAAACAAGATTGCACAGGTTAAACTCTCCTTTTGAAAGTGTAGACAGATGAGACTATTTTAGGCACTTTCCTTTCTCCTATAATTTTTCTCCAGTTGAGTTCTTTAACACTGGATTTTTCCCTCTATGTTATCGGAGGAATGATAAACATTCTTTCTCTCATGGACTGAGTGAGTAAATTCAGGGACTCTCAGACCGCTGGTCTTCCTGTCTATGTCTCTGAAAGCCAGTATAATGTAACTATAAGGACCATAGGCCCAGACACTGGACACAAAAGCTACTGATCACAACTCTGCCACTAACTCATATTGTGACCTTGAACAAGTCATTTTCCTTTTCTAGGTCACAATTTTTTCATCTGTCAAATGAAGGCATTCAATGAATAATTTGTAAGTGCAATTTACAGCTTAATAATTCTTTAATTCAACGCACACTTTGGGGTCTAGATTTCCCTGGTATTTTTAGGTACCTCATTTACTCCAACAAGGATCAGACTTTCTGGATATTAAGTAACGGTTAATGTATGTTTGATGTCACGGATGTGGAAAAAGTCATTGTTAACTTTGTGAACTTTTCCAAGTTTACTTGGGGAAACTTTGAGGAATTCTGAAAGAACTCATTTGCATATCCAATCTTAGTGGCGTGAGTGATTTGATACATGTCTCTTAGGTGGACAAATCAATTCATTCTCATAAATAGGTCAGTCCTTTTTGGTTCTCTTTGGGAATAGCCTTTCTGCTTGAGAATGTTTTAAGAAGGAAATGGGAGCTATTCAATGCCTTGTGTCTTTCACATTCTGCCTCCTAGGTCCAATGGACCTTTAACAAGTACCCAATCTGAGAGAGAATCAGGGGGTAACTAAGGCATTTGCAAAAGAGTATCCATTTTGATTCAGTAGTTAGTGATTCTCAGTCTTTTATGATCCTCATTATGGCTGACTGAATGTGAATTCTTCATATATACAGTTACCCAATGGTTTTTCTTTTTTGTTCTACAGACCCTAAGATATAAAACATAGAGAGATATGAAAGGATCCCTCAGGAAGTTTAACTCTTCCTATATTGATGGAAAATACTTCAAAGTTGGCAAAAAAACAACTTCTAGAATCCTTTAGAATATTGTTTAAAGGAGAGAACTTACGTGGTATCAGATGCTGCAAAATCTCAGGTCATGTCTACAACTGAGTATGCTGTCAGTAAGTATGTTCTCTTATTATTAATAGTATTATATTATTCTCCTAAACAACATCAATACTAGAGAACTGGCATTCTACTTGATGTAACCCTTTTCCCCAGACTACATCCTCACCAGAGCTCTAAGGGTTGAACTGAACACATATGATGTATATGATGTATATCATCTGTTTCTCCTCCATATCCACTTTCTACTATTCTGTATCACGTCATCCAGGATGCTGATCTGTATGAATATACTAATGGAATAACCTGCTTTCTAACTTCCAGCTGGGTTTGATCAATGGGGAATACTAGCAAGAACTCAGAGGACAAGAGAAAGGAGGCTGTTTATTGCCCTCCTCCCTCCCATTATGACTGGTTAGTTGCCATCAACTAAAGGTTTCATCCCCTATCAGGCAGTTCTCTTCACACAACTATCTCTGACCCTAGTTAGTAACCATTCCCTACCCTTGTCCATCAGGTTAGTGCTTTCCTGTTACTAACCAGAGAACACTGTACCATTCTTTCCAGTTTACCTACACCCAACCACATCTTGGTAAATAGCCCCTTTATTATATTTTCTTCAAATTATCCATTTAATGTGTGGCATGCCTTTCCTGACAGGACTCTGACAATGCACGTGGCCTGTAGGCTATCAGTTCCATGAGGACAGGGATCTTTGTTCTAAGTTATTCACTGCTGTATCAACAGCACTTTAGCACAGTGCCTGGCATGTATTAGACATTCGAGATAAATTTGTTGAATGAATGATGACTGTTCTCTAAATAGCTTTAGAACAGATTGTATGGAGGCAAAGACTTTTTATAATTATGGAGGCACTCTTTAAGAAAAAGAATATGCAAATATGTCAGCGCTGCAATGTTTATAAAAATATATGACCTTATTGCTAAGGCCCCAAAAGACCTTGAATGCGTCCTATGCAAATGAAGGGCCCTGAAACTTAAGTTTCTCTAGCTTCAACCTGCCTCTTCTGAAATCTCAACTCAGAGTTTCAAGGAATCTGCCAGTTGCCTTCATAGAAATGTGAAGAGAACAGCATGATGTAAAGGAAAATGCATAGCACTAGGAGTCAGATACACATGGGTGAGAATTCCAACTCCTCGGCTTGTAAGTTACCTTCCAAGAGACTTGGTCTACTTCATCTATAATAGAGGGATAATATTCTTCTTTCAGAGAACTGTTGTGAGGATTATCTGAGATAACTATGTAAAGGTTCCAGCTTACAATAAGTGCTTAGAGGTTAGTCAGTCTTTCCCTGGGAAAGGTATTTTCCCAGCA
This sequence comes from Delphinapterus leucas, assembly GCF_059928025.1. Taxonomy (NCBI): domain Eukaryota; kingdom Metazoa; phylum Chordata; class Mammalia; order Artiodactyla; family Monodontidae; genus Delphinapterus; species Delphinapterus leucas. The sequence continues at coordinate 139,528,160 of NC_143129.1, forward strand.
GCCTCTGTTCAAGCCTTCCCCAGGTCTGCTTCTTATCTATTATGATAGAACTGGATCTTCCCAGTGAATCCTCTGAGACCCTGTCTAATCAGGTGCTACTTCAGGACTGGACCATAGCCCTATTTACACTATGTTCTGGAATCAATATTTGCACAATGGAAAGTCTAGCATCTAACACAATTTGCCTCCAGCCAAACATATAGCCCTGTTTGCTGGGGATTCCTTTATGTCACTGGCCATAACTCAGCCAGATCTCTAAGGAGCCATTTAGATGCTCTAAGCAAATTTTTCATTGCTTTCTCAAAGGAAAAATTCTCCCCATATTTCATTTTCTAAGTGACCCTCAAAGGCATGTCAGCTGCCTTCTACATAAACATTTTATTATAGTTTTGAGCAAGCTACATTTTAGAGCCTGGGTTATCTTTTTTTAAAAATTCTATTTGCTCTGTTATTAATTCTCTCCTCTTCCAGTTACTCAAGTATGAATTACACCCAAATCCTTGCTTAAACAGTGCAAAATCCATGAAGATAGGTATGGTATTGCTTTACTTATCATTGTATTCCCAGAATATAGTGACTGGCATGTGATAGATACTCAATAAATATTTTTGAATTAATAAATGAATGATTGAGTATATCATGCAGAATGGAATATAAGAGTATGACCTAGGGGATATTAGTTATAAGGGTAAACTAAGAAATCAAATATGGGCAATACTTTATACTGTATATCTACAAGGGTTAGATATCTTACGAGAGAGAGTTCTTCATGACTGGAGATGCTAAAATAGAAACTGGTGAACATTTTTCAGGAATTCTGTAAAGAAAAATCTTGCCTTAAATTGAAGATGGAAGTTGGTTTCCTCTAATTTCAATACCAACTCAGAATTTATGATTTCCTACATTCATACTAAGTGTTAGGTAGTAGTTTGTGGTAATTTAGGGGCCTAATTGACCTTGGAGCTAATTCCAGTTCCCATATCCTAACTTTGGTACCTTGACCAAATCAAGTTCCCTGAGCCTCAGTTTCTGTAACTGTAGAGTGAGCATAATACTGATTTCACAAGATCACTGTAGATTAAATGAAATATTAAATTTAAGAGCCCCCAAGCATCACTCTAAACATCTATTAACTGCTCAACAGGTATTAGATGCCTTTTCATCCCTCAAATTTATGCTCTTAATAAAGTTAGAGTAGTTAAGGAATTCCTCAAGGATGCAATGTAAGAAAGAGGCTGGTACTGCAATTCAGAAGACCTAGCCTCTTGGTCTATAATTGGCCCCAATCACCTCCATGACTTTTAGCAAATCAGACACCTCTGATTCTTCAGTTATAACATGAAGGCCCTAGATTAAATACTGCCTTAGATTTCCTCAAATGCTGAAGCTATGGTATGTCTTCAGAAAGCTCAGTTTAATTACATAATACTCAGAACAATATTAGATAGAAAAAACCACACTTCTTTGTTGATTTTTCTTACCCTTATGGGTAGAATCCTAGCACATGGCTGAATCCAACCTGGTCTCATGAGTATATTATTGTGTACTCTGGGCTTTGTGAAATACAATAAGCCACATGTAATTCATTAGCCATAATGAACCTATCTTGACTAAGAGGCAGGCATCCTCTCTGAGGCAGTCCTCTTCCACAATAACTTCATTTCTTCCTGGAATGAGACTGAAGAATTAATATACTGCAGCTATTAGGATAATATTTCAATTTTTCAAAAGGAAATGTTCTTAACATGGGCCTGGTATCCCTCCTGCTGTTAACAATAGAACCCTCCACCTCCTTCTATGAGCCTTCCCTATAAAGGCCAGAAAACTCATTCTCTGCTAAACGAGTACTTACATAACCATAACCGTAGTGAGGAAGAGATCATTTTAGCTTCCTGCCCAGAAAGCCTACAGTGCACTGGTGTGTCTTCCTGAAATCTGATTAGTTCTTCAAATAAAAAGCCTGATACTTTTTCATTATACTCTTCTTCCTCTGGGAATAATTTTGCAAAAAAATAATATGAATAGCAAAACGTAACATTAAAATGGAGTGAGCTATTCAATGGAGATAAAGAGCAGGGGTCAAGAAAAGACTCTTTTGCCTCTAACTGGGAAATTCAACTGCCCTCTCAGTTTTGATTATAAAGGGAAGAAAAAGATTTCACTCAACTGTGAAGGTGAAAGATTTGATGGATAGAGCTGTTGTCCTTGGTTAGCTTTATAATGACTTACTTTGAATGGGTTGATTTTAAGAAAAATTGATTGCGAAAATATGCCTCTGCCTCCCTGTCTTTATTTAAGTCATAGCCACCCTCCTCTCCACACCCAGAGCACATCCTCATAACATTTTCATCATTAATGAGCAGTGTTAACTTCTGGATGATTTCACGACTCGATCTGCTGATGCACTGGCGGATCCTGACTGTGTTAAGTTTTGCAATGTTCTTATCCAGAGGTTTCGATGAGAACCACATGTTTCTGCCATTTGCTCTAATTCTAGTTAGTGACAAGATCTGCTACTCTGAGACTTTTTAGGAACTCTCTACAGACCCAAGTTGCCCTGGCTTGAAGGATGAGTTTGGATATGACTGGAGCTTGAGTCCAAAAGGCACAGGAATACTGTGAACTAAAGAAAGAGCAGAGAGAGTCACAATATAGACACCACCTTCTGAAAAAGTCTCTGGGAAAACAACCTCAAAGTGGAAATCAGACCATGTGAGTTTCAGAATCAGTAAATACTGATGTAAGTGCCCAGTGAAAACTGGGGCTGTTTCACATTATTTCAGCATCAAACCTACATTTTAAGGAGTCATTATTAACTCTACTTATAATGAAGGCACTGGAGCTGTGAAAAGTTACATCACTTTCTTAAGGTCCCAAGATTATTGCAGAGTTGAAATCTGAACTCAGATCTCCTAAGTCTTTGTTACTAACTGCCTCTTAGAACCAAAAGAACAGCATTAAGAATCCCTCTTTGACCAAGATTAAAACTACTAATCATTAAATTAAAAATGCCTTGTAGGGACTTCTCTGGTGGCACAGTGGTTAAGAATCTGCCTGCCAATGCAGGGGACACGGGTTCAAGCCCTGGTCCAGGAAGATTCCACATGCCACGGAGCAACTAAGCCCACGCGCCACAACTACTGAAGCCCGCGTGTCTTAGAGCCCATGCTCCGCAACAGGAGAAGCCACCACAGTGAGAAGCCCGCACAGCACAACGAAAAGTAGCCCCCGCTCACCGTTAACTAGAGAAAGCCCATGCGCAGCAATGAAGACCCAATGGAGCCAAAACAATAAAAATTTTTTTTTAAAAAGTGCCTTGTAATCACTACAATCTTGTTTTTCCGATGATCATGGTTGTCCATAGCTTTCAGGATAAAGTTCAACGTTCTTACCTTAACCCACAAAACCCACAAGGCTCTCCATCACCTTTCTTCCTACTCATTTGCCTTCCTCTCTCCTTAATCCCCAGAAGTTTATCTTATTCTACAGAACTGCCCTCCACCCCAGACAGTAATTACAATTTCCCAGTACACATGCCACTCCTCCACTCAGGGTGCCTTCTCTCCCTTATTTATTCAGTTAACTCAAATATATCTTTAAAAATCAGCTCTATGGCCTCCTCTTCTGGAAAGCCTGCTTTGACTCCAGCTTAATTTAGATGCCTCTGCTCTGTGTCCCCACACATACCATGGGGACCAAACTCCTAACTATTCTCCATAATGACTCATTGACTTGCTTTTCTCCTTTACCAGATTCAGAACTCCCTAAGAACCAGACTATGTTGAATTTATCTTGTATCCTCAGCATCTATTACAGCAACTGAGGCATAAAAAGTGATTAATGATTCTGAGTGAGTAAATGATTAAAAACAAGGTTGATCAGGAGATGACTAACAAGACATATGGGAGACAATTTCTGAAAAGACAAATTCTTTCAGCCACAGTATGGCTTTACCTACCTGTACAATTTCACATATCACTCCCTGCTGCCCCCACTCCTCTCATCTTATACTAGAAGGGATATTTTCTAGTATAAGAAATTTCTTATAAGTATATATTATAAGTATAATTTCTGTTGACCTAAAACAACTAGACTGCCAGTTATTTCTCAGGATCAGTAAAGAATTGCTCTTCGGGGTCTGCAACCATGGTGAGCCATGTGCAAGTCTCCAGCAAAGATGGAGAGAAGAACTGTTTCATAGAGGGGAAAAGGAAGTTGGGAGGGTTGTAGTAAACAAAGAGCCCACAGCTTTTCATTGGCTGAGTTCTGACGTCTCTCACTGGGAGCTCTTGCCAGCAAGGAAGAGGAAGCCCTTCATTTTCCTGTTGGGCTCTGCCTATTGTCACAGGGCATGAGAGCCCCCCTTCTGGTCTCCCAACTCTATTGAATTGAAGTTTCTGTTCATTCATTTTTTTTTTACCACCCATTCATGATTATCTCTGATATGTTAAAATTTAGCTTTATGCTCTCAGCTTTCCCTGACAATTGCTATTAAAAATAACCCCCAAAACTCACTGCTGATTCTTATGAATCTTTATATTGGGAAGTTCTTAGAAAGTTTAGCCCGAGAAGAACTTAATTTCCCCTTAATGGATTTGGCATCCTTTTTACAATATAAGCTATGTAACCAAGTATGATTTCATATTCACTTTAGCTTCTAGGAAATTTAGAGTCAAATTTCTTGCCCAATCATAGCAACTATACAGGCCCTCTGGTTTGCAAATTTTTATTTTTATTTTACTTTCTCATCTCTACTTCAATTCAACATTTTTTGAGAACTTACTGGATGCATGAAACTGTTCTGGGGGCTTAGTGTATATCAATTAACAAAATAGAATTAAAATTCTACCCTCATGAAACTTACCCTCATGAAACTTACCCTTATGAAACTTACCCATAAAAATGATGTACATTTTTTATGTACATCATACAAACCAATTCCAAAATTAATGCTGTACATATGATCTAAAGTTGATGCTTATATTTATTCAATCCTGTTTCCTTCTTTTATAATGCATTTATTATAATTATATCTCTCAACTAAATTTTGTAAATGCTGACATTCACAGATTTGAAACCTCTAAGAAAAACATAAAATGCTGGTGGAATTAGAATCATCTCATTTCAGACTTTCTTAAATAATGGTAATTGAAAGTTTATAGGCAGCTTCAATAATTCCTAATCAGTGCTTTTTAACACATTAGCAGTTGGTGTCTGGAGTCTGACATTTGCTGTGAATGAGTGCCTGACAGCTTTTGTTGTAAGTTTGGGCTTCTTTTGCCTAGTAATTTGCTCCCTGCTGTCTAAGGGGAGGGAACTTTACTTTCCCAGATGTCCTACAAAGTGTCAGTGTCAGTCTCCCAACCCACCCCAGAGCTCACTGCTCCCCACCAATACCAGCGACCCTGACCTGAAGGTTTCCTAGCTACGGGTCAGATATGACTTGTACTGGGATTGGGAGGGCTTCTCCTGAGATGTACCTGCCAGTCTTCAGAATATCTAGAGAGTTTCTTTTTATGCAAGACCTTACAGAGACATCCAGAGCATCAGTTGAGAGCTGAATCTCCTTCACTCACTAAGAATATTCAGTTTGTAATACAATTAACAAAAGCACACTTTGCATTGGATTGTATATACTATACAATGGCAACCTGATATTTATGTCCTATTCAACTTCCCCAAAGGGTTAGAGAAAACCTTTAGAGTGAAATGGCTAACCAAATGAGATCTACCGTATCTGTCATTTTTCCTATCATTGCTGAAACTCTTCTGGGCCTCATGCTATTCTTGTCTCACACTGCCTATTCTGTCAGAGGATCTGACCAATGGGGGCCTGAGCTGAAAATGTATCCCTCATTAGGAAGAAAACTTTAACTCCATTCACTAAACCTTACCCCACCTACCCCATCTTTATTTAACTGTTTCACACTATCAATACCATATAGGCTACACATACAACAGTGCTATCTAATCCAGCCTAATTCATCAAGCAAGAATTTAATGAATAACTACTAAATACGCAAAATAGACAGAGAATGACTATGGCAGGGACTTGGACCTCCTACAAGGTCCCTCCTGTTTGTGCGCTTGAAGGATATTGTCACCTGCTGGCCCATAGTTCACAGTTTTTCTTTGTTTTGTTTTTTGTATATTGCAAACTGTGACTTTTATACTACAATGAACCAAATCATAGCCTCTCCACTTCACCACTTATGTATATGATTCCATTTTCTTTTAATAAATATACCACATTCCCAACAGCTTATAATCATTTCCGTACAGGAAGCTGGCAAGAAAATGTGCTCCCAAGCTATGGATATGCAAAACATCATCAACAAATCATAAATGCATTTTACTGGACAAAAGAAGGCCCTCCCCAAAGACTGCATACTGTGTGGATCCATGCATACAACATTCAGGAACAGGTGAGACTATAAATATTGAGAACAAATCAATGGTTTTCAAGGTTCGGACGGGGGTGCTGGGCTTACCTAGAAAGAAACTACATAAGGGAATTTTGGCATAGAGAGAGAGAGATGAATCTGTGTCATGATTTTAGGAGTAGTTGCATGACTCTGAGTATCAAAACCTACAGAATTGTATAGTCAGGAATAATTTTATTTTAGGTAAGAAAAAGTTAATAAATATCAAAGCCCATGTGATGAAAAGAACTCCAGCTACAAGTCTAATAAGTATAAATTTGCTACACTACCTAAGATATATATTTATATCATCTTTAGTTATTAGCCTTTAGACTTATGATGTCCAAAACAATACTAGAATTTTGATAAGATATATCCAAGTATTTAAATACCCTATAATCATAGATACATGGAATCTAAAAGTTATAAAGAATCTTGAGGGTAATTTACCATTAGATTAACAGATTAACAAGAAAAACATATAATCATCTCAGTAGATTCAGAAAAATCCTCTGATGATATCCAACATCCAATTCTGACTAGAAAAAAAAAGACAAAATCAAACAAAAACCCTCTCGGCACACAAGGCATAGAAAGGAACAACCACAATCTAATGAACCACATCTACAAAAACTGTGAAGCAAACATCATACTTAATAGTAGAAGACTGAATGCTTTCCCCTAAGATGAGGAGCAAATCAAGGGACTACTTTGGACCACTTCTATTTAACATTACTGGCCATTCTACACAGAGGTACAAGGGAACTATGTTTTCATGCCTATTTACCAAATTATACACTTCAAACATGTGTGTGTTTTTTGTATATTGAATATACCTCAATAAAGCTTTAAAAATTATGTGACTTAAGCACAGTCCTTTCACCTACTGCTAACCAAAGCCTAATCAAGTTCTTGGTCTCTTCACCGTCTGAGAATATTGGATCGTAGAAGTAGCCGGGAAGTCAGGAAGTCACTAGGTGGAGACAGGCCTGATGTTTGGGAAGTGGCTAAGCCTTCTCTTCTGACAAAATGGAGTAAAATAAATCAGACTTCCAGAAATCCTGTTCACTAGGAGCATACACTATGAGTTCTAACCTCACTGAGAAGTAGAAAAGATAGTATAAAAGACTTAGGGTTTTGGAATCACACAGATTTCAAGTCAAATTCTGAATTAACCAAACCTTGGCTGTGTGATTTTGATATATTTATTACACTTTCTGAGCTTCAGTTCCTGCTCTGTCAAATGAGGACAATAATACTTTTTTTTCTAAAGGGTGCTTTGAGGAACAAATAAGTTATTCTACGTTAAATGACATATATTAGGCATTCAATAAATATTGTACAAGCTCCCTTTCTCTTCTCCAAAATCCCTTAAGTCTTTTCTGCTTTTATTTTGTTTCCAAAGCCTTGTAAATAATTATCCAATTATTTATTAGGTATTTTCTCAAAATCAACCCCCGTGCTGTGTAGTGAGTTATAGAAGAAACAGGCATGGCATTTATCTAGAAAGAGCTCACAGTCTAGTCAGGAAGACCAATGTATAGAAACAAATGCTATCCTGCAATCAAAGTAAGTACTACAAAAAGTAGGGCTACAACAAGTAGAGTGAATAATTTTGCTCAGATGACTCAAGTAAGGTTTTTCCAGAGCAAAAAGAATGTTAAAATATGGATGAGAGTTGCTAGGTTTATGTGGATGTGGATGTAGGGAAAAGCATTTCAAGCTGAGCAAACAAAAAATATATACTACATTCACAGGCTTTACTAACAAAGTGGTTTTTGCATCTTGCTTCATGACGTAAGTCTGATCCACACACACTGAGACCAACTTCAGGTGTCACCAAGCAAAGCCCATTAACAATTCTCCAGTGCAAGCTCTCACCTCTCCATTCTTTGATCATCCTTTTCTTCTGAACCAAACTCGGTCTCGTTCTATTGGCATGAGCCACACCCAGCGGGAGGACCCTTGTTGGGGCCCAACTTGGGAGGGTCAGTAACACATGGACTCCTATAGCAAGTGTTTAACTGCACGACAATCTGCCCGAAAACTGCATGGCACACTTATCCTATATGATCTTCACGTCCTTGGTCTACCCCAGGCTCTGGGAAAGTAAATAGAAGAGGCCCAGACCATCAACAATCTAATCTTGGAAAAAGAGGTTGTGCCTTCTAAGTTCCCCACCAAGTTTGTCTTTATCACAACATCTGTATCACTTGAAGGCTTCTCCCTCTTAGGCTATAGGAAGTAAAGAAATGGCAAACTCCTTGGGCATATCAGATATAGATATAAATATTGAATATTAGTTTTCCAAACTAATTGCAGAGGGAATGAAACAAATCACCCGCCTCGAAATTGCTGAGCACCTTAGAGAAAAGTACCAAATAACCATACCACAACCAGCAAATCTGAAACATCTGGAATCAGATCCTTTGGAATACACATCAAAAGCTATATATTGAAAATCGATCAAGGAAGTATTCTTCTCCTGAGCTGGACGAGTTAATTTGATTTAGAACCACAGACAGGAAACTGTCCCATTTCCCTTACCATGCCATTGCATCTCTTTTCGTGAAGTGTTCTAATACGCTGCCTTGACTTGAAGTTGCCTAGATGTGAGAGGCATCATGAAATCCTACAGGTACCAAATTCTTGATTTCAAGATTTGTGCTCATTTCATTGCAATATGCTGCTTCTGAAAGAATGGGCATGCCATTCTCCCCTCCCCCACCATACCTTTTCGAAGGATCTTGAGTAATTGAAGCTCACTCAGGATTGCTCAGTTTTGATGTGGAAAAGGGAGAGATTGGAGTTTAGGTACATGAGTCCAAGGAGAGTCAAACTTGAAACACCTTACAAAGAAGAAACAATAATTAGAAGGCTCTAAAAAGAAGTAAAGGAAAAGGAACTACTTACGTGCTTTGTGCTGTGCTAAGTACTTAATCACAGCCAGTGATAGCTATTAATATCTCTATTTTAAAGATAAAGAAACTGAGGCTTGGTGAAGTGGTAAAGATGGTCACAAAGCCATCAGTCTTTTATAATCATAATAACATTATTTGAATAGTACTTGGTATTTTCCAATGTGTTGCTAAATCCATTCTTTAAATTGCTCCTATTTTCATCTGTATGAAAAGGACAAGACATATTTTCTGAATTCTATTTTATACCTGATCAAACTAAGGCACAGAGCTTTAAATCCTTTGTCTAATTGACTGCCAAAACCCCCCACTACCCCATAGCTTACAATAGTAACAATTTATTGTATCTCATGATTCTGCAGTGAAGTATCGGAGCAGGGCTCAGCTGTATGACTCTTCCAAGTAGCACTGAAATCTCTCAGTAGTATTCACCTGGCAGATGGGCTGGTTTGGAGGACTGAAGATGGCTTCACTCATGTCTGGTGCTTTGTCAGGGATAGCTGGTAGGCTGGACTCAGCTGGGACTTTTTTTCTTTTTAATTTTATTGAGATACAATTGACAAATATCATTGTTTAGATTTAAAGCGTGCAATTTGATGATTTGACATACATATACATTGTGGAATGATTACCAAGATCAAGGGGACTTTTGACCAGAATGCCTACACATGGCCTCTCCAGCATGATGGTCCTAGGTTAGTTCCAAAAGAGGGTGTTCCAGCGAACAAGAAGAAACTGCATGACATTTATAACCTAACTTTGAAAGTCACATAGTCACTTCTCCCAGATTCTATTGGCCAAAGCAGTCATAAACTCATGCAAATTCAAGAGGAGGGAAGTTAAACATGAAATGAAATGGCAAAGGACCCGTGATGATGTTTCAAGACTGCCATAGGTGCACAGGTACTATTGGAATCGTGATTTAAAGCCACAACTTTGTCCCATTCCCTTGATGCTCTATCTGAGGAACTACCAATAATTCACAAGCCTGCAGGGTTGGAAGGGCAGGGAAAAGGGGCTGTCAGGGAACAATGGCAGCCCAGAAGGCATAGACTCAGGGCTGTGCCGAGAATCCATTGCTAGTTGTGTTGATCTACCATGAAAATCTAGAAATCCAGATTTTTATGTGAAATCTCCCAATTTTTAATTATTAGGAAATAATTCAAAATTTTAATATACTACATGAATTAATTTTAATCTCTAGTTTTTTTTTCACATCTTTATTGGAGTGTAAATGCTTTACAATGTTGTTAGTTCCTATTGTACAACAAAGTGAATCAGCTATATGTATACATATACCCCCATATCCCCTTCCTCCTGAGCCTCCCTCCCATCCTCCCTATCCCATCGCTCTAGATGGTCACAAAGCACCGAGCTGATCTCCCTATGCTATGCAGCAGCTTCCTGCTACCTATCTATTTTACGTTTGGTAGTGTATATATGTCAATGCTACTCTCTCACTTCATCCCAGCTTCCCCTTCCCCCGCCCCGTGCCCTCAAGTCCATTCTCTACATCTGCATCTTTATTCTTGCCCTGCAACTAGGTTCATCAGTACCGCTTGTTAAAATTCCACATATATGCATTAGCATACAGTATTTGTTTTTCTTTCTGACTTACTTCACTCTGTATGACAGATTCTAGGTCCATCCACCTCACTACAAATAACTCAATTTTGTTCCTTTTTATGGCCGAGTAATATTTCATTGTATATATGTGCCACATCTTCTTTATCCATGCATCTGTTGATGGACATTTAGGTTGCTTCCATGTCCTGGCTATTGTAAATAGTGCTGCAATGAACATTGTGGTACATGAACCTTTTTGAATTATGGTTTTCTCAGGGTATATGCCCAGTAGTGGGATTGCTGGGTCACATGGTAGTTCTATTTTTAATTTTTTAAGGAACCTCCATAGTGTTCTCCATAGTGGCTGTATCAATTTACATTCCCACCAACAGTGCAGAAGGGTTCCCTTTTCTCCACACCCTCTCCAGGATTTGTTTGTAGACTTTTTAATGATGGCCATTCTGACTGGTATGAGGTGATCCCTCATTGTGGTTTTGATTTGCATTACTCCAATGATGCTGGAGTGGAGCATACATTGGATTACAGCTTTGGATTACTCCAAAAGCTACTCCAATGTTGAGCAGCTTTTTATGTATTTGTTGGCCATCTGTATGTCTTCTTTGGAGAAATGTCTATTTAGGTCTTCTGCCCATTTTTGGATTGGGTTGTTTGCTTTTGTGATACTGAGCTGCATGAGCTGTTTGTATATTCTGGAGATTAATCCTTTGTCAGTTGCTTCGTTTGCAAATATTTTCTCCCATTCTGAGGGTTGTCTTTTCATTTTGTTTATGATTTCCCTTGCTTTGCAAAAGCTTTTAAGTGTCATTAGGTCTCATTTGTTTATTTTTGTTTTTATTTCCCTAACTCTAGGAGGTGGGTCAAAAAGGATCTTGCTGTGATTTATGTCATAGAGTGTTCTGCCTGTGTTTTCCTCTAAGAGTTTGATAGTGTCTGGCCTTACATTTAGGTCTTTAATCCATTTTGAGTTTATTTTTGTGTATGGTGTTAGGGTGTGTTCTAATATCATTCTTTTACATGCAGCTGTCCATTTTTTCCAGCACCACTTATTGAAGAGGCTGTCTTTTCTCCATTGTATATTCTTGCCTTTTTCAAAGATAAGGTGACCATATGTGCGTGGGTTTATCTCTGGGCTTTCTATCTTGTTCCATTGATCTATATTTCTGTTTTTGTGCCAGTAGCGTACTGTCTTGATTGCTGTAGCTTCGTAGTATAGTCTGAAGTCAGGGAGCCAGATTCCCCCAGCTCCGTTTTTCTTTCTTAAGATTGCTTTGGCTATTCGGGGTCTTTTGTGTTTCCATACAAATTGTAAAATTTCTTGTTCTAGTTCTGTGAAAAATTCCATTGGTAATTTGATAGGGTTAATCTCTAACTTTTATCTCTATATCACACAATTTGAACTTTTCTGTTTTGTTTTTATGTCTAGAGGAAAATGAGTTAATTATTTGTTTCTTTTGCCAACTACAAATTGGCACATGCCATCTACCTCTGCAAGAATTAAATCATGAGTCACTGCAGCTGCTGACCTTCAACACTCCCTAAAAGGAGTTTAGGGTGGAGATCAGGAATGAGGCACTCTGTGCTCTGGGAAAAACTGGCAGAAGAGGTCTTCATATAGTTAGGTATATTCAGGAGATTTTATGAGCCCAATTCTTGCCTCTCCTCATGTCTACAAAAGCACTAAAATCATTAACGGGGACATCTGCTCCTCGTGACTAGCAGCCAGCCTCTGCCAAAATGTGTGCTTGACTGCACGTACCCCGTTCACTAAAATCGTATGTAACACTGACCTCCCCCACTGCCTCTTTGGAGCAGTTTCTCAGAGCCCTCTGAAATGCTATCTCCCAGGCTAGAGTCCTCATTTTGCCCCCAATAAAACTTCACTCACAACCCTCACATTGTGCATTTTTTCAGTTGACACTTTCAAAGCAAGAAGTATAGGTCCCAAATACAGGTCTGGAGTCAGACAGCCACAAGTTCCAGTCCCGGTTTTGCCACCTGATAATTCTGTGCCTGATGCTAAGTCACTTATGCTCTCTGAGCCTGTGTCCTCAACTGTAAAATGGGGATAATAATAATAGTTATCTCATAGGACTTCTCAGAGTGAAAATGAGGCAAGAAGGCTAGCACAGCTCATGACACATAATAGGTCCTCAGTCAGTGGTACTTATTATTATGAAGGGGAAAACATCCTCCCCCACTCTGACAAGAATCAGTGTGGAGAACTTTCACCAGGAGTTAAAAGACTTGAGTTTTATTCTGTCCTGAAGTGAGTCTAGGCTATGGATCAGTAGCCAGGGAGGCGGGAAAGTAGGAGGCCCCTGCAAAGCTAAGGTCCAAGACAGGCTATGACTTGAATAAAGTGCATGAAAAGAAAGGCCATGGCCTACACAGAGGCTGAAGGACCAGGCAAGCAGCATCGTTGAGCCCTGGCCTTGGAATCAGGTTGTTACTTAGATGACCTTGGGAATATCACAGGATTTCTGTGGAGTTTGCTTGAATTCCTCACAGGTAAAATAAATAACATAATCTCTTCTTAAAAGGGTTGATGTGAAGATCAACTGAACGAGCTCATGTGAATTATCTGTCAATGTCTCATACATATACTTAATGAATGTTTATTGAATCTGACTCTGAGCCATTCCAAAGTCAGGCAGATGTTTCCTCTTTAAAACTCAGAACACACATGTACACACACATACACATACACACACACATAGGTGTATCTAAAACTGTTGAAACCTGAATACACCCGGTGGATTGTACCAATGTCAACTTCCTGGTATGAATATTGTACTATAGTTATGGGAGATGTAATCATTAGGAAAAACTAATTGAAAGCTATACATGGGACCTCTGCACATTTTGTTTGTTAGGTTTCTGGTTTTTTGTTTTTTTTTTTTTTGCTACTTCCTATGAATCTATAATTGTTTCAAAGTAAAAAGTTTTTTAAAAGTCAGAAGAAACAGTGGAATATAAACCAAAGAGAGAGTGAGAGAAATCAGCAAGATACCCATAACAGAACACAAGGGAAAGACCAGGAAGGTGGGGAGGGTAGGGGCAGCAGCAGGAAATTCACAGGTATTGAAAAAGGCCAGATGAAGCCTGTAGGGAAACAAACAGCTGTGAAGCACTGATCCTAAAGCTTCACATCTGAGGCCATTTTCTCTCACAGCCTAGACACTTCTTGCCTGGTTACTATTCTATTCAGAAGACTATCTCGGGACCTAGCCAGACCAGTGGCTGCAGACAGAAACAGGTAAATAAGAACACAGGACCAGAACCAGAGTGTGCACTATGGAACAGAGGAGGAGACAGAGGAAGGAATAGTGGCCACCAGAAAACATACCAAAATTTGATTATTCATCGTGCCACATGTGGTTTTACATGTGTCCCAGAGCTTGCTCTGAGGCAAATCTTGAATGGTGCATTTGGCTTTCAGGCAGATTGGTGATCACTTTCTTGTTTATTCAATCCACAGAAAGGTTAATTATGCTAGTGACTGTGGTTGGGAAACAATTCTTGGAAAATGCTTTGGTAACAACAGGTTGGCAGTGTATGAAAACCATCTGCTTCCCACAAATGTTAAGGTAAACTTTCAAACTTGTGGGGTTAGCAATTACAGATTGTATGGTAGTTTAGCAGAGGGAAAATACATGCTGTGTTGATGTAGACTTTTGAGATCTTCTTGACACCCAGCCGAGAAAGAACACCCTGTTATAAGAAGGATGGTCTTCGAGCATATCAAAACTTTGGGTAAGTCATCTTTGTTTGCACGTATTAAGGCTAACAGAACAAGAACATCACACAAGGGAATATAGTATTTATACTGAATGCCTCCTAAGTAAATTAAGCCTCTCTGGTTTGCTCTTGCCTTGACCCACTAATGGGAACAGGATTATAGATGGAAGATTTGTTTCTTATAAAAATATTCAGTTTATTCTACAAAGGAACACAAAATGCTGCTCCTCTGACCCCGTGGCAGGAGCTGCTCTCAAGGGCTGCAATTGTGGTTGTTCCAGCTGCTTTGTCATGAAGAGGTCTACTCTCCAACTCTTCTGATGGCAGGGCTTCATGGCTCCCCACCTCCACTCTGGAGGAGAGAAATGGAAAGGGCTAACGGGCTCCCAACTTAGCAAATGTTGTCAGGACCACTAATCCATCATTCTAAGGGTACTTCTCAAAGAGACAGATTCTTGTGAAAATCATTCAGCTGACGCTGAGAGGGAACATCTTAAGTAGAGTGGAGTTCAAAATTACAAATGGCAGCAGAGAATGGACACAAATCATATTTGCTAATGGAAGTGAAAAATCTAATTTGTCTCTTGTGGTTACATCTTGAATAGCAACACCGTATAATGCTTAGGCCCTAGGTGGCTTAAGTCCACTACTTATTGAGGAATGGCCACATAAATATATAAATTAAAAATTTAGGCAATCTTAGATCTATAGGTGATTAACACCGTCCCCACAACATTCTCATCCTGATTGACCATGTATGACATTTCTGCTAAGATCTGGAAAGGCAGGGTGAAGAAAATGGTGACATCTACCTCAATTTGTATGTGTGAACATCTTATAGTGGCGGTTATAAAAAAAAGGAAACTTCTATCCTTGTCAGAAGACTGCAAGGCATTCAAAAGAATACAGAGGGGCTTCCCTGGGGGCACACATTGGCTTCCCTGGCCAATGCAGGGGACACGGGTTCAAACCCTGGTCTGGGAAGATCCCACATGCCACAGAGCAACTAAGTCCATGTGCCACAACTACTGAGCCTGCACTCTAGAGCCCGCAAGAAACAACTAATGAGCCCGTGTGCCACAACTACTGAAGCCCGTGCGTCTAGAGCCCATGCTCTGCAACAAGAGAAGCCACCTCAATAAGAAGCCTGTGCACCGTAACGAAGAGTAGCCCCTGCTTGCCGCAACTAGAGAAAGCCTGTACGCAGCAAAGACCCAATGCAGCCAAAAATAAATAAATAAATTTATTTATTAATTTTAAGAAAAGGAACACAGAATCTAGAATCAGATGATATTTATTTTAATAGAGACTCTGACACCAAATAACTGACCTTGTGCTAGGTATTCAAACTCTACAAATCACAGAATTTTCATAATTAAAACTGGATCGACAACAATAATATGCTTCTCATAGGAAGCATATGGATTGCTGTATGAGACCCAGCTATCTCCCCAAGTGACAGATACATATTATTTCCTTCTTCTTTGTTAATCAGGTCCCAGTTTTGCTTAGGTGTTCACACTCTCCTTGGCTATATGCTCAGAGGAAGGACCCCTCCCCAGGCCTCAGTGGTTAATCTTGACTACTCTAAGCCAAACATGGCCCTTCCGTTGCTCCTGACAAAATCTGGTTTAGGCATAGGCATGTGACAAAATTCTTGCCAACGAGACATGAAGGGAAGACTCTGGGGGAAGGAGGCCTCCAGAAGATGGATTATTCACTCTTACACAGAGCCCCATAAAGACAACTTCACTTTCCTACCTCAGGATAGTGTTAGCTACATATGAGACCCATAACTGCAGCGACCATAAAACCATGAGAACGAAGCCAAGAGACTTTTAAAGAACCCAAGCTAGATCCGGGGTGCATTTACGAATTAGCAGCCAAAGAACCAGCCTATCTCTGAACTTCTTGTTATGTAAGATGATAAATTTATTTTGTTTAAGCTACTTTTTGTTTTACTTGCAGCATCCCAGGGAATCCTACCTGATACAATATAAGAATCAAATAAATAATGTCTATGGGGGTCTACCCTCCAGATATGGGATGGACCAGACGCAAATGGAACATTACCAAATTTGCAACCCAGCTTCAATGCATCTCAGTCTCAGACTGTATTCGTGTGACCTGCCCTCTATTGACGATCTTGAGCATATGGCAAACTCACTCTAGAGGCAAATGACATCACCAAGAACTTCCACAAATTCCCATAAATTATGTCTGCCATTCAATTAAACATAACAGACATATCAACAAACAAGAATAACAGGAAAACCACAGACAATGGAAAAAGAACAGGAGATGACCTGGTTTGGGAACCCATCAGACATGAATTTTAAAATAACTGTCAGTAGAGGCTTCCCTGGTGGCACAGTGGTTGAGAATCCACCTGCTAATGCAAGGGACACGGGCTTGAGCCCTGGTCCGGGAAGGTTCCACATGCCAAGGAGCAATTAGGCCTATGTGCCACAGCTGCTGAGCCTGCGCTCTAGAGCCCACGAGCCACAACTACTGAGCCCACATGCCACAACTACTGGGGCCTGCACACCTAGAGCCCATGCTCTGCAACGGGCGAGGCCACCACAGTGAGAAGCCTGCGCACCACAACAAAGAGTGGTGCCTACTTGCCGCAACTAGAGAAAGCCTGCGTGCAGCAACAAAGACCCAACACAGCCAAAAATTTAAAAAAATAATAAAATTAAATAAATTAAATAAATAATTTTTTTAAAAAGCCTTTGTCCAACTTAATTAAAAAAATAAATGTCAGTAAAACGTGGAGATGACAAGATGGAGAATGTATCAGAGAACTGGCACTTACAAAAATCCAATTAAAAATTTAGAACTAAAAAATATAATAATCAAAATTAAGAATTCTATATGGACATAACAGTGAACCAGGAGTTAGGTCAATAGAAACTATTCAAGCTAACACAGGGAGAGCAAGAAAAGATGAAAATTTTAGAAAGTACCAAGAAAGACATATAAGAGAGGATATAAAGCTCTATCATGTATATAATGGAACTGTGTAAAGGAAGAAGAAAAAGAAAGGATCAAAGGCAATATTTGAAAGTTGACAGTTGAAAATTATCAAAAATTGACAAGATATTAAGCCACAGATTAAAGTAGGATATATAAAAAGAAAACCACACCTAGGAATATCATAATAGGACTACTAAAAACCAAAAACAAAATCATTTTAAAAGCAGCCAGAGGAAAAAGCACATTTATCTTCAAAGGAGCAATAGTAAAACTTAATGCCTGACTTTTCAATAGAAACTTTAGAGACTATAAAACTATAAAAATCCTTTTTAAAGTTCTTAAAGGAAATAACTATTAACTCCCAAAACTAAAACCAATGAGAAATGGTACATACTCAACAGAAATAAGTATTTATGTCCTACCAAAAGAAAGCCTGTACAATAATGTTCATCACAACTTTATTATTAATAGCCCCAAATGAAAAACAACCCAAGTGTCCATCAATAATAGAGTGGATAAATAAATTGTAATAGAGTCAATGGGATACTACATGGCAATAAAAAGAAAACCCACTATTACACATAAAAGATGATTCCACAGACCTAATGTTGAGTCAGAGAAGCCAGAAACAAAAGTACATGTTGTATGGTACCACTTGTATGAAGTTCAAGAACAGGCAAAACTAACGTATTGTTGAAGAACACAGAATTGCAGTTACTTCTATAGCAAAAGTGGTGTCTGTAGGGAAGGATGGGAAAACGTCTTGGAGTGCTCTACATGTTCAAAACCTTGATTTGGATGGTATACATAAAACTTCATCAAGCTGAATGCTGAGATCTTGTGCTTTGAATGTATGTAAGTTGTTCCTAAGTAAAAACAATGTCACATATAAAGAAGAAAAAAGCAAAGAGTAAATAAAAATGTTTCTATACAAGCAAACAAAAAACCCTGAGAAAATTCATTGTCAACAGAATCCCACTAAAGTAGTTAGCTCTTCAGACAGTAGGAAAATGATTCAAAGCAATAAAATCAAAATGCAGGAAAGAATTAAGGACAATTGGTAGAGGTACATCAAGTATATAAACCTAAATGAATATTATCTATAAACAATGGTAATAATGTCTTGCGAACTCTAAAATGTATGTGTTACTTTGCTTGACATTAATAACCAAAAATCAGGAAAAGAATAAAAGGAGTATGAATGTTCTCAATCAGCAATATCTGGGAAGTGGTAAAAGATCTAATTTATATTAGACTGTAATTAGTTAAGTGTGCTTGTAATTTCTAGGATACCCACGAAAAGTATGGTAAAAGAATGTATAACTAACAAGTTAATAGAGGAGAAATAATGAAGCTAGACATGAGAGAAAACAGAACACACAAATACACCAGTATACACATTAAGTGTAAGTGGATTAATATTTTGATTAAAAACAAAAATTAACAGACTGAATAAAACAAAACACAACAATGTGCTCCATCTTTAAATATAAAGATATTAGACAAACTGTAAGTAAAAGATAGCTTCCTAGGCTGCATTTCTTCAGAAGCAGACCCTGACACAAGTATTTGAGTGCAAATAATTTACTATTAAGTGATGACAGGATCATATGCAAGGGAATGAGAAAATAAGACAGGGAAAGGAAGGATACTGGATGCATTAATGAACAGTTTAATTTTTGGGGCAATTATAACTGAATTCTGCTATGGACTGATGCGGGATGGTGTAAAATATATATCACAGTTGTCTCAACTGAGGGGTTAGAAAACTGAGGTATTTATCGCTAAACTCCCACACCTTATTGGCAGAGGGCTCTGCCTGGAGAACTACTAACTCCCCCTACTTCCTGCCTGCCACAGGAGTCAATTAAAAATGTCAGGCAGAGAGTTGAAGGTGCTTATGGGACTCAGTAGGATGATTTAGCATTTCCTGGAAGACTGAGTGCTAAGGAGATACCAGCAGGGCATCCATAGCTTCAGCCACAAATGAAAATATATATACCATTCAAACACTAATTTAAAAAAAAGAAAAACAACTATATCAGACAATGTAGGTAAGACACATTTTTTTAAAAATATTTTGGCTGCACCGCACAGCATGTGTTTTCTTAGTTCCCTGACCAGGGATTGAACCCGTGCCCCCTGCATTGGAAGCGCAGAGTCCTAACCACTGGACCACCAGGGAAGTCCCAAGACACATTTTTAGAAATTAAAAAAAAATTTTCTTAGGAGAAAAGGATGATTTAACACTTATTAATATGAACTCAATTGCATAGATTCACAATACATGAAATATAAACTGACATAAGAAAAAATAAATATATAATCATAGAAATATTAGCATGCCTCTCTCAATAACCAGTATATACACTGACAAAAATATCAGTAAAAACCAACAAAAAAAGGTCTGAATAGCACAAATAATACTCTGGAACTAATTGACAGCTATAGAACACTGCAACTGAGAGCAACAGTAGCAGTACACACAGTATTTTCAAGTGTACATAGAACATTTATCAAAATTGACAATACACCTGACTATAAAGCAAGTCTCAATGCCTTGCAGATAATTTAAGTCATACATAATATGCCCTCTAAACACGGTGGTTTAGAGCTAGAAAACAATAACAAAAATCTAAACAGAGAATCCCTAAAACTAACGATTATGCAAAATAATTCCAAATGAACCTTGGGTTAAAGAATAAACCACAATGAAAATTAGAAAATATTTTGTACTAAATTATTTAAAAACATATCAAAACTTGCAGATACTGCTGAAATACAGACTTAAAGGAAAATGTGTAGCATTAAAAGCATATGTTAGAAAAGAAATTTTAAAAGGCCCAAAGCCAATGTTTTAAGTGATTAACTGAAATAGTAGAAGGAGGGAAATCAAAAAGAGCAGAAATAATAAAATGGAAAAAAATACAGTAGAGGAAATAAACAAAGAAAAGTGACTATTAGAATAACAAAAAGAATAAATGCTTAGCAAGATTGATCAAGAAGAGAGGGACAGAGACAGAGAAAGGAGGACAGGGGAGTGGGGAGAGAGATTTGAGGTATGAAAAAGAACATATCACAACATATCCTACAAACACTATTTTCAAAAAAAGGAAGAATAATGAGAGGATATTATAAATAATTTTATGCCAGTAAATTTTAAAAGTTAAGTGAAATTGCCCAATTCCTAAAAGAAGGAAATTTGCCTAAACTGACACAAGAATAGAAAACTTGATCTATAGCTATTTAAAAAGTTAAATTTCCAATTAAAACATTCCACTGAATGGAGAAGTCTCTAGGCTCAGACAGCCTCATTAGTTAATTCTTCCAGATATTTAAGGAGAAAATATCATCAATCTTGCACAAGTTTTTCCAGATAATAGAAAAGAATAGCTAACTTTATGAGATCAGCATAACCTTGATTCAACAACCTGACAAGGATATTGGAAAAAAGGAAAATGTCAGAGAAATCTCTCTCAAGAACATGTAAAACTCCTAAATAAGACATCAACAAGTCCAATCCAGCAGTATACAAAAATGATAGTACCCAAGGCCAACTAGGGTTTACTCCAGAAATAAAAATTCCTGGTTGGTTTAGCACTCAAAGTTCAATCCATGTAATTTAGCACATTAACAGAGTAAAGAATAAAACAATATGATAATCTAAATACATAAAAGCATTTGATAAAATCCAATACCCTTCCTTCTAAAAATTCCTAGCAAACTTGGAATAGAGTGAACTTTCTTAATTGGATAAATATTATTCTTTAAAACCTTATATCAAATATCATACTTAATAGTGAAATATTGAAAACTTTTTGCCTGAAATGGAGAATGTGACAAGAATGCTTGATACTACCATTTCTCTTCAACATTGTACTGAGGACTGGGCTAGCACAATAAGGGAAGAAAAAAAATAAAACCATAGAACTGGCATGGAAAAATTAAAAGGTCCTTATTCACAGATGACATGATTACATGCAATAGACAATCTGAAAGAATATACGATTAGAACTAATAAGTGAAAATAGCAAGGCTGATATTTAAAAAGTGTTTTTATATAGCACTAACAAACAGAAAATATTTTAAATAATACCATTTACAGTAGCATCATAGACATGAAATACTTCAAAAAATTTAACAAAAGATGTGCAAGATTTCTGAACTCACAACTATGAGACATTACTGAGAGAAATTAACACCAATTTAAATGGAGGGATATACCATCCTTATTTACTGGAAAACTTATACTATTGATTCAATACTATTCAATACTGTCCCGTTCGACATCTGTAGCAGGACTAGTTATTATTGTAAAAAGTGACTAACTGATTCTAAATTTTATGTGGAAATGCAAAAAGCTAAGAATAGCAAGACAATCTTGAAAAAGGCAATACTGCAAGATTTACCTACCAAATATCAAAACTTGTTTAAATGTAAATTGATTAAGACATTGTAGTACTGGTGCACAGATAGACAAATATATCAATAGGAGACAAGAGAGTGTTCAAAATTAAACCTATCCATATACGGTCACTTGGTTCGGACAAATATTCTCTGCAGTGCAGTCAGGAAATAATGGGCTTTGCAATAAATGGAAAGTGAAGTGGAAATTATTATTCCTTCCTAACAACAAACAAAAACTAATTCCCGATTAAAAGTAGATCTAAATATGGAAAGTAAAACATTAAATCTTCTAGAAAAAAAGAAAATATCTGTATGATCTGAAAATAAATGAAAGTTTATTAAACAGGACACAAAAATCAACATTATAAATCAGACTATATAAAAATTAAGAAATTTTATATGCCAAAGACAACACTTCAAGAGTGAAAAGTTAGAGGGGAGGGATGAATTAGGAGTTTGGGATTAAAGTATACACACTACTATATATAAAATAGATAATCAACAAGGGCCTACTATATAGCACAGGGAACTATACAAAATATCTTGTAATAACCTATAATGAAAGAGGATGTAAAGTGTGTGTGTATATGTATACATATATATATATAAAACTGAGTCATTTTGCTGTACACCTGAAACTAAAACAACATTGTAAATCAACTATATTTCAATAAAAATTAAAAATATAAATATATAAATAAATACATACATAAACAGAGTGAAAAGGTAAACCACAAATTGGGAGAATATATTTGCCATATATATACAGCAAAGAACCCGTATCCAGAATTAAAAAAAAAAAAAAAGCCTACAAATCAAGAAGAAAAAAGACAGAAAACCTGAATAGGCACTTCACAAAAGGAGATATTCAAATAGCCAATAAGCATATGCAAAGACACTCAACTTCATTAGGTGTTAGAGAAATGCAAATTGAAATAAAAATAATACCACTACACACCCAACAGAAAGGGTATAAATAAAAATTCTGACAATATGAATTGTTGGTAAGTATGTGGAGCTACCAGAACTCTCATTCTCTGCTGGTGAGGGAATAAATTGTTTGAATTACTCTGAGAAACCTTTAAGCAGTACCTAATCAAGCTGAAGATTTACACTCTACAACCCAGCAGTTTATCTCTTAGGTATACAACCAGCAGAAATGTGTTTCTGTTTTACCTGTATATCAAAAGACAGAAGAACTCATAACAACCCAAATGTCCATTAATAGTAGAATGAATTTTAAAAGATACTATACAGCAGCAAGAAAGAATTATTGCTACAAGTAACAACATGGATGAATCTCACAAACTAATTGAAAGGAATAAACCACACATAAGAGTATATAATTCCATTTACTAAAGTTCAAAAACAGGCAAAATTAATCTAAGTTGTTGGAAAGCAGAACAGTGGTTACCTTTGGTTAGGAAGAGGCACAGGGGAGATTTGAGGGGGGGGCGGTTTACGAAATCTTCACTTTTTTATCTCAGTGCTGGTTACATAGGTACGCGTACTTTGTAAAAATTACTTGACCACTTGTGATTCATGCATTTTTTCTGAATATATATCATAGGTAAATAAAATGTATTGAAATAAAACAACACACATTATATAAATGTACTTTGTAAAATGAAAAATATGTAAAAGCAAAATGAATGTCCACAAGAGTACTTTGTAAAGAAGTTTGATTGCTCCGTTGTAGGAACAAAGGAAATGACCAAGAGATGTTTGACTTTAAAAATATGTGTATCACTGAGTCACTTTGCTGTATAGCAGAGATTGGCACAGCACTGCAAATCAACTATACTGCAAAAAAAATTCTTTTTAAAGAGATGTTTGACAAAGACAGGAAGAAAGAAATATACAAAGGACTGAAAAAAAACAGTGGAAAGGAAAGGAGAGAGGGAGGGAGTGTCCAACAATGCAGTACAGCCAGGGATGTTCCACCTTGAGCGAACTCTGTCCTGCTAGCTCTCGGATTCACTGATATAACTTGTACAAAAATCCAAGCAACTGCGACAGTCAGTTAACTGCTAAGTACCAAGCTCTGGGCTCTTCTTCAGTCATGCCAAGGACGTACTTTATACCTATTTTATGGGTGAGTGTAATGAGGCTTGGAGAGGTTAGATACCTGTGCAAAGTCACAAAACCGGTAAAGACAGAAGCAAGGATGTGAATCCCTGTCGATGTGACTTCCAGACCATATTCTCAACAGCCACCCTCTCCTGCTAACACAGTAATCAATAGTTATCTATTTAGATATGTTTTGAAAGCCTAAGTAAGTAGCAAGGTCTAAGGATCTCCTGAATCCCAAACTGCTTTCCTAATATTTATCTTCCTTTATCTTTTTAAAAAATCTTCCTTTACCTTTGATGAACAGAGATGATGTTCCTCAGGAAAGGAAAAAGTGATGACACAGCAACAGCTTGACATCCCACAAAGCTGTCTGGAGTTGGTCCCTGGAAGTGTTTGTGGTTTGCACACACAGGTGACGGCAATGGGGATCCAAAGCAATGGGACTCATGTACACTGACTTCATCACTTACTAAAGGAAAGAGTTCTTTGCTCTGAAAACAAATGTGTTCCTTCCATTGCTCAGAAAGACCTCTTTATTCACAGCCTGATCTTGGCCTCAGGCTGATCTGGCAGGTGCAGTATCAAAACCACACTGGAAACCCTCTGAGTGATACCTTCATTCCCCTGTGCACTTCCTCCACCCAGGCAGCACTGTCCCTCACCTCATTTTAATGCTTTGGCCTTCAGTGTCCTACTCTTCTGGAACTCTCATTAAAACATGTTTGTGGTTCACCTACTGGGTGACTTGATAGCCTTATCACAGTTAATCCTTATCACACATCTTTGAGGTAGCTTATTGGATACCCATTTTGCATTGGAGGAGAGTGAAGGTCACAGATGTTAAGGGGTGTGTTCAAGGACACACAAATATTGAACGACAGAGCCAGGACCTATCAGATACTAGAGACTGGTCATTCCTTTCTACACACACCTATATAACACCCACGGTTGTAGACCCATATGAACAGCAAAACATCTTGGAAAAGAGGAAGGAATGTGAAAAAAAAGCAGACAAAAACCTTAGTGATCTGGGGCTAAATGAAGAACCAATCTTGCATATTTCAGTAGCCTCTTAAACATTTGTAATTGAATTGCATTAGAACTATTCAGCTTCATTTTACAATTATGCTTGTTAGACATGCATTCATGACTCAGGCCTTTAGTTAACAGTAGATACCAGGTACTGGGCTAAGAACTGGGGTGATGATGATAGCGACAATGACAGCATACTGTCTACCCACATGGACCTTACCATCTAATTGGAAAGTTAAGCAATCACATTAACAACAAAGAAAGTAGATAGCTAGTGGGAAGCAGCCGCATAGCACAGGGATATCAGCTCGGTGCTTTGTGACCGCCTGGAGGGGTGGGGTAGGGAGGGTGGGAGGGAGGGAGATGCAAGAGGGAAGAGCTATGGGAACATATGTATATGTATAACTGATTCACTTTGTTATAAATCAGAAAGTAACACACCATTGTAAAGCAATTATACCCCAATAAAGATGTTTAAAAAAAAAGAGTGTTGTCTGTTATGACAGGGGAAATTATGACCCTGATCATCAAGGAAAAAGTACAATCATGATTACAGTTCTGTTGTCAAAAAGGCACGAAAGTGTCAAATGTATTTAAAACAAGATATTATTAAAATAAGTCCAGGGCATTTACTTGCCTAAATAACTAGAAAAACGTTTGTTAACTTCTTGGGGATAATCAGAATAATTAAGAGATTATTGGGCTTCCCTGGTGGTGCAGTGGTTAAGAATCTGCCTGCCAATACAAGGGACACGAGTTAGAGCCCTGGCCCGGGAAGATCCCACATGCTGTGGAACAACTAAGCCCGTGCGCCACAACTACTGAGCCCACGTGCCACAACTACTGAAGCCTGCGGGCACCTAGAGCCTGTACCCCGCAACAAGAGAAGCCACCACAAAGAGAAGCCCGTGCACTGCAACGAACAGTAGCCCCTGCTCACTGCAACTAGAGAAAGCCCACGTACAGCAACGAGACCCAACACAGCCAAAAATAAATAAATTAATTAATTATTTTAAAAAAGAGATTGTTCTAATATGACAGATTATCTGCCTTTGTTTTACAGTAAAATCAAAGCTCATTAGCATGTCTGGTTCTACCTTCTGTGCCTAGCAGGGTAGTATGGAAAGAGCAAGGTCTTTGGAGGCACAAACACTGAGTATAAATATCAAGTGTGTCATTAGTATTTTTCTGGTTCCTATTTCTATTAGAAAAAGCTGCTCATAAGAATACAGGGAACAAGAGTTGTTGGAAGAACCAAGGAAGACAATGTGTATAAACAAACTTTGTTACCTATTATATTACTCAGAAATTTTTTTGGTTGCAAATGCCAAAAATCTAATTCAATTAGCTTTAAAATTGTATTTGTTAAAAACTTTTGTCCACACAAAAACCTTCACACAGATGTTTATAGAAACTTTATTCATAATTGCCAAAACCTGGGAGCAACCAAGATGTCCTTCAGTAGGTGAATGGATCAATAAACTGTGGTACCTCCAGACAATGGAGTATTATTCAGCTTTAAAAAGAAATGAACTATCCAGCCATGAAAAGACATGGAAGAAACATAAATGCATATTACTAGGTGAGAGAAGCCAATCTGGAAAAGTATGATTCCAACTATACGACATCTGAGAAAGGCAAAACTATGGAGACAGTGAAAGAGTCAGTGGTTGCCAGGGATGAAGGAGAGGGAGGTCAGGGTAAATAGGCAGAGCACAGAGGACTTTTAGGGCTTCCCTGATGGTGCAGTGGTTAAGAATCCACCTGCTAATGCAGGCGACACGGGTTCGAGCCCTGCTCCGTGAGCACCTAAGCCCGTGCAGCACAACTACTGAGCCTGCGCTCTAGAGCCTGCGAGCCACAACTACTGAGCCCGTGAGCCACAACTACTGAAGCCTGTGAGCCTAGAGCCTGTACTCCACAACAAGAGAAGCCACTGCAATGAGAAGCCTGCGCACTGCAGTGAAGAGTAGCCCTGCTCGCTGCAACTAGAGAAAGCCCATGAGCAGCAACAAAGACCCAACGCAGCCAAAAGTAAATAAATAAATAAATATTTTATTTAGTATCATACAGAAACTACTCTGTATGATACTACAGTGGTGGGAACATGTCATCATAAATTTGTCTAAACCCATAGAATGTACGACACCAAGAGTGAACCGTAATGTGAACTATGGACTTTGGGTGATTATGATGGGTCAATGTAAGTTTGTCAATTGTCACAAATGTACAGCTCTGGTGGGTGACGATGGGGGAGGCTAAGCATGTGTGGAGGCAGGAGGATATGGGAAATCTCTGTACCTTCCTCTCAACCTTGTTGTGAACCTAAAACTGCTCTAAAAAAAGTGTCTTTTTAAAAAAAAAAATGGTATTTACGGACTCCCATGACTGGAAAGCGTGGGGTGGATCTCACCTCAAGCACTGCTGGGCCTAGGGGCTTAAAGGATGCAGCCAGAATGCTCTCCATCTCTTGCCTCTGTTATTCTGTTGGCTTCGTTCTTTCCTATTGTAAACAGTCTTCTTGAGTCTTCGTACCTCATCCTGGCTGGCAATCCTACAGGAGAGACAGTCTCTCTCCCCACTTTTATATATATAAATCCTAGGGATCCTGGTTGGCCAGGCCTTCATCCTGTACCCAGCCCTTGAGTCAGTTAATGGGGCTAGAGTGAGAGTATTATTGTGACTGGCTAGGCCGGGTCACGCTCTTACCCTGTGGTGACATGGACAGGCACGGAATACTATGGACTATGTTCTGGAGGAGGGGTGACTGCCCAAAGAAGAAGAGGGGTAGAGAAAAGCATGTTGGAGAGTCAGATCTGCACAATCCACCGCACACAGTGACTAAGTTAAGATCTGTGGATTTCTACACACTTCACGATACTCCAGCTGTGTGATCTAGGCCTATATATTTCACTGCCCTATGCTTCATTTTCCTCATCTATGAAATAAGGCATTTCCTTTGTAAGCATTAAATGAAATAATAAACCCCAGATGCTTGGTACCTGGCACATATAATTGCTCTGTAGAAGGCAGCCATTACTAATAAGATTAATCCCCATCTCACAGACCTGGGAACAAAGGCTCAGAGAGGTTCTAATTTGCCCTGGGCCACATCCATGGAACACCCTATGGAGAGATCATAACAACAAGTATAAGAGCCTGGAGCCCTGCAGACATCTTTTGCACTTAGGGAATTATACAAATGATTTCTCATTGATGACATCTGGTCCTGAGGGAGATAAGGCTCACTTTTAGCTGTGCTTAAGGACAATCGTAGAGTCATCATAATGTCTTGTGCTGCATGCTGCTTTTATTTTTCAAAGTGTTTCCCATCAATTACATCATTTTACTCTTAAATATCCCTATGAGTCAGGGAAGACATTATCACCATTAGTTGTTGTTCTTATTATTGATTTTTTTTAATGCTCTGCTTGTTATAGAGCAAATACAGCCATTCCCATTTTTAAACTGTTCCTAATATATTTTTTCATGAATTCTGGTGCTTAGTTTTCTCTGACTTGAATTATTCTCTCCAAATTGAAAATGGCAAATGTCCTTGACAAATGCACAGCAAGATGGCTTAGGACGAGACTAAGGAGTGGGAGAGCTGGAAAATGGATTTTTACATACAAGCCAATGAATGACAAAATCTGTATTTCCCAATCCTAAACTTCTGCAGAAGCTGGAGTCAGGAGGACCAGGGAATCTGTGAACCAGCTAACACCACAAGTTAGCAGCTGTTCACATGGGGCCCAGACAATTGCCAAATTAATGCGTTTCTCAGTGTAAACAGAGCTGATGGAAAGTCTGGGCCTTGTGAAATCTTGTAAAGGTTGGGAGTCCCAGATTCTACCACTCAGCTCTGCCACTGACTAGCTGTCTGACAGTAGGAAAGGGACACCTGCTCTCTGAGCCCCATTCACTTCTGGAGAATGGAATACCAGGAACTTCTGAGGAAGGTAGGTCTGGGTGTGAACCCAGCTTCCTTATATTCTGAGTGCGTGGCAAGCCATATAATTATCTGAGCTCTAATTTAGTCACTCAAACTGCTTATATTTGAAGATTAAATAGCATCAACATGTACAAGGACCTAATACAGTGCCTGCTGCAGAGCAAGGATCAATAATTATTAGTCTCTCTTTCCCTAGAGCAAAACAAACAAGTCTATATATATCTGATAGATAAATTGATATATATATATATGAACATAGCATAATTATATGCATATATAATTACTGTGATAAAATTAAAACTTTCAGTTATTTAAAATGATTACAATACATTTAATATGCAATATACATTAAACATTTTATACTCTGTATTATTTCAAATTCTCAAATAAATATTCCATCTTCAAAAAGAGTATCATTGTGTAAAAGCCAGGGTTAGGATCACTCTATTCTCTCACACAGTAATTATTCAAGGATCTCCTATGCGTCAAGCACTTCCATGCATATAACGACAAGCAAAACAGATAAGGTCTCCACCTTGCATCTAATGGAAGTTCAGGCAATGATGACAAAGAACTGTTCCTCCCTGGAGAAAGTACCTAGGAAGGATATCTGGGGAACACATCAAAGGGCCACCAAATTCATTTTCAACAGAATTTATCCAGGTGAAAACAGAAGCAGAGGATTCTAGATAGAGCAAAGCGAACACAAGCATTAGCTCTGAGAAGGAAGCCAAAGAGATGTTCCCTAAGGCAGAATCTATCACAAGTGATCGGCCAGAGACAAGATCCTTATCTAAGTATATAAAATAAGCAGTCACCATATGATGGTCTACCTTTTCAAGAAATGTCACCCTTTTCTCTAAAACAATCTGTGTGCACATCTGCAAAAAACAGAAAAAAGCTTAGCTACTCAACTTGCTTTGGTAGCCAAAAAATTCTTGAGTAGGTCTCTAAAGGTAATCAGTTTCACAGCCCACCCATTGCCTTAAGGGAAACCTAGTTTCACAGCATGGTTAGATCACTCATCAGTCACATGTCTTTGGGCAAGTCACTTAACAGCTAGGCCTCAGTTTCCCCATTATCAAATGCTGATAGTCATAAACCAATTCACTGTTCTTTTCAACCACCCACATGAGACCAACACTTTAATGAAAAAGGGTATTTTGACGTCACCCCCTTCGCTATGATTTTATGCATTTATCCTAAAGCCTGATTTTATCATCAGCTGGTTACCATTTATTAAAGAAAAAGGAAACATCCCTGCATAATAAGACTCTAGTGGGAATGGTAAGGGAATTGGACTCACTTATAAAAATCAAGTAGCAAAACGATTTAGCTGTTGTTTCACTCCAGCCTGGGCTGTGCCTTGCATGAAAAATGAGCTCATCTTTGAATGTAGCAAATTCTGCTTGTTTGGGTAGTGCTTCTAATCGAGCCATATATATTTTCCCTCAATCACAGGAAAACAAATTGTCAGTGGCATATTGCTTTGATATTTCAACCATTTGCGGGATTCCCAGCCTCCAAAATGTCTTAAACAGAAGCATGAAGCATGAATAGGCCAAACTAGAGAAACCAGTATTTATGAGCCTATTCGAACCTTGTAAAGATTTGATCAGCAAATATGCCAATTGATACACCATAATGTTTTACAACTGCAGTTGTCTTGGTCTATAAAACTTATTATAATTCTGAAGGGATTTCTGCTTTCTTTGCAGACATTTCTGTTTTACTGCCACCTAGTGGTGAATATTAGAACTGGCAGTATTGCTGCTGGAATTTTAGGAGGCAGAAAGAAAAAAAAATAAAATAAAAAGACACAAACAAATGATCCTAAAAGGCATCTTTCTCTCTGTCTCACTCGTCTCGCCTTGCCTATCCAAGTAATCCCCTCTGCTTACATACATAAACACAATATTCCAGGCAGATTCTATAAGTCTCTTGTATGGCTTACGGACTATGCGGTAGAAAAAGTCCCAAAACCATTTTTGACAAAGAGCCCTGATCTTCCTGATCTTTAATATCTACCAGACTATAAGTAAAGCTGATGTTTTTACTCTCATTTGACTCCTCTTTCAAAAATCTCCACCAGTTGGAATGCAGTACTTAGAAGCTTCTAGACTTCTGACAACAGAGACCAAGACGGTGGTGGTGTTGAGGGGCCAGGATTGGCTCCTCAGGATGATACTGGGATGGCCTTGGTGGACTCACTGCTCAGGAAAAGCACATGGGGATGTCAAGCAGAGCTCCTTTCTAGGAGATTCCTAGGGCACCAACCAAAGGAAGCAAGAGAAAATTCCAGTCACCAATGTCCTGAGCATACAGAGAAAAAGGTCCCACTCTACAGAAGCTCTATGGCTTCCCACAGAAATATTGGTTCTAAGCCTGCATAGAAGTCTTGGGTCCCATTAGATCAATGATTTTCAACCTGAGGGAGTAGCATCCCCACAGTAAGCATGGGGTGGTGGATATTTTGATTGCCAATAAAAATATGGAATGGAAAATGCTCTTGGAAACTAGTGCTAAATGTTCTTCACAGTCCTGCACAATGAAGAATGTTCCATCCAGGATTCCACTACTGTCCCCACAGAGAAACACAGCATTCACTTGAGGATGGGGATGATTCTTCATTCCTTCTTTTATTCTTTGATAAAGCATTTTCTGAGTTCCTTTGTGTCAGACCTTGGGTTAGAATCCATGGATCGGCTATTAAAGACACAGCCTCCCTAAAATTTCAAAGGCTCCCTGTGGGTATTCCATTCATTCTCAACAACATGGTACTTTTGTTGATTTTCCTTTTCTCCCTTGAGGATATGGTAACTGATCAGGAAGCCACTTGAGGATAGCGCAGCCTTGTCACAGTCACAGATGAGGATGCCCACCAGGTGGATATTAATTACCTCCCAAGGGTGCTGTGGTCCAGTGCACTCAAAGCATCACACTCCCAAGAGACTCTAGCAGAGCCACATTCTGATTCTTATGGTGTTCATGCCAAGGTGGAGGGAAATAGCCTTCCTTTCTCTTGTGTGTTACACTTTGTCACCTACTTACCAAACAAGTGCTGCTTCTGTCTCTGTGTCTCAGAGTCTCTCCACATCACCTCCTTTACCATCTACTTCTAGCTATGTACAGTCTTGGGTATGTGGTGGGATACCTAAATCTCAACAAACACCATAATGTCCATCCTATTTCAAGCTAATTCCTAGAAACCCACATGAAACCACTTTATCATATTCCTTCAGTAGCTCCTCTCTACCCCTGGAAAAATCCCTCATGCAAACCCACTACCTGAGGCCTTATTCACCAGGTCAGTACATCAGATACATTAAATCCCAGTTTAGACTCAAGCTGGAACACTCCCTCCCATTGCATAAGAGCTGAATCAATGTCCTTACATATGTTGATGAGAAAGATAGAGATGGATAGAGGATAGATGATAGATATGATGTGATAAAACATCACATGTAAAAAGTTTGACACATACCAGGCTCTTAATTAAATTTAGCTGTTATCCTTAGTACCTTTTTGGAGAATTCTGTTGTTATCAATGCCATTTTAAAGATGAGAAACTGAGGCTCGAAGTCACAGAGCAATTAGTTCATAAAGTTAGGATTCTAGCTTATTGATCTTTGACTCCAAAGTTCAGGCACTTCTGACTAGGCCATACTAGCTCTACATTCCATTCTCAAAATATCTTCCTTTTATGTAGATCGTGTAACATGTTCACACCACATACAGGCGACTGTGTGTATACACATTTCATCAGTGTTCTTCTTTCCCTAAGCATGGCTTTCTCTCTCATCACATTCTGATAAGGAGGCGTCCTTTGGAAGATGTGGTCTATAATGACTAGACTGCAGCTTGCAGCTGAAGCCAAGTGAGGTGTCAGCTGTGTGTCGGCAGAGCTTATGCCCCATACAACATACACCAATTTGTGCTCCCCTAGAGATAATAACAGGCAGACTACAGAGATAAGTAGCTGTCTTCCTCTCATTATACGTTGTGGGTGGATAAACCGTAAACAATATTTCCTTCATTTGAAAGTTGTAAATGCAACAGATGGGGAAATTTCTGTTAATAGAGTATTAGAAGCCTTACGTATGTCTATTTTGTTTGTAAATACAATCTTGTTCTGAATCACAGTGATTTTCTGCAAGTCTGGGTGTGGTGGACATTACTAGGGCTCCTCAGTATCCATGTCCTCCCCATTTCCAGACACACAGAGACCATACTTCCCAGGCCCCGCTTGCATTTGGAAGGGCCACGGTACTCATCTGGCCAATGAGCTGTAAGCAGAAGCAGTGTGTGTGTGGCTTCTAGAACAAAGTAACTTAGTTCCAGATGGGTAACCTTTCAGAACTTTTTTCTTGCAACAGCCATTGTGGAAGCCTGTGTTAACATGAAGGTGCCACAGTGTCCACAGAGACCAGACTGTGGAGCCAAACAACACACAGAGGATAATTGTCCTGGAGAATTGCCCAAATCCACGGCAGAATTTGCATAAATAAAAATAAACTTTTGACTTTTGTTTTCTTAAGCCACTGAAATTTAAATATCATCTCTTAACAACGTAAGAGACATAACTTGGACCCTCCTGACTAACGCTGTGGGTGAGGTCATTTCACTCATACCATAAAATAGCATACACATCCTTCTGTCCTAATCCAAAGTAATATATGCATTTTAATCTCATACTCAACGTCTTCTACAAACTGGCCCAAACCTACCTTCCGAAATTACCTTCTACCATCCTCCAAGTGAAACTAAACACCATTCTTTGACCCCATCTCACAATTCCTTGCTCTTTTTTTAAATCTATGTTGTTCCCTTGCCTAGCATACTGTCTCTTCCCTTCACACATATCAAATCGCCATCTTTAAAAGGCCCAACTCATGTGCTAACTCTTCCAATGAAACCTTCCCTAATCCCACTATTCTGAAGTAATTTCTCCTTCCTTCAGATTTTCATATTTCTTGCTGCTCCTTCTAACTGTATATTTTGTATTATGCTTATTTTACACATAACATTATATTAGTTTCAGGTGCACAGCATAAAGATTTGAAATATGTATGTATAGTAAAATGATTACCCCAGGCTACTTAATTTCTACCACTGCACATAGTTACGTTTTTTTTCTTGTGATGAGAACTTTTAAGATCTACTCTCTTAGCAACTTTCAAACATACAACACAGTACTATTAACTATAGTCACCATTCTGTACATTATATCCTCATGACTTATTTTATAACTGGAAGTTTGTACTTTTTGACCCCCTTCACCCATTTCAACCACCCCTGCCCACCTCCCACCTCTGGCAACCACCAATCTGTTCTCTGTATCTATGAGTTCAGGGTTTGGGGTTTTTTTAAATTTTTTATTTCTATTTTTAGATTCCACAAATAAGTGAGATCACACAGGACTTGTCTTTCTTTGTCTGATTTTTTTCACTGAACGTAATGCCCTCGAGGTCCAGCTATGTTGTAGCAAATGGCAAGATTCCCTTCTTTTTTATGACCGAGTAATATTCATACATATGTCAAATCCTTTGCCTGTTTTTTAACTGAATTAATTATATTTTTATTGTTGAACTATATACTGTAATGTTTTAATGTGTCTTGCCGGAACTCTTTTTCTATTACAAGAGTATGTTATTTTTACTATATGTTTTTAAATGGCATTTATGACACATACAATTTTGTAACTTGGTTTTTAAATTTAATATATCGTGATCATCTTTACATGTCTATGTCTAATTACGTCACTTCCAATGACTCCTCTGTGGTTCATTACATGAATGTTCCATAATCTAAAATCTAATGCTTCTTTTTTTTTTAACATCTTTATTGGAGTATAAAATCTAATACTTTAAATTAGATTTAAAGTCCATGGGACTTTCCTGGTGGTCCAGTGGCTAAGATTCTGCACTCCCGATGCAGGGGGCCTGGATTCTATCCCTAATCAGGGAACTAGATCCCACATGTCTCAACTAAGAGTTAGCATGCCACAACTAAAGTTCCCACATGCCACAACGAAGGTGTGCACATAGCAACGAAGATCTCACATGCCACAACTAAGACCCGGCGCAGCCAAATAAATAAATATATTTTTAAAAAGTTTAGGGCTTCCTTGGTGGCACAGTGGTTAAGAATCTGCCTGCCAATTATAGCGGACAGGGGTTCGAGCCCTGGTCTGGGTAGATTCCACATGCCGCGGAGCAACGAAGTCCGTGTGCCACAACTACTGAGCCTGTGCTCTACAGCCCGCAAACCACAACTACTGAGACCATGAGCCACAACTATTGAGCCCATGCACCACAACTACTGAAGCCCACATGCCTAGAGCCCGTGCTCTGCAATAAGAGAAGCCACCGCAATGAGAAGCCCACGCACTGCAACGAAGAGTAGCCCCGCTCACCGCAACTAGAGAAAGCCCACACAGCAACAGACCCAGCACAACCAAAAAAAAAAAAAAAAAAAGATTTGGATTTAAATACAGGATTTATTTAAAAGGAGAAGAAAAAAATGCCACACTGCATCTATATCTTTGAACACTTATACAATCACTTCTTTTTTTAACTGAGGTATAATTGACATATAACATATTAGTTTCAGGTGTACAACATAATGATTCCATGTTTGTATACATTGAGAAATGATCATTGAGAGTCCAGTTAACATCCATCACCACACAGAGTTACAAAATTTTTTTTCTTGGGATGAGAACTTTTAAGATCTACTTACTCAGTAACTGTCAAATCTGCAGTATGGTATTATAAACTATAGTCACCATGCTGTATATTATATTCCCATGACTTGTTTATTTTATAACAGGAAGTTTGTACCTTTTGACCCCCTTAACCTGTTTCACCCACCCCACCCCGCCTCTGGTAGGCACCAATCTGTTCTCTGTACCTATGAGTTTGCTTTGCTTTGACTTTTTGTTTGTTTGCTTATTTGTTGTTTAGATTCCACATATAATACAGTATTTTTCTCTATCTGACTTTTTTCACTTAGCATAATGCCCTCAAAGTACATCCATTTTGTTACAAATGACAAGATTTCCTTCTTTTATATGGCTGAATAATATTCCTATATCTATATAGAGAGATACAGCAATCACATTTTCTTTTTCTATCCATCCATCAATGGATACAGGTTGTTTCCCTGTCTTGGCTATTGCAACTAATGCTGCAATGAACATGGGGTGCATACATCTTTTCAAATTAGGTTTTTCATTTTCTTCAGATAAATATCCAGAAATGGAATTGCTGGAAACATATGTTAGTTCCGTTTTTAAGTTTTTGAGGAATCTCCATACTGCTTTCCATAGTGGCCGCACCAATTTACATTCCCATTAACGGTACATAAGGGTTCCCTTTTCTCCACATCCTCACCAATACTTGTCATTTCTTGCCTTTTTGATAATAGCCATTCTAACACATGTGAGGTGATATCTCAACGAGGTTTTGACTTGCATTTTCCTGATGATCAGTGATGCTGAGCATCTTTTCATGTACCTGGCCATGTATATCTTCTTGGAAAAATGTCTAATCAGATCCTCTGCCCACTTATAATTAGATTGTTTGTTTTACTTGCTATTGAGTTGTATGAATTCTTTATATATTTTGGATATTAACCCCTTATCAAATATATGATTTGCAAATATTTTCTCTCATTTAGTAGGTATCCTTTTCATTTTGTTGTTGGTTTCCTTTGCTGTACAGAGCTTTTTAATTCAATGTAGTCCCATTTGTTTATCTTTGCTTTTGTTGCCTTTACTTTCAGTGTCGAATCCAAGGCCAACATTAAGGAGCTTACTGCCTATATTTTATTCTAGGAGTCTTATGGTTTCAGGAGGTATGCTCAAGTCTAAACCATTCTGAGTTGATTTTTGTATATGATGTAGGATAATACTCCAGCTTCATTCTTTTGCATGTGGCTCTCCAGTTTTCCCAACACCATTTACTGAAGATTCTGGTTTTTACCATTGTGTATCTTGGCTCCTTTGCTGTAAATTAACTGACCATCTATGCATGAGTTTACTTCTGGGTTCTGTATTCTATTCCATTGATCTAGACATTCATGTGCCTGTTCTTATGTTAAGACCATGCTGTTTTGATTACGACAGCTTCATAACAGTTTGAAATCAGGAAACATGAGGCTTTCAGTTTTGTTCTTCTATCTCAAGATTGCTTTGGCTATTCAGATTTCTTTGTGGTTCCATACAAATTTTAGAATCGTTTGTTCTATTTCTGTGGAAAATGCCATTGGGATTTTGATAGGGATTGCACTGAATCTGCGATTGCTTCGTGTAGTATGGACACTTCAAGAATATTAATCTTTCCAGTCCTGTATTATGAATATTTATGAGCATATTTTACCTCTCCGATTGGTAATCTTGAGAGGGGCATTCAAATCTGATTCATCATCGTATCTTCAACATCTCAGTGTGGTACCTTAAAATTATGCCCAATAAATATTTAATAGATATAGATACCAGTGATACTAATATAGTAAGTTTTATCATAAAATCAACTTAGACCATTTGGGGCCTCTATCAAGAAGTGTTCCTTCTCTCAACCACTTTCTTACTTCCCACCAAAAAGAGGGAGCATTATCCCAATCAGGCCATTTTAGAAGTGGGTGGGGATACTGGGCATTGAAAAGTCCTACATCTACACAAGGTCCCTCTTCTAGGCCATGAAGCAGTACTAGGAAATGAAGCAGGCTTCCTTCTTTCCCCACAAGCATTCAGGAATTGAGGAGTTTATGGCACTTGGGTTTCATAGCTGGCAGTAAGGAGATTAGAACTGGGAGGACAGTCATGGCAGCAGCACTGACATTTATTGAGAATGTAGGGTGTGTCAGGACCTGTGCTAAGCACTTTATGTATACTTTATCACTTCTTCTTCCCAAGAGCAGCATGGAGCTGTAGAACATGGTGGTGGTGCATAAGCACTGAAGCTGGACTGCATGTGTTTGAATCCCAGCCCTACCACTAAGTAACTGTATAATCTAGGACAAGGTATTGAATTTCCCTCTGCCTCAGTTTCCTGAATTGCAAACAATATTCCCTACCTCACAGAATTATTATGATAATAAATGTGTTGGTAAATAGAAAACACTTAGAAGAGGGTCTGCACATAAGTGTGTAACAAATATTGCTTTGAAAAAAAAGAATAATGTAGTTATTGTTATGATCCTCCTTTTACAGATTAGGATACCAAGGCATAAATGCTAAACCCATTGCCCAAGGACATGCAACAGTAAGTGGTGGAATTGATATTTGAACCCAACCTTCTGGTCTCAGAGTCAGTGTTCTTAATTCTACCATATACCCTCTTTGAGACCTTCAGAATCACTGGGCATAACTTATGAGATTCCTTTCAACCTTGAAATTCTGTGATTTACAGATGTTAAAACTTAAAATCAGGTAATGTTCTTAACAATCCAGGGCAGAGGTGACCAGAATGGTCTTTCTGTGATTTAGAACTTCTAGTCTGCAGTCATTCTCTAGGACCTTTCATTAAGACCACATTTTTCTAGGACTCTTTTTTTATACTCTAGAGGTTAAAAATGTTGCTTCAAGGAGAAGATGCAATACTTTAGAGTCAGACAGATGTGAATTTGAATCACTGTTCTACCACTAATTTGCTGCAAGACCTTGGGCAAATTATTCAACCTCCTATCAGACTAACCTCTACCAGGTTCCTATACCTTGTAACTTACTGGATACTGTCTCTTCCTCAAGGCTAAGGGCTCCTCCAACAATTTTGTTTATCTTTCTGCTATTATCTTCTTTCTCTCAGTGCAACAATTCATTGGTTCAGATGAATTGGCCTAACCCAAACTAGGCCAACCCTAGTAAATGGAACCAAGGAATTCTAGGTTTACTGGTCTCTTGAATGGAAATAATATAAACTCATGAATTGTGGGGATAACTTTTTCCCATGGTCTGGGATCAGAAAACACCAACATATAGCAGAGAAGAGGATAAATGAAGCCTATGTACACAGAGAAGCAGAGACAAAGGTTAAGAAAA
This sequence comes from Delphinapterus leucas, assembly GCF_059928025.1. NCBI lineage: Eukaryota > Metazoa > Chordata > Mammalia > Artiodactyla > Monodontidae > Delphinapterus > Delphinapterus leucas. The sequence goes on from NC_143129.1 coordinate 139,567,310, forward strand.
AAAAAAAAATCTCCATGTCCCTGACTGTGCCAGAGGCCTGAGTTCACTTCTGTACTCGAGTTTCATGAGAAATACCCCTTTCGCTATCATTGGCTTTAGTGGAATTTCTCCTATTTACCATCAAAAGTCCTGTCTAATCCAGCATTCTGAGACCAGATTCCTCAACAGAAAAAATAAATAATATATCCCTTATAGGAACATTACTGAAATTAAATGAGATACCACACATAAGTGACTCATTCAGTGACTGACATATTAAATAGAAGATGCTATCATTTGTTAAATGGTCTTTACTTATCATAATTCGTATTATGCTATTACAAATTATCCAACATATGTTTGTTTCCTTTCATATATTTAAAATATACTTATGATCACATACTACATGCCAGCACTGTGCTTAGAACTGGCCATACAATGAATAAGACATAATATTTACCATAAACAAGAGAAAGAGAGTAGGGAAAAAAGATAATAAACCAGTAATTACAATTGAGAGCAATAAGTGTTAATATTACAAACCAGGTTCATTTTGCAGATGAACAGCAAGCCAAAATGCAGAGACTCTGAAGTTTGCAGCAAAGAGGGTTTGTTCATAAGGCAGCCAAGCAAGGAGACAGAAAAACAAATCTCAAATCTACCTCCCCGCACAGAAGGTAAGGGGCTTGGGGTATTTATGGGATAATGAATAATGAAGTGGTAGGCCTGAGGCATGGGAAGCGGAGAAAGGTGATTGGGAAAAGGTGCAACAATGGTTGTTCTGCGCAGGCGTAACTAAGAGCTATAAGCCTCTGCACGTTCAAAAGATCACTGAGTGGACACTCGCGCATGCCCAGTTGAAGGGTCGGTGGTCTTATCGAGTCTTAACTGGCTCAGCTCAAACTAGACACAGCTGACTCCAAGTCCTAGAAAACAGCTCAGGCAAACATCTTATTGCTCAGGCTACATGCTGCTTGGAGGACATGCTGCTTGGAGAACAAGCAAATCTTAAAATAACCTTGATTAGTGAAGGCAGGTGAATTGGATTTAACCCATGGGTTCATTTAGACTGCTAGTTTACTGAAGAGAGCAGACCTACCTGCCTAGGGACACTGAGAACAAATAACTTCACAGAATTGGTAACATTCAATCTTATCTTGAAAGAAACAAGGTCATGAGGAAAAACATTTCAAGCAAAAGCAACAACTTCTGCAAAGGCATGAGGGATAAAACTCCATGGGAGGTTTTTAAGGAACTGCAGGCAACTTGGTGCAGCTTCAGTTGGGGAGAAAGAGAGGGAGAGGGAATTGGAGAAGTGAGTAACAGCCAAACCAAGGAGGCCATAATAAAGAACATGTGGGACTTCCCTGGTGGTGCAGTGGTTAAGAATCCACCTGCCAATGCAGGGGACTCGGGTTCAAGCCCTGGTCCGGGAAGATCCCGCATGCCAGGGAGCAACTAAGCTCGTGTGCCACAACTACTGAGCTTGTGCTCCAGAGCCCGCGAGCCACAACTACTGAGCCCATGTGCCACAACTACTGAAGCCTGAGGGCACCTAGAGCCTGTGCTCCACAACAAGAAAAGCTGCCACAATGAGAAGCCCGCACACCGCAACGAAGAGTAGCCTGCGCTCTCCACAACTAGAGAAAGCCCACGCGCAGCAGCAAAGACCCAACACAGTCAAAAATAAATAATAAATAAATACATTTATAAAGAAAGAAAGAAAGAACATGTATATCATCCTAAGGAGGAAGGCTAAAGACAAACCCTTACCATATACCAAATACTATCCTAAACGTTTGTTAATTCCTTTCAACCTTACATGATTATAGGCATTGGTACTACCCATGAAGAAATAAAGTTACAGAAAGGCAAAGTACCTTGCCTGAAGTAACACCATACTAAGTGCTGAGCCAGATTTCGTATCCAAGCAGTTAGGCCTTCCTATGGATTGAATTATGCCTTAATTAGTTGAAGTTACTATAACAAAAATACCATAGATTGAGTGGTTTAAACAACAACCATTTACTTCTCAAGTTCTGAAGTCTGGGAAGTCCAAAATCAAGGTGCCAGCCATTTCAGTTCCCGTTAAGAACCCTCTTCCTGGTTTGCAGAGGTACACTTTCCTGCTGTATCCTCACGGGATGAAGAGAAAGAGCTCTGGTCCCTTCTTTCCTCATAAGTGCACCAATCCCATGACCTCATCTAAACCTAATTACCTCCCAAAGTCCTCTCCCCAAATACCATCACGTTGGGGGTTAGGGATTCAACATATGGATGGGGGAGGAGCATGAATAGTCCGTCAATAGCAAATTGTATGCCACCCAAATTCACACATTGAAATCCTAACCCCCAATATCTCAGAATACGACCTTATATGGAAATAGAATGACTGCAGAGGTAAGATGAGGTTATATTGGAGTAGAGTGAGCACATGTGTGCACACAGGGAAATGCCACATGAACATGAAGGCAGAAATTACAAGCCAAGGGAACACCAAATATTGTCAATAAACCACTAGAAGCAAGGACGCAGGCATGGAAGAGATTCTGCCTCACCACCCTCAGAAGGCACCAACTCTGCTGACACCTTCTTGGACTTCTAGCCTCCAGAACTGTGAAACAATAAATTTCTGTTTTTAATCCACCCACTGTGTAGTACTTGTTATGGTAACACTAGTAAACTAATATAGGGCCCAAAGTCAACCCATGTAGTATGCTACATGACCTTGTTTTTCCAGAGCCATGAGAGCATTTTAAAGAGGAAAGAAACTTGGCCATATTTGCATTCTGTTCTAAAATCAGCCTGCTCTCATTCATCTTTTTACCTGACATCCTCCATTAGTCATAAAGATCATTGGCTTGGGTCCTGTATGTTTCTTTGGCCAAAAAAAAAATAAGTATAATACCCCATATTCTTTGCAACACAGCTCATCTTACATTCGTATTTGTCCCTTCTCTTTTTGGACAGGGACTTCAATGTAAAATGCCTCAGTTTTATAGATCTTTGAATAAACTGTTCAAAAGAGCAGTGTTTTATTGCTTCCTATTTATAATCTCATTCTGTTCTGACTTATATGGGCAAAAACCAAACACTGGAGACAATTTTTTCCTCTTCCTTAGTCTGTTTGATGGTAAATGTAAAATCATGAAGTTTTAGGTGGGGGCATTCTTTGGTCCCCTTATTACAGCTATTCATCTTTATGGGGGGTGAAGGGGAGAGAGCTGACTCTATTGGATGGAGATGTTTCTCTGGAATCTTTCTCTGGTGACTCGTAATCTAAAGCTGTTGAATTCTAGGAAGGCAGTTTTAACCGCAGTATTTAATCTTATGGAGACGTTTATTGCATAGCTTTTTGTTTTGTCTTGTTTAATATAAACCACCGGAGAGATGTTTCCTGGTTATGTCATTTCATAAAGCAGAGCGTGAAGTAAAAAAAAAAATCCCGGATAAGAAAAGGCCATTCCTTCTTAAGAATTCTGTCACAGAATCTGCTTCTCTAAGGGACTTAGAGCCTTAAAGCAATGCCAATAAAAACGTTAACATTAATAGTAGCAATAATAACAACAACAATGGCTAACTAACACCCACAGAGGAGGTGTGGAGTTGTGGTTATAAAGGCTACTTCTAGAGTCAAACACACCTAGATTTTCTTTGCAGCTCTGACTGTAGTTATTGCTTGTCTCTACCTTAAAGATAAAAGAGTTAAATTGTTTGTTCAAGGTCACTTGGCTAGGAAATGGCAAATCAAAGGCTCCCTGGGGTCTGAAAAAATATATCAAATTTCATCTAAATACCTCCAAACTGATAGAACAGCTGCATTATGGAAAGCCTCCCTCCAATGCCATTATGTTTCTAGTTAGCATTTATAAAACCTCTAAGTCAAGATAAGGTCAAAGGATAGTCTTTAGTAGAATATCAGATTTGATCAAGATCAATTTACTCCGTCAAGCTTTATCACAGGATTTATAGTGAAACTTAAAATGTCATTCAATCTTTTGACTGCGCCCCACATATAAACCTTAGCAACATGAAGTTTAAGAGTCTCTGTATTAGTCAGAACTCTCTGGGTAAAGATTAATGAGGCCCATCTCAAAATATCCTAAGTAAAAGGGAAATTTATCTCTCCTCTGTTGGGGAATTCTAGACTCTAGCTTCAGGTATAGCTGGATCTAGGCTCTTTGTCTTGTCACCTTTCACACACTGGCTCTATTTTCAGTTCTGATCTGGCTTCCTCCTCTTCTACTGAGAAAAAGGTAGTATGTGTTGATATAGATCTCTGCCAGCAGCCTCAACACCTTATCCTCACAGGTTACTAAGCTGTGGGCAGATAGAAGACTTCTTTATCCTCTGATATCTGTGTACTAACCATTGATGAGAACTGTTCAGCCTATTCAAGCCATAGAGCATGACCAGGTCTATAAAGAAGTAGATCCTTCAGTGGCATTGCATTCATTTCTTATGGCTGTTATAATAAATACATTATCACAAACTTGGTGGTTTATAACAACACAAATCGGAGGCCAGATGCCCAAAAGCAGTCTCACTAAAGTGAGACTAAAGTCTAGGGATCAGCAGGCTGTGGTCCCTTCTGGAGGCCCTAGAGGAGAATCTGTTTCCTTGCCTTTCCTAGCTTCTGGAGACCACCTGCATTCTTTGGCTCAGGACCTCTTCTTCAAATCACTCTAACCCTTTGCTTTCAAGGTCATATCTCTTACTTCCTCTTCTGTAGTCAAATCTCCTACTGCCTGCCTCTTTTAAGGACATTTGTGATTATATTTGGACCCACTTGGATAATCCAAGATAATCTCCTCAATCTCAAGATCCTTAACTTAATCACATCCGCAGCCCCTTTTGCCACAGAAGGTAACATTAATAGCTTCCAAGGATTAGGATGTGAACATCTGGGGGGCCATTACTCAGCCTACCACAAGCGTCGTCCTGGAAGGCATGATAACTGATGCAAACAGGCAAAGAAAGACACGTTTTATAAAAGAGAAACCAAATTATACAGAGAATGGAGAAATCCTTTTCAGCTTCTGGGATCTGGTTTGGCTTCTTGACAGGTAATTATAATAATGATGAGAGCCAACATTTATATTGCTCCTTACGTGTCAGGCATTGTTCTAAATGCCTTATTTATGTAACTCAATTGATCTTTACAAAACATCACCCTCATTTTATAGAAGATGAAACTAAGGTATAAAGACATTAAGTGAATTGAGTAAGATCACATTGAAATAGTAGAGCCAGGACTTGAACCCAAGGTATCTGATTCCCAGGCACATACTTTTGGCCATTTGAGATGGAACTTAAAGAATGGAGAGCAGGCTGACACAATGAGGAAACAGAAGGGTATTGTAGACAGAGGGAAGAGAATGAACAAAGGCACAGGGGCAGAGAAATGAAAGGCAGATTCAGGCCAGTGAGTGGACCAGGTTGAATGGAGTTTAGCAAGTCTGAGAGAAGTAGTGGGATAGCGAGTTAGGTCTAGCTTGAAGCCAGGGCACAGAAGACTTTGAAACCATGGACATCCTCCATGGCTGAAGGGAGGCCTTTGAGACATTGGACTAGAGGAGGGGGCTTATGAGAGTTGTACCTTGGGAGGACTGATCTGGTGACAACGTGAAAGCTGGACTGGGGGAGTGAGAAGGGAGCTGCCCCCTCTCCTCTACTCCCCTGGCACTTTGTATATCATAGAATATGCCCGTATGTCTTGCCCACTAGAGAGTGAGCCCTGGAGGGGAGCCCAGTATATCATCCATCTCTGGCAGCATGTGCCAGTAGATGATACAGTAAAGCACAAAACACAATACAGCTAGAGGGCAGGAGGCAGGGGTTGTGGATGCTGGGACTGCTCCTGCTGCTAATGGAAATAACACCATTCTGGAGTCAGTTTAAAGTGCCTTTACCCACATTTGCTGAAGACTTTTAGCATAATAAAGAAGGCCTAGAAAGTTTGGATATATGTAGGTTTATATTCAAATCTTGCCTCTGTCAATTACCTCCGTATGGTCTTGGGTAATTTCTCAATACCCCAAGCCTTGTATTCTTAATCTTTAAAATCGAAATTACCCCAAGCCTTGTATTCTTAATCTTTAAAATCGAAATAAAGTTATTTTATTGGTAATTGTTAACTTATAAGGTAATATTTATCTGGCTCAAATGAGGGATGTGGCAGGTGGATATCACTCAAAATTATTTTTTTAATATTATTATTTAATTGCATCACCAACTTACCTTTATGCCCCTGTTAGTACTTTTCCTCCATTTTGCAGTTGTGACACTGAACCTCAGGGAAAAGAAGGGATTTATCCAAAGCCATACAGTGGAAGAGCCTGGATGTGAAGCGACAAGTGTAAGATTCCCAGCTGCGTGCACACTTCATAAAGGAAAATGACGCTTAAGGGAAAGAGCGGGACAGACGTGACCACACAAGTGAGAGAGATGGACTTCAAGAAGGACGCTCACAGATCTTTGAGGAAGTTCCAAAGACCAGGTTTGAAAAAAACATCCAGACTATTCGCCTCTCAGCAGCCACACCCTGGGCACCCGCGGAGAAGGCCCCAGCCTCCCGCAGGTGGGCGATCTGGTCCCCGCCCAGCAACAGCCCTCTGCGTCCTTAGCGACCGGGGGCTGGTGCAGCCTCCGCCCAGGAGCGGGGCCCTGTGATTGGCCCGACTCCTGGGCTCCGGTCTCCCGCCCCACCCCGGTCCCCACAGGCTTCCGTAGGTCGGGATCCTGGGGAGAAGCACTGACCACGCACCCCTGAGCCGCCCTAGCGGTAAGGCTGCCCCCTCTGAGCTCTCCAGGGAAAGGATTGACACGCAGCTGCTGGGTAGAGAGGACCCCCATAATCACAAATTCTGGTCCTTGAAGTTTCCAGGTAGCTTCAAAGAAGTTGTAGGGATGGGGCTACCCTCGCAGAGCAGGTCCTATTGCTCACCACACACTAAGTGAAGCTAGGGTTTGGGGAAGAACCCTGGTCTACTTATCAGACCAGAGTACTGGAAACAGGTATGCTCTCACTCGCTGTGTGACCTTGGTCAAATAACACCCTCTCTGGGTCTTGGTTTCCCAGTCTGTAGAGGGAGCATTTGGATTAGAATGATTTCTAAAAGGCTTTCAATCTCTGAGAGCCTCTGATAGGGAATGGTTAGCCTGGGACCAGGTTTATAGAACTTCTAAGTTTCCCCTGGCATCACAGCTGTTTAAACATACAATGAATATCTAGAGCTGGATCTCAATTTTAGATCCACTGCATTGTTGCAGAAACAGATCAGTGATAACGAGAAAAATCCCCTTTTCTATGCACAGTGCTCCTTCAGATGCATGATCTCATTGGCTTATCCCTAAATCCAGAGAGCAGAACTGGAATAATTCTAGTTTCATAAATGGGGAAACTGAGCTTCAAAACTGAATTTGAGTTCTTCGCACGTCCCTCTAAAGCCCTGGTTTCCTCTCTGACCTCACAAGAATCCTGTCACTTGACTTGTAGTACAGGAAGGCAGGGTCACCGAATGGCTGTCAACCAGTTTTACAGCCCTCTTAGGTGGAATTCCCAACTTTGCTAATTACTGTTATGTGACATTGGATAAGTTACTTAGCTACATTATGCCTGTTCCCTCAACTGTAAGACAAGAATGATAATAGTAATTAAGAGTATCTTTCTCATGATTTTATTAGAAATACTGAAATAATAATATAGGTAAAGCACTTGGTCTCGCTATTATTATTGTTGTTGTTATTATTGACAAGGATGCTACAGCTGCCTAGTGGAAAATCCAGAGAAAGAGTTTTACTTATTTTCCACCCCCAAGGATTTGAAGAGGTTTTGAGAATTATGTCTTCAGTTTGGAAGACTGCCCGTGGATCAAATGCGTTGCCTGAGATGATGGTGAAAATCATTGGAAGTAAACACTTTTGATACCTTGTGGAGAAGCCAAAGATGTAAGTTTACTATTTGAAAAATACCTGTTTTGCTTGGATGATAATGAAGTTTTTTCTTTAATCCAGAAATGTACATTTTAAAAACGCTGTCCATGGAAAATTAAGTCATTAAGATGAAACAGTAAAAGTAAAATAGTGTTGATAACTTCTATGCACAGTGTTTTCCTAAAGTTTTCATCTTTGTAATTCCCCATACTCCTTAATTACTTGGGCTGATTTTCTAAATAGATGGGAAATATAAGCATTGAGACATTTATAAATATTAATGGAGCATTGCTGCTTCTTCTCATCAGGTTTGTAATCTACCACATTTAGTCATTTTTGGGGGGTGGGGAGGGAGAGGGGAAGGTTGTTAATCAAATTGTTATGAATTAAAGGAGTGGGATTGGTAATGAGTCATCAATTGTAAGAGTTTCACTTACTTTTCTTCATAATCCATACTCCTCCAATAGGGGCTTCTCAGAACATAACTAAGAGGGCTTTCTTCCTCTAAACTCATCACAGTCACACTTGAAGGGGGACATTCATATATCGCTAAAATTCTCTAGATGTTTGGCACAGAAAAGTATGACCAGTTCCTCCTTCCAGAGTTTTGGTGGTTTGCATAAGAAAAAGAAGATACTAGCCCTGCCTTTCATCTAGTAGATATTCCATAAATAGCAGCCCGTTAATAATTGCCTTTCCCTCCTAAAGTGATTTCCTTAGTTCTTTCCTCTATTTCAGAAACCCATAGACCAAAAAAATAGAGAAACAAAAAGATCTAACCTCATTGAACATAGGTTCAGAAAGCAGTGGACACCAAACCTGGCTATCATCAGAATCACCCAGAGAGTCCTTAAAAATAAAGATGTGGGGTTCAACCCAAGACCTATTAAATCAGAATCCCTGAAGATGAGGCCATGAGGACTACTGTTATGGAGTATAGGCTTTAGAAGGGCAAATGGGCTTTACCTCCCCACCAATCAGTACGGTTGCCCCAAGAGATTCCAAAGTGAGTACTGTAATCAATTAGTAATGTCTGTCATGGCACAGGAATTGAGCTTTGCAGCACGTGAGTCATACATTTGAGATCCCTACAGACCTGAGAGATGTGAGTTTGAATCCTGGCTCTGTGCCTTCCTAGACTTTTGACATTGAGAAAGTGAGTTAACATCTCTGGTCTCAGATTCTATCAACTGGGGATAAAATCCATCTATCTAGTAGGGTTGTTGTGAGGATCAAATGCGAAAAAGTATGCAAAACATCTTTCCAGTGCCTAGAAGTATATTCAATGTGCTTAATAAATGGTTCTGCTACTATTATTGAGGCAAATCTTTCCATGGATACAAGACATTAAGTAAAAAATCAAATCTCTTTCTATGAAACACTTGGCATCCCTTTTATATTCTATGCCAGGTTATCTCTGTTTTGTAGATGAAGAAACTAAGATACTGTGATAAGTGATTATTTCAAGATCTGCTGATCTTGACAAATCCCAGTCGTTGTCTAGAAAAGTAAATAAGATCAGTTGGAATGCCTTGCTCAATTCTCCTTCTACCTGGAAGACATTGCTATTCTACTAATTTCCATTCCTCTTTGAGGTTGTTTGTTTAACCCCTTCATCCCCAACCCCTTCCTTTTTCCGGGGGTATCAGAGTCTAATACGTTCCTAATGGGGGTGGGAGGTGGGGGAAGCATCCTTGTCCTTTTAAAGTAGAGAAAAATTCCATCTGTCTTATAAGAAGGTACCTGTATTTATTTCTCTTTATTCTTTAAACTTTAGATTCAGGAATTAAGAGTACATTACGTCAACTACATTAATTGGAAATAAAAGACAGTTCTGTTTCTTCTATGACACAGACAATAAAACAATTGCTATTTTTTTAATATTAAAATAAGTTTTCTGTTTCTGTTTCTATGGACTTGATGTTACTGTTGCTGGAATGACATAGGACAGTTAACAAGCTTTCCTAAAATATTTTTGTATGGTTCAAAAATAAATAACTCTCAAGAGGCTTCTTGTTGCTGAGTTAAAGACAGACCCACCACTACCATGCCTTTGCATGTTCCAAAGTCTGACTCTAAAAAACATTTTAATCATGCTACATCTACACCTTTCAGCCAGGGCTTCAAGAAGGTGTTTTCTTTGGGGTAAATCATTGAGCCCATAAGTAAAAAATGTACATAAGAAACATAAGTAAAAGCCAAAAGAAGAAGAAGTCTCTATAAGGAAAATCTGGATTAAAAAAAATTACAAATTAATAATGGATGGAAAAATAGAACTATTCTCGTATAACCACATTTAGTTCAGATTTCTTATAGGATGTATGGAAAAGATGGATAGTATATCAGACAGAGAAGTGATCCTCAATGTACAAATCAGTCTATTAGTTTGCTAGGGCTGCTGAATGAAAATGCCATAAACTGGGTAGCTTAGACCAACAGAAATGTATTGTCTCACAGTTCTGGAGACTAGTCAGCCGAAACCAAGGTGTCGGCAGAGGCCTGCTCCTTCTGAGGTGCCCAGGAAGGATCCTTCTGTTCCAGGTCTCTCTCCTTGCCTCTCCCTATATATGTTTCTGTGTACAGATTTCCTCTTTTCATAAGGGCACCAGTCAGTTGGCTTATAACTCTACTACTCTAGCATGGCTTCATCTTAACTAATTACATCTGCAGTCACCCTATTTCCAAATAAGGTCACATTCTGAGATACTGGGGGTTAGGACTTCAACATATGAGTTGGCGGGGAGGCACATAACCCATAACAACCAGTCTCCCATTTTACAGATGAGGTGAGACAACTGAGGCCTCAGTGAACTTAAAGTCAGGCCACTTATTAAGAATTAAGACTGGAATACCACTCCCTCCATCTTTTTTTAGTTAAGCCTGGACAGTTACTAACAGGAGATGAACAGAAAATACTCAATGCCTACTTAGAATACATATTTTTCACAAAAAAGATCAAGGTACAGGCTTAAAGAGTAAAACAGGTGTCCCTCAGTTTGTGCCATCATCGTTTTCCTCATATATCCCTACACCAGCCTTCCAACCCTGCTCCCTGCCTCTAATCTCATTCTCTCATTCACTCTCTGAATCCTTGTTCCTCAAAGGATAGTCTATGGACCATCAACATCAACCTCACCTGGGAGTCTGTTAGAAATGCAGACTCTCAGGCCCCTCTCCAGACATACTGAGTCAGAATCTGCACTGTTGTCAATTCCCAGGTGAGGCCTATGCAACATTCGTGTTTGAGAAGCCCAATTCTCAAGTATAGCTAGCACACCATCTTTTTAAAATGCAAATCTAATGAAGTGCCACCATCACCAGCCTCAGATTTGCCTGCCTCCCTCCCTCTGTGGGCTCCCATAGCATTCATAGGGATTATTGCAGTCTGACAATTTCCTATGCATTTCTGTGTTCCCCCCATTTACCTGTAAATTCTGTGTGCACAACTGTACCCTCAGCACTGAGTGCAAAGTCTTGTACATATTGAAAGCCTAATGAATGAATTAGAGTACAATAGATGCCAAGAAAAGGAAAGATCTAGAAAGACAATTCTTAGTGCTTTAAATACAAGTCTAAAGGCCCATGTTGCTAAAATAACACGAAGATATTACTATGGAACCCTGATGAGTCATCTGATAGCTGATCCAGAAGAACATATGCCAGTTGACTTGAGACAAATATCTCATTTTCTAAAAGGAGATAAAAGTTGGTAATGAAATCACAGAACTTGAGGCTTGTGGACAATCTCTGGCAAAATTACAGGCCAAAGAATTAAATATATTAGATGTGAGAACAAAACACAAAGGTGATGGTCACTAAGGGTTGGTGCATGTTGACTAAAAAACAGAGCATGCTAAACTGACTGCATTCTCTTTATTGATGAGGTTACTGCAGTGCAGATGAAGGGAATCATAAAGCACAGTATTGGTTAATTTCAGTGAGTCATTAGGCACATTTTTCTCACAAAGCCTTGAAATAAGGCAGAGAATTCTGGACTGAATAGTATTAAGATAGGCGACATACCAACCTGGTAGTGACTGAACAATGGATGTAAACACAATGTGTCGGAGGTGGGGAGGTTGAGAGGATTTATGTGTGACCCTGTTCTTAGTCAACATTTTTTGAAATCCCCAACTGAAGGAAGATAGACAAATCACTTTAGTAAACAGGTAAGTAGTAGAATGCTGGGAAGACTTGGCAGGAAAATGAGCGAAAACCAGCAAGATAAAATCAAGAGAAATGTATGTAAAGTATGTCTTTAGATAAGGGTACATGTAAGTGATTATATAGAATAGATGTTTGGGTTTTACTTGCTGTGAAGTAATAGAATACATACTGGTCTCTGGGAATTCCCTGGCGGTCCAATGGTTAGGATTCCGTGCCTTCACTGCCTAGGGCCCGGGTTCGATTCCTGGTTGGGGAACTAAGATCCCGAAAGCTGTGCAGTGCAGCCAGAAAATAAGAAATGAAAAAAATTTTTCAATTTAAAAAAAAATACATACTGGTCTCTGCTCCCACCCAGCTCCTGGCATGGAGCTCCTAAAACTCTCACAATTTCCTAAGAGATAAGAGTACTAGGAGTATCATTTGTTCTACTATTTAATCTTTGACCCTGGCTCCTGACACAAAGCTCCTAAAGCCCTAAGAATTTCCTGAGTGATAAGGCATCTTTTGTTCTAATGAGGATACTCTTGGTGGGATCCTGGGTGGCTCCAGGATGGAGGTTGGTCACGAGAAAGACCAAGCCATGATTAAAAGCTTGGAACTTTCAGTGCCTTACACCACACTATCCTCCTCGAGGGAAGCGAAGCTGGAGACTGAGTGAATGATTGATCATAACTACATGATGGAGCCTCCTAAAAATCCCAAAGGTATGGGGTTCAGAGAGCATCTAGGCTGCTGAACACATCTATGTGCTGGGAGGGTGTTATGTCTGTAGAATGCATGGAAGTTCCATGCCCTTCCTCAAATACTTTGCCCTCTGCATCTCTTCCATCTGGCTGTCCCTGAGTTGTATCCTTTTACAGTAAACCAGTCATCTAGCGAGTAAATGGTTTTCCTGAGCTCTGTGAGGCACTCTAGCAAATTCATCAAACCTGAGGAGGGAATTGTGGGAATCCTAATTTATAGCCACCCTGTCAGAAATATAGGTAACAACCTGGACTTGTGACTGACACCTGAAGGGGGCAGGGCAGTCTTGTGTGACTGAGCCCTTAACCTGTGGCATCAGTGCTAACTCCAGGTAGATAGTGTCAGAACGGAATTGAAATGTAGGACCCTCAGCTGATGTCAAAGAACTGCTTAGAGTGGGGAAAACCCACACATATTTGATGACCAGTAGTGCGTGGTAGTAGTAGAGAGTAGAGTGGAGAATAAAATGGAGGGTTTTCCCCTGTACACTTGGGTTTAAGCTCAGCATGAGCCAAAGGTGTCCAGATAGAGGAATGGGGGGTGGGGCAGGAGGCAGGCATCATACTCAGAACTAGACCTGTCACCTGGGAGTACTATGCTTCATCCTGGATGCCACATTTTAGGAGGGATCCTGGCACACTAAAGGTGCAAGCACTAAAGAGGTGGCATTATGGAAGCTCCAGGGTGTGACATGTGGCCTAGGGGAACATTTATAGAATCTGGGAATTGAGTTGTTAAATAAAAGAGGAATTGAGTCCCTTTCAAGAAACTCCTGTGAGTAGAGATGCTTCTGGTGAATAAAGTTGGACTCTATAGTTCCTTCCCATGCCAAGAATCAATGACCCAAAGCATTTTATTCCATAGTTACATTGCTGTTGGTATAGAATTGCTAAGCACGGGGGAAGCTGACTCCGAGATGTTATGGGAAAGAATAGCAAATATTTGTAATAATGTACATTGATGTTTAGAGCCAATAAACATAAAATTCTTTATTTTTCCACATGACTCTCATGGAGCCCATATTCTGTCACTTTTTAATCCCTCAAAGCCCTTCACATTAATACAATATTTTTGAGTTTCTTGAACTCTTTTAAAGTGTTAAAGTTAACAGTTTTAGAAATTAATGCATATATGGAATTGACATCTTTTCAGTTAACAAACATTAATTGAGTACTTGCTGAGTGTCAAGCCTTAGGGACACAGCAGGTTACCTAAAATTCTAGTGATGGGAGACATACAACAAACAGGTAAACAATGATCATTTGAGTGAGGATAGTGCAATGAGGAAAAATGGAGGAGGGTCATAAGGGTATATGGAATCACAAGGGATGTTTCCAGAAGGCATCTCTAAGCAAATGGCATTTAACTGAGACTGTGTAGAGATGAGTCAGAACTACCCAATAAGACTTATCCATGGTTAACTAGCAGTAAGCTGGCTAAGACTAGCCCAACTCTATCCCAGTGGGTGTGGCTCACCAGATTCCAAGTTTCCATAAAACTAGTAGTTTCTTCTTCCCTCTCCTGCCCCAGAAGAAGAGGCTGCAACTTCCCACAGACCCCAAGTTCTCCAGATATTGAACATTTGGCTTTCCCCAACAACTGCTACAAATAGCACCTAAGTTGAGCATCTGGAGTCTAAGCAGATTTTTTTGGTACTAGGTTGTCTTATGCCTGCTTCATACAAAGTGCCAAAGTGTCACTTCCCAGGAGCACAGCACCCAGAGATCAGGGCAGCTGCGTAGCTGCTGATTTTCCACCCATGAGAGTCAGTCTGTACCAAGCGACACCACAGGTATTCATCACCATCCCCGTGCCTCCACAGTTCTACACAGAGAGTAAACTATGGAGCAAGGAAGCTAGAGTTGGTGGAGCTAGTGAACAAGGGGAGGGGCATAGGAAATGAGATCAGGGAGGCCCTCGGGGCTCAGATCATGGGCCATGTGGTCCCTGGTAGGAACTCTGGATTTGTTCTATGTAGAATGGGAAGACATGGGAAAATTGAGAGCAGTGGAGGACACAATCGAATTTATGCTTTCTAAAGGATGGTTCTGGCTGTTGAGTGGAGTATAAACTGGAAGAGGCATGAGTAAAATGAGAGAGACCATTTAGGGGGTCATTATGGTAATCCAGGCGGGAGATGGTAGCAATAATCAATTATAGTCCCTACATAAAGCCTGGATAAACTTAGTGATTTAAAAATTCAAATACCTACTTATTCTTTTTTTTTTAAGAAATAACTAATTGTAATACTTTATCTTTGTTTATTGTATTTCTTGCTATATAATCTACATATTACCTTACTATCCATGAACTCAATCTGTCCCTAAAACAGAACGATATCAGAGCACAAACAATTGTCTATGTTTTCACAAGTTCAAAGAAATGAAGTAATATGCTAAAAATCATACTTCTCCTATGCCCTTTCCACTGTTTTTTTTATTTTTTATTAACCTCCTACAATAGGTTTTAAGTTATTATTATTATTCTAGACACTGTGAGAAGTAAAAAGGAGCATGAGATACTGTTTGGGACATATGCCTCCAGCCCAAGACATAGGCATAGAGCTTTAAATTAGAGTATAGGGCTTTATGTGAGTAAATGTCAAATCAATGGTATAAAAAACAGGTGGCCATTGATCTTAAATCTTGAGACTGTGAGGTAAAAGTTGTTACTTTACCATTTGAAATTCTACACTTCCAAAAATATAATAAATAGTAAAAGGCAAAAACAAAACACTATTTACAACATATTTGACAGGAAAAAATTAATCCTCTTAATGTATAAAGAGCCCTTACAAATCAATAGGAAAAAGATGATCAGCCCAGTTTCAAAAACTGGCAATAGATCTAGACAGGCAATTCACAAAAGAAGAAATAAAAATGAACACTAGATATATATGTATGGTTGGGGGAGTGGGGTGGGGAATTAACCTGAGTGGTAATGAAAGAAGTTTAAACAACAGTGAGATATTATTTTCTAACAATCAAATTGGAAATGTTTTTATAATGGAAATACCCAGGTTGACAAGGGTTTAGGAAAAAGAGTACTCATATGCTATCATTTTTTAGATTATAAAAAGCCTTAAAAGTGTATGTACTTTGGCATCAAATCACCACCTGTGAATCAATTCTGTGGAAATAATTATGGGTAGATGTAATGGTTTGGTTTCAAAAATGTACACAAGCATATACAAGTCTGGGTCCAGTAGGAAACAGATTACATAACTCAAATTAGGATGATTCAAGGAGGATTTGTTTACAAGAGTAAAAGAATTGCAAGATATAATACAGGAATCATGGGCTAGCAGCTGCAAGGTCTGCAGAGATAGGAAAAGGGGAATGTTATTGAGATGGAAGCATTCTGTAACTCAGGCCACCTGGAGAAAATCATGACCTTTGGGCAGAAGACACAAGTAGCTTGAGACACTCTTGCAGGGAGAACCAGTCTCCTGCCAGGGCCGGAATCAGAAGACATGGGAGCTGACCAGCTGATCAGTCCACAAAGGTCAGCTTCTCAGGGTGGATGAGGACGCAAGGAAGTCGGAGAAAAGGAGAATGTCCAGCAGAGAAGCAATATTTAAACTAGTAAAAATTTGAGAACAGTAAATGTTCCCAAATAATAGAGGACTAGTTAAATAAACTCTTGTATATCTATACAATGAAATACTATCTAGACACTTTAAATGTTCTTGTGGATACAGAAACATTGATGCGTAAGGTATCCACATTATATTGTCAACTGGAAAAATTTTAAAAGATCACAAAACTGTATAATCCTAGTTTGGTTTAAGAGCAAAACAAAACATAAGTTCTTGTATACGTACAGGGAAACTTTCTATAAAGAGATAACATAATACCTTGCCACATATAGTTTAACCACTTATAATTTTGAGAAAGCACAGATTTATTTTTATGCAGTACACTTTTTTTAGGACTTTATTTTTTACAGCGGTTTTAAGTTCACAGCAAAATTGAAAGGAAGGTATAGAGACATCCCATATACCTCCTGCCTCCACACATGCGTAGTCTTCCCCATTATCAACATCCCTCACCAGAGTGGTACATTGGTTATAATTGATGAACCTACACTGACACATAATAATCACTGAAAGTCCATGGTTTACTTTAAAGTTCACTCTTGGTGTTGTACATTCTATGGGTTTGGATAAATGTATAATGGCACGCATTCACCATTATAGTATCAGACAGAGTAGTATTGCCCTAAAAATCCTGTGCTCTGCCTATTCATTCCTCCCCTCCTTTCCTATAGTACACTTTTCAAATCCATGGTCTCTTTACATACCACTGATTTAGTTCAATCTAATTAAACAAAACCCCTATAGCAATCATTATTGCTCCTTGTTCCCATAGACCCTGCAGATGTATCCAGAACATGTTACAGAGAGAGAAGAACTGTAGGAGCCGTTCGAGGATCTCAGAGCATGGATGGAAAACCTGGCTCAGAGCTGTGCCTTAAAGCACGGAGATAATTGATGAAGAGGCCAGGCAGTTGCACAATTATCTTGCTTAGAAACAGGGGAGAATGCAAGTGCAAAGAACATTCAATTTCAAGCCTATAGTTGAAATTGTTGGCTCAAAGGTTTAAAAACAGCACAGTCTGGCCAGCTCCTGGGTATAATTCACCTGAGGACACTTTGATACAACAATGTTTGGGGTTTTGGGGTTTTTTTTTTCTGTAAAATGAAGGAATGTGATGCCAAAGAATTATGCTTTATCAGAGCAGATTTTAAATATGAATTAATCTGCTTTTTTTTAAAAGTGGGTGATTTCTATAACTTGTATTTACTATTATTAGTAAATAACAAGGTGGTAGGAGAGATTACATGAACTCTGTCTTTTTATCTGTTTAAATAGATTTTCCTCAGTTCCTATGAACTGTGAAATGTTGATCCTTCAAACTTTAGTTTTACCTATCAACAAAGAAAGTTTGGGGATCCAAAGGAAAGAGCACCCCTTCTGTACTTGGGTGATGAGAAAGGTGTTGATAAAGGAGATAGCACTTTAACTTAGGACTAAAATAAAATTACCATTTGTCATGGGCTGACTGGGAACCCAGGCTCGGTGCTAAATATTTTATACATCTTATCTTGATAAGTATTATTTTTCTAATCTCACAGATGAGAAACTGAAAATTAGAGATGTGAAATAACTTATCAAAATCACACAAGTTATGTTGGGGGTTAGGACTCAAAACCAGGTGTCTTGGACATATAGCTCACGTCCTTAGCCACCGCCTGAAATTATTTGTACATTTTGCACAACTATGGAAAAGACCTTCCTTTTTCATTGTCTATGCCATTGTTTCTCAAACTTCAGTGTACATAGGAATCATCTGAAGTGTTTGATAAGAATATAAATTTTCTTGTCCTGCTTTCAGAAATTCTGATTTAATAAGTTCAGAGTGACCCAAGTTTCTATCTTATTATCCAGCACCCTACACAATTCTTACCCGCCTCAGGTGGCCTGAAGTTCAATCACTGTCTTTTTCTCCAAGAACAAGCCCTTCATTCTATCTGGAATATTCTCCCACCTCTTACTTTCTCTTTCACCTGCTATCTTATAAATCAATTCCTTCATGGAGTCATTTCCACTCCTCTTAAGCAGATTTGGTTTGACAACCCTCTGTGATTCTATATCTTTTTTTTACATACTCCATTTTTTCAATTATCACATTATATTATAATTTTCTGTTTAAATGTCTGCTTTTCCCACTTAACTGTGAGATCTTTGAAGACAACACAACCTGAAGACAGTGAGTGGATTGGATGCTCACTGCAACCCTAAGAAGGTAATAATGCATAGCTAAAAAACAAGTAAAACAGAAGAAAACACCCATGGTGTAAATATGCCTAATGCTGTAGAATTGGACTTACATGTAAAAAGAAGGTTTCAGAAGAGTAGGTATGTTGGCATATCATCTCCTGTGAGTTAATTTATCTGAAGAATATGAAAACACTAATTGGAAAAGATATGTGCATCCCAATGTTCATAGCATTATTTACAGTAACCAAGATATGGAAGCAACCTAAGTGTTCATCAACAGATGAATGGATAAACAACATTATATATGCAATGGAATATTACTTAGCCATAAAAAGAATGAAATTTTGCCATTTATCACAACACGGATGGACCTGGATGCTTAGTGAAATAAGTCAGACAGAGAAAAACAAATACTGTATGTTTTCACTTATATGTGGAAGCTAAAGAATAAAACAAATGAATATAACAAGACAGAAAGGGACTCGCAGTTACAGAGAACAGACTGGTGGTTGCCAGAGAGGAGAGGGGTTGGGGGAGGAGCAAATGGGTGAAGGGGACAAAGAGGTACAAACAACTAGGTATAAAACATGTATAAAATGTACAGCACAGGGAATATAGCCAACATTTTATAATAACTTTATATGGAGTAAAATCTATAATGATAGTGAATTACTGTGCCGTAACCAGAAACTAATATAACATTGTGAGTCAACTATACCTCAATTAAAAAAGAAAAGAAAAGGGGGAGGGGAGGAGTAAGTCATACCAAAGAACAATTGGTGATTGAACTGGTTACTAATTTTGCAGCCAAAATGGCCCCAATTTGAGAAACTATTCTCATTCTGTAAAGTAGTATAGTGAAAAATGCCATGAAAAATACACTTTGGTTATTTTCATTGTTGTCAGAATGTGGCTCAATGCTATGAAGAGAGATGTGGGATACTTTGGAAATAACTTTGGGAATGTTATGAATCCCTTGTCCCTGGGAAGGTACAAACCAAAGCTGAAGGATGGCCACTTGGGTGTTCTGAGAGGGACTTTATAAGCCTAGGTTGGAAGATGGACTAGGTACTTCTATATACATTATTTTTTATTAACATTTTAAAAGAGAATCAAAATCCTCTTGTTTAACAGTAGCCAGTTTCTTTATTATGGGTATGAAGTTGAGGAGAAATGTGGAGGAAGGAGTACACGCTTTGGAGCCATACAGACCTGGGTCTGAGCCCTAGATCTCTACTTATTATCAGTTTATCAATGAGCAATTTACTTAATCTCCCTTATGATTTTTTTTCTCATCTGTACAATGATGATCATAATACCTACTTTTCAGGATTATTAGAATAACGTGAAATAATTTATGTGAACTTATACACAGTGGCTGACACATAGAAATAAGCATTTAGGACATGTTAGCTAGCATAATTACAATGACAAAGAAATAATTTGGGCATGGGTTTGGGAATTAATGTACTTTAAAAATCTTTCTGAAGACTAAACATCAATGATAATAGTATATGGATGGCTCCAGGGAGTAAACAAAAAAAAAAAAAAAAAAAAGAAGAGGAAAAAACCCTCACATTTCATCACAACAACATTTGCTACATTAGCACAGGCTTTACGTTTCAGCTTCCCCATGGAGTTTGGTGAGATTTTCAGCTGCAGTCCCCTCCCCAGTCCCACTTTATTTTTTATTTTGTTGTTGTCTTTTTAAAAGAGAAAAGCCTGGTTGTGCCAATTATCTGTTATTACTTCCAAACAAGAACATGCTTTCATTTACTGAAATTAGATCCCCGTTCACTGTGTTGGCACACTCCGGACTGTCTTCTCCAGAGGCTTTGAGGCCTGTTAGATGGTACGCAGTTGGAAATTGGCAGCACTGAACCTCTGCCAAGGCTGGCAGACCTTTAAGATGGCATCTGGTGACCTTTCTGCTGAGCCCCCTGGGTCCTCCATTTGCGAGTTGATGTTCTCACGAGGGGTGTAATCCAAATCAAATGTGAGATCTGGTGAGATGAAGTTGCATGGGAGGTGGGGCCAGTGTGGGATCTGTACATTGCTTTGGGCAGAGGATGCTACTAGACACCCTTGCAATGTTTCTTTCTAATGCTGAGACTCTGAGCTCTACAAAAGGGTGGCACTAAAGGGCTGATTTGCAGGAAGAGCCTAGTGTGAGAAAGGGAACAATTGGACAGTTTTCTCCTCATTTATTTATCATCCAGCATTACTGTCATCCTTCCTAATTGCCATAGTTCCCAGATGACACTAAACCCTTCACAGCATCCCTGAGAGCAGCAGCTGAGGTTAGCAGTACATATGAGGAAGCTAGCTGTGTCTTGCTTCCTAGACAGTATTGATGACATTTTTTTCCTTCCTTTGAAATGGCAAATTTCTATTTTCAATACTGCAGGTAGATAGCACACAAGCCTAGAAGAAAGAACTGTGGGTTTGTGAACAACATAACCACAAATGCCTGTTGACGAATTGTGCTAATAGCAGACACATGCCATTTCTCAGCTAGGGAGTCTTTCTCATAATTTTAAAGTGCTATGTATGTTGTTTGTTTTAAAAAAAAGAAAAACAGCTTTTACTTTGAACAGAGTTAACAGGTCATTTTTGATTTTACATCTACTGTGGCTGTTTTAACAGACAGTTACATTTAACATTTCTCGGGCAATTCTGTCCTGAGACTGCCCACAAAATGATTTTGAAGGTGATTAAAGCAAAGATGATTCATCCCCCTTGTCTTCATCCAGAAGAGTTAACTGTCTGCCCCAGGACCATTTTTGCTTTTTAATCCTGCACTTCCTGCATGCCTCGTCCTCTAATTTCTGTTCCTCACATATTCCCTAACTTCCATGGATCCTTTCCTGACTCGGAGCAATCAAGGTGCAATCAAGAAGACTTAGACCCTGTGGATGTATCTATGTAGAATTGGACAAATCGCGTGAACTGTCGGAACCTTAATTTCTTCATCCTAAAATGAAAGTAATACGAGTACCTGCCCATAGGGTTGATCTAAAGATTAAATAAAAGAATGTTTGTAAATGGCTATAATGTGGGTGCCATGTAGCTAAATACTCAGTAATACTATTATTTTTTTTTATTTTATTTTATTTTTGCGGTATGTGGGCCTCTCACTGTTGTGGCCTCTCCCATTGCGGAGCACAGGCTCCGGACGCACAGGCCCAGCGGCCATGGCTCACGGGCCCAGCCGCTCCGCGGCATGTGGGATCGTCCCGGACCGGGACATGAACCCGTGTCCCCTGCATCGGCAGGCGGACTCTCAACCACTGCACCTCCAGGGAAGCCCAGTAATACTATTATTTTTGCAACCATTGCAAACCATAGTTACTTATCTTTCTTAGGAACTTCAAATAGCACTGATTCTTTGTAACATTCACTTGACATTTATTTATATACCAATTAGGTAGATTTCATATTATTTATGTAAATTTTATGCCAATTTCTTTTAACACTTTATAGAAATATACCTATGTAATATATAAAAGTGCACATTACAAGTATACCACTCACTGAATTTTCACAAATCTCATTTACCCTTGCATCAGACATCCAGATCCAGAAACAGAATGGTACCAAAATCCTAGAAGGCCCCCTGATGTTCCCTTCTGGACTTTATACCTCCCCCCAAAGATAACCACTACCCTGACTTCTAGAAGCAAGTTTATACCAGTTGTTAACATTATTTCTGTTATTTTTGGACAGCAAAATGAAATGAAATTTCTTGAGGTCAGGGACCATATGTTATATGTCTTCTCTCATTGCAAGAACTATGTGTTATATATACACTCTTCTTCTAGCATTCCCATCTTGCTGTATTGCCATTTGATTGCACCTGTCTGGCAAAGCCCCAGCCCTGGACGAGCCCTGCTGTCTGCCTTCCTTGCATCTCCACAAGGACTACTGGGCATGTGCCCTCTCCAACTGATGCTGCAAAATCCATGGTCTCCAACCTTCAGTGGCTGCTCAGTTGTGCCCAGCCAACCTTCCTTATTTTTCTGATCAGCTATCTTCCACTCTTTATAGAAGCTATGTCAGGCCGTATGTCCTTAATTCAGACTTCCTACCCCAGCATTTCCTTTCTTGAGACCCAACAGGTAACCATACCTTGTATGTCAAAGAGAAAATTCAAGCTGTCAGCAATTTGGTCAGTCTCCTGTCGCCAAATGTTAAAATTTGCCTACATCCTCACTCATCTTCCTACTTCCCCACCCTGAAGTTTCATTTCTATCTCTGTTCTCTCAGAGATCTTACTTTGTCAGGGTTCACCTTATTTAATCAATGATATCCTCTCCTTTGGTCAGCTGGCTCTTCATTTATTTTTTGTTTGTTTATTTATTTTTTTATTTATTCATGGCTACGTTGGGTCTTCGTTGCTGCACGCGGGCTTTCTCTAGTTGTGGTGAGCGGGAACTGCTCTTCATTGCTATGAGTGGGCTTCTCATTGCGGTGGCTTCTCTTGTTGCGGAGCACGGGCTCTAGGCATGCGGGCTTCAGAGGTTTTGGCTCGCAGGCTCTAGAGCACAGGCTCAGTAGTTGTGGCACACAGGCTTAGTTGCTCTGCAGCACGTGGAGTCTTCCCAGACCAGGGATAGAACCTGTGTCCCCTGCATTGGCAGGCTGGTTCCTAACTACTGTGCCACCAGGGAAGTCCCGGCTCTTCATTTAAATATGTTAAAGTCCCTACTGTCTTTAGTTTCTTTTTTATAATTTTGGGTTTTTTTAATTGAAGTATAGTTGATTTACAATGTTGAGCCAATCTCTGCTGTGCAGCAAAGTGACTCAGTGATACACATAGAGACATGCTTTTTTTTATATTCCTTTCCCTTATGGTTTAGCACAGGATATTGAATATAGTTCTCTGTGCTACACAGTAGTAGGACCTTGTTATTTATTCATTCTATATACAATAGCTTACATCTGCTAATCCCAAACTCCCGGTCCTTCCCTCCTTCACGCCTCTCCCCCTTGGCAACCACAGGTCTCTTCTCTATGTCTGTGAGTCTGTTTCTGTTTTGTAGATACGTTCACTGGTGCCATATTTTAGATTCCACATATAAGTGATATCATATGGTATTTGTCTTTCTGTTTCTGACTTACTTCACTTAGTATGATAATCTCTAGTTGCATTCATGTTGCTGCAAATGGCATTATTTCGTTCTTTTTTAAGAATGAGTAGTATTCCATTGTATATATTTACCACATCTTCTTTATCCATTCTTCTATTGATGGACATTTAGGTTGTTTCCATGTTTTGGCTGTTGTGAATAGTGCTTCTATGAACATAGATGTGCATGTATCTTGTTGAATTATAGTTTTGTCCAGGTATATACCCAGGAGTGGGATTGCTGAACCATATGGTAATTCTATTTTTAATTTTCTGAAGAACCTCCACATTGTTTTCCATAGTGGCTGCACCAACTTACATTCCCACCAACAGTGTAGGAGGGTTCCCTTTTCTCCACACCCTCTCCAGCATTTGTTATTTGTAGACTTTTTAATGATAGCCATTCTGACCAGTGTGAGGTGGTATCTCATTGTAGTTTTGATTTGCATTTCTCTAGTAATTAGCAATGTTGAGCATCTTTTCATGTGCCTACTGGCCATCTATATGTCTTCTTTGGAGGAATATCTATTAAGGTCTTCTGCCCATTTTTTGATTGGGTTGTTTGTTTTTTTGTTGTTGAGTTGTACAAGCTGTTTGTATATTTTGGAGATAAACATAATAATAACAAAGCCCTATCTGAAATCAACATTGCACTCCAGTCACCACCCCATCGCTCTCTCCTCTTGCAACCAAAATTCTTCAAAGAGGTCTTTATACTTCCTACCTTTAGCTTTTTGTCTCCCCTCTTACCTCAACCCACTTCACTCTAGTGTCCACCTCTGTTACCTCAGGAAGCTCCCCTTATCAAGATTCCTGATGACGTACTTATGGCTTAACTCAACGGACACTTTTCAGGACTCATCTTTCTCAGCAGCATATGACACTGTTGACTATGCCCTCTCTCTGGAAACATTCTCTTCACTTTGCTGCCAGACCACATTCTCCTGGTTTCCCTTCCACCTTACTTAGAATTTCTTCTAAATCTCCTTTTAGGGCTCTTCCCTCTGTAAATGTAGGTGTTCCTCAGAGTTCTTTCTTAAGCCTTCTTTGCTTCTCATGCTGCCATGACTAAGAGAATTAATGTAAAAAATATACATACATCAAATCTTGGCCTTATTCAAATAAACAAGTATTGTAGCAATTGTTTTATGCTCACATAACATGACATGCTTTAAAATGGGTCCTTTCCACTGTGTCAATAACAAGAGCTAAAATTTATACAACCATCTAGGCATAAGGCATAGCTATTTTTTTTAATTTTATTTATTTTTTTAACATCTTTATTGGAGTACAATTGCTTTACAATGGTGTGTTAGTTTCTGCTATATAACAAAGTGAATCAGCTGTACATATACATATATCCCCATATCACCTCCCTCTTGCATCTCCCTCCCACACTCCCTATCCCACCCCTCTAAGTGGTCACAAAGTACCGAGCTGATCTCCCTGTGCTATGCGGCTGCTTCCCACTAGGTATCTATTTTACATTTGGTAGTGTATATATGTCCATGCCACTCTCTCACTTCGTCCCAGCTTACCCTTCCCCCTCCCCGTGTCCTCAAGTCCATTCTCTATGTCTGCGTCTTTATTCCTGTCCTGCCCTTAGGTTCTTCAGAACCTTTTTTTTTTTTTTTAGACTCCATATATATGTGTTAGCATAAGGTATTTGTTGTTCTCTTTCTGACTTAACTTCACTCTGTATGACAGACTCTAGGTCCACCTACCTCACTACAAATAACTCAATTTCGTTTCTTTTTATGGCTGAGTAATATTCCATTGTATATATGTGCCACCTTTATCCATTCATCTGTCAATGGACACTTAGGTTGCTTCCATGTCCTGGCTATTGTAAATAGAGCTGCAATGAACATTGTGGTATGTGCCTCTTTTTGAATTATGGTTTTCTCCGGGTAAATGCCCAGTAGTGGGATTGCTGGGTCGTATGGTAGTTCTATTGTTAGTTTTTTAAGGAACCTCCATACTGTTCTCCACAGTGGCTGTACCAATTTACATTCCTACCAACAGCGCAAGAGGGTTCCCTTTTCTCCACACCCTCTCCAGCATTTATTGTTTCTAGATTTTTTGATGATAACCATTCTGAACATTGTGAGGTGATACCTCATTGTAGTTTTGATTTGCATTTCTCTTATGATTAGTGATGTTGAGCATCCTTTCATGTGTTTGTTGGCAGTCTGTATCTCTTCTTTGGAGAAATGTCTATTTAGGTCTTCTGCCCATTTTTGGATTGGGTTTTTTGGTTTTTTGATATTGAGCTGCATGAGCTGCTTGTAAATTTTGGAGATTAACCCTTTGTCTGTTGCTTCATTTGCAAATATTTTCTCCCATTCTGAGTGTTGTCTTTTCATCTTGTTTGTGGTTTCCTTTTCTGTGCAAAAGCTTTTAAGTTTCATTAGGTCCCATTTGTTTATTTTTGTTTTTATTTCCATTACTCTAGAAGGTGGGTCAAAAAGGATCTTGCTGTGATTTATGTCATAGAGTGTTCTGCTTAAGGCATAGCTATTTTTAAATTTATTTTTCCTGATAATAAAATAACATTTCCTCATGTAGGAAAGTTAGAATAAT
This sequence comes from Delphinapterus leucas, assembly GCF_059928025.1. NCBI lineage: Eukaryota > Metazoa > Chordata > Mammalia > Artiodactyla > Monodontidae > Delphinapterus > Delphinapterus leucas. Next base: position 139,593,629 of record NC_143129.1, read on the forward strand.
AGTTTTATAAGATATAATATGATATAATATAGCATAATGCAATATCCTAACTTCTGTTAGGAGATACTTACTGTTTACTTCTGACATTTCCTTCTAGATATACTATGTACTCTAACACATGAACACATATATATCTATACATGAATTTATAGTTAAGATAATTATGTATTTTCATTTATTTGTATAAGTAGACATTTTCTTTTGTCATTAAAATTATTCATAACTATTTTAATGGCTCCATACATTCTCTCATATGAACATAGAATGAAATACTCAACACATCCATCTATTAAAAAATACTTAGAGTTTTAAATTTTTCTTTTTCTGCATTGATTTACTAGGTTAAAAATTTCAAGTTCCTGACTCTTAACATGTTTAGTCTGGTCATCCACTATAAGAATTATATCTATTTATGTGACCATGAGCATTTGTTTTTCTTATTTCCAAAGAAGTTTTCTGTATTTAAAACAATGCCTTGGGCTTCCCTGGTGGCGCAGTGGTTAAGAATCCACCCGCCAATGCAAGGGACAGGGGACTCAGGTTCAAGCCCTGGTCTGGGAAGATCCCACATGCCACAGAGCAACTAAGCCCATGTGCCACAACTACTGAGCCTGTGCTCTAGAGCCCGCAAGCCACAACTACTGAGACCGCATGCCACAACTACTGAAGCCTGCGTGCCTAGAGCCTGTGCTCCACAACAAGAGAAGCCACCACAATGAGAAGCCCGTGCACCACAATGAAAAGTAGCCCCTACTCACCGCAACCAGAAAATAGCCCACTCACAGCAACAAAGACCCAATGCAGCCAAATATTTAAAAAATAAATAATACTTAAAAAAATAAAATAAAATAAACAAATAAAACAATACCTTGTAATTGTTTTGACTTATGTCTTTAGTTATTAAACAACGTTGAATAATTTTTAGATTTTTGTTTTTTATTTAAATTTCCTACAGGTTTTTTTTTCCCTCTATATTTAATATTAAAATTAAATGGAAGACTACTGAGAGAAAAAGAAGCCTCACGGTGAGGCAATTAAGGAGAGACATAGAGCAGAACTGGAGCTGGCAAACTGCCTTGACTTTCTTCCTTTTCTAGTTGCAAACACTGGAAATACCTGTTAGACTTGTAAGTAAAAAAGATATGTGATAACCTTTACGGTTCATCTTTGACACTGCCGTTTCTTACAGTAAGGGTTCTGGAGCAGATGGACAGCTTATGAGTATGTGGAAGATAAAGCCTGAGAAGAGAATAACGTGGTCTCTCTATGGTAAATGATCCCTAGACAAATAACCAATGTTTACTTCTTCATTACGCCATGCTAAGTTACCAATGTTCCCAACGCCATACTAATACCTTACTTTGCTTATGCCAGCCTAGTGCAGATGGAGTCTGCCCTGAGTAACAAAGTGCAAAACTGTTTCTTCCCAGCAAGGAGAATGAGAACTTGAAGGCAGAAACTCAAACAGTACTCCAGAAATCAGTGTCTGGTACTGCAAAGCAGATTAGCAGAGACCCCCCAGCTTCTACTAATCCCATAGATCATCAAATCAATTATGACCCAGATGATGTGGAAAAGAGCAAGCACCCAGAGAAAAACCAGAAACCAGAGGACAACCAGAAACTCCTAACGGGAGCACTCAGTTGCAGATTTCTGGATGGCCAAGTGAGTAACAAATACCTGAACTTTTCTTGGTAATTGGCTAGGAAAATTGAGAGTTAGGTTGGAAACATAGACTCACACCAACACATGCTTCTACTAATGGTAATTAACACATTTTGCATCAGATAGAATTAGAATCATTTTTTTTCATCTGAAAATGAATTTTAAGGTCATTTTGTATATTGCATCTTTGCTGACCACTAACTGAATTGGTCAACCTGTTCTATCTGTGACTAACTCAGCGATAGTTATACAGTGATGTCACCATACATGCAAATTTGGGGTGTGCTAGAGAGGGAGGGTTCGTCTGCTTTAACATTACAGGAAAAGATCATTTATATTCAAAATCCAATGAAATATGTCTAGACATCAAAAAATTATCAGCCTTAAACTGTCTTGATATAAATATATTATCACTGCACTCTGTTAAGAATCAACCAAACAATCCACAACAAACTAACTTGGTAACGATGAATCTAAATGATTATTACTTTGTAATTAAAAAGCAAGAGTAGCAGCAATTGAAAACTGGACCCAAATCAAGACAAACTAATGATTCATTGGTAACAAAGTACCATTTCCAAAAATTGCTGAAGTTGCAATTAAACCAACATATAGAGGAGTTTTGTAGTACTGCCAAGCATGAAGTAACAGCCAGACATTTTAGTAGAATACTGACTTAGAGTCTGCAGTAAACTCTAACATAACTATTTTTAGTTTATAATTTTAATAGCCCTTACTAAATCACTCAGATGCTCACTAGTTTCCAGTCATGAGAATATAAAATCCTGTGGATTTGGGATCTTTTGCTCATGAGAACTCTGCAAAGATTAAACTTTGGAGTGGTTACCAGTCCACCAATGGACTTCAGACCATGTTCTGCAAGGTCTCAAACACTGGGGACTTCTCTTTTTCCTTCCTAAAATTTTTATTGATCCTTCTAGTTATAAAATATTATACACTCTTGTAGAAATTTTGTAAAATGGAAGAATATAAATAAGAAGAAATTAAAACTCAATCAAATAGTGGTATATTTCTTTCTCTTCTTTCTTCCATGCATGGACACTGAATATGAACCATTATGTATATACTCTTTATTATCCTGGTCTATTCACTTCATATCAAGAATTCTCCCCCAGCTTCAAAAAATCCATCCTAAGCATCATGTTTATTGTCTCTATGAGAGTCACAATCAGAACTAACACTTATATAGCATTTACTATGTGCCAGGCACTATTCTAAGCTCTTTACATATATTAACTAATTTACTACTCCCCAAGCACCCAATGAGGTAGGAACTCTTATTATCTTCAGATCATATATGAAGGAACTGAAAAACAAAGAGGTCAAGTGCCTTGCCCAGGTCATAAGGCTGAGAAGTGGCAGAGCCACAGTTGAGGCCCAGGTTCTAGGTCCTTAATCCCCAAACTGTATTCATTCTTTTATATGGATATAACATGGCTCATTTAACTAATCCCTTATTGATGGGCATTTAAGTCACTTCTAGTTTTTCTCTTATAAATGAAATTTTGTTTCTTGGCACTCTCCCTATCACATCAAGTTACCCATTTGGGGTACAGTTTCTGGATTAGCCATTGTAAAAGGCAGAATGTTCATTGGGTAGGCTGTTCTTGGACCTCCACAATCTGGATTCTTTGCTAGCTCTGTAGTGCCAGAGGGAGATGACTTGTCCCTCCTCTCCCAGTATTCAAGGAGGTTTCTGATGGGAGGCTCAGCAGGGCTAACACCCAGCCACCAAACACAGCAATACCTCATAGGAAGTGGGGGCCTAATTGGTTCTGTCTGCCGAGTGTATGGTCCTGGGCGGCCAGTGGCAGCCAGTTGCCTGGTACAGAGACCCTCACTACCACCTTGACTAAGTGGTAAAGGGAATCTTGCCACAGTGAAAGAAGTAAACCAATTAGAACTTCTAGATCCTTATTCCTTATATACAGATGAAAATAAGCCTTCCTGCCTGGGATGTAACAGGCAATCTGGACCAGCTGAATTTGCTCTAAAAGAAAAGTAACTGATAGAGACTTGAGCCAACATGGGTGGGGACAGGCAAGTATGAAACTCTATTCTAAATTACAGATAAATTTAAAGACTATCGTTAGTAGGAGGTAAGTAAAGCTGAAAATGTTAAGAGAATCTGTAGTTTCATGTATCCAAGAACAGTAAGGGTAGCTTAGAAATCAACAAATACAAACTTTCATTTCACAAATGAAGAATAAGAGGCCCAGAGAGCTTAAATGATAGTTCAAGGTCTCACAGTTAGAGCCTGGCTCTTCTCACTGCCAGCCCTAGGACCTTTTGTCTCTAAGTCCTCTCCTTCCACATCTTTGAAAATACATATATGTTGTTTACACTGCTTCTCAGAAGCATCAGCTCTGCCTTCTCTCAAAAAATAAAAAAAAGAATGTATAACTAGAAACAGACTCAGTAGCATAGTTTCAAAAATAAAATTAAAGTGTGCTTTTTGCATCTGGCAGCATGAAAATGAAAGTGTTAGTGTTTTAATTTTAATAATTATCACAGTTGATTGGTAGTATGTTCTTTACAAAGTCCTTCTGCATGTTTTATCTTGTTTGTTCTCCACAAGAGCCGTTGAGGTAGGTAGAGACACATGATGTTATCCTCATTTTACAGATGGATAGACAGATGTCAGGGACATTTCCACTTGATTGTGCATTGGCAGCTGAGCTCCAACAAGTTCAAAGCCAAACCTTTGATCCTACTCTTCTTCCTGTGGTCTGTGTCTCACAGAAAGGTCCCCCAACTCTCCCAGTTGCATAAGCAAGAAATCTGGGCATGCTTTCCTCTTCTCCATCCCTAACTCTGATATCCAACTAATCACTGAGCCCTTTAAATTCCGTCTTTTTTATGTCTCTCAAAGTGTCCTCTTCTGTTTCTTCTGCCATCATCCTAGTCAGACCACCATTACACATCAGTAGGAAGATTTTAATTATCTTAAAATAGGACTTATTTTGTTATGCTTTCTTCTCTTTATTGGTCAGCTGTGGTAGTAATAACGCTGTGAGACAAGCAAGCCCAATACTCAGTGGTTTATAACAATAATCGTTTTTGTTCACATCACATATGTGAGTAAGACAGCTTTTACTTATTCCAGTAGGATTTTCGAGGCTTGGCTCCAGACTGCAGATTTGGTTCAGGTCTGCTCTGTTTTTCTTATTGTTCTGAATCCAATGGGCTCCTCAAGGCAAGCTCTTCTCATGGTAATGGAAACATTTCAAAAGGACAAACACAACTGCATTACTCAACCACAAGTACATTTTAAGTCTTTGCTTATGTCATATCCACTAACATCCCACTGGCCAAAGCAAGCCACATGGCAAAGCACAACACCAATGGGGCAGGGATATATATATGCTACCTCTTTTAGGAGGAATTTCAAAACCACTGATCAAGTGTAGCCCCTACTTAAAACACTTGAACACCATTGTTTAATCATCAGTGCCCTAGTAGAAAATTCAAACTCCTTGACTTACTGTACCGACTCAACTCTGTTCACTATCTACTTCCCTTCAATCCCCACCTTTCACTAAACTGAACTTCTATGTCCCAAATAGAGTTCTGCTTTTTTTTTATCTCCTATCCTTTGACCATGCAATTACTTTTATGTGAAATTCTCTTCCCTCCTTCTCTATTTAACTCCTAATTACATCGGGGTCTCAACACAGATATCAAGTCTATCAAGAAACATCACTGTCTCACCACCAAAACTGCCTTTTCTAAGGTACATCTACATCAATTTGTGCATATGGCAGATGTTATTATACTATTAAAATAGTTTGTTTCCTTGTCTATCTCCTTCCATGAGTCTTTAAATTCCTTGAGAATATTCATTTTTGTTTCCAAAGTGTGTCTCTCTATATATTAACCCAAAGCCAACATATTATTTAATGGAGAAACACTAGAGGCTTTCACATTAGAGTCAGGAGAAGTCAAAGTACCCAATATCTCTGCTGGGTTTTACTATATGTTGGAGGTATTAGCTAATATAATTAAACAAGAGAAAGCAACCCAGGCATAATAATTAAAAAGGAGGAAAAACTCTTTTCAGATGGTAAGATTACATATATAAACTATCATAATTTCTAATGAAGAAACTATTAAAACAGTAAGAGGGACTTCCCTGATGGCCCAATAGTTAAGAATCTGCCCACCAATGCAGGGGACACGGGTTTGATCCCCTGTCCAGGAAGATCCCACATGCCACGGAGCAACTAAGCCTGTGCACCACAACTACTGAGCCTGCGCTCTAGAGCCCTTGAGCGACAACTACTGAAGCCCATGTGCCTAGAGCTCATGCTCTGTAACAAGAGAAGCCACCGTGATGAGAAGCCCTTTCACCACAACGAAGAGTATCCCCCGCTCGCTGCAACTAGAGAAAGCCCGCACGCAGCAACAAAGACCCAAGGCAGCCAAAAATAAATAAATAAATAAATTTATTTATTTAAAAAAAGAACAGTAAGAGAATTTGGCAAAATAGAGTTATAGCATCAATATCCACAAATCAATGGCTTTCATATATATATATATACACACACACACACACACACACACACACATACATACGTACAAAAACTAGTTAGAAAATAAAATGGAAAACACCATTTACAATAGAAAATAGATACTTAACTAAATTAACTAAATAAATAAATCAAACACATAGGTATAAACTGAACAAGAAATAATGTCCAAACATTTATGAGGAAAAATATAAAATACTCTTGAAAAACATGAACATATTTGAATGATGGAAAGACATGCTATTATATTCTTGTACAGAAAAAATTAACATCATCAATTTGCATCAAAATCCCAATGACCTTTTTTGTATAAATGTAAAAACTCATCCTAAAATTCATATGGTATCTCAAGGGACCTTGAATATCCAAAACAATCCTGAAAAAGAATAAAGCTGGAGGACTTATACTTTCTGATTTCAAAACTAACTGCAAAGATACGATAATAAAAATGGTATAGTACTGGCATAAAGACAGACATATGGACCAATGGAATAGAATAGGGAGTCCAAAAATACACCTTCACATATATGCTCAAATGATTTTTTTTTTAGATTTATTTATTTATTTATTTTTGGGTCTTCTTTGCTGCGCGTGGGCTTTCTCTAGCTGCAGGGAGCAGGGGCTACTCTTCGTTGTGGTGCGCGGGCTTCTTATTGTGGTGGCTTCTCTTGTTGAAGAGCACGAGCTCTAGGGTGTGCAGGCTTTAGTAGTTGCGGCGCATGGGTTCAGTAGTTGTGGCTCACAGGCTCTAGAGCACAGGGTCAGTAGTTGTGGCTCACGGGCTTAGTTGCTCCGTGGCATGTGGGATCTTCCCGGACCAGGGCTCGAACCCGTGTCTCCTGCATTGGCAAGCGGATTCTTAGCCACTATGCCACCAGGGAAGCCTGAAATGATTTTTTGACAAGGATGCCAAGATGATTCAATTGGAAAAAGACGTTTTTTTTCAACAAATGGTACTGGGAAAACTGGATATCTGCATACAAAAGTATGATCACCATATACAAAAATTAACTCAAAACAAATCTATGACTTAAATTTAAGATCTAAACCTATAAAACTCTTAAAAGGAAAAATAGGGAAAAACCTTCACATTAGATCTGGCAATGATTTCTTGGATCTGACCCCAAAGGCACAGGCACCAGAATAAAAAATTGACAAACTGGATTTCATGAAAATTTTAAAATGTTGTGCATCAAGAGACACTATCAAGAGAGTAGAAAGGCAGCCCACAGAATGGGAGAAAATATGTGCAAAACATAAATCTGATCAGGGGATTAATGTCCAGAATATATAGAGAAATCCTAAAGCTCAAAAACAACAACAAAAACAACCTGATTCAAAAATGGGCAAAGGCCTTGTATAGACATTTCTCCAAAGAAGATACACAATGACCAATACGCACATGAAAAGATATTCAACATCACTATCACATTAGCGAAATGCAAATCAAAACTAGAATGAGGTACCACCTCACACGCATTAGGATAGCTACTAGTAAAAAAAAAAAAAATGAAAGAAAGGAAAAAAACAGAAAATAACAATGTTGGCAAGGATATAGAGAAATTGGAACGCTTGTGCACTGTTAGTGAGAATGTAATATGGTACAGCCGCTGTGCAGCAGTTTCTCAAAAAGTTAAAAATAGAATTACCATTAGGTCCAGCTAGTCCACTTCTGGTAATACACAAAAGAGTTGAAAGGAAGGTCTCAAGGAGATATTTGTACAGCCATGTTCATAGCAGCATTATCACAATAGCTAAAATGGAGAAGAAACCCAAATGTCCATCACCAGATGAATGGATAAGCAAAATGTGGTGTATGCCTACAATGGAATATTATTCAGCCTTAAAAATGTAGGAAAGTCTGATACAGGCTACAACACGGATAATTTTCACATTTGCTAAGTGAAATAAGCCTGTTACAAAAAGGCAAATACTGTATGTTCCACTTATACAAGATACTCAGAATAGTCAAATCATAGGGACAGAAAGTAGAATGGTGGTGCCAGGGCCTGAGGGGAGGAGGGAATAGGCAGTTGTTTAATAGGTATAGAGTTTCAGTTTTGTATGATAAAAAGAGTTCTGTGGGTGCATGGTGGTGATGGTTGCACAATAACATGAGTAGACTTAATACCACTGAACTGTGCACTTAAAAATGGTGAAGATAATGAATTTTATGTCATGTGTATTTTACCACAATTCTGAAGAATGGGAAAAAACATGAACAAAATCAAGATGTCAAATCCTCCCTGAGGTAATTTATAAACTTAATGTGATTCCAGTAAAACTAGTATCAGATTTTTGTTTTGTAAATAGTCAAATTGGTTATAAAGTTAATTTGAAATAATAAACAAGCAAGAATAGTCAGTAAAACCCTGAATAGAAAAGCAGTGGGTACATGGCTAGCATTACCAGATATAAAATGTAAAATCTCTGTCTCTAAAATAGTGTTATTTTGGCACATAAATAGATGAGACTAATAGAATTGAAAAAAAAAGTGAAGAAATAGACCCAATGGCATATTGCAATTTTGTGTATAATAAAGATGACATCACAAATTAGTAGGGAAAACATAGACTTTTTAATAAGCAATATAGGATTATCTAGCCACAGAGAACATTTTAAATCATGTATATTCTTCACATATTATACATGTAACGATATATACCAGGATGTATTCCAAATGGATCAGGGATTTAATATAAAAAATAACTGCACAGTAGTACAAGAAAATGGGCAATTTCCTCTATAATCTGAGATAAGGGAAAATTTTCTCAACTGTGACTCAACATGCAGATACAATAAGGAAAAACGTGATAATTTTGATTACATATATGTGGCCAGAACCACCATCCGCAAAGCACATAGATACTTAACAAACTGGGGGAAATATCTGCAACTTATGTCATAGATAAATATATCCCTAACAGAATCTTCTGTCTAAAAATTAAGAAGAAAAAAGACAGTAAACTATTAGAAAAATGAACAAAATATAGGAACAGACAGGTCACAGAATGATAAATATAAATGACCCTTAAACATATCAAAAGATACAGCCTTGCTCTTAATAAAAGGAATGTAAGTTAAAACCACCTTGAGATATAATTTCTCACCTATTACACTGGCAAAAGTCCAGAAAATTGACAACATACTTTGTTAGAAGGTAGAGGAAATTTAAAATGGAACAACCACTTTGGAAGGAAATTAGGCAATAATCAGCAAAGCTACTTATGTATGAATTTTTTGACATGAAAATCTCACTTTCAGAAATCTATCCCAAAGGTATATATCCCAAAGGTATACTGGAAATATGTTTAACAATTTATGTAGAAGGTATTCGTTGCAGCATTACTGATTATATCAAAAACTGTAAACAACCTAAATTTCCATCAATAAGGGACAGGTTGAAAAAACTAAGGTACATCCATACATGGAGTATTATAAAAACTTTAATAAAACTGTAGAAAGTAATGATGAATCTCACTATATATATGAATCATATATATACACACATATATATAATTGTATGGCTATATACATACTATATATCATTGTATGGAATAATATAGCTAGATATACTATTAATTAAACAAAAGCAAAGTGAAGAAAAGTATGTAGATTATGCTTCTAAATATCTATTATTGCTTATGTTTTTAAAAATGAAAGAATTAATGAAAACTTTTTTTTTAAAACATGGTTCCCTATTGGGACTAGAGGGAATATAATGGAGGGATCAAGAATAGAAACCACAAATCTCTGACTAAATCTTGTTCTGTAGATTTGGCTTTGGAACTATTTAAATATTTTACATAAATATAAAACTAACTTAAATGTTTAAAAAAATCAAGCCCTAAAAATTGAAAACAAAATAAAGTAAGTCTGTTTTAGTTATCTATTGCTGCATAACAAGTTATCTGAAAAGGTGACCACTTAAACCAATAACCATATATTATCTCTCACTGTTTCTGAGGGACAAGAATCCAGGAATAGCTTAGATGAGTAGTTCTCGCTCAAGGTCTCCCATGAAATTTCATGCCAAATGTCAGCAGGAATGCAGTCACCTGAAGGTTTACCCAGGGCTAGAAGATCCACTTCTAGGCCCCTTTGAGTGGCTATTGACAGAGGCCTCAGTTACTTGCTGGCTGTGGCCAGAGATATTGTCTGTTTTCAATTTGGGCTTCTCCATAGGGCTGCTTGTGACATGGTATCTGGCTTTCCCAAGATAAGTTATCCCAGAAAGAGAGAGAGAGAGTGAGCATGTGTGTGCACAGCCAAAACTGAAGCCCCAATGTCTTAATAACCTAATCTCAGAAGTGGCATACCATCACTTGTACAGTGTTCTTCTATTGGTTATCCAAACTAATTCTAATTAAGTGTGGAAGGGAAGGCCTGCATAAGAACATGAGTACTAGGAGGCAGGGATCACTGGGCCCGCCTTGGAGACTAGCTACCACATGAACCTATGTATTAATTGACAGCAAAACCAAAGAGCGTGGAACTATTGTAAATAACTTTAAAACATAATAACTTCACTGTATGTCTCTAGTGGGGTATATACTCTAAGGAAAATTTTTTTGAAAAAATACCTTTAAAGGTTTTCAGTAACCATTATGTTGATATTGTTCTTCTGTATGTGTATTGGGGGATAAAGCAAATGAGTCACCATCTTGGTGGTTTTGGGACTTGGAATTTCTAGTGTAGGAGAAATGAAATATAATATTGATGAGACAATATAAAACTATACTCCTACGTCTGATTTGGAAATATCAGTGTGAACTCTTTTTAAAAAAAAATACATTTCCTAGCCTTGTCCATTGAAAAATGTAGAAACAATCCCATGTAAATGAGCACCCTACCACCTGCATTGTGTTCAGTAAATTCTAAAGGCTGATTCCAGCTTTGAGCCTGTAACATCTGCTTACACCAAAAACATGTGAAAAGAAAGGTAGGAGGGTAGGAAGAACTAGAAATTTTTTTTTTTTTTTTTTGGCTGCATTGTATCTTCGCTGCTGCATGAGAGCTTTCTCTAGTTGCAGCGAGTAGAGGCTACTCTTCATTGTGGTGCACGGGCTCTAGGCTTCAGTAATTGTGGTGCACAGGCTTAGTTGCTCCACGGCATGTGGGATCTTCCCAGCAGGGCTTGAACCCATGTCCCCTGCACTGGCAGGTAGATTCTTAACCACTGCACCACCAGGGAAGTCCAGGAAGAACTAGAAATTTTAAAAGATGTAAGTGATATTAGCCAGTTGCAATATGTGGATATTATTTGGCTCCTGATTTGAATAAACAAACTAATAATACTATTTATCAGATAACTGGGGGATTTTGAACACTCACTAGGTAGTTGATGATATTAAGGAATTACTGTTAATAAGGAATTTTTTAGTGTAATAATGTAATTGTGGTTATGTTAGCAAAGAATCTTTATCATTTGGTCAGTGGTTCACAAATTTTATTGTGCATTAGAATTACTGGAGTACTTCTTAAAACACAGATTTCTAGGCTCCCAACCCTAGAAATTCTCATTCAGTGGGTCTAGGGTTGGTCTTGAGAATTCACATTTCTAACAAGTTTCCAGGTGGTGCTGAGGCTTGTGACCCAAGGACCACACTGTAAAACTCACTGCTTTATAAATACATGCTAAAACAATGCAGATGAAATAATACACTGTCTGGGGTTCACGTCATCTCTGGTGGGGGGTGATGTGGACATAAAAAAACAAGGTTTCCAGTTGATAACTGAAGCTTGGTGATGAGTATACGGAGTTTCATCATACTATTCTCGCTACATGTGCCTATGTGTAAAGTTTTCCATAATTAGAAGTTAAAATTTAAATAAAATATAAATTCTACAAAAATAAATAAGCCAAATGATTAACTCTAATATTTACTGTATTCATATGTTTAAACTATATATTCAAATCATATATATATTAATTTGGAAATACTATTTTTTCAATTCTACATTTCTCAAAAACTATCAGATATTTTACATGCATCTTTCTCATGGTTGTATTTATTATCACTAGTGTGCTTTTTTGAGCCATTTAGCAGCCTTCTAGAATGCATCAAGACCTTGGCCTAAGTTATTTAAGAAATAGAACTTTTCAACTCTGCATTTAATGCTGTCTCTGTAAATTTTCACCCAAGTCACAGCTATCCATTGCCTAATATTAAGACAGTTTGTTGTGTTCACTTGTCTTGGTGCAGAGTATTCATGTCTTCTACAATATAGCCACTTAAAAATAGTTTTATTTATAAGCCATCTCTTTAAAAGAATTGTTTACACTTCCAACACTTTCAAGTTCTAACGCCCAAGGACAGTTGCTGAATCTGTGTTAAATTTCTCTGCTTCATTTGTACCGATTCTCTGAGGTCAATATTACAAAACTAGCATCGCTCAAAGTCATTTCAGGCTACTGTGTTATCCATTCCCAAGCAGTATTTTGTGATTCAAAGTAAAACAAATGAGTGTTCTGCCTATGTTTTCCTCTAAGAGTTTGATAGTTTCTGGCCTTACATTTAGGTCTTTAATCCATTTTGAGCTTATTTTTGTGTATGGTGTTAGAGAGTGATCTAATCCAAAAATGGGCAGAAGACCTAAATAGACATTTCTCCAAAGAAGGTATACAGACTGCCAACAAACACATGGAAGAATGCTCAACATCATTAATCATTAGAGAAATGCAAATCAAAACTACAATGAGATACCATCTCACACCAGTCAGAATGGCCATCATCAAAAAATCTAGAAACAATAAATGCTGGAGAGGGTGTGGAGAAAAGGGGACACTCTTGCACTGCTGGTGGGAATGTGAATTGGTACAGCCATTATGGAGAACAGTATGGAGGTTCCTTAAAAAACTACAAATAGTACTACCATATGACCCAGAAAACCCACTACTGGGCATATACCCTTAGAAAACCATAATTCAAAAAGAGTCATGTACCAAAATGTTCATTGCAGCTCTATTTACAATAGCCAGGAGATGGAAACAACCTAAGTGTCCATCATTGGATGAATGGATAAAGAAGATGTGGCACATATATACAATGGAATATTACTCAGCCATAAAAAGAAATGAAATTGAGGTATTTGTAATGAGGTGGGTGGACCTAGAGTCTGTCATACAGAGTGAAGTAAGTCAGAAAGAGAAAGACAAATACCGTATGCTAACACATATATATGGAATTTAGGGAAAAAAATGTCATGAAGAACCTAGGGGTTAGACAGGAATAAAGACACAGACCTACTAGAGAATGGACTTGAGGATATGGGGAGAGGGAAGGGTAAGCTGTGACAAAGCGAGAGAGTGGCATGGACATATATATACTACCAAACGTAAAATAGATAGCTAGTGGGAAGCAGCCACATAGCACAGGGGGATCAGCTCGTGCTTTGTGACCACCAAGAGGGGTGGGATAGGGAGGGTGGGAGGGAGGGAGACGCAAGAGGGAAGAGATATGGGGACATATGTATATGTATAACTGATTCACTTTGTTATAAAGCAGAAACTAGCACACCATTGTAAAGCAATTATACTCCAATAAAAATGTTAAAAAAAAAAAAGTAAAACAAATGAGAGAAAGCTGTAGTATCAGAGACTTTATAGGTACTCTGACAACCCCTGAAGTCAGAAACATAGTGATTCTTGATCAGAATTTCCCATTTTATCTCCTTTGACAATTTAGGAACACTCTTTGCTTTTGAAAAACAGCCCAGGATGATTTATATCAGTGAAGGAAGAAGTCTGAGGCCTGGTGTGCCCTTGGCCTGAACAAGACATCATCATCATTCTGACACTGTCTTTCTTGGTTTCTTCTTCAAGTTCAGTGTTTTTCTTGACGCTGGGAGTCAGCAGGATACAAGAGAGTTCTGGCCCTCATAGGGTTCTAAAGAAACATTTATCAACACATCATTCTCATGGAGTCAAGGTGTTCTTTAGTCCCCTTTATTTCCATTTATACACCAAATTTATTGAGTGCCTTTATCTTTGGCACTAGAGATACAGGTGAACAAGGCAGGTATGATTGCTGACCACCCCTCATAGATCTTTTGGAAGGAGATACACAAAAAAATAGCAAACAAATTCATAATATAGTTGTACAATATGCAAAATATTTAAAATACATTATGGCATTCATTCTTCACAGCATTCCTGGGAGCACAATATATTTTCCCCTTTCCATAGGCAAGGCCATAAAATTTAGTCTGTAATGTCTAGGCCAAAAGATCTATGAGGGGCAGTCAGCAATCATACCTGTCTTGTTCACCTGTATCTCTAGTGCCAAAGATAAAGGCACTCAATAAATTTGCTGTATAAATGGGAATAAAGGGACTAAAGAACACCTTGACTCCATGAGAATGATAAGTGTTGATAAATGCATCTTTAGAATACTGTAATATAGAAGTGTATCAATTCTCAGAGGCAGAAAATATTTATATGTACCTGAAAATATAAATATTTTATATTACAAGTATTTATAAAGAAACGTATTGTTCTGAGAACACTATGTCTGAAATACCTAACTAAATACCTTGCAGAATGAAACTGTTCTGTGGACAGACTGTGTAATCGTTCTCATCCCAGAGGAAAGGTGAAAAGCAGGGTCCAAATCTTATCTGCATAATTTACTAGGGAGTAAATTTTGGGCAAGTCTAGCCTAGTGCTAGATCTACTAAAAACATTGCCATGACTCCCCACTGCCGTCAGGATAAAACACAGATACTAACAAGAGTTAAGGCTATTCATCTCCTTTCTCCTGTCTCCCTCTCCAGCCTTGCCTTTTGTCTTTCCAAAAACTTAAGTGATGCTCTGAGAGCATCCATTACTCTCTTTTAGGCACGTGTGCACACCTTTGAGGTTTTCTACATCCAGTTTCCTTTTCCTGTACTCTTCCTTCTTCTCTTCTCCTCTTTATTCCCCTTTATTCCCATTCCGTCTATCACGGAAGTCTCCACTCCTTAGCCTATCCAAATCTAGCTCATCTTTCAAGCTTAGACTTAAATGTCATTGCTTCCAGACCTGGACCACCAAGTCCAGGTTAGATGGACCCATGGGATGCTCTAATAGTGTCCCTTACCATCCCATGGTGTACTGTCACAGTCGCTTGCCATGCCTCTCATTATCTGCAAGCTCTGTGAGAGCAGAGGCCATATCTGTTTTATTCACTGTAGGGCCTGTCACAGTGCCTGGCCTAGCCTAGGCAAGCCATAAATATTTCTTAAATGAAGGAATACAGTTACTTAACTTCTTTAAGCCTCAGCATTCCAAATATAAAAAGGTACAAATACTACCTACCTTATAGGGTTGTTGTACGGATTAAATTGAATGATATAAACAAAGTACTCATACTGGTACCTTGTAGAGAGTATGTGCCCAATATATGTCGTGTTATTTTATTATGCCTATTTTAGAACCCTCTGCCACTCCTCACTCTGCCCACTCTAGAGACCCTCTTGATTTTTCTTTAAAATGTTTCATGACTATACAGCATCTGTAGGTTGCTATTCATACTGATAGGTTATTCAATATAACTATCAATTGAGTACAGACACTCAGTTTTCAATGAATCCTTCTGATAATGTCTCCTTTCAATTACTTGACATTAAAAATAGCCAAGTGATTCAATTTGTACCCAGGAATTTATTTTAATCAGGTATGGCAAGGTGACACATATAGAAGGAACTGCCTTTCAAAGAATGTATTATTTACATTTCCCAGTGAAAAGGGGGCATGCCACACCATGCAGGGTCACATGTGGAAGCACCAAAGTCAATCAGGGGGCAGAGGAGTGAGGGGAGAGCACAGGCCACAGCCTTTACTGGGGTTTCCGTGGGAAAGGTAATGCAGGGCAGGGTAAATAGATCAGAACTGGCTGGTCTGAACAATTCCAGTGGGCTTTGGGCCCACTGGAGGCCCAAAGAGGGGCTGTCCCCTGTCTGATATCTGGACCTGGGTAGATTTAGGGTGGGGGGAATATTGGCTTGGTGTGTGAGAGTTAGATAAAGGAGGTGGTTGGAGATATGGACTTGGGATTGGTTGGTTCACATATTAAAGATGTATTAGCAGGCAAGCTGCTTACTACCTCTAGGAATTACTTAGCCCTTGAAGGGGCAGCCTCCTCCAGCCAGCAAGGCCCGCAAGATGTCAAACCATCATAAAATACAGAAAATAAAAAACATTATTAATACATCATACACCATGGCATGAGGGAATGGGATTTTATCATTGACCCTTGTTCCATCATTTATTCTGTTGTAACCTTTAATAACATTGCTCTTGGGGTGTAATATTCTGGGTGTTTTAATCTCTTCTATTCCATTCTTGACAAAGCTCACAATTGCCTTTGCTGCCCTTCTTGAATCTGCTAATTGAAACAGCCCAAGGATAGCCCTATCTCTAATAATAGCCCTCCATTTGCCTATAAACATCTTATGGTCTACCTATTTTTTTCTTTGTCACAGACACCTTCTTTATTGCATAAATGAAAAAGTGTCTAATTGTCCATTTATTTATCAAACTTGTGTTAACTGCATAATGATGAAGTTAATGTTTAGGTAACCTTTCTCTTCTGTGGGGATTCAATGACTCAATGACCACATGGGCTGAAGTCATTTGGAACTGTGAATGTGTTTTAAGTATTTGTTGACTCGGACTTCCCTGGTGGTGCAGTGGTTAAGAATCCACCTGGTTCCCCGGGAGAACGCATGGCGGGCCTCAGGCTGGAGCAACGTCACGCCGGCCTCTGCCGCCGCAGGCCCGCCCCGCACGCAGTGCCCCTCCCCCCCCCACCCCCGGCCTGAGTGAGCCGGAGCCCCCGAATCAGCGGCTCCTTTAACCCCGTCCTGTCTGAGCAAAAAACAGACGCCCTCCAGCGACCTACACGCAGAGGCAGGGCCAAATCCAAAGCTGGGCTCCTGTGAGCTGTGAGAACAAAGAAGAGAAAGGGAAATCTCTCCCAGCAGCCTCAGAAGCAGCGGATTAAGCTCCACAATCAACTTGATATACCCTGCATCTGTGGAATACCTGAATCGACAAGGAATGATCCCAAATTGAAGAGGTGGACTTTAGGAGCAAAATCTATGATTTTTTTTCCCTTTTCCTCTTTTTGTGAATGTGTACGTGTATGCTTCTGTGTGAGATCTTGTCTGTATAGTCTTGCTTCCACCATTTGTCCTAGGGATGTATCCGTCCATGGGTTTTTTTAAAAACTTTTTTTCTTAATAATTAATATTAATTGTAATAACTTTATTATACTTTACCTTCGTTCTTTCTTTCTTTCTTTCCTTCCTTCCTTCCCTCCTTTAGACAACGAATCACCCCAAATTGAGGAGGTGGTCTCTGAGAGCAAGATTTATGATTTTTCCCCCTTTACCTCTTTTTGTGAGGGTGTATGTGTATGCTTCTGTGTAAGACTTTCTCTGTATAGCTTTGCTTCCAACATTTGTCCTAAGGTTCTATCCGTCCCTTTTTTTTTCTAAATACTTTTTAATTCAATAACTATATTATACTTTTATTTATACTGTATCTTCTTTCTTTCTGTCTTTTTTCCTTCTTTCCCTCCTTCCTTCCTTCCTCCCTCCCTCCCTCCCTCCTTTCTTTCCTTCTTTGCTTCTTTCTTCCTTCCTTCCTTTCCTCCTTTCCTTCTTTCTTTCCTCATACTTCTACTAATTCTCTCTACTTTTTTTCCCTTTTATTCTGAGCCGTGTGGATGAAAGGCTCTTGGTGCTCCAGCCAGGAGTCAGGGCTCTGCCTCTGAGGTAGGAGAGCCAACTTCAGGTCACTGGTCAACAAGAGACCTCCCAGCTCCACATAACATTAAATGGCAGAAATCTCACAGAGACCTCCATCTTAACACCAGCACCCAGCTTCACTCAACGACCAGCAAGCCACAGTGCTGGACAACCTATGCCAAACAACTAGGAAAACAGGAACACAACCCCACCCATTAGCAGAGAGGTGGCCTAAAATCATAATAAGGCCACAGACACCCCAAAACACACCACCAGACGTGAACCTGCCCACTAGAGAGACAAGGTCCAGCCTCATCCATCACAACACAGGCACTAGTCCCCTCCACCAGGAAGCCTACACAACCCACTGAAACAACCTTAGCCACTGGAGACAGACATCAAAAACAACGGGAACTACGAACGTGCAGCCTGCAAAAAGGAGACCCCAAACACAGTAAGATAAGCAAAATGAGAAGACAGAAAAACACACAGCAGATGAAGGAGCAAGATAAAAATGCACCAGACCTAACAAATGAAGAGGAAATAGGCAGTCTACCTGAAAAAGAATTCAGAATAATGATAGTAAGGATGATCCGAAATCTTGGAAATAGAATGGACAAAATGCAAGAAACAGTTAACAAGGACCTAGAAGAAATAAAGATGAAACAAGCAACGATGAACAACGCAATAAAGGAAATTAAAAATACTCTAGAAGGGATCAATAGCAGAATAACTGAGGCAGAAGAACAGATAAGTGACCGGGAAGATAAAGTAGTGGAAATAACTACTGCAGAGCAGAATAAAGAAAAAAGAATGAAAAGAACTGAGGACAGTCTCAGAGACCTCTGGGACAACATTAAACACACCAACATTCGAATTATAGGGGTTCCAGAAGAAGAAGAGAAAAAGAAAGGAACTGAGAAAATATTTGAAGAGATTATAGTTGAAAACTTCCCTAATATGGGAAAGGAAATAGTTAATCAAGTTCAGGAAGCACAGAGAGTCCCATACAGGATAAATACAAGGAGAAATACGCCAAGACACATATTAATCAAACTGTCAAAAATTAAATACAAAGAAGGCATATTAAAAGCAGCAAGGGAAAAACAACAAATAACACACAAGGGAATCCCCATAAGGTTAACAGCTGATCTCTCAGCAGAAACCCTACAAGCCAGAAGGGAGTGGCAGGACATACTGAAAGTGATGAAGGAGAAAAACCTGCAACCAAGACTACTCTACCCAGCAAGGATCTCATTCAGATTTCATGGAGGAATTAAAACCTTTACAGACAAGCAAAAGCTGAAAGAGTACAGCACCACCAAACCAGCTTTACAACAAATGCTAAAGGAACTTCTCTAGACAAGAAACACAAGAGAAGCAAAAGACCTATAATAACGAACCCAAAGCAATTTAGAAAATGGGAATAGGTACATACATATCGATAATTACCTTAAATGTAAATGGACTAAATGCTCCCACCAAAAGACACAGATTGGCTGAATGGATACAAAAACAAGACCCTTATACATGCTGTCTAAAAGAGACCCACTTCAGACCTAGAGACACGTACAGACTGAAAGTAAGGGGATGGAAAAAGATATTCCATGCAAATGGAAACCAAAAGAAAGCTGGAGTAGCAATTCTCATATCAGACAAAATAGACTTTAAAATAAGGACTATTAAAAGAGACAAAGAAGGACACTACATAATGATCAAGGGATGGATCCAAGAAGAAGATATAACAATTGTAAATATTTATGCACCCAACATGGGAGCACCTCAATACATAAGGCAAATACTAACAGCCATAAAAGGGGAGATCGACAGTAACACATTCATAGTAGGGGACTTTAACACCCCACTTTCACCCATGGACAGATCATCCAAAATGAAAATAAATAAGGAAACACAAACTGTAAAGATACATTAAACAAGATGGACTTAATTGATATTTATAGGACACTCCACCCAAAAACAACAGAATACACATTTTTCTCAAGTGCTCATGGAACATTCTCCAGGATAGATCATATCTTGGGTCACAAATCAAGCCTTGGTAAATTTAAGAAAATTGAAATTGTATCAAGTATCTTTTCCGACCACAACGCCATGAGACTAGATATCAATTACAGGAAAAGATCTGTAAAAAATACAAACACATGGAGGCTAAACAATACACTACTTAATAATGAAGTGATCACTGAAGAAGTCAAAGAGGAAATAAAAAAATACCTAGAAAAAAATGACAGTGGAGACACGACGACCCAAAACCTATGGGATGCAGCAAAAGCAGTTCTAAGGGGAAGTTTATAGCAATACAAGCCCACCTTAAGAAGCAGGAAACATCTAGAATAAACAGCCTAACCTTGCACCTCAACCAATTAGAGAAAGAAGAACAAAAAAACCCCAAAGCTAGCAGAAGGAAAGAAATCATGAAAATCAGATCAGAAATAAATGAAAGAGAAATGAAGGAAACGATAGCAAAGATCAATAAAACTAAAAGCTGGTTCTCTGAGAAGATAAACAAAATAGATAAACCACTAGCCAGACTCATCAAGAAAAAAAGGGAGAAGACTCAAATCAATAGAATTAGAAATGAAAAAGGAGAAGTAACAACTGACACTGCAGAAATAAAAAAAATCATGAGAGATTACTACAAGCAACTCTATGCCAATAAAATGGACAACCTGGAAGAAATGGACAAATTCTTAGAAATGCACAACCTGCCAAGACTGAATCAGGAAGAAATAGAAAATATGAACAGACCAATCACAAGCACTGAAATTGAAACTGTGATTAAAAATCTTCTAACAAACAAAAGCCCAGGACCAGATGGCTTCACAGGTGAATTCTATCAAACGTTTAGAGAAGAGCTAACACCTATCCTTCTCGAACTCTTCCAAAATATAGCAGAGGGAGGAACACTCCCAAATTCCTTCTACGAGGGCACCATCACCCTCATACCAAAACCAGACAAGGATGTCACAAAGAAAGAAAACTACAGGCCAATATCACTGATGAACATAGATGCAAAAATCCTCAACAAAATACTAGCAAACAGAATCCAACAGCACATTAAAAGGATCATACACCATGATCAAGTGGGGTTTATTCCAGGAATGCAAGGATTCTTCAATATACGCAAATCTATCAATGTGATAAACCATATTAACAAATTGAAGGAGAAAAACCATATGATTATATCAATAGATTCAGAGAAAGCTTTCGACAAAATTCAACACCCATTTATGATAAAAACCCTGCAGAAAGTAGGCATAGAGGAAACTTTCCTCAACATATTAAAGGCCATATATGACAAACCCACAGCCAACATTGCCCTCAATGGTGAAAAACTGAAAGCATTTCCACTAAGATCATGAACAAGACAAGGTTGCCCACTCTCACCACTATTATTCAACATAGTTTTGGAAGTTTTAGCCACAGCAATCAGAGAAGAAAAGGAAATAAAAGGAATCCAAATCGGAAAAGAAGAAGTAAAGCTGTCACTGTTTGCAGATGACATGATACTATACATAGAGAATCCTAAAGATGCTACCAGAAAACTACTAGAGCTAATCAATGAATATGGTAAAGTAGCAGGATACAAAATTAATGCACAGAAATCTCTGGCATTCCTATATACTAATGATGAAAAATCTGAAAGTGAAATCAAGAAAACACTCCCATTTACCATTGCAACAGAAAGAATAAAATATCTAGGAATAAACCTACCTAGGGAGACGAAAGACCTGTATGCAGAAAATTGTAAGACACTGATGAAAGAAATTAAAGATGATACAAATAGATGGAGAGATATACCATGTTCTTGGATTGGAAGAATCAACATTGTGAAAATGACTCTACTACCCAAAGCAATCTACAGATTCAATGCAATCCCTATCAAACTACCACTGGCATTTTTCACAGAACTAGAACAAAAATTTTCGCAATTTGTATGGAAACACAAAAGACCCCGAATAGCCAAAGCAATCTTGAGAATGAAAAAAGGAGCTGGAGGAATCAGACTCCCTGACTTCAGACTATACTACAAAGCTACAGTAATCAAGACAGTATGGTACTGGCACAAAAACAGAAATATAGATCAATGGAACAGGATAGAAAGCCCAGAGATAAACCCACGCACATATGGACACCTTATCTTTGATAAAGGTGGCAGGAATGTACAGTGGAGAAAGGACAGCCTCTTCAATAAATGGTGCTGGGAAAACTGGACAGGTACATGTAAAGGTATGAGAGTAGATCACTCCCTAACACCATACACAAAAATAAGCTCAAAATGGATTAAAGACCTAAATGTAAGGCCAGAAACTATCAAACTCTTAGAGGAAAACATAGGCAGAACACTCTATGACATAAATCACAGCAAGATCCTTTTTGACCCACCTCCTAGAGAAATGGAAATAAAAACAAAAATCAACAAATGGGACCTAATGAAACTTCAAAGCTTTTGCACAGCAAAGGAAACCCTAAACAAGACCAAAAGACAACCCTCAGAATGGGAGAAAATATTTGCAAATGAAGCAACTGACAAAGGATTAATCTCCAAAATTTATAAGCAGCTCATGCAGCTCAATAACAATAAAACAAACAACCCAATCCAACGATGGGCTGAAGACCTAAATAGACATTTCTCCAAAGAAGATATACAGAATGCCAACAAACACATGGAAGAATGCTCAACATCATTAATCATTAGAGAAATGCAAATCAAAACTACAATGAGATATCATCTCACACCAGTCAGAATGGCCATCATCAAAAAATCTAGAAACAATAAGTGCTGGAGAGGGTGTGGAGAAAAGGGAACACTCTTGCACTGCTGGTGGGAATGTGAATTGGTTCAGCCATTATGGAGAACAGTATGGAGGTTCCTTAAAAAACTGCAAATAGAATTACCATATGACCCAGCAATCCCACTACTGGGCATATGCCCTGAGAAAACCAAAATTCAAAAAGAGTCATGTACCAAAATGTTCATTGCAGCTCTATTTACAATAGCCCAGAGATGGAAACAACCTAAGTGTCCATCATCGGATGAATGGATAAAGAAGATGTGGCACATATATACAATGGAATATTACTCAGCCTTAAAAAGAAACGAAATTGAGCTATTTGTAATGAGATGGATAGACCTAGAGTCTGTCATACAGAGTGAAGTAAGTCAGAAAGAAAAAGACAAATACTGTATGCTAACACATATATATGGAATTTAAAAAAAAATGTCATGAAGAACCTAGGGGTAAGACAGGAATAAAGACGCAGACCTACTGGAGAACGGACTTGAGGATATGGGGAGGGGGAAGGGTGAGCTTTGACAGGGCAAGAGAGAGTCATGGACATATACACACTAACAAACGTAGTAAGGTAGATAGCTAGTGGGAAGCAGCCGCATGGCACAGGGATATTAGCTCAGTGCTTTGTGACAGCCTGGAGGGGTGGGATAGGGAGAGTGGGAGGGAGGGAGACGCAAGAGGGAAGACATATGGGAACATATGTATATGTATAACTGATTCACTTTGTTATAAAGCAGAAACTAACACACAATTGTAAAGCAATTATACCCCAATAAAGATGTTAAAAAAAAAAAAAGAAAAAGAATCCCCCTGCCAGTGGACATGGGTTCGAGCCCTGGTCCGGGAAGATTCCACATGCTGCAGAACAACTAAGCCTGTGCGCCACAACTACTAAGCCTGCGCTCTAGAGCCCATGAGCCACAACTACTGAGCCCAAGTGCCACAACTACTGAAACCCGTGCGCCTAGAGCCTGTGATCCACAACAAGAGGAGCCACCGCAATGAGAAGCCCAAGCACTGAAATGAAGAGTAGCCCCTGCTCGACACAACTAGAGAAAAGCCCACACGCAACATCAAAGACCCAGTGCAGCCATAAATAAATAAATAAATAAATTTATTTTTTTAAAAAAAGAATTTGTTGACTCACTCATATTCTCCCTTTTTTTCTCTTTCTCTTCACCCACCCCTTCTGATCCTTACTAGCATTTGTCTTTGTTTCTTTAAGATTCCCAACCAGGAAAATGTCTACTGCAGCTCTGTACCAACTGGAGACCAGTCCCTGTCCTATATCCATGGCCTCCCCAGGAGAAACCTTAGAGACTGGTCCTTAGAACAGATGGCAAGGGGCAGCTCTGACCAACCCAATGTGTGTATCCTAAGAGTTGTTGGGCTGTTTTCTATTGTGGTTGAAGGGGTATTATTTGTTGACTGTATATTTTGATGTGAAACACATAATAAGAAGGTCTGAGCATGGACTGGTGGACACCACACTCCATATGTCCCATCAGCTTTCAAGGAAGCTTCCCTGAGGAGTTCACAGGCAAACCTCAACTGATTCCCCTGAACATTGCATCTTACTTCCCCTTTCCTCCTCCCAGATCCAATGGGTCTCTAAGATTTGTTATTCTAAATTGTCATATACTCAAAAAATTATTTTGTAAAAGACAGATGATACACGTTAAGGAGCCTTCTAACAGAGCATGTACTCTGAAATGATTTCCTTCTTTTCTTCCCCTAAAGAAAAAGGTCCTGAGACATTGTAAACTAATGAATATACCCAGACTGAATACTTACTTTCAAGTGTAAGTGTTCTTTCCTGTTCCTTTTAGGACAAGGCTTAAAAGTGGATGCTTTGATACCAGCCCAACTAGGCTTCTTCTTCCTTGCATTAGCGTTTAGTCATTTTGTTTTAGAGCCCTGTTAATTTGTTATTACTGTTGTTGTTTCAGGATATTGGCCAGAGGCCAAGTGGAACAACAAAAGAAGACACTTTTCTTCTTGCTGGTCAGAAGAGAACTCAAGTCATGCCTTTCGAGTTCTGGCTTATTAGACAAGCTTCAGAAAGAGATGAAGATCCTGTCTCTTCAGGATTTCTTCTCCAATCTCAGCTGAGCTGCCTCATCTTCAGGCTTGAGGTCCCTCTGCAGTTACCAACAGTCAAGATCCTTTGCCAGCGATTTTCTGGGAGGGGATCTCCTGAAGTGGTAATGACCATCTTTTTATTTTAAGTGTGGGTTCCTTTTGTTTACTTGACTTGTACCCACCAGAGTAATAGAATTAAAAGGTAAGGTTCTTTCTTGAAAATAACCTTTACTATTGACCCATAAGATACAAAGCATATTTATATTCATATGTGGAATTCTCTAGTCAGATAAGACCCAAATAGAAAACAGATTTAGGTCTCAGCCTTGTTTAATTTCTCTTTAAAGGGTTTCCTGTCCAAACTTTCATTGTCTGCTCTTAACACCATTGGGATACTTACAGAATCAAGATAATGGGCCCACCTGAGTCTGTTTACAAGCTGATCAGTCTATAGGCTCTGAGGTTAGAATGGAGAACTTATCGAAGATGTATCATGACAGTTCCTAGAGAGTTAAGAGGTGGGAGGTATCTTTGAAATATAATTCACCACCATCATTTCACTGAGTAGGAAACTGAAACCCAGACGGTTTAAGGAACTTGCTCAGGGCACCCAGAGAATTAATAGTAGACCCAGGACAGAGATAAAGGCTCCCCAAAGATGAGATCAGGGTTCTTTCTCTGAGCACTGCACTTCCCAAGCTCACATTGTGAGTGAATACAAAGCATAGCCCAAGTGTAACCAAATTCTGGGAGCTAAAGGAAAATATCCTAAAATAGGAAGAAATAATACCAATGGATAAATCATTTGTGAGCATGTGTTGATGGAAAATCAGGCCAAAACCAATCTCATAGGGCTAATCTGAGGATTTAGTAGTAAAATAAATGCAAATTACCTGGTCTCATGTTTAGCATTTAGTAGATACTCAAATAAATGTTAGTTCTATCTCCTGCCCATCCCTTATCTGTGAAAATAGAATCAGTTGTATATTTATGAGACGTATTTCGCAATACAATATCAACCTATTAGTACAAACTCTCTGAATCTTCAGTTCAAGCCAATTCTCCAGCCTGAGATCTAGTTTCTATCAGGACCTTATCTGGCTTCCTGTCCCCACTGCTACACCCTCTACTGCCCTGGAGTTGTCTGCCCACCAGACCAGAGTCCCTAGCATGTCATCCAGCCCAGCAATGGAAATGATGACATTCTTTTAGTCCTTTCCTATGTAAAAAAAAAAAAAAAAAAAAAAGTCTTGAGGTTTTCACCTAGGTAAATAAGGCCTTGCCCCTAAGTAATCTGACTATATCTGTTGAATATATCCATGTAAGAGATGTGTGTGAGGGAGAGAAGCTAGACGCTAGGTTATGCTATTGTAACAAATTGCCCCAAAGTTTCAGTGGCTTAAAACAATAAAAGTTTATTTTTCATAATGAGTCCACCCCAGGCTCTTCTCAGTACCATCATCACCTTAGCTCCAAACCCATGCTGATGGAGCAACCACTCTGTAGGACTTTTGGATGTGATAGCAGAGGGGAAAAAGAGAGACCTGGAGGGTGTCATGTCAGCAGTTTAATCCTCAGCCCAGAAGTAGCACATGTCACTTCTGCTCACAACTCACTGGCCAGAACTTGTCATCACCCTACTCAACCGCAAGACAACCAGGAAGTATTATTTTACCGTATGTCCAGAAGGGAAAATAAAAGGAATAGTTGATAAAAAGCACTAATAATTATTATATTTTAAAACCTGTTTTTGACAGTTTTAATGCTAAAACTTTTCCAAATACATGTGATCTCAGCAGGCATCTTCTTTCCCCTACATGTAAATTCAATGAGGATGTTCTGTTTGATATTTACTTTTCAGATAAATTATGAAAAGCTACTCTGGTGTTTAAAAGTTGCAGCTTCAGATGATCCACAGCAAAACAAAAGAGTTGAGGACAGCAAGGTGAAAGAAGCTCAGGGTGGTAGGCATCAAAGGTACTTTTCTCCCTTTTTGTGGGCATAGTGTTTGTAGACTGCAAGAGCTGGCAGGGATTGTGGAGGTCGTACACTCGAAAACTTCACCTAATGCAGAATCACTTTGCTCTTCACCAACAGTTGGCTTCTGCTTATAGTTTTTATTTCTCTCTTGTACGCAGGCCAGCATAGAAAGTTATTTCCAACAATTACCAGCTTCTTAACGTCAAGCATGTGTCTTTTTTATGAAGTTGCCATGTGAAAATGAAAAACCTCATTATGAAATAAGAAATGAGTGTATACCGGGGCAGAGCTCCAGTTCATACAGTATGATTCCAGAAATATGTTCAGTCAGTGAACTCCTGGGTTACAGGCACCAGTCCTTCACATAATCTCAAAGGAAAGAAATGACTCAACGTAAAAAATAGGATGTGAGGAACAGCGTTAGAAATGAGGCACAGTAAAGCATGATAGTCTCTGTGTTCTCCACGAAAAATGACAAAGTGCAGTGGTTAGGAGCATAACTTCCATTGACAGAAGCCTGGGCTCAATTCCTGTTTCTGCCCATTAGTGGCTCTGCAACATTTGGCTGGTCACTTACCCTCTCTGTGCTTCCATTCCCCAACTGTAAAATGGGAACAATGATAGATTTCCCTTCACTTCATAGATTTGTAAGAGGAACTGAGTTAGTCAATGCAAAGTTCTTAAAAATAGTACCTGATTGATAGCAAGTGCTATATAAGTGTTTTTTACTATTTTAAACTATCCTACCAGAAGACACTCTTTCCCGTTACAAATAATGTGACATAGTGGTTAAGAGCCATGGCATTGAAGTGTATCACTTCACTCCAGGAAAAAGGCACCGTGTCCTATAAAAATATCCCTGGGCCAAGTAATAGACTTGATTCCTTTCTATGATGTGCCCTTTTTGACTGCAATCCTTCAGTCAACACACATTCACTGAATGCCAGGCACACTTTGCTGAGCACAGTGAATTCAGAGATTGGCAAGGCCCAGTCTCTCCCTCAGGGGCTCACAGTCCAAAGAAAGTGATGCTGCCATGTGGGTACACCAGTCAACTATCACTTGGCGCCATTGCCCTGCTGAGAGCTGTAAAGCCCTGGCAATATTTAGTAATCAGCAACCACACTTCACATAGAACAGATAGTGAGATTTGCGCCCTGAAGGGTAGTAGACGATGCACCAGAGCATATTGCCACTTATTGGCAGGTATGGGTCTTACGAATCCTAGACAGGAAACTTTTCTTGAGCCCTAGACTAGGTTATATCTCTTTGCTATATGACCCCATAGCCCTTTCTCTTTATAACAGTCATTGTGCTTGTAATTACTTCTTTGACATTTGAGGTTAGGAATGGTATCTTTCCTGGCCAACTCAGTGTCCAGCATACTTCTAGCATAGTTCCTGGCACATGGGAGATGCTCAATAAATATCTGTGGAATGCCATTGGCACTCCAGTTATCCAGAGAGCTTGCATCACTTCACTCGCAGGGACATTCGGATATCTGCTGTATAGAAAAGGTGCATAAAGACATCATTTTGAATTCATCAGAGAAGGTGCTGCTCTATATAAACCAGACAGTGTGTTTATGGAAGTGCAGGGCTGATGACCTGTAATTAATCCAGGCTCTTTTTTAATTAATGTACAGCTTAGAAAAAGGTCCTCCCCGGTTCCATCAGGTAGAGCCTTATATGGGGCACTCTGTGATGTTTAAAAAGCCTCCAGCATCACCAGTGGCAGCAGGAGCGGCAACGGCTCTCGTCACCTAAGTTGGACCAGATGAAGTAAACTCCTGCAGCAGGTTTTTCTACGAAATCCACCAGCTGCAGTAAATGGGTTCCATATAACACCTGCCCATTCAGTACTCTGCATGCTGAGCCGAAGGCCAAAACCTTACGAATTCCTACCCACAGGAACTGGTGTTGCAAGAAAAGGAAAGAGGAAGGAAAACTTCTGATTCAAATCTGGGACAGATACATCAGATCGGTAAGGCCAATCTCTACAAGATCCACATGATATAGGAGCAAAACAGACTCAGCCCACGTCTTATGGAGCAGTCTACTAGGGAGGAGGCCAGACAGGAAACAACAGCTAAAAGAATAAGGAAGCAATTGCAACTTGAGGGAGACTTATTAAGGAAAAGAACAAAGAACTATGAAAGAGTCTCTCAAACAGGGGGTTCTGGAGCAACAGGAGGGCCGCCGGTGAGCCTCAATTCCCAGTTCCTCATTCAGGGACATCATATTGGCAGCTTGAAATCAGCCATGGTGGGAGTATTAGCACCATGAAAATTAGTAATGCTACAGGTTAGGGCTTTATCTTGGAGAGCTAGTCATTAAAGATTTACCGGCACACCACTGAAAGGAAACTGATTTACATGAGTGGAGGTTGGGGGACGTCATGGAATGTCCCTCTAGGGAAGTGGCACTTAAGTTGAGGGAGTGGAAATAAGGAAAAGCTTCACCGTGGAGAAGATAGTGCAGCTTGGATCTGGGAGGACACATACATTTGAATGTTAAATGAGTAAACATCTCAAACTAGTTTCACAAAACAAATGACTATAACATTTCATCACCCTGTTGTTTTTTGCCAATTATTTAAAGTAACAATAGTCAGTTAGATACACTCTTTTAATAACTACTTACATTTGCATGCCAGGCGGTAAGTAAATAATTGTACCCAAACATTTTCTGGGTTTTCCAGATACAAAGAGCAGAGTCGAGGATTATGCAGGAAGTTCACCTGGTTCAAGATTTCCTTCTATATAGATTCCCTGGTTACAGGGATCTGGTAGGATCTGCTTTGCTTTGCTTTGCTTTGCTTTGCTTGTGGCAATGGACAGTTTGGAAATTAGATTTGCTATCAATAATTATCTGGGCTTAAGAAAAGTAAGATAAAGCAGGAAAAGTAAACTACTACAGTCACTTCTAAGTTTTTCTAACCTGGAAAAAAAGAGTTAGTGGATTACAAGTTTTGGTCTATGTTGTAGTTCAATTGGTTGGTACCTCTGGGAGAACAGACTGTGGGACTCACTAGAGTGGAACAGACTTTAGTTAATCTTTGCAATCTCCACATGTAGTCCCATGACGAGGTTACCCAGATTTAGAAGGCCTTACTAGGTGGGTCCTCTCATTCCACAGTATGTATTGGGGTGAGAGGTGTGGTGTGAAAACACACAGCAGCTTTTTTGTTGTTGTTGTTAACATCTTTATTGGGGTATAGTTGCTTTACAATGGTGTGTTAGTTGCTGCTATAGAGCAAAGTGAATCGGCAATACAGCTTTTTTTTTTTTTTTTTTTTTTTTGCGGTACGCAGGCCTCTCACTGCTGTGGCCTCTCCCCTTGCGGAGCACAGGCTCCGGATGCGCAGGCTCCGGACGCGCAGGCTCAGCGGCCATGGCTCACGGGCCCAGCCGCTCCGCGGCATGTGGGATCCTCCCGGACCGGGGCACGAACCCGTGTCTCCTGCATCGGCAGGCGGACTCTCAACCACTGCGCCACCAGGGAAGCCCCGGCCATACAGCTTTGAGTGGATCATCTTTTCACAGCCTTTCTCCTGCCTCTCCAAGCAGTACTGCCCCTCAAGACTCCAACTCCCAGCCAGAAGTGAACCACCACCTGTTGGAGATCTTGAAGATGGCACTAAGGGCAACTAAGGGCAAACTCAACATGGAGAATCTCAACCTGAGTTTTCGAAAAGAAGATCGCTCGTTCTCTGGCTACTGCCCCCACCCAAGGTAACCAAAATTAGATTTCAGATTCAGTCATCTCTAGAAGGCTACCTCGGGGCACTAGGTTTATAGTAAGAAGGCACAGTTATATTATTCACTAAGAATAATACATACTGAGATACATAACTGGCTAGCTTTGAAAGTAGGAGTGCATATATACTATGTAGGTTCTAGGAGCATTTATATAATGTAAGTTCAATATTTATTGTGTAAGTCTAATAATCATTTCCCAAATTTCAATCAAGCAGGAGGAAAGTGATGTGCTAAAGAATACAGAATGTTTACAGTAAAAGATTTCCTCTTCCTGTTTTTACATCTAATCCCTTATATGATAAATTGGCCATCCCTTTGGAAATCAAGCAATATCTTGTTTAATAGAAATTTAAAAGTGATTAGAAGACACTAAAATAAAAATTCAAATTAAAAAGATAGAAGGCACAGTTATGATCTGTGTTCTGCCTGTGGATTACATTTCACAATTGTTTGTTTTCTGTGCCCAAGAGGAGAAAAACAAGAGAGAAAAGGAATTGTGAAATGTGCAGAATTGGTCCAGGAATTACTTACACTGGGCTATGTTTTACGCTAACAATAGACAATATGACAATACCAAATAATCTTTCACAATGGAAAACAAATGTTTTTCTAAGGCCAAGTGTTCATTTCTCACACCCTCTACCAGCTTCCAGTGAGGTCAGCAGGTGGTACTCTGTTCCTTAGGGATACCAAATTGTAGGGACTGATGTGATTTATTGCTAACAGAGATTAGCCTGCTGTTTGGGAGCATTAATTAACAGTGCAGATATGTTTCATGAAAGAGGATCCAGAACCATATTAATTCATGTGTTGTCTTTAGCCAGACAAACTCCAGTCATGAGGTTACCTTGGATAATGACCACTGTTACTGCAATTCCATTCTCAGCAACTTTCACCGCCAAGCTTTACTGAGTTCTTCCTACAGTGCCAAACACTGCACTAAATGCTCTACTTACATTAACTCATTTAACACTTACAAATAAGTACAAGATCTAGGTAGATGTTATAATACCCATTTAATAAATGAAAAACAATAACAACGGAGTCTCAGAGAAGCCAACTGAATCTCTCAAGGACCACAGCCAACAATAGGCAGAGTCAGGATTCAAAATACAGAAGAATACTGGAAATTGAGACACAATTAGAACTCCAATAGGCAGAATATATCTGGAAGGATATATTTGGAAGGAGTCCAGGATACAGGAGTTGGAATTCCAGAGGAGTAGAAGGAATTAGAATTTACAGACCCCCAAAACAAAAATATCCTATAGGAAAGATTGGAAAATGCCTTTCATCCAGGTAAACAGGGGTTAAGAATTGAGAGAGTCAGAGAATTCAGAAGAACAAGTGATGTTTACTAAGGAAGCAAGGACACAACATGCTGAAAGTGGATTCTTATTCTAGGACAGAAGTAGCTTTCTCTGTGCTTTCATTTATACAGTCAACTAACCATGCAAAGGCAAAGTACATGATAGTGTGTACATGTGTGTGTGCATGTATATTGTACACATGAATATTAAACATGCAAGCCTGTTTCACTAGAAGAAGTAGACAACACTACAGGAGATTCCGTACATCATAAATGGCCTTCATTATGTTATTGAGAAGATCAGTGGAAATTGACTAAGAAGGAGCCATTTCTTGTTAGATTGGAAAATACATAACAGCATCAGTGAAGCTTGAATGTTCTCAGATGCCCTGGTGGAATGGTACATAAATGACTTGAAAATCAAAATAAATTTACTGAAACTCTATGAGCCTCACATTTTCCATCTGGAAAAACTGGGTTCCAAATATCTTACCTCCTGTGTCTATTGTGAGGATTAAGCAAGATAAGTATGTAAAGGTACTTAGTATACTGTCTGATATATGAGGCACTCAGTAAATAGGTTTCCCTTCCTTATATTTTAAAAAAAAAATCTGTGTTTGGTGAAATTATCAGTGCAAAATAGCCTAAGGAAGGAGGACCTTTCCCAGGGTCAAGTGATAGCCACATTGAACACTGGCTATCAGAACGGGCCCTGAATGTCCTCCACCCTGAGCTGGACCTGAAAGTTTAAATTTGTGGTTCATATCCAAGGAAATAGGGCACATTTTCCTTGAAGCTGGTCTGCCTCTCATGAGCCATCTGGCATCTCTTAAGACATCTGGAACTCATTCAAAGTATATTACAGTTCTGGGAGGCATGGCAAATAGAATTCTGTTTCCCCAGAACGTGAGACAAATTGAGGCCCAACAGACACTGGACACGGCAAGCAGCAGGGATTGCACCCCAACATACTTGTTCCTGGACACAGGACTTCAGAGGAGACTGGGAAAGGCCATCTGAGTTGGAAGGGTTTCACAGACCTCCTTAAGTTTCTCACGAAATCTATGCACCCCGTGCCGAGGGGAAAATGAGCACATCCTCACAGCCAATATTTCAGATGGTTCAGAGATCATCTGCCTCTTCTCAGATAAATAACTGCAGTTTTGAAGGGTGATCTATGGGTCTTGTCACTTGAATCAATGGCATTGTCGCCATTCTCAAAGAAGAGTATAAAAATATATCTAATATCTGTCATCCTCATTCTGTGGATTCACTCATTCTGTTCCTCTATCACATTTTTGACGCAATGATGGCTCAGGAAGAATTCCTGAGGCAACATGGATCCACATACATTTATTTATTAACTTCCCTGACCATTATTTAAATCAGGTGTAGAGTGAATAGTGTGTAGAAGCTAAGAAGTTTCCAAGCATGCAGGTTCAGTTTAACACTTTTATACATAATCCATATTCTTTCATCCTCTTTCTGCTCTACATCACAAAGACCTCCCAAACTACTTGCAGACCTTCCTGCCAGGAGGAGCTGCTAGAACACAGGTTGCTCTACCTCTAATTACTCTTGCTTCATTTTCATGCAACTCCCTCATTATCATCAAGAGGGAGTCCCTTTACTTAGAGAACTGGGGCTTGTGAATGTGAGGTTCACTCCCATGGCAAGACTACAGCAATGACACTAGCTTACCAAGTGACCAGAACTGTAAGACATTCTTCTGCAGTTTGCCAGGCTCCTTTTTTGTACTTAGTTGTTTCTATATCAGTACACTCTGCCCTTAAATGATAAATGGTTTCTACTAGCTTCAAATCATTCCCTTCTTCCAAAGCAATAGCCAGATTTCTGAACAATATGGCATGTTTATTCTTACATTCAACATATTAATCACTCAATGTGTTCTGTGTGATAAGACACTAAGGACAACAAACTATTATGATTTCAGTTCCAGAGTTCTCCAGGAGCTGAGGGAAAAGGTAATGTTTTAAACATGATACAATTCTATATGTAAAATGCTGTGATGGCAGTAAATTTGAACACAGAGAAGGAACACCAACCTAGCCTCACCCAAAAACTCCAGAGGAGATGATGCAAATACTGAATCTTAGAGGACGTGTGAATTTGGCAAAGAACTGGGGGAGAGCAGAGGAAGGGACAGGAAAGGTATTCTAGGTAAAAGGTGCAATGTGAAATGTCACTGAAGTAAGAGAGAACATGGCTAATTCAGGGAACTGTAAGCCATTTCATATAGGCAGAACACAGTAAATATATGGTGGCTGGGGACGGTGGGAGATGCTGCTCAAGTTGATGTTAGAATGGAAAGGAGGAACTTGTTTTTGAAGAGTCTTTCTAAGAAGTGTGAACTTTATCCTAAAGCCCCAGTGGAATCATTGAAGGATATTAAACAAATGAGTGATATGATCAAATTTGATGTTTGAAAAGAGCACTGTAATAGAATGTGGAGAATTAGAGGCAGAGAGAACCTTTAAAAGACTGTTCCAGTAATTCAAGCAAGAAATTATGAGGGTTTAGACCAGGGTAGTAGCAGGAGGGATGGCGATATTAAGGAGATAGAAAAGTAGGTCTTGGTGACTTAATTAGACGTAGGTCCTGAATTCAGAGGAATCAAAAATGACTCCCAAGGTTCTGGCTTTCGCAACTTGGTAGGTGGTGGCACCGTTCTCTGAGATAGGAAATAGAAAATCAGTAGTTGGGGAGGTAAAGGAAAGGATGATGAGTTCAGTTTTGAACATGTTGATGTAGGTTGAGAGCTTAAAGCTAAATGATTTAAGGGTCTTCAGTATGGAGTTGAACCCTTGGGAGTAATTAGGATTCCTCAAGGACATAATGGAAAGTGAGAAGGGAAGGTTGAGGAGGACGCTCATTGTTAAGGAGTAGGTAGATGAAGACAAGCCAAGAAAGGAGACTAAAAATAATCAAAAGAAATATGGCAGTGGTCAAGAAAGTGTAGAGAATAGATTTACGGAAGTATGGCATGATCAGCCATGTCACATGCTGCGAAGAGATCATCTGTAATCAGGACTGAAAAGTATTCATTAAATTTGAAACTGTGGAGGTTACTAATGACTTGGTAAACACAATTTAAGTAGAGTGATTGGGGTAAAATTCAAATGGAACCATAAATGGGAAGGGAGGAAGTTGACAGAGCATCTGTGCATCACTGTCTCAAGGAGCATTTTGAGGAAATGAATATTTATTTTACATGTCATTTCCTAAATAACATAAATATTTTATTTACATTTGATTTTTAAAATGTCGTTATTGAACGAAGAAACTATACATAGCCAAACATTTTCTTATTGAACAAGGGACATCCTAATGAATATGGATTTTTTAAATAATCCTAGATAACACTAAATTGCCAGGATTTTCTGGTAGATGTTTCTATTGCTCTTCCACAACTGTCACTGTCAGTTCCTAGCAGCTATCAATCAATCTGCTTCTAGGAACCCTGTACTATTTCTAATCTGCTGTTCATTTAGCCTGGAGCAAAACTCAATGTTGCCAGAAGTAAATAAACTGTTTTTAGAATAACGTCTTAATATTGATGCTTAAAAATACACTAATATGCTCTAATTATGAGGATAAGTCTATTTTTATTTATTGAGTAAAATGGCATAAGGTGACTAATTTCTACCTCTCTCAATTTATTTTTTTCCAACCTATGCCCATACACATTCCACTCTTCAGGACCTTCAACTCATTCATTCATTCCTAATTCATCCATGTATTCATTTATTCCATAACTAGTTTTCAACACTGTGCTAGGAATGGTGATAGGAAAATGAAGGAGACGCAATTCCAGCCCTCAGCAAACCACTGACTTTTAGAGAAGCTCTCATGAACAGATATTTACTGTCCAGTGAAAAGGGGTATAAAACTATAGTAGGGTGAATTATGCCAAAATACATGCAGTTTATAAAAAGCACCATGCTCTTTCTCACCCATCATTTATACATGCTTTTCTTCTGCCTGGAATTATACGCAACCCCTTTTTCTTCTGGCAAACTATTATTCATTTTTTTCATGTTTTAAATAGATATTTTCCCTTCCCTGACATACTCTTCTACAGCTAGTAAGTAAAATGTGCAAGTTTCTAACCCATATTGGCTGTTTCCTTGCATAAAGACAAATGAAAATTAACTTTTTGTCACTGTATTAAAATCTAGGTTATATTATTCAAGTACGGTCAGACCAACAGATCAGGAGATGATTGCCATTGAAAAGACAGTTTGTTACTCAGTTCCCAAGAGAAGGGGAATGGAACACTGCACCAGGAGGTTAGGAGGCAGAGAGGATGAGGGAAAACGTGGGCAAGAGCCTTTATTGTGGAATGGGTGAGACGAGTAAGAAGGCTTAGGATTGGCTAGTTTGAATAATTTCAGTGGGCTCAGGGACATAAGGGCCATTCCTAGTTGCCTAGCACTTGGCCCTTGAGTAATTAGGACATGGAAATAGTGGCCCAAAGAAGTAGTTGGTTTGCAGATGAAAGACACACTTGCAAGCCAGTCCTTCACTATCTCTAGGAATTGGCTAGCCCTGGGAGAGAGGCAGTCTCTCCAGGATCAGCAAGGCCCCATGATGTCAAGGCATCAGAATAAAAAGACATGCTTAATACAGTCAGTGTATGGAAATTCCTCTAAAAATAATAGTAGTAGCTACAATTTTTCCAAACACTGAATTAGACATTTCTTTTCTTTTCCTTGCCCCTTTCTTCCTTCCTTTACTCCTCCCTTCCTTCTTTTTTCTTTCTCTTCCTCTCTCTCTCTTTCTTGTTCTCTTGCTCCCCTTTCTCTCCTTTCCTCCCCTCTCTTCTCTTCTCTCTTTCTTCTATGTCCCTTCTTCTTCCTTTTCCCTCTCTTCCTTTTCTTCATTTCAACAAATATTAATCAAATGTCTACTAAAATCCAAGCATTATTCTAACTGCTTATTTTCTCTTGAGGAGTAGAAAATACTGGTCTTACTTAGTAGATGAAGTAATTGGGAATAAAAAGGTTCAGTAACTTCCTGAGATCACACAAATCACAGGCAGCATATCCGGTATTCAAAATTAGTCATGTTTTATTCTTAAGTCTCTATGTTTAAACATTATGCTAAACACAGAACACATACTATCACAACTCTAAAAGTTTGACGTGTTTGAATCTAAGTATCACCCACCCACCAACTTCAGAGATGAACTGGTTTGTCAGCTGGACTCAGAAAATATTAAGTACTTGGGAAACTGCAATGACCCTTCATTCATCCATCCCACAAACATTAATTGAGCACCTGGTTTCTAGACTAAGTTTCATCATTTATTAACTATGTGACATTGAGAAGGTCACTTAATCTCTCTAAGCCTTGATTTCCTTATATATAAAATACAGATAGTGATAGTAACCTTACTAATACAACAAGCTTCTTTGGTAAATCAAAGTAGTTGTAAAAAATTACTTTGTAATTTACTTATATAATAAGTGTGTATAATTTCTAGGTCTGGACCACCCATTCCATGGCTGACAAAAATGTAAGATCAGCATTTCAAAGTTCAGTGGCTTCTGAGTAATGAACTATATCTTTGTGTCAAGCAACTAAAAATTTGCTGGTGATGCACATTCAGTTGGACATTCTTGTCCTAAATGGTATCTTAATGGTATAATGCACTCCTGGTCATTAATTTTTCGTCCAAATTATATAAGTTCTAATTATAGGAGGGAAATTCAAATCTTAATTTCATTATATGGAAATTTTAAATCTTTTCTTATTTGCAGGTCAGGGCTATATGTGGGAAACATGGATTGTATTTGACTTTGAGCCTCCTGGAAACATTGCTTAACCATCAAGATTTGGGTAACCAGGACAAAATAAAGTAAGTTGATTTTTTATTCACACGGTCCTTTATTAGAATACCAAACACATAGATCTGTATTTAGGCTAGAAGTTTTATGTATGAAGCAATCAATTTTATCACCTAAAGACAGAGTTAAGGAATGTTTGCTTATATTAAGAACAGAGGATCTTCTTGGTCATAGAAAAACAAAAGCAGTAAACTTCCGCTTCCAGTTTACTGGTAAATGGTAAATCAGATGTGCCATTTCACCATAAAACAATTAAAAATAGAACAAAATATATGAAGCAATATTTTTCAGACTTCGGACATCAGGCAGCATAGAACAGTGATTCCTGAGAGAAGGAAATGAAGTAAGCTCAGTTTACTGAACAAGAAGAGGCATTCCAAACTGAGCCCAGCATTCTCCTTGAGCTAAAGGGACAGAGTATGAAGTTCAGGAAGCCCAAGAAGGCTAGAATGTCCAGTACAAAGTAGCAGCAAGGGGAGATCCCCTAGGGGTACTTTCTGGAGATTTCCAAAGAGTTGCCCTCATGTCTTCATGTGAAGACTTGGCTAATGCATGCATTTGAGGAAACTACACAAGTCCAGAGAAAGAAACACCAAAAGAAAAAGGTGGGTAAATTTTTAGATCTCACACAGATTTGGGAATAGTTCATATTTCCACCAATCAGAGAGAAACACATGTGGCATTGATTAGAGTCCCCAGAAGGGTATTGTGCTGTAGTGGAGCCTAATACATGAGAAATTGGAGTCTCAGAAGGAGAGAAGACAATAGGGGGAAAGAAAAGAATGTTGAACAAACAATGGCTGTAAGTTTTCTGAATTTGAAGAAAACTATAAAGACATGGACCTAAGAAGTTTAATGAAATTCAAGTATTAGAAATTTGAAGTAAGCCATACCAAGGTTCATCATAAACAGATTGCTTAAACTAGCAGTAAATAAAAAACCTTAAATGCACAAGAGAAAATGACAAATTACACATAGAGCAGCAAAGATAAGAATTACAACAGATTTATCATTAGAAAAGATGTAAGCAATAAGACAGTGGAAAAACAACCTTAAAGTATTGAAGGACGAAACTATCAATCTGGAATTCTAAATCCAGCAAAACTATCTTTCAAAAACTAATGGGGGGGAAGATGGCGGAAGAGTAAGACGCGGAGATCACCTTCCTCCCCACAGATACACCAGAAATACATCTACACGTGGAACAACTCCTACAGAACACCTACTGAACGCTGGCAGAAGACCTCAGACTTCCCAAAAGGCAAGAAACTCCCCACGTACCTGGGTAGGGCAAAAGAAAAAAGAATAAACAGAGACAAAAGGATAGGGATGGGACCTGCACCAGTGGGAGGGAGCTGTGAAGGAGGAAAGGTTTCCACACACTAGGAAGCCCCTTCGAGGGTGGAGACTGCGGGTGGTGGAGGGGGAAAGCTTCAGAGCCGTGGAGGAGAGCACAGCAACAGCGGTACAGAGGGCAAAGCGAAGAGATTCCCGCACAGAGGATCAGTGCCGACCAGCACTCACCAGCCCGAGAAGCTTGTCTGCTCACCCGCCGGGGCGGGCGGGGCTGGGAGCTGAGGCTCAGGCTTCAGTGGGGGCACATGGAGAAGACTGGGGTTGGCGGCATGAACACAGACTGCAGGGGGTTAGTGCACCATGGCTAGCCAGGAGGGAGTCCGGGGAAAAGTCTGGACCTGCCGAAGAGGCAAGAGACTTTTTCTTCCCTCTTTGTTTCCTGGTGCGCGAGGAGAGGGGATTAAGAGCGCCGCTTAAAGGAGCTCCAGAGACGGGCATGAGCCGCGGCTAAGAGCGCAGACCACAGAGATGGGCATGAGACGCTAAGGCTGCTGCTGCCGCCACCAAGAAACCTGTGTGCCAGCACAGGTCACTATCCACACCCCACTCCCAGGGAGGCTGTGCAGCCTGCCACTGCCAGGTTCCCGGGATCCAGGGACAATTTCACCGGGAGAATGCACGGCGGGCCTCAGGCTGGTGCAACGTCATGCCGGCCTCTGCCACCGCAGGCTCGCCCCGCACTCCGTGACCCTCCCTCCTCCTGGCCTGAGTGAGCCAGAGCCCCCGAAGCAGCTGCTTCTTTAACCCCGTCCTGTATGAGGAAGAACAGACGCCCGCCGGTGACCTACACTCAGAGGCGGAGCCAAATCCAAAGCTGAGCCCCGGGAACAAAGAAGAGAAAGGGAAATCTCTCCCAGCAGCCTCAGAAGCATCGAGTAAAGCTTCACAATCAACTTGATGTACCCTGCATCTGTGGAATACCTGAATAGACAATGAATCATCCCAAATTGAGGAGGTGGAATTTGAGAGCAAGATTTACGATTTTTTTCCCCTTTTCCTCTTTTTGTGAGTGTGTATGTGTACGCTTCTGTGTGAGATTTTGTCTGTATAGCTTTGCTTCCACCATTTGTCCTAGGGTTCTATCCGTCCATTTTTAAAAAAATTTTTTTTTCTTAATAATTATTTTTCATTTTAATAATTTTATTTTATCTTATTTTATTTTATTTTACTTTATATTCTTTCTTTCTCTTTTTTCCTTCCTTCCCTCCTTCCTTCCTCCCTCCCTCCCTCCCTCCTTTCTTTCTTTCTTTCTTTCTTTCTTTCTTCTTCTACTAATTCTTTCTTTCTACTTTTTCACCCTTTTATTCTGAGCCATGTGGATGAAAGGCTCTTGGTGATACAGCCAGGAGTCAGAGCTGTGCCTCTGAGGTAGGAGAGCCAACTTCAGGACACTGGTCCACAAGAGACCTCCCGGCTCCACATAATATCAAACGGCGAAAATCTCCCAGAGATCTGCATCTCAACACTAGCAGCCAGCTTCACTCAACGACCAGCAAGTTACAGTGCTGGACACCCTATGCCAAACAACTAGCAAGACAGGAACACAACCCCACCCATTAGCGGAGAGGCTGCCTAAAATCATAGGTCCACAGACACACCAAAACACACCAACATATGTGGACTTGCCCACCAGAAACACAAGATCCAGCCTCATCCACCAGAACACAGGCACTAGTCCCCTCCACCAGGAAGCCTACACAACACACTGAGCCAACCTTAGCCAATGAGGACAGAAACCAAAAACAATGGGAACTACGAACCTGCAGCCTACAAAAAAGAGACCCCAAACACAGTAAGATAAGCAAAATGAGAAGACAAAAAAACACACAGCAGATGAAGGAGCAAGATAAAAACCCACCACACCTAAAAAATGAAGAGGAAATAGGCAGTCTACCTGAAAAAGAATTCAGAATAATGATAGTAAAGATGATCCAAAATCTTGGAAATAGAATAGACAAAATACAAGAAACATTTAACAAAGACCTAGAAGAGCTAAAGATGGAACAAACAACAATGAACAACACAATAAATGAAATTAAAAATACTCTAGATGGGATCAATAGTGGAATAACTGAGGCAGAAGAACAGATAAGTGACCTGGAGGATAAAATAGTGGAAATAACTACTG
Organism: Delphinapterus leucas; assembly: GCF_059928025.1. Taxonomy (NCBI): domain Eukaryota; kingdom Metazoa; phylum Chordata; class Mammalia; order Artiodactyla; family Monodontidae; genus Delphinapterus; species Delphinapterus leucas. Next base: position 139,634,879 of record NC_143129.1, read on the forward strand.
CAGAGCAGAATAAAGAAAAAAGAATGAAAAGAACTGAGGACAGTCTCAGAGACCTCTGGGACAACATTAAATGCACCAACATTTGAATTATAGGGGCTCCAGAAGAAGAAGAGAAAAAGAAAGGGACTGAGAAAATATTTGAAGAGATTATAGTTGAAAACTTCCCAATATGGGAAAGGAAATAGTTAATCAAGTCCAAGAAGCACAGAGAGTCCCATACAGGATAAATACAAGGAGAAATACACCAAGACACATATTAATCAAACTGTCAAAAATTAAATACAAAGAAAACATATTAAAAGCAGCAAGAGAAAAACAACAAATAACACACAAGGGAATCCCCATAAGGTTAACAGCGGATCTTTCAGCAGAAAGTCTGCAAGCCAGAAGGGACTGGCAGGACATATTTAAAGTGATGAAGGAGTAAAACCTGCAACCAAGATTACTCTACCCAGCAATGATCTCATTCAGATTTGATGGAGAAATTAAAACCTTTACAGACAAGCAAAAGCTGAGACCGTTCAGCACCAGCAAACCAGCTTTACAACAAATGCTAAAGGAACTTCTCTAGGCAAGAAACACAAGAGAAGGAAAAGACCTACAATAATGAACCCAAAACAATTAAGAAAATGGGAATAGGAACATACATATCGATAATTACCTTAAATGTAAATGGACTAAATGCTCCCACCAAAAGACACAGATTGGCTGAATGGATACAAAAACAAGACCCGTATATATGCTGTCTACAAGAGACCCACTTCAGACCTAGAGACACATACAGACTGGAAGTAAGGGGATGGAAAAAGATATTCCATGCAAATGGAAACCGAAAGAAAGCTGGAGTAGCAATTCTCATATCAGACAAAATAGACTTTAAAAGAAAGACTACTACAAGAGACAAAGAAGGACACTACATAATGATCAAGGGGCGATCCAAGAAGAAGATTTAACAATTGTAAATATTTATGCACCCAACAGAGGAGCACCTCAATACATAAGGCAAGTACTAACAGCCATAAAAGTGGAAATCGACAGTAACACATTCATTGTAGGGGACTTTAACACCCCACCTTCACCAATGGACAGATCATCCAAAATGAAAATAAATAAACACAAGCTTTAAATGATACATTAAACAAGATGGACTTAATTGATATTTATAGGACACTCCATCCAAAAACAACAGAATACACATTTTTCTCAACTGCTCATGGAACATTCTCCAGGATAGATCATATCTTGGGTCACAATTGTATCAATATCTTTTCTGACCACAACGCTATGAGACTAGATATCAATTACAGGAAAATATCTGTAAAAAATACAAATACATGGAGGCTAAACAGTACACTGCTTAATAATGAGGTGATCACTGAAGAAATCAAAGAGAAAATAAAAAAATTCTTAGAAACAAATGACAATGGAGACACGACGACCCAAAACCTATGGGATGCAGCAAAAGCAGTTTTAACAGGGAAGTTTATAGAAAAACAATCCTACCTTAAGAAACAGGAAACATTTCAAATAAACAACCTAACCTTGCACCTAAAGCAATTAGAGAAAGGAGAACAAAAAACCCCAAAGTTAGCAGAAGGAAAGAAATCATAAAAATCAGATCAGAAATAAATGAAAAAGAAATGAAGGAAACGATAGCAAAGATCAATAAAACTAAAAGCTGGTTCTTTGAGAACATAAATAAAATTGATAAACCATTAGGCAGACACATCAAGAAAAAAAGGGAGAAGACTCAAATCAATAGAATTAGAAATGAAAAAGGAGAAGTAACAACCGACACTGCAGAAATACAAAAGATCATGAGAGATTACTACAAGTAACTCTATGCCAATAAAATGGACAACCTGGAAGAAATGGACAAATTCGTAGAAATGCACAACCTGCCAAGACTGAATCAGGAAGAAAGAAAATATGAACAGACCAATCACAAGCACTGAAATTGAAACTGTGATTAAAAATCTTCCAACAAACAAAAGCCCAGGACCAGATGGCTTCACAGGCGAATTCTAGCAAACATTTAGAGAAGAGCTAACACCTATCCTTCTCAAACTCTTCCAAAATATAGCAGAGGGAGGAACACTCCCAAACTCATTCTGTGAGGCCACAATCACCCTGATACCAAAATCAGACAAGGATGTCCCAAAGAAAGAAAACTACAGGCCAATATTACTGATGAACATAGATGCAAAAATCCTCAACAAAATACTAGCAAACAGAATCCAACAGCACATTAAAAGAATTATACACCATGATCAAGTGGGGTTTATTCCAGGAATGCAAGGATTCTTCAATATATGCAAATCAATCAATGTGATACACCATATTAAAAAATTGAAGGAGAAAAACCATATGATCATCTCAATAGACGCAGAGAAAGCTTTCAACAAAATTCAACACCATTTATGATAAAAACCCTGCAGAAAGTAGGCATAGAGGGAACTTTCCTCAACATATTAAAGGCCATATATGACAAACCCACAGCCAACATTGCCCTCAATGGTGAAAAACTGAAAGCATTTCCACTAAGATCACGAACAAGACAAGGTTGCCCACTCTCACCACTATTATTCAACATAGTTTTGGAAGTTTTAGCCACAGCAATCAGAGAAGAAAAGGAAATAAAAGGAATCCAAATCGGAAACGAAGAAGTAAAGTTGTCACTGTTTGCAGATGACATGATACTATACATAGAGAATCCTAAAGATGCTACCAGAAAACTACTAGAACTAATCAATGAATTTGGTAAAGTAGCAGGATACAAAATTAATGCACAGAAATCTCTGGCATTCCTATACACTAATGATGAAAAATCTGAAAGTGAAATCAAGAAAATACTCCCATTTACCATTGCAACAAAAAGAATAAAATATCTAGGAATAAACCTACCTAAGGAGAAAAAAGTCCTGTATGCAGAAAACTATAAGACACTGATGAAAGAAATTAAAGATGATACAAAGAGATGGAGAGATATACCATGTTCTTGGATTGGAAGAATCAACATTGTGAAAATGACTCTACTACCCAAAGCAATCTACAGATTCAATGCAATCCCTATCAAACTACCACTGGCCTTTTTCACAGAACTAGAACAAAAAATTTCACAATCTCTATGGAAACACAAAAGACCCCAAATAGCCAAAGCAATCTTGAGAATGAAAAACGGAGCTGAAGGAATCAGACTCCCTGACTTCAGACTATACTACAAAGCTACAGTAATAAAGACAGTACGGTACTGGCACAAAAACAGAAAGATAGATCAATGGAACAGGATAGAAAGCCCAGAGATAAACCCACGCACATATGGTCACCCTATCTTTGATAAAGGAGGCAAGAATGTACTGTGGAGAAAGGACAACCTCTTCAATATGTGGTGCTAGGAAAACTGGACAGGTACATGTAAAAGTATGAGATTAGATCACTCCCTAACACCATACACAAAAATAAGCTCAAAATGGATTAAAGACCTAAATGTAAGGCCAGAAACTATCAAACTGTTATAGGAAAACATAGGCAGAACACTCTATGACATAAATCACAGCAAGATCCTTTTTGACCCACCTCCTAGAGAAATGGAAATAAAAACAAAAATAAACAAATGGGACCTAATGAAACGTCAAAGCTTTTGCACAGCAAAGGAAACCCTAAACAAGACCAAAAGACAACCCTCAGAATGGGAGAAAATATTTGCAAATGAAGCAACTGACAAAGGATTAATCTCCAAAATTTATAAGCAGCTCATGCAGCTCAATAACAAAAAAACAAACAACCCAATCCAAAAATGGGCTGAAGACCTAAATAGACGTTTCTCCAAAGAAGATATACAGACTGCCAACAAACACATGAAAGAATGCTCAACATCATTAATCATTAGAGAAATGCAAATCAAAACTACAATGAGATATCATCACACACCAGTCAGAATGGCCATCATCAAAACATCTAGAAACAATAAATGCTGGAGAGGGTGTGGAGAAAAGGGAACACTCTTGCACTGCTGGTGGGAATGTGAATTGGTTCAGCCATTATGGAGAACAGTATGGAGGTTCCTTAAAGAACTACAAGTAGAACTACCATATGACCCAGCAACCCTACTACTGGGCATATACCCTGAGAAAACCAAAATTCAAAAAGAGTCATGTACCAAAATGTTCACTGCAGCTCTATTTACAATAGCCAGGAGATGGAAACAACCTAAGTGTCCATCATCGGATGAATGGATAAAGAAGATGTGGCACATATATACTATGGAATATTACTCAGCCATAAAAAGAAACGAAATTGAGCTATTTGTAATGAGGTGGATACACCTAGAGTCTGTCATACAGAGTGAAGTAAGTCAGAAAGAGAAAGACAAATACCGTATGCTAACACATATATATGGAATTCAAGAAAAAAAAATGCCATGAAGAACCTAGCAGTAGGACAGGAAGAAAGAAACAGACCTACTAGAGAATGGACTTGAAGATATGGGGAGGGGGAAGCGTAAGCTATGACAAAGTGAGAGAGAGGCATGGACATATATACACTACCAAACGTAAGGTAGATAGCTAGTGGGAAGCAGCCGCATAGCACAGGGAGATCAGCTCGGTGCTTGGTGACCACCTAGAGGGGTGGGATAGGGAGGGTGGGAGGGAGGGAGACGCAAGAGGGAAGAGATATGGGAACATATGTATATGTATAACTGATTCACTTTGTTATAAAGCAGAAACTAACACACCATTGTAAAGCCATTATATTCCATTAAAGATTTTTTAAAAAAAGAATATATTGTGGCAATAAACTTCCATGGCTCAAATCTCAGTTCAGCCAGGGTATATTTGATTAAAAAAAAAAAACACTAATTGGAATTAAGACTTTTTTCACACATACAAAGTTCAGAGAATTCATAACTGTCAGAGCAGCACTACAAGAAATATTAAAAGAAGCCCTCAGGCAGAAGGCTAATAATCATTTTTAATCTACACAAAGAAATGAAAAGTATAGGAAATAATAAATGCCAATGAATAAAAATACATTTTTCTTATTAAAAAGAAAACCTCTTTAAATAATAATTGACTATTTAAGGCAAAAATAATAACAATGTACTGTGGAGTTTATAACATAATAAAGTGCAACATTTGACAATAGCATACAAGACTGGGAGGGGGAAATAAAATTTTACTGTAAAAAGCTCCTTATACTATTAGCTAAGTAGTATAATTTTGTTTGAAGGAAGAATGTAGTGAGTTAAAAATATTAATAGAGAAGATTAAATGGAATAATCACATGTAAATACTAAGAATAGATCAAAATAAAAACAGAGGGAAAAGAAAACTAACAGATAGGACAAATAGAAAATAAACACAAATAAAATTAATAGATTTAAATCCAACCATATCAATAATTATAATAAGTATTAATGATTCAAATGCACCAGTTAAAAGAAGGCAATTATCAGGGACTTCCCTGGTGGTGCAGTGGTTAAGACTCTGTGCTCCCAATGCAGGGAGCCTGGGTTCGATCCCTGGTCAGGGAACTAGATCCCATATGTATGCCACAACTAAGAGTGTGCATGCCACAACTAAGGAGCCGGTGAGCTGCAACTAATAAGCCACCCTGCCGCAACTCAGGAACACACCTGCTGCAACTAAGACCTGGTGCAAACAAAAAAATAAATTAAATTAAATTAAAAGACAGCAATTTTCAGATTTCATTTAAAAATCAAGACCCAACTAAATGCTATCTGAAATGAACCCCTTTAGAATATAAAGACAGACACACTGAAAGTAAAAGGATGGAAAGTGATATACCTTATTAATTCTAATGAAAAGAAAACTTGGTTGGTTACACTAAAGACAGACAAAGTAGCTTCTAAATCAAGAGGTATTGCCAGAAATTCAATTCATCAAGAGGACATACAAACCTAAATGATCATGCCCTTAATAATATAGCTTCAATTTACATGAAGTAAAAACATAAAACTGGAAGAAGGAATAGATTCACAATTATAGTTGGAGAACTGAACATCTTTCTGTCAGTAATTGATAAAACAAGTAGACATAAAATCAGTAAGAATATAGAAGACTTGGACCATATTATCAACTAACTTGATGTAACTGGCAATTACTCCACACAACAGCAGAATATGGATTCCTTTTAAGTGTTCATGAAATATTTAAGAGATAAACCCTATCTACCCTGATCCATAGAACAAGTCTTAGTAAATTTAGAAGGATTAAATCATACAAAATATGTTTTCTGACCCCAAAATATTAAATTAGAAAACAAAACAAAATAATATCCTGGAATTCTCCAAACATTATGAAACTAAACAATACACTTATAAATAACCACTGATCAAAGAAGAAATCACAAGGGAAATTAAACAATATTTTGAACTGAATTAAAATGAAAACACAATACATCAGTAATCTTTGTCTTTTTTTTCCTTTTCTTTTTTTTTCCCAAGCCCACTATATAATATTTTAAGGGGAAGGGCTAGAAAGTGGTATACGTAACAAGAGCCTCAGGTCATTCTTTTTGTCTTTTGGAGGGGTTTTTTTGAAAATTTGAATTTTATTTATTTACTTATTTTTCGGTATGCAGTCCTCTCACTGTTGTGGCCTCTCCCGTTGCAGAGCACAAGCTATGGATGTGCAGGCTCAGCGGCCATGGCCCACGGGCCCAGCCGCTCTGCGGCATGTGGGATCCTCCCAGCCCAGGGCACGAACCCATCTCCCCTGCATCGGTAGGTGGACTCTCAACCAGTGCGCCACCAGGGAAGCCCTATTTATTTTTTTATACAGCAGGTCCTTATTAGTCATCAATTTTATACACATCAATGTATATATGTCAATCCCGATCGCACAATTCAACACACCCCCACCCCCACAACCCCGCTGCTTTCCCCCTTGGTGTCCATACGTTTGTTCTCTACATCTGTGTCTCAATTTCTCCCCTGCAAACTGGTTCATCTGTACCATTTCTCTAGGTTCCACATATATGATTTAATATATGATATTTTTCTCTTTCTGACATACTTCACTCTGTATGACAGTCTCTACATCCATGCAGGTCTCAACAAATGACCCAATTTCATTCTTTTTTATGGCTGAGTAATATTCCATTGTATATATGTACCACTTCTTCTTTATCCATTCGTCTGTCGATGGGTACTTAGGTTTCTTCCATGATCTGGCTATTGTAAATAGTGCTGCAATGAACATTTGGGTGCATGTGTCTCTTTGAATTATGGTTTTCTCTGGGTATATGCCCAGCAGTGGGATTGCTGTATCATATGGTAATTCTATTTTTATTTTTTTTAGGAACCTCCATACTGTTCTCCATAGTGGCTGTATCAAGTTACATTCCCACCAACAATGCAAGAGGGTTCCCTTTTCTCCACGCCCTCTCCAGCATTTGGCGTTTGTAGATTTTCTGATGATGCCCATTCTCACTGGTGTGAGGTGATACCTCATTGTACTTTTGATTTGCATTTCTCTAATAATTAGTGATGTTGAGCAGCTTTTCATGTGCTTCTTGGCCATCTGTGTGTCTTCTTTGGAGAAATGTCTATTTAGGTCTTCTGTCTATTTTTGAATTGGGTTGTTTGTTTTTTTAATATTAAGCTGCATGAGTTGTTTATATATTTTGGAGATTAATCCTTTGTCCATTGATTCATTTGCAAATATTTTCTCCCATTCTGAGGGTTGTCTTTTCATCTTGTTTATGGTTTCCTTTGCTGTGCAAAAGCCTTTAAGTTTCATTAGGTCCCATTTGTTTATTTTTGTTTTTATTTCCATTACTCTAGGAGGTGGATCAAAAAAGATCTTGCTGAGATTTATGTCAAAGAGTGTTCTTCCTATGTTTTCCTCTAAGAGTTTTATAGTGTCCATCTTACATTTAGGTCTCTAATCCATTTTGAGTTTATTTTTGTGTATGGTGTTAGGGAGTGTTCTAATTTCATTCTTTTATGTGTAGCTGTCCAGTTTTCCCAGCAACACTTATTGAAGAGAGTGTCTTTTCTCCATCGTATATCCTTGCCTCCTTTGTCATAGATTAGTTAACCATAGGTGCATGGGTTTGTCTCTGAGCTTTCTATCCTGTTCCATAGATCTATGTTTCTGGTTTTTGTGCCAGCACCATATTGTCTTGATTACTGTAGCTTTGTAGTATACTCTGAACTTAGGGAGTCTATTCCTCCAGCTCTTTTTTTTCCCCCTCAAGACTGCTTTGGCTATTCGGGGTCTTTTGTGTCTCCATACAAATTTTAAGATTTTTTGTTCTAGTTCTTTAAAAAATGCCATTGGTAATTTGATAGGGATTGCATTGAATCTGTAGATTGCTTTGGGTAGTATAGTCATTTTCACAATATTGATTCTTCATGTTCAAGAACATGGTATATCTCTCCATCTGTTGGTATCATCTTTAATTTCTTTCATCAGTGTCTTATAGTTTTCTGCATACAGGTCTTTTGTCTCCCTAGGTAGGTTTTTCCTAGGTATTTTATTCTTTTTGTTGCAATGGTAAATGGGAGTGTTTCCTTAATTTCTCTTTCACATTTTTCATCATTAATGTATAGGAATGCAAGAGATTTTTGTGCATTAATTTTGTATCCTGCAACTTTACCAAATTCATTGATTAGCTCTAGTAGTTTTCTGGTGGCATCTTTAGGATTCTCTATGTATAGTATCATGTCATCTGCAAACAATGAGAGTTTTAATTCTTTTGCAATTTGTATTCTTTTCATTTCTTTTTCTTCTCTGATTGCCATGGCTAGGACTTCCAAAACTATGTTGAATAATAGTGGTGAGAGTGGACATCCTTGTCTTGTTCCTGATCTTAGAGGAAATGCTTTCAGTTTTTCACCATTGAGAATGATGTCTGCTGTGGGTTTGTTGTATATGGGCTTTATTATGTTGAGGTAGGTTCCCTCTATGCCCACTTTCTGGAGAATTTTTATCATAAATCGGTGTTGAATTTTGTCAAAAGCTTTTTCTGCATCTATTGAGATGATCATATGGTTTTTATTCTTCAATTTGTTAATATGGTGTATCACATTGTTTGATTTGCGTATATTGAAGAATCCTTGCATCCCTGGGATAAATCCCAATTGATCATGGTATATGATCCTTTTAATGTGTTGTTGAATTCTGTTTGCTATTATTTTGTTGAGGATTTTTACATCTATATTCATCAGTGATATTGGCCTGTAATTTTCTTTTTTTGTAGTATCTTTGTCTGGTTTTGCTATCAGGGTGATGGTGGCCTCATAGAATGAGTTTGGGAGTGTTCCTTCCTCTGACTTTTTTGGAAGACTTTGAGAAGGATGGCTGTTAGCTCTTCTATAAATGTTTGATAGAATTCACCTGTGAAGCCATATGGTCCTGGACGTTTGTTTGTTGGAAGATTTTTAATCACAGTTTCAATTTCGTTACTTGTGATTGGTCTGTTCATATTTTCTATTTCTTCCTGGTTCAGTCTTGGAAGTTTATACCTTTCTAAGAATTTGTCCATTTCTTCCAGGTTGTCCATTTTATTGGCATAGAGTTGCTTGTAGTAGTCTCTTAGGCTGCTTTGTATTTCTGCGGTGTCTGTTGTAACGTCTCCTTTTTCATTTCTAATTTTATTGATTTTAGTCCTTTCCCTCTTTTTCTTGATTAGTCTGGTAATGGTTTATCAATTTTGTTTATGTTCTCAAAGAACCAGCTTTTAGTTTTATTAATCTTTGCTATTGTTTTCTTTGTTTCTGTTTCATTTATTTATGCTCTGATCTTTATGATTTCTTTCCTTCTGCTTACTTTGGGTTTTGTTTGTTCTTCTTTCTCTAGTTCCTTTAGGTGTAAGGTTAGATTGTTTATTTAAGACTTTTCTTGTTTCTTGAGGCAGGCTTGTATAGCTATAAACTTCCCTCTGAGAACTACTTTTGCTGCATCCCATAGGTTTTGGATCGTCGTGTTTTCATTGTCATTAGTCTCCATTTATTTTTTGATTTCCTCTTTGATTTCTTAAGTGATCTCTTGATTATTCAGTAACGTATTGTTTAGCCTCCATGTTTTGTGCTTTTTACATTTTTCCCCTGTAATTCACTTCTAATCTCAAAGCATTGTAGTCAGAAAAGATGTTTGATATGATTTCAATTGTCTTAACTTTACTGTGGCTTGATTTGTGACCCAAGATGTGATCTATCCTGGAGAATGTTCCATGCACACTTGAGAAGAAAGTGTAATCTGCTGTTTGGGGATGGAATGTCCTATAAATATAAATTAAATCTATGTGGTCTGTTGTGTCATTTAAAGCTTCTGTTTCCTTATTTATTTTCATTTTGGATGATCTGTCCATTGTGTAAGTGAGGTGTTAAATTCCCCCACTATTATTGTATTACTGTCAATTTCCTCTTTTATAGCTGTTAGCAGTTGCCTTATGTATTGAAGTGCTCCTATGTTGGGTGCATATATATTTATAATCGTTATATCTTCTTCTTGGATTGATCCCTTGATCATTATGTAGTGGCCTTCCTTGTCTCTTCTAACATTCTTTATTTTAAAGTCTGTTTTATCTGTTACGAGTATTGCTACCCCAGCTTTCTTCTGATTTCCATTCGCATGGAATACCTTTTTCCATCCCCTCACTTTCAGTCTGGATGTGTCCCTAGATTTGAAGTGGTCTCTTGTACACAGCTTATATATGGGTCTTGTTTTTGTATCCATTCAGCAAGCCTGTGTCTTTTGGTTGGAGCATTTAATCCATTCACGTTTAAGGTAATTATCGATATGTATGTTCCTAAGACCATTTGTTAAATTGTCTTGGGTTTGTTTTTTAGGTCCTTTTCTTCTCTTGTGTTTCCCACTTAGAGAAGTTCCTTTAGCATTTGTTGTAGTGCTGGTTTGGTGGTGCTGAATTCTCTTAGCTTTTGCTTGTCTGTAAAGCTTTTGATTTCTCCATCGAATCTGAATGAGATCCTTGCCAGGTAGAATAATCTTGGTTGTAGGTTCTTCCCTTTCATCACTTTAAATATATCATGCCACTCCCTTCCGACTTGTAGAGTTTCTGCTTGAGAAATCAGCTGTTAACCTTATAGGAGTTCCCTTGTATGCTATTTGTTGTTTTTCCCTTGCTGCTTTCAGTAATTTTTCTTTGTCTTTAATTTTTGCCAATTTGATTACTATGTGTTTCGGCATGTTTCTCCTTGGGTTTATCCTGTATGGCACTCTCTGCACTTCCTGGACTTGGGTGGCTATTTCCTTTCCCATGTTCAGGAGGTTTTCGAGTATAATCTCTTCAAATATTTTCTCAGTCCTTTCTCTCTCTCTTCTCCTTCTGGGACCCCTATAATGCAAATGTTGTTGCATTTAATGTTGTCCCAGAGGTCTCTTAGGCTGTCTTCATTTCTTTTCATTTTTTTTTCTTTATTTTGTTCCACACCAGTGAATTCCTCCATTCTGTCTTCCAGGTCACTTATCTATTCTTCTGCCTCAGTTTTTCTGCTATTGACTCCTTCTAGTGTAGTTTTCATTTCAGTTACTGTATTGTTCATCTCTGTTTGTTTGTTCTTTAATTCTTCTAGGTCTTTGTTAAGCACTTCTTGCATCTTCTCGATCTTTGACTCCATTCTTTTTCCGAGGTCCTGGATCATCTTCACTATCATTATTATGAATTCTTTTTCTGGAAGGTTGCCTATCTCCACTTCATTTAGTTTTTTCTGGGGTTTTATCTCGTTCCTTCATCTGGTACATAGCCCTCTGCCTTTTCACCTTGTCTATCTTTCTGTTAATGCGGTTTTTGTTCCACAGGCTGCAGGATTGTAGTTCTTCTTGGTTCTGCTGTCTGCCCTCTCCTTTTTTCTTTTTCTTGCATTTCATATTCAATCCAACAGTAATCCATTAGTAAGTCAAACCTATCTTGAGAATATGCTGAGATTCTGGTCCCTTCTCACCACCTCTATTGGTACTTAACTACACCCCATCCAATCTACCATTATCTTTCTCCTGGATTACTATAATCCCTGCTAACTGAATTCTCCTTCTCCCTTGTCCCTAGTTTATCTTCAGTACAGCAGCTACAGTGATCTATTAAAACCTAAAACAGTTAATATCATTGCTCTGCTCATAACACTGCAAGAGCACCTTATTTCACTTAAAGGGAAAAAAAATCAAAGTCCTCATGAAGGGTTCTATGTGACCTGCCCTCCGTCACTTCTCTGGCTCCATCTACAACTTCCTTTTCTCATTCTGTTCCAGTCACACTGTTCTCCTTGTCTTCCTCAAACATACCAGGCACACATCCATCTTAACACCTATCTTCTGAATGATTCCTCAACCTAGAATGCTTTTCCCCCAAATATCTTCCTGCTAATTCCTTCACCTTAAGATTTTCCCCAGTTTTCACCTTATCCATGAGGCCTACACTAAACACTCTATTTAAAGTTGTAGTGGACTTCCCTGGTGCTGCAGTGGTTAGGAATCCACCCACCAACGCAGGGGACATAGGTTCGAGCTCTGGTCCAGGAAGATCCTATATGCCCCAGAGCTACTAAGCCTGTGCACCACAAACTGAGCCTGCACTCTAGAGCCTGTGAGCCACAACTACTGAGCCCTTGCACCACAACTACTAAAGCCCATGCACCTAGAGCCCATACTCCGCAACAAGAGAAGCCACTGCAGTGAGAAGCCCATGCACTGCAGCCAAGAGTAGCCACCCTCACCACAACTAGAGAAAGCCTGCATGCAGCAATGAAGACCCAACGCAGCCAAAAATTAATTAATTAAAAAAACTGTAGTCCCCTGATCCTTTCTTCCCCTTAACCTGCTCTCCTTTTGCTTCCTTCTATACACTTATAAACTTTTAATGTATAAACTTTTAATCAAATTGATGTATGTTATTTATTGTTGTTATCTGTCAGTCTCTGATAAACTATAGACTATAGTGCCATAGGGTAGCAGAATCTTTGTTTTATTTATTGATGCATCCCCTGTGTATACAGCACTACCTGGCACATAGTAGGTATTTGATAAATATTTGTGGAATTGAACTGAACTAGAGGAAGAATAAAATCTCAAAATACTCTGAGGGATACAGATACATGAGTTTTCCCTAATCCTTAGCTTATGGTCAAATTGAAGAAGGCCTTCCCTAACCATCTCATCAAAATCATGTTTCTTGTGCTATACTCTCTCTTAGCATTCAGTAATGTTCTTTCCTATCACTTATCACTATTTGTAATTATGTATTTATTTGTGTGATTTGTTAATTTAATGTCTAGATGGTGACCTCCATGCTGGCAAGGATCGTGACACATTATATTCCAACATCTTGTAGGCCAGTGCTTGGCACATGATAGGTACAGAGTAAATATTTGATTAATCCATTTATTCATTCATTTAACAAATATTTATTGAGTGCCTACTGTATACCAATCACTATTGTAGTCATTGCGAATATAGCTATGAATGAAACAAAGTCCCTTCCCTCATGAATCTTATATTCTAATGGGGAAGAGAAATTATAAATAAAGTAAAATATGTGACATATCACATGGTGATAAAAGATTATGGGGACATCAAGTGGTAAATAAATGATGAGAGGAGGTTGAGCATAGCCAATGAACTTCCACTAGACTAGGTTTGGACATGGCTGTTTTCCTTCTCTAAAATATTGGAGGTGGTTGGGTGAAGGTGAGGGAGGCGGTTAAGCAGGAAAAGCAAAAAAGTGGGCTTAGAGCCGAGTAGAAAGTCAATAAGCCAAAATTGGGAGTCCCAAAAAGGCACCAGTATAAAAGGAGAAAATGCAAGTGTCAAAGCTCACATTATACTGAGTATGCTTGATTAGAAGTTGGGGTCCAGAACCAAGATTCCAGGAAGCAGAGATATGAGAATAAGAGTGAATGGGGAACAAATGAGGTTAGGCTACTTACAATTATATCAAACTTCTCAATTTCCCACTATTTTATGTGTATATCAGCGAAGCACACCAATTTTTTTATTCACCTGTCTTTGACCTTTGAATGTTCAAGGACATCAAAACTATGAGACCAATGAAGAATTGCATTTTTAAGTGATAAACCTGTTTCATCCTTAGACAGTCATTGGCTAAAGCTTCTTCTGTTGAATTAGATTCATTCAGTTAAGGGCTTTGTATGCAAACCTATATCCTTAAGAGATTAAAGATGCAATTTAGACACACATTTTAGAAGCTGAATCATTATTTTAGTACATATTGTCCATTAATCTGCTGTTCTATTGGGAACCCATTTGGAATGTGGCTGCTTACTAATTAGCAGGATTCTAGTGCTGAGCTGCTTCCTGATTAAATGTCCTTTAGAATCAATAAAACATCAGGAGGGATTATGGTGATGTGGGATTAGCCCCATCTAACCAAATAAAATGAGTTGTGTTCTTTTCTTAAACTATCACGTTGCAAGAGCTGATGAGAGGAGCAATTTTGAGAACACTGTGGCAAAGTTGTTTTGTGTGTGTGTGTGTGTGTGTGTGTGTTTCAACATTGAGATTTTGTTTTTTGCCATTTCCCTACCAAGCAGAGACATTAGTGAATGACTGCCAAGATAAGGCGATTTTGAGAAAGACTTGATTACGATTTCAAATCTCTACTCTGAATCACCCTTATGAGTGAGGGAGTTCAGGTTGTGTTGAATGGAAATTATTATCCCAGTTCTTGCCCAGGAACATGTAAGTCAGAATTAGTATTTAATGTTTCTGTGTGACTTTGCAGTAAATGGTAATTAATTAGGGTAGAGGGAGAACAGGAGGCAAACTAATACTCTAAAACTGTATTGGCAAAATTAAATGCTTCAAACCCAGTTTAAAACATAGGCACATAAGCCAAATTGTGTCAGGGGAGGGGATAAATAATGAAGCTGCTATGGGGGCTTCGTAAATAGAGTGGCGCAATTGACATAGCCCCAAGTAGAACTTATCATACACATCTGGCCCATTGTTGGGAGTGCAATTAGGTTGAAAATGACTGGTTTGATAATCCTAGGAACAACCAGAGGATTTTAGGAGATAAAGGAAACATGAGGTGTCTGATTCAGCAATTACTTTTTAATGGGAATAGGAAAATTGTTAGGCGGTGAGCTATTAGAGACATGGTATGAATCTGCCCATTGGTTGGGTCCTGGAAACCAGATCTGGCTTTTAAGAGTTCATTAATTCCAATCTTCTCTTCCAGAGCCCATAATTCATACGGGATAAGAATTCTAATAATAATATTGCTAATAAAGTTTTTATTAATAATAGCCAACATTTACATAGTGTTTGCTATATTCCAGGCAATGTTCTAAGTGCTTTATAAGTATTAACTCTTTTAATCCGTACACATACCTCATGAGATAGGCACTATTATTTTTCAAATGAGGAAGCTGAGGAACAGAAAGGCTAAAACTAGTATGTAACTGATAAATGAATTCATCAATAAGGCTAAGTCAAACGCAGACTCTCTAGCTTCGGGGTCTTGGCTTTTAATACACTATACCAACTCTCCTACAAGTCCTATGCAACTTAAAGGCTTATAGGATAGTGGCTAGGCACAGGGGCTTTAGGCAAACTGCCTGCATTTCATAGCCAGCTCTACCCTTGGGCTTGGTGCTGAACACAGTTCTGGATTTGAGGAGCTCAGTATCTTATTGCCCTAGGACCCAGGAGAGGTGTAGGATATGAATACAAAGTGAGGAGACTTTTAAGTTCCAGGGGCATGTATAATCCAAGGAAGCCCACGGCTTGCAGGTAGCATCTCCTCACCGGTTTAGCACCTCCACTACCCCTTCAGCCCCCATCCATGGGGAAAGGCATCATGAGCTCCGGAATCACATAGGCCTAGACGGAAATCCCAACACTGATGTGCACTGGCTTTGAGAACTTGGACAAGTCACTAATTTCTCTGAACCTTAATTTTCCACCTGTCAAATGGAAAAAGAATCCTTTTTTCTGGATTTGAGAGTTTATTGAATATGTATCAAGAAAGGGCTATGCTTCTCACAGGTAACTGGAAGGTGAGAAGAATACAGTTTAGGCTACATGAGTAAGAGGGTGAAAGCAAAGAAAGATGGTGCAGTTGGATGAGCTTTCCAGCAGCTGAGTAAAATAACAACCAAAATAACCTCCTGACTCAGAAGGATTGATGCATGTACACCTCACATGTCCAGGCATGGGGCTACATGCTCTACATGGCTTATCTCATTTCATACTCCCAACAGCCCCATGAGTTAATATATTTTTACACCCACTTCATAGATGAATAAAATGAGGTTCAGAGTCCTTAAGTGAATTGTCCCAAAAGTTGGGATTCTTTAAATCTTTGTTCCTATTATGGGTTGAATTTTATTCCCCCTAAATTCATTTGTTGAATCCCTAACCCCCAGCCCTTAGACTATATATTTGACGATAAGGTCTTTAAAGAGGTGATTAAATTAAGACGGGGACATTAGAGTGAGCCCACATCTGATATGACTGGTGTCCTTATAAAAAGAGGAAGTTTGGACACACAGAGAGACACTAAGGATGGGCTCACCCAGAGAAAAGGCCCTGTGAAGACATAGCGAAAAGGTGGCCATCTGTAGGCAAGGAGGAGCCTCAAAAGAAGCCAAATCTACAGACGTCTTGATTTTGGACTTCTAGCCTCCAGAACTGTGAGAAAATAAATTTCTGTTGTTTAAGCCACCCAGTCTGTGGTGTTCTGTTATAGCACCCCTAGCAAACTATACAGCCCCTGCAGGCTAACAGTCCCTTGCATAGTCTTTTTTCTATCTGCCTCCTTTTCCTAGCATATTTTGTGCACCTCAGCTGGAATAGTAGATTACAGGATTCTCAAGGGAATGGCTCTAATGATTTAACTTTTCAAATCATGGGACTTAACTATGATTCTAGCAGTCTGAACAGAGCTGGCTCTTCAGTACTACTTAATACTCAGCTGAGCTTGGTAGGACTTGTAGGAGCTCACCAGATGAGGGACGGGGAAGGGAACTCAGAGATAGAGGGAGCAGTGTGTGCCAAGACAAAGAAGCAAAAAGAACATAGGATTGGAGAACCAAACTGTCCATTGTGGCCAGAGGATACATTTCACAAGGTGGAGAAAGGCAATGAGCTTGGGAAGGAAGTACTGGCACACCTTTGATTGAAGGCTGTATAAAACTCAGAGAGAAACATGTCACCTGTACGTAACATCATCAAGATTACAAGGATGTTCCTATGAAATAGCCCCCATTTTGTTTTTGGCATCTGCAGAACAGATGACATTTTAATTTTATTAAAATTCCAATGAACAAATGAAGAGGCAAAAAAAAAAAAAAACCACACACCAGAAACAAAAACTAATAGGCACTCTAGTCTCCGAATCTAGAAGGAAGCTCCACTGACTGTAAACACATGGAATCTGGGAAAATCATTGAGTTGGTGCCCCCAGCTTTGTCCTGCCTACCTATAAAAAGTGCAGAAGATGGAAGATATTCCATCCCTTCACCAGCCTTCCCCTTGATTTGGAGGCCCCAAGTCTTAACCAACCAGAACATGACATAGATGCTACTTTCTGTATCCACCTGAGTACTGTTCCTTCCTCTCCTTCCCTCATCCAAGGTTACACACCAGTACACTTACCCACACACTGCTTTTCTGTGCCTATGCAGAGACCACAACTTCTAGGAACGACAGAGCAGAATGTTGGGGTGAAGAAGGCAGGAATAGCTAGACCCGGCTGTGGTATTTGCATATGGAAATGTAAAGTCACGTGGGTTGAAGAAGAAAGAGGGGATCCCTGGTAGTTGTATATGTTGAGGAGTGTGTAAAAAATTAATATACAGGGCTTCCCTGGTGGTGCAGTGGTTGAGGGTCCGTCTGCCGATGCAGGGGATACGGGTTTGTGCCCCAGTCCGGGAAGATCCCACATACCGTGGAAAGGCTGGGCCCGTGAGCCATGGCCGCTAAGCCTGCGTGTCTGGAGCCTGTGCTACGCAATGGGGGAGGCCACAACAGGGAGAGGCCCAAGTACCGTAAAAAAAAAAATTAAAAAAAAAATTAATATACGGAAACCTCAGTTAAATAGAGTTGGGAGACCAGAAGGGAAAGCTCTCATGCCCTGCGATATTAGAGCCCAACAGTAAGGAAGGACTTTTCTGGCAAGGACTCAGCCAATGAGAAGCCATGGACACTTTGCTTATTATAGCCCTCCCAACTCCCTTTTCCTTTCTATAAAAGCATTCTTTCCCTTGCTGTCTGGGGGACTTGAGCATGGCTCACCATGATTGCAGACCACAAACTGCAATTCTCTATTGATCCTGAATAAACTCATCTTTGCTGGAGAAATATCTGGCAATCTGTTTGTTTCAGGTCAACAAGTGTACCCATTATGACATACTACACCAATTTAGTGTCTGATATCCAGCAGGTGTGGTGAGAAGATCCCACCTCTGAGGTGGTCCCAACAGAGGGGCACAAAACAAATGCCTGAGAAGCACCAAATATTGGTGGGAGTCTTCACTCACCCCTTGACTGAGGGGCTGAATGAGCAGTGAGTAGGACCAAGGGAAACTTATGAAACTCATATATTGGGTTGTACAGAATGTGAAAAGCTCCTCACTGACACTGAATAAAGAGAAAACCCTAACATATGAGGCCTAATTTTCAAAAATACTGCAGAACAGGGAGGTGTAATTATGATCCCACAGGCTCCAAATAACAGTAAACTTTTGGAAATGATTTACTCTAGAAACTAGAAAACATTTAGAAAGCCACTAGTGTTCTCTATAGGATATAAGGAGCCATGTCTCTGTTGAAATGAATTGTAATGTAATAAGCATAATGAGATTAAAAATGAAATGTAAAAAGCACTAAAGTGAACAGAAGAAATTAAAATGAACTTGGTGAAATGTGGATAGTTTCCAGGAAACTGAAACTTCTACAGCATAATGAAGAGGTAACCAGGATTGTGACTATGTTTGGTGATGGATATTAACTAGACTTATTGTGATCATTTTGCAATATATACATATATCGAATCATTATGCTGTACACTTGAAGCTAATATGTTATATGTCAATTATATCTCAATTTAAAAATAAAACAATCAAGGAAATCTGAATATTGTTAGATATTTAATGATATTAAGACACTTATGTTAAATGTTTAGGTCAACAAGCCTTTTCTTTGAAGGGTCACATAATAAATGTTAAAGGCTTTGTGGGTCTATAATCTGTTGCAACTATTCAACTATGTCATTGTGGCCTGAAAGCAGCCAAAAACAACACATAACGAATGGCCAGGGTGGTGTTTTAAAAAAATATTATTTACAAAAGAAAAAGGGATAACTAGAAATCAATGAACAGCAAAATTAATGCTAGAGAAAATCTAGTGCATAATGTCAAACTTGAGAGGTTTCCACAAAATCTAGAGAAAAAGAACAGAAAAAAATGAAAACAGATAGTAGAGATAGAAGAATAAAAATAGAAATTGAACCTAAGATGCCCTGAAATTGTGGAATAAGAAACTAGAAGAATTGGACAAGAAATAAAACCAAAAGTCACAGCTGAAGAAATTTTGCAGAGATGGGAAAAAGAAAAACCCTCTGTGTACAGACTGAATGGATTTGTTATGATCTAAACTAAATTAAGAAAAAAAGTATCCATGTCCCTCCTGACAAAACTTTTGTGCTACAGAGACAAAGAAAATTATTTAAGGATGCAGCCAAAACAAAATAAAACTAAACCAAAGCAAATAAATGAAAAAAATAATTATAAATGAATCCAAATCAGACTGACCTCATACTTTAGCAATATGGACAAGTGGAAAGGAGGAATCACTAATATGGAGGACCAACTATAAATTATACATGAATTTCTGACTGGGCAGAGGGTCAGCGCCCCTAACACACCCCAACCTCCAGTGCACTGTTCAAGGGTCAACTGTAGTATGTTTCTTTCAATCTGGCATTTAAACACCATAATAAAGATGTTTAACTTAAAGCAAAAAAAAAAAACAACTTCTGCAATAGTAGATATCAGAAGACACTGAAACCATGTTCATGGGATTCCAAAGGGGGGTGGGAAATGTAACTGAAACCAAGTTATATTACATTCATGTGTAAGGCCATAGAGTACAATGGTTAAGGGTGCAGGATTTGGAGTCAGACAGTCAGGGTTTAAATCGTGGCTCCTCCATTGATCAGCGTGTCCATAGCCAAGTCATTTACATGTCTAATAAGATGGTTGTCTCAATTAAATGAGAGAATGCACACAAAGTACTCAGAACGCTAATTAAAGGCCATTTTAACTTAAGTTTGGATGAAGTTAGAATTTGAACGCAGATCTGCCTGAATCTACAATCAGGCTCACAGACCTTGTCCTTCAATCCTGACCTCTCTGACTCAACATGAAGAGTTTGGCACCTGGTACTGTGATTAGAATTACACTGCCTTTTATGGCAACAAGAACCCATTCTCACACTTAAATTGTCAATGGCTCTTTGAAGGTCCTAGAGTAATATAAAGAGTATGGAATAAAGAACGTATTTTATTAGAGGATCTAAAGGATTTCATTGGTCACTTAAGTCCTATATACCACTTAAATCAGGCAGTGTCCAAGTTCAGTACTTAGAAAAATTTCCTGCAATTTCCCTCCCCTGCTATCAGCAAAAATTCAAGAAAGGGCAAGAGAGTTTCTGGTGCCATCTTGTCCAGAGCCCTTACTGAATATTTGCTAACTCCTAACAGTTCTGAAAAATAAATGTTATGCCATGTGGAAATATAAATGGATTTAGGTTTTTGTTGTGTTGTTGTTCAATGGGTCAGAAGATGCTGTAGGCATAAACCTGGCCCTCCTAAGAGGAGGGAATTGCAGGAAGTGTAGAAGACAGGAGATGTTTCTACTGCAGTTCATTTCCAGATCTGTGCTAATATCAGATCTTTGTATGTTTATTAATATTCCTTAAGAGTGCTACTTCTCCAACTTTCTTTTCCCTGCCTAGCCTTGCAGCAGCTGATATAGTCATCAGTTTATCTGGCTTGTGGTTCTGTATAGCTATGCCTTATCTATTCTTGTGCCTAAAGTGACATGAAGCTCTGGAGGTCATATTTTCTATACTGACAAAGAACCATTCTGATGTGTGATACCATGTATAGAAAAAGTTTTATGAGGTATAAGCAAAACAAACTAGTTATGTATCTAATGATTTTATAGAGGTTCCTTAAAAAACTAAAAATAGAGCTACCCTATGATTCAGCAATCCCACTCCTGGGCGTAAATCCAGAGGAAACCAGAATTTGAAAAGATATATACACCACAATGTTCATTGCAGCATTATTTACAATAGCCAGAAGGCAGAAGCAACCTAAATGTCCATCGACAGATGAATGGATAAAGAAGATGTGGTGTGTGTGTGTGTGTGTGTGTATATATATATATACACACACACACACACACACACACACAATGGAATATTACTCAGCCATAAAAAAGGAATGAAATAATGCCATTTGCAGCAACATGGATATACCTGGAGGTTATTATACTAAGCAAAGTAAGCCAGACAGAGAAAGAGAAATATCATATGATATTGCTTATATGTGGAATATTTTTTTAAAATGGCACAAATGAACTTATATACAAAACAGAAATAGACCCACAGACATAGAAAAAAAACTTATGGTTACCAAAGGGGAAGAGGTTGGGAGCAATAAATTAGGAGTTTGGGATTAACATGTGCACACTACTATGTATGAAATAGATAACCAACAAGGACTTACTGTAGAGCACAGGGAACTCTACTCAATATTTCGTAATAACCTATAAGGAAAAAGAATCTGAAAAAGAAAACTGAATAAAATAAAACTGAGTAACTTTGCTATACACCTGAAACTAACACAACACTGTAAATCAACTACACTTCCGTTAAAAAATAAATAAAAATAAAAAGTATAAAATCACATGGCATTAAAACTCTCCTAGAAAACACAGGACATATTCCCACAATTGGCTCTTTATATTTGCTTGACTTCTGATGGGCAAAGAGGTGATAAAAATTCTTATCAGTTGTAGTTTGGTTGCTAGAAGCAGAAACTGTTTTTTGCTAACATAAGCAAAAAGAAATATTTTTGAAAGGATATTGAGTTACACACAAAATCAGGGGAAATGAAACTTCAGGAAGCACCAGAAACAAAAATTAATAAGAGACACAGAGACAGAGAGTGGGAGAGAGGGAAGAAGGGAGGGAGGGAAGGATAGGGAAAGTGAAGTGATAGATTGAGATTCATTAGACTGAGTGGGTCACAACATTGTCTAGGGGAGGTTATGGGACATAGATTGTAGCCTATTACCCCAGAGAAACATATTTTTATATAAATGGAGAATGAATGTTGGGCAAGCAAATATAAGTGATTCTCACTACCAAACTGTTCCTAAAGTACTTGTAAGTTTTAAATGACTCCCTGATTGTCAAGTGCTCATGCATTCTTCAATGCAATTTCTGCTTGGGGACTTCACTAAATATCTATTTGCACTTAGCACCCATTTCTATCCCCTTCTATGTTCTTTCCTATGTTGTAATACTTCCCACACTTAGGAAGGCTAAAAAGAACATTTCCAAAGCTCCCTTAAAAACTGAGATTCTGGAATTGATTTAAGTTCCATCACTGAAATGCAACTGCATGAGATTTCAAAGGCAGGAAGACTGGGGAGAGGGGCAGGGACATTATAAGTATTTATTATTTTTCTGCAGTAGTAGCAACTCCAATAACCCTGGCAGACATCAGTTTTTCTGGTGGCCAGAATGCCCTATATACTGCCTAATCACCAAACTCATGGCCAAGGGCATCTGAGACATCAGCCAGAATTTCCTGCAGTTCCCTGGACTCTGGGCTACATCTTCTGAGGCCTAACCCTTAGCCCAGCAGCAGACACCAACCTCCATTCTACTAGCCCCTGCAATAATTTTGTGAGTGCCTAATTTCCATTTCTAGTAGAGACACTTAAAGTAGCTTGTGTTTCCTTCACTGCACCCCAAATGATACAGACATCAAAAAACTCCTTTAATATCACTATCTGTATAAGCTTTAAGCTTTATTGCACATTCTTCCAGAGCTTCCCACATTGATCACAGGTATTATGTTTCCTTTTCTTTCACAGATGGCAGAATTTTGTTGAGTTGTTGAACAGAGCTTCATCTTATTTGTCATCTGATTTGCCTCCCAGAGAGTCTGGTTATTTTGTTCCTCGAGAGACCTCCTATTCCCAGAGCTCTAGTTGAGGCTGTGACTTAGCCCCAATGGTTTGTTAGTTGGGTTTCATCTCATTGCTCCCAGAAATGTAAATGGCTTACCAGTGAAGAAAAAATAAGAGTGAAGTTTTCCTTGATGGCTATACTTTAGGTCAGTTGGGTTGTAAAAGGCATAATTCTCCAAGCTGTATTATAACATGAAGCAGTCTCTAGTGATAGCCCTTTAAGAAGAATGCAGCACATTTATAAAAGAAGTCGATATTCCTTATTAGAATTTCAGTTGTACAGTCCCTTAGATCTGAGAATCCTGTAGCTAGGTACTTATTCCACTAATATCCCACCAAAGAACTCTCCAAGATTTATATATATATGTTTAGTGAACCAACTTTCTGTACACATTTTAAAAGAGACTAGTACAAGCAACTCTCTCAATAAAATGGACAACCTGGAAGAACTGGACAAATTCTTAGAAAGGTATAACCTTCCAAGACTGAACCAGGAAGAAATAGAAAATATGAACAGACCAATCACAAGTAATGAAATTGAAAATGTGATTAAAAATCTTCCAACAACAAAAGTCCAGGACCAGATAGCTTCACAGGTGAATTCAATCAAACATTTAGAGAAGAGCTAACACCCATCCTTCTCAAACTCTTCCAAAAATTGCAGAGGAAGGAACACTCACAAACTCATTCTACGAGACCACCATCACCCTGATACCAAAACCAGACAAAAAATGAAAATTACAGACCAATATCGCTGATGAATATAGATGCAAAATTCCTCAACAGGATTTGAGAAGATGGCGGAAGAGTAAGATGCGGAGATCACTTTCCTCCCCACAGGTACATCAGAAATACATCTACACGTGGAACAACTCCTATAGAACACCCACTGAACGCTGGCAGAAGATCTCAGACCTCCCAAAAGGCAAGAAACTCCCCACGTACCTGGGTAGGGCAAAAGGAAAAAAACAGAAAAAGAATAGGGACGGGACCTGCACCAGTGAGAGGGAGCTGTGAAGGAGGAAAGGTCTCCACACGCTAGAAGTGCCTTCGCAGGTGGAGACGGCGGGTGGCGGCCACGGAGGAGAGGACAGCAACAGGGGTGCGGAGGGCAAAGCAGAGAGATTCCCGCACAGCGGATCGCTGCCGACCGGCACTCACCAGCCCGAGAGGCTTGTCTGCTCACCCGCCGGGACGGGCGGGGGCTGGGAGCTGAGGCTTGGGCTTCAGTCGGAGCGCAGAGAGAGGACTGGGGTAGGCGGCGTGAACACAGCCTGAAGGGGGCTAGTGCACTACAGCTAGCCGGGAGCGGTTCCGGGAAAAGTCTGCAGCTGCCGAAGAGGCAAGAGACTTTTCCTTGCCTCTTTGTTTCCTGGTGCGCAAGGAGAGGGGATTAAGAGCGCTGCTTAAAGGAGATCCAGAGATGGGTGCGAGCTGCGGCTAACAGCGCGGACCCCAGAGACGGGCATGAGACGCTAAGGCTGCTGCTGCCGCCACCAAGAAACCTGTGTGCGAGCACAGGTCACTATCCACACCTCCCTTCCGGGGAGCCTGTGCAGCCCGCCACTGCCAGGGTCCCGTGATCCAGGGACAACTTCCCCGGGAGAACGCACAGCGCGTCTCAGGCTGGTGCAACGTCACGCCGGCCTCTGCCACCGCAGGCTCGCCGCGCATTCATACCCCTCCCTCCACCCGGCCTGAGTGAGCCAGAGCCCCCGAATCAGCGGCTCCTTTAACCCCGTCTTGCCTGAGTGAAAAACAGACGCCCTCCAGCGACCTACACGCAGAGGCGGGGCCAAATCCAAAGCTGAACCCAGGGAGCTGTGCGAACAGAGAAAGGGAAATTTCTCCCAGCAGCCTCAGACAGCGGATTAAAGCTCCACAATCAAATTCATGTACCCTGCATCTGTAGAATACTGGAAGAGATAAGAAATCATCCCAAATTGAGAAGGTGGACTTTGGGAGCAAGATAGATTATTTTTTCCCCTTTTCCTCTTTTTCTGAGTGTGTATGTATATGCTTCGGTGTGAGATTTTGTCTGTATAGCTTTGCTTTCACCATTTATCCTAGGGTTGTGTCCATCCGTTTTTTTTTACTTTTTAAAATTTTTTTCTTAAAATTTATTTTTTATTTTAATTATTTTATTTTATCTTACTTTATTTTATTTTATCCTCTTTCTTTCTTTCTTTCTTTATCTCTGTCTTTCTTTCTTTCTATTTTTTCTGCCTTTTATTCTGAGCCATGTGGAGGACAGGGTCTTGGTGCTCCAGCCGGGCATCAGGGCTGTTCCACGGAGGTGGGAGAGCCAAGTTCAGGACACTGGTCCACAAGAGACCTCCCGGCTCCACACAATATCAAATGGCGAATATCTCCCAGAGATCTCCATCTCAATGCCAAGACCCAGCTCCACTCAACGACCAGCAAGCTACAGTGCTGGACACGCTATGCCAAACAACTAGCAAGACAGGAACACAGCCTCATCCATTAGCAGAGAGGCTGCCTAAAATCATAATAAGGCCACAGACACCCCAAAACACACCACCAGACGTGGACCTACCCACCATAAAGACAAGATCCAGCCTCATCCACCAGAACACAGGCACTAGTCCCCTCCACCAGGAAACCTACACAACCCAATGAACCAACCTTAGCCACTGGGGACAGAAACCAAAAACAATGGGAACTACGAACCTGCAGCCTGTGAAAAGGATATCCCAAACACAATACAATAAGTAAAATGAAAAGACAGAAAAACACACCGCAGATGAAGGAGCAAGGTAAAAACCCACCAGACCTAACAAATGAAGAGGAAATAGGCAGTCTACCTGAAAAAGAGTTCAGAATACTGATAGTAAAGATGATCCAAAATCATGGAAATAGAATAGAGAAAATGCAAGAAACATTTAACAAGAACCTAGAAGAACTAAAAACGAAACAAGCAATGATGAACAACACAATAAATAAAATTAAAAATAGACGGGATCAATAGCAGAATAACTGAGGCAGAAGAACGGATAAGTGACCTAGAAGATAAAATGGTGGAAATAACTACTTCAGAAGAGAATAAAGAAAAAAGAATGAAAAGAATTGAGCACAGTCTAAGAGACCTCTGAGACAACATTCAGTGCACCAGCATACAAATTATAGGGGTCCCAGAAGAATAAGAGTAAAAGAAAGGGACTGAGAAAATATTTGAAGAGATTATAGTTGAAAACATCCCTAATATGGGAAAGGAAATAGTTAATCAAGTCCAGGAAAAACAGAGAGTCCCATACAGGATAAATCCAAGGAGAAACACGCCAAGACACATATTAATCAAACTATCAAAAAGTAAATACAAAGAAAAAATATTAAAAGCAGCAAGGGAAAAACAACAAATAACACACAAGGGAATCTCATAAGGTTAACAGCTAATCTTTCAGCAGAAAGTCTGCAAGCCAGAAGAGAGTGGCAGGACATATTTAAAGTGATAAAGGAGAAAAACCTACAACCAAGATTACTCTACCCAGCAATATCTCACTCAGATTTGACGGAGAAATTAAAACCTTTACAGACAAGCAAAAGCTGAGAGAGATCAGCACCACCAAACCAGCTTTACAACAAATGCTAAAGGATCTTCTCTAGGCAAGAAACACAAGAGAAGGAAAAGACCTACAATAACAACCCAAAACACTTTAAAAAATGGGAATAGGAACATACATATCGATAATTACCTTAAATGTAAATGGATTAAATGCTCCCACCAACGACACAGACTGGCTGAATGGATACAAAAACAACACACATATATATGCTGTCTACAAGAGACCCACTTCAGACATAGGGACACATACAGACTGAGGTGAGGGGATGGAAAAAGATATTCCATGCAAATGGAAATCAGAAGAAAGCTGGAGTAGCAATTCTCATATCAGACAAAATAGATTTTAAATTAAAGACTGTTACAAGACACAAAGAAGGACACTACATAATGATCAAGGGATCGATCCAAGAAGAAGATATAACAATTGTAAATATTTATGCATCCATCATAGGAGCACCTCAATACATAAGGCAAATACTAACAGCCTTAAAAGGGGAAATCGACAGTAACACAATCATAGTAAGGGCTTTAACACCCACTTTCACCAATGGACAGATCATCCAAAATGAAAATAAATAAGGAAACACAAGCTTTAAATGATA
The DNA here is from genome assembly GCF_059928025.1 of Delphinapterus leucas. NCBI lineage: Eukaryota > Metazoa > Chordata > Mammalia > Artiodactyla > Monodontidae > Delphinapterus > Delphinapterus leucas. The sequence goes on from NC_143129.1 coordinate 139,662,279, forward strand.
CATTAAACAAGATGTACTTCATGGATATTTATAGGACTTTCCTTCCAAAAACAACAGAATACACGTTTTTCTCAAGTGCTTATGGAATATCCTCTAGGATAGATCCTATCTTCGGTTACAAATCTAGCCTTGGTAAATTTAAGAAAATTGAAATCGTATCAAGCATCTTTTCTGACACCAACGCTATGAGACTAGATATCAATTACAGGAAAAGATCTGTAAAACATACAAACACATGGAGGCTAAACAATACACTACTTAATAACGAAGTGATTACTGAAGAAATCAAAGACAAAATTTAAAAATACCTAGAAACAAATGACAATGGAAACACGATGACCCAAAAATGATGGGATGCAGCAAAAGCAGTTCTAACAGGGAAGTTTATAGCAAAACAATCCTACCTTAAGAAACATGAAACATCTCAAATAAACAACCTAACCTTGCACCTAAAGCAATTAGAGAAAGAAGAACAAAAAAAACCCAAAGTTAGCAGAAGGAAAGAAATCATAAAGATTAGATCAGAAATAAATGAAAAAGAAATGAAGAAAATGATAGCAAAGATCAATAAAACTAAAAGCTGGTTCCTTGAGGAGATAAACAAAATGGGTAACCATTAGCCAGACACATGAAGAAAAAAAGGGAGAAGACTTAAATCAATAGAATTAGAAATGAAAAAGGAGAAGTAACAACTGACACTGCAGAAATACAAAGGATCATGAGAGATTACTACAAGCAACTCTATGCCAATAAAATGGACAACCTGGAAGAAATGGACAAATTCTTAGATACGCACAACATGCTGAGACTGAACCAAGAAGAAACAGAAAATATGAACACACCGATCGCAAGCACTGAAATTGAAACTGTGATTAAAAATCTTCCAACAAACAAAAGCCCAGGACCAGATGGCTTCACAGGCAAATTCTATCAAAATTTAGAGAAGAGCTAACACCTAGCTTTCTCAAACTCTTCCAAAATATAGCAGAGGGAGGAACACTCCCAAACTCATTGTACGAGGCCACCATCACCCTGATACCAAAACCAGACAAGGATGTCACAAAGAAAGAAAACTACAGGCCAATATTACTGATGAACATAGATGCAAAAATCCTCAAGAAAATACTAGCAAACAGAATCCAACAGCACATTAAAAGGATCATACACCATGATCAAGTGGGGTTTATTCCAGGAATGCAAGGATTCTTCAATATATGCAAATCAATCAACGTGATACACCATATTAGCAAATTGAAGGAGAAAAACCATATGATCATCTCAATAGATGCAGAGGAAGCTTTTGACAAAATTCAACACCCATTTATGATAAAAACCCTCCAGAAAGTAGGCATAGAGGGAACTTTCCTCAACATAATAAAGGCCATATATGACAAACCCACAGCCAACATCGTCCTCAATGGTGAAAAACTGAAACCATTTCCACTAAGATCAGGAACAAGACAAGGTTGCCCACTCTCACCACTGTTATTCAACATAGTTTTGGAAGTTTTAGCCACAGCAATCAGAGAAGAAAAAGAAATAAAATGAATCAAAATCAGAAAAGAAGAAATAAAGCTGTCACTGTTAGCAGATGACATCATACTATACATAGAGAATCCTAAAGATGCTACCAGAAACATACTTGAACTAATCAATGAATTTGGTAAAGTGGCAGGATACAAAATTAATGCACAGAAATCTCTGGCATTCTTATAAACTAATGATGAAAAATCTGAAAGTGAAAATAAGGAAACACTCCCATTTACCATTGCAACAAAAAGAATAAAATATCTAGGAATAAACCTACCTAGGGAGACAAAAGACCTGTATGCAAAAAATTATAAGACACTGATGAAAGAAATTAAAGATGATACAAATAGATGGAGAGATATACCATGTACTTAGATTGGAAGAATCAACACTGTGAAAATCACTCTACTACCCAAAGCAATCTACAGATTCAATGCAATGCCTATCAAACTACCACTGGCATTTTTCACAGAACTAGAACAAAAAAATTTCACAATTTATATGGAAACACAAAAGACCCCGAATAGCCAAAGCAATCTTGAGAACGAAAAATGGAGCTAGAGGAACCAGGCTTCCTGACTTCAGACTATACTACAAAGCTACAATAATCAAGACAATATGGTACTGGCACAAAAACAGAAAGATAGATCAATGGAACAGGATAGAAAGCCCAGAGATAAACCCATGCACATATGGTCACCTTATCTTTGATAAAGGGGGCAAGAATATACAGTGGAGAAAAGACAGCCTCTTCAATAAGTGGTGCTGGGAAAACTGGACAGGTCCATATAAATGTATGAAATTAGAACACTCCCTAACAACATACATAATAATAAACTCAAAATGGATTAAAAACCTAAATGTAAGGCCAGACACTATCAAACCCTTAGAGGAAAACATAGGTAGAACACTCTATGAGATAAATCACAGCAAGATCCTTTTTGACCCACCTCCTAGAGAAATGGAAATAAAAACAAAAATCAACAAATGGGACCTAATGAAACTTCAAAGCTTTTGCTCAGCAAAGGAAACCCTAAACAAGACCAAAGACAACCCTCAGAATGGGAGAAAATATTTGCAAATGAAGCAAGTGACAAAGGATTAATCTCCAAAATTTACAAGCAGCTCATGCACCTCAATACCAAAGAAACAAACTACCCAATCCGAAAATGGGCAGAAGACCTAAATAGACATTTCTCCAAAGAAGATATACAGATTGCCAACAAACACATGAAAGAAAGCTCAACATCATTAATCATTAGAGAAATGCAAATGAAAACTACAATGAGATATCATCTCACACCGGTCAGAATGACCATCATCAAAAAATGTAGAAACAGTAAATGCTGGAGAGGGTATGGAGAAAAGGTAACCCTCTTGCACTGTTGGTGGGAATGTAAATTGATACAGCCACTATGGAGAACAATATGGAGGTTTCTTAAAAAACTACCAATAGAACTACCATATGACCCAGCAATTCCACTACTGGACATATACCCTGAGAAAACCATAATTCAAAAAGAGTCATGTACTTGGGGCTTCTCTGTGATGCAGTGGTTGAGAGTCTGCCTGCTGATGCAGGGGACATGGGTTCATGCCCCCGTCCAGGAGGATCCCACATCCCATGGAGCGGCTGGGCCTGTGAGCCATGGCCTCTGAGCCTGCGTGTCTGGAGCCTGTGTTCCACAACAGGAGAAGCCACAACAGTGAGAAGCCCGCGTACCAAAAAAAAAAAAAAGAGTCATGTACCAAAATGTTCATTGCAGCTCTATGTACAATAGCCAGGATATGGAAGCAACCTAAGTGTCCATAAACAGATGATTGGATAAAGAGGATGTGGCACATATATACAATGGAATATTACTCAGTCATAAAAGGAAACAAAATTGAGTTATTTGTAGTGAGGTGGATGGACCTACAGCCTGTCATACAGAGTGAAGTAAGTCAGAAAGAGAAAAAGAAATACCGTATGCTAACACATATATATGGAAACTAAGAAAAAAATAAAAATAAAGGTCATGAAGAACCTAGGGGTAAGACGGGAATAAAGACACAGACCTACGAGTGCATGGACTTGAGGATATGGGGAGGGGGAAGGGTAAGCTGTAACAAAATGAGAGAGTGGCATGGACATATATGCACTACCAAACGTAAAATAGATAGCTAGTGGGAAGTAGCCGCATAGCAGAGGGAGATCAGCTAGGTGGTTTTTGACCACCTAGAGGAGTGGGATAAGGAGTGTGGGAGGGAGGGAGACACAAGAGGGAAGAGATATGGGAACATATGTATATGTATAACTGATTCACTTTGTTATAAAGCAGAAACTAACACACCATTGTAATGCAATTATACTCCAATAAAGATGTTAAAAAAAGAAATCCTCAACAAAATACTAGCAAACAGAATCCAATGACACATTAAAAGGATCATACACCATGATCAAGTGGGATGTATCCCAGGGATGCAAGGATTATTCAATATATGCAAATCATTCAATGTGACACACCATATTAACAAATTGAAGGATAAAAAGCATATGATCATCTCAATAGATGCAGAAAAAGCTTTTGACAAACTTCAAAACCATTTATGATAAAAACTGTCCAGAAAGTAGGCATTGAGAGAACCTACCTAAACATAATAAAGGCCATATACAACAAACCTGCAGCAAATATCATTGTCAATGGTGAAAAACTGAAAGCATTTTCTCTAAGATAAGGAACAAGACAGAGATGTCCACTCTTGCCACTATTATTCAACATAGTTTTGGAAGTCCTAGCCATGGCAATCAGAGAAGAAAAAGAAATAAAAGGAATCCAAATTGGAAAAGAAGAAGTAGAATGGCCACTGTTTGCAGATGACATGATACTATACATAGAAAATCGTAAAGATGCCACCAGAAGACTACTAGAGCTAATCAATGAATTTGGTAAAGCTGCAGGATACAAAATTAATGGACAGAAATCTCTTGTATTCCTATACACTAACAATGAAAGATCAGAAAGTGGAATTAAGGAAACGATCCCCTTCTCCACTGCAATAAAAAGAATAAAATACCTAGGAATAAACCTACCTAAGGAGGTAAAAGAACTGTACTCAGAAAACTATAGGAGACTGATGAAAGAAATCAAAGATGACACAAACAGATGGAGAGATATACCATGTTCTTGGATTGAAAGAATCAATATTGTGAAAATGACTATGCTACCCAAAGCAAATTACAGATTCAATGCAACCTCTATCAAATTACCAATGGAATTTTTTATAGAACTAGGACAAAAAAATCTTAAAATTTCTATGGAGATAAAAAAGACCATGAAAAGCCAGAGCAATCTTGGGGAAGAAAAATGGAGCTAGAGCAATCAGACTCCCTGACTTCAGACTATACTACAAAGCTACAGTAATCAAGACAATATGGTACTCGCACGAAAACTGACATACAGATCAATGCAACAGGATAGAAAGCCCAAAGATAAACTCATGCACCTATGGTCAACTAATGTATGACAAAGGAGGCAAGGATATACAATGGAGAAAAGACAGTCTCTTCAATAAGTGGTGCTTAGAAAACTGGACAGCTACATGTAAAAGAATGAAATTAGAACACACCCTAGAACTATATACAAAAATAAACTCAAAATGGATTAAAGACCTAAATGTAAGACCAGACACTATAAAACTCTTAGAGGAAAACATAGGAAGAACACTCTTTGACATAAATCACAGCAAGATCCTTTTTGACCCACCTCCTAGAGTAATGGATATAAAAACAAAAATAAACAAATGGGACCTAATGAAACTTAAAATTATTAATTATTAGAGAAATGAAAATCAAAACTACAACGAGGTATCACCTCACAGCAGTTAGAATGAGCATCAGCAGGAAATCTACAAACAACAAATGCTGGAGAGGGTGTGGAGAAAAGGGAGACCTCTTGCACTGTTGGTGGGAATGTAAGTTGATACAGCAGTGTGGAGAACAGTATGGGGGGTCCTTAAAAAACTAAAAATAGAATTACCATATCACCCAACAATCCCACTACTGGGCATATACCAAGAGAAAAATGTAATTCAAAAAGGCACATGCACCCCAATGTTCATTGCAGCACTATTTACAATAGCCAGGTAATGGAATCAACCTAAATGTCCATTGACAGATGAATGGATAAAGAAGAAGTGGTACATATATACAATGGAATATTAACCATAAAAAGGAATGAAATTGGGTCATATGTAGAGACATGGATGGACCTAGAGACTGTCATACAGAGTGAAGTAAGTCAGGAAGAGAAAAACAAATACTGTATATTAATGCATATATGTGGAATCTAGAAAAATGGTACAGATGAACCAGTTTTCAAGGCAGAAATAGAGACACAGATGTAAAGAACAAGGACACCAAGGTGGGAAAGTGGGGTGGGGGGGGGTTGAATTGGGAGATTGGATTATATACACTAATATGTATAAAATAGATAACTGATAAGAACCTAAAAGAAAAAAACAAGATGGAAAAAATTAAAGGATCCTTCAGGCACCATTTAATTAAATAACAGTATATCCAATTGATAAAAACTATGCAGCTGTAAAATAACATGGCTGATCTGATACAGGAAGATTTCCAAGACATATTATTAAGTGAAATGATAAAGACGAATTGGGCAAAATATTTAGCAATTAGCAAGTGTTATATATGACAAGTGAAAAAATATGCATTGATATTAATCTTTTGTTGCAATTCTCTATTTACTACATCCATCAACTGTTTGGTGATTACACTTTAGATCAAGATACAAGGTACTGAGAATTTGGGGGGAAGCATAGTATATCAGTTTACATTCCAGTGGTAAAACCAGATATCTCACTAGGTATTTCAAACACAGGGAATTTATAGCAGGGGATTGAGAGATTGGTTATTACCAATATTATTGATAGAAGACTGAAATAGCAAAAAGAGGATTGTGAGTGTATTCATTTCCCTAGGGCATTTGTCATTAACAAAGTACCACAAACTGGGTGGCTTAAAATAACAGAAATATCTTTTCTCGTGGTTCTGAGACTAGAAGTCTGAAATCAAGATATCAGGAGGGCCATGCTACCTCTCAAGGCTCTAGGAAAGAGTCTTTCCTCGCCTCTCCCAGCTTCTGGTGGCCCCAAGACTTCCTTGGCTGATGGCTGCATAACTGCAATCTCTGTCTCTGTCTTCACATGGCCTTCTTTCCTCTCTGCCTCTTTTTTGTCTCTGCATCTAATCCCCCTCTCTTTCTCTGTACAAATACACTACTGTTCATTCAACTTCAGGCCCACCCAAATCCATAATGACATCACCTTAACCTGATTACATATAGAAGACGTTTACAAACAAGGTCATATTAACAGATTTCAGTGGTACCTACGTTAGGGGACACAATCCAACCCATGACCATGAGGTAACCCAGAGATTAGTAACTGTAGGAAGCAGCTGCCATCCTTAGGACTGAGGAAACATAGAAAAAGACATGCTATTAGCAGAGTCTAGAATCTCATAGGTGATTATGAGTCTGACAAACAAAAAGTTTAGGCAATATTACGCTTTATAGAGTAACAGAGTAAATTCTGACAAACAAAAAGTTTAGGCAATATTACGCTTTATAGAGTAACAGGAGCATCGTGGTACTGTTGTTGCACTGTTGTGATAGCCTGTTGCTTACTGAGAAACTTAATGTTTTGATCTCTTCCCATTTCAGTATTGCTGGAGCTATGATTATTAAATGCTGTTAGGCACTGAGTGGGCCATTTTGTTTGCATGTTCTCTAGCCCCACATGTAAGTGTCATGAAAGGAAAGAAGTGGCGTTATAAGAAAATAAAGACAACTACTCATTTACAGTGTGTAGAATTGTAAATTTTCTCATTCCAATTTTCACTCAAAGATTATATCATAACCTGACTAAAATGACTCATTTTATATATACTCCCTCATATTATAAAACTTTTCACATTTGGAATCACAAAAATCCTGTGAACTTGTTTTTACTGTATGTATGATTATCACATAAAAACTTAATGTTGGTAAGTTAGACTTAGGACTAGAATGGACCTGTTGGCAAGATCAACTAGAAGACTAGACAAAATACAAAATACCATATGATCATCTCAATAGATGCAGAAAAAGCTTTTGACAAAATTCAACACTGATTTTTGATAAAAACTCTCCAGAAAGGGGACATAGAGGGAACCTACCTCAACATAATAAAGCCCATATATGACAAACCCACAGCAAACATCATTCTCAATGGTGAAAAACTGAAAAAGTATTTCCTCTAAGATCAGGAACAAAACAAAGATGTCCAGTCTCACCACTATTATTCAACATAGTTTTGGAAGTCCTAGCCATGGCAATCAGATAAGAAAAAGAAATAAAAGGAATCTAAATTGGAAAAGAAGAAGTAAAACTGTCACTGTTTGTAGATGACATGATACTATACATAGAAACTCCTAAGGATGCTACAGGAAAACTACTAGAGCTCATTAATAAAATTTGGTAAAGTTGCAGGATACAAAATTTATACACAGAAATCTCTTGCATTCGTATACACTAATGACAGAAGATCAGAAAGAGAAATTAAGGAAACAATCCCATTCACCATTGCAACAAAAAGAATAAAATACCTAGGAATCAACCTACCTTGGGAGGCAAAACACCTGTACTCAGAAAACTATCAGATAAGTTTTGATAAGATACTGATGAAAGAAATCAAAGACAACACAAACAGATGGAAAGATATACCATGTTCTCGGATTGGAAGAATCAACATTGTGAAAATGACTCTACTACCCAAAGCAATCTACAGATTCAATGCAATCCCTATCAAATTACCAATGGCATTTTTCACAGAATTAGAACAAAAACTTTTACAACTTATATGGAACGAAAAATCTCGAATAGCCAAAGCAATCTTAACAAAGAAAAATGGAGCTGTAGGAATCAAGCTCCCTGACTTCAGGCTATACTACAAAGCTACAGTCATCAGAACAGTATGGTACTGGCACAAAAACAGAAATACATATCAATGGAACAGGACACAAAACCCAGAGATAAACCCATGCAGCTTTGGTCACCTAATCTGTGACAAAGGAGGCAAGAATATACAATGGAGGAAAGACAGTCTCTTCAATAAGTGTTGCTGGGAAAACTGGACAGCTACATGTAAAAGAATAAAATTAGAACACTCCCTAACACTATACACAAAAATAAACTCAAGAGGAGCTTCAAGATGGCAGAAGAGTAAGATGTGGAGATCACATTCCTCCCCACAAATACATCAGAAATACATCTACATGTGGAACAACCCCTACAGAACACCTACTGAACACTGGCAGAAGATCTCAGACCTCCCAAAAGGGAAGAAACTCCCCATGTACCTGGGTAGGGCAAAAGAAAAAAGAAAAAAACAGAGACAAAAGAATAGGGATGGGATGGGACCTGCACCAGTGAGAGGGAGCTGTGAAGGAGGAAAGGTTTCCACACACTAGGAAGCCCCTTCACGGGCAAAGACTGCGGGTGGTGGAGGGGGAAGATTCTGAGCCACGGAGCAGAGCACAGCAACAGGGATGCAGAGGACAAAGCAGAGAGATTCCCGCACAGAGGATCGGTACCGACCAGCAGCCACCAGACTGTGAGGCTTGTCTGCTCACCTGCCAGGACAGGTGGGGGCTGGAAGCTGAGGCCCCAGCTTCAGTAGGATCCCGGGAGAGGACTGGGGTTGGCTGTGTGAACACAGGCTGAAGGGGGCTAATTCGCCACAGCTAGCCGGGAGGGAGTCCGGGAAAAATTCTGGAACTGCCGAAGAGGCAAGACACTTTTTCTTGCCTCTTTGTTTTCTGGTGCACGAGGAGAGGTGATTAAGAGTGCCACTTAAAGGAGCTCCAGAGACGGGTGCGAGCTGTGGCTAACAGCGCGGACCCCAGAGATGGGCATGAGACGCTAAGGCTGTTGCTGCGGCCACCAAGAAGCCTATGTGCAAGCACAGGTCACTATCCACACTTCCCCTCCCAGGAGCCTGTGCAGCCCGCCACCATCAGCGTCCCATGATCCAGGGACAACTTCCCCGGGAGAATGCATGGCATGCCTCAAGTTGTTGCAATGCCATGCCAGCCTCTGCCGCCGCAGGCTTACCCCGCATCCATACCCCTCCCTCCCCCCGGCCTGAGTGAGCCAGAGCCCCCGAATCAGCTGCTCCTTTAAACCTGTCCTCTCTGAGCGAAGAACAGACACCCTCAGATGACCTACATGCAGAGGCAGGGCCAAATCCAAAGCTGAACCCTGGGAGCTGTGCAAAGAAAGAAGAGAAAGGGAAATCTCTCCCAGCAGCCTCAGGAGCAGCAGATTAACTCTCCACAATCAACTTGATGTACCTTGTATCTGTGGAATACCTGAATAGATAGCGAATCATCCCAAATTGAGGAGGTGGACTTTGGGAGCAACAATATATTTTTTTCCCCTTTTTCTCTTTTTTTGAGTGTGCATGTGTATGCTTCTCTGTGTGATTTTATCTGTATAGCTTTGCTTTTACCATTTATCCTAGGGTTCTGTCTGTCCTTTTTTTTTTTCCCTTTTCTTTTTTTCTTTAGTATAGTTTTTAGTGCGTGTTATCATTGGTGGATTTGTTTTTTGGTTTGGTTGCTCTCTTCTTTCTTTCTTTCTTTCTTTTATTACTTTTAATTTTTTTAATAATTAATTTTTATTTTAAAAACTTTATTTTATTTTATCTTTTCCTTTCTTTCTTTCTTTTTTACTCCCTTTTATTCTGAGCTGTGTGGATGACAGGCTCTTGGTGCTCCGGCCAGGGGTCAGGGCTGTGCCTCTGAGGTGGGAGAGCCAAGTTCAGGACATTGGTCCATTAGAGATCTCCCAGCTCCTTGTAATATCAAACGGCGAATATCTCACAGAGATCTCCATCTCAATGCCAAGACCCAGCTCCATTCAAGAAACAACAAGCTACAGTGCAGGACACCCTATGCCAAACAACTAGCAAGACAGGAACACAACCTCACTCAACAACAGAGAGGCTGTCTAAAATCATAATAAGGTCACAGATACCCTGAAACACATCACCAGACGTGGACCCTCCTACAAGAAAGAGAAGATCCAGCCTCACCCACCAGAACACAGGCACTAGTCCCCTCCACCAGGAAACCTACACAACCCAATGAACCAACCTTAGCCACTGGGGACAGACACCAGAAACAACAGGAACTACGAACCTGCAGCCTGTGAAAAGGAGACCTCAAACACAGTAAGTTAAGCAAAAGGAGAAGACAGAGAAACACAGAGCAGATGAAGGAGCAAGGTAAAATCTCACCAGACCTAATAAATGAAGAGGAAATAGGCAGCCTACCTGAAAAATAATTCAGAATAATGATAGTAAAGATGATCCAAAATCTTAGAAATAGTATGCAAAAAATACAAGAGATGCTTAACAAGGACCTAGAAGAACTAAAGAGCAAACAAACAATGATGAACAACACAATAAATGAAATTAAAAATTCTCTAGAAGGGATCAATAGCAGAATAACTGAGACGGAAGAACGGATAAGTGACCTGGAAGATAAAATGGTGGAAATAACTACTGCAGAGAAGAATAAGAAAAAAGAATGAAAAGAATTGAGGACAGTCTCAAAGACATCTGGGACAACATTAAACGCACCAGCATTCGAATTATAGGGGTCCCAGAAGGAAAAGAGAAAAAGAAAGAGACTGAGAAAATATTTGAAGAGATTATAGTTGAAAACTTCCCTAATATGGGAGAGGAAATAGTTAATCAAGTCCAGGAAAAACAGAGCGTCCCATATAGGACAAATCCAAGAAGAAGCATGCCAAGACACATATTAAACTATCAAAAATTAAATACAAAGAAAAAATATTAAAAGCAGCAAGGGAAAAACAACAAATAACATACAAGGGAATCCCCATAAGGTTAACAGCTGATCTTTCAGCAGAAAGTCTGCAAGCCAGAAAGGAGTGGCAGGACATATTTGAAGTGATGAAAGGGAAAAACCTACAACCAACATTACCCTACACAGCAAGGATCCCATTCAGATTTGATGGAGAAATTAATACCTTTACAGACAAGCAAAAGCTAACAGAATTCAGCACCACCAAACCAGCTTTACAACAAATGCTAAAGGAACTTTTCTAGGCAAGAAACACAAGACAAGGAAAAGACCTACAATAACAAACCCAAAACAATTAAGAAAATGGTAATAGGAACATATATATCGATAATTAGCTTAATTATAAATGGATTAAATGCTCCAACCAAAATACATAGACTGGCTGAATGGATACAATAACAAGACCCATATATATGCTGTCTACAAGAGACCCACTTCAGACCTAGGGACACAAACAGGCTGCAAGTGAGGGAATGGAAAAACATATTCCATGCAAATGGAAATCAAAAGAAAGCTAGAGTATCAATTTTCATAGCAGACAAAATAGACTTTAAAACAAAGACTATTACAAGAGACAATAATGATCAAGGGATCAATCCAAGAAGAAGATATAAAATTGTAAATATTTATGCACCCAACATAGGAGCACCACAATACATACGGCAAATACTAACAGCCATAAAAGGGGAAACTGACAGAAACACAATCATAGTAGGGGACTTTAACACCCCACTTTCACCAATGGACAGATCATCCAAAATGACAATAAATAAGGAAAAACAAGCTTTAAATAATACATTAAACAAGAATGACTTAATTGATATTTATAGGACATTCCATACAAAAAACAACATTCCATGCAAAAACAACAACTTTCTTCTCAAGTGCTCATGGAACATTCTCCAAGATAGATCATATCTTGGGTCACAAATTAAGCCTTGGTAAATATAAGAAAATTGAAATCGTATCAAGTATCTTCTCTGACCACAATGCTATGAGACTAGATATCAATTACAGGAAAAGGTCTCTAAAAAGTACAAACACATGGAGGCTAAACAACACACTACTTAATAACCCAGAGATCACTGAAGAAATCAAAGAGGAAATCAAAAATTACCTAGAAACAAATAACAGTGAACACACGATGACCCAAAACCTATGGGAAGCAGCAAAAGCAGTTCTAAGAGGGAAGTTTATAGCAATAAAATCCTACCTTAAGAAACAAGAAACATACAAAATAAACAACATAACCTTACACCTAAATCAATTAGAGAAAGAAAAAAAAAAACCAAAGTTACCAGAAGGAAAGAAATCATAAAGATCAGATCAGAAATAAATGAAACAGAAATGGAGGAAACAATAGCAAAGATCAAGAAACCTAAAAGCTGGTTCTTTGAGAAGATAAAAAATATTGATAAACCATTAGCCAGACTCATCAAGAAATAAAGGGAGAAGACTCAAATCAATAGAATTAGAAATGAAAAAGGAGAAGTAACAACTGACACTTCAGAAATACAAAGGATCATAAGAGATTACTACAAGCAACTCTATGCCAATAAAATGGACAACCTGGAAGAAATGGACAAATTCTTAGAAATGCACAACCTTCCGAGACTGAACCAGGAAGAAACAGAAAATATGAATAGACCAATCACAAGTACTGAAATTGAAACTGTGATTAAAAATCTTCCAACAAACAAAAACGCAGGACCAGATGGCTTCACAGGCGAATTCTATCAAACATTTAGAGAAGAGCTAACACCTATTCTTCTCAAACTCTTCCAAAATGTAGCAGAGGGAGGAACAGTCCCAAACTCGTTCTAAAAGGCCACCATCACCCTGATACCAAAACCAGACAAAGATGTCACAAAGAAAGAAAACTACAGGCCAATATCACTGATGAACATAAATGCAAAATCCTCAATGAAATACTAGCAAACAAAATCCAACAGCACATTAAAAGGATCATACACCATGATCAAATGGGGTTTAACCCAGGAATGCAAGGATTCTTCAATATACGCAAATCAATCAATGTGATACACCATATTAACAAATTGAAGGAGGAAACCCATATGATCATCTCAGTAGATGCAGGGAAAGCCTTTGACAAAATTCAACACCCATTTATGATAAAAACCCTCCAGAAAGTAGGCATAGAGGGAACTTTCCTCAACATATTAAAGGCCATATGTGACAAACCCACAGCCAACATCGTCCTCAATGGTGAAAAACTGTAACCAATTCCACTAAGAACAAGAACAAGCCAAGGTTGCCCACTCTCACCACTATTATTCAACATAGTTTTGGAAGTTTTAGCCACAGCAATCAGAGAAGAAAAAGAAATAAAAAGAATCAAAATCAGAAAAGAAGAAATAAAGCTGCCACTGTTAGCAGATGACATCATACTATACATAGAATATCCTAAGGATGCTACCAGAAAAGTACTAGAGCTAATCAATGAATTTGGTAAAGTAGCAGGATACAAAATTAATGCACAGAAATCTCTCGCATTCCTATACACTAATGATGAAAAGTCTCAAAGAGAAATGAAGGAAACACTCCCATTTACCATTGCAACAAAGAAGAATAAAATACCTAGGAATAAACCTACCTAAGGAGACGAAAGACCTATATGCAGAAAACTATAAGCCACTGATGAAAGAAATTAAAGATGATACAAACAGATGGAGAGATATACCATGTTCTTGGATTGGAAGAATCAACATTGTGAAAATGACTATACTACCCAAAGCAATCTACAGATTCAGTGTAATCCCTATCAAACTACCAATGGGGTTTTTCACAGAACTAGAAAAATATTTTTCACAATTTGTATGGAAACTAAAACACCCCAAATAGCCAAAGCAATTTGAGAACGAAAAACGGAGCAGGAGGAATCAGGCTCCCTGACTTCAGACTATACTACAAAGCTAAAGTAATCAAGACAGTATGGTACTGGCACACAAACAGAGATATAGGTCAATGGAACAGGATAGAAAGCCCAGTCATAAACCCATGTACATATGGTCACCTTATCTTTGATAAAGGAGACAAGAATATACAGTGGAGAAAAGACAGCCTCTTCAATAAGGGGTGCTGGGAAAACTGGACAGCTACATGTATAAGAATGAAATTAGAACACTCCCTAACACCATACACAAAAATAAACTCAAAATGGATTAAAGACGTAAATGTAAGGCCAGACACTATCAAACTCTTAGAGGAAAACATAGGCAGAACACTCTATTATGACCTAAATCATGGCAAGATCCTTTTTGAGCCACCTCCTAGAGAAATGGAAATAAAAACAAAAATTAAAAAATGGGACCTAATGAAACTTCAAAGCTTTTGCTCAGCAAAGGAAACCCTAAACAAGACCAAAGACAACCCTCAGAATGTGAGAATATATTTGCAAATGAAGCAAGTGACAAAGGATTAATCTCCAAAATTTACAAGCAGCTCATGCAGCTCAATATCAAATAAACAAACAACCCAATCCAAAAATGGGCAGAATACCTAAATAGACATTTCTCCAAAGAAGATATACAGATTGCCAACAAACACATGATAGGATGCTCAACATCACTAATCATTAGAGAAATGCAAATCAAAACCACAATGAGATATCATCTCACACCACTCAGAATGGACAGCATCAAAAAATGTACAAAAATTAAATGCTGGAGAGGCTGTGGAGAAAAGGGAACCCTCTTGCATTGTTGTTGGGAATGTAAATTGATACAGCCACTATGGAGAACTGTATGGAGGTTCCTTAAAAAACTAAAAATAGAACTACCATATGACCCAGCAATCCCACTACTGGGCATATACCCTGAGAAAACCATATTTCAAAAAGAGTCATGTATCACAATGTTCATTGCAGGTCTATTTACAATAGCCAGGACATGGAAGCAACTTAAGTGTCCATTGACAGGTGAATGGATAAAGAAGATGTGGCACATATATACAATGGAATATTACTCAGCCATAAAAAGAAATGAAATTGAGTTATTTGTAGTGAGGTGGATGGACCTAGAGTCTGTCATACAGAGTGAAGTAAGTCAGAAGGAGAAAAAAAATACTGTATGCTAACACATATATATGGAATCTAAAAAAAAAAAATGGTCATGAAGAACCTGGGTGCAAGATGGGAATAAAGACGCAGACCTACTAGAGAATGGACTTGAGGACATGGGGAGGGGGAAGGGTAAGCTGGGACAAAGTGAGAGAGTGGCATGGACATATATACATTACCAAATGTAAAATAGATAGCTGGTGGGAAGCAGCTGCATAGCACAGGGAGATTGGCTCAGTGCTTTGTGACCACCTAGAGGGGTGGGATAGAGACAGTGGGAGGGAGGGGGATGCAAGAGGGAAGAGATATGGGGATATATGTATATGTATAACTGATTCACTTTGTTATAAAGCAGAAACTAACACACCATTCTAAAGCAATTATACTCCGATAAAGATGTTAAAGTAAATAAATAAATAAATAAAATAAACTCAAAATTAATTAAAGACCTAAATATAAGGCCAGACAGTATAAAACTTTTAGAGGAAAACAAAGGCAGAACACCCTTTGACATAAATCACAAGATGTTTTTTGACCCATCTCCTAGAGTCATGAAAATAAAAACAAAAATAAACAAATAGGATCTAAGTAAACTTAAAAGCTTTTGCACAGCAAGGAAACCATAAACAGCATGAAAAGACAACCCTCAGAATGGGAGAAAATAATTTGCAAACAAAGCAACCAACAAGGGATCCATGTCCAAAATATACAAACAGCTCATGCAGCTCAATATCAGAATAAATAAATCAAATAACAATCAAAAAATGAGCAGAACATCTATATTGACACTTCTCCAAAGAAGATGTATGGGTGACCAAAAAGCACATGAAAAGATGCTCAATGTCACTAATTATTAGAGAAATGCAAATCAAAATTACAGTGAGGTATCATCTCACACCAGTCAGAATGGCCATCATCAAAAAATCTACAAAAAATAAATGCTGGAGAGGGTGTGGAGAAAAGGGAATGCTCTTACAGTGTTGGTGGGAATGTAAATTGATGCAGTCACTATGGAGAACAGTATGGAGGTTCCTTAAAAAACTAAAAAGAGAATTAACATATGGCCCAGCAATCCCACTACTGGATATACCCCCAGAAAACCATAATTCAAAAGGATACATGTGGGAGTTCCCTGGTGCACAGTGGTTAAGAATCTGCCTGTCAGTGCAGGGGACACAGGTTTGAGCCCTGGTCCAGGAAAATCCCACATTTCACGGAGCAACTAAGCCCATGAGCCACAACTACTGAGCCCACGTGCCACAACTATTGAAGCCCGCACACCTAGAACCCATGCTCCACGACAAGAGAAGACACCACAATGAGAAACCCACACACCACAACAAAGAGTAGCCCCCTCTCACTGCAACTAGAGCAAGCCTGCATGCAGCAATGAAGAGAAATGCAGCCAAAAATAAATAAATAAATACAGTTTTAAAAAGATACATGCACCCCAATGTTCATTGCAACACTATTTACAATAGCCAGGACATGGAAGCAACCTAAATGTCTATCAACAGAGGAATGGATAAAGAAGATGTGGTACATATACACAATGAAATATTACTCAGCCATAAAAAAGAGCAAAATAATGCCATTTTCAGCAACATGGTTGGACATAGAGATTGTCATACTGAGTGAAGTAAGTCAGACATAGAAGGACAAATATCATATGATACTGCTTATATGTGGGATCTAAAAAAGGGGTACAAATGAATTTATTTACAAAACAGAAGTAGAGTCATAAATGTGGAAAACAAACTTATGGGGACTTCCCTGGTGGCACAGTGGTTAAGAATCCACCTGCCAATGGAGGGAACATGGGTTCAATCCCTGGTCCAGGAAGATCCCACATGCTGCAGAGCAACTAAGCCCATGTGCCTCAACTACTGATCCTGTGTTCTAGAGCCTGTGAGCCACAACTACTGAGCCTGTGCATCACAACTACTGAAGCCTGCATGCCCTAGAGCCCACATGCCACAACTACTGAGCCCATGTGCTGCAAGTACTGAAGCCTGTGCACCTAGAGCCCTGTGCTCCACAACAAGAGAAGCCATCACAATGAGAAACTCACACACCACAATGAAGAGTAGCCCCCGCTCACCCCAACTAGAGAAAGCCCATGTGCAGCAATGAAGACACAAGGCAGCCAAAAAAAGAAAGAAAGACAGAAAGAAAGAAAACAAACTTATAGTCATCAGGGGATAAGTGAGGTGAAGGATAAATTGGGAGATTGGGATTGACATATACATACTACTATATATAAAATAGATAACTAATAAGAACCTGCTGTATAGTATAGGGAAGTCTACTCAATACTCTACAGTGGCCTATATGGGAAAAGAATCTAAAAAAAAAGAGTGGATATATCTATATGTATAACTGATTCACTTTGCTGTACACCTGAAACTAACACAACATTTAAAATCAACTATACTCCAATAAAAACTTTTAAAAATACAAAACAATATTTCTTTGAAAGGTATTGTTTGAAATTCAAATTGAACAACCAACAGAAAGAAGAAAAAAACCCTCTGTGGAAGACATTAACATCTCATAAAATCTCTTGAATTATCCATACAAAATGTTCAGTTAGAAATGGTCATGAATTATACAAAACAGGACATGGATTTTCAAATAACTGTAATTAATATGTTTAAGGAAATGAATAAGATGAAGAATTTTCAGCCATTAATTTGAATCTATAAAAGGAATCAAATGGAATATCTAGAACTAAAAAATACAAAAATTAAATTTAAAAACTCAACAGATGGGTTTAATAGAAGATAGCTGAAGAGAGAATTAGTGAACTGGAATATCATTCAATAGGAAATATCCAGATTGAAGCATAAATGAGAAAAGATGATGGGATATACAAAAAAGAATGTATAAGAGACATATAGGAAATGGTGACACTATCCAACATATGTGTAATTATGTTGCAGAAGGAGAGGAGGAAGAGAGTACAGATGAAGCAATATCTGAAGAAATTATGACTGAAAACCTTCCAAAAGTGATAAAAATATCTCAAGCCACAGATCCAAGAAATGATACAAACTCCCATGAAGACAAACACAAAAGAGCTTAGACTCCTCCAAACATGGTTTGTTCTGAGATCTAAAGTAGTATTTTACAAAAATGAAATATGACCCCAACTTTGAATCTCTTCACAGTGGAGCCTGTGAAGTGAGGGAAAGAAAGAAGGAGAGCAGGAAGCATG
Source organism: Delphinapterus leucas (assembly GCF_059928025.1). Lineage (NCBI taxonomy): Eukaryota > Metazoa > Chordata > Mammalia > Artiodactyla > Monodontidae > Delphinapterus > Delphinapterus leucas. The sequence continues at coordinate 139,681,035 of NC_143129.1, forward strand.
GAGCAGGGCTATAGCATGACTACTGGTGGGGGAAAATTAGGAGGGAATGATGGTAGCCTCAGAGGTTCATTGATCCCCTCAAACATTTTCTGACGGCCCATCACTCAAGATAGCACAGAAAAATGGCTAAGAGCTTAACTTCCCTTTTATTAAGGAAAAAAAAATCCATAGTAATTCCTAGCTAGAACTACTTATACTGAAGGGACAGAAAAGCCAACTCAGTTTGTTTAGACAATAATGAGATTTCGTTTATGTAACTTAAAAGTCTTGCAGCAGCAAGAGCTATAGACATGGTTTGATCTAGCCATTCAAGTGTCAGATCAAGGATCTGCTCCTCTCTGGCTCTCTGCTTGCTTTACCTGGTGTTGGCATCATCTTCAGCCTCTAAATGTTGGTGTCCCAACTGCTCTGGGCACTTCTGTAATAGCAAAATAGCTCTGGCAGCTATGTTCATCATATATTCACAGCACTCTCTTTTGGGAGGTCCTGCCAAGAAGGAGAGAACTTTACTAGCTAAGAAACTGTAACAGATATCTCCTCTCATCTCAGAGACTCAGACTGAGTTTCATGTCCGTCTTTGAACCAAGACTGTGATTGGGATACCAAAATAGTCTTCAACGAATCAGAAACCAAGATTGGAGTTGGAACTAAGGATTATTCCCACCAAACCACAGCACTGGGATGAGGGAGGGGTGGCCAGCAAGATATCACTAGAAGGGCATAATGAAGGGTCACATGCATGGCCCATAAGGCCCTTTAGTTCTGCAAATATCTAACCCACTTCTCTTCTCTTTTCATCCCGTGTCAGCTAGGCTCTTCTCTGTTATTGCTTGAATGCACCAAATACTCCCTTCCTTGAGGCCTTTGCCCTTGTGATAGCTTCTTCCTGGAATGATCTTTCCCCAGACATTTGCATGGCTTTCTCCCTTGTTTCTCCACTCAGGACTGTATTTAAATGTCACTTCATAGAGGCCTTTGGTGAATTCTCTATCTAAAATAGCAACTGCAATTACTTTCTACCCCCATCATTGGCTTTAGTTGTGTTTCTAGCACTTATCACTACTTGACGTTATTTTTCATACCTACTTGTTTGCCCTCACCACTGGAATGTACACTCCATGAGAAGATTCTGCCTTGTTCATTGTTGTATCATAATAAGCATTTAACAAATGTTTATTGAGTGAGTGAATGGGTTAGAATCCCAACCTAACCCTACCTCTGTCATCTCAAGCAGATAACTGAAACTTTCATTGCTCAGTCTCCTCACCTGTCAAATGGAGATATTTCTACCTCACAGAGTTATTCTTCAGATTAAGTAAGAAAACATGTGGGAAATGTCTGACATATATAGATATTCAAGATATATATGTTTTCTTCTCACAAAAGCTTCATCCAGTAGGTCCAATGAGGCCATATTCTATCTTTCTTTCTTTCTTCCTTCCTTCCTTCCTTCCTTTCTTTCTTTCTTTCTTTCTTTCTTTCTTTCTTAGAAAGTATAGTTGATTTACAATGTTTCAGGTATACAGCAAAGTGATTCAGTTATTCATATATATATATAATGTTTTTCAGATTCCTTTACACTATAGGTTGTTACAAGACATTGAATATAGTTCCCTGTGCTATACAGTAGATCCTTGTTTATCTATTTTATATATAGTAGTGTATATCTGTTAATCCCAAATTACCAATTTATTCCTCCCTTTCCCATTGCCCCTTTCCCCTTTGGTAACCATAAGTTTGTTTTCTATGTCTGTGAGTCTATTTCTGTTTTATAAAGAAATTCATTTGTATCATTTTTTTAGATTCCACATATAAATGATATCATATTATATTTGTCTTTCTCTACCTGACTTACTTCACTTAGTATGATAATCTCTGGGTCCATCCATGTTGCTGCAAATGGCATTATTTCATTCTTTTAAGTCAGTTGTTATCTATTATGGCTTTACTTTAGTATAACCTGGGAATTTTTTAGAATTCCGAAAGGGTTCTCACCCCTAGAGATTCTGATATAATTGGTCTGTGTGACACCTAGGCACTGGTAATTTTTAAAGCTCCCCAGGTGGGAGCATTTTAGCAGCCAGTGCTGAAGACCGTTGATTTCAAGTCATTAGTTGGGGTGGGGGAGAGATGGTATGGCTGGCTGTGTAACTCAGAATCCACTGGAAGCCCTGTGAAACCTGGTCCTTCCAATACCTGGAAATCTCTAGAAGCCAGCTTGGCCTATTTCCTCCAGCACAAATCTTCAACTGGCAGTCTAGACAGATGGTTATTATTTATCCTTCCTGCTGTGTTAGAAAGAAAAAAAATCACCTCTGCCTCAGGTTTCTCAATTTTCACATGTGCAAACCATTACCTTTTAAAATATGCTTATAGGCATTAGGAGGGAGAAAGGGAAGCTTAAAAGAGACCAGGGAGATGAACATGCATCTTCTTCTAATAGAACTTTTAGAAGTTCAGACAGTAGAGAAACTGGACCAGGACAAACTCTAGGTTCTAGATCTTATACTAAAAGGGATAATGCATGTGAACAGTGCCCACAAAAATGCCTGGCACATCATAATTAATGTAAAGTCCTCTTTTCTGGAGAAACTAGATTGCTTAAGATCACATAAAATAACACAATAACAAATAATACTACCTTGTATTGGGCATCTTCCCTATGTTAAGCATTTTATTAGGTAATTTTTTTAATCTCCACAATATTATTGCAGAAAGCTATTATCATTCCCTTTTCACAACTGACAAAATTAGGATCTGAAAGCTTGCAGCTGGTAAAGGGAAGCAGCCAGATTATAGCATCAGATCTGACACCAAAGTTCATCTATAGCATCTGGCTTAGGTATAGAAGGATAAAGAGAGAAATCCTTCCTCCCATAGGGCCTGAAAAGGAATGGGAGACACAGAACTATATATTCAGTGACTGTATTTTCCAAACCTCAGATTAGGGCACATGATCATCTATTTAGTCAACCAACATTCAATGAGTATTTATTCTAATGCTGGGTGCTGGGACTTCAGAGAAGATTATGAAATCACATTGCCTTCTCCATCAAGAAACTGTAGGAGAAGATTCATAATGAGTTGTAGGTGCAATGTTAAAAGTCTAACAAAAGGCTTTTTGATCCAATATGTGAATTTATTTATATAAACATCCTTACATAGATAACACTATTAGTTAACATTTATTGAGTACTTGCTATGCTCCAAGTGTTTGCTTTACATTTTCTAGTTCATTTAATCCTCACAATAACCTATAGATGGCATTATCCCCATTTTACAGAAAGGGAAACTGAGACACAAAGAGGACAAGTCCCTTGCCCTAGGTCATGCAGCTAATAGAGAAAGGAGCCAAGACTCAAACCCAAGGCATCTGACTTCAGAGCCTCTATTCTCCACCACTGTGTTATACTGTCACCCTCTACCTTTTGTTTAAAATTCATTGATTGAACCATTTTATTGAAAACAGCAACACCCAACTCAGAAACAATATGTATTTGTTAATGGCATATTTGAATTACACATTAAATATTGAAGCTGAAGCTCCCAGAAGTCTATGCTGTGTCGTCGTCATACTGATTTATACAGTAAATGAATGTTGCCAAGTCTGATGACAGGTGCTGAGTGATGAATGAATGATGCCCACAATAAGCCTCAGAGGATTTAAACTGAAGGTCTTTATGTCTCTTTCCTGCATCCTAAGGAAATTTCTTCTATTCATGAAGGCAGCAGCCTGAGCAGCTAGCACCTGGACAGTAAAATCTCCTGGGTTAGGCATGCCATTCAAACCTCTTCCCATATAGGACTTCTGACCATTGAAAGGAACAAGGAAGGGAGAAGACAAAGGTTTTACACGATCCTTCAAGTGCAAACTTGGGTGGTAAGGGAGGCAGAAGTGCCTGCTTCTCTAAGAGGCAGAACCACAGGAAGAGGTCCCATGCCACTTCCCAAACTGTAAAAGCCCTCCTGATTCAGGACAGTTCTACAGGCTGATGTCTCTGCTTATCTGGAACTCTCTGCTCTATGCACATGCCCACAATCACCTTTGCCTGGAAACTCCTATTCATCCTTCAGGTCCCCACTTGAAGTGTCACTTCCTCCAAGAAGCCTTCTCTGATCCTTCACCACTCCTATCCCTAGCCCAAAAGGAATTTATTTTCACATATTCCTGTGTTGTGTTTATGGTCGTTTGTAATTAAATAATAACCTTGAGTGATTATTTAGCATTTACCTCCCCTTTGTGAGCTTCATCAGGGCAGGAACTAGATCTTTCTTATCCACCAGTGTATCCCCATCACCATTTACAATGCCAATCGTATAGCAGAGCCTCCACATTTTCTTTGCCTGGGTGTATATGTGTATGTGTTAAAATGAAGAGACCAAACTAAAACCATTTTTTTCTTTCTCATCCAGGAAAGAAAGGAAAGGAAACCTCTGCTACTCCAGTGCATCCTGAAGTTAATGAGATATCTCAAGGAAAACCTGAACATATGGTATGCAGCTGGGTATACAGACCTCAGCGAAGGGCTTCACCAATCCTTCGCCTTCTATTCACTGATGCTGGGTGAGGCCCTCCCTTCTGAATTTTTGATTTCCACCCAGGGCCTTGACTATCAGACTATCTTTGACTTCAAGACTCTACTCCAGCAGAGAAGGAATACAGACAAACTCCTAAAGTGTGGTTGGTTTCTCTCCTAGCTGGTATGCATGCAGAAACCACTTATCACCACTCAGTGATGGTCTTGCCATTGGCCCCTGAAAGTTGAACTTGTAGCATGTGGGCAGGTGTCCTTCCAGAGCCTGTGACCAGTCCACCAACTGCCAAAATTATGGTTGTGAGACCTATTTTAACATCTTAAGTCCAGCTTCCAGAAATTTAGGGTGACCTTTTCCCCAGACATCCCATTTTAAAATGTAATGGGCTCTTTGATTTAAAAAAAAAAAATCTGGCAAGCATTTAAAATTCATTTTAATATTCCCAGCACTTAACCAGGAGAAGATGCAGACAGAATTGAAAAACTGCCTGAGTTTCTCTGTTGTTGTTGTTTTTAAATGCCCGGATTAGAACATAATTCATCTTCAGATGACGGGAGGCCTCTTCATGCACTTCACACTTCGAAATATTTTAGAAAATAGTATCCATTTTGGCAAGCCTCTTTCCATGCAAGAAACAACAGCAAATGCTTTTCTCCTTGAGTGTTAAGTCTGCTGTGAATAAGATTATAAAAAATATATACTTTGCTCTTTTATTTTGCCTCTTGTTTGAGGATTTTACTGCCTCTCTGCAATAATCGATTCTTCTCATATTCCTGTATAAGCAGCATTCGTTGTCCCACTTTTCAGAAAGGGGACTTGAAGCAGAAGTTTGGTAAAGCAACTTTCCTATTGTTCCAGGAAAATCACTCATTTATTCATTCACTTATTCATTCCGTAAACATATCTTGAGAACCAACTATGTGACAGTCACTAACCAGAACTTGAAGATACATAGATGATTATCTCACAGGCCCAGGCTCAAGGTCTTTAGCGGATGGGAGAGATACTCTAACAGACAATTACACTATCCCATAATAAGTGCTATGATGGATAAAGGGGCTACAAAGAATTGCCCCTCACCTAGGCTGGGGCTATCAGGGAAGGCTTCCCCCAAGAAGTGAAATATGAGTTGGGCCTTGGAGGATGAGTAGGAGCCTAACGCATCAAGGCATAGGTAGCAAGAAGGAGTTTTACAACAGAGGAAACAGCGTATATAAGGCATAAGGGCATCAAACAGCTGTATTTTTTTTTCTGGTTTTATGTGGCTGGAGAAAATGATGTATATATTGAAAGAAGAGAAGGAAGAACAAGAACTTGAATGGTCTTATGAGCCAAGCAAGGAATTTGGACTTCATCCTGACACAGTGGGACCAAAACAGTATAGGGTGTGTTAGTTAGTTAGTTAGTTATCTACTTTACGTACTTACTTCCTAGGTTTAGCTTAATTCAGGCCCATACAAATTCCCCCATTCCCTGTCTTTAGTGGTCAAAGAGAGTGTTAATTATCTGAAGAAATATATAATTATTTAAAGTCAGTTTCTCAGCTTTAAGGACCTCTTTGAATTTTCTAAAATCATCCACCAAGCTGTATGCAAATGTGCATCCATCTGGGTAGATTATCTAAAGTTTTCATTGGATTTCTAAAGTGGTCCAAAGCTCTAAAAAGTATGAGAATCACTATTCTATTTACTTTATAAAAACTTTCAGCTTCTCCCAAAATAGACTTTATCAAAGTAGAATTCTTATATATTAATCTCTCAAAATGTACTGGTCACTAGTCATCCGTATGGGTACAGTTTTGTATAGCATTATATTATTTTAAACAAGATAATTCTTCACATTCCCCAGTAGCAGCTGAATCCATGTTTGTTAACTTGGCCTCTTATTTAAATTACTATTCTTTAGAGCAAGGGGATCTCCACAGCTTATATGTGAGAGGTTTGAGACAAGGTACAAAATTGGAGAAATTCAGGTATTTGAAATTTGGGAGAAGCACAGATGGTATACAAATTGGAAAGCCTAATTCTATGAAAAATTAGTTAAGAATATTTGAATTACAATTAATATAACCAAGTCTACCAACTTAATTTATTAGAGGGATAAGGAAGGAGCATAATATATATATTTATATGTATTATATTTTATTTATTTATTTATTTATATGTATGTATACATATATCTCCCCAAGGATAGAAACATAACAATAAAATCAAAGACTTGAACCTTGAACATCATCATGACTTCTTATATCTTCTCTCTTCTCTGCTGTCAGTTTCATATCCTCTCTGTCTCTCTCTTCTTACCTCTCATCCAGAATGATCTCTGTTTTCCTATCTCTGGCTTTAACTCTCACAAATGGTTCCAAAATCACTGGAAAATGTGTTTACTGAACATTTTGCATTAGATGCCCAGTCCTGCACTATGTGCTTAGACACATGACTGTTCTCTCTATAGCCATATGGATTGAAAGGAGGGGCAATTCCTGGAAAACTGGGGTTGGGCAGATCAAACAATAGATGCTCACTCTCTCTACATGACAGGTGACAGAATGTCTTACATGGCTCTACTGACACTCATGTGTCTATTTATTCTAAAAAGATCTCTATTTTGTACTGGACATGGGGTTAGGATACAAAGATGAGCTAGGTATATACCTCGATCTTGTTTTGTGTCTACCATTCACTATATGATCTTAGTAAGTCACTTCCCCACTCTGGACTTCAGCTTCCTTTGTTAAATGAATAAGACAGACAGAACTAGTGCCTTATGCTTCATTATAGTGAGCCCACAAGCCAACGTTAACACCATTATTGTTTCAATCACTTTTTGTCAAGAATCTCATACTCACGATCCAGAGGTTTTCCCACCAAGAAATTATATGCATTGCCTATTGATCCCACTAGTATAAAACAGAGTAGAACATCATGAAAGTCTCAGTCAGTTACAAAAACCTCTGTTTGTGTAAATCAGAAATGCAAACTGAATAAAAGTCACAATTTTATCCTTCTCTTAAAGAAAAAAGAGAGTATTCAACATAGTAGTTCTTTACAAAGCCAGACCTACAATAAATCTTGCTAGTTGTGTAGCCTCATGTTGGCCAAGATACTGGGGGAGCTCTGGGTTATGAATATGTTGCCAGTGAAATGTTTGTGTTGTTTTGGTAGAAAACTCCAGAAAAGGATTTGCAGCCAGAAAACCCTCCTGCTGAGACTTCAGCCCCCAAATATCTCCTGAGCACTTTGAAGATCAGGCCAGTCTCACAGCCTTTTGTCAGTCCAGTGATGAAAAACACGTCTGAAGAATGTGAGACATGGATCGACAGGCTCAAGAAGCTAGAAAATGCCCTCTACCTGTGTGATCCGAGTAATACAGGTGAAGTGCGCGGCTTACAGCTCATATGTCTTTTTTTTTTTTTTCATTTTGTACAGGGCTCCACAAATTTTTTTTAATTAGTTTTTATTGGAGTATAGTTGCTTTACAATGTTGTATTAGTTTCTGCTGTACAGCAAAGTGAATCAGCTGTACAGCAAAGTGAATCAGCCATATATATATATATATATATATATATGTATATATATGTGTATATATATATGTGTATATATATGTGTGTGTGTATATATATGTATATATATATATTCTTTTTTAGATTCCCTTCCCATTTAGGTCACCACAGAACACCAAGTAGACTTCCCTGTGCTATACAGTAGGTTCTCATTAGTTATCTATTTTATATATAGTACTGTATACATGTCAATCCCAATCTCTCAATTCATCCCACCTCCTCTTCCCCCCTTGGTAACCATAAGTTTGTTTTCTACATCTGTTACTCTATTTCTGCCTTGCAAATAAGTTCATCTGTGCCATTTTTCTAGATTCCATATATAAGCAATATTATATATTTGTCTTTCTTTCTGACTTACTTCACTCTGTATGACAATCTCTAGGTCCATCCATGTCACTGCAAATGGCATTATTTCGTCCCTTTTTATGGTTGAGTAATATTCCATTGTATATATGTACCACATCTTCTTTGTCCATTCAGAACGACCCTCAGAATGGGAGAAAATATTTGCAAACAAAGCAATCGACTAGGGATTAATCTCCAAAATATACAAACAGCTCATGCAGCTCAGTATCAAAAAAACCAAACAACTCAATCGAAAAATGGGCAGAAGATCTAAATAGACATTTCTCCAAAGAAGACATACAGATGGCCAAAAAACACATGAAAAGATGTTCAACATCACTATTAGAGAAATGCAAATCAAAACTACAATGAGGTTCCACCTCACAGCAGTCAGAATGGCCATCAGCAAAAAATCTACAAACAGTAAATGCTGGAGAGGGTGTGGAGAAAAGGGAACCCTCTTACACTGTTGGTGGGAATGTAAATTGGTACAGCCGCTATGGAAAACAGTATGGAGGTTCCTTAAAAAATTAAAAATAGAGCTACCATATGATCCTGCAATCCCAATCCTGGACATATATCCAAAGAAAACCATAGTTTGAAAGGATGCATACACTCCAATGTTCATTGCAGCACTATTTACAATAGCCAGGACATGGAAGCAGTCACACACCTTTCCATTTGTGTTGCAGTCTAAGAGTGGACACATCCCTTTCTTTCACTTCTTAACAAATACAATTTGTACATAAACCATGTGCCTGGCACTATGCTGAGCACAATCAGGAAACACGAAGATGAATCAGACATGAATCCCCCACCAGGTTGCTTACAGTTTCTCTGAGTCTAACCTACAATCCAACCTTGTAATTCCCCTGATTGAAATCATCAGCATGCCTGCTAACAGGCTGAACTCTAAACTGTTTAGCAAGGCAAAAGCTGGTCTCTATCTGCCTGACCAGTATCTTCTCCTTCTATTGTAATTCTCTCAGCATATCCTACCCCATCATAATGAATAACTTGCCTTCCTCAACTGTGCCTTGCTTTCTCCTGTGGCTGTGCCTTTTCTTTTTCAAAAAAAAATTTATTTATTTATTTTTGGCTGCATTGGGTCTTCGTTGCTGCCATGGGCTTTCTCTAGTTGTGGCAAGCAGGGGATACCCTTCGTTGCGGTGCACAGGCTTCTCATTACTGTGGCTTCTCTTGTTGTGGAGCATGGGCTCCAGGTGCGTGGGCTTCGGTAGTTGTGGCACACAGGCTCAGTAGTTGTAATGCACAGGCTTAGCTGCTCCACGGCATGTGAGATCTTCCCAGACCAGGGCTCGAACCCGTGTCCCCTGCATTGGCAGGTGGATTCTTAACCACTGCGCCACCAGAGAAGCCCATGGCTGTGCCTTTTCTAACCCTACGCCCTCTACCTGATCTGTCTGCCTCTCCTCTGTCCCCGCCAACTCCCCACACTGTCCACCTGGCTAATTAATACCTAAACACCTTTTATGTCAGAACTCAAGCTCTACTCCTCTGAGACTCCCATGATTTCCCCAGACAGATTAAGGCCAACCTTTATCTGGCCTCTTACAGTTCTTTAACACCCATTATCATATTTGATATATTGTACTTTTCTATTTGGGACTTAGTACTACCTAAGTACTAAGATACTTTTTTATCCTGAGTACCTTGCACAATTCTGTTCAACCCTTTTTTAAGAAACAAATAAATGAATGTACATAAATAACTAAACCCAAAATAGAAGGTGATAAATGCCATTAGAGGGTGCTATGTGGGCATTCAGACAAAGGAGAATTCATTCCTAGTGAGGTGATAAGGTTATGTTAGTGTGAAATTGATCATTAAGGGAAAGTGCAGTTTGTATACAAAGGACTGAAATAGAGGGCCCTTCCTGGCAAACATGCAAGTTAGCCAAGCAAAGCATTATGTATGAAGCTCAATACAAGGAATTTGGTTTGAATAGAATACAAGGGCTATTAAGAAGAATATTAAATGAAGAATGTGAAAATATAGGATAGGATCAGATCTAGGAAGGTCTTAGATGACCGACCAAACAACTTGGATTTAATTCACAGATAGTGAGCACATTGTGTTTCTAAGCAGGAGAGTGGTATGATGAAGTTGTATTTCAGAAAGGTCCTTTATGGCTATGTGAAGAATGAAGGAGAAATTTAAATTATAAAAAGGATAAAGGATGTTATTGCAATGCTTAAGTGAGATAATGAAATTCAGAACTAGGTCAGAGACCTGTGAAATGGAAAAGAGGCAGCACATACAAAAACATATGCACTGAAATTGTTGTACTTAACTGCATACTGTTGTTCATGAAGACTTAGCATTATATGTGGAGTCTAAAAATATGGAACACATAGAAATGGTTGTTGCCAGGAAATATGTGGAAATGTTGGTCAAAGGGTAGAAACTTTCAGTTATAAGAAATTCCAAGGATTTAACGTACAACATGGTGACTCTCATTAACAATATTGTGTTGTGTACTTGAAAGTTATTATGAGTAGAACTTTAATGTACTCACCATAACAACGACAACAAAATGGTAATTATGGGAGGTAAAGGATTTGTTAACTAACCTTATTACAGTAAACATTTCATAATATATATGTGTATCAAATCATCACATTGTATATCTTAAACTTACACAATGTGATATATCAATTACATCTCAATAAAAAAAGTGTACACATTAGTACTTTCTAGAAGTAATCATATAACAGCACTAATGCCTTTTCATTCTCTGTATGTTTTTGTTTCATTTTGCTTTGAATTTCCAATGCAAGTTAATTCTAGACCACATGAAGTATGAACACCATATAATACCCAAGGACTTCTAATAACTATACCAAAGAGAGGGGGAAATGAAAATTTTAGGTAAAATTTCATCTAGATGAATTAGAAACTCATTTATTAAACATTTGTTATGAGCCCAGCCCTGTGCTAGAGGCTGGACCAGGAGGGAAACCAGAAAGGATGAGACATGGTCTCTGGCCTCAAGGAACTTTTAGGTAAGACACAGAGGCTGCCAATAGTTCAAAGCCAGTAAAAGAAAAATTTTAAAGACAGAATAAAGTATTATAATTAAAGACACAAACCAGACTTAAAGAGTCCAAAGAAAAGACAGAAGAGATGAAAAAAGCTCAGTGAGTACTCAGAGAGGGCTTCTTGGAAGAGAGAACTTGAGCTGAGCCCAGAGGAGAGGTAGACTTTGAATAGCTGGGTAGGGCATTCTGAGTGTGAAACCATATTCTGCAAAGGTTAGAAGGTGAGAATGAGTATGATGGGGAAGAGAGTGAGAAAGACAGGACTGACTGTCACGTTGGATTGAATAGTGAAGTTGAGACCCTATTGTGAATCCTGAAGGCTGGAATGAGGCTTAATTCTCTACGCAGTGTCCACCAAAGGTTCAACCAGAGGAGAACACAGGGAAAGCTGAAATGGGTCATTTAGGGAAGATACTGGGAAAAAAGGAGATCAAAAGTTTACTGAAATAACCTTTATTTCATGAGTCTGTGTTTACATATCAAGACTGTGAGAGTGTTGATGGGGTTACAAACAAAAACAAAACAAAACCAAAAATCAGGTAGAGAGAAAAGACGTTTCCAAAGAAACAAATGCTGAGTTTTGATGATGGATGATGGATCATAAATTTAGTTGCTAAGAGACTCCCAAAGACTGGGACCTTTCTCATACTTCGGAACTGCTCTGGGGAAAAATGGAGTTTTGTTGACTTTGGGGCAGATTCTGGCAGATTTGAAATGACTTTCTCATGGCCTTTTCACTATTTATGCCTGTTTTCTCTGTTTCTATGAAATTCATTAGTTCCTCAATAGCCAAGGAATGTGTCAGCCAAATCTGGAAACATCTATAACTATCTTTAATGAGGAAAGAGGATTAACTGAGGTCATCTTTTTGGTTTATTAGCCACAGTATTTAGCAGACCACCATGGCCCTCCTCTAGACACTGAGCAGATCATCCCTACTCTGCCCAATGATGAATCAGTGTTCTTTATTATGTGCAAGGAAATATGTAGGCCAGGGCGTTCCTCATCCAGGGTGAAGGCAGAACATCCATCATCAAATTAGCATTTCTGGGAACCTACTCTGAGCTTATTCTTTAATGGGGGTTGTCAAGAAAATATCCTTGAGGAGAAAGAAATAAGGAATGACTATGAATAACTGGTCAGGCTTTCTAAAGAAAGATGGGTGGTTGGGATAAATATTTGAGTGACTGGTAGATTGGGAATTTTCCCAGTGAACTGAAGGCTAGATAGAAAATATTTTAGAGTTCAAGGAGGCATAGTGCAATGAGAGCCCTCAAGGACACGGGTCTGGACTTAACATACGCTGCATCACTAACTCCTCACATCAACCACATGCTGAAGGGATTAATGTCCTTATTTACAGAGGAGAAAGCCACACTCAAAGTGATAAAATATCAGCAGGTGGGAAGTTGAGGCATAATTCTAACCCAGTTCTATTGGACTTCCCGCTACACCAATCTCCCATGACACACCAGAAAGATCATGAGATTCTGTTTGTTGCTTTGTTGGTTTGTTTCTTTGTGTGTTTTTAACCAGATTCAAGTCCAGACTTCACCAATTGCTGAGTCACTTATATTCGCCAAGCCTGTTTCCTTGTCTATAAAATAGGACTGATAATAATAAAACATACCTCCCAGATTTGAAAAAGGATCCAATGAGATTTAAAAGTTCTTTGTAAACTGAACATGAAGTGGATAGTAAAGAGGTTCTTATTTCATTCTGGTTCTGGTGGGACAAGGACAAGCTTCCCAACACTAAGATGGATTGTAAGGTTATTTTATGCAGCTGTCTTGGGCATCCCCTAATGACAGCAAATTAGACAGAGATAAATTTCAGTCAATGGGCTTTTGTCTGATGCGCGAATCCTCTACCAACGGTAAAACTTAGAAGATAGAAGAAAAGGCCCCCACACACACCAGTGGTAATTCTTATATGCATTTTTTAATATTAATTCTAATTTTTAATTAAAATATAAACTAAATTATATATATAAATAATTTCTTCTAATTAAAATATTTTCTTGTGTATTTTAAGTAATATTGATGATATAACCATTATAACTATCCTATAAAAATACCTACATTAATGAGTGCTTAATAGTTCTGGGTATTGTACTAAGCACTTACTATTTTATTAATTTTCAAACAATTTGATTATCCCTATTTTAGAGTCAAGGAAACTGAGGCTCGAAAATTAAAGTAACTTCCTCAGTCAGACACTTACTCCAAAGTCCATGACTTATATTTCCAGAGGTGGAATATGAGGAAATGTCTTGAGGGAGCCAACCTAGACCAGGTCAAGAGCCTCCACCCAATCCAGAAAATTGTAAAGATGCAATTGGCCAACTCAAAGGAAGATATTTCTGCAGAGGAAAGGACCAACATTCTAATAGGAGAAAGAGACAGTAAATAAACCTGAATAGAACAGACAATTAAAAAACAGTGGATTGGATAGGACAGGATGGGGTGAGATGGGATAGGATGGTATGGAATGAGATGGGATGGGATGGGATGGGATGGGATGGGATGGGATGGGATGGGATGGGTTGGGATGGGAAGGGACAGGACAGGACTGAACTGAATAGAACTGAATGGAATAAATCACATTAGGACCCCAGCTGTCTGTAGTCCACTGTTAAAAACACTCATTAGAGAGCAGTTCAGAGAGGAGCATCATGCTCAACTGTCCTTGCACGTTTAAATCCAAACAGAGCTCAAAGAGAGATGACAGGTATACGCTATAGCCCAAATCTAATAGACTGGTCGTGGCTTTCTGCAAAATGACCAGGGGACCACTCCTTCTGGATTCTTTGAGAAAGAATTTCACAATCATTATTATAGTCTGCACAAGTACAGGAGACTAGAAGAGCCACATGCAAGGGATGTATCTCACCCTTATAAAAGATATTTAAAATCTTCACAATTCATGGAAAATATTTAGAAAACAATCTGAGCCCTGCTTGAAACAATCTCTTTCCCCCCATTCTATAATACGGTATGGTGGTTAAATGCATGGACTAGAACAACCTTGGGCATCTGTCCATCTCTATGCCTCAGTTTCTCTCTCTGTAAAATGGGTTGTTGTGTTAAGTGAGTTAATATTGGTAAATTGTTTGGAGGGGTGCCTGAAACATGGTAAATGTTATATATGAGTATCAGTCGTTATTGTTATTGTTGTTGCACTCTAGTTAATTTTCTGCATCTCTTATCATCTCAACTGGTTGGTGATCTTCCTAAGGTAACAGACCACTTCTCAAAATCCTCTCTATTCCCAAGCACAGTATCTGACATATATAAGCTCACAATTAAGAGCTTATGAATGAGTCACTGACCTTTGCTGTTGTCGTGTTCTACCCTTAAACTCCTCTCTGCAGTTATCAAAATCTACTTACCCTTAGCATGGACAACACATTGGTATTGGTACATATAACATGTGGGTACCAGAATATGTCCTGTGATAAGCACCACCATCTCTATTATACAGATCTAGACTCTAAGCCACAAGAAGTTAGGTGATTTACCTGTGATCACACAGCAAGCTGGAGGGAGTCACAGTAAATATATTTCCAGAAATGCATAAAAATGAGCTGTTTAAATCCTGCATGTCTAGGAACATGTTTGGATATTTCAGTAAGATAAACATAAACTAGAGCAATTAGGAATTGCTTTTAGCCGGCACCCCACCATTTTCAAAACTTGGTCTTTTAAAGTTTTATGGCTACGAAGAACAAGCTAAAATCGCTTTAGAGTCTATCTATGGATTATATTGGACCCCATCTCCTCCCCAAAATCACCCTCAGATTCCTCTCAACATCTATTATGCATAGCCAGGATTGTAAATATCTTTTAAGGGTGTCACTTGGTTTTTAAGAAGCTTAAAATTTCAAAATATTAGCATTTAATTCTTGCTCAGAAGTCATTCAAGCTAATGAATTTTCCTCTTTCTTGTTTTTTCTTTTAAAAATACTCTAAAAAAAATACTCTTTTAAAAATCTCCCACCCACCCAACCCAATGGCAGGAGTTCTGGAGAATGAACGAGCCAGATGCCTCATTCACAACTGCAATCTCATTTACAACCTGTCCCTGAGCCCTCGAAAAATTGACCAAGCCTTGCGGAGATTCCATGCTGGAGAAAATATGCTCTTGGAGCCAGCGCTTCAGTACTTAAAGGAGATATAATAACAAGCCCATATTGTGAGAACAGATGTTCCCTTTGTCTCCCTTTTTACCCGGACACATGTTTCTCCTCAGCCTGAGTGCAGTGGTGGAGGCGCTGTCAGAGTTGAGGTTGATGCAGCTATTGTCAACACTTTGAGCTTGGACTTGGTTTCTGGCTATGATGCTCACTCATAAGCAGCTCAAAGTGATACAAGGAAACCAGGTTTTCTCTTCTGAGGTGGCAAAAACCCAATTTCTTAAAATCCCCTTCTATTCTTATAAAGCTGGTGATGAATATTCAATGATTTTTTTTTCAGTATTGCTGATCAAACTGTTTTTTTGCAAACCCTGCAATTCCATATAGTAAAAAACATGCTAGATGTTGTCAACTCCCAAAAATGCCTGTGAAATAATAGACCTAAATATATCTTTTTTGGATGAGTAAGTCAGCCTTTCCTCTAGTCACTATTCTAGGATTTCCACATTGTAAGAAAAATAAAAGTATTAACAATATATTATCTTAATACCAAGCAGCAGAAGCAAAATTTCAAGTGAAGTTTTCTGAACAAGTTCAATATTTTCTCTAGTACAAAACTAGATGATGTTACACTGTCTCCAAGGATATTTTCCCAGAGTATTGAATACAACTTTTGAGGAGGGACTCCTGGAACAAAGGATTGTGGAAATAGGTAACATCTTCTTTGCTTCTTCTGGCAGGAAAACCAAGTAAAACTTTCCACCAGTTCCCACAGTTCTTCTAGTCTTAACATCCACCCCCCTGCAATTTGCACCACCCTGGCCACAACATACATACTTACATTCACATCACACCACTCAGGCAGTATGAGCTCATTGAAGGAAGCCCAGGACTTCAGAGACAGAAGTATTCCCAGTACCATCATTAATGCTGAATGACCTGGATCCTGATTTTCCAATCTCTGTGCGTGGAAGACAGGATGAAGGAGTTCATTGCAACTCTATTTACAATAGCCAGGAGATGGAAACAACCTAAGTGTCCATCGACAGATGAATGGATAAAGAAGATGTGGCACATATATAGAATGGAATATTACTCAGCCATAAAAAGAAATGAAATTGAGTTATTTGTACTGAGGTAGATGGACCTAGAGACTGTCATACAGAGTGAAGTAAGTCATAAAGAAAAAAACATATACTGTATGCTAACACACATATATGGAATCTAAAAAAAAAGGGTTCTGAAGAACTTAGGAGCAGGATAGGAATAAAGACACAGACATAGAGAATGGACTTGAGGACATGAGGAGGGGGAAGGGCAAGCTAGGACAAAGTGAGAGAGTGGCATGGACATATATACACTACCAAATGTAAAACAGATAGCTAGTGGGAAGCAGCCTCATAGCACAGGGAGATCAGCTCGGTGCTTTGTGTCCACCTAGAGGGGTGGGATAGAGAGGGTGGGAGGGAGACGCAAGAGGGAGGAGATATGGGAACATATGTATATGTATAACTGATTCACTTTGTTATAAAGCAGAAACTAACACACCATTGTAAAGCAATTATACTCCAATAGAGATGTTAAAAAAATAAAATAAAATAGATTAATTAATTAATTTAAAAAACCAGCCAAAATCCAGTTCAGGCACTTAGTAGGTGGCAGCCTTGGCGAATGTTAAATCTCCCTGAGCTTCAGTTCCTTCACCTGTAAAACGGGAGTAATTGTACTTTTCAGGGGAGTTTTATAAACACTGAAAGCCATGTCATGCAGACACATAGTAGAGATGGGGGCCTTTCTTATGTCCCTTCTCTTAGCTGCTGAGCCTCAGGAAGCTTGAACAATGGTCTGTGTGAAATGGCAGAGAGCAATAACGCTACTGCTACAGCACAAACAAATTTTGAGATACATCTGCTTTCTAGAACCAAGGACCAGAACCCAGTGCACAACTTCCAGTCCAGCGGTGCCCTGCAGGTCACAGTTAGAGCAAATAACCCACAGAATTCCCGTTAGTGTGTGTGGTCTGACTCCCCAGCAAGTCTAGTGGACACGCCAAGCCAGGACCAAGGTCTTCCTGGTCTTAGATCATCTCCGGTCTGGAATTCTCCACTGCTTTACCCCAGGATGTGTGTGGTATGTAGGTGTGAGGGTGTGTATTTGTAAGACTTGCCCTTGTAAAAGTAAATACTCATTAGATTTTCTCTGAGTAAAGCATTAAATAAAAAACAAAAAATCAACTTAAGCCATAGAGAACAGCTTAGATATCTCGGTGACAAAGTGACAGCAGAGGTTAAATGAGGCCGGGCTGTGAAGCAAACCACTGGACACAAACAGCAAAATGCTATGAGGTCATTATGCTTCAGAATATTTTTTAGTGACCACTATGCTAAAGCTTTTGCATGGTTTGCTTATGGACAATGTTACCCTTCTCTCTCTTTTTTTTTTTTTCTCAGATCAGAGTTGTTTCGTATAATCCCTGTGACTGTGTCATTGTGAACTTCTAATAAACACTGGGTAGAGGGAGTCTGGTGTCTGTGATCTTGACCAGCTTTCTCTAGCAGAATCTTTCTAAATGGGTGTCTGTGTGCAGTGGCCCGGTTAACCTCCAGGATTCCCTGGAGGGACTTGGTGTCGACTGCATCTGCCCCAGCTCTCCAAAAACCTCAGCCTCTAAAGATGGAAAGAGCACTGAAGACATAGCAGAGACTGGATCTCACCACCTGGGCAGACTCTTTCCCAGATGTGTGACCCTGAGCAATCCACTACCTCCCCATAGAGTCATTCACATTGAAGGGGATAATGTATACAAATTGCCTGACGCTGGCACAGAGATGTGCTCCACAAGGGGGAACTGGCTTTCTATTTTATTCTTATACAGTGTTTCCTTTTACACCATTCAATGGGCCAAATCATTATGCACCCTTTCCAGATACAGACACCTTATAAGCCAATGGTTGGCTCACTGGTCGTGTGGTCCTAGAGTGCAGAGACCATGTCCTCCACATTTCTATTCTTCATTCTCTCTCCTGTCCTTACTCCTCACCATAACCCAACCAGGTGGGCATTCCTATGCCCATTGTACAGATGAGACACTGAGGCTCGGATGGTAAATGGACTTGCCAAAGGAGTAACAGCTAGTGAGTGACAAAGTCAGGACCAGAACCCAGTGCACAACTTCCAGTCCAGCGGTGCCCTGCAGGTCACAGTTAGAGCAAATAACCCACAGAATTCCCGTTAGTGTGTGTGGTCTGACTCCCCAGCAAGTCTAGTGGACACACCAAGCCAGGACCAAGGCCTTCCTGGTCTTTGTCCCCAGCACAGAGCCCAGATTCACCATCCAATGGGAACCTGGAACACGTTTGTGGAATGGCACCTCCACATGAACATTTGGAAAAGCCAGCAACGTTTTGCCCTCTTCCAGTACCCCCAGCTCATCACCACCTTCTGGAGACAGGAATAAAGGGTGTTTTCAGGACTCTGGATGTGATCGGTTCACACAAGCGGAAGCACAACTATACAGATCGTGCCATCCAAACAGTTTGCTAAGTGCCCACTAACTCTTCAGAGGAATTTCCCGAGATCATTAAGAGAAACAATAACGGGATTTTATATTCTAATTGGGATCAGAAACTGGACAGCTTTGGAGCTGGCTGGAGAACTGTGTGGCTCTGAAAATAAACACTCGCCTTTCTGCTCCCCCCTCCTCACCCCCCACCCCTTGTGAGAGCCTTTCAGCTCTGCTTCCAAGTCTCCTTAGCAACAAAGGTAGGGGTTCCCAGAGCTGGTGCCTCTGGAATGCCAGCCATTCCCCTCATTAGCTTTCAGGGCCGCTCATCTGCCTGCACATTTGGCCATGGGGCTGTGCAAAAGGCAAAGTGCCTTGGGGAAGGCCCAGCATTTAGCGTGATTGGTTGGGACATGGGAAGCCTCCACAAAGAGTTTCCAAACAAAAGGCATCAATATTACTTGTGGAGCCATCAGTCTGCCTGGGGCACAATATGGCTCTGGCTCAGCCACATGCTCCCTCCCCAGGTCCTGTGTGAAGGCGTGGTGGGCTCTTGGCCCTGAACACCAGTGTGTTGGATGGTCTCCCTCCTCCTCCCTCTCTGTGCTGCCAGGTCTCTCCTCAGACTCAGTTTATCCAGGTTGGACAATGGGTGGACTCTAACTGGTGGTGGGAGTGCCCACGGGAGGGGGGTTGACAGAGGGTAAACAGTCAGATGGTAGGACAATCACAAGCAGATGGTGCTGCTGGGAATGGATTCCAGACAAATTCACGGGCAGATTGAGCTCTGACAAAGACTTATCTGGTGGAGAGCAATTGGCACCTTATATTAAGCCCTTGCTCAAAACACACATCCTGCTGTCCCACACAATCTCTGACAGTTCCGTGAGGTTCTATATCACCAGAATTCCAAAATATTGATCAATAGGCCAATCCCTGGGAGATTCCAACCAGCAAAGCACTTTCTCAGCATTCTCATAGAACCAGTCCTTAGCAGAGTTTCCTTCAGCCTCCCTGTGTTTGAACACCTTCAGAAATGTGGCTCTTACTACTTGTCATCTTCTCCTCTCCACACAGCTCCGATTTGTTCTTCTAAAATTTGTTATCCTTTTAATCCCTTTTCTACCCTCCCTTGGAGCCAAAGGAGGAGGAGGGGGAAGAGGAAGGGGCTGAGGAGGAAAAGGGGGGAGGGGGGAGGGAAAAGGAGGAGGGGGGAGGGAAGGGGAAGAAGAAAGAAAGCTTTGTTTCTTTCCTCCAGAATGGACTCAAGTTGGGGAGGGTCTCAAGACTGGGAGGAAATTGGGAGAACAGATGTGTAAGC
This sequence comes from Delphinapterus leucas, assembly GCF_059928025.1. Classification (NCBI taxonomy): domain Eukaryota; kingdom Metazoa; phylum Chordata; class Mammalia; order Artiodactyla; family Monodontidae; genus Delphinapterus; species Delphinapterus leucas. Next base: position 139,701,498 of record NC_143129.1, read on the forward strand.
AAGTATATCAGCTTGCTAGAACTGCTGTGTCCAAGCACTACCAACTGGGTAGCTTAAACAACAGAAATGTGCTGCCTCACAGTTCTGGAGGCTAGGAGTCCAAAATCAAGGTGTCTGCAGGGTTGGTTCTTTGGACTGTGATGGAGAATCTGTTTTGTGCTTCTTTCCTAGCTTCATGTGGTTTGCTGGCAATCTTTGGGGTCCCTCAGCTTATAGATGTAAATATAACCCATATCTCTGCCTTGTCTTCACATGGTGTTCTCCTTGTAAGCATGTCAGTTTCTGTGCCCAAATTTCCCCCTTTTATAAGGACACATCATATTAAATGAAAGCCCACCATAATGACCTTATTTTAAGGTCATTACCTTAAAATTGATTATCTCTGTAAAATCCCTAGTTCCAAATAAAGTCACATTCTGAGGCATTAGGGGTTAGGACTCCAACCTGTCTTTAAGCAGGTATACAATTCAACCCATAATAGCAAGAAAATAAATAATTGTATGTATGTGACAAGCACTTTGTTAGATTTCTCCTGGGAATGAGGAAGGCAAACAGAGGGTATAAATGCTCCACTTAAGCAGATCAGTGAGAGCTTCCTGTGATAAGACACTTGTGCTCACCCTGAGATGTTGAGTGGAATTTTTCCAGGTGAGTAAAGGGAGATTATCTTTCCAGGAAAGGGAAGAGCATACGCAAGCCACATCTAATCTCTTTTCCACCTAGTTTTCAGAATTCGCCATCCTCTCCTCCCCAATACATACACACACACACCAGGTTGTATACCTTCTTCCCTTAACTCCATAAGCCAGGATTTGGGGTCCTTCCCTCATCACGTGTGTTGAGGAGAGAGTATTGAACACAGGACTCCAGGGATGCTGAGAGCAGCCCAAGTGAGGAAGACATTACCTCTGACATTCACAAGACTGGAAATCTAAATCCTCTTTTTAATGCTGAGTGACTGCCAACAACGGAAGGTGTGACTCTCCCCTGAAATTGGTGGGCAATTCCACAGGAACTTCCAGTGCCCTAACTCCAAAGTGTGGGAATTCTGGGTCCCCTGTAGGGTGTATTATATTATTTCTAAAAATATCTAGTGTTACAAACTTGTATCCTCTTCCTAGGGGGTGATACTTTCCCACCTCATTGAAGTTAAGTTTGGCCTGTGACTCATGACTCCCTTTCCAGCAAGAGAATTGTCAACCCCACCCTGTTGACCCCAATCACTTACTTTGGTCAATAAAGATCAGTAGAAGAAACATGTCACTCCTAACAGTAGCTTTAAAAGACATTGTATGATTCTTCCACCTTCTCTTTTTCTTCTACCACAATTCAGAAAGCTCTCTGAGAGCAGGCTGGGACCAGGAGCAAAGGCCAATGTGGAACAGAGTGGAAATCAGTATTATAGACATATACATAAAGAAAAGTCAACCTTGGAGCATGAACAAAAATTAAGCCACTAAGAATTTGGGATTGTTTGTTATCATAGCAAAACTTGGCTAAGCTTACTGATACACCTTTGAAAGTCAGAGAAAAAGGGACATAATTCCAGCCCTTGGAACTCTGCAGTGTAAAGTTGCATGTTCAGACTCTTTTGAGTTTTCTCTCTTTAACTCAGTCATGGAGTGTTTCTTTCAGACACTGTGGCAGAGATAGCTACCTGTTTACCAAAATTTTTACTCCCTCTTCCATAATGGGGAGTTGAAGATGAAAAAAGTAGCTGTCCAGCAGAGATTCCATTTCCCAGCACCCTTTGCATTGAGGCATGGCCTTGTGATTAGTTCTCATCAGTGGAATGTGAACTGAAATTATATGTGTTCCTTCTCAGTCAGATATTTTAAGAAGTAGCTGGGTCTTCTCCACTTTGTTCTTCTACCATGCTCTTAATGATTAAAACCAGTCTGCTTCTTAATCAAACCTACAATGAAGTATCACCTCACTGGTCAGAATGGCCATCATCAGAAAGTCTACAAATAATAAATGCTAGAGAGTGTGTGGATAGAAGGGAACCCTCCTACACTGTTGGTGGGGATGTAAATTGGTGCAGCCACTATGGAAAAACAGTATGGAGGTTCCCTAAAAAAAATAAAAAGAGACTTACCATATGATCTAGCAATCCCACTCCTGGGCATATATCCCGAAAAGATGAAAACTCTAATTCAAAAAGATACATGCACCTCAATGTTCACAGCAGCTCTATCTACAATAGCCAAGACATGGAAACAACCCAAGTGCCCATCAACAGATGAAATGATAAAGAAGATGTGGTATACACACACACACACACACACACACAAACACACACACAATGGAATGTTATTCAGCCATAAAAAGAATGAAATATTGCCATTTACAGCAATAAGGATGGACCTAGAGATTATCACACTAAGTGAAGTAAGTCAGACAGAGAAAGACAAATATTATATAATATCATTTATATGTGGAATCTAAAAAATAATACAAATTAATCTATGTACAAAACAGAAACAGACTCACAGGCATAGAAAACAAACTTAGGGTTACCAAAGGGGAAAGGGTTGGAGGGAGGGATAAATAAGGAGTACGGGATTAACAGATGCAAACTACTATACATAAAATAGATAAGCAACGGGCTTCCCTGGTGGCGCAGTGGTTGAGAATCTGCCTGCCAATTCAGGGGACACGGGTTCGAGCCCTGGTCTGGGAGGATCCCACATGCCGCGGGGCAACTAGGCCCGTGAGCCACAATTACTGAGCCTGCGCGTCTGGAGCCTGTGCTCCGCAACAAGAGAGGCCGTGATAGTGAGAGGCCCGCGCACTGCGATGAAGAGTGGCCCCCGCTTGCCACAACTAGAGAAAGCCCTCACACAGAAACGAAGACCCAACACAGCCATAAATAAATAAATAAATAAAGCAAACTGTCAACAAGTAAAAAATAAACACTATTAAAAAAAAAATAGATAAGCAACAAGGATTTACTGTATAGCACAGGGAACTATATTCAGTATCTTATAATAACCTATAATGGAAAAAATATATATATATGACTGAATCACTTTGCTGTACACCTGAAACTAACACAGTAATGTAAATCAACTATACTTCAATAATAAAAAAATAACATTCTTATTCTTTACTTACTTTCTGATACCTATAGGTCTGTATTTATCAGACTGTGTTTCCTGGAACACTAAGACCGAGTGGTGCTCCTCCAGACAGGTATTCCATGTTCAAGTAAGTTTGGGAAGCACCCTAGGCTATCTCTCTTCCCCCTTGGTGAGTCTAAATGCCTAACGCACATGAAACTGAGACAAAACAAAACAAGAGGGCTTCCCTGGTGGCGCAGTGGTTGAGAGTCCGCCTGCCGGTGCAGGGGACACGGGTTTGTGCCCCGGTCTGGAAAGATCCCACATGCCGCGGAAAGGCTGGGCCCATGAGCCATGGCCGCTGAGCCTGCACATCTGGAGCCTGTGCTCCACAACGGGAGAGGCCACAACAATGAAAGGCCCGTGTACCGCAAAAAAAAAAAAAAAAAAAAAACAAGACAAATTCTCTTACCCTTATTTAATCCAAACTTATTTGACCAAAGTACTTTTTATTTTCAAATAATATTTTAACATTCCTCAGAACTAGTGTTCTATGAAAGATACTAAGAAATTCTGTCCTAAGTAAAGTTCCAGCACCTTACATCTTACAAGCCATCTGCCACGCTTATTTATTCAGAAAATACAGGCAAAGCATATACTACATCCTGGGCCCTGCGCTGCTGAAGTGTCAGGGCCCTGAATAGGGTCTGGCCTACAAGAGGCTATACTTCTGAATAAATAAAAAAGTGTCATAAAACTGCATACTAACTGAACAGCTGTCTATTACCTACCAAATAAGACCAACTACAGCTCAGCTAATATCTTGCTGGAAATAAGCATTGCACTGCGTTCCTGTGTCTCACCACTGCCTCTCTCTCCTGCCTCATTTGCCACTCTGTCCCCATTTTTATTTCAGCCACGTGGAACATTCACTGCTTCCTAATGATACTATGCACGTTTGTGATTTCTTACCTCTTGCAATACCCTTTTCACTTATTTTTAATTGTTGGATGCCTTTTTATCCTGCAAGATCAAAATCATATATCCCTCACTATATAAAACTTTCCATAACTCAAACCCTGACCTACAGCCTCCATTTTTAACCTCCATATGTGCACACCTCTGAATAATCAGCCCATCCCAAATAAGCCATCTCAAGCTCAGAATACTCCCACCAGGGCTGATCTTGGTTAATGACACTTCCGACTCCTTACTCAACTATGGCACCACCTGCCCTCATAGTCAGCAAGTGGGAGAGACAGCAAAGGAACAAAAAGACAGTTGGGAGAGGTGTTATGTTCCCTTTTGGGTCCAAGAGTGGGATGAGAAATGAGGAAAGTTATTAGGTAGACTTTGGTTCAACCTGAGAGAAGAGATATAGTAACAATCAGAACTGGTGAACAGTGAAGTGGGCTGTTCTCTAAGATAGGTAGTTTTCTGTCCTCAGAAGCATTCAAAAAGGATGGAAGGGCTTCCCTGGTGGCGCAGTGGTTGAGAGTCCGCCTGCCGATGCAGGGGATGCGGGTTCATGCCCCGGTCTGGGAAGATCCCACATGCCGTGGAACGGCTGGGCCCGTGAGCCATGGCCGCTGAGCCTGCGCGTCCGGAGCCTGTGTTCCGCAACAGGAGAGGCCACAACAGTGAGAGGCCCGTGTACCGCAAAAAAAAAAAAAAAGATGGAAACCTGTCAGTAATGGGAAAGATGAGTAGTCCCTCCCAAGTATAGGACACTATGAATGACAGAATTGTTGGGTTATGAAGCATCTGAGAGGTTGCCAGGTCTTGGCCACCTTATCCCAATGCCAGATAAAGAGAACAAAGGTACCACTACCCCTAAACTGGATTCATCTTCTCTACTCTTTGTAACTATCACCACACTTGTAATCACATCAACATCTTCCTCAGTTGACTTGAGGTCCAGAAGACCCCTGCTATTTCTCAGGCAGACCTAGAACAAAGTCCTGTGCACAGTGGCAGCTTCCAGAGCCTGAGATCCAATCTACACCTGCCTCTGGAAGGAGCACTGGTGGCTGGTTACTCCCCCACCTCCTGGAGGGAGTAGTTTCTGACCAGGTCCACTGCAATGGCCTATGCATTGTCTAGGGCACGTGTATGCCCTCTTTCCTCAGAACAGAACACAAGGATGGGCCAGGGATGGAGTGGAACGCAAGAAGAATGGTGAGCACTTTACAGATGAGGATGCTGAGACTCAGAGAAGTTCTGTGACTTTGCTAAAGGCGCAGGAGGAATTGGAGACAGAGATGATGATCTGCCTTCCCTCAGCACAGTCCTTACTGGCCATTACTTGCCAGACCTACCAGTCCTCCTCCATCCTGGCTTATTATCCAGCTGCCAGCCTCTGGTCTGCCCCATTCTGAGAACCAGGCCTGCCAGGGTGCAAAGAACTGCGTTTCCACACACCAGGGTGGCTTGGAATTTGTCTCCTGCTGCCTCATGCCAAGGTTCACTGACCCAAGAGAAGGAGAAGGAAAGTCTCAGTATTGAATACAAGCTGTGGCCAGGTACTATAATCTCACCTAATACCCATGACAGCCTTCAGAGGTGGAAACCATTTATACTTTATGAATAAAGAGAGCTGAGGTTTAGAGGCTCAGCAGGAGAGTGGTAGAGTCATGATATATACACAGACTTTTCCAGTGCCAAGGCCTGTGTTAACCTCCATTCCGCGCTGCCCACGGGGGGCCAGTCGCCTGGGTGCTGCTTCCTCCTGGAATTTCTAATTACCCTGGATCTCTTGTATCTAGAGAGGGAAAAGAAGAGCTCAGCCCTGTATAGTTCTCTCTGTTTTACTTAACAAATATTTACTGAGCACCTACTGTGATCAGACCTCAGTAAACAGTGTGAATGGATTTCCCAACAGACAGAATGTTTTCCAGACATCCTAGGTAAGGCCTATACCCAAATACCACTGACTAACTTGGACTTCTTTCCTTCCATTACTGACCCTTGCCTGAAATTGGTCTGTCGGTAGCTTCCCTCACTGGCACTTAACAGGTCAGGAAATGCATGTCCACTCTCATCTACCTGTCTCCCAGCTCAATCCTTCCCACTCAGAGAACAGCACTCAGGCGGCACTATGATTTCCTTCAGCCCTCTCTGGGATCCCTATGAGACATTAGTGACTTACTCCTATACGGATAACTTACTTACTTGTTGATCTGAGGCCATTATGAATACCACAGACATACTACATGGATGCTTTAGCAGGGAGCTTTTCTCATTCTCGTCCATCCACCCATTCACTTATTTACTCATCGGTTCAAGAAACACTCCACTGTGCTTGGAGCGGTGCTGGGTACCAGGCATACAGAGACGAGTAAGGCAGGACTCGCCTGTCAGTGACGGCAGACACTAGAGCTGCTAAGTCCCACAGAGGATAAGCGCTAGGTGAGAGGAAAGCCAGGAGTACTCCACCACAACAGAGGGGCACTCAGCTCGGCCCGATGATAGGGGTGTCACTGTCGTCAGGCAAGGCCTCCTAGACTATTTATGAGTAACCTGAGTCCTGGCAGAGGAGGAGTAATTACCAGAACAGGGACAGATGTGGGGTACTTGGGTGGCAGGGCTGAGTTTTCCAGGTAGGCCAAACAAAATGAGCAAAACCCCCGAGATATGAACGCTCTGTTTTAGGAACTGGGAACTGGATCATGATGCTCCAGGCGAAAGTGAAGGAGGCAAAGCTGGAGAAGGTAGGATCAGATCTTGAAGACCCCTGGTGCCCAGCTAAGACTCCATACAGAGGGCAAAGGGCTGTGATGAGATGGGGTGAACGTTTTGATTGCTCAGGGGCCACTTAGGGGAAAGCTCTGACACACAAGAACAGAAGCAGGGAAAACTCTTCCATACTACTGTGTGACTTGGGTACATCACTTAATATCATTGAATTTCAGTTTCTTCATCTGTAAAGTAGGCTTTAAAGTACCTACTTTGCAGGACCATCATAAGGGCTGAATACAGGGTATGGGAAAACCTCATACAATGCTTAACCCTACATAGGTCTCATAAAATGACAGCTATGTATTTATAATGTTCATGTTCTATAATAACCTGATCGCAAAGACAAAGGACCTTGCAATGAGAACGGCCTTTCTTAGGAAGGGCGTGAGGGATAATGCCATCAGCAGAAGAGCTTCAGGGAGTCATTGACACTGATGCACACGCAAGTAAATAATTTATGTGTTTGGACCATTTTTTAAAAGCCCCATTATTATTCCTTCTCCCTGCCTCACAGTGATGCTGGGAGTTGCAGCGCATTAGTTAATTTCATGGCCCTGTTTTGAATCTTACAATATTTCATCCTCCTGATTCAAAATATTCATTCCAAGTGGTTCCAACTTCACAAATAAATAATTCCTGTTGGAAAATGGAGTTTTCCCATCTGCACAGCCCATTTTCCATCTGTTCCTACAAGCTCATGGTAGGATGGGCCTGGGTCTTGAGGCCCTGTTGATTAGTCCTGATTTAAGAAGGAATGGCTTTCTCCCAGATGAATTGTGCATTAGTGATAAAGATTAGTTTCCACTGTTATTAGTTACTATGTTAGGAGACAGTTTTAGAGATCTGGAAGTGGATCAAAAAGTACACGCTAGACAGGAGGAAGGAGAGAAAAGTCACATTGACTTAGCTTCCACCATGCACTTAACGTTCTTCTAGGCACTACCCACACCGTACACAGGTAATTTGACCATTGCAGCAACCCAACAGGTAGATGTGATTATGTCCACCTGACAGATGAGGGAACAGAGGATCAAAGGGCCTTAAAAACTTGCCTAAAATAACATAATGTGTAATTAAGGGAGCTAGGATTGATTCCAAAACTCAGGCTTTCTGTGTAACACCAGAGGTTCAAAAGAGCCCTGTGGTTTTTGAATGGAAAGTATGTTGACCAAAGAATTGTGATTTTGTTTCTTTCAATAACCATGTCATATTGTAATAAAAGAGCATCCCGTGAAGTAAAGGTAATTCGAGTCCTTAAAACGACATGGAACTTAACAGAAGAAGAGAGCCACTTATTGGTATGATCAGAATATAGTCCTGTCTTAGAAAGAACAGTAGACTCTGAGTTAGAAAACTTAGACTTATATTTTGGATCCCCAACTTATTATCTCAAGGACAAATCACTTAATTGCCTGAGTCTTGTTCTCTTCAACTGGAGAGTGACAGTCTATCTTTTATTTTATTTTATTTTATTTTATTTTGGCTGCATTGGGTCTTCGTTGCTGTATGCGGGCTTTCTCTAGCTGAGGCGAGCGGAGGCTACTCTTCATTGCAGTGCGCGGGCTTCTCATGGCGGTGGATTCTCTTGTTGCGGAGCACGGGCTCTAGGCACGCGGATTTCAGTAGTTGTGGCATGCGTGCTCAGTAGTTGTGGCTCACGGGCTCTAGAGCGCTGGCTCAGTAGTTGTGGTGCACAGGCTTAGTTGCTCCGCGGCATGTGGGATCTTCCCGGACCAGGGCTCAAACCCGTGTCCCCTGCATTGGCCAGCGGATTCTTAACCACTGTGCCACCAGAAAAGTCCTGCAACTGGAGCATTATAACAAAGTGTTCCCATCCAGCAATTACTTTGTAACGTGACTGTTTTCAAGGTAAACTCATTTGTCTTGCTGAACAGATGGGAAAAAAAAAAATAGCTCTCTGTCTTCGCATGTCTGAGTCCCTTCAAAAGACTCTATCCCAGATTCAGAGGTGAGCAAACAGGCTTTATACACAGATGGGTCCCACAGCCTGAGTAAAGTAGGACGGGGTGTTCCTATTTCCTAGGAAGGAGGCTAGCGCTCATTGAAAACCTATCTTCGTACCAGTCTTGCGAGCTAAAATTTACCTTGCCCAGTTATAGATGCAGGAACTGAGGCTCTGAGAAGTTTAGGAATGTGGGTGGAAGGCTATGTGACTGCTAAGTGCTAGAGCCAAGGATTTGAGCTTTTTCCACTATCCATGCTGTCTCCCAGAGGCTCCAAATCATTCTGGGAAAATTGGCCTGCAAGTTGGTGACATAGCACCAAAAGTAACCATGGAAGAGGAACCCTCCATGTGTGGTTTGGAGAAAGTGTTTCCCCTATTCCTCTAACAGGCCTGAGGTGGGACACCCCTTCAAACTTTCCCCAGGAAAGACCCTCAGTTATCTGGGAGCTGCCTAGAATATGAAAAACCTTAAAAATGATGGAGTCTACTGGAAAACTTTACCAAACATTTAAGGGAGAAATAATATCTACACGAACTCTCCCAGAATATGGAAGAGGAGGGAACATTATCCAATTCAGTTGGGATGCTCAGATACCAAAACCAAAGACATTACAAGCAAAGATATCAGCAGATCAATCTCCCTCTTGAGCATGGACTCAAAACTCCTTAACAAAATACTGGCCAATCAAATCCAACAATACATGAAAAGTTAAGTACTAAGTGAGGTTTATCCTGGGAATGCAAGGTTGAACAATCAAAAACCAATCAATACAATTCACTTTATCAACAGACTAAAGAAGAAAAACCATATGCTCTCTTGAATAGACACAGAAAATGATGGAGTCCGACCCTGGTGTTTTCCAGGTGAGAAGCTTGAGGCCCAGAATGGAGAAAATACATTCTCAGTGTTACAAATTACTGACAAATCAAGACTTAGAATCCAGCTCTTCAGACCTGAAGGCTGTGTGGGGCTGTCACCCAATGCCGGGGGGCCAGAGCAGTCTATGAAGTATAGAGAGGCAATAACCCAGAGATTTCCTTCACAGCTCTCACATGGCAGCTGAAGTGAGGGAGTGGGAACAAGCTAACTCCAGCCAGAGCCATGCTAGAAAATACCTGAGCTCCAGTTCATAAGCATAGAATCAAGGGAGCACTGGGTTGGAGGGGAGGGATTATGTGTTTCCTGTAACTTTCCCAAGGAGGTGGAAATTGCAACTGTTGAAAACGTGATATAAAAAAAATCCACTTTATAATTTGAAAACTATGAGCCACAGCTATAGTTCTTTTGAAATAGAGTTTTTGAAAATCACAGAATTTTCATTAAGATGGGGAAAAATAGGCTACGAACACTTTGGTGTAACTGAAATGACAGGGACCTCTCAATCCTACCACCCAGCTGGGGATCAGCTCAGTGATATTCACTAACATTCACTTTTGTCAACACCCTACATCAAACCACTAGGTAAAAGATTTCTTTTTCTTCTTTACTAATTTAAGGTCTTGGTCACAATCACAGAGCTGGTAGTTTCTTTACTCTTAGTTGTGATGATTGGAAAATAAAGTCAAACGAAAGTATCTCTTTCTTCTCCAGACAAATTCTCGGTGGTTCTGTCTCTGGAAAACCCTCTCTCTATCCTCCATTTCCCTCCACACACACACACACACACACACACACACACACACACACACACACACACACCCACTCCCTTCTCGGACTCTTCCTTTACCTGGTTCAGAACTCGTGGGTGAGTTGAATACAAACCACGTGTGTCACCAAGGCAATGATTGACTATAAACTAGCCCCAGCATCTTCAAAGTGAAGCAGAAGTTGGATGTGCCTTTGCTCCCTGTGTTTCTTCTCATCTGATTCTTTTAAGTTGACTCAGGTTGTTTTTGAGCTTACAGTTTAAAAGGAACTCAAATATTTATCTCTCCAGATTGTCTTGTAACCACAATTTACAGACAAGGAAAGTGGAGCTCAGCAGGGCAGGCAAGTTTCCTCCACTCACCCAGTTGTAGGTGGCAGGTTTCATGGCACCAGACCTCAACAAGGGCACAGTCTCCTTGGGAGTGTCAGGCAAACATGTAATCAGTGACTTAATAATAGCAGCCATTTAATGAGCTCTTACTGTTTCCACGTACTGAGCTATGTATTTTCTCTTCAGTATCTCATTCAATCCACATGGCTCCCCAGTGGAATGGGTGTGATTATACCCATTCCAATAAATGGGCAAATGCAGCTGGGAGGTCATTTAATATGTCCAAAATTATACATAACAAGTAAAGTAAATGACAGACTCAGGACATGATCTTGGGCCTGAGGCCAAAGTCTGGGCTCTCCACTGCATTTGGCTGCATCTTGGAAAGTCGAGGGTATCAAAAGAAATGCAAACAGTACGTTCTGGTGTTAAGTATGCAGTGGAAGTAGGGTGATGGGGAAGGGGTCCGTGGTTGAGAAGCAATCATATTTGCTTAGAAAAGGGGTATATCAGAGAAGATTACATGGCAGTTGAAAGCTGTCTTGATTGATGGACAGGATTTGAAAAGGTAGAGATGAATAAGGGAAACACTAGATTCCTAGATGGAGGCAATGCTGCAAACACAGGCTCAGAGGCACTTCGTATGCAGATAATAATAATCTTGTTTAGAAAGAGGACATGGGCACTTGCTGTCATGACCAATCGTGAGGTGTTTTTGCAAGGAATGCGATACTAATGGTAAAGGATGGAAGTTTTATTTCATGTGATTTTTATATAAATTAGAGTCAAAATTATTCCTGTAAACATCATGGTACCTGCACTCAAAAACCTTGCCTTCTGCTGGGAAGATAAACAATTAAACAAGCAATTACTGCCCAGCAGTAAGTTCTATGAAAGGGTAGGCACAGGATGACCCTGCCAACTCAGCCTTCAGGAGGGCATGCAGAGAGCCAAGCCCAGAACTGAGGGACAGGTGGGCAACGTGGGATGGGATTCTGGATGGAAGCAACAGCTTGTGAGACCCAGACAGGAGACAGACCATAGCTTATTTGGGAGGCTACAGGTGTTGAGCAGGAGAGAGGTGAGCAGGTGGGAATTGGTAACACGTGAGGCCAGAGGGGTCAGCTCTTGATGAGGCCGCATGCTGTGTAAGAGAGAGGATGTGGGAAGGTGCCTGGGCCCAGCGCGGCACGGGCTGGCTTCCCATCGCAGTCAGCAAATCAATTACTCCCTCCACCGCCTTTTGCCTTGTGTATTTAGAATGCATGGAGTTAGCCTGCCAAACATCTGCTCTCGCTATTAAGTATGCCATGGTAACCATTGCACTCCCGTGCGTCAGCGCCACCAGGATTGGTCATAATCACAAGTGTCAAAAATGGGGAAGAATGGAGAAGGAAAGCTGTGCAAAACCCAGGGGCGGGATGATGGGGCCCCGCCAGCTGCACCTCCTGCTGCCCCTGTTAGAGGCAGGGGAGCTGATGCGACTCTGGCCTCCTCTTGCCCCTTCTGTGGGTCCCTCTCCCTGTATTATTCATCCGCTGCTTCAGCCGACACTGGAAAAGGCGCATTGCCTTTGCCAGAACAACATATGTGCCCCTGCATCATTGTGTGTGATACATAAACCCGCCAACAGCTCCCAGAGCCAGGGGCCCTCGGGGTGAAGACACCACATTGACACAGGCAGGCAACATGGTGTCCTGGCAGGAGCACAGCTCTGCAGACAGACAGACCCGGCTTAGGATCTCAGCGTCGCAAAAGTTCACAGGCTTGAGACCTTGGGCAAATCTCTTACACCCTCTGAACCCGCCTGCCTCTTTTGTAAAATACAAGTAGGAACGTTTACCTCATAGGGTTGTTTGGGGGCTTAGAGACAACGGATGGGAGATGGCACAGCGATTTCCACAGAATAAGGAATCAAGCTTAGCTACTATGATCTTTTTAATTGAGCTCCCCCAGAAATGCTAGGCACGATGCTGTGCACTTTATTCAAATTACTGACTCTCCACAACCAGCCTATAAAGTAGACAACATGATCCCCATTTTACAGGTCAGAGGACTGAGGTTAAGGGAGGTCAGGTGACGAGTCATAGAGCTGGTCAGGGCGGGTCAGAAGGTGAACTCTGGCTTCCTCCACAGCCCACGCCCTTCCTGCTTAAACCACGCTACCTTCCACACGTTCAAACTTCTTCATATGTTGAGTTGAAATCTCTTTCTTGATAAAGATTATTCATAGGTCCCCGTTCTGCAACTGGAGCCACATAAAATAAGCCTAGTCTCTCTTCCAAACAAAAGCTTTTTAGGACTAAAAATAGAACTACCCTATGACCCAGCAATCCCACTACTGGGCATATACCCTGAGAAAGCCATAATTCAGAAAGAGTCATGTACCACAGTGTTCATGGCAGCTCTATTTACAACAGCCAGGACATGGAAGCAACCTAAGTGTCCATCAACAGATGAATGGATAAAGAAGATGTGGTACATATATACAATGGAATATTACTCAGCCATAAAAAGAAACGAAATTGAGCTATTTGTAGTGAGGTGGATGGACCTAGAGTCTGTCATACAGAGTGAAGTAAGTCAGAAAGAGAAAAACAAATACCATATGCTAACACATATATATGGAATCTAAAAAAAAATGGTTCTGATGAACCTAGGGGCAGGACAGGAATAAAGACGCAGACGTAGAGAATGGACTTGAGGACACGGGGAGGGGAAAGGGTAAGCTGGGACGAAGTGAGAGAGTAGCACTGACACATATACACTACCAAATGTAAAATAGATAGCTAGTGGGAAGCAGCCGCATAGCACGGGGAGATCAGCTCAGCGCTTTGTGACCACCTAGAGGGGTGGGATAGGGAGGGTGGGAGGGAGACACAAGAGGGAGAGGATATGGGGATATACATAAGCACATAGCTGATTCACTTTGTTATACAGCAGAAACTAACACAACATTGCAAAGCAATTACACTCCAATAAAGATGTTTAAAAGAAAAAGGTTTTAGGACTGCAGAGGCAGCTCCCATCCCCCCGACCCCAACCCAACCATCAATCTTCTTTTCTCTGAACTAAAAGCTCCCAAGCCTGGTTCACATAGTCACTTTCTGCAGGATACCCTCCAAGCTAGGGTATGCCTCTCTCAGAGGTGTGCCCAGAACCCCTTGCTCCTGGATGCCTGGGTGAGGTTTACATCCTCCCTCCCAGCGCTACGAGTCACTGCATCTCGGGGTACACACACAGTACCTGAACCTCCAGCTGGCAGAGCTAGTGCCATCACCTGGACCACAGCCAGACGGCTTTTCCGCCTTTCCCTGGATCCTCTTCTCCAAGCCAAGAGTGCAGTACCTTGGGCTCCAGCGCCCTCTTGTGTAAAGGGAGAGAAATCTGCAGGAAATGGACACAGCATCAGGATGGAAGATCCACCTGAGGAGGAGAAATCTGATTGTCTCTTTTTTTAAAAAAAAAGCCCAGCCAGCCTACCCTCGCAGCTGCTGTAAGTTTACGTCTCTGCCTTGAATGTCCCACCAAGTTGTTGTGATCTGGAGGATTAGCCTGTAGTCAGTCATTAAGACTGACTCCTCTGATGATGTCAGCCTATCAGGAAAGAGGCAGTTGTGTCCCCACGTGTCCACCTTTAGTAAAATCTCATTCAAGCCTCCACCCCCAGAGTTCTCTCAGCTTTGCTAAGGACACAAGGAGAAGGACATGTAGCCATACCTGGGCCCAAGCATCTGAAGTGGAGAGACCCTCCTACCTCTGCCCCATAGAGCCAGAGAGGTGACAGCAGTAAGGGATATGGGAATAAGAAAGGATACAACCTGAGGCAGTAATTGCAGGATAATTAAGAGGAAACTGAGGTCAGATGGTTCCTTGCATTGGCTCTCAGGGTTGCTGAAATTCTCAATGCTGCTCCCACCCTCCAGCTTTGTGCAAATGTTATCTGGGAGGGTTTGCCCAGTAAAGCAAGCAACCATTCCTTTCTCTACCAAAGATTCACTGGGGGTCGCTGGGCAAGTCACTTCACATCCTCTGGGCAGGGTGGTGTCAGAGGTCCCTTCCATTGTCATAATCAGTGAGCTCTAACATAGAGTCATCCCCAGGTCCATTTCAGCCATCTAGAAGACTCTAGATGGACTAAGCCCCAGGATTGCTAGGATTTTATAATGAACTAAATAATACAGAACACATTTCCATGGAACACGGACTATCATCAATCTTTGTTGAGCATCTAAAGTACTCAACAGATACGGTGTTGATGCCATGGTTTTCTTCCTTCATGGTAACAGGTCAGTCTCCAACAAGCCAAGAATGAACAAAAACATGAAGGTGTTTTATTGCTTATGTGCAGAAATCAAACTCAGCAATTACAATTTTCTTATCCCTCATACAGAGAGTTATACAACATCAGCTTTTTCTGATTAAAACTCTGCAATGGTTTCAAAACTTTATGAACATAGCATGAGCCACCGAGTTACAACTTTGGACACAGCAGCTGGGAGAGGCACAAGTCCATTACGAAGATGGCACAGAACTGCTGTTTTAGTCGTCTGCGTGCTCTGGTCCCCCCAGTGCCCACCAGCCCCACAGCTTCATCCTCTGGCTGGTGTTGTCCCTGTCCCTGGAACCACACACACTGTTCTTGGCCAAGCAGCCAGGGGCAATGAACAGAACTGGGGTGCCCCCTGGTTCTGCTGGACTGACTGTGGAGAAGAAGCGGTCCCCAGCCTTTTTGGTACCAGGGACTGGTTTCGTGGAAGACAATTTTTCCACGGATGGGGGTCTTGGGGGGATGGTTCAAGCAGTAAAGCAAGTGATGGGTCAGGCGGTAATGAAAGTGTTGGGGAGCAATGGGGAGCGGCAGATGAAGTTTCACTCTCGCCCGCCACTCACCTCCTGCTGCGCAACTCAGTTCCTAACAGGCAGCAGACACGTAGCGGTCTGCAGCCTGGGGGTTGGGGACCCCTGTTCCAGAGTGAGCGCCAGCAGCCAGCTGCCCTGTTCCAACTGTGTCTCTTCCCCCCCCACCTCTCCTCCCTGGGACTTTGGTCTCTCCTAGAACCCCAGCAGCTAGCCTCTGCTAGGAGGGTCCAGTCACTTTTTTGTGGGGGACAGCTGGAACCAAGAGGGGAAAGGAGTGAAGTGTGAGTGTCAAGACAAAAGAAAAAAAGACAAGAGAAGGATAAGTAACGAGGGAGAGAAGGATGAGAATAATGAAACTGTGCTATAAAATAAATTCCAGATATTTTCATCTGACTCCACTCAATCCCATCTCTTGTTTGATAACTTCGGAGATCTTTTTCAAACAAACATTTTTCAGGGGAAGGAGAGGCAGATACCACAAGGTTTTTATTGAGAGCTATAATATTGCTTTCAAATAAGTCATTTCTGATTCATCTCTGTTTCATTTAATGTTATCATCTACAGGTGGAGATCCCAGAGAGGGAAGAATTACCTGCATCGCTTTCAGGTCACATTCCACTCCATCAGGAGAGCAGAGAAGAATTATTCTAGCAATAGAAGCTCTGTGAACTGGGGTCTTACTGAGAATGTGAGACCCACAGCCCTGACCAGGCTGGGAGACTACCCAGAAATCTGTCTTTTCACATGCGTTGAAAAGTTGTGTCTTTGATCTTGATCTCAAGATGTAAATGATTCCGATTTCAGATTCATAAAAATACTAAGAAAACAGTACTATACTACCCAAAAAGGCCAGTAGATCAGTCCTTAAAAATAGCACGTTACAGCATAATCCTACGATGTCTGCGTCCAATGCAGTTCCATTTTTCTTACGCGATAGGAAGATGAAATGAACTTTGCCCCAAGACTTAGACACAGGAGGCAGTGGCTGTGCTGAGTGTGTTTTCCATCTCATTCAAAATTAAAGCCCAGAAAGCTGAGCCTTGCTCACAAATACACGCTCAGAGATGGCACACACAAAGGCAAGTCTAGTCTGCAGGAGGCAGATAACAAGGTAGGTGCAGGCGAGCAGGGGCTGCTGCAGCCTGGAATGGAAATGCCAGCCCAGAGGACGCCTTGCTAACAGAATAACAGAATCCCCTTGCCTGCTGCTCCTGGTAGGCCATGTTAATGCAGCTTAAGGGTTATTTTCTTCTCTAAAGAATAGGTCGAGTTTTAAAACCACATCTTCTTCCAGCCAACAGGCTCATACTTTGCCAAGCTCTGTTAAACACTGACTCATTGGAAAGGAACAGCCCTTTCTAAAGGGGAAATGGGATGTATATTTGTAGAAACCTCCTTTAAGAGGTTTGCATAAACCCCTTGTGATTACATGGCCTGGAGATTTGTTCCTGGCTTTGTGGCTCCTCCAGCAAGAGCTTTCTTTCACAGTTATCTCAGCTCGTTCTTAAAATTTGTGTAAGCTTTTGTATCTGGAGTTTCCAACCTAAACCATAAAACTACATCTGTTCAAAGGCTGGCTGGTTCAGAGACAGAGGCCAAGGTCACATTTCAATGGGAGGGAAAAAAGGGGAAGCTCAGATGTACACTGTAAATGCAAAATGATCGGTTTGTGGCATAGCATTGCCTGAAGCGCTTAGATTTCTTTGATCTTGTCCCTTTCCACCAGCCTCCACCAACACTGAGACATAAATGCCATGACTTCACAATGCATAAACAACCACCCAGAAAGTAAAACATTCAATCAGAGGTGCTAGCTTTGGCGATATGGATGAAAATGTATACTGTTTACCTCTTTCCTCCAAAGTAAATTCAGCCAACCTAGTTGGTATGAGAAGACAGTCACAACTGAAGCCTTTGTCTGCTTTCATTGCCACTCACCCTTTTGCAAAGATGTTTCTATAAAGAAATCCAGCTGTTTTTGTGTTATTTTTTAATCAGCCCCACCTGCATGTTTTTCCTGGGAAAACCTGCTTAGTCCTCACCAGCAACCATGAGAAGTTCTGTTATGTGTTTGTGCTTCATGCATTAGATATGTCATTAGTGTGTAAAGCAGGAAGAACATGGCCTTGGGAGTCCAGCAGGCATGTGTTTGGTTCTCAGTTTTGCCATTTACCATCTGCGTGACCTACCTGAGCCTCAGTTTTCTCATCTGTAAACTGGGAATGGTAGGAATAAAAAAAATCTACATCGTAGGGTTGCTGTGATGATTCAATCAAATGAAAATAAATATCTTTAAGGTATCCTGGATAAAGCAGGCCTTTCATAAATGTCTCCATGAAGGACTATAAGTAAAGACTGCCCTGAAAGTCTCTGGACGCAGGTAAAGATGATGAAGGAGAAGAGCGCTGTGGTGAAAGGTTGAGGCACTATTATAAGAAGACTGGGCTGAGCTTACGTTACTACCTGGCCAAGGGTCAGGCTTAATCAATATTACTTCTATGTGCCACAGTCTTGCTTCTGGGCCAACTAATGACAGGACAAGTAAGGATCCACAATACATGTCAGAAAGTAGCATCAGATCTTGAACACCACAACTCTTCCAAAATACCCTACCACACACCAAAGGCATGGGAGGTTACCCATGAGTTTACAACTTATCCAACCAACACAAAATCTTAATACCTTGTGATCATCAGAGTAATACTATAATATCATTCACCACAGTTCACTGTTATCATTCCACTGAGATGCTGATCCCAGTACAGCCACACAGCAGACACAGGAAGAGGGTGTGTAGGAGTCCATGTGGCCACACAGACAGAAACTGGACCACTCTGACAGTGGGTGAACACTCATAGTATCTCTTACATTCTGTCTTTTCTCAAAAACATAATAAATTGCTTCTCGTGTTAGTGGCACAGTGTTGGACTAGCCCTAACCCTCTGGACTCTGTTCTTCTCTATCCATACACACTCTCCAGTTGATTTCATCTAATCCATGGCTTATATACCACCTACATCCAATATTTCTAATTTATATCTCCAGCCTGGCCCTCTCCTCTGAACTACAGGCATCTAACTCACTACTCATATCTTCACTTGGATATCTAAGTTCTCTCAAATTTGACAGCTCCAAAAACGAACTCTTAACTCTCCACCACCATCACAACTCCAAACCTGCTCCAACCTCTTTCAGAAAATGGCAACTCAATTGATCAAACCAAAACCTTAGAATCATTCTTGACTCCTTTATTTTCCATGTACTCCATATTCATGTTATCAGCAAATCCTATAATCTCTTATCTCAAAATACATCCTCAATCTGACCTATTCTTGTGACCTTTCAAATATTATTCTGGCCAAAGCTCCCACCATCTCTCACCTAGATTGTTGCAATAGACTCTTATCAGGTCCCATATTTCAATCGTGCCCCTTCCCAATATAAATTTTTTTTCACGTAGCATAAAGAGTTATTCTTTTAACATGTAAGCCAAATCATGTCAACATAGTTTCTGTTTGAGGTAATGAAAACTTTCGGAACAAAATTGTGGTGATGTTTGCACAACACTGTGAATGTAGTTAATGCCACTGAACTGTATACTTTAAAATAGTTAAAATGGCAAGTTTTCTGTTATATATATTTTTTACCTACGACCTTAAAAATGTGTTAATATAATAACAAAAACCATCGAATTGTATGCTTTAAATGGGGAATGTATCTGTCAATGTGAGATTATACATATATAGGTAAATTAATTATATCTCAACAAAGCTGTTTAAAAAACAAAATGTCCTGGATAAAATAGAACAATTTTTTAAATTATCGAAACATTTTAATAAAAAGATAGTGTCTCATCACTTCTCATTCATTGGAGCCACTTTTGCGTTCATTGGGAAAAACAAAGTATTCAAAAGCTGAATATTTACAAAGAGCTGAAAAGGGCTCTTCTCAGAGATTGATGGGATAATTGGTCTGCTTAAACACCCCAGAGTGAAACCAAATTCACCTTTAAACTTGTGAAATACAGTGTCAATATGGTGTTCTGGCAGACACTGAACTCAGAGATACCCAAACTCATCCCCAACACTACCATTTTCTTGGTGTGTTGCATTGTTTATTGACAATGGGGCAACACCAATTGTATCAATATTCAATTATAACATTATGACCGTTTAAGTGTTGTTCACTGCTGAGCCTAGTAGTTCACTCTAATTATACTTCTTATTCAATTTTTTGTCCTTCCAGGATTAATAATTACCTCTTTTTCTGTTTGCTTAGTTGTTTCTATCACCAGCTCTAATTTTTCCCTAACCCTCCAACAGTCAATTCTGAATAATATTTTTCACAAGGTCAAATCCATCACATCACCCACAAGATTTTATTTTTTTTCCTGGGGACATCATTATTGAAGCTCTTCTCCTCCAGCTCCTGTTAGAACGGTTGTTCTCAGACCTGCCTCATGGCTGCCATCCTGGGATTTCCTTTGCCACTGTATTGCTAAAGTCCCAGTATTATGAGATGTGTAGATGATAGGTTTTCAGCTTTCTAGGTTTATCGCATTGACTCAATGTAACATGTCCTTCAGTAACTTGCCACACAGGGATTTGGGGGAGGTAATTTTTTTGAAAACATGCATTTCTAAAAAGACTACATTTTGTCTTCACTCTTGTTTATAGAACAATTTTACTGAGATATAATTCACATGCCATAAAATTTACCCATTTAAAGTATACAATTCAATGGTTTTTAGTGTGTACACAAAGTTGTATGACCTGTGCCATAATCCATTTTTAGAACATTTCATCACTGCAGAAAGAAACCTCATGCCCATCAGCCTCACTCCCTATTCTCCACCTCACCCCACCCCAGTCTCCAAGGATTTGCATATTCTGGACATTTCATATAAAAGCAATCATACAATATGTGGTCTTTTGTCTGGCTTCCTTCAGAAAGCATAACGTTTTTGAGATTTATTTCGTAGCCTCTATCAGTACTTCATTGCCACTTTTTGATTATTATGAATAAAGCCTCTATGAACATTCATGTACTAGTTTTTGTGCAGACCTGTGTCTTCATTTCCTGTGGATATATATATATATATATATATATATATATATATACACCTAGGAGAGGAACTGCTGGGTTATGTGACAACTTTATGTTTAAGATTTTTATGAACTTCCAGACTGTTTCCCAAAATTGCTGCACCATTCTTTATTCCCACCAGCAATGTATGAGGATTTCATTTGGTCCACATCCTCAGCAATACTTCAATTGTATGTCTTTTTTATTACAACTATTCTAGTGTGTGTAAAGTAATATTTCACTGTGGTTTTGATCTATATTTCCCTAATGACTAATGATGTTGAGCATTTTTTCATGTGCTAACGGCCATTCATATATCTTCTTTGGAGAAATAATTATTTAAATCCTTTGCTCATTTTTAATTGGGTTATTTGCCTTTTTATTATTGAACTATAAGAGTTCTTTATGAACAGGAATCCCTTGTCAGATATACAGATAAATATTTTCTCCTGTTC
Organism: Delphinapterus leucas; assembly: GCF_059928025.1. NCBI lineage: Eukaryota > Metazoa > Chordata > Mammalia > Artiodactyla > Monodontidae > Delphinapterus > Delphinapterus leucas. The sequence continues at coordinate 139,722,646 of NC_143129.1, forward strand.
TGTAGATTGTCATATCACTTTCTTGGTGTCATTTGAAACACAAAGTTTTTAATCTGGATGAGGTCCAATTCCCATTATTCTATTTGATTCTCTGAATATTACCTAATTCTCATCCTATGAAACATTTTAGGGTCATCTCTTTACCTGGTGCTCTGAAATTTTAAGATAACATACAGTCATATGGGTCTTTTCCATGTATTGTGTTGAATGCTGAGTAAGCCTGTTTAGTCTGGAGACTAATGTCCTATAATCTGCAAAAGTGTGTATCTGTGTGTGTGTGTGTGTGTGTGTGTGTATGTGTGTGTTGTAATCCCTCTCACAATGGAATTTTCCTTATTTGTTCATCACAGTTAAGAAGGATACATGCAAAAACTGATTGTAAGATCCATGTGCAAGAGTAGAAGGGAACTCAGGATTTCTCCATAGACTTTTACTAAATCCTCCAGGTTTCAGTGTTGAGCCTCTCCTTCATGGTCTGCTATGCCTGGTGTTGCCAAGTTTAGAGCCTTTCTGGTTCAATTTCTCCACAGAGTAAACATCCTGCATCCTGCCAGGATAAAGAAGGGGTAAATGCCTGCCTGCAAAGGATAATAGAAGGACTTTATTACAATATAGAAATAGGAAGAATACAATATTCTTTCTAGCCTCATGCATCACCCCCATCTTCCTTGATTCCTGGTCCTTCAGTTTCTAGAGCTTTCCAAGATCCTGCAGTGTAAGTTGAACTTGCTTTTTGCTGTCATTTCCCTGGTGTTCAACTCTCATCTTTCTGCTAATACCTCCATCTTCTTTCCCCTAGTGGATTAAAACTAAAACAATCATTTTATTTTCTCCCACCATTTCTAAGGGCCAAGAATTCTGAAAGCACCTAAGTTAGGGGCTTCTGGCTTGGGGTGACTCATGCAGTTTGAGTCAGTGTTTAAGCAGGAATGATGGGAGTCTGGAACAGCTGTGGGAAGGCCAGCTCTCTCTTCCCATGTAGTCTCAGGGCCTCTCTGTCTGGTCTCTCCACATGGGTCACTTTGGTGGCCTGAACATGACAGGACTTCTTAACCTCGTGGCTCAGGGCTAAAGACCAAATGGTGTGAGAGCAAAGCAGAAGTTGCATTGCCTCTCAGGACCTGGCTTCAGAAGTCACCAATTGCTACTTCAGCTTCCTCTGTGGTTCCACCAGTTACCAGACCCAAGAGGGGGGATAGAGACACTCCACCCATCAATGGAGGGAGATCAGAGAATTTGCAGTCACATTTTGAACTGCTACATTCCTTTGAAAATTATTATCTTTATTTTCTTATTTCTTTTCAAAAAGAGGAGATAAGAAACAGCTGTCATTCAGACGATGATGACAAGCTGCCAGCCTTTGAAACAGCAGGTAAAGTGAAGTTGGAATTAATTAGCATTTAGAAAACCTGTGCAGTGTGTCACTCCAATGCAGAAGAAATACATGTTGTTCCTTGCAAATTATACCAGCTATTAAAATTAGTTTAAATAAAAAGACAGAAACATAGCTAAAAGTTTGAAACAAAAAATTCAAAAAACAATAGTTCCCTGCTCTTTCTCTTAATACTAAACTCATCTGTGTAAATTCAAACACAACATAGGTGAAAAACACGTCTGTGCTATTGCGTTCAGGAACACACAATAATTTCATGTGGGGGGTTCTATATAAAATTGCACATGAACATGTCCAGTGGTAACCCACACAATGGCTCTGCAGGAATTTGCAATATTTTTCTTATTTTTTCCTTTCCTTTTTGCTTTTTATTTGGAAATAATTTCAAACCTACAGAAAAGTTGTAAGAATAAAGATAGTACATACATAGAGCAATCAGTGAAGAGATAGTTTAAGACATGAAAATATCCTGCTCCTCATTAAAATATCCCCTTTAACACCATGGATGATTCTTGCCTGAACCATTCTTTATTATGATGATGTTGCAAAATGATGATTTCCCACTCCCTTATGTCTACCAGTTGGCACTGAACCTTCTATTGTAAGCAAGAGCCCTTCCTTCTCCCCCATCTATACATAATGAGTGCATATATACACCCTATATACACACACACACTATATATATGTATATATATCCATATATATAATGTGTACTATATATATACCATTTATAGATGCACTATTATATATACTAGAAAGATAAAACATATATTTACACATTATGTGGATAATGTATTTATATGTATATGTATATATACATATTAGAAACCATGAGGCCAAATTGATACGTCTAATTCTAATCCATGGGATTTCACATAAGGAATATTATGAGTGTCAATAATTCTGTTCACAAATATTCTGGCTGTCTTCCTACAGTCACATGGTAGGATTACACTTTCTAGCCCACTTTTAAGTTAGACATGACCAATAGAATGTGAGCAGAAGTGATATACACCACTTTTGAGTAAAAGCTTTAAGAGAAGATCAGTGCCTGATCACATTATATTACTGCAGCACAACTAAGACTTTTCTGAGAAATATAATTTAATTCACATGTTTCAAGATCACTTTGATTCAGTTAATATGGTGGATTAAATCTGCCTATCAATCTCGGTCCCTAAAACTCCACTAAAATATGAGAGCAAAGTAATAAAAAAAGAATATAGTTGGAAAAGGAGACAAAAGCAGACAATAGGTGACAAAACAAAAAAAGAATGAAGAGCAAACAAAGAAACCCACCTTATTTCAAATGAATAAAATATGCTGAAAGGGGGAAATAACTAAGTAATGAAAGAATGTAATATTCAACTACATAACCTCAGTCTTGGGTGAAGTGGGTAGTAGGAAAATAAAAAAAGAAATCCTAGTAGTAGTTTTATTTTTTGTAGTGATGTGTACTATTTCAATTCTCCAAACTTTTATTTTTTTTTTGGCTGTGTTGGGTCTTCGTTGCTGCACGCAAGCTTCCTCTAGTTGCAGCTAGCAGGAGCTACTCTTCATTGCAGTGCACGGACTTCTCATTGCGATGGCTTCTCTTCTTGCGGAGCACAGGCTCTACACACGCGGGCTTCAGTAATTGCAGCCATGGGCTCAGTAGTTGCGGTGCATGGGCTCTGGGGCACACAGACTTCAGTAGTTGTGGCGTGTGGGCTCAGTACTTGTGGCACACGGGCTTAGTTGCTCCACAGCATGTGAGATCTTCCTGGACCAGGGATCAAACCCGTGTCCCCTGCATTGGCAGGTGGATTCTGTCACTGCGCCACCAGGGAAGTCCCCAAACATTTTAATTGCATTATAAGATTAAGCCAATGTGTAAATATATTGATGATTTGGGGAACCAAGAGTCTCACCGTGAAAGAAGAGACGTACAAATATGAAATGGAGAGAGGGCATGAAAGAATTCTGTGGAGGTGGATTAGAATTAGCATTCCTTTCCCCCTATCTTGGTATTCCTGGAAGTGTGTGTCAGGCTCCTCCATCAGCCTGAACCTTGAGTGACTATGGTAAGCCAGCTCACCACACAGTACATGTAGAGTGGATGAGAAATGAAATCTATGCAAAGGTAGAAATTTGTGAAACCTTCCAACATCTTCCTGTTGCTCCTATAATAAAATCTATACCCCTTACTCTGGCCTACATATCTATCTCTACATGATATGACCTTGACCATTCATCCAAACTCATCTCCTACTACTCTCTCCCTTGGATTGTATTCTGGCTACACTGGCCTCCTTGCTAGTTTTCAAACTTTCCAAATGTTCACCACATCAGAAACATTTTGCACCGTGCTTTCCCCGCCTAGAATGCTTTCCCCACGACCTTGCCATGGCCTACTGCCTCAGTCCATGTAGGACTCCATTCAAATGCCACTTTCTCAATGAGGCCAGCCCCTCCACACACACTGCTGTCTCTATCCACTTACTCTACTTAATTTTCTTTCACAGCAAATATCATTGCCAGAAATTTATACCATGTATTTATTTGTTACTTTTTTTCCTCTAGAATGGAGGCAATCTATTCTTATTGTATCTATATAACTCATCACTGCAGCCCCAGGACCTAGAAGAGTGTCTAACACAGAGAAGATGTTCAACAAGCATTTGCTGAATGCATGACTGAATGCTTCCCACACCCATCAGTAGTCCATAAGCCCCATGAAGACAGGGCTGGGGGCTTAGTGAGCATCAGGTAGAGAAGGTGTCTGGACCCTGACACAGAGGACAGCCACCCACTGTTGTAAACAGTTTGACTTGTTCACACATGACACATCATTTGTACTCTCACATCCAGGAAGAGCAACCAGGACCAACCAGTGGAGAGCTTTTCCTGGACTACCCTAGGTTTTCTCCAATTCTATGGCCTTGCTTATTTCTCTCATTCCTCTGGCTACACAAAATTTGAGCCTCTTCCGGTTGCCGAATACCCTTTCCATGCCACTGTACTGTCTACCTGAACCTCTTCCTCTAAAGCAAAGCGAACCATTTGTTTGCTTATTGTACCACCTGAATGCACTTAATCATTTTCATGCAAATCAATGACAGATACAAGAGGGACCATATCTTGTTCACTGCTTTAACTCTAGTGCCTGGGGGCACTGGATGGGGCCCAATGCACAGTTAGGACCTCGACACACATTTGTTGGATGAATGAATATGTGAATAAATGGTGGGTCCCAGTTTACATACCCTATATATTGATTGACTGTATACCTGTATGCATAATACTTGCTGCTACATAATGAGTACTCAGAAAAGAACTGGTCTCTCTTCTGGAGTTACTCCTGGTTTCCACTGCCATTGTCATCTCTAGTTGTGCTTGGCTCTCTGAGCAGCAGTCTCCCCCTCCCAGGAAGGGTTCTTCCTAATACCCCTCTCATCTGTCCTCACTGCCTCCAACACCAATTAAACAACACCTGATAACTTCACCTGGCATTCTGCATGTTGGCATCTGGATTCCCCCACCCCTAACAAGTCCCAGGCATCCTCTTGAATCTGCCATTGCTAAGCACCAAGCTGATGATTGCCCAGACAGAAGCCATCTGCTAGTTATTAAGGAAAGTTAAATAAGCAAAGGAGCTCCAGGGAAGTTCAACAAAAAAAGATCAACATATGTGTAGAGAATTGGCAACGGGTTCGCTCCTGTGACATCATGTTCGTTATGGCTATGTTAAGCATGCCTCACTCAAGATTGCTCATCTTATTGGCTCGTGGGAAGCCCTCCTGATGCAGGAGGGCTTCATGCTCCTCCCTAAGGCAAAAGCAGCCCCACAGCACTTCATTATAACACATCTGTCACTCATTCTGTCTGAACCACAATCTCCTTAGGGACTAGGGTGGGTCTGGTTAAGGGCACCAGTTATTTCAATCTATATAATACTTTTTAAACTTTGTATTGAGGGGGTCAGTCAATGATGAGCAAAACAGTGTTCCTGTTCTCAGGAAGATTATAACGGAGTAAAGGCATGGTCTGGATGACAAAGATGGGAAGCAGGGTATAAGATCCAATCCAATGTTGTTCTCAGAAGTCAATAAGGGTCAAAACCAAGAATGTCAAAACCAACGCTTAAAAGCTGAGCCAAAGCCATGATGCTAAGCCAAGGGCCAGAAGTTACCTGGACATGGCACAGAAAGAGCAAAGTCAGAAGAGAAGCCAGGAGGGGGTCCTAAGTGATGAAGAGTAGGGCTGAGGCTCTTCGAGCTTACTTTTAATGGCTATGCATTTCCTGGTATACAGGGAGGTCAGAATGGTTCTTAAGGAACAGAGTGGGGCTCATTCACGTGTTCATTTATTCGGTATTTGTTCATTAACTGCTGTGCAGTAGACTTTATGCTATATGATCTAAGAGGTAAGGGAGATATATAGCACCCAAGCCTATTTACAGGATTCTAGCAGGCTTATGTGAAAGATAAAACCCTATACACGAAATGAAATAGTAAGACACTATGGGAAGCTTCTGATTTAGTTATCTGAAATAGAGACATTTTGGCTTTATTTTTTAATGTGAAGGACCTCAAGAAAAATGCCATAGAAGGGTAAGTTGGAGGACTGTTTATTTCAAGCTTGGAAAAATTGGAAAGGTAGAATTTTTTCTGGGCCTTGAAGCCATGTGGAAATTGGACATACAAACATGTAGTCAGGAAAAGCTTTAGAGATCAATGAAAAGGAAGTCTTAAAGCAGTGTAGTGTGGTGGGAAAGAACACGAACATGGCAGTCAGATTAATCAGAGTCAAATCTTGGCCCTGTCACTTAGCCGTTGAGTGACCTTGAGCAAGTTATTTAACCTCTCCATGCTTCCATTTCCTCAGCTGGTGTGGAAATTGTTTGCAAAAGTGGCTGCAACATTCCTTCCCATACTCCTTGTAAAGTGACTTCACCACTCTTCCCTTCAAAAGGAGGACTCTGGTGCCTCCCTTCAATTTGGGCTGGTTACCTGTTTTGGCCAATAGAATATCACAAAGTGATGCTGTGCCACTCAAGCCTTGGGCCTTAAGAAGCCTTGCAGTGCCTGCTTTCCCCCTCTTGGAAGCCAGCCACCATAGAAAGAAACTCAAGCCAGACTACTGAGTGGTGGCAGACCACGTGGAGAGAGAGGCCACGTGGTGGAGAATCAAGGCATCTCAGCAGAGAGCCAGCACAAGGCCTCAGACGTTACACGAAACCACTTTGGATCTCCCAGTCTCAATCAAGCCCCTGCAGGCAGGACCGCAAGGAACTGTGATGAGCATCCTTGCTGAGCTCTGGAAGTCCAAAGTCCTGACCCATAGAATTGAGAGCAATGAAATGGCTGTTGTTCTAAACCCCTACATTGGAGGATGATTTAGATACCTGCTACAGATGGCCAACAGCCCAACTATCTAACTCATTCTGTATATACCTCACAGTGTTTCACTAGCAAAACAGAAACAACTCCATGAATTCCAAGGGTAAGGAGTTGGATATAGGAGTTGAGGAACTACACGTCATTGGAATAGCTGGGGGAGCAAATGTCAGGGAAGCCAACACTGAAGACTGAGCCCAAGGAACTGAAATGGGTAGTTCAAAATAGCTTGCCAGAAAGATGATGAAGATCTCTGAAAAGTTTCCACCAATCGTGTCAGTCTATAGCAGAAAAGTAAATGGTCTCGAGAGCTTGTAAGAAAGCCTCTGAGAATCCCTTACCAGCCTTTGCTCATGGCTTCAGTTGACTCTTGCTTTTCCTTCCCTCCCACTTTCCCAATCTCCTACTAGCAATGCTCAGTGGCCAGCTCTATGCTGAAACCCCATAGGACGGGGATTCTAGTACATGAAGCCCATTGCTTCTTAGAGTCCTTAGGTGGAATGCTAGTGATGTCAAGTTGACAACAGAACATGCAGCCCAAGGAGCAATTTATTCATGGTTAGAAAGTCTTGATTCTCCCAGTCAGTTTCTTGAATTGGACCATGTCTCCTCCCTACCCCCCAAAATCTAGTCAGGTCAGATGATAGAGAACAAGGTTTAAAAAAACAAACAAACCTGGGTATCCAAGAATGTCCGAGGGATGTTCTCCTCTTTCTCTGCTGAGCATAGCACACATCATAGCAGCAATCCTAGATAATCTGGAGAATAATCCCAGGTGACTAAGGTCATTATGAAAAGTCCCTGGCAAGAAGTCTCCTGCAAAGGTAAAAGTAATAAAGGCTTCTAGCCATAGGAGATCAAGGTGTCTCACTACAGAGATTAGGACCTGCCATCTAGTAATTGGAGGTGACTGGTGTTTTATTCATGACTGAATTGTCTGGGGGACATGTGCAGACTTACTGGTAGTTATTGGCATTCACTTATCACTTCATAAACACTTTTTGAACTCCTCCCATGAACTGAGAAGGTTGTCAGAGATAAACAGTTTCTTCCCACAAGTCTTGCAGAAAATTGGGACAAATAAATCAAAAATCTACAATTCACTGAAAAAAAATATAGTTGGAGAGAATGTAAAGATTTTATCTAAGCACCAAACAAGGAAACAACTGAGTCTAGGGGTTATGGGTGGAATTTGGAAAATCCCAAAGATTTGAGAAAGGCTTTTATATGCATACTTTTATGCATATAAAAGCCTTATATGCAAAGGCTTTTATATGCATACTTTTGAAAGATGATTAGAAATTCATAGCAGACAAAGGAAGTCTAGTACATTCCATGCACATGCAAAAGCAAAGAAATGTGGAAGTGTATGGTACAGCCTTAGACTCAGTTGTGCAGTTGATCTGAGATCAAGTACGCCAGGGTACAGGAGACAATGCTCAGAGCCAGTGTGGAAGCATAGGTTGGGCCAGGTTTTAAAGACTCCTGAATGCCATTTTGGAGTTGGAATCCTGTTCTTTAAGTCAGTATTTTCCAGATACACTTGCATTTTCACCGAAGGTTTCACAAGGCTCTCCATTGAGATGCTGAAAAAAATTCTGAACTTCTATTACTATGGCTACAGCAGCCATGAAAATGAAGCACCCAAGTAAACTGAAATAGAGTAACTCAGTGTTGAACAAAGAGTTTCAAAAACAATCAAGTACATCCAATCATATGGCTCTCACCATAAAATATGATTACTAGTGCAATAAGATTTTCATGTTTACAAAAATATTGTAAGAATTATTCTTATTTTTAATCCTTTAATTTTATTATTATGTGTTTTATAACATACTTGATTCATGACTATAGTAGTACATCTATATGATTTATAAATACCTAAATAAATCTATGTTGTGGGTACATGCTGAGAAGTATTTTACTAATAAATGTACATAATCAAAATATTTGAAGGCCACTCCAGCAAGTAATGGAAAGCCAGCAGAGGGATTTTTTGTAAAATAGTAGCCTATTAATGTAGATTTTTGGACATTTTGCTCTGGCAACTGTTTGGAGAATAAGTGAAGGAGAAAAAGAATGGAGGCAGGCAGGGAAACCATTTAAGAGGATGTTTCAATAGTCAAGGTGGGAAATAAGGATGCCTGAACTAGCTGTTTTCTATTGTTTAAAACTCGAGATAAAACGCAATTAAGAATATTTGAAAGCAAGAGGTACCAGCTTGCTAGTGGTTTCACGGTCCTAGGGTCTGGGGGATGCAAAGTCAAGAAAAGCATGACGTTCCTCCCAAAATAACTCAGGCTCTTGGAGGCAGAAATACAGGGGTCACACAGAATTTTTTAGTCAGGTCTTATGGGGGTTTCTTGTAGTACAAATGGAGGCAAAGGGTATTCCAGGCCATGGTATTGTGTATGCAGAAGCCCAGAAGGAAGAGAATGCCTGTCGTGTGCAGGAAATAGAGAGAAAAACCTTAGATGGAACCAAGGATGGATAGGTTATCTGGCCCCAGATTACCAAGGGCTAGGAATGCCATGGTCCCAACAAAATTTTAGCCAGTGATCAGTTCAAACTATGAATGTTCTCTAGAAAAATGCTGGCATGTCTAGAGTCTCATCAATGGCTTTACATCAAGTGACGTAGTGCTTGGAAGAAAACAAGGATAGAGCAGAGTTCTGAAAACTAAAACGGCGGGCTTGCTTCTACAATTTCACCTTGTGACCACATGGGGGCAGTCTCAACCCATCGCATCCAAGGAGCGGCTCAGAACTTCAGATTTCACCTGAGCTTTCCAAATAACCCCACTCTCAGGTACTGCTCTGTGTTGCCTGTCTTTGGGAGAATGACATTTTCAGAAATTAATGGTGTTTTATGGGTTTTTACTAAATAGCCTTGGAATTTCCCAGGTCAAATTCTAATCTGTTCTTTTAGTTTTCAAACTTCAGAGGTGACATTCCACAGGACCTGGCAATGCTGCCCCTGACATATCTTGCAAACACTCTTCACTTTACAAAATTCAGCACACTGCGTAGCCTAACCTCATATCATGCATTTTATAGATAAGAAAAATAAGTCCCAAGGAGGGTCATGGCCAGAGAAACAGTACAATTGGGGAATTAAAGTACCTAGAAAAATTAAAAACAAGAGGAGTGGTTAGGGGCACAGACAGCCTGTGTCTGAGTCCTGTCTTCATCACTTAATGGATGAATAACTTCAGGCAAGTTTCCCCTCTTCTGTGCCTCGGTTTTCCCATCTCACCGTCCTCAGATTAAATTAGTCTCTATAATATTTTTTAAATGCTTTAAATGTTACCAGTATTTAACAAGTACTACGTGCATTGTGATCATTATAATTTCAAAGATTAAATTTTTATATTTAGAAATTCTATTGATGCTAACATAAATATGTCATTTTGTTAGGTGTAAAATAACCCATTTTTACTTTATAAAATCTAATCTCTTCATTATCTTTTTGAATATTTGACCCACTTAACCTTAATGTCTCTTTCAGATTGCTTTATTTTCTGTACTTCCTAGAATGTGAATTTTATTACTTCTTTCCTTTCCTTTTTTTTCATCTGCTGACATAGTCAACAAATACTTATTGAGCATCTATTTATGTGCTAGTCATTGGCGATATCACAGTGAACAAAACAGAGCTTTATAAACTCTGTGCTCCTCATGGATCTTACATTCCACTGGGGGGCAGAGGGAGAGAGAATAAACAAAAATCAGAGCATGTGGTATGCTAAGTGAGAATTCGTGCTATAAAGAAAAATAAAACAGGGGATTCCCTGGTGGCGCAGTGATTAAGAATCCGCCTGCCAATGCAGGGGACACAGGTTCGATCCCTGGTCCAGGAAGATCCCACACGCCGCGGAGCAGCTAAGCCTGTGTGCCACAACTACTGAGCCTGCACTCTAGAGCCCACAAGCCCAACTACTGAGCCTGCGTGCCACAACTACTGAAACCCATGTGCCTAGAGCCTGTGCTCTGCAACAAGAGAAGCCACCGCAATGAGAAGCCCGTGCACTGCAATGAAGAGTAGCCCCCGCTTGCTGCAACTAGAGAAAGCCCGTGCGCAGCAACGGAGACCCAATGCAACCAAAAATAAATAAAATTTTAAAAAGAAAGAAAAAGAAAACAGGAAGGGGAGGAGTTGCAGTTTTACATAAGGTAGTCAGAAACATCCTTCTTGAGACCACAATTTCTGAGCAAAGACCAGAAGGAGGGTAGGGAGAGAGCCATGTAGATATCTTGGGGAGGGGCTTTGTAGGCAGAGAAAAGAGCAGGGGCAAAGGCTCTGAGTCAGGAGTGTGCATGGCACATTCAAAGATGGCGGCATGGGGACTGCAGTAGACTGGATGATCCCCTGGGAGAGTACTAGATAAAGTCAGAGAAACCACAAGAGACAGACGGTAAGGCCTGCCAGGACATCATGAGGACTGAAGTTGTTGGACAGCTATCTGAGCAGCTGAATGACATGATATGATTTTGTATTTTAAAGAACCGCCCTGCCATGAATATGCGTGCATGAATGTGTATGAATGTTCCAAAGGCAACCACAGAAGCAGGGAGACCAGGCTTTTGCAATAATCCAGATGAGAGATGAGGATACTTGTGAAAGGGTGTCAGCAGAGGAGGCAGTGAGAAATGCTGGATATATTTTGAAGATAGACAACTCGATTTGCGAATTTACATTTGAAGTGTAAGAAACAGAGGAAATGAGTATGATTCAAAAGTTCTTTGCCTGAGAAACTAGAAGGATGAACTACTCATTTCTGAGATCTGGAAGACACATCCTGAATCCCAGGTGCTTCTCTCCATCTTTACTCTCGCTGCTGAGTCATTATCCACCAGCCTATTCGCTACAATAGTTTCCTAACCATTCTCCCTTCCTCTGTTCTTACACCTGCAAACCATTTTCTTCAAGGAAGGAGGGTCATTAAACAGAAAAAAAAAAAAAGCAGATCATGTCACTCTTTGATTAAAAATCTCCAGTGGTGGGCTTCTCTGGTGGCGCAGTGGTTAAGAATCCGCCTTCCGAAGGCAGGGGACACGGGTTCGAGCCCTAGTCCAGGAAGATCCCACATGCCGCGGAGCAACTCAGTCCGTGCACCACAACTACTGAGCCTGTGCTCTACAGCCCGCGAGCCACAACTACTGAAGCCCACGCTCCTAGAGCCCGTGCTCTGCAACAAAGAGAAGCCAACACAATAGAAGCCTGCACACCACAAAGAAGAGTAGCCCCCGCTCGCCGCAACTAGAGAAAGCCCGTGCAGCAACAAAGACCCAACACAGCCAAAAATAAATTAATTAATTAAAAAAAAAAAACCTCCAGTGGCTTCTAATCAAAATTAAAATAGACTCCGAACTCCTTACTGTGGCTTACAAATTCCTTGTCTGATATGATTTCTATTCTCCTACCTCTGGAGCATTCCCGTACCCCTGCCCTGCCACATGAATACACCAAGATTCTTCCCATATAGGGTCACTATTAGTCCTTCTGCATGATTCTGCCCTCTCCTCTCAACTACACTATTTTTTTTTTTTTTTGCTCCTTCTTAGCATTTAGATATGAGTTAACTGTTCCTACTCAGGCAGACCTTCCTAGACCACCAACCCTTAAGAAACAACTTGTCACTTTCTTTCAACCAGCTCCATTTTACTTCCCTGAATAGCACTTAGGGTCATCTGACTATTTTTGTAATTGGTTTATTATCAGCTGTCTCCAACCAGAACGTAAGTTCCACTAGAGCTGGGGCCTTGTCTTCTTCCCCACTGTATCTCCAGTGCCTAGAACAGAGCCTGACCCACAGTAAGTGCTCAGTAAGTGGTTATTGAACAACAATGAATAAAATTCCTCATTGTTGCAGTGTACACACTTCTCACCTGTACATTTTCATTAATCACGGAGGGTCAAAAGGGCTTTAGTATCTGGTCAACGTCAGTGGCTTGTATCAAGTTTCATCCGAAACCATTCCATCGGGCTTAACTTTGTCAAAAATCCGGAAAGAGAAAAATTAAAGCCAGGCCAATGAAGTAGTATTTAGTAAGGGTTTATTATGCACATAAGAACAGTTCACAGACTGGGAGCTTTCAGACTCAAAACTGTTAGGAAGCTCAGAGACATGACTCCTCAGGGTGACATATAAAATGAAAATTAGGAAGCTGTTCAACCTTTCCTATGATTGGTTATTATAATGGAAGTTTCCAGATGGCAGGGGATTGATAATAGTGATTATTTTATAGCATTTTAGGAAGATGACTTAAATTTCTTGTATGATTATCAGAGGCAGTTACAAGAAGCAACCTAAGTTAAGCCTCACTTATATTCGTGAAAGAAGCTAGATTTAGTGTTTACGTGGCTTCAATGGTATTATCTGCTCAGGGAATTTTCAAATTTGGTCTTCATTTTGTATTTTACTTTGACAAACTTTCAGTGTTCTAACCTCTTCTGGACCAACGTTAGGGTAAAATTGGCATTAAACGTTGATGCCAATCCTCTATTTACAACCACCTGTTTCCTTTTTTTTTCAATTTTTTTTTTTTTTTTTTTTTTTGGTACGCGGTCCTCTCACTGTTGTGGCCTCTCCCGTTGCGGAGCACAGGCTCCGGACGCGTAGGCTCAGTGGCCATGGCTCATGGGCCCAGCCGCTCCACGGCATGTGGGATCTTCCCGGACCGGGGCATGAACCCGTGTCCCCTGCATCGGCAGGCGGACTCTCAACCACTGCGCCACCAGGGAAGCCTTGCTTCCTTTTTTTTAAAATTTTATCCATCACTCTTCCCCATCCCTGTTGATTCTCGCCGCCTCTAAACATTTGTCACATGTTGTATGATGTAATGTGTGTGTATAGTAATATGTGTGTATAGATATGTGTGTATATCTGTGTGCATATACATATCTTTTTCATGTACTACATAGTCATGTTTACATGGTATATGCATTTGTGTATGTATGTATGTGTGTGTGTATGTGTATATATACATGTATATGTACACCATTTGACCATTTAGCATCCATTGTCACTTATATGTTAATAGTACCCTGATTTTCTTTTGGGAAATTAAATCTTCCCCTCTGGGTGACATCATGATAGGATAGTAAATCAAGGCAGCTGAATTTCCTAGCAGAGGAACAAGCACATGATTCCTGCCAAGCCAGCAGGAATCTCTCCCCTCAAGTTTTGGAACAGTAAAAGACTGGAGGGAAAGGAGGTAGAGTCCCTTCTTTCCAGCAGCAGCATCAGATGGGATAGTGGAATGGGACCTGCAGCCTAGATGCCTGGAGATGTATTTAATCCAGTCCTGGATCTTGTCCTATTTCTAAGTCTCATCTCTTAGTCTCCAGTTAGTCGTGAAATCATGTCTCTTTCTAAGTTATGTAGAGTTGATTTTCTTTTTTTGCATACATGATTTTATCTTTATTCTCAAGAATCAAATATTTCGTTCTATTTATATGTGCAATACACAGCATTTTCTTATCACCTTCAATTTTTATCTCTAATAGCCACTGAAATAATACCTTTATCTTACTAGCAATCCTATCACTCTCACTACTTTTTTCTGCACTTATTTGATATGTACAAAACAAAAGGATGGCGAAATAATAAAACAAAGGTAGGTAAGAGCTTAAAAGTATATATGAGCAATAACCATTGTGCATGTGTAGGTGTGACAAAGTGAGTTGATACAGTTGTTCTGGAGCATAGCATTATTTGAATTTGTAAAAGTTATTAAGTTAAAAGTTATAAGATAGAGTGATTTTAGGGTGTAGAGAATGTCAATTGATACAGGGAGTAAATGCTAAACAAAGAGAGAGAAACTTCTTAAAGAATATAAGATATAATAATAAAAACACTTCACAAATCATTCTGACACTCATTATCTCACTGGTATTGCCCTACAATTTTGAGGAAGATAAATACAAATTGTTGGTCTCCATTTTAATGCTAAAAAAGTGAAGTTCAGAAAGGCTAAATGATTCCCTGAAAGTCCTTTAGCTATTAGAAACAAAACCCAGAATAGAATGTAAGAGTTTTGAGGGTGATTTTTTAGTTCATGGCTGACGACCTGACCCTAACTAGTTTTAAAACAAAGTGGAATGTTTTGGTGATGACCCATATATATTTCTGCAGCATCATGGGAATAAAATCCCCACCAGAAAATAATGACAGTATAATGTGCAACATTACAGCATACTTGGGACTGGTGAGCAAAATGGCCAGTCCATAATGGACTTCCAGCTATGAGAAGCTAAGAGACAACAGGGACCGTCTCAGGGCGTGAGTAACAGTGACATATATACGGCCTGCAGTGCATAAGGAGGAAACATCTAAAACGTATAAAGACTAATCATAGATCTGGGAACTCACGTTCCTTTAGGCACAGCATCTAGACTGTAAGCTTCATGAGAACATGGACTGATATATATTTACCTAACATTGTATCTCCTTTACTAGCAGGAGAGATGATGCCTGCCACATTGGAGGTATACAAAATTTGTTGAATGAACCTCCACTATAGCAGCCAGCTATACTGACCTTTAATTACTTCTCTACATCACTCATGTGCCTCATTGCAAGAAAACTACAAAGCTCCGCTGCTCTCTCTGTGACTTTCCAGATAGATTCAGTTAGAAACAGTACTCATTGGCTTTTAAAGAGTGAGGGGGTGGGATCCTTAGAATTAGAGTCCAAGGATGATTCAGTGAGCAGTGTTAGAGACTCATCACTTACATTTGCAAGCCCTTGCCCAGGTGAATAATGCAGAGGAGGAACGGAATAACAGAGGGCAGTTACTGCCAAAGTAAGCCTCTTGCTCTTTACCCTCCTGAAAATAAGCTACACCCCACCCCCATACTTTGTGTTTATTGGAGTGTCAGATTAAGAAATTAAAAGGAGCATGTCCTTAATCCCAAAAAGGTACATGAAGGTAACCTTGTTAAATAAAGCAAAAAAGAGTTTTCTGGAAGGAAAAAGAGCACAAGAAGTAGAGAGTCAAGGGGAAGGAATTTTGCTATGAGACTGGCAGAGGGATGAAGCCTCTGGGAGCAGAAACAGATGCATATCAGAGGGTGGCACCTTTAGACACAAGGCATTGCACTCAGTCTTCATGATTAAGGTGCAAAAAGTGGAAGAGATGGGGCAAGACAAGGATGCTTTGCTACCACTGATTCCTGGGACTAAGCAAAGTGGAGCCCACAGAGTCTTGCAACTTTGATCCAAGGCAACCTACTTGAATTCCAACTCTGGTCCACAAGATAGATATGTTTTCAGGGGGTTCCCAATGAGCTTGGCACACAAATTATCACTAACACTAACTGCTCTCCTATAATACTAATGATCCCCTTTTCTCTTTTAGCAAGAGAACCCCACCCCAGGTTTTAGATAGACACATGGCTGCCAGCTCAAGCCTTCGTTTACCAGCTTCTCCTGTAAATTAGTTGTTGCCATGTTGCTGGATTCCTGCTGCTGATGTTCCTGGTGAACTTAAGGTTCTTGCCTCATAGTGGAAAAAATTTGGAAATGAGACAGGGAGGTTAAGAAAGTAAAATGAAGATTTATTTAAACAAGAATACACTCTCAGAGGGAGAGCGGGCAGACAGGTGAGTAGCTGCTGCCCTGGGTTTCTTTAGCAAGCCAGTTATGAGGGGCACACAAATGAAGGGGCAGAATATTCATTGGGGAAGGAGAAGTCTAGGGGTCATATTACCTGATTTTCATCCCAGTTCCATCTTCCCAAGGGGAGGAGGGATTTTTGTTCTTTTTTAGCTTAGATCAGAAGTGCCATGGTGAGACTAACCAGCCAAGCTTGCCTACAGCTAGCAAGCAGACTCCGGAGAACAAACATCTCACCCTTTGGGAAACTTTAAGTCTTTGTTTCAACAAGCGGAATGAAATTTCTGTTTTCTCATCCTTTCTCATAACTTTTACCTACAAAACTATAGATTCATATGCTGATTCTTTCGATAATTCTAACTGCTAGATATGTGGTCAGCTTCCTATTTGCGGGTCTTCAGGATCGCCTTGATGGGTTTCCCCCTTATAGGGAATGGCTTGAAAACAACTAGCTACAACAAGTCTCTCCAAAGTGCCAGGTCCAGATCAGGTTTCAGGCTTATTCGTAAGGGGCTAAAATCTTAATCATATAAGACTCAGATCCAGGACTTGGAACTCAAATATTTCTAATTCGGTAACTATTACCCCAAACTTAGGCAGGACCATGCCCCATCTCAGCAGGAAGTAGAGCAGCCATTGCCCCAATCCCTGAAAGATTTGGGGAAAGATAAAACCGAAGTGGGGATTAAAACTGAGTCCCCTTAAAACTGAGTTCCGAGGGCTTCCGGGAAGATGGCGGAAGAGTAAGACGCGGAGATTACCTTCCTCCCCCCAGATGCACCAGAAATACATCTACACGTGGAACAACTCCTACAGAACACCTACTGAACGCTGGCAGAAGACCTCAGACCTCCCAAAAGGCAAGAAACCCCCCACGGACCTGGGTAGGGCAAAAGAAAAAAGAATAAACAGAGACAAAAGGATATGGACGGGACCTGCACCAGTGGGAGGGAGCTGTGACGGAGGAAAGGTTTCCACACACTAGGAAGCCCCTTCGTGGGTGGAGACTGCGGGTGGCGGAAGGGGAAGCTTTCGTGCCGCGGAGGAGAGCACAGCAACAGGCGTACAGAGGGCAAAGCGAAGAGATTCCCGCACAGAGGATCAGGGCCGACCGGCACTCACCAGCCTGAGAAGCTTGTTGGCTCACTCGCCGGGTCGGGCGGGGCTGGGAGCTGAGGCTTGGGGTTTGGTCGGAGCGCAGGGAGAGGACTGGGGTTGGCGGCGTGAACACAGCCTGCAGGGGGTTAGTGCACCACGGCTACACGGGAGGGAGTCGGGGGAAAAGTCTGGACCTGCCGAAGAGGCAAGAGACTTTTTCTTCCCTCTTTGTTTCCTGGTGCGCGAGGAGAGGGGATTAAGAGCGCTGCTTAAAGGAGCTCCAGAGACGGGCGCGAGCCGCGGCTAAAAGCGCGGACTCCAGAGACGGGCATGAGATGCTAAGGCTGCTGCTGCTGCCACCAAGAAGCCTGTGTGCGAGCACAGGTCACTATCCACACCTCACTTCCGGGGAGCCTGTGCAGCCCGCCCCTGCCAGGGTCCTGGAATCCAGGGACAACTTCCCCGGGAGAACGCATGGCGCGCCTCAGGCTGGTGCAACATCACGCCGGCTTCTGCCGCCGCTCGCTCGCCCCGCATCCTGCCCCTTCTTCTCCCCGGCCTGAGTGAGCCTGACCCCTGAATCAGCTGCTCCTTTAACCCCGTCCTGTCTGAGCGAAGAACAGACGCCCTCCCACGACCTACACGCAGAGGCAGAGCCAAATCCAAAGCTGAGCCCCTGGGAGCTGTGAGAACAAAGAAGAGAAAGGGAAATCTCTCCCAGCAGCCTCAGAAGCAGCGGATTAAATCTCCACAAATAACTTGATGTACCCTGCATCTGTGGAATACCTGAATAGACAACGAATCATCCCAAATTGAGGAGGTGGACTTTGAGAGCAAGATTTATGATTTTTTTCCCCTTTTCCTCTTTTTCTCAGTGTGTATATGTATGCTTCTGTGTAAGATTTTGTCTGTATAGCTTTGCTTCCACCATTTGTCCTAGGGTTCTATCCATCCATTTTTTTCTTTTTTTCTTCTTAATAATTATTTTTTATTTTAATAACTTTATTTTATTTTATCTGATTTTATTTTACTTTATCTTCTTTCTTTTTTTCCTTCCTTCCCTCCTTCCTTCCTTCCTTCATCCCTCCCTCCCTCCCTCCTTTCTTTCCTTCTTTCGTTCTTCCTGCTTCTACTAATTATTTCTTTCTACTTTTTCTCCCTTTTATTCTGAGTCGTGTGGATGAAAGGCTCTTGGTGCTGCAGCCAGGAGTCAGTGCTGTGCCTCTGAGGTGGGAGAGCCAACTTCAGGACACTGGTCCACAAGAGACCTCCCAGCTCCACATAATATCAAATGGCGAAAATCTCCCAGAGATCTCCATCTCAACACCAGCACCCAGCTTCACTCAACGACCAGCAAGCTACAGTGCTGGACACCCTATGCCAAATAACTAGCAAGACGGGAACACAACCCCACCCATTAGTAGAGAGGCTGCCTAAAATCATAATAAGTCCACAGACACCCCAAAACACACCACCAGACGTGTACCTGCCCACCAGAAAGACAAGATCCAGCCTCATCCACCAGAACACAGGCACTAGTCCCCTCCACCAGGAATCCTACACAACCCACTGACCCAACCTTAGCCACTGGGGACAGACACTAAAAACAATGGGAACTATGAACCTGCAGCCTTCAAAAATGAGACCCCAAACACAGTAAGATAAGCAAAATAAGAAAACAGAAAAACACACAGCAGATGAAGGAGCAAGATAAAAACCCACCAGACCTAACAGATGAAGAGGAAATAGGCAGTCTACCTGAAAAATAATTCAGAATAATGATAGTAAAGATGATCCACAGTCTTGGAAATAGAATAGACAAAATGCAAGAAACATTTAACAAGGACCTAGAAGAACTAAAGATGAAACAAACAACGATGAACACCACAATAGATGAAATTAAAAATACTCTAGATGGGATCAATAGCAGAATAACTGAGGCAGAAGAACAGATAAGTGTCCTGTAAGATAAAATAGTGGAAATAACTACTGCAGAGCAGAATAAAGAAAAAAGAATGAAAAGAACTGAGGACAGTCTCAGAGACCTCTGGGACAACATTAAACACACCAACATTCGAATTATAGGGGTTCCAGAAGAAGAAGAGAAAAAGAAAGGGACTGAGAAAATATTTGAAGAGATTATAGTTGAAAACTTCCCTAATATGGGAAAGGAAATAGTTAATCAAGTCCAAGAAGCACAGAGAGTCCCATACAGGATAAATCCAAGGAGAAACACGCCAAAACACATATTAATCAAACTGTCAAAAATTAAATACAAAGAAAACATATTAAAAGCAGCAAGGGAAAAACAACAAATAATACAGAAGGGAATCCCCATAAGGTTAACAGCTGATCTTTCAGCAGAAAATCTGCAAGCCAGAAGGGAGTAGCATGACGTATTTAAAGTGATGAAGGAGAAAACCTGCAACCAAGATTACTCTACACAGCAAGGATATCATTCAGATTTGATGGAGAAATTAAAACCTTTACAGACAAGCAAAAGCTGAGAGAGTACAGCAACACCAAACCAGCTTTACAACAAGAGCTAAAGGAACTTCTCTAGGCAAGAAACACAAGAGAAGGAAAAGACCTACAATAACGAACCCAAAACAATTAAGAAAATGGGAATAGGAACATACATATCGATAATTACCTTAAATGTAAATGGACTAAATGCTTCCACCAAAAGACACAGACTGGCTGAATGGATACAAAAACAAGACCCATATATTTGCTGTCTACAAGAGACCCACTTCAGACCTAGAGACACATACAGACTTAAAGTAAGGGGATGGAAAAAGATATTTCATGCAAATGGAAACCAAAAGAAAGCTGGAGTAGCAATTCTCATATCAGACAAAATAGACTTTAAAATAAAGACTAGTAGAAGAGACAAAGAAGGACACTACATAAAGATCAAGGCATTGATCCAAGAAGAAGAGATAACAATTGTAAATATTTATGCACCCAACATAGGAGCATCTCAATAAATAAGACAAATACTAACAGCCATAAAAGGGGAAATCGACAGTAACACATTCATAGTAGGGGACTTTAACACCCCACTTTCACCAATGGACAGATCATCCAAAATAAAAATAAATAAGGAAACACAAGCTTTAAATGATACATTAAACAAGATGGACTTAATTGATATTTATAGCACACTCCATCCAAAAACAACAGAATACACATTTTTCTCAAGTGCTCATGGAACATTCTCCAGGATAGATCATATCTTGGGTCACAAATCAAGCCTTGGTAAATTTAAGAAAATTGAAATTGTATCAAGTATCTTTTCCGACCACAATGCCATGAGACTAGATATCAATTACAGGAAAAATCTGTAAAAAATACAAACACATGGAGGCTAAACAATACACTACTTAATAATGAAGTGGTCACTGAAGAAATCAAAGTGGAAATAAAAAAATACCTAGAAACAAATGACAATGGAGACACAACGACCCAAAACCTATGGGATGCAGCAAAAGCAGTTCTAAGGGGGAGGTTTATAGCAATACAAGCCCACCTTAAGAAGCAGGAAACATCTTGAATAAACAACCTAACCTTGACCCTCAAGCAATTAGAGAAAGAAGAACAAAAATACCCCAAAGCTAGCAGAAGGAAAGAAATCATAAAAATCAGATCAGAAATAAATGAAAAAAAATGAAGGAAACATAGCAAAGATCAATAAAACTAAAAGCTGGTTCTTTGAGAAGATAAACAAAATTGATAAACCATTAGCCAGACGCATCAAGAAAAATAAGGGAGAAGACTCAAATCAAAAGAATTAGAAATGAAAAAGGAGAAGTAACAATTGACACTGCAGAAATACAGAAGATCATGAGAGATTACTACAAGCAACTCTATGCCAATAAAATGGACAACCTGGAAGAAATGGACAAATTCGTAGAAATGCACAGCCTGCCAATACTGAATCAGGAAGAAATAGAAAATATGAACAGACCAATCACAAGCCCTGAAATTGAAGCTGTGCTTAAATATCTTCCAACAAACAAAAGCCCAGGACCAGATGGCTTCACAGGCGAATTTTATCAAACATTTAGAGAAGAGCTAACGCCTATCCTTCTCAAACTCTTCCAAAATATAGCAGAGGGAGGAATACTCCCAAACTCATTCTATGAGGCCACCATCACCTTGATACCAAAACCAGACAGGGATGTCTCAAAGAAAGAAAACTACAGACCAATATCATTGATGAACATAGATGCAAAAATCCTCAACAAAATACTAGCAAACAGAATCCAACAGCACATTAAACAGATCATACACCATGATCAAGTGGGGTTTATTCCAGGAATGCAAGGATTCTTCAATATACGCAAATCTATCAATGTGATAAACCATATTAACAAATTGAAGGAGAAAAACCATATGATCATCTCAATAGATGCAGAGAAACCTTTCAACAAAATTCAACACCCATTTATGATTAAAAAAACCCTGCAGAAAGTAGGCATAGAGGGAACTTTCCTCAACATAATAAAGGCCATATATGACAAACCCACAGCCAACATCATCCTCAATGGTGAAACACTGAAAGCATTTCCACTAAGATCAGGAACAAGAGAAGGTTTCCCACTCTCACCACTCTTATTCAACATAGTTTTGGAAGCTTTAGCCACAGCAATCAGAGAAGAAAAGGAAATAAAAGGAATCCAAATTGGAAAAGAAGTAAAGCTGTCACTGTTTGCAGATGACATGATACTATACATAGAGAATCCTAAAGAAGCTACCAGAAAACTACTAGAGCTAATCAATGAATTTGGTAAAGTAGCAGGATACAAAATTAATACACAGAAATCTCTGGCATTCCTATACACTAATGATGAAAAATCTGAAAGTGAAATCATAAAACACTCCCATTTACCTTTGCAACAAAAAGAATAAAATATCTAAGAATAAACCTACCTAAGGAGACGAAAGACCTGTATGCAGAAAATTATAAGACACTGATGAAAGAAATTAAAGATGATACAAATAGATGGAGAGATATACCATGTTCTTGGATTGGAAGAATCAACATTGTGAAAATGACTATACTACCCAAAGCAATCTACAGATTCAATGCAATCCCTATCCTACTACCACTGGCGTTTTTCACAGAACTAGAACAAAAAAATTCACAATTTGTATGGAAACACAAATGACCCCGAATAGCCAAAGCAATCTTGAGAATGAAAAATGGAGCTGGAGGAATCAGACTCCCTGACTTCAGACTATACTACAAAGCTACAATAATCAAGGCAGTATGGTACTGGCACTAAAACAGAAATATTGATCAATGGAACAGGATAGAAAGCCCAGAGATAAATCCACGCACATATGGTCACCTTATCTTTGATAAAGGAGGCAGGAATGTACAGTGGAGAAAGGACAGCCTCTTCAATAAGTGGTGCTGGGAAAAATGGACAGGTACATGTAAAACTATGAGATTAGATCACTCCCTAACACCATACACAAAAATAAGCTCAAAATGGATTAAAGACCTAAATGTAAGGCCAGAAACTATCATGCTCTTAGAGGAAAGCATAGGCGGAACACTCTATGACATAAATCACAGCAAGATCCTTTCTGACCCACCTCCTAGAGAAATGGAAATAAAAACAAAAATAAACAAAAGGGACCTAATGAAACTTCAAAGCTTTTGCACAGCAAAGGAAACCATCAACAAGACCAAAGGACAACCCTCAGAACGGGAGAAAATATTTGCAAATGAAGCAAGTGACAAAGGATTAATCTCCAAAATTTATAAGCAGCTCATGCAGCTCAATAACAAAAAAACAAACAACCCAATCCAAAAATGGGCAGAAGACCTAAATAGACACTTCTCCAAACAAGATATACAGACTGCCAACAAACACATGAAAGAATGCTCAACATCATTAATCATTAGAGAAATGCAAATCGAAAGTACAATGAGATATCATCTCACACCAGTGAGAATGGCCATCATCAAAAAATCTAGAAACAATAAATGCTGGAGAGGGTGTGGAGAAAAGGGAACCCTCTTGCACTGTTGGTGGGAATGTAAATTGATACAGCCACTATGGAGAACAGTATGGAGGTTCCTTAAAAAACTACAAATAGAACTACCATATGACCCAGCAATCGCACTACTGGGCATATACCCTGAGAAAACTATAATTCAAAAAGAGTCATGTACCAAAATGTTCATTGCAGCTCTATTTACAATAGCCCGGAGATGGAAACAACCTAAGTGTCCATCATCGGATGAATGGATAACGAAGATGTAGTGCATATATACATGGAATGTTACTCAGCCATAAAAAGAAACAAAATTGTGCTATTTGTAATGAGGTGGATAGACCTAGAGGCTGTCATACAGAGTGAAGTAAGTCAGAAAGAGAAAGACAAATACCATATGCTAACACATATATATGGAATTTAAGGAAAAAAATGTCATGAAGAACCTAGGGGTAAGACAGGAATAAAGACACAGACCTACTAGAGAATGGACTTGAGGATATGGGGAGGGGGAAGAGTAAGCTGTGACAAAGCGAGAGAGTGGCATGGACATATATACACTACCAAACTTAAGGTAGATAGCTAGTGGGAAGCAGCCGCATAGCACAGGGAGATCAGCTCGGTGCTTTGTGACCGCCTGGAGGGGTGGGATAGGGACGGTGGGAGGGAGGGAGACGCAAGAGGGAAGAGATATGGGAACATATGTATATGTATAACTGATTCATTTTGTTATAAAGCAGAAAGTAACACACCAAGAAAAAAAAAAAGAATGAGTTTCTTTTGAGATATAAGATTATAATCAATATGGGACAAATGATTTGTTGGAAAATATATACTTGGCAGAATAGATCTTCATATAGTTAGATATTTGTAGGAGCTGATTTTGAAACTGTGCACCTCAGATTTGGACTTGAACCCATATGCCGGGACTCGAACCCAGCCTAAACCCAGATTGGGACTTAAACCCACACAGCTGGGATTCAAACCCTGCCAAAGCTCACAGTCTTCCAACTGAGGTCATACACCTGGTTTCAGGACTTAATGAAGCTCAGGTCCTTGATGTCTGATTGCAGAAAGAATTCTGTGAGAGACAAAGTGATAGATAAGAAGTGGATTTATTTATTTATTTATTTTAAAATTTTATTTGTTTTATTTATTTTTGGCTGCGTTGGGACTTCATTGCTGCTTGCGGGCTTTCTCTAGTTGCAGCGAGCGAGGGCTACTCTTCCTTGTGGTGCTCAGGCTTCTCTTTGCAGTGGCTTCTTATTGTGGAGCACAGACTCTAGGAGCGGGGGCTTCAGTAGTTGTGGCTGGTGGGCTCTAGAGCGCAAGCTCAGTAGTTGTGGAGCCTGGGCTTAGTTGCTCCGTGGCATGTGGGATCCTCCCAGACCAGGGCTCGAACCCCTATCCCCTGCATTGGCAGGTGGATTCTTAAACACTGCGCCACCAGGGAAGCCTGAAGTGGATTTATTTAGAGGGACGCACACTCCACAGAGTGTGGGCCATCTCAGAAGGTGAGAAAGGCATCAGGGTATGGGATTGTCAGTTTTTATAGGGCTGTGCAATTTCATAGGCTAATGAGTGAGAGGAGTATTCCAGCTATTTTGGGAAGGGGCGGGGATTTTCAGGAATTGGGCCACTGCCCACTTTTTGATCCTTACGGTTGGCCTTGGAACTGTCATGGTGCCTGTGTGTGTGTCATTTAGCTTGCTGATGTGTTACAGTGAGCATATACTGAGGGTCAAATTCTAGTGGAAGTTGACTTGTCCATCATCTTGGACCCATTTTGTTCTAATCAGTTTATGTCATGTCCTCGGTTTACATTATTTCTTTAAAGTTTGTGCCCTGCCCCCTTCCGTCCCGTTTCAATTTTATAAGCCCAATTCTTGCATCTCCTCATATCTAGAAAAGCAGTAAATTCCTTCATGGTGACGTCTGCTCCTCATGACTAGCAGAAACCTTCTGCAAAACTATGTGCTTGACTGCATGTACTCCCCCTTCACCAAAATCACATATATACTGACCTCCCCCCTATCTCTTTGGAGCAGTTTCTCAGAGCTATCTGAGATGCTGTCTCCCAGGCTATCGTCCTCATTTTGCCCCCAATAAAACTCAACTCACAACTCTCACATTGTGCATTTTTTTAAGTTGGCAAACTCCTCACCAAACTCTCCTGGATTGGGACACATACTTTTCGAAGGCAGGAGCCCACTGTGTCCCCCTTCGCCTGGCAAAGCAATAAAGCTATTCTTTTCTACTTCACCCACACCCCCCAAAAACGTGTCATGGCGTCAGTGCATGATGGGAACTTCTTACCTGCAAGGCTTATTTTATTGTAATGACAGCATAATGAGCAACAGGTTACATTCAACACAAGGGATTCCTGCCTTTCCCCACTTTTCTTTGTCTGCCACCAGGACACTTATCACCCAAAATGTGTGGTTTCCTGTGAGTCTGAAGGTTTCCACTTTTTGTTGTCTGTCTATGGACTCCCACTGTTTACAAGATGCATGATTTCCTGTCACCTAGCCCCTGCACTCATGTCTTTGCTCGTATCTAGCTACCTGCCTGCTGTAACAATGGAATATGAGTAGAAATGACAAAAAGAATTTCCCCATCGTGACTTGAAAAAAAATAGCCACTTGCCCTCTTGACCTCCTTCCAATGAGTGAAACCCAGTGGGGCCCTGTGGGGCTCCCAGGCATGGAGGCCCTTTTGTCCCACATTTCTTGTAGGCAAGACTCCAGCCTCTCCAGCCTCCGTGACCTTCTCTGGGTTCCAAAGAGTAGATACGAACAGTTGCTAATCAAGGGAGGAACAGCCAAGAAACCACCAGAGGCAAGATTAAAGGGACCAGAGAAACTAATCAAGATTAGGGGACTGACAACCTGAGGTGAGATGAAGGGAGTCCAGGCCCTGCACACACCCTAATCTTGTCAGAGACCCCACCTCAAACCATTGTTATAAAATCCTTCCTCAAATCTTCCCAGGTTGGGACACATAGTTTTCGAGAACAGGAGCCCACTGTGTCCCCCTTTGCCTGGCAAAGCAATAAAGCTATCCTTTTCTACTTCACCCAAAACTCTGTCTCTGGGATTTGATTTGGCACCTGTGTACAGAAAGGCCAAGCTTTCAGTAACATTACCTCCTCCTATATGTGTAATACACTTCAATAAATAATTTAAAAGCTTCTTACACCATAATCCCAGAGTAGAATATGGCTGTGGTTCTGTTGAACCTAGTATGAATTTTGAGACAAAGCCTGCACAATAGGGCATGGTGAACAACAAGATAGAAGGATATCTTACTCCAATTTGTTCATTGCTGGCACTCAATGAAGAAATTGACTTTTGTATATTAATTTTTCTTCATTAGTACTTTAGTAATACAATCCAAGGTTGTATACTGCAACCTTGCTAAAATTGCTTACTAGTTCCAGAAGACATTTTGTGGATTATTTGAGGTTCTTTACATTGACAAACATGAAATCTGTAATCTCAGTTTTATTTCTTCCTTACCAATCTATAAATTTTTATTTCCTTTTCTTGTCTTATTGCATTATCTAGGATTTCCAGCATAATGTTGAATGAGGTGGTGAAAGAAGACATCCATGCCTGTTTCTAATCTTGTGGAGAAAACATCTAGTTTCTCACTATTAACTGTGATGTTAGCTATAATTTTTTTGTAAATATTCTTTATCAAGTTGAGGGAGTTCCCCTCTATTCCTCATTTGCTGAGAGCTTTTATCATGAATGTACGTTGGAATTTGTCAAATGCTTTTTCTGCATCTATTGTTATAATCATATGATTTTTCTTCTCTAGCTTGTTGATGTGATGAGGTTACATTGATTTATTTTCTAATATGGAATCAACTTTTCATACTTAGAATAAATCCCACTTGGTCATGGTTTCTAATTCTTTTTATACAACACTGTATTTGATTTTCTAATATGCTGTTGAAGACTTTTGCATCTATGTTCATGAGAGATATTGGTTTTCCTATCTTCTAAGGAAGGGGAGGTCCAGAGGTGTCACAGGGCATGGTATGTGTGAGACTAGAGCATAGAGGTCTTAAAGAATAGGCCAAGGAGCTCACAACCTGACCCCAAGGCAGTGGGAGACAGGATCTGGGTCCAGGGTATCTGGAGACCTGTCCTTTACCCCTTGCTCAGCCATGGGGGGCCCCATGATTCTGTCCCACCCCTTCACCACATCCTTCAGTCTGGCCTTCCACAGCACCCCCAACAGAGATCTCTCTGTGTCCAGCTCCTATCTGTACCCTGGCGTCAGCAGCTCCCACATGGTGAGTCCTGGTGGGGGGGGGGGTGGTCAGGAGCTCTCAGTAAGGTAAAGAGGTTGAAGGCTTTGTCTAGTTTTGTTATTAGTGTAATGCTGGCCTCATGGAATGAATTAGGAAGTAATCTCACTGCTTCTATTTTCTGGAAGAGAGTGCAGAGAATTGCTATAATTTCTTCCTGAAAGTGTGGTAGAATTCATTAGTGGAAGCTTCTTGATCTGGAACTTTCTGTTTTGAAAGTTTATTAATTATTGATTAAATTTCTTTAATATGTACAAACCTATGGAGATATCTTAAGATTGTTTTGGCTACTCAGGGTCCTTTGTGGTTCCATATGAATTTTAGGATTATATTTTCTATTTCTGTAAAAAGAGCGATTGGAATTTTGATAGGAATTACATTGAGTAATACAGACATTTTAACAATATTAATTCTTCCAGGGGTATATCTTTCCATTTTTTGGTGTCTTATTTAATTTTTTTCAACAATATTTTAGAATTTTCAATGAATAAGTCTTTTGCCTCCTTGGTTAAGTTTATTCTTAAGTATTTTATTCTTTTCAATGCTGAGCTAAGTTTATCTCTGTTTGCAGATGACATTATCTTATATGTAGAAAACACTAAAGATTCCACATATTTAAAACTAAGAAATGTTAGAATAAATGAACTCAGTAAAGTTGTAGGATATAAAATCAACATACAAAAATATGTTGTGTTTCTACTCACCAACAATAAACAATCTGAAATGGGGTCTCAGTTTTGTATCTACTCTGACAGATATTGTCTTTAATTTGTGTATTTAGAACATTAATGGGGGAGTCAAGATGGTGGAGGAGTAGGAGGACATGGAATTCATCTCTCCCCACAAACGCAGCAAGAATACATCTACAAATGGAACAATTCTCACAGAGCACCTGCTGAACACCAGCAGAGGACCTCAGACACCTAAAAGGACAAGAAAGATTCTTGTGTAACAAGGTAGGATGAAAGAAAGAAGAAGGGAAAAGGAAGAGGAGAGGAAGAGGGACAGGACCTGCACCCCTGGCGGGGAGCTGAATGAGAGAAGAGGTTCCCACATGGGGGGAAGCCCCCTCACTGGTAAGGAGATCAGTTGGGACAGAAAGGCAGCTTTGGGGGCTATCAGAGGAGAGTGCAGCAACTGGTCTGTGGCAGGCAGGACAGAGTGAGACCGACACAGATGGTCCTTACCACAGCCTTGCATGCCCCAGCCTGAGAGGTGTGTCCACTTGTGCAGAGGGGGCTAGATGCTGGAACATGGGGTTTGGAGAACAGACCCAGGGAGAGGACTGTTGTTGGCTGTGAGGAGACAGCCTGATGGGACAGGAGTAAGGAAATCTGCACCCGGGAATGCTTGTGGAGGAAACCCAGAATGCTACAGAAGTGAAGCACCATTGTTGAGTGATGTGCAAGGGGCAGGGCCGCCATTGCAACCTCCCTCCCCATGCGCTGGACCCTGACGCCTGGGGAATA
The DNA here is from genome assembly GCF_059928025.1 of Delphinapterus leucas. Lineage (NCBI taxonomy): Eukaryota > Metazoa > Chordata > Mammalia > Artiodactyla > Monodontidae > Delphinapterus > Delphinapterus leucas. The sequence continues at coordinate 139,751,933 of NC_143129.1, forward strand.
GGAAGGGCTCCCACAACCTGGAAGCCACCGCCTTCTCCTCCGCACCATGTCCCCGCTGCGGCAGGCACTCTCACAACCCCAACTGCTGCCACCTTTGTGCTCCCTCCTCACTGGGGCAGACTTGTGTGCTCTAGGGCAGCCTTGGGAACAGACCCCCGCGGGTGGCCCACATGCAGAGGTGGGGCTGAAACCACAGCTGAGCCCCAGGGGCCATGCAACTAAGGAAGAAAAGCTGACATTTCTCCTTGCAGCTGTGCAAAACACAGATTGACACCCCCACGACCTGCTTTGTAAACTCAGTGCCTGCAGAACATCTGAACAAACAAGTGCTCCTGCAGCCAGGATGGGTCTAGCTTTATCAGCTGTAGAGTTTGTGGGCATGTACATGCAGGGGTTGGACCAGGCTAGAGTTGAGCTGCCCCCATAGAGACCAGAGCAGGTCCAAATCCAGGACTACTGCAATCCTGGGACCTGACTTCAGTGGATCTACATTGGTGGCTTAGTGAAAACAACATCTGAGAGACATCAGGGCCAACTGCCAGTGTACCCATGGTTAAGGTGTGGCTGAGAACAGTGCCAACAGCAGTGTAATCTGATGTAATCTGAGAGCTCACAGAACAGGTGAAAGCTGACACAACAGAGCACACCCACAGGTGAACAGCTCTAGAGGAGGAATACTCAGTGACTTCTCTCCCAGTGGGAATGCTCCAATCCTGCCTACCTTTCACCACATATCAGAAACACAGCTAAGAAACAGATCTGAGGGCCTCTACTCCAACAACTAGGGAACAGACCCCCGTCTGACAGGGCAGTGACAACCACAGAGAAAAGGGGAGTCTCTGGTCAATATTCAGTGCAGGCTCTGGCCACCACAACATCAGTTACACCTCTTATCAAGAGGATGATGGCCAGCATGCACTGAGGAAAGAGGTTGCAGACATCTATACTAAAAGCAGCCTTCACACCAAAAAATATTAAACCCATGCAGGTTACACAGGGATATTCCCACATAAAAATAGCCCACCAAGACAGTCTGAGGGTCTGGCATTGGGAGGATGAACCTCCAGAACATTTAGCCTTGAAGGCCAGCAGAGCTTGAGTGCAGGAGCTCCACAGGGCTGGGGGAAACAGAGACTACTCTTGGAGGGCACATACAAGGTCTCATATGCACTGAGACCCAGGGCAAAGCAGTGACTCCATAGGAACTGGGCTAGACCTAACTAGGGGTCCTAGAGGGTCTCCTGGGAAGGCAAAGATCAACTATAGCTCACTGTGGGGGCAAGGATACTGGTAGCAGAAGCCCCAAGGAATATTGATCGGAGTAGCGCTCCCAGCGGTGCACATTTTGGCAAGTACTGAAATTGAAACTATGATTAAAAAGTTTCCAATAAACAAAAGCCCAGGACAAGATGGCTTCACAGGAGAATTCTATCAAATATTTAGAGAAGAGTTAACACCAATCCTTCTCAAACTATTGCAAAAAACTGCAGAGGAAGGAATATTCCCAAGCTCATTCTATGAGGCCACCATCACCCTGATACCAAAACCAGACAAATATACCACAAAAAAAGAAAATTTACAGGCCAATATCACTGATGAACACAGACGCAAAAAACTTCAACAAAATACTAGCAAACCGAATCCAGCAACACATTAAAAGGATCATACACCATAATCAAGTGGGATTTATCCCAGGGATGCAAGGATTCTTCAATATACATAAATCAATCAATGTGATACACCACATTAACAAACTGAAGAATAAAAACAACATGATCACCTCAATAGATGCAGAAAAAGCTTTTGACAAAATTCAACACCCATTTATGATAAAAACTCCCCAGAAAGTGGGCATAGACGGAACCTACCTCAACATAATAAAGCTCATGTATGACAAACCCACAGCAAACATTCTCAACAGTGAAAAACTGAGTGTTTCCTCTAAGATCAGGAACAAGGATGTCCAATCTCTCCACTTTTATTCAATATAGTTTTTAGAAGTCCTAGCCATGGCAATCAGAGAAATAAAAGAAATCCAAATTGGAAAAGAAGAAATAAAAATGTCACTGTTTGCAGATGACATGATACTATACATAGAAAATCCTAAAGATGCTTCCAGAAAACTAACTAGAGCTCATCAATGAATTTGGTGAAGTTGCAGAATACAAAATTAATACACAGAAATCTTGTGTATTCCTACACAGTAACAATGAAGATCACAAAGAGTAAATAAGGAAACAATCTCATTTACCATAGCATCAAAAATCATAAAATATCTAGGAATAAACCTACTTAAGGAGGCAAAAAACCTGTATTCAGAAAACTATAAGACACTGATGAAAGAAATCAAAGATGACACAAACTGATGGAGAGATATACCATGTTCTTGGATTGAAAGAATCAATATTGTCAGAATGACTACACTACCCAAAGCAGTCTGCAGGTTCAATGCAATCCCTATCAAATTAGCAGTGGTATTTTTCACAGAATTAGAATAAAAATTTTAAATTTGTATGGAAACACAAAAGACCCTGAATAGCCAAAGTAATCTTGAGAAAGAAAAATGGAGCTGGAAGAATCAGGCTCCCTGACTTCAAACTATACTACAAAGCTACAGTAATCAAAACAGTATGGTATTGGCACAGAAACAGAAATATTGATCAGTGGAACAGAATAGAAGGTCCAGAGATAAACCCACGCACCTATGGTCACCTAATCTATGACAAAGGAGACAAGAATATACAATGGAGAAAAGACAGTCTCTTCAATAAGTGGTGCTGAGAAAACTGGACATCTACACATAAAAGAATGAAATTAGAACATCCTTTTTTTTTTGTAGTACACGGGCCTCTCACTGTTGTGGCCTCTCCCATTGCAGAGCACAGGCTCCGGACGCGCAGGCTCAGCAGCCATGGCTCATGGGCCTAGCCACTCCACGGCATGTGGGATCTTCCCAGACCGGGGCATGAACCCATGTCCCCTGCATCCGCAGGCAGACTCTCAACCACTGCGCCACTAGGGAAGTCCTAGAACATTCTTTAATACCATAAACAAAAGTAAACTCAAAATGGATTAAAGACCTAAATGTAAGGCCGGATACTACAAAACTCTTAGAGGAAAACATAGGCAGAACACTGTCTGACATAAATCACAGAAAGATCTTTTTGGATCCACCACCTAGGGAGTGATGAAAATAAAACCAAAAATAAACAAATGAGATCTAATTAAACTTAAAAGCTTTTGCACAGCAAAGGAAACCATAAACAAAATGAAAAGACAACCCATAGAATGAGAAAAAAATATTTGCTAACTAAGCAATCAACTAGCGATTAATCTCCAAAATATACAAACAGCTCACGCAGCTCAATATGAAAAAGAGAAACAACCCAATCAAAAAATAGGTGGAAGATCTAAATAGACATTCAGACATTTCTTCAAAGGAGACATACAGATGGCCAAGAAGCACATGAAAAGATGCTCAACATCACTAATTGTTAGAGAAATGCAATCAAAACTACAATGAAATATCACCTCACACTGGTCAGAATAGTCATCTCAAAAAAATCTACAAAAGATAAATGCTGGAGAGGGTGTGGAGAAAAGGGAACCCTCTTACAATGTTGGTAGGATGTTAATTGGTATAGCTACTATGGAGGACAGTATAGAGGTTCCTTAAAAACTAAAAAAACCTACCATATGATCCAGCAATCCTATTCCTTGGCATATATCTGGAGAAAACCATAATTCAAAAAGATACATGCACCCCAATGTTCACTGCAGCACCATTTACAATAGCCAGGACATGGAAGCAACCTAACTGTCTTCTCTGGTTTTAACTGAGTCTTTTATATAATTCCATTTTGTCTTCTGTCTTAGCATATTGATTAAATTTTTCTTTTTCTAAATTTGTCCAGCGGTTGCCCTAGAGTTCATGATACACATTTTCTAGTGACCCAAATCCACTTTTCAGGTAATATCAAACTGCCTCATCAGTAGGGAAAGTATATTTTATAACAGAGTATTCCTAATTCCTTCCTTCTGTCCCTTACAACATTCATATCACTTATTTATAAGCTATAATCACTGAATACATGGTTAATATTTTTATTTTGAACAAACTTATTTATCAGATCAAGAAAAAGAAAACAAAATATTTATTTTACTTTATTTTTTTCTAATGCTTTTTTTTTCTTTATACAGTTCTGATTTTCTGACCTGTATCTTTTTCCTTCTTTCTGAAGAACTACTTTTTACCTTTCTTGTAAGGCAGATCTACTAGCAACAGATTCCCTCAATGTTTGTTTGAGAAAATCTTTACTTCTCCTTAACTTAAAAAAAAAATTAGATATTTAGGATTTCTTCTACAAAACCATTTTGGCAAATATTAAAATGTTATACAGTTCTGCATCTGTGGATTCAACCATCCATGGATTCAACCAACCAAAGATTGTGTAATGCTGTAGTATTTACTATTGAAAAAAATCTGTGTATAAGCAGACACTTACTGTTCAAACCCATGTTGTTGCTCAAGGGTCAGCTGTACTTGCAATTTGAATATAATAATATTAACACAAAAGACAAAATATCCACTGTTAAACAGTGATCCTCCACGACTAACTCTATTTAAATATTGTGGGTTTTATAGAAAAGGTTTTTCAGATTTTTGTCAATACTTGTAGTACGTACTTTTATTCTTCACCAAAATCTTCAAGAAATCTAAAAGGCTGATATAAAAAGCAGTTTTTTTTTTCTTCTTGGATATTCTAAAACATGTTAGCTTAGATTACCCTTTAGATTTTCAGGGCATTAAAGATATACAAATAAAGTACAGAAGAATATTTGTTAACACATTTAGATTGTTTGTTCACAATTATTACAGGAAGCCCTTCAACTCTCAGATAATGAGAAAAAAAAATCCTGATGGGCCAAGTTATTTCTTTCTAAAAATAATATACCACATCAATTTTTAAAATAAATCCTTGGACTTCCCTGGTGGCCCAGTGGTTAAGAATCCGCCTGCCAATGCATGGGACACAGGCTCGATCCCGGGTCTGGGAAGATCCCACATGCTGCAGAGCAACTAAGCCTGTGTACCACAACTACTGAGCCCATGTGCCACAACTACTGAAGCCTGTGAGCCACGACGAAGAGTAGCTCCTGCTTGCAACAACTAGAGAGAAAGCCCGTGCACAGCAACAAAGACCCAGCGCACCCAAAAATAAATAAAGTTAAATAAATAAAATAAAATAAAATAAATACTTAAAAGCATTCAGAAAACATTTGTCTTTTCATTGTCAAACAATGCATTTATGTGGTGGAAGAAGATATAAAAGACAACTAATAGAATTTTAAAATTTCAAAATAAGAAATTTTCAAATTAATAATTTATTATTGTCGTTTAGGAAATATGCCTTACTTTTACACTCAAATTCACTTCAAGTGCTTGACATATAATTTAATACCAAAAATAATCTAGCTAAAGTACTTCTTAATATTTATACAGTGTAACTTCTCTGGATAGACAGGTTTCACATAACAGTTTTCAATTAATGCTGAAAAAAATCACTTTATAGTAGTAATCACAATTCACTCATAATGAATTACCAATTTATCTCGGAATTCATGTGGCATAAGAACCAATGAAGGGACTAATCTGATAATTTCCCAGCATGCAATTAATATTCCACTTAGTTGCTTTACATGCTTTCATGTGTGTGACTTGATCGACAAAAAATATGTATGCAATATAAACATTTTTCTTTTTCTTTCTTTTTTTAAGAGCAACTCAGTGATTTGGGGGATTAGTTGGTACAAGACAGAGAACATAAAGGGAAAAGTATAAAGTACAAAATAACACTGAACACCAATACCAGTAATCACCTCATTATTGTTATAACTAAGGATATTATTAATTTTGTGTTATTCACTTTTCTTTAGAACATAAAGTCAGTAACTTGAACCTGAGGTATAGACAGAGTACACACACAACCTTATACAAAATACTTTTTTAAGTCATACTACATTTTAAAATATTAGGAACCAAATACCTGTGCTGACTTGTATTTTAACTTAATGGAACAAGAAGAGAACAATATTCAACCAGGGAAGGTCATACTGATCATGGTAAAAGCTCTTAAGGTGGAAAATGTCTTTTTTTCCCTTTGTACTTACCACAGGCTATACAATGTCCTGAGTATTCATTATATGAAAAAATATTAATCACAGCTTTGAGACCTTACTTCAGAAGGAACCAAGGAGAAAGCAAATTAGGTGAAGCTTCATCTTTGTTTTCAAAGAAGTGTTCTTAATTTTTCTTCTTGTAGAAGAAGTTTAGATCAGTTTATTATAAATATATCGAAACCATTACCTTTTTAGGTAAAGTCCAGCACTTGATTTATACAAAGTCCATGAAAAGAAGTCAATAGAAATCATCTAATCTTAAATGTTACATCATCCATTCCAGCCCATGGCACAATCTCTCACTTGCAGCATTGTTTAAACGCAAACAAAACAAAACAAGACAAACAACCCCGCCAAAAAAACCCCACAGAAGACAAAAACAAACAAACAAAAAAGGGATAGAGGGAGATAACAAACCTAAATGTTCATTGATATGGAAATGGCTAAATAAATTGTGGTGTAAAAATAGAACTAGCATGTGATCCAGGACACTTCTGGGTATTTATCTGAATAAAATGAAAACACAGAAGTTGATGGCATCCCCATATTGCTTGCAGCATTATTTACAATATCCGAAATATGGAAACAATCTAACACCCATCAATGGATGAATGAATAAGAAAAATGTGAGATCTATATATATATTTTAAGGAAATCTTACCATTTGCAATAATGTGGTTGGACCTCAAGGGTATTATGCTATGTGAAATGTCAGACAGAGAAAGACAAATATTATATGATCTCACTTATATGTAGAATCTGAAAACAGAGACAAAAGCAGAGCTCATAGATACAGACTGGTGGTTGCCAAAGGCCAGGAGAAGGGGATGGGTGAAACGGATGAAGGGGGTCAAAAGGTACAAATTTCCAGTAATAAAATAATCATCTGTATGTAAAGTACCGCCCGGTGACTGTAGTTAATACCGTATTGCAAATTTGAAAGTCGCTAAGAGAGTATATCTCAAAAGCGCTCATCACAAGAAAAAAATATTGTAACTGTGTATAGTATTGGCTGTTAGCTAGACCTTTTGGGTGATCATTTTGCTCAGATGAATCATTGTGCTGTACACCCAAAACTAATACAATGTTATATGTCAATTATACTCCCCCCCAAAAATTGTGGGGTAGTGATAGAACTACATAGCTGTTAAAGTGAATAAACTAAAGCCACGTGTATCAACCCAGATAGATCTCAAACACAAAGTACTGAGAAAAAAAATCTATTGTAGAATTATTTTAAAAACAGCATTTATATAAATATTAGAAACACTGCATGGATGCATAACAACTATAGTGAAACAGGAAGATGTGGACTGGAAGGATAAAAACTTAAAAACTAAGCTCTGACTAGTATCTCCCTATAGACTTTGGAAGATAGAAAAGAGACTTGAATGCTCTTTTCTTTTCTTTTTAAAGAAAGATTTTAATCAGGTTGTCTATATATATATGTTGAGAATCTGAGTGTGTGCTATACTATTCCAGTACTATGCTTCACCTTTTGAGTACCTCACAAATGGTGAGACACAGGTAGGCACACAGGATAGCATAGAAGGTTGGAACCTGGGGTCCTACACCATCTTGAGGCTTCAGAGGAAGAATCTCACTAAGCAAACCAAAAAGGACAAGGACTAAGACACCTACCTTCAATGTTCATTAAGCACCTATTAAAGACTAGCCTCAGTGCTAGAGCTTTGATGTAATGCTTCTTAAACTTCGAAACAGTTACAAATACAGGGCCTCCTTTAAATGTGCTGCAGACCGGTGGATTCATTTATTTACCACGTATTTGATATTAACCTCTGTCTCAGTTTCTGCAACTGCAAGATGGAACGAAGGGTATCTGCATAAATTTGTCAGAATTAAGCAATTCATCTAAAGAAGTCTGGCATATAGTAAGCGCCCAGGAAATATCAGGTGCTGCTGTTTCCCAATTTTATTACCAGGCGCGGTTCCAGTCCTTTGGTGAGACGGTGATGATAGAAAAACACAGAGCTCAAGTGTCCGCGGCCCTCTCTGAGATGCGATGACATAAACCCAAGAGCCCCGATGGTCTCACAGAGAGACAGGCTGTCTAAGTAGCTAATAAAAACGCTTATAGCCAGGCCTTTTCCAAGACCCTTGCTGTTCTCCCAGGAATCCGGCCACAGGCATCTGGTGGGCGGCAGGCAGCTGGGAGAAGGCAGAGGGGAGTAGAGGACCGGGTGGAGGCGGGTTGGGGGCGCGGCAGGAGGCGCGGCCTGAGGAAGAGCCCAGACGGGTCATGCAGACCAGGCTTCGCGGGAGCCTAGCGGGCCAGGGTAGGGGCGCGGCGGAGTGAGGGTTGGAGAGGGGGGCGGGGCGGGGCGGGGCGGGGCGGGGCCGGGGGCAGGCGGGGAAGGAGGGCAGTGCTGGCAGCTTAGAGGCTGAGAGCCGCCGGGACCTTCGCTGGATCAGACCGCGGAAGAGCGAGCCGAGGTCGCCGCCATGCTCGCAGCGGTGGGCTCCCTGGCGGCTGCCTTCTGGACCGTTCTCCGTCCCCGCACTGTCCTGTTGGGGGCCGTCGCCTTTCTCTTCTTTGCTGATTTCCTCAAAAGGCGGCGCCCGAAGAACTACCCGCCGGGACCCCCGCGCCTGCCCTTCGTAGGCAACTTCTTCCATCTGGACTTTGAGAAGGGGCACCTGTCGCTTCAGAGGGTAGGAGTGGGCGAAGGTGCCAGGGCCGCGTCCTGACCCTGATCTGCAGGACAAGGGCCATTCCGGGTACCGAGGGCGGGAGGCTGGGGCGGGGGGTGTGGGCTCTGAGGCTAAAGCGGGCACCCGGGTAGCTTTGAGCCTCGCTCTCCTCACCAGCAACCAGCATGATTCCACTTCTAGGGATGAAATTTTGTTAACTGTTTACTATTTAAGTGTGCCAGACACGATATGTTCTTTAAGTCATTTAATTGTGTGTCTTGTTACATATTATTGGGACATTGTATTTATAATATAATCACTTTGTATTTTTAATATTATTATCCTTGGGGGGAAAAATCCGGTACTTTCCCTCTCGGAGGCTCCGTTTCCCATGTGTGAAATGGTGATACTTCTACCTAAATCCTCACCACTTTTCAAATGAATTGCTCCCATCCCCACAAGGACTGAGCCCCTCACATTCAGCCTCCTCGCCCTGCAACCCACTCTCACTAAAGTAATCATTTTAAAATGTCACTCCTCTGCTTAGGCTTTCTCAAGGCTTCTTGCTGCTTCCCAGCTTTCAGACTCCTTAGGGAGCCACTTGGAAATCTTGCTGTAGCCTCTTTCCACTTCTTTATAATCATCTTCCATCAGGGCTGCCTAACTGTGGCCACTCTGAATTCCTTAGAATTCCCTCCAACATCCAGCACTTTCTCAAGCATTTTCAGCTGCTTCCCTGCCTCTCAGCACAGGTACCTTGCTGACAGACAACACTGTGATAGGTGGGTGTGAACATTAAATAAAACAGTGAATGGTCAATATTAATACAGCTTAGTGTAGGTGCCCAACAAATAATAGTTCCCGTTTCCCTAGAAATGCCTGGAGCACTTTAAACACAAGCCTATAATACAAACTCAGATTCAGATGGAGAAGGTTTTTATCACTTTCTGGGAGAAACACACATTTGGTACAGGATTAGTCTACAGAATTTTAAAGCTAGGCTCCTAAACCTGTACCCTTCTTTAATGAATGTGTTGTTTAATTTCCAATATTGGGAGATTTTCCTGTTTTCTTTCTGTTAGTGATTTCCAGTTGGAGTCCATTATGGTTAGAGGTCATATTTTGCATAATTTCAATTTTTAAAAAATATGTTATGGTTGGTTTTACGACCCAAGATACAGCACCACGCATACTTGGAAAAAATGTGAATTCTGCCGTTGTTGGGTGGAGTGTTCTATATTGTATGTCAATTAGATATAATTAAATGACTGCGTTCTTTAGTTCTTCTGAACCCTTGTTGACTTCTTGTCTACTGATTCTATCAGTTACTAGGAGAGGGTTGTCGAAGTCTTCAACTATAATTACTTGTTTTTCTATGTCTCTAGTCAGTTCTGGTAGTTTTCATTTGTGTATTTTGCAGCTCTTTTAGATGGTGTATACACATTAAAATTGTTATGTCATCTTGGTGAATTGGCTTTTTATTATGTAATGTCCCTCTTTATCTCTGGTAATTTTCTTTGCCTGAATTTTACTTCATCTGATATAATATAGCCACACCAGTTCTCTTCTGATTAGTATTTGCATAATATATGCTTCTCTATTCTTTTACTTTTAATCTACTTATACCATTTTATTTGAAATGAGTTTCTTGTAGATAACATATAGGTGGGTAATTTTTTTCATTCTGCCAATATCAGACATTTGATTGGTGAATTTAGATCATTTATATTTAATGTAATTATTGATTTGTTAAAACAAAAGTCTGCCAATTTATTATTTGTTTCCTATTTTTCACTTTGTTTTTTACTCCTCTGCTTCTCCTTTCCTGTCTTCCTGTGGGTCACTTGAACATTTTTTGAGAATTCCATTTTAATTTATCTATAGTGTTTTTGAGTATATCTCTTTGTATTGTTTTTAAGTGCTTGCTGTAAAGATTACATGCTATGCGTACATAACATTGCAATAAGTATCAACAGTTTACCACTTTAGGTGGAATACAGACACCTTAAAACTCTTTAGGTCCTTTTACCTTCCCCTACTTTATAATATATAATTTGTCTTAAATATTACCTCTACAGACATTGAGAACCACCTCAGACAGTATTATAATTTTTCTTTTAACTGTCAAACATGATTTGTTAAATTCAAGAAGAGAAGATTAGTCTATAGTATTTACCCATTTATTTACCCTTTCTGTTGCTCTTTGTTTCCTAACTGAAGAACTTTCTTTAGCTATTCTTTTAGAACTGGTCTGCTGGCAAAAAAATTCTCTTAGCCTTCCTTCTTCTAAGAATGTTTTATTTCACCTTCTTTTCTTCTGGTAGAAATCAGAATTCTATATCACTGGATATAGAATTCTAGGTTGACAGTTTCTTTTATTAAACCCTTGAAAATGTTGTGCTACTTCTTTCTGGCCTCTCTAGTTCCTGATGAGAAATCTGCTGTAATTTGAATTGTTGTTCCCCATGAGTAATGAGTTGTTTTCCTCTGCATGCTTTCAAGAAGTTTTCTTTGTTTTTATTGGTTTCAGAGATTTGATTGCATGTCTTGGTGTTGAATTCTTTGGATTTATTGGGTTCACTCACAACTTCTTGAATCTGTAGGTTTTTCTAGTACCAAATTTGAGAATTTTTCAGCCATTATTTCTTCAAATATTTTTTCAAGTCCATGTTTTTTTCCTTTCCTTCTGGTACTCTTTGGCACTGATTGCACAACTGACAGATCTTTTGTTATTCTAATATCAGTCCCTGAAACTCAGTTGTTTTATCTTTTCTCAATCTATTTTCTCTGTGTTGTTCAGATTGGATACTTTCTATTGATGTCTTCAATTTCACTGATTATCCTGTCATTACCACTCTGCTACTGAGTTGCTCTATTGAGTTTTTTGTTTACATTATTGTATTTTTCAGTTCTAAAATTTCTCTTTGGTTCTTATGTATATTTTCTAGTTCTTTGTTAAGATTTTCTATTTAAAATTTTTTTGAGAGTATAATTGTTTATCGAAACATTTTCAATAGCTGTTTTAAAATCTTTATCCTATAATTCCAACATCTTTATCATCTCAGTATTAGTTTCAACTCATTCAATTTGAGATTTCTCTGGTTCTTGGTAACATGAGTAATTTTGGACTATATTCTGGACATTTGGTGTATTTTGTTATGTCACTCTGGACTCTGTAAATCTTTTATTTTAGCAGATAGTCAATCTGTTGATATTCAGAATGTTCACTTCTGTGGATTGTGGTTCAAATGTCAATTTAGGTTATAAAGTCTTTGCAATACTATACTGGTCTACCCCACTTATGTGTTGTCCACCCCCATAGGACTCCAACCCACATTCTCATCAGTGCAGGCTGGAGAGAATGAGGATGGGGACAAAAGATTGGGGCCCCTCTGAGTAGGGTAGCCTGAGGAGGGAAGTCAGTAATCTAACCATATCATCTCCATGGGATACAGGTGCCTCCTTATTTCTGTGGAGTGGTAGAAATCAGAATTTTGCCCACTGACTACTTCAAGGAGTCTCTTTACTGCAGTTCAGGGGTGATAGTCACAATTCAGCTCATAGAGTCAGCAGGGAAGGGGCACCGCGTTATTGCAAAGGTAGGATGAAGGCAAGTTTCCATGCATCTTCTTCACTGCTGTAGCCCCTCATTAGGATGTGGGAGGGTCACATCTCTTATGGTATTTGTCTCCAGAAAAGGAAGGTAGAAAGGTTGAAATGTTCTGTCCTGGTGGACCACCCTTTATCTGGTCCTTTGACTACAGAGAACAGGGTTTTATTGGTGTTACTTTTTGTATGTGTCAGTATCATGATGATGAGGAGGAGTAAAATGGGATGCTTTTACTCACTCTTGTCTGGAATCAGAAACTTTGTCTGTGCCCTTGTTTTACCATTAAGGTAGATATGACTAAATAGGTTACATGATTTGCCTCATGTCATAAAACTGGCCAGGGATGAAACTGAGGCTAGGGTCTTATCTCTGGCCCAAAGATTTTTCACCAGAAGTGTTAAATTTTATTTTATATAGGTTTGCAATGAAATATTTTGGCTGTAAAAAAATGGAGTTAAATGGTGTGATTTAGTTGTAATTAAATTTACATTCCAGCAATTTGGAAACATTAAGTACCTATCATTAACTACCTATCATTGCCTATTTATCTATCTTTACTTACCTATCTATCATTACCTATCAGCTATAACATTAAACAAGGACTTGGACGCAGGACTATTTGACTCATATACCTATTCTTTGACTTATGCTACCTGACTTTTCACGATGTAGTTAGAGGATAATTGACTTATCCAGGGGTTCATTTATCCAACAGACATTTATGAAGTGCTTATTATATGACAGGCACAGTACAAGACAGTGTATGATGAAATGTGTGTATAAACTTTTGGTAACCAAATGAGATATCATGAGGTGGGATCACTGTGAATGGGAAGCCCTGGGGATAACCTCTATAGAATGTTGAAATAAATTTGGCTGAACTGGAAATAAATGTTAGGCAAATGGTTATATGGAGTAAAGTGGACAGGAGATTTTTAAATGGGAGGAAGTGACATGAGCTAAAACAAAGTGAGAAGGCCGTGAAGAAACTGGCCTATTTGTATGGCATGATGGGAACCATGAACCATTCTTGTTTTTCCCCTTTTTTTCTAAACTTCCTCTACCACAGCTATATGTGCATGTATTTAAATAAGAGAAAATCTTATTGGACTAAAGTGGGAGAATGGTAGATAAGGTGGATAAATGTATTATGAGGATATACATTAAGCTGCTTGTAATAAAAAGGCCCCAAAATACAGTGGTGTAAAAAAAGAGTGAAATTTATTTCTCTCTCAGAAGTGAGTTCAGATGTAGGCAGGAAGACCAGGGTAGGAAAGCTGCTTTGTAACACAAGGTCATCCAGAAACCCCAGTTCCTTCTATCACGTTGCTCTCATCCTACAACATCTTCATGTATGAGTTCCAGTCCATGGAAAGGGGAAAGGAGCAGGTGGTGAGAAGCAACTTTCCTTTAAGGACATGACCCAGAAGATGCACACATCACCACTGCTTACATCCCATTGGCCACACCTGGAGAAGCTGAGAAATGTGGTTTTGATTGGAAAGTCATGTGGCCAGCTAATATTTAGGGAGCTTCATCACTCAGAAGGAGAGAGAGAGAATATCTTCATGCTTTCAGTTAAGGATGAGACATACAGAGAGAGTTAGGAAGAGCCCAAATTTATGACCACCAGCTAGGCACTAAATCTCTGTGCTTCTTTTTCTGAAAACAAAGAATACATTGTAGGGTTATTATAAGAATCAAACAAGTTCATGAATATCAGTTTGCTGCCAGGGTGCCTAGCACATATTTGATGCTTCTTTCTATATCTACCACCCTCCTCCTTTCTTCAAAAATTTATAGTAACAAACTCAAGGAAAAGCCAGTTGAGGTTGCATACCTTGTCTGGCCTGATTGCTGCATGGGCTGCATTAATCCACTCTCTGGCCACTTCCCCTCCATTCCTTTGTCCAGATCTAACCAGAGTCCTTTTGCTAAAATATACTCCCAAATATATCAATAACAGTAAATAATTTTATTATTTATTTTAGTATTATGGTTACTTATCACCACCATCCCAACGATGGGAATTAGTAATATCCCCCATTTTATAGATTTGGAAACTGGGACACAGAGAAGTTAAATAACTTGACCAAAAATCACATAGAAAGTGAAAGCAGAAGCTGGATATAAATGGATTTGTATGACTTCAAAAATCCAAGTTCTTAAGCACTAACTGCCCTTACCTCTCCTATTCAGTTTTCTAGTTGCAAACAAAACAAGATCCAAAATATTTCACTTGACATTTGTATATCCTTGGTCTAGCTCACATTACCTTGTCAGGCTTGTTTCCCCTCTCTGTACACAAATGAGAAGGTATTTTTTCCCAGAAACCTATCCTAGCCTTTGGTCCCCTTATGTGCTTCCTGCTTTCCCCCATTTAATAAGTTATTGTACAGAATGGTAACAATAAGAACTGGTTACTTATCTGTACGCTCCATTAGATTGGGGGCATCTTAAAATTAAGGACCTGTACCTCCAGCACCCGGCCTTGACCAACCACAGGGTTAGTGCTCTCTAATGAACCTGTACTGCAGTCAGAAAACAGCTCACTTGTTCCTGAAAGCCCACATTTTCCTGCCTTTGCATTGGTGTATGCTATTCCCACAGCCTAAAATCTTTTCCTTCACAACACACATCCTTTTGCAGGTACCCACACCTTCATTTACAATCTGGCCCAAATATCAGCTCCTCTTAGAAGCTTTCTCCCGTACCTGGAGTGGAATTCTTCTCTTCTTTCAATAGCGTCATGCCCCTTGCTTCAGCATTATAACATGTATCATCTTCCACTGTGCGTTAGTTTTTTTCTGTAGTCAGCCTTCCCCAAGAGGCTTTGACACTTCAGGAAAACACCATAGCATATTGATCTCTGTATTGCCCTCACATATAACATAGCAACGTCAGAAGGTGCCTGACAACTGAATTTGATTTCCACAGGCTGTTCCCAGAAACCTAGCATAACCCCAAGAACTACCAGTGAGGCCAGTATTTTTAGCAGGAGTTCAGAGACCCCAGGGGACTGGTGAACTGCATTTATGCATAAATGTATTCATGTGTACAGGGTTTTGCTTTACCAGATCCATGACATACTAGATTTTTGAAGGATTTTATGACTTAAAAAGTGTAAGAAGTGTTATGAAGCTTTATTCCCTATGTCCTTGGGTTTCTTTTTGGTGCTTTATTGGATAGAAACGCTTTGTAACTATAAAAGCAATACAAATGCATTGAGTGACACATTTTAAAATACAGTTTAGCAAGTGAGAGAGAATCTTAGCTCCTTGAGCACAGAGCTCAGTGCTGGTGAGTGTTCAGAGGAACAGACCCTCTCACCTACTGCTAGTGGGAATAAGAATTGATATACTCTTCCTTTTTTCCTTTTTATGTTTTCCTGTCTTTGTTCTGTTGGCTTTTGAGTTTAAGAACTTAAATTAAGTAGAATCTTCCTCAACTTTATATCTCGTGGTTCAGTCTCTTGTCTCACTAACTCACCACTTCTAATTTTTTTTATTCTAAACATTTATTTTACTCTACTTTATTATTTAAGTGCTTCATCTTACATTTGGAATACTTATCGTTCATATGAAATTTCCTGTAACCTATTACTTTTATTTTCCTTTTATAGCTACTGTGCTATTCCTTTTCTCTTGATCTTTCTATTTTCATTTCTCATTTTAAGCCTGTTTTAGCCTCCTGAACCATCTTTTTTTTTAATTGAAGCATAGTTGATTTACAATGCTATGTTAATTTCTACTGTACAGCAAAGTGATTCAGTTATACATATATACAGATTCTTTGTTATACTATTTTCCATTATGGTTTATCACAGGATATTGAATATTGTTCCCTGTGCTATACAGTAGGACCTTGTTGTTTATCCACCCTATTCATAATAGTTTGCATCTGCTAACCCCAAACTCCCATACCATCCCTCTCCCACACCCTGCCTTAGCAACATGTCTGTTCTCTGTGTCTGTGAGTCTGTTTCTGCTTCGTAGATAAGTTCGTTGTGTCAGTAGTGTCATATTTTAGATTCCACAAGTAATATCATATGGTATTTGTCATTCTCTTTCTGACTTACTTCACTTAGTACGATAATCTCTAGTTCCATCCATGTTGCCACAAATGGCATTATTTCATTCTTTTTATGGCTGAGTAATATTCCATTGTACATATGCACCATATCTTCTTTATCCATTCATCTGTCGGTGGACATTTAGGTTGTTTCCATGTCTTGGCAATTGTGGATAGAGCTGCTATGAACATAGGGGTACATGCATCTTTCTGAATTATAGTTTCGTCCAGGTATATGCCCAGCAGTGGGATTGTTGGGTCATATGGCAACACTATTTTTAGTCTTTTTGAGGAACCTCCATACTGTTTTCCATAGTGGCTGTACCTTCTTACATCCCCACCAATAGTGTAGGAGGCTGAACAACCTTATTTTTAGCCTCTTTTTTTTCCCCTACACTGTCTTTTTCTTAAGAACTTGTTTGTTTTTGTACATCAAAATGTATTCTCTACCTTACAAAGTCTTCTCAGATGACACTGGGACTTACATTTACCTCCAAGTAAAGCCATTGGCACAGTGACTGGCATGGTTACTTAAGAATTGGTAGACATCACCACCGTTGGTACCAGGGCTGCAGGAGGTCCTTTGATGTATCCATGTTTACACAATTGTTCATGCCATAAAAATGTTTGATGTAGCTCTGTCAGACTAGAAATATACGTGGGCAGAGAGTTGGTAAGAGGTGAAACTGTAGAAGTTCATTTCAGTAAACACTACTGGAGTGCCAAGTCCCCTCCAAGAACAAGCTGAGATTCCAGGCTGTATACATTGTCAGTTAAGAGTCCTTTAGCTTAACCTGAGATTTTCAGCCATTCCAAAAGTATTTTTTACTGTATATTCTGAAATAGTCAAGAAATCCTTCCTGTAAAACCTAAGAAGTTCATCCAGGCATTCAGCATGATGAAATAAAAAGTCTTGATTTATGCAGACCCATTCCTGCCATTTGTTAGAACAAGACGTGCACTTTTAGAGGCAGACCAGACTAAGATGGAATCTTGGTTCTGCTCTTTCTAATAAGACAGACTTACTGTGCTAGTGATGAACAAACATGGATGGAAGACTGTAGACCAACAAGACAATGGAAGGATGGAGTTCAGGCTTGGCCTTTAATATGGGAGCAGGGTGGTGGAATGAGACTAAATCCACGGTATTTGCTCTGAAGGGGTAACACAGTCCAGGGAGCTTGAGGTGACATGGGAGAGCATAAGTGCATGGCAGCTGGGGAGGTGGGGCCACAGATACCTGGAGGAAATGAGCACTTCTGTTTGATACCACAGCCTTAGTAAGACACAGCCCTGCAGTCTGCAGGAATGGGCAGGTCTACTTAGATTCCTCTCTTGAGTAAGCATGTCAGGGAAGACTTTGATTTATGACCCTTGACTGCGGTCCAAGCCATATTTGCACATACCTGAACATTTGTGTACACTCCTGACACACCCACACACTCTTCCATTCTCTCTGTCTCACTCTTCCTCTCCCAGCTCCCTCACCCTCATTCTCACATTCATTCTGTCACATCCACTAAACTCTAAAGTCCAAGCACCATCTCGGGTTCATGGCTTTGTTCTTAAATCTTACATAATGCTTGGCAAATTTCACCAACATCCAATAGCTTTGTCACCTTGGCTAAGTTACTTCTGCTAGGACTCATTTTTCTTACTGAAAGACAAGGAAAATCATTACTACCATAGGGTAGTTGTGAGGTTAATGAAATAAAATGTGAAAGGTGCTTATCATGGCACCCAGTGGACGTGGTTGTCTGTGACCACCAGCTCCTGTCTCTCGCACATCATCCCTGTGCTCTTGTCCTGTCTGTCACATGAGCAAGTGCTTCCATATCCCTTTGCACACAGAGCCCATTCATTCCCCAGAGGCTCGAGTGGCTGTCTGCCAGGTACCAGGGAACAAAGTGCCTTTCACATCGCTGCTCTCATTCTTCTTCACAGAACCCTTTGAGGGAAGAATAATTTTCTCCTTTTATAGCTGAGGCTCCAAACAAGTGAGGCAACTTTCCCTGGAGCTCACAGCTAGTCAACCATAGAGTTAAGATTTGCACATGGCTCCAGAACTAGTGTGCTCTTCTCCATACCTGGTCCCAGCCCTATAATGAATTTTCTGTCACCTAGAACATGTTGAGGAAGGGGACATTCTCTCCTGGTTAAACAGATATGATTTACTAAGAAGTCCACGTTCACTAAACATATCTCAGCCTTCTCTGGTGAGTCACATGTATGAATTCTCTCCCTTCACTAGATTTTAAGATGCTTGCAGTTAAAGACCTTGTTTGTTTTGTTAAACCTTTAGGCCTTATTCTCAGGACTAAGGGTGGATACTCCCTCAATTCGAGGAAGTTGAACATATGAATGAATGTTTATAAGGAATGTCTATGTCCTGTAGTGGATTCAGCCCGAGTCTAGTTGAGAGGAGGAGAAATGGAAACAGGTAGAAACATCCCCATCAGACCATCAGACCTAAGTGCACACAGAGGTGTGCACACGGACACCCCCTCCCCCCATCCAAGCTCCCACAGCTACACAAACCCTCTATTCCTAGACACACAGACATGTGCATATTCTGTGACTATTTTCCTATTTTTCAGTTTGTGAAGAAATATGGGAACCTTTTTAGCCTGGAATTCGGTGACTTGCCTTCAGTTATTATAACTGGATTGCCCTTAATCAAAGAAGTCCTTGTCCACCAGGAGCAAAAGTTTGTGAACCGCCCTATAACCCCTATTCGAGAACGTGTTTTTAAGAAAAATGGTAAGTTTCTTGACTAATATAAGATGTGTACGTTTGATATTCTTGTAGTCTGTGAAAGGTACCTTTGTGACTGTAATTCTCCAACACTCCCAGTTACCAGGCCCATCATAAAATTCCTGCCCCTAAAAGAAGCTGAGTGGGGCTTCCCTGGTGGCGTAGTGGTTGAGAGTCCGCCTGCCGATGCAGGGGACGCGGGTTCGTGTCCCGGTCCGGGAGGATCCCGCGTGCTGCGGAGTGGCTGGGCCCGTGGGCCGTGGCCGCTGGGCCTGCGCGTCTGGAGCCTGTGCTCCGCGGCGGGAGAGGCCACGGCAGTGAGAGGCCTGCGTACCACAAAAAAAAAAAAAAAAAAGTATTTCAAAGAAGCTGAGTGGCCACATTTCCCTGTTACAGACACCCCCTCAGGGAACCTGGCAGGGTTAGCCCTAATGTCAGGGATTTGAGAGAAGCTGCATCACCTGCATGAACTCACTCTGGCAGCTCTAATTAGTAAGTATTCACATCACTTAGTGATGTGATGTGTTTTTTAAGAAAGGCGATGCGTTCTCGCTCTCTCTTTCTGCTGTCCCATTCAGATCTCTTCCCTAGGAGAATGGATGTGGATCTGCTTCCTCCTGCTGATTATGTAATCCCTTATTGCCTCTAGTTCCTTATGCTGTATTATTAAGGCTGTGCCCCACAAGGCATCTTAACCCTTCCATCTATATTAGAAGAGTTTGGCAGGAACACTTAAAATGATCATTAAATAAACGAACACATTTAAAAATCTAAATGAAAAACTCAGATTTATTCTTCTACCAAAGTACCATATTTTTCAGGTGCTTCTCAATTCCTCTTTGAAATATTTCATCCATTAACTCTACATCCATTCACTCTATTTATTATCAGCCATGTGAAGCCCAGTGCTAGGCACCAGTGCCAGAGCAGTGAGGAGAATGACAAAATCCTGTTCTTCTGTAACTTGCATTCCATTCATGAAAATAATATCAATTACTCTAATAATTTCAGACCTTAACTGTTATGAAGATAAGAGCATGGTGCACTTCTTAGGTGTATCTAATCTAATTCAGAGACTCAGGAAAAGCTAATGTAAGTAAATGACAAATGTGAAGAAGCAATCAGTCAGAGGGAATAGAGTATGAAAAGTCTCTCAGGTGGGAAGAACGACAGTGAACTGAGGAATTGAAAGGTGGCCAGCGTGGGAAGCACAGGGATTAAACGGAGATAATTAAATGGAGATGAAGGTGCTGAGTTTGGCCAGGAGTAGTTCATGCATCTCCTTGTTAAGGATGTTGCTTTTTATTCCTAATAATAATGAAAGCTCTTGAACGGTTTCAGTAAAGAAAGGAATCATCGTACTTACATGGTACATTTTAAAGACTTCTTCAGGCTGCAATGTCAAGAATGGAATAAAGGGAGCAAGAGACTGTTGCAGCATTTTAGGTTAGAGAAGGTGGTGGCTTGGACTAGGGAGATGGCAAGAAATGACAGTACAGTAGGTTAGACCAGGATAGTGGCTGTGAAGATATATGGATTTAAGATATTCAGGAGGCAAATCCAATAAGACATAATGACCTAGACAGAGAGAGAATGAGGTATTGAGGTAGACACCCAAATGGGTAGGTAAAGGAAAGGAGGAATATTTGGAGGAGGGCAAGGTGTTGGCTGGCCTGGGTGGGGAGTTGTATATGGAGCAGTCATGAATTCAGTCGTAGAAATGCTGAGTTTGAAATGCCTTTAAATCAGCAGAGTCAAACAGACACTTGTATGTATGTCTGGAGCTGAGGGACAGAAAGAGCTAATGAGATTTTCCCAAAAATGGAGCATAGATAAGGGGAGAAGAGGCTTGCAGAACTTGAATGGAGAACTAGATCATTTTGAAATATAATAGAAGATGAATTAACAAAAGATATGGTAAGTTCTCTGCAGTCAGAGAATTAGGAGGAAAATTGGAGAGTGTCACGTCCTGGGAAAAGAGAGAAGAAAGAAGTGTCTCATGCTGCTGACACATCAAGATGAGGTTGAAAAGGATCCTGGACTGGACAGCAGGGAAGGCCATGTCCTTGAGGTGGTAGAGGCCAAAGGCAGATATTAGAAGGAGTTGAAGAGTGCTCTGGAAGTGAAGAAATGAAAGAAGTGTGGCCTCACCTGTATTGTGAAATAAATGATCATCTATTGAACACACCAAGACGGTTTTTTGTTTTTTCCTTTGCCTGTGTTTTTCTTTCTGCATAGATTTTTCACTCTTCCATGCTCTTGAATGATTCATTTATTATTTTTTTTGTGGTACGCAGGCCTCTCAATGTTGTGGCCTCTCCCGTTGTGGAGCACAGGCTCCAGATGCACAGGCTCAGCAGCCATGGCTCACGGGCCTAGCCGCTCCGTGGCATGTGGGATCTTCCCGGACCGGGGCACGAACCCGTGTCCCCTGCATCGGCAGGCGGACTCTCAACCACTGCACCACCAGGGAAGCCCCTGATTCATTTATTTTTTAAGGTCCAGCTTAGATAGGACGTCTCCTAAAGGCCTTGCCTCCTTATGAGTATGGATTTTGTCTAATCCCTAAGTGCATTCTTAGTATGTTGCATAACATAAATACTTACAGTTACTTATGTGACAAGTAATCAAAAAATGGGCTTTGGAGTTAGGCAGAACTGAATTTGAACTTTTATCCCTTGTGCCTCAGTTTCCTTATCAACAAAATTGTTGGGAGGGTTGGCAGTTATGATAGGACCTACCTCAGAGAGGTTCTGTGAGTGCTGAATTACACAATGTATTAAAAATGTTAAAGTGTCCGGCATTAGAAGCAGTCAGTAAATGCTAGCCACTATATCTATTGCTTTGGAATTATTTCTCTGAATAGTTTTCAAGCGCCTTAATGCCCTTCTCCTTCCTTCCATCTGATGCATTATCCCCCATGGCTCTTGTTGGCTTTCTTTTCATAATGTTGTCTTTCTTTTTCCCAGGCTTGATCATGTCCATAGGCCAGGTGTGGAAGGAACAAAGAAGGTTTGCCCTGACAACACTGAAGAGCTTTGGTTTAGGAAGGAAGAGCTTAGAGGAGCGCATTCAGGAAGAGACCCACTTCCTCATCCAGGCAATGGGAGAGGAGAACGGTGAGTGTGTCATAGGACAGGTGCAGGGTACTGTGGCTCATTCATTCACTAACCAGGTGATTAATAAGAGTCTACGTGCCTGTCCTGCACCCAGCACTGTGTAGGGCACTGAGGGGATAACAGTGAACAGCTAACCATGACCTGCCCTCATGGAGCTCAAGAATTAAGAATAAGATGGGTATTAAACTTATTATTGTTTTTTTTTGTTTGTTTGTTTTTTGCGGTACGTGGGCCTCTCACTGTTGTGGCCTCTCCCATTGTGGAGCACAGGCTCCGGACGCGCAGGCTCAGCGGCCGTGGCTCATGGGCCCAGCCGCTCCGCGGCATGTGGGATCTTCCCGGACCGGGGCACGAACCCACGTCCCCTGCATCGGCAGGCGGACTCTCAACCACTGCGCCACCAGGGAAGCCCTTATTATTGGTTTTAAATCCTGGTCATCAGTTTGACTTCCTGGGCATTGACTGAATACTTGCTATATAGTAGACCCTGTGTAGGGTGCTGGGGCCACAGTCTCAGAGGTGGTTCTGTAGTCAGTATGTCATATGTCATGTAGAGTAGACTCTCAGGGAAGGAGAAGGAAACCAATCTGAAGGATCCATCGCTTCTTCTGCCTCTAGGACAGCCTTTCGACCCTCACTTCAAAATCAACAATGCAGTTTCCAATATTATTTGCTCCATCACATTTGGGGAGCGCTTTGACTACGAGGACACTCAGTTCCAGGAGCTGCTGAGGCTGCTGGATGAGGTCACATATCTCGAGACATCAATGTGGTGCCAGGTGAGGCAGTCCTCACTTCCTATCTTGGATAAGGATATTGGGCTGATGTCAGACACAGATGAGCTCTTCCTTTTTTTTTTTAAGCTAACATATAACCTTTTAAAATTTACTTTAACACAAACATGTTTGTAGTCAATCTGTTGAATTTAGTATTTTACATCATATTGTTAAATATTGGCTATAGACAAAGAACGTTTCTAACATTTGTGTACGGTACAAAACTTTACATGAAGTGCGCCTGCGGACCTATGTTCTTTTCTTTAAAAAGCACAATATTGCCATCACCTTTGTGTCTCTCCTCTCCACGTCCCTCCCTAGCCCTCCGTGTCCATCCTCCCTCAGAAGTACTGTTCTTTGCCTGACTCTCCCTCGGCACATTGTTTTCAGGTCCATATGTTAGCTGCACTTTTAGAAAAATATCTGCTTACTTTTCTATTTTATGAATATGCCCGTTTGTTATTCTGTTCCCTATTAATAAACACTTGGGGGACTTCCAGTTTGGGGATCTGGAATGAACATTCTTGTCAATCCTTCATGTGGACACATCCACTCATTTCTCTTGCATTCACACCTGTAAAAAATACTTAAAGTTTTCCCAGGTGGTTGCACGACTTACATGTCCATCCACACTTGATATTATCAGTCTTCTAACTTTGTAGGGTGTAGATTTAGAGGGTCAAACTCACCCCTTCCTTGGTGGGCCCTGCTCTCCACTTTTGTCCTGTCAGTGTTGTGAGTCTGTCAAAACCTCTACTCAGCTTCTTGGCTTCTCAGCCACATTTCTGGATTTGGAAGACACTTCTAGGGGAAAATCAGCCCCAAGGGTTTTGTTTATTCTTAACAAGTATCTTTAGCTGGAGTCTTATGGATCCATCACACCAATACTGATAAAGTAGTTAGCATGATTCCTGGCACATTAAAGGGGCATAATGAATGTGAGCTATTATGATTTATTGTCAGTGTTATTTTTGAATAATGTTCCTTGTTCTCACTTCTAACCGTGGTAGCCGCCCATCCAGTTATTCCAGTTTCTTCCCTCCTGTTAAGACAGAACCTAGGAAGTCATGGGAGTTCAGTGGGTACCCAGCTGACTGTTCCCAAGGAACAGAAATCCTGGGAGGGTAGGATGGGGCAGTAAGTAGGGCAGGGGTAAGAAGCATTTCTTAGAGACCCAAAGTAGACCAGGCACTTTGATGGAAACTCTTCATACTTTATCTCAAATAAGTTTTACAGCAGTCCTTTAAAGATGAAATGGATCTGTGCAAGCAGATATGGGAATATGTAAGCACATCCCATAGTAGTCTACTGGCTCTGTGTGAAGTGCAGTATAGATCTCATGTCATTTAGTCATGAAAATAACCATCAGGCCCCACTGGCAGCTAAAGTAGCCACAAATCACATCATTACTACTATTATTATTATTATTACTATTATTACCGAAGTATTATAGCTAGAAAGAAACAGAGCTAATTGTCAAACCCATGCCTGTTTCACTTAAAATCTAGGCAACTTTCTATTACCTTACGCTATCTATTTTCTACTATGTATTATTAGAGAAAATATATTCAAAGACCACTTTATTTCAGTAAAAAATATCTTAGCCACATGGAGATTACATCATAGTGGGGGCAGACAAATAAATACACGTACATATTTAACATAGATAGATAGATAGATACATACATACATAGGTATGTAGATATATAGACAGATACATAGATACATATACATAGATACATAGATACATATACATAGATAGACAGACATTTTGCACACACACACACACACACACAAATATGTATACATACACATACTAATGATAATTATCACAGAAAAAAATAAAATAAAATAAAGGAATGGAAAGAGAGTACCAGAAGTGCTACTAACTGTAAGATTATCAGGTAAGACAGGTCCAAGTAGGTGACATTTGAGCAGCACATTAATGAATTAAAGGAACTGGGGTTATACAGATTTCAGAGGAAAACCATTCTAGATGGAAGGAACAGCAAATGCAGTGTCCTAAACAAGAATATTTTTTATGTTTTCACAGAGGCCAATGGGGCTGGACTTGAAAGAGTAAAAGAGAGTAAGATGGCAGGGAGTGATAGCAGAGGAGGTGGCAAGAGGGTGAGGGGCCAGCTCATGTAGAGCTCCAGGCTAGGAGAAATGGTGTAGAATTTTGTCTAAATGTCATGGAAAGTCATTGGAAGAGCCAAAAAGTGAAATAATCAATCAAACAGCTAAATGGTCCTTCTGGCAGCTCAGTGGAAAATAGACTGGGAATGGGGTTAAGGATAGAATCAGGAAACCTGTTGGAGGCTTTACAACATCCAGGTAAGTAATGTTGGTGGTTTGTACAAGGAAGACAAAGCACATGGAGTGGTGAGAAGTGGTCCGAGACTGGTTATATTTTGGATGGAGAGCTGAAATGCTTTGCCCAAGGGGAAAGAAGAGGGCTGAGAGGGAAAGAAGAGGGTTGAGAGAGAGAAGAGTCAGGGGTGACTCCAAGCGTTAAATTTAAGTAAATAAAAGAGATGGAAAGAGAATGTGGTTTCATTGTCTTCAAAAGTAGAAAACTGGCACTCCCTTGTCTCCATGACTGTTTTGTTTTCTCCATCAGCTCTACAATGTCTTTCCAAGGATAATGAATTTCCTTCCTGGGCCCCACCAAATGCTCTTCAGGAACTGGGAGAAACTGAAAATGTTTGTTGCCCGTGTGATTGAAAACCACAAGAGAGGTTGGAATCCTGCTGAAGCAAGAGACTTCATTGATGCTTACCTCAAGGAAATAGAAAAGGTGAGGAAACCAGAGCTGTTACCTGAGTTTTACTCTTAAAGAGCAAATGAGGGGATTCTGGTTTCTTATTGCTGCTGTACCAAATCACCACAAACGTGGGGCTTAAAACAACACACATGGGGCTTCCCTGGTGGCGCAGTGGTTGAGAGTCCGCCTGCCGATGCAGGGGACACGGGTTCGTGCCCTGATCCGGGAAGATCCCACATGCCGCGGAGCGGCTGGGCCCGTGAGCCATAGCCACTGGGCCTGCGCGTCCGGAGCCTGTGCTCCGCAACAGGAGAGGCCACAGCAGTGAGAGGCCCGCGTATCGCAAAAAAACCCCACAAACAAACAAACAAACACATTTGTTCCCTTACAGTTCTAGAGGTCAGAAGGCTGAAACCGGTTTCACTGGGCTGAAGTCAAGTTGCAGGAGGGACTGGCTCCTACTTGAGGCTTTAGGACAGAATCCACTGATTGACTTTTCCAGTATCTAGAGGCTGCCTGTACTCCCTGCCGCAGGGCCCCTTCCTCCGACTTCAAAGCCATCAATGTAGCATCTTTTCTGCCACCATCCTTACATCTTCTCTTTATGACTTTCTTGCCTCCCTCTTATAAAGACTCTTGTGATTATATTGGGCTCACTGGGATAATCCAGGATAATCTTCCCATATCAGTATCGTTAATTCACTATATCTACAAAGTCCCTTCTGCCGTGTAACATTCACGGGTTCTAGAGATTAAGACATGGACATCTTTGTGGGTCATTATTCAGCCTACCACAGGGAAGGAAAATAGAGGCAATACTTCATGGAGTGTAGGAATAACATTAACTCAGAATTGATTTATGAGTTAATTGATGAGACAATTAGAAATAAAGATAGAGGTTTAACAGTATTTGGCTTAAGGGCTTTGGAAAGCCCAAATACTGCCTTCTCGTGATCTAGTCTCTGTCCTCGGCATATATCTGAGGGAGATACATACCAAAGGAAGAATAAGTGCTGTTTCATCATTAGTCAGACCGGTGCCCAGTTACCTACCCCTTCCCCCAGCTCCCAGTGCAGAGCACAAGTGAATCTGTGTCAGTTGCCAGAGATTAGCCTCAAATGGGACGGACATTCGCCTTCCTCCCTCATCGCCATGTCATCTGCTTTTTAATATTACTACAGGAAAAAAGCAAAATGGGATGTATATCCTTTACCATAGTAACACCTCTGGTTAGCACACATCACTGCGTCTGTGTCATTATCTTTGACTCAGCAGATTACTCATTCGTTCTCCTAGAGTTGGCAGAAATGTGGATTTCTTTCCAACTCCACTCTTGTTTCACCTGATTGACATAACATTAATAGAAGCATTGATTACTCCCCAGAGGGGGAGACGTCACTTGCTATATGGTGTGCAGGTGTGGGACCACAGAGGGAGGAATGTTGATGCATTGAAGCTTCTGGAGGAACGTGGCAAAGCTGCTGGAGTGCCATGAGGAATGGCTTTTGGAACCAGAGAAGTTTAACCTAAAAAGGAAAAGATTAACAGGGAGATATGAGAATTATTGTACTTTAGAGAAATTCAGTTATTCTTTCTGGTATCAGTACAAACATTTGTTGAGAATTTGCTATGTGTCCTTTCCATCTCGTATAATTCGTAATGCCATCTTAAGGGGTGAGTATTGTTATTTCTATTTCGTGAAATAGGATATAAGCACAGAAAGGTTTATTCACTTGCTCAAGTCATACAGATAGTGAATGGTGTGGCTAATATTGGAACCCAAGGCTGTTTTTCCAGTGTAATGCTAGATTCTCCCAAATTATGGGTGTAAAAAAATTAGTTGTGTTGTTTCATCCACCAAAGCTAATAAAAGCTTCCAGCACTTGGGGCAGGAGGACTCTAGTGATGTTGCAGTAATAAGCCTCTGCCTCCTGAGATGACCAAAGGGAAAGTCATTTCTCCTGGGCTCTCTCCTTCCACGTTTTCTCTAGGATGAGGGCTCCTGTGTTGTGGCAACTAAGAACCATCTGAATAAACCAATAATCATTGTGCTTTCTAGCATAAGGGCAGTGCTACTTCAAGTTTCCACGAAGAAAACCTCATCTACAGCACCCTGGACCTCTTCTTTGCTGGAACGGAGACAACTTCGACCACCCTGCGCTGGGGTCTGCTCTACATGGCCCTCTACCCCGAAATCCAAGGTGAGCATGTCAGTGGATGGGCCTGGGCCAGGTCAGAATGGCGTGCCCTGGAACACACTGTCCCAAGGTGGGAACAGAAGATAGCACGGTAGGATGGAGAGATAGGTAGGACAGTTACCGGGCCAGGTGGACTTGAGAATGGGAACCTTCTTTGGTTTTTCTGTGAGGATTGTGATGGGTCCATGTAACACAACTATAACAGAGAGTCCCAGCCCTCAGGAAACTCCCAGTCCAGTGGGGAAAACAGTGAAGTCCACTGACATTGTGGTGAGTTCCAGGAAAGAGTTCCATTCCACTCACGTATGAAATCTGGTCGCAGCCTTCCCTCCTTTGAAGTAATGTCTTCCATTGCCCTGTGGACAATGCTCATACTCCTTAATCTGGTATATCATGCCCTCTGCTGGGCCTCTTTCTGCCCGTCCAGCCTCGACTCTACCCACCCTGCATGGGGGCATCATTAAGTCATATGTCACTTAATTTCACTGTCCTTATTTGTACCTCTGGGCCGTCACACCTGCTCTTCCCTAGAAGGATAATACCAAAATGTATTTCCCTAATTTCTCTGCACGGTAAACTCCTAGCTATGCTTGAAGAGTTTACTCAACCACAGCCCCTCTAAGATGTTTCCCCACACTTCTGGGAAAATACTAGCATTTCCTTCCTTTAGAGGTTGCCTAACTGCACCTCCATTACTTTGCTTACCACACATTATTTATATATCTTCCCCACAGACTGTAATCCTTTCGACGACAGTGACTGTTAACAATCATTTTTCCTTTTCTAGGCCCCAGAACAGTTTAAGCACATGAAGGATAAAAATTGTTGGGATACAGTTCTGCAAACTGTGGGTAAAAGTTTATTAACAGGACATAAAGTCAATTTAGTAGATCGAAACTAACTTTTTTCCCTAAATTAAAAAAAATAGATTAGGGAAATCAGAGTGCTTTCTGTGTATTAAGGATAAGGCTTTTTTTGTGAAACTTTCTTTCCTTATACATATGAATAAATGTTTATTTTATATGTGTGTAGATTTATGTTTATGTGTCCTGAGTCATGCACTTAAAAAATGTGCTTGTAACTGTGAATTACAGGGTTTTCTTTAAATTTATTTATAAATTCTCTTTTATTTATCAGATACTTTTTTCATAAATTTTATTTATTTATTTATTTATTTATTTTTGGCTGCATTGGGTCTTCTTTGCTGTGCGCGGGCTTTCTCTAGCTGCGGCGAGCGGGGGCTACTCTTCGTTGCGGTGCTCAGGCTTCTTGTTGCGGTGGCTTCTGTTGTTGCGGAGCACGGGCTCTAGGCACGCAGGGTTCAGTAGTTGTGGTGCGTGGGCTCAATAGTTGTGGCTTGCAGGCTCTAGAGCACAGGCTCAGTAGTTGTGGTGCATGGGCTTAGCTGCTCCGTGGCATGTGGGATCTTCCCGGAGCAGGGATTGAACCCGTGTCTCCTGCATTGGCAGGTGGATTCTTAACCACTGCACCACCAAGGAAGTCCTTTTTAAATTTAAAAGCCACCTAGTTAGTGTGTTGATATAGTTTCCCTATTAGAGGCTCCAAAATAACAGTGGCTTAAAATGGCATAAAAAAGTAGATGCAACCCAAGTTACTATCAATGGATGAATGGATAAGCAAAATGTGGAATGCAATGGAATATTAGTCAGCCTTAAAAAGAAAACATTCTGGGCTTCCCTGGTGGCACAGTGGTTGAGAGTCCGCCTGCTGATGCAGGGGACACGGGTTCGTGCCCCTGTCCGGGAAGATCCCACATGCCGTGGAGCGGCTAGGCCCATGAGCCATGGCTGCTGAGCCTGCGCGTCTGGAGCCTGTGCTCTGCAACGGGAGAGGCCACAACAGTGAGAGGCCCGCGTACGGCAAAAAAAATAAATAAATAAATAGAAAACATTCTGACACATGCTACGACATGGATGAACCTTGAAGACATTATGCTAAACTAAGTAATCCAGTCAAAAAAGGCATATTCTGTGTGATTCTATTCATATAATGTATCTAGAGTGGTTGAATTCATAGAAAGCAAAAGTAAAATGGTGGTTGTCAGAGCCTGGGGAAAGTGCAAAATGGCATCCTCTTCAATGGATGTAGAGTTTCAGTTTTGCAAGATAAAAATTTCTGGAGATTGGTAGCACAATAATGTGAATAAACTGCACACTTAAAATGATAAAGATAGTAAATTATATATTATGTTTATTTTACCACAATTTTCAAAGTTTTTAAATATTCAGTTAAAAAATAAAGGAGTTTTATTTTTCTTTCAAATGAGAAACTCTAAGCTGGACTCTGCAGAACCCTTTTGGGGTCAATCTCTTTCCATTGTGTTGCTCTGCTGTATCTAGAATGGTGCCCTTGTTGGCACTCTCAAAGATGGCTCACCTCTAAGGTTGTCTTTCTACCAGTAGGAAGGGAAGAAGGAGGAGGAATCACACACCCTTCCTTTAACGGCCTCTTCCAAGTATTAAACATCCCCTCTACTTACATTCTATTGGTCAGAGCTTAGTCACAGGGTAATCTGGGAAATGTAGTCTTTAGCTGTGTAACCAGGTATCCAGCTAAAATATCTATTTTTGTAGAAAAAGAAGAAAACAGATATTGGGGCACAATTAATCGGTTTTTTTTTTTCATTTGTTGGTTGCTTCCCTAAATCAGTTCGTGTAAATCTCAAAACATCCTAAAGCGGAAGTGGATTTATCCTAACGAATAAGAAGAGCAAACTGAGGCTCAAATGATTTCAGTAAAGTGCAGCAGGAATGTTGTAGAGCAAGAGTTTGCCACCAGATTTGTCTCACACCAGGGCCCACTTTCCACTCACATACCTCACTGAGGAGCTAGTCTAGAGAGCCTATGATAACTTTAGCCATTTTGATCCTGGTTATTCCATTCCTTAACTTAACGAGGCTCAAAGAAAGTTATGGAATAATAGAATAATAGAACCTCCTCTGCTTTTCCAGAAAAAGTCCAAGCTGAGATCGACAGGGTGCTTGGCCAATCACAGCAGCCGAGCACGGCAGCTCGAGAGTCCATGCCCTACACCAACGCTGTCATCCACGAGGTGCAGAGAATGGGAAACATCATCCCCATGAATGTGCCCAGAGAGGTGACAGTGGACACCACCCTGGGTGGATACCACCTGCCCAAGGTAATTAGGGGCTCATTCACAGCCTCAGATCTCCAAGTTCATATTTGTAAATGGTGGGAATCTCAACTGGAAAAGTAACATGTGTTCTTGTCCTAGAGAATCACTTAAATAGGGAGAGAGGTATATTATGCCAGATGAAATACTAGTTTTGTTCCCTGGGTATGATCTTAGAAAATTAGTTCAACTGGATGTTAATAGGAGTTATGGAGGGGAAGGGGGATTCCTAGGTCAACTGTGTTTAGGCAAAGCCTGGCTTTTCTTTGCTGTGAGATTTCTTACTACGTGACATGCATTATGAATATTTCTGGGGATACAGCAAGAAGCAATTCTCAGTCAGACTTTGCCATGTGGTCCATTTCTTTGCCTTGGGAGAGCTTCTTACAGGATAGGGACCTGCCAGACTTACTTTAGAAAATTCTGCTTCATAATCCTGGGTTATAGAATGTTGAAATATGAAGGGACATTTGAGACCTCCTGGGCCAACATCACATTGATGCTGGTGTTTCTAACATAATATCCCCACTGGTATTTTTCCAGCTTTGACTTACAGCCCCTTAATGGGACTGTCTCACAAGGGAAAGCAATACAATTGTGTGCAGTATTAAATATCAGAAAAGGAGAGAAAGGAACCAATGCTTTTTAAATAGGATTATGTTCCATGGACTATATAGGTTATTTAAAATGTCTTAGTCAGTCCTCAGAATAATTCTGTTATCCTCATTTTATAAATTTGGAAGCCGAAGCTCAAGGAGTAATTAATCTTGCATAAGATCTCTCAGCTACAGCGACAAGAGTTGGGCTCCAGGAACGGAAGTGTTCTGATTCCCAGGCTCATCTTTTTTGTACTACACCATGTTCTCTCCACAGGAGTTGCTTCGCTTTGACTTTAAAAGAGTCTCCCTGAAATATTCCTCAGTGGGTCCCTGTTAAATCCCCGGTCCTCACAAAGGAAATTCTGCTCTCACTCTGCCCACCACTCTTAGGATCTCAGCAGGCAGCTCTCCTATGCCCCCTAGTGTCCTCTCTGCACACTGCACAGTTACAGTTCTTTCGTTTCTCCACCTTGGTGGGCCTCTGTGGATCCATTAGATCCAGTTTGTCTAAGTTGCTCTGTTTGTTGTACCTGGGGATGATCTCAAGGCAAAGCCAGAGGAGTTTCCGCATTGGACACCCCTTAGTCACCATCCCTGCAGAGCCAGGAAAAGCAGCTGTTCCTGCAGCAATTGCATTTACTATTTTCTTATGATTGATCATCTTGTGGGTGAAGGCTGAGGTAAACTATCTCACAGGTGATCTTTGCATTTTTACAGCAATTCATTTAGCTCCAGGGAATCATCCCAGCTCAACAGACTTGTTCTAACATTGATTTTTAATATTGACTGGAATTATCATCCTGGGAACTGTGAGATCCCATTGACTATACATTGTAGAGGCTAGGAGCCATAACTCTGATGTCAAACGTCCTAATTCAAATCATTGTTCTACTTCCTCCCACCCTGTGACTTTGGGCATCTTATTCAACCTCTCAGAGCTTCAAATTCTTTATCCGTAAAAGTGCATTTAAATCCACCTCACAGGTGAACATGTCATGAGATCATGCATGTATACTATTTAACCTTGTGCCGACTATAGAAAGTGCTCAAAATAGCAGTTATTATTCTTTATTAATTCATCAGATGTTCATTAAGCACCTAAAACGTTTAGGGCTCAGAAAACAACTCAGAGGAAAATAATCATGCAAGTTTATAAGTACAAACCATGGTAACCGCCCAAAGGAAAAAACTCACTGGCTTTTAGAAAGACGCAAGTTAGCTGCAATGAGGAATGGGAGCAAGCGCAGGCAGAGAAGGCTTCCCAGAGGAAGTGACGTTTGAGCTGAGGATTAAAGGATGATTAAGAGGGCTTCCCTGGTGGTGCAGTGGTTGAGAGTCCGCCTGCCGATGCAGGGGACACGGGTTCCTGGCCCGGTCCGGGAAGATCCCACATGCCGGGGAGCGGCTGGGCCCATGAGACATGGCCTCTGAGCCTGCGCGTCCGGAGCCTGTTGCTCCGCAACGGGAGAGGCCGGAACAGTGAGAGGCCCGCGTACCGCAAAAAAAAAAAAAAAAAAAAGGATGATTAAGAGTCAACTCGATGACAGAGTGGGGAGGAAGGACATTTCAGGCAATGTGAACAGCATGTAAAAAGGCACAGAAATGAGTGGGAACACGTGGCATGTTTGAGAAACTGAAGGAAGCTTGATATAGTGGGAGTGCAGGCAGGAGGAGGGTCGCTCAGACAGGGAGCAGGTGATGTGTCCTTAATCTAAGAGTGATGGGAGCTATTGAAGAGTATCTATCAGGTTCCAGGTGTGGCGGGTGGACGGGTGTGGAATGATTAAATCATGTTCAAAGCTAACTCTGCTTTCAGCGTGCGGAGCACATTGAAGGGGAAGAGAGGAAATGGACATAGTTAGGGCTATTATAGGAGTATAACCAAGCAAGGTGATAGCCTGGACCAGAGGGCAGTGGTGGACATAAAATGGAGGTGACAGAATCAAGAGAAATTTCAAGTACAGTTTACCAGCCTAGCTTAAGGACTGGATGAAGGCAGAATGAGGGAAAGGGAGGCACTAAGGAGGACTCCTGGGTTTCTTGTTATGCATCTGGAAGGATAGTGGTTCCTTTCACTGGGCGACCTCATTCTATTATTAAACTCTCTGTAGAACGGACTAGACATTGGAGGGAAGAGAGTGGGAGATGTCACATTTTTCTCTTATTGATGCATACGTGTTCCCTCCCAAATTATGCCCTGACAAGTCCCTGCAGAGATCCATTCTGCAGTCGAGTAGTCACACTTCCCCAGGTAAAATTCCCAGCAGACAATTCCAGTCCATCATGGTAAGCTGTCCCATGGCAAAGAGCAGGGTCCTAGGGGTTGGGCTCAGAGGGAGCAGACTGGGGAGGCTGAGGGAGTTCAGGGTGCTATCAGCCTTGGTGTGAGAGCCGGGGGGACTGCCACCCCTCTGCATATGTGTGTTGTGTGGGTCAAGTCTTACCTGAGTCCTTGCTGCCTTCTCCAGGGGACCATGGTCCTGACCAACCTGACTGCACTGCACAGGGACCCCGCAGAGTGGGCCACCCCCGACGTTTTCAATCCGGAACATTTTCTGGAGAATGGACAGTTTAAGAAAAGGGAAGCCTTTCTGCCTTTCTCAGTAGGTGAGTAGCAAGAAATAAGAGTGTGGGAACCCAGACTCTCAGCCCTTCCCTACTCTTCTCCCTGGTGTGCTTTGCTTTAGTTGGAATGTCTCCAGGTCCAACAGGAAGAAATAACTCACAACCTAAAAGTTGAGAATGTTTTATTCGGGGCATTACTGAGGACTCTACCCTGGGAAGGCAGCCTCTCAGATAGTTCTTAGGGACTGTTCCCAAAAGATAAGGAAAGAATGAGGATATATAGGAGTTTTTGATGGAAAAAAAACCATGTAGTCAAACATCAAAAGATTACTGCTAGTCACAAAAAAAAAACCAAAAAACAGACATCTCAAATTTATGATTTTAGTGCCTTTCTTTTTATGGGAAGATGCAAGAGTTTGGGCTCATTGAAATTATTCCTTTATATGCATCCTGACACTCTAGGGCCGGTATCCTCTTCTTCTCCAGACTGAATTCCACTCAGAGCACACCACTGGGGTCAGCTGCAGTGACTGACGGCTCATGGAGGGCAGCCTTCACTGTTTAACCGGAATGGCAAGCAGCAGTGTTCAGTCCACACCAGATAGTCCACTCCAGCATGACTCACTCTTTTTTTTTTCTTAAAGCATGCTTTTTTTGTTTGTTTGTTTATTTATCTATTTATTTTTGGCTGCACTGGGTCTGTTGCTGCACGTGGGCTTTCTCTAGTTGCAGAGAGCGGGGGCAACTCTTCCTTGTGGTGCACGGGCTTCTCATTGCAGTGGCTTCTCTTGCTGCGGAGCACAGGCTCTAGGCACATGGGCTTCAGTAGTTGTGGCACGTGGGCTCAGTAGTTGCGGCTCACAGGCTCTAGAGCACAGGCTCAGCAGTTGTGGCGCACAGGCTTAGTTGCTCTGTGGCATGTGGGATCTTCCCAGACCAGGGCTCGAACCCGAGTCCCCTGCATTGGCAGGCGGATTCTTAACCACTGTGCCACCAGGGAAGTCCCAGCATGACTCACTCTTGCTGTTGGTTGCAACTCAGGATTCCCTGGATGGAGCATCACCAGGACTCATGCCCTTAATTCCTAAGTCCTGGCTTGACTCTGATGGAGATTTCAGCTTCACGTTGTGCTGTCCCCCAGAACACTGGAACAAGAGCTCAGACCCTGCCTGTCTCCCAGAGAGAAGGTTGAACACTTGCCTTCTTTACAGAGTTTTAAATGTTCCAAGATCTTTTTAGGGCAACCCATTCACACAGAACTAGAGCCAATTGCTAAGAAGAGGCTTGGGGAGGGGCAAGGAAAAGGGCTACTTGCTTCTCATTATGGGCATCACAAGTGACTCTAAGTGCCACAGGCTTAACTAGATGAGATTCTACTCTATAACAGGTCCCTGAAGAGGTCCTTTTGCTGTTTCAAATTCTAATGACCCTTTAAAAACCTAATTAATACATTTACATGGTATACAACTTGAAATGTACAAAAGAAGATGCAGTGAAAACTCTCATGTTTCCAAGCCAGCCAGTTCCAAAAAGGGTGTTTTAATTTATAACAATGTAAAATTAGTAAGAAAAATTTTAGTATATTCCATGTATTGAGTTAGGTATGTTGCAGAGATCAATTCAACTAATTTCCCAATTTCTTAATTTTATAAATATTTCCTGAACATCTATCATGTGTCAGGCATTCAGCCCTGAGGATATGACAATGAATGAAGTAGAAAAAAATATCTCTTAAGGAGCATGTGTTCTAGTGTACACTTACAAGTTTCAAATTCCTATTATCACCACATTGGAGATAAGCCCTGAGGCTTGGCAGGGCTGTTTAGAGCATCTAAAAAGCTATAAAGCTCACAAGGCAGAGCTAGAACTCAATGTTAACCAGGTTTATCAAACACTAAAGCCTGTGCTCTTCCTAGCAGTGTCTCCTAAAAAAGGTAACTATGCTACAGAGTTGACACTCAGAAATTCATGATAGGTTTCTTATCATTAAATTAAATATAGGTTGATTTGCTGAGACAGTGTCATTTTGTTGATCATGCCACCAAAGTACAGAAAGGGAGGCCCTTGAATTTGAACCCATGTATGCGTGATCCGGACCCCAGATTTTCCTGCTATAGGACACTGTCCTGAGTGTATCTGGACTGACTCTGATTAGGTCTTCTGTGTCTTTCTTCCTCTGGTTCTATGCCACTTTTCCTCACGTTGGACAAGTCACTTCCTAACATGAAAGCAGACATGAGATATGGGAATACCTTCCAGTCTTCCTGTCTACAAGAGTTCAGATTTCCTATTATAATGCAAAGTTTCACCTGTGTATTTTAAGTATTATAATTATTCTTGACTCACTGTTGTTTTTGCTATTGAGATTTATAACACACCCTTTTAATTACAGGTTTCATTTGCAAGCAAATTATCTTATTTAATCCTTACAGCAACTCAGTTATTAATAGTTAGACAGGCAATCGATCAGTATGCCGTTTCTTAATGTAAGGAAACTAAGAATAAGAGAGAATTGTTTCTTATTCAAGATCACATGCCCAAAGAATTGGCTGAACAGGTCCTAAGACTCAAGTTCCCTCATTCTCATCTAGTGCTCCTTCCTGAATAATTACAATGTAACTCATTTCCCCACTTAAAGGCCCTTCCATTTTAAGATTCAGCAAGTTCATATTATATGTATCCATTATTACATTGCTGCATAACAAAGGTGGAAAACTCAGTGACTTAAAACAATAAGTGTGTATTATTGCTCAGGAGTCTGCAGTTGAGCTGGGAGCTCAACTGATCTTAGCTGGCCTCTCTGGCCTTTTTGGGAGGTCAGCAGGCTGAAGGCGGATCTAGGATGACCTCAGCTTGGACAATGGGGCTCTTTTCCAAGTTTCATCCTCCAGCAAGCTAGCCGGGCTGGTGTTCATGTGGAAGATAAAGACCCCAAGAGGGAGAACAGGAAGCACACAATGCCTCCTAAGGGCCAGGCTGGGAACTGGCAACCATCATTCCCCCCTGCATTCTGTTGCCAGTACAAGTCATAAGGTGAGACCCAGTGCAAGGGGAAGGGAAAATAGCACAATTTTTATGGGAAGAGCTATGAAATCACATTGCAAATGATGGGGGTACAGGGCGAGAGGGGAAATTGGAGCCATTTTTGCAAGCAGTTAGTCTCACTGTCTTTCTGCCTGAGAAGAATGAAATTCTTAGAAGGCAAGCAATTTGGGGATTCCCTCAGCTGTGACAGAATGAGGCCTAGCTAAACAG
Organism: Delphinapterus leucas; assembly: GCF_059928025.1. Lineage (NCBI taxonomy): Eukaryota > Metazoa > Chordata > Mammalia > Artiodactyla > Monodontidae > Delphinapterus > Delphinapterus leucas. The sequence continues at coordinate 139,789,633 of NC_143129.1, forward strand.
TTTTCAAGAGATAGAAACCTGAAAGATGCACTGACTTAAGAAGTCAACACCACTGTCTGGCTTTCCCCCGCCACACTCCCGGCTTTGGTGCACAGCTGCTTTGCCTCATTCTTGATCCAGCACTTTCTAAAAACAGCCTCCCTGAAGGGATGGGGTGTGGACAGCTCCTGCCCTTCTCTTGCAAAAGATGATCAGGTGTGGAATTAGGATACGTACACAATCAGGGCAAATGGCAAAGCTATTACTGCAAATTTATATTTTCTTTTCCTCATTTAAGTATTTCGCAGTTGATCCAACAAAGCAGCAGACAGCTTCATGAAAGGCAAGAGGCTGAGTCCTCATTTTTCAAAAAAATGTTTAAAAAGTCACTGGATCATAGGAGATAAGGTTAGGAAGAACTTTTCCCAAAAACCCTGGGTCAGTGTTCTCATTTTACTAATGAGATAATTGACCTGGTTAGTTAGTGGAAGCGTCAAGGAGAAGGTCCATGTTTCCCGTGGTCCAGCATGAAGCTTTGAAATCAAGTAGCCCTTGTTTTCATAATTTTAAAAGCAAATTCATATCTCCTGTCTTACTGGTATCCTTGCCCAGCCACATAGTGTAGTTAGGAGAGAGATTATCTCATATGTTTGACAAGTTTGACATGTTTAGGTCTGTAAGAATAAAGGGTTTACTCATAGCTCAGAGCTGGTTACTGGCAGAACCTGTACTTTAACCCTGGTTCCTGACACCCTAGGTCCAGCTTTGTCACAATATCTGGATTCTTCTAGGAGAATCTTGGGTATTTACAATACATCTGATCTGGTACTATTTTAACAGATTTCCTCATTGTACTATTTGTGATGGGTAAAGAGATAAGGATGAGGGGAACAGAGATAAATAGGCACACGCTGGTGGGAAACAGGCACAAAACAATATAAGTATGATATAATTCTGAAGCATATTTCAATTTACTAAACACTTTTGCAGATACTCTCTAATTTTATTTCCTCAACAGCTCATTATAGGCAAGAACAAAATAGAGGCATGCGTATATAAACTATTTCCAGGAAAGTTTCATGACATGGGGAAACACGAAGTAGTAAAAGCAGTGCACAGAATTAGCTACAAAGAGTAATCCCAGTGATGGTGTGCTGGAGAACCCTTACAAGGACCATGAGGAAATATGTCAAAATGTTAACAAGGGTTCTGTCTGGATTATGAGATCTTCTATTGTGTTTATACTTTTCACAATTTTTTTTTCTTTTTGTAGTGAATATATATTACTTAGGGAGAACATAAGTTATTAAAACACCCACAAGAGGGCTGGTAGTAGAGACCAGCGTGGGGTGCTGTTACACAAGTCAGGCGAGGAGCGCGTTCATGAGGGGGAGGGAGTGGCGGAAACCCGGAAGACGTGAAGCACAGGTGGGATGAGATGGCATCTGCCCTGCGCAGGTAGCCATGGCAGAGAGGTTTCCAGTCATTAAGGAGGGAAACGTGATAAAGAGAAAAGATGCCTCATACTTGAGAAACCTTGCTCTGATGTTTACTTGCTTATACTTTTCAACAATTTTCTTTTAACAATTGAGAAAAATTACCTAGAATTTTGTTCTTTGTCTGCTTTTGTCATTATTGTTTGCTAATGGATTTTTGAAAGGCCTTAGGCTAGACTTCACTTGCTAGATCAACCCAGGCCTCTGACTTCTTTCATCTACACCTGCGCCTCACCTGTGCCTCACCTGTGCCTCATCTGCCTGATTCCTGAAGGCATCGGAGTGTGTGATTGTGGATTTAGCTCGCTGGGCTTTGGTTAACTCAGGTGGCTGCGATCAAATAAGCCGAGTACATAAAGCCCCAGGGCCTAGCAGACCCTCTGTTTGCTCAGGTTTCACAAGACGTGGTAGAAGGTTTCAGTCCTTGCTGGGCACAGATGCCGCCCGAACAGGTAACTCACCTTATATTTTTGTCTTTCAGGTAAGCGGATGTGCCTTGGAGAACAGTTGGCGAGAACTGAGTTGTTTATTTTCTTTACTTCCCTTGTGCAAAAATTTACCTTCAGGCCTCCAAACAATGAGAAGCTGAGTCTGAACTTCAGAATGAGCCTGACCATCTCTCCAGTCAGCCACCGCCTCTGTGCCGTTCCTCGGGCATGAAGTTGTCAGGGAGGGAGAGGGGAAGGAAAGCAGGAAGAATGGCCGTGTCCCCCCAAGGCAGGAGCGCCTGCTCAGCAGTGAGGGAAGAGCATGCAGTGCCTCTGAGGACAGGTCATAGGAACTGGACTCAGAGGAAACAGGATCCAAACCCCAGCTTTGCCATCTCCAGTGGAGCCTTGAGCAAATCAGGTATGTTGTGAGTGATTTGCCTCTCCAGCCAGGAAATGAAAAGAGAATAGTGATTCCTTCTCTAAAGGAAGAATTGCTGTAAAAACCAGAGTGATTTGGAAACCATAAAGCACATCATAAAAGTCATAGCTGTGATCTGCCTCCTTCCTGCTTCCTTCCTTAAACGGGGACTTGCTTCTGGCCTGTTGAGATGGCCCGGGTCAGAGTGGTGCGAAATGGTGGATAGGAGAAGTCGGGCCCTGGGGCAGCCACAGAGGTCAGCTAGAAAGGCCCTCACGCTTGGTAGCACTGGGCAAGCTCATCCTGTTTCTGCCTCCGAATGGCCCCTGGGAAGTCAGCAGGGCAGGTAGGATTCCTGATTTATAGGCAGGTTTCTATGGAGAAGAAATTTCTCTGATTTACCTAAGGATACACTCGTTGGCCTTGGACCCCAGGACCAAGAAGAATGTGACCACTTTAACCAAACCTGGAAAGCAGGTTTGGGGGAAAAAATGTGGAAATATGTTCTGCCTTCAAGGTGCCTCCTAACCTTAAATCCCTTCTCAGGCATTATTTATTCCCAAGCCATTTCATACTGGATTTGACAATGTGGTGGGTGTGATCATTTCTCACAAATTGATGTTGGCTTTTGGTTGGCAAGTATTCCCTGCCTAAACACAACAGCTGAGCCTTGGTAGAATATTTTATAGCAGGAACTAGAAATGTCAGAATCCTGCTCAACCCTCCTCCATGTAGTCATTGAGGGGAGAAAATGGCATCAACTGGAAGGCCAGGTACCCCTGATAGTCCATGGGGTTTTGATGCCAACCCCCATGCAGACCAATACAAACAGACCTGGTAAACAGGCCTAACCCATACAGAAGGTCTTTTTTTCTAAGATGGTTAGACTTAAGTAATTTAAACAGGTCAGAGCAAAACGGGCCACAAGGACCTGGGGCTTTTCATTCCTGTTGCTTGGGATTCAGAGAAAAGCCAATTCAGTGAAGACCATTAGAAAGGGAAACAGGGAGGGAGGGAGGAGAGAGAGAATTAGAATGAGGTGGGGTGGGGGAGGGAAGAAGCAAGAGAGAGAAAATTGGTGGTCGGAGGGTGGCAGGCAAGAGAGAGACAGAGGCTGAGTCTAGCCGGTGCTCGCCTGAGTCTGAGAGAGCCGAGAGTATGTCTGGATGCAGTGGTAACCTTTCCTAATATGTAGGAGTTAGATTTGATCTTTCCTGGCTGCTAGAAGAACAGAAAGGGAGAACCAAAGCCACCCACCAGAGGGAGGGAGGCCATTTCTTTGTAACCTCCTGGAAAGTTGCATCTCTAGAAAACAACCCAAATGCTCTTTCTAGAATAAAATCAATCAAACAGAACACCTGAGATCTTGTCTTCCACTTCTTTTTTTTCCCTCAGTCAGATCATCCACGTAGAAGACTGAGAAATTGGCCAAAAGACTTTCCATTTTGTGCTCAGTCTCCTCAGCTGTTAAATGAAGGGCTTTGTTGAGTGATCTCTGAACTCCATTCCTGGGCAGCTGTTCATTTTCCATGATTCTAAGTGGGCAGGCGTTTACCTACTCCCTGTGGAGTCAACGGAGAGCCCCTGGACACTCATCCTGACCTGATAGATGCAATGGGGCCCAGAGCCAAGTAGAGTGTGACCACAATTAACCAGGAGGCTTTGCGGACGCATGACTGAGAGTAGTTGAATTTTCTGGCCATGTAAAACGCCGCCTTCTTTCCCCAAAGCTCACTGGAGAAACTCTAAAATATGAATGCTCTTCCTGTCCAAGCATGACACAAAGATTTTGTTTTCTTCCCTTTTGTAACTCTCTTGTTGCTGGTCCATTTTGGAAGCTCCTGCTCCCCTTTCCCTCTTCCTTTGTATCTGTGTCTGACACATAGGAGGCCCCCAATCCACCAGGGCCCTCCATGTGCGTTGCCCTTGAGGGGGTCATGCTTTTCCTCTACCTAATGTTCCTCTCCCAATCTTGGGCATCTGCAAATTCAGCTCCTTTTATCCCATATTACCAGTGCAGGCAGTCCTCTTGCTAGGATCCAAGATGACCCCGAGCTGGCTGTGCAACAGGGTCCACAATATGTCACATGATGACAAAGATGACATTATGTGGAGGTCCCTCCCAAAACAGCCCTCTCAAGAGAGCCACTGCAGTCGCCCTCACTGAGCCTATTGCCTATAGGAAGTTTCAAACCTCCATGTGGCACTCGTTCTTGTACTCCAGGAACTCCACACAGCACAGGTAAATCCCTCTTGGCTTGAAGCCTCCTCCCTGGTGAGGAGTAACTATGTCCCTCCCTCCTTTGTGGGAGATGGGTGGGAAGTAAGGAGGACCCTCCTGTTAAAGAAGACCAGAGCTGAACAGTAGTAAAGTGTCAAAACCAGATTTCATTCACGACTATTGCAATAGAAGGAGAGAGTCTTCAGTATAGAACTGGGCTCAATTCTGCATACAGCATGGACAGGTGGGGCTTTACAGCCAAGGAGCAGGGTGGGGTCAGTGGATGGAAAAGGACAAGGTTAAACTGACTCCATAGGAGCCTGGCTGAAGGCAGGCCTGGGTGATCAGATATTGAGGGTAAGGGTTGCCCTCTAATCTGGCTGAGCAAGAATCTTGCTGCAACTTGCAAGCCCGACAAGGACAGTCACCAAGGTCAACGCCTAGAGAGTTTAGAGCAACCCGACTGAAGTTTACTCCAGGAGAGTCCTTTCCTCACCTTACCACCTATTATATACCATCTTTCCAGGCAGTGGGCTACAAGGTTTCAAAAGCTGTTTCCGCGTACCCGTGGCAGGGCCCGTACAGGGAGGGTCCCAGTGCCTTACTTTAGACCTGGGGCCTCACCAGCACTTGGCAGGGACCACTTGACTGGCAGCAACTGGGACTCCAGCTGAAACTGAGAAAGAAAGAAGCCCTTTTTCACATTCCTTTACAAATGTGCTATCCAGGCCACAATCAGACCGTGATAAATGCTATTTCTCTTTTTATGTTGAATGAAAGTGTAGATGAATGACACAGGACTCCTCAGGACATTGCTGTCTCCCAAGGTCAGCACCGTGAATGGCAGGAACAGGCCAGGACTATAAATGTAGCAGAAATTGGACCAATGCTGTACAGCTGTGACATACTTTACAAGGGATTCTTTGCCTAGTTTTAACTTTTACTCTGTCACATGTATTCCTTGGTGTTTCTGCCATTAAGTCTCTGAAAGTAAAGTTCCAAATATATTTGTAATGGAAGATGAGCCTTCATTTTATTCTGATTAGCTTTGGGTGAAAAGTCCACAATAATTCATATATATTTTTTTCCTATTCATTATGAGTCTTTTGTTCTCTGGCTGTTTTGTAGATTTTTTTCTCTTATTGTTACTCCTTAGCAGTTTGGTTATAAAGTGTCTTCGTAGAATTTTCTTTTTGTTTATCCTAATTGCAGTTCGTTGATGTTACTGCATCAATGACTTTAATATTTTGAGAACATTTGGGTACATTTTGGTCTTCAAATTATTTTTCAGTAAATAAATTATTTCTTAAAATATTATTTATGAACTCACACCTTGCCCCCATATACATAGGATTCGGTTGCACATATGTTAGACCCCTTGATATTGACTTACTGGATCCTGAAGTTATGTTAATTTTTTTCAGCCTCTTTTCCTTCTGTACTTCAGTTTGGATAAATTCCATTGCCCTATCTTTTTTTTTTTTAATTGAAGTATAGCTGATTTTCAATGTTGTGTTGATTTCTGCTGCACAGCAAAGTGGTTCAGTTATATCTCTCTATATATATTCTTTTTCATATTCTCTTCCATTATGATTTATTACAGGACATTGAATATAGTTTCCCTGTGCTATACAGTAGGACTTTGTTGTTTATCCATTCTATATATAATAGATTGCACCTGCTAATCCCAAATTCCCAATCCATCCCTTCCCCACCCGCCCTCCCCCTTGGCAACCACAAGTCTGTTCTCTCTATCTGTGAGTCTGCCTCTGTTTTTTTGTAGATAATTTCATTTGTGTCATATTTTAGATTCCATGTATAAGTGATAATCCTATTTGTCTTTCTCTGACTTAAGTCACTTAATATGATAATCTCTAGGTCCATCCATGTAGCTGCAAATGGCATTATTTCACTCTTTTTTGTGGCTGGGTAGGATTCCATTGTACATATATACACCACATCTTTTTTATCCATCCAGCTGTTGATGAACATTTAGGTTGCTTCCATGTCTCAACTATTGTAAATAGTGCTGCTATGAACATAGCGGTGCATGTATCTTTTTGAATTATAGTTTTGCCAGGATATGTGCCCAGAAGTGGGATTGCTGGATCATTTACTTTTAGTTTTTGAGGAACCTCCATGTTGTTTTGCATGGTGGCTGCATCAATTTACAGTCCCACCGCACTGTAGGAGGGTTCCCTTTTTTCCACATCCTCTCTAGCATTTATTTGTAGACTTTTTGATGATGGCCATTCTGACGGGTGTGAGGTGACACCTCATTGTACTTTTGATTTGCATTTCTCTAATAATTAGTGGTGTTGAGCATTTTTTCATGTGCCTAGTGACCATCTGTATGTCTTCTTTGGAGAAATGTCTATTTAGGTCTTCTGCACATTTTTTGATTGACTTGTTTGCTTTTTTGTTGTTGAATTGTAAGAGCTGTTTGTATATTTTGGAAATTAAGTGCTTGTTGGTGGCATCATTTGCAAATATTTTCTCCCATTCAGTACGTTGTTTGTTTTGTTTATGGTTTCCTTTGCTGTGCAAAAGCTTGTAAGTTTGATTAGGTCCTATTTGTTTAGTTTGGGTTTTATTTCTATTGCCTTGGGAGACTGAGCTAAGAAAACATTGGTGCAATTTATGTCAGAGAATGTTTTGCCTATGATCTCTTGTAGGAGTTTTTTTTGTTGTTTTTTTTTTTTTTTTTTGCGGTATGCGGGCCTCTCACTGTTGTGGCCTCTCCCGCTGCGGAGCACAGGCTCTGGATGCGCAGGCTCAGTGGCCATGGCTCACGGGCCCAGCCGCTCCGTGGCATGTGGGATCTTCCCGGACCGGGGCATGAACCCGTGTCCCCTGCATTGGCAGGTGGACTCTCAACCACTGTGCCACCAGGGAAGCCCTCTTGTAGGAGTTTTATGGTGTCATATCTTATATTAAAGTCTTTAAGCCATTTTGAGGTTATTTTTGTGTATGGTGTGAGGGTGTATTCTAACTTCATTGATTTACATACAGCTGTCCAACTTTCCCAGCAATAATTGCTGAAGAGACTGTCTTTTTCCCATTTTATATTCTTGCCTCCTTTGTCAAAGATTAATTGACTGTAACTGTGTGGGTTTTCTTCTGGGCTCTCTATTTTGTTCCATTGATCCATATGTCTGTTTTTGTGCCAAAACCACACTGTTTTCATCACTGTTGCTTTGCAGTATTGTCTGAAGTCTGAGAGGATTATGCCTCCTGCTTTGTTCATTTTCCTCAGGATTTCTTTGGCAATACTGGGTCTTTCATGGTTCCATATAAATTTTAGGATTATTTGTTCTGGTTCTGTGAAAACATGGGTAATTTGATAGGGATCTCATTGAATCTGTAGATTGCTTTGGGTAGTATGGCCATTTTAACAATGTTAAGTCTTCCAATCCAAGAGCATGGGATTTCTTTCCATTTCTTTGAATCATCTTCAGTTTCCTTTATTAATGTTTTGTAGTTCTCAGCATATAAGTCTTTCACCTCCTTGGTGAGGCTTATTCCTAAGTCTTTTTTTTTTTGGATACAATTTTAAAAGGGATTGTTTGTTTACATCCCCTTTCTGGATGCAATTTTAAAAGAGATGGTTTGTTTACATCCCCTTTCTGATACTGCATTGTTAGTGTAAAGAAATGCAACCAATTTCTGTATGTTAATCTTTTATCCTGCTACCTTGCTGAATTTGTTTATTAGATCTAGAAGTTTTTGTGTGGAGTATTTAGGGTTTCAACATATAGTATCAATATCATGTTATCTGCATGTAATAACAGTTTTACCTCTTCCTTCCACTTTGGATACCTTTTATTTCTTTTTCTTGTCTGATTGCTGTAGCTAGGATTTCCAATACCATGTTGAATAGAAAGGGTGAGAGTGGATATCCTTGTCTTGTTCCAGATTTTAGCAGGAAGGTTTTCATCTTTTCACTGTTGAGTACTATATTGGCTCTGGGTTTGTCATAAATAACTTTCATTATGTTGTGATATGTTCCTTTTAATCCCACTTTGGTAAGCATTTTTATCATGAATGGATGTTGAATTTTATCAAATGCTTTTTCTGCATCTATGGAGATGATCATGTGGTTCTTGGCTTTTCTTTTGTTGACGTGGTCTATCCCATTGCTTGATTTGCAAATGTTAAACCATCCTTGTGACCCTGGAATGAATCCGGCTTGGTCATGGTGCAAGATCTTTTTTATGTGTTGTTGGATTTGGTTTGCTGATATTTTGCTGAGAATTTTTGCAGCTATATTCATCAAAGATATTGGCCTGTAATTTTATTTTTTGGTAGTGTCTTTTTCTGGTTTTAGTATCAGGGTGTTGGGGGCTTCATAGAATGTCTTTGGGACTGTTTCCTCCTCCTCAGTCTTTTGGAAGGGTTGGAGAAGGATCAGTATAAGTTCTTCTTTTTATGTTTGGTAGAATTTACCTGTGAAGCCATCTGGTCCTGGATTTTTGTTTGTAGGGAGTTGGGTTTTTTTTTTTTTCTTACAGATTCTGTTTCACTTCTAGTGATTGATCTCTTTGAATAATCTATAACTTCTTGATTCAGTTTTGGTGGGCTGTGTGTTTCTAGAAAGTTGTCCATTTCTTTAAGGTTGTCCTATTTGTTGACATATAATTATTCATAGTATTCTCTTATGGTTTTTGTATTTCTGCAGTATTGGTTGTAATTTCTCCCCTCTCATTTATTATTTTGTTTATTTGGGTCCTCTCTCTTTTCTTGGTGAGCCTGGCCAGAGGTTTGTCAATTTTGTTTAACCTATTAAAGAACCAGCTCTTGGGACTTCCCTGGTGGCACAGTGGTTAAGAATCTGCCTGCCAATACAGGGGACACGGGTTTGAGCCCTGGTCTGGGAAGATCCCACATGCTGCGGAGCAACTAAGCCCGTGCGCCACAACTACTGAGCCTGCACTCTGGAGCCCGTGAGCCACAACTGCTGAAGCCTGTGCGCCTAGAGCCCATGCTCCGCAACAAGAGAAGCCACCACAATGAGAAGCCCGTGCACCGCAACGAAGAGTAGTGCCCGCTCGCCGCAACTAGAGGAAGCCCATGCTCAGCAACGAAGACCAAACGCAGCCAAAAATAAACAAATAAATTTATTGTTTTAAAAAAAGGGCTTCCCTGGTGTACAGTGCTTGAGAGTCTGCCTGCCAATGCAGGGGACACGGGTTCGTGCCCCGGTCCGGGAAGATCCCACATGACGCGGAGCGGCTGGGCCCGTGAGCCATGGCCGCTAAGCCTGCGCGTCTGGAGCCTGTGCTCTGCAATGGGAGAGGCCACAACAGTGAGACGCCCACGTACCACAAACAAAACAAACAAACAACAACAAAAAAAGAACTAGCTCTTGGTTTTACTGCTTTTTTATATTAATTTTTTAATCTCTATTTTATTTCCTCTCTGAATTTTATTATTTCCTTCCTTCTGCTGACTTTAGTTTTTGTTCTTTTTTTCTAATTCTTTTAGGTGGTGGGTTAGGTGGTTTAATTGAGATTTTACTTGTTTCTTAAAGAAGGCTTGTATCTCTATGAACTTCCCTCTAAGAACTGTTTTTGCTGAATCCTGTAGATTTTGTGTGGTTGTGATATCATTGTCATTTGTCTCAAGATTTTTTTTTCCTCTTTGATTTCATCATTGACCCATTGGTTTTTTAGTGGCATGTTATTTAGTCTCCATGTGATTGTTTTTTTCTTTTTCTGTGGTTGATTTCTAGTTTCACACAATTTTGGTCAAAAAAGATACTTAAAATAATTTCTATACTCTTAAATTTGTTGAGGCTTGTTTTGTGCCCTAGTATGTAGTCAGTCCTAGAGAATGTTCCATGTGCTCATGAAAAGAAATGTGTATTCTGTTTTGGGGTTTTTTTTTTTTTTGGACGTAATGTCCTGAAAATGTCAATTAAGTCTAACTGTTCTATTGTATCATTTAGGATCTCTGTTGCCTTATTGATTTTCTGTCTAGAAGATATGTTTATTGATGTAAGTGGGGTGTTAAAGTCTCCTACTATTGTATTCCTGTCAATTTCTCCTTTTATGTCTGTATTTGTTTTACGTATTTAGGTGCTCCTATATTGGGTGCATAATGTTGATGAGTGTAATATCCTCCTCTTGTATTGATCCTTTTATCATTATATAGTGTCCTTCTTTATCTTTCTTTAGAGCTTTTGTTTTAAACTCTATTTTGTCTGATATGAGTAATGCTACAAGTGCTTTCTTGTCACTTCTCTTTGCATGAAATATCTTTTTCCATCCCCTCACTTTCAATCTACGTGTGTCCTTTGCCCTCAAGTGGATCTCTTTTAGGCATCATATTGTAGCTTCTTTTTTTGTTTTTTGTTTTGTTTTGTTTTTTTAATCCAATCTGCCAGTTTGTCTTTCGATTGGGGCATTTAGTCCATTGACCATTAAGGTAATTTTTGATAGGTATGTATTTATTTCTATTTTAAACCTTGTTTTCCTGTTGCTTTTCTATTTCTTATATGATCCTTTTTCTTTTTGTTTTTCCTTTTGTAGTTTGAAGATTTTCTTTTGTGTAGTGCTTGTGTTCTCTTCTTTTTGGTTTTTGTGAATCTAGTGTATGTTTTTGATTTGTGGTTACCCTGTTTTTCAAGTATGTTAACCCCTTCCTATATCTACTTGCTTTAGACTAGTAGTCATATAGGCTCAAACACATTCTGAAAAAAAAAGTATGTTTTCTTACTCTCCTCCCCCGCATTTTATTATTTTGATGTCCTTTTTTACATCTTCATGTTTTACCTTTTGCTGTTCATTGTGGTTATCATCACTTTCACAGACTTTTTTTAATTTTTATTTTTCTTAAATTGATGTACTGGCTTATTTAAGTGATTTACTTTCCATTTGTGATTTTTCTCTTTCCTGTAGATTCTTGCGTCTTTTCTATTTAGAGAAGACCTTTCAATATTCCTTTAGGACAGATTTAGTAGTGCTGTATTCTTTTAGTTTTTGCTTGTCTGAGAATTCTTTATCTCTCCTTCTATTCTAAATGATAATCTTGCTGGGTAGACTATCCTAGGTTGCAGATTTTTCCCTTTCAGAATTTTGAATATATCTAGGCACTCCCTTCTGGCCTGCAACATTTCTGTGTAGAAATCAACTGATAGTCTTATGGGGGTTCCCTTGTAATCAACTCTTTTCTTGCTGCCTTTAGAATCTTCTCTTTATCTTTAGTTTTTGCTATCGTAATTATGATATGTCTTGGTGTAGTTCTGTTTGGGTTCATCTTGTTTGGGGCCCTCTGTGCTTCCTGTACCTGGATATCTGTTTCCTTCTTTAGGTTTGAGAAGTTTTCAACCATAATTTCTTCAAATATATTTTTGATCTCCTTTTCTCTTTCTTCTCCTTCTGGAATCCCTATTATGCAAGGGTTCCTATTATCCCATGGGTCCCTTTTATTGCTTTCATTTTTTTTTTCAATTTGGCTTTTTTTCTTCTGTTCTGATTGGGTGATTTCGATTATCCTATCTTCCAGATCACTTATTCATTCTTCTGCATTGTTCAATCTGCTATTTATTCCCTTAAGCTCAACTTTCATCTTGGCAAATGAATTTTCTAATTTTTCTTGGTTCCTCTTTATTGTTTCTAGTTCATTTTACAGTAATCTGAATTTCTATCAGTAGCCCTTCTTTTTTTTTTGCGGTACACGGGCTTCTCACTGTTGTGGCCTCTCCCGTTGCAGAGCACAGGCTCTGGATGCGCAGGCTCAGTGGCCATGGCTCACAGGCCTAGCCACTCCATAGCATGTGGGATCTTCCTGGACCAGGGCACGAAACCATGTCCCCTGCATCAGCAGGTGGACTCTCAACAACTGCGCCACCAGGGAAGCCCAGTAGCCCTTCTTAATTCCTTCAATATTCTCATTATCTCCTTTTTGAACTCGATGTCTATTAGACTGAAGAGGTCTCTTTCATTGTTTGTTCTTTCAAGGGAATTCTCTTGATTTTTTAAATTGGGAGTGGTTCCTCTGCTTCTTCATTTTACTTATATTTCTCTTACTTTATGAATTTAGGAGAAACAATTATCTACTGTAGTCTTGGAGGGCTATTTTTTTGTGGAAGGACCCCTGTGTAGCTTGCATGGGTTTAATATTTTTGGCGCAAGGGCTGTTTTAGTATTTTTGCCTGCTGCCTCTTTCCTCAGTGTGTGCTGGCCATTATCCCCTTGATGGGGGTATGACTGGTGTTGTGGTGACCAGAGCCTGCACTGGATGTTGAATGGGGCCTCCTCTTTGCTCTGTGATTGTCAGGGTCTGCTCCCTAGTTGTTGGAGTAGAAGCCCTAGATCCATTTCTAAGCTGCAGTATTAAGTAGGCAGGATTGGAGCACTCCCTCTGGAAGAGGAGCCACTGATTATTCCTTTGCTGGAGCTGTCCACCAGGGAGTGCACTCTATGGTGTCATCTGTCACCCATTGTGTGGGCTCACAAAGTATACTGTTGTTCGCACTACCCTTGGCCCTGCCTCCACTGTGGGAATGCAGGCAATCATCTCCGGTGTCCTTCAGGCTCTGTGTTCACAGAGCCACCAGAGTAGATCCATAGGCACCCATCCACTGAAATCAGGTACCAGGACTGCTGTAGTTGCATGCCTGGCCCTACCATGGGAGCTATGGAAGCAGCCCAAACCTTGGTCCCGCTTTCATGTGCATGTGCCCACAAAGACTATAGCTGCTAAGGCTGGACCAGTCCCAGCCACAGGAGTACCCATTGTCCACTCTGATGTCCTGCAGGTGCTGAGTTTACAAAGTCAGTCATGGTGGTGTGGATCACACAGCTGTGGGGAAAGAGCTCTGCTTTCAGCTCCACATCCACACATGGGCAGCCCTCTGACACTGGTGCTTGCATGCTCCCAGAGCTTGTAGAGGCAGCTCCGAGAAAGGGGCTGCTATGGCAGGCCCCACCTCTCCCTTCATTCACGCATTAACAATGGGGTGTCAGTGGCAGTGCATGGTGGCTGTGAGCCCACCAAGAATGAGGCTTCTATGGTGGACCCCACCCTTCCCTTCATATGCCTCTTAATGGTGCTTTGCTTCTATGGTGGGCTGGGCTTCTTCTGTAGACACCCCTGGTTGCAGCCCATGCCACACTTCAGCCCCTTCAGGCTGTCTCCACACAGCTAACCCCAGTCCTCTCCCTGGGTCTGTCCTCTGAAGCTTGTTTCAGCACTCAGCCCCTGCATGTACTAGCAGGCACACATCTTAGACTGGGGACTGCAGCAAAGTAGCATGGATCCTCTGTGCTGTTCTCTCTCTGTTCAACCTGAGACAAACAGGCTGCTTGAACTCTCCAAGCCTCTGAATTTCCCTTTCGTCCTGGCTGATCTCCCCTCTGGTAAGGGAGTTTCCCAGGGTGTGGGAACCTTTCCTCTTTCACAGCTCCATCCCAGGGGCACAGGTCCTGTCCTGCTTCTATCTTTTACTTTTTCCCCTTTCATCCTACCCAGTTATGAGGGAGATCTTTCTTGCATTTCTGGGCATCTGAGATTTTCTATCAGTGTTCAGTAGGTATTCTGTGAGAATTGTTCCACCTGTAGATGTATTTTTTTATGTATTTGTGGGAGGCGTTGAGCTCTACGTCCTTCTATTCTGCCATCTTGATTCTTGCTCCTATTGCCCTGTCTTTAAGTTCCTTTTTTAAAAATTTTTATTGAAGTATAGTTGATTTTCAATGTTTGTTAGTTTCAGGTGCACAGCAAAGTGAATCAGTTGTATATATATCCACTCTTTTTTAGATTCTTTTCCTATATAGGCCATTATGAGTATTGAATTGAGCTCCCTGTCCTATACAGTAGGTCCTTATTAGTTATCTTTTTTATATATATGGTAATGTGTATATGTCAATCCCAATCTCCCAATTTATCCATCCCCCCTTACCCCCTGGTAGCCATAAGTTTGTTTTCTGTATCTGTAATTCTATTTCTGTTTTGTAGATAAGTTCATTTGTACCCTTTTTTTAGATTCCACATATGAGTGATATCATATATTTGTCCTTCTCTGTCTGACTTCACTCAGTATGACAATCTCTAGGTCTATCCATGTTGCTACAGATGGCATTATTTCATTCTTTTTTATGGCTGAGTAATATTCCATTGTATATATGTACCACATCTTCTTTATCCATTCATCTATTGATGGACACTTAGGTAGCTTCCATGTCTTGGCTATTGTAAATAGTGCTGCAGTCAACATTGGAGTGCCTGTATCTTTGCAAATCATGGTTTTCTATGGATATATGCCCAGGAGTGGGATTGCTGGATCATATGGTAGCTCTATGTTTAGTTTTATAAGGAACCTCCATACTATTCTCCATAGTGGCTGTACCAATTTACATTCCCACTAACACTGTAGGAGGGTTCCCTTTTCTCCACACCCTCTCCAGCAGTTATTGTTTGTAGACTTTTTAATGATGGCCATTCTGATTGGCGTGAGGTGACACCTCATTGTACTTTTGATTTGCATTTCTCTAATAATTAGCAATATTCAGCATCTTTTAATGTGCTTACTGACCATCTGTATGTCTTCTTTGGAGAAATGTCTATTTAGGTCTTCTGCCCCTTTTTTAATTGGGTTGTTTGTTTTTTGAAATTAAACTGCATGAGCTCTTTTTAGATTTTGGAAATTAATCCCTTGCCTGTTGCATCCTTTGCAAATACTTTCTCCCATTCTATGGGTTGTCTTTTTGTTTATTTTATCCATTGCTGTGCAGAAGCTTTTAGGTTTAATTAAGTCCCATTCATCTATTTTTTTTTTTTAATTTTCATTGCTCTAGGAGGTGGGTCCAAAAAGATATTCCTGTCATGTATGTCAATGAGTGTTCTGCCTATGCTATATTGTAAGAGTTTTATAGTATCCAGGCTTACATTTAGGTCTTTACTCCATTTTTTTTCTTTTTCTTTTTTTTGTTGCAGTATGGTTGATTTATAATGTGCCAATCTCTGCTCTGTGAGTCACAGCAGAGTGACTCAGTTATACACATATATACTTTTTTTAGGTCTTTAATCCATTTTGAGTTTATTTTTGTATATGGTGTTAGAGAATGTTCTAATTTCATTCTTTTACATGTAGCAGTCCAGTTTTCTCAGCACTACTTATTGAAGAGACTTTCTTTTCTCCACTGTATATTCTTGCCTCCTTTGTTGTAGATTAATTGACCATAAGTGTGTGGATTTATTTCTGGGCCTTCTATCGTGTTCCAATGATCTATGAGTCTTCTTTGTGCCAGTACCATACTGTTTTGATTACTGTAGTTTTATACTGTAGCCTGAAGTCAGGGAGCCTGATTCCTCCAGCTCCATTCTTCTTTCTGAAGATTTCTTTGGCTATTCAGGATGTTCTGTGTTTCCATAGGAATTTTAAGATCTGTTTGTTCTAGATCTGCAAAAAAATACCATTGTAATTTGATAGGGGTTGCATGGAATCTATAAATGCAAATTTACCAAATTTATTGATGAACCCAAGTAATTTTTTGGTAGCATCTTTAGGATTTTCTATGTATAGTATCATGTCATCTGCAAACAGCGACAGTTTTACTTCTTTTCCAATTTGGATTCTTTTTGTTTACTTTTTCTTCTCTAATTACCATGACTAGGACTTCCAAAACTATGTTGAATAAAAGTGGTGAGAGTGGACACCCTTGTCTTGTTCCTGTTCTTAGAGGAGATGCTTTCAGCTTTTCACTGTTGAGTATGATGTTAGCTATGTCATATATGGCCTTTATTATGTTGAGGAAGGTTCCCTCTATGCCCACTTTCTGGAGAGTTTTTAATCATAAATCAGTGTTGAATTTTGTCAAAACCTTTTTCTGTATCTATTGACAATCATATGGTTGTTATTCTTCAATTTGTTAATGTGGTGTATCACATGGATTGATTTGCAGATATTGAAAAATTCTTGCATCCCTGCGATAAATCCCAGTTGATTATGGTGTATGACCCTTTTAATGTACTGTTGGGTTCAGTTTGCTAGTATTTTGTTGAGGATTTTTGTATCTATGTTCATCAGTGATATTGGCCTGTAATTTTCTTTTTATGTGATATCTTTGACTGGTGTAGGTACCAAGGTGATGGTGACCTCATAGAATGCGTTTGGGAGTGTTCCTTCCTCTGTAATTTTTTGGAATAGTTTTAGAAGGATAGATGTTAACTTTTCTCTAAATGTTTGGTAGAATTTACCTGTGAAGCCATCTGGTCCAGGACTTGGTTTGTTGGGAGTTTTAAAATCACAGTTTCAATTTCTATGCTTGTGATTGGTCTGTTCATATTTTCTGTTTCTTCCTGGTTCAGTTTTGGGAGATTGTACCTTTCTAAAAATTTGTCTATTTCTTCTAGGTTGTCAATTTTATTGGAATATGTTTGCTTGTAGTAGTCTCTTATGATCCTTTGTACTTCTGTGGTATCTGTTATAACTTCTCCTTTTTCATTTCTAATTTTATTGATTTGAGTCCTCTTCCTTTTTTTCTTGATGAATCTGGCTAGAGGTTTATCAGTTTTGTTTATCTCTTCAAAGAACCAACTTTTAGTTTCATTAATCTCTTCTATTGTTTTCTTTGTCTCTATTTCATTTATTTCTGCTCTGATCTTCATGATTTCTTTCTTTCTAGTAATTTTGGGTTTTTTTGTTTTTTCTCTAGTTGATTTAGGTGTAAGGTTAGGTTGTTTATTTGGGATTTTTCTTGTTTCCTGAGGTAAGATTGTATTGCTATAAACTTTACTCTTAGAACTTGATTTGCTGCATCCCATAGCTTTTGGACTGTCATGTTTTCATTTTCATTTATCTCTTAGATATTTTTTCTCTTTGATTTCTTCAGTGATCCATTGGTTTTTTAGTAGCATATTGTCTAACCTGCACATATTTATGTTCTTTGCAGTATTATTCTTGTAGTTGATTTCTAATCTCATAGCATTGTGGTCAGAAAAGATGCTTGATATCATTTCAATGTTCTTAAATTTACCAAGGCTTGCTTTGTGGCCCAAGATGTGATCTGTCCTGGAGAATGTTCTGTGTGCACTTGAGAAGAATGTGCATTCTGCTGCTTTTGGCTGGAATGTCCTCTAAATTTCAATTAAGTTCATCTGGTCTAATATGTCATTTAAGGCCTG
Source organism: Delphinapterus leucas (assembly GCF_059928025.1). Lineage (NCBI taxonomy): Eukaryota > Metazoa > Chordata > Mammalia > Artiodactyla > Monodontidae > Delphinapterus > Delphinapterus leucas. The sequence goes on from NC_143129.1 coordinate 139,807,306, forward strand.
TATTTCCTTACTGATTTTCTGTCTCAATCTGTCCATTGATGTAAGTGGGGTGTTAAAGTCCCCCAATATTATTGTGTTACTGTTGATTTCTCCCTTTATGGCTGTTAGCACTTGCCTGATATAGTGAGGTCCTCCTGTGTTCTGGGCATATATATTTACAATTGTTATATCTTCTTCTTGGATTGATCCCTTGATCATTATATAGTGTCTTTCTTTGTTTCTTGTAGCAGACTTTATTTTAAAGTTTATTTTGTCTGATGTGAGTAGTGCTACTCCAGCTTTCTTTTGATTTCCATTTGCATGGGATACCTTTTTCCATACCCTCACTTTCAGTCTGTACATGTCCCTAAATCTGAAGTGAGTCTCTTATAGACAGCATCTATATGGGTCCTGTTTCTATATCCATTTAGCCGGTGTATGGCTTTTGGTTGGAACATTTAGTCTATTTACACTTAAGGTAATTATTGATATGTATATTCTTATTGCCATTTTGTTAATTGTTTTGGATTTGTTTTTGTAGGTCTTTTCTTCTTCCCTTCCTCTTTTGTTTTCTTATGATTTCATGACTATCTTTAGTGTTGGCTTTGGATTTCTTTTTCTTTTTTGTGTGTATATTATTGTAGATTTTTGGTTTGCAGTTCCCATGAGATTTTAATATAGCAGTCTATATATATACAAGGTTGTTTTCAGTTTCTGGTCTCTTAATTTCAAATGCATTTCCTGTATCCTGCATTTGTACTCTCTTCTTCTCATCATTGCTGGTTTTGATATAATATTTGTGTACAGATGATTCCTAACTTTACTGTATGTTTGCCTTTACTGGTGAACTTCCCCATTTGTAACTTTCTTGTTTCTAGTTTTGGCCTTTCTTTTTCTGCCTAAAGAAGTTTCTTTAGCATTTGTTGTAAAACTGGCTTGGTGGTGCTAAATTCTCTTAGCTTTTGTTTGTCTGTAAAGTTTTTGATTTCTCTGTCAAATCTGAAAGAGAGCCCTGCTGGGTAGAGTATTCTTGGTTGTAGGATTTTCATTTTTATCACTTTAAATATATCATGCCACTCTCTTCTGGCCTGTAGAGTTTCTGCTGAAAAATCAGCTGATAAGGTTATGGATATTCCCATGTATGTAGTTTGTTGCTTTTCCCTTGTGGCTTTTAATATTTTTTCTTTGTCTTTAATTTTTGTCAGTTTTTGTCAATGTGACTCAGCATGTTCCTCCTTGGGTTTATCCTGTATGGGACTCTCTGAACTTCCTGGACCTGGGAAGTTTCTCTTCCCAGGTTAGGGAAGTTTTCAGCTATTATCTCTTCCAGTATTTTCTCAGACCCTTTCTCTCTCTCTTCTCCTTCTTGGACCCCTATAATGCAAATGTTGTTGCATTTAATATTGTCCCAGAGGTCTCTTAAACTCATTTGAGAGACTCAAAGTTCTCTTAAACTCTGAAATGAGTTTAAGAGACCTCAGGTCCTCATTTCTTTTCATTCTTTTCTCTTTATTCTGTTCTGTGACAGTGATTTCCACCATTCTGTTTTCCAGCTCACTTATGTGTTCTTCTGCCTCAGTTGTTCTGCTATTGATTCCTTGTAGTGTATTTCTCATTTCAGTTATTGTATCGTTCATCTATGTTTTGTTGTTGTTGTTTTTGTTCTTTATATCTTCTAGCTTTTTGTTAAACATTTATTGTATCGTCTCAGTCTGTGCCTCCATTCTTTTCCCAAGATCTTGGATCATCTTTACTATCATTACTCTGAATTCTTTTTCAGGGAGATTGCCTATCTCTGCTTCACTTAGTTGTTCTTTTAGGATTCTATGTAGTTCCTTCCTCTGGAATATATTCCTCTGCCATTTCATTTTGTCTAACTTTCTGTGTTTGTGGTCCCACAGGTGTTTGCCCTCTAGTGGGTGAGGCTGGTCTAAGAGTCTTGTGAAGGCTTCCTGGTGGGAGGGACTAGTTCCTGCCCTCCGGTGAGTGGTGCTGGGTCTTGTCCCTCTGGTGGGCAGGGCTGTGTCAAAGGGTGTGTTTAGAGGCAGTCGTGGGCTCAGGACGACTTTAAGCAGACCATGTGCTGATAGGTAGGGCTGTGTTCCCTCCCTATTGGTTGTTTGTCCTAAGATGTCCCGGCACTGGAGCATAAGGGCTGTTGGATGGGGCCAAATCTCAGTGTCAAAATGGCAGCCTCCAGGACAGCTCACACCAATGAGTACTTCCCAGTAACTCTGCCACCAGTGTCCTCGTCCCCCAGTTAGCCACAGCCACCACCTGCCTCCCATGGAGGCCCTGTGGGTCCAGCAGGTAGGTCTGGCCCAGGCTCCTTTGAGGTCAGTGCTTTTTTCCCTGGGTACACAAAAACTTGTATGCACCCTCCAGGAGTGGAGTTTCTGTTTTTCACAGTCCTGTGGATTTCCTGTAGTCAAGCCCTGCTGGTCTTCAAAGCCAAGTGATCTGGGGGCTCCTCCTACCAATGCCAGACCCCCAGACTGGGGAGCCTGAGGTGAGGCTCAGAACTTTCACTCTGGTGGGAGAACCTCTGCAATATAATTATTTTCCAGCCTGTGGGTCGCCCACCCAGTGGGTATGGCATTTGGTTGTATCATGAATGCTCCCCTCCTACCGTCTCATTGTGACTTCTTCTTTGTCTTTGGAAGTAGAATATCTTTTTTGGTTCCAGTCTTTTTTGTCAATCGTTGTTCAGCAGTTAGCTGTGATTTTGGTGTTTTCATGAGAGAAGGTGAAGTCAGGTGCTTCTACTCTGCCATCTTGTCCTGACTCGAAAATACAGTTCTGGGGACTGGAAGTCTGCGTTCAAGGTGTCATCATGGTCAGCTGAGACCCCACATCTGGTCACAGAGTTTTCTTTTTACCTCACGTGGTGGAAGAGCTATATGTCTGTTTTGATTATAATAACTTTGTAATATAGTTTGAAATCAGGCAGTGTAATGCCTCCAGCTTTGTTCTTGCTCAAGATTGCTTTGGCTATTCAGGGTCTTTTGTGTTTCCATATGAATTTTAGGATTGTTTTTTCTATTTCTGTAAAGAATGCCATTGGCATTTTGATAGGGATAACATTGAATCTCTAGATCACTTGGGGTAGTATGGACATTTTTACATTAATTCTTCCAATCCATGGACATGGGATGTTGTTAAAACTATCTGTGTCTTCTTAAATTTCCTTGTGTTTTATATTTTTCAGTGTACAAATATTTCACCTCTTTGATTATTTACTCCTAAGTATTTTTAATCTTTTTGTTGCTATTGTAAATAGGATTGCTCTCCTAATTTCCTTTTTGAATAGTTCATTGTTAGTGTATTATAGAATTACCAATTTTTGTATGTCAATTTTTATCCTGCAACTTTACTGAATTTTAAAAATTGGTCTAACAGTTGTTTGTTTTTGGTTGAGTCTTTAGTGTTTTCTACATATATGTTTATGAAATCTGCAAAGAGAGATAATGTTACTTCTTCCTTCCCATTTTAAATGCCTCATTTGTTTTTTCTTGTCTAATTGATCTGGTATGGACATCCAATAATATGTTGAGTACAAGTGGTGAGGGTGGACATCTTTCTCTTGTACCAGTTCTTAAGGGAAAAGTTTCTAGTCTCCCCCTGACGTAGACACACACAATTGATTATGATGTTAGATACAGGGTTTTCATATATGGTCTTTATTGTATTGATGTACGTTTCTTCTATACCTATATTGTTGAGTTTACTTTTTTATCATGAATAGATGTTGAATTTAGTCAAATGCTTTTTCTGCATCTACTGAGATAATCATGATTTTTATCTTTCATTCTATTGATGTGGTGAATCACATTGATTGATTTGTGTATATTGAAGCATCCTTTTATCTCAGGGATAAGACCCACTTGGTCATGGTGTATATCCTTTTAATATGCTGCTGAAATTTGATTTACTAGTATTTTATTAAACATGTTTGCATCTGTATTTATTAGAGATATTGGCCTGTAGTTTTCCTTTCTTGTGAAGTCTTTGTCTAACTTTGGTATCAAAGTTATTTTGGCCTCATAAAATGAGTTTGGAAGTGTTCCTGCTTTTATTTTTTGATAGAATTTTAGAAGGATTAGTATTAATTCTTTTTGAATGTTTTGTAGAATTCACTCATGAAGCCATCTGGCCCTGGGATTTTCTTTGTGGACAGGTTTATGATTACTGTTTCAATCTCCTTATTTGTTACTGATCTGTTCAGACTTTCTATTCTCTCTTGATTTGTTCTTGGTAGGTTGAATGCTTCTAGGAATTTATACATTTTTGATTATCCAATTTTATACAATTTAATTATTCATAATAGTTTCTTATGATCCTTTTTATTTCTGAGGCATCCATTATAATGTCTTCTCTTTAATTTATGATTTTGAGTTTTCTTTATTCTTAGTCTAAGGTTTTCCTGATTTTGCTTATCTTTGACAAAAAACAAAAACAGAAACCCAACCCTTAGGTTTGTTGTTGTTTTTCTATCATTCTCCTTTATTTGGTATATTTTCGCTCTAACATTTAGCTAACTTTGGGCTTACTTTTTTTTCCTAGTTCCTTGAAGGTTAAGAGTATGTTGTTTGAGACCTTTAGTTTTTTAACTTTAAAAAAAATTATTAAAGTATAGTTGATTTACAATGTTATGTTAGTTTTAGGTGTACAGCAAAGTGATTTAGTTATACATATACATATATCTGTTCTTTTCCAGATTCTTTTCCCATATAGGTTATTATATTGAGTAAAGTTCCCTGTGCTATACAGTAGGTCCTTGTTGATTATCTATTTTATATATAGTAGTGTGCGTATGTTAATCCCAACCTCCTAATTTATCCTGCCTCCTCCTCCACCTTTCCCCTTTGGTAAACAGAAATTTGTTTTCTAAGTCTGTGAGTCTGTTTGCGTTTTGTAAATCAGTTCATGTCTATCACTTTTTAGATTCCACATATAAGTGATATCATATTTGTCTTTCTCTGTCTGATTTACTTCACTTACTATGATAATCTCTAGGTCCATCCATGTAGCTGCATATGGCACTATTTCATTCTTTTTGATGGCTGAGTTCCATTGTATATACGTACCACATCTTCTTTATCCATTCATCTGTTGATGGACATTTAGGTTGCTCCATGTCTTGGCTATTGTAAATAGTGCTGCAATCAACACTGGGATAATGTATCTTTATGAAGTATAATTTTCTCTGGATATATGCCCAGGTGTGGGACTGCTGGATCATATGGTAGCTCTATATTTAGTTTTATAAGGAACCTCCATGCTATTCTCCATAGTGGCTATACCAATTTACATTCCCACTAATGCTGTAGGAGGGTGTCCTTTTCTCCACACCCTCTCCAGCATTTATTGTTTGTAGACTTTTTGATGATGGCCATTCTGACCGGTGTGAGGTGACACCTCATTGTAGTTTTGATTTGCATTTCTCTAATAATTAGTGATGTTGAGCATCTCTTTATGTGCCTCTTGGCCATCTGTATGTCTTCTTTGGAGAAATGTCTATTTAGGCCCTCTGACCATTTTTTGAATGGTTGCTTTGTTTTTTGTTGTTGAGTTGTATAAGATGTTTGTGTATTTTGGAAATTAAGCCCTTGTCAGTGGTATCATTTTGCAAATATTTTCTCCCATTCAGTAGGTTGTTTGTTTTGTTTATGGTTTCCTTTGCAGCGCAAAAGCTTGTAAGTTTGATTAGGTCCCATTTGTTTAGTTTTGTTTTTATTTCTATTGCCTTGGGAGACTGAGCTAAGAAAACATTGGTATGATTTATGTCAAAGAATGTCTTGCCTATGTTCTCTTCTAGGAATTTTATGGTATCATATCTTATGTTAAAGTCTTTAAGCCATTTTGAGGTTATTTTTGTATATGGTGTGAGGGTGTGTTCTAACTTCATTGATTTACATGCAGCTGTTCAACTTTCTCAGCACCAGATGCTGAAGAGACTTTTTCCCATTGTATACTCTTGCTTCCTTTGTCAAAGATTAATTGGCCATAGCTGTGTGGGTTTTTTTCTGGGCTTTCTGTTCTGTTCCATTGATCTGAATGTCTGTTTTTGTGCCAATACCACAGTTTGCATCACTGTAGCTTTGTAGTAAATATTATCTGAAGTCTGGGAGGGTTATACCTCCTGCTTTGTTCATTTTCCTCAGGATTTCTTTGGCAATACTGGGTCTTTCATGGTTCCATATAAATTTTAGGATTATTTGTTCTGGTTCTGTGAAGAATGTCATGGGTCGTTTGATAAGGATCTCATAAAATCTGTAGATTGCTTTGGGTAGTATGGTAATTTTAACAATATTAATTCTTTCAATCCAAGAGCATGGTATATCTTTCCATTTCTTTGAATCATCTTCAATTTCCTTTTTTAATGTTTTGTAGTTCTCAGCATATGTCTTTCACTTCCTTGGTGAGGCTTATTCCTCAGTCTTTTGTTTTTTATGGATGCAATTTTTTTTTTTTTTTTGCGGTACGCAGGCCTCTCTCTATTGTGGCCTCTCCCGCTGTGGAGCACAGGCTCCGGATGCACAGGCTCAGCGGCCATGGGTCATGGGCCCAGCCGCTGCATGGCATGTGGGATCTTCCTGGACTGGGGCACGAACCCATGTCCCCTGCATTGGCAGGTGGACTCTCAACCACTGCGCCACCAGGGAAGCCCTTTGGATGCAATTTTGAAAGAGATTGTTTGTTTACATCCCCTTTCTGATACTGCATTGTTAGTGTAAAGAAATGCAACCAATTTCTATATGTTAATCTTTTATCCTGCTGCACATCTGAATTCCTTTATCAGTTCTAGTAGTTTTTGTGTGGATTTTTTAGGGTTTTCTAAAAAGTTTGTCATCTGCATATAATGACAATTGTACCTCTTCCCTTCCACTTTGGATACCTTTTATTTCTTTTTCTTGTCTGATTGCTGTGGCTAGGAATTCCAATACTGTATTGAATAGAAGTGGTGAGAGTGGGCATCCTTGTCTTGTTCCAGATTTTTGCAGGAAGGCTTTCAGCTTTTCACCGTTGAGTATTATATTGGTTCCAGGTTTGTCATAAATAGCTTTTATTATGTTGAGATATGTTCACATTATACTCATTTTCCTAAAGGTTTTTTATCATGAATCTATGTTGAATTTTATCAAATGTTTTTTTCTGAGTCTCTTGAGATGATCATGTGGTTTTTGTCCTTTCTTTTATTGATGTGGTGTATCACATCAATTGACTTGCATATGTTGAGCCATCCTTGTGACCCTGGGATGAATCCAACTTGGTCATAGTGTATGATGTTTTTTATATGTTGTTGTATTCGGTTTGCTAATATTTTGCTGAGAATTTTTGCAGCTATCTTCATCAAAGATATTGGCCTGCAATTTTATTGTTTGGTAGTGTCTTTGTCTGGTTTTGGTATCAGGGTGATGATGGCTTCATAGAATGTGTTGGGGAGTGTTCCTTCCTCTTCAGTCTTTTGGTAGAGTTGGAGAAGGATCAGTATAAGTTCTTCTTTGTATGTTAGGTAGAATTCCCCAGTGAAGCCATCTGGTCCTGGACTTTTGTTTGTAGGGAGTTTTTTTATTTTTGTTTTTTTTACAGATTCTATTTCATTTCTAGTTATTGGTCTGCTCAAGTGCTCTATTTCTTCTTGATTCAGTTTTGGTGGGCTCTGTTTCTAGAAAGTTGTCCATTTCTTCTAGGTTGTCCAATTTGTTGGCATATAATTGTTCATAGTATTCTCTTATGGTTTTTTGTATTTCTGCAGTATCAATTGTTATGTCTCTTTTTCATTTCTAGTTTTGTTTATGTGGGTCCTCTCCCTTTTCTCCTTGGTGAGCCTGGCCAGAGGTTTGTAAATTTTGTTTACCCTTTCAAAGGCCAGCTCTTGGTTTTATTTATTTTTTTATTTTTTAAAATCTCATTTATTTCCTCTCTGACTTTATTATTTCCTTCCTTCTGCTGACCTTAGTTTTTGTTTGTTCTTCTTTTTCTAATTCTTTTAAGTGGTGAGTTAGGTTGTTTAATTGAGATTTTACTTTTTTCTTAAAGAAGGCCTGTATCACTATGAACTTCCCTCTAGGAACTGCTTTTGTTGCATACCATAGATTTTGTGTGGTTCTTTTTTCATCATCAGTTGCTTCAAGCTATTTTCTAATTTCTTCTTTGATTTCATCATTGACCCATTTGTTTTTTAGTAGCATGTTGTTTAGTCTCTATGTAATTGTTTATTCTCGTTTCTTTTTTCTATGGTTGATTTCTAATGTCATTCCATTGTGCTCAGAAAAGATGCTTGAAATAATTTCTATAGTCTTCAATTTGTTGAGGCTTGATTTGTGCTCTAGTACGTGGTCCATCCTAGAGAATGTTCCATGTGCACTTGATAAGAATGTACATTCTGACTTTTTTTAAATGTAATTTTCTGAAAATATCAATTAAGTCTAACTGTTCTATTATGTCATTTAGGATCTCTGTTTCCTTATTGATTTTCTGTCTCAAAGATCTGTCCATTGATGTGAGTGGGGTGTTAAAGTATCCTACTATTATTGTATTCCTGTCAGTTTCTCCCTTTATGTCTGTTAGTATTTGGGTGCCCCTTTACTGGGTGCATAATATTGATGAGTGTAATATCCTCTCCGTTTATTGATCCTTTTATTATTGTTTAGTGTCCTTCTTTATAGCCTTTTTTTATTGGAGTATAATTGCTTTACAATGTTGTGTTAGTTTCTGCTGTACAGTGAAGTGAATCAGCTATATGTATATATATATCCCCTCCCTCTTGGACCTCACCCCCATATAGCCTTTGTTTTAAAGTCTATTTTGATTGATATGAGTATTGCAACCCCTGCTTTCTTGTCATTTCTGTTTGCATGAAATATCTTTTTCCATCTCATCACTTTCAATCTATGTGTGTCCTTTGCCCTAGATTGCGTTTCTTTTAGGCAGCATATTGTAAGCTCTTGGGTTTTTTTAATCCAATCTGCTACTCTATATCTTTTGATTGGAGTATTTAGTTCATTGATATTTAAGGTAATTATTGATTGATATGTATTTATTTCCATTTTAAACCTTGTTTTCCTGTTGATTTTGTATTTTTTATTTGATCCTTTCTTTTTCTTTTGCCTTTTATGGTTTAATGATTTTCTTTTGTATTATGCTAGTTTATCTGTCTTATATATAGTACTGTGTATATGTTAATCCCCAATTCCTAATGTATACCTCCCCCCTTTCCCCTATGGTAACCACAAGTTTGTTTTTTATGTCTGTGAGTCAATTTCTGTTTTGTAAATAAGTTCATTTGTATCATATTTTAGATTCCACATATAAGTGATATCATACGGTATTTGTTTTCTGACTTCACAATATGATAATCACTAGTTCCATCTGTATTGCTGCAAATGGCATTATTTCATTCTTTTTATGGCTGAGTAATGTTCTATTATATATGTATATATATATATCACATCTTCTTTGTGCATTCATCTGTCAGTGGACATTTAGGTTGCTTCCATGTCTTGGCTATTGTAAGTAGAGCTGCTATGAACACTGGGGTGCATATATCTTTTCAACTTATTGTTTTGTCTGAATATATACCCAGGAGTGGGATTGCTGGATCATATGGTAATTGTATTTTTAGGTTTTTTGCAAAGCTCCATACTGTTCCCCATAGTGGATGCACCAATTTACATCCCAGCAACAGTATAGGAGGATTCCTTTTTCTCCACACCTTCTCCAACACTTATTATTTATAGACTTTTTTATACTTTATTTTTTTTGTTGGAGTATAGTTGCTTTACAATGTTGTGTTAGTTTCTGCTGTACAACAAAGTGAATCAGCTATGTGTATACATATATTCCCTCTCTCTTGGACCTCCCTCCCACCCTCCCTCCCACCCCCATCTAGGTCATCACAGAGCACTGAGCTGAGCTCCCTGTGCTATACAGCAGGTTCCCACTAGCTATCTGTTTTACACATGGTAGTGTATATATGTCAATCCTAATCTCAGTTCGTCCCATCCTCCCCTTCCTCCCCTGTGTCTACATGTTCGTTCTCTACATCTATATTCTTGCCCTGCAAAGAGGTTCATCTGTATCATTTTTCTAGATTCCACATATATGCGTTAATATACGATATTTGTTTTTTTCCCTTTCTGACTTACTTCACTCTGTATGACAGACTCTAGGTCCATCCACATCTCTACAAATGACCTAATTTTATTCCTTTTTGATGATAGCCATTCTGACCTGTATGAGTTGATACCTCATTGAAGTTTTGATTTGCATTTCTCTAATAGTGATATTGAGCATCTTTTCAGGTCCCTGTTGGCCATCTCTATGTCTTCTTTAGAGAAATGACTATTTAAGGCCTATGCCAATTGTTTGATTGAGATTTTTGTTTTTGTGATATTAAGCTGTGTGAGTTGTTTGTATATTTTGGAAATTAAGCCTTTGTCCATTGCATTGTTTGCGAATATTTTCTCCCATTCTGTAGGTTAACTTTTCATTTTGTTTATGGTTTACTTTGCTGTTTAGAAGCTTTTATGTTTAATTAAGTCTCATTTGTTTTTTTAAATTTCTATTACTCTAGGAGACGGGTCTAAAAAAATATTGCTGTAATTTATGTCAAAGAGTGTCCTGCCTATGTTTTCCTCCAGGAGTTTTATAGTACCCACTCTTATATTTAGGCCTTTATAGCATTTGGAGTTCATTTTTGTATATGGTGTTAGAGAATGTTCCCAGAACCACTTATTGAAGCGGCTGTCTCTTCTCCATTGTGTATTCGTGCCTCCTTTGTCATAGATTAATAGACCATAAGTGTGAGGGTTTATTTCTGGGCATTCTACCCTATTCCATTGATCTATATGTCTGGTTTTGTGCCAGTACCATACTGTTTAGATTTCTGTAACTTTATAGTCTGAAGTCAGGCAGGCTGATTCCTCCAGCTTCATTTTTCTTTCTCAAGTTTATTTTGGCTATTCAGGGTCTTTTGGGTCTCAAATGAATTAAAAGTTTTGTTTTATTCTGGACCTGTGAAAAATGCCAGTTTTATTTTGATAGGGATTGCATTGAATCTGTAGATCACCTTGTTTAGTATGTTCTTTTTAACAATATTGATTCTTTTGAATTCAAGGACATGGTATATCTTTAAATCTGTTTTTGTCATCTTCAGTTTCTTTCATCAGTGTCATAGTTTTCACAGTATAGGTCTTTTGTCTTCTTAGGTAGGTTTTTTCTAGGTATTTTATTCTTTTTGATGTGATGGTAAATGGGATGGTTTCCTTAATTTCTTTTTCTTCTATTTTATTGTTAGTGTATAGAAATGCAACAGACTTCTGTGTATTAACTTTGTATCCTGCAACTTTATCAAATTCATTGTTGAGCTCTAGTAGTGTTCTGATAGCATCTTTAGGATTTTCTATGTATAGTATTGTGTCATCTGCAGTGACAGTTTTACTTCTTTTCCAATTTTTATTTCTTTTATTTCTTGTTCTTCTCTGATTGTCGTGGCTAAAAATTCCAAAACTAGGGCTTCCCTGGTGGCGCAGTGGTTGAGAGTCCGCCTGCCAATGCGGGGGACACGGGTTTGTGCCCCGGTCTGGGAAGATCCCACATGCCGCGGAGCGGCTGGGCCCGTGAGCCATGGACACTGAGCCTGAGCATCCGGAGCCTGTGCTCCACAATGGAAGAGGCCACAACAGTGAGAGGCCCACGTACAGCAAAAAAAAAAAAAAAATTCCAAAACTATGTTGAATAAAAGTGGTGAGAGTGGGCATCCTTGTTTTGTTCCTGATCATAGAAGAAATGTTTTCAGCTTTCCACCATTGAGTATGATGTTAGCTGTGGGTTTGTCATATGTGGCCTTTATTATGTTGATGTATGTATCCTCTATGCCCACTATCTGTAGAGCTTTTATTATAAATGGATGTTGAATGTTATTGAAAGCTTTTTCTACATCTGTTGAGATGATAGTTTTTATTCTTTAATTTGTTAATGTGGTGTATCACGCTGTTTGATTTAGAGATACTGAAAAATCCTTGTATCCCTGGGATAAATCCCACTTGATCATGGTGTATGATCCTTTTAATATATTGTTGGATTTTGTTTGCTAGCATTTTGTTTAGGATTTTTGTATCTATTCATCAATGCTATTGGCATATAATTTTCTATTTTTTTGTTATCTTTGTCTGGTTTCAGTATCAGGGTGATGGTGGCATCATAGAATGAGTTTGGGAGTGTTCCTTCCTTCCTCTGCAATTTTTTGGAATAGTTTCAGAAGGATAGATGTTTACTCTTCTCTAAATGTTTGGTAGAATTCACCTGTGAAGCCATGTGGTCCTGGACTTCCATTTGTTGGAAGGATTTAAATTACTCATTCAATTTCAGTACTGGTAATTGGTCTGTTCATATTTTCTATTTCTTCCTTGTCCATTCTTGGGAGATTACACCTTTCTAAGAACTTGTCCACTTCTAAGTTGTTCATTTTATTGGCATATAGTTTTTCGTAGTAGTCTCTTATGATCATTTGTATTTCTGTGGTGTCCATTGTAACTTCCCCTTTTTCATTTCTAATGTTATTGATTTGAGTCCTCTTCTTTTTTTTCTTGAGTCTGGCTAAATATTTATCAATTTTGTTTATCTTTTCAAAGAACTAACTTTTAGTTTCATTGATCTTTTCTATTGTTGTCTTAGTCTCTATTTCATTTATTTCTGCTCTGATCTTAATGATTTCTTTCCTTCTACTAACTTTGGGTTTTGTTTGTTCTTCTTTCTCTAGTTGATTTAGGGTATAAGTCTAGGCTGTTTATTTGAGATTTTTCTTGTTTCTTGAGGTAAGATTGCATTGCTATAAACTTCCCTCTTAGAACTGTGTTTGCTGCATCCCACAGGTTTTGGATCATTATCCTTTCATTTTCATTTGTCTCTAGGTATTTTGTGATGATGTCTTTGATTTCTTCAGTGATCCATTGGTTGTTTAGTAGCATATTGCTTGGCCTCCACGTGTTTGTGTTCTTTTTCTTTTACATTTTTTTTTCTTGTAGTTCATTTCTAATCTCATAGCATTGTGGTCAGGACATATGCTTGATATGATTTCAATGTTCTTAAATTACTGAGGCCTGCTCTGGGGCCCACAATGTGATCCATTCTGAAGAATGTTCCATGTGCACTTGAAGAATGTGTATTCTGCTGATTTTGGATGGACTGCTCTATAAATATCAATTAAGTGCATCTGGTCTAATGTGTAATTTAAGGCCTGTGTTTCCTTATTGATTTTCTGTCTGGATGATCTGTCAATTGATGGAAGTGGGGTGTTAAAGTCCCCCACTATTATTGTGTTACTGTCAGTTTCTCCTTTTATGGATGTGAGGTACTCCTGTGTTGGGTGCATATATATTTGCAATTGTTATATCTTCTTCTTGGATCAGTCCCTTGATCATTACATAGTGTCCTTCTTTGTCTCTTATAACAATCTTTATTTTAAAGTCTAATTTTGCCTGATATGAGTATTGCTACTACAGCTTTCTTTTGATTTCCATTTTCATGGAACACCTTTTTTCATCCCCTCAGTTTCAGTCTATATGTGTCCCTAGATCTGAATTGGGTCTCTTATGGACAGCATATATACAGGTCTTGTTTTTGTCTCCATTCAGGCAGTCTATGTCCTTTGGTTGGAGCATGGGATCCATTTATGTTTAAGGTAATTATCTATATGTATGTTCTCATCGCCATTTTGTTAATTTTTTGAGGTTTGTTTTTCTAAGCCTTTTTTCTTCCTTTCCTCTTTTGTTTTCTTCTCTTGCGATTTGACGACTAACTTTAGTGTTGTGTTGGATTCCTTTTTCTTTTTTCTATGTATATCTATTGTAGATTTCTGGTTTGTGGTTACTATATGGTTTTGGTATAGCAGTATATAGATAAACAAGATTGTTTTAATTTGCTGTTCTTTTAATTTGTTCTTTCAAATGCATTTCCAATATCCTGCATTTGTGCTCTCCTGTTCTCACAATTGCTGGTTTTGATATCATATTTGTGTGCAGATTACTTCCTACATTTATTGTATGTTTGCCTTTACCAGTGAGCTTTTCCATTCATAATTTTCCTGTTACTAGTTATGGACTTTTCTTTTCCACCTAGGGAAGTTCCTTTAGCATTTGTTATATAGCTGGTCTGGTGGCACTGAATTCTGTTAGCTTTTGCTTGACCTTAAGGCTTTTGATTTCTCTGTTGAATCTGAGTGAGAGCCTTGCTGGGTAGAGTATTCTTGGTTGTAGTATTTTCATTTTCATCAGTTTAAATATATCATGCCACTCCCTTCTGGCCTGCAGAGTGTCTGCTGAGAAATCAGCTGATAACCTTATGGGAGTTCCCTTGTATGTTATTTGTTGCTTTCCCCTTATTGCTTTTAATATTTTTTCTTTATCCTTAATTTTTTTCAATTTGATTACTATGTGTCTTTGTGCTTTCCTCCTTGGGTATATCCTGTCTGGTACTCTCTGCGCTCCCTGGACTTGGGGGACTGTTTCCTTTCCCATGTTAGGTAAGTTTTCATCTATTATCTCTTCCAATATTTTCTCAGGTCCTTTTTCTGTCTCTTCTCCTTCTGGGACCCCTATAATGCAAATGTTGTTGCATTTAATGTTGTCCCAGCTGTCTCTTCTGTCTTCATTTCTTTTCATTCTTTTTTATTTATCCTGTTCGGTGTCAGTGATTTCCACCATTCTGTCTTCCTGGTCACTTATCCAATCTTCTGCCTCAGTTATTCTGCTATTAATTCCTTCTAGTGTATTTTCCATTTCAGCTAATGTATTGTTCATCTCTGTTATTTTGTTCTTTAGTTCTTCTAGCTTTTTCTTAAACATTTCCTGTATCTTCTCGCTCTGTGCCTCCATTATTTTTCCAAGATCTTGGATACTCTTTACTGTCATTACTCTGAATTCTTTTTCAGGTAGATTGCCTACCTCCACTTCACTTAGGTGTTCTTCTGGGGTTTTATCTTTTTCCTTCATATGCGACATATTCCTCTGCCATCTCATTTTGTCTAACTTTCTGAGATTGTGGTTTCACTTCCACAGGCTGCAGGGTTGTAGTTCTTGCTTCTGCTGTCTGTCCCCTGGTGGATGATGCTGTCTAAGAGGCTTGTGCAAGCTTCCTCATGGGAGGGTCTGGTACCTGCCCACTGGTGAGTGGAACTGGGTTTTGTCCCTCTAGTGGGCAGGGCCGTGTCATGGGGTATGTTTATCAGGCAGCTCTGTGTTCAGGAAGACTTTAAGCAGCCTGTCTGCTGATGGGTGGGGTTGTGTTCCTGCCCTGTTGGTTTTTTTGACTGAGGAGTCCCAGCACTAGAGTCTACAGGCTGTTGGGTGAGGCCAGGTGTTGGTGAGAAAATGGCAGCCTCCAAGAGGGCTCACGCCAATGAGTACACCCCAAAGCTATTGCTGCCAGTGTCCTTGTCCCTGCAATGAGCCCCAGCTACCCCCTGCCTCCGCAGAAGATCCTCCAATACTAGCAGGTAAGTCTGGCCTAGTCTTTTATGGAATCACCACTTTTTTCCCTGGGTCCTAGTGTGCACAAGACCCTGTGTGTTATAATAATTATTATTATTAAATTTAATTTTATTTATTTTTGGCTGTGTTGTGTCTTTGTTGCTGTGTGCAGACTTTCTCTAGTTGCAGTGAGCAGGGGCTACTCTTCATTGCAGTGTGTTGGCTGCTCACTGCAGTGGCGTCTCTTGCTGTGGAGCACGGGCTCTAGGCAGGCAGACTTCAGTAGTTGTGGCACGTGGGCTCAGTACCTGTGGCTTGTGGGCTGTAGAGCACAGGCTCAGTAGTTGTGGCACATGGGCTTAGTTGCTCCGTGGCACATGGTATCTTCCTGGACCAGGGATTGAACCTGTGTCCCTTGCATTGGCAGATGGATTCTCAACCACTGTGCCACCAGGGAATTCCCTATAATAATTATTATAATATAATTATTATATATAATTATTCTTCAGTTTGTAGGTTGCCCACCTGGGGGTATGATATTTGATTATATCATGAGTCCACCCCTCCTACCCATCTCATTGTGGTTGCTTCTTTATGTCTTTAGTTGTAGAAGATCTTTTCTGGTAGGTTCCAGTCTGTTTCATCAGTGGTTGTTCTGCAGTTAGCTGTGATTTTGGTGTGTCCGTGAGAGGAGGTGAGCTCAGGGTCTTTCTACTCTGCCATCATGGCTGCTCTCCCTGATATCTTTTTTTTTTTTTAATGTAGGCATTTATTCCAATAAATTTCCCTCTTAGTACTGCTTTGCTGAATCCCATAGTTCATTGTGTTTTCATTTTAATTTATCTTGAGATATTTTTTAAATTCTCTTTTTATTTCCCATTTGATCCAGTGGTTGTTCAAGAGTATGTTGTTTAATTTCTACGTATTTGTAAATTTTCCCTTTTTTTTTTTTTAATAAGAAAAGAGTTTATTTGGGGTATAAATAATTGCAATTCAGAAGGCACAGATTCAGGTAACCCTGAAAGAGTGTTCTGGGGAAGAGAAATAATCAGGGGCTTATAAAGACAAAAAGCCACGAGGTTGTTCAAAGTTGCCTGGTGAGAATTGTGTTTGTCTCCCATGTGAGTCAGGAAATATTTGTCCTTAAGAATCACAAGTTATTTTAGGGTAGGGGTCTGATAAGTATTTAGGCTGTTCCAAGGTATTTTAGAGTAAGGGTCCAATAAGTATCTTGAGTTTCTGGCAGATGTTTTGGATGACATCATCAGGACAGTAAGTGGTCAAAAGGTCAGATCCATCCAGGCTGAGACATATATAAGTCACACATTATTAATGCCCTCCTGGCTCCATTTTAGAGATCCTTTTAGCAACACCAATTCCATTTTTATTTTCCTTCCACAGTCCTTTTTTACCTCTGCCCCATTTTTTATTGTCCCAGCATAGCCTTCATGGTAAGTCGTTTCAGAGATGTCCAAAAATCAACGTAGAATCCTTTGTTCCCCTGGCATTTTGTTATACCAGCAATGATAATCCCCTGTTTTGGGTTAATCCTATGGTTTCCATCGTTCTCATACCCATGATGGTTGATTGTACTCATTTAAAATCATGCTAACTAAATTCAACCAGGCTTAAATTAGTTAGCAATCTTTTCTTCATTATTTTCCCTAGAGTCTATTGTAAATAATTTTCACATTCCTCAAATTCCTAGTATGTCTTCTACATCAAAACCCAGAGGCTATTTCACTGAAAAGGTTTAAGTCATTAATAAGCTTGATTGACTTCCTCTCTTTTCTAATCTGAAAAGTTTACCTTATTTCCTCCTATACACTTCTTCAATTTTGTCACAAAGAAATACCCTGCTCCCATTTTCAAAACTAATCCCTTCACCTGTCCTAACAACCCCATTTTCACCTGCCTCTTCTCCCTCCTTATTTATAAGGTATCTCTTGAATCTCAAGTAAATTCTTCCCTAATGGCTTGATTCCAAGCCACTTCACTGCCCTAGTTTTACTCTGCCTGAATGGTATTCCTAGGTCTCCCTCACAGGCTTTACTCAATCATTTTGATTCTTAAATGAGGGATTTCTTAGGAGATTTCTTTTGTGTTATCATCTCTCCAAATTCCCCACCTTGGTGTCTTCACATCTAGACACTCTATTTTATGTTCTTCTGCGTAAACTGCCATGGCGTTTACATTGAGCTTTGTTAAGGAAAGCAACTCTGCTACTGTCACCAAACCAGCCTGAACTAGGAGAAATGGAGAGCCTGAAGTACCATCAACATGAGGTAGCTTCATATCTCTCAAACTGTAGGCTGGCCCCACTTTCTGCATAGCTTCAGAAAGCCTGGTTTCAGACCAATACTTTTACAACCAGAGCATAATACTTGATAAAAATCCTCAAATTCTTACTGGTTTATGGTTAACCACAGGGAAAGTCCCACCATGCAGTTAGTTGGAAAAATATTTTACAATAATTATCTAGAGAAGTTCGTTTGAAATGATAATGGCCTAGGTTAGACAATCTTGGAGTATTTTATTAAAAATTCTTGAGGCTAAGATGGTCCTTTAGCTATTCTTGCTTGAAGTTTGTTCCCAGGTGAAAATGCCTTGGGTCACTTCCCAAGAGACCTTGATTGTCCACTTGAGCTGACCAACAATGAGAAGATATCTCATTCTAAAGCTAGTTCCTCAGGAGTCTTCTCTTTCTGTGGAACAAGCCAGGTTTCTGTCCTTCCCCAGTCACCCCTGAGGTCCACTCAACTTCTCATCTTCCAGGAAGCCATTCAGAACGAAGTAAGGTTTTCTTCCTCTTTGGAGAAAATTTCTTAAAAATGGAAGAGTGTGAAGTAAGGGAATAGGGCTCTAAAAGTCAAATGAAAGAACCACAGCCCTCTCTTATGGAATAAGGAATGAATATTCCATAAAAACACTAAATTATATTACAAAAATAGTGCCATGGCTCTAAGGAAAGAATAGAACTGCTTTCTACCTCTTACCTTCAGCAAGCCTGTTATGTGCCTTTAAGTTTTTCTTCCTTGTAATATTGTAGATGCAGTTAAACAACATGGTTTCTCAGATTTCCTCTAGAGCTAATATAATACATAAATTTACTCAGTAGTAAAATATTCTAATATTATAATGCAATATATATTTTTAAAATCTACTTATTTATTTATTAATTATTTTTGGTTGCATTGGGTCTTCATTGCTCTGCATGGGCTTTGTCTAGTTGCAGCAAGTGGGGCCTACTCTTTGTTGCGGTGCGTGGGCTTCTCATTGTGGTGGCTTCTCTTGTTGTGAAGCACGGACTCTATGCGAGTGAGCTTCAGTAGTTCTGACAGGCGGACTCAGTAGTTGTGGCTCATGGGCTCTATAGCACAGTCTCAGTAGTTGTGGCACACAGGCTTAGCTGCTCCACGGCATGTGGGATCTTCCCGGATCAGGGCTCAAACCCATGTCCCCTGCATTGGCAGGCGGATTCTTAACCACTGATCTACCAGGGAAGTCCTGCAGCTTTGATTCCACCTGTCAGGCTCTCTTCAATTCTCTGAACCCCTTGCATTATTCCAGAAAGTCCCAGTTTTGCCATAACATGGAGATTTGATTTCTCTTATGAGCAAAAATCCTGTAAGTAGGAAAATAAGCACCAAATTCCAGCAGAGTCAACTTCACAGAGAGCAAAGGGGTTCAGAAACCACCTTTCGCAGAAAGGAGCTCCAGAGCCCGAACCGGCCACTGTCTCTAGAAAGTTCTCCCCCTGCATCCCTCACCGCCGGCCGGCCAATTTTCCCATTTTCTTGATGTTATTGATTTCTAGTTTCATTCTATTGTGGTAAAAAAAAATAGCTGGTATGACTTAGATCTTAAATTTACTAAGACTTGTTTTGTTAACTAACATGTGATCTATCTTGGAGAATGTTCCATGTGTGCTTGCTGTTGGGTGGAAAGTTCTGTATCAGTTAGGTCCATTTTGTCTATAGTATTGTTCAAGTCAGCTGTTTATTGATTTTCTTTCTGGATGTTCTATGCATTATTGAAAGTGAGACTTATTAAAGTCTCCTATTATTATTGTATTTTTATCAATTTCCCCTTTCATATCTGTCAGTATTTCCTTTATGTACTTAGGTGCCCTGTTGGGTGCATATATATATTGCACCCAACATTGGGTGCATATATATATTGCACCCAACAATTGTTCTATCTTCTTGTTGAATTGACTCTTTATCATTACATGATACATTCTTTGTCTCTAGAGACACTTTTTGAGTTAAAGTCCATTTTGTTTGATATGTTTATAGCCACTTCTGCTTTCTTTGAATTGCTGTAAGAAAGGGATATATTACATTTCTAACATCCCTTCATTTTCCAGCCTGTCCACTTCTTTCTTGTAGATAGCACATAGTCTTGGTTTTTCATCCATTCATCCACTCTATATCTTTTGACTGGGAAGCTTAATCAACTTACATTTAAAATAATTATTTATAGAAAAGGACTTCCTATTACCATTTTGTTAACTGATTTATTTGTCTTATAGTTCTCTTGTCCTTTTTTTTCTCTCCAACTGTCTTTGTGTTTTGTTGTTGTTGCTATTATTTGTATTGACTCCTTTCTCCTTTTCTTTTGTGTAACTTCTCTAAGTATTCTCTGTGTGGATAACTTGGGGCTTATATAAAATATAGTTGTAACAGTCTATTTAAGGTGATAACAACTCCACTTACAAACAAATCTACACTTTCATCTCTCCTTCCCCATTATATGGTCATGTCACAATATACTTCTATTTATATTGTGTATCCAATAACATGATTTAGTTTTAGTTATTTTTAATACTTTTGTCTTTCAACTTTTTACTAGAATGAAAAATGATTTATCCACCACTGAAATAGTAATATGGAATTCTTTTTTGTCTGTATATTTACCTTTACTAATGAGTTTCATAATTTCTTAAGCTCTTATGTGGCTGCTTAATATCCTTCAACTTTTGTTTAGCTGAGAAAGTATTTTTCTCCCCTTCATTTTTGAAGGATAGGTTTATCAGGTATAGTATTCATGGTTAGCAGGGTTTGTTTGTTTGTTTGTTTTTCAGCATTTTGAATATATCATGCAACTCCCTTCTAGACAGCAAGATTTCTGATGAAAAATCTGCTTATAGTCTTACAGGGCTTCCCTTGTATGTAACGTCACCTTTCTCTTGCGGTTTCAAAATTCTGTCTTTAACTTTTGACAATTTGATTATAATGTGTCTTTTTCATTTTATTTGGTGTCTTTTGTGCTTCAGGGACCTTGGTGGCTATTTCTTTCCCTAGGTTTGGGAAGTTTTCAGCTATTATTTCTTTGTATAAACTTTCTTCCCCTTTCTCTCCTCTCCTCCTGGGACTCTCATAATGAATATTCTATATGCTCTCTCTTTCTTTCTTTCTTTCTTTTTTGCCCCTCTGATTGCCAGTGGCCTTTTAGTTTGTCAGTGCTTTCTTCTGCTTGATCTATTCTGTTCTGAAGCCCATATAAATTTTTTTCAGTTCAGTTATTGTATTCTTCAGCTCTGTGATTTCTGCTTGGTACTTTTAAAAATTTCCTCTTTGTTGACATTCTCACTTTGTTCATGCTTTGCTCTCCTGACCTAGGTGAGGATCTTTATGACCATTATTCTGAATTCCCTGTCAGGAAAATCACAGATCTCCATTTTATTAGGGTCAGTTTCTGGAGACTTATCTTGTTCTTTTATTCGGAACATATTTCCTTCTTTCTTCATTTCCCTTGACTCTCTATGTTGGTGTCTGCACATTAGATAAAACACCCACCTCTCTCTGTCTTCTTGGACTGGCCTCATAGTATAGGAAATAAACCTCACCAATCATCCTGGTCAGAGATTCTGGGTGCTCTCAAACCTCTGTGCTTGTCCAAACTGCCATCTTTGTTCTTAGTGTCCCCCAGGAGAATAAAGTATGCCAAGTCCTCAGTGCCTCAAGAAGGCAAGAAAGAAGCCAGCAGCTCAAATAACAGCTAGAAAAGTTGGGGCGCTAGATGAGTAAACCAATTCCTTCTCTCCTTAGTGAGAATTTGGAAGCTGGAGTTTATCACTCACTAGCTCTGCAGTGAACTTGGGAGAGGAACTGTGGCAAATCTCCACACCCTCATTCAGACCAACCACCCTTTCGAATGGCCTGCTTTGCTCTCTGTTGCCCCCAGGGTCTTAGCAAATGTTGGGTCATGTTAGGTCTCATAGACATGTGGGTTAGAAGCCAGTCGCTTGGGTAGCAGCTGGAAAGTGGGGGGCTTGATGTGAAGTCCACCTCCTTCTAGAGAGAAGCTGAGGACTTGATTTTATCACTGTAGCAGGCTGAGGGTAGGAGCTGCAGGAAGTGTCTGCACACCTGTTCAAACTCCCAAGAGACTAGTCATTGCCTGTCCTGTCAGCTCCCAGAGACAGGCAAGTTAGATGCCAGACCCTCAGGCAGCAGCTGGAAAAGTCAGAGCACTAGTTTGCAGTCTAACCCTTTCTAAAGAGATGCTGAGAGCTAGGTGTTACTGGAGTGAGCTGAGAGGAGGGGGAGGAGTCATGGGGAGAGCATGCAGGGACATTAAAAATTGTTGCTTTCTCTGTAGACCCTGGGGGAGAAGTACAGGCTGGGCCCCATCACCTCCCAGACAGGCAAGTTAGACCCTCTGATAGCAGCTGGAAAAATCATGACACTTGTTGTGTAGTTCAACTCCTTCCAGGGAGAAGCTGGAGGCTTGTTTTTTTCACTGGAGTGAGCTAAGGGGAAAAGCCACAGGAAGTGCCCACATGCCCACTTAAGCTCTGAGAGGACTAATTGCCTACCCCATTATCTACCAGATGCAGGCTAGTTAGAAGGCAAATCCTCAGGCAGCAGCTGGAAAAGTCACTGCCAGATGTGCAGTCAAACCCTTTCCAGGGAGCAGCTGGGAGCTGAACTTTATTGCCTGCTCACTCAGCTCCTAGCCAAGGGGAATGAGCTGGGCAAGTGCTTGTACAAGTTCAAAACTGCCTCATAGTTCCTTGAGGTCCCAGGGAACTAGCAAATGCCAGGACCTATCAGCTTCTAGAGATGGGTGAGTTAGAAGCTAGTCCTTCAGGTAGCAGCCATAAAAATTGTGATGTTGGATGTTTGTTTGGCCCAAAGCCTTCACTCCTCAGGTTGAAGAAGGTAGTTGAGGGTTTCCTCCCATTTGCCAATTGCATGGCACATTGCTGGGGTGGGGTTTATAGTGAGAGGGTATCAGCATTTCCTACCTTTTTCAATGTGGGTATTTTCTTAGTCCCCCAGTGTGTAGGAGTCTTTCTAGCTTCTGGATTTTTCTCAGAAGTACTGATACATGTGAAGCAGTTTATTGAATCTATGGGTGGAAGATCTTTTGCCTATTCAGATATTCCTTCCAATGCACACCCTGATCTCTTCAGAGCATCTTGAGACTGGATTTCTAAAGAAAACATTGTGTCCATCAGCAATTCTAATGCAGCTAGTACATATTTACTAACTATGTAGAAGATACTGTGCTGAGTGTTGTGAGGGAAGCAGAGATGAACCAAGTAAGGCCGGTGACCTCAAGAAACCATGTAGCAAGACAGACACATTAAAAACAAACAAAGGTAGATCACATTAAGGTCGCTAAGACAAAGACTTTGAAAGTTTTAGAAAAATGTATCTCATCTTTTTTGAGAAATCCCCGAAGAATTTATTCGGAAGAGGGGAATGTTTGAGTTGAAGCAAGAGGCAAGAGGTCTAACTTGCAACTTTTAACCACTTACTGATAGCAAGTTGCTGCAGCCCAGGTGGGCAAGGGAATGGAGCACGTCACCATCAAAACCATAGCCAGATTAAGGATCCAACTGTAGCTCTATCCCTGAGCATGTCACTGTGTGCAGGGTGATGCGTGAAAGTTTCACTTCACTACATTTGTTATCCCCTATAATATGGAACTTCAGAGAGCTGTAGAATGTGTACATTTAATTTAGACATCTAGAGTAGAGCTGTCCAATAGAATTTTCTGTGATGATAGAAATGTTCTTAATCTGCACTGTCCAATATCAGAGCCACTAGCCATATGTGGCTAGAAGGAGGAAATAAAATCTAAATTTGTTTTAATAACCAGTGTGGCTAACAGCCATCACATTGGTCAGTGCAGGTCTAGAACTTTGGGTTGTTCTTAGTGAACTAGTCACAAAATAATGTATGGCCAGCATTTATTGTATAGTTCAGAAAATCAAATTAGTAGAATCATGGTCTTTTGGGATCATGTTGATCTACCTAGAGTGAGATAGGACTTCACTTCTGTCTCCATCATCTTTCCATAACTGACACATTAACTAACTTCATGTGATTAAACAAATATTTATTGAGCATCCATTAACATGAACAGAATGAAACCTTTCCAAGACATGTTCCAAGAACATGAAACACCTGCACTTTTCTAAAAACTTCACAACTCATTTTGAAAAACCTGTGTAAGATTCGGAAATGGGGTACTGGAAGAAAGAAACCTCCAAATAAAGCAGCTTTAAAAAATGCTTAACTAAGAGAAATCTGGGTTGGAAGTCCACAGCTGATACGACTAAATGATGATTTCAGGATACAAGTGCCTTCTTCCTTATTGTTCCACTAGGGTTGCCCTCAGGCACATGGCATTCCAGATGGGGAGGGAGAAGAGCTAGGGAAAGCAGCCCATTCTTTTAACAGGCAGGCACACATCACTATTATTCACATCTCTTTGGCCAGAACTTGGTTAAATGGCCCCACCTAGTTACAAGGGAATCTGGCAAGTAGTTAATCTAACTAACTCCCCCACCCCATGGTAAATATAACAAGCTGAGGTATGGGGTTCTATTGCTAAAGGAAGAAGGGGAGAAAGAATTGATATAGTCGTAGTCTTTACCAAGAAAACACAAAAAAAACCCAGAAATATTCTGGATTCCATGATAATGCAAATTGGAGATATAAAAGAGCACAACAAAAAATCATTTTTACACATCATTCACACCACACACACACACACACACACACACACAAAAACAAATGAAAAAATTAGAATTTTTTCTTTACCAATCTAAATATTTAAGTCCTTTATTTAAAGCAACAAATGTGCACTTGTACCCACTAAAAATTCATCATATCAGACACAGAATCAGAAATTTTTACTTTAAAACATTTGACAAGTATTGTTATTGGACAATCATTTATTTAAAATAATATACTAAATACAAAAATAAATCAAGTATTGCTTCTATTTTTCAAGTGTCAAAGTCTTTGCCATAGAAAATAGAAAGAACCTTTTATAAACTAAAAATTACATTTAAGCTCCATCAAGTTTAATAACTGCACACGATTTCCTTTTATGTTTGTGCTTTACAAATTTCCAAACTACTTCTTTGCAAGGTACAGGTTCACAACAAGAATGTATGCATACAACCATATACACACATTTTTACATAGGAATGTTTCTCATTAAATATACATATAGAGAACCTAAAACAGATAGTACTGTGGCCTAAAAGCCAACCCACTGGGCCACATGTGCCACTATACAGCAACAGGTGTAGATGCAGAAGCATTATTTGACATTCAAATGAGCGCTCCAGTTATCAAAGACGATGACATCTGAGTAAGGGCTACTCAGTTTAATGTTTCTAGACAAGACATTAGTTCTTAATCTATATTAAATCATTAGTTCAACAGCCTTATTCAAAAAAACAGAGTGAACGTCAAATATTTCACAATACATTAAGCTGAGGATAAACATCATTGTCATATGTACACACTTTTATTTTAAAAAGGTAAAGGAATACTTATTAATCTTAGAGCAAATACTCAAAATTAAAGATCATTCCCAAATTGGTCTGTGGTTTTACTTTATAATCACTGGGACATTCAATTCCTTATCAATCAGAGAGATAAATGCTGAATTTCTCTTCCCCGGTATATGCACTCAAGCCTCACAGCACAGACATGTATAAATCATGGTTCAAGGTGAATATTTATAATGCTTTACCACCCACAGGGTGTCAATCTCACTACACTAACCAGATGTGGAAAAGACTCTCACTTCTGATCAGTTCCTGAATTTCCATATGATTAATCACAATAGAGAACTTTAAATTACATTAGTAATTTATTAGTATAAATACATATTGAGCATTTTAAATTCTACCAACTAGAAAAGTGCTAAATCACAAAATTTGCTTTTTCTCTATTTAGGAAAAAGAATCTAGCCTTACATCCTTATTCAGAAATTGCATGAAGTTTTCAGAAATTCCAAATATAATGATTGAAAATTTATAAGCAATTGAACTGTGAAAATACTAATTTATTGAAATTGATGTTTTACAATAAATTTCATTAAAAGGGAGCTTGAAGAGCTTGTGAAATCTCAATTATAAGCAAGTAGTAAACACCAAAGGAGCAGATATCTTACATTGACCAAAATGTACCAAAATGCTATAATATTTAGAAAATTTTAATTAGCATGCTAAAATATTTTCAAAAGCTTATTTCATTTCACTAAAAGTCACAGGCAAGCAGAGACTACAATAATACAGGAAAATGAAATTCAACAATATAATTGTACCAGTAAAGAACACCAAAATCTAAGAGGTAGTCAAAAGAAGTAACCCTGATAAAATATCCTGACAGATGCTCCTTAATCTCAGAGACCCAAATATAGTATGAAATTCTTATATTTTCAGTGATTAGAAAACATTTATTGGTATAGAATATAAAAACCAAGTATCTAAGTGAATAATACTGTAAATGGAACAATACTCATATTTGCAAAAAAAAAGCTAAGAATAAAATCTAGAACAGATGTCTACAGCCTGCAGGCCAAATCTGGCCTACTGCCAGTTTCTGCAAACAAAGTTTTACTGAAATATAACTATACCCATTTAATTTACATATTGTATATGGCTCCTGATTTTATACTTACAGCTGAGTTGAGTACTTGCGATAGATCATATGGCCCACAAAACCTAAAATACTTACTTACTAAAACATTGACCATCTGTCCCTTTACAGAAAGTTTGCTGACCCGTGGTCTAGACATATGCTGATAGGTATGTAGTTCTGAATAGCACTGGAAAGATTATGTCACAACATAAGGTATTCAACCATAAGGAATGTAAGATACTAGTTACATCATAATTCAATTACTTTTCATATCTGAAATCGTCCTAACATTTTTCTTTTTTTCATTTTTGTGGTCTAACATCAATGAGTGTTTCCAAGTTATTATAAAAAGATTTAGTACTACACTGTCCAAGAAGTTTCTGCAATGATGAAAGTATTTTATATCTGCACTGTCCAATACTGTAGCCACTAGCCACATATGGCTATTGAGCATCTGAAATGTGGCTAGTGCAACCAAAGAACTGAATTTTTAATTTTAATTAAATTGCCAATGTGACTTTTGGCTACATTATTGGACAGCACAGATTTAACTCAACTAAATTAAAATTCCAAAGTGTGACTCTTAAAAATGACCAAAAATAATAGAGTAATGCCTTTGAAAAAAGGAGATTTGGGCAGAAATGAACTGAATACCATAAACTCAACCCAAGACAAATTCCTTAATTAGTAAGCAAGATAAAAGTGATTCCAGGGCTTCCCTGGTGGCGCAGTGGTTGAGAGTCTGCCTGCCAATGCAGGGGACACGGGTTCGTGCACCCCGGTCCGGGAATATCCCACATGCCGCGGAGCGGCTGGGCCCATGAGCCTGCGCTTCCGGAGGCTGTGCTCCGCAACGGGAAAGGCCACAACAGTGAAAGGCCCGCGTACCGCAAAAAAAAAAAAAAAAAAAAAAAAGTGATTCCAAATTGTTCCTCTACTTCACTATCTCTTTTCAGTGAAGAGGCAAAACTACTAATGCATCTTTTTTTTTTTTTTTTTTTTAGCAGAAACCTTGATAATTTTATGCTTAAAAGTAATAATAGGGCTTCCCTGGTGGCGCAGTGGTTGAGAGTCTGCCTGCCGATGCAGGGGACACGGGTTCGTGCCCCGGTCCGGGAAGATCCCACATGCTGCGGAGTGGAAAGGCCCGTGAGCCATGGCTGCTGAGCCTGCGCGTCCGGAGCCTGTGCTCCGCAACGGGAGAGGCCCGCGTACCACAAAAAAAAAAAAAAAAAAGTAATAATAATTGTAATCTTCATTAATTATATTAAAATAGTGTGGGCGTTTCACACGAAGTATATTTTTTAGCTTGCTTCCCATCAGAAAGTCATCTCTTAAAGTCAGTTCATTTCTATACCCTTAACATTTCAACCATGCTGTACAGAAGCCTTAGTTTATAGTAGGTACATATGAGAACTGTGACCTCTTCTAAATCTGCAAAATTGCCAAGTAGTCACTTCTTTGGAGAAGTCATTTTAATAGTCCAATCTTCCAAATGTTATGTCTTCCATTACATGATAAAATATACCCATTCAGCAACAGAATTAGAGGACGGAGGTAACGCCTTGTGTAGGTCAAGTCAAAAAATATAACTCTTGTATAGTTCTCCACGTGCCTACCTCACAACTGTTTTTTTTTTCACAACTATTTTTATACCAAAACACTAAAATAGATGTATTTTTAGATTACGTATTACCGATTACACATTGCAAATTAGTTACTGGTCCAACCGAAAACATTAAACTAAAATATACAAAGTCAATTTGAAATAATATAATACTCTCAAAAGACAAATGTTTGAGATTTTTGCCTTATTATATCTTCCATTTATTCACACATGCTTCCCCAGATAGCTAATTTCACATTCTGTTTTCAAAATCAGCTGGCAAGACTAATTTTATGCATTTTGATTTTAAAATAGCTGATATCCAGAATCATACACTTCTTTTCCAACCTGGTAGTTAGTTGAAAGATACAAAATATTTTAAGGGCACTTCTGTTTATGTGTTCTTTTGCAGTTTAATCAGATGTCGTAGCAGGAACTTTAACAGAGAGATTTCTTCTGGTGCTGGTGATGTGCCGCTGCTGTGCTAGGAAAGACCGGGCAGGAGCACAAGCCCCCGTGTCTCTGTAAGCACCACTGCCGCTCACGAGTCTAGATTCCATCCCTAATTTCTGGAATGCTAGACTCTGAACAAAAATAAACAAATAACATGACTATGTAGAGTTTGCAAAGTTCTTTCCACATATACAAAGTCATTTAATCCTCAGAACAATTCTATATAGCTGGTGTCTTCCTCATTGTTATAGAAAAATTAAGGGTTCAGGAGCTACACTCCACGTGATAATGCCAGTAAGAAAGGGGAAAATAAAGGCATAAATCCCTGTTTCTCTATTTTGACCCATTAAATTTGAAATTGTTAAAAACAGTAGCTTAAAATAATGCTCCAGAATTAAGCTTAATTTTAACAATAGAAAAAAAGTCCCAAGGCAAATTTTTGTGTTGGGGCCATTACTCCAGCCATTATGAGCAGACACAGCACAAGAGAAAAGCTTAGGATCAATGGTTCTTGAAGTGTGGTCCCTGGATTAACGTTTGCACAACTGGGAATTTAAAAGTGCAAATTATACCTGTGGATTCTACCCAGACCTACTGAATAAAAAGCTCTGCAGGTAAGTCCAATAGTTTGTGTTTTAACAAGTCTTCTGTTGAATGCTAAAGTTTGAGAATCACAGAATAGTTCAAATTTACTATGGTCTAGCTATATATCAGTACATGACAAATTACCGTAGTTGTGGCTATTGGGTTTCTTACTAAGGGAAGAAGTCACTACTCCTCTCTCACTAGATCACATAAAGCGATTTTACTGAACTTAGCTTCACTGGTAACTAGTACAATAGACAACAATATTGTAAATGCTCAAAAAATATGGGTTGAAAAATGATTAAATAATGCATTATTTGGCTCTAATATCTTTGATGATTTATGTATCAAGAGGCCACAGAACAACAAGGAAAATAATATATTGTCCCTAATCTTAACCAGGATGGCTAACCCATGAAGGAAGGTTCTTGGGACACCTCACACAATCTCCTTCAAGGTCTTGCTAAATTAAGCCAGATTTCACCAAATAGAGAAGGGAGGGAGAAAACACAGACAAAAAGTATGATGACATGAAAGAAAAAGGCATGTTTGAGGATGGAGAACCAGCTCTTCATGGTGAAGCACAGGCTTCACACGTGGAGAGTCTATAAACTGATATTCTCTCATACTAAATAAATGGCAGCTAAGGTAGATAATGGCTGTGTTATTATCTATGCTAGCTGATTAGAATACTCAAAAGAACCATATACATCAGGAAATGCTACTCTTGAAAACATCCCACCATACTAAGGATGACAAAATAAAATATACCAAATTATTTTATACTATTTTCTCTGTTAGGACAGATAGACAATTCTTAAAGAGCAGTCTCTGGATAAAAAAAAGAAAATACAACAAAGGATACACTGAGAGGCTTTAGGGATGTTAAAATACATGCTGAGTACTAGAAGCAATTAATTTTGTATTATACAGATATTCGTATTTCTACAGAAACACTTTATGAAGCACAAATTAAATGTTTTAGCTCAAATAAGGCGATTTTAAAAATGTTTAAGAACTGTATGAGTGCTTCATGTGCATTAACTTAAAGGTTGGTGAGTCATGAAATCAATTTAGTGGTTTTCAAAGTCAAAATCAACTAAAAATATTAAAATATAAAGTAAATTTGGATTATGATCAACATTTTAAAAAAATGAGAGAATATAGTAGAAAACACCTGAGTGCAACACACACAGTCAAGGTAACTTTGTTCAGTTATACATAAACATGAACACATACTAATTTGTAGTATAAAGTATATTTCCTTCTGTGGTTCATGGTCAAATTGTTTGATAAACACTGTTCTAAACATCGATTCACTGGCTAAATTTCAACTCACCTTATTATACCAGGCAGAAACAATGAGTTTTTCTTCATAATCACGGAATTTTGCTACTTTACACTCACTCTGGAAAAAGATATGAGGACTATTAAAATCCCAGAAACAAACCCAAATTACTGAAAATGGAATATTTTTTTCACTATGCCCATGATCAAGAGAATGTGAAGAATGCATTGTGAGGCACAGAAAGTATACAAATTGTAAAGCTGAATCATGGGAAATGCATGCCCAGCACCTTTAGGAAAGAATAAGATTGTGACTAATAAATCTTTATTTTAGGAATTGTACTAGTAGAACAGATATTAAACAATAACAAACAAGAAACGAGTGATTCTTATGCTACTGTCCCCTATATCTAGAGAAAAAAGTAACAACTGGCTTAGGTGACAAAACAAAGCTGCACCTGCGGAGAGTCGAAACTAAGGAGAAAAAGGATGTAGGGAAAAATACCCCAGAAAATCCTTTAAAATTTCCTGTAAAGCTTAGCAAGAATTGTTCTGTCTCAGTCCTTGGTGACTGTATGCTACACTGCCCAGGGCCCTATCTGCGTGCCACCCTAGAGACTGACGTTCATTTCTTAATTACTCTAATACAGCTGATTTTGTACATGTTGTGGAGCGCCAGATATAGCTGGCATCTAAAACATATGAATGTTCCTACAGCAAGATGCTCATGGTGCGAAAAGCATACAGGAAACAAAGGAGGTAAGATGCCCATCTTCTCGCTCACATCCACTCCAGACAGACTGCCCGAGAAGGATGCAGACAGAATAACCTCTGCTATAAACATTAGTTTTCTCCTTTTTACTGTTTGCAGTGTGTGTACAGATAACTACACATAAATCAAAGGCCCATATGCTGTGACTTTGAAGATTTTCCTCACAGCCCTATATTAGAGGCACCATTTTGTCATCACACTTGTAAAGGAGCTACATTTCAAGTATCAACACTGGTGCACATTCTCATTGGCTTTCACTGGGAAGTGACTATTCAAAGCAACTTAGAGTTCATAGATTATTCAGTTCAAGTCCCATTATTTTACAGATGAGGAGACTGAGGACCAAACAGGAGTGACAACTTTAAGACAAGTTAACAGTAAAGCTGTAACCTTGGCTTCTGATTGATGTGATATTTAATGCCGTGGGGGTACAGAGATATGATACAGCCTCTGCCCTCAAGACACTCTGACATATGCCATAAAGAAAAATGCTATTGTGGGATGAATTCATGAGTTCAAAGTACATGGAGTCACTATAAAGAGACAACTCACTTTGCCTAAGATATACAAGGAGAGCTTTATAAATGGGAGATACTGCAGCTGGATCCTGAAGAATGAATAGTATTTCTTCAGAGAGACACTTCTATCCAGTGATTTTTTACAACACTTGACATGGCCTGGACAAGCACTTGCAGCAAGTGCACCACAGGCTGGTGTGTACTCTGTATATTAAGGCCTTTAAAGCTTTAAATAAATTATTTCCACCACAGTCTCTATCTACTGGCTCAGAAATAATATGAGTAAATGAATATAGTGTATTTCCCTGAAATAAAATGAAGAAAATGGTAAATGAATATAGTGTATTTCCCTGAAACATAACCTTCCTAGTTGATTTATTGGGAGAAGAAAAGTAAAAGAAGAATCTGGTTAACTGAGTGTAGTACCTTTTTAAAAAGGTGAGCTTTGTGTTTTTGTTTTTTTTTTAATGAACTCTCATCCACATAATATTAAAAGGAGCATGATGGCAGGACTCTACTAGAAAGAAGGGCTATCTATATGATTGGCTGATACAGAGGGAGAGACATACAATGGAGCAAGATACATAAACTTGTAGAGGCCCATCTTGTGGGCTTGTGAGATGCTTTGTAATAAGCATACTGAGTGCTAAAACATGACACTCCTAACTTCTAAATTCCTGTGAAATTTGATCATTAATGGCAAATATTGACAGCAGTTAATTATATATTGACAGAATAATTAAGAGGAGATATATGAATATGGAAGTTTTACCTCCAGAATCTCAATTCTTCTCTCTTTCTCTGCCAACTGCTTTCTAAGTAGCATTATTTCAGCTGATGCTGGATTTAATTTGGGGTCTAAAGTTTTTATTACCTGTTTAAAGGAAAAAAACAAATCTCTTACATTCACTTTATCTTGTCAAATACTGAAATAAGAACACAGTGTGTAAAATCTGTGTAAAGTGGAACATTATCCAGAAAGTGATCCAGGAGCTAACTATAACTTGTTTCACATTCTAATTTGAGTAACAAAAATAACATTCTACAGACTAGAAATGGTGTAAAAATTCAGTACAAAAATGGGAAGATACCCATCCCCAAATCAAATATCCTTCTCCAGGCTTAGTACTCAGCCTTATCAAGCTTTGAGCACTGAGGTCTTGAAATAACCCTTTTCTACCTTTAACTTGAATCAGATAAATTAAAACATTTTTTAATTAATTAAAATGAATTCAATAGTTATATGGGAACTTGCTAACTGTACAAAGTAGGAGTAACTAACACACAAAAAAATTCTTAGCAACAATCTTTTACTACCATTATCTAGTTAGATGTAATTCAATATATAAGATAAATAGACATTGATGATTTTGTCTGCAAATTCTAGAGTATTCAATCATATCCATGTAAATTACCAAATGTGAGCAAAAACAAAGTTTGATCAGAATGTCGTTCAGAGACTGAACTGAACTATGTAGTCAGCAGTATGGTAGCAAATCAACTCAGAAATATTAGGTATAAATTACAAGCAAAACATGTTTCCAATAATAAGGTCATCTGTATCACCTAATTACAAATCTATTTTAAAAGATTTAAAATTTAATGACAAGAAAATTTCATCTTTGTTTATAGAGGTAAAGAAAAAAGACTAGAAAGTAATATCCCTAAACATTACTGTGGTTCATTCAAAACGATTCACTGCTAAACGTGGCAGGCACTGTGGCAGATGGGGCTGCAGCAGTTTGCCAGAGTCAGGGCAACTGACTCTTATGAAGTACCTCCCCTTATGAAGTACACATTGTAAAAGCAGACACATTAGTTTTTAAATCATAATTACAAAGAACACATAAAAATTGGTTGCCTCTAAGTGATAGAAAGTATGGTTGTGACTTTTCTATATTTTCTGAGCTTTCTATCATGTACATATGTTACTATTTTAACCTCTCCCCTGAAGTAGTGTAAGGGTAAAAAATGAAATCATGTTTACCAAAAAAGCAACTATTTTTTAAATGATAATATTTGATGATGGCAAGAATACAGTATTCGTTGTCATTGCTTTGTCCAATTAGCTATAATACTTTTAGAATATCATGTAGAAATACATGTTAAGCATCTTAAAAATGTTCTTATCCTTTGACCCAATAACTTTGTTTGATGCATTAACCTAGGAACAAGGTTAACATAATAAACCAAAATAAGGGGAAACTTTCTGTATAAATATGTTTCCCGTAGCCTTATTTCTAGGAGCGAAAAAGACATGGAAACAAACTATTTCCAACAATAGGATGTTGACTAAGTAAACAATGATATATCTACTCAACTGAAAGATTATGTAGCTAACTCTTTAATTTTGCAGTCTGCTCCATACACAAGTGTATTGTTTGCTGCTGTATTCCCAGTGCTTACCATAACAGGTGCTCGATAAATATGAAGCTATATTTATATAACATGAGGACATTAAGTTTAAAAATACAAATCGCACGATCCAAATCATACGTGATACGATCATACAAATTGGGTGTGTGGGTGTGTTACGGTAAACAATCACGGAGATAATAGGCACTGAAAAAAATGCACTGTTAACAGCAGTTGTCTCTGGGAACCTTTCAATAAATTTTCTACTGAAAGCATTTACACATTTGTAACAGAGACACTGAAGTGTGGCAGACTGCCCGGATGTTTAGTAAGTCGGCCTCCTGAAGTTGGGTGCAGCCACCTGCCTGAGTTCTGCCCAATGAAGTGCGAGGGAAGAGATTTACGCTTGATCCATTACATATGTTCCATACGATCTTGGCTTGTCTTCCCTCCTCTGTAGCTGGACAATGTCGAGTGAATCTGAGAACCCCTTAGTGAAGAAGGCTGACCCTTCGTCAGCTGGGGGCTCTGAATGACTGCATAGAGTACGGCCCCTCCCACACTGACGACTGAACTTCGTGTGATCAAGAAGGGAACTTCTGGGCTTCCCTGGTGGCACAGTGGTTGAGAGTCCGCCTGCCGATGCAGGGGACATGGGTTCGTGCCCCGGTCCGGGAAGATCCCACATGGCGCAGAGCGCCTGGGCCCGTGAGCCATGGCCGCTGAGCCTGCGCGTCCAGAGCCTGTGCTCCATCCACAACGGGAGAGGCCACAGCAGTGAGAGGCCCACGTGCCGCAAAAAAAAAAAAAAAGAAAGACTTCTATCTTGCTAAGCCTTGAGATCTTGGGGCGTACCTGTTGCTGCAGGTACTATTTACACCTTAATAAATAAAAAACTTAAACATAACAAGGGAAGACATGTTAGCAGTATTTTAAGGCTCTGTCATAAAATTCTCTTCTTTTATTCAGTAACTAGAAAAGGGCACATTAACATTCTGTGAGAATACTTACAGTTAATTAGGAAAATATATTCATGGAAATAAAAGATTTTATGAGAACAGTACTTACAGATATTTAAGAAAAAGTATGAAATAAGGAAAAGAATAATTAGTCTGGTGAACATTTAGACATTAACTGTCTAATACAGACTTAATGGTAAAACAATTTAAACAAGTTTGGTGAACATTTAGAACATTAACTGTCTAATACAGACTTAATGCTAAAACAATTTAAACAAGTTTGCAAAGCTCAATTTTCACAAAGGCAAATGTTCACTGTAAGAGCTAAAGATTACATACCTTACAGTAGTCATTTTCTCTATATGAGGTCACTACAGTCAATATTTAACTGTCCCTATGAAGCCGTGCGTAGTATTTTCTGATGCTGATGAGTGAGAGGGAAAGAACATGAGGACTGAGGTGGAGATGCACCAGGAACCTGACTGGCAAGGCAGGGTAGTGGGGAGTAAAGCGATGTGACATAGATCCAAGAAGAGGTGGGATAGGCCCAATTAGAACCCAACTCACAAAGACTAAAACCCTGAAAGATAAGCCACTCACATTTCTTGCTTTCTCTAAGTACATTTTGTATCTTTCCTCCATTGCTTTCATATCTTCATCTTTCTTCTGAAGAGCAGCTTCAAGTTCGTTGATCTTTTGTACTGTTATTGAAAAGAAAATGAAACAAGCAATTTAAAGTACTCCCTCCTCACAAAAAAAAATTATATTTTCTAAAGACTGATAATGAGAACTTAGAAGAGAAACATTTTATTTCTTCTTTGTAGTCAATTCTTATCTAAAACTTTTGAACTACACCCAATACATCCCTGATCATTTTGTATTATTTTTTCTTAAAAAATATCTCTAATCTGCTTTACTGAGTTATTTTTCTCCCTTCTATCAAGTATTTCATTGAGCAAATACACCTTACAATGTAAGCACAACCATCACAAAATAAAGCATTCTTTCTACATGTTTGAAGTTCATTTTAATCTGATTATAAATTATTTTATTTACACTTCCATAGTATTAATTTTATTATATTTTACAATGTTTGATACTCCTATATATCAGGTCATTTTATTAGATTTACCTTTTTTTTTGCTTTAGGATATGATCATTTATTAATTACTTAAATCACTAAAAATTATTATGATTCTTATTTGCAATGTACGTATCTGCATTGCCTGAAGACTTATATACACAGTTCTTGCATCCTTCAACTAAAAAAGTCAAGTTTTTACATAAAGTCTGATCCAGATTTTTACAAATACCTACCATTCTGGTTTACATCTGGCTGGAGGTCTTCAATGAGCTCTTGTTTCTTCTGTAATTCTTCATGGACCTCCGTTAGTTTTTCCCTAAGTAGTGGAAAGAGCATGGAGCTTTGGAGCCAAACAGACCTAAGAATGAAAACTGGTTTCTGCCACATAACATTTGTGGACTGTGGGAAAGTCACTTTCTGATCCTCAGTTTCTTCATCTGTGAAATGGGAATAATACCTGCCAAATATTCTAGGGGTTGGTTATGAGGATGTAAACTGCCTAACACATGGTGGGTGCCAAGAATTTTACAGTTTTCCCCTGGCCACCCTTGCTTCCAAAGAAAGTTAAATAGTTTATAGGTTAAACATCCCACACTTCCACATAATCTAGTTCTGACAGTTGTCTGCTTTATAAACTCTTCAAACGACATTAGCGATAAAAAATGTAGGCGTTTGGGATCATGAGCAGGTAGGCTGACCCTTTTACCATGTTCTTCTTTTCACTTTTGGTAGCAGTGGTGAACACTGAATTGGCATCAGCGTTTTTACTTTTAATAAACAAAATCAGAAAAGGATATTAATAACTTCAGAAGCTTTAAAAACCCTTTCCCTCTCATATTTGAAATGAATATCAGTTTTACTTACATATGAGCTTCCAACTTCTGCTTTAGTTTGCTGGACTATAAAAATTAGAAAAAGTTGCTGTAAGATAACTATTGTGACAAAGGTAAGTTTTCCAGACATTGAAATCTCTTTACCTCCTTTTGAAGGGATACTATATAAAATTATAAATGTTTTAAAAATTTGTATTTCTAATATACTTTTAAAAACAGAAAATTTTAGGTATATTCTTACTTCAAAGAAGAAAGAGAAAGAGAATAGGAAATTAAATTAGGAAGAGTAAGTATAATAGCAGAAAGAAAAATACTTCATATTTTTGAATACAATGAAAATAAAATTTGAACTCAAAGGAAAATAGCAAATGTAAGCTGAATGTGATATATTGAGGAGTATCAAACATTTAAACTCTTAAAGAATCATCCATCTAAAACACAAATTTTAGGATTTTAGACCTTCACTAAAGAATAGACTTAATGAACAAAAATTATCTCTATAATAAAACTTTATCATTATAAATGCAAGCACTTTCAATATTAACATCAAAATGAAGCAATTGGATTTTGTTAAAAAATAAAATTTAAAACACAAAATTTCCTCTTTAAAAGAACTTAGGAATTTAGGAATTAGACTGCAAAAAGGAATTTAGATTGCAATACTAGTTCTGTATCATCTACCAAATAGTTTGAAGAGTTTAAAATATATAATCTAAAATGTAATTTGGACACCAATAAATTTTTTTAAAAAGATAAATTTAAAATCCTTAAAACACTGCAATCCAAAATGTACTACCCCAAAATGATCCCGTTTAAAAATACTTTTTAATGTGGCTTAAAAAAATTTGTATTAGAGAGGTTACAATACTGTATATATGCACATATGAGATGCTGCCATGCATGAGATGATTTCTATTTTCCAAGCCCCCAGGGAAAAAAGAGAAAATCATATAAAGCGTATAAAAGACAGAAAGAAAACTCAACCCTTTCAATCTTCCTTTTCATCTCTTTATTTACTCTCCCTCATCAATACAAGTATAGTTACCTAACATTCTATCCAATCAATATCTAACACACATCTAGCCCTATCTTTTTTTTTGGAACAGAAAAAGTTTTATGGAAGGGCCAAGCAAGAAGAATGGGCAGCTTATGCTCAAAAAGCCTAAACTCCCTGATGGTTTTCAGGGAAGAGTTTTTATAGGCAAAATTTTGAGGGAGGGCTGCAGGGTGCATGACCTTTCTCTGATTGGTTGGTGGTGAGGTAACAGGGCAGTGCTCTAGAAATCATGTGCTCAGCCTGAAATTACCATCCTCCACCTGGGTGGGGATCTTAGTTCCTGTAGAAGAACTCCGAGATATATTGTTATGTATATCCTTTGAGGAGGAACCAGGACCATGCTTCATCTGCACTGTTGTTTCTTGACCGCTCCTCCTCTGTTTCTGCATTCCCTCCCTTCCCTAATTGGTAACTGTTTGAATCTGCCCTTTAGAACTCAGGTAAGGTCTAGGAGGCCAAAGCCTTTTCCCTTAAAACATGAAATGGGAGACAGAGAAAGACTTTTGTACCCGGGAGGGCCCTACAGCGTCCCGCTCAGTTTCAAGCATGCTTATTGGGATCATTGTTTCTAAGCCTTTTCCACGAGCAGAGCTAGGAAATATGCACACACACACATACACAATGCACATACACAACATACTTTTTTGTATGTATGTTATAGTCAACAAAAAGGGCTTTTTGTTGAAATGAACATTTTGTCCTTCATTTTGCTTCCTAGACTCCCAATAGCATAGCCCACTGAGGAGCTATTGGCACAAAGCCCATTTAGTATTTTGAAGTCTTTGTGGAGAAAGAAAGCAGTTCTTCAATTTGAGTTTATGGATCCAACTCCCATTTCAATGTTGTTCATTTTCTCTCTCATATATTAGTTCAAAAAAATCTCTGCTCATCCATACTATTTTACAAAGTCTATTTATATTTTCCAAATGCCAAACTTTCATCAAATAATTCTCTTTGG
Organism: Delphinapterus leucas; assembly: GCF_059928025.1. NCBI lineage: Eukaryota > Metazoa > Chordata > Mammalia > Artiodactyla > Monodontidae > Delphinapterus > Delphinapterus leucas. The sequence continues at coordinate 139,846,126 of NC_143129.1, forward strand.
GGACTGTCTGAGATGCAAGCTGTTGCAGAAAAGAAGAGGAAAGAATGGTCTGTGGGCCAGCCCACCTGTGCTTTGCTCTCATTCTGTAAGTTTGCTAGTTGCAAGTCCAGACTGAGAATGAGCTACACAGGTTGCTAACACAACAGAAACACACCTTCTTACAAGGGATATTAACAAGAATATGGCCCTGAGTCCTAATTTTAGCTTAAATGCTAGGCTATAAAAGAAGTACAAGGGACACTCGATTAAGGAAGGATTTAGTCTATACTGAAAAGCATGAAAATAGGATGGCAAGTGCAAAAGGATCAAGGGCAGATATTCAGTTTCTGTCACACTTCTCAATGGAAACAGAGGAAAATATTTGCTGTAATACTTGTGTGGTCTTGAAGACAGGTCCAATGTGTCAAGTATGACATCAGCCCTATCTTTTTGTTGTTGTTTTAGTTAAATACATTCCTCCCTCAATTATTACTTCTTCACCTCTCTGTATATAGAGATTGAACTAAATAAACATCGCCAGGTCTATTCAGATTTAGGCTGTTTGATCTTTTTTAAGTCCTCTTACCTCTGCCCTCACAATTATTTGCCATCAAAAACCATGAGAAATGGCAAGGCCATGAGTCTGTATGAATCAAGGAGGGAAGAAATAAGGGGTGATGTACTTCAAGACTGCTTTAAGGTTTCTGTCCTTTGGAGGTTGATGTGACCTACTTCTCGAATGTTCTTTTGGTAGAAATCACTTTCTCATTCTCTCTTTTCCTCTATTCTGACTGCAGATTACTCTCACTAGGGTTTTCTCAGGCCAGTCCTGTTGGGATCTCAGCAAAACTGTGAAGGCCTCAATTGTAGCATGCTCCCAATCAGGAATTACCATGAACTTAAGGGTAGCTGTTGAAGTAGGACAGATAGAAATCACCTTCCAATCCATATGATCAATTTGTAGGCTCCAAGTTGGCAAAATCACTGCATCTGTTATGCATATATATACGGTATTTAAGGGCACCCCCAATGATAAGGGTAGCACTTTCAAATACAAGATTAATTTGGATATCAGGATCTATTGCAGAGAGTCCATACACAACAGAATTATAACTTTTAAGTTACTTACACTTTCTCCTTCAGACTTGGAGCCTTGTTCTTGCAAAGACTTCTGGAGGTCCTCAATCTGCTGCTGCAGTTCTCGAATTTGTTCTTTGCTCAGCCTATTAAAAGATGAATCACACGTGTTTATTTGTACTGAAAGTCAAAGTAGTTAAGGATCTATAAAGGTGCATTTATGCAATTTAACTCATAAAGTATACATTTAATAGCAATAACCAAAGCTGAACAATTATCTGTGGCTAGGTATAATATATGGTATAGTAGCCTACTTTCAAGGAAATATTCTTTAAAAAAAGATATTTTTATCCTGAAAGCATATATGCCCACGTTTAAAAATTTAAGTTTCTTAATGAGTCAGCAGCAAAGCATAACGTTTCTGCACTGTACTCACTGGTATAAAATTCAGAAAACTAGCTCAGTTTTCCTTCAGTTGTATTTTTAATGAATGGAAGTTAGGTTTCCATTTCTTGTTTCAGATTTCACAGGGTGTTGGGAGAAGAGGAAGGCCACCATTTTCCAACCATTTCTTCGTGACTTTTATTTCAACTAAAGACATTGGCACTAGCAACTACTGCAGCTTTTTAACTTGGCAAAATCTCATTAAAGATGGATGGGATGGGGGTGGGGTGGAAGGGAGGTCTAAGAGGGAGGGGATGTATGTATACGTATAGCTGATTCACTCTGTTGTACAGCAGAAACTAACACAACACTTAAAGCAATTATACTCCAGTCAAAAAAACAAAAAAACAAAAAACCCTGCTTAATCATTACTGCCACTGAAGTTACCAGCAAGAGAGAGAGAGTTACTATCTGTCTGACTTTCTCTCTTCATATATATATGACACAACACACCTGCCCATCATGACACTCCATTTTTCCAATATTACAGTTATCACATAATAATTATCTATTCACATGTCTATCTTCCTATATTAACAGCTGAAACTTAGGATCTCCAGTGCTGATATTGAACCATATAAAACAGCAATATTTAATGGTCTCTTCAGAAAGCTAAAACGTTCTTTTTCTTTTAACTGCAGTTGATGTAATAGTATACATACAGGTTGAGAGACAAGGTTTAAGTGTCTTTAAAATTCCTGGTGGTCTCTAAGATCCAATAAAGGTAGGTCAGATAAATCCAAATACCTTGTCAGTATGCTATTATAAGAGGCAGGTTAGCAAAGTGGTTAAAGAGCACAGACTCTGAAGTCAGATTGACAGAGGGTTCAAACGCAGGATCCAGAACTTACTAGCTGTGTAACTTTGGGCAAGTTACACCTTGCACCTCAGCTTCCTTGTCCATAAAGAAAGAGATAATTATAGTTACTACTTCATAGAGTTATTGTGAGAATTTACTGAGCTAATATAAAAAAGTGCTTAGAAAAGTGCCTGGCACTAGTAAGCACCATATAAATGTTATTTTTTTTAAAACATTATAATTTTTGAACACCTCATTGATATCAGATAAGTACACCATTTGCTTTAAACACATTATCTGTAATCTTCATAAGAACCTGCAAATAGGTGTCATCTCCAATTTATAGCTGAGGACACTAAGTGTGAATTTAAGTAACTTGCCCAGTTTAAGTAGAGGTGGAATTCAAATTTGACTCCACAAGCTATGTACCATCTGTGCACAAGACTCCAGCTGAAAACCAGATTGTCATTTATTCATCTGTTAATTTTTTGTCATTCGTGAAGACATCTAAATGAAATTCAAGAATAAGCAACTTGCTTTAACAAAGTCTGCTAAAAATAATGGGTAGTGAGAGATGAAAAAACAAAAATCGAAACTTGTGCAAATCCTAATTATTTGAACTACAATGATATCTTCCACTTCTGTGAATCAAGATTCTGTGGTTAGGTAATTAAATCGCTATGACTATCAATTATGAAGGAGTGTGTCAGTCACCTCTGCTCAGTTTCCAATTCATTCATCTTGCGGTGCTTCTGTTCCAGCTGTTCCTGAAGTTCTTCAATACGTTCATTCTCAGTACCTTCCTGCTGTAATCGAAGCATCTTATTTTCATGTTGCAGTCGAATAAACACCTCCCTGATGTTAAAAAGCAATTAAAAACAATTTTTTTAAGTATAAGAGTTTTTAAAATTCTTTGCTTTTTAAAAAAGAAAATTCCTGTCCACTCGCTAGCTGTCATTTTGAAACGTTACCAAAGCTTCTGAAAGTTCTTAAGAAAAAACTGTGCATTGTAGGACTATGTCTCAAAAAAACAAATGGTAAGTTTTTAAAGGTACAGGTAAAGATTATATGTCAATAAATGTTTATTATGTAAATCCCTAAGAGATTATATGAATTATTTTACTTTGATAATTTAGAAACTATTCACAGTAAAGGTAATATATATCACATCTTTAGAAAACATATAAATAAAAAGCAGTAGATTTAAGAAACTACAGTTTGCTTTAAATTTTTAAGTATACTTTTATGATAATGACAGTCATGAGTGTCTCTAGACTTTTTGTTTTTAGAAAAAATTTTTATTAAAGGTTTACATACATGTTCTTAAAAATGCAAATGATAGGAATGGTATTAAATTAAAAAGTAATGCTTCCTACCTGCTGCCCTCCTAAATTCCATTCCCCAAGAGCAACTAATTTCAATTAATCACAATATTTGTTCTTCTGAATGCCAGCACCATCACTTTAAAAAATGGCTATTTTTAAATGATTAATATCACTGGATATTACTAACTAAAAAGTGCAAGTTAGTTTCCAGCCCAGCATGTAAGGAGCTCTATCTTAGCAGCAAAAAGCTGAACAAATTGAAAATCAACAACTTTATAAACATTATGCAAAGTGAAAGAAGTCACTCACAAAAGGACGCATATTGTATGATTCCATGTATATGAAATGTCCACAATAAGCAAATCCATAGAGACAGAGTAGATTACTGGTTGCCTGGAGCTGGCGATGGAGGGGAGGCAGGAATGGGGAATGACTGCTAATAGGTACAGGGAATCTTTTGTGGAGGATGAAAATGTTCTAAAACTAGATAGTGATGATGGTTATATAACTCTGTGATTACACTAAAAACCACTGAACTGTATATGTGTAAACGGGTGAATTATATCTCAATAAAGCTGTTTAAATAAAGAGTAGAATTAGAAGTAATTAACAAATAAAACTGTTGTCACAAAAAAGGAAAAGAAAACTTTATACCAGATTAGTCAAATGCCTAGAAGTAAACATAGTGGTAAAATACCAAAATAAAAGTTAGGTCAAGAGGAACCTCTAAAATTTGTATTTTATTTAACTCCAGCTTAATCCTCCTGCAATTGACAGCTCCTCTCCTATTTTTTTCACCAGTGCGGATCTGAATGCCAAGTATTAAAAAGGTTTTCCATAGTGTTTAAAAGAGGAAATTCCTGTCCACTCAATAGCTGTCATTTTAAAGTATTACCAAAGAGATTAAGGATAAAAAAATAAGTTAAACACAATAAAGCCTGTATTATAAAATCTAGAATATGTTATTCAGCTAGTAAGTGAAATTTTATTTCTGGTAAATTTTTAAGCTTCCATAGTAGCAATAACAATCTGATTTAGAAAGCATAAGCATGAGACAAAGTAATTTTCAAGCCCTATGACTCATAAAATGGAAAATGTTAAAGGCTTAGAAATTTACAAAAGGAAGAAGAAATCACTTTTCTAATATTAGGTATGGGTTATCAATTAATAAAAACAAGTTTACCTATATTCCACTGGCATAATCTCAGCAGCAAGATTCTCATAGCTTTTTGTAGCAGATGCATCTAAACAACATCAGCAACAGAAAAATAGATTAACATTTCAGTATATCTACCATTACAAAAATCTTTTCTAAATGCAACAAAATTCACCTGTTTGGTTTAGGTGATCCTGTTGTACTTGTGAACATCGAAGCTCTTCATTTGTTTCTTTCAGAGTATCAAGCTGTTCTATTAGTCTCTAAAAAAAGAATTGTTTACATAAGTAAAATATTTAATTCTGCCCACAGGCAATTTAATTTATGCTTAGAATAATTTATCTTAATTTAATTTGATAATTGTTCCTTACTTAATTAAAAATGACAATGTTTTAGTTTTAGTGCTAAGGGGTAATTTCTCTTGTATAAATCACATAAATAATAGACTATACAACACAAAGCTTGTGATTTTCCCCATTAGATAGTTTATCTTTGAACCAAATGAATGTAATTATGCAACAGAGCACAAATATGCAACTGTAGAGTAATAAAAGTACATGGACTTTGGAGGCAAATAGATCGTGCCCTGAATTCAGTTTCACTATTTCCAGCTATACTATCTAAGGCAAGTTATTGATTCTTTGGCTTGAGATCTTTATCATCAAAATGAGAATACTGATTCATAAGCCCCTGCAAAGGTGTTCTGAGTAGCGAATGAGATAAAGTTTGTCTAATATCTAGACTATAGTCTGGTGTGTAAGAGATGCTGGAGACTTGTTATTTCCTTCTATTACTCTAAGTAGCATACTGGAAGTATGAATTTGTGGAAAAACATTATTTCCTAGGGATAGCATGCTAGGACTTCATATCATTGGCTATTTTATTTTACAGCTGACAGCCAATGACAAATTTCTACACTCTGTACAAAAGGCTCATGTTTAAATGATTTTCCCGGAACTTGAAAAGTACTTTAACATAAAATCATATTTTAAATGTTATATTTCAAATCAGTAAACAAAACTCTACTTAGTCCATTATGTGGTTCAAATCAACCTAACAGTAAATTGGTTAGGGTCCAAGGGTCCTGACTCCAAGGGTCCTTAGGCCAGAGTGCACAGATGCCGTAGGAATCTCTGAACACGAACACTATAAACTATAACTACAGTCAGGCATGAGGACCCCTATAAATCTGTTCCTTCATAAATGCAATGCAAACACTAGCTAATTTGTCAAAATCAACTTTTCCAGAACTCTGAAAATTAACCAAGGGTCGGCCATGATCTGAGGAGCACTTGTTAAAGAAACTCTGCTAAATCTCAGAACAGGGAGCTTTTTGTTCTTTTAACTATTCTTACTACTATCACCCTCTCCCCAACTCTGGAGTAGCCTTTAAAACCAGCAGATTTTCAATCTTTGTAGCTTTGTTCCTGTTTTTTGTTTTGGCCACACCACACGGCTTAGTTCCCCGACTAGGGACTGAACTCAGGCCCACGGCAGCGAAAGTACTGAGTCTTAACCACTGTACCACCAGGGAATTCCCTCTCAATTTCTATGGCTTTGAAAAACAGCAGCTTAGCCACCACCAGAATGGCAGACTGGATATGAAACTCCTCCTAAAAAAGCCCCATGCTTAGAGAACTGTCACTACCTGGTCTGTCTAGAAGCACCCTGGAGAAGCCCCAGTCATACTTTTCATTGATTGATTTGTCAAAAACAATCATCAGCAATTGTTTTCACTATAGCTGCTGGAGGCTGTGATGCCAGTTAGGGCAAACAAGAGTCTTACCAAAACCTTACAAGGAAGAGCTGAGAAACAAGAAATCCACAGAGGACTTAGAAAAGTTCTGACATACCCCTGGAGATCCAGGAGGCCAGCTATATATAGAGTTGTGTGCATGCCCAGAAAAGACCTGAGAGGGCCCCAATGTCTCAGCTCTGGATAAACTTGAGGCCCTGTGCAAACAGGAAGTAAAGGCAAAGGCAGAGTTTTAAATTGCCTAAGAATTGAAGACGTTTTCCAAAATACACACTGAGTCCTTTGGCAAAGGTTGGGAGAGTTATTGGCCTCAAGGCATCTATGGAAATATCTGACTAATCATTAACTGATCTCAGTGGTAACTGAGCAAGAGAATTCAGTGGTTGAACATTACAAAGAAAGAAGATTTTATAGAATTAGTCCAAAAGAGTCACTAAAAAAACCAGCAATAATAACAAACTCTGAGGTTGAAGGAAAATCTGGATTTCCAGAGTTGAAATATTATATTATTTTAAAGGTCATATTTTCAAAAAAAGTATGAAACATGCAAAGAAACAGGACAGTCCCAATGCAGGAAAAAAAAAAGACAAACAGTTAACAGAAAAAGTCAATGAGATGACCCTAGTGGGTGGACACACTAGATAAAGACTTCAAGTGAGCTAAAACCTAAAAAGCAGGAAAAAATTTTCAGCTCATTCTATGTGGTATCATCTTGATACCAAAACCAGGCAATGACATCAAAAGAGAACTACCAACCAATATCTCTTATAATATAGATGGGAAAACACTCAACAAAATACTAGCAAATTGAATCTAGCAATATATAAAAAGGATTATACCCTATGACCAAGTGGAATTTACCTCAAGAATGCAAACTGATTTAATATCAAAAATCAGTGTAATATACCACATTAATACAATAAAAGACAAAAACCACACATCATCTCACTGACCCAGAAAAAGCAGATGACAAAATCCAAAAACCTTTCAGGATAAAAACATGCAACAAACTAGGAATAAAATGAAACTTCTTCAACCTGATAGAGGGCATCTACAAACAAAACCCACAGCTAGTAACATACATAATGATGAAAGAGTGAATGCTTTCTCCCTAATATCAGAAACAAGAGAAGGATATCCACCCTTGCCATTTCTATTCAACAAAGTACTGGAGGTTCTAGCCAGGACAATTTGACAAGAAAAAGAAATAAAAGGCATCCAGATTGCAAAGGAACAAGTAAAACTACTTGTATTTGCAGATGTCCTGATCTTCTATATAGAAAATCCTAAAGAATCTACTAAAAACTATTAGAAATACTAAGTGAATCCAACAAGGATGCAAAATACAAGATCAGTGTTCAAAAATCAATTGTATTTCTATACATTAGCATTGAAAAATCCAAACATGAAACTGAAAAAATAATTTCATTTATAATGGTAACAAAAAGAATAAAACACTCATGAATAAAGCTTTAAAAGGTGCAGTCTTGTACAAGGAAAACTACAAAACATTGTTGAAAGAAGCTAAAGACCTAAATAAATGGAATGTTATCCTACAGTCATGGATCAGAAAGTTAATGCTATTAAGGTGGCCAGATTTCCAAACTGATCAACAAATTCAGGCAATCCCTATCAATATCTCAGTCTGGCTATTTTGCAGGAATTAATAATCTGATCCTAAGATTCATATGAAATGCTAGGGACCCAGAATAACCAAAACAATAGCTTTAAAAAGAAGAACAAAGTTGGAGAACTCATACTTTCCAATTTCAAAACTTACTACAAAGCTCCAGTAATCATGACAGTGTGGTACTAGCATAAAGCTAGACATACACATCAATGACAAAGAAAAGTCCAGAAATAAAGTCATATATTTATGGCCAAATGATTTTTTTTTACCTAAAAAAAAATAATACACTTTTTTGCAGAAAAACTGAACAGAAAGTACAAAGTTCCCATATATTCCCTCATCTCCCCCCATTCCCCAATTTTCCCTATTATTAACATCTTTCATTATTGGGGTTACCTGTAAGAAATGATGAGCCAATATAATAATAATAACATTATTATTAACTAAAGGACATAGCTTACATTAGGGTTCATTCTTTCTGTTTCACTTTTATGAGTTTTGACAAAGGTATATCCATTATTACAGTATCATGGTCAATTGATTTTTAACAAGGGTACCAAGACAATTCAATGGGGCAAGTCTTGTCAACAAATGGTGCTGGGACAACTGAATATACACACACAAAAGAATAGAGTTAGAAACCTATCTCACACCACATTAAAATATTAATTCAAAATTGATCACAGAGTAAATATAAGAGCTAAAACTATAAAACTCTTAAAAGAAAACATAGGAATAAATCTTTACAACCTTAAGGTTATTCAATGGTTTCATAGAAACACCACCATAAAACCAACAAAAGAAAAAAGAGATAACCTTGACCTCATCAAATAAAAAAATTACTCTGCTACAAAAAAAATACCATCAAAAAAAAAGTGAGAAGACAACCCACAAAATGGGAGGAAATATTTGCAAATCATGTATCTGACAAGGGACTTATATCCAGAATATATAAAGAACTCTTAGAACTTAAAATTAAAAAGGCAAATGACAAAACATGGGCAAATAATTTGAAGAGATATTTCTCAAAGATAATTAGAAATGGCCAATAAGTACATGCAAAGATATTCAATATCATTAGTCATTAGGGAAATACAAATCAAAACCATAATGCTATACTACTTCATACCCACTAGGATACCCAAAATTAAAATTTAATATACTTAGTCAAGGATGTGGAGAAATTAGAATCTACAAATTGCTGGTGATAATGAAAAATGGTTCATCCACTTTAGAAAAGTCTGGTAGTTCTTAAAAAAGTTAAACATAGTTACCATATGACCCAGCAATACCATTCCTAGGTATATACTCAAGAAATGAAGGGACTTCCCTGGTGGTCCAGTGCTTGAAAATCTGTCTTGCAACGTAGGGGACACCAGTTCGAACCCTGGTCGGGGAACTAAGATCCCACATGCCCACGTGCCACAACTAGAGAGCCTGTGTGCTTTGGAGCCTGCGCACCACAACTAGAGAGAAGCCCACACACTGCAACTAGAGAGAAGCCCGCGCACTACAATGAAGATCCTGCATGCTGCAAGGAAAGATCCCATGTGCTGCAACTAAGACCCAACGCAGCCAAAAAATAAATATTAAAAAAAAAAGAAAACATACGTCCACATAAAGACTTGTACATAAATGTTTATAACCACATTATTCATTTAATAGGCAAAAAGTGGAAACAACCCAATGTCCATAAACTGATGAACAGATAAATAAAATGTGGTATATCCATACAATGGATTATTATTCAGCAATAAAAATGAAGTACTGACACACACTACAACATGGTTGAACCTTGAAAGCATTATGCTAAATGAAGGAATCCAGTCACAAAAACCACAAAGTGTATGATTATATATTCATATATATAATTCGTATAATATATTGTATATATATATATTATATTCATATATTATATTCATATAATTTATAGAGACAGCAAGTAGATTAATGATTGCTAAGGCTGAGGGAAGGGGGGCCAGAATGCAGGGTAACCGCTAATGGGCACACGGTGTCTTTTTGGAGTGATGACAGTATTCTAAAATTTGATTGTGATAATGGTTTCACAACGCTGTGAATACACTAAACACCATTAAACTATACCTTTTAAATGGCTGAAATTTATGGTATATAAATTATATCCTAATAAAGCTGTTAAAAAATAGCATCTATGGTCCTTGCTCTCAAGGAGCTGACAGTCTAGAGCTGGAAAACATGCACTGAGACATGACCTAGGCTCTGACTTCATCGTCCCATATGAAGGAAACTTACAAAACCCCATAAAGAATGTCTACAAGACTTTCTTTTATATCACCAATTTCAATCTGGAGAAAGACAGAACTGATTACATCACTTCCATTCTTAAAACAGCAAAGACAGTATTAAAAACTAAAACAAGACATACATATTACATATCAATTATATTTATGTTTACCTCTTTTTCCTTAAGTAAAGCTTCGTGTTTTTCTTCAAGCCGCTTCATTTCAAATGCTAGTGTGTCCGCCCTTTTGGTTTCAGAGGAAAGTTTAACGTGAAGATCCTGAACCTTTTATCAGAAACAAAAGTAAAAAATGAGAGTATATAATATTGATAGCTTTTCAGAGTTCAATAAATGAGAAACTGGAAATAAAATTTATACTAAGATTATAGTGTAATTCTAAGTATTTGTGGACTCTTTGGGCTTGGTCCTAGGTTGCAGCGATGTGGCTAAATGCATCAAGAAGGTTGGAATTGTGGGTAAATACGGGACCCATTATGGTGCCTCCCTCAGGAAAATGGTGAAGAAAACTGAAATCAGCCAGCATGCCAAATACACTTGCTCCTTCTGTGGCAAAACCAAGATGAAGAGATGAGCTGTGGGCATTTGGCACTGTGGTTCCTGCATGAAAACGGTAGCTGGTGGTGCCTGGACCTACAATACCACTTCTGCTGTCACAGTAAAGTCTGCCATCAGAGGACTGAAGGAACTGAAGGCCCAGTAAAGCACCACCATTTGAAATGTTGCTAGCCTATAAAAATTGGTTAATTTATATAATAAAAAAAAAATTTTGTGGAAATGGCATGTAGATAAGAATAAACATAAGTTTTAAAATACACAAATAGTAACTTAGCAAAAAAAAAATATCAGCCTTCTACCCTGTTTATCTAGGTTGTTTGATAAACAGCAGAAGAGAATATTTTAGGTTATAACTCCATTCTCTAGGCATTTATCACTGGTTACCAGAAATACTAATAAAACAATAAAAATGTCCAAAAAATATACAAGCTCAGAAGCCAACAAAAATGTAAAAGACGTAGATAACTCAAAGTTAAACTCTTTCCAATTTTACTGATTTAAAAAATCAAGATATTTTCTTACCTGTCTCTTGTATGTTTCTAATTGTGTACGTGCTGCATTTGCCTTCTTTAATTCTTCTTCTAGGCTGACTGTATTATGCATATACATCATGTTTGTTTCCTGTAAAGTTTTCACCTGCTTGCGAAGGTCATTCAGGTCTTGGAGCTTCTGACGATATATCTCAACTGTTGACTCCAGTTTATTTGCTTTATCAGAGGTAGCCCTATAATAACAAAGACTAAACATTACTGTGTAAAAACTAGTAAGTACACATAACAATGTTATTCTGGCTGTAAAATGAGTCTTCCCAATGAACTATCAATTGGTTAAAAAAAAATGAGAGGGACAGAGAAAAGAAATCATAAACTTTGTGAGAACTTTGGAGACAGATTCAGGACTAAAACTTTCTAAAGTTCAACCCTTCCGTTATAAAGTCATCAAAATAAAAATGCTTCAAATTTGACAAACTGAATTATCAAACTATTTTATATATCAGAAAAATGTATAAAAAAGAATGGTTTTCTAAATATAATTGAACAATTCTGAGCTGCTCTGTAGCTTACAGGCCAATTGTGCTTTGTGCATAATATTTAACGTAGTTTTGCTCTAAGTATTTGATATACTAAGGAAGTTGACTCAACTTATAATTTGTTTAGCAAAGCACTTCCCTTTGGAGTTGTGCTTACCTGACAACTGGGCTAGAGCAAAAATAAATAAATAAACCAAACCACTTCAATATCACATGCAAGTTCAAATTAATGGTTATAAAGATTTCGTTTAAAATAAGGACATTAAAAACTGTGCAAGAAAATGGCTGATTAAGAAAATTTAACAGAAAATATAAAAATCATGTGGATAGACTACTTGCTTCGGTAACATTTTACAGGCAAAAACTAAATATAAATTTTATATTGTCAAAGACTATAAGACAAACCTGAGATAACCTTGAAATAAATGCTAGGATTCTTATCTATATTTTATCAAATGTCAAAATATGGTTTGTGACTGCATTTCCTTACACAAAAATTTCACAAGATATACTAGTAAGCACAAGAAAGTCAAGCCAAATGTATCTAAAAGTAACTCAGCTTACAAATTTTTAAGAAAAAGGTATCATTTTCTTAAATGAGAAATAAGAAAAAGGTTTATGAAACTGTCCTAACACGAATCAAATGTTATCCTTAAACGGTCCATAACTATCAACAAGCATAAAAGAAGTAAAGACTAGGAGGCTGGATAAAAACTGATCAATACTTGATATATACGGAAAACTCTAAGAATCCCTGATTAAAATAAGGAATACTGAAATGACTAAGTAATAACTTAGAAGTGACATAATTATATTTAGACATGCCGTACCTAAGAACATCTATTTCATCTTTCAGGGCTCTTGTTTCCTCAGCAAGACTAGTCAACTCATCATTCCTATGTTGAAATTCAATTAATTGCTTTTCAAGTTCTTCACAGTGAACACGGTAATCATCTTTTGCAGCTTCGAGCCTTGCATAAAAAAAACAAGTATTTATAATGTAATTTCCATTATTTGTTTTCTTACTGAGATATGAGCTTAGCAAAACTTACTTCTAAATTTTTTTTTGGATTCTGCATTCAAAAGAAGAAAAACTAAAGGAATAAGGTACTTTTCAGCTCTTGGTTTTAAAACAGACCTGAGAAGCAAAAGATGTTCAGAATTTTCATTTTTACTTCTAAAACACTGAGCTTGGTTTTCTAGTTCAAACAGGAAGTTTAATTTCAAAAGATGACGAGAAAATGTATATGTTAAAGTTATCCAAAAATATACATAGTGTGTAAATTAGTAAAATATTAACTCTAAGTATAGACTATGATAAAGAATAAATACTTCAAAGCCTAGAACAACAAAAACTAAAATGACAATACAGTAATTAAAATATTAAAAAATTATTTGATCAACTGAAAATAATGCAAAAAAGGAAAAAAAATAAACCCAAGACTAGATATAACAAATGAAAAATAGAAAATCGATAGACCTAAATACAGCCATGTCAAAAATTACATAAAAGTCAAATGGACTGAACATACCAATTAAAAAGGCAGAGACTATCAGACTGGATAAAAAAAAGCAAGGCTCAAATATATTTTAGTTACAAGAAATATTTTAAATATAAAGACACAATATATTAAAAGTAAAAAGATGAAAAAAAGTACCATGCAAACAGTAAGCAAAGAAAGCTGGGGTGGTTATATTAACATCAAAAAAAATTTTAAGACAAAAAGTATTACCAAAGATAAAGAGAGACAGTTCATAATAATAAAAGGGTCAATTTATCAGAAAGACATATCATAAAGGTATATATAAGTAAAAACAGAATTTTAAAATAGATAAAGCAAAAACTGACAGAATCAGAGATCCACAAATCGATAATTACTGTCGAAAATTTTAACATCAGTCTCCCAATAAATCATAGAACTAAACAAAAATGTCAGTAAAAATACAGAAAAGATCTGAATAACACTATTAACCAGTTTGATATAATTAATATTTATGATACAAGTCAGTCAAAAAAACAGAACACACATTCTTTGCAGGTACACATGGAACACTCACCACAATACAACATATCATGAGCAATAAAATAAGTATTATAAATATTAAAATATTGAAGTCTCATGGAATATGTTCTCTAATCACAAGGAAATTAAATTAGAAATCAGTCACAATACGAAGTCTGTAGAAAAGCCTTAAATATTTAGAAATTAAACAACACATTTCTAAATAATCCCCGAGTCAAAGAAGAAATCACGAGGGAAATTAGAAAATATTTCAAACTGAATAATAATAGAAACACAATCAATCAAATTTTGGGGACCCAGCTAAATCAGTGCTTAGAGGAAAATTTACAGCTTTAAAGGCTAATTCTAGAAATAAAGAAAGCCTTAAAATCAATCATCTAACTTGAAGAGGCTAAAAAAAGAAGGGCAAATTAAATCCAAAGGAAGTAAAATAAATAAAGAACAGAGATCTAAAACTTACAATATGGAAAGTTAATAAAGGATGTTTGAAAAGATTAATAAAATTGATGAACCTCTAGCAAGAGTGACCAAGAAAAATGAGAGAAAACACAAATTACCAGTATCAGGAATGAAAAAGGAAATACCACTACAGATCCTACAGTCACTAAAGGGACAATAAATAGAATATTATGAACAACTTTATGCCAATAAATTCAACAACTTAAATCAAATAAACATGTACCTTGAAAAAAACAATTTAGCAAACTGACATAAGATGAAACAGAAAATCTGAAAAGCCCTATGACCATTACTGAAATTACATGTGCCATTAAAAGCCCTTTCACAAAGAAAACCACAGATCCAATTGTTTTACTGATAAATTCTATCAAATACTGAAGGAAAAAATAGTATCATTCTTACATAAACTCTTTCAGAAAATAGAGGAGGAGAGAATACTTCCTAATTATTCTATGAGACTAGCAAAACTCTGATAACAACACCTGAAAGACATTACAAGAGAAAAAAGTTACAGACCAATATCTATTACAAAGACAGACACAAAAACACTTTCAACACATTAGCAAACCAAATCCAGTCATATGTATATAAGACAATAAAATATGACCAATTGGTTTTCCCTAGAATACAAGATTTTTTAACATTCAAAAATTAATCATATTAAAAGAGTGAAAAAGAAAAACCAAACCATCTTCTCAAGATGCAGAAAAGTCATTTGACAAAAAATCAACACCAATTAATGATAAAACTTGTAGCAAGGCAGAAATAAAGGGGGAACTCCTTCAATCTGATAAAAAGCAAATTTAAAAACTCTACAGCTAGCTTCATAATTGACAGTACTTAATTGAACAGTTTCTCCTAAGACCCAGAACAAACCAAGATGTTTGCTCTTGCTCAAAACAAAGAAGATAAATACAAGGCAGAAATAATACAAGGAAGAGGTAAAGCTCTATTAATAGACAAGGTGACTGTAGATTCCTTAGGATTTTCTACTTCAATAAACAACTAGAAGAATCAGTAAGGGAATTAAGAAACTTTGCAAGACAGAAAGGTTTCAAAATACAAGACACAAGTTTCAAGATACAAGATAAAAGTTTCAATGTACAAAGATCAATTGTGTATCTATATATTAGCAGTAACTTTTCAGAATAATGTTTTGTGTTTGTAACAGCAAAAAAATTAAATATTGGGGAATAAAATTAACAGAAGACACACATAAAACTATGATGGAAACAACAGAAAATTGCTAGAGAAATTAGACTTAAATAGACGAAGATACTACATTCATAGACAGAAATTCTCAATATGGTCAAGGTATCAATCACATACAATCCAAATCGTAATCACAAAAGGTTGTTTTTTTTTTTACAGAAACTGACTAAAAAAGCAAAGGATAGAATAGCTAAAACAAATTTTAAGAAAGAACAAAGTTGGAATATTCACACTACCTGATTTTAAATGACTTACTCTAGAGCCATAGTGATCAAAATCGTGTCTTATAGGCATAAAGATAGAAAAATTGATCAATGGGAAAGAACTGAGTCCAGAAAATGACCCAAATTTTATGGTTGTATCATTTTTCACAAAGGTGCCAAAGCAATTTGACAGAGTAAAATAAATTTCTTTTCAGCTCATGATACTGGAACAACTAAATACTCATAAGGAAAATAAAAATAAAGCTTCACATCCACACCTCACACTAGTTTCAAAAAATCAGTTCAAGATGGATCACAGACCTAAATGTGAAAGTTAAAACTATAAAGATTCTAGAAGAAAACAGTAGAGTTTATTTTCATGACAAGGGAGCAGACAAAGATTTCTCAGACAGTGCACAAAAAGCACTAATCTTAAAAATACTGATAAATCAGACTTCACCTAAGTTAAGAACTTTAACTCTTTCAGATACCATTTGAAAAATGAAAAGGCAAGCCAAGAATGGATGAAATATTACTACCTGTATATCTGACAAAGATTTTGTATCCAGAATATATATTTTTAAAACTCCTACAACTCAGTAATAAAGAGAAACAACCCAATTTAAAAATAGGCTAACAGTGTGAAGAGACGATTCACAATGTAAGATATATTGCCAATAAGCACAAGAAAAGGGGCTTACCATATCATTAGTTATCAGGAAAATACAAATTAAGGCCACAATTCAACACCCTTAACACATCCCCTGGGATAACTAAAATTAAAAAGCTTGATAAAGCCAGGTTATGTTATACAGGCAGAGTAACTAGAGCAACCAGCAGCAAACACTGCTGGTGGGAATGTAAAACAATATGAACACTTTGGGAAATGGTTTGCCAGTATCTTTTAACACTAAACACAGACATAATGTGTAACTCAGCAATACCAGTTCATTCATGTATTTGCCAACGAGAAATGAAAAAATATGTTCACAAAAAGTCTTATACTCCAATGTTCAAACCAGCTTTATTTATATTAGCCAAAATCTGGAAACCCAAATGCCCATCTAAAGGAAAATGAATAAGCAAAATGTGTCATAATGAGAAATAATTCCATATAATGGAATACTACTCAGCAATAAAAAAGAATGAACTACTGATATAGTCAGCAACATCTGTAAATTTCACAAATATGCTGAGCATAAGAAGCCAGTCACCAAAGAATTCATATTGCAATTCAATTTATAAGTACTTCTAGATGAGAGAAAACATATCTATGGTGGAAAATCATCAGAAGAGTAATTACTCTCTGGGAGATAGGGATTGACTGGGAAGGGGCATAGGGGTACTTTCTGTAGTGATAGAAATGATCTATCAAACAATAAAAGTGTGAGTTACAAAAATGTATGCATTTGTTAAAACATGCCAAATTGTACTCAGTATTTATTCATTTCACAATATGCAAATGTCATCTTAAAAAAAAAAAGAACTGTAAACGTACTGAAGTCTAGTATTAGTTTGCTTTTTACAGAGGTATGGGTTAGCAATTCTTACTTCCTATGTATTTTGGGATTGAGTAAATGAGAAAATGTACTGAGGAAAGTGGAAGCCAGGTTTCTCACTGTTGGAGAAGGAAGTTACAATATGGAAATGGAGAAAATCAGAATGAACCCTGAAGTCACTGGACTAAAATGGAAGATGATAAGATGAACTCATTGTTCATAATTGTAGGTATGAAAATAAATGCAGATATGTGCATATATGCACGTGTGCGAACATGGACTGGTATGAACCTGTGCAAGAGTATTTCCTAGCTCTGTACACCAAGGTGGCTCAGAAGTAATGACAGAAAATTTCATCTGGAGCATAGTTCTTTCTTTCTAAATAACATTCTCCACTAAAAGCAATCAGGGCTTCTTGGAGAAATGGCTGATTCTAGAGTTGAGGAAGAATACGAAGAGTCTGGAACATTTTGTTGTGCCAGTAAGTAGAAAATACTCAAAGAAGGATAGCAACATGTTGAAATTGAAAGGTTTCTCAGTGGTCAAATCTGGGACAATTTAAACATCAAGACAAATGATGACAGTAATGGAACTACTGTCCATTGAATATCCATTACTATCAATAAATGAATCCATTTACTAAATGCAATGCATGATCCTGGATTAGATTCTGAACCAAGAAAAAAATTACCTATAAAGGACACTGAAATAGCTGCTGGAATTTGAATATGATCTGTGGATTAGATAATGATATTGTATCAATGACCAATTCACTATTTTGATCACTATCCTGTGATTTATAAGAGAATATCTTTGTTCTTAGGAAATACATACTGAAGTATACAGGGGTAAAGGGGCATGTCTCCAATTTACTCTCAAATGGTTCCAAAAACTAACACGTGTGTATATATATATATGATTATGTAAAGAGACTGCTAAAGCAAATGAAGAAAACTGTAAAACAACTGTCAAACCTGAATGAAAGGTATAAAGGAGCTCCTTATACTATTCTTGCAACTTTTTTGGTAAGTTTGAAATCATATCAAAATAAAGTAACAACGGGGCTTCCCTGGTGGCGCAGTGGTTCAGAGTCTGCCTGCCAATGAAGGGGACGTGGGTTCGTGTCCCGGTCCGGGAATATCCCACATGCCGCGGAGCGGCTGAGCCCATGAGCCATGGCTGCTGAGCCTGCGCGTCCGGAGCCTGTGCTCCGCAACAGGAGAGGCCACAACAGTGAGAGGCCCGCGTACCGCAAAAAAAAAAAATAATAATAATAAAAATAATAAAGTAACAACAACAAAAATACATACAGTACAACTGGAGCACCTACTCTCAAGGCCTTATAGTGCAAGGCTCAGCGGTAAGCACATAAGAGACACTCAATTTTTATTAAAGGTTAGATGTACATTTTTTTTTTTAAAGAAGAAATATAAAAGCTGATATGAAAAGCATCTTCTTTAGCTTAAGATTTACATTTTTTCCATTTATTATCAAGTTCCTTCTCCTATGTAAGAAACTCCCCCTTCTCCCCAGGCTTCAGCAATCACTCCTTTAAACTACTCTTGGACTTGCCTATGGCCTTCATTTGGTCCTTATCACACATTATTTTGAATTCTTTTATTTTTTACATATGTATCCTACTTGCCAAACTGGACTGTTAGCCCTATGAGGGCAGGAACCACTTACACCATTCAGTATTTTCAACAGTATTTTTAGGATACTAATCCTAAACATGCTTTGTAATGCTTAAAAATTAGTTGTTGATATTATGATTTTTTAGCTACTATTTTAATAAAACTGCATAAAATGATTTCCACTACAAATGTTACCTGAAGTTTTCTTCCTGTAATTGTTCTAGTTGCAACTGTGCATGAAAATACTTTTTTGCAACCATTGTATTTGGATCATCAAAAGAGCCATCCAACTGGTCAAGTTTTTCATTCATCATCTCATTCTCAGAAACTAGTGAATTCTTTTCATCTTGAAGTGCTGTCACCTAAAAAACAAATACACAAACAAAAGCATCAACAGCAAAAAAGCTTAGAATAAATCTGACCAAGCCATTAAATAGCTTGGTCAAGCAGACTAGATAATTTCTAAGGATCGTTAGAACTCTGGAGTTCTGGGTCTGGGAGATTTGGGTCAGAAGAAGTCAACTTTCTTAATACAGAGAAAACAGAGTTAATACATATAAGAATATCTTTCAAATGTTATGTTTGCTTTAGTTCTGAGAAGAAAATGTTTCTAAGTCTCTAAATACCAATGAACTTCAAAAAAATTAATTTGTTTCCCTTTTAGGTATAAATTTTTAGGATGCTGTTACCTAGTAAGCCAAAATATACACACATATATACAAAGTTACCATTTTAGGTTCCTGGTAGGAAATTATCAGTTACACATCACGTCTTCAGGCAATAGGCACATTATTTGGTTAATGAATCAGTAACAAAAACCTGAATTGAATGCAACTGCACACTGAAACTATTTTAAATGGATACAAACATGTAACTTCAGAATCACATCAACATCAGCACTTGATACATTTTTACTTTTACTTACATATTTATGTTAAGCATGATTTGCTCTCTCAGTTTTATTTCTTTTTCATTTAAAAACATCTTTAAAAATTTACAGCTAAGGCTGTGACCTTTTATAAGACTAGAAGTTTATGTGTGATTTTATTAAGATTAGTTTGAAAAAAGGTTGACCTCCCATAACTTACAATATAATATTGCACAAGTTTGCTGTTTATATTTTCAAAAGGTATAATCAATTCAGTCCAGTTATGGGAATGGGACTACATATTGACACACCAAGCTAATAAGAGGAAATTAAAATCAAATTATAGTCTTAAATACAGTGTAGGCATGTTACAAACACTGTCCTCCAAATGAGGAACACAAACAAAGGCTGGGAAACTGTTCCCAGACAGACTAGGAGGAAACAGTTTCTCTTCCTAAATTCAGTGCATGCATCCATTCTTGTCATGCAAGCAGTCTAGTGACCTGTCTAGGAGGAAACAGTTTCTCTTCCTAAATTCAGTGCACGCATCCATTCTTGTCATGCAAGCAGTCTAATGACCTGTCATGTACAATCCTAAGTGTTTGGGATACAAAAAAGAATGAGAGGTTGTGCCCTTTTAAGATCGCTACAGCAGAAATGTAAACAATTACAGGACAGAAAATGTGGTGCTTTGGTGGAAGTATACTATGGGGGGTTGGGGGCCCACAAAGAAAACAAGATCTCGTTCTAGCTTGAAGGTAGGGGCTGTTGTAAAAAGACTGGTAGAGGAGAAACAATACCCTGTCTTCAAACTGGCTAAGAATCCCCTGAAGAAGGGAGAGGAGCACGGGCAAACTTAGTTTTCAATACCTAGTGGGTAACCAACCTTGTTCCTATCCATGCAATTTACATTGTGGTTCTAGAGCCACCTTTATCACAGATATGAAGGAGGTGGGTATTAAACATGAGAATTCCTTGGACCCATCCCAAATGGGTGACTTAAGAGTGTCCAGTGGTGGTTCTAGGCATCTCTTCTAACAAGATGCCATGGTGATATTTTGTTTAGGTTCACTCTGTACCTGCCTCTGTCCCTTTCTGTTTCTCTCTGTCTCTGTCTCTCTCTGAGCTATTTAAAAGAGACAGAAAGTTCAAAAAGCTAAAAAGGAAAAAAAAAAAAGCTCAAAAATAATACTCATATTCTCACATCACTCAGACTTAATATTTTTATAATTGTTTATTTTAAAAATTAAAATATAAAGTAAACTTCTATAGCTGGAGTCCTCTTTATCACATTGTGCCCAGTCGCACATACTCTGTAGACACTTTAAGTTTGAAAATAACTGCCTCATTGAATCTTATACAATGCTGGGTAAAAGTATGCTTTTCTCTAACATACTAGAAGCAAGAATAACCAGCCTCTGTTACTGCAGTAAGTGAAGTAGTGTTACCTACTGGTGCCAGGTGGTATGAATAATGACTGGGAAAGGCAGGTAAAGAGTGGTTGATAAACCTGTCCTAACTTGCCCCAAGGCCCCATAATCATCTTGGACCAAAACTTTGTGAAAGTTTCTCAAAACTTTACATCAAATTCTCGTGTGGATTTTTTTTCTTTCTTTTTTTAAAGTATGCATAATCAGGCCTTACTCCTGACTTAGTGAGTCATAATTTCATTTGTCCCAGTATCTATAACCATAATTTACACAGAACTCACACAGATCTTTATTTAAATGGATTGAGCTTCATCACCAGATCTTTCACTACAGAATCTCCTCTGTTCTTGCATTCTTTATTCTGATTAAAACATGTTTGCTACCTGGATTGTGTCAATGAGTAGTTTTTTTTTTCAAGAAAGGGAGTTTGCACCTGCGCTCCTCAGTTAATGCCGTTTCCCTGCCTCAACATTTTGTGGATATTGCTCCTCTATATTCCAGCATGGAAGTTGTAGGGGAGCCTGATTTTCTTATCTTTGTGGGTGACATACCTTTTCTACTTGACTGACAGTTGTTTTTCCTGTATTCTTGAAGTCTGATAGCTTAACTAGGGTAAGGCTTGGTGTTAAACATTATTCACTGATTTGTTTCTATCTAGCTGCAATCTCCTTTTAAATCTTCACTTTGTTGTCCTACCACCTAGTCTATTCTATTGATGTGTTGTTATGGAATTGTAATACTAAATGAAGTGAAAGTTATTTTCTAAGCTTGGCTGTTGTCTTTTACATGCTTTTGTCTGTTTTTGGTTTTAGTCTGTAATGTTCACAGAGATGTCATGCTCTGATTCTTTTCATCTAGTTCATGTTTTGTGGGCAGTTAAGATACCCTGTTTGTTCTGGCATAGTGTTGAAGACTTCTTGGACACCCTTTCCACTGTAACCCATGGCCCAGTATGTTCTCCCCTCTGGGTAATAGTTGGGACTGTTTTCTCTCCACCTCTCTATATAGCCTTGTGAATGGCCAGGGAAGATAGTGGCGGGGGTCGCAGCATGGGGGCAGCTGAGACAACGGGCAATCTTTTTACAACACCTGGGCTAGGCTCTCACTTCTGAGGTTTAAGTACTTCATACCAGGGTGGTGAGAAGTATATTCCATTCCCATGGAGAAATTCCTCTGGGCATCAGACTGTTTCCCCAATTCAGTGTGTGGCCCTACAGCCTTTGTTCCTATCAGAAAGAGTCCTTAGTTTCTTCTTAGCCATCATTTCCACTCTTCCCCAGTCCAAAGAAAATGAAGGACTCATAGCGGGAACTTCCTTCTGATTGGGTAGATTACTGTGAGAAGTCTCAAGATTTTTGTTGATTCCCCTGCATGGGCTGGGGGTGAAGGAAGAACAGCAGGTTCCTGCCATGCAGCACCTCTGTCAACATCATATGCCTACTTCTTTCCTTGATTACCAGCTTTTAATTTAACTTCATTAGGTTATGCCCTTTTGTTTATTCGCCTGCCCTTGGTGAATTTCTCTGCAGCTTATTTTTCTTTTTTGGTTCATTTGGTTGGGTATTAAAAATGAATTCCCCCCAAATTTTAGAATCACTCTCAAGCGACATATGATTAAAAGTAACCATTTTTCAAAAATAATTTTCCTTATAAAACTGGGGTATGTATCATATACACCTGTGTGAAATTCATATTGTTAAGTATCTTGGTTTTGATTAGATGCAGTTTTGATTATATTCATTTCGCATGTGCAGCAGATCGTTGAGGGTTGACTCTATTTTGATGCTGGAATTAAAAATGCGCAAACTTGGGATGTCTACACTTTTCAACTAAAATCAGATCATCACATACTCTCCATCATGTGTTACAAACACTGAAATGTTTTAACACAGAATTTTGTGTTCTTTTTTGAATAAGAATGTCTCAGAAAACTGTACAGAGATCCTACATGAGACTGGTAATACCTGAATGATTCAATCCTCTATTCTTTATATGAGGTATTCTGGAGAGAGGATATAATCTTACTTGAAAATAAAACATCTCTGATGCTGTGCAGGTCTGTGCGTATATGTGATGATATATATGCAAGGTGAGTGTGGTTAGGAAAGGAAAAGGAGAAAAGGTAGACGTTCTCATAATTTTGAGACACTAGCTTCGTTCAAATATAAACACTGGCTTTGTTCAAACATAGAGGAGTGATGCTTAAAGATGACGTTAGAAGATCTGGATTCTAGTGCTGTCACTGCCCTACGTAGCTGAGTCACCCTGACCAAGTCACTTCTCGTTTCCTTATTTGCAGACCCTTGAACATTAGAAATATTACCCAGCCCTATCACTTTAGATATTTATCTCATCAAGCAAGGATAATGCTACCACAACCTTGTTCCTTGTCCTCACACTTTTCAGAGTCAATTATTTATGTAGCTCATTATTTGAATGAAAAGTGCAATTTACATACAGCATAATATGATGGTACATTTAAATCTTTGTATAATTTTTCGAGACTTATTGCATAATTTTCACATAACAATAATAACAATACATGCAAACATATACACAGCCCTATGCACCAGGCCCTGCTTTAAGTGCTTTATGTATATTAATTCATTTAAATGTAATTATCACTCTGGGAGATATATACTATTAAAACATCATTTCTCAAAAGAGAAATATGAAGTATAGAGAAATTAAGCAATTTGCCTGAGCATATACAACCAGCTAGTAACATAACCAGGTTCTGAATATAGGCAGCCTGGTTTGACAATCTACTCCTTTAACTGTTAACTACTGTCTCTCATGCCAAGTTTATTTTGCTAACACTTATGTGCATATGAACCCAAGAATTACATACATGTGTTAATATACACATACATGTTAGCAAAACAAACTTGGATCTCAGATTTATTGGGGGTCAAGCCCTTCTAAATATTTCCATAAAGGACCCCACTTAATATTCATACCCTATAAAGTAGATACTTTAGTTTCCCCTTTTTACAAAACAACAAACCAAGGCATCATCTAAGCAGTTGAAATTCTGCAATTAGAATGACCCTCTCAATGTAGTAGTTAAGCAAGCAATTTTCCACTCTAAAAGAAAAATAAAGTTCATGTTTGAAGAGTCAGGCCTATAACAGACTCTTTCAATGGTCCTTCCATGAAATGAAACCCAACCTCCAAAACACTTTACTAATTAATTAATTAAAATAAGACTCTTGTAAATTTAAAGAGGAAATTATTCTTCGATCCATACCTGCATATCTAGTTCTTGGCATCTTTGCCTCAGTTCTTCTTTTTCTGCTAGTGCTTCCTGAAGATCTTCCAGGGCCCTTTTAAGCTGAAATAGAAAATGTCCTCTTAGTAAATCACATTTTGAA
The DNA here is from genome assembly GCF_059928025.1 of Delphinapterus leucas. Taxonomy (NCBI): domain Eukaryota; kingdom Metazoa; phylum Chordata; class Mammalia; order Artiodactyla; family Monodontidae; genus Delphinapterus; species Delphinapterus leucas. Next base: position 139,870,861 of record NC_143129.1, read on the forward strand.
ACAAATTGAAAAATATACTTTTATCAAAACACATATATACACTGATGTTGGAAATGCTTTTAAAATTTACCTATTAACAAATAAGTAGTAATATGTTGTTTTTCTGTAAATAATATCAAGAGTCTCATTAACATTTAAGGCTAAGGTCCCACAGAAATAAAATTTTATGTAAATCTTTGTGAAATGTTTAAAACAGAGTATTAGAGGATGAACTGTTTATTTTTTATCACAGAAAAAAATTTAGAGCACAGCATGTTTATATTTAAATAAAATTTTTATAGAAAAAATTTTTTTTAATTTGAAATACTTCTTGAGATGGCTGGTGACACTCATGAAAGTCAGATGTCCAAACATATAACAGGAAAAGTATTTGATGCATTTACCTCTCCTCTTACCCTTCCCCCTTATAACCCAGATTGGGTTATACAGAGGAGGAGTGTGCCTTTTCCTCCATGTAAAACAACTGTGTAAAACAACCAGGGAAAGAAGCCCTGAGTACAGGACCCTTGAGTTAATTCTTCAATATTAGAGGAAAGCAACTGTGACAAAAATCATATTTCCTTATTAGGTAAATTAGAATTCAGCAGAATTTTTAAGTACTATTTAATTATGTAACTATACAGAATGGGCCACATATGTATTAACAAATGTCAGGAAAGTTTAATGCCACTCATCTCTTCAAACATGATCATTAAAAACTCTGGAGATGAACACTACTTGCATTCATGAAGGAATGCATAATAGTCAATTAAGATCTTATAGGAGAATAAACTAAATTTCATGGAAGAAAATAATCTTGTATGTGGTCTCCTATGTAAGCCTTTAAGATAGTAATTGACAAAGGAACTCTATCACTGTGCAACATTTTCCTCACATACTAAAATACTCACCTGTTGCTCTAATTCTCCAACAGCATCATTTGTAGGAGAGCTCACTATTTCTTTACTCATCAACTAGAATTAAAATAGTAAAATTAAGTACAATAAAGTAAGATTTACACAGTAAAAAATATGTTTACTTGAAAGGAAAGTAAAATGCTTTATGTTTAATTTTTCCTTGCCTTAATTTGATGATCCTTATATTATTCAAATAAAAAATGAATAGAGCTTTAAGCTAAATAGCACAATGTTCAAGCATTACATTAGTGAGGACATAAGTAAAATGTGCTTGAAATATTTAGATATATTTAAAATACTAATGTAGTGAAAAATTATAATCCAAGTTCTAAACGATGAATTACTAAATAAAACTGAACACATCACATAATAAAAAAAAATTATTTTTCCATAACATGAATTGACAGTTTAAAAATAGAGCTTTAAATGAGTGATGTGGCAAAATTCCTAATTTGAGAAGTCATTTTAAAAGGAGTTACAATTATATGAAAAAAAAAAGGATCCTGTAAAATAACTTTTCTGCATATGAAAGGCAGACTTATGCATAGTGATGTTTTGAATTCAAACCAGCAATGCAAACTCAGAGTATACACACTTCTAAAGTCCTAGATGCTGTCTCCCTCTAAGTCATGCCTCTTCCAAACTATGTTTTCCTCACTAACCCTTCACTCAACTTTCCCTCAGGCCTCCTCTTCACTTGACTTCATCTCAGCCTTTTGTTCTGATTTTAAGAATGAACATGCACTGAATGAATTCTGAATCTCTATGGTACAACTTAGATAACTAGACTGGCTTGAATCCAGGTTATCTGGCTCCGAAACCTAATTTTCACTATATTTGCTCACAGTTCTAACATTCTGAAAATGCATATGAGATACATACACACACACACTTTAAAATTTCAGAAAAGATTACTCTACCTGGCAGAAACAAAGAGAAGTTATAAAAACTCCCAACTGGGAAGAGGATGTTTATCCTGCTTAGTTGAAGTTATTTAAAGGAAACTGACAATGTTAATTTAACTTTTAAAATGCAGAGGTACTACAATTGGGCTTCAAGTCCTTATAAGAAATTTTCCGGGAAAACACAACAGCCAAAGATAAGTAAACCTACTACAAAGGGCTCGTTTATACAGCAGTGAAATATACATCCATAAAATCTATGTGAACAGTTTTATATAATTTGGTTTAGGATTTTCATACATATGTGATCATGATATAGCTTACCTCTTGAATGGCAGTCATGACCACATGTTGAACAGACTCTTCCAGTGTCATTATATTTTGAATATGTTCTATGATTTAAAAAAAAAAATCAGATCTGAAAAATCCCTACTCTTCACCCATAGAAATTTAGTCATTCAATTAACAACATAAAAATTCATTCACTACACATAATTCTTTATGCAAGTATATTATTTTACCACAAAAAATATGTCCATTGTAAACAAATAAGCAGAACTGAAAATAATCATAAAAATATCTATAAATTTTTTAAAGAAAATCTCTAATTTTCTGACAAGGAAGAAAAAGAGAATAAATTGCAATTAATGTTAAAACAATTATAACAATTTCTTTCCTCTTGTTAAATATTCAGTATTATGAGATGAATTCACATGTACAGGTATACCACAGAAATAGTACCAGTTCAGTTCCAAACCACCCCAATAAAGCAAGTATCGCAATAAAGTGAGTCACATGAATTTTTTAGTTTCCCAGTACATATAAAAGTTATATTTACACAATACTGTAGTTTATTAAGTGACAATAGCATTATGTCTAAAAAAACAACGTACAAATCTTAATTAAAAAGTACTTTATTGCTAACAAAATGTTAACCATCATGTGAGACTTTAGCGCGTGGTAATCCTTTTTACTGGTGGAGGATCTTATCTTGATGTTGACGGCTGCTGACTGAATAGGGTGGTGGTGAAAGCTGGGGTGTCTGTGGCAATTTCTTAAAATAAGACAACAGTGAAGTCTGCCATGTCAATTGACCTTTCCTTTCACAATTTCTCTGTAGCATGCAGGGCTGTTTGATAGCATTTACCCACAGTAGAACTTCTTTCAGAATTGGAGTCCATCCTCTCAAATTCTGCTGCTACTTCAACTAAGTTTATGTAATTTCTAAATTCTTTATTGTCATTTCAACAGTCTCCATAGCATGTTCACCAGGAGTAGATTCCATCGCAAGAAACCACTTTCTTTGCTCATCCATAAGAAGCGGCTCGTCTGTTAACATTTTCTCATGAGATGGCAATAATTGTCATACCTTTAAGCTCCACTTCTAATTCTAGTTCTCTTGCTATTTTTACCACATATCCAGTTACTTCCTCCACTGAAGTCTTGAACTGCGTAAAGTCATGTATGAGAGTTGGAATCAGTTTTTTCCAAACTCCTGTTAATGTTGATATTTTGACCTCTTCCCATCAATCACTTATGCTCTTTTTTTCCCCTCAAGGGAAACATTCCTTTATTTTTAAAAAGTTTTTATTTTACATTGGAGTATAGTTGAGTTACAATGTTGTGTTCATTTCAGGTGTACAGCAAAGTGATTCAGTTATACATACACATATATATCCATTCTTTTTCATATTCTTTTCTGATATAGGTTATTACAGAGTACTGAGTAGAGTTCCCTGTGCTATCGAGTAGGTCTCTGTTGATTATCCATTTCATATATGGTAGTGTGCATATGTTAATCCCAACCTCCTAATTCATCCCTCCCCACTACCTTTCCCCTTTGGTAAACATAAGTTTGTTTCCTAAGTCTGTGAGTCTGTTTCTGTTCTGTAAAGTTCATTTTTTAGATTCCACATATAAGTGATATCATATGGTATTTGTATTTCTCTGTCTGATTTACTTCACTCAGTATGATAATCTCTAGGTCTATCCATGTTGCTGTAAATGGCATTCTTTTTTATGGCTGAGTAATATTCCATTGTATATATATACCACATCTTCTTTATCCATTCATTTGTCGATGGCCATTTAGGTTGCTTCCATGTCTTGGCTATTGTAAATAGTGCTGCAATGAACACTGGGGTGCATGTACCTTTTCAAATTATGGTTTTCTCTGGATATATGCCCAGGAGTGGGATTGCTGGATCAAATCTATTTTTAGTCTTTAAAGGAACCTCCATACTGTTCTTCATGGTGGCTGTACCAATTTACATTCCCACCAACAGTGTAGGATGACACAAACAGATGGAAAGATATACCATGTTCTCAGATTGGAAGAATCAATATTGTCAAAATGACTATACTACCCAAGGTAATCTACAGATTCAATGCAATCCCTATCAAAATATCAATGGCATTTTTTGCAAATCTAGAACAAAAAAATCTTAAAATTTGTATGGAAACACAAAGACCCCGAATAGCCAAAGCAATCTTGAGAAAGAAGAACACAGCTGGAGGAATCAGGCTCCCTGACTTCAGACTATACTACAAAGCTACAGTAATCAAAATTGTTTGGTATTGGCACAAAAACAGAAATATAGAACAATGGAACAGGATAGAAAGCCCAGAGATAAACCCACACACCTGTGGTATATTAATCTATGACAAAGGAGACAAGAATATACAATGAAGAAAAGACAGTCTCTTCAATAAGTGGTGCTGGGAAAACTGGACAGCCACATGTCAAAGAATGAAAGAACATTCTCTAACATCATACACAAAAAAAAACCTCAAAATGGATTAAAGACCTAAATGTAAGACTGGATACTATAAAAACTCTTAGAGGAAAACACAGGCAGGACAATCTTTGACATAAATCACAGCAAGATCTTTTTGGATCCACCTCCTAGAGTAATGAAAATAAAACCAAAAATAAACAAATGGGACCTAATTAAACTTAAAAGCTTTTATACATCAAAGGAAACCATAAACAAAATGAAAAGACAACCCACAGAATGGGAGAAAATATTTGCAAACAATGCAACCAACAAGGGATTAATCTCCGAAATATACATACAGCTCATGCATCTCAATATCAAAAAAACCCCAAACAAGCCAATCAAAAAATGGGCAGAAAATCTAAATAGACATTTCTCCAAAAAAAGACATACAGATGGCCAAAAAGCACAAGCAAAGATGCTCAACATCACTAATTATTAGAGAAATGCAAATCAAAAGCACAATGAATATCACCTCCCACTAGCCAGAATGGCCATCATCAAAAAGTCTACAAACAATAAATGCTGGAGAGGGTGTGGAGAAAAGGGAACCCTCTTATCACCTATGTTCTTAATGGTATCTACAATAGTAAATCTTTTCCAGAAAGTTTTCAATGTACTTTGAAAACCAGATCCATCAGAGGAATCACTATTTATGGCAGTTATAGCCTTACAAAATGTATTTCTTAAATAGCAAGACTTAAAAGTCAAAATTACTTCTTGATCCATGGGTTGCAGAATAGATGTTTTGTTAGCAGGTATGAAAACAACATTAATTTTGTTGAACATCTCCATCAAAGCTCTTGAGTGACCAGGTACTTTGTCAATGAGCAGTAATGTTTGAAAGGAATGCTTTTTTTTGTGAGAAGTAGGTCTCAACAGTGGGCTTAAAATAGTCAGTAAACCATGTTGTAAACAGATGTGCTGTCACCCAGCCTTTGTTGTTCCATTTATAACACAGGCAGATTAGATTTAGCATAGTTCTTAAGGTCCTAGGATTTCCAGAATGATAAATGAGCACGGGCTTCAACTCTGTCACCATCTACATTAGCAAGAGAGTCAGCCTGTCCTTCAAAGCCAGGCATTGACTTTTCCTAGCTACCTATGAAAGTCCTAGATGGCATCTTCTTCCAATAAAAGGTTGTTTAGTCTATACTGAAAATATGTTTAATATAGTGGCCTTCATTAATTATCTTAGCTACATCTTCTAGATAACTTGCTGTAGCTTCTACATCAGTACCTGCTGCTTCACCTTGTACTTTTATGTTCTGGAGATGGCTTTCCTTAAACCTCACGAACCAACCTCTGCTAGCTTCAAACTTTTCTTCTGCAGTGTCCTCATCTCTCTCAGGCTTCACAAGATTGAAGTTAGAGCCTTGCTCTAGATTAGGCTTTGGCTGAAGGGAATGTTGTGGCTGGTTTGACCTTCCATCCAGACCACTAAAATGTTCTCCCTATAAACAATAAGACTTACGCTTTCATATCATCGGTGTGTTCACCGAAGCAGCACTTTTCATCTCCTTCAAGAACTTTTTCTTCATACTCACAATTTGGTTGTTTGGTGGAAGAGGCCTAGATCTTGGCCCCTCTTGTCTTTCAGCATACCTTCCTCACTAAGCTTAATCATTTCTAGCTTTTGATTTAAAGTAAGAGATGTGGGAGCCTTCCTTTCACTTGAACACGTAGAGGCCACTGCAGGGTTATTAACTGGCCTAATTTCAATATTGCTGTGTATCAGGGAGTAGGGAGGCCTGAGGAAGGGAGAGAGACGGGGAAATGGCTGGTTGGTGGAGCGGTCAGAACACATACAACATTTATAACATTTACTGATTAAGTTTACCATGTTACTATGGGTGCAGTTCATGGTGCCTCAAAACAATTACAATAGGACTCCCTTGGTGGCGCAGTTGTTGAGAATCTGCCTGCCAATGCAGGGGACATGGATACGAGTCCTGGTCCAGGGAGATCCCACATGCCGCAGAGCAACTGGGCCCGTGAGCCACAACTACTGAGCCTGCGCGTCTGGAGCCTGTGCTCCGCAACAAGAGAGGCCACAACAGTGAGAGGCCCGCGCATCACAATGAAGAGTGGCCCCTGTTCGCCACAACTAGAGAAAGCCCTCGCACAGAAACGAAGACCCAACACAGCCAAAAATAAATTAATTAATTTAAAAAAAAACAATTACAATAGTAACACCAAAAAGCACTGATCACAGATCACCATAACAAATATAATAATAATGAAAAAGTTTGAAATATTGTGAGAACTACAAAAATGTGACACAGAGACATGAAGTGAGCAAATGCTGTTGGAAAAGTGGTGCTAATAGATTTGTTGGACATAGGGTTACCACAAACCTTCAATTTGTGAAAAACACAATAAAGCAGAGCTCAATAAAACAAGGTATGCCTGTATTCAGTGAACTCTTAAGAGCTAAGCTCAGAAAGTTTCATTTATCACCTACTTAGTTCATTTCAGGAAGGTTTTCAATGAAGAGACTTATACAGCTTCCTGCAAACACCTGCTCGACATTCACCAAGTTTCACCTTAAGGAGATCCTTATACCTTAACACACACACACACGTGGGAGCGCAATAAGTTGATTCTGTCACAATTAGAAGTGATGAATCATGAGAGTTTTTCCTGTATTTGCAGGTTTAGATCGACAGCAACTGTATGTTCTCCACCTAAAACAATTTTCCAAAAGTTTTAAGGATTTATTATTTTCTAATGCTTTTATTGTTTTAATGATACTCTGGAAGACTTCTAAAAGTTCTCTAAATCTCTCTTTTATTTGTGAAGCCAAGTACTGGAAAAAAATTCTGATAGATTCTGGTATGCACCCGACCACTAAATTCTATGGGTGTGTGTGTGTGTGTTGGAGGGGGAAGAATTAACTAGATGAGGCACAAGCAATGTAATGATTTCTTTTAACTGGATTTGTTGGATAATGGAGTGTTTCAAGTCTACTGAAAGCTTCATAAAATTTTTCTCTTTCCACACCAAGATAAACAAGGTACTGTTAACCAAATTAGTTAATTCTTTCAAGATTAAGACTGCTGCAATACCTTTGAATCATTTTGAAAATCAATTCTCACTGAAAAGTATAAATATGTGGAAGGTGGTTTATATTATGGATGTGTTTTGGTTTTACATTTTAATTAAATTACTACAAGTTTTTTTTCCATTTATCTGCTCACTCCTAAAAATTGAGACCCCAGACACATACCTCCAAAAATAAGCCCAATTAGATAATCCTGACTTTCAAAATAATGAAAATTAAACTATTTCTTTATATTTATTACTTGCTAAACTTTTATTTATATACCCAGGAATTGAGCCTCCTTTTACAAATCTGAGGTCAAAATTGCTAAGTAATGCTTAGAACTAAATTATGAAAATACTACATATTATATCAATATTTATAGGAGGCAACAAAACTTAAGAGAAAATTATAGCTTAAAACATCAATTATAGCTTAGAATAGAAAGAACTGATTAATTCACAATAGAAGCAATGAGATAACAGAATAGATATTAAATAGTACAAACAAAATGAATCAAAGCCCAAAGTGGGTTCTCTGAAAAAGACTATTAAAACCAACAAACATGCTAAAGTTAAGCAAAAAGATGTTATAAATAACCAGTAACTGAAATAGAAACAAAGCATTAAATAGAAAAATAAAAAGGATCACGGTAATAGAAACTTGCTAATTCATAAAAGAATTACTATTTGTCAATTTGTAGTTAAAAATATATAGAAGTTTTAACTTTCCATAAGAAAACGTTTCTTACTTTCATTAAAAAAAACAAAACAACAGAAACATTGAGAACTTTGACATTATCTATGAGAAATAAAAGCCTATGGAGAAGTACTGACTTGCCCTAGAAAAAAAACAGCCAGTTAATAATAGAGAGGGACTAATATGAAAGTTTTCTGGTACCCAAACCCTTTTTTATGATAAACTATAGCTGATCTCATGTGTTTCATTTTTCTCCTTCCTGAATTGATTCTTACTGAATTTATCTTGTCTCATATGTTCTCTTCATTAGTTAGATAACACTGAATGTGTTTTCTAAGGTTCTGACTTAAAATGTTTTACAAACTTCAGCACCCAACATTCTTTTATGAAGGTGATGTCCTAAGGCCAATTTTGGATGAGCATGCAAAAAACATCAGCATCAAAAATGTCATCACCCAGGGCTTCCCTGGTGGCGCAGTGGTTGAGAGTCCGCCTGCCAATGCAGGGGACACGGGTTCATGTCCCGGTCCAGGAAGATCCCACATGCCGCGGAGCGGCTGGGCCCGTAAGCCATGGCCGCTGAGCCTGCGCGTCTGGAGCCTGTGCTCCACAACAGGAGAGGCCACAACAGTGAGACGCCCGCATACCGCAAAAAAAAAAAATAAAATGTCATCACCCAGACTGATGCAAGCCCCTCAAGGAAGTAGACCTTGGTCTGTTCAGTTCACATTTTATTCATTACATTCAACCAAAAATGTTCTTTTTGTACTCAGCAGGATATGGATCACTGTGTTCGTATATACCAATATAGCACACCAATTCCATTTATATCATCAGACTGCTTATCTTTATCTGGAGGATACTTTGGAAGCATTCTTCTAAAAAGAGCAGAATATCATCTGAAGAAGCCTGGAAGTAGCTGCATAATCATTTATGAAAATCTGAATCAACCTAAGGTTCTGTCTCTCACATGTTAAAGAGATAATGTATCAAATAAATAAGTACAATTTTTATTGACTATCCACTAAGTCCTAAGCATTGATTAAATTAACCTAATTAAAGTACATTTTATTTAGCCACTGAATACGAATCTCAGAATCTAGGTACAGTTAGGATACTGAAGATTTATAGCTTTTTAATTGCAGAGCTGTGCTCGAATTCAGATCTTCTGGCTTACATTTCAGTGTGCTTTCCACCAATCTACAATAGTACATTTTTATGCAATTTCCTATAGCAATGTAGGTTGTCTCTAGAAAGTAGATATCCTCAAATGATTGGAATTCACTTACCTTGCTTCTTTTCACAGTTGACAGCACAACCTAAAATAAGCTGGAGCAACCTCCCAAGCTCCACAGAATCTGAACATTCAGTTATTTGGTTTAAATCAGGGATAAGTTCTTCAGAAATCTGTTGTCCCAAAAACTGCAGTGTTGAAAATAAATTAGATCACTCATTTATGTAGGCTACAGAGAATTGACTACATTGAATTATTGCAAGGAAAATAAATTATAAATAGGTTCACGAAAAGACTCAGATAAATTAACAAATGATAAACCCACAATTACTGACTAAAACCAGTTAGTAAAGTTCAAGCAACCTCCCAAAATTTTGAGAACCAGCCAAAAGCAACTAAAATGGTTTTATAACAAATATCCTTTACCCCACTGTCAGAGAGAGGAATTGTTTAAGAAGCCCCTGGCCTGATCTATTATGATAAAACTTGTGCCTTTCCATAAAAAAATAAACAGACTTAAGTCAAAGAAAATTCATAATATTTTGATACATGTTCAATGAATAGAGAACCATAAAATAAACCAAATGAACAACAAATCTAATGGATTAATCTTTCCTGGCTCTATCTTTTTTTTTTAAGATTGCTTTTTTCTTTTTTCTTTGGCTGTGCCATGCAGCTTGCAGGATCTTAATTCCCTGACCAGAGATTGAACTCAGGCCCTGGGAGAGAAAGTGCCACGTCCTAACCACTGGACTGCCAGGGAATTCCCAAGATTGTTTTTTGCAAGAAACTAAAAAGTATTCTTGCCATTAAAAAAAAACCAAAAAACTTCAAAATGAGTTTTAGGCATTAATGAATTGAAAAATTTTAGTTCTAGAATTTTTTGGAAGAAACTACAAGTTCAATTGTATGAAAACTTTAAAAAGTAAAAACAAAATTCTTTAATGGCAAAACCAAACCAAAAACTTTTACACATTAAGCAATAAACTTTCTTATATCAAATAATCCTGCTAGAGAACTTCTTAAGATGCTGAATAAGAAAAACAAATCACTTGAATAATGCATTATCTAATGTGACTTTAATACTACTTTTATTTTGCACTTTTTCCCAATTCACTTGCACAAGCATAATTTCATAGTATGTCTTTGCTGTTATTTACATTGGAAAGAAATATCAAAACAATGCTTTAAATAGAAAAGTACTTTAATTTAGTTATAAGGTCTACTTTATAGCACTGCATAAAATCAAATTATATAAAGATGAAAGTAATTTTATTTGAGAAAAAATCAACTTAAAGAGTATCAATATAGAAACATTATTTTACAAATCAATATATTACTTTTTAGCCCCTTTACGTTAACAAAATTTGAGTGTTCTAAAAATGGAAAAATCATAATATATTTCAATTATGAATTATATACCAGTAAAATGTTATAAACAAAAAGCCAAGTCATTTTTCAGTGTCAATATAATTATCACAGAGTATTTTATATTTAAACAAAGTCAAATGATTTTCATACCTCATTGTAATAACCCATAATTCCTTGAAGTACCTTCTTTAAATTACTAGCCTAATGGAGGAAAAAAAATAAATTATTTAATATTAACAATGAAATAAAATATATGTCAAGGTGAAATACAATAAAAACTTCCTGATAAAAATGACAACAAAAACATATATTAGAGTTCTATAAATACAAATACATGATTTTTAAACATCAAAGCTTTATTCAGAGTTTGATTATAGAAAAAATGTCTTCTTCCTTAGATAGTTGAACTAGAGTGATTGTATTTAAAGTGAGCCACAACAAACTCAAGTACCAACTTAAAAGATCTAGCTATGAGCATGTCCACCTTCAGTCATGAGTGAGTAACTGGATCTAGACTTACTCTCCACCACAAACAACTAGAAAACAGGATAAAATACAAGGAATATTGTTTTCAAGCTTTAGCCAAAAGACAATATAGAACTCTAATTTCTAAGAGAAGGAAAACAAAAAAGATGAGCCCTACACTAGTCTAAGATTTCTCTCTAGAGGCAATTTTCATACCATGGCACAGGGAGGTGGAAACAAAACAAAGCCTGATGTTCTCGTGGAGTTGAGAAGATAGACATCAGAAGTTCAGGAAGGTCGAGGTAGTTGGGATTTGCAGGGCAGATAAATGAAGAGGTGAGAGCTTTGGAAAGAAATCTCCATAGTAGTCCCTTTGACTCTTTGGCTGAATACTAATTTGCATGTGCATGGGTGAAACTCAATGAGATTAAACAAAAGTAATTTCCGAGGAAACAACAATCTAGGGAACTATAAACTGAACAATTCCTTGAAGATTGCACAGGGCCAGAAACTGCTGAAATTCCCACCAGTCAGAGTGAAGAGATCATGACTATGCTAATACAGACAAGCATTCACTAAAAACCCCCAAAAGGTAACAGCTTAGTAGTGAGTCTAACCTAGCCCTAGAGGAGAAAATAACTCTAGATCTGCCTTCCATCCCCCCAAACCCTGAAAAGATCAAACTGATTCACAAGTATCTTAACTGCCTGTAAGAACAAAGTCCAACACTCTTTAAAGGAATACAAAAAACCCAGCACTCAATAATAAAATTCACACTGTCTAGCGTCCAATAAAAAATTACTACACATGTGAAGAAGCAGGAGTATGTGAACTATAATTAGGAGAAAACTCAGTCAATAGAAACAAGCCTAAAATGAGAGATGAAAGAATTAGAAGATAAAAAAGTTAAAACTGTTAGTTTAAAAATGTTCAAGGGGGGCTTCCCTGGTGGCACAGTGGTTAAGAATCCGCCCACCAATGCAAGGGACACAGGTTCAAGCCCTGGTCCGGGAAGATCCTACATGCCGCGGAGCAACTAAGCCCATGCGCCACAACTACTGAGCCTGCGCTCTAGAGCCCGCGTGCCACAACTACCGAAGCCCACGTGCCTAGGGCCTGTGCTCCGCAACAAGAGAAGCCACCGCAATGAGAAGTCCACGCACCGCAATGAAGAGTAGCCCCCGCTCGCCGCAACTAGAGAAAGCCCATGCACAGCAATGAAGACCCAACGCAGCCAAAAATTAAAAAAAAAAAAAAAAATGTTCAAGGATTTAAATAAGAGGAATATAAGAAAATAAATATTTTTTTTTTTTTAAAAAAGAACGAAATAAAGAGATTGTCAATGGATAAAAAAGCAAGACCTAACTATTAGGTGACTACATCGCTTTCAATATAAATACACAGAGAGACTAAAGAAGAGAAATAGATATAATAGGCAAAAATAATCTTTAAAAAACAGGAGTAGTACATCAGTATCAGACAAAGTAGACTTCCAAAAAAGAAATATTACCAGGGATAAAAAAAAGTCATTTTATAATGATAAGTAGATTCATTCAACAAGAAGACATAAAAAATTAATGTATATAAACCAAATAACACAGATTCAAATTACATGATTAAAAAATTAGAATTGAAAGGAGAAATTGACAAATCCACAATCATCATTAGAGATCTGAGGACTCCTCCCCCCTTAACTGATAGAATAATCAGACAGAAAATCAATAAAGATATAAAAGTAAACAGTACTATCAACAAAGCTGTAATAATCCGTATTTGTAGGACTGTAAAATACATGTTGTTTTCAAGTGCACATGGAATATTCACCAAGACAGACCATATATTAGGTCATAAAATAAGTCTTAGTAAATGTAAAAGAATTCAGAGTATGTTCTCAAAACAAAATGGAATTAAATTAGAAATTAATAAATAAAAGAAAGATATGTAGAAAATCCTCAAATATTTAGAATTTGAAATACCTACTTCTAATCTACCCAGGGGTCAAAAGAAAAATCACAAGGGAAATTACCAAATATTTTGATCTAAATGAAAATAAGAACACAGTATGTTAAAATGTGTGGGATGTGGCTAAGGCAATGCTTACTACTAGGGAAAAGTGCTTAAAGCTGATGACTTAAGCTTTCACCTTAAGAAGCAAGAAAAAGAGCAGATGTCAAGAAGAAAGGAAATAACAAAGAAGAGACAGGAAATCAATAAAACAGAAAACAAAAGCTAGTTCTTTTCAAAAAACATTTTTTTAATTGAAAAACATCAAGCCAGATTTATCAAGGAAGAAAATATAAAAGACATAAATTACCAATATTAGAGAAGAAAGAACAGAAACAATGCAACATCCATCAACAGGTGAATGGCTAAGCAATTTGTGGTAAATCAGTGTAATGAAATACTACTCAGCAAAAAAAAAGAAATAACTACTAATACAGGCAACATGGATGAGTCTCAAAAACAATACATGAGTAAAAGAATACCAAAGAGATCATAATATCTGATTCCATTTATATGGAACTCCAGAAATTAAACCTATACTGACTGAAAGCAGACCTGTGGCCACCCAGGGCCAAGTCAAGAGTGAGGATTAACTGGGAAGGGGCATATGTGCCTGTTTTTGCTTAATGGAAACGTTCTATATCTAACTATGATGGTATAAGAACATACACAAGTGTCAAAACTCAAACTATACACAATAAAATGTACCCTTCAGTTAATTTAAAAAATAAGATTTAGTTGAGCTTAGTGCTAATTTCAGACCACTGTTTGGATCAAGTACTTCTAGCATTCATTCTACATACCTTTATTCGCCAGTTGTCACCGATATCCTCTTTAATTCGGCTTAACCAAGATTCATTGAACCAAGCTACATCACTACAACAAAAATACAAATGTTGAACATTAAAATGATTTTATTTCATGAAAAATACCAAATTTAATCAACAGATTCAAAGTTATTTTCCATCTTAAAGCCTGTCCTTAATAAGAATAGTAAATATCATTTAAAATGAACCCACTGAACTTTTTGTTATTCCTAAGGGTTTCTTTTGGAATTTCTCATAGTAAATTAATTAAGTCATTAACATCTTCAATTTAACAAACATTTACTAAATATCTCATACTAGGCACCCTGGTAGGTAGATGTAAAAGTCCCAATCCTAAAGGGAAAAAAAAGGAAAACATTTTAACGTGTCTACTATGTATCAAGCACTGTGCTTGATGTTTTTTCATATTACTTCATTTAAATATAGTAACTTGGCAAAGCATCCATTATCCCCAATCTTACTCCTCAGTGAACTGAGAATAAGACAATAATTTTCCCCAAGTGACACTAGTACATGGCAAAGTTTAGTATTAAGTCCGATATTGACATTGAAGGCCAAGACAAAGAACTGCTATATCAAATTTTTATGTATTCAATAAGGCCTTGAAGAATAACACCCGATTATAAATAGTGAACTACAATAATAGATTATATTCTTTTTTTTTTTTTGCGGTACGCGGGCCTCTCACTGTTGTGTCCTCTCCTGTTGCGGAGCACAGGCTCTGGAGGCGCAGGCTCAGCGGCCATGGCTCACGGGCCCAGCCACTCCGCGGCATGTGGGATCTTCCCGGACCGGGGCACGAACCCGTGTCCCCTGCATCGGCAGGCGGACTCTCAACCACTGCGCCACCAGGGAAGCCCAATAGATTATATTCTAAACAAATACTTGGATGCTTGCTGTAAGAGTAAAATGAAGATGAATAATTTATTATCCTGACTCTTAAGAGAAATATCTAATAAAGGGAGAAAGTAAAGAGCACAAATAACTATACTCAAAGGAGAATGTGATAAATGCTTTAAGGAGTAAACAAACACCAAGAAATTACAGAATGTTAGTACTAGAAGAGGTCTTACCTAAATTTTTACTTTACAGATAAGCCAACTAAAGTGAGGGTAGAAATTAAAGAGGTTATTTCCAAGGCGGTATCCTGAATTTAAAGATGCAAAGCTGAAAACAGTGCCTAGTTTTTCAGCAATCATTCTGCCTCAGATGTGCTAAAACAGAACATGTCACTTCTGACTACAGTAACCAGAAATGGCTTCACCATTTTCAATTCATTCTTTGGAATTTGTAACCATTTTCTTTTGAGCAAATTAATGTTAATTATTTTCGACTTTTCTCAGATGCTAAGGCTATAATTACCAAAATAACTTGGCTAAGTGTATAAATGGTATATTTCTAACCAGGTATTTACCTGAAAAGACTAAATTTATTTAGTTAATGAGTCAAAACTCTCAAAGTAAATTTACTTTCTTTTGACATCAGTTTAAGTTGAAGAGGTATGCCAGTTGCAATGGTTAATTTTATGTGTCAATTTGGCAGGGCCCCAGTACCCATATATTTGGTCAAACATGCTTGGATGTTGTAGTGAAGATGTATTTTAGGTGAGATTAACATGTAAATCAGTAGACTCTGAGTAAAGCTAATTACCCTCCATAATGTGGTTGGGCCTCATCCAATCAGCTGAAGGCCTTAAGAAAATGACTCACCTCCCCTGAGAAAGAGTAAATTCTGCCAGTAGACTGCCTGTCGACTCTAGCTGCAACATCAACTCCTCCCTAGATCTCCAGCCTGCTGGTCTACCTACTCTGGGTTTTGGAGTTGCCAGCCTGCAAAATCACGTGAGCCAATTCTTAAATTTCTCTCTCATCCTGTGTGTGTGTGTGTGTGTGTGTGTGTGTGTGTGTGTGGGCATATACACATGCATATATATACATATCTTATTGGTTCTATTTCTTTGGAGAACCCTGACTACCTACTACACTTGTCTTCTGACCCTAAAAAAAATCTTCATATATGATTCTATAATTCTATAATTCCATTGTAATTACCTTTAGAAAATGGATCTAGAGATAACCTCTTCTAGTGTTTCCTCCTTTTGTCTTGCATTCCTACTTGTCTTCCTTCCCATCTCAAATCAGCTTTAGCCCTATGTCTTAGAGTGTGCTCAGGCTGCTACAGCAAAATACCACTAGATGGCTTAAACAACAGAAATTTATTCCTCACAGTTCTGGAGGTCGGAAGTCCAAAATCAGGATGCTAGCAAGGTAGGTTTCATTCTGAGATCTCTAGTTGCTACCATCTTGCTGTGTGCTCACATGACCTCTTTTTTGTATGTTTATAGACAGAGAGTGAGCTCTCTGAATTGTCTTCTTATAAGGAGTTCAATCCTACTGGATCATGTCTCCCCACTTGTATGACCTCATTTAACTTTAATTACTTCTGTATAGACCCATCTCCAATATAGTTAAACTGGGGGTTTGGGCTTCAACAGGAATTTTAAAGGGACACAAACATTCAGTCCATAATACCCTAACTGAGAAATACTTTCTAACTTCTCCATAGAAATCTAACTCTTGTTCTCTTATAAACAAATCCATCCTTCTCAAACAATTATAATTGCAGCCAATCTTTCCCACTATTAAACTTTATATCCAATCTCAGAACATTCAGGACATATCCTTCTTTTACGTTTTTGCACTGCCACATCTACATGCTTTAACTAGACTCTTGGCCCCAACAATTAGCTCCTTTTTTCTAGTATTTCCCAGAACTTCAATGAAACTTAAGAGACACCAAATAAGAAGGGAACACAAGACTAAGGAAGTGAAATGTGGTCTTAACTGTTTTCTAATAAAACTAAGTAAGAAACACTATAGGATTATTTTTTAACTCCACCCATGGTATTTGTCTTCACAATTCTACCAACTAAACATAGGTAGTAATTAACACCTACTGGTTACTAGACACAACATAGCTGTGTTGCTTCAGTGGACACCCTGACACCATTCTTCGTAAATAATCAAAAGGCCTTGTGTGCTTAGCACATCAAATTGTGATCTGTACTTTGGACATGCACATCTGGCCTCTCATTTATTAAGACTCCAAAGTAAAAGTCTATCAGGAGGGGTTCAACATACTAGGCTGAAATGATTACAGTTGACTGAGGGCACTGGCTTGAGTCAGGCCAAAGTGATAAAAATATGGGCTTTGCAATTTTACTCATTATTTGACTTACTGAAGTCATTTCACCTTTATAAACCTCTGTTTCCTCACCTATAAACTGAGGATAAAAATAATGCCTACCTCACAAAACAGTAATAAAAATTAAATGAAATACCATATGTATAGGGTATAGAACAATGTCTTACATTTAGTAAATACTCATATGTTGGCTTTCATGATTTATTATTTTAAATGCTCAAATATCTGCTGAATGAATGAATGAACAAGTAAGTGCATGATACTTGAGGTCTCTGGATATTCTACATTCTGTCTCATTCTTCTCCCTCTCATAAAAATGTCTAGCCAAAGACAATAGAAAAAAGCAGAGAAATTATCTGGTGCTTAAAGTGACAAAGCTAAAAAGTAGCATGCACTATTTATAGCTGTTATGGGTTGAATTATGTCCCCAAAAAAGATGTGTTCAAGGCTTAACCCCCACTACCTGTGAATGTAACCTTATTCGGAAATAGTGTCTTTGCAGATGTAATCCAGTTAAGATGAGGTCACACTAAATTAGGGTGGACCCTAATCCATTATGACTGGTGTCCTTCTAAGAGGAGGAGAAGAGACACAGAGGGAAGACAGCCGTGTGAAGACGGAAACAAAGATTGAAGTTATGATGCCTCAAACTAAGGGATACCTGGGGCTACCAAGGACTAGAAACAGCAAGGGAGGATCCTGACCTAGAGGTTTTGAAGGGAGCACGGTCCATCCAATACCTTGATATAGGACTTCTAACCTCCTGAACTCTTAAAGAACAAATTTTTGTTGTTTTAAGCCACCTAATCTGTGGCACTGTTATGGAAACCATGGGAAATGAATACAGTTGTAGTTATAATTTCCCCCCCACGTGTCTTTAAAATAACAACAGTTTCTGCATTTAAAAAAGAGATACATATTATGTATTAAGACTTAAGAAAACAATTAAAGAACTGTAGAATCCTAGCAACAATTCCATGGCTCACCATGTCTAAGTCATATACTTTGGGAATTGATTCTTTTTTTTTTTTTGCGGTACGCGGGCCTCTTACTGTCGTGGCCTCTCCCGTTGCGGAGCACAGGCTCCGGACGCACAGGCTCAGTGGCCATGGCTCATGGGCCCAGCGGCTCCGTGGCATGTGGGATCTTCCCAGACCGGGGCACGAACCTGTGTCCCCTGCATCGGCAGGCGGACTCTCAACCACTGCGCCACCAGGGAAGCTCTGGGAATTGATTTTTAAGATTTTATTATTTAGAAGCATACCTGCCTCAGGTAACTAATGAAAGAATTATTCATTAGATTTTGCTACTTCCTTAAAAAGCAAATTTTTCCTTCTCATTTTCAGTAACAACTTTGATGTGAGTCACAACAGCCATCAACGCAATACATAATAAATTGGAACATATAAAGTGCTTTGAAGTGTTCAAAGAAATAAGGTAAAATTTGCTTTTTTTAGCAGGAATATTATAAACTGACCCAACTAGGGGAAAATGTATGCTATAAGTTTCACTGTCTGGATCCAGACTTCTGAAAAGCTTACAGAAGAGGAAGGGGGTTCAAAAAGAAAAATAAATTTAAATTGGCTCTTATACTATAAGGAGCTGTAGACATCTAAGTACATGCAAAAACAGACAAATGAAACAAAAAAGAGGTTTAGGCCCAATTTTAGGTCACTGTCATTTGTTTTATGAAGAATGAGAGCTTTCTGATTGGTTGGCTATTTTATTATTCCTGCAGAAAAGCTATTAGAAGACAGTAAGAGACAAAAGAGAGAATAAAAAAAGAAAAATCAGAGAGACAGAGGATCAGCAGTAAAAACAGAATCCAACACATTATGTAAGAATGAGTTGGTGATAAAGGATACGGTTTAACTAAAATTGACCTGACCCTACTCTAAACATCAGGTACAGTGCTAGCATACAGGAGGTCAAAGAGCAACATGTATCACCATATAATAGTAAAAGCAGGTCTCATCTACTGTGTTGTGGTGTAAAGCTATTAAAGACACTTCAATACATATAAATGACATCTTTGGATGGCACTGTTGAAGTGAGTGAATGCTCACCAGCCTTACACCTATACCAAAACAACGTAGCTGCGTCTACACCAACACGCACAAAAATGAGAAAAGGCCAGGTCGTATGTTCTAATGACAAAAAACAATGATGACTTTCCCAAATCATCAAGAAAGGACCATATTCAGAATTCTTAGTTCTGACCAATTAAATCACTTTGAAACCAATTAGGGTATAAATAAATAATTAAGAAACATTTTTAAGAAAGCAGGGGAGTAAGGCATATTTTAGAATGACTGCCAAAAAAAAATGTTAACATGCTAAATTTATCTTTTAAAGTGTTAATCTTGAGTTAACCATAAAATCTGTCTATTCAAATTAGATCATTTTGAAGATTCCAAGTAACTAAGATTATGATATTGTTTGAAGTTGTTTTTCTAAGAGTGGTAAAGAATTTTTTCTAATCCATCTACAGAGTTTTTCAATGTCAATCATAAAAAACCTTTACAAAATGATGGCAATAATTAAATAATTTCTGATATATAAAACCATGTAGCAGAAATAGGAGTCTGGTCTCATTGAAGATATATTACCATGAAAGTAAGCTAATACAAAATCAGTATGACTATTAACTAATAAATTATGACCACAGGGCTTCCCAGGTGGCACAGTGGTTAAGAATCCACCTGCCAATGCAGGGGACACGGGTTCGAGCCCTGGCTGGGGAAGATCCCACATGCCGTGGAGTAACTAAGCCCATGCACCACAACTACTGAGCCCATGTGCCACAACTATTGAAGCCCGTGTGCCTAGAGCCCATGTTCTGCAACAAGAGAAGCCATGACAATGAGAAGCCTGCACACCGCCACAAACAGTAGCCCCTGCTTGCCGCAACTAGAGAAAGCCCGTGCACAGCAACGAAGACCCAACACAGCCAAAAAAAATTAATTAATTAAAAAAAAATTATGACTACAGAGTAGGCCCTGTACAGAAGAGTACAACTCATATTGTAGATATTATAACCCTAATCCTTATACAATGTTTGGCAAAAATTATGAAATAATGGATTTAGGAACTTTTGATATTGTATAATTATATAAAAGGGGCCCAACCCAAACAGAATCACTTTATTGGTTAAGGTACCCAGCATTTGTGACTTAAAATGTCATTTACACAACATTTCATTATTGGTGGATTCATACAGTTATGATTATTAGTTCAATATAGATTTTAAATTAATATTTTTTCCAAATCCAGTATTTCCTGCTTCAATTATCTCAAAAATAATAATCTCCATGTATTGATGTCTTAAGATGACAACAGAATAACTGAAGGAAACATTACAGTATAAGAAATTATATCACTCATTTAACCTATTTCTTTCTCAGTAACTATAACTTGTGAACATGACCAGAACAAGTTTAAAATTAACATCTCTTGACTAGATAAGAACCCTGATTGCTCATTTAATTAAGATGTATCTCTATGAACAAGCAAGAAATAATCAGGTGGTAAAATTTTTTGTTCCTTACATGCAAGAATGCCTTGGCAAAATATACCTGTCATCACTGGAAAGGATAAAGTTTCAATAACCTTTAGAATACAAGTCTAAATTTTCTTCCTTGAAATTGGGTTTACAATTATTTCAGGAAGAGTGTGGAACACTACTTACATTTGATGAAGAACTTGTGCCATGGCAACTCCATTAGTCAGCTGTTTCACATCCTGACAAGGTGCAGCAGTATTGAATGTCTGCAGCTAAAATGACATAAAGCAAGTTACTTAACTGCTTTACTCCCCTCCCCCCTCAATTTATATACATGAATGAACACTAGAGAGAAAACTGTTTTGTTTAAATAGGCCCTGCCAAACAAATGAAATTATACTAATATGTTTCTATGACTGTTATATTTTTATAAGAATACTTAACATTTCATAAAATCATTACCATACCTAATAGTCAAACGTATTGATGTCATGTAAGAAGTACTTCAGAATTTCTGAAAAACACGTGTAGAACTCTTAAGACAGTAATAGTCTGTGTATTGTCAGTTTTTAGGAGAATAACATCAGGAAAAGAATTTTAAGATAACCTAACATCTGCAAGTTAAAATTTCACTCATATCATTTGGTAGGAAAACAAAAGCTAGAAATGTCAAGTCTAAAACTACCTAGTTAATCAATAAGCTCTAAATAAGGCAGGACTTCTGCCTGTTACCAACAGTTACCCTTAGAGCATGAACAGTCCAGGGCCCACCAATCACGTCAAGTTGTATCTATCTAGTTTGGCTTTAGATGCTACTAACTTTTCAAATCTCTGTGTATTAAACATTCATGTACATTTTAAAAATAGAAGTGAAACAGTGGCAACTCTTCCTAATAAGCAAATACAAGATAGAGGAATTTTTTTAAAGCAAATTGCAACAGAGCTCAATGGATTATATACTTTCTCGACATCTAATCTCAATCCATAAATATCTTAAATTAAATATACTATGATTCTCTATTCCCTCACATATTCATCTCCTTTACTATTCAATTATAATTCCTTAGTTTACCACCATAATACACCTTTAGTGGTTGTTGTATTTTGAGATTCTACAAATCTGTCTCCATTATCCTTATACAAAGTGGAAGAATGACACAAACTACGTAAATCTAGCCACAGTTACTTTCAAAGCACAAAGATAAAGATACTTTACTGAGCTTCTACTCTACGTAGGGCACTGTAGTATAGGAAGGAGTTACAAGGGAAAAACACCAGGTTTCCACTCTCAAGTAGCTTCAATCCAGAGTTAAGGAGAGGAGAAAAAGACACAAATCATTTGCAGAAGATGTCACTTCTAGTCTCATGACTGCAGTATGCACAAAATGTTCCAAAATATACAAGAGTCAACTAACCTAATTAGGGCTTGTATTTATTAAAGACGTCTTAAATACTTATTTATTAAAGACTTCTTAGAGATGATTCCAATGGATGATCCTGAGTAAAGAAAGGGCCAGGGGAAGGAAACTTCAGGAAATAGCAACATGATAAAAGCACAAGTACAAGAAAAGACATGGTATTTTTAGGTAACATGCAGTTCAGTATTGCTGGATTTCTCTGCATGTTCAGTTGTTAAGGGAGACAACCAAGGGGGTAAAAGACAGGCATGCGTCAGAACTCGGGGTCATGGCAAGAAACTTGGAATTATCCTTAATGGTATTATCTATATCATGGGGAAACAGTAGAATAGTTTCTACCTCACAAGCTAGTTGTGAGAATTAAATAAATTAGCAAACACAGTGTACTCAGATCAGTGCCTGGCACGTGGTACAAACTCAACAGCTGTTAGCACATTAGCTATGAGTCAGGGTTTCTCAAAGTGTGGCATCTAAGAACAATATGTAACAGAATCTCCAGACAAACTAAATCAGAAAATCCCCAAGTGATTCTTATGTACATCAGTTCTTTAGAACCATTGCTCTGGGTGATGAAGAATCACTAAAGAGTTAACAAGGAAGAGACATCTTTAGTATGTTTTGGATAGTAGCAAGAGTGACACAGAGAATGGGAGAGAGTAGCTTTATGCTTGCTCAGTTAGAAGGCTCCTGCAATGGTCTTTTTGACAACATGGAATGCTAAGATTAGTTAGGGTAATGCTGACTAACAGGACAGCGTGAATTCATGGAATATTTAAATTATAAAACAAGAAGGATTTTGCAGTTGGGTGGATGTACAAGGAAGGAAAAACCCCAGGGTTTAGGGCATCTTTAAAAGGAAGATAATCATATATGTTCAGGTAAAATGTGGCTCCCACTTCTCAACCCTTCCTACTTACACATTACATCATTAAGTTTCTACAAAATGGATATGATTAGTGATTTTAAGAAGGCAATTTCATGAGACACAGAATATTAGGCAAAATAGTAAAGAAATATGTAAAAGGAGTAAATACACTGAGTGCCTCATGGCCCACCACGCCCAGATTAAGATCAATTTCTTCTTTTTACAGCCATGAAAAGTATTTCTTGGAAGCTCTTAAACTAGTTGCAAAATAAATTAGATAACAGAGAACGTCACTTCATTTGGCTAAATTGAAAGACTTTATAACCAAGAAGTGTGAATAAATTATAAAGCTCAGTGAGGGGAGTGAAGCCAAAGCAGTGGGACAAAAGAAAATGTACCCTTTCAGACTACTCTTCATAGAGGTGAAGATGCAAAAGTCTTTTGGTGAGTGACCCAAAAAGGACAAACAGGGCTTCCATCACTAAACACAGTGCTCTGGCAAATAGCATCTTACTTTCTTCTTTATTTTTAAATAAAGCAAACAATCAGAAATGTGGAAATGCTGTTCCTGAACTGCTTCAATATAAACGTCAAAGAAATCAAGGAAGAAAAGGGGTTTTCACCACTGATACCCAACAAAAACTCAACTTTGGGTCAACTCTATTCTCAAATTATTCTCAAATTCTCTTCCGTCAGCTGCTCATTTCAGAAAGAGAATCACTGCTCTGAGTTTTAAGATCTTCATAAAAATGATTCAGCCTTTTTTTTTCTTTTTTGTAACTTGGGCATACATTCGGTATTAGTTTTTCCTTCACCGGCATGTTGAAGGCAAAGAATGAAAGAACCAAGTAAACCATTAAGGAAAGCCTGGTCCAGCACTCTAATTTTATTGAAGAAATTAAAGTCCAAAGATTTAAAATTTTCAAATGTCACAGAGCCAAAAGGCAGAATTAAATTTATCTTCACACACGTACTTCAAACTCTCTCTACCATGTAAATGATGCCCAAATTTATCCTTCAGCCCTGAATTTTTTGCTGAGTAGCAGTATAACATTTCTAAGAACTAATTATTTTAAGGTGAGCTCCAAATCATAAAATATAACTTTTAAAGAACTGCCAAAACAGGCATCTCTTCACCTAACCAACTTTTCTTGATGACCTCTCTGTTAAGGATGGTTCTATTGTCCTAGAACAATGTCCAGTACTGAAAGAACACAGTTTACTACCAGCTATCTTCTCACTTCCATTATAACGGTTTTTTTTTTTTTTTTTGCGGTACGCGGGCCTCTCACTGTTGTGTCCTCTCCCGTTGCGGAGCACAGGCTCCGGATGCGCAGGCTCAGCAGCCATGGCTAACAGGCCCAGCCGCTCCCCGGCATGTGGGATCTTCCCGGACCGGGGCACGAACCCGCGTCCCCTGCATTGGCAGGCGGACTCTCAACCACTGCGCCACCAGGGAAGTCCCATCATAACGTTTTTTTAATCTTATATCTCCTACAACTTCCCCTCAACACATAACATTACTTAGCTTGGCAGGGAGCACATTCATTAAGAGTCCAGGGATATCATGACAAAGGTGTCTTCCATTACCTTCTTTCAATCTATCCTCAAAGAAGACTATTACATTACTGCTAGAAGTTCTTCCCTGTGTCTGGAAAACTCATTTCTCTTGATTTCTACTTGTTGAAATTCATCAATCCTCTAGGAAATAGTTAAAAATTTATCCTAGGTATCTACAAAAACCTATATACTTAGTGGTGAATAACGAACGGTGAAATACTAGTCTCTGATGTCAGGACCAAGACAAGGATATTTACTATCATCACTTTGATTCAATGTTGTACTGCAGATCCTAGTCAGTTTTTGTTTCTGGGAATAAAGCAGAAAACAGGTCAGACAAGAGCTCTGACCCCAAAGTGCAAACGAGATGACTTCAGAAAATGTTAAGTGTTACAGACACAACAAAAAGGGGTTAGCAGGTTACAATGGGATAGGAGTAGGAGACAGGTAGGTCACTCACTGTCACAGACTGTCTCTGAAAGATGACAAGAGACCCAGGAACTGAATGGTGAGAAGCCAGCCAGCCATTGGAAGAACCAGAAGGAGGATATTTTAGGAAGAGGGAAGAGAAGTTAAAAAGCCCTGATGCATTAAAAAAAAAAAAAAAAAAAAACAGCTTGACTTCAAGAAACAGAAAGTCAACACAGCATGGTGGGCACGGAGGAGTGTGGCATGAGACCAGTTTGCAGAAAGTTGGGGAGGTGAGGTAAGACCAACTATGCAGTAGCTGACGAACAGCAAAGTTCACTGGGAATCATCCAGAGAGGTAAAGAAAAGCCTAGAGGCAGGAACCTAAGAAACTAAGGCAGAAGACAATTTCACAAAGGAGCCATCAATTAAGATAAGGATAATATAATAGCTCCCAGTCTGCCAATCCCAGTACGTGAAGGCCTTAGAGAAAAGAGCTCAAGTGCAATGGGCTGAGGAGTAAATAAAAGCTCAAAAAGTATAAAGGATGAGTACTTAAAAATGCAAGAAATATGACTGTGAAGGAAGAGGGGGAATACAGTGTAGTTTTAATAGGGAGTGATGGCTCTTTTGCTTTTTAAGAGAGGGAAGATTTGAGCAAGTTTACATGTAGAGAGGAAAGAGCTAATGGAAAGGAAAAAAATAAATACCAAAAGGGGATAAATGACAG
The DNA here is from genome assembly GCF_059928025.1 of Delphinapterus leucas. NCBI lineage: Eukaryota > Metazoa > Chordata > Mammalia > Artiodactyla > Monodontidae > Delphinapterus > Delphinapterus leucas. The sequence goes on from NC_143129.1 coordinate 139,896,766, forward strand.
AGCAAAGTTTTACAAGAGGTGAAAGAGGTGGATCTAGAGCCAGAGCCAAAGATAAGGAGGAGGTTGTTTTCCTGATGGGGAGAAGGTTTGGGGCTCAAACAGGGTACTGATAAAGGTTTGCAAGGAGAAGTAAGAGAGGAACTGTGTGGTTATTCTTAATCATAAAGCTGGGCAGTATACGGGAACAGGAGAATTTGGCTGTAGCAACATTTGAGAGGCAACAGTCTGCACGTTAATTCCATTTTCTCCATAGTGTTTCAGCAGCCTGAGAGAGAACTGGAGAAGCAAACAACCAGTTATACTCTGTCACCTATGATTCCTTATCTTTCCTTATTATTATAAATAATATTTTTACATGGGACTTCCCTGGCGGTCCAGTGCTTAAGACTGTGCTCCCAATGCAGGGGGCACGGGTTCGATCCCTTGTGCAGGAGAACTAAGATTCAACATGCCATATGGTGCAGCCAGAAAAATAAAAGTACATATAAATAAATAATATTTTTACAGTGTTTAAGGAATTTTGCCTTCCATTATAAAAAATACACAGCTCTGCCTACCACGTCAATTAAAACTGAAAATTCTTTGATTATGCTTGATATCTTTCTTCCTCAGTGTCTTATACAAAGTAGGAACTTCACTATTTATTAATACTGATTAAAACAATGGATACAGTCACAAAATATTTTAAATTTTGAAATACAATTCAAGAAAATCCTATACTTCACCACCAACTCTCATGTAAGTCAATGACATCATAAAGACTAAGTTTACTAGGTAAGTCATGTTTAGAGCAACAATGCAACAGATTAGGATACACCCTTTAATTGGTCACTTGTTTAATAGAACACATCATTAGAAGTAATGTTGCCTTGTTTCATGACAGCCTTAAACATGGTATCTAAATCCCAATACTTCTTTTTTTTTTTTTTTTTTTGCGGTACGCGGGCCTCTCACTGTTGCGGCCTCTCCCGTTGCGGAGCACAGGCTCCGGACGCGCAGGCTCAGCGGCCATGGCTCACGGGCCCAGCCGCTCCGCGGCACGTGGGATCTTCCCGGACCGGGACACGAACCCGTGTCCCCTGCATCGGCAGGCGGACTCTCATCCACTGCGCCACCAGGGAAGCACTCCCAATACTTCTTTTAAGTGAAAATACAGATGAACACTTTGCTAATTGCTTTTAACTCAGAAACTCCAGATGCTTGCATTCTACTTAAAGCAAAACCTATTTACCTCCAAAGTGTAAAGGTTGCTTTACATTATGGTTATTTCCAATAAACTTCACACATTGTCAGAAACCTTCCCTAATTTCTCATTCTTTTGAATTACATGCATTGAGAGATAGACAGGGAATCTCATCAACCAATTACCGCCTCCTAATCCAGTCTGTTTACATTCCATTCTGCACACAGTCCCCTACACAAAACTAAACAACTGGTTTAGGGATGAGCATCATTGACAGCACCTTGTGGACCATCGAGCATCAACCTTGCCCAATGTGGGTTAGAAGCCACACCTGAATGTCAGCTCTCTGATAGCTGAGCACCTCCAAAAGGTGACAGAGACATTGTTTTGCGGGCGGGAATAGTGGGGACAGATCCTGCCCGTCCAAACCCAACAAATTAACAGAAATACTAAACGCGGATAAAGTGCAAATGAAAATGCCACGTTCTTTTCTTTAAGGAAAATGCTTGTCCATTGGAAGGGGAGGGGAACCAGTGAGAAAAAGGGAATACAAGCCCCCACCCCTAACATATCTTCTGATCCACGCAGGAAATACGTGGAAACATCTCTTCTAAGCGGCTTCTACAAAAATGGACGTCCTGGGGTCAGGGAGAAGCAATGATCCACTAACTAAAACCACCTCTTGGTCACCTGTGTCCAAGTAGAGGAAGGTGCTTGCAGTGGGAGGGAGGTTTCAGCGGGGGTCTTCACTCCTAAGTGGCACAAAGGTCACTATGGTAAGACTGTTCAGCAGACGGAAGGCAAGGGTGTCGGTGGCCCAGAAAGTCTAGGGCTTGGGCGCAGGGCAGGGGCAAAACATGGGAGAGCGGGGAGTAAAGGGATGGGCGCTTGGCTCCCGCCACAGCTGTTCGGAGCACGATCAGGGCGGTAAGACGAGCCTCCTCCGTCCCGCCCCCCAGAGCTCCCTTTACCCTTCCCCCGCCCTCAAAGACATAAACACACGCACACTCACTCACGGACGCACACCTGCCCCGCGACCCGCAGGTGGCACTCTCGCGGTCAAAGGCGACGGGAGGCGCGGAGGGTAATGCGCGGAGTCCGGGGCGCAGGTGGCCCCCGCTACGGCGCAGGTGGTCCCCGCTGCTCCGCAGGCTCACCTGAGAGGTGCCAGTGACCAGGCACCCCCCAGGACCTCTCCGCGGTCTCCCGGCCCCCCTCGCTCCCTGGTACTCACCCAGATGATGAGGCTGTCGCACAGTGGCAGCTCGGACTGCGGAAGCGGCTGCGTCTCTTCCATGGCCGCGACTGCCGTCAACTACACCGCTGACACCAAAACCTCCCTCCTCCCCGCGCTCCGCTAGGCGCCGGTGTCGAGGACCTGCTCGCCCGTCAGGAAAGCTCGGTAGCCAGGCCCAGCGACCGCGCCGCTCACGCGCGAAGCCTCGCGCTGCCGACGTCGCCGGCGTAACCCCCTCCTCGCCGCTGCCCCTGCCCCGCCCCGCAGTTCGCCCCCTCCCCCGTCTGGCCCGGGCCGCGCTGCTCGGCACCTGAGCCCCGCCCCCTCCCCTCCCTTCCCCTCCCCGCCGTCCTCCCACCCCTCCTTCCCACTCCGGCACACCTCTCCCCTCAGCACTGAGTGACCTGGGCGCGCACCAGTCACAAAGAAGATAGGTGCCGGAGGGGGACGGGTGGGGCGGGGAGGGGGCGGGAAGAGCGGGAATAGGTTGAGCAGGAGGGATTGCTGATTGGACACGCCCTCTTGGGCTTCGACCAATCAACGTGAGACAAGACTGTGCCTCCTAGAGAGCGAGCGAGACGGTGGGAAGGGGTTTATGACCTGGCAGGTGCAGCTAGGGTGGGGGGGCAGTGAGTGCGCGTGCGCGTGCGCGGTTGGGGGTTGCTGAGGCGCAGCCCTAAGGGCAGAAGCGGCCACGGGGGCCTAAGGGTACGCAGGGCCGGCTCGGGCATCTTCCGGCCTCTTTCCTCGCCGGTAGGACAAGCTCCTGGCTACAGCTATGGAGACCCACACTGCTTCCACAACGTCTGCAGAAATAGATCCTACCCGTGAATAAAAACCACTCCAGATAGGGAGAGTTGATTTTCTTCTAGGCTCTCATTAGAAAACGATATTTTAATTTGCAGATAAGGCAAAGAAATGTGTTTCCCATGGGGGAAAAATACTATAAAGCTGCTTAAATCAAATAAGCGCTCACGAGATTACAAACCATGGGCAACTTTATTTTAAATGGGGCAAAAGGTAGGAAAATGAAAAATGAAATGATCTTTTAGTTTTCAAAAAACATGGAAGATATCAATGTACAATGCTTCTTATTTTTCTTTAACGGTTGAAAACTTGTCTTTTCTGAGAATGTTCATGGGGGAGGGGGAGGTGTAAAATTGGAAACTCTCCAAGGTACTGATGTATAGCTTAGGCTATTGAAATGGGCTGGCATATTGTTAGTCTTGCGGTTGATTTACATCACTTCACTCATTGATAAACTCATCAATTCTTGCTCTGTGTAAAAATGCAGCTGGATCCTTTATATTACTGCATCTTTATACTTAGACACTGAAAGTTTAAAACCGATGGATGACTGCAATTAAAAGCCCGCCAATATAAATCAGTCTCATTCTAAAAATACAGTACATGCATTTGCTATTGAGTCCCTTAACATTATTCCAGAACTTTCTTACCTTGTGTGAAGTATTTTATACTTCGGGACACTAGCAACATTAGTAATATGACTTAATGAAAAGTAAAAGATCTAAGAATTGAAGACCTTGTCTGAGTCTTGACTTTACTTCTCACTGGCAATGATGACAGCTTTCTCCTCTGGAACCCAACCACCACATTCCTGAAGTAATGCTAATGACGCTAACCTGCCCTGCATACCTCACAGAGGCAAAAATAACGGATGTGGAAGATTTTTATGAATTAAAAACTCCTTTGCAAATATGAGTTACTGCAACCATATATGCTTAGAAGTGTATGAGAACACTTACTACTAAGAGCCACAGGTGATTAAACTACTTGAAGTATTTAAGAAGAGTAAGTGAGGGGCAACTGAGTTATCCTTCTGGGCTTTATACAAGCAGAGAATAGGTCCTCAGGGAAGGATGCCCAGTTGTCCTCATGGTACTAGATCTAATGGGAAAATATGTGAAGGACATGATTGTGAATTCAGAGAAGAATACAAATATTTCAAACAAATATGAAAAGTTAGAAAAGTGCAAAACATGAATCATTGAAATAAAACAACACAAAACAATGTTGAAAAGAGTAAAGTACACTTTCGTATACAACTGGAACAAGCATTTTAGAATATTTTTCTAAGTTTTTAATTATAAAATTAGCTTGCATTACATTATACCAGGAAAAAAAGATATTAAAGAAATGCCTGATACAATATAGGCTGTTATTTTCCAACTTCTGGCATTCATTCCTAAAAGTCAGCATCCATATTTGGAGAATTGAATAAAACTAATTTTTAAGCACTGGCCATGGAATTATAAATTGGCACAATCTTTCTGAGAAGTTTTTGAGAATAGATATCAAGAATCTTTAAAATGTTCAAAGCCTTTAAGTCAATTTTACTTCCAGAATCTATTCTAAGAAAATAATCAGATGCCAACAAAGTTGTTGATTGCAGTGCTATTTATCAAAGCAAAAAAAGAAACAGCCATTAAATGTCTGAAAGAGGAATGATTAACTACATTATGATATATCCATACAATAAAATATATTGTAGATCTTAAAATACTTTGAAAGAAGTTTAATTACTCAGGAAAATGCTTACAAAATAATATTAAAATTAAAAAGTGATGATACAAATCTGTACATACAGTATGGATTTCTCTCTCTGTATATATATAGACACATATCTGTGGACGCATGTGTGTGTATATATGTATGTATATATACACAGAGAGAGGAGAGACTAAAGGAAATAAACAAAAATGTGAATAGTAATAATGATAATATCTAGGTTTTGGAATAATTGGTAAGTTTTACCTTCTTTGTACTTTACAATAATTTAGAAAATTTCTATAGTGATCTTATCATCTGTAAACTCGAATAATACTTGTATATTTCTGTACATGTGTATATTGCTTAGGGATTTTTTTGGTGGTAAGTGGGTGAAATCAAACCTGGTAACTATAAAGAAAACAATGTTATTGCAAGTGTAGAAAATCTCACAGATTCGGAGAAAAATTTGAAGAACTCTGCATGGGAAAGGGCAGGTCCCAGAGCAGCTCATCAGATCGAGGTAGCAAAAATTATAAGAAGTCTTTTCAGGAGAGCACCACCCAGATGAATATGATAAAATGGTTGCAAGTCTTTCTGAGTCATTCTGTTCAAGATTCAAGTTGCAGGAAGGGCATCTGATGGGTCTATCAGGGATATGTATCCAACCCTTTGCCAGAAGAGGACAAAGGACCTCGACTGGCTGCCCCACCAGGACTGCAGACCCAAGTTGAAATCATGGAGTGGTTGCCCCATGTGGATGGAGTAGGGGAGCTGGATGCCTGCAGACAAAAACAAAAACAGCAATTCTCTCCACATTTTCTCTTATGGTTGCTGTGAAGACCAAATGCATATAAAATGCCTAACAGAATTCCTAGCTCATAATAGTTGCTCAATCTATTTTAACTGTTATTTACACTGTGTGTATGTCTTAAGGTGTGTGTGTGTGTTTGCACTCATTAAAAAAACTGAAAGAAGATATATTAAAATGTTTTAGAGGTTATTCACTGTGATTATTTTTTTCCATTTTCCTATTTTACCAAAATGAACTAATATTACCTTTTTAAAATAAACCAAAAAAAATTTAAGAGAAAGACGAGGTCAGGATGAGATTTTAAGCTCTGAATTGGACTCTAAGTGGATGGATACATGATAAAAGGAGAAAATCCCTGATTAAGTACCTTAAAAAGAATTGTAGTAGGCTCTCTTGTAAAGAGGAAATCTATGTCTTGCACACTCAAACCATGGAGTGAAAGAATGGAGAAGTCTAAGGTTTTCTCTGCTGATATGTAGATACCCTGAATGGCTGAGGGTGTTCACCAGCTAGAAGAAAACCCTGCCCTGGACAGGCATGGAACTAGACATTCAAAAAGAGCAGCCATTCTAGCAGAGTCACCATATCAGCAGCAGACAATCCAGTGGACCTTGCCAGCAAAGCATTCATTCCTGAAGCATTCCCCCACAACAGAAGATCCAACATCCGATCAGCATCGAGATCCACAGTCAGTTAAATGCAACAGGAGACATTTCTAGATTGTAACAGTTTTCAGAATCTGGGAGATATTTTGAAATAAGAATGCCCAGGCCCTGGGCAAGGGGATTTACAAACCCTAGGTAGGGAAGAGAGATGATGACAAAAATTGACATTTTAAAACAGCTTCTAGTTCTCAGACCTGTGATCACAGTCAGTGCAAGTGCCTAGCTCTGTTAAATACTGTACTGGGTTTAGGGAAGCAAGACCAATCCCAAACACTAACCATGGGTGAGTTTTAGGCTTTGATAAAGAGACAATCTTGGACAGAATTGACTTGGGCACTCAGTAGATCTGAACTTTTAGGTGATGGGATTAGGACAAACTTCATCCCCACAGGTATTTTCAGCCATGGTGACTATGGAGAAAGAAACTGGAGAAAGGGGATCAAGGATGTGGACTACTTTCCACTGTGTATAAAAGGGAATAATTTCACTCCTGTTATGAAATTAATGTTCATTTGGAGACTGTGCATGACACTGAGAATTTTGCTTCTGGGGCTTTTATAGACAAGTGATTTTATATCACTTAATGATACTGCTTTTTAATGCATTTTAGTTCAGTATTTACAAGTGATGTTATTACTAACCTGTTGGGTTGCCCAAAAAGAGATTATTCTAGGGTTTCAATGAAGAAGTTCAAGCCAAGTGCAAGTTCAAATTAAGGGTGAAGTCATCTCTGTCACTGATGAATGTACATCTACAATGCAAGGGATTTCAAATTTATACTATAAGAAAAAATTGCAAGAAGTGACTCCGAGATGGAGATTAGCATGCAAAAGGTTTATTAAGAAGTGCTCTTGCGAATAACAGCCATGGAAGGGAAGGAAAGGAAGCAGAAGTGCTCAGAGGGAGAAAGAAGAAAGGCTGTGATGCAGTCCTACTGAAAGTCCCAACCAATCCCTGGGGAGCTCTGAAGCTGGAATGACCCTTCTGAGATGTCTGAGTTTGGATGAAGGGGGCTTGATCCTTATGCCACCATGTTGATGAGTCCTTGGATGTGGACTACTGTGGAAAGGTGGCATGACAGCCTAGGCAATTCACAAAGGCTGATGGCTGTCTGCCAACAGCACTCCCAGATGTTGGGATCTGGGTATCACATCACAGTATCATCTGAACAGCAGTAATGTCCACAGTCATTTAGGTAGAGGTGGGGGTACCATCACTCAGAACGGTAAAGCATGGTTCAAAAAAGCATGGACAGGTAACCTTAACTGGGGCAATAGTATAACCACACAGTTAAAATGGTCACAGAGGAAGCATGTTGGTATTCCTGGTTCTTGCCCTGAGAAGGCACCAAAATGGAAAGGGATCGTAGCCACGGTTATAATTTCACGTAGGGGCTCGGTGTCAAATCACCAAACAAATGCTGCCTTAGAGAATTTAAAACTGGAGTGCCTGGGGAAACAAAAGTTAGGAAAGATAAATCACAGCATAGGGTGATATTATCAATTGCATTTTACACTGATGGGAAGGAATGATTAGTTTGCCATCTATTGAGTGAAAATGAATATAACTATTTCATTTTATTAAGCATATTTAAACTCACCCCAAAGCTCTAAGTCAAATAAAATTGGACCAGATGATTTTATCTTGTCCTAAGGCACTCAGATGAGAAAAAAATGTAATAGCAAGGTATATGTTCTTAAAAGCTATGTTTTCAAAAACATAAAAACAACAGGTAACAAAAATAAACATTTAGTAAAATGTACTGATGATGTAACCAACCTAAAGTATCACTTAAACATATAAATCCTGTACTTTCTAGCTCAGCTTATTTAAGTGAATTACAAGACATGTCATCATTTTACACTCTGTTAGAAGAGATGATCCATATGCCTCATTCTGTTGGTGACCTGTTTCTTCTATACAAAAATCCTTCTAATCCATGTAAGCAGATTTTTAAAATAAAATCTAAACACTGACACATAGTGGCTAATCACTTAATCCAAAGACGTTTGTCTCTAAAAAGCAAGCAAAATCTAACTTTACAGTATAACTGCCCAAGGTACCTCTTATTGTTTTCAAGGGTATTGAAAATAAATATTTTAAAATAAGAAGTTCTTTAATTTACATTATATAAATGGAAAGTGAATAAAATCACATTCATGAGACAAGGTTCACAGAAATAATAATAAGAGCATGATTTCTAAGAATGACAGGGATCACTGTGTTAGAGATACTGCTTATATTTTATTATAGCTTGAGAAAACTATACTTGAAACCATTGTGGCTAAACATGGTATTCTGAAACCTCCACACATATATCAGTTGAAAATACAGGAAGTGATTTTTGCCTGAGGAAATGTATCTTCCTCACTCTCCATGTGTTAGATAATATAACATATAGAATTTAATACATCTTAAAATACCAAAATGCTAAAAGGAAGAAATGTATCAGATCATTTAAGGACAGAAGAAGGGGGGAGCTATCTAGCCATAAAAAGTTGGGCTGTAAAAACAAAGACAGAAATGCCAGGAAAGATGTGTGATGGGTTTGTTAATAGAAGCAGTTGTAGGAAATACCTAGAAGTCCAGTTATGGTTAATAAAATTTTTTAAATGATTTAACCAAATAAATAAATACTATGTTATGTGATTTGGAAATATTTTCCAGATATCCCCCAAACAAAACAAAACAAACATAAATTAAAAAACTGATCGGGGCTTAGCCTTATAGAGAAAAGAGAGAAGCTGCACATTTCATTAACGTATGGGACTTCACGCTGGAACAGTGTTTTGTATGAACATGATTGGTAACCATGAAGATATCCAGTCCTGAGGCTATAAAAACCTACGACAACAACAGCAACAATAATAACCGCTAAAATGTATGGAGTACTTATTAGGTGCTAAGCTCTATTCTAAGTTCTTCATCTTTGCTAATTCATTATCCTCAACAAACTGACAAGGTAGGTAACACTTTTAATCTTTATTTTATAGATGAAGAAACTGATCATATAATGAATAAATTGCATACTTCAGAAAATCTCTTTTCAAATGTAAAGAGGAGAATTCTCCTAGGGGAGATCAGAACCATTTTTTTAAGCTTTATTGAAGTATAATTGATATACAAACATTTACACACATTTAATATAGGCATATTGATGAGTTTGGACATCTGTGTATACTCATGATGCCATCACCATAATCAAAGTTCTAAACTCAGCCATCACCTCCAAAAATTGTGTTCTTTTGTGTGTGTGTGTGTGTGTGTGTGTTTTGTGGTTAGAACTGACTTTTTAAAAGACAATCATTGCAAAATAAAATATAGCATGTACAGTTCTTCAGTCATTGTTTCTGTACTTTCCCTTGCTACTGAAATATTTCTTCAGGCAGTCAAGATTCTTTTTGTTTAACACTGTGAAGCAAGCGAAGCCATCATGTCTAGATGAGTGAAATTAATTGTCGATGTTAGAGAATCTGCTGACTGAAGCCTAGTGACTAAAATACATGACTGAGAGACCTTGAATGGATTAAGATTTTGACATTTTTTATCTGAAGATGAGCTGGACCTGTTATTTAGAATATAATTTTTCTTATAAACGTCACATGATTTTTCTGAGGAATAATTAAGCTGACCATTTGGACTGAATAACTGGCCTACTCTTGGGGGTGTATTTTTTTTATGTTCAAATTGATTTTTAGGCTATAGTTGCCACATTCTCTCTCTCTCTCCATATATATATATTTCAATAGAACAAAAAAATTACCCTTTACCCTTAAATCTTCTAAGAATAAGGACATTCTCTTACATAACCACATATAATTATCACACTTGGGAAATTTAACATTGATACAATATTATTATTAAATATGCAATCCTTCTTTAAATTTACCTAATTGCCCCCAATTATTTTCCCTGCTCTGGAATCCAAAAATCAAGAAATCAAGGACCATGCGTTGTGTTTATTGCCAAGTTGCTTTAGTCTCCTCTAATCTAGGTCAGTTCCCCAGCCTGTGTATATGTGTGTGTGTGATTTCATGACAGCAACATTTTTGAATAGTCCAGTCCAGTAACATTTGTCAGGTTGTCTCTTCATGACCAGATTTGGTTTTACCATTTTTAGCAGAGATTATATAGGAGCTCAGTGTGTCGCCTTGGCAGGAATATGACATTGGATTGTCTGATTATGGGAGATGTTAGATTTTATAATTTAGTCAGATAGTGTCCACCAGATTTCTCCATTGTAAAGATTTTTTCCATTGTAATTACTTAGTAATTTGAGATTGTGTGAATATATGGTTCCCCAAAAGTTTGTCACCCAATGCTTTTGCTTTTAGCTTCCATTGTTAATTATTGCCTGAATTAACTATTACCATGGTGGTCACAAAATGGTGCTTTTCTACTTCCATTATTCTTTTTAAATCTATTAGCTGACATTATTCTGTTAAAAGAAAAAAGACTTTTCCTTTTATCTCCATATCCACCTTTTACTTTTTAAAGTATAAATATGGATGCATAAATGTGTTTTTATTCAATATGATATAATAAATTCTTGCCACTATTTCTTTTTAATCATCAAACTGTCCCAAGTTCAGCCAATGGGAACCCCTTCAAGTTGGCTTCTGAGTCATTTCTGCATACTTCTACTGTTTTTTAAGCTCTTCCATACACAAGGCATTCCAGGTTCCCCTTGTATTGTACTTTCCTGTCCCTATCTTGACATCAGTCATTTCTCAAAGAAGCCCTGGCTCCATTTTATGGTGAATGGTGTTTAGTAAGGCTGAATTTCTATGACCAAAGCAGGTTACATTTCCCAATTATAATTTCATTCCTTGGACATTAGATTTTAGTTCTGTGTTAAAATAATAACATCCCTGTAAAAACTAAAATATTGAACCTAGTAGCCATTTACACTTCAGGGTGAAAGTACTTAACAGCTCGTATATTTTATAAGGGGTTGGAAGCAGAGAGAATGAGGACTCTGGACAATGTGAAAGCGGGGGTGGGGGAAGTGGAGTAGTGAGATGGGTCCATGGATGGAAAGAAAGCTAACATCAATTTCTTCTATTCCGGGCACCATCACGTACACAATTTAAATTAATCCTTACAACAATCCTTATTTTTGCAAATGAGGAAGTAACTTCTTCAAAGTTGCAATATGTATGGCAGATAGCCCAGAACTAAAACCCATTTTGTTTGGCCCCAAAAGCCTCATCTGTGCTTTCTGCTATCCCATTGTGTTCCCCAAGCTAAGCAAGGAGGTCTGTGAGCCAGAAGGACAAGTACCAACCACTTCAAGTCTCGAGAATAGCAAACTATGGTCATGCTGCTTTCCCTGCTCCACTTGAAGTTGTTCATTGTGACTTGCATGCAGAGCTACCCTCACAAATATTGTCCTTCAGTTGAGAATAAGGTTCAAACATTTCTCTCTACTGCTCAGGAAGTCTGTGGGAAATAATTCTATTTCATTTGCTTTCAGTGTTGATTCAAAAAGAACAGATAGGCATCTCAAACTGAATGCTGTCTCAGTTGGATTATTCATTACAAGTACTGCCTGTTGCCAGAAGTTGGTGCTAGTGGTGGGAAAGCTTGTTGTAGGCTTGTCAGAGATAACTGAGGCAAGTTGCCTGAAAAACAATGTCATGTACAAAGCCCATGGTCAAGTTCCTGAACTCTCTTGGTTCTCAGTTTTCTCACTGTAAATGGGGATAATAATAGCTTGTGTACCTGAAGGAAGGAGGCAGGATATCTAGGACATCAACAACCACCTATTAAGTATCTTCTATAGACAGAACATTTCCTTTGACACTGGAAATGTGCAGAAGTATACGGCAGAGTGTCTACCCTTACTCTGCTTGCCATCTAATTGGGGATGCTGAACTTGCATATAAAAAAAGGCAAATCAGTTTTGTAACACACCATGTGAGTGTCAAAGACAAGAGAAACGATTAATTACCAAGGACATTATAAGCTTCCCAATTTAAAATAATAATAAAATACAACTTTCTCTTTTTTCTACCAATGTTTTAGAAATGAAAATAAGAAACATGGAAAGAAGGGGCAAAGGAACAATGGAACAAATGAAGAGAGGGAGAAGGGGAAGGAAAAAACACAAGAGGAGCAATAATGGTAACTATATAGGTAAATAAAAAGTCAGTATTAATGTATTTTTACTTTGTAACTCCTTGTTTTCCCTATATGATTTAAAGAAAATGGCATAAAATAATAAGTTTATTTTGATGGGTACACAAAGTATAAAAAGTAATTTGTGACAATAACATAAAGGGAGGGATGGAATTGTACAGGAACAAACATTTTATACATAATTGAACCTAAGCTGATACTAATTCAAACTAAATTGTTATGAATCAAAATGCTAATTGTAATCTCTAGGGCAACCACTAAGAAAATAACTTAAAACTGTGTGGAAAAAAATGAGAAAGGAATCCAAATGGAATACTAAAAAATACATATTGAACATGAAAGAAGGCAGTAATGGAGGAATTGAGGAACAAGAAAAGATATAAGACATATAGACAGCCTATACAAAATAGAAGTCCTTCCTTATCTGTAATTACATTACAGGTAAATGAAATTAAAACCTCAATCAAAAGGCAAAAAAATGGCAGAATGGATTAAAAAACATGATTCAACCATACTATATCTATAAGAGACTCACTTTAGATTCAAAGGTAAGCTAGGTTGAAAATTAGGAGATGCGAAAAAAAATTCCATGCAGACACTAATCAAAACATGCTGGGGGCTTCCCTGGTGGCGCAGTGGTTGAGAATCTGCCTGCCAATGCAGGGGACACGGGTTCGAGCCCTGGTGTGGGAAGATCCCACATGCTGTGGAGCAACTAGGCCCGTGAGCCACAACTACTGAGCCTGCGCATCTGGAGTCTGTGCTCCGCAACAAGACAGGCTGCGACAGTGAGAGGCCCGCGCACCGTGGTGAAGAGCGGCCCCCGCTCGCCGCAACTAGAGAAAGCCCACGCACAGAAACGAAGACCCAATATAGCCAAAAATAAATAAATAAATAAAATTTAAAAAAACAAACAAAAAAACATGCTGGATTGTCTATATTAATATCAGACAAAATAGAGTTTAAGGAAAATTGTTATAAAAGGCTATTACATAGTGATAAAAGCATAATACATCAAGAAGATATATTAAGTATAGACACATAAACAGAGCACCAAAATATATGAAGCAAAAACTAACAAAGGGATGAACAGTAACAGTAGGACATATTATATATATATATATATACACACACACCCCACTTTCAATAATGGATAGAACAACTACACAGAAATCAGCAAGAAAACAGAAGACTTGAATAACATTATAAGCCAACTGGATCTAAGAGACATATATAGAACACACCACCCAACGGCAGCAGAATACACTTTTTTCTCAAGTGCATATGGAACATTCTCCAGGAAAGATCATATGTTAGGCCACAAAATAAATTTCAATACATTTAAAAAGACTGAAACCATACAAAACATTTTTTCTGACCACCATGAAATAAAATGAGAAATCACTATAAAAGTCCAGAAGAAAACACAGAAGAAATGCTCATGACATTGGGTTTGGCAATGATTCTTGCATAACTCACCAAAAAGCACAAGCAACAAAAGCAAAATTACATATGTAATTACACTAAAAATCTGCACAGTGAAGGAAACAATCAACAGAATGAACAGACAAACTAAGAGTGGGAAAAAATATTTTAAAACCATATATCTTATAAAAGATTAATATCCAGAGTATATAAGGAACTCCTACAACTCAACAGCCAAAAACAAAAACAAAAACAAGATTAAAAAATGGGCAAAGAACTTGAATTAACATTTCTCTAAAGACATACAAGTGGCCAATAGGTATATGAAAAGATGCTCAGCATCACTAATCACCAGGGAAATGCAAATCAAAACCACAATTAGATATCACTCACACCTGCTAAGATAGTTATTATATATATACTTAAAAGGTAACAAGGGTTGGTGAGGATGTGGAGAAATTGGAAACCTTGTACACTCTTGGTAGATGTAAAATGTAAAAGGGTGAAGCCTCTATGGAAAACAGTATGGGGTTTCTTCAAACAATTAAAATTAGACTTACCATATGATCCAGCAATCCTACTTTGAGGTATATATCCAAAAGAATTGGAATCAGGATCTCTACAAGATATATGCATTCCCATGTTGATTGCAGCATTATTGACAATAACCAACATATAGAAACAACCTAAATATCCATTAACAGATGAATGAATAAAATGTGGTATATACATACAATGGAATATTGTTTAGCCTTAAAAAAGAAGGAAATCCTGCCATATGTGACAACATGGATAAACCTGCAGGACACTATGCTAAGTGAAGTAACCCAGTCACGGAAGAATAAATGCTGCCTGATTTCACCTATATGAGGTATCTAAAACTGTCAATCTCATAGAAACAGAATAGAATGGTGGTTGCCAGGGGCTGGAGGGAGGGAAAATGGGGTGGCGCTGTTCAACAGGTATAAAGTTTCAGTTATGTCACATGAAAAACTTCTAGAGATCTGCTGTACAACACCCTGCCTATAGTTAACCTATAATAATACAGTATTGTACACTTAAAGTTTGTTAACAGAGTAGATCTCATGTTTAGTGTTCTTCAACACACAGAAAAAAAACCTTTTTAAAGACAGAAGAAAGAAAGAAAAAAAAAAGAAAGAAAGAAAGAAAGAAAGAAAGAAAGAAAAAGGAAGGAAGGAAGAAAGAAAGAAAGAAAGAAAGAAGGGACGGAAGGAAGGAAGGAGGAAGGAGGGAGGAAGGGAGGAAGGAAGGAAGGATAGAAGAAATGGGAGGAAAGAAGAGAGGGAAGGAGGCAGGGAGGAAGATAAACAGGAAAACTGCCAAATTCACAAATATGTGGAAATTAAACAACACACTCTCAACCAATGGGTCAAAAAAGAAATCACAAGAAATTAGAAGATACTGTGAGATGAATGAAAAAGAAAATACAACACACCAAAACTTATGGGATGCAGTTAAAGCAGTTCTTGGAGAGAAATTTATGGTTCTAAAATGTCTACATTAAAAAAAGAGAAAAACCTTATATCAATAATCTAAACTTCCTAAGAAACTAGCAAAGAAAAATCCGAACTAGCAAACTAAATCCAAAGCAAGTGGAAGGAAAGAAATAACGAAGATTTGAGTAGAGATAAATGAAACAGAAAATAGAAAAATGGTAGGATAAATGAAATAAAAGCTGGTTCTTTGAAAAGATCAACAAAATTACCAAACCTTTAGATCTACTAATCAAGAAAAAATATTCAAGTCACTAAAATAAAAAATGAAATGAAGATTTACTGTTGACCTTATAGAAATAAAAATGGTTATAAGAGAACGCCATAAACATTTGTGTATCAACAAATTAGATAATCTAGATGAAATTAACAATTACTCAAAACACACAAACTACCAAAACTGAATCAAGAAGAAATAGAAAATCTGAATAGACCTAATTATTTTGATCAATAATCAAAAGCCTCCAGAAAAGAACAACTCAGGACTGCGTGGCTTCACTGGTAGAGTCTACCAAGTGTTTCAAGAAATAACACCAATCCTTCTCAAACTCTTCCAAAAAACAGAAGAGGAGGAAACACTTCCTAACTCATTCTATGAGGTCAGCATTACTCTGATATCAAAACCAAACAAAGACATTACAAAAAAAGAAAACTATAGGCCAATATCCCTTTTGAATATAGATGCAAAAATCCTCATCAAAATATCATCAAAACAAATCCAAGAGCATATTAAAAGGATTATACCCCATAACAAAGTGTGATTTTTATCCCAGGAATGCAAGGGTGGTTTAACATATGAAAAGCAATCAGTATATTACATCATATTAATAGAAAAAAAAGAAAAAAACCCTCACAGTCATTTTAATTCAGGCAGAAAAGGCGTTTGACAAAGTTAAAAATTCAACAATCTTTCATGATAAAATTATTCAGAAAACTAGGAGTAAAAGGCAACTTCCTCAACATGATAAAAAGCCATGTGTGAAAACCCCACTCAGTGTGAAAGAATGAAAGCTTTCCCCCCAAGATCAGAAATAAGATGAGAATGTCCGCTTTTGTCACTTCTATTCAACGTGATACTGGAAGCTCTAGCCAGGGCAACAAGTCCAGAAAAAGAAAGAAAAGTCCTCCAAATTGAAAAGGAACAGGCAAAACTATCTGTATTCACAGATGATATGAATATATATACAATCTACATATGTGTATACATACACATACACATATATATATACATATATATGTATATATGTATGTATATATATATCTCACAGAGCTAATAAAGGAACTCAGAAAAGTTGCAGGAAACAAGACCAACATATAAAAATCTTATAGTAGTATTTCTATACACCAGCAATGAACAATCTGAAAAGAACAGAACAATTCCATTTAAAATCAAAATGAATAAAATAGTAATAAATTTAACTAAGGAGGAGTAAGACTTGTACACAGAAGACAACAAAACATTGCTCAAAGAAATTAAAGAAGACCTAAATAAATGGAAAGGCATTCCATGTTCATAGATTGGAAGACTTAATATTGTTAAGAGACAATACTCCTCAAATTGATCTACAGATTCAATGCAATCTCTATCAAAATTCTAACTGCCTTTGTGAAGAATGGACAAGCTGATTACATCCCTTGCATGTAGTTGCAAGGGATACCAAATATCCAAAATCTTGAAAAAGAACAAAATTCTTCATACTTCTCTATTTCAAAACTTACTACAAAGCTACAGTAATCAAAACACTGTGGTGCTGGCATGAGGACACACATATAGATCAATGGAATATAATTCAGAATCCAGAAATAAACCCAAACATCTATAAGGTACCAAGAATATTCAATTGGGGAAAGAATAGTCTTTTCAACAAATGGTACTGGGACAACTGGATATCCACACACAAAAGAAGGAATTTGGATATCTACCTCAACCATACACAAAAATTAATTCAAAATGAATCAAAAGACCTAAATGTAAGAGCTAAAACTCTACAACTCTTGGAAGGAAACACAGGTGTAAATCTTCATGACCTTGGATTAGGCAATGGTTTCTTAAACATGATATCAAAATCATAGGCAACAAAAGAAAAAAAAATAGATAACTTAGTCTTTATAAAAATTTAAAAGAGCACTTTTGTTCATCAAAGGACACTGTCATTTAAATAAAAACAACTACAGAATGGGAGAAAATATTTGCATATCATCTATCTGTTAAGAGACTTGTCTGCAGAATATATAAATAACTTACAATGCAACAACAAGAAGATCAAACAATCCAATTTAAAAATGGGCCAAGGATCTGAATAGACTTTTTTCCAAAGAAGGTATTTTAATTGTCAATAAGCACATATAAAGATGCTCAAAATCATCAGTCACTAGGGAAATACAAATGAAAACCACAACGAGAAACCACTTCACCCCCACTGGGATGGATACAAGCAAAACCAAACCAAACCAAACCAACCAACCAAACAAACAAAATAACAAGTGTCTGTGAGGTGTGAAGAAATTAAAACACCTATACATTGCTGGTAATAATGTAAAATGGTGCATCCACAATGGAAATGCAGCTCGGTAGTTCCTCAAAAAGTTAAATATTGAGCTAGCATAAGACCCAGCAATTCCATTTATAGATATGTCCCCAGAAAAATTTAAAACAGGTGTTTAAATGAAAACTTGTAGGTGAATGTTCATAGCAACACTATTCACAACAGCCAAAAGGTAGTAACAACTCAGTGTCCACCAACTGATAAACGGATAAACAAAATGTGGTATTTGTGTACCATGAATGTTATCCAGCCATAAAAAGGAATGAAGTACTCATTCATGTTACTATTTAGATGAACCTTGAAAATACTTTACTAAGTGAAAGAAGCCAGACACAAAGGCCACATATTCTATGACTGTATTTGTATGAAATGTCCAGAACAGACAAATCCATGGGAACAGAAAGATTAGTGGTTGCTAGGTGCTGGAGGGGAAGGGGAAGGCCCAGTGACTGCTCAATGGGCACAGCCTTTCTTTGTAGGTTAATGAAGATACTGTAGGATTAGATAGCGGTAATGCTTGTAAAACATTGTGAATTTATAAACACCACTGAACTGGACAGTTTAAAATGATGAAAAGGATGAATTTTATGTTATGTGAATTTTACCTCAGTTGAAACAATACTGGAGAAGAGAGAAAGCACTTAATGATTCTTATTTTATGCCCAGCCTTATCTTAGGCTGTTTCCATCTGTTTTCTTGTCAATACAAGTGGACCATAAATTCATTTGTCCATAAGTAAGTCATGACCTAAATGAAGAGAATTTCCCAGCTGGAATTAAAACTTTAGAATTTGTTCTGATTCTACCTCCTCTGTGAAGCATTCCCTTAACTCTCCTAAGACAAAAAAAATTGCCTACATATTACGGAACGCTTCTCTACCTTCTTCCAGCTTCTGACATTTGCACACGTTATGCCTTGGCTTTATTTTTACATGTGTTTTCTTTTACCATATAACATGTTTGTTACCTGGTTTCTGAGCTCCTCAAGATCAGGACGGGTCCTTTGTGTTTACAGTTCTGTGCTCAGCACATAGTACATGCTCAATGAAGGTTTTTCATGGGCCAGCTGGAGTCACATATTTGGTTCCTGTAAATATACTACATTAATGGCTCCTAAAATAGCCATGCCTGCTTGACTTGCCTGTGCAACACTCAGCATCCATTTCCCAGAAAGAAACTAGGTCACATCTGGGACGCATGAACAGTTTTAAGAAAAGTTCCGTCTAAAACTCAAAACCCTTCAGTGTATATCAAATATAATCAAGCTGATGATGCCAAAAAACTGTAAAGGATTAAAACTTCATTTCATTATTACATTTTTGGTCTTTGCTCTTTTACTTCATTTAATAAGTTTTATAGCAACAGAACGACTTGCACATGTTGGAAATCAAAACAGGATGAAAATGGCGAAAAGAAAAGCAAAACATTTCACTTTATACTTCTTTTTCTTTGTTTGTGAGTTCTCCCCTGCGCTGTGGTTATTTTGTACCAGGTCTGTCTTTTTGGTTATGGGGACAACTTGTGCACATAAGATCTAAGACATCTCTGCCTTCCTGTAAAAATGTGTGTCAACAGAGAAAAAAATAGATTTCCCTCAATAAAGAGGATCTGAGGATGTGAGCCTCTCCTGACCGCAGTAACATGTAGGATGCTTCAGTAGGGAAGCACTTGGAATTACCTGCCTTTAGTGGTTTCTAGGGACAACAGCAGAATTTGCTGGGTGCCCACAAACCTTTGGTTGTCCCTGTGCCGGAACATAGTTCATGTGTTCTTGTTACTTTCTCTTTTGTTTGTAATTCTTAAAGTACCTTTTTTTTGTGAAAAGGAGGCAAAATACTTCCTTTCTGATAGCACATCCTTGGAAAATCGTAAATCGTTCCAAAACGGAATGGCACAAGAGCACAGCAGGCATTCCATTAATTATATTATGCCCACTCACCCCCACTCTTCCCCCAGGTACCTAAAATGGCACAAAGAAAATTCACATTCTCGCTCTCTGCTGCACCATTTCCCTCTGAATTTTTTTTGAAACCTAGAACAGATTTTACACCTTCACAAATGCTAGCATTTTGTTGCTGTTGCTCAGGCTAAACAGGCCGATTAATCCTGATTCTTTCTCTTTCTTCTGTTGACATTCCATATTGGAGAAAGGAGGTCATCTGATGGAAAGGATCTGAGTCCTGTGTCTCAAATTCTGGTGAAATCTGTTCTCCCTTATCCTGTCTCAGACCCCTTACTTCAGATTTATCAGCATTTATTGAATATCTGTTATAAATAGTGACTGGTTCTCTGCTTGGCTGTAGTAGGGGCTCAAAAATCGACTCTATTCCCATCTCCCTCCCATTTGTTATAAATATTCATTGTCTTAGTCAGGGCCGTGGCCAGAAAGAGAAAACATGTTCACATTGGATTCTGATGAGAATTAAATGCAGAGACAGTTTACAGAAGTATGAAGGGAGTTGGGGAAACCAAAAAGTGATCCTGAGGCACCCAGAGATAGCAACGTCAAGTAGCTGTTACTCTTTAGGCCTAAAGAAGCAAGGGGAGGCCACAGTATCATGGAGCTTGGTGAGAGCTGGTGCTCTGAGAAAGGCTGCTGCCCATAAGGGCTACAGTCATAAAGGGACCAGCTACCATTAGACTCTCGGCATTGAAGAGGTGGGGAGAGGTTACTCCTTGTTGGCTGAACTGAACAGGAAGCCAGAGGGCAAAGGGAGCCTGGCTGATGCAGTCTGCAGGGCAGAGAAGTGAAGGGCCTGGATCTAGGTGACCAAATGGAAAATAAAGAGCATGCTCACTTCATAATTTAACTTCAGAGCAATTCATGAAGCAGCATTATTATCCAAGTTTTACAAATGACAACACTGAGGCAGTCAAGTTTAAATAACTTGCTGAAGGTCACGTGGCTACTAGGTGGCAGCCTTTGGATTTAAATTCACGTTTTCTAGTCCAACACCTATTCTTTTATACCAGAATGTCTGTCTTACAGTTTACATTACATGACCAACCTTATATTTCTGACAATGTGAATCTTGTAAATGATTATGACTTCCATATTTAATTTGGCTGTTAGGAAATTCAGAGTCAAATGTTAAGCCCCCATTGCTAAGTGCGCAGGATTTGGGGGCTTGCATTTCTCAGTGGCCTTAACTTACTGTTTTGATCTTACTTTCCTTTTGCCCTGATTTTTTAAATCTTTTTATATTACAGATATTCTCTTCCATGTCTTTTTTGAAGAGGTGAAGGATAAACAAATGAATAAATGAGTAGCTAGTATCTGTGTAACCTTTGGCCTATGCTTGATCAGCCTTTCTCCTAATACAGACTACAACTGTATAGGGACCCCTAACCCTCACCTCCACCCTCAAACACACACACATCCATGATCTCTGCTTCAGAGTTGGTTTTATCATCACAGCCTTTTTCAACAAACTACCCCCAGCAGCCACTACCCATCAATTAATATTGGCAGGGGAGTTGAAACCTATTTGCTATGCCTGGTATAATATGACCAGTAAATTGACCGATAAATCTACAGGGTCTATAATATGGAAATGCCCTATGGAGAGAGTAGCTTCTTTTTTAAAAAAATTAATTTAATTAATTTATTTATACAGCATGGAGAGAGTAGCTTTTATGCTTAATCGCAGACATCCTGAGAGCCTTTTACTTAAGCTCATTGTATGTGATGTGCATCATTATAGTCTGACTGCTTCCCATACTTTAGTAAAAGGCAAGATGAGCAATATGGGAGTGCACTCCCTCTACAAATAATTAATTTTTCTTCTTCAGACTCAAATGTGTGGCATTATTCCAAGATATCTCAATGGGTATTTTTTAAAGTTGCTTGCTATTGGTTTTTATCATTCTAGATAAAGGCCTATTTGGCCTTATTAATAGAGTTAGCTCTGCTAAAGCTGCCGGGTCATAATAACATTATCTCACATCCTGAAGCAGCACGACTGCACCATTCAGAAGACAGTGGAATTTGTTTAAGCAATTTGAGACCTGGATTTCATTCAAGACCATTTAGTGGCTCCCAAAGGACCATTATTAAGAAGACTTGCCCATAAGTTCGTAATGGCACTGGAATCAAAATATTACGATAATAGCAGTTTCTTAGAGTTCTATATGTATTGGTATATTATAATGTGTTTTCAGGTATATCATTTCATAACCTCCAAACAAAGCTTTAACAAGTTTCATAGTAATGCACATATTTGTCTGTAGGTATATAAGTATATAAACACAATGAGTTTGAGTCTGTGGAGGATCTACCCAAACTTGCTGATTGCCATCATTAATATGTTCTTTAATCAAATTGTTCACCTTCTACTCTGCTGTGTGAAACTCAGGTTCACTGGCCTGTGAGCTTTGATCATAAGGAATGATTATTCTTTTACTCCACTGACAGCCTGAGCACTTTCTCTTTCTCCCCCAAGTCCACAGATTGACACAGATGTGGCTATTTCTGATTCAGATACAGTCTGTTCTTTGATATATTTGAAACTAAAACTAAGAAAGTATTCAGGATTCTGACCCCTTCCAATGTAGAATCTTCCTGGAGGTTCTTCTTTTCCATGTTCTTACTACTCCTCTATTTGTTTCAAAGATGAACAATGAACACATTGATGATGTTTTCACATTTAAAAAATTACTGTCTCATATATCACCTCATTATTTTTCCATATCATCCTGTATAGTGGATATCATGGTTCATACTTTACCAGTGGAGATACTAATGCTCTGGCATTCAGAGCTACACTAGCTCTGGGAGGGTCAGCTGATCCAGTGATGCCATAGTCATTAGTGTTCATCATTTATTGCTGATTTTAAAATATCTGCTGTTCATTTTTGTGTGTACAACACAATACCAGACATTGGGAGTGATACACAGATATACAGAACAAATCGGAACATGTCCTCCAAGCCCCGAGAGTAACTTACAGGTGTCGTACTTCTTTCTTCCTCCAAGTCTTTCCAAGTACTGTTTTTTCCACCTAACTCTTCTTGACTCTTCCTCATTTCTCTAAACTTCATGAGCAGGGTAGCAGGTCTGTATTCACTGCTGTATCCCTGTCACTAGTGCTCTGTACATGGTAAATGGTCCATCGGTATTTGATGACTGATTTTTGAACTCGGCATATCAATTTGTCTCTTGCTGTCCCTGCAGGAATTTCAGTTCCTTGTTGCCCCGTTGTAACTACAGCTCACATTTCTCTTGCTCTTGGAGTCCTAATGCCATTTCTGCACTCTGAAATAAACTCCTGAAAAATAGGTGATACAGATGGTCTCAAAAGTCTTTTTTCTGTGATAATTTGTCTCGAAACTTGACCTGGTCCCACTGTCAGTCCAAAATAGAAAGAGTTGATCAGGGACAACACTGAGAACTAAGCATAAAGCCTGTTAAAATTCACCAGTTTAATAAAAAATTAATCAGTTTCTGACTTTTGTACTAGAAATAGAATCATAAATTATATTCTTTGCAAATCCAGATTCTCGGCTATATTAATTGTTAACACTCAGCATATAATATCTATGACAAAGTTACAATAAAACTATTGCTTCCAGAGTGAGTAGAACATAAATTTAAAAGATTTAACAGGAGGAAATATCCTAACTCCATTATAATGTTCCGATGTTGTTTCACAGACATAAGAAATATTGTGTACATATTTAACTCTATGAAACTTTGTCATCATCACCATCATCATAATCTTCTATTCAAACATCTCTGCGTTTCTGGCACGAGCACCGGGGCTGTAGCATAGTGTGTACTTAGCAAATGTTTTTGAATTGAATGAATGCACTTACTACGACTGATCCTTGACAAGAACTTTATGGTGTACAAAGTGAACAGTTGTCCAGACATTATTCCATTGGAACCTCATAACAGCCTAGTGGGTTGGATAGAGGGATGACTACCAACTCTATCTTAAAAATAAGAAAAGGACAACTCAGAGGGATTAATTGATTCATCTAAGTTCACACACAGCTAGTATGTGATAGAGCTGTCATTCAAATCCAAGTCTTGCAACTCCAAGTCCCGACGCTTTTCTGGCTTGACTTTCAAACTTAAGTTTATATATGGTATGAGGACTGAGAATTCCTTAACAAGTCAAGTGGCACTCAATATATTTGTAAAATATCAAAATAAAATTTTTCTAATTTTTTAAATTAGAGAGTCATTAATCTAAATAAACACAGACACCATTAAAACAAATCTAGAAACTGCAAATAATTGAACACATTGTCTTAAGACTAAAATGAGAGGAAACCACGGGGTATGTGGAATAAAAACAATCATGCTGTTAGTGAAATGTCAGTATCTCTTAGTCTGAAGGAGTGAGTAATTATCACAAGAGGAAAGGAAAAATAAACCGTAATTAAGCAATGATTGTAATAGTGTTCCTCTGGGGATAATTGTTTGTCTTTATTGCATTCCAGCAACACTACTCTATAGATGACATAGAACCTACTATTTTCATTTTAATAGTTACATTTGATCCATGCATTTTTAAATCTATGATTTTAATAAATGTTTTCTTAAGGTATTTTAAGTTTAGTAACGCTTTAGTTTTTATGTAAGGCACTATGAACATTTTTAAACAACCAGTGCCTCATTATTTAACAAAAACAACAGACCATTGTTAATTCATTTGGCCCAACAATGAATAAACATCAATAACCCTGCAGTAATTAGAGCTGCTCAGAGAGACAGAACAACTCAGGAGCTCCACATTTTACTGAAATCCTCAGGCTGAGGCTGGTAGGGGTGCCAAAGAGAAAATTTCAGCATCCAGTTATAGGATGGGCTTCTTATTTCTTTGTTAATTTTAAAAATAAATTGTAACTGTCCTCATTTCAAGAAAGGTCTTCAATTTATTTACAACAAAAGTACAGGTATAATAAAATAAACAATCCGAACAGCCACTAAAAACAACCAATCAGTAAAAGAGGAAAGGAGAAAAATTTTATCAGGAATTCACAGGAAAATACAACTGAGTGTGTATCATATGTAGTCATGAACTTCTTAGCAACTGAGGAAAAGAAGGAAACATTATTCTTACTATTTAGCAGAGCCTGGAGTTCTGTGAGGCTTTGGATTCAAATCTGTTCTTAGAAAAGGCTTTACATAAATAATGTAAATGAGAGCACACTTTACAACAAAAGTATACACGTATCCCTCACATGAGTACATTTTATAGATATGGCCTTGGTGAAATCCAAAACAAACTGGAAAGATAAGACTGTGGTGTGGACCAGAGTGATATGGCTTCCTGGGGATGGGCACCAGCGGAGAAAAGCTAATAGGTGGGAAAGGAGAGCTGAGGCAGTTGGGGAGGTTCCCACTTCACATAACCCTACATTTCTATGTGAAGTAGGATGTACCCCCTCCCCTATTTAACACCTTTCAGTGGCAACCCATTGCTTTCATGATAAAAGGAGATTCTTACCATGGCCTTCAAGGCCCTACATGATCCCGCCTCTGCCCATTTGCAGTCACATTTCCCTTGGATAACTCTGCTCTCACCATGATGGATCCCTTCCAATTCTTCAAATGCATTGAGCTCGTCCTACTAAGTGCTTCTTCAGAGGCTGCTCCTTCTGCAATGCTCTCTCCTTGCCCTTTAGCCTGGCTAATTCCTGCTTATTTAAAAGATTTTGGCATAAGTATTCCTGCTACAAAGAAGACCACACTGACCACTGCCTCGTCCCATTTGTATTAAATCACATCTATAATCCTTTTACACAGAATGTGGCATTTTTCTTCATAGCTAATTTATTTAACAACCTATTTGGACTTTTATTTACTTAAATTCTTCTTATATGTATATACATGGGGTAGGATACATACATACGTATGTTTTCTAGCACCGAGACGGCCTAGAAGCACATCTAGCACCCAGATCTTGGTTTCTAACATCATTCTCCAATAAAAGGAGCTAGGGCTCCCTGGAGAAATGACTGATTCTAGGGGCAGAGAGAATGCAAGATGAGCCTAGGGCATCTCGCAGTGACAGAAAACAAGGAAGTGCTTTAAAAAATGGTGATATGGGGCTTCCCTGGTGGCGCAGTGGTTGGGAGTCTGCCTGCCGATGCAGGGGACGTGGGTTCGTGCCCCGGTCCGGCAGGATCCCACGTGCCACGGAGCGGCTGGGCCCGTGAGCCATGGCTGCTGAGCCTGAGCGTCCGGGGCCTGTACTCCTTAACAGGAGAGGCCACAACAGTGAGAGGCCCGCATGCCGAAAAAAAAAAAATGGTGGTATGTGAAAAGCACACGGCAGTCAACCTGAAAGAGACCCCAATGGCCAAAGCTGGAACAGTTTGAGCAACAAAATAAACAATGATAGTATTGGATTATAACCTAAAGAATAAAACAAACATCTATGAATCCATAATGATATACATGATAGAATAAATAAATAAATAATTGGAGGAGAAGAGACAAATGTTTCTTACAGAAGAATTACAAATAATAAGAGCAGTTGCTCCCCCTTCCAGAAGGTAGAGCTTAATTCCTCTCCCCTGGAGTGTAGGCTAGGCTGAGTCAACTCCCTTCTAACTAATAGAATATGAAAACAGTTACTGTAAAAGTAGTAATTTTACAGTAAAGAAATATGACAAACACCACCTTCACTAAATGATTAAGGTTAACATCACCAGTGATAAGTCATGTTTATAGCATGTATCCTTGACACAATGTGATGAGAAGCACACTCCACCTTTAGATTATTCATCCAAAAAATCCATAACTCCAGTTGATTGTGAGAAAACATCAGACAAACCCAAATTACCTAACTGGTAATTTTCAAGAGTGTCAAGGTCATAAAAAACAAAGGAAGTCTGAGAAGCTGGCACAGTTTGGAGGAGAGTAGCGATACATGCTGACTAAATACAATGTTGTGTCCTGCATGGAATCCTGGGACAAAAACATTAGTGGAAAAGCTGGTAAAGTCTGTAGTTCAGTTAGGAGTATCGTACCAACGTTAATGCTTAGTGATAAATATGCTTTGGTTGTGTTACACATTAACACTAGGGGAGACGCAGGAAGCACATATAGGAACTCTCTATACTGTTTGCAATTGTTCTGTAAAACTAAAATTATTTCAAAACTAGAAGTTAAAAATATCTTCTCCCACTGAACTCTGTTAGCAGGAATCATCCTGTAGTGATCACTACTATATGTCCATTCCTAGAACAGGGCTGTATGCTGGATAAGACTTTGGTTCTAGAGCCTGGCTGTACATTTAATTCCTGTCTTGGCCAATTATGAGCTGTGTTATGAGCAAGTTTCTTAAGTATTCCATGTCTCAGTGTTCTCATCTATAAAGAGGAAGATAAGGCGGTTGCGAGAGCGGCAGGGCTTACTATGTATAAAACACAAACAACAGTGCAAGGTTAGTTATCACTGACATAACTCTCATTCAATGTATCATTGTTGAATGACAGAAAGAATGACACAAGGTTTTTGCTAAGAAAGAGTCACAATTCTATTAAAGTCATAAAGAGAGAGTGGAGAAAAGGCTCGGGGCACAGAGTGGTATGAATGAAATGGGGGTTCCATGAGGCACAGTGGGTAGGTTGGCAGTAAAGATGACAGAACTATAAATTGTGGAGAGTGAAGCAAGGGGCAGTACTGGTATGGAAGTATGTCTGAGGGCCTTGTATCAATATTTTGATTAATAGTGAAGAGCGATTAGCCTCTCTGGGGCATGCTGCCTTAGGTAGGTTCTTCACTGGAACCGCACTCTGCTCTGTATTTGCAGAGGGCTGACCCCTGAAGCATACATTTCTCAGCCTCTCACTTCTGATGGTTTCCAGCTGAATATGGCCAAATGGGAGGCAACGGTGAGACACTGGAGGGTGGGAGATTGGAGTCCCTGGCTGGGGCAATGACTCCAGCAGCAGCTACATCTCCATGAACAGTCCTGCCATGGTCTCAGCTTTTGCCCAGAGGCCAGTGGTACCACCTCTTCCTCTGTCCCTGTAACCTAGGGTCTTAATGGCCTCCTTCTGTCAATTACTCTTGGGTTGCCTCCCTGTCCTCATTTTGGCTCTCAGTTCCTCCGTTACCCGTGTAACTTTACCAGTTTTGGAATCGCTACTATGAATGCTCAGGTGGTTTCTACTTCCTGATTAGACTCTGACAAAAACAAAGGTCATGATGAAATTCCCTGTTTTCCAGACCGACTGAAACTCTGGGGCAAGGTTTCCCATTGCTACACTGGTTGTTTTCCTAAGTATCTATTATAGTCAATGTGCTGTGAACCATCCTGGGCTTCAGGTATCGTGACATTTAGAAGGAGGTGTTGCGGAGAGCCTGTTTAGGATTACTGAAGCACCACTGCTTTCCAGACAGTCCCAGACAGATAGGAAACATCTGATGGGAGGAGGAAGTTTCAGAGTCACAGCGACACAACAGCCAGCCCCAATGATAGATCCATCAGGGGTTATACGGGCCAAAGAGCTCCCCTGCTCAGAAGTATGCCACAGTGGGACTTCCCTGGTGGTGCAGTGGTTAAGAATCCACCTGCCAATGCAGGAGACATGGGTACGAGCCCTGGTCCAGGAAGATCCCACATGCTGTGGAACAACTAAGCCTGTGAGCCACAACTACTGAGCCTGCGCTCTAGAGCCTGTGAGCCACAAGTACTGAGCCTGCACACCCAGAGCCCGTGGTCCACAACAGGAGAAGTCACTGCAATGAGAAGCCCGCGCACCTTAACAAAGGGTAGTCCCTTCTTGCCGCAACTAGGGAAAGCCCGCTTGCAGCAACGAAGACCCAACGCAGCCAAAAATAAATTAATTAATTAGAAAATAATAATTTTTTTAAAAAGAAGTATGCCAGAGTATTGGAGCCAGAGCAGGGGCATCCATACCATTTCAGGTCCTTTAAATAAACCGGGTTTAGTCGTGCTGGGACTTCATACAAAAAGATGCTACAATCACCAGCACTGTGTCTCCAGCATTCATTTAGACTGCCTCTCAAGTGAGTTCTTGCTCTCTTCTTCCTCATTTGGGCTCCATTTCTCACACTTATTCCTCACCTCACCCTTGGGAATAACAACCTGGCTTGGCCGGCTGCCCTACCTTGACCTTGGTATCCCTTCCAGAAGGTCATTCTGGCATTTGTCTCCCAGCTCCTCACAGTCCCACCACAGTGATGGAAGATTCTCCTTCCACACCCCCACTTAGGACCTTACCAGGGTCTTCCTTTTATTTCAGTTTACCCTTAAAAATAGGAAACCAAATGAAAGACAGCATGCGAGAGCTGATGCTGAGATTGGCAGCAACAAGTCAGGCTAGAATAAAGGGAAGAGAGATAGAGGCAAGAAGTTAGCTAGGAAGCTTTTAGATGTAGTTAGAACCTAGACTCTCAGAGTGGAAGAGGTGAAGATGTATGGGAAATCCAAGAGATTTCTTTAAAGGAAGATAATAATAGTAATAATATTTAATTATAAAGACACAGAGTATCTAATCTCTTCCTTTTAGCCTCAGTCAGATGGTTCCATAAACATCCTTGCCTGTCTGAGAGACAGCAGCAGTGACAAGTAGGGTTGTTAGGGTGAGTGGGCTTTTGCTTCTCCACAATTTCCACTGGTTTTTCCCTTTAATTCCTTGATCTTGGACAGCTGACATTTTCTCATTCTTATGGAAAGGGCTTTGCAAAAGCAGTTTTGTGAAGTCTGGTAGCTCCTACTTTCCACCAAATTGAGTACCCAGAGCAATTCCTATATAGAAATTCTCAGTTCTCTCCAGAAAGAGGTAGTTTATTGCTATCAAAGATTGATCATGGCACTTAAAATCTATACTTTATTTTAAAACAATACCATTAGGCAGTGATTCTAAACAACCACGTGCACTCTCATTCAAACCAGGCTCATACATGCCTTCTTTCCCTCTCCTGTAAGGGTGAGCCCGGCAGTGTTCACTTCCCCAGAGGTGGCTCTTTGATGAAAAATAATGAAAATGTTTGTCACCACAGGCTGATACTGAGGAGTTACCTACTCAGCCTAGACAGCAGCCTATTTTTAGCTAAGAATCCAGGGAGAAAATGTATCTGAAGTGTGATATTGTGAAGAGTATGGGTTTTGTATGCATTCAGAGTTAGTTTGAGTCCTTGGTTTCACGATTTACTGGCTCTGTGACTATTGGTAATTTATTTAACTTCCCTGTGCTTCAGTTCACTTACCATTTATTATTTTCCTATCACAAAAATCAGGATAGTAATATGCCCCTTATAGTGCTATTTAAAGGATTAAATGAGTATTACTATCTGATCTGGCATGCCTGGCATTTAGTGGCTTGTTATTGCTGGTGATGGTGTTTTTAAGTGTATTTCCTGAAGGATAGTCTCTCTTACTCTCTCCCAGAGAAAAAGTGAAGTTACCGCTATAGTTAGATTGCAATGGTTCTTAATGCCAGCTGCATTTTAGAATTACTTGGCAAAGATTTTCAAATATACCAATGCCAGGCCACATCTCAGAACAATTCAGTCAGAATCTCTGGAGGTGGAACCCAAACAGCTTCTTCTAATATGCAATTGGGAGTGAGAATCACTAGGTTAGAGGAACCATAGATCTGAAGTTGGATGGTGTGATGGTTAATTTCGTGTGTCAACTTGACAGGGCCATGGGGTATCCAAATATTTGGTTAAACATTATTTCTGTGTGTGTCTGTGAGGGTGTTTCTGGATGAGATTAGCAGTTGAATCTGTAGACTAAGTAGGGCAGATTGCCCTCCCTAATGTGGGTGCGCATCATCCAATCTTCTGAGGGCCTTAATAGAACCAAAAGGTGGAGGGAGAATTCTGTCTGCCTAACTGCTTAAGGTGGGACATTGTCTTCTGCCCTTGGACTGGGATTTATATCATCGGCTCTTCCTGAGCTTTTGGACTCGGAACTTATATACCACTGGATTTCCTGGGTCTCCAGCTTACAGACAGCAGATTGTGGGATATATTAGCCTCCATAATTTTGTGAGCCAGTTCCTTATAACAAGTATCTATCTATCTATCTACATACACAAACACACACACACAGATATATATATATATATATATATATCTGTGTGTGTGTGTGTATACATATATACACACTGTTGGTTCTGTTTCTCTGGAGAAGTCTAATACAAATGATGCTCTTATGATCCTTTGTGCTCTCCAGATTTGAGAAGACTACCTGTTATTCTTCCTCTCTTATGAGGAACATGGACCTTCATTTTCCTAAAAGAGACAATTTCAGCTTAATATCACCCTGTATTTCAGGTCCAGGGTGGAAGGATTTGACTCAATCTACTTGCAAAAGTATGATTTGATGAGCAGTATGTTGCAGAGTTATCCAGTGGATAAATATAAATTAAGTCATGTTCATATTTAGGGACCACTCATGGATGCTTATATATTGGTATATACCTATTAATCCATTATAGTTGTTTCTTTTTTTGATGCAACAATTGCCCTGTTTTGGCCAGTGGAAACTCTTCGAGTTTATCCAGTGTAAGATACTATCATTATTAGCTATTTTTATTGGTACATAAACTATAATATATTTGAAAGTGAGAGCTGTGATTAAAGTGTAGTATGAGAAACAATAATTTTTGGAACACTGAATTAAGTACAAATGCAAAAGGTGAGGAGAGGAAAATGATAAGGAAAGGTTTAAAAGGGTAACACATTGTTATCTCATTCTACATTTACAGTCATAAAGGTGGTTTTTTTTAACCACTTCCTCACCAACTCAATCACCTTTAGAATAAAGTCAACATTGTACTTACTTCCTGTAGATTTCATAAGCTCCCAGAAGTTTCCTGGCAAGACCCTGTATTAAAAGGAGCAGGTGATATCAAGGTCAAGTATATGTTTCTGATATAAATAGCAGGAAGTCTATAAAGTGTTTGTTTTAAGAAAAGTAGGTTTGAAACATATGCTTGAATATACAGAAGCACAATACGTTCTCCAGCGCAATATGACACCTGTGTAGAACAGCTAAGCCATATGTTTCAGAAATTATACTTTAAAAATTACTATGTAGATGTCAAAAAGGAAAATGCACATTTGTAAAAAAAAAGTTTGTTATTAACATAACTCAACTGTATGGTTTCTTCAAATCTTTCTTAACTGTGACAAGTATTTTTAAAATCTTCTAGGATATGCCAAAACTTCTTCCAAAATCATTAACGTATAATAAACCAAAAGTCTTAGAAACCTATTGTCAAAAGGATGATATTAAAATTTCTATACAATATTGGAATTTAAATCAGCTCAATTTTAATGCAACTCATGAAATTTAGTATTAGAAACTCCATGTGTCACAAAATAGCTAATGTTAGATATATTTCCCATTGGTATTTTCTTGGTCTCAAGGAAAGAGCTTTCTGCCCTTTTTAGCCGAAGATCTAACACTATGTTAAGGTTGTCCATGTTGTAGGTATGTATGTGTGTTTAGGGTTAGGGTGTGCACAGGAAGGGGAGATAAGAGTGAGAAGTCCTCAGGCTGCTGTGTGTGACTAGAGAGGTTCCTACCTGGAATACATAATAGAGGGGAGGAAGACTTAAAGTTAGAATAAATAGAAATACTAAATTTTAAAAGATCACCAAGAAATGCAGGATTGAATTTTCAGCTAGTATTTGACACTAGCTATCCCAATGGCTTGATCTATGGTGCTTCAAGAGCTACAATTTAATTTAACTGAAAGGGCAATTTAATTGAATTGAAAGAATTATTATAATGTGTTTCTAAATAAAAATCTTCTTTAAGCCTTTTTTTTTTTTTTTTTTTTTTTTGTGGTACACGGGCCTCTCACTGTTGTGGCCTCTCCCGTTGCGGAGCACAGGCTCAGCAGCCATGGCTCACGGGCCTAGCTGCTCCGCGGCATGTGGGATCTTCCCGGACCGGGGCACGAACCCATGTCCTCTGCATCGGCAGGCGGACTCTCAACCACTGCGCCACCAGGGAAGCCCTAAGCCTATTTTTAATGACTAGTTTAGACCTTGATAATTAAGAATATTCATTTGTAAGACAATATTTGATATAGTAGTGAATATAGTAAATTGATACAGTAATGTAGTAAATAGCATTTTGTTTCTATAATTAGGTGAAACAACCAAATTGCACTTAGTAACCATTAATTTGCTGAATAAACCTTATTCACAGATAACATGAAAGAAACGTTCATATGACTCAGGTCAAAACATTATGGATTCTTGGTCCATTGGGTTCAAATTACTATAGTGGTTCTATATGAGTGCAATAAAATGCTCGATACAAAAATGGAATAAGTCTGGAAGATGTCTCACAACTTATCTCTCTCTAGGAGATTCACAATGCACATACCATATTTAGACTATTCTAAGATATCCTATAATAACAAAAGCCTGTTTAACTCAGTGTTTCCCAAACTTAGTTGGCCCTGGCTCACTTTTCCAAGGAAAACCTATTATTCTGGCAAACCCTGTAGATCAAACCCTGTTGGCTGCCTACACAACAGCTCTTCCCTCCTCCCCTTTTCTAACAGAACAATGATTTCATTGGAACGGCAATATGCCCAGTCCCAGTGCATCTTGAGTTCTCTAAGCCAGTCTCAAGAATCCCTAGGGGCAGATCTGTGATGCAGAACCTGGCCAACGAGACCTAAGGAGAAGTCTGCTGGGAGGCTCTTCCTTGATCAAAAACGGTGGCATTGCGAGAAGGTCCTGGATGCTGTTATGTGAAAAATGAGATGCCTCTAAAAGTGACAGCATCTCGGCAATCAGGAAGTAACAAACCTAAGGTCAAAAGCCAGCTGGCTGAGGTGGGAGGAACAGAAGGATAAAATGGGCTTGGATCTTCGATGGAATTGTTGAATCCACACGCCAACTTGATGACTGCCTGTCTCCATATTTCTTAATAAGGAAAAAAAAATCTTATATAAGCTACTCTCGGGTTATTATCACTTGCAGCTCAGCACCATCCCAACTGACAAACATTCTCTTGGGAAACCCTGGAGTAGAATAAGAGGGTGTCCTGATGATTTCCTGGGAGATTGAGCACTCAACACACACTAGCGGGAAAAGGAAGCAAGAAGCGTTGTTCAGGGCGGGGACCAAGGGCACTAATTTAACAAGACTGAGCCTGATGTTCAGATCATGGCAAACTTGGCTTCATATGGGTCAGGGTGGTGCTAATAGTTTGAGGTATATCAATTGTGAGGTACATCAGTAAGGGTAGAAAAGATTATGCTAAAGGAAGAAACAACCTTAAAACTTATGTCTCACTCAAGCTGCATGTTCATTGTGGGTTGGTTGGGGGCTCTGCTCTGACTCATCTTTACTCTGGAGCCCAGGAGGAGGGAGAACCCTTTTCTGGAACAGTGCTGGGGATTCTCACTTGACAAAGACTTGGTCCATAAATCACACCCATCATTTCTCACAGATCATTAAACAGAACTGGTTACAAGATTCCACTCAACCATAAGAGATCAGGAACGGCACGCCCTCGGAGAACATCTTCACTGGCTATCACTCATGTCAGCGGAGCTGGCATCGCAATAGAAGTTTCTTGCCAGAAAGCATGCTTGAGGCCTTTGGATTCTCTCTGGGAGGTCTGTATGGGCAAAAGCAAGACCTGGGTTGGTGGCTGGAGAATTACAGGGAACTGCATTTGGCCCTGGGGCAGAGAGCTCATAAGTGCTAGATGATGTATCAGGGTTCTATCAAACTGCTTAAAATCCAAGCAGGACTCTGGCCCCAGGAGAGAAACTGGAGGGCCAGATGCTTACCTCTAGTTTCTGTTTGCTGAGTTCAGGTAGATAAGCCTTCCATATGGTTTAATTTGAGAGGGATTTCTGGGGCCAGGTGGGATGGGAGAGACGATTTATAAGTCAGAGCAGCAGGAAGGTGAATTTAACTTATGGTTGAAGGAGAGCCAAGGTTCTACCCAGGGAGACAGTTTCAAAGGTCAGATTTGAAGGGATTAGTGAGGCCAGAAATAAGAGAATAAGTAAACAAAGCTCAGGAGGATTACATGCGGAATGCAGTAAAATGTGAGGCATCACTTTGACAGACGGCTTAGGAATAACGCAGTGAGCCATGTGAGTGGAATCAACATTTCTCTCTTTGTGCCTAGCATAAGGAGAATTGGGCAATTTCAAGGGGTCGTGCCAGACTGGATAAACATGTTTGTCCCTTGGGGAGAAGCCTGTGATTTAGTGAGGCTCCCAGTGCCTAGGGCCTAATGGCAGAAAGACGAATTCCAGACTCACTGGCTGGGGAAGAGCTGCAGCTGGTCTGAATTGGGTGTACACAGCCTGCCTCAGCCTGGCTTATCTTCGGGATGGAGCAGGGCTGAATCTTCGGGTGAAAGACCTTCAGTACCTGAGCTTAGCAGAGCTGAGAAAGGCAGGGCTGGATGTTTCATCACTTACAGATGAGCCTTTCCAGACAGGCCTGCATTACTGACATCCTTAGACCTCTTGTAGAACCTATCAACCGTGGTGTGCATTGGGCATCTAGTATGACACTTCTGGGCTTGTTAAATCTCTTTCTATGTGTGTCCCCTTTCTCTGCAACCTGCAGCTGGCCCCTTTACGCACTGACGGGAACTATTCCAGCACTCTTGACATAGTAAGGGCCCAGTACTGGTTGGTTGTTATGGATAGAACACAGAACTTTCACCTATAGAAAATGAATATAAAGTCATCCAACGTTACTGGAAACAACGCTTCTAGATGTTTCTAGAAACAACGCATTTACTTTATAATGTAAAAATGGATGGGTTGAGGAGAAAAACTGGTGTTTGTTGCAGTTCTATTTTATATCAGGCACTGGGACAGGCACTTCAAAACATCATCCCATTTACTTATCACATCAGCCGTGAGGCAGATTTTCATTTCTTTTACCTTATAGATAAGGAACGGAGACTCACAGGTTAAAACTAGCTTGCATGAGTTCATACACTGTGTGGGTTAGTAAGCAGTGAAGCTGTGATCCGAAGGCAGGACTCAGTGACGCCGTGGCTCAAGCCTTTATCACTTCACCACTCTGCTGCCAATAGAAATAACGCAGTACTTTGATCAACCAATGAGCATCAGAAGGGGCCTCCTAGATATTCATACATCTTCTAAAGAGGGGGACCACAGAGGAGAGAGCAATTAGCTAACTAATGAATCATCCTCTGTTGCACAAATAAGCTAATTGAATTTACTTAGGAAGAAGCATTGGAGTGATCCTGCCTCTGTGATCCAGCTACCCAATCTTGGGCGAGTAACTTAAGCTCTTGGAGCCGTGGTTTTTATAAAATGAGATCCCTCCCTTTGTCAGGCCTCCCCTCACCAATCTATTATGAGGAGCAGCTGAGATCACATGCGTGCAGTCAACGTGGATACTGCAAAGAAATATTCAAATGGAAGGCATCATTATTGACTTTGCCTAAATACCAGACAATAATAAGTAAAATATTTTCCACCTCCAGTGTATTAAAATTGTAGAATAGGGAGCCAGGCTCACCCTAGATTTTAATAAGGAAACACTTCTATCAAGACTTCAGGTATGACTTAAGCAAATAAAATTAGGTCTTTAGAAGCATTTATTCTAACATGTAATTTTAAATGATTTTCTGTGCAGAATAGAAATTGACCATAAGATTAATGGGTGAGCTAATAATAAATTGGAAAACCTTAATTTATTAGCAATGGTCTTTGTTTTTATTTAAGTTACTTTTGTTTTATAAATTTTATATAATTGTCAAATATTTAGAAGTACTGGGAGAAACATCCTTTTTAAAAATGTACTGCTTTTTAAGTTCTCTCTGTGGAAACTAGAAAAGGAAGAAAAAGATTTTTATGTTCAAGACTTCCTCCTATTACTGTCAATAACAGTTAAGTGCATTTATGGAGACACGAGACAGCACAAAGATTCTTCTGTAATTCATCAGAAGGCCCATCTTAAGTATAATTACATTACACAGCTCTGCTTGGTCATTAGTTTTTGTTTAGTGACAATGTCCTTCATTTTAAATCCTTTGATGGTAATTATTTGTAACTACACCCTTGAATTCTGAAAGCATGTGTACTGCAGCCCTGGTGAACAATGGGTATTTCTGGACTACGATGCAATTGGTTTCCCATAAAAGATCATACAGGGAATGGTCTGTAACAACACTGAAAAATTTTTTTTTTTTTTTTTTTTGTGGTACGCGGGCCTCTCACTGTCGTGGCCTCTCCCGTTGCGGAGCACAGGCTCCGGACACGCAGGCTCAGCGGCCATGGCTCACGGGCCCAGCCGCTCCGCGCCGTGTGGGATCTTCCCGGACCGGGGCACGAACCTGTGTCCCCTGCATCGGCAGGCGGACTCTCAACCATTGTGCCACCAGGGAAGCCCGATACTGAAAATTTGCAAAAGGTTTCTGAGCTTGAAGTACGACCCAAAATGAGGTGTGTGGTGTTGTGTGTGTGTGTGTGTGTGTGTGTGTGTGTGTTCATACACACATGCACAATAAAAAACTAAAAGCAAGTCGTTAGGTATAAGGCATGATTTTCTTAACCCTTAATGACCATGTCACATCTTAAAGTTTTCAATGTTGCTTAAATTAAGGTTCGCTAACACATATCTTAGATTGTTTGATCTGCAAGTGAGACATTTTTGAGATATTTTTAGTTCTACCTGCCTTCTTTGTGCAGAAAAATGTCTCATCTTTGTGTATTTATTTATATACTGAGCACCCATATTGGTGCAATTGGAACAATTTAGGTGCTGAGAACATGGGCCCTGAGAGTCTTAGTTTCCGACAAGAGCAACCAGGTCAGTGACAGGGCAACAAACTTAAACCTGAATAACCTGATTATCCTCTGGCCTGTGAGAAACAGAGGGTCACCTTAACATTAAGACTCTAATGCTCAGCTTGTTACCCTTACCTGCTGATCTGGTGCCTCCTCAGAGCTGGGTGTTTCCAGGAATGCCCTACAGTATTTTCACCACTCCCCTTGGAACACATACTCTCTATCCCTCTGCTCTCCAGTGCAACTGGCAGCAACATAGACTGTGGTGTGAATATAAAGACCAACCACCCAGTCGGGGTCTCCCTGAGAGAGGGTATCCCTTCTAGCTGTTGCATTTGGACTCCAGCAAACTCTGGCATTGGGTCCTGTCATTTACTGCCGCTCTGCACCATGTCACCCATTCCGCTGTCCTTGTCTTTTCCCCTCCACTTCCCTCTCCCAGCTTTTGTTCTCTCAGGCTCTTTGGAAAGCCACATTTATGTTCTTCACATATGGGAAGTATTTTTGGTCAAAATGAAAAACCCAAAATGTGTTCCTTAGCAAAATGATTTGCGAAACAAGGCTGGCTTCAACTTGAAAGAAAAGCTTTCAGTAGGCAACCAAACCAAACAAAAATCCCACAAACCACTCTGGCCACACTGTAATTCTTATTCATAAAAGCTAAATACACTTATACTTTACATGTGTGCGTTAAATAAAGCCCCCCTTCCCAGTGCAAGAAGGTGAGTATTGGAGTCATTAAAGTTTTTATTCTCCAGCTACACATGGTTAAAGAAATCCATATAGACATTTACATTTTCCTAAAACACTGGCTTTATAGTAGGAACCAGAATTATTTTCTTAGGGATTAACCATCTGGCCAGGTTGGCACCAGAGGACACTGTGGAAACAGTATTTGTAGAGTGCCTATCATCCACATAGCACTGTGCTTGGGCCTTTAAAGAGTTTCTTCACTGAACCCTTATGACCAACATTAGGCGGTAGGTAGCAGGATTATACCATTGACAGAGGGGGGAGACTGAGGCCTAGAGGTTGAGCATCTTGCCCAAGGTTTTTCAGCCCTTCTAACAGTGCTTCTCACTGTTAAGATGCCAGAGGATTTCTAGGGTTCCCATGTTCCTTGCCTCACCTGTGTGTGTTTTCCTTTCTCTATAAAGCAGTGGGAAGCCAGGGTTGGTTTGGATAGGAGTTGCCTGAGAGAAGGACCAGCAGCCCCGCTGCTCACCCACGGCACGAGTACTCTAACTAAAGAGCAGGCTGTGGGGCTGGATTCCTCTGCAGCTGTTACAAGATGGTAACACCCAAAGCGACAGATCTGGATCCGAATCCTGTCTCCACTGCCACCTGAGGGATTCTGGGCGAGCTGTTTATGTTTTCTGAGTCTTAAGCTTTCTTAACTGGAACATGAAGTTAATGTTACCGTAAGTTATGCTATGGTAAGAATTGCAGAGAACATACAGGAAGAACTTGGCAAATAGCTACTAATTATTCACTCTTCCACCTCTGTGTTCCTAGCCAGGCACAACTTCTGCATTCACTGCTGCTTTGCTTGAGTGGACCCAGGCCTGACCTGGTTTCTAAGTCAGAGCTGATCAGTATTAGCAGCCTAAGCCTGTCTGTCTGACTGTGGTCCTGACATCTTGCCTTAGGTCCTGCTATACCTGACTTCTCCTCTGAGGTGCTGAGTCTGACGCCTCAATCCTACTCAGCCATAGCTCAAGTTCTGGCTGGGGTCTAGGTGAATGAACTGGGCTTCTTCCTGCTGCCAGAGCCTGCTGGATTGGACAGCCACACCTACCTTCACACTCTAGTCCCTGCCCAAGATCTCTATATCCTTTGGATACTGTAGAATGTTATTACAGAGCTGGCCTTTGCAACTGGGTGTGGTCATTCTACTCAAAATTTTTATTGTTAGTGTTCTGAGCATCTCCTACATGCCAGGTCCTGCAAAAAGACAGGCATGATCCAGACAATTGAGCTAGGTGCGTTACAGGTATTATTTCACTTAATCCTCATTGTGATCTGGTAAAGTAGGTACTGTGAATATCCTCATTCAAAATCTGAAGTTTAGGAAGATTGAGGGCCTTTCTCCAAGTCACACATCAAGTCAGAGGTGGAGCCAGGCCTGGAATCCCAAGCCAGGGCTCACAGCCATGACATCATAATGCTTTCCATCCAATCTGTTAACCTTCCACTGCTTCCTCCTTTTCTTGCGGTTGGATGTGCTCTATGGCGGCAGGTGCCGTCTTTTAATGTGGCACCTCTTCCAGTGTGCTGTGATCAATTTACTTGTCTCTGTTTCTCTTTAGACTGGGAGCTCCCTGAAGGCAGGGACCATGTTTTCTTTATCCCTGTACTCCAGCGCATAGCACAATAGCTGGCACAGAATAAGTCTTCAAACCTCTTCAAAGAGGTTTGAAGACTGAGCTGTAGTGGCTTTTTCTTCTCTACCTGCTGACTTATGTTGCTGAAGTTCCATATGTTCTCTATTCAAACTCATCTGAATGATGACAGCTCTAGAATCAAAACTAGCAGTTACTCTTGGGTCCAAAATGGTATGTGTGTGTGTGTATGTACATGTGTGTATGTTTGTGTTTGTATGTGTGTGTTACGGTATCAACTAAGGTAACTGTAGTTGTGTTTTCAAATACTTGTCTGTATCAAAAGCTTTTAGCCACCATGTTTCTTTTCCATACACGTTTGTCTTTATGACAGAGATATTTTTAAAGAGCATAGTCCATTAAAAAATAGAATGCTGCCCCATTTGGGTTTTGTCTTATGTTTCCTTATGATTAGATCGAGGCTATGCACTCCCAGCCAGAATGATGTTATGTCCTTTTCAGGCTATCACATCTGGAGGCCCATGATGTCTATTTACCCATCTGAAGTTAATTTTGATCACCCAATCAAGATGCTGTCCTATTTCTTCCCTGTATGGTTAACTTTCTTTT
The DNA here is from genome assembly GCF_059928025.1 of Delphinapterus leucas. Lineage (NCBI taxonomy): Eukaryota > Metazoa > Chordata > Mammalia > Artiodactyla > Monodontidae > Delphinapterus > Delphinapterus leucas. The sequence goes on from NC_143129.1 coordinate 139,937,507, forward strand.
TCTTCTTGTAACTGATAAACAATCTGTGAGGAGACATTTTAAGACCATGCATATATCCTGTTACTCATCAAAATTTCCTCCTGGAGAACAGTATGGAGGTTCCTTAAAAAATTAAAAATAGAACTATCATATGGCCCAGCAATCCCACTACTGGGCATATACCCCGAGAAAACCGTAATTCAGAAAGAGTCATGTACCACAATGTTCATTGCAGCACTATTTACAATAGCCCAGAGATGGAAACAACCTAAATGTCCATCATCGGATGAATGGATAAAGAAGATGTGGCACATACATACAATGGAATATTACTCATCCATAAAAAGAAACGAAATTGAGTTATTTGTAGTGAGGTGGATGGACCTAGAGTCTGTCATACAGAGTGAAGTAAGTCAGAAAGAGAAAAACAAATACCGTATGTTAACACATACATATGGAATCTAAAAAAAAAAATGGTTCTGAAGAACCTAGGGGCAGGACAGGAATAAAGACACAGACCTAGAGAATGGACTTGAGGACACGGGGAGGGGGAAGGGTAAGCTGGGACAAAGTGAGAGAGTGGCATGGACATATATACACTACCAAACGTAAAATAGTTAGCTACTGGGAAGCAGCCGCATGGCACAGGGAGATCAGCTCGGTGCTTTGTGACCACCTAAAGGGGTGGGATAGGGAGGGTGGGAGGGAGACGCAAGAGGGAGGAGATATGGGGATATATGTATACGTATAGCTGATTCACTTTGTTGTACAGCAGCAACGAACACACCATTGTACAGCAATTATACCCCAATAAAGATGTTAAAAAAGAAAAATAATTTCCTCCTGGATCCATTGATGATCCCTGCCTGCACCTATCTTAAAGTGATGTTTGCAAGATGACTATTCTGCAGTTAAATGCAGTATCTGAGTCTAAACTGGATCCTACTCAGGAGAGAAAAATGCCATAATAGACGTTATTGAATTATTGACAAAACTGGAATATGAATAGATTAAATAAAAGTGCTATATAAATATTAAGTCTACTGAAATTTACTCTCAAGTGATTCATAAAAATTGGTGTGTATATATGTATTCATATGTATACAAATATATATATATATATATATACACACACACACACGCATATAGAGAGAGAACATATAAATGAGAAAGCAGATAGGATAACCATTCAAAGGTAAAAGTTAGGTACATGGGTGTTCCCTGTATTATTCCTATTCTTGCAGTTTTTCTGTAAGTTTGAAATTATTTCCAAATAAAAAGTTAGTAAGTTTTTAGCCACCTATAGAATAAACATTAGATGTCCTACCTGAAGTTAAGTCTTTAGTGGCTGACATTGAATCAGTTACCAAGGACAGTTTCTCCTGGATTGAATGATCCCCAAGTTCTAGTCCCATAGGAGATCCTATGACTCTTGGTGAAGTTTCTGTCTCCATGATGCTGCCTGTGGAAACTACCAAGTAAATAACGGTGGTATTGTGAAATGGAAGACTCTAGTTCTGGTTGCACACATCTCAGTTTTCTTTATTAAAAAGAAAATACAGAAATGATGAAATGATACCTAAGGGCCTTAAATATAAGGTGAAATGACAGAGGCCCCTGATGCAATGACATGAAACCTGGCATCCGCCCGTGCAAGCTCAGTTCAGTCCCCTTTCATGATGGATGCATACTCCTTCTGGTGTTCAACCAGCTTTAGGAATACTTGATATTTCTTGTCATAATATCTGCAGGAGAAAAATAAATATGTTGGATGATCTCAAGCAAGACTGTTATGCTGCTTCCCCTGACATCTAGAAGAACAGAAGTGTCATCTGTTACAGTTTTGCAGACACTTCCCATTTTTTGGATGCCGACAGCATCCTGAGTCACATGTTTCACACTCACTACCTTTAACCTCCATGGGCGAACCTACATCTCCATTTTAGAGGTAAAGGTTTTAGAGCTGAGATTTGCTCAAAGAGGCAAATCTAAAATAGTATTGCTAAAACTTGGCAGAGCTGGAATTCAAACTCAGGGCTATCTGACTTCAAAGCCTCCACTACAACACAGTGGAAGTGCCAGGCTTGACACAGGGCCTTTCACATTCCCAGCTTCAATAAGTATTTCATATATGATTACCCGACACCGCCCCCCCACCCCCCCACCACCAGTTTAGTGACTGGTTTAACGTCACAGCCTGACCAGGGATGCGACTGAACATTTTAATCACCCTTTGCACATTCCACACCTACATTTCCTTTGCAGACTCCTTTATCTGGGAGTAAAACCCCATGAGAATGTGACTAACACCTTTCCTGGAGCTGTGCCCTGCCTTCCGGGCATCCCACAGAGGGCCCTTTTCTCCTGTACTATCCAGCTGAGTCTTCAGATAAGACCTGTTAGAACTGGTGTTGGCCATGAGTTAGAAGGCAGAGCAGCTGAAGCTACCTTGGCATCACAATCTTGAAAAGGACAATAGTACCTAAGACAAATTATACTTGGAGACGGCAGCTTGGCCCTTATTCCTCTTGGCTGGGAGGAGCTGACGTGAGGTAAAGGGTTCATGAACCCTGTCTAGCATGTCTTGGGAGGTTCTGGGGTGCTCTGAAAAGAAGTCCTCGTGAAGGAGCATTGGTGCAAGCTTGGGAATTGGGGGAGAGAGAGAGTGTAAGAGTAACCCTGAATGCACACAGGGACTTCTACCTGTAACATGCAGAGCTAAACAGATTAATAGGAACACCCCTGCCCGGCATTTCTACCTTAAGAATTCTGGTAACTTAAGAGCCGTGATGGGGCCACACACAGGGTTAAGAGGTGGACTCTGAGGCCTGGGTTTGAATCTCAGCTTGGCCCCATTACTAGCTGTGTGACCATGGATATTTTACTTAATCTCTTTGTTCCTAAATGTCTCTATTTGTAAATGAGAAAAATTACAAGACCTACCTCAATAGAGGTAATGGGAACTGTTATGTGAACTAAATGAGGTAGTATTTGAGAAGAACTTAGAACAGTGCCTGACTCACAGCAAGTGATATCAATGCTAGTTATGGTTACTACTTAAAAAATTAACATTCCAATATTACCATCAATCTCACTATATGTAGATTATACTAAAACCCACTCTATGAGCCTCCAAATTTATTAATCATAGAATGATTTGGGGGACATCAATTTTCTTCTTCAAATGCTACTCTCTGACAATCTAACGTCAAGCAATTTTTTCACTATATGAGATGGATTTTCTGACTTTGGGAAACTTCTAGAAGGAAGCTTCGGTCAGTACTCTTTCTCATACACTTAAAGATTTCTAATTTTAATACTGACAACTTTGCAGCAACTTTGTTCATTGGCCTTATTCTTTGTACAGTGGGAAAAGCATCGGCTTTCCAGGCAGAGAAGCCTAGGTGATTTGGGGCAACTCCTTTAAATGGTCTGAGCCTCAGTTTCCCTGCTGTAAGAGGGATGATAACAGTACCTACGTCACAGAGTGACTGAATTTTAAACATGAACAGGAAACATGATGCGGACTGTCAAGTGCTTACACGATGTGAGCTAATGTTGTTCTTACATCCTTCTATTAACCTGAAATGTCAAAAGATGGAGAGACTATATTTTTCCTTTTTTATACATGGGAAGCTGAGGTCCAAGGTGCTTCTTTCCCTGTGCTTTTTATTTTCCAATTTTTAAAATTGTGATAAAATATGCATAACATGAAAGTTACCATTTTAGCCACTTTTAAGCGCACAGTTCAGTGGCATTAAGTACATTCCTATTATTGTGCAGCTGTCACCACCATCCGTCCGTAGAACTCTTTTCACCTTGCAGAACTAAAACTCCACCCATTAAGTAATAACTCTCCATTCTCCCCTTCTCCCTAGCCCCTGGCAACCAACACTCTATTTTCTGTCTCCATGAATTTGATTATGCCAGGTACCTCATATAAGGGGAATCATACAATATTTGTCATTTTGTGACTGGCTCTTTTCACTAACATAATATCCTCAAGGTTCATCCGTGTTGTAGCATATTTCAGAATTCCCTTCCTTTTTAAGGTGGAATAATATTCTACTGTATGCATATTCCCCTTTTTCTTTATCCATTCATCTGTCAATGGACACTTGGGTTGCTTCCATGTTTTAGCTACTGTGAATAATGCTGCTATGAACATGGGTGCATAAATATCTCTTTGAGACCATGATTTCAGTTCTTCTGGGCACATACCCAGAAGTGGAATTTCTGGGTTATATGGTAATTCTATCTCACACTTTTGAGGTACCACCATACTATTTTCCACAGTGGCTGCACCATTTTACTACCAACAGTGTGCAAGGGATCCAATTTTTCCACATCCTTGTCAACACTTATTATTTTCTGGTTTTTTGACAGTAGCCATACTAATGGGTATAAATTGGTATCTCATTGTAGTCTTGATTTGTATTGCCCTAATGATTAGTGGTGTTGAGCATCTTTTCATGTGCTTATTGGCCATCTGTATATCATTTTTGGAGAAATGTCTATTCAAGTCCTTTGCCCATTTTTGATTTAGGTCGTTGGCTTTTTGGTTATTGAGTTTTAGGAGTTCTCTGTATATGGATATTAATCCTTATCAGACATATGATATATAAACGTTTCCTTCCATTCTTAGGTCTGTGTGGCACAGACCTAAGTAAGTGTTCTATACAGACAAGAACGGGATTTGAGTCAAGGAGATGTTGAGTGTAGCTCAGAAGGAAACTGGCTCTTTCCACTTTCAAATCTTCAGGCCGCCTGCAGATGGTGCTAGAGCATCGTGTGTGCCTCTCTCACAGCGGCTGACAGCAAGCCGCCAAGGATTCTTTTCAAAAGAACGTAAGCTGTGACAAAGCGAGAGAGTCGCATGGACATATATACACTACCAAAAGTAAAATAGATAGCTGGTGGGAAGCAGCCGCATAGCACAGGGAGATCAGCTCGGTGCTTTGTGACCACCTAGAGGGGTGGGATAGGGAGGGTGGGAGGGAGGGAGATGCAAGAGGGAGGAGATATGGGAACATGTGTATATGTATAACTGATTCACTTTGTTATAAAGCAGAAACTAACACACCATTGTAAAGCAATTATACTCCAATAAAGATGTAAAAAAAAAAAAAAGAACATGTGGAATCTACTCAAAGAACTTAAAAACAGACTTCCCTCAAGAGTCTTCAGAGGGTCAGTGAAGAGATGGAGAAGAATAATCTGTTTCTAACTTCAACAAAAGAGAGATGCTGCTAGCCCAGGGCTCCCACTGCCATGGGGAACTCAGTTCTCTCCATGTTCCTGCATTGAGCTCCCCCATGTAAGGGCCTGCTCCACTCATCCTGGTATTTAGAGAGGGGTTTATATTCAGAGGATTAACAGCCCAACTCCATTTGGAGACTTGCTTTAAGAAAATAAAAAGATACTGGATGGCTTTTTCCATGGACATTTCCACTCTGTTAAATGTCAGTTATGCTTTGGTGGGATCAGCACCTTTGCCTGTCCATTGTATAAGGTGGAATTTGCTTTTATGTCTTAACCTCAAATACTTTCCTAAAATGATAAAAGCCACTTGCACAATTGTTCCTTCATCTCTAAACTCACTACCAGTGACTCAATATAGGTCCTTTTCCTCTCTCAGCTGGATTGTTGAAAAACTTTTCATCTGGTCTCTCCTACCCTTAGGCCCTCTAACGCATCCTCTAAGAGGATTTTTCTAATATCTGCATCTGACCAGGTCCCACCACTGCCTAAAGTTCAGTATCTCCATTTCACCAGTAGGATGAAGTCTGAGGTCCTTAGCACAGCCTCAAAGCTCATTATGAGAGGACCCACTCTGTTCCCCCCCAACACCCAATTTCACTCCCTGCCATCTCCCATCTCATACTTTGCATTTCAGAATTATGAGTTGTTGATAGTTTCCTGAATATACGATGCTGTTACCACCTTTATAACTTTGCCTGTGTTATTCCTCTACTGACAAAGTGCTTTTCGGTTTTGGCCTGACAACTTCTTTTAAGCATTTAAAGTCAGCTAGACTTAACGTCCTCTCAAAAGCTTTGCCTCACTCCTACAGGGTCAAATTCTTTTCTGTTTTGGGTTACTTTGTCACCTGGTAATACTTCTATTATATAACATATCCCTTTGGCTCGAAATGATCTACTGCATAAATAAGATTGTCTTATTCCCTTCTAAATCCTGCCTAGATGCCAAAGAGCATAATGCCTTGAAGATAGCAGGCACTCAATAAATTAGCGTTTGTGAATTGGGGTTAAAACGTTAATCAAAGTTATGCTGACGTACTGTACAGTATAGGGAACTATACTCAATATTTTATAATAACCTATAAAGGAAGAGAATCTGAAGAAGAATATCTCTCCCTCTCTCTCTCTCTCTCTCTCTCTCTCTATATATATATATATATATATATAAAATCACTGTGCTGTATACCTGAAACAGGATATTGTAAATTAACTATACTTCAATTTAAAATAAAAGTCATGTTGTAGCCCTCAAAGTCACATGATGCAAAGGGCGGAAGAACAGACAGATGCTACCGTGTGGAAGACATAAGAGATCCCCATTTTAGAACAGAGGAGACCAGATTTACTGCTAATGAGCTAGGGAAAAAAACATTGGTTTGAGAGTTCAAAAGTTTGGATTTGAGCTCCAGGTCTGGCCCTATCTAGCTCCGTGATCTCGGGGAACTGAAAGTGACTTTACGTCTCTGAGACTTAGTTTTATCAACTATTAAATGAAAGGCCTGGCTTGCTGACCCCTGTGGTTTATTCCGGCTCTAAAGTTGCATGTGTCTGTTGTCCTCACTCCTCAGCACTGTGCATAGAAAACATATAAACTTACCTTTTATCCTCACGTCTAGGAAACACAACTTTCCCAACTTTGCTCATTCTTGCCATTGCCTCCTGTCAAATGGAAAACAGAACACACAGAACTAAGTTGGAAAGTTAATACCAATGTGAGGCCTGTCACAGGCAAGAACATTCTTTTTTTTTTTTTAGTAAATTTATTTATTTATTTTTGGCTGCGTTGGGTCTTCATTGCTGAGCGTGGGCTTTCTCTAGTTGTGGCGAGCGGGGGGCTACTCTTCCTTGTGATGCGCGGGCTTCTCATTGCGGTGGCTTCCCTTTGTTGTGGAGCACGGGCTTTAGGTGCACGGGCTTCACTAGCTGTGGCACGCCGACTCATTAGTTGTGGCTCCCGGGCTCTAGAGCGCAGGTTCAGTAGTTGTGGCACACGGGATTAGTTGCTCCGCGGCATGCGGGATCTTCCCGGACTAGGGCTTGAACCCGTGTCCCCTGCGTTGGCAGGTGGATTCTTAACCACTGAGCCACCAGGTAAGTCCCAGCAAGAACATTCTAATTAGAATTTACTTCCCTTAAGAGATTCGGTGAGTCCATTTTTTTTTTTTTCAACTTACTTTCTCTGGTGATAAGATTAAAATCCAGTGAACATTAAAGGTTACATCTAGGACCACACAGCCTGGGCTTAATAAATTGTTGCCTATTGAGACCTCAAGGGCATAAACAACCTGGAAGGCAAAGGACTTTTATTATGGCTTGCAGGGTGTGGTGGGAATGAATTATTTCCCCTTTGCATTACCTGGACACAAGGGCTTGAGAAGGCAACATAATCAGCCACTGAGCACGTTGTCTGCTTAACTCACAACAGCAGTGACTGAACAGAAGCCGCTCTGCGCCTGTACTTTAAGACAGAATGTTTAAGACCTCTTCATTTCACTTTTAGTTCTTTTTTCCAGTAGTCTCTCCAACTGTGCATATACAGATGTGAGACCTCTGGGCTGACTCTAATGGACTTGACCTTAGGACTTTCTTGTCTTTACCATGCGGTTAGCGGGCAGTCAGCAAGTTGCAGTGTCTTGGTGGACACAGTCAGAGTGAACAGCAGCAAGATCAACCATAGATTGTGTTGGCTCCATTATATGAATGGAGAGGTCAAGTTTCCTCGGGTAGTCTCCCAATGCTATTAAGTTTATGGGAAAGTTAGGGGGAATGGAGTAAACCCAAACTTTGGATTCCAAAGACTTACCTGGGGAGATTGCAAGCAACAGCATGACAAAGCTCCTCAGAATAGGTCCTGTCTTAGGAACAGCTATTGAACTCTTATTGTAAAGGATGTAGTCATTCTGAGGTCACATATGTACAACTTCTTACTCTCTCTCTCTATTAATTACTCAATATGTACAGACACTGTGCTAGGGATACAGATTTGCATAAGATATACTCTTTGCCCTGGAGAAACTCACACACGAGCAGAGGAGGAAAGAAATGTAAAGAGCTGACTACCACACAGAAAGTGAAAGGCCCTGGGTACCTTCAAAACGTATCCAAGTGTTTCCTTGCCCATCCTTACCGACTTACTTATGATTTATTTATTTATACACACACACACACACACACACACACATATACAGATATATTTAATTATATAATTATATAAATAATATATTTGTTATTTATCACTAATTCCTTTTTGACAACCTGTGTACTTATTGGTTTATGTGTTCCTTCTCTCCCTCTCCATTCCTTGTTCTAACCAAAATGTAAGCTACACAGTCTGGGAGCTTTGTCTATTTCCTGCTTAATCTCAGTACCTAGAATATTCATAAAATGTATTGAGCCCCTTCTATGTGCCAAGCACAGCATCCAATATATATGGAATACAGAGATGAAGAATGAATGGGTCCTTTCATCAAAGAGCTCACCACAGAATGGAAAAGACATTTACTGTGATCAAAATAGAGTGTGACAAATACTATGCTAGAAGCAGATAAACTTCTTTTCAATAGTTATTCAAGGATTAAGAAACTTGATGCTTTTTCAGCTGCTAATCACTTACACATATTTCCAATCTGGCAAGGATGTCCTACCAATTCTTCCCCAAGGACGCCATGGACATTCTGAACTAGTTATCTGGTTTCCTAGCCCCCAGTGGATTTAAACGTGTTGTTTGGGAGATCAGAGATGCTGAGAGTAGCAAGCACACTGACAGCAGAAAGAAATGGTAGCCTTATTCAGGAGGAAATTTGAAAAATTATGAAAAATTATTGAAAAGGGAATCAAGGTGAAAGGATAAGAACCAACGAAGGTCAGACTGGGGCCATTCTGCAAAACAGCAAAAACATCTTAGTGTGGTCAGTGCCGTTCCACTTAACAAGAATATTTTAAGAGCTCTGCTCACCCCAACATATGTCATAACATTTTCCTTCATAAATTAAGTTCTGATTCCCTTAAAGTAAGCCCCATGTCTTGCTGAGATGGTCTCAGCCATCCCCATCGCCAACTTTGCCACTGGTTCTCTTGTTTTGGTATTGCTTCTTCCTTCATAGCGGTGCTCTGCTCTGCCTATTTTAGGGAGGACCCCGCCTCCTCCTGCCTGCCTCCTCTGAAGCTTGAAAATTCCCTAGGGGAATACTCCTCGGGTTGTGCTTAGGCTTCAGACTGGAGCCGACATTCCAGGACTGCCTTCATGGGTGGGATCCAGGAAACCTGTATTAGAGAAGGAGCTCCATAAATGTCACTTTCCTTCCCACTGTAACAGATGTGTGGACACAGGGCAGATAGCAGGGAATTCTTCCTTCCTTTCTTCACGTTACCTTTGCTTATTTTTAAAATAAATTATTGAGAAATAACAGTGATAGGCATTTCAAAGGTTTAAAAAGAGGTTATTTTGTTTCTCAAAAAAGTACAGAGTTAAATATTAAACTTAGCTCAGGTGTTGATTCCACAGTAGGTTTTTCCTGACTCATCCCCACTACCTGCCTCCCACCTAGAATGAGTTACTTGCTCCCCAAGCAACTTGTGCTTCCATCTATCACAGCATTTATGATACGGCACCACAATTCTTTGTTAGCACATCAGCTGCCCCAACTAGACTCCTGCTTCTTAAGGCAGGAACTGTTATAATTGTTTCTACTGACAAACTCAGCATCTGGTGTATCGTATGCGCTCAGCGAATAGTCTACGGGATAAATGAACTTAAGGACTGTACACGTGAAAGAATGCTGAAATGGAAGCTTTGTCTGAGATCTAAAGTTGACAGACATGAGATACCAAAGTGAGCTGGAAACAGACCACCCTGAAGAATTTGAAAAAAAGCATAGTTGAGGACCCATAAATCAACTCAAACCTTTCATCCATGTGGAAGGTCAGAAAAAGAGATGGATTTTTTAGGAGACAGCTGTATGTTGACTGAGCATCAGGCCTTCTAGGGGAGAGGTGAGAGTATGGCCTCACTGACGCCACAGGGATCTGGATGTGTATCCCTGAGGGTGTGAGACACGGTGGGTTGAGTGTGGCTCCTGTCTGGAGCAGAAGCGCTGGCTGGCAGCTTCAGTGTAGCAGTGAAGGAGTGTTGCCCTGGGATCAGCCAGCACTGCCAGAACGTGTCAGACTCCAAAAGGCATGACTGTTTCCCATGAGCCTGAGGTGGCCACAGGTGAGAGGGCTTCCTGGGTTGCCTCAGATCCTGTCCAGTATGGCCACCTAATGAGGCAGAGGGAGCCTGCATAAAGAAGCTTGAGGCAAACTACTGGATTTTTTTTTTTATAAATTTATTTATTTATTTTTGGCTGCGTTGGGTCTTTGCTGCTGCTCACGGGCTTTCTCTAGTTGAGGTGAGCGGGGGCCAATCTTCGTTGCAGTGTGCATGCGGGCTTCTCATCGCGGTGGCTTCTCTTGTTGAGCAGCACGGGCTCTAGGCACACGGGCTTCAGTAGTTGTGGCACATGGGCTCAGTAGTTGTGGCTCGTGGTCTAGAGTGCAGGCTCAGTAGTTGCGGCACGCAGGCTTAGCTGCTCCACGGCAGGTGGGATCTTCCCAGACCAGGGCTCGAACCCGTGTCCTCTGCATTGGCAGGCAGATTCTTAACCACTGTGCCACCAAGGAAGCCCCCTACTGGATTTCTAAGGAATTAAAAGAGCAAGCAATCTACTAGAATAGAGGAGGGACAAGGACAGGATACAGTGAGAGGTTTCCAGAAGTGGAAAGTCTCCAAAAAAAAAATCTACAATGGAGCCTAGCTGTAAACACCTATTAAACTTAGCATGAAGTCCATTTATGACAACGCTGATCAAGATAAGAACTTTCCTACACCCCTGAGCTCTCTTCCCTTACACCTTCCAACCACCTCAGAAGAACAAGAAAAAAGCTAATATATACTGGAGAGAAAGTGAATGAGGAACAAAGAAGAATCTGATCACAGCCAACTCCTCACATTTGCAACAGTCCCAGCTGGAGGAGTGAGGGGTTGTCTTAACTTTGGATAAAAAATGAAGTGGTGGGGCTTCCCTGGTGGTGCAGTGGTTGAGAGTCCGCCTGCCGATGCAGGGGACACGGGTTCGTGCCCCGGTCCAGGAAGATCCCACATGCTGCGAAGCGGCTGGGCCCATAAGCCATGGCTGCTGAGCCTGTGCGTCCGGAGCCTGTGCTCTGCAACGGGAGAGGCCACAACAGTGAGAGGCCCGTGTACAGCAAAAAAAATAAAATAAAATAAGTGGTGATTATTATATATTCCTTGGTATTCTAATGTTTGAAGTTTGGTTATGTCTCATCACTTAAAGGGACTATCAAACTTGTATTATCTAAGTGACTTTCTATTTATCTAAGAAAGTAATGGAACTAACAGAATTTTTAATCAGGGCAGAGAGAAACTAGCTCTACTGCACAAGTGTAAAGGGACAGTGAGAGTAAAAAAAACAGTTGTTTTTCAATTCTATCTCAGAAACTGTGTTACACATGTATAATAAACAATGGAAGAAAATATATTAAAATATTAACAGGTTCAAGAGCATGGGTGATAGCTTTTTCTATTGTTAACTTGTTTTTTTCTGTCTTCTAAACTTTATATAGCGCCATATAGGGATTTGATCATTTGAAGGAAAATAAAACTGTACTGCACTCTAAAAAAAAGTTATGGGCTTCCCTGGTGGTGCAGTGGTTAAGAATCCCCCTGCCAATGTAGGGGACACGAGTTCAAGCCCTGGTCCAGGAAGGTCCCACGTGCCACAGAGCAACTAAGCCCGTGCGCCACAACTACTGAGACTGTGCTCTAGAGCCCGCGAGCCACAACTACTGAAGCCTGAACGCCTAGAGCCCGTGCTCCGCAACAAGAGAAGCCACTGCAATGAGAAGCCCGTGCACAGCAACAAAGAGCAGCGCCCCCCCTCGCCGCAACTAGAGAAAGTCCATGCATAGCAATGAAGCCCTGATGCAGCCAAAAATAAAATAAATAAATTTATATTTAAAAAAATTATGCTTCTACAGGCAGTCAAAATGACTTGTGCTCACTCCCCTCTCTCCTGGGACACAGGGCTCACTAAGGGTATTTGACACAATATGGAGAATGCCCAGAGAATCAGTGCTGTCATCAGAAACAGCACTGCTGAGTTTTCCCATTTCTCCAAATAATTAACATAAAACTGAAACCTCATGAACCCACTGGCTGCAGTAAATCTGGAAATTACCATAGCACAACAATATGAATTTATTATGGAAATGCTGACATGTGCTAAATATAGTCACCCCCCACAATATATTTCTGTTCAAAGGGTTTATTTGAAGTTGGCCTCAAAATTCATACTTTTTGTCAGCAGGCAGGAGTCGGACAATCTGGATTTGTAGTACACTACGCTCTTTGGGAGTCTAGACAGCACAACTAAGACAGGGACTTTTCTCTTTCCTTTTTGCCCACACAATGAAAGCTTTTAAAAACAAAATATTTGGTAAAATCGCCTTTTAATCACTTCTTTTCTTTCTCTCTATAAGGCCGAGCTATAAATAAACCATGAAAGTTCACATTTGATTGTCACTTCTGAAAGCAAGTGTAAGAGTTTCTGCAGGAAAAAATAGGAGCCCTGTACCAAGTCCATGAAAGACTGCATTCATGGGGTTTGGCCCTTTGCTGCCGTGTCAAGGCCGAGATACCAGTCCGCACACGCTGCTCACCACTTCCCTGGGAGCAGCACGGGCAGACACCAGGCCTGTGTGGGCACAGGGAACTCCCAGTTCTCACGTGTTAACGGCCTGGCTTGGGAGCCACCAAAGGGCTCTAGGCTACACTGGGTGAGGTACCCAGGGAAGTTAGGTTCAAGAAAGAAAGGAGCTCTTCACCCGTGGAGAAGATGGGGATTCCACGAGTGGCAGACACAGGAATGTTGGCAATTTGGGGAGAAGGTGATCTGATACCTTCTCTCCCACCCAGCGGGAGGGGAACAATGGCCTTAAGACTTTGGGAAGGCTGGCAGGCAGTCTAGACCAAGGCACCAAAGGGCACTCACTGCAAGCTTGGCCATGTCCAGAGTCACGGTCTACAGGGAAGAATAACCAGTACCTGGCCTGGTGGGACCTATACTGTCAACTCCCTGAAGGCAGGAACCATGTTACTGAGGGTCTCATGCCTAACACGGTCCTAGCACTTAACAGCTGCTTGGTTAATGTTTGCTGAGCTGCTGAATGAAAGGGTGATGACTTTCACGACAGAGGAGATGGGAGATCATCTAATGGTGTTTCTAAAATGGCATACATGTGCTCCAAGGAGTGCCGGAGATGATCTGTTAAGATTCCAGAAGAAAATATTGGAAGTGCCATTTATATGACTTTTAGTCTAAAGAAATTAATTCAAGTTTAATATGCAGATTGTCACCAGATCCATCAGTTGGTCCACACATCAGACAGTCATGAGTGAGTAAGATGTGTGAGGTGTCCTAAGGGAAGGGTGAGAGCTCTACAACACCAGGGATGACAGCATGGCACTCCATTCTATGTCCCCAGCTTCCAGGGCTTTGCTACATATCATCATTTACATGTTCCAGGTTGGTAGGTTTCTAGGTATTATCTAATTTTATTTAAATAAACCCTCACAAAATGGGCAAGCAGCTGAGAAAGATTCAACCAATGGATTAAAGGCAATGGTGATAATTCAGATTCAAGGAAACAAAAAAACGATGATACTTTTACTAACTTGGTGCTAGCTCTTCATATTATAAGATGAAAACAATGAAGATCTAGTCAGATAAGACAAGAATTGGGAAAAAAAATCAAAATTATCAAGAATACTGTTTGTTGTCCATCATCAGATGAATGGATAAAGAAGATGTTTTATACACACACACACACACACTGGACTATTACTCAGCCATAAAAAAAGAATGCAATTGTGCCATTTGCAGCAATGTAGATGGACCTAGAGAATATTATGCTTAGTGAAATAAGTCAGATAGAGAAAGACAAATACTCTATGATATCACTTATATGTGGAATCTAAAAAATAATACAAATGAATGTATGTGTAAAACAGAGACAGACTCACACATATAGAGAACAAACTAGTGAGTACCAGTGGGGAAAGGGAAGGGAGGCTGGGCAAGATGGGGGTAGGTGATTAAGAGAAACAAACTACCATATATAAAATAGATAAGCAACAAGCATGTATTGTACAGCACAGGGAAGCACAGCCATTATCTTGTAATAACTTTTAATGGAGTATAATCTGTAAAAATACTGAATCTCTATGCTGTACACTTGAAACTAATATAATATAGTAAAGCAACTATATGTCAATTAAAAAGAAGAAAAACAAAGAACACTGTTTGAGATATAAATACAGAGACATATTCAAAATCGTTTAGAAATTATCAATAATCATTTAAAAAAATCATTAAAAACTCACCTGGCCATAAACAGTGTACCTTTAGATACTGCATAATGTCAGTATGATGACCTCACTATAAAATAACATTTTATTTCAGCTATATTTCAGCTGTTTTATAGTGTAAATAATCTACAAGCACAGTAGAATATGTATATGCTTTATCGTAAATAAGTTTGCATGTATTTAGCATGTAAGCTCAAAACTTTTTTAACTGATGGAGTACATGATCCAAAAAACAAGGCATTCATTGGCCCAGCAACCAACTTCCATGGCCGTTGCTAGGTTACTGGTTTAGCCAACATTTTGCAGGTGCTTTCTCTGTGCTGTGCACTGTACGAACTGCTTTATGTACATGACCCTTTAAATTCTCAAAACGACTTCATGACACAGATATCATCATCTATCCCCACTTTATCAACCAAGAAGTGAACAGAGTATGAGGAAATTGCCCAAGGTCAGAAAGCGAATATGCAGTAAAGCCAGAATTCCGACTCCAGGCCTTTGCTTAACCCTACACTCAGACCCAACACTCCTGTTCTCTCTGCAATGCAAAAAGCCTGATGCTTGCGTTCCCTGGACTTGCATTCAAATCACACTTCTGCTGCTTATTAGCTGCGCCATCTCCTTGGGTGAGAATGAGTGTGTGTGCGTGTGTGAGACACACCAATACAGTACACTGTACCTTTTTTCAGAGATGCTGACACATAGTTCTGAAATACATGAATCTGACTTCTTGAGGAGCTCTGACTCATTTTACTGGAACAACAAGTTCACATGTTAATGTGTGGGCTGAGGCACATGATCCCTCCGTAGAAAAACAAAGTATAGCAATGTGATTTTCCTCCAACAAGCATTAAGAAATGGCTAGTTGTTCTGCTATTTGTTTTGTTTTGTTCTGTTTTTCTTTTGACACAGTCATCGTTTGACCTGCACCTGGTATTCTGTGTAACCTCCATGACAACAATGTCAATTGAGAAGCAGGAAGTAGTTAGAGAAGGGAAAGAGTGGGATAGGTCTTCATCACTAATCATGACGTGAAGACTCACACCTCATTTATAATTTTAAATACATGGTATCAATCTACATACCTACCTACGCATCCACATCCACACACATACATATATCTTATTTATTAGGGTGTTGATTACATGGGTGTACACATTTATCAAACTTCATCAAACTGTACACTTAAGATCTGTGAATTTCACTTTATGTACACTGTATCTCAATGTAAAAGAATGTAAAAGAAAAAACACTGTGCTTGTTATAAGTATGTGATGGTATATTTATATTTTATTTTCCATTATAGAATGCCTACAAAATGGAAATAAAAATTTTCAAATGCTTATTTCTCCAATATTCACTCTAAAATACACCTTGGATTAGGCTCTTGATCATAAAGGAGGGGTAGGGGTGGGGCACTCTCCAATTTTGCAGGAAATGGAGATGCTAGTGGAAAGGTGTTAGGTTGTAGAGATAAATAGGCTTAGGATCATATCTGGGCCCTGCGACTTACCAGATGTGTGAGCTAAGCCTCAGTGTTCCCATCTATAAAGTGGAAATAATAATGTCTACTCACAGCTTTGTTAAACATTCAAGTATCCCAATCTCTGACCAACATCCTAACTGGCACCCTAACAACAGTGAGGACCAGTCAGAGTGATTTTTCAGAACGACACTCCGACTATCACCAACTGCCACAGTTTGGAGTCAGGCTTTACCACTTGCTGCATTATCATGGACAAATGACTTAACTTCTTTATGCCTGTTTCCTGTCTAAAACTGTGGATGGAACAGTATGCCTCTAGTAGGACTGTTCTGAGGACCACGTGAGTTATTTCAGGCAAAGCACTTAGAATAGTCCAGCACATGGTAAATGCTCCATAAACTTTACATATTTATTATTCCATTAGCATGCAAGCTCCACGTGGCCAGGGGTTTTTATTTGATTCATTCATTGCACTAAGAACTGTGCCTGGCCAGAATAGGTGATCTATAAGTATTTGTTGGATGGGACTTCCCTGGTGGTCCAGTGGTTAAGACTTTGCACTCCCGATGCAGGGAGCATGGGTTTGATCCCTGGGTGGGGAACTAAGATCCCACCTGCCACACGGCACAGCCAAAAAAAAAAAAAAAAAAAAAAATTTGTTGGATGGATCATCGAATGAAGTAAATTAGATTTTGTTTCTCTGAGCTATTTTTACCCACAATATTTCTGATACCAAATATGTGGGTTCCTCACATCAATCAATTCTCCAACTCTGCAGACACCAAGTGGGAGTGAAAGCTGCAATGGAAGCTTTTTGAAGGAAATTCAAATTTCATAAGATGGCCTAGAACTGCAAGGTCGAACTTGGGTGGATGTCTCCAACCTCACCTCAGGTCTTGCTCACCGTGCTGGCTGTGCTGCAAACGCAATGGCTATGGTGCTGTTGACTGAACGTGGCAAGTTTGCCCCTGCTGGGGGGCCTTCCTGCCTCTTTCAGGAGTGTGCTTCTGAATCTTAGACTGTCTGGCTTTTTCATATGACTTAGGTCCTCTTCAAATATAATCTTAAAGAGACTGACTTGGGCCACTCTTGGCTGAAACATTCTACTTCTCCTCAACACCCTCTATCTTCTTGTCTTCATAACCCTTCATAGCACTTAGCATGGCCTGAAATTATATTAATTTATCTGCATCCTTGGTTACTGTCTACTTCTTCCTTTGGCTCTCACCTCTACTCCTCCCTCATGAACCTAAGCTCTGTGAAATCAGGGTCCTTGGCTTTCTTATTCATTGATGTGTCCATAGCTTTTAGGAGGACATTAGCTAAAGGTTAGTTGAAAGTGTACACTTATTAAATGTCTATTCTGGTGAGGCACTGTGTATCTAGATCTTGCCTCATTTGATGCTAACAAACATTCTGTAATGAAGGTCTTATTATCTAAATTTATAATGAGGAAACAGAGGCTCAGAGAGGTTAAGTGACTTTCCTAAGCTAGTAAATGGCTTAGCTAGGATTTTAAACTTGCTTTAACTCATGAATAAGACCAGGCCTAATCCTTGAGGAGCTCACAGCCAATAGGCAGATCTTCAGCATCAGTTCATGACAATTTATCTTGCTCTGATGACTTTAGGGCCCTGTAAAACCCTGAAAGCTTGCTTTCTCCACCATCAAAGATAAATTCAATTATAGTCATGACATTGTGCTTACAAAGGCAGGAAGATGGATTCAGTGATGTATGGAAAGATTGTTCGTATTAATTTTTGAAGCAAACAAAATTACTGCCAGCTGTATGACCTTGAGAAAGACCCTTCCCCTTCCTGGGACTCACTTTCCTTATTAGCAAAATAAAGGGGTTGGATTCGATTATTTCTGAAGTCTTTGCCAGCTCTGCAATCTGTTGGTTCCACGTGCATGTCTTTTTTTGATTAACTCTCAGTTGACAAATGAACCAGTTACCCCCAATGGTACATTTTATTAGGTTTTTGTTTTGTTTTTTTAAACTAGGTTTACTCTAAGAGGGAATATACCCACTGTGTTTCCCCAGCAAGGTACAGCTTCATTCCAACTCAGTCATGCGATCATGGCAGAGGGGAGAGGTTCCACAATAGGTAAGGCTACCTACCACTGTGATATTTTGAAGTGTGGTCCTAATACATGGCCCGACCACTAAGGGGCTGGGTCCTAAAATGAACAGTTGAACGACTATTCATCTTACTTACATGAGTTTGACTTGGCTCCTATGGGTTTTCTCAAAGCCAAAATATCAAGCTTCTTACTAAAAGCATTAGATTACAGACTTCAAAACTGCAAGCTATCACCCATCTAATAATCTGTTATTGACTGAAAAAGAAATGGTCCTACTAATATTTCTGGCTGAGAATATAAGGTAATGCAGTGAGCTATAAAAGTAATACTAATAACAATAACTCAACAACAACAATAATAATGGCAGCTAACATTTATTGAGTACTTACTACGGCCCAGTATTGTACTGAACACTTTACCTACTTCATATCCCCAGTTGAAAGATAAGGAGACACACAGTTTCGGAATTCTATTCTTAACCATTCACTGTGGGACAAAGGCTTTGGTGATATAGAGACCATAATTCAAATCCTAGCTCTGCCACTTAACACTGAGTCTCAATTTTAAAAATGGGAATCTTTTTTTTTTTTTTTTTTGCGGTACGCGGGCCACTGACTGTTGTGGCCTCTCCCGTTGCGGAGCACAGGCTCCGGACGCGCAGGCGCAGCGGCCATGGCTCACGGTCCCAGCCGCTCCGCGGCATGTGGGATCTTCCCGGACCGGGGCACGAACCCGTGTCCCCTGCATCGGCAGGCGGACTCTCAACCGCTGCGCCACCAGGGAAGCCCCAAAAATGGGAATCTTAATACCTATTTTATAGGTCTATTGTTATGGAATAAATGATTAAAACTATAGTTGTTGTTACTACTACTACTACTACTATTTACCCATCAACTGAAACAAAGCTTATTTTCCCAGAAACTTCATTAAAAGTAAGCGTTAACATGTATTACTTGGGTGTATGTTTCAGGTTGGCGGGGTAGGTGGGCTGGGGAAGGTGGTGGGTGTCAATATTCTCATGCCTCCTTATTATCATTTCCAGATGATTACTCCTCCATCAGCAAGCAAAAAACTCACTCTGAAGTTATGCCACCTAATGATAGAGATATAATCATACTCGGCTCCCCTGCATCTCAGTGCTGTCATCATTAGCCTCTTGCTGCTGTTAAATGAGGCTAAGGCTTAGATCTGAGTCTCCCCATCCATCTGGAGGTTTGTCATCATCATGTAAGACTTCAGCCTCTGTTTACAAGACCCATCCAATACTTGAGTCCTGTGTTTTCAGAGTGTTTCCAATATTCTAATTGCCACTTTCTGACTTCAGTTGCCCATTAATCCAATTCTCTCGCTTGCCCCATCATTCGTATCAAATGTCCCCCTCCACCTCATGGTTATTTCCAGAATCTCAGTCCCTTCCTTTTCTTTCAATCCATATACCTCTTCTGACTCTGATTTCTTCCATATATAGGGGTGAGTCCCTCATCTATTAAATCAAACACATCGATCAGTAGGAATCACCACTAATTCTCTTTTAGTTGCCAAATTCAATTGGTGCCTCTAATCCACAAAATTCTTTAGCCAGGATATGCTTCATTTATGACTGCAGGGGAGAAACTTTGTTTAGGATGGAGTGGGCCAACAGGAGACTGCAACTTGAGAAAACGCAACATCTTGAAAGCTCTCAGGGTCTGAACACCTTGGAAACTTACACTTCCTGCTTCAACATTAATTTTGTATTGGGAAGATTCTTTGGCCAACAGATCGGGAACCATAATTGGCAGCAAAGAATCAAAATGTGATGGTATTAACATTTCCTTATGTTCCACGTGTGATGGGTTTATTTTATTTTACTCTGATGCAAAACCGAAGATTCCACTACTGCACAGAGACCAATATATTACAGGGTAATGAAAAAGTGGTGTGGGACATGCAGGACATAATGACTGAGCTTCAAGGGATGTTGGGTAGTCACTAATCAATTTCTCTGTGTTTAGGCTGATAAATAAACAAATTATCTAAGACACATCTATCCTGCCCTCCATACTCTTTAAAGCTCCCTGTTTTGGATCTCCAACTCTCCTAGACTACAGCCACATTAGAAGTAGGGCATGCACACACTGGTCTAGCCTTTGGGGCCGGCCTCAGACTGGTTTATGGTGCAGAAGAGCCTTTGGCTAAGCCAGAATGCATTTCGAACCAACAGCAGGAGGAAAGAGACAAGCAGAGAGGTTGAGTCTGAAACCAGGAGTTGGGGAGGCCAAAGATGGCACCAAAGCACCAAAAGCACGAGAAAGGCTGGAGGGAAACTGGGAAGGAAGGAGGGAGCAGAGGTCAGACAGAGTGAGGGGACAGCATGGAAGGCAAGTCCAGGATAAATCATCACAGTGTCCTTTTAAGTTGGTTTCTAATCTTTTTTTGTGTTCCCAAAGCTCCCTGGTTTCCCTCTATCTTAGCACTTGGCACACAGTAGGATAAATGTCTGTTTACTTATATGCCTCTTTCACTAGACGGTGAGAGCCCAGAGGATAGAGGTCATTAATTTTAATCAGTATTCCCAGCAATTGATATAATGTGACTTTTCAATAAACAGTGTTGAGAGAATGAAAGAACGAATGAGTAGATGGATCAATGAATTAATGAATGATTGAATGAATGAATGAATAAATCAGGGGTAGGATATCTGTATAAAGCAACTTTGGGATATCCCTCAGTTGTACTTTTTAGTATTTCCTAACTGTCAGGTCAACCTGTTTTTTATTGTCAGATGTCACATGGTTAAGATCACGGGCTCTGGATTGCCTAGATCAGAACCTTGGCTCTTCTAATTGAATGGCTTAGGCAATTTAATAACCTCTTTATGCCTCAGTTTACTCATCTGTAAAATAGAAAAATAGAAATAATTACTCATAGAGTTAGAAAGATAAGAGAAAAGGCATGTAAACCATCTAATTTAGTGCCTGGCACAAGTAATAGCTTAAAAATTTGTTATTTTTATAATTATTACACCCATCTGCACCCCAGGATTACACAGGATCTTGTAATGTGTTCTCGAGTGCTGCTATTTAAAGACAGCACTTCCTAACCTTCTCCTACATGTAATATGCTGCCTGGGCAGGGGAGTGACAAGGAGCGTGGAATGAAGGAACCATGCAACACTGTATGCCAGCTGATGCTTCTGGTTAATGGGCGGAAGAAAGATGAAAAATGAGCAGAACAGGGGCTGTAGGGAATAGAAGTTGTAGGAGCTTGTAGGTTTAGAAATGTGGATTTTATTTCTGGGTTGGACTTCTAGGCCTTTTACATAAAACAAACAAAGAAAACAACACCTATGTCAGCTGTGTTTATGAAGATGAGCTTGCTCTGGCTTTCACAAGACATAGGGAATTCAGTCTGCTTCCCTCTGGTTGCTAAGTTATTGACAAGGCACATGATGTACTGGAAAGAAAACTGATCTGGAAATCAGGAGGCTCTGGTCCTGTACAAATCTGAGTCTAGGCTCTGCAATTTTGAATGAGTGGCTTCCTTTCTCTAGATGCTAGTTTCCTCGTCTCCAAAATGGGAAGTTTGAATCAGATAATGTTTTATTATTCAACAACTAGTTATTGAGTACCTACCGTGTGCCACGTGTTGTGCTAGGCACTGCGGATACGTCAGTGAACCAGACAGCTCTGATCCTTGACCTTATGGAGTTCAGGGTCTATTAGAAAAACACAGGTGCTATAAGAGAGTGCCAGAGGGAGACAAAACTAGTCCGGGGGCTTAGGGAACTATCTGAAGGCTAGAGAGGAGTTGGACAGGTAAAGAAGGTGATGAAGAGGGTGCCAGGCTAAAGGAAATACACATTTGAAGGCCCCAAGTCAAGATAATGTGGCACATTCAAAAGACAAAAAGAAGTCCAAGATGGCCGGAGTAGATAGAAGAGGGGAAAAGTGGTAACAGACAAAGCTACAAATGAAGGCAGGAATAGATTTTGGGTGGCACGTTAATATCACGTTAAGGGTTTCCAACATTATGCCAAAGTCAAGGGGAAGCCATTGGAGAGTTTTAAGCCAAAGCCATCCTATTCCAAGTTTGTGAAAGATCACCTTGGCTGATGTGTAGAGAACGGGTTAGAGAGTGGTAAAGGTGGAGGCCATTCAAGAGGCCCTTGGAGCAGTCTGGGCAAGAGCTGATGGTGGCTTGGACTAGCATGGTGACTGTGGAATTAAAGCAAAGTGGAAGAATTCAAGAGACACGAGGTAGAGTTTAGAAAGAGACCAGGAGAGACCAAAGTGGAGGGAAAAGAGAGGCTGGGTTCAGAATGTCCTTGAGGTTCTGGCAGGAACGATTAAGTAGATGTGGTGCCCTTGCCAATAGTGCCCTGTCCTAAGCTAACGCCAGTTTTGCAGGCAAAGGTGGAGATGCTGAGTTCAGATTTGAACATGTTTAAATTGAGATGCCCGTGAGACTTTTTAGGTGGAGATGTCATGTGCACAGCTGTAGAGCTGCTGCCATATAAATAGAAAATGAATCCTTAGAAGTGGATGAGATGGACAAAACCTGGTAGAAGACCAACGGGGAATGCTAGGTAGAGGAGAGAGGACAGCTGGCAAAGGATGTGGAAAGCAGCATTTAGAGCAGTGGGAGGAAAATCAACAAAGTATGTTGTCAGTGGAAAAGTGTTTCCAAATGCACTTATCTACAAAACAGAAACAGACTCACAGACGTAGAGAACAATTGTGGTTGCCAAGCGGGGAGGCGGGGTAGGGGAGGGATGGATTGGAAGTTTGCAAATGCAAACTATTATATAGAGAATGGATCAACACCAAGGTCCTACTGTACAGCACAGAGAACTATATTCAATATCCTGTAATAAACCATAATGGAAAAGAATATGAAAAAGAATGTATATATATGTACAACTGAATCACTTTGCTGTACACTAGAAATTAACACAACGCTGTACACCAACTACACTTCAATAAAATAAATTTAAAAAAAACGTGTTTCAATGAAGGGAGTGCTCCACATTGCAAAATACTGCTAAGGGTAAAGCAGGGTAAGGCCTGGAAAGCCCTTTGCGTTGTGCAATGGCCTAGGTTAGCATTAGTGACTTAGACTAGCATTATTTTAGTGGATCTGTGGAAGTGGAAGCTAGATCATCCTTGGCTAAGGAGGAGGGAGATGGTGCTAAGAAAATCATGACAGTGAGGCTGGCCGCTTTTTCAAACATTTTTGCCTGTAAGAGGCAATAACTTGAGGGGCTGAGAGGTAGAAGAGGGGATTTTATTTTAAGATGAGAGTTTATGGTAGCACTGCCCAACAGAAATAAGGTGAGTTACATAAGTAATTTTAAATTTCCTAGAGGCCATTTAAAAAAGTGAAAAGAAATTGGTGAATTTAATTTTAAAATCTTTCATTTAACCTATTATTAATAAGATAGTCTACGTTCTTGTATTCATGATAAATCTTTGAAATCTGGTGTGTCTTTTACACATTTCAATTTGGACCTGCCACATTTTGAGTGCTCAGTAACTATATCTGATGAGTGGTTACTGTATGGGACAGCACAAGTCTAGAGCAGGTTGAAATGCTGATGAGAGAAGGAGTCAGTATGGAAGGAGAGGCTAAATATGCAGGGAAAGGGATCAAATGGACTATCAGAGGCAGTGGGAGACGGAGGAGCATCTGATGATAGGTTGGGCATCAATCTCTCCACTGTAACAAATGTAAAGGAGAAAAAGGCAGCATCTGGGTGGAAGCAGTGGTGTGCTGATAAATGCTCAACAACTGGCTCTATCAAAACACAAAAGGTCCTGATGTGTAGTGTTTGCCGATTTCTGTGGTGTAAAGACTTCCGCTATGGCTAATTTCAAGCTGCTAATGTGATGTCACTGAACGTGGAGCTGGGCAGAGATGCCCACAGTTGGCTCTTGGGAGCAAGTGTGAGCCAGCTCCAGCATTCCACTGGATATGAGGAATGTAGGTTTGACGGCAGATGTCCTTCTAATGGCCATTATTTTCTTTTTGAGGTAGTTGGTGGTTGAGAATAAATAGGAGGTCATATGTCTGAATGTGAGAGGAAAGATGGGGCTGGGAGTTGGGGAGGTTTGATATGATCACTGCAGAAAATGAGAAATTAATCTGACACATTAGTCTAGTTCCTGTGAGAAAACAGATGGACACTCACACTGGGTAGTGGATGTACAGCTTAATAAAGGGTTTGTTGAAAAGAAGGTTCAGGAGAAGACTAGCAACAGTGGGGAACCATTACCACCTCCTGGCCTGAAGAAGCAAGGGTAGGGAGTGATTCCTACCACCCGAAAGAAGATGGGAAGAGGGAGAGGACCACATGCCAGAATTGTGGCCTATGGTCTAGATACATGGTACGTGGATCAGCTAAACGGTGGCAATTCAGCAAGGACGGAGCTGGGGAAACAAACAGCTTCATTATCCTCCAGGCTCCTTCTGGTGCCCAGTGGCCAAACCCACCTAGAACCTAGAGGATGAGGGAGGCTATCTGGGGATCATTACTACATAATGTTAGAAGCCTGCCTTATTGTTGTATAGTATTTCCTTATAGTGTTCAGGGGCCTTTAGGCACGCATAAGGTAGAAATCTGGATTCATCTGGATTGGGATTTGGTAAAAGAAGAAAATGGGAAAAAAATGAAATGGCTGTAAAGAGACTGGCCAGGTGGGAAGAGAGGAGTATGAGGAAAGTAAAAAAGTCTGACAACAGCCTTTCAAAGTACACATCAACTCTGTTTTAGAGACAAGGCAACTGGAACGAAAGCAGTTGTGCGGCTTGCCTAGGAAGCAAGGTTAGTTAGCGAAGTTGGGAGATTGGTCTGCCTAGCTTGCAAGCAGCTTCTGCCCTGCCGGTCCACCTGCAAGCTACGGAGTGCTCTGACTGATCTGGGGAGAGGGGTTACATTTTCACGTTCCTTTAAACTTTTCATTGAAACTGAAGCATTTTTGGAATTTTCCTATCCTGGATACATAAACTCATGCACACTGAAAAGCTAGGATGCCCTTTGGATTGTCATTACAGATGCTCATCCCCAAGGTACAAGCTAAGAGGGGGGTGAGGAATGTGCAAGGGTGTCTTTTGTGAAATAGAAGTGAAGTCAAGTTCTCAGGCATGCTCTCCTCCCCAGTCTGCATCTCCTCTAGGCAGGAGCTGATGAGGTCACTTTCTTCCTTACACCTAGTGGGATGGGCAGAAGGGGCGAGAGAGCGCCATATGACTCCCCCTGTGTGTCTGGTACACAACTATAACCCAAGCATATCCCCAGGGGCGTGGCATGTGGCAAATGCTCAGTGATTACAGGGTAAATGGAGTCTTTCAAGGACCATATTTTCTGTGTTAAATATTACATGATCTGACAGCAGGATATAAGATTAGAAATCAGAGTTCTCTGATTGCAAAGCTGGGAACAGTACACATACAGCACTGGAAATAGCTAGGTTGGAATTCCTGCGATGTGACCTTGGAACCTAATCTCTTTTGGCCCATTTATGAAATCTCCTTCTTTGTAAAACTTGGCCAATACCTAAATGGGTAGTTGTAAAGGTTAAATGAGACCAAGGGTGCAAAGCTACTGGCACATGCAAGTACTCAGCAAAAGCCCATTCTTCCCACTTTCCTGTTCCTCTCTGGTCCTTCTACTTTACTTAACCCTTTCTTTCATTTCCCTGAATTATCCCTTTCTTCTGACACTGTATTCCATTGACAGAAGACAGTGGTGGTTTTCCTACAACTTCCCAATCATGATTACTCTAGTTCTGTGTTGTTTTGTTTTGGTTACTTTGGGGCCTTGGTTTGGGTCTTGGTGACCCTGGGTGACCATTCTGTGGAAACCACAGCATTTTGGATCATGGCTTTTTTCCCATCTTTGAATAAACACCGAAAGCTTTCTTTACCTTTTCTTCCAGCTCTCGTTTGCCATCTGGTGCCTGGTTTGGCTGCATCTGTGTTTGCTTAATGACTTGAGGCAAAGGCTGAGTTTACATATGGGAAGAAGGAGAGGGCTTTGCTTGATTTCTTCCATATGTTCATTTATTCATATATTATGATTTTTGTAATCTCACCAGCACAGATCCCTTCGGACAATCCTTACCCTGTTCCTTGGAGACCTGCTTCTTTGTGTGTCCAGCTGGGCGTTTCTGTGAGAACACGTTTGCAACGCCCGATACCTTTAGCATAGCTCGGAGTGGCTTTTAGATGGGTGCAAAATCAATGTTCTTGAAGGTTCTTCTTTTTGAATGGAGGAGGACTATTTGACTTGGGAGATTCTGTAGAAAGAGTCAGGAGGCCTGGGGGCTAGGCTCTGCTCTCCAATGGGGTGAATTCAAACAAGTTCTATGACCATTCTGGCCCTCAGTTTGCTCATCATGTAGCCAAAGGCTTGGGTTGGGTTTGCTTTGACACCTGAGAGCCTCCCAGCACCCAGCATTCCCGCTCCTGTTTCTTCATCTTCCTCTGGTACTGGGTCTGTGGCTCTTACAGATGAGTACGTGAAGTCCTGATGTGTGCGTTTCCTCTTCTTAGCTCCCAGACAGAGGTATGTATGGGGGAAAAATGCAACAAAGGCATCCCATCTTCTGCATAATGCATGAATGAAAAGGGTGAATTCTATTTCTTGTTTTGTAAAAAGTCACCATGACTTCTTTTCCTGCAGTATACTTGGGACTCAGATTAGTGTGATGGAAAGAGCAGACCAGGGTTTGAAAGCTGCCTCCTTTCTACCAACCTGTGGACCTGGGCAGGTTTCTTAATTTTCCTAAGTCTTATCTTCCTTCTCTGTGAAATGGGAATAATATATCTGCCTCATAGGGATTGCGAGTAGATAAGTAATCATTAATTCCTAGCCTGGTGTTTTGCATAAAGCAAGTGTTCACAAATGTTGGTTACCTCTGCGCCCAGTGGCTTCAGGGGTGAAATCCAGCTGCTGAATATGCTTCAGAGGAGGAAACTGACGATACTCAGAGAAGATCACAAAACCAGCTGGTGTCAAAGCCAGGACTAGAATTTGGGACTCCTGACTCCCGGGCTGCAGATCTTTCTTATGAGCTGAAGAGCTCTGGGTGGGGGAAAAATGGGAGGGCTGGTGAGTGGAAGAGAGTACCAGCGGGGCCAGAAATGTGTATGGGGAGTGGAGGAGGGCGAGTGGAATACTTTTTGTGAATGTCCTCAAGTCACTCTGACGTTCTCTCCCTCCCCCCACCCTGTTCCTCCCCCTCCCCCTTCCTGCCTAGTCTCTGTGGTTGGGAGAGTGAAGCCCAAAAGGACAAAAAATTCTTGGCACGAATGTTTTGGATGCAGCCAGACGGACAGGTGAGACTGCGTTTGATAGTTTGGGCAGAAAAGCTTTGCTAGTTTGTTTGCAGAAGTCAAATTCATCTCTGCCAGGTAATCAGGAAGTGATCTGTCAGGTTGCAGCAAGTAGAGAAGAAGAAGCGGTCTTGTCCACAGCCTCCCTTCGGGCGCCTTGCTCAGAAGCATGAGGCCGAGCAGCGGGGCAAGGGAAGCTACGGCTGCCTGGAACTGTGAAGCCTGCACCTCAGACAGCTGTCTCCTCAGATCCTCCCTCTCTCTGTCGGAGAGCTGGCCGAATCTAAGAGATGAGGGCTCCCTCCTCCCCCAGGGACTGGTCCACTGCCTCTTGCTGTGTATGGCGTGCAGGTATGAACGATATGGTATGTATGTGTGTATGCATCCTGTGTGTTATGGCTTGGCTGACATTCAAAGATATGCTGGCTTTAGCTGGGTGAAGGATGGGGGAAACATGCATCCAGCAGAGGAGAGGACCACATGGACGAAGGAAAAATCACACATTTGAGGCATGAGAAGGCCAGCCTGTCTGGAGCAGATGGAGCGCAGGCAAGGGTGAACGAGACAGAGCCGAGAGGCAGGCAGTCCCCACACGGCCCTTGCTTGCAGTCTCCTTCCCTGGGCCGCAGGGAAGCCAGAAGTGTATTCAGCCTGGCAGGGGCCAGGTGCATGGGTCCTGGGGGAAATTAGGGCCGTGCTGCTGGACAAGAGGGACGCACACAGATATAGGAGGCGCTCAGGAGGCTTCGCTGATGGGTCAGATGGGGGCGCCACGGAGCAAGAGTTGTCAGAAGTAACTCAAGAACTCTTAGGCTTCTGGGCTTAGGCATCTTCCCATTTAGGTGGAGGCAGAGTGAGGACTGGGACGGAGGGCCGCCTGCACACAGCCTGCTTCTTTAGATCTGAAAGGCTCACTCAAGGTCATGGGGTAACGGAGCCGCAGAGCCTCAGCCCCGCCTCCTGTTCAGAGGACAGCAGCCATAAGAAAAGAACATCAAGAGAAATAATGTTGCAAAGACTCCTCACAGACCTGGCCAAAGCTTCCATCAGTCAGTCATGAGGGTTTGAAGCTCCATTATTCAGTAAGAAATGGATTTGTAAGTGCTGCAAGATCTGGCACCTACTCCTGTGAAGGCCCTTTTTTTTTTTTTTTTTTTCCAAAAGCAGCAGAAGCTCTAGACAACCTGGGAGTTTAAGTGCAACCTCTGGACACCCAACACAGTGCCTATGGCTGAGACCTTCCCAAAAAGGCATCTCTGGGTTTCCTTAGGGTGGTGAGGAGGAGATGGGAGGACAGGAAAATGCGTGTCAAGATAGAAGACATGAGGCTGTGGAAAATGCTAGTGTCCTTATGCACAGACATCTTGGAGCAAGAAACTACGGCTGCCTGGAACTGCAAAGCCTTGACGTGGGGGTGCACGGGGTGGGGGCCTCCACCCAGGAGTGAGTGTGAGCACGTTCGGCACAGGGAGCTCAGCAGCTTTTCAAGGCTGGAATGGCTATGGGGAGGCCAGCTTTAAATCGGAAAACTGGAAGGAAATGTCCTCCGCCCCCCACTCTCTCACACATCCCCACCAGATTCCTGCTTAGGGACCAGATCTTACTTCTGCTCTTGTGGAAGACATGGAAATAAGAATCATCACCACTCCTTAAGCACTCCTTAGGAACGACGGCTAACATTTTTTGGTGTCATATGCATTTGGCACCATGTTAAGAGTGTACATGCCTTATCTCATCAATATTTGCAGCAACCCTGTAAGATCAGTGTTATCATTATCATCCCTATTTTACAGGGGAGAAAAGAGAGGTAAACAGAGGTTAAGTAACTTGCTCAAAATCACCCAGCTAGTAAACGGCAGATCCAGAATTCAAGCCCTGGAGCTAGAATCCATGTGTTTAACTCAGTGGTATATCAAAGGGCAGGGTGGCGTGAGCCATTCACCTCGGGTGTGGACAATGTGGGTGGGGGGGTGCACTGTCTTTAGAGAACTAAAATATAATAAGGAGACTGGTTAAAAGGTCCGTCTGGTTTTACTATCACATGCACTGGCAATATGTCTGTGGTCAAATCTCCCCTCCAGGGCAAACTCTGCCCCCCTCATAAGCTAACTGTCTTAGAAGGCAGGAATCACTAGTCACATTTATGGATCTCAAATCCCATTTAAGCACTCCTATCACACCCTGTACCTCTCCTTTAAGCGCTCATAACGAGTATATTGGTTATAAGTACAATTATTTCTTTATTCTCTGACTCTGTCATTGGACCAACAACTCCTGGAGGGTAGGGACTGTGTCTACAGGTCATGCTGAAGCACAGGGCTTAGCTTGTTGGTGGTGCTCACCCAATAAATATTTGCTGAATGAATGGATGGGTGAAGAAATGGCCAATCTAAAATGCCACCTCCTGCAGGAAGTTTTCCTGAAGGGAAGAAGGACCCAGCTCTTCAGAGAGGAAGGCAGTGTGAGTGATGCTGGCAGAAGCTGTGATGCTGGGCTGGGACCCTCTTGCCTCCATGGCAGCCCAGGAAGTTCTCTGCCAGGTATGATGAGTGTGGGTCTTAGTATAGCTTTGAGCTGCAAGGAACCCCAATTCCTCCTTATGGAATCACCCTTCCCAGGAAGAGAAGACACCCCTTTTGAGACTGATATTTGAGAACTAATAGTTACTGGATCTCTCTAAGGCCAGAAACTATTTATACTGAGGCATAGACTTTGGATTATCTTTAGGACTTCACAATCCTTGATGAGGATCTAAGATATTTAAAAAAAATCCCAGTATGTTCCTTAGAGAAATTTGTTTCTGGCATGTTTCTCACTTGCTAGATAAATAACTCTGTAAACATCTCTATGACCTGGGATGTTGTTTTTACTTCAAAATGGAAGCATGTTGGTTTATAAGTTCATTAAAACTAAGACAGGGGCTTCCCTGGTGGTCCAGTGGGTAAGACTCTGCGCTCCCAACATAGGAGGCCCGGGTTTGATTCCTGGTCAGGGAATTAGATCCTGCATGCATGCTGCAACTAAGAGTTCGCATTCCAGAAGTAAGAAGTCCCTATGCTGCAGCTGAAGATCTCGTGTGCCGCAAGTAAGACCCAGAGAGAGAGGGAGAGAGAAAGGGAGAGAGGAAGAGAGGGAGGGAGGGAGGGAGGGAGGGAAGGAGGGAGGAAGAGAGAGAGAGAGAGAGAGAGAGAGAGAGAGAGAGAGAGAGAGAAGGAAAGAAAGAAAGAAAGGAAGGAAGGAAGGAAGAAGGAAGGAAGGAAGGAAGAAAGAAAAAGAAAGATCATGTAAAAAAAATTAAGATATATTTTGCTAAAGCACTATGGAGTCAGCATCCCCACAGCAGGTCACTTCAAGCCCATTTCCTTTGTAAAACATCCTCGATATCATGCTTTATCATGTCCTCCTTTTTTATCTTTTAAAATTTTTTTTGTATTTTTCCCCTAAAAATAAAATGATGTTGCAGGCAACCTTTCTGGGTGGTCTACCCGTGAGACAAGAGTTGCCAGGTCTCCTCTGACAGATGGGTCATGGCAAGGTCAGTCCCCATGTTGGACACCCAGGAGGGAGGCTGTGTGAACTACACCAGGAGGGGACACACCAGGGGCATAGGTGCTCGAGTGTTACAGCTGGCTATGGGCAGGAACCAACGGAAGGGCTCAGAATTTAACATAGAGTCAGGCAAAGATGAGGTCAGATGAAAAGTCTCCTGACTCCCAAATTCTACCATGATAGCTTTGAAAATTTCTGTGATATTGGAGGAAGAGCCTTCAAAAGTAAGGTCCCCAGCAAACAGGTGACACCAAAAGCTTGATCATGTTTATGGCTCACTACCTGGAGTTTTCATCCTATAAGAGTTTAATTAAGACAGTATCTCCAGAAGACAAATGTTTGCCCATTCATTGTGTTTAACAAGAAGGGATTAGTGGAATAGTCAATATACTGGAAGGTATCTTTGTCATATCAACATGATGGAGATGCCTAGAGCAGGTCCCAAAGGGGTGGGACACAGGAAAGAGAAGCGAGCATAGAGGGAGCTAGTGGCAAGAAGTATTCTGCAGCCCTGGCTATCCTAAGGAGTAGGAGAGAGCTAGATCCCAAGGAGAGTGAGCTTTGGAAGTATTTTTTCTTTTTTCCCGATAATCTTCCTTTTCTTTTCCCCTGTCCCCCTTCCTCCCTCCCTCTCTCCTCCCCTCCTTCCTCCCTCCCCTTCATATACATTTATTGAACATTTACTATCTGCCAATCACTGTTTTAGGCTTTGGCAGTTACTGCTGAACAAAATCAGCACAGTCCTCACCCTTGGGAAACTTACGGGGAGTCTTACGGGGAGACAGACAGTAAACAAATATTCTCAAAAATATATACCAATGCATTACACTAAGTACTATGGAATGGAAGCAGAAGGGGCTACAGGATATTACGTGAGTAACGCTGGCTTAGATTGGGGGGGATCGGGGAGTACTTCTCTCAGGAAGTGACATTTAAGCTTATGGCTGAAGGAAAAGGAGAACCTGGGTCAAGAAAATGTTTGTGTGTTGGGGGAGGGGCAGAATTACAGCCACGGGAAGAAAAGAAATAATAACAATGATAGCAATGACAACAACAATAGATAAAGCAATATTGAGCAGTTACATGCCGGTCATTATTCTAAATATTTAATAACTATTTATTCATTTAACCCCTTACATCAACTTTCTGAGGCAATTACTGTTACTGTCCCCATTTTTCAGATATGGAAAATGAGGCACAAAGTAGTGAAGTAACTTGCCCAGCCAAGGTCATATAGCTAGAAGGTAGAGACACCTGGATAAAACTCAGATAATCTGTCTGCAGGAAAGGAAGACCTGGAGAAGGGAGATGAAGGAAAGGCAGAGGGCTGAGATGCAGCAGTGGCAGGGGTGGAGGGGGAGGGCATCCCAGGCGCTCAGGGGCCATGTGATGGGTTCTGAAATTTTTCCTTAATTCCATAGTGGAAACCCATTGCAGAGTTTTAGGGGAAGAGATCTGCACTTTCCCACACCCTCTCTGGTTCCAGTGGGAGAGCAACCTGGAGCATGAGAGCAGTTGGGAGAAGACCAGTCGGGAGAATCCAGTAGTAATCCAGGTGGGAGGACAGCCCTTTGCAAGAAATAACCAACTAAATAATTAGCCACCTAGCTGAACTTCTTAATGCCTTCCTTCCCTTCAGTTCTTTCTTCCCCTCGTTCGCTCTGTCTCTGCTGCTCTTTCTGAACCACCCCTCCCCCCTTCTTTGAGCAGAAGGTAGAGGACACAGTAATAAGACTCCCTCCCTCCCCACACACACACCCTGCTGTTTGCCAAGCCACAGGCAGGCTTTGGCATTCCTCCATCTTCTCCAGGGCACCCTTCCTGCTTCCCGATCAGGAGCATCCTCTTCCGTGCCTGCATGCTGAGAGGGAGCAGCTGCCCTTATCCAGAACAACTCCCAGCTGTTCTCCCAACTTTTCTCAAGTGTTTCTTGGTGTCAATGCCTCTAATTAGTTAAAATAGGAAGGGGGGGTGGTAAACAGAGGAGCAAAAGAGAGGCCTAATTTTAGCTGTAGCCAAAAGAACTTCCCCCTAAATATACTGTGAGCTCAAAATATTTAGCTAAGCGCATACGGACCAGGCAGGGATAGGATTTAAAGAGCTACAGAAGGAACATTCAAAGGCCAAATGGGACAGCCCCCATCTTCCCTTACGACTGGAGGGAAGAGGAAGGGAATAAAAACAGACTGGGTCCTTACTCTGTGCCAGGCTCTGTGCCGGGTGCCGTGAGTGCATCAACTCAGCCTTTCATCTCCTCACAGCCAGAGGATGATGCAGGGACTAGGTTTCCCTCATTTTACAGCTGAGGAAACTGAGACCTGGAAAATTTGAAATTACTCTGTCTAAGATGACAAAGCGAGCTGGAGAGCCAGGATTTAAACCTGGGTCTCTCTGACTCCACTGTGTCTAGCAAGAAGAAGATGGGGTCTCGAACCGAGGCCAGACAGTGCACTGGGTAGACAGCTTAAGCATAGATTCAGGGCAGAGCCTCTGAGCAAGAACCCAGAGGATGCTGGCTCTCAGAATAGCAAGAGGCATCATTTGTAAGAACTGGCACAAATCACTCAGGGCCTTGACTTTTTCCAATCCTGAAATCCCTCCCAGCCCTCCCAAGATATGCCGGAGGAATGACCAGGCTGTCACTAACAATTTAAAGGTAGATAAATCATTTGGTGAATGCCCCCCAACCCTGATTCCAGCAAAAAAAGACCCCTGCTGTCCACAATCAAAAAAGATGCACTGTTTGGCAAAGGCATCTGAACTGGCTAATCCCCCCCCCCCCCCGCCTTCTCAAGGTTATGGTGGAATCTGGGCGCCTTCAGAAAACGGGCCACCTGGTAGGACTCATCACGTCAACTTCCTTCATCTCAGTTCAAGCTTAAAAGGCCTCTTCACTGGGAAGCTCCCCAGTGAGGTTTTTCACGCACATCTGGAGACTTCCTACAATAGGCCTTTGAAGCGGCCTGAAGTATTCCAGGAAGTCTGCCTCACTGGGCTGAGGTTTAAAGAGCAGAAACCCACATTTATTTTTCTTTCCCGCCTTCTTTGATAAAACTCCCCCCAGTGGTTTGTGGGCATTTGCAAAGCAGCCCTGATTTGCAACTCACTACTTCTAGGGCTGCAGTCTTAAAGAAAAACAACAATGAAGCAAATTCAGAGGGAGCACTGGTACCAGAAAGATCTGCTTATGTGTTTGGCTCCTCCACCAGGCTCTGAATTCATGCTTTAATCATCTTTGTAGCAGGAAGAAAGTGGACTCTGGACTCAAAGGGACTTGCTTCATTACTCAGCATTGGTGACATTCTGTCGAATCACTTAAACTCTCTGATCTGTGAAATGAGTTAATGGTGCCTGCCTTATGTGGAGCACTAAACGTTACATGAGGTGGGGGAGAAAATCACTTTGCACATTGTCCGACATGGACTTGATCGGATCTATGCTGTCCCTCTGCCAGGATCACCCTCCATCGTATGGGCTAGAAGCTATTCATTCTTTACAAGTCAACTCACATGGTGGTTTCCTCCTCTGACAATGTTTTACCTCCCTCTTGCTTAGGTTAGTTTAGGTAGGTGTCTTCTATGCGTCAGTACCTCCCTATCCTCTAATCCGTAGTTTATTGTTATTTCCATTTAAAGTATATGCCCACCATACCCCCTACCGCCACTGTAATAACGACTGTAGACACATGGGATCTTCCTTTTTCACTGTTGTTATCTCCATACCAAGCACAGTGCCTAGTATATTGATGTGCTCAGTGAGTATCAACTGATTAATCAATGCATTTAACAAATATTTATTAAGCACCAACTCTGAGTCAGGTACTATTTTAGCTACTGAAGATACACCAGTGAATAAAACAGACATAGCCCCTGCTTTCATAAGTTTACATCCTTGTAAGAGTATCAGGAAATACCCTAAGGAAATACACAGAGAGACTTCCAGTTACAGCTCAACTGTGTAAAGGAGTTAGAAGTCATTACCCCCATTCCTATAACAAGAAAAGAGCTAACAAACTGAAAATCACTGATCTGTCTTGGATTGTTTGGAGAACTGAGGTTACAGAGCAAACCACCACCCTGAGATCTGGAGAAACAGGATAATTCTAGAGAGTTGCAGTTGAGATCTTCTTACCTAGAGCAGAAGCCACTGGAGGCACAAACTGGTAGGGACATTTAAGTGATAATTTTGATGAAGTGCTGGGGGCTGAGCGTGGACTAGCATGAGACTGAGAAACTTCTGGGGCTTCAGTCTTACTGGGAGGCCCACCCTTTCATGGGTTTTACCTCCAGGAACCCTACCAGATTCTCACTGTAAAGAGGCAAGAATGATCCCCTACTGGCTCCAGCAGGAGTGAAAAAGAGGAAACACTGTGAAAATATGCCAGAGAGATCTTTATAACAAAGGCCTACTTTTAAGGGGAAAAGGCTTAACCAGAGCCTTACCCCACCCAGGGGAAGGACATCCCTCCAACTCCAGCTCCTTCCAGTCTCCCTTTCTCACCTACAAGGGAGGAAAAAAGGTAAGAAACATTTGTGAAGGTCACAACCCAAGGACATAGGCCCAGGATTCAATCAAAAGATTCTAGGCTGTTTCCCTTCCCTACACCTTAAAATGATACAAACAGGGCTCCAGTGTAGTAATAGTGGATGACAACTGAAAGAGCTACAAGATGCAGGCTCTATTTAAGGAGGAGTTCTTGTGGAAGCCCAAAGACAGGGGAGCAATTTAAGCCTAAATTAAGCAAAGAAAAAAGGAAAAAAAAGATGAAGAAAAAACTAAATAATAAAAAGCAGAAATCAGTGAAATTGAACACAGGAAAACAATACAGAAAAAATCAATGAAACTGATTTTTCATTGAACAAATTGAACAATGTATAAAAAGAACTACACACCACAACCAAATAGAATTTATCCTCGGTATGCAAGGCTGGTTCAACATTTATAAAAATCAATCAGTGTAATTCACCACATCAACAGGTTAAAGAATAAAATTCATATAATCATATTAATAGATGCAGAAAAAGCATTTGATAAACTCCAATACCTACTCATGATTAAAACCTCTCAGCAAACTTGGAATATACGGGACCATCCTCAATTTGATAAAGAACATCTACAAAAAACTCTACAACCTCAATTTGATAAAGAACATTTACAAAAAACTCTACAGCTAATATCATACTCAATGAGAAAAAACTGAATGCTTTCCCCCCAAAGACTGGGAACAAGGCAAGGATGTCCTTTCTTACCACTCTTATTCAAGATTGTATTGCTCTTAGCTGGTGCAATAAGACAAGAAAAACAGATAAAAAAGCATACAGATTGAGAAGGAAGAAATAAAACTATCTTTATTCTTAGATGACATGACTATCTATGTAGGAAACCTCAAAGAATAAAAAAAATAAACAAAACACCTTTTTAAACTAGTAAGGGAACATAGTAAAGTCACAAGATACAAGGTTAATATATAAAGTCAATTACATCCCACCAATTACTAGCAATGAAAAATTGGAGTTTGAAGTTAAAATCATTTACAATAGCATACTGTAAAAAACCAAAGTCCTTGGGTATAAGTTTAACACAAAATGTATAGAATCTACACATGGAAAAGTACATAACTCTAATGAAAGAAAAAGAATATTTAAGTAAATGGAGAGATATTCTATATTCATGGATTGGAAGATTCAATATTGTTAAGATGACAAATTTCCCCAACCTGATCAATAGATTCAACACAGTCCCAACTGAACACTCAGCAAGCTATCCGTAAACAAAACAAAATGATTCTAAGACTTATATGGAAAGGCAAAATACTTATTAGTCACTATAATACTAAAGGAGGACAAAGTTAGAGGATGGGCATAACCTGACTTCATGACTTACTATAAAGCTATAATAATCACAATAATGTGGTATTGGTGAAAGAACAAACAAATAGATCAATGGAACAGAAGAGTAAGCCCATAAGTAGACCCACACAAACACATTCAAATTGATCTTTGACAAAGGAGCAAAGTCGATTAACAGGATAAAGGGTAGTGTTTTCAACAAATGGTGTTGAAAAAACTGGACACACACATGCAAAAAAAAAAAATCTAGATACTGACATTACACCTTTCACAAAACTTAACTCAAAATGGATCATAAACCTAAATGCAAAACGTAAAACTGTAAAAGTTCTAGAAGATAACACAGGAGAAAATCAAGGTGACCTTAGGTTTAATGACGAGTTTTTAGATACAACATCAAAAGAACAATCCATGAAAGAAAAAAATGATAAGCTGGACCGTTAAAATTTAAAAACTGCTCTGTGATAGACAATTTTAAGAGAATGAAGAGACAAGCCACAGACTTGGAGAAAATATTTGTAAAACATATATCTGAGAACTTATATCCAAAATATACAAAGAATACTTAAAATTCAACAATAATAAAACAAGCAACCCAGTGAAAATATGAGCAAAAGATATGAACTTCACCAAAGAAGATAGACTGGTGGCAAATAATCATATGAAAAGATACTCAACATCATTTGCCGTCAGGGGATTACAAATTAAAACAATAATGATATACCACTACATAACTATTAGAATAGACAAAATCTGCAAAACTGACAATGTCAACACTGACGTAGATGTGGAGTAACAGGAACCCTCATTCTTCGCTGGTGGAAATGCAAAATAATACAGCTACTTTGGAAGACAGTTTGGTAGTTTATAACACATCTAAACATGGTCTTAACATACAACCCAGCAATTGTGTTCCTAGGTATTTACCCAACTGGTTTGAAAACTTAAGTCCACACAAAAACCTGTATGCAAATGTTTATTCATAGTCACCAAAAACCAGTGGCAACCAGATGTCCTCCAGTGGGTGAATGGATAAACAAACTGGTACAACTATACAATTGAATATTATTACACAATAAAAAGAAATGAACTACCAAGCCACAATAAGACGTGGATGAATCTTAAATGCATATTACTAAGTGAGAGAAACCAGTCTGAAAAGGTTACATATTCATGATCCCAATTACGTGACATTCTGGAAAAGGGAAAACTACTAGGGTAATGAAAAGATCAGTAGTTGCCAAGGGCTCAGGGAGAAGGGAGGGATGATTAAATACGTGAAGCACAGGGGATTTTTTTGGGGGGTGCTGAAATTATTCCGTATGATACTGTAGTTGTGTATATACAACACTATGCATTTGTCAAAACCCCTGAATGTTACAGCACAAAGACTGAACCTTAATGTATATACATATACAGATACATTATGTCAGATGGCGATAAGTACTAAGGAAACAAAATCAAGTAGGATAAGGGATAAAGAATGACAGGAGTAGACAAGGCAGTTTGTATAGGGTGGCAGGAATGGCATCTCTCTGATAAAATGATAGTTGAGCAAAGATCTGAAGGGGATGAGAGGATGAATCATGCAAATACCTAAGGAAGAGGATTCCATGGAGAGGGAACTGTACGTCTAAAAGCCCAGAGGTGGGAGTGTGTTTAGTATGTGGACAGAGAGTGAAAGGGCCAGGATAGATGGAGCGGCCTGGCCACGGGGCGAAGAGCCAGGCCGGGCGGGCCTTCTAGGCAACAGTGAGGACCAAATAAATGAATCAATAAGTGAGATGAATGGAAACTGTTCATCTTGAAATTTATTTTAGGTACTCCAGCCTTTCAAAAAAAATTTAAATGAAGAGTCATCCTTTGCAATACACCTCCCTCCCCCAAGCATACACAAACATTTTATCATAACAATACCAAAATCTCTTAGCCTGCGATTGCTCCAACAAGACCCTCTAGTCCCACCGAAGCAGTCTAAGGCATGTCATCTCCTTTCCAAAACAAAATTTCAGACTAGTTTCTAGAAAGGCAAAGTGAAATGAAGGCTTGAGGCCAACTTTTCACATAATTCGATTAAAAAAAAAAAAACAACTCACATATGCCTGAAATCTTTAGATAATGGAGAGAAAAGTGGATTTTCCTCTCTTCGTTATTAGAGCAATTGGCTCAAAGTCTCATTTCATTTTGGACATATAGGCACAACCCAGAGTCTGTAATTAGTTTCAAACCACCAAAGTAGAAACAGAATAAAATTTCAACTAACTGAAGGACCTTTTTTCCCTTGACATACTTGGCTTTCAATGCCTAGAGGCATAAGGCATGGATCCAAAAAGCAAGCTTATGACTGGGACTGATTTAAAAAAAAACAAAATAACTTGCAAAGTATGCCTTGGGTGAGTCCAGTATAAGCTCCTTACCTGCTGCCTTCTCCCTCTCTAGTTCTAGTCCCATGTAAGGAGAGAAGTTATCCTGAAGGATGACGAAATCCCCAATCATTGGAGGGCAGTCCCCACCAGGCTCATCGCTGGAATGCTAAGATAGGCGCAGAGCTCTCACCTCTTTCAGAGGTTTGTACCAATAAGGATGAAATAAAAAACACATTCCTTTGTACTTCCTTTTAACCAGAAAGGTGGGTGCATAGATAAAGGCATTCGATTGCATGAGTATGAGAGTAAAATGTGGATCTCTCAATAGTGGGGAATTGATCTCAGAATATCTTGGTTGATTTATGGCTACACTCAATCACTGGCCACGTCTTTGGGGGAGTTAACCTTTATGAACCTCAGTTTCTTCATCTGTAAAATGACAATTATGATGTCTGCCTGCAAAGCCCTTATCAAGATGAAATATAAATAAGTTCATTTGTATCTTTTTGTTTTGGAACTTATTTACAAAACAGAAACAGATTCACAGACTTAGAGAATGAATTTATGGTTATGGGGGAGTGTAGCGTCAGTTAGATTGGGAATTTGGGATTGACATGTACACACTGCTATATTTGAAACAGGTAACCAACAAGGACTTACTGTAAAAAAAAAAAAAAAAAATATATATATATATATATATATATACTTTCTAAGGTTAAAAAACTAAAAAACTAAAATAATGAATATGTACTTGAAAAAAAAAGGTGAAATGAAATATGTCCCTAAAATGCCTAGAACAGTGTCTGACCTATAATAAGTGATTAACATGCATTCCTTCCTTTCATAAACATACATCCTATATTTGTACCTGGCATAGATTTGGCAAACAGCAGCCTCCTGATAAATGTCCGTTGAGTAAATAACTGTCTGAATGAACTATCTCCAGGGAGTCTTGAATGATACTTTATATAATGACACTTAATATAATGCTGATAGTAACTACCACTTACTGAGCACTTACTGCTGGTCAGGTGGTATGATACATGCTCACATACATCCTTTCACCGAATTCTTGTGACTACCCCATAAGATAGGCCTTCTTTTAGCTCCACTTTACAAATGAAGAGCTAAGATGGAACAATTTTCCTAGGATGACACAGCTAGCAAGCAGCAGAACTGAATTTTGAACCCGTATCCTTCTGATTTCAGGGGCCATGTCTTAACTGCTATAGCATCCTGGGCAGAATTTTAATGCACATTAAGAAAACAAACAACAACAACAAAAACAAAAGGCCTTTCGACTTCTTTTGTTAAGGAAGACTCAACTAGGGTGACTAAGTCTTCTTGCTGCTCCCAGAATAGTCCCATCTAGTTGGATTGGCAGCTACCAGGCCGGAAACAGGTGGGACCGGTATAGCTGCCAGGGACCAGCCCTTGAGAAAGTGGCTGAACAAGTTGTCCGGTCCTGTTCCCAGAAGCTGGTACAAATCTGATGGGGATGCCACTTGTGTGGGCTGGCATGGGGTGGGGGAGGAACCTGGGTGCTAGAGTCTTACCTTGAACAAAGAGGTAAAAGTGTCTAAAGGACAAAAACAAATTGTTCAGAGAAGGGGAGCTGGAGGTGTGGTACAGGGGCACAAGTCCTACAGGGGTGGGAAGCTAGAATCAAGGGCAATGGGTGTGGCCAGGAGCCAGGAGGTCAGGGTGTGAGGGTCTGGGTGGAGGATGGAGTGAAAGGTTCCAGACAGCTGTGAGAAGTACCAGGCTGTGGCAGGAAGCCTTCTCAGTGGGAGGTCCCTGACCCTGTGGTGCAGAGGCAGGACTGTCAGTGTGCAGGTTACAGGGTGGCATAGAATAACCTTACCCCCAGAACACTCCTCGAGGTGAAACATGCCTTAGAGACAGTGTGAAAATGACTAAGAGCATGGACTCTGGGGGCCAAACTGCCTGGGTTCAAAGCTTAGTTCCTCTATTTACCAGCTGTGTGACCACAGCCATGTTACTTAACCTCTCTGTGCCTCAGTCACCTCATCTATCCAAAGGGAATAACAATGCCCCTTATCTCATGGGGTTTCTATGAAGATTAAAAATATAGAGAAATGGCTAGAAGGAGAACACAGAAAGTGCTGGCACACAGAAGTATTTACATGTTACCTATTGCTCTTGTTATCACCACCTCCCAGAGTTGATGGGAAGACACATGAGATGCTGTCTAACTCAAACAGCATATAATTCTTCTCTTTTCCCTCTTTCTTCACACAGTGCAACTTTAGCAGTAGAGCCAAGATGTGAACCTAAATCTTCAGACTCCAAGTCCTCTGTTCATCAAGCATGGCTGTCTAGTAGTAAGGTCTAAGCAGTGTGGGTCATGGCCCTCTGACTCCATAAATCTACCCTTCTCTTCTTGCCATGTCCTCTTCAGTCACCCCAAACCCTAGCTCTTGTGGCTCAATCCAAGGTGAACTAACAACTGCATATCACACTTGTGAGTTCATACTACCTCCTCCTTCCTGTCTTTCCCAGCTCTCATCCAGCCTGACTTCGTTGGCAGAGTAGTTCCTTTCATCATGGCATCTCCCACTCAAAAGCATTCCATGGCTCCCTAGTGCCTGCGATGGGAGGTATCATAGTGGTCCAGGTGTAGAGCATCTAATTCCTGGTGTTCTCCATCTGAGTCCACGGGCAATTGATAATAGATTATAGCATCAGAGAAAGCAAGAACAATTTAACCAGCAGAGCCTAAGATTATACTGTATGGGCATATCTAAAACCCCACCTGCAAGCACGTGCATCCACAGAAGAAAAGTAACAACAAAAAGCCCTGTGCTCTTGAACTAGGCCTGTGGAATAGTTCTGATTTTCCCACTAACATTTGATTGCTACAATCTAAGCCTCAAATGTTCTCATCTGTGAAACAGGACAACACCTGTATCACTGAAGGGTTGGTGGGGTTAAAGGAGAGTATGAATCTAGAGTGCCTGGGTCAGCAATCCTGCACCTAAGTGTTATCATAATTAGCACTATTATTATTCTCTCTCTGGCCTTCAAAGTCAAACACAACCTGTTCCCTATTTACTCATTCTGATTTGCCAGAGTTCTCTGAGATTTGCTGGGCCTGTCCCTTTGAGACATTTCCATTTCTATGTCTTCTCTCTGTGGTTCCTTTCCTCACTCCCATGATACTCAAATCTGAGATTCTCTTTTTAAGATCCTGCCCCACGTTAGAGGCCCAGCTCACATTGGACCGCCTCCTGGAAACCGTCCCTGCCTGCACCCCACACCCCCGGTCCATCCTCTTGTCCCAGCTCCCTGAATTCACACCCACTCACGATCTGTACTAAATAACTTAACTTTAAAAATGCCTGCTGTTGTTCCAATATTTTACACTATTTTCTCACCCCAATTAGATTGTAATCCTTTCTCGAGTAACTGTCGATATTTTTTCCCTAATGTTAGTTGTCAGCATTAAATAAATGTTCCCAAAGCTCCTAGCAACGTTTCCTCTGAGGGTTAACAAATGAAGTGTAAAAACTCCTGGGAGTTCAGAGGTCGGGAGTGGTTTCTACATCTTTTAAATGAAGATAATGATACCGACCTCACAGGGTTGTTTGATGCATTGAGATAATGGGTATAAAATTGCCCAGAAGTCTGCAGAATTGAAAACATAATCTGGCAGAAGAGAAGGAAAAGGCAATAGAAATTGATATGAAGCTGCAAAAGGAGGCAGAAGGAAAAGGAGAACCGTGGGGGAATGCAAAGGATCGCTTAAGCAAACAGATGTGTCAGGCATCTCCTATGCGTCAGGCACTGCACTGGGTAATTCATGTATATTATTATACACGTAGGATACTCGTGAAGGTCACAAGTTCTGGAGTCAGGATACTGGGTTCTAATCCTAGGTCTATCTGTCACCAGCTGTACGACCTCAGTTAAGCTATTTAAAATGTCTATGGTTGGACTTCACTGGTGGTCCAGTGGTTAAGACGCTGCACTTCCAATGCAGGGGGTGTGGGTTTGATTCCTGGTCGGGGAGCTAAGATTCCACATGCCATGGGGCACAGCCCCCCAAAAATGCCTATGGTTTATTTTCTTCATCTTTCAATTGGGATAATTTAAAGCAGGGGTTGGCAAATTTGTTTCTGTACAAAGCCAGATAGTAGATATTTTAGATCTGGTTGGACATACAGTTTCTGTTTCGACTA
This sequence comes from Delphinapterus leucas, assembly GCF_059928025.1. NCBI lineage: Eukaryota > Metazoa > Chordata > Mammalia > Artiodactyla > Monodontidae > Delphinapterus > Delphinapterus leucas. The sequence goes on from NC_143129.1 coordinate 139,981,026, forward strand.
CTCAACCTTGGAGCTATAGCATGAAAGTAGCCACAGAGTAGACATGAACAGATGGGCATAATTGTGTTCCAGTAAAATATTATTTGCACAAATGGGCAGTGGGCAAAACTTGGCCCATGGGGAGCAGTTTGCCAACCTCTAATACAGACTTTACCTTACACGGTCTACAGAGGATGGAAGAGTTAATACAGTTCATGCTCTTAGAACAGTGCCTTACACACCGTAATTGCTCAACAAATGTCAGCTGTTGTTACGATAATGAACCCATGGAAGAGGTGTTAGTATGGCCTCTTATAGGGAAGAAAACTAAATCTCGGAAATAACTGGATAACTTCTTCAAAAACTGACACCATCTACTAGTGGCAGAGTAAGACTCAAAGCACAGGCTGGTTGGTCTTTAAAGTCTATAGTTTTTCCACTGTAATTTTGTCAACTTCACAGATCTTCAGAACCAAGGTCTTATTTCATAGATCCAAATAGAACCTATAACTCTGATCCTTTATCTCCAAGTGTTTTGGGACTTGACTCAAACACTGCTGACACACAGAACGATGAAATCAGGCCTGGGATCCAAATGAGCATTTCAGGCAAGCCCTTGTCTTTATATCCCTTGAGTCCTGATCCAAGGCAGTGGGGAACAGGTGTGGAATCTACATTCGCCCCCCTCTTGGGTACTCACACATTTGCAGCCTTCGCTGGCCTTGGCGTCGGTTTCCTATGACACCAATGGATCAGCTGCCTTTGGGGAGCCCTAATTAAGTGCACAAATAGGGCAGCCTTCCCAAATCTCACATTAGTTCTGCTTTGGAATGCCAGAATTTTCTACCATGGAAAAATGCTTCATGCCCTGACTCTTAACAAACCCACAAGTTCAAATGCATTTTTGGGGGGGACAAGAATCCCAAGCTGTTATGTGAGAAGGCAAGCAAAGAAAGGGCTTTTCTTGAAAGGGGGAAACAAAGGGCATCCAGAAATGTCACAAAAATGCCCTGCAAACGCTCCAGCTTGCCTCGAGCTGTTCTTTGTCTGAAGAACTTGAAAGTGATTTATGTCTCTTTTTCCTCGGGTCAGTGATTGGCTTCTTAAACCTGAGACTCTGAAGCAGGTATTGTCAAAGATTTCTTTCCGTATGGATAAGAAGAAATCCACGTGGGATAAAAAGCAAAAGTAATCCCAATTAAATGGCACAGACTTTGTGCATTTCAGAACTGTACCCCTCTGTGACGTGTTATTTCTCTCTTGCCCTCCTCTTCCCCTTCTTCCTCCTTCTTGCTTCTCACCCCAAAGCCCAGTCTACCAACGCCTATTCTAGGGAAAGCCTCTCTGGTTCTGTAACTGAGAAGAGACCATAATGGTTGGTTTGGAGCATGTGGGTTTAACAGCAATTAGCTGTCTGCTTTATCTTTAATTCCACATCTTCTGGAGTAAAACCATTTAGGCTACAGACCCCAAAAAGCATTGCATGTTGTCTATGCCCAGAGTTCAGTGGACCATTGTGTTGACATATTTTCCCTCATCAAAGGATTGAAAGTGGGTTGGCCTTCGACTTGATACAAAAAAATACAATGGTGGGAGCCGCTGGGCTGGGAGTCACACAGATTTACCACCACAAGGGCATCTTCCAGGTTCCAGGCTGTCAACCAGCCCAGGCCTCTGGCAGGACAAATGCAGCCCTTCAACTGGACACCATGGGTTCCTGCCCAGGGAAACAGCAGCCTCTGTGGGGCTTGTTGCCTCAGGAGAGGTGAAGGAGCCTTTAATAAGGGTAGCCATAGTTTATTATCCCAATAAATTCTCCTTTGAGTCCTGGACAGTTTAATGATCGATTATTAATAATTAGACCAGGACATAAGACATAGGCTGGGTCTGTCCTTGGGTGTGTTATCACCTCTCCAATTTACTTCTGTGGAGCTCCTGATGGTTGGGAAATTTGCAGAAATGATCTCTCAAGGGTCATAGGGAACTGGGAGTTTCAGACTTTGAATTTTGATTTTGATGCCCTTATTCTGTGTTGCCTCTTCTCACAGACTCCACCAGAGTTTAGACTTCACAAAAGCAAAGATGTACCTAGAAAATACGGAAACATACCACAATTACTAACTGTATGCCTTTCTGATGCCAGCAGCTGGGAAAAGGCTCCATTCCCCAACAATCAGGAAGGGCTTTCTCCTTGAAAGCCCCAGCTCAGGAGTTTCCAATCTCTGGACCAATACAATCTCCAAACCTTTTGGAGACCTACAAAGAATTGTCAGCGTCTTATTTTGCCAAACGAGAACCTTTGAAGAAAAAAAAAAAAAAACCCACCAAAAAAGCTACTCAACGTTTACTCTGACCATGATGTCATAACAAAAAAGCTTTTAACATCAAAGCAAAAAAACAAAAAAAAAAGTTATCGTGATCTCAGAATACAGGGAAATCATTTAAATTGTTTACATACAGCTTTGTTAAAAACTCGACATACTACCCTTATTTCTTCATTTCCTCTGTACTAGTGAAACTTTGCTAAGGACCTGCAGTAAGGGCAAACTTCACGGGTATGTCACATGTGCAGTCATCCAGGGTCCCACGCCAGGAAGGCTCAAGCTTGGGGTTTAGTGATCTGCAGTCCCTGTTTTGAAATTCTTAATTTTATCTTTGAATGTGTACTTTGCGGACGAAGGCTGATGGGACAGCAGAGCATGTGCTGGGTGTGGGGCCTTTCCCTGTCCAGGACCAGCCTGCTCCCTGCCTGGCACCTTACCCCATTTCTCCACTGCTGACCACGCACCCCTGGGGTGATGACAGGGTGGCATGGGGTGGCAGGAGTGTAGGGACAAGCACAGCTGCAGGGAGAGCCAGGCCAGGTTGTGAGCCTGCAGTGTCTCAGGGCCAGGCAAGCAGTGTCTCTCCCCACCACTCCCCACTGCCACAGAGGGTTGGGTAGGCAACTGGGAAGCTGGAAACCCTTGGGGGTCACCTGTCAGCCATGAGTGACTTCCCTGCCCCCGGCCAGGGGCCCACATTTTCATTTGGTACCAGATCCCATAAATTACACAGTTGGTTCTGCCTGTGGTAGTCCTCTGATGACGTCTGAGAACTACTGGACTAGCTGAGAGATCCTTGCCCCTAAAGAGCCCCTCCACTCCCCTCCTTGTAAGAAGATGCTGTGAGTAATGGCTGTGCTCCCCAGACTTCCTCGTGGAAGGCGAGTTTCCCCAGAGGCTAAGCACCCGCCTGTTGGGAGCCATTTCATGCTTGGCCTGGACTGGGTGCTAACTGTCATCCTCATCATCCTGCACGGGTGGGTGGCTCTTCACAGTTTAGAAAGCACTTTTCCACTGTGTGTGTGCACGCTTGTGTGCATGTGCGTGTGTACACACACACTTTCTTTTTTTTTTTTTGCGGTACGCGGGCCTCTCACTGCTGTGGCCTCTCCCGTTGCGGAGCACAGGCTCCAGACGCGCAGGCTCAGCGGCCATGGCTCACGGGCCCAGCCGCTCCGCGGCATGTGGAATCTTCCTGGACCGGGGCACGAACCCGTATCCCCTGCATCGGCAGGCGGACTCTCAACCACTGCGCCACCAGGGCAGCCCTCCACACACACTTTAATCTCACTTTCTGTAGCTTGGTGAACTTGAAAGAGCTTATACTTTGGATTTTCACACAAGTCTACGTTCAAGTCCCAACTTTCTGGCTGTGTGGCTTTGAACAAGTGATTTGCCTTCCTAACTTCTTGCTCCTGTCTGCAAGCGGAGATGATAACATCTACCTACCTCACATAGCCTCAGTTACAGATTAAATGTGGTTATAATCCAGCATGTTCCCAGGTGATCAATTAACATTCATCCCTTTCCTCTTCCTGGCCTACCTCTGGAGATGTGGAATGATACTTGGGGAGGCCACATCTCACCTGGGAAACCCACCCAAGAGGGGCTGAGCCAGGCATCCTCCTGGTCTGTGGGCCTGTCCATTGTTCAAGAGGCAGCACTGCCACAGCAGGAAAAAACCCTGGACAGGGGAGCAGGAATGACTCTGCAAACACGAGAAGCTGCTTCTCAAGGATCTAGATTTGGGCTCACAGGACTAGTTAGTTTTGGCAGGTGAGAGGAAACACTGAAATGGGGGAACAGATGTAGAGGGCAAGGTAGAAAGTATCAAGGACAAACACAACCTCCCTCCCACGTCTCCCACCTTCCAGCCCTGCCCTTTGGAGAGGCTGGCAGGAATTTTGCAACTGTGTTGGAAAGGTTCAGGAGGGCAGCGTTAGACGTGTTTTAGACTAAGAATCAGGAGGCCTGGATTCCGGTCTCAAGTTTTCTCTCTACAACCTTGGGAATGTCACCTCCCACTGGGAACCAAATGTCTCCAACTTTTAAATGCACTAGACTAGATGACTTGTTCAGTTGATTCCAGCTTTGATACTTTATGTTTAATTAGAGAAAGGATAGCTATAAAAACATATTCTGTAACGAGCTGGGACAGGCCCTCTGAACTAGGAGGGGCCCCTTCCAAGCAGTGGCGTTAGGATAGGCCTGGCCCTAGTCCAGGGATGCTGGTTTCCCGGGCAGGCCATTTGTTGAGACTTCATAATGGCTGGTCACCTGATGACTCTTGCATCTCTACTCACACCCAAGGCACCTTGTTCGAATGGGCTGTGACTGACTTGGTGAACAGTAACAGACTCAGACATTTTCACGCGAAGTGTTTCGACAGTCATCTCCAAACAGAAAGAGCACAGTGGGCTGTTGTGACGAGAATTCTGGGGAGTACTGTTTATGGCTGTGTTTTTGTTTACCCTTGGCCTAGTACACAGGGTACAGCTGAAAATGGCCTCAGCTGAAAACACTCTCTTTTCTTTCAGGGCAAACTTTCCAAACTTTTACATGCAGGCTGTCAGCTCCAGGCCCACTGCCCCTGTCTCCACCTCCTCTGCTCTCCCAGAGAAACAGGGGCCCCCCAGCCCCGTCCTGCTTGGCCTCTGAGTTGCTCCCAACAGAGGCGGGACAGATACTGACAGCGTAGCGTTAGGGATTTGGAGCCAGATGGTTCTGGGCACAAATCCCCGCTCCTCCACTTGTTGTGTGATCTTACGCAAGTCACTTGCATTTTCTCACCCTCAGTTTCACCAGGTGAAAACTGGAAATAACAGAACCTACCCAATAGGACTGCTTTAAGAATTAAAAGGAAATATATCATTGCAGATAAATCTTGAGGGACATCCTTAATTGTGTTTTTTTTTCTCTCTACCTCAATCATTTTGGTTGATCCGTAAAAACCAGGCTTCTGCCTCAGTTTCCCTTCTTGAGTTTTGATCCTCTTTCCTACCTTGTGCTCCAAACCCAGCAGAATGGATTGGGCAGGGGCTCTGGCTGTGCTGCCATTTCTCCTACCCAGGGACTCCTGACTGCAGACGAGAATCTTCCCATTGATGGGCAGGAGATATGAGGAACAATAACAGTTAATTTTATTAAGCATTTCCTATGTTCCTGGTTTATCATCATTTCCTCTTCATAACAAGCCTACAAGCCTAGAGGTAGGCCCCACTATCAATCCTATTTAACAGATCAGGAAACTGAATGCCAAAAAGGTTTAGGTCCAAGGTCACAGGGCCAAGGGTAGTGGAGGCTGAATTCCAACCCAGTGTGTCTGACTCCAGAACCTTCTCTTTTAATCACCAGCCTCTCTGCTTTTGAGTTTTAGGTATTCCCTGCATATTCATTCCCGTCTTTTTCAATAACCATCACCACAGTAGCCACCAATAATTGAAGCCCTATACTCATGACATACATTATCCCATTTGACTTTCCCAGCAATCCTATGAAATAGCTATTTTCATACCCATTTTGCAAATGAGAGAGCTGAGGTCAGAATAAGTACATTATCCAGAGTCAACTGGCTGTGAAAGGAGGAGCCAGGATTCAGATACTGTATATGATTTCTTTGTAGCTCCTTGATCACTGTACTATATGCCAAGGGCTTTATAAGTATCAACTCTCATAACAGTCCTATGAGGTAGGTCATACCAGTATTTCCATTTTACAGATAGGGAAATTGAGGTAGAGAGAGATGAAGACATTTGTTCCAGGCTTCACAAGTAAGAGTGGCAGAGCTGGATTTTGAACCCAGGCAGTCTGGCTCAAGTGTCTGGGCTCCCAACTTCGAGTGTCGTGTTGCTATAAGAGGTGAAGGATGCCAGGCAAGGGGAGGGGAAGAGATTTCAAAGGAGAGGGAATTGTGCCCGCACAAGCAGGAGGATCAGTGAGTCCAGGAACGACAAAAGCTCTCCACCCACATGGACTGCAGTAGTCCCCCAGAGCCCTGGCTTCTCTCCGCCAAGAGGGGTCGGCCACCCTGGAGAATTTTCCAGCATTGAGCAATGGCGTAGGTGTTTAGTTTCCCTTAGGCCCACAGAGATGCATCATGAGGAAATTGCCTCAGACTCTTGGGCAAGCTGTGACTCCACGATTCAGCTACAAAATCCTCAGAAGAGATGAAAGTCAACAGTCTTAAGTGACCAGTTACATTTACATGTGTGTGGGGAGAAAAAGACCTTTTATCAGGAGGGGCAGAAACAAACATGTATTGAGTAGGCTGAGACATGGGAGATGTTAAACCTCACAGCAACCCTTTGAAATTGTGATTTGCCCCATTTTACAGAGAAATAAACTAAGGCTCAGAGCAGCAAAGTGATGTCCCCAAATCAAGTGGTAAGTACAGGAGCCTGGATATGGTCCAAGGTCCATATATATGACTTCAGGCTGCCCGCTCCTAGTTAGTTCCCTGCTGCCTCTCATTTGCCTAGGACTGATCCACATGGTTTCAAAATTTCCCCATAATTATTGGTGAAATTACCAAGAATGTCTGCAAAAACAGAGACCATTCTGCTAACCCGGGGTGTTGTAGTCTAAAATGTTATTATTCTGAAAAACACAGCTCCAGGAAAAGAAACAGTTTACAGGGAAAGTTTCCAAGAAATCTTGAAGCCATAAAGAAGGAGATTCACAGATGTGAGTATATGAAAATTTAAAACTCCTCTATAAGACACAGTAAGCAAAGGTGGATGTTGAAGGTCTTACTACAAGAAAGTCTTCAAGATAAATGACAGACAAAGGACCGATGCACAGAGCACACGAAGAACCTCTCCAAATCCCCGAGGGAAAGACCTACGACCCTAGAGGAAAATGAAGAGAGGATGTTAATAGGCCATTAACAGAAGACAGAAATTAAGAGACTGAAGATCTAAAGAAAATGTTAATTCTCACTAGCTACAGGGCAGAGGCAAAGGAAAAGAACAATGAGCAGTCATTTTCTGCCCGAGAAATGGGCAAAAATGTTAAAACGACTGACAATATGCAGTGTTGGCAAAGGAACAGGGGCACTGTTGGCAGGAATACAAATTGGGACAGCCTTTTTGGAGGACATTTTGGCCACAGCTAACATAATTTCAAAGGCATAAATCCCTCCAGTAGAAATTCCACTTTTTTGTATCTCTCCAAGAGAACTTTTCATACTTGTGTATAAAGAACCATACCCAGGATGATCCTTTGATTGCTGTTTGCAAAAGCCAGATACTAGAAGCTACCTACATGTCTATCAATAGGACATTGGTTAAATCATTTTTTATATGTGCCGACTGTGGAATTACTACCAACATGTAACAGACATGCGCTGGCTCTATATGCACTGACATATTCCAAATATCTAATAAGTGAAAAAAACCCTTGCAGAACAGTTTTACTATATGACCCTATATACACATATATGTCTATGAATGCCTTAAAAAGCTTAGAAAGACATATAAAATGGACAATAGCGATTACCTCTGGGATCAGGAGAGGTCTGTGCCTTTCCTGTTTACTCTTTGATGTTTGAGTTTTTACAATGTAAGTCGATTTCCATCATTTTTCAGTTATCTAAAGAGGAGCGAGTCAGCCACAGAGACAGAGACACTTGCCTTGTGTTCTGGGTTATGTCCTGTTCATCCAGGATTGAGCAACACTCTGACCCAGGGCTGAGTCTCCCTCCTCTGCTGATGCAATCAGAAAGCAGCTCCTTCAGAAGCTGCCCTCCCCTATTCTCTCCCTCTCATCCCTCTCATTTCCAAAGGGGCTCACGCATCTCAGCACAAGCACGTTATACACATTCCTCTCAGGCACATAGTCACTCAGAATAGCTACTGCGTAGGTTGGTTCACCACCTGAGAACTTTTGAATCATGCACCGATTCTCGTCACCTTGATAAAACTCGTACACAATCACACGCCGAAACAACTACAACAGCAATAACAAACTGTCAGGCTCCCTTAGCACAAGGCTTGATTTAAACCGTGGGTCCAATGGGCACACACTGGATGTAGAGCTCCTTAAATAATAGCTCTGCTAGCTTAAAACGTATCAGATGTTCCTTTAGCCTTAGCTTGCCCAAGACATAAACTATGTGTTCGGGGGAAAGCAAAGTCAAATGACTCATGACAGAGTTTGTTTTTAGTATGAATTATTTTTTCTGGCTCCTTGCTTTTAAAGACGGATCCTTTTCAGATGGGTGGATGCAAGGGCTGCTGGGAGCTGGGCTCTCAAGCCTAGTGGTCCCCCCTCTTTTGAAAGCTGGTAGTGGATGTCCTGGGAAGGAGAGCTGATTTCCCATATGATCACTCCCATGATGCACTGCTTCTTCTTTTTCCCTTCAAAACAAGCCAGGCGATGGCGGCCTGGGTGAAGTGGGGGAAAGGGCACTGGATTTGGAGTCTGGGAGACCTGAGCTCTGATTCCAACTGTGCCATTTACAAATTGTGTGCTGCAGGGAATGTCACATGACTTCTCTGGTCTCTGGGCTGCAGTCTGAAAAGAATTCTGAGGAGAATAAGCATCGCTCTGGATTGTGGTGGGGACTCAATGAGGTAACCTAGGGAAAGCATGTGCCTCACAGGAGGCACTGGACTGGGCTCCTCAGGGCAGAGGTGTCCTGTATACCTCAGGATCCTTCCTGCTTGCCTGAGAACGGGGCAGAAAACATTTGAGGAAGGAAGGCAGCAATGCATGGTGCACTTATGATGTGCCAGGCACTGTGCTAAGTGCTTTATATGAATTATCTCATTCAGCTTTACAAATAACCCTATAGGTTATTTGCTATCCACACTGAGGCACAGAGAGATTAAGAAACCTGACCAAGGCCACACAGGTGGTTAGTGGAGGGGCTGAGATCTGAATGCTTATGATATGGCTTTAGAGCAGGAAGGGGAGAGGAAAAATGGGCAGACCAGAGGATCCCTGTGTGGACTCTAAGAAAAGGCTACATCAGGAATACCTAGCTCTTGGATCACTGCAGCAGAACAGACACAGGGGAAGGAGGAGGCCATCAGGAATGTGGTCATTCATGGCTCTGCAGGAACACAGGTGGTGGACAGCCAGAACCCACGCATAGTGTGGCAGGTTAGGACAGCTTCTTAGGGTGCTTTGGGCCAAGAGATGCCCAGGCTTCTGGGGGAGCGAGTACCCCAGGACAGGGCTGGTGCCCATACACATTCACTCCTTCCCTCTCTTTATCAGGTAGAGTAAGATGAACACAGGATTCCAGAGCTGGAAGGGACCTTAGCCACTGCCTGGCGCCACTCCACTGTACAGGTTAGAGACCAATGCCGCAACCACAAGTAGAGCGAAGACCAGAAGCCAGGTCCCTACTTTTCAAGCCAGGAATTAGCTCTGGGGTCTCGAACACGAACAGCCACTCTCCCTTCTATGCACAGCCTTGAGATTATGACTGTTTTTCAACCATTTATCCATCCCATAGTTCTCACCCAAGCAATGCTCAGGAAAGACAAGAATGCTGGCCATTGGGCTTTGGATATGTCCAGTCCCCAGGTTAAAATGACTGCTTAGCTCGCTTTCCCAATAAATCCCTGAATGATCTACTAGGCAAGCAGCCTTTTGATAATAATACGGGTCTTCATAAGAGTCTGCCTACAGAGAAATAATGGGCAGAATTTGGAACAGTGATTTATCAAGGTGAACTAACAAAATGCTTTTCGGCTTTATACTTCCGTCTTATGAGCTGCCCCTACAAGACAAAAGCATTAATTTGTTCATTCGTTTATTCACTCAAATTCACATTTTCATCCAATACATACTGAGTTGACCTTTAGGTCTGTGAATCCTTTGTTCCCAAGATCTAGAATTCTGTACACCCTCCTCCCATCTCAGACCCTCACCACACACACACACACACACACACACACACACACACACACACCTTTGTTCAGTTAACACTTCCAAGTCATGAATCAAATGTCACTCCTTTGGAGCGTTTTCTCTGCCTCCTGAAGGCTGGGTGAGGTACATCACCTAAGACAGCACACAGCCAACTCTAGTACAGCTGTCTGTTTTACTGTATTTCTCCCCTGCAAGATTCTAAGAAACTTGAGAACAAGGACTGCCTCCCTGGTCTTTTTGCTTTTCTTCAGATACATTCAGTTCATTCCCATCTCAGGGCCTTTGCACTCCCTGTGCTCTCTGCCGTTCCAGTCTCATCTCAAACATCCATTCCTCAGGAGGGCCTTTCCCACCTCTCACACAGCCAGTCCTTCCCACCTCATCTGCCCGGTCTCTCTTTGTTCCCTTACATTGCTTTACTCTCTCTCACAGCATTTTCACTTATTTATTTATTTTTTGGCTACCTGAAATCGTATTATTTATGGTGATTACTTGTTTCTGGAATTACTTGTTACTGGACTCCTCCCAGTGGGAATATAAGCTCTGTGAGGGCAGACAGTGATTTTTCAATAGATAAAGCTGGAGGCACACAGTGAGGAGAAGCAGACAGGTATCAAAGGGTGAAGGGAAGCACAAGCTTCCAAAGGGCAAGCTGGTTAATGGGACAAAGAAAAGTGACCAAAACTGACTCCCAAAGTGCAAGAAAGAGCTAATAATGTTAACTCTTTTATTGCACACTAACTGTGGCAGGCTCATACATTACCTTGTTGAAGTTTCCCCTTTGGGAATGCATAAGCATTCTGTAAACATATGTGAAACAGGAATACTTTTAGCCCAGTTCCATGATGTTGTCGTGGTGATTAAATACGTTAATTCACGTAAAGTGCTTTGAACAGCGCTTGGCATGTAGAAAGCATCAACACATGTTGCCTAAAATCATCGTCATTGTCATCATCATTACAAAGAGATATGACACGTAGCTAATACCTGCTTATAAGAACTTTATGTACTGCTACGCACTATAGTTACTTTTTAAAATGAATCACAGGACGTCTACGGTGTGCAAAGTTAAACACATGTTCCTTATTTTGAATTTAATATGGTGCAAAAAAGTTTTATAAGAGTTACTTATCAGCATTTATATAATCAAAGAATTGTATTATTATTATTATTTTTTTTTTGCGGTGCGTGGGCCTCTCACTGTTGTGTCCTCTCCCGTTGCGGAGCACAGGCTCCGGACGCGCAGGCTCAGCGGCCATGGCTCACGGGCCTAGTCGCTCCGCGGCGTGTGGTATCTTCCCGGACCGGGGCACGAACCCGTGTCCCCTGCATCGGCAGGCGGACTCTCAACCACTGCGCCACCAGGGAAGCCCTGTATTATGTTTTTAATAAACACATTTGTGATAGTTTCAATCAGGTTTTAAAAAGCCTTAAGATGTAAACATAAAGAACCATGTAAGAACCCAGAAACTAGAAGAAACGATAATGAAACATTAGTGGAAAGAATAAATAGGCTAAAGGCCGAAATAAAACTTTGTAAGGACTAATACAGAGAACAATGAAGAGAGAAAACAGGAGAACATTTGAAGATGTGAGAGGAAAGTAATTACTACAAGAGAGCAAATCAAAGCACCACATGCAAGAATCATTTCACTGCAGTCTCTACAGGAAATGCCTATCAGAAGGATGAAAACAGCAAGAAAACTACTGAAAACAAGAACAAGAGTTAAACATGTTAAATAAATGCAACGATGTTTTATTAATAGTTTAAAAATATCTGCTAGAACAGAATATTTTACTCCAGGTTTGGCTAGTTCTTTATAAAAAGAACTCTTTTTAGTTACAGCTCTTTTTGGTTTGCTGCCAGATTGGAAACCTGGTGGGTGGAACTAGCAACCTATCTCATCAGGCTACTACTGCCTTCTCTCTTCTTCAACCCCAAGACCCACAAGCCTTTTGTCACTGCACCTCAAGGAGTAGGGGGATTGCTTTTTTAAAAGGTAGTGAGAACATTTTAGCAGCACATTCAATGTTCCCCAGAGCCCCTAGGTGGCGCTATTGCAAAACTAACAGAAGTCTGAATCATCGCAAGAAAAACATTTAGTACAAAACACTAAAAGCAATAACAACTCAAAAGGCAGACACCATTTGTTACAGAAACTACAAACAATTTAGTATCTCTAAGGCATTTATTAATCTCCTTTTAAATTCAGGGGCTCACCCCACGAAGAAGAGACATTTCGTTTTTCGGCCAGAAAAAAAAAAAACAAACAACTTAGGGTTGTTCTCTTTCTAAAACATTTACATTTAAGGGCCCAGTGAAAACGATGCTGAAAGTCTGTGGTATATATTGTTTTATGATCAAAATTGGCTTGAGAGCACAAAAGAACTAGCGCTCAGAGTAAAAATGTAAGACAGTGACTGAGGGTCGGCTTGGGGAAAACATACAGTTATGTTAGTTTGACAGTCAACCAAAAGCCATAATATTATTAAATATATTTAAACATGGTTTTCATTTAGATTTGGCATCTTGACTAATGGGGATGTATTAAATAATACCTGGCTGCTAAGAATATATATATTTAGGAATCAGTGCCACATAAAACACACAGGTACAATTCAGTCTCATTGTTATTTAAGGCTTCTCTTCTGTTCTCTTGGCTGTGGGCACACACATATTAAAAATTAAGTACACACTCAGTGTATGCTCGACCCTTTTAAAAGCCTTTCTCTTTAAACAGAAACATGCAACGGAAAGTGAACGCAACTCTAGTGAAAGGTAATGGATGCAATCCCTTTGGGGACAGCTGTCTGATTTATCAAAAGAAAGAAGAGGGGAGGGTCAAAAGCCAGGAAAAAAAATTCCTGAGTGGTCAGCAAGGAGAGTGCTCAGAGAGGAGTCAAAATCAGTTTCTATACCCCAGGATTCCTTCTTTGCCAGACTTGAGAGGTCGAATGAATGGTACCTTTTATCATGAGGCCATGGGGGTATCGGAGTGGGAAGAGAGTATCTTAAGATATGGGGTTGTATTAGTGGCCAAATAAACACAGACAAATGTTGAGTGGTTCCCAATGCATTAAAGAAACACTTTTTCTTTTTTTTAAACGAGGGGGGACATCTGTAGGTTTCTGGGCATTATGCTAGGCGCTGTTCAAGGGTGGGAATTGCGGGAACAGGGATGGTTAAGGCAAGCTGGGGAGACAGCAAATGTTAATGATGCTAAGAGTCAAGGGCCATAATAGAGTTCTACTCTGTTCTGGATGAAAAAGGAATGTATCTGACATACAGATGCTGCATAATAGATGAGCATCGTCTCCTTTCCAATGTCATGAGGTTCCCTAAAATCCTCAGCCTAGAACAAGACATCTCAGTGGCCAAAATGTCAGATAACATCACATCCCATCTCTGAACAACCCAGTGGACGGGGTCACTGTATTATTATTTTTTAATTTGAGAAACTAAAATATAGTATCCAGAAAATAATATCTCACCACTCAGAAGGAGAAAAAAAGCAAGCTTTTTTTTTTTTTTTTTTTAATTTGGATACAGGTATTATTCTGTCCACTCACAGATAATAGAAATGAGGCTTTGAGAGCTTAATCGTGTTATCCAACAACCTAGATTTAGTAAGTTACAGAGGTTAGACTGGAACGCAAGCCTACTTCTTGAAAATCCACTTTTGAAACCACTAACCCCACTGCCCCACTGCTCTTCTGCGGCTGACTGAAGACTTGCAGTGGAAGCAATGAAGGAAATTGGGGGTGAGGGTGGGGGCATGCAGCATGCAATCTCATTTCTCTCCCTTGTCACCTACTTAGAAAAGACTGGGAGAAGGGGGTTTCAGTTCTTTTCCGACATCGGTTTTCACTGCTGCTGTCATCCCCAACGGGGATATTGGGCTGGCCAAAAAGTTCGTTCGGGCTTTTCCATCTGAATGAACTTTTTGGCCAACCCAATATTTCCCCACTGGAGAGAAGTCACTAAAATAGTAAGCGTGCCAAAGTCTTCACGGTGATGATGGGTACAAATGAGGACCACAGAGAACAGGCTGTGTCGCATCAAGGAAACAACCAGGGAGGGAGGAAATTCTGACACGTGCGCCTATGGATATGACCCTTGAGGATATTATGCTAAGTGAAATAAGCCAGTCACAGAAAAGACAAACACTGGGCTTCCCTGGTGGCACAGTGGTTGAAAGTCCGCCTGCCGATGCAGGGGACACGGGTTTGTACCCCGGTCCGGGAGGATCCCACATGCCACGGAGCGGCTGCGCCCATGAGCCATGGTCACTGAACCTGCGCGTCCGGAGCCTGTTGCTCCGCAACGGGAGAGGCCACAACAGTGAGACGCCTGCGTACCGCAAAAAAAAAAAAGATAAACACTATATGATGGCACTTATATCAGGTACCAAGAGTAGTCAAATTCATAGAGACAGAAAGCAGAATGGTGGTTGTCAGAATCTGGAGGGGAGGGAGGTGGGGAATTGTTGTTTCATGGGTACAGAGTTTCAGTTTTGCAAGATGAAAAGGGTTCTGGATACTGGTTGCACAGTAATGTGAATAATACTTAACACTACTAAACTGGGCACGCAAAAATGGTAAATTTTATGTCGTGTACTTTACAATTAAAACAGACAAGCAAGCAAACAGACAAAAGAATACCACCAGGAATGCCTTCTCCAGTGATCATTTACAATGTTTTCTTGATGGGCACAGTATGAAGCATGACTTTCCACATTTTTAGATTTGTGGAAGTAAAAGTCCTTTTGTGGTACATCCCTGCTACTTTTCTGGAAAGCAGGAAACAGGTCTTTTAAAAAAAAAAAAAGTAACATTTTATATCTGCATGTTTTATATGAATCCTCATCCTGGTTTGATCAGCTCAGAGCTCTGACCAAAGCACTTCCCCTCCCTGAGTCCCAACTTCCACATCCGTAAAAGGCAGGATTGGGTGAGATGATCTCTGAGGGCCCTTTCAATTCTCAGAATCCAATTCCTGTTTTTCCAAATGCTAACACTGTCTATGCTGTTAGGTATACTTTATTTATTATTGACATTCATCAGAACATTTTTGCAAAGCCACTAGTCACTTCTGAAATACCTACTCACTGCATTTTTCCTGAGGGATGAGTGGCGAGGGGTAGGATGCTGGGTGAGGCAGGCAGATAGGAAGCAGTAGAGTTAAAGGTGTCCTGGAAGGAGCACTGGACTGGGAGTCTGAGGCTATGAGGGTTAGTCCTGCGCTCTGCCACTTGCTGGCCAGATGAATCAGAAAGGAAGGAAGCGTTTACTGTGGCCTTCTATGCATGAGACACTTTCACACATGTTATCTTATTATTTCACAAATTTTAGTTACTCACATACCATCTTCATAATTGTTTCCATATCCAAGTACCATCTGTAGTATTATACATGTAATATTTTTTCTAAATTCCAAATAAATTCCTTGCTCTTTTTTCAAACTGCCTTGTTCTAAGCAGAAATGTCTATGAAAACATAGATACGGTGCTGGTCACCGTTTTTCTAATATACATTAAAATAAATATATAACCATTAGAAAGAGTGTCCACATGCCAGCTAAAGTCATCCTGAGTGCCACCGGTGGCATATGTGTGCATTTAGGGAGATGCCACATTATTCTACTTTGTATCCATTTATGGCTGCTGGACACCTGAGTCTGTGGAGTTTAGTAACTCATCCAAGTTCAAACCAGCAGACCCAAAGCAATGTGATGCTTCATAGTCCTCTCATCTTTAGAATGAGTATGTTCAATAAAATACATACAGACTATTTCCAAGATTTTTAAATTTCATGGACGCTAATATTTCCAAAATTACTTTGGAGAATGGCATATGGTTAGCAAGTTTTTATTTTGCCAAGTAAGAACTCAAAATAAAAAAGGTTTTCTCATACAAGGTAATATTAAAAAAAAAAAAAAAAAAAAGCATAGGACTTTCTACACCAAACATTTGGGACCAGGGTACTTCTCAGGACAACATAAATCATTTAGGAAGAAAACATTTATGATGCTCTGCTTACGTTTCTACATTTCTCATTCTGGTCAAAACTCTGTCATGGACTAGCCACTGGCTGGGCTCATCTCTGGTGGATGATGCAATGAGAGGCGGCTCTGGAGTCCTGTAGTTCTGAGTTCGATCCTCGTTTTATACAAATTACACGTGCAGCTTTGTGCTACTTTAAGCTGAGCCTTACTTTTTCATCCGTAAACTGAGGCCACTCATTGTTGTGAAGATTAAATGCAGTAAGTGTATAAAATGCCTAGAACAGCCCCTAACCTGTAGTAGGAGCTCATTAAGCAGCACTTAACGACTTTCCTTTTACCACTCATTGTGTCTGACCCGGAGGGCTGCTGTGAGGATGCACTGTGACAACACGTGGGAAAGTGCACTGACAATGTGTTACAGAGCTCTAATTGTTCTTTGAATCTCAGGTTGGAAGTTCCTTCCTCTGGGGAACTTTTCCTGACCCACTCAGTTGGATAAGAAGCCCCTCCCTTGGTACCATGCCACCCTGGGATCTCCATCTGTTCACTGTCACACTGCATTGCTACCGCTAGGCAATTTCTCCCTCACCTCAATAGGCACACAAGAGCTCCGAGAGGGTAAGAGTGGGAAATACATGGATCTTGCTGTTGCTTCTCCACCATCTAGCATGTAGTCACTGCCAAATATAGCACTGGTGCTCTTTTAATTTGTTAAATAGACACATGAATTGATGGGAAGATTGGTGGAGGTTTTCAAACCTGTTATGTTGTACTACTTGTACACTTGATGGTCTTGACCCTTGGCTTATAGCAGCATTTCCCAATGTTTGGTCCTTTAGCAAAGTAAGATGCTCCATGAAAGACTAATTCTTTGGTCAAGTAAATTTATGAAAGTCTATATTCTAAATGCCTCCTCAACCCGGGAGATTCACAACGCAAGTTTATATCTTAAAGGCTTATGCAAAGTCTCGCTATAAAGATACCTAGTTAACTTGAGCGTAGCATTTTCCAAATGAATTCTTTCCAGGAATACCTTCTAATGTATGAAAGAACACCCTTTGGAAAATCCTGGCCTATAGAGAACTTGGGCTCTGAGTAAATTTTTCTCATGGTTTCTGTCAATTCTTTGTCCTGGTTGTCCTTCCCCCAGTTAAACTGCACAGCCGGAAGCAGGAGAGACATGCATATTGGGCTGGACAAAAAGGCAACACAGACAATAGAACCTTTGAGAAAACTAAACATAGGAATGGGCTACCAGGCCAGGAACTGACCAAAAGTATTTCGACAATGAGTAGAATGCCCTCATTTGTATCACACCTCAGAGACTTCATAGTTCTACGCACGTACATCATTGCAACTGCCCTTCTTTCTCTTCCCCCTTCCTCTTTTTCTCCTCCAGCATCAGCATCACCATGGTTAAATACGATGGCACACTGTCTATGCCAGGCATTGCCGTAAGTGTACTTCTTGCAGTAACTGATGAAATGATATTACTTACTATTATATAGATCTTGAAATTGAGTCTCAGAAAGCTACTATTACTACTAGTAATAATAATAACGACAAAATTAATGATAGCCACCTCTCACTTTTGGTGAGCTTATTGTTCAACGCAAAAGAGCTCAGAGAGGCAGATTTGGGGCTCAAATGTTAAGTCTTCTGATGCCAAGTCCAGAGTTTGCTCCACCCATGAAAGATGGGTCTCTCCAACAAGATCATAGCATGCTCCCAGCTGCGGCAGGGGAGAGAGGGTTACGGCACCAGCTCGGCATTCAGATGGTGTGGTTTTTAAAGTGACTCAACATCTGTCATTAATTAGAGTTCCTGTTCCCATGGTGATGGTTTATTATTGCTGGGCTGATAAGATGGCCAATTCAAGAATACTATCTTCCTTCTTTTCCCTCTCACTCTCCAGCATAGATTTTTCTCTTTTTTTCCTCCTCTCACCTAACATCATTGATCTTTTGCAACAAGGTAGGAGGTGGTGTTCCTCAAACAGGGACACCCTGTTGGATCCCTGGTGATAACCTTTGGAATTTTTTCCGTTTTGCTTAATGCAAAGGCTCTGTCAGACCAACATGGATTCATCTCTGACATTTATTAGCTCTCTTACCATAAACAAGTTAATTACCTTCCTTGGGCCTTATTTTTTCATCTGGAATAAGGGGTAAGAAGGCCTAAACAGCAAAAGGTTCTTCTGAGAATCTGATGTACCAAATAGGAAGATGCTAGCACAGAGCTTGGAACGTGGTGGATACTCAAGAAATGGTAGCAGTTGTGATAATTAAAATAATAGCAATAATAATTATTTACAAAGAGATGAGATGAGACAGATTTTGGGTTGGCAGTTGAGGTCGTCTTACTTTCATTCATTCATCAATCATTCAAATTTGTTCTTCCACTGAAACTGTTCTTTGTTCTTTATAGCCCTTAACCCAAGATACACTATATACTTATTTGTATTTAACTGTCTCTTACACTCGACTGTAAATGTGATGAAAATTAGTACAATGGTTATTTCACACATCACTGTACCTGGGGGTGTATTTGTTGAATGATGTACAAATATTTACCAACAGTCAAGGTCAGTCTTTGTGTTAGGCGCTGGAGATATGGAAATAACTAAAGCAAGATTTTTACCCTTGAGGCATTCACATAAGGAATCTGTGAAAACTGACAAAAAATAAAGGAAATGGGGCATTCATCCCTGACTCCAAAAGGTTTTTGGATTTTTTTTGAAATAAATCCAATGACATAAATGGAATTAAATCTTTAGTAATCTCCTAGCACAAAGCACCGATAGGGGGGTGGTATGGCTATCTCAAAGCTCTCAGTGCCAAGAGGGATTCAAACCGGTGGTGTTAAGCCCCCAGAGTAATCGGAAATTCCCTTTGAAACAGACAGTTAAAAAAGAAAGAGAAAGAGAAAGAAAGGGAAGGCCTTTCAGGGGGGGCTAGCTCACTGACCTCCCCCCCAGGACGGTCTGACCCCCTCTGCTGGTGAAGAAAGAGGTCAGATCCTCAGATGGAAAATCAATCTCCAAGAGTGGCTGGATACAATTCCACGACACGCGGTCTATTCCCAGCCAAGGAGGATGGGGCCCAGAGGCTTTAGCTTCCCCAACCCACTGTACCCGATCAGGCCAAGCCGACAAGTCCTCCAGGAGCACACGGCATCCGACAGACGAGCAGGCGCAGGGGTCCAGCCAGGAGCCCTTGAACCCGCCTTCCTCAGTGGCTTGGATCTTCCATTTTGAAGCTATTTTGTTATTGTACAATACTATTAAGTATTCGTGTTCATTACCTTAATATATTCTGGGTTACTGCCTCTGAAGCGATCGAGTCCAGTGCTTCTTATGTTCAGTTGAGACCCTCTAAGGGGTCACACCTTGCCATGGGGAAAGGGAGGGCGTGACACGGTGAGCAGGAGACACGGCTCAGCTTCTAACTGTTTTGTACAGTGTGCTCCCAAATGATCCACTACTTTAAACTGTTTGAAAACCAGGACCTAATTCTTTCAGTGTAAAGATGAGGAATCTGAGGCCCAAAGAGGTAGACCTCGTGTCTCAGGTTATATATTGGGTTGTTCAGTAACGGAACCGACGCTGAGGATGGGGGAGCTCATCTTTGAAAAAGAGAGAGTAACTGAGAAGCACAGGGACCGTCTGGAGTGAGTGCCAGTGTGAACAAGGAAAGCTGTTTTCAGAGACAGAGCTAAGAACTAGGTGGTCCTGGGTCGGATTTTACCTGCTGAGGGCTTTCCGTCCACATCCATCACAGCAGCACCCTTGCTTTAGTGGCTGGCTCCCTGGGTAACCAGTCTGCTCCGCCAGCTCCAGGGAGATGACAAATTCTCTGTCAATTTCACCTCCACTTCGGTACAACACACGTTTACACAGCACCTGCTACTGATTAAGGGTGAGGAATTCTGGGATCCTTCCCTGGAAGCTCACACCCAAGTAGGGTAAGCAGACATGGAAACATCTAAGGGCAGTGCTAGAGATAAGCACAGGTGGAGGTGGGGGAAGTGTAGAGGGAGGCCTGACCATGAGGAAGTGTCCCAAGGCAACTTTACAGATGGGTTTCAATATTCTCCCAGTGAGCAGACTACAGGGTCAGAACATTAACCAAGCGTATCTTACTAGGATGTGACCTTGGGAAGGTACTGAACCTCTCTGTGATTTGGCCTCCTTATCTGCAAACATCTCCTTATCTGCAAAGCACAAGGAATATCAGGACCTCATGGGACTGTTGTGAGGACTAAGTGAGTTAATCCGCAAAGTCACCTACGTGATGACTGGCGAAACTACATGAATACCCTCTGCTATCCTTTTAGGAGCCCCTTGAAGAGAGGGGTCACAGGTCCCCACCACATCACAATATGCTGGACTCACTAAAGCCTGCTGCTTCCCAGTCGTCTAAGCACTTCCTCGAATCTCCACTTTAGGATTGTCTATAAATTTCTCCTCTGTAAACGTCTGTCTATAGTAGTTAGTCAGCTTACTAAGATGAAGACAACTGCTATAATCCAATTATCTAAACCAGTCTGGTTTGTCAGGATCCCTCCTCATCAGAGATGCTGACAGGTGAAACTGACATGGCCAACTTGGTAGGAATTTCAGTCTGATCAACTGCAACACACAGGCTCCTTCGGCCACGGTGTCAGCTGAGGCTGGAGAGAGGGGTGAGGGGGTAGATTTTGAGGTGGGGTGAGGTGGGTTGCTTGCTTCCCATATCTCAGTGGCCTTGTCTCAGAAGGTGCCTTCTTCATCCTGAAATTTTCAAACCTGATATGTTACACTCTATACACAAATGCACTCTAGTGAAATAGGATAACTTTCTAGGGACATTTAAAGAGTGTCCCCTTATATTTCAGGGAGGCTTCAAAACTGTTGGAGATAAATAATAAATCTGCGTCGTTACTCCCAGGCTGAATTAACTTACAGGCTTTTTTCTTAAGCAGGAAGCAGTATTACTATCTAAGAAGCACTTAATGTTGTTGACTTTAAGTAAATGAGACTATTAGCCTGAAACATTTTTTATAAAAAATGATAGAGTCAGGGGATGTTGGGCAAAGGATGCTCCCAAGACTCCTGATCAAACTCCTAATGATTTGTTTATAGTTGACAACCCCCACTCCCTATCAACTGTGGTCCTTATATATCGAGCTTTCTCTTCTGCTACTCCCGAACTGGGATGCTTTCCTAGGAGTTGAGTTGATGTCTTTCTGTCTGTGTTATTCCTTTGCTTTCACTAGCCCTCTATCTGAAAAGCCCACTTCCTGCTGCTTCTCTGCTCATCCTAAATTAACATTTCCACTTCAAGCCCTACTTCTTATACAAAGCCACACTTCTCTTTCCTGCTTGTAGCTGTTACCAGGGAGCAGATTATGTAATGGCACTCTCTGGTTTCAGGTTACTTCATTTTTATTTTTCTAGCCTGTCAGCTCCTTGAAGGTGGGGAACCTGGCCTTGCTTTTCCTCTTTTTCTTTTTTAAAATTGTAAAACATTTGGCCCTCTATTACACTATCCACGACTTTGAGGTCACCCATAGAAACAGCGTGTGCTTGGAGACACAAAAACCTGTATTCAAATTCCAGCTTGAATATTAACAGCCAGTGTGACCTTGGGTAAGTTCTTTTAATTTCTGAGTCTGTTTTCTCATTTGTAAAACTGAAAAAAAGAGACTTTGCACATAAACCTATTGTGAGAGTTAGGTGAGAAAGGCTAAATATTGATTCTGCAAGGAAACATCTACAAGAAGGCCAGAGCAATATGAGTTATGCATGTAGCTTTCTTATAATTTGCTTTGAGATAGGAAGAAAGCTTGGAAAACCCTGAGTAAAAGATATGTCTCAATAAACATAAGCTCTGAGACATACAGACTTAAACTCCTAATGCCATTACTTAATAGCTATGTGACTTTGGGCAAATCGCTTGCCCTCTCTGAGTCTCTATTTCCTCATTTGGGTGATGAGAATAATCACATATGTAATAGAGTGATTCACTTAGAAAGGTCCAGAGTTCTGGTTCAAGAAAGAGGAGTTTCTATTCCTTTTGACTAGACACTACCTGGAACTGTGCCTGGCTCAGACTTGTAATCAAGTTGTGTCTCCTGAGACAGGTGCTAAGCTACCTGTGGCCACTGGCCTCAATGCCTGACTCAGAGTGGGCTTATTCAGAGCTGGGTGTTCACTAAAGTTGCTAACGTCAATTTCTTGTCTTTTGGGTGTCACTTAGTCAAAGTGAACTGCTCTCCATGATAACTGGGCACCCTTTCTCCTGTTGGCCTAGCTCATTCCGACAGGGAGAGAGGAGGGGAAGTGGATTTGCCATAAGGACTGACTTCTCTTAATGCTTAAAAGTGACTGTATCAATCAGAGTCCAGTCGGGAGAAGTCATTCAACAAAAAGAACTGAGCACAAGAAATCGGTTTCATTGATGACACAAGAAACCAAGAAGCCAAACAGATGATATTGAAGGAACTCAGAGATCGGGGACGGCAAAAAGCTGCTACTCCTCTTAGCGATCAAGAGATGATGGGAGGTAGTGGTGTGGCCAGAGCCAGGGGCTGGCCATGTCAGGCTGGAGCTGAAAACCAAAGAAGGGCTGAGTGGTCAGCCCTGGGACCTGAAGGGAAAGGCTGGGAGCTGGAATCACACAGGAGATGCAGTTGCTGCTGCAGTGAAAGAGAGAAATGACCTGACTTCTCCCCGCTTGCTTCCTGCACGTCCATCTTCCATCAGCATCTCCCATTGGCCAAATCTACTCAGTGGCCAGTTTCCAGAGAGCCTGAGAAATGTAATACACAGCAGGGCAGGTGTGAATAAGCTATCTGAGAGCAAACAGGCAAATGAGTGGCCCAGCCATCTCAATAATATACATAAAGCGCTAGAACAACGTGTGATTTACAGTCAGCTAATAATGATAGGTCTCATAAATATTACTCTAATTTTGTATAGCTCACTGAAAGTTTATTCACACCAGTAACTGTGCTCAATGCTCTCTACATATTATCTCACTGAATCTTCACAACAACCTTATGAGGCAGGCACTCTTAACAGTCTCATGTTTACAGTGAGAAAACCAGCTTAGAGAGGTAAGGGGACTGACCTAATGTACCGCTTTAGCATCTGAACTCAGGACTGGAGCCCAGATTTATGTGACATCTGAGTCTGTGCTCTTAACTATGGTCCTATTTATTGCTTATAATATGAATCATACTGCTAACAGTGAAAGGGAGGGTACTAGATAAGCTGAACATGAAACTTCTCATAATTACTGGGAGGATATTTTGAAGACCTACATTTCCAGGACTGAAAGCCTAGAACACTCTGGGAACATTAAATTTGCCCTTAAAAAAAGTAGAGATTAAGAAAAAAAATACATCACTTAATGCAGTTTATAAAAGTCCATGGCTTTCCCTCTTGAAGGCAACGGTGTATTTTTGCTAAGACGATGCCAAGTTCGGTGGCCTCTGAAGGCTTGCTGTTTACTGACATTTGATAGGCTTCGACATCTGTTGCCCTTCTCGATTGATGGGTGCTTCATTTTAGCACTTCCCTGATGCCAGGCTGGTAAAAAGCTTTAGTACTGAGGTCCTCTAAGACACTCCTAGGTCAGTGACACAGCTTTGTTTGTGAAGCTGCCTGAGGGAAGGAATATTCAGGGAAGAGTGGTAAGGCACATGCCATCCATCCACCATGCTGGGTATTCTCAGTTCTACCCCTGGGGCAGGTGACAGCTCCAGAAAGTTATAAGCCCGGGCAATTCTTGACCTCAAGTCAAGTTTCAGTGTCTTGCTCCGGACCTTTAGCAAGGTAGTACAGGATGAATTCTTCTGCTTCTTCTGTAAAGTTCCATGGAATGACTTCTTTGTTTGTTTTTAAAGGAATGGAAATTTTAGAATTTGGTACCTGGGGTCTCTTTTGGAAAACTGGTATACCTCCTTGACTCTGTGGACACTATATGACTTGACATATTTCCAGTTTTGTGTTGGCTGCTGGGAAGCTCAAAGTAATCCCCTTATTTATGGGTCAGAGACCCATAGGCCAAATCTGTCCCACACATCTGCTTGGTCTGACACTCACCAACGCAGGGTTAAAACAATTTGAATTTCAACGTCCTTAGGCAGAGTATACATCCTCCAATCTGGTACAGAATGAAATCATCTTGTTCTCTGCTTGTTTACATGGCCTACCTGGTATGGCCTGCAGGCATATATATATTTGAGGACCCCCTAGTCTAAGTAGTTGGTATATTATCTTCCTACATAGCTTCTAACTTGTGAGTTTTATTTTGCTTAGTTTTATTCTGCTTAGTCATTTATTATAAGCTTCCTCAAATCCTTTATGGAAGAGGAATATGAATGATAAAAAAATAAACAAATTGTTTTCTTCCCTAAGCAAAACTGCCAAGTTCAGTGCAGGCAGCTGCATCCCCACTGCATCCAAGGGCTGATCATTCCTGGTGAGTCACTCTGGCCCGCCCCACCTGCCCCACCTGTTAGAGGGTTACCACTGTCGTAGGCTCAACCCTATCATTCCTTTAAACAGGAGAAAGGATTTCTTCCTCATTAGCAACTGAGGGGCCTGGACATAATCAAGTGGCCTCTGCCCTATTTCTAGCATATAAGATGTAAAGCCAGCTCTAGGTGCCCTCTGAGACACTGGGCAGCAGGGGATATGCAGGGAGTGGGCCTAGAGCCAGACCAGCTAAATTGCAGCCCTCCTCCCCCCACTAGCCATCCATGTGACCTCGGGTCAGCTTATGAGTTTTTTTTTTTTAGCTTATCAGTCTTGATGCCTCAAATTCCTGCTTTATAAAGTGGGACAATGCTACCACCTACTTTACTGGTTTTGGGGTAAGGATCAAATTAATACAGGAAATATTAATAATAGTACTTTTCTGCATGCCAGGCATTGTGCTAACTGTGCTTTCATGCATAGAATATTTGCAGTAACTCAGTGGGGTCGGTTAATACGGAACTGAGGATCAGAGAAACTAAGCACCTTGCCCAGCCAGGCTGGTTCACATAGCTAGCAAGCCAAGGAGATGCCATCACCTTGAGTGTAGCAAGGTGACTTAGTGGGCTACTTTCTTTGGCCTCATTTGATTTCCTCTTATCCCGTCCACAACAGGTTCAGCTCATTTACCCTATTCCACCCCCAAGACTTGGCAGGCAGTTGCCATAACACGACTGAGCTCCAGCAGTTATTACTAATATTTATTGTGTTGAGTTGAAATGGAGAGAGATTTGTGTAGGACTGAGGCACATGCTCCCTCCTCTGCTTTCAGAGAAGGTATTCTACTGCAAAGATTAAGAGCCAGCCTGGTTCACATGCCTCTCCACAGAGTTCCAGCTCTATCACCAACTAATCCTATATGGCCCGGTTCAAATGCTGCCTTCTCAGAAGCACCGTTCTATTTCTAGCCCTAAGACAATGGAAGACACTCCTTCCTTGGTGCTCTATTATCCACTGTATAGCAACTGTAGTTAAACAAATAAGAGCCAACATTAAATAGACAGTATTCTACTCTACATGTACTAACGTGTTGACCTCTTACAACACGAGTTGTGAGATAATATACCTATGATGCAGATA
Organism: Delphinapterus leucas; assembly: GCF_059928025.1. Classification (NCBI taxonomy): domain Eukaryota; kingdom Metazoa; phylum Chordata; class Mammalia; order Artiodactyla; family Monodontidae; genus Delphinapterus; species Delphinapterus leucas. Next base: position 140,006,818 of record NC_143129.1, read on the forward strand.
TTACTGTTATGTTTTACTAATGAGAGCTCTGAGGCACAGAGAAATTAAGTAACTCACTTAAGGTAAGTGGCAGAGCCATGATTTGAGCCCAAGCCAAGGCGCTGTGTCTTTGTCATTACATTTAGTGTTGACTTTTTCATAACTGTATCTGTCTGTGTCCACCTCCTCCCCACCAGGCTGGAACTCCATGGGCCCCAAGATGTGTTTAAATCTTCTTTGTCCTGCTACCATCTAGGACTGTCCCTGCCACGTGGCAGCCTCTTGCTGATGAGCCTTGGCTCAATGTATTAAATAGGGAGCCTCATCACCTAGTTGAATCAAGGCCAAGACACATGCCTTTTCCAGATGTAGCCCACTGTCATCTGTCAGCCCAGCTGTCACAGCCCACCCTATCTCCAGCTGCAGAGGAGAGCAGAAAATGCATCCTGAAATCACAGGAAGGACCCAAGTAAAAGGTGCATCGATGGGGGCAAAAACCAGCCAGCACAGTGATTAATTTGGCCTCCCCTTCAATATTATGTTTACACAAGTTGATTATATAGCACTTAATTACTAATTTGCCCTGCTTAAACCAAGAGTGTTTTTAATTTTTAATGAGATAAGGGAAGAAGATGCCTTTACTTAGTAAGGAGCAGCTATTTTATTTCCTTCTCTTGTTTTGCCCAGCCAATTAATAACATTTCTAAGGAAATGTATCCCTGTCATGAATTCTTTCTCCCCATCTTCTTCCTGACCTCCCAGATTTAAAAAGAGATAGAAACAGACAAGAGCCACTTAGAAACAAACTGACTTCACCTTCTGATCTGGCTGGCTAGGCTGGGAAAGGCCTTGTAAAGCAAAGTAACATGGGACCCATAAATGGTGCTGTCTGGCTTTGTGGGAGTCGGGGTGTGTCTATTCCCAGAAAGCATGACTTGGTTGTTGTTACCAAAAGCAGAGAATACAGCCATAGGTCTCCAAACAAGGCAATCCCCCTAGAACCCTGCACTGTTTCCTGGGTATTAATGTCAGATAATTTTAAGCATGGCCCTAGGGCAGCCTATACAAAAAACACAGGTTTTGGAGTCAGCTCTGGATTTGATCGCCAGCTCTGCTACTTGTTAGATGATGGATCTGTTATTTAAACTTTCTGAGCCTCAGTTTCCTATCTGTAATGGTGAGGTGAATAACCTACCTTGCAAGAATCAAATGGCATCTCAAGTACCTTAGCACAGTGCCCAGCTCAGAAGAGGCACAGTTTTCTTGTCTTTGGCAGAAGGGAAGGCAGAAAAAGGAAAGCAGGGATAAGCGGGTCCCTTTTGAGCACCCTAGCCTGTCATCTGCAGAGCTGACAGATCTGATCAGTGTTACTCAAAGGGCCGGTCCATAATGACATAAGGAGTTTCCTCCAGAACGTAAACAAACACCCTGATTCTCTCACTGAGAACATCTTGCTACGAACAAAATGTTGTAATTGATTTACATTCTGATGCAAGTCCCTTATCTCATTGCCAATCTGTAACAAACCATTCACAGCTTGGCCTCTGGTCGCAGACAGACCTGCACAGCCCAGTCTGGATGACTACGGAGGACAGCTGCATTTGCTCCTAAAGACCCCCTCCCACCCTTCTCTGGGCTGTGCCAGGCTCACTTGTACGGACTATATCAATGAGCTCTCTTGCCCTATGACTTTGACTCCAGCCAATGGGGAGCCCGACAGTAAGTCAGAGAGCGGGAGGAAGATGGGGTCAATAACCCAGCTCTTCACTTCCAGGGTCACTGGCAAGCCAGCTGAATCGGTCGCCTCCACACAGCCCTCTGTTCTGGGGTTCAGGGGTCCCAGTAACTGTGCTCTCCCTTCCCCTCTTAAGGTCCAGCTGTTACAAACCCCAGTATACTATATCCTCCCTTGTGATTTCTCCAGGGCCGGTCCCCAGTCTGTAAATAGTCCCTCTACTAAACTCTCTAAAACTATCCTAATTTGAAGGTAACCTCTGTGGGGACCTTGACTAACACAGGGACATTTTAATGCACATTCAAATTCTAGTTGTCTACGAAAACAGACTCACAGACACAGAGAACAGACTTGTGGTTGCCAAGGGGGAGGGGGAGTGGGGGAGGGATGGATTGGGAGTTTGGGATTAGCAGACGCAAACTAGTATAGGATGGATAAACAACAAGGTCCTACTGCAAAGCACAGGAAACTGTACTCAGTACCCTGTGATAGACCATAATGGAAAACGAAAAGGAATATGTGTGTGTGTGTGTGTGTGTACATACACACACATATATGTAACTGAATCACTTTGCTGCACAGCAGAATTAACACAACATTGTAAAGCAACTATACCTCCATAAAATAAATTCAAAAAATTCTAGTTGTCTATTACTGGCACTAGTTTTTTAAAATAATGGCCATCACACTCAGTCCTAGAGGAGTCCACTTCCATGTGTGACCAAGCTGAACAGTCCTCAGCTTTGAAATCCTAGGCTAGGCCTCGGATTCTGGCTCCATCCCTTTCTAGCCATGGGCTCTGGTAAGTCACTTAAACCCTCCTACCCTGTTTCTTCGTTTGTAAAATTATGGTGATAATCGTATAGGAAATCTCCTTATGTATAACTTTTAACATGGTACTAAATTTTTAAATGTTCAAATTTCTTTGATATGCATGTAATGAGAGATATGCCATCCAAGTTTCTACACATGTGGTAGCTTATGGTTCATTGCAGCGTATCAGATACCTCCAATAAGCAACTGTAATAATGGTATTTCTTCTTTTGCATACTTCTTGATCATTTGCCTCAATGATGGAACCAAAAGTCTTTCACATACTTCAGTAAGACCTCTAAACATTCCATGACTCTGAATCAAACTTTGTTCAGTGGTATGTGGTATGTATGTGTATATGACTGTGTGTGTGTGTAATCATTTTTCAGAACTTTTTCCCAATTACAGACAATTCCTGATTTAACTAAAGGTCTTGTCTTCCCTCATCTCTTATTTGGTTCCATACCCTAATTTACTGTGTTGAATATCAAAGTTATACAGCATGGATAATCTATTCATGACATCCTAGAGTAAAGGGAGAAAAAAAAAGTCCTACCTATTCATTTCTGATTTATTCCAACAAAGACATTTATTATAAAAAGGAAAAGTATAAATGATCATTAGAATGAGGAATTAAGTACTTACAGACATTCATTTCTACTAAATAATCTAACGTATTTTTTCAGATTTGCACCAGTATAAAATGTTGTCTTGAACAAAATGAAGTCAAACAGGTAGGTAAACTCAGGGCTTCCCTGGTGGCACAGTGGTTGAGAGTCCGCCTGCCGATGCAGGGGATGCGGGTTCATGCCCTGGTCCGGGAGGATCCCACATGCCGCGGAGCGGCTGGGCCCGTGAGCCATGGCCGCTGAGCCTGCGCGTCCGGAGCCTGTGCTCCGCAACGGGAGAGGCCACAACAGTGAGAGGCCCGCGTACCGCAAAAAAAAAAAAAAAAGGTAGGTAAACTTTATTTTAGAAATACAGTTTTGAAACCCTTCTAAGTTTCTAAAGTACTCAGTAGATGTTTGGCCACTGTTTTCTTTTATAAAAGCCCAAATCTTAAGTTCCTGAGTAAAAACTGCAAGGGGAGGGAGATATTTGGAAAAAATATTTGTTAGCCTAAATCTCTGTGTTAATAACAATACTATAAAAAGTGTCATTTAATTAAAGTTCTTAATTAAAGTGCTTTTTAATATACATCTGTATAAAAAGTAAATGGACAGATTATGATTAAATACAAATAAATAAAACAAAACACTACTGGGAGTAGGGTATGAAGCCTTCTCCAGGCAAAGAAATTAGAAAATTTCCAAACCAAAGAGGGTACATTTCTTCTTTTTATTTCTATGTCCCATACTCAACCAAGCAGTGAGGCTAAACATGTGCGCTGATATGTTCTATAAACCATACTACCCTGTAGAAGCGCAGCTAAAGTGCTATACTGGAATCTACACTTTTTCCGAGCAACAGGTATATATTTACTGGAATATAAAGAACATGGTTTGATGGAACAAAAAGAGCATGGACTTTGTGTCAAGCAAAGTTATATGACCTCTCCATGCTTCACTGTCCTCATCTGTACAGTGGGGACTGTTAACATCCACTGGTTGATGCAAGGATTCTATGAATGACAAAGGATGGAAAGTAACAGGCCCTGTTCTAGGATCACCCTGTAAGGAACAGGAGAGTCCATTGTCATATATCTTACAAACTGAAATAATTTCCTAAAAATAGAATACTAATTTTGCGCTAATTTTTGACTTTTATATCCATGGTGCCATTCTGCCAATTGGATTGGAACAAGGAGATGTATAATTAATCAGAACCTGAATTTGTTGTTGGTTTTTTTTTTTTTTTTTTTTTGAGTGGGAGCAATTCTCAAAAAGATAAGAATGTACTGTTAACCAGGTATGGCAGTAAGTATAAAGAATGTTAGGACCAGCATCACATTCTTAATTTAACCCTTCTTTAAATTATTAATTACCATTTCAGGTTTTCTGTTGATTTTCTATGAGGCACTCACATATGGGACAGGATACAGAAAATCCAATCAGAAACCTGAATCCATTTAGTTAGAAACCAGAACCTCATATCTCATGAAACACATGCTTAAGCAGCAAAGGGCAAAAGGTTGCTAAAAAAAACTGATAGTATCAGGACCATATGTGAAATAAATAGGATTTTAAGAGACCTGGGAATGAAAGCCAAATGAAACTAAAATTCACAGCAAAAGATACCTTATACACAAGGAATGTGAGCCCTGAATTTTCACACACTATTGGTGGGAGTATAAAGTGCTAACATGTATCAAAATCCTAAAAGTTAGGCAAACTTTTTGACCAAATAACTATACCTCCATCATTTAGTTTGTGTAAATAATTTAGGGTATGGGCAAAAATTTAGATACAGAGACGTTAGTTGCAGCATTCTTTAAAACAACGGAGACAACCTGAGTATTCAAAACTAGAGGACTGGGGATATAAGTCATGGTACATAGCAGGGGTCCCCAACCCCCGGGGCCTTGGACCACTACTGGTCCGCAGCCTGTCAGGAACCGGGCCGCAGAACAGGAGGTGAGCGGCGGGCAAGGGATCGAAGCGTCATCTGCGGCTCTCCATCGCTGGAATTACGGCCTGAACCATTCCCCACCCACCCCCATCTGTGGAAAAATTTTCTTCCACGAAAGCGGTCCTTGGTGCCAAAAAGGTTGGGGACCGCTGGTCTACTATGGGGCAGAAAATTGTACAGCCTACAAATATGATAAATAAAGATGTTTACTATGTATTTTTGGGTGGGGGAAAAAAGGCTATAAAACAATATGCATTGTATGAACACAGTTTTGTAATTTAGAAAAGTATAAAATAATTTAAAAGTACGTACAAAAAGATTACAAAGATAGAAGCCAGAATCTAATATAGTGGTTGTTTTAGGGTAGTAATATCAGTGTTTTCATATTTTTCTTTCAGCTTAACTGAATTTTCTTATTTTTTCCCAATGAACATGAATTAGTAGTTGTATTCCAGAAAAAGGAAAGAAACCCAGCAAATTAAGACTGAATGTGCCAAGAAACGGCATGGTTTCATATTTCTGAACATCTATTATATATCAGTCTTTCCAAACCTCCAGAAAGCAAGATCATGGTAATCAACTTTACTTCGCAAAATGTAAAACTGGTATTTATGGTGACAGGAAGCCAAACAGGACTAAAAAACACAGAAAGTTAACTCTCACAAAATAAAACAATATGGAGACGTATTGTATAGCATAAAAAAAAACAGGCTTTGAAGCACATAATAGGTGATGAATATAAACTGGCTCTAAGTGAAGGAAATGTCATGAAAAAGAACAGAAGGAGAGGCTTCAGCTAAGCAGTGAGGATGTTTGCAAGGACTGACCTTGAGGGTAGACCACTGCGGTCAGCGTGGGTAGTTTATCCTGTGGGCACACATTACAGAAAGGGTGAGTAATCACCGCTCTCCACTGGCCACTTAGATGCATTGGTCTGCGAGACACAGGAGTCTGTCTGGAACGTGACAGGGAAAGTTGATGGTGGGAACGCACGGAGTCAATGGTTTACAGAGGCGGCAACCCTCACACCGTGGGAGGAAAAAAGGTTTTGATTAATTGGCTGATTCCAAGGGCTTATTTTCTTTACCCTGGTACTACCATTAAAATGATGGCTGAATTCATTTTGATCTCTTGTCACTGTCTCCTTCTGCTGATTCTTGCTTCAGAGGCTTCCTCTACTGTTTTTGGGGGGAAGGGTGGGTGTCAAGACAAATATCAATAGCACAGTTAGAATTAAAGCTTATTTTATATAAATAGTCTTGGGGGGAAAAAGCTTTCTTTTAAGATAAGACATCACAGGAAGCTAATGACATCTGCAGAGGGGCTGAAGGAAGCAGAAAGTGGAAAGCCATTTTGTATTTCTGCCTCTTTGCCATTGGATTGAGTTTTCTCTCATGGCATCTTGAAACCGCTTTCTTGCTTTATGTGTCCTTTGCATTTCTTAGAACCTCTCTATTGTCTGTGCTTAGGAAGTGTAATCATGTTGATAGTTCATAAAGTGATTTTTTTCCCAGTGTGTTAATTTCCCACTGCCTGGGAGCCTAGAGAATCGTTATGGGATGCTCCCAACTTCTAATGATAATTATTTGCTTTCCAGGATATTCAGAATTTGAGAGGATCACTTTGGAGCACACTGATGGCCAGAGGAGCGATGGGTGACATTCTAGGGATGGAGGAGTGGTCAGGTGGAAAGGCCACAGATGCCAAGACCGCCTGGATAACTCTAAGGAGGGAGGAAGACTTCCTTCCTTGCATCCCCTCCCACTTACTCAATAGCTGAACTTTTACCATGAAAATGGCATCTCTGTGATTTGATCCCATTTTATTAAGCTGCAGATACAAAGACAACTGTGACATGATACTTGTCACACTGTCTAGTGGAAGAATAGTTTTGAAAACTACTAAAAGGAGAAATGGTGATTTCTGGAGAGGGACAATTCTTTAAGGTATTATTAGTCATTCTACTCTTTAATGCAGATGGATGGCTATAGCTACACTTTGTGAGATCCTAATTTGGAAAGGGAATAGGAGCAGGAAGCCTTTAGTTGTCTAAAGGAAGGGAGGGTAGGAAAGGGCAGAGGAAGAGAGGGAGAGAGAGACTCTGAGGATGAGAATATGAATGGATAAATGAACAAGAGGTGGAAGCAGGAACTGTCAGCAGGCTTCAAAATTTGGAATAGCAATGGACCTTGTACTTGACCAATCTCTCCCATTAATACCTCCATCAGAAAATTCCATCCACTATCCCTCTCCCTCCAGCTGATAAACTTTCCCCAGAATTCAAATATATAGAAGTTTGCAATAGCTGTAAGTAAAATCCACAATTCTAAGTCCTTCTGATCTGTTGGTACTGCCAAAGGAAGGTATAGCGCTCTACCCCTAGCTGAAGTCATCCATTCATGGGCCTAAGACATTGGGAAACCCTGTCTCCCTGGGCACGTAGGACTCTTCCCTAGGTCTGCAGCCTGGTTTTCTGGAGTCTTCTTAGCCTTTCCTTCATCTGAAGGAGATGACTCCGGCTGAGTCTACCAAAGTCTGCCCAACCAGATAAGAAGTGAAATCCTTTATCCAACGACCAGATGTGTGGTCTATGAGAAGACAAAACATCTGGCCTGCTGGAATCACTGAGTTGCTGGCAAGCTCTGCTCAGCTTTCTTACAGGAAGGAGTGGCAGGCACCCTGAAGATCAAGCTAGGATCTTTGAAGTTCAAAGAAAAAACTGTGTTGAAGTTCAGATTGAAAAATATGAATCACAGGGAGGAAGTAATTCTTTTTCACCTCAACTTGCCAGAATCCTGAGCTGGTCTCCAGGCCTGGGGCACATAGGTTGGCACCTCTTCTTTAGAGAGGGGTGAATGAAGCCAAGTTGACATGCATTTACATTTCCAAACATAATCATTATTACAATGTTGACAATTATACCTGGGCTTCACGGAGGTCACTGAATCTTTCAAAGGCTCTATCTCAGCAGTTCCACAGGAATGGCAATTCTTATTTAAACATTTTTCAGAAAGGAAATAAAACAAACAAATGAAACGAGCACCTGGAGAGGCCAAGTGACATTGTTTGAGGATGTACAACAACCATGCACAGAGGTTATGACCACATGGATTCCCTCAGGCATGTGATGACAGGTAAGATTCAGGTCTCTGGCACCTGGGGGCTTTCTTTACCAGATTACAGTGTCTCCTAAAAATAGTCAGGAGAGGCACATAATTCCTTGGGTTGAATAGGAGACATGAACTTGTCTTTAAGATTTTGTGGGCCTTGCAGTTGCTACTCAAGTCAACAATTCCAATTTTTGATCTACCATATCTTAGATCCTGTTCCAGAATATTAAGGGAAAATATTATGTAGTGAAGAAGATGTCAGTGTGGGATGAAGCTCAGTTTCCACTTAGGAGAAGAAGTGAGTGGAAACTTCTCAGAGCTAGAAACTCCAGATTTGACTAAGATGTCAATGAGGTGCCACAAGGCATGGTATGAAGTATGTGATAAAGCAGCCAGATCTTGTCACACTACTCTTGTTTCAGTGGCAGACTGTCTCCTGATTTGTGACCAATGACATTTCTTTTCAGAAAATTCACCTTTGAACATTTAAGAAGCCAAATTTTTTTTTCAAGAAAAAAAAATTAGACTAAAGTAGAAAAAGAATGAAAATCAACAAGGATATAATCCAGAGAGACCTTGATTTCAATTCTGCTTCTGCCCCTTATTAACTGTAGCCTTGGGCAAACTTCTTAAAAACTCTCTGAGCCTGGGTTTCCTCATATATAACACAGGAATAAAAAGCCTTATTCCCTCAGGCAGGGAGACTGTCAAGATTCAACGAGGTGTCTTCATCTGCTTGGGCTGCCATAACAAAATATCACAGATTGGATGTTTAAACAATAAAAATTCATTTTCTCAGAGTTCTGGAGGCACTAAGATCAAGGTGCCAGCATGGCTGAGCTCTGGTGAGGGCTCCCTTCCTGGCTTGCAGATGGCCACCTTTTTGCCGTGTCCTCACATGGCAGAGAAAAAGCAAGCTCTGGTGTCTCATCGCATCAGGGCACTAATCTCAACATAAAGGTCCCACCCTCATTTCCTCGTCTAATCAAAGTCACCTCCCAAAGGCCACATCTCCAAATACCATCACACTGTGGGGTTAGGGATTCAAATTTGAATTTTGAGGGGACAGAAACTTCCAGTCCATAATATGCATTAACCTATGCAGGGCCTTAGTAAACATCTCTACTGTTTTGTTTTGGCAATTATGCCTTGTCCCAGGAAGTGCAAGGCACCTAGTTATGAGAACATCTTCATAAATCAACACATTAAAATAATAACTGACAAGTCACTAACATTTCAACAATAAATAAACATCTCCATGTGATGTTTCTGAGACAGCACCAGAAAATCCAGAAAAAAGTTGAAAACTCAACTCTACCATCTTTGTTTAAAAACTCCAGTTAAGATCCACAAGCATTCATGAGTGGGTTCAATTCTTTGGAAGGGATATTTCACAAGCATCAATTTGAGAGGCTTGGCAGGGTGTCGTGCACCACACTTCCCAAAATGTGGCACAAAGAGCACAGATATTGGTATCAGACTCTTGCATGTGACCATTTCCAACAGTGTACACTTGAGTTCCATAATCTTTCTGGATCTCTGTTGCCTGTGTGGGTTGTGAGAGGTAGCAGGAAGGTTATATGAAAAGCACCTAGCATAGTTCTTGGTACATAAGAGGATCACAATAAATAAAGCTCTCATTACTGGGCTACTGGTGGAAAACCTGGCTTGTAGTCCTGACTTTGAGACCGTGGGCAAGTCACTTAAGCTCTCTGGTGACTCAGCTGAACAAATATTTCTTCAACTTTCAGTTACAACTTGGGAGCCAGACTTCTTGGTTCTGGCATTTACTAGCTGCTTCAACGTAAGCCAAGTTATTTAACTTCTTTTTGCCTCAGGTTCTTCAACTATAAAATGGGAATTATAGAGCTGTTGCGGGACTGAACGTACATTCCCGGTCCAGAGAAAGAACTCATAATGTGCTCCTGATTATTATTACAGATAAAGAAATGGAGTGGAAGCAGAACGGTCAGGTTACAGAACTAGTTGGAAGTCAAGTGAGGGTTGCCTTCAGAGCTTGTGCCTTCAGCCTTAAACTATACTGCTTCTCTACCTTTTTGTAAACCTATTGTTAATCCTATTATTTTACCACTCAAAGTCTCTCCATAAAACCCACATGTGAAATGTCTTTTTCAATTCAGTGTAGGAAAAGCTTTGTCTCCTAAAGAAACTAGTATGCTTCCTCTTTTTGAAAATAAGAATTATGTAACTTATCATGTGTTCTTTTTTGTCTCGGCTGCCAGGAAGCTCAGAGTCAAACTGTCTGCTCCATCATTGCCATCGAGTTGTTTCCTTCTTCCTATAACTTTGTTCCTTATTTTTTCTTCTAACTCCCTTTTACTAACATTTTCATTTGTGCACCTTGCTGAAAGAGACCTCAGAGGTATTTGAAAAGTGGTGGATGGAGATGAAAGAAGCAAATACAAATCAGAAATTCACATGAAAAATTTGTTTTGTACCTTACCTGCTTCACTTGCTAAAAGAAAAATGGTCAAGGGGAAATTCAAATGAAATAATATAAGAGCTATTTTAAAGGAGAAAAAAAGAAAACCAACAGAAAGACAGAACAACCGACAGTAATGGAGGCCAAGTCAAATGAAAACTGCAAAAAATATGTGAGGCTAGAAGTGTTTGTGCTTTCCCTGGCTGGAACCTATCATTTCTTAATTATATCCTGTGTGTGCTTTGCAAGACATGAGCTGCTGTCAAGAGGAAGGACAGCCCCAGACAGGGGAGGGGCCACGGCCCACCCCTTGGTCCTCACGTACCTGTACAGAAGCGAAATCCCCCGAGGCACAGGCCCCCAGAATAGCAGCACCCACGAGAACAGACTCCACCTCTTGCGACAGGACCACAGGCATGCCTGTGCAGGACAAGGCCACACCTTGGTTAGGGAGTAGTAGGGCCAGGGGCCACGCGGGGAGCCGGCCAGCAGCTCCAGCAGCACAAACACCTGATGTAGAGGCAGCAGGGGTGCTCCCCCCCTCCCCCTTGCAGTTCCCTGTTCTTTGGGATTACCTGGTTCTAAAGGATTTCACTGCCTCTGCCTGCTGCTGCAGTAGCCAAGGGTCCCCTGGAAGCCAGCACCATATATCTATATCTATATCTGTATCTATATCTATATTTATCTATCTATCTATCTATTTATCAATCATCTATCTATCTATATGTATCTGAACTCAGCAGAGCTTTCTGCCCAGGTTTTCCAGGCTTCTGCTAGCTGCTACCTGCCATTTCAAGTAGTTAAACAAACATTTACAAAGTGTTCTGCGGGGCCAGTGATACAGAGATGAATAAGACTGTCCTGCTATTCAGGTCTCAAAGGGGAGATGGATGAGAGAGAGATAAAGGCCACACAGGGGGTTGGATCTCCAACTGAGATGCACTAAGGAAAGGGAAGTAGTGAGAGAGGGTGTGATGAATCCTTCCTTCAGGGGCCTCAGAGTACAAGCCAAAGCCCTTACCAAGGCTGACAAGGCCCTCCAGGATCGGTGCCACTTCTCCCACCCTGATTGGCTTCCCCTCTCCTCTGGGCCACACTGCCCGGCCTCCTTGCCCTTTCTTGAATCTGCTTCAGGGCCCTTGCTTGTGCTGTTCCTTCTGTCTGGGTCACTTGCTTCCAGATGTTCCCATGGCAACTCCCTCCTGCAAGTCTGTGCAAACATCCCTCCCCACTGCAGCTTTCCTGACCATCTGAAGTGAAATGACAACTTACCCACAACATCCCTTACCCGCCTCATGACTTCCTCATTGCCTTCCAACACCGTGTTATTACTTCTCTTGTTCACTGTCTGTCTTGCCTGCTAGAACATACGCTCCATGAGGGCAGGGACTTTTTGTCCACTGCTGAATCCCTGGAACTGAGAGCGGCGTCTAGCACACTGTAACTGCTTACATGATGAATGAATGAATTTTCGAGATGGGGAAGGGGGTCAGAGCAGGGGAGCTCAGGATTAAACAAGCATTTGAAGGATGAGTAGGGGTCCACCAGGCAGGGAGGAACACTCCACATGACAACTCCCAGAGGCTGAAGGTTCACAGTGGACTTAAGGTGAATAGGAATAATTTAGAATTCTTAGTATTTTATATGTGTGTGTATATGAAATGAAAAGTACATAAAATATAAATATATTTGCTAATCAGGAGATGGCACCAAACTCCACAGAGGTAAGCTCTGTGGCCAGACCTGTGTGTGAGATCTTCCTCTACTCAAGACATTATTTTTCCAAAGACTGGATTTCTCTTCCTATCTTTGCTGGCAAGAGTTCCCTGACACATCCTCCTCTGTGCTCCCACCATCTCCTAACTCACTGTCCTACTCCAGGGCTGGGGCAGCTGCCCCAGCCATCCCAGACAAAGGGAGTAGGGGGAAGAATTCCCACACATATCCCAGTGGACTTAGGAATACCAGCCCCATACTGCAGGGCCAGCACTGGAGACTTTGCTGACAAGTATCAGGTGGGGTGGGGTCTCTGGGAAAAGCTCAGACCTGGTTCCACTCGCCCTGTGTCCTTCAGCAAGTCACTTAAACCCTTTAGCCTCAGTTTCTCCCTGTGTAAAATGGGGATGATAACAGGTTTGCTGTGAGGATCCATGAAAAAGGGCACATATGGGGCTTAACACATTTCCTGGCCTATGATAAGCCCCTGAGAGTGGTGGCCTCTATTGTTAGGATGAATCTCAGTGAGGGGTGAAGCCCTCCTCCATGCACTCCATCTGGGTTGGAAAGTGGACCACAGGGAAAGGATGGGGCAGGTTGCCCATCAACCATCCAGAGGGGCAGGAAAGACACCAGGCCACGCAGAAGGGCTGTGTTGGTTGCATCAGGAGAGAGCACCGCAAGCCTTTGCAGAGTCTGGGGATCATGGGGACGGGGGTGTGACCATGACTATCCCATGGCCCTGGGACTTTTTAGAAGACAGCACTCCACATGCTGTTTGCCTCCTAGCCCTCCTTACCCTGTCAAAGCTTCACTGCTCTGAGCAGGGAGGAACTACTCACAGGCCCCTCTCCTTGGGAACAGGAAACCAGAGGAGCCGGGTGGATCCCCCATCAGCTCTCCAGTTGCAGCCCAAAGTGCTCTGGAGCCAAGCTGCCAGGGTTTGAATTCTGGCTTCCTCCCTGCCTTAGCTGTGTGATCCTAGGCAAGTTACTTAACTCCTCTGTGCCTGTTTTCCCAGATGCAAAATGAGGTTAAACTTCCATTGATCTCACAGAGTTGCTGTGAGGGTTAAAAGTGCTTAGAGGAGGCACTAAATTGGCATTAGCTATTATGATTCTTAATGTTTACCGTATCTCAGTTATTCCCACCCTCTTCTCACCTCGGCCCCAACACCTGTTCTGGGTCCTGGGACACTGCCGTGTGGACCAAGTCTGTAGCCCCCTTGTCCTCCGGCCACATCCTGGACTGAGCTCGTCTCCAGCCACGAGGCCCCTCTTCACATAGCCCCTCAGTCTCAGGTGGGTCACCTCCTGCCCCAGCCCCTGCAAGCCTAGGGGTGGTCAGACTGCAGGCAGCCCCATGGTACCGCCTGGTGACCGGGGTTTCCCTCAACCCTGCCCACACCTCTGTAAATAGACCCTTTATTCGACTGTTCTCCAGTTAATCCAATCTGAGTGTGTCATCTGTTCTCTGCCTGGATCTGACTCACGCTGCCACCAACGTCCTCTGGGTACTCCGTCCTCGCTGGACACTGGTCAGAGCACGAGAGCACTTTTCTGTTTGTAATGGCCCTCTTGGCAGGCCATTATTGTTCTTCTTTGCATGCTCGTGCCAAGCTCAGCATGTGTACTCAGAGAATGAATACATGAAGGAGTAAATGAGTGAAATAATGAATAAGGCGGGAAGAGGGAAACCCCTACGGAAACTGCCAGAATTCTACAAAACAAAATTTAGGAGGAACATTTAGTCCCAAGTCAGTGAGGGAAACCTACAATTACTTAGTACACACCAAGTATTTCTTGAAACCACAGTTAACTATATGCCCAGGGTACAACGAGATTCTTCCTCCTCACGTAGAGGACATTTCCCAAGTTGGCAAAACCCTACTCTCCCTGCTTGCCCAGAGCAGGAGCAGACTGTTCCCCAAATGGCAAAGATTTGCTTAAAAAATATTTAGCTTCTTTTTTTCTGAAATGCACCACCTTTCTGGCGTGGGGCTGCCTTCAGGGAAGAAGTGAGCTAACATTTATTGAACACCTATTTTAAGTGAAGCACAGAGATTGGTGCTCACAAACTTGTGAGTATTTATTCCTCAGCATGATCTATATGAGGGAAATAATATTATCCCTACCTTTCAGAAGAGGGAAATGAGGCTCAGAGAGGTAAAGCAACTTGCCCAAAGTCACAGAGCTGGTCCCTTGCTCTTTCCATTACTCCACACTATCTCCAAAGCATCTCCCAAATTCCACCGTGTTTTCCACATGTTATTCCTGAGAATCATGTACCAGGTCTATGGTTCTTTCTACAGCTTTCTTTGCAGGAAAACTAGAGCAATTACAACGTTTAAAGGCACCAAACACTCTACCTATACACCCCCGGCTTGTGTGCCCATCTTTTGCAGAAACAAATGCAAATATGTTCTTTTCTCAGAATGCTGGGTGAAGGAGAGGAAGAAGGCAGCTTTGCCTGGAATGTGAACTATTTTATCTGACGCATTAATGAGTTTAGCAGAACCCAAAGCATTTAAAGGCAGATGCACTTTGCCATCACTTGTCAATCACCGGCTTCCCAAGGCAGAGGAGTTTCAGGCCAAAGAAAAGGCCCCTTTGTCCGGAACTGTAACTGGTCCATAGTCAGAGACAAAGGGTCCAGTTTCAATTGGAATCCAAATAACGATTAACAGCCTTTTCATTCATGAGCCTGAAGGAGAACAGTTTCCAAAGCAGAACTTTCTCTGAAGCCACTGCACCCCTGCTTCTGAGTCAGCTCAGGGGCGTGAGGCCTGGAAGAGAACTCACTTTCATAAAGGCTGGAGCAGCGGTGCAGAGTCAGGACCTGGGTCACACAGGCTACCCTGCTCTTGGGGGCCCTGTTTCCCATTCCCTTGGGTGATGTGTTAGCCAAGGTTGATTTTATCTCCCCTCCTGAATCCAGGTAGGAAGTTTTGGTGGCTTTTTGGAGGCTGGAAATTAAAAAGTCACTCACAGATCAGATTTTAAGTCTGAACCGTGCTTGAACAAGCTAGCTGACTTTGAGATAAAATGTAGTCATGGCTTTTCTCCTAGGGAAAATCTAAGGTAATCTGGGCTCCTTTTTACGTCTTTCTTCTTTCTGCCTCAGAATGGCCTACTTCCATAGGTTTTGGACACTTTAGGAAAGGAGGAGTCATCATCAAATGGTTACAAACCGGGCAGAAAAGTTAAGAAGCCTGGGTCAGAGCATAGTGTAGGGGATGCTGGGCCTGGACACACCTGGTACAATCGTGGTCCTGCCCCTACTGGGTGTCTGACGTTGGACAGTTAATTTAACTCACCTTCCTGACTGACCCTGTTTCCTTGTCTGTAAGATGGGGACACCAATTTCTACCTTTTGGTGGTGTGTGTGGACTACATGTAAATAGGGTGATTCATATCAACACAGAGTGGGAGCGTGGTTAATGGTAGTCATTTCTATACTTATTTTTATATATTTACCCTTAGACTGTGTGCTTTTTGATACTGTTCTCTGGCTTGTGCCTCAGCCTCCCTACCTCTAAGATGGGGATCAGTAACTTATTTAGTTTGATCTCACGATGTGCAGGGGGTACATGTTGCCCATCATGATTGGGAAAGCTCTCACCCGCAGGGATCTGCATGGCCTGGAGGGGGAAGGGAGAGTCAGGGGCAGAAACCTGGACCCACCCAGCTGTCAGAGGTAAGGAATCCAGGGGACAGGGGACAGCAAGAGATCATGATGAATGGAGGCCAGTGGAGGGTGGGCTCAGACGAGACTGGAGGTGGGGCTGTGAGCAGGGTCCAGTTCTCTCCGACTTCCCTATCCTTGCCCAGCCCTGGTGCCTGGCCACCCCGGGATGGGGTGGGGAGGGGGGACATCAGTCCCCAGGAGACACAGGGAGAGAAAGGAGCAAGGGGCATGAGGGCACAGGTCTAGAGGAATGGAAGCCCAGGCCAGCCTCTGGGACAGCAGCAAGCCTCCTGCCTATAGGGCCCCTTCCTTGGGGCCCAGGGGTCTGCACTACAGATCCTGCTCTGCTTTTGTCTGCTCATATCACAGAGAGATCAGCCCATTACCCTGGATTCTCTCCATCTGTGTCACGATCCCTGATTCTGATGAGCCGAGAAGGAATCACAGGATCTTGGGGGTCTTAGGGCCCAAACCCCCATCTGCAGCCAGACACCCACAGCTTCCACCATGGCTGGGCTCTGCAATCTTTCTTCAAACAGTCTCCTTATCACTTCCTCCAGTCACTTGCTGTGGACCGTCACAGGTCCAAACCAGGGCGAGGTGGCCCATGGTGTTTCTCCAGTACCCTGTGCTTTTCTCACTCAGAGCTCTTGCCACACTGGATTTGACATGTCTGCTGTCTGCCTTCTTCAATAGCCCCTGAGCTCCCTGGGGGCAGGGATCATGTCTTCATCTCTGTATTTTCAATACTGCCCACAGTGGGGGGGATCAGAAGGGGTACTCAAGACTGTTGAGTAAATACTTGAATTAAGATCTAGTCCTTGCTGACCTCTCGTGTCTCATTTCTTACCATGACCCAATAGTTAGACACACATAGGAGTCACTTTCCCCACTGTGACAACCATAGCTGTCTTAAGAAAAAAAATACATTTTAACATAAATACTCAAAATAATTTGGCACACTACTTATATCTTCCTATTCTCTACCCTGTCTAGATCTTGGCCATGCCCATTTGCTGCCAAGCCTACAATGACTTTCTCTCCTTCTTCTTAGACTTACCGGTAATGTCCGCATGCATTTGCACAAAAAGGGGGTTCTTGCCGAGGCCCCCACAGAGGAAAAGGGTGCTGATCGAGTGCCCTGCTGACTCCATGGCCTCTATAATGAGGCGCGTCCCGAACTTAAAGGGAAGAACAGAAGAAAGCATCAGTACGGTAGCAAAGGTAAATTGATCGGGAACATTTACTAAGTGTTTACCCAGTACTAGATGCCGCACTAGGAGCTCTAGATACACTACCTCAGAAAGTCAGGGCTCAAGATTACATTGCCCGTGATCACACCATTATATTAAGTTGCAGAGCGGGAATTCCAACCTGGGCCTGCCTGACTCCAAAATCTTCTGAATCATTGCACCATTTGCTTCTATCAGTAGTTATACAATGTTGACAAAAAGAGTTGACAACGTTAACATGGTGCATATTAACACAGTTCGTTCAAATACATATTTGATGAGTGTCCATTATGGCCCAGGTCCTCCATGAGGTACGGGGAATGGAGTCATTGGCAGCTCTACTCCAATGATAACAGTTGGAGATCTCTGAGTCAGTTTCCCTTCCCTAAAGAGGAACTAAAGAAGTTTGTTCCTTGGAAATGGCACCAACAAACTCAGCAGCAGAAACATGGAAAGAGGGCTTGAATTGCACAAAGAAGGTAGGACACAAGACTTCAGGCTGGCAAAAGAACCTTTGTTACCACCTGAAACCAGGTAGTGGTTCTAATAAGGAGGCTTCCAGTGCCAGAATCCATTCCCAGTTAGTCCTTAGTGATCTCGGATGATGCAGAAACCACATGCTCCGGTTGGCTTAGGGCTTCACCATATTTTCATTTCAGCCTTTGTGTCTTCCTTTCTTCTGAAAATGTGTTATCTATCGTCCTTGTCTTGCTCAGTTCACTAAAGTAAAAATTACTGATGCTTGACAAGAGACCACTATCATAGGGTCATCGAGGTGAATCTTAATGTGTAAGTCATTACTTTTAGCTAGGGTATTCGAGTAGCTAAAAAATCATAATTTCCTAGGAAGTTCGAAAACTGGAAGTCCAAAAATCATCATTTTTTTTTTTTTTTTTTTTTTTAATGAGAGAAGGATTACAAACAAAAAAGATGAACTGTGATATGATCTCAGGAGGCAGCCTAATGGCGATGATTGAGAAAGTGGCTCTGGGGAGAAATGAGGGAGAGGGTTTTTTGGTGGCAAGATAGCCCTTGAGATATTCAGGGAGTAAGCAACTTTGGGGGATGACCAAGTCCCAGGTGTGCACATGGGAGTGAGGGGCTGAAGCGGATGGAGGAGAAGGTCAAGGGGGAGGAGGAGGTCAAGAGAGAATATGGAGGTCAAGGATCTGGGAGGCCAGAGATGGTGCCACCACCAAGAAGGCGGGGTTCGGGCTGGAGACAAGAGTATCACAGATTCGCTGAAGGTGTGACAGTGGTGCTGGGAAGACGGTGTTCAGGTGCACAGAGGAGGAGAAGACAGTTCAGCTTGAGGGCATGCAGCACCAGAGGCTTAACCAAAGTAAAGGAAGAGGGCTTAGGAAGTTATCAGAATGCTCCCCTGACCCCTGGGGAGCAGGGGGGGATGTAGAAGCTTCTTTCACAGGACTCTCCAGAGAGCTGTCTCCCTGGGGCCAGGGGGTGCCTCTGGGAGAGGCAGGGCTAGAGGGTGATCTGGGGACCAGGGGGGTGTGAAATCCTGATTGCTGTGTAGTAAATGATGAGGGATGGGGGCAGTCCAGAACCAAGATTTCCAGCCCATAGGTCTTCAGGTTTGTTGAAGTTATTAGTGAATCTGGTAAGAATATGGATTAGGTAAAACTTGGGCCTCCAAAGATCATCCACAGATGTAGTGTGTTAAAAAAAAAATTAAAACATGTTGTACCCTATAAGGCCAGATCCTGCTTATTGAATATGGCTGATTACCCCCAGATGTTCTTTCTTAAGCTTTTGGGGGGTCATGAACCCTCTTGAGAATATGATAAAACCTACTGACCTCCCCAGAAAATAGTCATATATAAAATAATATTATAACTAATTTCAGGCGTTCTACAAATGCCCTTACATCTACCATGGATCATTTGGTGTCGGTGGATTCCAGGTAACCCTAGTGTACTCCAGGGGCATGAATCTGCAGGAGATAAGAGCATGGCTTTTGAATTTAAAAAAAGCTGGGATGGCATTCAGGCATTTCACCTATTTCTTGAATCAAAACCATACCTAACCTTTCCATGACTCAATTATCATTTTAAAAATGGGAATAATAACACCATATTTTTCATTTGATAACTCCATGGATTGTCTGAAATGCTAACATGCAACAAAAATTTAAAATGTGGTCTTAGACTTGCTGAAATACAGTAACATCTATCTCACAAGTTTGCTGCTGTAGACAGTGTATCTGAAGCTCATAGGAGTGTCCAGTACAGGGAGGGTGTTTAGAAATGAGAGCTAATCTGGTTGTTAGCTCTATGCTAGGCATTCTGCTGCTCCTTAATATCACCTCTAATTTCATGAAACACTCAAAAACTGCATATTATTATCCCCATTTAGGATTTCTATAGTTTGCCTAAAGCCATGCAATCTGCCTTAGGGGAGGGGAAGCTGCCTCCCAATATGCATGGAAATACCATGCAAAATTGATATTTCTGATGTTTCTAAAATCAGAGACCTGAGGGCTCATGTGATTAGCAGGCCTGAGAGGAGAGTAACACAAAGCACATTCCCTGGGAAAAGGCAAGAAGCAATCCAAACAAGAGGCACTCGCTCCAGAGGGGCTGTGACAGCCTGTCTCTCTCCCATGTGGCATTGTCAGCAGGAATTTCCCACTCGGGCTGCCCGGTTAGTTACAGGGCCTTCCCTTTCGGTGTCCCAGACGCCACTGTGTGAAACACTCCACCCTCCTTAAATGCCCCACCAAAGGGCTTTGTGCTAAAATGATCTTGTGCTCACCTTTCTGGAAAAAATGTTTTCACAGAGAAATTTAAATTAAAATTAGGCTATTCCACTGGGAATGTACAGAACCAAATGCAAATGGAGAGACTTCAAATGCAAATAGTACTTTTTAAGGGTCTATTCTGCAAAGAAAGCTATAGATGAACAGGCTATGAATAAACTGGGTGTTTGACAGTTCCTTCAATTAAGCTTGGTCAAGAAAGAATTTCACTTTATGGAGGGTTTTGCATAGTCCCAAGTTAACTTCATTACAATATCTCTAATTTCATCCCATTCTTACAAAATATCAACCGTAGATATTACTACAGAGAAGAATTTGCTTAACTTTAACTTCACAACAAATAGGTGTAAAGGCTATATTCAGAGTCAATGAACACATTTTTTTTTCAAGGTGAACATCATGGGAAAATATCTGTTATCAGAATGCTTCATTAAAATGCACATTAAAATGCACAAAGGCACTAAAAGATCAGAATGCCCAGATACTTTTGCAAAACAGACTGAACTCCTCACAGCTCAACTGACTATACAACATAGCCTTATCGAAAAATCTGTCTTAAATTGCCTTCTCTTCATGGTATTATAAAGGTCATTAAAACAATGGACAGAATAAATATGATAGCTTTTGATATCTGTACGGCCCATTACATACAAAATTGATTTTCCAAGTGTGTAGTATTTGGGAAAATGCAGTTGGCTTTCTCCCATCCCAGCCCTCCCCAGCCCTCAGCCTGCATTAGGTTTAACCTAATTTATACATTCTTGGACTTCTTACCAGTAAGGGGACCTCTGTGAGACAATCCTGGCCAAATTAATGATGTTGTCTAAGATGTGTCAAATCAAAACTGTTCTCAGGAATGCCTGAAGGCTTATTTCAATCATGTAGCTTTTACAAAGCAATCAAAGAAAATTGCAGCATGGTAACGTGGAAAGAGCAAAAGCCTAAGAGTAGAGAGAGGTTCAGATTCTGACTCGACCATACACTAGCTGTTTGACCCTGGCAAGCAGTGTTCCCTCTGTCTGTAAAATGAGGACAATCCCACCTACTGACTGGGTTACTCACAGGTGGGTGTAGTACCCTGTTTGGTGCCTGGCACAGAGAGTGGGTGTCAGTGAGAGGGACCAGTGGTTGTCATCACAGGATGGTGGCCCTTGGCTCATCTGTGTGGTCTCGTTCTTCATGCCCCCCTCTTAGCATGGACTCAGAAGGAAGAGCCTCACACAGCTCTGATTTTCCAGGATTATTTATTTTAATGCAAGTGGCTCATTCCACTGTAAGACTTTTCACACAGTGATATTAAGATCAGAAAATAAAAGCCCCTCAATTATTGGGAGATTGGGATTGACATATATACACTAATATGTATAAAATAGATTAACTAATAAGAACCTGCTATATAAAAAATAAATAAACTTCAAAAATTCAAAACAAAACAAAAACAAAAAAAAGCTCCTCAATTCATCGTGTACCTAGTTTTATTCTAGAAAGCTGTGGGTTCAAATCCCAGCTCTGCCACTTACTAGCTGTATGAAACCGATCAAGTTAATTAACCTCATTGAGGCTTAGATTCTAATCTTCGGAAGGGGGATTGTGATACTTCCCTCATAAGGTAAAGTCAGATAACGTATGTAAAATATTTGGCATAGTTCCTGGTACATAATATCCCCAAACTATATTATTTATCAATATTATTATTATCTTTACTGTAAAGCAGGATTGCTAAATAACTGTCTTTATTACTGATGCGTATTTTTGTTCTCCATTTTCATTTTTTCATGGTAGTCAACTCCCGCCATTTTGATAGATGTCAGAATTGTCTTTTTTTGACCAAGTTACCATAAATAAAGCAGGCTGACTGATATTACTGAACGGGACAGGCTGTTAATAAGATAGTTGTTTCAGGAAGATACAGTCAAATTGGTCTATAAGCTAAGAAGGACTGTTTAATCTAATTGAGTTGGCCAGTTCTGCTCTCTTATTGCGTGTACTTGGTACCTGGATAAATCTAAAACATAAGAAAAGCAATTTTGTTGATGACATGGATATACAGAAAAAAATGCATGTAATTCTATTATTTGAAGCAGTGAGGATATGAAAGTGGTATGTGGAGAAAGAGACTGAATAGCATATAAATATGTCCATATAGCATGAATAAACAAAAGTACTTTGTTTAAATAGGTATATTTCTGAAAAATAAATTTTGACTCTGAATTCAGTGAACTGATTTTTTCCTTTCTATTGGTCCCCAATTCTCTTTCCAGATCAGCTAAGCCTCACTAGATTAACTGTTATCTTGGGGTTCCTACCAGCTCTGAGATCCTGAAAGGCATGACCCACTCCCTTCAAATGCAATTTCTAACACGCACACACGTGCAAACTTTCGTGTGTGATTTCAGGGTTTAGAACCCTTCTGTAGCTCACTCATGGATCACCTCTAGAGAATAAGAGTCCTTGGACAATGATGTTTGGGCTTCTAGGAGTTTGTTTTCATTTTTGATTGATCTTCAGTTTAGAAGCTTCTAACACTTTAAATTCCCCCCTTTCTCCTTCCCTAACCATCCAAACCTCTCATTTGAGCAGCTAATTATAAAAATAAACATTTTCATGCTCCAAGGAAGCTTACTATTTAAAGGAACCCCAGACTGGATCCTTTTGCAAAGTGAACAATATTACGTGTTTTATAAATTTGGACAATCTTAACGCCAGCTCTTCTTAATGCAAGCATACATGGCATCTACTTGCTTGCTTCTATTTAATGAACTTAGAAGACAAATTAGATAGGTGGTAAGCATGATGTTCAAAGCTTTTAACTCCTTTTAACTTTCAGCTATGTGAGGCTACTAGTAAAGCAGGTAAAGACCTTTAGAATTTCCTTCTGCACAGACAAGCATCTATTTCTGGCAAGCTCTCTAGAATCTTTGTCACAAAAGCATATGATGTATCTTGGGGAGTATGTGGTCTAAAGTTTGTTAACAGATCTAAGTCTCTTTAAAAATGGCATTAAATTGTCTTACAGCAATGGCTTGAACTGTGGCCAGGTAGAGAATGGCAAGATCATCGAGGTCCTGAGATAGTTTCAATCCGGTGACCTGTAGGGATGAAGAAAAGAAAAGAAGGAGATGGCGCCATGGTTAGAGATAGTTCCCATGAAACACGCTCAGATGTGTTTTCTTGCCGAAACAAGTTCATATGCAAATCCCCTTTTTGTAAGCTGAACGTGAAGTGACTACTGAATTGTTTAATCTCCAGACCTGGGAAAAAGTATCCCTTCTTCCCCCAAAGAAAATGCCTTGCCTTGGATTAAAGAAAAATAAAACAAATACTATAAGGAGTTTTTTTCTTTTTAGGAGATTGTGTTTGATATTTCTTAGCATGGAATTAAATATGTTTCTTCTTTAAAAACATTATTCTTTTATTACAAACACCTATTTTCTTTGGCTTATAGAGATGAACACGTAGCAGTGGCACTCTAGTAAAAGGTGATCTTATTCCTAGTTCTGCTACTGTCAGAATTCAGTGGACCAGCATCCAGGGGGTATTCAGAGTAAAATAACATGTCTACTATAAATGTGATACCTACTAGGGGATAATTTAGAATCTGTGGTTTACCAGGGAATCCCATTAGAGTCAATCGGAACCACATGCTTACATGGAGTATGTCAATTTCTGAGAGATTCCAGAACTGAACAGGATGTTGGATTTGGGTAGTTTCAAGACTTGTTCACAGTCTCACTTTCATGTCTCCCACTCATGAAGGTGTCCGCTTGGGACATTTCTAGAGGGTGAAGTCTGCTGGTTTCTTCAAGCCTAGTCTGAAGTTGGTGGGCATCAACGCCAGAGTTCACTTTAGATTTTCATTACAAAATTAATTCACGTAACATACTTTTTCTCAGGCCCTACAGTGTATATGGTCCTGAGTTCAATGAGGAGGTGACATGCAGTCTGTACTAAAATAGGAGAGCCTAGTAGTCTATCAAGGTCCCTGTCCTTCATTGCTCCAGCCCCATTTATTATTCTCTCCAGATTCCACCCCCAGTGGGGATTAAGGGGCCAGCCTTGGCCTGTTACAGGGCACAGATACCACTCCACTGCCCAAACCAGAAACCTGGGAACACTTTCCCCTGACTTTTCTCTCCCTTCCAGGATTTAATCAGTCTCCAAGTCCTATACATTTGAGCTCCAGAATCTTTTTTGAAGCCATCCCCTCTCTTTGTCCTCACTGCCACTTACCTCCTTAATCCAGGCCTCCATCGCATCCTTCCCGATTGCTAAAATAGCTCCTGATCAAACCTTCCTGTTTCTAATGGTGCTTGTTCCTCTCTACAAGGGAGCTAGTGCTTATTCTCAAATGCAAATTGATCATGTGAAAAATTCTCCCCCCGTTGCCCTCATTCTGAAGCAGAAGCACCTTCCCTGTCTTCTATGAGTGATTCTGCCCGGGGTCAGCCCTGCTTTCTTCGCCAGTGTCTATTCTTTCCTGTCCTCACTTAGCAACTTGTGTTCCAGCTGTTCTGATTACTCATCTAAGTTGGCGGAAGGGGGTATTCCTAAATTCAGTAGCGCTACCTGCTGATAGGTTTTTTTTTTTTTTGAAGATCATGGGGTCAGTCAGTGAGAATAACGGCTTTGATTTGAACACACAGGAGCATGAGAGGTTTGAATGAGAAATCAGAAAGGAGCTCTAAAGATGCATGTTCCCCAGCCAATAACTCTGTGAAGGAACATCTCTCAGAAAGGTCCCTAGAGACCTAAAGGAAAAATAAGAATGTTAGAACTAGGAGAACACGAGCAACACAGATATCACAGAAGTTCATTTCAGAGGAGAAAATAACTTGCTTAGAGAGTCCAGAGGTTCATGAAGCCTGAACCTAGGTGTCCCAACAGACTGTGTTACTCACCACAGTATCTCCCATGCTTGCCACTGCACCTGGCACATAGTGGCGCTAAGTTAATATTTGCTGAATGTGTAAGGGACACTTCAATGCTCCTTTTTCCTTCTGCACACCATTCTCTCTCCTAACATCCTATCCTTCTCTGTCATATTATACAATTATGAGAGGACAGTATTTACTACCTCAGCCCCTCATATATTCACAGAGGTGGAGGGGTATATTTCCTCCATGCCCCAAGAGAGAAAAACACTGGACCATCACTTCTAGTTGCTTACTGCATGCTCTACCCCCTCCCCCAAACTCCACACTTACCCTTCCTCATCAGAGGAGTGGCTTGTACGAGATTGGAGTAAAAGTAGTCACCCTGTAGCTTATATGGAGTCTTCGTGTGAATTAGAAAAAGGTGCTCCCTCCAGGTGGACTAAATGCAAAAGGCATCCCATCTGGAAGAGTGAATTTTAAAAAGGAGCAGAGTGGACAGGATGTCAGCCCTGCCCTATGCCCCCCTCAGCTGAACACCCTGTGTGAGCAACCAGCCCCAGGGCGTGCATTGGTCCTGGGTAAAGATCACTAGTCATAAATGGTCTCTCTTTGACTCATCTCCAAAACTGGCTTGGCCTCAACAGCATCTCTGTTGGTGGTCTGTTGGGAAAGTTGATTGGGCCACAGTTTAGAGCTCTCCTCCAGAGCCAGCCCAGAAGGTAGGCTGCCTCTAGCCTCCTATCGCTGGTCATCAATGAGATGTGAATCAAGCCGTGACCCTCCACGTGGTTGGGTGTGTGTCTGCTTGGCAGACACACGTCCATCCACAGGAGGGTCCCGAGTGCCAGAGGTGGATAAACTGTGATGGGGGTAGGGGAGGAATTTGACTTTTTATATAAGAGTCATTCTCCTATGGACTTGAGGATATGGGGAGGGGGAAGGGTAAGCTGTGACAAAGCGAGAGAGAGGCATGGACATATATACACTACCAAACGTAAGGTAGATAGCTAGTGGGAAGCAGCTGCATAGCACAGGGAGATCAGCTCGGTGTTTTGTGACCGCCTGGAGGGGTGGGATAGGGAGGGTGGGAGGGAGGGAGGCGCAAGAGGGAAGAGATATGGGAACATATGTATATGTGTAACCGATTCACTTTGCTATAAAGCAGAAACTAACACACCATTGTAAAGCAATTATATTCCAATAAAGATGTAAAAAAAAAAAAAAAAAGAGTCATTCTCCTATTAAGTTATTAGGAACCCCAGGGCTCTGTATTGACAATAACTGGCTCTGATATTCTTCTCAGTTAGTAAGAACCCATAAGAGAGGAGGGGTACAGGATCACTAGATTTTGCTTCCTTAATCCCAGTCATGAGAACTTCCCCAAAGTATTGATATTCAAGCAAAAAGATGGCAAGGGCCCTTCTCTAAATTTCTAGTGCCTTCAGAGCTTCAAAATCATAGGAAGGAAAGAGAAGATAGCTTCTTTTCTTCAGAAATTGAGAATGAGATCATCAGTGTAAATGAGCACTAAATTTAACTCCTGAGCTTGCTTACTAGTAGCTATGGCAAAAGAGGGACATATAATGGATGACGTAGCCTTTCTTTTATGACAAATGAAACATACCTATGCTTCAAGAGAGACAAACTTATTCCTGGGAAGAATTTCTAGAAGGAATTTATTACATGGACCACCATATGGAAGGTATTCAGTATCCAAAGGGAATAAATAAGCAAACATGGTTCTCCCATAGCTCTTTCCAACATTCCCTCACCACTAACACCAGGGCCATGGAGTTGAAATGTGACTCAGTGAAAGACACCTCTCTAAACTGTGAAATTACTATGGTCCAGGATCCCTATTTCCTTGACATCTTACCTGATTTGCAAATGGAGACACTAGAAGGGCAGATCATCATTTGATTCTCTCTCAAGTATCAGGAATCCCAGCCCCACCTTGACAAAAATCAAATGGCAGTCAGCCTAAGAAGGAACTTTCTAAGGAGTGCCTGCCATGTGGACCACTCAGGAGGCTACAGAGGACCCTCAGGGAGCTGTCATGGTATGCAGGTGGCAGTGCCCTGAGAATGTCAGGGATGTCCTGGGAGAGGTGCAGCTTTGTAACCAGCGAGAAAGCTGGGATAGGCCAGAGAAGCCTATACCCTTGGCTGAAGGCTGAATGGCTCTATCAGTAAGAAAAACTGGGAAGGAAGCATAAGTGGGAGGAATTTGCTTATAGATGTGCATGTGTCTCTTTCGAATGCTTGGGCGAGAGAGTGAAATGTGTGGGGAAGCCCCATGGAGAGTTGCAATGGTAAGCACATTTTATTTATTTTGGCTATTGTGAAAAGAGGACTGTAATAGAAAACACTCATAGTTAATATTTAGAGGTGTGTGAAAGCGGCATATGGTGGCCAAAGAGATGTGAACTGCAATGGACAATTTCAACCTCCTAGATAACGATTATAAAATGTTTATGTAAATACTATTGGGATTTCTGAGCTTAGAAGAGAAGTGTAGGTGAACAGAAAGATGATGTGCTCTGGAGTAAGACACATGGCTTTACATCTCAACATTCCCTCTAATTGCTTGCAGGACAGTGTGAGTTTTGTAACCACTCTGAGCCTCATTTTTTTTTTTTTATCTGTAAAATAGGAATAATAATACTTCAAGGTGCTTAATGATTAAATGAGTTATCGTTTGGGTTTCCCTGGTGGCGCAGTGGTTGAGAACCTGCCTGACAATGCAGGGGACACGGGTTCGAGCCCTGGTCTGGGAAGATCCCACATGCCGCGGAGCAACTAGACCCGTGAGCCACAACTACTGAGCCTGCGCGTCTGGAGCCTGTGCTCCACAACAAGAGAGGCCGCGATAGTGAGAGGCCCGTGCACCACGATGAAGAGTGGCCCCCGCATGCCACAACTAGAGAAAGCCCTCGCACAGAAACGAAGACGCAACACAGCCAAAAATAATTAATTAATTAATTTTAAAAAATGAGCTATCGTTTGCACGGCGTCTTACTTTTTCAGCAAGCTGTACCAAATCGACAAGAGCTAGACACTTGTAGTGCTTAATAAATGTTCATTCTCTTTCCTTTTCTCTTAATAAATGTTCACTCCCTTTCTCTTGAATTGCAATGAGGGGCTCAATCCCATTCATTAATTGGGATACAGCAATAAAGGATCTCCTGCAACATGCTGTGGGTACTGTCAGGGTATTAGCGATGGGGAATGAAGACCAGTGGTTGTACAGGGTGGGGAACGTAGGGTAGAAAGTATGCTGGCCGTCAGCATCAGGATCATAGGAGAAAGGTCTGGATGTCTAGGAGTGTGGAGAAACAGTGTGCCCTTGATGAGCACCCAGGAATAGGACAATGGGAGACTCACTTGCAAGGACTCCTTGGAGAAGCCTTAGTCCTTATCAACCTACACACTTCCATTTACTCTGTGAACGGGAAAGACAGATGATCTTCATCCTGGACATCAGCTTAAATCCTGCTGCCACTTGGCAGCTGTGCGAATTTAGGCACATCTCTTAACTCTTTCCCGGGATCTGAGTTGAAGGCAGATTTCCTGTGATCCAACTCCTAACTTACTGAACTTTTGGTGTGGGCCCAGAATTTTGCATTTTTAACAAGGTCCTAATGCACAATAAATTATAGAAATGATTGCCCTAAACCTTGGTATTGTGAATTATATGTCCATATGCCCTGGAGTAGTTGAGATTATAAACAAATATATCAGTAATTTAGTTAGCTAAGTTTTTCCCTTCTTAGTTGTTAAAAGAATTTAAGTAGTTATATATGTTGCTAAGAAAAAAAAAAAAAGGCTTAGAAATAGATCTCAAGGGGTTTCTAAAGATTACAAAAGACAAGAAAACAGGATTCCCTGTCCTGAGATTTTCTAGGTCATCAGAGCTTGAGGGGGTATCCAAGGCTCAAGGGAATTGATTGAAAGTTTTTCAGAACACAAAGGGGCAAAAAAATGCTGTTTGTTTAGTCAATAATGCAGGAGGCGCTGATGACCGGATAGCAAGGAAATTGAGGAGGATCAGAGAGATTTCTGGAAAACCTCTGGATAGAGGCCAGGGACTGGAGAACAGGTCTGAGATAGTCAGCAGCCTGGAAGAGAAAGGGGGACAAATTTCCCTGAAAATATTTATAGGTATCAGTATCAGGAATGGACACACTGCCGAAAACTCACCCAGAAATGGGAAATGCACATAAATGTGTTAACACAATGTCATAGGCAGAATTCTAAAGATGTTTCCCCCTCCCCCAAGGTCCCCATCCCCTGATTACTCAAACACTAATCTGGGCACTGCTGTAGAGGGACTTTGCAGGTGGAACTAGTTACTAGCCAGTTGACCTTAAAATAGGGAGATTATCCTGGATTATCCAGTTGGGCACAATGTAATCACATAAACTCTTAAAAGCAGAAGAGGAAGACAAAAGAGTCAGTCAAGAGATACAGCAGAAGAATAAAGCAGGAGAGATGAGGTAGAAGTGGAAATCAGAGAGATTCAAAGCATGGGAAGGACCTGATCCACCACTGCTGGCTTTGAAGATGGAGGAAGGGGGCAGTAAGCCAAGGAATGTGGGTGGCCTCTCGAAGCTGAGGATCCCTGGCTGACAGCCAGGAAACGGGCACCTCTGTCCTACAACTGCACGGAGCTGAATTTGGCCAACAACTTGAGGAAGTTTGATAGCAGATTATTCCCAGAGCCTCCAGATAAAAGCCCCTGGTTCTGGTCTTGTGAAAGCAGGAGCAGAGAAACCAGTTGAGCCAGCTTGGGCTTCTGACCTACAGAACGGTGAGGTAATAAATTTAAGCCTCTAAGTTTGTGGTATTTTATTATAGCAGAAACAGACAACTAATACACATACAACGACTGCATGATGGACTGACATTCTCCCTCACAACTTTATTCTATTGGTGAACTCTACACCATTTAACACTGGTCCATTTGCTGTTTTCCAGATGTACCAGGCACTTCACGCTTTTGTCTGCGTTGCTTCTGATGCTCTAAATCTAAGTCATTTTAACACACGTTTGCACCAGTGTAACCAAGGCTGTTTTGGTCAACCGTCCTGGTCCACACTTGCTGTCATCTAACCCTGTCTTGGATTTACACACCAACTTGGATACCATCCTTGGTCCTCTTGCCTTAATTCTTTCTCATTATTTATCTCCTGGGGTCTTCCTGGCAGATTTCCACCTGATTCACTCCTCAGTCTTCTTTTTAAAGAGTTTTGTTTTTTTTTTTTCTTTTTCTTTTTGCGGTACGCGGGCCTCTGACTGCTGTGGCCTCTCCCGTTGCGGAGCACAGGCTCCGGACGCGCAGGCTCAGCGGCCATGGCTCACGGGCACAGCCGCTCGGCGGCATGTGGGATCTTCTCGGACGGGGGCACGAACCCATGTCCCCTGCATCGGCAGGCGGACTCTCAACCACTGCGCCACCAGGGAAGCCCTTAAAGAGTTTTTTTGATGTGGACCATTTTATAAAAGTCTTTATTGAATTTGTTACAATATTGCTTCTGTTTTTTTTTTTTTTGTATTTTTTTGGGTTTTTTGGCCACAAGGCATGTGGGATCTCTGACCAGGGATCGAACCCACACCCCCTGCACTGGAAGGTGAAGTCTTAACCACTGGACTGCCATGGAAGTCCCACTCCTCAGACTTTTGTCATTATACACTACCTTGGGAAGGGTTCCTGTCCACAGTCCACACCACCCCTCTCACCCCCAGTTTTATTTGTTGTTTGGTGTATACAACGAAGATAAAAAGCACTAAGAAAGAAAAGTCTGATTCCGTAATGCAAAATCATTTTTAAAAAAATCACTAAAATGAGGGAGAAATATTTCAGACGTATTGAAAATAGAGCCGAAGGAATGCCAAAAATATAAAGATCTAGTTTTTCATTTTTTTCCTCTCAGAGAATGTCAGTGACCTCGGTTTGAACTGACTGGGTTCTACTACCACTTCTGTTCTTTTCTCCTCTGAGTAAATTACTTAGACTCTCTGACCCTCAGATTCTCCATTCCTTTCAACGCAGTAATTACACTGTCTTGCAGGGTTATAAGGGAAGTTGGTGATGATGCTTGGAAAGCATCTACCATGGTGTTTGGTACATCACGGTCCCTGAAAAAACAGCACGTATTACAAATCACAATACCAGCTGGTAAATTAGTTGCTTCAATAAAAAAAATACATTATCCAAAACCAGTTAAACGATACTGAGGATATTAAGCTTCATTATAGGATTCAATTTTTCATAGGGAAAAACAATATGTAAAAAATGGTACATAAAACAGCACTATATCATAACAAAAACATCAACAAACTCATATCAAAAAGTCCATGTGTTTCCAAGGCTTAAAATATATCACTCAAAGGCTGCTTAATTGGCCCATGAGCTTCCAGCTCCATCATCCATCTCCCCATCGGAGGAAGCCACAGGGATTCAGCCCCTGACTTCTCCTGAGCTCTTGCAAATACTCATCCGAGTCGCTGACTCCACCGCGTCTGACTCTGTTTAGTGATGCCTGTCTCTAGCTGGGAGTCACTCTGGGAACTGGCTAAGATCTCTTAACGCTTCTTTCCTGACTCTCTCCCAGTTTTCCACATGCACGTTGCTTTGTACTTGCTTTGAAGAACGCTTGGAACAGCACTCAACCTCTCTAGCAGTTTGAGCAGCATATGGCCTTATGTTAGAAATCACAGCTCTTCAAAGAACCAGAAAATAACTTTCCGTTCTGGGTAGTGTTGTACTTGCAAAGTGAAGCAGGAAAAACACGTTTCAACCAATTGGTGAATATGGTGTGTTCTCACGGCCTGATATATCTCTGAGGTAATTTATTTCTCTGAGTGGGCATTTCAGGAAAAGAACTTTTCAAAAAACACCACCATAACAAAGAGGTCATATTAATTTGAGAATAAAAACTGGTCATGTATACAAGGAGGCAAGGACTCTTTCACAGCTCCTCCTGTTTTGTAAGGTATACCAGAGTTGAGCTGCTTACTGTGTTGCTGAGGAAACTGAGGGCCAAGGACTTAAATACTTAAGTAGAGAAGACTAATCTCTACCCCTGCATGAAACTTGGTTCCTGTGAGGGACCAAGTGATTGTTCAGCCTCTCTAGCGGAGTGTTCATGGCTGGTGACCTCCGTGACTGGAAGGCCCCATTGGTCCTGGGACTAAGGTGGGCGGCTCATGATTGGCTGCCCGGGGTTCAAAGGCCATCTTGTAAACATGCAAGTAAGGGCCACTCAGCAGGAGCTACAGATTCAAAAGCAGCTGCTGTTGCTGCCTGTCTGCTGTGTGACAGTCTCTCCATTTGATCCTGACAACGACCCTGCAAGGAAGCCTGTGCCGCACCTGCTTCCTGATGAACAGACGGACCTCACAGAGCTAACCTCAGAGGGCACACAACCGGCACATTTTCAAGCCAGGATGCCAATACAGGTCTGGCTTCAAATCCTGGGCTCACTTTACCGCTTCACTAGAGTAAAAGTTATCTAACCAACCATTCAGAAAAAAAAACAATCACACATACACAAACTATCTAAAACATGCAACCATTCCTGGTGGTGAGTATTTAGCTTCATCTCTTTATGTGTGACCACGTCATATTTCTTTAAAAAACATTGTTTTGTTTCGTTTGTAAAGAACGTAGAATCACTGGTGTTAAATGTCTTGTGACTGATTGCTATTACCCAAGCCTCTGCTTCTTTCAAACATCATATGTACAGCCCTTACCTCTCCGTGCCTCATTTATCAAGTGGCAAGGAGAAATATTTACATTGCCGGCTACTTGGTCTAAGCGCACCATTAAGTTGCCCACCCCATAACCGCCACCTCTTTTTAGGCCAGTGCTGCAGGTCAACATATGCATCACCAATGGAGAAATGAAACAGCTAGTGACATGGCAGGGAGCCAACTCTTACCAGACAGAAGAAAATGATTCTATCGAGCCTAATGGAAGGATTCCTGGGGTATGCCCTGCTCCTACTTATAAGGGTAGGCACCTAAAGCGGAAGGGTTTAGACCCAGGTCAAACCAGGAGTGGTGATTACTTTTGAAATCTGAGTCAGTGAGGGTGGAAAGAAAAAGAGAACCATTACTGAGAAGAGACAGGGTCAGAGCTTAAATCCAAGAATCAGGGTAAGGGGAAAGATGGGAGAACGAGTGAGAAGGCTGGTGGTCAAGACAGGGGAGCAGGGACTGGGCCACGGAGTGTGGTTCAGTGTGAAGCCAGGCATGATGGAACTGTGGGGACTCACGTTTTACAGTCAGTGCATTCCGTGAAGTCCACAGGTATGAGTTAAGGGAGGCTCATGAGTGTGCATCCTAAAAGTCGGGATTCCTGTTTTCATCTAAGCTCTGCTGTTTCTCCGTGTTGTGACCTTGAGCAGATCACTATTCATTCCTCACTTGACAAGTGAAGACTGAACTAACTGCTTAACCACAGGCAATTATTCAGTGCCTATCTTTGACCTAAGCACTGTTGAAATTAAAAAGAAAATAAGCCACAGCCCCTACATCAAAATTTTTTTCTAAAAAATTTAAAATATATACTATGTCTTATGACAGCTCTGATCTTATTTTCTTCAGTAAAAATTATGTGTTTTGCATTAAAACCTTCAATGCAAGTTTTAATTCTGCTTTTGTATTTTTAGTTGTCTTTATCATTTCCTTTTTCTCCCCTCATTCCATTGCCTTTCCATCTGAACTCATTTTTCTTCCTAGTAAGTTTCTGCTCTCTTTCATAGAGATGTGCTTTAAAAAAAAATCCTATTGAATATGCAAAGGAGTTTTAAAATATTTTCTTTTGGTTTCAGTAGTAAGTAATTTTTAAGAGGCCTTTCCCTTAAGTGTTCAAAATGATATTTCTTTTTCTTTGTGTGCAACATGTTTTTCCTAATGGACTCACTTTATTACCTTTTAAATTCATTTTAACAAGAGCGCTATACATATTCAGTGTTTCCCAGCATACAGTACACAATTTACTCTCAGCCCCGCTAACTGTAACTTGGATTTGCCTCTTTAGATCTATAGCTAGTTGCCAATTCCCAGAGTTCAGCAGTTTTTATTTTGTGTACCTCTGTTGCCCGGAGGTGGATCACCATTGCCCTGCTTTCTAATCCTAGGACAGATGGTAGACATGCAAAACTACACCCCTCCTTCAAATTCACAGGGTTTCCCTATCTCTGCCCCTTTAACAGAGTTTGATTCAGGGTCCTTAGAACTGCAGTGCATCACCATTCATTCTAAATCAGACTTCCAGCCCAGTTGTCTACTTGGGTTGGCAGTTTTCTAATGGATTGAAGTGAAAGGGAAGATAAGGTCCAGGTTGCGGAGGAGTTCTGGGAAATTAAACTCACTGGCTGCTTCCAAAAAGCAAAACAAAACAGAACAAAAAACCTTAACCATCAGCAGCAGAGGAGAGGGATGACTGCTCTGTTTTTAGGCTTAAAGGGACCTTGCATTTTTAAGCTAGGGACCGGAAAGTGGAGAGGTCCCAACTTTTGCAAGGCTGGTGGTTTATTTTGTTTTCATGTCAGATATTATGATTATCAAACAAGTTACATTTAGTCTTTTAGATTCCGGAAGATCTTCCCAGATTCTCTCTGAGATTGTCAATTCTAGTTTTCCTAGTTGAAAGTCATCTTAATTGTTAAAGTCAGAATGAGTTTACGCTTTTTATTTTTTTTATCTTCACAGGTATTCTCAAGTGACGCAGAGAAAGGCTGCATCAGGGTTTGCTGCCCAAATGCCACCTAAAAAAAAAATTCAAAATCAAATATTTACTGAGCACCTCCTTTGGCTTGTATAGATGTCTGCATTATAGGGATCATACATTATGTACATACACACATATGCACACTCTCACACATGTACAATATTATTTCCCCCATTTTCATGTGAACTTGGAACAGGTAGTTTCTTTTCTTCTTTGTGTTCCCTCAGCTTGGCATAGGCCTGCACATAGTAGGTGGCCAATCAGCATTTTTTGAATGGATGAATGTCTAACAAGGGTGAGAGAACAGAGGGGAGAGAAAAGAACTGGGAGAGTGTGATGCTGCTGAAGCAGAAGGGGAACAGGGAGTGGCCAGTCATTCTCTGAGAAGGTCTTTTTTTAATTACCTAGATAAAATGCTAAATGCAATCCATCACTGGTTAGACAATGATATAAAAAAAATCGTGAACATTCACACGCCATGCTCTCCTCCCTCTAGAGCACTGCACATACTATGTTTCCCTTGGTCCCAGACCCCGTTCCCTATTTCACACAGTGTCAATGTCACCTCCTATCTGAAGCCTCCTATCTGAGTGCTGAGACCATGTTAGGTTATCATCTTCCACACGTCTGAGGAGCGCTGGACAGTGAGTGGGACCTGGAGTTTGACCCTGTATCCCCATTGCTTGTTTACATATTCTGCCTGCCTCTCCTCCCTGACCCCACCAAAACACTAATGCTCCTGAAAGCTGGAGTTGTGTCCAGTTACTTATATCCCCCACCAACTATAACAGGGCCTGTATCTGTTAAAATAATTAGTTAATTCATTGATGAACAAAGGCACTCATAATTATAATAAAATGGAAACTTCTTATCTTCATTTACCCGGACATTATGACTGGTTTTAGATACTGATCATAGGGATAGTAAGAGTCAGTAGCAATCTAATTCATTTAGAATTAGCAAATTGTTCACATGTATATTTTTTCTAAACCAACAGATGACCTCTTATTATCTCCATGTTGACTATCAATTATCAATAAGTACATATTAAGCACTTAGTACGTGCTCAGAGAAATATTTCAGGAGCCCAAAGAAAAAATCACATACGGTTCTTGCCCTACTGGGATTTTCTTGACATTCTAGATGTTACGTATTTTTTTAACTTAACATTTTATTAAGCACCTCCCTCCCTTGAAATATGCTCCATGAATGTAAGGATTATACTTTAGCAGTACTTGCTACAAAGTAAGCACCAAATACACATTTTGTGAATGAATGTTGGAAAAAGTAGTCACATTGTAGGTTCTGGCAAAAGCGTAACATGATAAATAGATTTAGGGTGATTATTTTGATGTTATCCAAAATTGGACTGAGGGAAAGAGACTTGAACATAGATGCAAAAATCCTCAACAAAATACTAGCAAACCAAATCCAACAATACACTGAAAGGACCATACACCATGATCAAGTGGGATTTATCCCAGAGATGCAAGGAGTTTTTCAATATCCACAAATCAGTCAGTGCGATACACCACATCAACAAAATGAAGAATAAAAACCATACGAGCATCTCAATAGATGCAAAAAAACCTTTCATCAAAATTCAATACCAATTTAGGATAAAAACTCTCCAGAAAATGGGCAGAGAAGGAACCTACCTCAACATAATAAAGGCCATATATGACAAACCCACAGCTAACATCATACTCAACAGTGAAAAGCTGAAAGCATTTCCTCTAAGATCAGGAACAAGATAAGGATGTGCACTCTCACCACTTTTATTCAACATAGTTTTGGAAGTCCTAACAATGGCAATCAGAGAAGAAAAAGAAATAAAAGGAATCAACACTGAAAAAGAAGAAGTAAAACAGTCACTGTCTGAAGATGACATGATACTATACATAGAAAATCCTAAAGAGGCTATGATAAAACTACTTAGAGCTCATCAGTGAATTTGGTAAAGTTGCAGGATACAAACTTAATATACACAAAATCTGTTGCATTTTTATACACCAACAATGAAACATCAGAAAGAGAAATTAAGGAAACAATCCCATTTATCATCATATCAAAAAGAATAAAATACTTAGGAATAAACCTACCTAAGGAGGCAAAAGACCTGTACTCTGAAAACTATAAGATGCTGATGAAAGAAATCAAAGATGACATAAACAGATGGAAAGATATACCATGTTCTTGGACTGGAAGAATCAGTATTGTCCAAATGACTATACTACCCAAGGCACTCTACATATTTAATGCAATCCCCATCAAATTACCAATGGCAGTTTTCAGAGAACTAGAACAAAAAAATTTTAAATGTGTATAGAAACATAAAAGACTCTGAATAGCCAAAAGAATCTTGAGAAAGAAGAACAGAGCTGGAGGAATCAGGCTATACTACAAAGCTACAGTCACCAAAACAGTGTGGTACTGGCACAAAAACAGAAATATAGATCAATGGAACAGGATAGATAGAAAGCCCAGAAATAAACTCACACACCTGTGGTCAATTAATCTATGAGAAAGAAGGCAAGAATATACAATGGAGAGAAGACAGTCTCTTCAATAAGTGGTGCTGGGGAATCTGGACAGTTACATGTAAAAGAATGAAATTAGAACACTCCCTAACACCATACACAAAAATAAACTCAAAATGTATTAAAGACCTAAATGTAATGCCAGACACTGTAAAACTCTTAGTGGAAAACTTAGGCAGAACACCCTTTGACATAAATCACAGCAATATCTTTCTGGACCCACCTCCTAGAGTAGTGAAAATAAAAACAAAAATAAATAAATGGGACCTAATTAAACTTAAAAGCTTTTGCACAGCAAAGGAAGCCATAAACAAAACAAAAAGACAACCTATGGAATGGGAGAAAGTATTTGCAAACAAAGCAACCTTCAATGGATTAATCACCAGAATATACAAACAGCTCATGCAGCTCAATATCAAAAAAACAAACAACACAATCAAAAAGTGGGCAGAACATCTAAATAGACATTTCTCCAAAGAAGACATACAGATGTGCAAAAAGCATGTGAAAAGATGCCAACATTGCTAATTATTAGAGAAATGCAAATTGAAACTGCAATGAGATATCACTGCATACCAGTCAGAATGGCCTTCATCAAAAAGTCTACAAACAATAAATGCTGGAGAGGGTGTGGAGAAAAGGGAACCCTCCTACACTTTTGGTGGGAATGTAAATTGATACAGCCACTATGGAGAACAGTATGGAGGTTCCTTAAAAAACTAAAAATAGAACTACCATATGATATATATGGTATATACCTAGAGAAAACCATAATTATAAAAGATACATGCACACCAATGTTCACTGCAGCACTATTTACAATAGCCAGGACATGGAAGCAACCTAAATGCCCATCAACAGATGAATGGAGAAAGAAGATGTGTTATATATATACGATGGAATATTACTCAGCCATAAAAAAGAATGAAATAACACCATTTGCAGCAACATGGATGGACCTAGAGATTATCATACTATGTGAAGTAAGTTGAAAAGAGAAAGACAAATATCATACATCACTTATATGTGGAATCTACAAAAATGATACAAATGAACTTATTTACAAAACAAACAGACTCACAGACTTGGAAGACAAACTTATGGTTACCAAAGGGGAAAGGTGCGGGGGAGGCAAGATAGGAGGTTGGGATTAACACATACACACTACTATATATAAAATAATCAGCAAGGACCTACTGTACAGCACAGGGAACTCTACTCAATATTCTGTAATAACCTAAATGGGAAAAGAATCTGAAAAAGAATAGATGTATGTATATGTATAACTGAATCACTTTGTTGTACACCTGAAACTAACACAGCATTGTAAATCAACTATACTCCAATATAAAATAAAAATTTTAAAAAAAGAGAGATTTTGGGGAAAATTTTTTTTTTTTTTTTTTTTGCGTTACGCGAGCTTCTCACTGTTGTGGTCTCTCCCGTTGCGGAGCACAGGCTCCGGACGCGCAGGCTCAGCGGCCATGGCTCACGGGCCCAGCCGCTCCGCGGCATGTGGGATCCTCCCGGACCGGGCCACGAACCCGTGTCCCCTGCATCGGCAGGCGGACTCTCAACCACTGCGCCACCAGGGAAGCCCTGGGGAAAATTTTTAGCCCAGAATTTCCTTCCTTCTATCTTATCTAGGTCATCTTCTCCTTCCAGTGTTGTGAGGTAAATTCATCAAATGACAGCTATTCAAAGGTAAGGCTAACCCAAGGGCAATTATTAAGGGAAATCACTGCTAAGAAACATCAGGTGATGTATAAGGTATGTTTATAAAACAATAGAACTTTTAAAAAGATAAATATACCAGGATTTTTAATACCATTGGGCATATGTCCCCGTGCAAGAAGTCTCCTTTGGTGATTACATACTTATTCTAGTGAGACAGACAGTCTTAAAAGCACTCGTTTCCTTTGGCATTCTAGTCTGTGTTTGGGCTACCTTTATTGGAATCCTAATGACGGTAATTCTTAAGTTTCTGGATGTCAGGGTTGGTTTTAACACAGACAAAAGCCACTGGGAAGCCATGGCACCTGCCATGCTGGATGATGAAGCTGGTACAGCAGGTATTGGCAAGGAAAGGACCCCAAAGGAAGGACTCCAGATCCAAGCCCTGGACTTCAGAGCTGCAATCATTTTAAGATACAACCCTGCTTTGTTTGGGGGTCATTTTATGAACTGGTCATGCTTCTTCACTTCTTTAACATTTTAAGTGTCTCCTATATTTGGCTTTAGATATTTGTCTCTAATTAAGACATGGATTTTTGTACTCATACAAAATGTGTGCTTCCCCTAACCTCTGTTTGTACCCAGAAAGCCAGTTGCCTGAAAGTATGGCTTTCTAGCTATATATAGCCTGTGGCCACGTGGCCCTCTCCAGACATTCCTCTTCTGCTTCCATGGGCCAAACAGGAGGCCGAGACCATTATTTGTTGTGTGGGCCACACTTCATGGACTCCGGACAGACATCACTTTCCCTATGTCCAATTTCTTTTCTTTCCACCATGACTCCCTTTTATTAGCAGAAGTTGCTTATGTCAAGTAGGTAATGAAAATAAAGATTGGGTCTTTCTGTTGGCCTCATAAAAATATTTAAAATATTCTCAGCAGAATTAATCACAAAGCCAAAGCCTGTTAAGTTTTGAAGTTCCTCAAGCCAGCAGGCCTGCTCCACTGTCACGCACTGCATAAACCTTGCACTGCTCATGGCCTCCATTCTAAACCCCCGCCTTGATGCACCTCACACTCTGCTCTCCACTTCTTGACATGTGAGTTCTGAATTCATGGCCTCTTTTCTTGTTTGTGGTCTCTCCTGGCCTCTTGGAACTGTAGCTTAGCTCTTTTTCCCTAGCTTTCACATGCTTCGTCCATCCTCAAACACAATTCTCTGTGTCTAAGCTGTTCTTAGGCAACCGGTTTCACCTGGCCATCAGGATGTTACCTCTTAGCTTAGG
Source organism: Delphinapterus leucas (assembly GCF_059928025.1). Lineage (NCBI taxonomy): Eukaryota > Metazoa > Chordata > Mammalia > Artiodactyla > Monodontidae > Delphinapterus > Delphinapterus leucas. The sequence continues at coordinate 140,046,989 of NC_143129.1, forward strand.
TGATTGTGAGCTCTTCCACCAAGGTCATCCTGGCCCCTCCGGCCCCATATATCTGCACTAGAAGTGACTCTGAAGGTCACTAAGAGCTGAATTTCACCACCAACGTAAGTTATTAATTTTATTTTACTTCTACCAAAGTTTATCTGAAACCCTAATAATGTTGGCATGCATTCTGAGCAGCCCTGACTCAGGGCCTAGGCAGATGGGTGGCTGCGGTAAGCTAGACCATAGGTCGTAACATTTACCACTTACTCACCCGGCAGCCTGGAGAACATGACTCTTCAAACTGATGTAAATACAAAGATTACATAGGCAGGGGCTCGCGACCTCCAGCCGCTCCGTGGGACAAAGAGGCAGCAGTAGCTACATGTAAGAAATCCTGCTTTGAACGCTCTCAAGGGTGGCTCAGAAACAATGAGAACTTCCAGCAGATCATCCTGAGGAGCGGCAAGAGCCTTCACAACAGCAATGAATCTGCAAGAACCCAGTGGGCTGTTGGCCGGCTTTGTTTATTTTTCCTCTTTTGCCTTCTCCTCACTTTGCTTCTTTCAAACTCTGTAGCCCTTTGGCCCGCCTTCACCTTCGTGCAAGGACTGACTGTTACTTACCATGCCCTTTAGTGTCAGATCTGCTAAGGGAGACCGGTTGCCATGGAAATCTGGCCAAACATGTAAATCAACAGTGAGGAAACCCACGGGCTGAGTCTTCTTAATCAGATCCAGGTGACTGTTCAAATATGCATAGATACTCTGGCATCTGGAAGAGAAGTGGATTTTGTTTTTAAAAGGGGGGGGGTGGGTAGGGTCAGGGAGCAAATTGCTCTGTAGAAAGAAATCATTTGTACTCCCATATCAAATCCAGAAAGTAAGCAGGGTCCCAAAAGCTTCAGCACAAAAACCACCCCCAACCCATAGAAATCAGCAAACCACACTCTCAAATCACGCTGTACTCTCATCAAGGATTGGAGGCCTGTCCTGGTGGAAGGTGGAAAGGTTTGGACTCAGAAGACCAGATCCAAGAATGGCTTTACTCCACTGTAGGTGTGTAACCACTACTGTGAGAAAGTTATTCAAACTTTCTGAACCACTCTCTTTGCATCTGTAAAAACAACCATCACAATCCCTGCCCAACTGACCTCATAGGGTTTTGTGAAGATCAAAGGAGACTATGTAGATGAAGATACAGGATTCTGCAAAATGTACACTACTGGACATATGTCAAGGATTTTTAAAAATCAGTATTCTTAATTATAATAATAATATGATGGTGAATGCAGATGGTTCCCCGACTCAGGATAGGAGTTTGCTAAGGGCAGTGATATGATGGAGTGAATGCAGTTAGGATCAGGAGTTAGGAGGCTTGGTTTCCAACCTAAACCTACCAAATGACATTGCACTAGTTCTTTCTCTCTTTAAGCCTTTGTTTCTTCACATGTAGAATGAGGGAGTCAGAGGACCTTTCTCATTCTCTCAGTCTATTTACCTGAGAGGGAGACAGAGATGATGGGCTTGGGAGTCAAGGCAGTCCTGCATTCAGATGCTGGTTCTACCTGTCCTAGCTAGGTAAAATGGGCCAGTGACTTAACCTCTCTGAGCTTCAGTTTTCCCATGCATATAATGGGTATAAAATACCTCACTGGGTGAAATCTCACTGCATGACACAAAAGTTCGTTACCCTTCCCCTCTTTAAAGGTGCTTCCTTCTCTTGAACTGACAATTCTAGAAGAAAGTGGGTTGGCATCCCGTGCCACTTCCCACTGGTGTCCTTGGAACCACAGCCTTAAACATGGCTTGAATAATGGTAGAAAAAAAGTATAGGAGATCAATGACCAAGGGAGGTTGATATCTAAGATACATAAGATAATATTTATTATTTACATTTAAAATGTTTTAGGGGTGCAGCTCAGCGATTTCTAGTTCTAGTTTTGTGACACTGTGAGTGTCCCTCTGGATCCCATGAAATTCCTGAAAGTTTTCTAAACTAAGTGTAAAGAAAGAAACAAACGAGTAGTGGTTTTCAAATACCTATTAAATAAAAACTTTATGTGGAACTCCAAGATAGAAAATACAGAAAAACAAAACTGTTCTATGTGAGTGCGTGTGTGTAAGTGTGAGAATGTGTGTGTGCACATGTGTGTAAGTGTGAGAAGTGTGCTGGGAGGAGGCAAGGGCAGTCCAACCTACCAGGCACTCTCCTTGCTTCTTGCCCTGACTCCTCATTCCTGTCTGTAAAAATCTTCAGCCCTACATCATATTAGAAGATGACCAGAGTAACATCAACTACTGCTCCTTGCTCCTCTGGCCTTCAAACACAGCCCAGTGAGCTGAGTACCGCTAACACCCCTTTACAGAGGGGATGAGTAAGGCGTGTAGACATGTGACCGAGTCCAAAGTTAAACCCTCTCTGTGATTCTGAAGCCATGTGTTTTCTGTATCCCCAGCCAGGAATTATTTGTCAAAGCCCCTACATTCAAACTCTGTTTTAGAATGATTCTATGATAGTGTTAAGAAAGGATCCTCTGAGGTCTCCACGGAAGGTAGGGCCAGGGCCACATATGTGGGGAGAATACGATCACACCCTGGTTTTCTATCTCCCAGCTCTCTCTGCTCCTGGTCCAACACAGTCACACGGCCAACGATGGCCACAAGAACATCCTTTCCAGCCAGAAGTCAAGAGTCTGCACTAATTCTAGCAACACTGAACTTCAGAAGAGCATCACTGCACTTATAGAGTAAAGGGATTAAAAAAAAGAAGAAGCACATGTCTATAAATCTTTTGTCTCTCAAGGAATCTCAGAGCAGGGCATTTGGTTTCAGACATCTGGGTCAATAAGAATCTATCGGCCTAATTACTATTGATTTGTCATTGTCTCATTTACTGTGGGTCTTTGCAAACAGTGAGATTCATTTAGCCTCTACATATACGGTCACTCGTGCACTAATGAGATCCCTGGGGGACGGGGCATATGCTTACCCCTTTGACTCCTAACCTCCTCGCAGCTGTATGTTTATTCTTTGAATGCAGCCATTCTTCTGCACGTTTTTTCAATTATCCCTTACCATGTGCACTATCTGAGTATATCATTCAAAATGAAATGCACTTGGAAAACATTAAAATAACAAATGCACATCATTATTCACATAATTTTAACCTTGCATGGTGCCTTTTTTGGTTTTGACTTTGTTTCAGTTTGTATGTTTTATCAATTCTTTCTCAAATGGCGGTCTGCCCTCTTCCAGCTCGGGAATCACATATTAACTGTTCCTAGTGATAGGTCTCCCTCTTTTTCATGAACTCCAGACTCATTTATCCTCTCTTAGAGAGAGAAATCCTTGCTTTCCTAGTCCTGTTGTGTATGAAGAAGAAAATACAGTTTCAAGAATCACAAAGCGACTTCACTGTATACCAGGTGGCTGACCAGGTACACTAAACCTCTCCAAGCCTAGTTTACTTTTTTGCTATCAGGGTTAATACTTTTACCTTATAGGCTGCTATGAAGATTAAATATGGAGTCCTGAGTACTATAAAATGATAGCTGATCAATAAATAGTTCCTTCTTGTTCTCCATCACAGGAAATTCACTTCTAGAGTCAGGGAAGATTTTTTTCAGACTTTATGGCTCACAATCTTCAATGCGTACCACACCCCTGGAATCTCTACTTTCCTTCTCCATAAACCATTTAATTCTTTGGATTCACAGGACGCCCCAAAGTATGGTGACCGTACTTTCAAACCCCAAGTCAGAACACATGGTCTAACAGAAGAATCTGTGCCTTTTCTAGGAGTAAGAGAAAGTCTTGGAAAAGAAGCTTCCACACTACCTCCAGTTCCTCCTTGACCCACTGCAATAGGTATTCTGCCTGCCCCATTCTGCTGAGACTGGCTCCACCATGAGGAGAAATCCCCGCTTTGTTGCTGTCTCCAGTGGACCATTATTCGCCTTTATTTTACCTGAACTGTCTTTTGCATTTTGTACCACTTGGCTACTTCTTACTAATTTGTTTTCCTCCCCTTGTTTCCAGGCGACAATACTCTTTTAGTTTTCTAGCTGGTTCTCTTCCTCTCTTTGTCCCTTAAGTATATGAAGACTCCCAGAGACCTGTCCTTGGCCCCCTTCTCATTCTTTCTACACCCTTGGATGATCCCATCTTCCTTTCAGGGCTCCTGTTAACTAGCTATTGCTGCAGACTTCCAAATATATGCCCTTATCTCCCGCTCATTTCTCTGTGATGAGTTCCATGTCAAATACCCAAGCACTCATCAAATGCTTCCTCCTGGATGCCCAAACGGACCTCAATTAAAAAATGTCTACTACGACACACATCATCTTTTCTGATATACTCACTCTTCTTTCTATGCTCCTTGGTTTGACCAAAGGCAAACTCATTTAAGTGGCTGCTCAAGCAACCATTTTGGGGGCAGAGTCAGAGTGGGTATCATTTTTGATTCCTCTCCTTCCCTCAGCTTCCAAATTTAATTTTGGACCAGGTTCTGTCAATTTATTATTTTAAATATTCCTCTAACCAGCATGCTTTTCTCCCTCATAACTGCTACTACTTTATACAGGCCCTCTTCAAATGTCTGGATTAGAGGACTGGCCCTCTACCTTATCTCCTGCCTTGAAATTGTGCCCCCTCCAACTAGGTTTTCTGCACTCCTTCCTGGGTGGTTCGTCTAAAATGCAACTCTGATGACGACTCCATACCTATCTAAAACCTTCAGTGATTCCTCCCCACTGTCCTCAAGATAAAGTATAAGCTTCCTTGTTTGGCATAATGTTCTTCATTATCTAGCTCTCCCTACATTGTACCACGTTACAGACATGCCTTCCACTCTGCATCCCTCCTCACCACTGTACACATCATGCTCCTGTGACACTAAACTACTTCTAAGTTTTCAAAATATGCAGGTCTTAACCTCTGAATGTTTGCCTATCCTTCTCCCTCTTGCCTAGAATTCTCTTCCTTATCTTCTTTACCTGCCTATGGCTATCACTGTTCTAGACTCATCTTTTTATTTTTAATTGAATATAGTTGATTTACAATGTTGTGTTAGTTTCCGATATACAGCAAAGTGATTCAGATACATATATACACACACACAGTAGGACCTTATTGTTTATCTATTTATATCTAGTAGTTTGTATCTGCTAGTCCCGAACTCCTTATTTATCCCTCCGACCCCCCTTTCCCCTTTAGTAACCTTTCCCCTTTGGTAACCTTTAGTGTTCTTCCCTTCTGCTCTTCACATGGTTAGCTCATTTATATCCTTCAGATCTTAACTGTGCTTCCATCAGCTAGGGCTTTCCTGACCACCTCATCCAAATGGGGTTTCCCTGATATTCTATCATCATACTCTGTTAGTTTCTTTCATATCATGTTTGGTCGCCATAGACTTATTTATGGGTTCATTTACTTGTTAACTGCCTATGGCCTTCTCTGGACTTTAAGCTTCATGAAGGCAGACCATTACCAGTATACATTCAGAATCTAGCAGAGAACTTGGCACACAGAACCACCCAAGAGTAGCCATCAAATGAATGAATGGCCCTTCCTCCACTGTATGACAATTGCCTCTTAATTTTATCTGTATCCATTGCTGGAATCTGAATTCCTTTTGGGAAAGAGTCACATCTTATGCATCCCACCAGGTGCTCAACACGGTTACTGAAGTGTAGAATGTATGAATATTGATCCCGCATGGACTGTTAGAGGTTATTTTTACCTCTCCCTCTCATTGTAGTACAGCTGCCAAAAGAGTAGATCTCTGGAGTCATATGGACACAACCTTCCAGGCGTGCTGGTATACCCCACAGAAGGGGGCAGAGAAAAGGAATAAGCATCTTGTGACACCCCACCCTGCACTTCCACCCATGTGCCAGGCACTATGCCGGGCTACAGTGAATCTGCTGAGAAGCAGAAAATGAAGAACTGATTTCCTAAGTCAGCACAGCCCTCAGTCTTCTTGAGAGGACCCCAGTGCCCTGAACACTTTCTTATCCTTGCCTGTAGAACAGAAGCCAAAGAAAGGCATTGTAATACCCAGCTTACGTCTATTTAGAAAAACATTTCTCATCCAAGGGACATCAAGAATTTACCGTTTATCCTGGCACACCCTAGGGGATGAAAGGTGTTAATATCATCACCCTGGGTCTATGATTGTCCTAGCTCAGGGGAGCCTAAGTCAATACTTGTGGATAGACTGATGGCCCCAGTTGTCAGACTGAGGGACCAAGGTTGAAGAAGCCATAAAGGCCAAGGGAACAATCTGAGAACACAAGAGTAGAATGCACAGTGGAAACAATGTTTAGAAGTGGAGTCCCTATAATACTCATTTCCTCAACTAGAATTAAATTAGATTTTATATATATATATATATAAAACTATCACTAAGCACAGTGCCAGGCACACTGAAAATTCTTAAAAAATGTTCTTGGTCTTTCTTTCTCCTTTTCTTGCTCTGGGGCAGGGGCATTTATACAGATTTTAATGGGAATGTTTAGATATATTCTGAGATTTGGCATATGGGGGACCAGTACATTTTTAAAGTGATCCTCAGTGGGATTATAGAAATCACAGAAGCAAAAGAGGTTTGAAGAATAAATCATATCAAGAAAAGTTGATTGTTCTGAAAGGAATAACAAAACACTCCAGGGAAAGTGGGAAAAAAGAAAGACAGATTGAGAGAGAGGATGGGAATTAGCAGAACCTTGCACCCCTGAGAGACCGGAAATTCACAGAATCACAATGAGAAATGACCACTGCTTGCAGTGACCGCTGAAAAAGGAGCTCAGAACAGGCTGGGCTTCTCTGTCTCCAGTCCTCCTCCAGTAGACCATAAACTTGCTGAGGTCAGGAGTCATGTCTTCCACTGACCCTCTGTCCCCACCAATGGTCTGGTTTATTCTCCACAGAGCAGCCAAAGTAACCCTTTTAAAAGGTAAATCTGACTGTGTCTTCCATCTGCTCAAAAACAAAAACCTTGAAAAAAGTGCAGTGGTCTTATAGCTTTTTACAATGACCCGCATGGTTTGACCCTTGGCTAAATTTTACCTCTCATCTGTCCCCCATTCCCTCACACTTTGGTCAGTCACAGTGCCCTTTACAATGTCCACTGAGCTTGCCAAGCTGGCTGCTGCTTCCCGGCCTTGGGACTTGCTGTTCCTTTGGGCTAAAGGGATCTCCTCCATATAACCATGGCTTGATCTCTCTCTTTATTCAGTTCAGAGTCCTGTTTGAGTGCCACCTCATCAAGGACGGCTTCTCCACCTGAAATAGTACCCATCCGTCACTCCAACACCTCTTGTCGTTCTATGTCTCCTTACTCATCTCTATTTTTCTTTAGAATGCTTACCAATTCCTGGAGTATGTGCTCTCTCTCTCTCTCTACATACATACAAACATAAACATACACGCACGTACATATAGGTATATGTGTGTGTATGTGCATGAACACAATTTCCATGAAAACAGGGATTTTTTTTTCTTTGTTCACTGTTATACCATAAATGCTCATAAGACACTCATCAGACAGTCAGAGGACCTGGATTTTAACCTTGGCTCTGCTGTCAACCTTGAATCCAGCACTTGTGGATTATGCCAACATCTTCCCACCAAACTGTGCCATCACCATAACCTCATTCTGAACCACTGGTAAAGATTCTTTAAGAAAAGTAAGACAATAATGGGCAGTTTAGAGGAAAAGAGCTGAAGTTATCATGAATGGAAGGTGATCTCTGGCTACGGAGTAACATCTCTGGATATTTGGCCCTACATAGAAAGAGACTCCGGTTGCCATTTACATGCATGGGTACATCTAGTTATTGTTTACTTAATTCGTAAGCTCACAGAAGGCTTCTCTTCAGGATGAAGCCTAGAAGGATTACAGTAAATCAAGAGTATAAAATACTCAATCTGTTTATCAACACTTGTTTCTATGGTTTCAAATAGGATTTGCTGATGCTAAGCTCTGAGATAGGGGTGACCTGCATTGCTGTTTGCAGACAGCACTAAGTCGCACCACAAGAGGCATACAGTTTTTGAATCCAAGGGATTTGTTGTCCCTTCCAAATAACTAACTTCACTTAAGAACAACTATTCCTATTTCTAAGATCTGAAGCATAGTGAGTGCTAGTCTTGATATAGTCTATTTATAGATCTGATAAGATAGAGACACATTTTCCTTTGCAAGACAATAAAAAGAAATTGGAAGGGAAGAGAACCAATACTGAGTGCCTACTAAGTATATACAAACTGGAGATAAAATTTTGAGAGTCATCAAAATATAGAAGGAAATGAAGCCAAGAATGTAGATGGGATCACGGAAAAGACCACAAAGAGAGAAGAGGTCCAAGAATGTAGCTGTGATGAACTTTGTTGTTAGTGACAGAGAAAAGGATCATAGGCCTGAAAAGGAGATTAAGAAATAGTCAGAGATACAGAAGTAAAACTGGGTGAGGGTGACATTCTGGCAAGCCAAGAAAAGAGAGTGTGGGAAGGAGAAGGAGTGATCATTGGTGCCACATGGAGCTGAGAGCTCAAGGAAGGGGACTGGAAGACATCCCGTGGTTGCCGAGGACCTGAACAGTAAACGTTTCAGGGGCCGATGGTGACAGAATCAAACTGGAGTGGGCAAGGGAGGAGTGAGGAAACTGACCAAGAGTACAGGCAATGCTTTGGAGCAACTTAGCTCTAGATAGAGGGAAAAATACAGAGAGGTAGCTGGAAAGCGGGAAGAAGTCAGCTGGCATGTGAAGAGACGTGGGATGTAAATCCAGTCTGACTCTAAGATTGAGTTCTATAAATTACTGCTTCTGGACCACACTGTGCTACTGTTTCTCTGGGTTTACATGCTAATCCACAAATCCTCCCTTTCTTCCTATTTTCAATCAAAACTACTCACATGAGGCTCAGCTACAGAAGAAAGTTCCGGACATTTTGAGTTATTTCATTGCAAAGTCTAACCTATCCCTTAGATTTGCGTTGAGGTCTAAGATCTTCAGAGACTGGCATTTCCACGGTCTACTTTCATCCTCATAACACCTGGAAAATGAATTAAGCAGGGTGGGATCATTGTAATTTTATAGGTGAGGAAACTGAGTCACCAAGACATTGATGGCAGAATTGGTACCAGAAGCCAAGGCTTCAGTCCAGTGTTCTTGCTACTCCATGAGAAGGCAGGCAGGTGATGGATGACTGACATCTGCTGCTTAACCCTAGAACAATCCCCTCCAAAATGTCCTCCTCTTTTATAATCATTAGTAATAGTAGTAGAAGTAGTAGTAGTGGTTGTTGTCATTGTCATCGTACAGTTTACAAAGCCTTTCCAAATACATTGCTTCTGTAAACTCAAAATAAATTCTCAGAGCTATCCATGGCTGGTTTTCTCATGTCTACTATCCCATGTTCTGATAAGGAAACTAAGGTTCAAACAACTATGTATGTGGGAGCTGAGATTTGAATCTAGATCTCTAAACTCTACATCTGTGCTCTTTCCTTTGGGTTAGTGGTTTTAAAATGCTGGATCCCCTCACGAATTTGATAAAAGCTATGGCCCCTCTTCCCAGAAATGTACATGTAAGTATATAATCAACAAAACTCTGCACACAATTAAGGGGTTCCCTGGTGATCTGAGGTTAGGCATCCCTCTTCTAGGTTATGTGGTCTCTAAGCCAACTAAAGTGCTAGTTATTGGCTAAGTGGTATGATCCCTGTAGATGGTAATGACATTGTAACTAGAGACTCGTAGAAGGGAAAGCTTATGAAACTTTTCTCAAACTCCTTGGTGGGATCAATCCTCCTCTGCACCCTGATGACACAGAGTTTACATTCTAGTCAGTATGCACTTCATTCTGCTCTGTGCAGGTGTGCCTCCCCATAAGAACAGACGTCCCTTGGTGGAATGAAAATGTCTAATACGAGTAACTACAACAACTTTTATCACTACCACTACCATTTACTGAATATTTATTATAGCTCAGCAATTGTTGCTATATCCCAGACACTATTTGAATTCATTTAATTTTCTCAACAACCTTATGAGGTGTTTACTGTTATTATTTTTCTGTACAGTGAAGTACTAAGGCACAGTGAGGTTAAGTACATTGCCCAGGGTAACAAGCTATTAAAGGGTGCAGCTGAGACAGGCAATTTGGCTCCAGGATCTAGGATAGTAACCTCCACCTTCGACTACCTCCCTTTTGCCAGGTACTAGCTACATGAATGGGGTTTCTCTGAAAAATATTATAAAATACCTTACTTTTGTTAAAAAGCCCAACCACTAAGCATTATTATCATGAAATTCATTCAATAATTATTCTTCAAACTTCTTATTTCAAAATAATTTTAGATTTACAGAAAAATTGCAAAACTAGTATACAGACTTCCCCCATACCCACCATCTAAGAAGTTAACATAAATACAGTATTATTACTAATCTCCATACTTATTTGAATGCTGACAGTTTTCCCCACTAATGTGCTTTTTTCTGGCCAAGATCTAACCCATGATCATACATTGTTTCTAGATGTAGTAGCATCTTAGTCTCCTCAAATCTGGGACAATTCTCTAGTAATTCCTTAAGCTTCCTAATCTTTGAAGCATATTGGCTAATCATTTTGTAGAAATTACTTAGGTTAATTCTTTTCTTTCCCAAACCCCTATTAGTATGATCATGCTATTTATTATTAATACTATAGGTTTATTTTTTTCACTGTTTGTATTTCACCCCCACCACACACATCCATCTATCTATCTATCTATCTTTTATTTATTTTCAGGGGGACATGAAGCATCATCATGATTCTAAGAGTATGAGTTATATAAACAGGTATACTCAAAGAAGTGTCGCTCCCTCCTACTACCCTGTTCCCATTTCCCCATTATTTCCATCCCATTCCTACCCCACCTCCTGTAGGTAACAACCTCATGAGTTTCTAGTTTAACTTCCCTATATTTCTTTTGCATAAATGAGTAGGTACACATATATTTTCTTATATCACCTTCTTTTTACATAAAAAAGAGTATATTATAAACACTCCTTTATGGACTTCCCTGGTGGTGCAGTGGTTAAGAAGCCACCTGCCAACGCAGGGGACATGGATTCGAACCCTGGTGAGGGAAGAACCCACATGCCGAGGAGCAACTAAGCCTGTGTGCCACAACTACTGAAGCCCACGCACCTAGGGCTCGTGCTCCGCAACAAGAGAAGCCACCACGATGAGAAGCCCACGCACCACAATGAAGAGTAGCCCCCGCCCGCCACAACTAGAGAAAACCTGCATGCAGCAACAAAGACCCAACGTAGCCAAAAAAATAATAAATAAATAAATAATATACCCTGCTTTCTTCACTTAACAATATATTCTGGAAATCGCTCCTATCAGTTACTATCCTGTTTCACAGATGAAAAGACAGGCTTAAAGAAGTTGAATAACTTGCTCAAGGTCACATAGTTATTAAGGAGAAAAACTGGAGTTGAGTCCAAAGAAACTTTGACTCAAAAAATCCATGCTCTTTCTTCTATGTCAGAGCTTCTCAACCATGATTACTGGCATATTCTTGGAGGACCACTAGTTTTTTTGTGGATTCTCTTAGATTGTTTTGAAAATTAATACATGTGTGTCCTGGATCATCCAGATGACTATCTCATAACCAAGTACTGCCAGGCATTCTCATTGCTCACAGGATCTGAAAATCATGCAGCTCCTAAAGTCAGTGCCCCTAATGTGGTCGGGCATGGAAAACTGTAGAGACCAGAGGGAGCTGTTACCTGGCTGTGGCCTTGGCTTGTAGTTCAGGGAAGGCAGCATGGCCCTGCACCATGTGATCTATCTGAAAAACAAGAGAGAGGGGTCAATTTTATAGCTTCTCTAGTCTATGTTAAAGCCAGAAGAAGATATATTAAAATGTCTGTTTCGTTCAATTCTTTGTCTACAGAGGATCCAAGAATACTAAAATGCTAACTCAGCAAGAGTGTCTCAGCTCTTTCAGAAATCTAGCTTTGTTTAACCAACTGCTGGCCTCTTGGATTTATAAAAACAAAGAAGTTTAAAGAGAAGAACAGCAGGAAAAGAAACTCCCAAGGCTGAACTGGTAGCAGCAGGTAGTATCAGGTCCAAGAACGAGGTTTGACAGAGGCATGAGAAGGAGGTGTAACTCAGGGTAAATGAGGTAGAGGGGGGCCGGCCTGGGTGTTAAAAGCACAGGCCTCTGGATTACATCATCTCCCCCTCTGGTTACCCCACGCTGTTACCCCAGGGCAATGTCAGACCTTGAATTATTCTCTGTGTCTTACTAATGGAGAAGTTGAGTGAAACAGTCTATGAGGAGGGAGTCCCAGTTTAAAAAACACAAAAAAGAGCTGCCCCAGAGCTGTCAAGAGAATCTCCCCTGACTGAGAAGTTATCGCATGGGAAACTGGGACAGAGCTCTCCAAGGACAGAAATGTCTGAGCTCTGCAGACAACCATCTTCTCATTTGAAATTCCACGTCTAGGATTTATTCCTTAATCCACTTGGTGGCTCTAAACAAAATAATATGCACTATGCATCAGGAAGGGATGTGTTTCCCCATGCTGTGACTCTGCTTGCTAAACCACACCCAACAATGGGCTTGAGTTCCTGAACCTAATCTGTGTATTGTCTCAACGTTTACATGAATCCCCAAAACAACCATTCTGATCTATTTATTTTCATTCAAACTACGAACAGGCGGGTTATTGTGGCCTCATGGGGATAGTTTCTCTGAGCATGCTTCCTGAGCGTCAGGTCTGTGTAAAGAGGACGAGATTTTGTTCTGGAGTCGCCGAGGCTGGGTCTGGGTTCTGGCTCTGATACTAACTAGCTATGTGACTTTGTGCAAGTCACTTATCTGCTCTGAGCTTCAGCGACCTCCTCTCCGCCTTACCCCGTTCTAGTCTCCTTTTAAAACAGGATTTCTGTGACACAGAATGTGCCTACCATAATGCCAACAACAGAACAAATGATATCACCTAAAATTTATTGACTCATTTACCATATACCAATACTAAGCTATGCATTTTACATACATTATCTCTTTTATTTCTTACAACATTCCCATGGAGATGAGAAAACCAGGACTAGAAGAGATTAAGTAACTTGCCTAAGGTCATAGGGGAGTAAGTGACAGATCTAGGTTTCAAACTGAGGTCTCTCTGTATCTAAAGTCCTTGGTCTTAACTACCATGTCACACTGTCTACTCAACTTCCAGGTATAAGTTGTCAAATTCCATCGTGTAGAAATGTGTCAAAATAATACCAAAGCAACTGGTGATTTCAAGGGAAAGAAAATCACCCAGGTTTTGAATATTTACTTGCTGAAGGTTCAGTTTTGGGTTACTGCAATGAGGCATAGTTTGGACCTTAAAGAGTTTGCAATCCAGTCAGAGCATCACAATGAAGCCACTGGCATCAATAATGGATAATTAAAGCCATTACTTGATTTGAGGCTAGTTTCTATGGGAAGTGCTTCAGGAGGTCAGAGAAGGGAGATTTAAATGAGCTTCCCGGAGGAAGCACAGAAGCTAGCATGTGTCCCACATGCATGAATGCAGTTACTTGCTATTTACCGAATGCCTAATACACCAGGTACTGGGACTAGGCTCTGGGATAGAGTGGAAAATAAGAAATACATACAAGAGCACAAAGCAAGAAGTCAATAATTTGGCAATTACTGTATAGTTGTATATATAATATTTGGCAATTATTATATAGTTGTATATATATAATAATTGCCAAGAACAGGCAGTTTGGAGCAGTAAAGGGCTAGAGGCAAGGGATACCAGAAAGGAGGCTGTGATGAGATATGAAGACGGAAAGACAAATCTGGGTATAGACAGTAAGAAGACTGGTATAGCCCTGAGACTGGCATATCATAGATGCTCAATAAGTATTTGTTGGATAAATGTGGGATGTACAAACCATAATGGACCACATGCCCACAGAATACCATGTACTTCTTGGGAGCACTTACCACGCTTTGTATTTGTGTCTGTTTGTGTGGGGCACACATTGGTCAGAGGGTAACTGTATGTTAAATTAGAGAATAAATGAAGTGGTGAAAATATGGATGCATGAGGAGGGTATGGACAGACAGTGGTTCTTAAAAGTCAGATAAGTGACTATTGTTTTACTGAATTGTAGGCCACAGGAAATTATTTCGATTTGTGGAGCAAAATAATGACAAGTTAAGGAAAATTAACCCAGTAGGGTATGTACAATGGGGAGATGACTAGGCACAGAGGGTAGGAAACACAGACAGGGCTCAGAGGCTGACATTGGGAATACAAGGCACGAATATCCCCTGTCCTTGCTCTACTGCAGCATTTATCAAGTTCTTCAATAACGATTAGTTTATATGTCTATCTCTTACCTTACACTCTGAGCTCTTTCAAATCAAAAACCTCATTATTTCCCATTCTTCAGTGCCTACAATGCCTGGCATCTCGAAAGAATGAATGAGACACATTTTGAAGAAAATAAAACAAAACTTAGTGACTGAGTAGTTACAGAGCATAAGAAAATCAGAGTGAAAGGACGGCTTTGAACTTTTGGGTCTAATAAAAGGAAATGTGGTCATTTTAATCATGTCTTTTTATTTTTCTGTATTTGTGATGCTTTGGGATCTGGGGCCCTGTTGACCCTGGAGAGACTGTCCTTTCCAGGGCTCAATTCCTAGAGATAGTAAAGGACCCCACTGGCCTGTAAGCATGCCTTTCATATGCAAACTGACTAATACAGAGCACACTTTCTCACCACCACCTCCTCTATTTCCCTGCTCTAATCACCCCAGAGCCAGGTACCAGACAACTAGGGACAACCTTAGTGCTTCCCATTTGGCCCTGCATGGTTTAGCCAGCCCCCTCTTCTGGAGAACTGTGAGTAACAAACTATCCTTTCAGTGGCAATCATCTCCTGATCTGCTGGCCTCATCATACCTGAATAATAATAAAATCTACATTTTAAGACAGTAGCTGAAAACACGGGCTTTGGAAACACACTTAGGTTCAAAACTCATGGTCTATACTTACACTCTCTGCTACCTAAGTTACTTGACCTCTCAGAGCCTCTTCTCTTACAACTGTAAAATGTGGACAGTAAAATTTGCTTTGCAGGGAAGGTTGCAGTGAGTGATATACAGGTGGCTTTTAGATCGTAACACCTGTTATTAAAGAGAAGGAAGTACCACCAAAAGAGTAAAAATGGTTGGAAGAACAAGACCTTAAAAGGTCAGCTGCAGTTTTGTTTTTTTTTCCCCACAGCATCTGATGACAAAGGCCCACCCTGATTAACAAAGAAGGAGCCAGTTTGTCAAATAACTGAGTACTCATTTCAAAAGCCTGGAGTGCCTGTTGCAAGGGCTGATCTTTCTACTTCTGTTCTCTGATACATTTAGCACAGTACAGAAGATCACAGCGTCCCATTAAGTGGTTATTTGTTTCCCAATAACAAGTGTGACGACAATAACTATATTTGCCAAGTGGCTGCCTTAGAAATATATAGACAGAACCATCCTGACTCTATGACTCTTTCCTTGTTTCCTCCATCTTCTGAGATGTCCGCTCTGAGAGCTGGCAGCTGTAGGAGAAGGCAGAAAAGGCTACAAACTATTTGGATAGGTAGGAAGCTTAAGCTGGGTGGAGTCAGATCTTTCTCAGGATGGCTTTCAGGTCAGGATCAAGAGGAAAAGGCCATCTTACAATACGTAACTAGAATTGTGGGGCTTTTTGGCATTTCCTTACTAAGGTGGCACCTGCATTTGGAACATGGGAAAAATAGAAATGCAATACAGTATAACACAGAGATCATACATGGGTAGTATGAGGTGGCATCTGGCCCACAGATGTATTTTACGTGGGATATATAATGTGTTTAAAAATGAGCCAATATTTTAAAACTGGGAGATTTCACTTTAAGTCCAGATTTTGGTTTCTCTTGAAGAACTGGTGAGTGTAAAACACTGGGTCACCATATTCCCCCATGGCAAGGGTCAGCTGGAGCTGAGTGGTGACTGATCCCTTCAGACAGGCCTGTACCCTCCAGTTTGTGAGAGGCACCACCACTCAATTTATCATCATGATGGCACTAATGTTTTACCTGTAGTAGCAATCTATTTCTCTATGCCCATCTCTCTGTCAAAGGAGGGAACATGGAATTCAGCCCGAGAGTGCTGAGAGCTGAAAAGAGAAACTTCTCTGTAGAAGTAAAAACTACCTCATTGCCTGGTCTGTTTATTCATTTATGCTGTCTGACTTCTTTAAGCATTTGCGTTTTTGACCCTTGATATGACAGAGAGAACGCAGACAAGGACTGCTGAGACCTGAGCTCAACTCTGGCTCAGGGCATGACCTTGGACAAGACCATTTCTAATTCTCTCTCTAAAACACTGAATAAGTTAATACGACAAATAGGCAGAGTTTGTAAAATTACACAGAGGACTGCACCGCCTGAGATAGCAAAACCTTTGGCAAAGAGTTTACAGGCAAGAAAAACACATCACAAAGGCAAATTTAAAATTTAAGAATTTTAGGTTCCATGATCATTTTGCTAAGACAAAGCTATCTTATTGCTTGATGGGTTTTTCTCTATTAAAATCAGTTTTATCTATTAGTCTTTTCTTTTTTTTTTTTTTTTTAATAGGAGATGAAGCAATCTGCTCTTTTTTTAAAATTGTATTTATTTATTTATTTTTGGCTGTGTTGGGTCTTTGCTGCTGCGCGTGGGCTTTCTCTAGTTGCAGCAGGGGGGAGGCGGCTATTCTTTGTTGTGGTGCGCGGGCTCTAGGCACATGGGCTCAGTAGTTGTGGTTCGTGGGCTCAGCAGTTGTGGCTCGTGGGCTCAGTAGTTGTGGCTTGTGGGCTCTAGAGCACAGGCTCAGTAGTTGTGGCGCACGGGCTTAGTTGCTCCGGGACATGTGGGGTCTTCCTGGACCAGGGCTCAAACCTGTGTCCCCTGGATTGACAGGCGGGTTCTTAATCACTGCGCCACCAAGACTATCTATTAGACTTGAGGCTGCCTTTTTCCTTCTTTACAGGTAAAACAATCATTAGGCTCAGAGCAATGTTCATCACTTGTGACAACTGCTTTTTTTCCATTTGTATTTACCTGTAATGTCACTTCTTCATCTAAGCTATTTCAACTCTTTGCTTACCTAATCTTATCTCAAAGCAAAAACATTTTGCCTGATTTTTCCCAGCTTTGAAATTCTCATGAAAATCTAATGAAAGAAGCAAGCCCAATCTAGACAATTTTTTTAATACTGCTGGAAAGGACTGCGAGTTTCAATACTGAACAGTTCCTAGGAACAACAAACATTCCGGAGAGGAAAATATAAACTATGTGTTCATTTTTTTTTTTTTACAACTTTAATATAAGCTTTATATAGGACAATTTCTCTTACAAGTTGATCAATTCTCATTTAATGCAGGGCTAGTTTAGTCAATTTCATTCACCATCAAAATTGGTAGCTTTGTTCATTTTTACAGTATGTTAGTTCACTGATTCATGAAACTAATGTGATACATGTCTACTCTGTGCTAGGCATCATTCTAATAATTCAGGATACAAAGACAAATAGAAGTCGTCGCTTTCACAAAGCTCTGACTTATGAAGGGAAAATGGGTATCCCAATATTCAAATATAGTCCAGACTGCTAAGGTTTTATAGATTTAATGAATGTTAGTTGAACACCTACTCTGTTCTGGTCATAGTAAGCACAGGGGATTCAGTAGCAATTAAGGTAGATGTACTTTCAGTCCACTCGGAGATTATATTCTATTGACATATAGAGTCAACAAATACATATAATAATTAAAGATAGTGATTAGTTCTTTGAAGGAAATAGATAAGTTACTGTAATATGAACACTGATTTTAGATAGAGGGTTCAGGAAAGACCTGAGGGTGAAATTTAAGATAAGACATGAAAAAAAAAAAAAAAGAAACAACAATTTCCAAGCAAAGAGAATGACAAATGCAAAGATTCTATAGTAGCAAAGGACTTCATATGTCCTAGGAATTGACAGGAGTCCAGTGAGACTAGACTGGAGTAAGTAAGTAGGAAAGTTGTATAAAATGAGGATAGAGAGGTAGAAAGTGGAGAAAATCAAGCAGGCCATGGCAAAGGCTTTAGATTTTATTCTAAGTACTATGAGAGGATACAGAAAGATTTTTTTAAATTGAAGTGCAGTTGATTTACAGTATTTTGTCAGTTTCAGGTTTACAGCATAGTGATTCAGTTATTTTTTTTCTGATTATATTCCATTATAGGTTATTACAAGGATTGAATATAGTTCCTGTGTTATACAGTAAATCCTTGTTGCTTATCTATTTTAGGTTATAGTAGTTTGTATCTGTTAATGCCATACTCCTAATTTGTCCCTCCCTCCATAACTTTGGTAGCCATAACTTTGTTTTCTATGTCTGTGAGTCTGTTTATATTTTGTATATATATTAATTTGTATTATATTTTAGATTCTACATATAAGTGATATAGTATTTGTTTTTCTCTGTCTGATTTACTTCAAGAAGTATAATATTTTCTGGGTCCATCCATGTTGCTGCAAATGGCAATATTTCGTTCTTTTTTAATGGCTGAGTAATATTCCATTGTATATATATATATACCACATCTTCTTAAGCCAATCACCTGTTGATGGGCACTTGGGTGGTTTCCATGTCTTGGCTATTGTAAATAGTGCTGCTATGAACATTGGGGTGCATGTATCTTTTTGAATTAGAGTTTTCTTTTCTCTGGATATATACCCAGGAGTGGGATTGCTAGATCATATGGTAGCTCTATTTTTAGCTTTTTAAGGAACCTCCATACTATTTTCCATAACGGCTGCACCAATTTAAATACATTCCCACCAACAGTGTACGAGGGTTCCCTTTTCTCCACACCCTCTACAGCATTTATTATTTGTAGACTTTTTGATGATAGCTATCCTGACTGCAGTGAAATTGGAACACTCCCTCACACCATATACAAAAATAAACTCAAAATGGTTTAAAGACCTAAATATAAAACGTGACACCATAAAAATCCTAGAAGAGGAATAGGCATTCTTTGACATAAATCATAGCAATACATTTTCTTAGATCAGTCTCTCAAGGCAAAAGAAATAAAAGCAAAAATAAACAAATGGGACCTAATCAAACTTAAAAGCCTTTGCACAGCAAAGGAAACCATCAACAAAATGAAAAGACAACCTACAGAATGGGAGAAAATATTTGCAAACATTGTGACCAATAAGGGATTAGTCTCCAAAATATGCAAACAGTTCATACAATTCAATATCAAAAAAACAAACAACCCAGTCCAAAAATGGGCAGAAGACCTAAATAGACATTTTTCTAAAGAAGACATACAGATTGCCAACAGAAGGGTTTTAATCAGGGAAGAAACATAATCTTATTTGATTTAAGAGAAATCATTCAGGAGTTCCACTTTTTTTTTTTTTTTGGAGACTTTTGATTAAATGTTTATTCATTTTAATTTTGCCTTTTTAAAAATTCTGAAGCCAGTATATTGTTTTTATCACATCTGAAATATTTTTCTTTTTTAAAAAAGTTTTATTTTATTATTTTTATAAAGCACGTTCTTATCAGTTATTTATTTTATACATATTAGTGTATACATGTCAATCCCAATCTCCCAATGCATCCCACCACCACCACCCCTCTGCCCAGTTCCACTTCTTAAAATGGCTAAATAGTTCTTATCATATGAATTCTTTCCCAGATAACAATTATAAATGCTGATCAAAATATATCAAACAATTCTCTGAAGATACTGGGAAGTGACCAAAGCCAGGTAGAAACTGAGAAGGAATAGACACATTGAAGGAAAAAACATTTTTTTTTTTTTTTTTTTTTTTTTTTTGCGGTATGCGGTTCTTTCACTGTTGTGGCCTCTCCCGCTGTGGAGCACAGGCTCCGGACATGGAGGCTCAGTGGCCATGGCTCATGGGCCCAGCCGCTCCGTGGTATGTGGTATCCTCCCAGACCAGGGCACAAACCCATGTCCCCTGCACTGGCAAGCGGACTCTCAATCACTGCGCCACCAGGGAAGCCCCGGAAAAAAGAGTTTTATATGTGTTTCTTGATTTTACAGATTCTTGCCTGAGGGCAGGCCCTAATCAGTGCCATGCAGGACAGCTAATACTCAGATAGATAGAAATATGCAGTCTTCATAGCTAAGAAATTAGAGGTCAGAGTTCAAGGCCACCATAGCAACTAGAAAATAAAAGGTAGGGAGATCTCAGAAAGGAGAGAGACATAGAAAGGGAGCTCAACACTATGCATAAATGTTACCTTAATCTCTGGATGATCTCTGAATTACATAATAAGTAACCCAACTAAGGCTTAAAGAACTCAACAAAGGAGAGACAAAACTTGGAGTTTGAGTTGTCATTAAATTACCTGCTTAAAAAAAGTACTCTTCAGAGAAATAAGAATAATCCACTGTCTCTACAATACATCAGTTACAATGTTCAAGATATGAGTCAAAATTACTAGACATATGAAGAAACAGGAAAATGTAATTCCTACTTAAGAGAATGGCCATTTAATGGACAATAACCCTGAAATAACACAGATGTTAAAATTAGAAGACAAGAATTTTAAAGCTAGTAATTTAACAATGCTTAAGGATGTAAAGGATAACACTCTCATAACTAACAAACAGATAGGAAATGGCAAAGAAATGGAAACAATTAAAAAGTAGAAATTCTCGTATTGATAAATATAATATCTGAAATGTATGGGTCCATGAGCTGGTTGGAGATTGCAGACAGAAGAGTCAGTGAACCTGAAAAAAGACCAATAGAGAGTGTCTAATTGAGAGAGAGAAGGAGAGAGACAGAGAGAGAAAGAGAGAGGAATATTGGGGGGAATAAAAAAACCCCAGAAGCCCTCAGGGACTATGGGACAATAGCCAAAGGTCTTAAAAATGTGTAAGTGGAGTCACAGTAGGAGGAGTAAGAGCAAATAGGGCAGAAAAGACATTTAAATATATACATGCTAAAGATTTCCCAAACTCGGTGAAAGACAGGAATTTACAAATTCAAGAAGTATAGCAAACCTGGGGGAGGAAGGATAAATTTCCAAAACACAATATCTGGGCACACCATAATAAAAATTAAGATTAAGGGAAAATCTTAAAAGTAGCCAGAGAAAAAAAATACACTGTACATAGGGGAAGAACAAAATAAATGATGTTTGACTTCTCATAAGAAACAATGGTGCCAGAATACAATACATTGACATCTTTAAGTGTTGAAGGAAAAAAGAAGAAAACTAAGAAGGTGGGGCTTCCCTGGTAGCGCAGTGGTTGAGAGTCCGCCTACCGATGCAGGGGACATGGTTTCGTGCCCCGGTCCGGGAAGATCCCACATGCCGCGGAGCGGCTGGGCCCGTGAGCCATGGCCGCTGCGCCTGCGCGTCCGGAGCCTGTGCTCCGCAACGGGAGAGGACACAACAGTGAGAGGCCCGCGTACCGCCAAAAAAAACAAAAAAAAACTAAGAAGGTGTGTTTTTGTTTGTTTGTTTGTTTGCCAGTAGACCTGCAACAACTAAAGAAATGCTAAAGGAAGTTCTTCACGCTGAAGGGAAATATCAGGTGGAAGCTTAAATTTTCATAAAGAAATAAAAAACAATGGAAATGGTAAATATGTAGGTAAACACAAAAGATTATGCTTTGTTTCTCAGAACTTGTTTGAAATATGTATGACTGTTATGGACTGAACTGTATCCTTTCAAAATTCAGATGTTGAAGCCCAACCCCCAATACAACTGCATTTGGAGATGGAGACATTATGGAGGTAATTAAGGTTAAATAAGATCATAAGGGTGGGGCCCTGATCTGATAGAATTGGTGTCCTTATAGGAAGAGTAAGGTAATTAGGAAGCTGTGCAGGAATCCAGGTGGGTGTACAAAAAATACAGTGAAAGCCTGGGCAGGAGGAGAGAACAGGGAGGCATCTGTTTATGCAGAGCTGGTCTTTGTATCCATGAAGTCATTCCAATTAGCTAATGTGACATGCTGGGGACACACCTAAGTCTATATACCTAGATCCTGTCAAGGCTGATACACATAAGTATCTCTCTCATGGCCTTACAAAGCCTGCCAAACTATATGTGCTTTAATACACTTGATAAGAAAGTCACACTAACTGATACAATAATTGCTTCTCAAGGAAGTCTACAAGAGAACTGTAAGAAAAATTCAGAAAGGCAGCCCTATAAAAGTCAGGTTCAATTCGGGAAAGATCTGGGGCTTCCAGTAGCTGACTTGGGTTTGAATCAAGGCTCTCCCCATTTACAACTGTTAAGACCTTGATCAAGTTACCTCACTGTTCTGAGCCTTAGTCACTAGTAAAACTGACCACATAGACATGCTGCGAAGATCAGATGAAATCCTGAATCTTCATGAGGGCCTCAATGTGCTGAGCATAGAACAGATTCTCCCAGTCAGGGCAGTGCAATCTACTTTTATGTGCTATAATAAATTATAATTGTCAGTTCCATATCCAACTTTCCCACTAGATGATAAGCCACTGGAGGACAGGAATCACGTGTGACCATATTCTTGCCTGGCCCAGAGTAATCCCTCAGGAAATCTCTGTAACATGCTGGAAAGAGTGACTGAATGAAGGGATGGCATCACTACCTCTAACCTGGACAGCACCGAGTACATGGCAAGCTCTTCATATGGAAGAGCTGGCTGACCCCCCTGAGGCTAGCCCCAGGCTGAGGGGCTTTGGTGACAAGGAAGGAGGCAGATAGGCACTCACAATGCGCCAATTCTAAAACTCCAAGAGCTAGAACCCTGCAAACATTATGACCCTGTGGCCCAAATTTATAAATTTAAATTCTGGCTTCAAAAAATTCAAAGGTAACTCCCCACCAAGCCCAATTGTCCCAGAAAGCCAATTTCACCATAGGGGCAGCTTAGGAAACTGTCTTAGGCTCTCTTACCCGATGCCTCCCCCAATAAAAATGACTTCAAGTAAGACAGAGAAGAGTGCTTGGACAGAGGGATGGCTGAGGTCCAGTTGGAAATAAGCTTCAGCATCTGGACACAGTGACTGTACCAGTTGGTGCTCTGTGGAAAAAGCCTGGGCAAAAAGTGATGGTTTTTGCAAAACTTTCTGGAGAGTGTATCAACAAGCACGAGACAATCTTTGATGGGTGTTTGGTGAACTGAAGTAAATCATCCATGGGAATGGGGTATGTGCCCTTCTAAGAGGAAATAAATAGCAGCAGCACAAGCTTGAAATGAGTGAAAAACAAGCCCAAATCTCAGACAGATGAAATTGCAAAGGCTCCAGAGCCAAAAAAGATCCTATCCTATTTTTTTCTTCATCCTGAAGTTAACCAGATGGAGATTTTTTTTTAAAGTACCAATCTATTCATATACTTGGAATGAAGGATTTTGCTTTGTGATGGAAGATCTGTATTTAATTGTAAAAATGAAACAAAATATCTTTTTTCCAAATCTAGAGTTTAGATAAATTTTGTCTCTTTTTTCTTTTTTCCCTCTCTTCTTTCCCCTTCTTTACTTCCCTCTTCTTCTTCTATCTCTTCCCTTCTGCTTTAGATGATATACTTACAACTGCATGTTTATAATATATTCTGGACAATGTAATAACGGAGCAGCCACTTTCAGACATAGCTTATGAGAGAATATGTACATATGAAACACAGAATAAAAGCAATGTAACTTCCTCTTATGGTGTTCTGTATGATGACAATAGGCTGTAAAACCGGTGATAAACCAGAATAAGTAAATGGAAAGGAAAGGTGAGTACCAACGGAAACAGGTAAAAAGGCCATTGACAGTGCATCAGGAATCTCTCCAGGCTGCGCTTGCTACCCTGAGTTTCAGTTCTTCATGTGTAAAATATGGATAATAACTGTACCTAACTTATAGGGGTATCAGAGGATTAAATAAAATAGGACATGAAAAGCTCTTGGAATTGAGACTGGGACATAAGTCTTCAAAATAAATATTAGGCATTGTGATTATTATGAGTATCATTCAAGGATTAACACGATTTTATATATATATATATATATATATATATATATATATAAATATATAAATCTTTCCCACAGGAAAATGTACTCAATAAGGGACAATTGTTGTTGTTATTATTACCATCATCATTGTTATTATTTTTAAATCTCTTTATTTTATAGGTGGTTTCTGTCTCTTTGCTTGGCCTCTCTGGACTGATGATTTATTGGACAGTCTGTTTTGTTCTTGATTCAGATTTTGCCCCATTATGCTAACTTCTCGACTTCCTTAGATTTTGCTTTTCGTAACCCATGGGTAAGTCAGTCATACCCCATTCCTATGTCTAATGAAACTCTATACATAGAACTGCCCTAAGTGTAACTCTACATGCAACTTCACTGGTTGATGATGCAAAATCAACTACCTAGATAAAGGCCAGAAAGTCCCATGATTCTTGTCAAAAACCATAGTGGACTATTATGAAGATTTTATTAATGGTCAGAAAAGGGTCATTTTTTAAAATTTAAATTCAGGCTTAGGAAACAGGCATAACGAATTCTTGTCCACCAAGATACGTCATAATGTTTGGGCAAAGATGGCTTATATCCATAGCAACAGAGCCAACGCTGAGTCAAATACTGGTAAAAGCATTTCTAGA
Source organism: Delphinapterus leucas (assembly GCF_059928025.1). NCBI lineage: Eukaryota > Metazoa > Chordata > Mammalia > Artiodactyla > Monodontidae > Delphinapterus > Delphinapterus leucas. Next base: position 140,071,684 of record NC_143129.1, read on the forward strand.
CTGACACAGACGGTCAATTAGTAAACTAACGCTCTGAAAACCTGTTGATGGACAGCTTCATGGACAATGCATCCTGCACAAAGAGTTAGTTTACTGGATTGTTATCCTTGTTAAAAAAGACTCTGGGTTGTGTCTGTTATGACTTCTGGTTCTCCTAAAGGTAATTATACCATGATGTGGGCTTGAAAAGGGCTATGCTTCAGTAATGGGTTTTCTATGTGTCATAGAAAGAGAGTGGATATTTAAGTGGAAAGTTGTGTAAATACATAACACTAGTTTAAAGAGGAGACTGTAAAGTTTCAATCCCACTGTACCTTAGGCATAGAGTGACGTCTTTTTCTTGACTTTTCTAGAAAAGTCTAATTGGTTATTAAGACCTATCAGACGTTATTTAATGTATACTCACTGTGCTTCCCTACTAGACGATGAGCTCCTTAAAACCAGGGACTAATGCGGGGACTAATTCAGGTATCTCTATAGCCTGGCACAAGAGTGAAGGCACAAAACATGCTCTTTGAATCCAGCCACCCACCTATGCGTGCATCAACTTTGAGAGAGAACTTTGAGGCAGCTAAGAATAAAAGAGAAACACATGAAGAAATGGAAAATTAATGGTTATTTGTATCCATATCCAGCTTGAGGTCAGATCACTTTTGATTGGCTGGACATTTAGAAAAGCTGGTAGGGGAGCAGACCATAAACAGATGGTTTCAGTACAGCATAGTGAATGTGAGACTGAGTAACTGAGCCTGGGTCTTACTGTCCCTTGCTTTCCACATTTAATCCTTCCAAGGTCGGCTGATCTCTTGACCTCAATTCTCAGTCATTATTGCCACTGTCCATTATTGCCAAAGTCCTCATGGCTTTTTGTCTGTGGACTAACCTATTAAAGCTGGTCTCTCTTCACCCAGCCGTGCACCCTCAGGCCTTCTTCCTGACGGCTGCTAGCCAGTTTTTATAACAGAGATCTGACAACACCCATCACTATTCCAATCTTTCACCTACTCTCCGTGGTCTACTACCTGAAGTTCAGCTCCTTAGCATGCTTTACAGGGACTTCTGTTTGGTCCCTGCCCAGCTCTCTAACTTTTATTGTAAGTCATTCTTCTAAGAACAGTTTATGCCACAACTGAAATTCTGCAATTACCCTCAAATATGCCTTGCTATTTTTCACTCCCATGTCTTTGTTCCTATGCAAGTTCTCATACCTAGAAGAATATCCCTACCTTTCTGTGTCTGGTTGGTCCCTATTTATCATTAAGGTGCAGTACAAATGCTTTCTCCCCTGAAAAGAATTCCTTAATCTAGCTTTGCGCGGACTCTGTGCCTTGTACCTCTGGTATAGTACTCATCTCATTTTTATAGATCTTCTGTCTTCCCTATGAGATGACCCCATGAATTCAACACATTTTCTCCAAGCACCTTCTACGAACCAGGCACTGAGCTAAATACAAAGAGGAGTATGATATAACCCATGCCCTTAAAGAGTGCGTAGATTTCTGGAAAAGACAGATTATCTCAGAATGTGCTAAGAACTGGAGTTACATCTTAAAGATCAAGTAAAACTAGCAAGTGATAAAGAACTCTCCGAGTAGGGAAAGAAGCATATACAAAGGCACAGAGGAGCAGAATAACAGGAGCCATGGGGAAGCTGTGAGTAGGGCAATCTGGCCTTCGTGACAAGTACATGGGTGAGACTGGAGGGGACAGACCACAAAGGGAATGATGTGCCCTGAAAACTATCTGAGCTATGTCCCAAGGGCTACAGGGAACCACTGAAGGATTCTGGCTGGAGATTAACATAGTCCTTTTTACCAAGTAGAACATTACATTACTCCTGTTGCCGTGAGAAAAATGGGTTGTTCTGTGAAAGAAAGATAGGTGAGAAGATGGGTTAGTCATCAATGCCTGGATCAACATTTATTCCTTTGGCAAACACGGGCTACATATGCTCCATATGTGAGACTTTATGCTAAGAGAAAGTTAATTCTTCTGATGTAGGAGTCTGCAAATCTTCCAGATCCTGGGTATACGGGGAATGTGACAAAATGGACTAGTCAAGGGTGTAAAAACATTAAAGACCATATGAAGAAAGTGTCAACTTACCAATTTTCCAGTAACACTCTGGCCACCTTCATTCAGCCAGAACCCAGGGACCATGGCTGAGAAATAAGGGCCCCAGACTCCTGGTACAAAGATCGGGTTTTTGCTGATCTGGAAAGAAAGGGGCAAAGTATGTGAAAATATTGTCCCTCAAGGCTAGAAGGAGCCTTATCCTCCTCCCATGTGATGTTTCTATGACCACGGAATTCAGCTTCTTATTAAATACCTTTGATGGTGGGGAAGTTAGTCCTGACAAAGGACGGGCCTGGCTTCACCTCTGGAAACCTTTCTGATAAACTCATTCAGGCGTCAAGGTAGAAAAAAAGAGATCATTTTGGAAAGAAACTGATGTGACAGTTCCTGGCCAACTCCCTCTCTGTGGTAGACTGATTGTAATAATGGTCCCCATTTCCTAGCCCTCCCTGCTTCCACCCACTGTGCAATATGACTTCGCAGTGCCTCTTGTTGAGAGGTGGGGTTCCCAGCCCTTGAGTCTGGGTCAAACTTGTGACTTGGTTTGGCCAACAGAATGAGGCGGAAGTGACACTGTGCACCGGTTTTCCAGGTTTAGGCCTCGACAACTGTGTGCTTCTGCTCTTCCTTCTCTCCCTCTGCCACAAGAACATGCCCCAGCGAGACTGCTGGATGGATATGCAGCAAGCTGAGTCAGCTCAGTTGTCACACGTGATGTTTCAGATACGTGAGAGGGCCCAAACAGGATCAGCAAATCCTCGCAGTCCTCCAGCAACTGGTGAGCCCGAATCACCAGCATCACCCAGCCAATCGACAGACTTGTGAACAAAAATACATGTCCTTTTGTATATCGCTAGGATTTTATGTTTGTTTCTAACCTAGCATTTTAATGGCACGAAATAACTGATATATCCCCCTCCTTCTACAAACACTTATTAGACACCTAATAGCATACCATTTCTCTCAACTGGGTGCTGAGGACACAGAGATGAATCAGAAAGAGTTCTTGTCTTAAGAAGCTCCTCATCTCAGGGTAGATGGATAAGTAAATAGTCAAATAGAAAACAGTGTGGTCCATGGGATGGTAAAGACAAAACATAGGATACTGTGGAGGGGCACAGTGGGTGAGGAATGAAATGGTCCAGAGATGGCTTCTGAGAGAATGGGACATAAGCTTAGACTAGTAAGATTTAGCCAGATGAATTAGAACAGGCAGTCCATGTCAAGGGAATAGCTTGAACAAAGACATGCAGGTGAGAGAGATGCTCTCATTATTCAAGATACGGCAACGTCTTTTTTTGGTAGCAGACCATGGAAGCCCATTAGGTGTTAGGAAAGGACATCAAGAGATGGACTGGGACAGGCAGGGATGGACCACGTGTTCACTCACCTGGAATGGCACGAGCTTCTCATCCACCCAGCAGGGATGAATGCTGAAGTGATATTATGGTTGTGGAAGGGTGTATTAAAAGGTAGGGAGGAAAAAGGAGTTAGGCACACTGGGTCTACTCCTGCATGTCTTGAGGCTGGGCAGAGAATCTATTCATTCATTTATTCTACAAATATTTATTCAGCCCTTACTACGCCAGACCCTGGGGATATAGAAGTGAACTGAATATAGCCATAATTTCTGCCCTCATAAAGTTTATAGTGCAGCACTTCTTTAAATGTCTGAGCTCTAACTATTCTGGTTCTCTTTTCACTAAATGAGTGATTCCTCAAATCAGCAAGAATTCCACCCTCCAAAGAGGAAGGGGGTGAGGGAAGGCAGGAGACTATACAATATTATCAACTTTAAACTTTGCCAAATAAAGGTAATTTATAAAAGGGTAAATTTAACACCTAAAGGAAAAAGAATAATCTCAGGGGGAAAAAAAGGTTTGTTTGTTTGTTTGTTTGTTTTCCTGCAAGAAAAGACAGTTTAGCTTTCATTGACATATTCACTCATTTCTTTATGGGTTCAACAGATGTTTCCTGAGCTCCTACTGTGATCCAGGCACTGAAAGCAAATGTAAACAAAAGAGCATAGTCTCCGCCTTCACGGAGCTGTTCTCTTCAGAGGGAGGCAGACTAGGGAGACCAATGATTCAGGTTTGGCCAGGATTCTCCTAGTTTTAACACCAGAAGTCCTATGTCCTGGAAAACTCTCAGTACTAGGCAAAAGGGACAACTGGTCACCCTAAGATGGATATCACACAAATGTATAAATACAAACTGTGATAAATAAATGAAAGAATATCAAAAGGTATTATAAGAGCTCATAAGTGAGGGACCTAATATAGTCTAGGGGTCAGATAAGGCTTTTCTGAAGAAGTGATATTTGAATTAAGATGAAAACATACATAGAAATTATTCAGGTGTGAGTATATGTATATCTGTCTGTATTTGTATATATATGTGTGTGTGTGTTTGTGTTGATATACGATACAGAGAGCGTTCCAGACAGAAGAAGCACACACTAAATGGTCTTCATTTTTGTCACTCTGTCTTTGCCAGTGGAAATTTTATCACATGCCAACTCTAGAAACTACTGCCCTATATTGCATGCCCCAGCTGCTCTGGGGCAAATAAGACAGCCCATGCCAAGCACTTGGGATCCAGGGTTTGGACAGGTGGATGGATACCCACCAAAGTCAAGCCATCTCTTTTCATGCCCTGCACCCCTTCTCTTCCAGAACTCTTCCAGCACCATTAGACAGATTAGTTTCAGAGAGGTTGCACGTTGTCCACAGTCACACAGGTAGTAAATGGTCGAGGTGGGACTTGAACTCAGGTAGATACTGGCCTCAAACCCCAGGATATGCTTTTTTAAAAACAAACAAACAAACAAAACTTGTATACATAAATTGCTTAGGAGAGCTTTGCATCACCTCCCCCTACCCAAACCCCAAACCCCACGATTTAAAGATGTTCCTGCATCAGCTTTTGCAGAACTCCATTGGCAGACTGGGGCTCTGCTGCTCAGAAATGGCAGGTGAAGGCTCTGCCTGGCTCTGTCCAGAAATTTCTGAGTTGACTCCTGCTTGTGCTCACTCATTTGGAATGGCACATGCTTCTCATCAGATATCATGACTGAAGCAAGGAAACAAGGGCACAGAAATATGTTCCCCAGAGCACCTCCAATCACTCCCAAGCTCTGGGAGAAAACAAGTAATAGTTTGTTTTGACAGGGAGAGAGAGTGAGCACATTCATGTATTTATGTGTGCTTTAATCCTTTGCAATAAGCCTAAATACTTAAAAATATTTTTTTGTGAAAGCTCTTTCCATGCTGATGGCTATCCTGGCCTGAAGGCTGCTCTGTGATCCAAAAGGAAGGAGCACATTTTACTCCACTAATGACAGGTGTCCGTACAGGACACTGACTTTCCAGCAATAATGTGCCGTTGGCAACAACAGCAGCTACGATTGACTGGGTACTTACTAAAGGCCATATTCCAAGCACACTGCAGGAGTTAAATCACTTAATCTTCACAACGACCCTAAAGGGAAGAGTCTATCATTATTCCTATTGTACAGATGTGTAAACTGAAGCAGAGACTTAAATAGCATGCCCTAGGTTATAAAAATACAAAGCAGCCAGGCTCTCTATAGGTTCTGTATTTGTCTCTGCCAAAGTATGCCCTTGATTTTAGGCTACCATTGATTCTTTGAGTCCTTCATTTACTTTTCAAGGGCAGAAAGCAAGGGTTATTAGAGCCAACGTAGACTCACTCAGATTGAACCAACCTCCTAGCCTTGATGACAAGTAGGTTAGGGAATCTTCATGAGCAAAAGGCTTTTGATCAGTTTTCCCCCATACACTTGTGAAGAGCAGAGGAGAAAACAAGGGCTGAGTCAAAGATCTATTTGATTCTATCCTGACTACCATGTTCCAGCCAGGTGACCTTATAAAAGGTAATCTTTCTGAGCCTCAGTTTCCTCAGTTCCAAAATGGGAAGAATGATATAAATGTGGGAGGACTTTTGTGAAAATGAAATAAGCTGTCACATATAAACAGCTTATTGTATGTTAAATACCAAGTAAACATTAGTTCTCCTTGAAATGAGGCTTGCATGATGGGATAGTCAGGTGACTGGGATGAATGGCCACAGCCAAAAGTAACTGCAACCATTAAGCAGGTCTCTAGAGTCATTCTTCATTTTATTTAGTCAATGGTCTTAATAATGAAGTAGAAGATGACAATACAGAAGCAAAGTTTATATTTTCAGGTGGTATAAACTTGGAAGGACTACTTATCGTGACCCGTGTCCAAAACAAGATTCAAACTTACTTTAAGAACTAGGACATCAAGCAAAATACAGCAAGAAAGCAGTTAACATTTATTTGATCACACAGTTAAAATTCTGCACAGAAAAGGTGCCGGTAATATTCTCTTCCATAATATCCTTTTTCATGGGTGGTGGTACATGAGTATTCAATTTAGTATTGTTTAAAGTGTATGTAGACCTTTGACACATTCTTTAATTATGTGTGATATGAATAAAGTTATAAAAACCTGCAATAAAACAAAACATTTGGGACTTCCCTGGTGGTCCATTGATAAAGAATCTGCCTTCCATGCAGGGGATGCAGGCTTGATCTCTGGTTGGGGAACTAAGATCCCACATGCCACGGGGCAACTAAGCCTGTGCGCCACAGCTACTGAGCTTGCGTACCTCAACTAGAGAGCCCACGTGCCCTGGAGCCCATGCGCCACAACTAGAGAAAAGAAAACCCGCGTGCCACAACTAGAGAGAAGTCCACAGGCTGCAAGGAAGAGCCCACACGTCACAACGAAAGACCCCGCGTGCCGCAATGAAAGATCCTGCATGCGGCAACTAAGACACGATGCAGCCAAAAATAAATAAATAAATAATTAAAAAAACAAAATAAAAACATTTGGTTGCACACTATATGCTAGGCACTGAGATCAGCAACAAGGTTATAAAAATAATAAGGCAAAATAACAACAACAATAATAATAGGAGAAGAAGAGAGACGAGGAAGGAGGGAGGAGGAGGGAGGGGGAAGAGGAAGGAGGAGCTGGAGGAGAAGAATTAACAATAAGGCATGGCCCTCCTCCTCAAGGAGCTCCTAGTCAGGCTGGGCAGACAGAAGTGGAAATAGAAAAATTACAACGAAACATGCCAAGTGCTACAGTGAGGTGGGTGACCAGTGTGGTAGAAGCCCAGACTGCCTGGGAAAGGAGTGAGCACTTCACAGAGGTGGCCACATGGGAGCCAGGCCTTGAAGGACGAATAAGTGCTTCTTTAGGTAGAGAGGGAGGGCATCCCAGGCAGCAACGATCAGAGTCATGAAGCTGTGCAAGCATCTTGATTCTCATGAGGGCTTAAAGTTCTGCATTTTACTTTATATAAAAGTTCACATGGTTTGAAGGATGGGTATATTTTTGCATCAGCATATCCTACTGCTTGTCAAAGATTCAATTTTTAAAATACGGTGGCTGAAAAAAAGTCTCAGTGAAACCACCCGCAAAGCCAGGCAGTAAGAAGAAGGAATTATAATATAGAAAGAAGAAGAAGAAGAAGGAGAAGTGGAAATCAAATAGTAATTGCTAACAGTTATTGTGGGCTTATTATGTGCCAGACTCTTCTAGGCTCTTTATAGACATTATCACATTTAATACTCATGACAACCCAATGAGACCCAGTGAGGACCCATTGAGGTCCTATTATTATACATACTCCACAAATGAGGACATCTCAGCTGAAGGAGGTCAAATAGCTAGTAAATACGAGAGGAGTAATTACAAGATACAAGCAGGATCCAAGTTATTATCTACCAACTTATTTTTCTCTCTAAATCTGACTCTCCTTATCTATAAAATAAATGGATTGGACTAGAGATGTTTAAGATCTCTCTTGCCTTTGAGACTAAGATTCCGGGAAGTTGAGTCATTCTCCCCTAGCTGGCCAATCAGAACTCTACAGCAAGCTATTTCAACACAGACTCTGCCCTCACATGCCCTGGGGGCTCATGGGGTTGCATGGGGTTACCTCTTGGGGCTTCTGTAAGTATCCACTTTGTTCTACTACCTCTCTGACCTGTGGCCAAGATTACTGGGGGGTTTTCTTGAGTGCCAACTTCTTGGGTTATATTCAATGGCTACTATCTATAACATCTTACATTAGCTGAGTAAATATTCAGCACATACTTATTGGATACAGACTGAGTTCAAACTACTATTTTAAATATAAAAAGAAAGATGGGTGTCCAGAGCCATGTAAATGACATAATCCCTCGAAGTTTACAATGTAGTAGGTATTGGAGGGCAGGATGGGCTGGGTAGTAACTCAGGTACCAAGGGACTTCTGAGCGTACATTTGCATTCAGACTTAGAATAACCCTAAGAGTGCATGGAGTAGAGCACGCACAGCCCGTTTTACAGGTGAAGACCCACGAACGGGGACAGTAAGCAAACCACCCAGGATCACAAGGATCAGAAATGCTAGAGTTGGCATTAGAAGTCTCTCTCTATGTGCTCCTGCCTCTTTTCATGTCTGTGTCCAAGCTGGATCCATGAGTGGATGCCACTGGCTGACTTTGATCTAAGGCTATGCTACTGTCAGCTGAGTTTCCCTGCGGTGATAAAACCCAGGCGCCTGCTCACACCTCTTTCTGGGAGTGTCGACTGGGCTAAGGGCAGGGAGCTGCTTCAGAGACGTCCGCTCTGCCTTCCCCCACTCCATCATCCCAAGCTTGGCCTAAGTCTCTGGCAGGGGCAGGAGGCAGGCTCCAGGCGCCAGTGGTCCTGGGAGGGAACAGGAGGTTTTGTTTTGGGTGTCTCCAGCCAGGTTGGGAATGTTCGAGGGTAGCCACAGGCATGTGTGGGGCCGGTGGGTATTTCCGTGGTGGCTCATCTCTCCCTCCAAATGGACTGTGCTATCGTCTTACAAAAAAAAAAAAAACCATTTATACACATTCCAGACAACTCCCAGCTCACTACACAGTACAAAAAAGAGCACAGAGAATTCTGTTTATGAATGGGGGCTCTTAGCATTCACCTCTATTTTCGTACTTCTCAGATTGAATTGAAGTGAGCTGTTTGTCTCTCCTACGAAACGGTGAGGAACCACATCTTATCTTAAAGGCAGTAAATAAACACGGTTTAGTACAATAATATGAGCATAGACCTTGGAGTCAGGAAAACCTGGTTTTCCATTCTGGTTTGGTCGCATCCTAGCCATGAACCTTTGAATCTCTTTGAGTCTCAGCTTCCTTATCTATAAATGGAGATAAAATCTCACCTACTAGAGTTTTATGCCAGTCTGAAATGGTATAAAGTATATAATGATCCTAGGACATAACATGCTCTCAAGAAATGTGAAGCACAGATGGTTTAATTCTATTCCTTTTTGGGATAGTGGAAAGATGTGAGTCCAAAGACCCGACCGAGGTCAGGTCCAGACCCTACCCCACATCAGCTCTGTCTCTCTGGTGGGCTCTTCTTTCTCTTCCCTCCTGGATTTTTCTTACTTACCACAACTCTCGGGGTCAGCTCACACACTCCCATGTGTATTATGACAATTTTTAGGCTGTTGAGTTTCAAATTTTTATCCCAAACTCCGAACTTGCTCCTGAGCTCCATACAAGACATTTGACCTGAACGTCTAATCGACATGTCCAAAACAGACCTTGAAATCCTTCCTCCTGGGGCTCCTCTTGTTCAGGGGGTCCCTGTCTCAGTGAATGGTACCCTATTTACCCATCCAGCAGGATATCATTCTTCCCTTCTTGATCTCACTCATCTGCTCTACTGTAGGTCGCATGGACTATCAACTCTATTTTTCAAACACAAGCCTTTGCATTTCTCCCCACTGTCATTACATTAGTCAGTCCCATACCTTTCCTTGCTTGGGTTATTGCAACAGCAGTTAAACTGGTTTCCCTGCCCCAAATATTGTCCTTCTCCCTGCACCTCCACAAGCCCCACTCACAGACTCTAACTTCCATACCGGCACCCCAATGATCCTTCTAATACACAAACCTAATTATATCACTTCCCTTACTTACATCCTTTAGATGCTCCCCACGGCATATGAGACCTTTCTGACCTGGCTTTGATCTGTTTGGCCTAATCATACACGTGACCATTTCCCCCGCCCTTTGCCCCGTCATTTTTTACTGCAGCAAGCCCACCAAGGCCCAGAAATTCCCCAAGAGAGAAATTGCCCTAGAAATTCCCCCAATTCCCCTTTTCTTTCTCATCTCTGAGTCTTCATCAATTCTCCTCTCTCTGTCTGAAAGGCAGCCCCTCTCACTTTCCCCTGACTAACTCTTACATGTCCTTTTATAAGACTCCGCTCCATATTACCTTCCCTGGGAAGCCTTCTCTAAAAACTCTGACTTCTCTGCCATTGCTGGGTTGAGTGTGCCTCCCTGCATCTTCCCTTAGCTTCCATACTGCAGGCTGTCCTAACACATGTTACATGTGTGAATGTATACACCTAGATCTATAAATACATACATAATAGGTATTTGATATGCAATATGTACATAGTATGCTCTGAAAATGAAATCATCACACAAATGTAGAGCATGGCTAAAATTATTATTAACGTAACAATCTCACTGGCATTAAGAACAATAGAATATAACATATGTCCAATCACCTATAAGTGACCCACGGTTAATAAAGCTCAGGCCTGCCAAATTTTCCTCTCCTCTATTTGGAGGTTTTGGAAAGGTTCAGAGTCCTCCAGTAAGGAGTTTGCCTTTCCTAGAAACCAATTCCTTTATTTCAGTTTGAGCAAAACAAGAACACATGAAACCTGTTCACAGATATCCCCTGGGGCTTAGCAGCCTAAGCGGGCAGAGAGGGCACTGAGCAGGTGTATCACCCAACCAAATGGTTCCCAAATTTGGGATGGAGGGAGGCTGCCAGATACTGCCTGCAATGTCCTGAATTATTTGCAAAGGATTTTGGACTCCTTAAGCTTCATTCTTCATCATGCTGAAACCCACATGTGATCACAACAGAAATGTCATTCATATGTTTCTCATCCACTTAACGCAACTGAGGTTGATTGCAAGAGAGACTAAACAGCCAAGGAAACTTTGGGGTCTTCCTAAAGTTCCCCCCAGTTTCCTTTCCCCTGCAGACCAGAAGCTACACTTGGCCTTCCCTATACAAATGCCTGACTGGCTCCAGGGAGCTTGGACTGCCTTCAGCTTTGGAAGCTCTGAGAGCTGTATGACCCCAAAGATGTAAAATCATATCTTGCATCTTTTTCACAGCCCAAACAATCTGTGGTGGGTAAACAAGGACTGGTTTCTTCTGTAACGGGGGAGGGGGCCGTGGGGTGTCGGGGAGGGAGCTAAAGAGGAGGAGGGGTGCTCTGCACAGTATTTATTCATCAGACCGAGTCTTAGCTCTGTTGCTCTGATGTCACATAGCAAATTGGACCCTCAGAATCAGAACCATATTTTCTATTTCTGTCACACCCTCCACGAGTGAGCACAGCACTATTGAGCGGTTCTCAAACATGGCTCAGCCAAGGCTCTTTCGATTCTAAATGAGCTGTTAGGAAAAGCAGCTCCCTCTACAGAATTTAGGGTTCCTTTAAAAAGATGCCTGGGAGTCGTTTCTCAGCCGAGGCTGATCAGCAGGTACAGAGGAGGATGACACAGCCTTTTCCCTTGTAACAGGCCCTTGGCACCTATGACACAGCGCTCTGTCAGACATGCTCTGATTTTAACTGCTAAGTTGTGGACACTTCTCTCCCAGCCCTGCTTCTGATCAGTTTCCGCATTTCCCTTATTAAGACTGTTTGCTTTAATACCCGTGTCTGGCCTCAGATATCATCTCATAAATCTCACCGGGGACTTTGATTTTCTGGTTTAACTCTCAACATTCTGTCTTAACCTTCTGTGTGACCTTGGCTCTTGGGGTGTTCATCTGAAAAATGGGGCACATAGGACCTCTTTTTACAGATTTGTAAAGATTAAATGTGCCATTGTAAAGATTAAATGTGCTATTATAGGCATTGGTGCAGTGCCTGGTACATTCAGTGACCCAGGGAAATGAAGCCCATATTAATATCATCACCTCCATACTGGCCAAAGTGTACTTCTTATTTATGGATTGGCATACATGTGGCTGTTTAATTTTAAAAAGTACGATCTGACACCCTCTTGACTAGAATTTTAAAGTAGGGTACAGAGGTTGTACTGGCTCTAGAGAACAGAGAGCAAGAATCAAACTATCACTCAGATGGGTTCAGTTCTATCGGCAAGATCTATCACTGGGATTAAATGCAATTGAGGCTTTACCCTGTTAATAGCATACCATATAAAGGCAAAGAGAGCCTTGGCTGATTTATACTGGGGCCTCTTTTGATAAAAGACTTCCTGTGCACATGCACCAGTCGTTGCCTTTTGGAAGTACTCCCTAAAGACCCCACTCCTGCTAATTAGGGAATGCTCAGGGGAATTTGGGCCAAGTCCATACAAGTCTAGACCTGAAGAATCCTTTTTGGTTTTTTTAAATTAATTAATTAATTTGGTTGTGCTGGGCCTTAGCTGCGGCAGGTGGGCTCCTTAGTTGTGGCATGTGAACTCTTAGTTGCAGCATGCACATGGGATCTAGTTCCCCGACCAGGGATCGAACCCTGGCCCCCTGCATTGGGAGTGCGGAGTCTTAACCACTGTGCCACCAGGGAAGTCCCTAGACCTGAAGAATCCTTATCTGCAGAACTCTCTCTCCATTTTTGGCCTCACAGAAGATGAGAAGGCCAGTCTGGATGGGCGAAGAGAACTAAAAACTATCCATAGTTACATGGATAGCTCCCTCAATGAATGACTGCAAAAGTATTATAAACTGAGAAGTGTTTATGCAGTACATAGGGTGAAGGGGTTTACCCCGTACATTTTCTCTGTAACAAAGGAGGCTGATGAGAACATTAAAATACAGTGATGGTTGGATGGAGAAGGCCTGGAGAAGGGAGATAGGAAGAGAAGTTGTGAAACCCCACCTGCTCTGGCTACCTACTGTGTTACCAGGGACAGCACACAGGTGGCACATGCAACAGCATGTCCACGGCAGATAAGTGATCGTGGCCCTCCGTCCTGGCATTTCTGGACGAGGCATCCAGGGTGCTGGAGAGCCACTGCCGTCAAGTCAAATGAAGTGACATGCCCTGAAACCTCTCTGTCATCCCATGGGGGGCACTTTCACATACATTCCCCCACCTAAGATGTTGGGCAAGCCTGTGCCACAGTTGATTTTGATGAGAAAGGGAGATGAACCTCAGAGATATTAACTCAAGTTCCCAGCTTCCAAACAAGGCAGAATCAGGATTTAAACTCAAATCAGACCAAAGAGTCCGTATCTTTTCTGAGACACTTTTTTTTTTTTTTTTTTTTAGAGAAAAAAGGTTGTCAAAAGGAGAGGTAAGGACACAGCAGGCAGAGAGCAGCACCCTCTTCACTGTTTGGTCTGGAGCCAGCCCAGCTCCTCCTAGACCTTAAATAGAATATGTCCCTTGCAAATTCAACAGACATGATGGGATTTTCCTATATTGTGGGGGAGGAAAAGAGAGAGAACTCACACATTCCAGGGTATCTTTTCATACTCTCCATATTCAATAGCAGTTCTTTAGGAATGTTAAGGGAGACTCATGTTTAAAAAAAAAAAAACCCAAAAAACAGAAACTACTTAAAAATTGTTTTTCTATTTAAATGAGTTCTTATAAAAGAGAAATGGCTTGTACCACAGAGGCAAGGGGACTAAAGAAGAAAGGATGCTCAGAGGGGAAGTTGATTGAGAGGGTATGCCCTGTGCCTGTGCTCTTATAAAAGACCGGGCTAATACAGGCAATATGTAAACACTGCAGAACAATCAGAAACAAGTGAAATGGGGGCTTCAGAGTAACAGTGTTCAGCTGTGGGCAATGGCCAGGAGGAGGCAGCTTTTGTTATGAATAGATCTTCTGCATGTAAGGCAGGCCTGATTTTAACCCCTGGCTAGGCTATAGGCTATTTAGTGTATGAGAACGGACCAGGGCCCATCTGGATTACCTTAGAAAAAAGAATGCGGGTGGAGGTGGGGTTAGAAAAGGGAAAAAAGCAGCTATCTGTAAAATATAAAATATATGACCTGATGTAGGACAGGGTTACGGTTCTGGGAGAGTGGTTTAAAGAGTTTCTGTGTTATTTATCAGTCACGTATTTGGCTTACAACATAACAAATGACAATTACAATGGTTTTTATTCTTTTTTAAAGGTATTGCAAGTAAACAAGGGGGAAAGAGGGAGGGAAGGCCAGCTAACACTTGCCAAGCTGCCACTATGTGCTGATGGTTTCATACATATTCTCAGGTATAGTCTTCATGAGAACGCTGCCATTTCCTCTGGTGTACAGATGAAGAAACCATGGCTCACAAAAATTCAAAGCCCTTGTTCATGGTCACACGGGTGCCAAGTGGCAGAATGGAGATTTGATCCGGGTCTGTGTGACTCCAAAAGCTCTTCCTACGATAGCTAGCTGCTTCTTGGATGTTTGGGAACCAGAAAAGTCAGATGAATGTAAGGGGGTCGGTGGAACCAGCCCTTCTCCTTCCCGGTTTTAGTTTGGGCTGTGGGTTGACAGAAAGGGACTCGTGGTGCCTGCAAGGGTAAGGGCACTGCCTAAGGGTACCCTTAATGAGCAAACCAAGCCTGGTTTCTGGAGCTCAGTATGCTTCCCTAGGGTCCTGCCTTTCTCCCTCTCTCCACTCATCATGCAGCAATCAGACACAAGATTAAATGAAACTGGCCACCAGGGCCAGCCTGGCTTCCCGGATGTGTGAATTCTGGCAGAACACTCTGTGTGTTGATACCCTCTGTGTGTCGTGTGCGCTTATGTGCCATTGGCCTAGCAATTTGAGAATCTGGCTCTCACCTGAGGGACAGATGTCAGGGTTAAGAGTAAGAGCTATTTTTCCACTTCACTGGCCTGCTCTTGGAGAGTGGTGACTGAGCACTCAGCCATGGTAGGGGGAAATACTCCTCCACCCTCTATACCTGCCCCTGGGGGATACACAGAGGGGAGTGCTGGTTAACGAGGCCTGGGGGGCGGTGAGACTGCTTCCTGGGAGCTGAATAGTGCCATGAAGAAGAGGCATTTCGGTTCAGCCAGGTTGGGAATCACAGCCCATGCAGCAAGTTATGAGAGCCTGATGAATCTCGGTTTCTTCCATGTCAGTGACAGACAAGAGTATTCACCTTCCAGAAGGTCTGGGAAGATCAGAGGCAACAGAGAGAAATCCCTGACATACTGCCTGCACACAGTAAATAATCAACAAGTGACAGCTGATTATTTAACTTTCTGAACCAGGAAATGTTAAGCCAGGCAATGTTTAATCTACTTTTTTCTGAGTGAAGAGTGCAGACCAGCCTGGTTAATCCTGCTCACGTGCAAATAACAGAGGTGCCGGCAGAGGGTGCGGATGGCTGGAGATTCAGTAGGTTTTAGGTGGAAGAAATCTGTGTCTCATTTTTATGCCAGACCCAGAGGATGGCTTGGATCTCAAGTTGTGTCCCTAATGGGTTGATGGTAAAAAACACATCTAATGTTTACACTTGAAGCATTTCTGTTAATTGAGGCTCTGCACTCATCTGTGAAGAGTTTCCACAGCTGCCTTCTAGGGCTGTGGGGCTATTAGCTGTGACCATGCATGCAAAGCACTTGGTGTGGTTTCTGACACCGAGCAGGTCCCTAAGACAGGCGAAGAGAGGAGGGCCCAGGAAACATCTGGGGCCTGTGGAGAATCAAGACTCTCTAGAGCAGAGACACTTCACACACTTCTTTAGCAACATTTAATTGAACACCTACTATGTGTCAAGCCTTGGAGAAACAAAGATGAAAAAGATACTATCCTTGTCCTAGTTTTCAGTGTCATCATGATGTCTGACTGCTAATCCCAAAATGGCAAGAGACTCTGACAAGCGCTCCAATAAAGGTATAAGTTCTTAGCACAACAATGGCTTGAAGAAGGTGTTATAATTCGGCTGGAATGTAGAATGCACAGTAAATCACACAAATGTTGAATTGGCACATGCTGTGAGCAAAAGCCTGGGTTACTGGCTTTATCTGCACTATCTCATGTAATAATTATTACAGGCCTGTAAGATAGGTATCTATATCCCCATTTTACAGATGCGAGAACTGAGGCTCAGAGGGGTTATATAACTTGCCCAAGGTCAGGCAGCCATGGTGCAGGACATGCAAATATTTAATGTCAGACCTATGAGTGGAGGGAGGGCAGGCAGAGGTCAGGTGATGAAAATCCTTTCACAACATGCTAAAGAGTAGGGATTTTTTTTTTTTTTCTTGAAGGCAATGGGAGAAATAATCCCAATTTATGTTTTGGTTGTTTTGTAGCTAGAAGTCCACAAACCCACTGATGCCCCCTCTCAAGCACACATATTCTGGATTACCAGAGGCTGAAACTGCACAGTGGTTCATTTTGGTTTGTTTTGATTCACAACTGAATGCATAGTGAATGATAATTATCTGTTATGTTGCGCAAAAGTTCCTGCGGTCACAGGCTACATAAGTGTTCCACACAGAGCTGGGCCTTCCCTGGCCCTCTGGAGCCTCCAAGCTCTGGATCAGCCTCCTGGTGTGTAAGCATGTGTGGTTTCTTGTACTTTGCTAAGTCAACAGTTCTAGGCAGGGGAAAAGAGGCTTTGCCTCTAATATATTTCTCCAGAAAGCCCTTCACTGCCTCACCTCATTTAATCCATCTACGCTTACCCAAATTGTGCTCTCTACCACCTTCTGCCACTCCATGCTTTGAATGTTTCAAACTTGCTACTTTGACCTTGGACCTTTAAACCACCTGACCAGCACTGGCAGAAAAGCCGATACATAAATGTGAGCCTTGGACATCTCAAAGGGGCAGGGGAAACTGTCAGCCACTTCAGACCCGCTTCTGCCTTGATTCAGGTAACATCTCACTCAAGACCTTCATCTCCATTTCTCACTCATAACAAGCCTGATCTCAAGAGCCTGGCCTTTGAATTTAGTCTTCTATATCCTGACTCCTCTTGACAACTTTGGCTTAGATGCCCTCCCCCAGCTCTCCTTGCTCTGAAAGCGCTTTTTCCCTTAGTGGCAGTGAAGAACAGATACTATGAGAGCCTCAAAACTGGGCGAGGAGGCTGCACAGGCCATGCCAGACCTTTCTACAGAAGTTCTTGGTGCAGTTCAACACCACCACCTGGGCGTTATGGAATGGTGGGCTTTTTGGATCCTCAAGACTTCAAGAACACCTTCAAGAGCCTTCAAGAACACCTTCAAGACACCAAAAAAAGGTGAGCATTCAGCACCACCACATCTTCAATGCTTGTCCCACTTCAGACCTGAATCCTAAGTGAGCGACTGTTTCATTCAAAATTCACTGAAAGCCAACTTTGTGTCAGGGGCTATACCAGTCATTAGTGATACAGAAATGAACAGGCCACAATATCTGCCCTTGAGGACTTCACAGCCACTGAGTAAGGACGACATATACCCAACTAACAACAAACAAACCACACAACAAGCACTGTGATAGAGGTATGTACCATGGGGGCACACAGAAATCCACCGAATGTAGTCTGAAAGCTTCCAGGAGGAGATGACACCTGAACTAAAATTTAAAGGCTAAGTGCGAGTTAGCCAGGAGGAGTGAAATAAAAAAGGGCATTTCAGGGAGAAGGAGAGGAAGCAGAGAGTGTAGTACAGCAGGGCTGGAGGAGAGAGAAGGGGAAGGAGAAGAGCGCAACATGGGGTTAGAGAGGTCAACATGGGCTACGCCGTACACAGGGTCATCAAACTTGCTAAGAACTTAAGAGTACTGACTGCAGGGGGGATGGGAAGGGGAAGAATAATATGATTCAAGCTGGTAGGGGAGATGGTGGCCAAGACCTTTGTCCTCTCTGGGACTCCACTTTGTCACCTATAAATGGGAGAATGCAATTAGGTGATCTTTAAAGTTCCCTCTGGGTCTCTTAACTGTTCTCTGAATGGATGATCACAGTTCTAGAAATATTTTTCATGCTGTTATAGAGTTGGTAGCTAAGCATTATCAACGGGTGCCTGAAAGATCTTTTAAGCTCTGAGAAGGGAGAAAGAACACAGAATTTGGCTCCCAGTGACTTGAGTTCAGGGCCAGGTGTGCTACTGACTGACTCTGTGGCTGGGTAAATCACTTATACCCTCTTTCATCTGTAACAGGTATAACAAAGCTTTTTAGGGTCACTATAAGCAATAAAGAACACCAGTATTTCAAAATACCTGGCACATAGCAGTTACTCAGGAAATGCCCACCGACTATTAATGGGACTGGGCAGACTGTAGCTCAGTATATCCTTTCAGCTTTCACTGTTTCTTACATGCTAGACCTTGAGTATCAGAGATGAATGCGTCACTGTCCCAGCCCTTGGGAGCTCAAGGTCTAGTGGCAGAGACACCCATTTGCCACATTTTTATAAAATAAAATGAGTGCAACAACATACATATGAATAAAGTGCTACAGTAACACAAAGGAACTTGTGATGACTTTTGCCTGGAATCATGGGAGGAGGCTCAGTTAATACAGGTGAGGTGCTGTTTAAGCTGGTGACCGATAGTTTATAAACAAGCTGTTTAATCTACTGTTCAATGCATCTCACTCCATAAAAGTTGTGAGAGAATTTATCTCCAGTTCCAATTTTGTCCATTATAGTGGTTCTCAACTAGGGATTCTGATGAAATTCCTCCTCAAGCAAATGGTCTCAGGGAATAAAAATAGGGAGGAAGTAAAAAAAAAAAAAAGTGAGAAAAAGCATAAGCTCATCTATAAAATTTTAACTTCTCCAAGTTTCATCATGAAATATTACCATCTTCTTGGTCAAAACCTTAATGGGATCTTATGAGGGAGGCACAGAGCTAAAATGACTGACCAGCCTCATCTCCCAAACCATTTCAGGGAAGACAGAAGATGATTTCATGTGCTCAACAACCCAATATCATTTCCCCCATGTATAAATTAATTTACGTTAAAATTACTCAATGAATTAAAATTATTTAAAAAGTTAATAAAAACTAAAGTTTCTAAATTTCCATTTTTGTAGGGTATTGTAAATATAAACAAACTTGTACACTTGAAAAAAAATTAGATGACCAGTTTACCAAAGCCATTATTGAGAGACGCCATTTCGCTTTATAATATTAATGGTTGGGGGCGTTTCAACTGTTCCATAGGCCAAGTGAGAGAAGGGTTCCTTACGTAGCATGATCACAGGGAAGGCCAGTCAATGGAAGAGATGGGCTATCTCCTTGACCGGTAAATGAAAGAAGCTTGAAGAAAATGACCTACGTATATGTGCTTGGGACTTTATGATGACGAAGAGAAGAGGAAAAATAAGGTAGAGGAGGAGAAAGAGGAGGAGAAAGGAAAATGCTGAGGGATTAGAAAGTCTAGATTTAGGATTTATCCTGTTGTATGGAGTTTAAAGACAGCTACTCTGCAATTCTACAACATGAGAAGGACCTGCGGTTGCCGAGTGAGTCATCTCTGAAACCTAAACATCAAGAAAGAACATGAGCCTGAGGCAGGACGATCTAGTGGTGAAGACTAAAGTGAAACATAACCGAGAGCTTAGGGTTCTGGGGAGAGCGATAACATCTGACTAGGACAGAGGCACAGAGGAGGTGGTACGGAAATGGGGTCTCAAAGGATGCACAGGATTTTAGCAGGCTCATTGGGGTGGAGGTGTAAAAAAGGAAGGGAAAGAGAAGCTTTCTTGCCTGAAGAAATAGCATACGGAAAGGCCAAAGCAAGTCAGGAAGCATTCCTTGATTCAAGAAGTATTTGTAAGTGGCTACCATATTCAAGGCACTGTTCAAGGGTCTAGGGATATAGCTGGGAAAAAACAAAGTCCTGCCTTCATGGAATTTATATGGTGTGGTGGAAAGTAGGGTGATAAAAATACAGAAAAATTCAAATATATAATCTGTCAGCTGTGATAAGGCTTTTTAGAAAAGTAAAGCAGGAAAGAGAGGTTAAGTAGTGTCATGAGGGCAAGTGTTGTTATTTTAATACAGGGTGATCTGGGTGGACCTTAACAATGAGGTTACATTAAACTGAGACTGCAAGGGAATGAGGGAGGGAAGCATGGAGTTAGGAGTGATACAGGCAGAGAGGTAAGAGCAAGTGCAAAGGCCCTGCGGCAGGGGTGTGCTTGCTATCTTACATGAACAACAAGAATCAGTGCAGCTGGAGTGGTGTGAACAAAGAGAAAAGTGATAGATGAGGGCAGAAAAGTAAAGACAGCGGATAAATGGGGATACAGGAGTCCGACATGGGGTTGAGAGAGTTTTTTTTTTCCTCCCTCTCTTCAGTTCTTTAGAAAGAAGCTATTACAGCATGTTGTTGTCTTATATGATTAAGTAGAAAAAGATTTGTCAACGTAGGAGAGAGAGGGAAGAACGGCCAGAGCCTGGAGTATGTCCTAGTTTATGGAAGGGCCCACACAGTTACGGCGTATGGGAGGAAAACCGCTTTGTTCACTTCTCTGCTCCCTGTAAAATCTGTTCTGTTAACTCTTCTTCCTAGTTCTGGAATGAAATTTCAGGCAGAGCAATACTATTCCTACACCCTCAAATAATAAAAAGTCCTCGGTCCACCTTCAACGTTAAATGTGAATACTCCATTTTATCAATAATATTTAAAACTCCCATCTCATCTAATTGAAAATGTCTCTCTCCTTTGGCTACAGCTGACTTGGAAGCATACCTGGGGGCAGGGGGGCGTGGGGTTCAGGGTGCTTCTATCTGTCCTCCTCCACCCTCTCCTCTGCTGGCTAGCTGCCTGCTGCTCAGTCTGCTCCACACGGGGCAGGTGCCTCGGGGAGGTCTTACTTGACTGACAGGATCGTGATCTGGCTCCGACATGTCCTCAGGGTGGGGTGCAGGTCCAATATGAACTCTCATGATGCGGTTCTGGGGACTCCCATAATCCCACAGTAGTATGCCTGGAGTGTGCTTTCTCTCCCTCTCTCTATCCCTCTCCATCTCTCCATTGCTCTGCTCGTGGCTCCCTTTCATTCCTGGACCTCAGGGGTAAACTCAACTGCTCCTCACTCATTCCTCTTGGACGGGGTCCCATTTACGACATACCCAGCTGGATCCCTTGTGCTGGACCCACACACACCTTTGCCCTGTCTTCAGTGGACATACAGCCCGTTCCCAGAGCAGCCCTCACTTTTTGACTTACTACCTCAGATACAACAGTCAACCTTGGCTTCTTTCCTCGGACTTCTACTTCTGTTTTACATCCTCAGGGTGGCTTTTAACACTAGTTTTATAGTCTTTTAGGAAGCCCTACGTAGGTGGTCTGGTCTCTAGGGCCTCTTCCAAAAGCTCGAGGAAAGGAAGACCCCCATTATAAGATCTCGTTACAGGTAGCTGGAGCGGAGAGTGTACGTGGGAGAGGAGGTGGACAGAGCTAGCTAGGGCTCCATAAATTAACAGTTACTTTCTGGAGTCATCAAATGTTTTTTTTTTGTGGTACGCGGGCCTCTCACTGTTGTGGCCTCTCCCGTTGCGGAGCACAGGCTCCAGACGCGCAGGCTCAGCGGCCATGGCTCACAGGCCCAGCCGTTCCGTGGCATGTGGGATCTTCCCGGACCGGGGCACGAACCTGTGTCCCCTGCATCGGCAGGCGGACTCTCAACCACTGCGCCACCAGGGAAGCCCATCAAAGGCTTTTTGAACAGAGACCCAAGTCAGGAAAAAGTCATCAGTTTCTGGACACTAGACATTCTAACACTGGCTGTTACTTTAACTAACTTATTAAATGAAATCCCCTTTAAAATGAGAAGTACATATACGATTAGAACCACCATAAAGTATTCAAAACTACTAAGATATTCTTACCTAGCTGCCTGTTTTATGACAAGCAACTTCCCTCAGTTATTCACCAATAAACCTGTATATAACCTTGCTAGGGCATTCAAGTCTTTTTGGACGTAAGCCTGCCACTCTACCAACCACTTTCCAACTTCATACTGGAATTCTGAACCCTCTGCTAACACACTAAGACAATTCTTCGTGAGTACTTTTGACTTAATTCAGAACAATCACTTTCAATACTTCATGGCAACATACATAAATTGAAAGACACTGGCATGAGATGAATGGCCAACTTTAAGGAGAAAATGAAATAAGCAATTATTCCATTAAAGAGAGTATTTTATGTTTGTCCTGATTAAATCATCTTTAACCACCTGGCTCCAGTTCAAATAAAGGTGAATCATTAGAGGCAAAGTCTAATAGCCAGCAACGGAATGTTCTGTGACTGAATCATTCATTTCTTCCTCCCCACGTCAAATGCCCAGCTGACTGTGCCACGTGCTGGGAGAACGTAAGGACGGCAGCACCACTGACTCTGTTTACAGTGTGTGTGGGGGGGGAAGCTGTAGAGAGCAGCGAGGTTTTTGGTTCCCCTTAAAAAAACAATTTCTAACTTTAACTCACTCATTCAACAAATATCTTCCATTCATTCATTCAATAAGTACTGAATGCCTAACTCAGTCCCAGGCACTAGAACAGACACAGAGGATGCAATGGAGAGTCGACAGTCCCTGCCTTTGTGAAGTTCACAAGTGATGCTCTTCCCTGGCCCTGGAAGGGAACTGTCAAATAAAATCAACTTTAGTGGTTATTCAAGCACGGGTTACTGATCATCTGTCCTGACTGCTATGGAAGATCATTTTCTCAATTTCACAAAAGGAATATCTATATCTATAATGATTGATATATCTATATATCTAAAAAATCTCCAGCAAATATCATATTCACTAGAGAAATTTCAGACACAGCCCCTCTAATATCAGGAACAAGATGAGATGGCTTTTTAATCATTATAACTGTTCAATATAATACTGGCGGTCCTGACAAACACAATTATACAAAAATTGACAACAACAAAAGGTATAAAGAAGGGAAGAGAGAGAAGAAATTTTGTAGGTGATAATGATCTCACAGATGAAGCTCATACTGTCCCTTCTGCTTGGACCTCTTTCTTCTCTAACCAAAATATGACACTTCTAACATCACTGCTTTACAGAAGCCTTCCTTGACTATCCAAACCACAAAAGATCACCTGGCTCTATAGTTTAAAATTTACTGTGAAAGCTATCATGCATGCAGAGAGTGTATAATACATGCACATGTTATAATTTAATAAAGTGCAAATTTACAATAGTCAAGACATGGAAGCAACCTAAATGTTCATTGACAGATGAATGGATAAAGAAAATGTGATACACACACACACACACACACACACACACACACACACACACACACAATGGAATACTACTCAGCCATAAAAAAGAATTAAATAATGCCATTTGCAGCAACATGGATGGACCTAGAGATTATCATACTAAGTGAAATAAGTCAGAGGAAGACAAATATCATATGGTATCACATGTGGAATCTAAAATATGACACAAATGAACTTACTTACAAAAGAGAAACAGACCCACAGACATAGAAAACAAATTTATGGTTACCAAAGGGGCAGGGGGGTAATAAGGAGTTTGGGATTAGCAGATACAAACTACTATATATAAAATAAACAACAAGGTCCTACTGTATAGCACAGGGAACTATATTACTTATCTTGTAATAACCTGTAATGGAAAAGGATATGAAAAAGAATATCTATCTATCTATCTACCTATCTGTCTGATCTATCTATCCATCCATGCATCCACACACATAAACACACACACACACATTCTGTGTATGTAAAAAAAATTTTTTCTGAACCATTTGAGAGTAAGTTGTAGATATAATGCCCATTTACTCCTAAATACTTAAGTATGCATTTTATAAAAAGAAGGATATTCTTTTATATGACCCTAGTACAACGATCATACCAGGAAATACACATGGATACAATTCTATTATTTAATCTGTAGATCTTATTCAAATTTCATCAGTTGTCCACAAAACGTCTTTTACAGGGAAAGGAAAAACAGTTTTTCTAGTCTAGGACCCAATTTAGGATCATACACTGCCTTTATATGTCATGTTTCTTTTGTCTCCTTAACATCCATGTTAACCAGCAAGGTTTCTCCTGGGAAGCCCCAATTGCATCCACCCTGCAAGCTCGGCATTTTCACTGCCAAAAGTACCATAAATTTCACCTTCTAACCATCCTTCAAATATATCCACTTCTCTCCGTCTCCCCCGCCATAATCTGAGACAAGCTACTGCGATATCATCCCTCACGATCTCCAATCTCCTTCTATCTGGTTTCCTAGCATCCACTCTGGCCTCTCTCCAATCTGTTCTCCAAACTGTAGTTATTTTGATCCTTTG
Source organism: Delphinapterus leucas (assembly GCF_059928025.1). Taxonomy (NCBI): domain Eukaryota; kingdom Metazoa; phylum Chordata; class Mammalia; order Artiodactyla; family Monodontidae; genus Delphinapterus; species Delphinapterus leucas. Next base: position 140,096,103 of record NC_143129.1, read on the forward strand.
TAAATCTACTTATGTTACCCACTGTGATTAAAACCTTTCAGTTTCTCTTAAGATAAACATCTTTCATAAGGCTCATAAACCCAGCACGCCCTGACCCTTTTTGCTTCTCCAGCCTTAACTTGTGTCACGCCTCTCTCCTGTCCCACACACAATCTGACAATTTCCCTCCCATTATCCTGCTGTACTCTTCCTGGACCACTTTCCTCTTATCCACCGCCACATATAACCCTCCTTGCTCCCTACTAGACTCTGCTTAGTTACCTAATCAAAGTATCTCAGCTCAAACATCCCTGCCTTACAGAAGCCGACCACCCAAACTTTATCAGTCACTTGGCTTTATGTTCCCACGGTTGTTCCTCTGCTTCACAGCACTTACATATCATACATACAGAAGAGTGTATAAAACAGATGTGCACAATTCAAAAACTGATAATAAAGACTCATCCATCCTTCACCAGTAAATGCCACCTCTCCAAAGCCCCTCTGGGAAGGCACTTTTTTTTTTTTTTAACCTCAACAACCAGCGCCCCACCCACCGCCATGTAAGTAACCAGTGTCCTGATATTCATGGCAAAAAAATTATTTCCTTGTTTGTCTTTCTAGGTTCAGCACCTATACATACATTCCTAAAATGTATTGACTCTCTTGTCTCTTTGAATTTTATATGAATAAAATAATTCTGTATTTTCTTTCATGCCCTGTTTCTTTCACTTAAAATTGTTTGACTCATCTACATTGTTTTATGTAGCTGTAGTTCCTTCAATTTAAGTATGTGTGCCACTGTAAGAATATAAGACAATTAAGTATATTCATTCTATTATTGGTAGAAATTTGGGTTGATTCAAATCTGGAGTTATTATGAAAAATAATGCTATGAATACTCTTGTACTTGTCTCTGGGTACACACTGGTACAAGGGTACAATGGTTTCTCCAGGTTTTTACTTAGGAATGCAATTGGTAGAGTGCAGGGTATGTGCATGTTCAAACAACGCTTCACTGTTTTCCAAAGTGAGTACACCAATTTGTACTCCCAGCAGCAGGGTATGAATGTAAAGCACCTATCAAGGTCTGTAATTACCTGTTTTTGTGATTGTTTGCTTAGAACCCTTCTTCCCCACTAGACTGTAAGGTCTGTGTCTACTTTTGCTCACCATTTTCACTGCAGGGCCTGGCACACAGTAGAAGCTCAAGAACAACTGGCTGAATAAAAGAAGGCACCCTGGGTAAGAAAGTTTAAGTATGTTGGATGTGAATATACTTAAATGAATAACTATTCATTTAAGTATATTCATGACTGACTTCAAAACCCATGTCTTTTCTATCACTCTCACATTTTCCTTATCTCAAAACGGTGATGATCATTTGTATCCTACTTATTAGTTTCCAATGCAATGGTAGCAATCAAATGCGATTACAGATGTCAACCCGATTGGCACGGAGTACCTATTAAGTGTCCATCAACGTTCCACTACTATGCGCCTGGACACAAAGGTCCGCAGGTGGGGTATATGAAAGGCAACTGTCAATGGCAAATGCTTTATGAACGTATGTGAACTAAGATGACTTTGTAGAGGAAGATGGGAGTTTCAGATATCACTACAGGGAAAACCAGGGAGAGCAATTCATGCTTTCAAGTCCAAACTGCAACTGTGTCCCAAATTATTCACCAGCACAAAAGAAGCTTGCTCCAAGCCCTGATCAGAACAAACATTTGAAAATGCTTTTACCCAGATGGAATCATTTTTCATCTGTGCCCGGGCTCAAGGAAGGGCTGGGCAGAGAGGTGGATTACACACTGCACTTCAACTTGGCACTTGCCTGTTCAAAAGTAAACTCTGACTTCCTATTTACACTGAAAGATCTTAGACCCCTGCGGTTTCCTGTTGCATCCTGGTGTGTCTATGCTTTGGTTTCTGAGTCTGTCTGCACAGAGCTGCAAATGGGGTCCCCCATGGTTTCACTTCATCCTGCTTTTCATAAGAAAATAAGAATTCTACAATCTCTAATTTTTGGCAGATTCTACGAGGTACTCTCTCCAAGTCCTGACTTCTAAATCTGTCTAGACCTAAGCCTACCAAGAGAGGATTTCTTTGAAAGGATGGAGACTCAAGGAACCTCCAAGAGTGACCCAAACCAGCAGGAACTGACTGACCATCCAACTTAATTTACTACATTTTATACTACTTTTACATTCATTTACTTCATAATTCACTGAAGTAAATTTAGAGTACCTTCTATGTACAAGGTGCTCTGTTAGGCACTGAGGAAACAGTGACGGAAAGATATCACTGGTACTCGGAAGGAGCTTAAAGCCATTTTTCTGAAAGTTCCTGATTAGAATCACTGGGGCACTTGTTAAAATGACAGATTCATAAATACTCCTTCCCAGCAAGACTCAATGAATCACCCCCTGTGGGAGTGGCACCTGAAGAATTGCATTTGTAAGGAGTTTCCAGGGACATTTTATGCGTAGTAATCGAGAACCACTGGCTGGCAGTTCAATGGAGAATTTACAGTCACAAATGGGGACTAGCGATTCAGAATCCAGAGCCCTTCCTGTGAGGAACCAGGCTTTCCCCAACTGCAGGATCCTTCAATTTGAGTAAACAAAGATGAACCAACTAAGCACGTGGCAGAAAAGGCTTGGGGTTTGCTCACATATGTATCTGAGTCTTGGCCCTAACCCTCACTAGCTGTGGGACTTTGGACAAATCACTCAGTTTCTTTGAGCCTCACTTAAAAAAAGAAAACACCTGTTCTGTCTGCCTCACTTAGTAATTCCGAGCATTACATTCCAAAAGGCATTTTACAAACTCTAAAGCACCAAGAAAGAGTTACTCATTTTGTGATCACAAAAACTTTAATAAACAAGAAAATTAAGCCAACCCATAAGGTTTCTCTTAAGCAGTCAGAACTAGCCCATATCTTAACCATCCCAAACTTTGCTCGTGGGGCTCACTTTCCCTTACACATTGTAGCTGTGTACTGTGTGCTTCCTTCCAAGTTCCAGCAGCTTTTTCCAGAAGCAGAACTCGAAACCAGACCCAATTCTGGGTAGGATAGTGGGATATACTTAGGTACCGTGTTAACGTTTTCAAGGAGTGAATATAAAAGACAGGAGACCAGCCAGACCTGGCTTCCCCTGCCGTGTCCTAGCTCTGTAATCTTTCTGACCTCAATTCTATCATCTCTTAGATGGAGAAATATACCCTATTGGGTCATTTTAGGCTACCGCCCTCTAATGACATTTGACTTTTGTTATATCTGAATATATTTGTATTACTCTTTATTCTGACCTAAAACATGGCTACTACATCTTTCTCTTTCATAAATTAATCTCACATATTTATTGTGAGGATTAGATATTCTATATACGGACTGCCTAGCAGAGAAACCAGCATGTGGTCATCATTTAATAAATCCTAGCTATTGTTTCCTAAGTATAAACATGTTCCTTGTTCATCCCTAAAATACTGTCCCCAGCAAATTCCTCTTCTTTACATATACCACACATAAACTTGAGTAGCCTTTTTTTTGGTGAATATTTCTTTTCCTTTTTTAGATCCAAATTTTTTATTCTTGAAATTGTGATGGTGTTTACTATCTAACCTCACAGGGGATACAAATTATTTCCTATCTGTTAGCACACCTCTTTGGGTGAACTTGATAACACACGATGTGTTGAGTGCCTACTATGTGCCATGGTCAAAGAGCATGAAGCAGGCTTTTCCCTGACTGCTCACTAAGCTCAGCCTTGTGGGGAAGACAGGGAGTGGTAAGTGCTGCCCAAGAGCTGGGCTTAAAGAACTCTGAGGGCCTCTGAGGAGGTACAACTCACCAGACATGCTGGTGAAAGGAACAAGGGTTGCATGGAAGTACCACCTGACCTTTGGGGAACTTTGGGGAAGACACATACTGAGGATACTGTAGTGACTAAGAACACAGATTCTAGGGTCCCTGGGCTTTGGTTCAACCTCAGTTCTACCTCCTCCTTGCCTTGTGACCTCCCCAAGCCTCAGTTTCCTCATCTGAACATTTGGGATAATACAAGGAGGGCCATCCCAGAGTTTACTGGGAGTATCAAATAACATAGTAAGTGCTCAATAAATGTGAATTATAATAATGATGATGATTCTGGTGGTAATGATACTCACCAGGTAGAAGGGAGATGTGGCCACTCCAGGCAGAGAGAAAAATATGCCTTAAGGCCAAGTGAGAAAGCACAGGCTCTTTTCAAGAAGTGTATACTTCAATTCAAAGCATTCCAAATACCCAAGTATTTTCATGATTCATTGGATGGCAAAATGAATAAATATCTTGCTCTTTAGAACCTATTTAACCTACTTGGTCTGAATATTCGCAAGTTTTACTACAGAAATACAAATGTGATTGATTATGGGTGCTACCCCAGATCTCACTGGCATAGTTATGTAATATACTGTAGACGTACAGTATTAACTTTCTAAAATCTGGATATTCTCTATTCTTAAACTTTGTCCCCATGGAATTCATATAAGGATATGAGATGTACCTGCTAGAATACAGGATGAAAAGTGAGGGATAGCAGGGGATGAGGCCAGGGGTGGGCAGGGCTCAGATCACGCGAGATCTCCTACGTGGAGCTAGAATTCGGGAGAATCACTGAGAGATTTTAATCGGGAGAGTGAAACCATCAGACTTAGTATTCAGGACCATCTTCACTATGAGTCTGTCAAAGTAGGTCCATGCAAATTAGGGTCTTGCATATCACAGAAGAATGAGTACATATATTAATATAACTGGCCATCTTCTCTGTGGGCTCCCTCTTTTTTTTTCGTGGGCCATCTCCCTAATTCCAGAGAACCCTAGCCCTGCCTTTGAAGATCATAGCTAATCTCTCAGCTGAGAGTTACAGAGAAACCTGAGGAACTTGCAGTGGAGTTTAACGTGAAGGTGGATGGCAGGTACGTAAGTCAGGGTGGCCTGTGACTTGTCTACGTCAAGCAGCTCCTGGGCGGCTGATCGATCATTCAAAAGCACTCTCCAGTTAAACATCTCCCCAACCAACAGAATCAAGGCTCAGTCTCTGCCTGGCTCCACACAAGGCTAAAACCAATGGCTGGAGGCCCAAACACAAATTTGGCAATTGGATGATACAAATACTTTTCAATCAGTTTTATGATTTTGCTTATGGCCTGCTTCAAGGTATAATTCAGTGAAAAGAATCAATTCTCAGGTGGGTGGAATTTTGTGACTGAATGGACCAACGCTGCTGTGTCAAGTGGGAAGGGTCAGTTCATCAAGAAAGAAACTGAAGCCTTCCTGAAGACCAGAGAGCTGACATGCTAGATGTCCCTTCATTCACCACACAGCCTGTCAACCCATCAAAAAAAGAAAAAAGAAAAAAAAATTTAAAAAAAAGGACACCAAACTGGTATGGCACGATTTATTCTTCAACAAACCTTGATGGTTGCCCAGTATATTTCTGTCTGTCCTTCTGCCCATCTATCAATCCAATATTTACTAGACCCATACCATGTGTCAGGTGCTACCCTAAGTGCAAGCAAGTGGAAATTTACTGCTTTGTGGTATCTTTCTGTTACCTCTGTAAGTAATAAAGATCCCGTGCTGGTATCATTCCACAGTATAACCTAAAACCTGGGCACTGAGAATTTCTCTTTCTCAGACATCACTATACTCAGTTCTCTAGAGGTTTGAAAAATACATGGCAGGGGTGAATTTTATGGTATGTGAATTATCTTTCAGTAAAAAAAAGTTTAAAAAAATGCATCACAGCACTGCAGTAACTTTCACCTCCTTGGGATTTAAGACTTCCATTCTTTTTCAACTGAATATATCTCAAATCTATAACATGGCCAAAATGTCTACTCAGTTTTCACACTGAACCTTTTTATTTCTATCAGCAATAGGGAGCCACTGACTGTTCATTAGAAGGAGACTTTCAACCTCAATCCTTCAGCGTTGATTGCTCAAAAAATTTCTCATGGGTTCTTCTGGGATCTTTGGTCTCTTAGATGTTATTTCTCCTGGTGTTCTAACACTGGTTAAGTAGAAGAATAGAATATTACACCAAACTTCTGATGGCTCTGGGGGACAAAAAAATATGAAAATTTAATTAAGGTGAAAAAAGAGGCCCTTGGTGGAGCACACAAGGAGAGTGGGAGATGGGGATGCAAAAATAAGGGGGAAGCAACAAGGCGAAAATCCTGAAACCCCTGAACCAAATGTATGCAATGGGTTGGCCAAAAAGTTCGTTCGGTTCGCGACTACGTAGTTTAATAAACTAGATGAGCTGATGTGTGTTGAGGCCGTGGCATAGTAGCTGACACTTAGCGAGGGCTCTGCCCTGGCTGTCTCAGCCTCCTTTTCATCCTCACTCATTCGCTGGAAGAGCACAAATACTTCCATCACTGCTAGGTCGTCCTCAGCAGCCACAGTATCACAGTCACCCATACAGCAGATGAGTGGTAAATAGAAAAAGGGAAAAAAAAAATCAATGTGGTTTTCATTTCATGCTCTTCCAAACGAATACAAAACATCTCTGTGATTTGGGAAGTTAGCCACATGTCTTCAAATTGCCTAATTCAGTACTTGACCACAAAGCAGCACAGAAACAGGGAAGATGACAAATAAAAAGTCTCATAAATACTCTCCGCCCAGGGGATGATGGTGACAAGTGATGCTATTTATTTTTATTGTTATCGTTAGACTGGGGGCCCCTTGAAAGGCAGAGATTTGAAAGACTGGGAAGGAGGGAAAATGAGAACACTGTGGTCAAGCTGCATCCAGCCCTCGCTCTGCAGTTCTCACCAGCCTTTGGAAAAGATCTGCCTTGTAATCACTCCACCCCATTTCTGCAAAACACCCGTGTGCATGACTAACCCATGCTATGGCCCCAGTCTCATCGTTCTGCAAAGAACTGAGAATGTGAGCTCTGGAATCAAACAGCCTGAGTTAGAAACTATCTCTAGGACTTACGAGCTATATGACTTGGGTAAGTACTTTGCCTCTCTGAGACCCAGTTTCAGTCCCTGTAAAATGGGAGGATAATGCTGATAACTGCATAAGGTTATTATGAGGGTTAGACACAATAATAGATGCACATTTCTTAGCCCGTGATAATCATGAAGTAAATATTAGCTGCTATTGTTACTGCTGCTAATTTTGTTTTTTCCCTCTGCTTCTACCATTCTTCCAGGCAAGCTGCCGTCTTTTGTGGAAAGCTGAGCTCGGGCCAGTTGACGGACTCTCATCAGAGGCTTTTGTTTCTGACCTTATGAAAGGCCTTGTGTTACACCTGGCTTTGCTGCGTTCCTGGTGGGCTTCCAGAAACATGGGACCAGACAGCCCTGCCCAGCTTTTATGGGAGTGGAACGGCTGGATCATACAATAGGTATGAGAGTTTCTTTGTAAGAAACTGCTCAACTATTTTCCAAAGGGGCTGTGCCATTTCACGTTCCCAGCAGGAGCGCGTGAAAGTTCCAGTTCCCCATCCTTGCCGGACTTCAGCCACTCTGACAAGCGTGTAGTGGGTCTCACTGGGGTTTGCATTTGCCTTTGCATTTCCCTTGTGAGGAACGATGCACAGCATCCTTTGTTGCTCTAGCTCGGGCCTGGGTGAAACACAGAGCTGCTACAGTCATCACCCAAAGAATGCAGCTCCAACGACATGGCATGGTCTGAGGGTGGCTTTTCTCTGGTTAGAGCCCAAGACGCTAGGGCGCCTGAACCCTCTTTTCCCAACAGAACAGAGATCAGGCTGCAGATCCACTCTGAGCCAAAGTGCCTCCTGAAGAGCTGCTGGGAATGGATCCTGTTCTCCCCCCAAGGGCACAGGGGGGTGATGGATGGGAATGGAGAGTTCCGGAGGACTGCGTGGTGGAGGAAAGAAGAGAGGGCAGGTGTGGCTGGTTTGTATCTCCCAGGCCCCACTGAGGTAAAGCTGTTCAGTGAAACTCTCACTTCCCAGAGAGGCCGAGTGAACTCGCAGGTGTCCCCGGTAAGGTGGGGTGGGAAACAAGGCTGACAGCACCTCAGACACGGGGGGCTTCTCCCAGTTAGCTGGTCCCCACTCAGCGGAGACAGATGCTGAAAGACAGCCCCAGTGGACTGGGAAGGAGTGAAAGGAGACTTAGGAAAATCCAAGCGCTTGCACACTTGTCAGCAAGGGGTGTGGGTGGGAAGCAATCCAGACATACGGTTGCTAAGCATCTATTATGCCCCAGCTCTCAACTGGACAGCATGGGTCAAGGGGGGAAATGGAGACATGGACCCACTAATGTGGACCCACTAGGCAAGTCAGCTTCATCTGAGGTACAAACTGCTACCATTAAAACACAAATAACCATACCTATTGGTCTGTGCTAAGGATCAAAAGAGCAGAACAGTAAAATATGTCAGAGGGGCTTCCCTGGTGGTGCAGTGGTTGAGAGTCTGCCTGCCGAAGCAGGGGACACGGGTTCGTGCCCCAGTCCGGGAAGATCCCACATGCTGTGGAGTGGCTGGGCCCGTGAGCCATGGCTGCTGAGCCTGCGCGTCTGTAGCCTGTGCTCCGCAACAGGAGAGGCCACAACAGTGAGAGGCCCACATACCGCAAAAAAAAAAAAAAAAAGTCAGAGTAGCTAGAGAATTAACTTGGGTTAGAAGGAAAGAAGTGACAACCAGTATTTTTATTGAGCACCTACTATGTACTATTTTTAAAATGAGGACCAAACAATTTTTAGAGATAGATTTAAATCAGTGCCTGGAATACAGTAAGCACTATATAAGTGATTGCAGACGCTATTGTTATTGTTTTTTTTTCTGGTATTCTTTTTTTCTTTTTAAAGCTTTATTAGGACTTCCCTGGTGGCGCAGTGGTTAAGACTCAGTGCTCCCAATGCAGAGGGCCTGGGTTTGACCCCTGGTCAGGGAACTAGATCCCATATGCGTGCCGCAACTCAGAGTTCGCATGCGAGCCCCAGCTAAGGAGCCCGTGTGCTGCAACTAAGACCTGGTGCGACCAAATAAATAAATTGATTAATTAATAGTAAAAAAGCTTTACTGAGCTATAATTAGCATTCAATAAGCTGCACATTTTTAAAACATTTGCTTTGATAAGTTTTGACACAGCAGACACCCACCAGTGAAGACATTACTACAATCAAGGTAAGTATATCCATTACCCCCAAAAGTTTCCTTGTGCCCATTTGTAATCCTACCCTGCCCACTGCCCCACTGCAGGCCACCACTCATTCTGCTTTCTGTCACTATATATTAGTTTGCATTTCCTAGAATTTTTAATAAATGGAATCACATAGTTTGTACTCTTTCTGTTTGGCTTCTCCCACTCAGCATAATTATTTTGAGGTTAATCCATGTTGTACCTTATATTAATAGCTCATTCCCTTTTACTGCTTAGTGATGGACTAACATTTTACTATTCACTGTTGATAGACATGTGGGCTGTTTCCAGTTTGGGGCTATGACAAATAAAACTGCTATGAGTTTCTGTACAGACATATGCTTTTACGAGTGGAACAGCTGGATCACACGGTAGGTGTACGTTGACTTTGTAAGAAACTGATCAACTATTTTCCACAGTGGTTGTACCATTTCACAGTCCCACCAGCAGCACATAAGTTCCACTTTCCCACATCTTCACCACAGTGTCAGCCATTCTAACAAGCATGTAGTGGATCTCACTGTGGTTTGAATTGGCATTTCTCTAGTGACTAATGATGTTGAGTATCTTCTCAGGTGTTTGTCATTCAAACCTTTTCTTTGGTGAGATGTATGCACCAACATCTGCCCATATTCCAGTTGAGTCTGCTGTCCCTCTCCTCTAGGCATTTGGGAGAAGCTGTGTACCTGAAAGGGAAGAGCAAGGACTCTAGGGTCAGTCCCCTAGAGGGCTCAGACGAGCGTCCCCGCTTCTTGTGTGTCACACTGTGTGACCCACTTAACTGCTCTTTGCCTCCGTTTCCTCACTTGTGAAACGGGGAGAGTAATGGTGCCCAGTTCACAGGATTGTTGAACTGATGACATGACATAAAGGATTTAGCACAGTGCCCGGTGCTCAATAGATGGTAGCAGCTAACGTCTCCTTATAATGACTGAGGCTGGACCAGGGATGCTGAACATCCTCTGTCCAGCGCAGTGTAGAACTGTCCTGCCTCAAATGCCAGGAGAAGCACTACGCTGAGCTTCCTGAATGCACAAGCTGTCTTACTGCTCACGGAACCACATCAAACCTCTCCTTGCCAATCGATGCCTAGCATACAGTCTGTTTTCCATACATGTAGTTGCAGGGCCCAGGGCGAGCCTCAGTATGGAGAGACTGACTCCTGAGAACACTGATCCCAGAGGCTGACAACAGCGAGTCCTGGCGAATCATGCACAGTAGCTCAGCTCTTTCACTGGGAGGTGTAACAGTGGTCCTATCTGTGCCTTATGGACTCCCTTCCCTCTCCACCTCTCTCAGTGACCTCTGCCAATGCCACTTGCTAAAGAGTCCAAGACAGAGAAACCTGCCCACACTCTTCTTAGCTGTGACATTCTCCCTTCCTGTGGTGCTCTCCCAATGGGCCTGCAATACCCACATCCCACCCAGGAGCAAACTGGTATTGCTGTGGGTGATGTGGACACAGAAGAGAAAGAAGAGAAGGGTGAGGCCAGGGTCTAGTGGCTGAAACCGGGAAGGAATAGCATCCCAGTGTGGGGGGGTGGGAACTACAGTCCTACAAATAGCACATCCTACAGGAAAGCTTCCCTGTCTACTGGAAGCTTGAGTCGTCCCCTTCTCCATATTCAGCCCTAAACTTACCATCGGAATTACCACTCTGAACTGTAGTCATCTCCTTCTTGTCTGTCTTTCTCAATGAAGGCAGGCATGACACGCTAACTTATTTATCTTAATACCCTGAGTATTTGGCCGTGCAAATACAAGAAAATGTTTTGGTAATGAGTGAATGATTTAATGAATAATTTTTTAAAACGAACTTTTAATTTTACAACCGTTTTAGATTACAGAAGACTTGGGAAGGTAGTACAGAGTTCCATAGACCCTACACCTAGTTTTGTCTATCGTTAATATCTTACATTAAGTTCATATGTCACAATTAAAGAAAGATATTGACATCATTAACTAAAGACCTTACTTGATTCAGATTTCCTTAGTTTTCACCTAACAGCTTTCTTCTGTTCCAGGATCCCATCCAGGATGCTACATTACATATCTCTTTAGGCGCCTCTTGGCTGTAATAATTTCTCAGGCTTTCCTTGTTTTTTGATGACCTTGACAGTTTCAAAGAGTGCCAGTTAGGTATTTCGTAGAATGTCCCTCAAATGGAAATTGTCTGCTGCTTTTCTTATGATTAATTAGACTGTGGTTATGGGTTTTGGGGAGGAAGATAACAGAGATAAAGTGCCATTCTCTTCACACCATGTCAGCAGTACATACTATCAACATGACTTATCACTGTTGGTGTTGACCTTGATAACCTGGCTGAAGTTAGTGTGTCAGATTTCCCCACTATAAAATTATTCTTTTTCTCCCTTTTTGTACTCTCCTCTTTGAAAGGAAGTCACCATGTGCAGCTCATGCTTAAGGAATAGGAAGTTATTGTTTGTGGATTTCTTTGATGATGGCCATTTTCACTGGTGTGAGGTGATTCCTCATTGTAGTTTTGATTTGCATTTCTCTAATAATCAGCGATGTTGAGCATCTTTTCGTGTGCCTCTTGGCCATCTGTATGTCATCTTTGGAGAAATGTCTATTTAGGTCTTCTGCCCATTTTTTGATTGGTCTGTTTTGATGATATTAAGCTGCAGGAGCTGTTTGTAAGTTTCGGAGACTAATCCCTTGTCGATCGCGTCATTTGCAAATATTTTCTCCCACTCTGTGGGTTGTCTTTCCATTTTGTTTATGGCTTCCTTTGCTGTGCAGGAATAGGAAGGTATGCTCCACTTCCTTAAGGGGGGAATATCTATATAAATTCTCCTGCATGATAGATTTGTCTCTTCTGTTCATTTATTGGTATCAGCATGGACTCATAATAGTTATGTTATACTTTGGGTTATACTCCAATACACTTTATTATTCTGCTCAAATTGTTACAGTTTTGGCCACTGGAAGCCCCCGTGGTTGGCTCCTGATAATTCCTTCAGTTTGTGGGGTTGGGGGGAGGCGGGGTTTGTTTTTACTTTGTTTTGTTTTGAGCGCTATCTTACTTTCTGGTGCTACAACAAGATACCCTAGGCTCATCTTGTCTATTTCCAGCCCTAGTCCTAGGATCAACCATTTCTCCAAGAAGCCCTGACCCTTTTATTGGAGAATGGTATTAGAAACCAAGATCTGGGCACCAGGAGTGCTTGTAGCAACTATTTGCTAGGGCGTCCTTGTTTCTAGGCCCCCTCCACTGTCACAGCTAGGAAATACATGTATGTTTACTAACCTGTATACCTGCACGTCTGTAAATATTTCTGTATGTATCCATCTGTAATCTACATTAAGCTCAACCTGAGTTCATCCTGATGTCTTTAATTCAAATCCATTGTCACATGGATCATTCTAGCTTTAATGAATCATTTCTAACAATAATACCATATCTGGTATATGGTGCTAGGTACAGTGCCAAGCTGCTTACAAAGATTACCTCATTTGATCCTCAAAACAACATTCTGGGTAAACACTACTGCCCACATATAATAGATGAAGACACTGAGGTACTGAAAGATAAAGTATCTTACCTAAACTCACACAGTAAGTGGTGAGGCCAGCTTTTCTGTAGAAGCCTATTTTAGAAATTCCACACCTACTGCGTGATCGAGAACCACCATGCCTACATTCATCTAAGACTTTGAGAAAACTTCAGTTCTGAGTGATTTAAGATGCAGATGTAATTCCCAGCTCTCACCAACTATCGTGCTGCTCAAACCTTACCTCTTCAGTCTTCCCCACCCCCTCCCCACGGTCCCCTCTCCATCTGTCATGCTGACTAAAGACAAGTTGCCAAGTTACAACCTGACTTGACAGCTTGAGAAAAGGGGTGCTGGAGCGATGGCAGGGATCAGCTCCATCTGACCCTGTGACTTTTCAACCTCTGGCTCACCCCTGCTGTGTATGATCTTGGGTTTTGGTGAGTTGGTAGTAATTAACTCTGAACAAGCAGCTCTGCTTTCATGCAGTTAAAAAAAGAACAGTATTTTTTTTTCCTTGTTAATTAAATCATCTACGAGGAAGATAAATGTGCAGCCCACACTTGTATCTTGTAAAATATCAAAGGCCTGATTAGTAAAGCTTATGTTCAACCTCAGGCTTTTTCTCCAGATTCCTGGAAGTAACAGGGATGTGAAGGAAGGCAACTCCTAAGTACCAATGCTTGTTACATTCCTTCATTCATTCATTCTGGGTGAGCTAGAAAGAAGCAACCAGGATCAAACACAAAATATTCCTGGGAATTTTGACCCAATCAACCTACAGAATTAGAAACATCAGCAGTGAGCAGACAGGAAGAAAGAGAATCCTTCAGACCGAGTTGGAAGTCACTTTTTTGAAAAGCCCACAGACCCCTCTGGTCCCTGCGTTCTGTTCGGTGAATTTTTCCTGACAGTTGGTGGTTTTATTTGCCAGAACCACAACAAAGAGGGTCCTTAAGTTTCCCTGGGAGCATATCCTCAGACCTGCACCTCTCCTAGATCTCACAGAGGTGTTACTGTTGTTGGCTTGCTGGGTGTCCAGCACCTGAGCCAGATCAAAGGCATTTTCCGACGCCAGCATGACCACAGTCTCGCCCTCACCACGTAACATTAAAGCTCATGATTAATCCCCTTGGCCCAGAAGGTCCCTTCCCACTCCCAAGTACAAAGCGGGGTGGGAGTGGGGACTTTATTTCCAGCACAACACCACCATAACAAACTGGCATTTTATGGCCTTCATTCATTGCAACCAACTGCAGCTGCCCATCAAACTCATTAAAGCCCAACAGTTGCTTCATGTGAGCCTTTTATATCACTAGGAAAGTGTAATAAGAATCCCCACAATTTCTGAGTGTCTACTATGTACTACGGATGTATGTACATAACTTATGTTACCCAGAAACCCTGTGAGACTGGCATCCTCACCCTCAGTGTGACGGATGAAGAATCTGAGGCTCAGAGAACTTAAGTAGCTCACCTTAGGTCACAGGCCCAAAGAGTACACAAGCAGATGTCCAAACCTACACCCGTCTGACTCTGAAGCCCACGCTCTCTCCATTCCTGTACGGACACATCATAATCATGCACAACGCAGTAAGGCACTGAGGGGGATGCACTTGGGACGCAGACAGAGCTGGACCTGAGTTTTCAGCTCCAGCTGAATAGCTTGGTGACCTTGGGAAAATTACTGGCCTTTTCTAGGCCTTAGTTGCTTAATTTCTAAAATGGATGCTGTACAACAAGCCAGCATCATTTTCATTAAGAGACCAGGAAACTGAGACATGGGGATGTCACAGACTCACATTCATATGGATTTGCTTTTGCTCATAAATCCGAACTGAGTGGGGTAAAAATGCCTGAAATGTAGGCTTTACAGGAGAAACCAGATCAGATGTGTCCCTGTGAAAATGGGAGGTGATTTAAAAAGGTTTAAAACAGTGTTCAGGGAAGACAAGCTAGCAAGTGTAGACTCATGTCGGGGGAGATAAGGGCTGACTGCCCTGGTGGGCACCTCCGGCTCAAGGCGGCCTTAGGCCTCCGTTGATCTCTCCCTTCAGTGACAGCCAAGCCTTACAATAGGGCTGCTGAGGGGAAGAAAGAGGCCAGGGCTTTTAAACTTTAAGAAGTTCCATCTAAGAGTTCGTCCACGGAAACAAACAGAAGGAAATTTTTTTTGGAGGGGGTGCAAGAAGTCCAGCACTACTGTCCCTTTAGGACGTTGTCCCTAATCTTGGACCCTCCCCAGGCAGCCACTGTGTCCTTTCTGCCCAGCAACACCAGTGCAAGTGATGGAGAGCTAACCCTGGCAATGTCACCTCGATCCATCCTCACAATACTATGAGACATGTACTACAACTCTCCACATCTCACAGATGAGGAATCTGGGGCCCAGAGGGGTTAAGTGCCTTGCCTGAGGGCCCATCCTTAGGAAGTGGAGGAACTGGGACTGGAAACCAGTCAGGCGGTCCCATCATCTTTATGAAACGTGTGAGAACCCCTGCCACCATGCCTAGCACATACTAGATGCTCAGTATCTCGAGTTCAGTCTGAATCTATACTGTGAGGGCTTGTACCGTAATACCTGTCATCATCTATCTCGCCAACGGGAGGCCCTATGTCATCCCTACGTCCCCAGGATTTAGCACAGCCCTGGACACAAGAGCAGAGCATCACTGGATAAGTAAAGGTATCAATATTTACTCAACCAAAATATTTCATGGTACAAAAGGCTCACTGGTCCCCACGGTAACTAAACACAGTTTCTCATGGCACATAAGTCCCTCCATCGTCGTAGAGATTCTGCCCTGGACTGTATCCCAGATCCCACTCTAATCCTTACGCATGTCCCCACTACTCTCCCATTTGCCTTCCTCCTCCTCCCCCACCCTCCCCTCTATTTTACTCATCTGGGAAAAATCCAAGGAGTCGTCCATCGTCCATCTTAGTTTAACAGAGTAACGACTCTTAAATAAAAATATGGTAGAAATGGGTACTTATCGAAATGGAATGCTTTCAGACTCATGCATTTAAAGAAGATATAAATTTTAGGGCAGGCACTAAATTTTAACTGCAATCTTGGAGAAAGCCTTTCCACTAATTCATGAAGAAAAATTAACAAAGTGAAAACTGCTTATCAGTGTTCTTTTGAAGTCATGACATGCAGCCTAATTCTATACATCATCTGACTGCTCCCAGGGAGATGGATTTATATTGATTGAGAGAGAGCTCAGCGGCCAAGGAAAATAGACACCCCTGTGCAGAGAAGACTCAGCTACCCATTAGGGACAGATCGTCTGGGAGTGAGGCTTGGCCATCTCTGGATCCAATTTCACCCCTTCCACCTCGGCTCTCTGGCCAGGGTGATGTCAAAGGCAGACTCAACGCTTTTCACACTTTTTAAGAATTTGGCCCCTGGAAAAAGATCTGGCAAATCTAAGCAAGGCTGTTGGAAGGAGGGCTGAGCTTTCGGCTAGACACAGCACAGGGGTTGTGGGGGTGGGGGGCAGGAAGGGAAGGAACTGAGGTGGGGAGGGGCCAACAGCTCAGATCTCCTCCCTGGCCGGGCCGTCCTCCCTGGAGTGTGGTAGCCCCGCCCTCGCTCGCTTGCTGGGCAGACTCACCCCCATGTGACAAGAAGATGTTCCACAGATGATAGCCAGCCGCGACGTCACCGGCTGTCCCTCACAGGCGAGGCCATGCCCCCTCACATCTGCTCCAATCACTCCTGTGAGAAACCAAAACAAAACAAAATCCTCTTAAAAAAAAAAAAGAAGGAAAGAAAACTAAAACAAACATAAAATACCCTTTTTTTAATACCAAACAACATTGAGAAAGCATTCCACGTGCAGGCCATTCTCAAACAGAAACCAAAAGAGCATAACTGGCCTCTGCCAGGGGAGCAGGGAAACACGTTCTGCTTTTGCTTTACTCTCCTCAGTGTACAGCCTCGAACACCGGAACAATAATAGTAACTGTAATTCGAATAATAAAAGCAACAGCCATCAATGATTTTTGCTCTCGAACTACCAGGCACCATGCTGAATATTTATATATATAGTCTCATTTTATATTAAGCCTGTCAAGTTGATATTATTAACCCCACGCATCAGTGGAGGAAGGAAGGCCCACCTATGGATGGAGTGACCCGTGCAAGGTCACACTGCTAGTAAGCAGCAGGGCTGAAGGGAATCTGGTTTAACACATCACATTTCAGTCTCAACGAAGGCAAAAGAATCGTCTGATGACTGGATCTTCTCGGCATCTCTGGCTCACCATTCTTAGTACTACTCATGCCAGAACTCTCGGCATAAAGGATAGAGTGACTGACAGTGAGTTTCTGTTGAAAGAATGCCAGGTGGCAGAGAGTTTCCCATAAATGGTATAAGCTCAGGCTGCTTCTCCACACAGATTGTGTTCCTTGATATTTGCTGGGCGAGTGAAGTTACAAATGCGAGGGGAGAGTTAGAGAGACCATTTAGAGCCTTGAGTCGTCTGTCACTTATTCAAATATCCAATGAGCACTTTGTACACATAAAACGATATACTGGGTGTGATGTGGGAGCCGAAAACACGCAACCATTCCCAGCTAGGACACAGGTAGGAGGTGGGAATCATCAGGGCAGAGCACAGAGGCCGGACGCGGGAGAGAACAGCTCCCTCCGGCTCCATGGGCTTCGGGCTGTGCCTCTCCGCTCTCCATCTCCAATCCTCAGCGCTCCTTCCCACCTCCAGACCTTTGCATTTGCTCTGCCCTCTGCCTGAAATGCCATTTCCCAACCTCTTTGCCAGGTGAACTCCAATTCCTTCGTAACTCAAATGTTACTTCCTCGGAAGGCTTCCCTGTTCCTCCGGGAAAGATGCAGCTCCCAGTCCCCCTTGGGCTTCGCTAGCATACAAGACACTGGTAACTTACAGAATTACCACAGCCCGTCTGCCTCTCCTTTGATCATAAAAGCTGCAGGAAGCTGGCACTGTCTCGCCCACGTGCTTAGTCCCCCAGCACCGACCACAGTGGCCAGCATAGAGTAGAAAGTGAAAGTACCAGCGCTTGAGGCTGTGAGGATAAGATGACAGTCCCTTTTCCTTGGGATGCTCACGGTCCTGTGGGAGGGAGGGAGAAGCCTAGATGGAGCATTTCAATGCAGGGATCAGGATGGGACAAGAAAAACTGCAGGGCCTACAACCACTATGGAGAACAGCATGGAGACTCTTTAGAAAACTAAACACAGAGCTACCATATGACCCAGCAATCCCACTCCTGGGCATATACCCTGAGAAAACCATAATCCGAAAGGATACATGGACCCCAATGTTCATTGTAGCACTACTTACAAGAGCCAAGACATGGAAGCAACCTGAAGTTTTCACCAAGTCCCCTGCTCTGCTCGGCATCGTGGGGCTGCCCCTGCAGCCCATGGTTCCCAGACACCAGGTCAGCCCTGACAGGAGCTCTGAGGGCTGAAGGCACTGGAGAGCCAGAGTGCATCTCCCCCGCTTCCCCCGGGTCAGGTGGCTGCGTCTCCTCCATGATTTCAGCTCTGTTGACAGGGCCACCAATGCTCCCACTTGGCCTGTGCTCACCGCCCCTCGTCTCTGGTCACACAACCTCCTCCTATGTTCCTCCAGCTAGGGGTCGTAATAGCTTCCATTCTGCTGACCCCTGGCTTGCTTCACAGGGAATATAGCCCTTCACGGCTCCTTCATAACTGGGTCACCGTTTTTGTGTATTAAATTCCCTCTTTTCTATGTACTTAGAGTGCTTTACATTTTTCTGGGAAGTCCTGGGTGATAAATTTCCCCACCCAGGGCACAAAGGCTTTCGAACAGGAAGAAACCCTAGATATGAGATAATTTTAATTGCGCTCTATTTGCATGCTCTCTCTCTGCATCTGTCTCATTTAATTCTTACAACCACTGAACGTGATTGGTGTTATTATTATCCTCATTTTACAGAGGAGGAAACTGAAGCTTAGAAATGAGAAGTAACTGAACCAAGGTCACACAGCTCACCAGAAGCAGGGCTGGGAATCACACCCATGTAGTCTGATTCCGAACTGCTGGGTCTCAGGTTCTTCTCTAAGATAAAAACCCAATAACCAGGCGGACGATGTTTACTCATCTGCATATCTCAAAATATTGTGGCCTTCAATATATTGATCCCAAGATCCTTGACAGAAAAGGGGTTGGCCACTGCGGGTCCACGGTGTTATACGTAAGTTCAAGGAATCCCTGATGGTGACCGCCTTTATTGGTCCCACGTATGTAAAGCATGGACAAAGTTTATTTTACAGGGTACTTCAATCCTGAAAGGGGGTTAAACATGGGAAAAAATAAATTTGTGGAAAGTATTTCTTTGTTTCTTCTCTGGTTAGCAGACTCACTGTTGATATTACTAGCCTTAAAATCTGGGAACAAGTGTGTTACAATGAAAAAAGAATGGAATTTGAAGACAGAAAGACCTGCTATAAAATGAAGAAGATAACAATATCACATGGTAGCTCTGATACAGAGGGAATGTTTAAAATTAAATGATTAACTAATGGTTGCTATGTCACTACTACCACCATCACTGTCGCCATCGATATTACCAACATCATCTGAACTCTTTCTCAAGAGACAGTTGTATTCTTCCCACATTTTTAGAAAACATGTTAGATAGCTAGGATAGGCTGGATACTGCATTAAAATCTTTAAATACTGTCTCATTTAATCTTTGCAACATCTACAAAATATATTTTCTTCCCTTCGACATACACAGAAGAAGCAAAGCAACTTGCCCAAGGTCACAGAGATGTAAGACCAGTGCCAGGATATGGCCCCTTGACCTTGTTCTGTCTGACCCTAAAACCCATGTTCTTTCTAGAATCCCTCACTTTATGAAGTGACACTTGTCTTATACAAAGGAAATATATTTGGAAGTGTCAGTTCACCAGGGAACATTTAGCAAGAGCCATGGGTTTAGAGTTTGAAGATCTGGGTCTGAACCCTGATTCTGCCACAAACCACCTGAAAGTCTAAACTGCTCCCTCACATCCACAAGGAGAGAAATGGATCACAAACTGAGGTTCTTTTCCAGCCATTTTCAGTACATAATATACACAGTGATTCTTTTTAAATACCAAGTCCACTGTCTCCTTGCCTGGAAACAGGAGGGCAGGAAAAAAAAATCCCTCCCAAGATCCTATATTCTCAAGTCCTGAGGAGACTTAGAAAACCTCAGGCCAGGCTGGTACAGCACTGGTGAGAGGCAGGTCTTGCCCAATTTCCCCTCCAGAGAGGTTCTGTACACTCTGCCTAGCTGATCTGATCCAAGAGTGGTGCAGGGCTGATGCCTCTGTGAGACCACATGAATCCCAGCCCTGACATATCTCATTTTTCCTTTGGCCACATAGAGTGCGGAGGGGCCGACCCGGGGAAAAGAGGTCCAAAGTAGGGAAAGCAACAAAGGGGAGGAGGAGCTTTCTCCTTTCTGCATAAACACATTTCACAATCCATAGGGGGATCATGCGCCTCACGTGTACATCAGGAAACAATTCCTAAGACGGGGTTTTGATAAGCGCAGTCCTCAGCACTGCTGGGGCCCTTCACATGACTGTTCATGTGTCAGTGAATTCAGCATTCCTCAGAAAGTTTAAAGGGCAAAATTAGCAGCTGAAGAAATAGGCACCAAAAAAAATAAAATTGTGAGATGTTCAACTGGGTTTTCCCTGAAACTTGCACAATGACCAGCTAATGGTAGTTGCTTAGTAAATTTTTTGTTGAATGAAAAACAAATAGCAGAAAAACAAGCATACTGATTCAATGAATCAATTCAGGGCCTTTTATTTAATGACTCCTCCCCTTCCACATATACAAGAACACAGTTCATATCAAGGAATATGTTTTAAAAGCACAAAATTAAAAAGGAAAAAAATTAAAACTTCTTTTCTTTTATGTGCTATCTCCCTCCCTCTGCCCCATCTACCAACCATCCATCCTTCCATCCAAACATTTATTGAATATCTATTTATGTCAAAGAAGAAAGATATTTTGCAAATGTTATGATTAAGAGTGGGTTATCCTGTAATTTATCAAGCCACAACTGCTTTGAAAACTTTAAAAGGTTATATAGAAGAAAAACATCCCAAGCTCTAGCATTTGTGCTATAATTATCTCATACTTTACAGCTATAAAAAGTACTTTATAGCTTGCAAAGCATCCTTAAACACTGTACCCTTCATGTAGCTTTTAAAAAATCCTATAATATGTGTTATTTTATTTTGAGATCACAGTTGAAGAAACTGAATTTCAGAGAGGTAAAGTAACTTACTCAAGTTTATTTAGCTACTTGGAGGCAGAAGCAGGGCTCAAACTAGGATTTTTAGTCTCCTAGTCTGAGGTTTTTTCCCTATGTTTGAAAAACAAAAAAGGTCTGCTTTGGATGCATCGGTATCTTGAAAAAGGTGCTCTTAAAATAACAACCCCAGATACCCTCTCTGAAGGAAGAAAGGACACGAAGGATTTCGAACATTACCTAAGGCTCTTGAATCGGCCATTTGGAGGAATGAACTGACTGATAAATTGCATCAAATGAGTTGTTTGACTAAGCTGGCCTAGAGGTTTATAGGGTCCCTGGGGAGAAGGCTCTCTGGAGCCTCATGTATGCAAAGCCTCATGTATGCCAAGCCTGCTTCAATAACTGTAAGCTCCCGGAATGGTAAGAATCACATCAAAGGCATTTTCTCTGAAGAGGACCAAACACCAGTCTCTACACAAGAAGATACTGAGTTTATTCTTTTGACTAATATTCATTCATTTTATATAGAAAATAATATATGGGTTTGGCAGTAAACTGCTGTGCTTAAAAACCTGGACTCATTCATCATGGGCCCTTGGTTAAGTTTATCTCCTTCATGCCTCAGTTTTCACATCTGTACAATTTGAATAACAGTATCCTCCTCATAGGACTGTTATAAGGATTAAATGTGTTAACATATGTAAAGTGCTTAGACCAATGCTGTCCAGAGAACATTCTGAGATGATGGAAATGTTCTCTATCTGCATGTTCCAATAGAGCAGTCACCAGACACAGGTGGCAACTGAGCCCTTGCAATGTGGCTAGTGCAACTGAGGAACTGAATCTTCCACTTTAATTAATTTCAGTAGCCACATGTGGCTAGTGGGTGCTGTACAGGACAGTACTGGTTAGAGTGTGCCTAGCACTACAGGAATCCTTGCTGTTTTTATTACTGTTGCTATTACTGTCTTCGGACTTAGGCTTGAATCCCACTGACATGTTCTTGGGCAAATGCCTTGATCTCTAGAACCTCAACTGCCATATCTGAAGATTCTGGATAACAACACTTACTTTACAAAATTGCTGTAGGGATTAAGTGAGATGTATGTGGGACCTACCAGTACTCAGTAAATGGGACTATGAAATCCGCGACCTATAGGAGTGCTTGGCATAAGTGTAGAGACTTCCTACTTATTCCTGAATGGGCCTTGCTTGGCCAGGCCACTGAACATTTCCTCATGTTCTTCCTTCCCCTTAGAATGTTCTTTCCACAGTACACTCCATCCTCAAACAATCTCCCTGGGGAACACGGACTCCACGGTGAAGACCCAACTCTTTCATCAGGAGCCTTTCCTGACCGTGTCTCTCCCCATTCCCCTGGGCACCCCAGCCAGAGAGAACTGGCCAAGCCTCTTTCCTTATGCCCCACCCTCTGACACGGTACAGATTCTATCATTGTATCTGTAACATATTTGTTTGCACAGCTGTCTCCTTCTACCATACTGTGAGCCGACGGAGGCCAGGGCAGACTCACCAATTTTTGTTGCTGTTGTTTAACAAAGGAATGAATGTGTGTGGCACAAGGCATGTACTAGTAAAACACAAGACATTTTCTAGATAAGGTAGGAGATTTAATCATGGGCAAATACTCCATGTCTTAAATATGCCTAACAGTGAAAGATACTGAAGAGTTTTGAGGGACAACTCATGGGTGACGGTAAAACTTTTACTGGAATCTCACAACACACCTTGTTTAGAACTGTCAAAATCACTGGTAAAGAGTAAAGGTCCTATGGTCCTTCTGATTATTGAAAGATTGCTTTGTGCCTCGCACTTTACAAATATTGTTGTATTAAATTCTTATAACAAGCTTGGGAGGTAGTTATTATCACACTGTTTTACTAATTCAGAAAATGAGACCAAAAGTTGTTCAAGGAACTTGTCCAAGGTCTCCCAGAGTTACAGTGGGGAGGACAGTGTCACAGGCAGATCCACCCAACTTTAAATCTCATGGAGCTACAGAAACTAGCTCCTTTCTTTACAACCACTTATAAGAATTCTAAGTACTCACAAACAGCAGAGCTGAACTCAGATCTCTTTCAGGATTTATTGTTATAATCCACTAAAGCAAGCCCAAAGGGTTCATCTCAATCCTAACAAATGAAAGGGAGTGAAACAGCTGAAAAGATTTCTGTGATCCCAGCGTTTAATGAAGCATCACCTTGGCTTTGAAAGAAATGCCATTTAGAATGCATCCAATCTAAATCCTAAAGTAGGTATACCTTTTTAAAAAATCCTATGTAAAAAGTCTACAAAGAAATTTTACACTCCTTGACACTGCCACCATCCCTGTCCCCTACACTCCACCCCACCACAGAGCTGGAAACATAATAGGGAAGGTCTTGGTTTAAATGAGATGCGAACAGACTTTACTAGATATTTGCACTATTTAGGGCATAATGGTGAACAAAGAGGGCTCTAGAATTAGACTGCCTGACTTCAAGTCTGCAAGCTGCAAGTCTTAAGCCACTTAACCTTCTTGGGCCTCAGTTCCTTCGTCTATAAAATCGGAATGATGATAGAATGTAGCTCATAGGGCTACTGTGAAGATGAGGTGAGGAGAACGGTACCTGGATCATAGTTTACTCCATATAGTTGTGCCATTGTTGTCATTACTTGACCACTCTGTCTTTGGTGTTAAGAGCAGGGCTTGGCCTGGCAGTTCAGGCATTCCCTCTTAGCATGGTGCGTGCTTTGCCAGAGGGATTTGGGCTTACTTAGACTGACTGGAACATTTGTGTTCTGTCCTTGAGTATACAACTGATGACAGTATAATGGGGGGCTCAGGGGAATAAAGAAAATGGGGTAACAGGTAGTAGGAATGATCCAGGCTAACATTTTAAACATTGTTGATAATAAACCAAAAGCTGTTTATATCCCTGAAGCCATGATAACATGTAGCACCATTCATCCTGCAATTCAACTTGGTGATGGCAAATGTCATTTCTGTCTAAGTGCTACACTCATCCATGACTTGCACCCATCAGACGTCAATACAAGAGCTTTGGGAGGGTCAGAGAACAAAGCATAAACCCTCAGATAACTGGGTCTCACTACTCTGTTCCTCCCTTCTACCCAGAAAGATTGAATCTCAAAGGTAGGCTAATAGGTAGTAACTTGGAAATCTGAGACTCAGAGAACACTAGCAAAATCCACAGTAAAGACAAAGCAAAAACTTGATTTCAGAAACTCCTTTCTTCCTAACCTCAACACGGCCTCTAGATTACTTGGACATTCTCACCTGTGACCTCGTAAAAGACAATTTTTCACTCGCAGGCACTAGACGTGGTAAAGGGTCAAGTTGAAATCCAATCTAAACAGCCAAGTTAACTCACAAAAAATTACTTTCTAAAATTAAAAAAAGATACATGCACCCCAATGTTCATTGCAGCACTATAAAAAAAAAATTAAAATAAGAGAACTGATCCAAGTACCACAAATGTATCTTATGGAATAAATCCTTACATAGATCTCAAACTGTGACTCTAAATAACACAGTTGTCTTCCGATGTTTTATAAATTAATTAATTCACCAGCTATTTATTGACCCCCAATTATAAGCCAGGCACTGTGTGAGGAGCTAGAACTCTAAAGATGAAAGTTGTTTCCTTTTATTCTACAAGATCTCAATCTAGGAGGAGTGGAAAGGTATACAGGCAGACACTTATAAGACAGTATGGGGCTTCCCTGGTGGCGCAGTGGTTGATAGTCCGCCTGCTGATTCAGGGACGCGGGTTCGTGCCCCGGTCCAGGAGGATCCCACATGCCGCGGAGCGGCTGGGCCCGTGAGCCATGGCCGCTGAGTCTGCACGTCCAGAGCCTGTGCTCCACAACGGGAGAGGCCACAACAGTGAGAGGCCCGCATACTGCAAAAGAAAAAGACAGTATGGAGGGACTTCCCTGGTGGCACAGTGGTTAAGAATCTGCCTGCCAATGCAGGGTACACAGGTTCGAGCCCTGGTCCTGGAAGATCCCACATGCCGCGGAGCAACTAAGCCTGTCTGCCACAACTACTGAGCCTGCGCTCTAGAGCCCGTGAGCCACAACTACTGAGCCTGCGTGCCACAACTACTGAGCCCACGCACCTAGAGCCCGTGCTCTGCAACAAGAGAAGCCACCACAATGAGAAGCCCACACACTTCAGTGAAGAGTAGCCCCCACTCACTGCAACTAGAGAAAGCCCATGCACAGCAAAGGAGACCCAACACAGCCAAAAATAAATAAATAAATTTATATATATATATATATAAAGATAGTATGGAACAACCAGTGACTCAGAGCTGAATATGACTAATGAAAGCGTGGAGCCAGGACCCCTGACCTAGTTTGGATGGTCAGGAAGGGCTTCCTGAAGGAGGTGAGCCAGGAGCTTCCTCAGTCAGCAGGGGAAGGGGATAGCAGAGGAAAGGCATTTCAGGTAGCCCTGGAGACAAAAGAGACAGTTAAACAAAGACACGGGAGAGAGAAATAGATGATGCGAGCTGCTGGGCTGCACAGTCTGATGGAGATGCAGCCTTGTGTCCTGAAGAACGTGGTTGGACAAAGCTCAGGGCCTGAAGTCGGACAGTTTATAGTACTGGGTTCCCAGGTCCACTCCAAGTGTGCTGTGCGGCCTGCCAGAAGCTAACTCACCTCTGTGCGCCTCAGTTTTCTCAGGTGTGAGGTGAGAGCAATGGTATCTACTTTACAGGGTCATTACTCCTGCTTTTAGTACTGTACTCCCAGTGTCCCAGGAAGCACCAAACCAAGTCCTGAGCAAGTCACCCTACACATAAGGCAAGATAGAAGAACTGCTACAGTATCCAACTTCTCCCAGGAGACAGCAGGACTAGGTTTCCTTCAGCAATCTTGTCTTGCCCCTAGACAAATGGTCTCATTCATAAAATTATCTGAAGGCTCCTTGCAGGTGAAAAAGGCACTAGACACCCTGACAATCCCCTTAAAGACACAGAGCAGGCCAGTGAGAGGCTTCAGGAAAATGCTAAGGGGAGTTGGGACTTGCTCAGACAGACTCTTTAGGACACCTGAACCCGGGGAAGAGGCCTGAAATTTCAGAGGAAAAGATCTTAGCTGGCTCCCTG
This sequence comes from Delphinapterus leucas, assembly GCF_059928025.1. Classification (NCBI taxonomy): domain Eukaryota; kingdom Metazoa; phylum Chordata; class Mammalia; order Artiodactyla; family Monodontidae; genus Delphinapterus; species Delphinapterus leucas. The sequence continues at coordinate 140,122,198 of NC_143129.1, forward strand.
GCTCTCTCTCTCTCCCCAGCCTCTGATGCCACGCTCAGGGCCTCCTTCCTTGGTGTGAGTTTCGGTTCCATCAAAAACTTCCAGAGGTTTTGTGGGGTTAGTTGAACATTGACAGATTCTTCAAAGCCTGGAATTCACTCCCAGAGCCAAAACCAGCCAAGTGGCTATGGGGCTAGGATTTCCCCTGGGGAGGGTCACGGGGCTTCACCACACCTAGACTGATTGATCTAACCTTGCCTCATGCTCAGACAACAAGGAGACAGAAAAGAAAAATAGAGTCTGAAGCTGGATCCTCCTTTCCTGGCCCCCATTCCTGGGAGAATGGGGGTGGGAGTGTAAGGCGACCTACTGCCGGATAAGAGTCAGGCCAGAGTCAGAGAATTAAGTGCTATGCAGAGCAGCTGGAGAGAGGAAAAAAAAAACCAGAGCGGGATAACGGGCCCAGGGTTTTAACACAATGAATGACATGTGGCTCAAATAGTTTCAAAGAGAACAAAGGCTTAGGTAAATAAATAGTGTGGAAGAGAGAGCAAAAATGAATTACAGCAAATCCCACAGGAATACGTTGGCATTTTTCAAAAACTATAGTTGAAACGACATTGCTGCTTCAGCAGAGATCAAGATTCAGCCCTCCCTTTCCACCTACGCACCTGCTTCTGACACCCACGTTCTCAGGACAGCAGCCCTGGGCTCTGTTCTCCAGCCGGGCTCTGCTCTCTTTTCTCTGTGCCTGTGCCCCAGGCCCTGGGGGACAGGGGAATGGCCTAAAAAGGGCACTGGATTTCAAAGAGTCATTTCCAGCCACATGACCTCAGGCAAATGAGTGGAGTTCCTTGAGCCTCTAGTACCTCCTCTGTAAAAGGGAAGTGAGGATTTCAAAGTAAAATGTAAAAATACAATCTTGTTTTGAAAGAAAAGTGCTGGCACATGTTAGGCCCCGAATAATATTCTCTCTCTCCTCCGTTCAGTAGGATCCAATTCGACAAACCTTTACTGAGCACAACTCTCCATGAGACACCATGCTCAGCACTGCAGGAGAAATAATACTTGAAAAAACATAATCACTGTCCTCAAAGGGCTTACAGTCTCCTGGGAGCCAAGGACACTGGTACACAGCAGCCTAACCACGGCTGTCACAGGGGCACAGCAAGTCTCTAGCAGGAGGAATGACTCACCCCATGTGGGTCCAAACAGGCTTCTCCACTGAGGACCTTTTTCCCCTTTGAGCTGATGGTCAGAGATCTCTTCCACCTTGGCTGTGGCCACTCACCCTGGGTCCCGCTGCAGCCTACCTCAAAAGCCTTAGATCTTCTCTACATCACCATCATCATAACAGTTAATACATATGGAGGGAGCTCTTCTAAGTGCTTTATGCAAATTACCGTGGTATTGGATCCTCACAATCACTGTTATGAGGCCCATCTTGGAGATGAGAACCTGAGAGCCAGCAGGTAAGTCACTGACCCTTGATCACAGAGAGCAGGTGATGGTGTGAAATAGGAATTCGGGCAGTCTGGCTCTGGAGATCATGTTTTCCAACCATGAGACTGTAGAAATGGAGCTGTGGGTATTCTTGGGCGGTTTTTTGGTATCCAACACTTCCATTGGATATATGCTGTATATTCATATTATTTCTCAGTCGTCCTTTGCTCTCTTTCTAAATTCTGTATTCCAAAGGGAAGAATTCTTGAGTGATTTAAAAAATAACACTCAGTCCATCTTCTCGAAGCACCTCTGGGCAAACCTCTGGAGTGTGTCCGTGTCAGAGCATCTCCTTGCGGGCTCTTTGGAGAGACGACTCCCAAGGCCACCTGCAGCGCAGACCAGAGGCAGCAACCGAACAGACAACATGAAGCAGCTTCCACCTGCCAGGCCTTCCAACCTTGCGTCGCCGCGGCACACCTGTTATGCTGTCACTGGGCACGGTGCCCCAAAGCTTGCTGGTCTTCATCATCTCCACATCCTCCCCAGATCCTGCCATCTACGTGCCAACCTACAGACTAAATTCTGGCAGGTCCACAGGTGTTCTTTCCACCTTCATACCATCCTCTTTCTATGGCGCTGTGTGGCCTGAGTCCATTTGGGCTATTATCAATCAAGTAATGCAACCACATTTCATTAAAAAAGAAAAAGAATTTGACTAGTGTCCTAGAATTTGTCAGGATAAAACTTAAACTATAATAGCAGGAAGAAAAGAAAACCTCTAGTGGGAAAAAAAACCAACAGAAAAGGAGTAAATTTTTGCTTTTGCTCTTACCCTGGCAGAGGGAGGAACATGTAAAAAATACAAACGATTCAAGGGTTCAAAGTCATTTTCACAGTTCACTGAAGTACTGAACCATTGTCAAGTATCAGGACATAGCTGGGAAGGTTTGGTGTCCACCCCTCATTTCTCAGTTTTCATTTGTACCTTCTGACCCCCTCCGCCATTTCTCCAGCAACCACAACCTGTCCCCTGTACTTATGAGCTTGGGATTTCTTTGTTTGCTTGTTTTTAGATTCCACATGTAAGAGAGCTCATACAGTCATCCAGTATTTGCCCTTTGCTGCCTCACTTATTTCACTTAACACAATGTTCTTGAGGTCCATCCATGTGTCACAAATGGCAAGATGTCATTCTTTTTAATGACTAAATAATATTCCATTATCTATAAATTGTATATAGACTCTACTGTATGGTATAAGGCAAGGGGCAACATTCAATCCTTCCCATATTGATATCCAGTTAACATACCTCACAGCTCTGCAGTACTACCTTTGTCATAAATTGACTGTGAATCTGTTTCTAGATTCCTTAATCTCTTTTCCTCTAGTTTGTCTACCCTTGCCCTAATACCAGCCTTAATTACTTTATAACAAGTTTTTTTTTATATCTGTTAGTATTAAGTCCTCCCAACTTTGCTCTTCTCCAAGGTTGTCTTGTTTATGATTGGCTCTTTCCATAAAAGTTTCAGAATCTGATCATCAATTTCTAGCCCCTCACACAGAAATCTGCTAGAATTTTGAACTGGACTCATTGAATCTATACTACAAACTAGGGAGAGCTGTCACATTTATGTAATATTGAGTCTTCCAATCAATGAACATCATATATCCCTCCATTTATTTGTGTCTTCTTCATTTTCTTTCAATAATATTTTATAGCTTTCTGCATAGATGTCTCTCACATGTGCAATTAAATTTACTCCTAGGTATTAGATTTCTTATATTATTGTTAATTATGCTACTTAAAATTTTAATGTTTTAAATGTTTCTTCTTTAGAAAAATGAAACTTATTTTTGTCTTGACTTTTTGAATAGCACCCCTGCTAAATTATCTATAAATTTTAATATTTTATCTATAAAATGTTTAAATTTCTATATGTGTGTTACTGTGTCACCTATGATGTTAGTTTTATTTGTTTCTTCTAATCTTTATATTTTTCTTGACTTACGGCACTGGCTAGGACCTACAATAAAATGTGGAATAGAAGTGGTGAGAATGGGAAAGTGTTATTTCACCATTAAGTCTAATGTTGGAATTAGGTTTTTTGTTTTGTTTTCTATATATCCTTAATCAGAATAAGAAAGTTCCTTTCTATTCTTCGTTTGCCAAGATTCTTTTTTCTTTTTAATGAATTTATTTATTTATTTATTTATGGCTGCGCTGGGTCTCTGCTGCTGAGTGTGGGCTTTCTCTAGTTGTGGTAAGAGGGGGCTACTCTGTTGCGGTGCACGGGCTTCTCATTGCAGTGGCTTCTCTTGTTGTGGAGCACGGGCTCTAGGCGCACGGGCTTCAGTAGTTGTGGTACACGTGCTCAGTAGTGTAGCTCGTGGGCTCTAGAGCGCAGGCTCAGTAGTTGTGGTGCATGTGCTTAGTTGCTCCACGGCATGTGGGATCTTCCCAGACCAGGGCTTGAACCTGTGTCCTCTGCACTGGCAGGCGGATTCTTTTTTTTTTGGTGGTACGCGGGCCTCTCACTGTTGTGGCCTTTCCCATTGCAGAGCATAGGCTCCGAATGTGCAGGCTCAGCAGCCATGGCTCACGGGCCTAGCCTCTGCGGCATGTGGGATCTTCCCGGACCGGGGCACGAACCCGTGTCCCCTGCATCGGCAGGCAGACTCTCAACCACTGCGCCACCAGGGAAGCCCAGCAGGCGGATTCTTAACCACTGCGCCCACCAGGGAAGCCCACCAAGATATTTTTAAAGTCATGACTCTGTCTTAAATTATTTTATGAAAGGTCTTTTTTTAAACAACTATTAAAATTATCATATCATTTTCCTCTTTGTTTCAATATGAAATTGCATTCATAGTTTTTTTCCAACGTTAAAATAATTCACTTGAGCTCTTTTACCAGTTTTGGAAAACTTTTGGAAATTATCTTTTCAAATACAGCTTCTGCTTTATTATATACTCCTCTCATTCTAAGATTCCAATTATATCTCTGCTAGACCCCTTTACCATGCCCATCTCTCATACTCCTCTGTGTATTTTCTATCCTTTGTATACTGTGTTGTAGCATGGATATACATGGATATTTTTCCACAGATATTTCTTAGTGTGCATGGATATTTTTCCCACCTATTGTCCAGTTCACTAATTCTCCTTTCGGCTATATTGAGTCTGCTGTTAACTGTATACCATCTTTTCAGTTCTTAATTTCAATTATTGAATTTTCAGTTCTACAATTTCTATTTGGTTCTTTTTATACCTCCCAGTTCTCTGAATTCTCCATCTTCTCCTATAATTTTTTGAACAAATTACTCAAAGATACTTTAATGTCCATGTATAATGTTTCCAACATCTGGATCTTCTGTGGGTTTGGTTTTTCCCTTGCTTTATGAAAATTCTTATACTTTATATAACTAGATTGTTCAACAGAGAAATTGTATATGAAAAATTTTATTTATAAGTTGAACCTCTGATTATGTTATCTTCCTCCAGAAAAAATATAATTTTCCTTCTTGCAGTTAGCTGAAGTAGGGACAGATTAACAGAATTTAATCAAGCGCTGAGTTCATTCAAAGCCAGGCTTCAGCCTTTGTAAAGTCTGTCTTTTTCAGTTTACTCTTATGGTCCCAACTAAAAGCCTAGAGTGTTTATCAGTACTCTTCATCCTTAATGATCCCTGAACTCAAGTTGTTGTCTTTCCAGCCTGGAGAGATTACCAAATTGGTGTTTCACTTACCCTTACCAGGGTCTCAGCTGCAGATTTCAAATCAGCAAATGTCCAGCGTGTAAAGCAGTAGAAGTATCAAGCCCAATTCTTTGGGCTTCTCTTTTGATTATGGCCCCTCAAGTCAAGTGGATATCTCCATGAAAGACAACAGGTTTTCATGAAAGCCCAGCTTAGAAACCGGATTAACTACTCTGCGACTTTAAGGTTAAAAAGTTATTTACTATTTACTGCCAAATATGAGAGAAATTTTATTTCAAACTTAAAAAGATACTTTCATACATTTAATTTAGTAATAGGAGAAATATAAAGAGCATCCAAAATTTTAAACAACTCTTGCCTAATCAATGGATTTAGAAAGAAGAAGAAGGAGGGGGAAGGGGAGGGGGAGAAGGAAGAAGATGTCAAATTCCCTGTCTTCCTTTCAAGGCCCTCTGCCACAACCCTATTTCAGGCTACCCCTTCTCCTTCACACCTTCCTCTTCCCAAACTATTGTGAATAGAAATACATAAGTCCTGCGTGGAATAAGTCTCTTGCTTAAAACCACCTTCAGTGGCTTGACAATGCCTGGGGAAAAGAGCGGGGCGGCAAAGACTTTGCAACATGGTGCTCAGGTACTGCCATTCTCTCCCCACCTATTTGACCTTGACAGCCTCATCTTCCAGGAATCTCTCATAGATACCACAGACTTTGGCCAAATTGAAACGCTTACCATTTCTCAACACATTTCAGTGCCTTCACATATGCTATTGCTATTCTCTCCATCCAGACTCTTCTACATTTCATTGCTTCCAGTGGAGAAGATACCCATTACTTTGGGTACAGTTCACAGGTTACCCCTCCCACTTCCCCAAAGGACCATGGCGGCTGATGTTCCGGGGTTCTCATTACTAGTTGTGTGACCTTGAACAAGCGGCTGGGGTTGATGTGAAGATCATACCAGGAGCCCACCCAGCACACTCCTGCCATGCTGAAGTCACTCAAGGAATATTAGTATCTTTGTTCTTCCCTTGCCTTAATGTTTCTACTGAAGGAGACTTCTCCCTTTTTCAAATTCCTATAGAACTTAGTCCTCATGTTATATCTCTATTTCTTTACATCACTGACTTTGCTACAGCATGTTGTTTACAGACAAAAACATTAACTGATGCATATGCTTCCTGGGTTAAGTGCTGGGGTCTGAAGTTACAGAGATGAATATGACCAGATACAATGCCCACAGGAAGCTCACAATCTAAGTGGGGGAGACAGTAATATAATCATCTACTTAAATGTCTAAATGTTATTGTCTATGTGTTACACTTAGAGATATGCACATGGGGAAAGAATTATTAGCCCACACGCATTAGGCTGGGCAATAAGGTTACACCACAGTAAAGCAGACATTTTGTGAATAAGAGCCAAATTATTCCAGAATATTTAATGCATTTCGCAGAACTGAGCTATGTGGGTTTTTCTTTACAACTTTCAGTGGTGAGAGGCCTGAATATAAAAGGTGTATAGAGTCTTCACTCATGTTACTGATACTGGTGGCGAAGTCCACACCCACCCTCAGTTTTCACAGTGGTGAATCACAAGGCTGGCATACTTTTAACTCTCTAGGCTAAATTCAGCCCAGGAAACTGTAACAATACAGCTTAACAGCCTAACACAATCTCTTTAAAACAAACAGCTTTCCCTAGACCTGAGCATTTGATCCAAAGATGCTCCATGTTTTCTGTTTATTGAACATTTAAAAATAATTGTCCATGGCTAATTCAGTTAACAGAGGCTTGGCTGAAGCTATCTGAGAGTAAGAACAGGAAACCTAGAGTCAGACAGACCTTCTAGATTCTCCTCCCATCCCACCCACATGCCTGAACAAAGGTAAGTCTCACTGTGGCCCTTACATGGGGGTGGGGAGAATGTACGCAGCCATAGTTGTTGCCCATATCAAGTGCTGTCTAGGTAAACGCTTAGGTGGCACCCAGCTCATGGTAAGTGTACCAGATTGGAAGAGCTCTTTATTGCTCTGCTTTTGAAATAAAAAATTTTAAAATGCAGTCTTTCAATTAGCCTGGACTCAGTTTTGTTCTTTCTGGATTACACACGGATAACTTTTGACTGTAACCAACTTGAGTTTAGACCAGCCCTCCCACATCTGTTAAGGCATTAGTGGTGAAGTCCATTAGGATCATGTGGGCACCGGAGACAAGGCAGATGTTCAGGCCCCCGTCAAACCTACTGGTGTGAATCTGTCATAGTGGTGGGTGCAGGGACCCAATAATCTGCATTTTAACTAATTCCCTAGTTGACTATGCATACTCAAATTTGAAAACCACTATAATACGTAAATAAGGACAGAAATCAGATGTACAAATAAGCGAAGCAAAAACCTAACTATGTTCAAATTAAAATACTCATTTTTCTGGATTATCTGTATTAAGATTTCGATTTACTATGGGTAATTGGAAATAGTGTAAATAACGTATTTTCTCACGTTGCCCCTCTATGAATTTTCCATTCTCAGTGTTCAGTAAATAGTAATTTCTAACCAAAATGGGAACAGAAAGAAGTTATGTGGGAAAATTTGTCATTGCCACCAACAAAATGAAGATGGAACATTCAGAAGTATGGGCACACAGAGATAAACCCACGCACATATGGTCACCTTAACTTTGACAAAGGAGGCAAGAATATACAGTGGAGAAAAGACAGCCTCTTCAATAAGTGGTGCTTGGAAAACTGGACAGCTACATGTAAAAGAATCAAATTAGAACACTCCCTAACACCATACACAAAAATAAACCCAAAATGGATTAAAGACCTAAATGTAAGGCCAGACACTATCAAACTCTTAGAGGAAAACACAGGCAGAACACTCTATGACATAAATCACAGCAAGATCCTTTTTGACCCACCTCCTAGAGAAATGGAAATAAAAACAAAAATAAACAAATGGGACCTAATGAAACTTCAAAGCTTTTGCACAGCAAAGCTTTTGCACAGCAAAGGAAACCATAAACAAGACCAAAAGACAACCCTCAGAATGGGAGAAAATATTTGCAAATGAAGCAACTGACAAAGGATTAATCTCCAAAATTTATAAGCAGCTTATGCAGCTCAATAACAAAAAACCAAACAACCCAATCCAAAAATGGGCAGAAGACCTAAACAGACATTTCTCCAAAGAAGATATACAGATTGCCAACAAACACATGAAAGAATGCTCAATATCATTAATCATTAGAGAAATGCAAATCAAAACTACAATGAGATATCATCTTACACCGGTCAGAATGGCCATCATCAAAATATCTACAAACAATAAATGCTGGAGAGGGTGTGGAGAAAAGGGAACCCTCTTGCACTGTTGGTGGGAATGTAAATTGATACAGCCACTATGGAGAACAGTATGGAGGTTCCTTAAAAAACTACAAATAGAACTACCATATGACCCAGCAATCCCACTACTGGGCATATACCCTGAGAAAACCATAATTCAAAAAGAGTCATGTACCAAAATGTTCATTGCAACTCTATTTACAATAGCCAGGAGATGGAAACAACCTAAGTGTCCATCATCGGATGAATGGATAAAGAAGATGTGGTACATATATACAATGGAATACTACTCATCCATAAAAAGAAACAGAATTGAGTTATTTGTAGTAAGGTGGATGGACCTAGAGTCTGTCATACAGAGTGAAGTAAGTCAGAAAGAGAAAAACAAATACCGTATGCTAACACATATATATGGAATCTAAGAAAAAAAATGTCATGAAGAAACTAGGGGCAAGACGGGAATAAAGACACAACACAGACCTACTATAGCATGGACTTGAGGATATGGGGAGGGGGAAGGGGAAGCTGTGACAAAGTGAGAGAGTGGCATGGACATATATACACTACCAAACGTAAGGTAGATAGCTAGTGGGAAGCAGCCACATAGCACAGGGAGATCAGCTCGGTGGTTTGTGACCACCTAGAGGGGTGGGATAGGGAGGGTAGGAGGGAGGGAGACGCAAGAGGGAAGAGATATGGGAACATACGTATAACTGATTTACTTTGTTATAAAGCAGAAACTAACACACCATTGTAAAGCAATTATACTCCAATAAAGATGTTAAAAAAAAAAAAAAAAGAAAAAGAAGTATGGGCACAGAAATCCTAAAGAAGTATGGGCACAGAAATCCTAAAGGGCTCTGGAAGAATATTCAGCAGCTCAGACTACAGTGAGCATGGGCAGACTTTGTACATTCTCTGTTTGGATTTGAAGAGAGATGACAGGACCAGAGAAAAATCTCCTCTCACAAAGACAGTGGCCAAGATCAGGGTGGGTAGGAGACAGTGAAAAGTAGCAGTGCTCACCCTCAGGCCTGATGGATGAATAACAAGGATGCTGAGATACAGAAGTGAGAGGTGGGGAAATGCACTTTCCCTTCCAGCTATGCTTCTGCAGGTTGAGTAAGTGACGTTGCAAAGGTAGAGGGCAAAGCCCTGGCAGCAAGTGGGTTATTTCTGAACTCCCAGGGCCTGGGAAAATAACCATCTGCTTCATTCCATTGAAGTGAACAGTTTTGTTCTAAGCTTAAAATGAGCTGGCATTTTTTTTTTTTTTTTTTTTTTTTTTACTGCTCTAACTGTTCCTTTGCACTATAACCCATTGGTATTACAAATCAGAGCTGCACTCCCAAAGGCAAATGCTTCATGTAGAACACTTGACATAGTTTTCACATGACAATCAGTGCTGAGGAAGCTATTTGAATAGATAGGGTTGATCCAACTTAATTTTAGCATCCAACCTCCTTGACTTGGAATTCTAGGCTTTTTACATTTGAGCTTCTGACCTGGAAGAGCTAACACTTAAGGGCTCACCACATGTCAGGAGAAGGCGTCTATAAAATGCAACCACCGGACGAGGTGCTACTGTCATTACCATTTATAGAGGAGAACTCTGAGGCACTGAGCAGCTAAGTAACTTGTTAATAACCAGTGGCCAAGCTGGGAGCTCAGAGCCCACACCACAGTACCGGCTCTGATTTCCCGGCCATCTCTCACTGTTCCCCTCACACATGAACAGCAAGCTTCCCGTACTGAAATGCTCCTTGATGAAGTCAGGCCGTTCCACACTCCGAAGTTTTTCACATTCTGTTCCTGCCTCTTGAAATGCTTATCCCGTTTCCACCTCCTAGGTGATGCTTCTCTCACTTGTCCTGGCAGAGCTAGCTGATCCATTCCCTGCCCTCTTGTGACACTTCCTTCTCATCTGGGAAAAGCAGCATGCAGGTTACAATGAGATTTTTCTGATGACAAGTCTGCCTTCTCCACCAGCTGCTAAGCTCCTCTAGAGAGAGGATTGGGTCATCTCTGGTAGCCCCAGTGCCCTGTATGTCATCTGAGGCCCATACAAGTATGGGCCTAACACATATCTGCTGATTGAATTAATTGCTACCTTGCTTCTTAAACCATAAAATGTTCCCTCACTTCACTGAGGTCTGTTTCCTCAAATGTCTGGATTAAACTTTCCAGAACTCTCTGTACTGGCAGCAACTCCTGGCACTCTCCATTGCTTTACACAGACCTGTCCTTCATAACACTTAGCAGTACCTGATAAACACACATGCATGCCTATACACATACATATATACACACATATACCCACACATGCATAAACACATATACCCAAGTGTGTATGTATGTGTGTGTGTGTGTGTGTGTGTATACTGGCACACACACATACACGCATACACACAAGCATTCAGACATGCATACACATTTATGAGCATGCAGATACAGGCACATTTGTGCACACATATACACAGACACACACATGTATACATGGATGGTCATACAGAAGTGTATAACAAATGCACACACGTGGACACACATAAGCACAGGCACAAACACGCCCATACATGTGCATGTGTGTGCATACACATGCATGCATGCATACGGCTCATATAAAAATATACACATATATGTTTATATGTAAGGTTACGAACACCCACAGCAAGATAGAAGCTCTACAGAGTAGGAACTTGTCTCTATTTACTACTATATCCAACACCCGTACAACAATGCCTGGCACATAAAAGGAAGCTATCACATATTTGGTAAATGAAGGAATGAATCTTTGAATTTCTCTTGCTCACTGCTATCATTCATAATGTAAATCTGCTGAGATCCCATTAGTTATACCTAAATATACATAGCACTACCAGACACTGTTCTAAGTGCTTTACAGATATTAGCTTATTTATTCTTCAAACAACTCTATGAGGTGGGTGCGATTATTATTCCCACTTCACAGATGGAAAAAACTGAGGCAAGAAGTGTCAAGTGACTTCCCAAGGTCACACAGACAGGAAGTGGAATCAGGATTTGAATCAGTTATGTGTTCTTAATCACTGTTGTGTTACCTCAAGATTTTTCATTTTCACTGTCGTTAGAAGTCACATTCCTACATCATAGCTCACAGCATGATTTTTCTTTCTTAGTTTCTCTAGACACCTATACTGGCTGCAGGATGCCAGGAGGCAATCCTCAAGATCCCCAGTGTAGGGAAAAAACAATCTTTTTTTCTCTTCACCCTTTATAATGACTCATATGAATGCTTAGTTAAGAGAAAATTGAAAACAAGGAAATTACCCAGGCCCGTGGGGAGATGATAAGGAAGCAGACAGCAGTTCAGATGTGAGGCTGCCACGGAGGGGCGATGACTGGAGATGTGCATTTTCCCACCAACAGCTGCGGATGTGCAAGCCCCAGAGTAAACATTAGTGCTCAGGGTTATTACATGGATGTGAAGCACCATGTGCTGAGCTTCTTTGCCATGAAAAACAGTGGACCTTTGGGGTAAGCCTACTCTCACAGCCAGTGACGCAAGTGCAATCTTAGACTTTGGGTCCCCAAACAAACACTCTTCCAGCAGTCTTCTACCTTTTGAACTTGGGGTGGGAAGTCCTCCTAACAGGTGGTTGGCAGTATCAGAACCTGGGGCTGGGTTATTCTGTGTGTTATTGTTTTTGTTCCCAAGCTCAGCAAAGGAAAACAGCAGCTCATCTTTTCAGTCACATATTAATACATGAGTGAATACGTAGAACCTTCTGGTTACAAATTCCCTCTGGATACCAGATAAGGTTCTGAAGCTGATGAGTTTGGTCAGAGATTTGCTTGAAATCAGGGCCTCTGGGCACAGGAACTCACACTGAGTCAACACACTCTGCTCTGTTTAGAAGGAAGCACTTGCTCCACTGTTTGATGAAATGTCTTCACCAAAGTAAATGAGAAATGACGGGGAGAGACAGATCAGCATTACAGTCTTGGATCCAATCCTTCCTCATCCTGTATCCTTAAGCAAATCCCTTCACCTACTGGAGTGTCCATTTGCTCAACCATTAATGGAAGCAAAAATACCAGGATGATGGTTGGAAAGTGGCAAGTCACTACACAGATAAGTTTAATATCAACATTCATTTCAACATTAACCAACAAAAATAATCAACAAAATTATTATCAACTTTAGTATTACTGATCTCTCCACCACAGTCAAAAAATAGCCAGCCTGGTCTAATGAGCCTGGTCTTATTCCCCATGACTGGGAGAGCCCTAAACATGTGTGCTGTTTGAAGTATATTTTATTAAGTCCCTTCCCCAATCTGGGCCTCAACTCTCTCATCCATAAAATGGATCTAGAGGGCTTCCCTGGTGGCACAGTGGTTGAGTCCGCCTGCCGATGCAGGGGACACGGGTTTGTGCCCCAGTCCGGGAGGATCCCACATGCCGCGGAGCGGCTAGGCCCGTGAGCCATGGCCGCTGAGCCTGCGCGTCCGGAGCCTGTGCTCCGCAACGGGAGAGGCCACAACAGTGAGAGGCCCGCGTACCGCAAAAAAAAAAAAAAAAAAAAAAAATTGGATCTAGAAACATACCTACCTGGAAGAATGTTTAATAGAAGCTCTATCTTCCATTTTAGATACAGACATAAGTTTGTGTAATTATAGGCTAAGGTAAGTAAATGCATAGACATATCTAGACATACATAAATATACTAGAAGGGCAAGCAGGAAAAAGCTCATAGGCTCTGGAGTAAAAAAAAACTTGGACCTAGGATCCGACTTTATCATTTACTGAAATGTCACAACGAAACAAGTTATTAAACCTTGATGCCCTTGTATATTAAATGCAGAAAACAATGGCAGCCCACAGTGTGTTTGTGAGCTAATGACACTGACTATTTAAGCGCCCAGCGCAGAGCTGGGCACAGGCTGAAACAAAAACAATTGTTTTGAACTTTTCAGAAGGAACTTGAAATGCCAGGCATTTCTATTATTACCAGCTTTTGAGGGAGACCCTTAATGCAGACTGTGACCACAAAATGGAAGAGACTTACTCATGAGTGGCTTAGAACAACTAGTTTACCTATCTGATAGCCAGCCAGGATCCTGACTGCAGCCATTAAATGGGATATAATGGGTAGAATGGAATAACATACACACACATACAGAGATGTATACACACATACACATGTATATACATGCAATGCATATACAGCTGCACATATACATAAGCACAGGTGTGAATACACCTACTTCTTGCCTGTTCTTATTTTCCACGATGGATAGAGTTCCAGATACCCAAAACCATTCCCTTTTCCTAATTTGGAGATGGTGTGGCATAACAGGGGCAGGGCCCCTGACCAATAAATTAGGAGGCTCAGTTTCTAAATTCAACTCTGACGGTAATTTGCTGGGGTAACCTTGGATGACTCACTGTTTTTCTGGGCTTCAGTTTTCTCATCTGCATATTGAAGAATTTGATACAGAAAGTCTTTAAGCAACCTTTTAGTTCTTAAGCCTACGATCACTCATTATCCAAACACGAGCCTGTATATAAAATAAAGAAGTTAACCATTTCAGGGTAGGCTCATAGCGGCATATCCTGGGTTGTGTGGCACAGATTTAGAGAGGGGTAGGACAGCAGGAGGGGGCTGTAGCCCCGCAGGGCTGCACTTATCCCTGATTTCTGACCACAGAAAAGACTGGTCTCCCAGCTAAGGCTCATCCCTCACAGTCCAGAGAAGCACAGTGTTCCAGGAAAGCCCTGGGGTCTGGGGACAGGAAACCCAAAGCCGTCCTTCCCCCCATCCCCTCTGCCCCTCACCAAGGCTCATGCAACTGCTCTGGTCTCAGGCAACAGTGGTTCTCATTAAACCAAACCTCAGCCTAACACAATAACCTTAAAATCACACCAACCAACTCCTCCTCCCCCTTTCTGATTCACATCCAGGAACTCCCGGAGTCATCCTTGCCCTATCTGCTTGGGCACTGACACCGCTTTTCTCCTTCCAGATTCCCCGGCAAGACTTTATCTGCTCTTCTAATCCCCCTCCTTACAGACCGTCTGCCTCTTTGGATCCAAGCTTCTCTTTCTTGTTGGACACAGTCCCTCCTGCCCCCAGTTTCCGGTCTGAGTCTGGGCCTGGCTCCTTCTCAGCACAGTTGTGGTTTGGTCTGATTTGTCTACCTGAAAGTTGCACATCGCTTCTGCTTCTGACCTGTGTGCCCAGTGCCAACCTGTCCCGCAAACCGTCTCCTCTGGGCACCAGGTGACAACTTCCTTCCTATAATCGGTTTCCCGGCCCCACCCCAGACACTCAGACTCAGGATCCTTCGCAGGTAGGCCGTAGGTATCTATATATTTTTTAAAGGCTCCCCCTACCTGGATTTAGCAATCCTTGTTTTGGATATTTCAAAATCCTCTCACTTTTATTATCTTAATTAACTCACTGATTCACAGGGGACTGACTCTGTGGGTCCCATGCTGAAAGATGGGCAGAGTGAACATGATTTGGTGGGAAAAATGAAATAGGTGAAAGTGTGGCAGAAACACAGAGGAGGGAATGAATCCTGGTTTCTAAGAGCAGGGTTCAGTTTGGAGACAGCTCCACTGTATAAGTAACATTTAGCCTGACTGCTGACACATGAGTAGGACTGTCTAGGTGGGGAGCAGGGCTCAGCCCAAACGGAGTGAACAGCATGACCAAAGGCAAGGAGGAGGCAAGTGTATATGATGTGCTGAAAGCTGGACAAGTGGTCTCGTGTTAGACTCTGGGTAAGACGGAAGGGGCAGGAATCATCTTATACTCCCTAGTCTGAAGTCTTCACTCTACTGGCTTATCTCACAACTATTTTCACTGAAGAGTTAATTTCACAAAGTCTATTTCGACAAAGTACTAATTTATCAGTAAGACGCTTATTTGGGGCTGTGTTTTGGCTTCTACGGAAATAAACTGAATTGATGAAGGGAAATACTATCATTGGAAGGGTTTCAGTTTAGAGTAGGGCTTCTCATTCCCAGCACTTCAAGGCAGGATAACTCTCTGCTGTGGGGCTGCCCTGAGCACTGTAGGACGTTTAGCAGTGCTCCTAGCCTCTGCCCACCACATGCCATACCAGTTCCCCTTTCCAAATGACAATCACAGAAATGTCTCCAGATAGCGCCAAATGTCCTGTGGATGGGGAGTTAAAATCCCGCCTGGTTGAGAACCACTGGTACAAAGAAAAAGAACAAGAGCTCTGAAGTCAGACTCAGGTTCAAATCTTGCCACGATACTAGGTATGTGATGGAGCTTCCTCACGTACAGAATGGGAGATAACCTCTGCCTTGTAGGATCATCATGAGAAGCAAGAGATAAAGTATAGGAAGTGTCCAGCAGAGTACCTGGCACACGGAAGGTAGTACCAATAAGGGTAGTGATTCTTGTCTTATTAGTGATATTGTTATTATTATTGTTAGGAATAAAGCCTAACTGAAGTTGGAGAGTTACAACAAGTAAATGAATTCCATTTTACCAGGAAGCAATAATAGGGCAGGAAATGTTGCAGTTACATTACAGACATCACTTCCTCTAGGAATCCTTTTATAATTCTTCAAGTCTCAATTCTGGGCCCATTCCATATTTTTCCAAAGCCTTATATACTTGGAACATATAATTGCATTGTTTACTTAATGTTTGTTTTCTCTACTAGACTACAAGTTCCCACAAGTCCAGTTCTCTCTCATATTTACCTTATACTCTCATCAACTAGTAAAGTGGGTCATCAATAAATATTTACTGAAATACTTTCTTTTTTTAATACTTGTTACTTGCTCAAATGCTACTTTAAGTGTCAAATTCAAGAGTAGACTGGAGCACACTGTAACCAATACACATTCCATAAGGCATAGTGATTAGAAGTGTGAGCTCTGGAATCAGACAGTGTGGGTTTAAATCATGCATTTACCGCTTACTAATCGTGTGACTTTGGGTAAGTTAGGTAGTCTTTGTGAGCCTCATTATTTCATTTAACGAATGGAACAAAATAATAGTATGTATAAAGTTGCTTTGAGAATCAGTGTTGCTTCTAGAGCACTGACAATGGTGAGATGAAAAGTTGGCAAGGTTTATTGCTCACTGGAATTAACTATGTGTTGCTCTAAGAGGGCATGAACCAGAAGCTCCTTTTGCAAGACGGGCTAAACCAATTTTTCTGCTATAAGAAAGGAAGGAAGGAAGAGGAGAGAGGAAGGGAAGGGAGGGGAGGGAGAAATTCAAAATCCTCAATTTGGTTTGATTCTGAAACTCAGATGAGCAATTTAAGCCAAATCAACATCTGGCAAAGAACCCAGTATCTGGTATCAGAGTGATGCTAAACCTAGGCACAACGTTTGCTCTTGGCCAACACCTGCTAACATGATGGGAGCACAAAGGACAGGAGTTTCCAGACACCCAGGACTGGATCAGGGAGCGCTCAGAACAACTCTTTCGCTTCATGGAGAACTGAGCCAGGTACACCTAATGTACAGGGAAGCCACCTCTGTAACGAGAGGTTACTCTACTTCTCAGTTGAATATCCATCCCTCACGCAGGGGATGCCATTCAATCACTCATTCACTAAATATGCACGTGTCACATGCAAAACACTGTGCTGGTTGCTGGGATATAAGAATGAAATGGCACGGGGCTCACTCTCGAAGAGTTCACAAACTTGTAAATGAGACAAAGTTGCGCACATCAACCTGGGTGACGTGTACTGTAAACAAGGCAAGTCCCAGGCATCATGGGAGCGAGAGGAAGGAGGGTTTAAGTCAGCTTGGGGGAGTCAGGGAAGGCTCCTGGAGGAGACAGCCCGGCTTCAGGATGTGATGGAGAATCAGAAGCTGGTCTTATAAAGAAGAACAACTAGGGGAGAGGGCCTAAGACAGAAATCAGGTTGTTACTGCCAGTTCAGGACAGCTGGGCTGCTGGAGCCAAGAAAAGACCTGGAACAAAGTTACCACTATTTTTACAAGCTAGGAAGAGAGCAGCGGCAGGAGCCCTGGAGAGAACCACCCCCACAAAGGGCAAACACAGCTCCTCCCATCTTCTGGCTATCCGCTGGAGAACTTACTAACCAGCACCTTAAGTACAAAATGTTCTCTTATCCTTGATTTTTATTCCCACCAAGTGCTTCCTCCTCTTTTTCCAGAACTGGAAAAATCATGAGTTAAGTTCCACTCGCTTCTTTGATCTTTATCCTCCCGTTCCAGGCTTCCCTGGAGACTGAGAGTCCAGGAGTCTTTCTCCAAAGCAGAATGCCGACCCCTCGTAACAGTCAGAATGTGGGGTCCAGGGTAGGTCACACCAGGTCAGCACTTGAAGGGGCTGTGATTGTCAGCGGCTTGTCTGTGCGAGGCCTGGATGGCATCCAATTCCAAAGCCAGATTCTTAACCTGACACTTGACAGTCTCTTAGCATGGAGTTCATCTAACCAGATCATGAGGTTGTTTCTGACCACAATCTGTACAGAATCTTAAAGCAGTGAATCCTGTGTTCTGTAAAAGAGTATCGGGGAAGGAAATTTAGGGCAGATCCATGGACGGCAGATAAAGTCCAGAAGCCTGGGGTTCTTCTCCGACTTCCTATGCAAAGGGAAGACAGTTCTCCTGGATAGTAACTCACGGAACTTCCATTTATAAAGCTCCTACTTTGTGCCAGGCATTGTCACTCCACAGTGAGAAAAACTGAAGAAAGATACCTCATTACTGCGTGCCCACTATGTGCCAGATGCTACCTCAGCTGCTTTACCTGTTTATATCATAACACATCTGTGTGGAGGGCATCACTGTCTTGTATGGCAGAAGGGGAAATTCGGAAGTGTGAAGAGGTATGATATTTGGCCTAAGGTACACAGGTAGAGAGAGTAAGAATTTAAATCCAGATCTTCAGATTCCATGTTCAGAGCCCTAATTACAGCATCATGATATGTCTCAGGGGTTAGTTGTCTCAAATCAATACTATTAAGTTACAAACATGCAGGCCAGGAGAGTATGAGAATTTTCTCTCCAAAAGGTGTGGGGCTTTGGCTGCTCGGTTCACTGCTATAATCTCCAGTGCCTAGACCAGTAACCACCATGTTTACACACATTCAGTAGCTATCTTTAGTAACTGCACGGCTGGATGGGCGGATGACCTTTTTAAGATTTTCAGGCCTCTCTTCTCTTCTACATTCTGAAAGGGGCATAGGTGGCATGGGAAACAAGAGGGGATATTTGCTCCCAGGCCTCCTCTTTTTCCCAGACATCCTAACCCTAAACTGGCTGTAAGGTGAAGGGGAGAGACGGAGGTATAAGAAGGATAAAACTTGGTCAAAGTTGCTAAGTAGGTATTTACTGTCCCACAGCAGCTGAGAATCGCCTGCCTGGGCCCTCCCCAGCCACTGCTGGCCCCTAGGCTCGGCCCTTTAAGAAGCCAAGGTCCTAGGCTATCTTTCCACTTAAAGAACTTACTTTTGGAAAACACAAGGGAAACTCACTAACGTAAGTGCATTTGTGTTTTGTTTTTATTTATTTATTTATTTATTTATTTTTGGCTGCAGTGGGTCTTCGTTGCTGTGTGCGGGCTTTCTCTAGTTGTGGCAAGCGGGGGCTACTCTTTGTTGCGGTGCGCGGGCTTCTCATTGCAGTGGCTTCTCTTGTTGCTGAGCACAGGCTCTAGGTGCGCGGGCTTCAGTAGTTGTGGCACGCGGGCTCAGTAGTTGTGGCTCGCGGGCTCTAGAGGGCAGGCTCAGTAGTTGTAGTTGTGGCGCATGGGCTTAGATGCTCTGACGCATGTGGGATCTTCCCGGACCAGGGATCGAACTCGTGTCCCCTGCATCGGCAGGTGGACTCCTGAGCACGGTGCCACCAGGGAAGCCCCACGCATTTGTGCTTTAAAGGGAAAAAAAAATCTCAGCCAAAGCTTCTAAGGGTAAAAACTTCTGCCACTGACCATCTCTGATTTAGGAAAAGAGAGGGGTCGTTTCATGGCCTGGATTCCTTTCAGTGTGGCTCAACTTACAACTCTGAGTGTCTTCAAGTACCAGGCACCTGTAAGGACACAGTCTCCCCTCCTAGAGGGTGCAGCGAGTCCTGGGCAGAAGTGAGAAGGTGTGTTTCGGTTTGTTCCTTAGGGAGGTCTGGGAAACTGACAAGGGAACCAGAGTCCTGAAAGTTCCCAAGGTGCAGCCTGCTTACTTTCAGCATGTGGTGGTCCAAGCCTAGTGCCTGTCCCCTGGGTGTGGGTAGATGACAAAGACTGCTGGCCCAGGGATAAGTGGAAAAGCATGATGGAGGAAGCTTCCCGGGCCTCAGGCAGGTTATGGGAGGTCAGGATTACTAGGAGACAGGAACACTCCATGTCTGTCTAGACCACAAATTCTCTTTGTACCTGTTCTTAAAAACCAAAATCATGACATTCCAATCAAAAGCAGACACTGCCCACACAGAAAAGGGAAAGAAACACCCTTGTCTATAAGCAGTATTTTCCAACCCACATGCATTACTGGCTGGTTACTACTTCTCAGGCACTGTGTTAGATCCTGAACACATAAAGATGAATAAGACAGACATGTTTGTAGATGGATGAGAGCTATCCTGCTCTGAAAATCCAGAGACCATGCAGAAGAACTAGCCACTGCCTAATAATCTGCTGTATAAGGAAACAGATTAACTTTCACTCTACAGGGTAGGGCTATTTTATCTTATTCTTGCCTTAATGTGACTTTATTCATTTAATAACGTTATCAAGCACCTATAAGAACCAGACACAGCTCAGCACAGGTTACACAAGATGAGTAATACAATGCCCCTGTCTTCAAGGAACTTACAGTCTGGTGGAAAAGACAAGCAGATAAAAGAGCAATTACAATACAATCATTTCTTCCATAGGGGTAGGTAAAAGTGCTGAAAGGAGGACAGCTTAGAGAGTTTCAACATAAATGGAAGTGTCTTCCATGGAAAGCTACACAGAGGAGAAAGCATCTAAGATGGGTCTTCAACTTAGAGTAGAAGTTAGCAAGTGGGCAAAGGGGAGGACCAGTCATCCTAGGCAGAGAAACACATGTGCAAAGACATGGAGGTGAATATGCATGGACAGAGCTCTGGGAATGCAGCTCGATGAAAGCATTTAAATAGATAACTCTTGTCTGTAATATGAAGTAGGGACTAAAAAGTCTTTCAAAGTTTTTTGGACTGTAACCCATAGTAAGAAATTCACGTTCATCATGGCCCAGTATACACATGCACAGACACATAAAATGGAAGTGGAAACATAAGTTCCACAAAAAAGTGCTTACCCTTACTGTGCTAGACATACTCTGAGATTTTCTACTCTGGTCGGTCCATTCTATTCTGAAAATCCAATGGTCATAATCTACTAAATTGATCTCATGAAGTTCGAACCATAATTTTAAAAGAAACACTCTTAGAAAGAAAGGCTAGGAAAAAAAGATTTGGCTATAGTTGAAGTGAAAAATATTGAGAATCTGAACAATGCCTCCCTCCCTGCCAAAAAACTGCAATAAGGATAAAGAAGAGGATAGAGTTATCACACTTTACTGTAAACCTTGCCTCACTGTCTTCCATTTGGGGATGAGATTTTGTTTGTTTATTATTTCTTTTTAATTAACGTCACTGTCCCCCAGCACCATGCCTGGGACATACTAAGTGTTCAATGGGTCTTTGATGAATGAATAAATGAATACAAGAATGCCAGGTTGGAGGCTTATTTAGAAGATGAAATCAGGAATATACCCAAGTAATTGGACATAGCATATAAGCCAAATATAATATGAAAATAAAATTAGAATTGTAAGGGTTTCGGAGTATCTGTAGAAAAAAGCAGTACAGGGGCTTCCCTGGTGGCTCAGTGGTTGAGAGTCCGCCTGCCGATGCAGGGGACACGGGTTCGTGTCCCAGTCCGGGAAGATCCCACATGCCGCGGAGCGGCTGGGCCCGTGATCCATGGCCACTGAGCCTGCGCGTCCGGAGCCTGTCTCCGCAACGGGAGAGGCCACAACAGTGAGAGGCCCGCGTACCGCAAAAAAAAAAAAATACAAGTAAGTACACCATCATCATTCACGCTAGTTGGAAGCTAATGTATCTTTATCAAATTTTCGGTAAAGGAAAGAACCGCCCAGATATTTATTCACATCATTTTTTCTATTATTTTACGGAGAAATAAAATTATAAATGAATCCTACAATTGATGAAAAGTTCTATAATTCTACCCACATGCCTAACTGTTAAAGGTTTTTCTTTACTGTATCTTGAATCACCAGCTCTCAGTCTTTGGTTTAAAAACAGAAAAGGAGTGTCTTTGATTCTGAGGAGAGTTTGAACACAGTGTCGGTAGTGACATGGAGGTAAGAGATTACCTAGTCCTCCTGCGTGGGCATCAATTAGTGAAGCTGCCACTGCAATTCCAGCAGGAAGGCCAAGGTCCTTTGCTGCCTCTGGTGTGAGCCCATTTCCAAGACAAGTTCCAGGAGGCAGCACTTGGTTTCCTGGGTAGACAGGAGAAAAAATAAACACCTGTCAGTTTGAAAAACACAAAAGCAAACAGAGGGCTTTCTTAAGAGAACCTCTCTGCCCCCTCCCCTCTCCTCTGCCTTTTCTCAGCTTCATGAAGATGGAAACCATGCGGCTGCAAAGAGTCCCTATACTCATTTGGTGACTTAGGTATATGTCCTTGGTTCCCATAGGTCATGCTCTGGGGTGCTTTACAAAGCCAAGAGCTCTACGGCATCTTTCAAATCAGAGAAAGATTCCATTCATGAGAAATTCCAAAAGCTACAAATACATTGGCCTCTTGGAGCCTAGGTTGAATTGGTCAAACTGTTCCAAACGAGCTTCCTAACACAGCAGCTCTACCAGCATACCTTACACACACACACACGCATGCACACACACACGCACGCACACACATTCACACATCCATACACACTCCCTGATTAACGTATATTCCTAAAGAAGTTGAGAAAATTTACTTATGTAGTTGCTTCCTATCAGAAGATAAGGGAGGGAATTATTTTGTTTCAACAAAGAATTTCTTAGAAGTTTTTCTCAGCTGGAAAAGAGAGCCCAGTCTAAACTCTGCAAACTTTACAAGGCTGCTACTCGCACAACCACAGAATACAATTTGAATGGTGTTCTTTGGAGTTGTGCAATGCAGTGACCCTGATATTTCGGGTGACCTTGAATTCCTGCAGTCAGTCAGGCCTTCAGTTAAGAATTTATCGATTGTCTTGTGCTGTGTGGGCGCTGTGTCACTGTAAGAGGCGCTCCTTGCCTCCAACCTAGTTAGGGAGATGAGATCAGGACACAGAGAACCATGTAAGTCAGAAGAGAATGAAGGGATCCATCTGTTCCCAGGTGTTCAGCAGGGGCTGAGTCACGCCCTCCACCCACCCCAGCCAAGGAATTTATCATAAGTATTTCTGCACTGTAAGAAGGGTAGGGCTGGACCTCTATATATGCTAAGATCCCTCTGAGCTCCAAGGGTCCAAGATTCTGAATGTGTGCCATTTGCTCAGTGCTAAGATTCCTACCACTTGTTAATTGTTCCATGGAGTTCCAGGGATACGCCGAGGTGCTGCAGGACTTCTGCGGGTGGAGGGGCGGGGGGGGGGGTTAGTAAGTAAGGGAGGCAGAGGGCAAATGGCTCACGACCTCCCCTAACTGAAAACAAAGCTCCTCCGCAAAGCTCCTCCATTTTTATCCATTTATCAAATTCTATACAATTTGGAAAAAGTTTAGCTAAGAAAAAGCAGCAGAAGAAGACTGAACCCGCTGCATGGCTTCTTAGGGTGCCACTGTCCAATATGGGAGTCACTAGGCACATGTGGATTGAACATTTGAAATGTGGCTGGAGTAACCAAGGTGCTAAATTAATTTCATTTGAATTCATTTCCAGCTCAATTTCAAAACTGATAGTTCAGTTACTGAAAAACTTTTGAGTACATTTGGAACAACTTGGGCGTGCAAATCTACCTTTTCAACGTTAATTTAAGAAATCTAAATCAAATATTTACAGTGAAAATTGAGAGTCTGAATTGAGAGGTACTAAGTGGAAAATACACATCAGATGTCAAAGATTTCACATGAGAAAATGAATATAAAATGTCTCATTAATAGTTTTTAGATCAATTTATATTGAAGTGATATTTTGGATATATTAGGTTAAATGAGATATTAAAATTAATTTCACTTATGTCTTTTTACTTTAATGTGGCTACTGGAAAATTTTAAATTACATATTGGCTTCTATTATATTTCTATTGGACAGCACTGGACTGGAGGATAAGGTCCAGATGCTCAAATGATGAGGTGGAGAGCACAGAGAGCCTCTAGTCTGTCTGCTTTGCAAGCACAACCAGCAGAAACCTGGAGGAGAGCAGCACCCTTAGCTGTGGACAGTCTGGCTCTGGACACTGTCTCAATCATGTCACTATGTCTACTAGCTAGTACATACAAAGCAGCATTCCCATTCACTGAGCACTTCTATGCTGGGGACCGTGCTAAGGACATGTCATGCATTTTCTCACTTTATTGTCGCAATAACCCTATGGGAACACACCCTACGTGGGTACTGTTCTAATCTGTCCCCATTGCACAGATGGATGGGGAAAGTCACTTAAAGTGTTGGAGCACAGGGCATGGATTCCACTCTGATGGATACCAAACCTGTGCTCTTATTCTTTACATTTACATTCTGGTGCAGCTTCTAAGTGAATGAAGGAATCAAGAGATGTATTTGTAGAACAAACATTATGTATGTTTAAAAAGTGGCACCATTTAGAAATCCTGCCCACTACATTCAGATTTTTTTTTTTAAGGGTGAATTTTCACAGGAAGGTCAAAATGGAAACTTCTATTCCATCTTCATCCCCAATCCTCACAAACACAAAGGCTGTCATTTTCACTGAAAAAAAAAGGTTCAGAAGAGAAAAAGGATTAGCAGGGTGGGGTACACTTCCAAGCCTTTTGGACAGTCATCTAGAAAGAAGTCTTGGCTGGCGAGGTGCAGAGAGAGGCCTGGGCTTGCAGCCATAAGATCTGGGTTCAAATTACATGCTAGAGGAGCACAGGTAGATTTCCCAGCAGAGGCAACATCTTGAGCAAAGGCCAGGAAAGAAGGGAGATGGCCAACTGGGCTGACTGAACGGGCACATAAACTGGGGTGGGGCCCAGCATGGGGTGGAGGAGGCCTATAAGGTTGGAGAGAAAAGTAGGGAAATCCAGACTAAGGTGTTTGAATTTATCACAAAGATCACTGTGAGCTTCTGGAAGAGCATTAAGCCAGGGAGTGAGGTGACTGGATTTGTATCTTTTTTTTTCTTTTTTTGAAGTAGAGTTGATTTACAATATCGTGTTAGTTTCAGGTGTACAGCAAAGTTATTTGGTGATACATATATGTATATATCTAGATTCTTTTTTTCCACTCTTTTCCATTATCGTTTATTACAAGATATTGAATATACTACCCAGACTCACAGACATGGATTTGCATCTTTTTAAAGGTCTCTCTGGCAGCACTGTAGCAGAGGACAGAACGGGGTAAGGAAAAGCAGTGGTGAAGCTATCTCAGTAACCAGAGAAAAGAGAAGGGCATTTGTTAACGTTATTGGCAAGTGAGATGCAGAAACAGAGGCAGATAGGAGAGATTTTGTGGAGCAAGAAATGGCAGGTCGGATGGACCTAGGGTCTGTCATACAGACTGAAGTAAGTCAGAAAGGGAAAAACAAATACTGTATGCTAACACATATATGTGGAATCTAAAAAAAAAAAGGTTCTGAAGAACACAGGGGCAGGACAGGAATAAAGACTCAGACGTAGAGAATGGACTTGAGGACACGGGGAGGGGGAAGAGTAAGCTGGGACAAAGTGCGGACATATATACAAAGCATGGACATATATACACTACCAAATGTAAAATAGATAGCTAGTGGGAAGCAGCCACATAGCACAGGGAGATCAGCTCGGTGCTTTGTGACCACCTAGAGGGGTTGGATAGGGAGGGTGGGAGGGAGACACAAGAGGGAGGGGATATGGAGATATATGTATACGTATAGCTGATTCACTTTGTTATACAGCAGAAACTAACACAACAATGTAAAGCAATTATACTCCAGTAAAGATGTTAAAAAAAAAAAAAAAGAAAAAGAAATGGCAGGTCGTGGTGGTTGCTTGGATATGGGGAGTATGGTAGATAGGGAGCCATCACCACCTGGATCCCCATTAAGGATGGACCTGCTGCCCGGTGGGCAGTCAGTTCAGCTGCCAGCTGTCAGCAGACAGGTGCCAGCTCCTCGAGATCATCTTGATGAGGTGATGCCTTTCCCAGAGACTTAGCAGAGTGGGATCAGAGGGCTCTGATGGGAACCACTCACTCCAGAACACTCTGCCAGGTCGGCCAAGGTCTCGTGGGACTTCATCACATTTGAATTCTCCCTCCACCCAATCCCACTCCAGCCCCCTTCCTTTCATAGGTGGCAACCCCTAATGACCATCTTATACCCCCAAATCTGTCTCAGCATCTGCTTCCAAAGAACCCGACCTAGGGCAGTAAGCCAGGCTTCCTCCTCAATCCAGTCATCTAGGAACAAAACTAAATACGCACAAAGATTAACACCCTCTTGTGAACTGGAACCACAGCATTCAGGAACCATCTATCTGGACCCCAAGCAGGAAGAAGCTTTGTTTAGCTAGAGCCCAAAGGGAAACAGCTTGACATAAGAGAGGATGATAGAAACAGGGGGGAATCTCTGAGAATTCATCCCAGGAAATCACACTTTATCAGCCAGAAGTGCACTGGGGACCAGAAGAGCTGTCAGAGCAGGCTTTAGTGTGTCTTGACAACTTTTCCGGAAATAATCCTCCTTTCGCTCTTCTTTCACCATAAAATTAAATTAATCACAGCATCGGTTTTCCCAGACTTAATGAGAACTTCACAGCCTCAGCATTTTCAGTCTCTTCCCTTATTCATTCAACCATTTATTCACGCATTTTAGCAAACATTTCAAGAACAGTGGTAATGAGGATGGCCCCAGATATTTTCGATTACCCTGTGCCCAGATCTAGGTGCTGGC
Source organism: Delphinapterus leucas (assembly GCF_059928025.1). Taxonomy (NCBI): domain Eukaryota; kingdom Metazoa; phylum Chordata; class Mammalia; order Artiodactyla; family Monodontidae; genus Delphinapterus; species Delphinapterus leucas. Next base: position 140,148,764 of record NC_143129.1, read on the forward strand.
GAACGAGGGAAAGAGGAGCTTCTGACTTCAGAAGGCTCACACAGTGGTCTGTGTAAACCAAGGCTCTTCAGACCGTAGATGAAACGCTCTCAAAGGGGAATGTGCATGGTGATCCCAGAGCACCGAGGAGGGACGGTGAGGGTGGCCCGGGGGAGAGCAGGAAATCAAGATGAAGATGACATTTGAGCCTGGTCTGGAAAGACAGGTGGCAGATTGCTGGTTTCAGCGCTCAGGGAGATGGATGCCGTTAGAGTGAAAAGCGCGTTCACCACAGGGAGCCCCAAGGGACACAGAGTCTTTGAGGCGTTCATATGTTTGCAAAAAGGGCACCAGGGAGGGTAGGAGACCTGTGGCCTCCTGGACAAGAGAGGCAGCAGGGGACCTCAGGCGGGGCCAACTAAGGCCATGTAGCCTGATGACCAACAGCTTTGAGCTCTTTGCTTATCATTTAAGAAGATAAGCCTGCAGCGAGAAAGGCGAGAAAAGGAAATCATTTTTATTTTTAAAACAACAGAGCCAACTGAAAAATGCAGGCTGTGAAACATTATGTAGAGGTTGACTTCCTTTTTTTAAAGATTTTTTGACGTGGACCATTTTTTTAAAGTCTTTATTGAATTTGTTACAATACTGCTTCTGTTTTATGTTTTCGTTTTTTGGCCCTGAGGCATGTGGGGTCTTAGCTCTCTGACCACGGATGGAACCTGCACACCACCCCACCACCCCCACCCCCTCCCCCGCATTGGAAGGCGAAGTCTTAACCACTGGACCACCAGGGAAGTCCTGGAGATGACTTCTTTTTAAGAACAACAACAAAGATGTAGATGCACTTATTTGTAAAAACACAGTCCCAGGTAAAAAATACAGAGAACAGGTTTTCTCTGGATAGTGAAATTATGATTTTTTTTTCTTGCTACTAACCTATACTTTTTTTTTTTTTTTAAATAAATAAATGTATTTATTTATTTATTTTTGGCTGTGTTGGGTCTTCATTGCTACACGTGGGCTTTCTCTAGTTGCAGTGAGCGGGTGCTACTCTTTGTTGAGGTGCGCAGGCTTCTCATTGTTGTGGCTTCTCTTGTTGCAGAGCACGGGCTTTAGTCGCGTAGGCTTCAGTAGTTGTGGCTCGCGGGCTCTAGAGCGCAGGCTCAGTAGCTGTGGTGCACAGGCTTAGTTGCTCTGCAGCATGTGGGATCTTCCCGGACCAGGGCTCGAACCCGTGTCCCCTACATTGGCAGGTGGATTCCTACCCACTGTGCCACCACGGAAGTCCCCAACCTATACTTTCTAATTGTTCTACCTTGAACATGTGTTTCTTGTGTAATATTTTTGAAGGTGTTTTCCGCCTTAAATCTGTGCAGGGTGAATAAATTAGGGCACATGTATTCAGCAGAATCCTTCATAGCCATTAAAATGAATGAGGAAGAATTAAGGTATGGATTTGGAAGGGAGTCCAAGATAAATTAAGTGAAAATGGCAAGATGCGGAGTAGCATTCAGAGTATGATCCCATTTGTGAATTTTGTTAGAGGACACAGAAATGTGAGCACATACGCTTTCAGAGAAGTCCTAGAAAAATACGCAGAATATTGTTACAGCGGGGCATGGGATCCAGGGCAGGGCGCTCTTCTCTGTCATTTGTGCTTCTTCTGTACGTTGGCCTTGTATTCCTTTTGTGATCAAAAGAAACTAGTTAGGTTAAAATAAAAGCAAAATTAAAGTAAGGAGAATACCGCAAGCCTTGGCCAAACCCTGCTCCTCAGCCTGAAGGTAGGGGAGAGGCCCAAAGCCAGTTCACTTATTTTCTTGATCTGGTTGGCTTCTGTTCCTGTGAACACACTCTCACCTTGGCGTGTAGAAAAGCAATTGCTCTGAGGGCTCTTGGGCTTTTGTCCACTGGTTCCCATTCTGATGGGCAGAGTTGGCGTGAGGGTCACGAGCTGGGGCTACAATTAGCCGGTGGTTACAGGCGCTCTTCACAGGCGGGGATTCTATTACACCAAATCTTCCCTACCAGTTTTTCAATTATCTATGACTAATGAGCACTTTGGGAACAGTTTCAGACACACACATAATCCTCTTTCCTGACGTCAGCCGCAGAAATTAATGACTGTGGGGATTGCTGGGAGACAGAAAATGCATTATAATGGTCAACAGAACTGTTATCCCCTCTAGGAAGGGGGAGCTGGGGGCGGGGTGTTGTATTAACTGGAAGGTTCAGTGTTCCTTTGTATTCCTACAAACATGAGATGAAACCCAGGGGGAGAGCTGGCTCAAAGCCCGTGGAAATGTCAGAGAGAGGTTTGGGCGTGGGTGGTATGCAACCCGGTTCCTCCTTGTTTGGCACTGGACCCCCCTGTCCCCGCTTAGTTCTGCCAAGGTCAGCAGGCCAACTGGACCAGCTGGGACAGTTCTAAGTGACATCCTGCCCTGCCTGCAGAGTGGGTCTCTGAGTCCTTTCAGATTGAATCCACTTTCAATCTGGTTTCAAGGTGGGAGAACGGAAACCAAGACTAACTTTCAAACAATAGGCTGGAGTTATTTCAAAAGAATGTGGTGGTTTCTATGAGTTTGTTATTTCACACGGGCATACTATGTGCTGGGGTAGTTTCAAAGATGTGTAAAGACCTGATCCAATTCTGGTAGAGCTCGAAAGTTACGTGAACCACGAACCCTCAACAAAACAAACAAAATACTACTGTGTGCTCATGGCTGCCAGTAGACTGGCTATGGAAACTTATTTTTCAAAAACTTATAGAATCAGGGGCTTGATGCATACCTAGCACCTAAATTCCTCTACAGAGATCTCACCTGGGCAGGTTGGCTCACAGAGTTTTCTAGACCTGGAACCACAACTGATACAACACTGACTGAAAAACATTCCAGTAATTCTTGCTCCTGAATGGGAGGTACACATACCCAGAACTATTCACTCAGTCAGAGAAAGTAATGAAAGACTCAAACCTGACATGTTCTGCCACCTGTTGAAAGACATCTTCGAAAACATTAAGTTGTTCATTTCCCTTCATTTTCCTCCTAAAAATAATCTTGTTTTAACTAGGAATTATATTCTATTTTAAATTACTGAGTAAATAATTTTCTGATGATATCCTTAGCATTCATCATTCACTAAAGAAATGTTTACTGAATACCTACTATGTACCAGGCACTGTTATCGTGTTGACAATGAATTAAAGAACAAGATAGATAAGGGTCTCTGCCCTCATAGGGCTTACTTTCAGTAGACACTATTCCCAGCCAATACCTCTTCTGAGTTATACTTTGTAACTATTATAATCTTGTAAGCTCTTCTGTGATTTGGACTCTCTTTTTTATATTTTTATATCCCTAGCCTTCTCTTCTGACCTGTAGTAGGTGTTCAATCAATAAACATACCATATATTTTAAATCAAATTTTAAATAACCCTTATGCTATGTTTTGTTTTTTCCCTGTGTCTATCTCTTTCCTTCTCTCCTACTAGACAGAGAATAGCTCAAAGACAATTGTATTTATCTCTGCATTCATTTCCCCTCCCCCTAGCACCTAGCAGTGTCCAGAACATAAGTTCTCAGTAATATTCATTCAACTGAATTTATAGATTTCTTTTAAGGAAACCATAAACAAGACCAAAAGACAACCCTCAGAATGGGAGAAAATATTTGCAAATGAAGCAACTGACAAAAGATTAATCTCCAAAATTTATAAGCAGCTCATGCAGCTTAACAACAAAAAAACAAACAACCCAATCCAAAAATGGGCAGAAGACCTAAATAGACATTTCTCCAAAGAAGATATACAGATGGCCAAGAAGCACATGAAAAGCTGCTCAACATCACTAATCATTAGAGAAATGCAAATCAAAACTACAATGGGATATCATCTCACACCAGTCAGAATGGCCATCATCAAAAAATCTAGAAACAATAAATGCTGGAGAGGGTGTGGAGAAAAGGGAACCCTCTTGCACTGTTGGTGGGAATGTAAATTGATACAGCCACTATGGAGAACAGTATGGAGGTTCCTTAAAAAACTACAAATAGAACTACCATATGACCCAGCAATCCCACTACTGGGCATATACCCTGAGAAAACCATAATTCAGAAAGAGTCATGTACCAAAATGTTCATTGCAGCTCTATTTACAATAGCCCGGAGATGGAAACAACCTAAGTGTCCATCATCGGATGAATGGATAAAGAAGATGTGGCACATATATACAATGGAATATTACTCAGCCATAAAAAGAAACGAAATTGAGCTATTTGTAATGAGGTGGATAGACCTAGAGTCTGTCATACAGAGTGAAGTAAGTCAGAAAGAGAGAAACAAATACCATATGCTAACACATATATATGGAATTTAAGGGAAAAAATGTCATGAAGAACCTAGGGGTAAGACAGGAATAAAGACACAGACCTACTAGAGAATGGACTTGAGGATAGGGGGAGGGGGAAGGGTAAGGTGTGACAAAGCGAGAGAGAGGCATGGACATATATACACTACCAAACGTAAGGTAGATAGCTAGTGGGAAGCAGCCACATAGCACAGGGAGATCAGCTCGGTGCTTTGTGACCACCTAGAGGGGTGGGATAGGGAGGGTGGGAGGGAGGGAGACGCAAGAGGGAAGAGATATGGGAACATATGTATATATATAACTGATTCATTTTGTTGTAAAGCAGAAACTAACACACCATTGTAAAGCAATTATACTCCAATAAAGATGTTAACAAATTAAAAAACAAAAAAAGAAAGAAAAGAACATAAAGTACAGATCAACTAACTTAGACAAAAAGATTACACACACACACACACACACACACACCCATGATGCTGAATATCAGCAGTTGGGGGAGTCAAGAGCAGAGACTGGATTCAAGTTTAACTCTTGAATGCTGCTGAGACAAGGAACATGTTTCCTAATATAATCCCCACCAGTAGTACACTCTCATCTCTCTAACTTGGGCACAATATAATGTATTAAGGCTTATGCACGTGCCTAGAAAATGGCTGACCAGCAGGCCTAAGCCTCTTACTAGGTACAGTGATGTTATGGTGACAAGACATTGTGGATATCATCCTTAGTGAAATAGAGGCTCTTAAATTCTCTTTGCCTGATCAAGTCTGATTCAAGAAGTGGACGGTGGTTAACTTATAGGTGAAAAGCCCCAGGTCTTATCACTAAGGAGGGACACCAGGCCAAGGGGTTTGGACTTGTTCTAACAAGCAACTGGTAACCACTATAGGTCAGTGAGCAGAGGAGTGACTTGTATACAATACAAGTGGCTTGTATACAATACAACTTGTATTTTAGGAAGATAAATATCCTAATAGTAATAGTGCCTACTTATCAAAACCTACGGAGTCTCAGTCATTGTTCTTAGCATTGTTTAGTTCCTATCCACTTCAATGCTAGCAACAAATCCATTAAGCTAGTATTAGAATCACCATGTTACAGTTGTAGAAATAAACACAACAGAAAGGTTACATAATTTATTCAAAGTCACCTATCTGATGAGGGGCATGGTCTGTGTTTCAGTCCAGGATTCTCAGATTCCAAAGTCTGAGATCTTTGTACTATACCACATAGATTCAAGGGGGTAGATATTGGAGCCAGGGAGAATGATCTCAAGTGTGTGCTGACTGTCATGGATACAAAAGGGGGAAGCTTCATTTACAAGAGGCTCCCATGGTGGGTCATGTCCAGGAACATGAAATCCCAGCATGCTGAATCATCTAGCTCCTTCCTTTCCTCTCCTAGGCAGGTTTCAAAAACAGACTTCAAATGGCCCTTAGGGACCATCAACTTCAGTGTATTCCTTTTACAGCAGAGAAAACTGAACCAAGGAGAAAGGTGGGTTCCCTGGGGTCACTCCCTGTGGTAGTAGAGTCTGGACTGAACCCTAGGGCTCCCAACAAGAGGCAGGCATCCTCCACTTCTTTATACTCCCTGCTGTGACAGTGCCATCCTGCCCCCTCCCCCAACGGGAGCAGGAAGCTCACCTAAATCAGAGTCTAAGTCACAGGGAGAACAGGAGAGGTGGCAAGGATCCAGTGGGTTCCAGCGGTGTAGGTGGCCAATTCTGAACTATACAGAGCATAAAGTGCAGTCTTTTTAGCTTGAAATCATCCACTTTGACACCCACAGTGACCTAATTCTCTAGTTAATTGCTGATGCCCTATTTTGTCCTCACCTAGCCTAAGGCCACTTCCAAAGAGCCTTTCCTGGGTAGATCATAATTAATCAGTCTTTCCTGTACCATCCCACGCATGTTTCTTGGAATTACATCATTCTGTTCTACATAATGGCTTTTTTCCTTGTGCCTCCTTCTTTTATTTTAGATTCTAACCGCCTTGAGGGCAGACCTCTTTCGGTTTATCAGAGCACTCAGGAGGTCAGGTCAGGAGGTGGGCAGGCTTGGGTGGGGATCCTGGCTTTAACAATCACAGGGCTTATGACTTGGGCAGGGGTGATTCAATTGATTCAATTTCCCTGCTGCAGTTTCCTCACCTTTAAAAAGGCTACAATAATGCTATTTTTCTCCCAAAGAGGTTGTGAGAATCAAACAAGATGATACATATAATGCACTTTAGGATGCCATCTGCCACATGGCAAATGCTTGATAAATGTGAGATACCATGGTTATTATGACTCCATACTGCTGGTATATGGGATATTGCCTGGCACATTCTGGCTGAGGTTATAAAGCTTGAGGAGAAATCCTCAACGTTAGGGCATGTAGAGGTATATGCTTTGGGGGTTATGAGAGCAAACTGCAGAAACTGTGAAAATCTGTTAAAATAGTCACAGTGATGGAATTCAGTTTTCCAGCACAAAAAGTGTCTCCCCATGGTCGTGTCTCCATGGCATGTCTCCAGAGTGAAATGTTTTAAAAGCGCTGAAGGTGTTCCATTCAGAGTTATTTTAAGGACCAAATGTTTGCTTCAAAAGGAAAAATTATGATTTTGTCAGCAAAACCCTTGACTGTTAAGATGACCAATGCTTTTAAGAAACAGGTAAACAGTTCTGCCATGGAGAGTTCCCCCACTGCTAGGGGAAGGCAAGTTCAGGAAAATATGAAAATATTTTAGCTGTCATTGTGCTGAAGATATTACCAGGTTTAGAGCAGTGGTCTCACCAGCTTTATTTTCTTTTTGCACGATCCAGTAAAATATAAAAATCACATAAAGAAAACTGGGGACTGAGATAGGCTTCTCAATTTTTTATTTGGTCCCCTAGATTCATTAAAAAAAAATCCTAGAATCAGGATCATTTGACACAATGTTCTATCACTGAAAAAAAGAGAAAGGAGATGATCTCAAAATAAAAGACATTCACTTAAATACATTTCCTTTTATGAATTTATTTTCTCATCCTATCACACACCAGTGAACACTTTGTCGGGGCCAGTGTCGGCCTCTAGTCTAGACTACTGTTTGCAAACTGCTGTTCTACAAAATGATAACAGCCTTCTAACAATGGGGGAATCAAACAGCAAGCTCTCACATGACAAAGTCAGATGGTGGGTCTGGTGTTAACCGCACAACGCCAAACATCTGGTGATTTGAAGACATCTGGGGCTTTTCTATCATGTAGACCAAACATTGATTCAGGTAATTGACCAAATTTTTTGCTTCCCAACCAGATGTCTTACTTTCATATAAATGAAGCCAATCTTGTACTTTCATGTGCAAATAAGCTAGACATAAATTCACCCCTGGAGGGCAGAATTAATTGCTTATTCTCAATGAACAGTAAATTACATATTATTCTTTTTTCCCCAACGATTTTACCTTTGAAAAAGGTTTTCCACCTTTGTTTTGAAAAGCATATACTTCATCTTAGGCGTGTTCTGCCTTTTTAAAATGTTTCTTCCTTATTGTTATTATTTTTTTACAGTGAGGCAGTATGCTATAATGAAACGAGTGTGGTCTGAGAAGCCAGGATGAATTGGGTTCTAGTTCTGTGCATATCCCCACCCTCACACTTTTAAGGGTCTTGGAAAAAGTTACTTAAAGTCTCTGAATTCAGTTTCTTTGCAGATATAAATCATAAATGCATCTATAAGGGACACTGTGAAGACTTGAGATCATTCATTCCTACAATGTGTGTTGGGCATTTACTCTGTGTCTGTTCCTGAGACACCGTGGAGGACCACCTTGCTGTGCTAGGGGCTCTGTCAAGAGCACAGGCAGGTGCTCAGGTTGGAGTGCTATTCAAGTCCCACTTAACATGCTGGAAGGACAAGCACACTGTCCAACAAGGGCACTGCCAAGATTCAGGGTTTTTAATGAAAGTACGAGCAACTCCAACTGAAGCTAATTCTTAAAGGGAGTATCAAATTTGTAAAAGGAAGGACCTGTCTGAAACCTTTCCTCTTCTTTTGCAGCTTTCAAGCACACACTGGAATTTGCTCTCATCATGTTTGTTTAAAGAATTCATGTGGTTATCAATGACCCTCCACCTTCTATGCCGTTGTCCTGACAACCAACCATTTACTAGACAGAATATGGAAAGCAGACTACGGTGTGTCCCTTTTGGTCAGGTTTAACAGCAAAACTCAACAATACAGAGACAATATTAAAAGACCAGGGCCTTTGTGTTTTGAGATCCTTAAAAGGGAAATAAATACACAGATACAGACAGACAAATATACATATAAAGGAGGAGACGGGAATGTATAGGGAACTCAACTGGGCAAGGAGAGGCTGCTATGAAGAACTCAGTTTAACAGCTGTTTAATAGCTGTTGTGTTTCAATAGCCAAGCTACAAAGAAATACTGAACATAAAGGCAAAAAGGGCTAAGTTTGTTGTTGTTGTTTATCCTAAGACGTTAGATTCTTTCACCACCAAAGCCCAGAAACATCTCAAATATATGAAAAAAAATGGAATGTGGCTATGGTTGTTAAACTTTTTTCTAAGGACCAGAATTCCCCCCCCGCCCCCGCCGCAAATGGCATCAGTATATAAATCCGATCTGGTTCAACTAGAAAAGGAAATGCCCCAAAGTGACGATGCCCTAGCCCTGACACCTAAGAGACATCCATATTTGGGGGGCTGAGGAACAGAGGTTCTAATCTAGAACTTAATCTGTGGTGAGAGGCTGCCAGTGTGGAGGCATTCTAGAGGGGAGGGCTGGTAATTTGGAGCTGTAAAACTGTAAGTCTCTAAGGCTGTACTGTAGAACAAAGGCTGAAGAGCAGAAAGTGTCCACTATTTAACCACAAAGACAATGACCTCATTCTGAGTGAAGGAGGATGCTGGCACTGCAGGACCCACGGGGAGGAGTGGAATTTGCCAGGCTGGCATTGAGCCAAATGTCAGAGTAAAATCCCTGAAGCCCTCAACCATGTTGCCATGGGAATTCAGCAGAAGTGGTGTCCAAAAATGATGCTCTAACTTAATGTCTTTTAAGTCTCCATCTAGGTTATCCAGTATGTATGTGGCCGAGGGAGAAGGCTCATGGAGATTTTGGGAAAAATGCTCAAGTGATAAGAAGATCAACCTTTGTAAATAAAACAAAATGTAATTTCTCCATTCTAAAGTCTCATTCTTTGGACACAGGACCTGGGAGACTGAACAGACCTTGCACAAAATGAAAAAGGCTGGCCCAAAGCCCAGAAGTGTCACCAGCCCTCTCATCCTTTCACAATGGCCAGAGGGACGGCTCCCAGAGGGGGAACCGAGGGCAGAGGAAGCCAGCTCAGATCTCCAACAGACTTCAGTGCCTTCAGCTGGGAGGAGAAACAGACAAACTGTTCAGGACTCTGCCTTTTGGAGAGACTTTGGGGATTGTACAGTCTCTAGAAGGTGATCAAGGGTAGACATCCATGGAGGGGGGTGTCCATGAGGCCAGTCCACCAGGCCCTGGCTTGAATAACCAGAATTGACTATTTTTTTAAACAAAAATCAAGATCACAAAGCTATTATGCACCGTGGTTTTTCTTCAGTTTACAAGGATAATACAACTTCATTACAGACAGTTCAAACAATACAGAAAGATAGGAGAAAAAAAAACCTTTCCCTTATCTTCCTCCTCCTAGAGATAACTACTACTGAAATTAATAGAGAATACCCTTCCAAAATATGAAGATACCCAAGTATTTAATTTTATGTATTGATACAAGGGATATTACAAGTATGCAATTTTATAGTCTGCCTTTTTAACTCAGTGATACATCACAGACTTCTTTACTCATCAGTGAGTACATTCTCTTTGAAAATGTATCATATTCTGTAGTATGGATGTGCCATATTACTTAACTAATCCCTTAGTTTCAGACACTTAATTTGTTTCTGTCAAGTTAAAAACAGATGCAGACTTAGTAAGGAGAGACTTAATAAGGATTATTGTAAGGGGGTAAAGGGGCATTTGCAGTAAGGGATGGAAAATTATTGCAATAAGGAGAATATTGTGACCACAAGATCTGCAAGTGTCCCAAGAGCTAGACAAAAGGGGTCTTTCTTTTACAGAGTAAACAAGGATAGAAAGAACAAAATGTGGAGAAATGGCATGAAAGAGTGGTGTGACTGGATAGTAGATCAGAGAACATCTTACCCTGAGGCAAGACTATTTTGGGGGAGGGACCTGTGATAGTTAATTTTATATGTCACCCTGACTAGGCCACAGGGTGCCCAGATATTTGATCAAACGTTATTCTGGGTGTTTCTGTGAGGGTGTTTTTGAAAGAGATTAAGATTTAAATCAATAGACTGAGTAAAGCAGATTGCCCCCACTAATGTGGGTGGGCCTCATCTAATCAGTTAAAGGCATGAACAGAACAAAAAGGCTTATGTCTTGCTCTACCTACCTCCAACCCCCACTAACAGAGAATCCTTCCTGCCTGACAACCTTTGAACTGGTACAGGGGCTTTTTTTCCTTCCCTTGGACTTGAACTGAAACATCAGCTCTTCCTAAGTCTCCACTTTGCCACCTCACCCTGCAGATCTCAGGACTTGCCAGCTTTTACAACTGTATGAACCAATTCATTATAATGTGCATGCACACAAACACACACACACACACACACACACACACACACCCTATCAATCTGTTTCTCTAGAGAACCCTATACAGGACTCTGAAGGAGGGCTGTATGATGGTTCAGGCTGAGGGTGGGCCAAAGTTCAGGGGCCTGAGGAAGGATGAAGTTTGGTTAACATGCATTTTGTTCCAACTGATCAGTGGGGACAAGCAGTGCAGCTAATCATTCATAAGGCAAAGAATGGGAATCTGGAGGGTCTGTGTCTGGCCTCGTAAGAAGTAAACAAAGGAGGCACCCAGGAGTCTTATCCAAGTCACATGGGGAAGAACACTTCTCTGCAGTAGGCCATTTCCTGGAATGTAAAGCTTGGGGACATTTATAAACCTTCACTGTTTTCCAGGAGCACAGGGCTCAGATAAAATTCAACACTGTCATTTCTAACCATTCTTTTTATAAATAATACTGTCGAGAACATCTCTGAATGCATGGCAACATGATTTACTTGAGGAGTTTAGGAATGGCACCTCTGTTATCCCTCACTTAGAAGTGGAAGCCATAAATAGGTGTCTAATATCCTCCAGTAGCTCACATCTTTAAGGAACTAGAAAAACAAGGCAAAAGTATGAATACTTTTCTCCAGCCAGAAAAATCAAACCTGAAACCCTGCATCTCCTTCCTTAGATGGATGTTGTCCCAGGTTCCTTGCTCAAATAGTGAGATAGGATGGAAGGAGCCCAAGTATTGAATTTAGACACACTTGGGTCCAAATCCACTCCATCATTTACCAGCTGTAAGAATTTGGGTTATGTGTTTAACTGCTGCTTCTCCTTGTATAAGCTGGGAAGAATGGTACACAAAAGGAATGCTGTGAAAAAAATGAACGAGATGATGAATATAAAAGAGCTTAGCACACTGCAAGGCACTTAACTGATTTTCCATAAGTATTTTATTTTCCTGTTTTTTTCCCCCTTATAGAGGAAGTTACACAGAAGCAAATCATGGTACAAAGGAAAGGGGCCACATTGCACTAAGCACCAGCGGTGATCCAACCATGGTACAATGCACCTTACAGCTCTCATCTCATTTAAACTCTTATTAAGCCTGTGAGGGAGGGGAGGTCATCCCCATACTGTAGATAAAGAAACCAAGATACAGGATGGACTTGTAACTTAGTCTGAGTCCCACTTCATATATATATAGCAGGATTGGAGTTAGGATCTAGTTGCTCTGGTTGCAAAGCCTTTCTGTCAGCCAGTGAGTAAAAACACCGATATCCCAAAGCTCAGGTGTTGCTTTAGTTTTACTCTTTCCTCCTGGGAAAATGATAGTCTTCCAAACGTACTTGCAAATTCCCTCAGTGAGGTTCTGCTTAGTAACCTCTAGTCTCCCTCTCCAGTGGAAGGGTGATATTGCTTTCTTCCCAGAGCCAATGCCGCAGGCCATGAACTAGCGTACTATCCAACAGATGCTCCAGGATACTACCGTTTTTCCACCTCGCATATGCTCTTGGGAACAATGAAGGAGCAGGCAAAAGAGTCAGAAGAGAAACCAACTATATCAGGTCTAAATAATTCAAAAAATGAAATCACACTATAGCTAGCTTCCATAGCCCGAAAAACTTCCTGAACCTAAGACTAACGGTTAAGTCTTTGGATTTTCGCAATTCTTTCCTGAGGTAAGTGGAAAGGGAAGAGATGGAGACTGAAATGCCATTTATGAAATGGCTGGGAGGCAGATATTAGCATCACCATTTTTCAGCAGAGGAAATTGAAGCCCAGAGCCTTCCTAAGTGGTGAAGTTGGGAATTGATACCAGCTGTCTGACTCCAAATCCCACTCCAACATATCTCCCTTCTTATTTCTTAATTAAAATGTTTGGTCAGAACCAAGTAATGCCTCAAGGACTTAAAGAAAGAAAACAAAAGAAAAATGCATTAGCGTTTGCTTTCCAAATGCTAACCCTCCTGTTCTTATCGCTTGGCTCTGTTCCCTCATTTTTTACCTACTGCATCAGACCAGCGTTATCAAAGTGGGATCCCCAACTGCAGCATGAAAAGCACTTGGGAACCTGTTAGAAATGCACATTCTAGGGCCCCACTCCACACCTCCCAAAGCAGAAACTCTGGGGTGGGGCTCAGCAATGGCCCTCCAAGCCATTTTGATGAGAACCACTGCATTATCCCACAGAGAGCTTTCGAAAGCAGCAATTCCCGGGCCCCATCTGACTTCTGCTCAGTGGTTATGAAGTGGGGCCCTAGAATCCGTACTTTTTAAAGCTTCCTGGTGAGTTTGAAACACAGCAGATGTAACCACAGAATCCCCAGAAAATGAATGTTTACAATTAGAGCATTTAATGACACTGTGTACTGGATGCGTGAAATACTGCACCCTTGGTTTAAATAATGGCCTCTCTTCTGATCAGCTGAGTGACCTTGGGCAAGTGACTCTCTAGTCCCCTTCTCCTCATTTGTAAAACAGAACTAATAACACATACTTAGGGTTATGAAAATTAAATGGTAATATACAGTGCTTGGCATAGTGTCTGGTACCTAGTAAGTGCTAATAAGTGGAAGCTATTTTTATTAATCACTTAATAACAATGAAGAAAACATAACCCATGTAAAGAGCCTCTATTCTATCAGGTGGAAGGGGCTGGGCGCACAGGAGGGAGACCCTCCGGCGGAAATGTGACATCCTCTAATTATGCTGCCTTACACCAATCAGATGCAAAATGAACCTGGAAGAATGTGGAAGGGAAAACTGGGCGGCAGTGTGAGAGAATACAGACACAATGTGAAGACAGATAGAGTGGTGCCAACAGAGCCGTAGGTACTAACAGGAAATCCACACTTCCAGGAAGGCTCCACCATCTGACACAGGCAAGAAAGGTACACAGCGAGGGGTTTCTGTCTGGCCTTCCCAAGACAGAGCTGCCCAGTGGGCAGGGCAGGGGAAGAGAAGGGTGTGGGAAGGAGACGGTGAAGGTTCAGACAGGCCAAACGTGGCAGCCGAGGACAGAGGCCTACTGGAAAGCAGAAATTGGCAGTTCACATTAAAATCCAGATTAGGAAAACTGCATTCTACTGTCTCCATTTTAAAACAACTCTTTCCACTACAGAGCAAAACCAGCAAATGGATCTCTGTCCTGCTTGAAATTAGTACATCTATTTTCCTAGGATGATGAGGTGGCTATTTGGGTCTCCATGTCTGCACTCAGGCTGTTCTTTCTCTACGGAATATCCGTCCCTGCTTCTTCACGTGGCTAACCTCTCTTCCCCCCTCAGGAAGCAACTCAGGGCTCACCTCCTCCTGGAAGGCCACCCTGAATGCCTGCCTCCTCCACGCCGTGAACTGTGCTAGTTCCCTTCTCAGCATAGTCATCCCACCAGCGTGTAACTTAATTGTCATCTTTCCTAAATTCAGTGTTGCCCGGCGTGTGTTTCACTCTCCATGAGTTCAAAGAGCTGTTAGGAGATGTTATTTAAAAGAAGCTCTTGGTGCAAGTAAATTTGGGAAATGCCGAGCTGCACTAAGTTAGACACGTTTCTATACTGATCATGGAACACTTTTTCCTAAATCTCATCTCTAGTCCCAGAGCGCACACTGTGGGCCATGCTGCTGTGTGTTACTGGCATTGTCTGCTCTTCCTTCCTTACCAGACTATAATTTCCTTGTGGGCAAAAGCGTCTGCTCGTTGTTGCATTTCTGGTGTCTACCTAAGCACCTGCTACACGGTAGATACTTGGTGAAAGCCAACCGCATGTTAAAAAGCAAAATCATCACATCATTTCCCTTCTGAAAAACCTCCAGTGGCTTTCTGTTATCACCCCGAGGAAAACTCTGGCTGCCTTACTTCAAGGCTCATGAGGCTCCACATTTAACACATCTTTTACCCCATTTCTTACCAATCCCCCTCTGACTACATTCTGCTAAATTGGTCTTTTTAAATTCCTCAAAGGAGCCAGGCTTATTCCCCTCCCTAGGCCTGTGCACATGCTGTTTCTTATGCCAGGGACACTCCTGCCCACATGTTCACATTGCTGAAACCATCTACACATTAAGGTCTCAACTCAAAAGTCTTTCCCACCACAATGCTGTCAGCACTTTGTTTCCATCGTAGCACGTATCAGTAGTTGCCACTGTCTTGTTTATGTATGTTCTTGCTATTGTATGGAATCCCTTCTTCACACTGTAATGTAATATAAGCTAAACATTCCTGCTCACTGTTACTGTCAAGAGTGATGGGACAAAGAAAAGGCTTAATGAATATTTGCTGGTTACTGAAAGAATGAATTGATGTATGTAACACAGCAGGTAAGAGCCCCAGCCCTCCTCCCAGAATGGGATCAAATCCTCGCCGGCCTATGACTAGCTCTGTGACCAGGGCAAGTCATTTAACTTCCAAAAGTCTTCCTATAAAACAGGAAACAGGGCTTCCCTGGTGGCGCAGTGGTTGAGAGTCCGCCTGCTGATGCAGGGGATGCAGGTTCGTGCCCCGGTCCGGGAAGATGCCACGTGCCGTGGAGCGGCTGGGCCCGTGAACCATGGCCACTGAGCCTGTGCGTCCGGAGCCTGTGCTCCGCAATGGGGGAGGCCACAACAGTGAGAGGCCCGCATACCGCAAAAAGAAAAAACAAACAAACAAACAAAAAACAGGAAACAATGGACTTCTATTTAAGTAATAGATTGAACATATTAATCAGTTTTCTTTCTCACAATGGGCATGAGATAAAAGTAAAGGGGTATTCCTTTTTTAAAAAAACTGTAGTAAACTAAACATAATATAAAATTTACCATCTTAACCATTTTTAGTTCAGTGTGCAATTAAGTACATTCACATTGTTGAGTAACTATCACTACCATCCATCTCCAGAACTCGCTTCATCTTACAAAACTGAAACTCTGTACCCATTAAACAATAATTCCCCATTCTCCCCTCCCCTCAGCCTCTGGCAAACACCATTCTAATTTCTGTCTCTAAATTTGACTACTCTAGGTACCTTATATAAGTGGAATCATATAGTGTTTGTCCTTTTGTGATTGTCTTATTTCACTTAACATAATCTTTTCATGGTTCATCCTTGAAAGGGTCAGAATTTCCTTCCTTTTTCAGGCTGAATAATATTCCATTGTATGTACATACCACATTTTGTTTATCCCTTCATCTGTCAATGGACACTTGACTATTGTGAATAGCGCTGCTTTGAACGTGGGTGTACATATATATTTCTTAAAGTTCTGCCTTCAATTATCTGGGGTATATACTCAGGAATGGAATGCTGGATCATATGATAATTCTATTTTTAATTTTTTAAGGAACCACCACACTGTTTTCCATAGTGGATACACCATTTTACATTCCCACCAACAATATACAAAACTTTCAAATTCTCTACATTCTTGCCAACACTTGCTGTTTCCTGTTTTTGTGACAGTCGTCATCCTGAGGAGTATGAGATGGAAGAGGTATGTCTTTTAAAAGAAATAATGCCAAAAACATGTAAAAGGTGATAGCAGCAACAAACTTTTGGAGGCTAGAAAGAAGAACCATGAATGGTAATTACCAATCCTAAGCTACCTGAATCCTAAATTGGTTGCAAGGAAAGCTAAGAAGCAACACAATTTGCCCTGCAGAACCCCAAAAGGCTTAGGAATTTAGTGGCACATATTCTCTCTAGAAATGAGGTTAAAGAGTGGCTGAAAATAGGAGGTCTGCTTGAAAGCCTATTTAATAAAAAGGTAAACTCAACAGTGACTTTACACTGGTGTCATGACCATCCTTTCCCCAACCTGGCCAAAGACTGGATGCTCATTCCCTGGATAAAGCAAAACTGAGGCATCTGGATACAGGATACCAGGCAATTAAGAGTGCGGAAGTTAAAGTGAAAAGGGGGAAGAAACAGCAAAAGATTTCATAATGAATATGGAGGTATCCAACCTCTTCCCTACCCTGCCTTCTTGAACTCAAGAAGCCAGGCCTATATCCCTGCTATAGAATATTAAAATATTGGAAGATACTCTTTCTGGGGACTCCAATGAGAGCAAGGGAAGAGACCCAAAGATTCTCTTCCTGAGCAAACCATCCAGCTTGCCCTACAGTAAGGACCGTGCTGTTAAGCCCTGTGCAGAATTTTCAATCAGCCATTTAGGACACCATTCTTGAACGTAAACAGATGGCCAAGGATCACCTGACCCTCTGAGGGCAGGCTCTAACATGAAAGACAGAAACCCAAATAGGCAAGCAGATTCAAAAGATAACAGAAATTTGGAGGAAACAGCAGAATTAGGCTCTGCAGAGAGACTACATCTCTCTTGATGCACATACTACAGTGTGGGACCAGACAGCACACACAAAATAAATGAACAATAATTATTATCAAAAGGATAGGTAGAGAGGTAGAACTAACCTAGCCATTGGCCTTTAAACAACTGAGAGTTGAGATATTATATTTTGCCTTTATCATCCTAAGTGTACTCAGCCTTTTCTTACAGAATTCCAGAGCTGGGAAGATGAAATCTGAGAAAATGACACAGCCTGATTGCTTTCCTCCAATAGTGACTACACGTAAGTGTCTATTATTACTTTACAAGAGCAAAATTAGATACATAAAATTTTCAAGTTTTTGGAAAATTTTACAGTTTATGCTGTAATTAAAATTACGCTTATAGGGGCTTCCCTGGTGTTGCAGTGGTTGAGAGTCCGCCTGCCGATGCAGGGGACACGGGTTCATGCCCCGGTCTGGGAGGATCTCACATGCCGTGGAGCGGCTGGGCCCGTGAGCCATGGCCACTAAGCCTGCGCGTCTGGAGCCTGTGCTCCACAACGGGAGAGGCCACAACCGTGAGACCGCAACTGTGTACCGCAAAAAAAAAAAAAAAAAAATGCTTATAAAGAGCATAATGGAAAAATGGAAATATGAATATGTAATAGTGTTACTTTAAAAACTGCATGTCACAAACTACTGATAGTATATAGTATATAAATTGATAGTATATAGTATACTATAAACTATTGATAGTATATAGTTTCAGTTGTGTTACACTGGCCAGAAAAAAGGCAAAGTTAATTAAAATTGTATTGGGGTATTAGAGTGGTAAGATTATTTTCTGCTTTCATTTACTTTCTGACTTTTCTTTAGTTGCCTTTACTTTTACTCTTTTCACAGTAAAAGGAAAAATTAAAAGGGAGAAGATAATGCTGGTGTTACTGGATAGTCTTTTCAGAAACCAACATTGACATATGCTCAAGGTCACGTTTCAGTGACGTTCACTTGTGAAAGGGCCTCAAAGTCAGGCTGGGGAGGAGCCTTGGGGCCTGGCGTTGGCAGTGGGAATTGGGGGGGGCTTAATGAGGTGATGATGAGCCAAGGTGGTCCAAAGCTCCTAAGGCCCTTCATATATCAAGTGTCTCTGGATAATTATCAGTTTCAGGAGTTTCTCCAGCATTAGTGCAGCACCAGCCCAGGCAGGTTTTATCTCCCCCTACACTTAATTGAGTGCCTCAGCAGCTCCAGATCTTGGCCCTGAGTAAGTGAGAAAGAAGTTCAGTGGATCGTCTTGAAGGCCAGGGAGTGGAAAGCCACATCAATGTTTGGCAAGGAACTGCCTGGAAAAACTGCGCCAGGTACTGTGTTTGTGCTGGGGCCACAGCAGGTGGACATGCCCCTACCCTCATGGAATATATAATCGAGTAGGAACATTAAACCCATAATTACAAACAATCCATGAAAAATTCAAACATAATGAGCGTTATAAAAGGAAGTGCAGAAGATTTGTGGTTTTCATAGATATGACACACGAATTCAACTGTACACAGGATTCAGGAAGCAAATGAGAGATGCAGAGAGAAATTAAACAATATAAATAATGCAAGTGATTTATTTCACCATCCCACTCAGGGAACCCAGCTGGGTTGGCTTCAGCTCTGATTTTCCCATAGTGCACGTGTCTCCTATTGCTACATATGACTCTAACAAGCCCACTTGTGTACAGTTCTGCAGGCACTGAACAATTTCAGAGGGCGCCATTTATATCATGGTCTACTACGTAACCCCCTAGGGGTGCTCAGCTGAAAGTGATCTAATTTTTTCATAAACCTAGACCCTAAAATAGGCCAGTGTCTCAAAGGAAGAAGAAATAAATACTGTAATTATTGCCTGTGCTGGTTTGTCAGTTTCCACCGTGGAGCTCACTTTCTATGGGATTTTCAAGGATAATTCTGGCTGACAAAATTCTCACAATATGTACTGCCTATAGAACCAAGTCTTCCATTTTGATGGGTTCTACCACATCTGGAGGGTATGTTAGAGAGATCTGGTCTACTCAAGAGAGCCTCCCTGTAGGTCATTGAGACCAGAAGGACAAGCAGAACTTCTCTAGGAAGAGAGGCTGGGAAAGCGTGGCCAGAAGAGAGGAAAGTATTAGGTACCAAAGCAGGCAAGCGTGGAATGTGTTCAAGGAACTAAACCTGACATACGGGAAGAGCAGGAAGGAGAGAGCAGCCGAATTTACCTACCACCGACCCGAATCTTACCAAATCTGCAAGACTCCTTCACTTACCGACCCCACCAACATTAACTGAGAACTTACCCTTAGTAAGACACTTACCGCCTGAGCATTTTGGACTCCAAAGGTCTCCATTCCTTTTGATTCACAACATTTATTTCCTCCTGCTCATACGGCACTTAATCATGTGCTGTCACTTCAGTTCCAGAAACATTCATGGATTGCCTACTATATGCCAAGCAGCAAAAACTTCCCTGGACGTGGTAATGTTGTTCTGCATTTCCCTTGTTCCTCAGTTTTACTCAAAGGTTCAGGTCTCAACTCTTTGAGCAATCTGTGGACTCCTTTTGGGCAGAACTGTCACTAACGTATTCTCGTACCTGGCAGAGTGCCAGGCTCAGAGTGGATGCCCAATACACATGGTGAGGTACTGTTACATGTCTCTTATTGGTGGAAACTCTGAGGCACAAGGGGAATTAAACAAAGCGACAGAGGACACTCAACATAATTAGTAACAAAGTCAGGTGTAGGGGATAAATCTCCTATATGGGGAAAAGCTGGAGTCTGAGTCTTGCTTTTGCTTGTTTTGAAAATGTTGTCAAGTCACCTTCCCACAGTGGTTTAGAGAAAGTTCTAGAGCTAGACTGGTTTCAACTCCTGGCTTGGTTGTATGACACTAGGCAAGTTATCTAACCTCTCTATGCCTCTGTTTCATCACCTGTAAAATGGGGATAATGGTCTCTTAGAAGACTGTTGAATGAGTTATATGAGCTACTACAAATAAAGCTCTCAGAACAGTTCCTGGCATATAGAAGGTGCTCAAAAATGACAGCTAAACTTATTATGTTAATGTTCCTGCTGTTTCCCCAAACTTGATGAGTCACTATTTTTATTAGTTATGATTAAATGTAGCTATAAACCCACAAAATAGTGACAGTAAAAAAAGCCAGAAATAAATTTCTCTTGCAGAGAAGTCCAGAGATAGCCAATCCAAGGCAGGTATGGTAGCACCACCAAAGCTCCCTACTCTGCCAACCCTGGGGTATGGCCCTTGTCTTCCTTATCTAAAACGGCTGCAAGAACTCCAGCCAACCTACCTGATTCAGGTATGCAGGAGGGTGCCTTTCCAAACAGCCCCCTCACCTCGCTTTAAAGGAGGCCTCTCAGGAATTCCACAGAACACTTCTGCTTATATCTCATTGGCCAAAACTTAGATGAACATATGTAGCTGCAAAGGAAGCCAGGAAATGTAGTCTTTAAAGAGCCCTATATGCAGCTGAAAGCCTGACTTTTGTTAAGAAAAGGGATAAGAGTATATAGATGAGGTGGGCAGGTAGCATTCTCTGTACCTCTAGGTCATGTGCCATGAGCTAGTGATGAAGGTGGGAAGTTGATCCCAGGTCTGTCCAGTTTTATCAAAGCTTCGGGGTTCATAGCAAATCAAAGGACGTTTTCTGAGCACATTTTCTCAAGATCTATAAAACTGCCTCTACTTTAATTATTTTGAAAGCATATCTCCCTTAAGGGAAATGTAACTATATGGGTCTGCTTCACTCTAAATTATTGAAAAATTGATTTTTTAAAAAGGAGTTTGCTAGCCAAGACTTTTGGAACCATCTTAATGAGCTTAAAAAGTAAAACTCCTAACTCTTTCTTTTGAAGAGTAGAATCATGTTTTTGCCAATAAAAAGAGAAAAACTGAACCCCCAGATTAATGGGCTTACCTATTCCTTAGTGATGGATAACCCACCTTTCATAAGTCTTTGACTTACAAAAAATAAAAGCCCATATTCTCATCACTATCGTGGTAAATTTCATTTTAAAACACACATTATTTACTTCATATTTATTATGTATTATCAATAATTCGAGTGCTTTTTATTGCCAAATCTTTAAAAATAAATGCATGTGATAGTGAAATTTCATGGAGGCATTACTGACTGAAGCATTTTTCCAATCACAAGGATATAGATGAGGCTCATAAAAAAGTCAGACCTGTGATTGAACATCCCTTTCAAATAAACATTACAGTCCTGAACAAATGCACTTTTACCCCCTGGCAAGCTTACCAGACTTCTACAGTATCACAGAGACAGTCCATAAGAAGCTTTTGCTTTACGGCCAATGGAAAGAAAGAAGGTGATGGAGTAGGTGCACTGTGCTAGAAAAATGGGCAAGAAGGAAGAGGATACAAGGCAAAGAGCAGACGACACATCAGATACGGCCCTGTTCAGTGAGATGAGTCAGAAAACCAGTACGCCGAATGATTCAGCACCATCCCCATGAAAAATGCATGGATTGAAATGACTGGCGTTGTAATTTACTGGTAAAAAGCATGAGCTTTTGGAGTCAGAAAGGCCTGGTTTTGAATCCCTGCTCCTCCAGCAAATAACTATGAGACTTTGGGCCAGTTATGTAACCTCTGTGAGCCTTGATTTCCATATCTATAAAGGCAGATAATAATAGAACTTGTACCTCACTGGTTTGTCAGAGAGTTTACTTGATAATTCACGTAAGATGTTTGGCAACAGTTACTGGCACATAATACACACTCAACAAACAATAACTGTTATCAAGACGCTATTCCCTTTCCTTCTCTTTTTATACTAGACATCCTCCCTTCAAGAACTCTGAATCCTTCAACTTTTATTCTTTATAAAAGCCGAACTGCTGGAGGTACGGATGGGGATAGAGATGACTATTTGAATTCATCTCCCTAGGACTTCTAACTTCACTGAAGTTGGAATAATAGTGCGGAAATTGCTTTAGACAAGGGTTTCTGCTCTTGCTGTTGACTTACACTGTCACTATCTGCTAAAAACGAAAATGCAAATTTTGAACAAAGCCAAGGTTTCATCTAGGACAGGAAGGCGACGTAACGATTGGCAAAAATTAATTAAAAATGCCACTCACTGAACTGGCACGACAGAAACACCTCAAAAAGCAAAGAACAAAATTCAAACTAGATATAGAAAACAGACAATTTAAGACCACAGCAGAAAGTAAACCTGTTTAGGTTAAAGTCTGAAGCTATCATCGCAAATTCTGGAGAAGAGTATTTTATCCTCATAGGGCCCTGCACATCCTTTTCAATAAGAACAGTAAATGAATAATCTGTTTTCTCCATAGTCTATGATGTGCACATCTTAGGCAGGGGCCAGGTGTGTCTTCATCATACTCTATCTCCAGTATTTTGCACAATGCCTGGCACATGGAATACTCAATAAATATTGGTTGAACAAATCAGTAAATGAATACTGAGACTTTTCCTGGATCATCATTAAACTTGGCCAAAGCCATTGGGAAGTCACTGCATGAAGTAGTAATGTTTCTGATCACCCACCAACACAGGAGATGAAGGTCACTGGCCCTCCAGTAGGAAACAGCTGAAAGAAATCTGAGAGATCATCTACTCTAATGGGTCTCAAAGTATGGCTGGAGGCTCGTTGGAAAAGCCCCACTCCACATCTTCTGAACCAGAAACTCTACAGGGGGCCTGGCAATCAGTGTTTTAAGAAGGCCTGCAGTTTGAGAAGAGCTGATATAGTCCAATCCCCTCAGCTTATAGGAGAGGAAATGGAGGTGCAGAAAGGGAAAATCAGCTATTTTTCCAGAATCAAATTTTGTAATAACTAGAAAATTAAAAGGTGCCAAATTTACCACTTGGCTTTGTGACATTATTCCACCTCTCTGAGCTTCAGTTTCCTTACCTGTAACCTGGGAAGAACAATACTTATTCATGGTGGTTATAATAATTAAATGATACCGTAAATAAAGGACACAGAATAGAGTACATGTTCAACTAAGTTTAGTTCTCATGCCACCCTGTTCCCTCACGCTTTAGGGTAGACTGAGGAACAGTCTCATAGGAGTTGACATCCATTTCTACTGAAGATAGAAAAAAAGATGTTGGAAAACATACATCAACTTAATTAGTATGGCAAAGACTAACAGATGGTCCCCAATATACATTCTCTGTCCCTTCTATAGTACAGCTGGGCACATGGCCAGCAGCTAAGGAATGTATTTCCCAGCCCCTCCTGCAGCGAGTTCTGGCCTTGTGATGAGGTTCTGGTCAAGGGGATGAGAGTAAGAATGATCTGTGTAAGTACTTGTTCATGACCTTGAAGGAGACGACTATATGCTCCCCCTCCTCTTTGTTCCTTCCTGAGGGCTGGAATGGGCTTCCTTCAGTCATACGGTCAAAAACCCTGTGAATGGCAGAACACCAGTTGAAAAGCCTGTATCCTTGAATCCATTCAGGTGCAGTACAGCCCTGGACCAAGAGAAAGAGAACCCTTTCTTGTTTGAGCCACGGTAACTTGAGATTTTATTGTAGCAACAGCCTACATTCTAAGTAATAAAAATCAGAAACGCTAGTCATCAGAAACTCTAGTCATCAGAAACTCTAGTCATATATATGTTCATTCAGAAACGACCATAAAATTATATGGTATATACTGGATTCTTTCTTGTTGTGCCCAAAGTGGTTAGAATGTTCCATAAAAGGCAATTATTTCAATATACAAACTAAATCTCAGACTATGCAGGACTGTCAAATAAAAACTGTTATCTTGGGCTTCCCTGGTGGCGCAGTGGTTGAGAGTCCGCCTGCTGATGAAGGGGACGCGGGTTTGTGCCCCGGACCGGGAGGATCCCGCATGCCGCGGAGCAGCTGGGCCTGTGCGTCCGGAGCCTGTGCTCCGCGGCGGGAGGGGCCACGGCAGTGGGAGGCCCACGTACCGCAAAAAACAACAACAACACAACAACAAAAACAGACAAACAAAAAAACTGTTATCTGGGCCTAAAACTACAGATAAGTGTGTTTAGTGTATGTGTGTATATATATACACACACAATTTCATATATATATATATATATATATGAAATAGGATTCTATATAGAATCCCAAATAAATTATATATATTTAAGAGCAAGCCTGCTTAAAGACATTAAAACATATATATATACATATAAAATTTCCCCTTTGGGAAATGTAGTCAAGATTCCTATATCCCCAAACTTTTTAATGTTTTTAAGCAGGGTCTCTCTTTTAAATAAATGGTCATTTTTGCAGGGGCGAGAACTTGCTCAAATATGAAAACATTTGCACATGATTCATATAATTGAGCTTGAGGTTGGAGTTTGCTACCATGAAGACTACAGACTTCATTTCAGATTTGTGTCTGGCAAAGCCCACAGGAGGTTCTAACATCAGGCTGGTTTTTGAAATAATTCCAGGGTGACCTAAGCCATTAAAAGAGGACTCAGCTGGTGATAAAAGGATCTTGGTAAACACGATCATCAACTTGACGAACACATTCGTCTAGAGACACCTAACCCTTGGTCTGTACCCCTATAAACTGAAGTTTCTGAATAGTTTAGAATACCCGAGAGAGTACAGATCGTGTTCACCATCTGGTTATCAGCCCTGCGCTTCCCCCACTTGCATAGCTCGGCTGATGATGGCATGAGGAAATAAATCAATTACACTGGCCAAGAAGTAGTTAACATAGACCTGAACTAGTATTCACAGCATCAGGAAACAGGATTCTATAAATCAGATTTTTTCCCTATCAGTTTTTACAAGATACTCTCTGTGAAATATATCCAAACACAGACACATTCCCATGGGAACGCATGTTTCTTCATATGCACAGAGCTGAGATAAAGCGGAGCAGCGCACCTCTCAGAAAGACTATCTTTCCAAGTCAGAAAGCTGTTCAGTTCAATCCTGTAGCCCCTTAGCTTTGCAAATACAATGTCAAAGTTCTTTCCAGTGAGCTGAACGAACTGTAGATGGTTTCAGCATCATGGAAACAGAAACTAGGAATCTGTGCCTTGAGACTTCTAGGTTGAGAGCAAAACAGTCAATAGAACTGAAGGCTAAACTGGTTAATTTACTTTCACAAAAACTCTACTTTGTTGGTTGTTCATGTTTAATAGATATGTACACCTTTGCTCCCTTCTTGGCTCCCACATGTCCGTGGTTCTGATGAGGAGAGTAATTGTTGAAGAAAGAGGATGAGAATCAGGAAGAGAAGAATTGTGTAGGGAAAACACACAAAGGACCATTAGGACACAGGATGTGGGTTTGAGCCCAGGATCTGCCTCAAACTAAATCAGAGACCGTCCCTAATTATTTCACCTCCCTGGGCTTCAGTTGTTTCCCTTGTAAAACCAGGTAGATGCTCTCTATGTTCTTTTCCAAGTATTAACATTCTAAAAACATATCTTTTTAATTTAAAGAACTTTATATTATTAAGGAAAGAAATGGCAAAATGAACCTCATTATTTCCTTGTTTAAAATCCTTCAATAGCTCCCTGTTGCCTAATGCAATGGTTTCTAACATTTTGATTGTGCATACCACTAAGTCTTTAGCACCAGTTCCCAATATATATTTATTACTTATAAATTACATACATATGCTCTTGAATTTATGCATTACATGTGTGCATTATGAACATACATAAAAATGGAATTTTAAAAGAAATAAATAGAAATTCTAAATTTCTTTCCATACTCAATGGACCATCTTGCTTGATGTCATTTGGGGTACAAGATACCATTTTGAGAACATGAAGATACAGGATAAAGCTTAAGTAACTCATTGTGCATAGAAAGGCCATTATACTTTGGTCCCTGCCTACTTTTCCAGTTTTATCCCTCCCCTTTTCTGGCCTCTAACTCAATGTTCCAGCAATTTCTCCCTTGTACACACCCTATTACTCAGCTCTGAACCTTTATGTATGCTCTCGCTTCTATCAGCAATATCCTTCATTAAACTCTTCACCTGGAAAACACTTTCTCATCTATGGCAGAGACTAAGAGTTGCCTACCTAGTCACACATCCTTCCCTTCTTCCTCAGTAACACAACTCCGAGTTTATTGGAGGCTGCCATGCAACGAAGCGAAAAACATCTTTTTTCAGCTTCCCTTGCAGATAGCTGTATTTGTGTAATACGATTCTTGCCAATGAGATGTAAGCAGAAGTGGCTAGTGAGTTGTCAAAGAGAACATTCTAAAATGGAATCAGACTCATTGAACATGCGCAATTTTGCCCTTGGCCCTGCTCCTCTTCTGCCTAGAACATGGACTTGACACTAGAGGCAAGACAGTAAGACCATAAGAGGAGGCTCGGTGGTGAGGAAAAGGGTGTGATGTGCAGAGGACCGAAAGAAGGGCAGTGGACCAGAAGACAGACATCAGAGGGAAAAATGGTGCCAGAAGGGAAGGCCATGGTGGAACTTTTGTTTTGTGCCATTTTCATTATAAAATGTTCATGCGGGCTGCAGTATGCAAAATGGGTTGAAGAAAGCAAGTTTCCACTCAGTGACAAGTGCTAGAAGCCTGTTGAATAGCCCAGATGGGAGATTACAGGAATATAAACTTGGTGGAGAGGGCATGAATTAGAGATGTTTGGAGGATGAAACTGACAGCACTTAGTAACTGAGTAGACACGGGGAATCCAGGAAAAAGAGGTGTTGACACCTCTTGATTAACAAAACAACAAATGAACAATCCTGCCCTCTGTGCTTGCAACCAGAATGCTGAGTGCTGCTGGAGAAAATTACACAACAGGGCAGATTAATAATAAATTCATGACCACCCCTCACCCAGGCTCTCAGTACCATTCATCAATCCTCCAGGTTTTCTCTAATCATCTTGCTCCCACATTCTCTATTTAAACCTGTTCCACTCTTCTCAAACTTCTGACTCCCCCACTTCTCTACCACACTTACAGATGATCATCTCATCTCCAGCTTCACAGAGAAAACAGAAGTCACCTGAAGGGAGCTCCGTCAATTTCCCATTCTGAGCCTACACTCCCCCAGGTCTCCCCATCTTCTTCCTGTCTATTACGTAGAAGGGCTATACCCCTGCTCCTGTCTAGAAGCCAATGCCTCCTGCCTTCCCTGGGAACTTACAGTGCCCATTCTCCCTTCTCTCTCTGGTATCCTCAACCTATCACTCACTACTGGAACCTTCCCATCAGCAAGTAGACCTGCTCAAGCAAACCTCTGCCATCTTCAACCAACCAAGCAACAGAAAACTCCATCCACTTTCAGCTATTCCTCCTCTAGCAACTGCCCCCATTTCTCTTTCTTTCCCTTCCAACCAAATTTCTTAAGAATTGTCTAGGGGACTTCCCTGGTGGCACAGTGGTTAAGAATCCGCCTGCCAATGCAGGGGACATGGGTTCGAGCCCTGGTCCAGGAAGATCCCACATGCCGCGGAGCAACTAAGCCCGTGTGCCACAGCTACTGAGCCTGCGCTCTAGAGCCCGCGAGCCACAATTACTGAAGCCCGCACGCCTAGAGCCCGTGCTCCTCAACAAGAGAAGCCACCGTAATAAGTCCGCGCGCAGCAATGAAGAGTAGCCCCCACTCGCCGGAACTAGAGAAAGCCTGCACACAGCAACGAAGACCCAACACAGCCAACAATAAATAAATAAAAATGAGTTAAAAAAAAAAAAGGATTGTCTACACTTGCTGGCTCTGTCTTCTCAGCTATTATTCTGAGTCTGCCATCTCAGACTACATATCTGACTACATGTCTGACATGTGGCTTGAATCCACACTAGCCAGCTGTGTGACTCTGGGTGATTAATTTCTTTGGACTCAATTTACCTCTTCTGTAAAAGGTTGCGGGGAGGTATAAGATGACTACGGGCTGCAGTATAATAATCCATAGTAAGCACGTAGCACAGTGTCTGGCATCCGGTCAATGTTGTAGCTGTTGAACTAATCATCATTTCTCAACCCTTATCACCTGCCCCCACTAGTATAATAAAGTCACTTTATCAAATGGATAGTTTTGAGTCCTAATCTCATTTCCTCTCTCAACCTCCCCGGAGACTGTTCCCTCCCGTTCTCAACTCTCCTGGTCTGATTAGCTCCCTGTTCATTACTCTTTAGCCTCTTCTACAGGCACATCCTCCTCTACCTGGCCTTTAAGTGTTGCACTTCCTTTCCCCCAGATCCATTTGTCTTCTTCTGCTAGAGTCTCTGACACATAATAGGAGCTTCAAATATCACCTATGCTGATGACGTCCAAATCTCTATTTCTAACCATATCTCTCATCTCAGCATAGACCCAACTGCCTACTCCTTGTCTTCATTTAGATATCTCAGAGGCAGGACTCATGATCTCAACTTTCCTTCCTTTGTTTTAACTCTCCTCAGAAGACTTTCTTTGTGTATTTTCTAACACTTCTACATCCATTCATTTACCAGATATCTATTGAGTACCTACTATGTTCCAGAGTTTTTTCTATATACTATTTTGTCTTAGAAAATATTTGAGAGAGCTTATAACTAGTAGGCAAAGACAGAACAAGGGAAGTGGGATTAAAGATTAAATAAAGATTAATTAAAGATTAAATAAAGCCAAAGATAGGAACAAAATGAATTGAGATGGGCCTAAACATATATAACAGTGGCTTAAAAATCCACCAAAAAGGAGTCTCAATTTTGCTTTAAATTCTCAAGCAGCTAAAGGGGTGAGGAATATCTTGCCAGTGACTCAACAGGATGCCCATGAGAAAATAAAAATAATTATTCAGAAAAACTAAGACAAACTAAAAATAATTTGAGTACTCAGATCAGACAAGGTTTTTTCTGTGAGGCCTACATTATGAGGTCTCTGTATGAGGTCATTCTAATGACCAGATATTATTCAGGAATTACTTTCTCAATGTGGCAGGTGGGTGAACTCAGGTTCAGTTACTTGCGTCATACTAGTCACACAGCCAGGGAATGGCAGGGCCAAGATTCAAACTCATATACGTATGGCTCCCAAACCCATGTTCTTTCCATTCCCTGATAGTGCATTTTAAAAATAAATGTCCCCCACCCAGCATCTCTGAGACAACAGATATCTACATACAATGTCCATAACAGGACAACATATGATGTCGCAAAAGCTCTGTATCTTAAAGAACCCCTGGCAGCTTCTGTACTTTCAATTTAAAGAGAAATGCATAGCCCTTGGTAGAAAAGATTGCGGGAAGGGAAGAACATGAAGTATTAATAAACATCGTAAAATCATTACCTGGTCCCTTAAGTAGCCTCTGAAGTAAGGGCAGCGGGGAAAATAAAATTGCAGGAGGTTTTTTTCCCCCTCCTAATAGATTGTACATTTCAACAGCTAAAAGGGTATGAAAATTTAACGGAATTTTTAATGTCTTTCTAGATTTTACGATACCACAAAGAGATCATCTTCATTCTCCTCGCCACGAGAACAGATGGGTGACGGGGCCTCCTCCTGCCCGCAGAGGCTGTCTGAGCAGCAGGCAAACTTCTGGGATCAATAGGGTTCACGGCAACGTGATATCTGCCAGCAAACCTTGGAGAAGGCCATTAGTCAACCGGTGACCCGCCAACCTGACCACAGCAGCCTTCTGATGTGGATTCTCAGAAAGGTTAGCCCGTGCTGGGAAACTGAAAAGGTCATGGGTATCGCACCATCAAAACTCTACAGAACTGGGGTAAAGGGCAAAGCAGAGGAGCTAGGAAGTCAGAGGAAAGGGCCACCTCAGAGGCCAAGGTTGTCACCCATCCACTGTGTGACCAAGAGAAGCTAAGCAGGAGAGGCAGCAGCTGACGTGTTACACGTGATGGAGAAGGGCAACCACTGGAAATGGCTGCCTTTCAAGAACACTGAACTAAACGTCCTCTAAATGGATGACAATCATGGCATGAGCTCAGGTGTCCAACCAGGATCTAGAAGCTAATAACTTTCAGAAGAAGGGGGGGAAAAATCCAAAACTGAACTGTACATTTTAATGTGATTAAAACACATGCTGCTTTGTAAGATGTCATATTGTTCACTTGTTCTTCTGGAATTTCAGAGGAGCCTAGATAGTTCTATTCATCTGGGAGCCACATCCTTAGGCCTCCTTCCCCTATGCTATTTCAGAGAAAGGGAAGAAGGAACCTCTGAGATGGCAGGCATCTTTTGTGATCTTCTTGAGGAATCTCCTTGAGTCAGCAATGAGAAGGGGCTTTGGTGTCCAGCAGATCTGGATTAGGATCTAGCTCCATGATTTACTAATGTTTTGACTTTGGGCAGGTGATTTCATTAAATCAGACAACCCCAGACTCTTCAACTGTTTCTTGCATTCACTGGGTCTAAATTATCTTTTTCTATCTGCGTCATTTTCCTGCAGATAAACTAATTTTTTTGTCAGTGGCCTTTATAAATGTGAGGCCTAGAATGGGACACATGATTTCAGATCTAATCCGACCAGAAGTGGCTCTTCCTACCTTGATCTGAATAGTGCAGCTGTAGTAGTGCAGCTCAGCCCCAGGAGGCTCTGCAGCCTTGTGGTCAGATATGCAGGCTCTAGAGAAGACCTGTCTCTGGCTCTATTACTTACTGTGTGACTTTGAGCAACTTACTTCTCTGGCCTTAGTTTATTCATCAGTAAAATAAGTATAACAGTACCTACCTAGACTGCTTAAGGGTATTAAATAAGTTAATAGTTATAAAGCATCTAGAAGTGACTGGTACATAGTAAGTACTCAACAAATATTTACTTGGTTCATTACTCCTTAGCAACCAAGTACTCTCTAAGAAATCTAGGTTACTACTGAGTTTACATATGCACCATTGTTTTCCTTCCTTGTATTTTTTTTATTGCAGCATAATTGACATATAACATATTAGTTTTAGGTGTACAACACAATGATTTAATATTTGTAGATATTGTGAAATGGTCATCGCCGTAAGTCTAGTTAACATCCATCACCCCTGGCCTCTGGCAACCATGAATAATATCCCATTGTGTATATATTCCACATCATCTTTACCCATTCATCTTTCGATGGGCACTTAGGCTGCTTCAATATCTTGGATATTGTAAATAATGCTGCAGTGAACACGGGGGCACATACACCTTTTAAAGTTAGTGTTTTCATTTTCTTCAGATAAATATCCAGAAGTGGAATTGTTGCATCTTGTGGTAGTTCTGTTTTTAATTTTTTGAGGAACCTTCATAATGTTTTCCACTGTGGCTGTACCAATTTACATTCCTATCAACAGTCATAAATGTTCTCTTCTCTCCATATCCTTGCCAACACTTTATTGTCCTTTTGATAATAGCCATTCAAGAGTGTGAGGTGATATCTTACTGTGGTTTTGATTTGCATTTCCCTGATGATTAGAGATGTTGAGCATCTATTCATGTACCTGCTGGCCATCTGCATGTCTTTTTGGAAAAATGTCTATTCATATCTTCTGTCATTCCTTCCTTGTATTTTCTAATGAAAAGACATGACTATAAATCCTTGGTAAAAATTCACCTTGTTAAGTTTAGGCTACCTTCTAGTCTGCTGATATTCAAATTAATTTTTGGATTATGTTATTCAGTGTATTAATTACGGTTCCTTGTTTTGTATCATTTACATATTTATTCATCAAGTCTTCTATGTATTCATCTAAGTTGTTGATTGAAAATATTGACAAGGGCAACTTAAAACGCAATTCTGCATTTCATACCAGGAACTCACAAATAGGTTGAGATTTGGCCCTTTACAAACAGTCTTTGAGATAATTTCTCAGCCATTTTGGGATCCATTCTTGAACATATTCATTTCAAATGTCTCTACTTTCATTATAAGAAAACTTTAAAACTTCTCAAAAAATGTGTAGCATGCAGGATACTTCTCTTCTATGCCATTTTATTGATCTATTGTGTTCTCAAAATTCTAATTAAATCATTTATTTATTAAATAATATTTAATGAGCAGCTGTTCTGTCAATAAACAGATAAATAAATATAATAATAAGGTAATTTCAGATAGTGACAAGTGCTAAGAAGAAAACACAACAGAGAAACAGAATACGGCTAGAGCAGGGGGTGGGGATGTTAGGACAGGTGGGAAGGGAAGGCTCTTCTCTAATGACATTTGAGCTGAGACCTGAACAGAGACAAAGAGATAGCCATGTGAATATTTTGAGAAGGGCCAAGCCAGGCAGAGGGCAGAGATAATGCAAAGGCAACATACACTAGAAATGTTTGAGGACAGAAGGAAGGTCACTGTGGCTGGACAGTGACTACATGGGGGCATGGTAAGCAATAAAAAAGAGAGAGAGGGTGAGAAATATCACATAGGACTTTGTATAACATGGCAAGGGATTTAGATTTTTTTTTTCCAATTGTAATGAAAAGCCCCTGGAAGAATTTAGGCAGGAGAGTAACATGATCTGATTTACATTTTCAAAATAATATTCTGGCTGCCATGTAGAAAACAGATTATCAGAGGGAAGAACATAACCAAGGAAACCGATGAAGAGGCTGGTGCACTAACCCAGCAAGAGATGAAAGTACCTTGAACTGGGAGGATAACAGTGGAAAGGGGTAGGAATAGCCTAATTCCGGTTCCTTTTGGAGCAAAGCAAAAAGGACTTGTTGATGAACTGAATGTAAGGTGTGAGAGAAAAAGAAGCATCAAGAATGACTTCTAGGTTTGGGTCCTGCCCAACTGGGAGAATTGTGGTTCCTTTTACTGAGATGGAGATGCCCGAAGGAGCAGCGTCTTGTGCGGCTGGGCTGTGTGGGCAACTCAAGAGTTCTGTGTTGGAGCTCAACCTCCCTATCCATCTATCTCTCTATCAAACATTCATTTAGTGGTGATGCTAGGACACAAAGAGGAAACAAAGAATCTTAAAACACAGAGAGTCTACAAGAGGATATAAAAGCAGACAAGATGGAAGCACCAGGTGCTACTGGAGCTTGGTCTATGCACCAACCACCCAGACAGGGAGTGTTACTGAGAAAAGAATTTCAAGAACAGGCAACACCTAAGGTTAGGGTAGCAGGACTTATTCATAGTGAACCCAGACTACCTCCTGATGACACCTTTCACAATTATAGGCTTAATAATCAAAACCAAGATATCATATCATTAATATGAAGGACACAGGTCAACAGTTTTGAGAGGCCGAACTTTTGGAAAATTGGGATAACATACGACCATTTCCTACCTCTAAGCAGCAATTCACTCTTATTCTCAGGGGCTCCAAGATCGTATCTACAACTTATTTTCTTCACTGTGGATGCCTGATTAGGCATGAATATACAAAATAGACTGAGATGGCCAAAATACTCTTCTTAGGTTTTGTTTTCTTTCAGCCACGCTTGGTCTGAATGAGGCTGGTTCTCTCGGATAACGATTTCAGCATCCTCTTGCATCCTGCTGGCTTCCAACTTTCTCAGCTCTGGCCACACTAGCCTCATTTCACCATGCCCCCTCCTTCCAGAGTCATTCAAATGCTGTTTCCTCTGCCTCAAGCATTGTTCCCACCCCTCTTCACAGAGTTAATGCATATCAACCTATTTTCAGCATCACTTCCTCAAACATTTCCTAGTTTCTCTGACAAGTTCATACCCCTTCTTATATTTATACCCTTGAAGCCCCTTTTCCCCATTCTTTGTAGCATTTAGCTCAGTGGCAATTTTGTTCTGGGTCGATTAATGCTCTGTCCACTAGACTAAACACTCTAGGAAGGCAGGAACCCTGCTGGCTTTGGTTCACCATCATTCTCCAGCATGCAGCATGGTGCCTAGTACTGTTAAGTGATGAACAAGAGCAAAGAAGGAAAATAAGAGTCTTTCCTCTCTTTTTTTTTACTCAGTCATTAATATGATCTTGTCTTTGCACCCCATTAGCCCAACCTTCTTTGTTTTCCTTCCTTTGAATAAAATTATCATAAATCCTTTTTAGTTATTCATAGGATTTGGCATTAGGGGAGCCCAATGTTAGCTCCACTATGATACAGAGTACTGAATCTTCTTTTGTTGGTTAATTTAGCTACTGTTTACTGGGGTCTTACCAAAAGTCAGACACTTCATATTTTATATATATATATATATATATATATATATATATAATCACTGCTTCATAAGGACGATGCAAGGTAGGTATTCCTATACCTGTTTAATAGATGAAGAAATCCAGTCTCAGAGAGGTTTAGTGATTCATCCAAGGTTATACAGACAAGAGGTAAATCTGGGATATGATCCTTGGTCTTTCTGACTTTACAGCTCATGATTTTTGGTTCCCCCAAATGTAAATCTGTGTTAAAGCCTATTTTTCGAATTTGATGGGAAATATAAATGTGATAGTACATGAAAAGAAAAACTCTTCTAAAGTTGTAAAGCATTGTAGGAACATTAGTCACTGAGTTTCCCAGTTAATTATCACCAATGCATCCTGCATTTTTTTAATTTGCCTGTGGCTATGTGCTCTTTTGTTCATGAGACAAAACTAAAGATTGCCATTTTTGGGACTGAAGAATTTAGGGAAACCTGTAATTCAGATCAAGGTAACCTCTTTTTTTTTTTTTTTTTTTTTTTCCGGTACGCAGGCCTCTTACTGTTGTGGCCTCTCCCGTTGCGGAGCACAGGCTCCGGACGCGCAGGCTCAGCGGCCATGGCTCACGGGCCCAGCCGCTCCGCGGCATGTGGGATCTTCCCGGACCGGGGCACGAACCCGTGTCCCCTGCATCGACACGCGGACTCTCAACCACCGCGCCACCAGGGGAGCCCAAGGTAACCTCTTAAAGAGTTAAGAATGTGATTATGATTCAGAAACAGATTATGATTTAGAAGCAGACATCTGATTAGCTTTATTATATCCAACTTGGAAAAAAAAACCTGTGTGAATACAAAGGTGGAGCTCAGAAAAAGACATTCCCCAAAGTCAGAAGAAGTTGGTAATAATTACATGGGGTTACTCAAAGGGAACTGGCCTTGGCATACATGACCTATAACTTAGAGAGGAGTTTGTGTTCAGGAGAACAGGAAGTTGTTAAGATACTAAGGAGTAACATTTTCTGAAGACTCTGTATGTGTTAGGGACATTACCTGCAATGTTTTCTTTAATCTTCAAAATATACCAATTAAGGCTCAGAAAAATCAAGTACCACATACAGCAATACATATGACGGAGCCAGAACTGAACTCAGGAATGTCTGACTCTGGTGACCAAACCCTTAACTATTAAAATAGGCAATGGCTAATATATTACGTAATTATTTTACTTTATCTACATCAGTCACTAAAAAGCTTGCTTGATATAGTCCAAGATGCAACCAGCTGCTTGGGCAAAGTTCGGTTCCTTCATGTTCAAGGTTGAAGACTGGACAACGGGTTGGGTGAATTCACCTAAGTCTTTCCCTCAGTGACATTCTCCTAGTGCTTAGTCCCCTTCAAGTGACAGTATCCAGATTGGCTAAATGACCAAAACTGGTTGAAAAAATAGTCGTAGTGCGACAGTAGTGCAACAGGACTGGGAGTTGGAAGGCCTCGTTTCTGATCTCAGTTTTGTCACTAAGATGCTGCAAGACAAAGAAATTCATCCTGCCTCCCTGAGTCTTGGTTCTTCATCTATGTATTAGAGCAAAATCTCCATGATCCCTTTTGGCTCCGGTATTCACTGGCTGTCCAGTGGTAGGAAGAGAAGCTGGAGGTTGGCCTCACTTTTGGGAGGCTCCCAATTATCTTCCAGGTGCCATACTGAAAGGAGGAGCAGCTACATGAAACCTTGTATACAGCAAAACCTCTGAAAGCCATTACCTTACAACATGATGTGGTCATCACTGTTCCCTTGCCCTTCTGGCTCTGCAGGACTATTCCTGGAAGGGCCAGCAGCTGAAATAGTACTTCTGGGAATCTAAGGGTGGTGAAGAGTGGGGAGCACAGGTACTTCTTTGAGGCCCACTGGTAGGAAACATAGAGTATCCAGGGAGTGAAGACTTGTCCTCCAGTGCCAAGGTACACTCAAAAATGATAACAGCTAACATGTCTACAGGCTTTGTAGACATTTCCTCTGATCTGATATGTCATTTCAGCTTCCCAACAAATCTTGATGGAAAGGAAGGTACATAATGGGTACCATATGTAATTAAAGGAAAGAAATGGGCTTGGGAAACACACACACACACTCTTTCTCGTCTTCATAGGAGCTACAAAACTCCTAAAACTGCCTTCACTTTTATTTACAGCATTGGCAGGATAGTAACGGCACCATCTCTTGAGAGCAATGAAGCCAATCTTGTGACGCTGAGTCTCTTACCAGCGGCCCCAGCTTCAAGGAAGGATAAAAGTCCCACTGGAAATTAAACCCAGGCCCCTCTCCTATCCCATCCTCCGCCACTCATCACCACCCCATCCCAGGTCCACTGCTCTAGCCACACTCAACCATTCACAGACACTCACACTCTTCCATGCCTCCATGCCTCTGCCTATGCTGTTTCTTCTGCCTCACAAATCATTTCCCCTCTTTGCTTGGTAAACTACTACTCATACTTTTTCAGACACATCTCAAATGCTAGCTCATGCAAAGACTTCTTTGATACAGCCTCTAGTTGTTAGTGACTTCATGCTCTGCTTACCCAAGTAATTTGGACATCTCTAGATTATTGAAAAACACAAAAAACACTGAGATTATTAATTCAATTATCTCCACTCTTCACCCCCAAAGACATGAGATCCTCAAGAGGATGGACCATGATGAATTCATTTTTGTTTCTCTGGAACTGAGACCAGCACCTATCACATAGGAGGCACTCAGTAGTATGGCTGGAGGGATGGATGCATGATTGGATAGGTCACTAACTGACAGGAAGAACCCTAGGTCATTCTCCATCAGGCAGAAGTTTAATTTTAAAGGGTAAAGTAAGACAGTATGATACTCAGAGGATATATTCTTGCCTCAAGTACTGGAAAGACCATGTTCTGCCACTTGGGCAGGAATGAGAAGGATGTTAAGAGTAGACAGGGTAAGATCAAAGGCCCAGGGTCAAGGGCAAAGCCCAGTCCAGAGCACCCACGGGATGGTCTCCTTCAGGACAAGGAAGAGGTCGTACAACTGGCCCCAACAGAGACTGGAAAATGCTGCGATTACCTGTGGCCAAAGGTTTCCCCAGACCTCCCAATGTAAATTACTAAAAACAGCACTGGCATCTTGTGATACCAAGATGGTGCAGCAGTTCAGCAAAACTCTAAATGAAAAACAAGTTTCACATTCTAAGGAATGAATGGATAAATCCTTGTAAACATGTCCAGTTCTACTGGGCAAATTCAGAACACTGAGTATTCGTAGTTTAAAAGGATTTTATCATCTCCACAACTATGGATGACACTATTGGACTCGGGCTCCCAACACTGGTCCTGATAAATACTGCTGGTGAAAACCCCTTGGGCATGTTTCCACAAGGGCATTTCCTCTTCTTTCCCCGAGGATGGAGTAGCCCTAGTATACACACTCCCATCTCCTGCTTCTATACTCTTTATTTTTTCCAGCCTGGGAAGTAGGAATCGTTTAGCTGATCCATGAGACTCTGGAAAAAACCAACACCTACGGGGCCATGTGGAAGTGGAGCAACAGCCTTGAAATGGGGTCAGTACAGGCTTGGCATGTGTCTACTTGAACAACCTGTGGGCTCTTTGGATTTAAACCACCTGAGGGCCAGTGAGCTCTTGGAGTTTGAGTTTAAATTCAGCAGATCAAGTGCCGAAGCAAGCCCAGCCAGATGTCTTGTCTCTTTGTCTCAGCTCCTTAGCCTGCCAATGAATGGATCAAGTCAGTGCCATGCAGGTCCCAAGGTCCAGAAAAGAGGGTAGGATTCCCCCCACTGCTCTTTAATTCAGTCTAACCGAAGTCAATATCATGCTTTGCTTCAGGTGTCTCTGTGAAATTTTCTCAACTGGTTGGACTCTGGAGAGGGACAGTGGTGAGTTCTGACATATCTATGTCCCAAACACATACATGTCATTAGTCAAGATTCTTTAGCTATAATTTTAAGCCTACAGGACAAAAATATCTAAAATTCAGCTTCAGTTAACTGCAGGGTCTATTTTACTCTATGGAAAAGCGATATTCCCCATCTTCCTAAAATAAGTTGTTTCAGTTATTTGGGGTTTTTTTGTGAAGGAGTCTGTAATATTTCCTGTCTGGAAAATCTCTGAGAGACTTGTTGTAGAAATGAGCTCTCATTCGGGGGAGACGGGGGGCGGTGTCTTCCACAGGAGCCCTTCTTAAGTGGTAAACAGGTTAGTGAAAAAGGACTGTGAACACTGCATTTATGAAACAAAAACATTGTCTATCAACTTGTAGTATCATTTAATTCAAAAGAAGTTATAGGGTCCATTAACTATTAGGAATAATCAAAGCCAAAGGGGGGCTTATTTAATCAAATCCTTCATTCAAACATATATCCAACAAATACTTCATCAGTATGTACCATGTGCCAGGTGAAGGGCCCACAGTGTCCGACGTCTAAAACGTGGTCTCATAAAGGGAGAGAGACCCAGTGAAAAAATGCAGTCTCCCTCCCCTTAAGGAATGGTCCCGTTGACACTGGCTTCATCATCATTTCTGCCTCTCATTTAACAGTTAGTTCCTG
This sequence comes from Delphinapterus leucas, assembly GCF_059928025.1. Classification (NCBI taxonomy): domain Eukaryota; kingdom Metazoa; phylum Chordata; class Mammalia; order Artiodactyla; family Monodontidae; genus Delphinapterus; species Delphinapterus leucas. Next base: position 140,187,664 of record NC_143129.1, read on the forward strand.
CATTGCCTGGCTTCCCTGACCCCACCAAACAAATGATCTATAAGCTAACACACTGTGCCTTTCTATGTAACCAGGCTCTTTCTGTAATGCAGACAGTCACTCTATAATTCAGCCACGCTGTACACACGCATAAAGTGGCCTGCCCCAGTAACACAATGAAGCACTTTTCCCAGGAAGTGAAAAAGCAATGGAACCTGCTGAAAGAGAGCCTGGATAATCAATTAGAACAGGTGGGATGTTGCTTCTCTTCCTAAGGGTCCTTCCTCCCTGCTGATCTCTTCCTTCTTGTTTGCTTTTGATACATGTTTAGGATTAGATGGGTAACCAGGGAATGATTCACAGAGAACTGAAGGTCAAAATCTATTGACACAGATCATTTAATGGGACTATGGGTATATAATTCCCTACAAAATACTGATTTGGGTTTTCTCCATCAATTCTGAACATGAAATCAACTAGTATAGTTTTAATTGTCAAGAAATATCAAGGGTAAGCTGAGACAAAGCGAGAGAGTGGCATGGACATATATATACTACCAAAGGTAAAACAGATAGCTAGTGGGAAGAAGCCTCATAGCACAGGGAGATCAGCTCGGTGCTTTGTGACCACCTAGACGGGTGGGATAGGGAGGGTGGGAGGGAGACGCAAGAGGGAGGAGATATGGGAACATATGTATATGTATAACTGATTCACTGTGTTATAAAGCAGAAACTAACACACCACTGTAAAGCAATTATACTCCAATAAAGATGTTTTAAAAAATGTCTACTATATTCTTTTGATTCACAAAACTATTTTTTTCTTTTACTTTGTATAATGTTCCCAAACCAAACCATCCAAATACCTCCTTAAGGAAGGCATTAGGTAGTAACATTTTATCTTTGGAAACTTGCAAGTAGTTACTTAAAACATTCTAAATTTCTTCCCCTGTCCTTGAAATGCACCATATAAATATTGCATTTGATCCTTAACTTACACTTCATAAATAATTTATTTCAAAAATGTCCCTCCATAAGACTATCAGTTGCTGAGGTGTTCAGTTTTCAGGGAAAGCATTTATTTACTGCATGAGCCCAGGAAGGCTGGTAAAGACTTGGCTAAAAGCTCCACATGGAGCGAATTATGGTAATTATATTAATGCTCAAATCCATGATGTGCTGTTCAAATCGGTTAAAAGGTTTTGCACTGTAGTGTCCACATTTGATGGGTAATGAGTCCACTGGAAATGTTTAACACTTCATAGGGAGGCTTCCGAGATTCATTTCTCATAGTTCCAAGAATTGCTACGACTGCCTGGAGGTAGCTTCCAGAGGAGTTTCTGAAAGTCCCAACTGAGAGTGCATGTCCTCTTTAACATCCTCCACTTCTGGTTCAGACTGAAACTACAAGTTCAAGTCACCAGAAATGAAAATCAAAGGAAACATCATACAATTAATTTTGATGACTGGGTACGTTTTAATTCATGTATGGTAATATTCTGGTTAATGATATGGCTCCTTAGGACATCCATTAAAAATCCATTAACAGGCAAAATCTAATAAAATTATTCTGGAAATTTTCTGCTAGATTAGCACTATGGACTTTTAATGAATATTTCCTGTAGGTATTGCTCTATTAGCAGAGCTAATATGCTAATTAAACATGGGTCTTGTGTTGGAAGGGAGGGGAGCACAAAAAGATGAAAATAATCGGAAAATCAGAGTTGAACCTGAACCCAAGTCACCTAAGATAACTGCTAAAATCAGTAAACATCACTAGAGCTTTTAAAAGCAAAAAGTGTGGACATCCCAGTACCAGCCACCCCAGTCATTCATTTACCCACTTATTAATCAAAGAGTAATTTAGCTGCTAAAATGTCCCGTGTCTTGTGCTGGGGCCAGAATACAAATGTAAATAAGTGAAAATCCACAGGTCAAGGAGCTCATAGTCTACAGTAGAATCAAGACATGTAAACAGGTAATCAATGTGTACTATAATAAACCTGCATTCAATACACCACGGGAATACTCAGGAACAAACAACTAAATTTGAGGGAAAGGGTGGACATATAAATTTTAAAAATCACTTAAACAATGAAGCAATTGAAGTTGAAATTTGTGTTCCAGTAAAATATTAGCTCCTTCTAGGGCCTCCCACAGGGAGGGTTTCAATCCTGACATCATTTATTGGTTCTGCATGTGGTTACAGAAAGTTACTTATATCTCTGATTCTCATCTGTAAACAAGGTAACAGTACTTTTGTCAATGGTTTTAAGAATTACATGCAACAAGGTATGTGAAAGCACACAGAAATGTGCTTGAAATATAGAAGGGGAAGGAGGATTAGCATTTATTTGTTGCCTACTATACACACACAATAAACATTATTTGGAAGTCAATACAGCAAAATGATTAGAGCAGGATTTGGAATCCTCCAAACATAGGTTTGAATTCTGCTTCTGCCATTTGCAAACTGTGCAACCATAGGTTAGACACCCTTCCCCTTTCTGAACCTTGGTTTCTTCAGCTGTAGAACAGGATAAATAAAAATAACTCTGTTACACTGTTTTGAAAATTTAAAAGGATACAGGTTGTAATGCAATAGTATCATGTCTCAGAAACAGTAAACTATTAGTTTTCATTCTACCATTAACTATATCTTTCATAGGCAAGACTATAAAGATATACAGCATTATGAGACTTGTCTAAGTTCATATCATCAGTGCTAAAACTAAAACTACCCTTGCTCCCAGTTCAGTGTTTTAGACCCAACTTGCCTGAACCCCTCAATTACAGGACAAGAGTCCCTCCCCTAGTACTCAGTCCTGATGCTTCTTCTTCAAGGCAGGGAGCTCATGGGGAGCCTCCAGAACACCAGACTGGGGACTCAGGACTTAGTGGCCCTGCTTTAGCTCTAATGACCAGTGCACTAGTACCTTGGGGTTGTGGGCTAAATTTTGTCCCCAAGATTCCTATGTTGAAGCTCTAACCCCCAATGTGACTGTATTTGGAGATAAGAGTCAACAAGGAAGTAATTAAGGTTAAATGAGGCCAAAAGGGTGGGGCCCTGATCTGATAGGTTTAGTGTCTTTATAAGAAGAGACACCAGAGAGCTCTCTTTCTGCACACACACAAAGAAGAGATCACATGAACACATAGCAAGACGCAGCTGCCAACAAGCCAAGAGGAGGCCTCAGAATTAAACTACCTTGTTGGCACCTTGACCTTGGACTTTCCAGCCTCCAGAACCGTGAGAAATAAATTTCTGTTGTTTAAGTCTCTCAGTCTATAGTATGCTATAGTTATGGCAGCCAGAGCAAACAAAGACACCTGACATATCTCTTTGCCACCGTTTTCTCTTAACTCTTTCCAATCCGTCTCAATTCAAACAATTGTGCTCAAGTCAAACACATGCTGTCAGTAGATATTTACCAACATCTTCTATGCCAAGATACTCAAGCGTACGGCAGATACAGTCCCTGCCCTCCAGAAGCTTTTGGTTGAGTATCACTTTGCTGTCTGGCTGCCCATTTCCCCTGCTGGACCTAAGGCACTGTCCAAATCCCCAGTCTGGCTGGCTGGAGTCCTGACCCGTCATCCTCTGGTTGGCTCCCTCAGCCCCCAGAATAAAAGACTGACTCTATTCCCCAGCTGCTATCTCAGTTGCTGGCTCCAGATGGTCTGAATACCCAGAATTTTAAAACTAACCAACCACCATATGACTTAAAGTTTTAATACTTTTTATACCCTGTGAAGTTATATCCACTCATCAGCTGAGAGCCCATCACACTCTGACTCCTGTCTAGGTGTGGACTATGGATGTTTGTTCCAGTCAAGCTCAAACTGGCTTTGGGTGCTAAATATCGGACTTCTGCTTAATCCTGCTGGAGGCCAGCCATACAGCCACATCAGTTCCCTCAGGTCCCAGATATCCCAAGGAGGAAGTCTGCTTTGGTAGAAAAGTATAGAGTCAGAGACCCTAGTCCTACTATTGACCCTACAACTAAACAGCAGACAAAAGAACTGAATCTCAGTTTTCCCATCTGTCAAATGGAAATAGCTAGACAAATAGGTTTGTGAGGGCCTAATGAGATAAATGAATCACCTACCAAATCACCGACCAAAGGACTTAGAACACAGCTGATGACTAACGACTGCTGCTTTGCTTTCTTCCTCCCTTCCCCTGGTCCCAAGCTCCTCCCCTTCTCTACCAGCTCAGATCCTATGACGGTTTCAGTCGAGCCACAGGAAGTCCAGAAGGGTTCTTTCTGCATACTACCCTGGCTCTGTTCTTTACCCCAGATTCAGCTATTAGTAGTTGAACAGACCATGGACAACTGAGCTATGTTGTCCACAGGATAGCAGCATAGATGCTACGTGGATCTTTCATATTTCTATTCTTATATTCTTGCAATCTAAGAGAGTAGTCATGAGGACTCCACCAGAGAAAGGCTGGACTGAAATGACCTACTAAGTGACTCGGTTATCAAGGGGGGTTGAAACTATGGCAGACACTACTAGTTGTTCACTCATATTTTATAGCACAGCTCTCAACTTCTGGCCAGTCACACGAATGGTCACCTGACTGCCTGGCCAATTACCACATTTCCCAGCCACCCCTGCAGCCTCATGAGGCCTCGTTAACAAGTACCAATCAAATACATACACTACCAAATGTAAAATAGATAGCTAGTGGGAAGCAGCCGCATAGCACAGGGAGATCAGCTCAGTGCTTTGTGACCACCTAGAGGGGTGGGACAGGGAAGGTGGGAGGGAGACGCAAGAGGGAGGAGATATGGGGATGTATGTATATCTGATTCACTTCGTTATACAGCAGAAACTAACACACCATTGTAAAGCAATTATACTCCAGTGAAGATGCTGAAAAAAAACAAAAACAAGTGCCAGTCAATAGGATGTGATCAGAAATGGTGTGGCCAATTTCCATGTTATGCTTCCTCCAAAGGAATGTGGATGGATTCTTCTGGTCCTTTATATTCTTCCCACTAACTGGCTGGGAACTGATGAGAAATGAAGTGGCTAATCTGGACCCAAAGTTGGAGGACATGTTATGAGAATGGCAGAGCTGCCTTATAATCACTTACCTCTATTCTACTACATAAAAGGGAAATACTCTGCCATCCTGTTTAATCTGCAGTACTTTTAAATTGTCTCGTTACAACCTCCTAGCCTGCACACTAAACAATACAGAAGTACTTCTCTTTAATCAGGTATAATTGCCTACCTGATGACAGCTTACTAGAATCGTAGGTAGTAACTATAAGAAATAAACATCTTTCTGTGACATGAACATGTAAACCTGAAACTTTAACATATCAGCTACCATTATATGTACCTAGTATCTGAATTCTTTTACCAGGTAAATTCCTACCAATCATCCACACCTTTACTACCCAGTTAGTGTCGCATAAAACTGGAAGTCAGGAACCCTACGGCTTTAGTCAGGAACCACTGGCTCACGTTCCAATTTATGTCTTGCTCCTGATCCTTCCAATTTTGACTTCTTCAATTATTTTTTTTCTGTATGGCCTTGCCTGGTTCCTTGAACCTAAATCACAAGACATTTTCCTAGGTCTGACTGGAGACAATCCATACACATCCCTTTGATTATGCTATTCCCAGTTGCTCCATGCAAGTATCTTCCTCAGTCTAGCCCCACGTCTAACAGTCTACATTTCAAGGCGGCTTTTCATAACTCAGTTCCTATAAGCCCCAATACAGGGGCCTACTAGTCATGGCCTACCCATCATAACTTACTTGCTTCTCTTGGAAAAACAGGGCTGTGTTCCTATATTTTAATTCAGACAAAGACAAACAAAAAATAAACACCAATATATTCAAGTGTACGTACACATAATCAGAAAAAATTATTTTTTTACCTATTTTGCTGTAATTATCGGCAACCAAGTCTTCCAAACCAACCATCTTCCAGAAACTGTCATCCCAGCCTTTCTCTGCAGAGTATGTCCATTTGCACACCAGGGAGCAGAGAGACCTAAGAAAATGGGAGAGAGGTAGAACCAATAATATGAGCCTGGTTTCCTTTATATTTTGCCTAATACTCGTCCAGATATCTGCAATAGTATTGAAAAAGTAGAATAAATTGAAGTAGGTAATTACTCATCCCTGTTTAAATCAAAAGTCCCCACTGACACCTGTTAATGACTGAGAGCATCTTCTTTCTCTTTCAAAAGGCTCCCAGCCCTTTATTTAGGTCTGGATCAAACAATGTATATAAATATTTGTATTTATATCTATATTCATATTTACATGACATTTGTGGGATAAACAGAAATTACAACAATGACTAGCTACTTGATGATACGGAGCATTATTATTAAGTGTTAGGTGTGAAACTGATCATTGTGGTTATGTTTTGAAAAAGGCTTCTTAGCTAAATGATACATACTGAAACACTGATGTATAAAATGATATATTGGGCTTCCCTGGTGGCGCAGTGGTTGAGAGTCTGCCTGCCGATGCAGGGCACACGGGTTCACGCCCCGGTCTGGGAAGATCCCACATGCCGCGGAGCGGCTGGGCCCGTGAGCCATGGTCGCTGAGCCTGCGCATCCGGAGCCTGTGCTCCATAATGGGAGAGGCCACAGCAGTGAGAGGCCCGCGTACCGCAAAAAAAAAAAAAAAAAAAAAAAAAAAAAGATACATTATCTGGGATCTGCTTTAGAAGAGCAAGTGAAGGGGAAGTGAATGGTGTTGCAGATGGAACAGAACCGGCCACGGGTTGACGGCTGTAGGGCTGAGGGTGGCTAAATGGGTGTTCGGCTATACTTCTCTATTTTGTACAGGTTCAAAATTCTCTACGATAAAAAAGTAAAAAAAAAAAGTTATTGGTATAGATGTGATAACTGCAGTCTAAAGCAATATTTAACAGAAGGAAGGCTTGCTTCTGGATGGCGTTTTACTCTCCAGCTTCATTTCTCATCAATTCCCTCTTAGTATTCTACACTCCAGCAATAAAGAATCCTTTGCAGCACTCTGAAGAGGTCACATTCCTGAACACTTCTGTGCCTCTACCCTACTTCTAGGTGCCTGGAAAATTCTTCCCAGCTTCTTAACCCTGATAACTTGAAACACTTCCTTTAGACTAGACTGAGACCCCAGTTCTAGTTTAGATGCTCCTCCTCTGAGATCACAGCGCAGGAATCAAATCTCACACAGACCTTATCACACTGTATAATTAACTGCTTCTTTATATATCTTCTTCCCAAGAGTCCCATGCCTTCCAATCTGTTCTCCCTTGTGTCCAGAGCAAACTTCATAAGGTTAAAACCCGATGACACCAACCCTTGATTCAAACCCTTCAATTGCTCCTCACTCCCTTCAGGAAAAAGTCCCGTCCTTGGCTGGGCTTGAGCGACCCTCTGTGACATGACCATGCTGACCTCCAGCTTCCTCGCTTGCCATCCCCACCCTTGCTTTCTCCATTCTGCAACACTGAACTACTTGAAGTATCCTATAGTGGCCGTGATTGCTCACTTCCCTGTACCTTGAAACCTTTACTCCATTCTGCCCAGAATGTTCTTCCTTGTTACGTGTCCAACTGCTGATTAGCCTTCGTGACTCAGTTCAGACTCTGCCCCTTTACAAAAAGCCCCAGTGAAGGGCCAGCTGAGTCCAAAGCCTCTTCTCCAAGTTCAATGTGGACATACCTGTATCTTAACACTTAACACAATGATTGCCTTTGCCCCTTTCCTTCTCTATCTCTGCCACTAAACCAGCAACTCCTTCAGAGCACAACCAGCCCTAGTGATCTCCACATCACCAGTACCTAGTCCACATTCCGCCATATGTCAAGCCATGATGAATACTGACTGAATGGAAGCTCTAGAGAATGAATATGGTCTGTCTGCCTCACCACAGGTAAGTGATAAACCTGGGGAACGCTTGCAGTTTTACAGATAAACCAAAACCTACCTATCTCATAGAGTCAATAGTCTAGGCCTATCTCATTCAGTCATTCACAGTGATTCACTCATTCACTCACTCACTTAACAAATATTTAGTATTCAGTCACTATGACCCTGGCACTATGCTAGGCTCTGGGGAACCAGTTATACGCAAAAGACCTGGTCTACTGCTCTCCTAGAAGCTGACAATTTAATTGAGGAGACAGTGATCAAACAATCACACTAAAATCACATCCTAACAAAAATGTTCTGTAGAAAGTAGAGAGAGACATGAGAACTTCTGGCAGGAGAACCTGGTGGGAGAAAGGGGGAGAAAGTGTCAGGGAGGGCTCCACAGGAGAGCTCACATTTTGTGAAACCTAAATGTCTTCTGAAAGCAAACAAATGTTATTTCTCAGTATTTTTTTCACATGTGGCATATATGGCAGAACACATTGCGCTAAGTTAAGTGGCACCAATATATTGAAGGAACACTAGTCCCAGTAGAAACTTAATACATATGTGCTAAACCCTTCACCTTATTTAAGCAAAATAATTTTTTGAGGTATAAAGAAAGCAGCCATCTATGCAGCATGTTCTGAAGAATATACAACAGATAACTCTTCCTGGAACAATGCCTGAAATTCCAACTTTTTAGAAGCTATGATAGCTCACTGGAAAGAACAATGAAATGAAACAAAAGACTGTGTGGAAGGATTGCTTCTAAGGATCGATCCACATACGACAACTCTTCACTCGCCAAATGCCCCATTCATTTGCAGACTTCTGTGCCTCTATTCTGTCCCTTCCATCTTGACTGATTTTTGCTCCTTTCACTCAATGTTGTCTACTTGGAAAACTCTATGTTGTTCTTATGGTCCAGTTCCAATGTGTCCTCTGCACAAGAATCCTCACTACCTCCAAGCTAACCTCATGGCTGTCTCCTTTGAAGTAGCATTATAACTTGGAAATGTTTCATTGCAATTCTTAAATGCTGAGGCAGGCTGAGTTCATGGTCCCAAGTCTTCCACTCTCTAGGTATCCACATACTTTGCCACCTAATTTGCAGTGCTACACCCTCCCCCTCCCAACCTCACACTGTGGGCAGGGCCGCCTTTCCTACCTCTAGACTTTGGATTCGGTCATGTGACTGGATTTGGCCAAAATAATGAGGCAGAAGTGACTGCATTCCAGTTTCAAGTCTAAGCTTCAAGATACATTATGTGTTTCTGCTTGCTCTCTTGAACTTCTGAGAAGATCACTCAGGGTTAGCCCACTGGTGCCAGGAGGAGGATAAGAGGTATGTGGGGCAGAGCAATGACCACCAAGCCCAGCCTGGATCAGACATCTCCAGGGAGCCAAGACTGGAGGGGGTGAGTCCAGCTGAGAACAGAAGAACCACCCCGCAGAGAAGAGCCTAAATGAGCTACCTGTGAGTCAAATAAATGATTACTGTGTTGAACTACAGAGCATTGGTTGTGGTTTATAACAGAGCAATAGTTAAACAGCTCAACACTTTACAGCATAACTAAGCAATCCAGGTAGACTCTCCCTCCCCACCCCCAATAAGGGCAAAGAGAGGGATGTCCAGTTCTCGCAGCAAGTTAGAATAAGTGGCCAGAGAGTATGCTTGGAGTGAAGGTGACCGAACCCAGGAGGCAGGAAGTTTTACAGCTGCAGATGCCTCTGGTAAGTCCCTCCTGCATTAGGGTTATTCAGACACTATGTGTGTCCCTTCCATTTGGGTCTCTTTAAATCAACTCTTGGGTAATACGGATATACGAGCACAGCACAACTGGCAATACTTAGAGAGTGCATCTGAGGCCACAGGTTCTCCAGAAGCCTTCAGCAGAGAGAGAGCAAGTACAGGACTTTGTCTTGTTAGTAAGTAAAGGCAAGCTAGCAGCAGCAGAACAAAAGGTTTGCTTCCCTCTAAGGCTTCTATTAGGACCACTGTTGTCATTCCCTCAGGTGTGTTAGTGAACAACCTGCACTCTCAGGATAGCTATTCACCCTCAGGCGAGCTGACCTATCAGCCTGTGCGTGTGTGTGTTCACGTGCACCTACATTCTCCTGTTGTGAGAGCATGGGTGGGAGGAGTGATTTGTAGGATCAGAATTCAAGATAGGAGCCCAAGAAAGACAGGGGTTATCCTAGCAGGGTGAATTGTTTCAAAGATTGGCAGCAGGAAAGGAGAGCTGAGTCCACCCAGGGAAAAGGGTCACTCACTATTTGTTCCCTGCCAGCAAGAACACCAGGGCAGAAACTGCTGCAACTTTCACTGCTTTCAGATTTGTTAATGTCAAAGAGACTATAAAAGCCTATAGCCTATATGAGAGTCAAAAGAACATAAACTAAGGAGTAGGCAAAACAAAAATAACACCTAACTTAGGGGACTAGTTTACCTGAGAGAGAAGATCATACAGAACACCTCTAAGAGGAAGGTCTCAGTGAGGTAGAAATGATGAAAACAATTGGAAGAGAACACCAATAATGAAAGCAATGAGAAATCAGAAGGCAGTATGAAAGACTCTGAATTAAAACCACTAACTTTCAATTTTATTAAAAATTTCTGTAGGAGAATTAAAAACACAAAACAAAACACTGGCACTGTTAAAAATTGAATTAATTATCTGGAAGACCAAGTGAACGAAATATCTTACTACCTGTAACAAAGACACAAAGGAATAATGAGGGAATAAATAAGAGGCTTGGAGGGCAGATCTGGCAGCCTAACAAGAGAATAACAGGAATTCCAGAAGGGATTTTTAAAGAAGAGGAAAAGGAAAAAAAGAAAAGATGAAGGAGATGTTCTAATTAAAGAAACAGAGTACTAGTTTTTATTTATTTATTTATTTATTTATTTATTTATTTATTTAAACTGGCTGAAGCAAGATTTAAGTCTGCAGTGAAAAGTCTCATTAAGTCCAGGAGGTGAATCCAGGAAATACTTGAAGTTCAAGCATAAACAGAAAATTATACAAGCTTCCAGGCAGAAAGAATAAGTTACTTACAGCGGCAGGCAAGAGATTCAGCCTAGCTAAGGAATTCTCATCTACAACTCTGGAATGTAGAAGACAGTGGAAAAATGTACAACCATTAAGAAAAATGATCCAAAAATCCTATACCTAGAAAAAATATTATTCAGCTATTGGGGAAAGGAAAAGATTTTCAACGTGCAAGGATTCAAAAGGAAACTTCCCATATACATTCTCTGAGGACAATACTTGAAAAAGAACATAACCAAAAAACAACTGCTTCTGAGCAGTTATCTCAACAGAGAGGAAATCAAAGACTACAGGAAGCAGTGGTGGTGAACCCTGATATTAATTCATATTCTCTCTCTCTCTCTCCATAGTGTGTCTACACACATATATATATACATACACATGTATATATGGGTACATACATATTTAAATCTAAATAGATGATGATCATGTAAACAGAAACTTGTAATATTAAGCTTTCTTGAAACACAACAGGTATGCTATATCAGAAGGAAAATCTAATGATAGCCTGGAACTGAAAATATTAAGTTAGCAAAACATCAAAGTCAGACATTGGACAAGGGGTACGCAGGAAAAGGACTTTGTATGTGTGGGCAGAACATAAATTTAATGTTGGTTGTAAGAAATGATATGGTAATCACTAATGGAAAAAAAAAAAAAGCTTAGTAGATGCTCAAATTAACAAGGAATAAAAAGGTAATAAAGAGAGAATTAACAGTGAAACCAAACTAAACCAATTAAAATAAAAAAAGAGAGCAAGTAATGTAATATAAACAGAAAACAAAAATAAAATATAAAGAATATAATCAATTATTACAGTTATTACAACAAATGTGAATGAGCTGAATTCTACAACTGGTTAAAAGATAATAATCACACTGGGGTTAAAATTAAGGGATATCTTGCTTACAATACAGGTTTTAAAAAATGTGATAAAGAGGTTTTGCTTTTTTATTTAAAAAAAGGGCAGCAAAGAAATGGCAAATACAAATTTTTAAAAATATGACAACATAAATATCCGAGTAGAATACAAGATCAAAAATATTAGCAAAACAAAGAGGATGACTTCAATGACTAAACACTCAAAGAAGAATATTACCATTCATTTAATTTTATGAACTGAACAACATAATGTGAAACATAAAATAAGAGCTCTTAGAAATAAAAAAAAAGAGACTTGAAAAGAGAGACAATTTATTTAAAGCTTTTATGATTCTTTGAGAATTTGAAGAAACAGGTAAACCAAAAGAATACTATTATTGAAGAATTAAAAGACTCCAATGCAGTCAACAAACTCAATTCTATATATTCATATGGGGGAGAGAAAGGAAGAATGTTTTACAATACAAGCAGAGACCAGATGGGTAAACTGGTATTTCACAAAGAAATTGAGAGGTTTAAAATATTTTACTGGAAAATAAATATGTCTTAAAATTAATAACCTAAGAAGGTAACATAAGAAATTATGAAAAACAGTACTAGATTAAACTGAAAGAAAGATCAAAAAGGAGTAGTAAAGATAAAAGCAGATGAAAGACATAAAATAGCAAGATAAAATTCAGGGAATCAACAGAGCCAAAACATGGTTCTAAGAAAAGACAAATGAAACAGAAAAGCCTCTGGTAAAAACTGAGGAAGAGAAAAGAAGAGAAGGTAAAAATAACAAATATCATGAATGGAAATGGGGGCTATAACTACAGATAAGGCAGACATTAACAGGAAAAAAAAAAGGAATTACATGAATAACATTATGCTAGTAAACTTGAAAATTTACATGAAATGGACAGCTTAATAGAAAAACAGAACTTATCGCAACTGACTCAAAAACACAGGAAACCTTAATAAATTTATTACCATTAAAGAAATTGAGTCAGCAGTTAAAAATCACTGCTCAAATAAAACTTCAAGCCCAGATGGTTGTACTGGAAAGTTCTAACAAATGTTCAAGGAACAGAGTACTCCAAAATATTTCAGAATCTAGAAAAAAAAGGAATGCTCCCCAAGTTAATTATAAAGGTAGGATAACTATGTTACAAAAACCAAGCAGAGATAAGAAACAAAAATCAGAGGCCGCTCTCACATTATGAATGAGAACATAAAAATTCTAAATAAGACATGACCAAATTTAATATAAAAATGCGGAAAAAATACATCAAGAACAACATTCAAGAATGTTTTAATAACAGAAGATATATGGATGTATTTTACCACAGGATTTTATTAAGAGAGAGAAAAATGATCAACTCATATTGAAGAATAGAAAATATTTGATGAAGTTAAATGCCACATCAAGACAGAAACTCAGGCTTCCATGGTGGCACAGTGGTTGAGAGTCCGCCTGCTGATGCAGGGGACACGGGTTCGTGCCCCGGTCCGGGAAGATCTCACATGCCACAGAGTGGCTGGGCCCCATGAGCCATGGCCGCTGAGCCTGCGCGTCCGGAACCTGTGCTCCGCTACGGGAAAGGCCACAACAGTGAGAGGCCCGCGTACCGCAAAAAAAAAAAAAAAAAAAAGACAGAAACTCACTAAAGTGGCAATAACAGAAGCTTCTGCTTCTAAACATGATGGAGTAACAGAGGCTGGATTTTACCCCCCTGCCTTAAATAACTAGAAAAGTCCAAGTAAACATAAGAAGCAACTGTATTCAGAACTTGAACAAGTGGCAGCACAGGTCTGTGATCCCTGAGAGAAGGAAACAATGGGGTTAGCCCTAAGATGGTGCTGGCTTTCTGCCTGGGAGCACACACCAGACCACAAAGCAGAAAGAGGGATGCCAAGGAAAACACAGCAGTATCATGAAGCTAAGGGGACTGAGATCAGAATCCAGGGAATTTAAGGTAGCTGGAAGCACAGACTTCCTAAGAGGAGGTAGCAATGCAGAAAGAGGGCCCTGAAAATTTGCACAAGTGTCCCATGAACTCTTTGCTGACTACTGAGATGTAGATACGCACACTGACACTCCGTGAGGTCTGATGAAGGAATGACTGGAAATCTAAGAGCGGAACGGTTCTGACTTCACGAAGAGCTAGGAGTCACTTGAGTTACTAAAATTAAGAGTGGAACATCCTCACCGATCACTTGAGACATTCAGTGGAGACCCTAAAAGACACATGCCTTAGCAGTGTGACTACACTACCTGCACTAACAAAGTTTAAAAAGAAGTCTACAAAGGATAAAACAGCCCAAAGTACATTAATAGCCTCTCACGCAAAGTAGCTCAACAATCCTTAAAAGAAGCCAATAAAATCAAGACACTCACAACATAAAACTGATCCTGTTAGTATCTAATAAAAAATATTTGGGGGACTGGTTCAAGATGGCAGAGTAGAAGGACATGCACTCACTTCCTCTTGCAAGAGCACCTGAATCACAACTAACTCATGAACATTCATCGACTGGAAGACACTGGAACTCACCAAAAAAGATATCCCACATCCAAAGACAAAGGAGAAGCTGCAGTGAGATGGTAGGAGGGCGCAATCACAATAAAATCAAATCCCATGACCGCTGGGTGGGTGACTCACAAACTGGAGAACAGTTATACCACAGAAGTCTACCCACTGGACAGAAGTTCTGAGCCCCACGTCAGGCTTCCCAACCTGGGGATCTGTCAATGGGAGGAAGAATTCCTAGAGAATCAGACTTTGAAGGCTAGCAGGATTTGATTGAAGGACTTTGACAAGACTGGGGGAAACAGAGACTCCACTCTTGGAGGGTAAACACAAAATAGTGACCACATGAGGACCCAGGGAAAGGAGCAGTGACCCAATAGGATACTGAACCAGACCTATCTGCTAATGTTGGAGGGTCTCCTGCAGAGGTGGGGGGGGTGGTAGCTGTGGCTCACCGCAGGGACAAGGACACTGGCAGCAGAAGTTCTGTGAAGTATTCCTTGGTGTGAGCCCTCCCAGAGTCTGCCATTAGCCCCACCAAAGAGCAGGGTAGGTCCCAGTGTTGGGTCACCTCAGGCCAAACAACCAACAGGGAGGGAACTCAGCCCCACCCATCATCAGACAAGCAGATTAGAGTTTTACTGAGCTCTGCCCACCAGAGCAACACCCAACTCCACCCACCACCAGTTGCCCCCATCAGTAAGCTTCCACAAGCCTCTTAGATAGCCTCATCCACCACAGGGCACACAGCAGAAGCAAGAAGAACTACAATTCTGCAGCCTGTGGAACAAAAACCACATTCACAGAAAGAGACAAGATGAAAAGGCAGAGGACTTTGTACCAGATGAAAGAACAAGATTAAACCCCAGAAAAACAACTAAATGAAGTGGAGATAGGCAACCTTCCAGAAAACGAATTCAGAATAATAATAGTGAAGATGATCCAGAACCTCAGAAGAAGAATGAAGGCAAAGATCTAGAAGATGCAAGGAATGTTTAACAAAGACCTAGAAGAATTAAAGAACAAACAAACAGAGATGAACAATACAATAACTGAAATGAAAAATACACTAGAAGGAATCAATAGCAGAATAACTGAGGCAGAAGAACAGATAAGTGACCTGGAAGACAGAACGGTGGAAATCACTGCCGCAGAACAGAATAAAGAAAAAGAATGAAAAGAAATGAAGACAGCCTAAGAGACTTCTGGGACAACATTAAACGCATCAACATTCACATTATAGGGGTCCCAGAAGGAGAAGAGAGAGAGAAACGACCTGAGAAAATATTTAAACAGAAAATTTCCCTAACATGGGAAAGAAAATAGCCACCCAAGTCCAGGAAGAACAGAGAGTCCCAGGCAGGATAAACCTAAGGAGAAACACACTGAGACACACAGTAATCAAACTGGGAAAAATGAAAGACAAAGAAAAATTACTGAAAGAAACAAGAGAGAACCGGTAAATAATATAAAAGGGAACTCCCATAAGGTTAACAGCTGATTTCTCAGCAGAAACTCTACAAGCCAGAAGCAAATGGCATGACATATTCAAAGTAATAAAAGGGAAGAACCTACAACCAAGATTACCCTAGCCAGCAAGGATCTCATTCAGATTCGGCAGAGAAATCAAAAGCTTTACAGACAAGCAAAAGGTAAGACAAGTCAGCACCACCAAATCAGCTCTACAACAAATGATAAAGGAATTTCTCTAAGCAGGAAACACAAGAAAAGGACATACAAAAACAAACCAAAAACAATTAAGAAAATGGTAACAGGAACATACATATCGATAATTACCTTAAATGTGAATGGATTAAATGCTCAAACCAAAAGACACAGGCTCGCTGAATGGATAAAAAAACAAGGCCCCTATATATGCTGTCTACAAGAGACCCACTTCAGACCCAGGGACACATTCAAACTGAAAGTGAGGGGATGGAAAAAGATAGTCCATGCAAATGGAAATCAAAAGAAAGCAGGAGTAGCAATACTCATATCAGATAAAATAGACTTTAAAATAAAGAATGTTACAAGAGACAAGGAAGGACACTATATAATGATCAAGGGATCAATCCAAGAAGATATAACAATTATAAATGTATATGCACCCAACACAGGAGCACCTCAATACGTAAGGCAAATGCTAACAGCTATAAAAGAGGAAATCGACAGTAACACAATAACAGTGGAGGACTTTAACGCCTCACTGACACCAATGGACAGATCATCCAGACAAAAAATTAATAAGGAAACACAAGCTTTTAACGACACAATAGACCAGATAGATTTAATTGATATATATAGGACATTCCATCCAAAACCAGCAGATTACACTTTCTTCTCAAGTGCACATGGAACATTCTCCAGGATAGGTCACATCTTGGGTCACAAAGCAAGCAAATCGGTAAATTTAAGAAAATTTAAATCATATCAGGCATCTTTTCCGACCACAATGCCATGAGATTAGAAATCAATTACAGGGAAAAAAACGTAAAAAACACAAACACATGGAGGCTAAACAATACATTACGAAATAACCAAGAGACCACTGAAGAAATCAAAGATGAAACCAAAAAATACCTAGAGACGAGCTACAATGAAAACACGATGATCCAAAACCTATGGGATGCAGCAAAAGCAGTTCTAAGAGGGAAGTTTATAGCTATACAAGCCTACCTCAAGAAGCAAGAAAAATCTCAAATAAACAATCTAACCGTACACCTAAAGGAACTAGAGAAAGTAGAACAAACAAAACCCAAAGTTAGTACAAGGAAAGAAATCATAAAGATCAGAGCAGAAATAAATGAAATAGAAACAAAGAAAACAATAGCAAAGATCAATAAAACTAAAAGCTGGTTCTTTGAGAAGATAAACAAAATTGATAAACCATTAGCCAGACTCATCAAGAAAAAGAGGGAGAGGACTCAAATCCATAAAATTAGAAAGGAAAAAGGAGAAGTTACAACAGACACCGCAGAAATCCAAAGCACCATAAGAGACTCTATGCCAATAAAATGGACAACCTAGAAGAAATGGACAAATTCTTCGAAAGGTATAACCTTCCAAGACTGAAGCAGGAAGAAATAGAAAATATGTACAGACCAATCACAAGTAATAAAATTGAAATTTAAAATCTTCCAACAAACAGAAGCCCAGGACCAGATGGCTTCACAGGTGAATTCTATCAAACATTCAGAGAAGAGCTAACACCTACCCTTCTCAAACTCTTCCATAATATAGCAGAGGGAGGAACACTCCCAAACTCATCCTATGAGGCCACCATCACCCTGATACCAAAACCAGACAAAAATGTCACAAAGAAAGAAAACTACAGGCAGTATCACTGATGAACAAAGATGCAAAAATCCTCAAGAAAATACTAGCAAACAGAATCCAACAGCATATTAAAAGGATCATACACCATGATCCAGTTAGATTTATCCCAAGAATTCAAAGATTCTTCAATATATGCAAATCAATCAATGTGATAAACCATATTAACAAATTGAAGGAGAAAAAATATATGATAATCTCAAAAGATGCAGAAAAAGCTTTCAACAAAATTCAACACCCGTTTATGATAAAAAACCCTCCAGAACGTAGGCACAGAGGGAACTTACCTCAACATAATAAAGGCCACATATGACAAACCCACAGCCAACATCATTCTCAGTGGTGAAAAACTGAAACCATTTCCTCTAAGATAGGAACAAGACAAGATTGTCCACTCTCACCACAATTATTCAACATAGTTTTGCAAGTTTTAGGCACAGCAATCAGAGAAGAGAAAGAAATAAAATGAATCCAAATCAGAAAAGAAGAAGTAAAGCTGTCACTGTTTGCAGATGACATGATACTATACACAGAGAATCCTAAAGATGCTACCAGAAAACTACTAGAGCTAATCAATGAATTTGGTAAGGTAGCAGGATACAAAATTAAGGCACAGAAATCTCTTGCATTCTGACACTCTAACAATGAGAAATCTGAAACAGAAATTAAAGAAACACTCCCATTTACCAATGCAAAAAAAAGGATGAAATACCTGGGAATAAACCTACCTAAGGAGAAAAAAGACCTGCATGCAGAAAACTATAAGACACTGCTAAAAGAAATGAAAGATGATACAGACAGATGGAGAGATATACCATGTTTTTGGATTGGAAGAATCAACATTGTGAAAACGACTATACTACCCAAAGCAGTCTACAGATTCAGTGTAATCACTATGAAACAAAAAATGGCATTTTTCACAGAACTAGAACAAAAAATATCACAATTTGTATGGAAACACGGAAGACCCCCAATAGCCAAAGCAATCTTGAGAATAAAAAACGGAGCTGGAGGAATCAGGCTCCCAGACTTCACACTATACTACAAAGCTACAGTAATCCTAGTATGGTACTGGCACAAAAACAGCAATATAGATCAATGGAACAGGATAGAAAGCCCAAAGAAAAACCCACGCACATATGGTCACCTTATTTTTGATAAAGGAGGCAAGAATATACAATGGAGAAAAGACAGCCTCTTCAATAAGCGGTGCTGGGAAAACTGGACAGCTACATATAAAAGAAGGAAATGAGAACACTCCCTAACACCATAAACAAAAATAAACTCAAAATGGATTAAAGACCTAAATGTAAGGCCAGACACTATCAAACTCTTAGAGGAAAACACAGGCAGAACACTCTATGACATAAATTACAGCAAGATCCTTTTTGACCCACCTCCTAGAGAAATGGAAATAAAAACAAAAATAAACAAATGGAACCTAATGAAACTTCAAAGCTTTTGCACAGCAAAGAAAACCATAAACAAGACCAAAAGACAACCCTCAGAATGGGAGAAAATATTTGCAAATGAAGCAACTGACAAAGGATTAATCTCCTAAATTTACAAGCAGCTCATGCAGCTCAATAACAAAAAACAAACAACCCAATCCAAAAATGGGCAGAAGACCTAAATAGACATTTCTCCGAAAAAGACATACAGATTGCTAACAAACACGTGAAACGATGGTCAACATCACTAATCATTAGAGAAATGCAAATCAAAACTACAATGAGGTATCATCTCACACCAGTCAGAGTGGCCATATCAAAAAATCTACGAACAATAAATGCTGGGGAGGGTGTGGAGAGAGGGGAACCCTCTTGCACTGTCGGTGGGGATGTAAATTGATACAGCCACTATGGAGAACGGTATGGAGGTTCCTTAAAAAACTACAAATAGAACTACCATATGGCCCAGCAATCCCACTACTGGGCATATACCCTGAGAAAACCATAATTCAAAAAGAGTCATGTCCCACAATGTTCACTGCAGCTCTCTTTAAAATAGCCAGGACATGGAAGCAACCTAAATCTCCATCGACAGATGAATGGATAAAGAAGATGTGGCACATATATACAATGGAATATTACTCAGCCATAAAAAGAAACGAAACAGTTATTTGTAGTGAGGTGGATGGACCTAGAGTCTGTTATACAGAGTGAAGTAAGTGAGAAAGAGAAAAACAAATACCGTATGCTAACACATATATATGGAATCTAAAAAAAAAATGGTTATGAAGAACCTAGGGGCAGGACAGGAATAAAGACGCAGATGTAGAGAACAGACTTGAGGACACGGGGAGGGGGAAGGGTAAGCTGGGATGAAGTGAGAGAGTGGCATGGACATATATACACTACCAAATGTAAAACAGACAGCTAGTGGGAAGCAGCCACATAGCACAGGAAGATCAGCTCAGTGCTTTGTGACCACCTAGAGCGGTGGGATAGGGAGAGTGGGAGGGAGACGCAAGAGGGAGGAGATATGGGGATATATGTATTTGTATAGCTGATTCAGTTTGTTATAAAGCAGAAACTAATGCACTACTATAAAGCAATTATAGTCCAATAAGGATGTTAAAAAAAAAAAATCTTCCAACAAACAAAAGTCCAGGACCAGATGGCTTTACAGTTGAATTCTCTCAAACATTCAGAGAAGAGCTAACACTCATCCTTCTCAAACTCTTCCAAAAAGCTGCAGAGGAAGGAACACTCCCAAACTCATTCTACCAGGCCACCAACACCCTGACACCAAAACCAGACAGAGATACGACAAAAAAAGAAAATTACAGACCAATATCACTGATCAATATAGATGGATAAATCCTCAACAAAACAGTAGCAAACATAATCCAACAACACATTAAAAGGATCATACACCATGATCAAGTGGAATTTATTCCACGGATGCAAGGAATCTTCAATATATGCAAATCAATCAATGTGATACACCATATTAACAAATTGAAGAATAAAAACCATACGAGCACCTCAGTAGATGCAGAAAAAGCTTTTGACAAAATTCAACACCCATTTATGATAAAAACTCTCCAGAAAGTGGGCATAGAGGGAACCTACCTCAACATAATAAAGCCCATATATGACAAACCCACAGCAAACAGCATTCTCAATGATGAAAAACTGAAAGCATTTCCTCTGAGATGAGGAACAGAACAAGGATGTCCACTCTCACCACTGTCATTCAACATAGTTTTGGAAGCCCTAGCCATGGCAATCAGAGAAGAAAAAGAAATAAAAGGAATACAAATTGGAAAAGAAGAAGTAAAACCGTCACTGTTTGCAGATGACATGATACTATACATAGAGAATCCTAAAGATGCCACCAGAAAACTACTAGAGTTAATCAATGAATTTGGTAAGGTAGCAGGATACAAAATTAAGGCACAGAAATCTCTTGCATTCCTATATGCTAACAGTGAAAGATCAAAAAGAGAAATTAAGGAAACAATCCCATTCACCATTGCAACAAAAAGAATAAAATACCTGGGAATAAACCTACCTAAGGAGGTAAAAGACCTGTACTATGAAAACTATATGACACTGATGAAAGAAATCAAAGATGACACAAACAGATGGAGTGACAGACCATGTTCTTGGATTGAAAGAATCAATATTGTGAAAATGACTATGCTACCCAAAGCAATCTACAGATTCAATGCAATCCCTATCAAATTACCAGTGGCATTTTTTACAGAACTAGAACAAAAAAATCTTAAAATTTGTATGGAGACACAAAAGGCTGTGAAAATCCAGAGCAATCTTGGGGGAAAAAACAGAGCTGGAGGAATCAAACTCCCTGACTTCAGACTATACGACAAAGCTACAGTAATCAAGACAAAATGGTACTGGCACAAAAACAGAAATGTATATCAACAGAACAGGATAGAGAGCCCAGAGATATACCCACGCACCTATGGTCAACTAATCTATGACAAAGGAGGCAAGGATATACAATGGACAGAAGACAGTCTCTTCAATAAGTGGTGCTGGGAAAACTGGACAGCTGCATGTAAAAGAATGAAATTAGAACACTCCATAACACTATGCACAAAAAAAAACTCAAGATGGATTAACGACCTAAATGTAAGACCAGACACTATAAAAGTCTTAAGAGGAAAACATAGGAAGAACACTCTGACATAAATCACAGCAAGATCTTTTTTGACCCACCTCCTAGAGTAATGGCAAGAAAAACAAAAATAAACAAATGGGACCTAATGAAACTTAAATGCTTTTGCACAGAAAAGGAAACTACAAACAGGACAAAAAGACAACCTTCAGTACAGGACAAAATATTTGCAAACGAATCAATGGACAAAGGATTAATCTCCAAAATATATAAACAGCTCATGCAGCTCAATATTACAAATAAAACACAACCCAATCAAAAAATGGGCAGAAGACCTAAATAGACATTTCTCCAAAGAAGACATACTGATGGCCAAGAAGCACATGAAAAGCTACTCAACATCACTATTAGAGTAATGCAAATCAAAACTACAATGAGGTATCACCTCACACCAGTTAGAATGGGCATCACCAGAAAATCTACAAACAACAAATTCTGGAGAGGGTGTGGAGAAAAGGGAACCCTCTTGTGCTGTTGGTGGGAATGTAAATTGATATAGCCACTATGGAGAACAGTATGGAGGTTCCTTAAAAAACTACAAATAGAATTACCATATGACCCAGCAATCCCACTACTGGGCATATACCCAGAGAAAATCCATAATTCAAAAAGACACATGCACCCCAATGTGCACTGCAGCGCTATTTACAATCGCCAGGTCATGGAAGCAACCTAAATGCCCATCAACAGACGAATGGATAAAGAAGATGTGGTACATATATACAGTGGAATATTATTCAGCCATAGAAAGGAATGAAATTGGGTCATTTGTAGAGATGTGGATGGACCTAGGGACTGTCATACAGGGTGAAGGAAGTCAGAAAGAGAAAAACAAATATCGTATATTAATGCATATATGTGGAATCTAGAAAAATGGTACAGATGAACCAGTTTGCAAGGCAGAAATAGAGACAAGATGTAGAGAACAAACGTATGGACAGCAAGGAGCGAAAGTCAGGGGGCGGATGAATTGGGAGATTGGGATTGACATATATGCACTAATATGTATAAAAGAGATAACTAATAAGGACCTGCTGTATCAAGAATAAATATAACTAAGTTAAAAAAATATTTGATGAAACAATGGCCACATATTTTTCTCAATTTGATAAAAGCTAGCAATCCACAGAGCTAAGCTGAATGAAACCAAAGCAAGATAAACACAAAACCACATCAAGATAGATTATAATCAAATTATTTTTTTTAACGTGAAAAAAGAAAATCTTAAAAGTAGTCAAAGAAAAAGAAACATTACAGAGGAGCAAGGATAAAAAAGTCTTCAGACTTTTCACCAGAAACAACACAACCCAGAAGACAATGGAATGACATATTTAAAGCACTGAAATAATTTAAAAAGAGAAAAATCAACACAGTATTCTATGTTCAGCAAAAGGAAATGTGGAACATAGGCTTTTTCAGACAAAGAAAAGGTGAGAAAATTCATTTCCAAGAAACCTTCATTGTAAGAAATGTTAAAGGAAGTTCTTCAGGCAGGAGGAAAATGATAATAAAGGGAAATATGAATTTACACAAAGGAATGAAAAATATCAGAATCAGGAAATATGTGGGAAATACAAAGGACTTTTTATTTTAAAATTTTTCTAAAAGATAATTGATTTTAAATCTTTATCTTGAAAAGAGAATTTAGAAAAAAATCAATGCATTGTGGGACTTATATGTACAAAGAAAACATATGACAATAGCAGCACAAATAATAGGGAGACATGAAAGTATATTATATGTGACAGGGTATAAAATAATTTTACGGAGAGCCAGTAAAAAAGAGATAAAATGAATATACCAATTTGGGATATAAAACAGAATACTAAAAAATATTTCAGCAATCTAGAAGGCGGCAGGTAAAGGGGAAGATTACATAGAATATATCGAAGAAGTAAAAAGCAAATAGCAAGATGGTGGATTAAAACCCAACCATTAAATGTAAATGGCCTAAGAACTCTAATGCAAGGACAGAAATCATCAAGCTGGATAAAAATAAAAAATAAAATTCAACTATATGCTGTCTACAAGAAACCTATTCTAACTATAAAGACACAAATAGGTTAAAGAGTAAAAAGACAGAAAGAGATATTCCATAGAAATACTACTACTAATAAAGTGGAAGTAGCTATACAAACATCACAAAGTAGACTTCAGAACAAGAAATATTACCAGGGAAAATGAAGTCCATTACATAGTGATAAAAGGGTCAATTCACCAAGAAGACTTGTGGGTTAAACAGGAAATCATACTTTTTTAGAATGGCAGCTTGAATTCAACTAAAGTCAGATTTCTTTTTTCTTTGTTTAACTCAGAACTAACAAACAAGCAGTGTAAAAACACACATGTGAAATCAAGGATTCATGATGGTATAATTGGATGTGGCCACCTAGGGTTGCCCTTGTTTTTTATATAGGTGTGCCTGAAATTCAGTGGTCTCAGTGGCCCACATTGATTAAAGGACCTGACAGATTGGAGGAGTCTAGAACTGTGGGCTTGCTGAATTTTATACTATCTTAGGCAAGAGTGTGTGTGAGTGGGTAAGGCCAGGAGGTACTGAAGGATCTACCTCCTCATCATAACAGAATGTTATTATTTTATTTTGTTTCATTTCCTGATGTTCTACCTGGACTTCTGGGAATTTCAGTATATCAGCCCTGTCAATGACCTCCCACAGCAGGGACCATATCTGCCTCATCCATCATGTCTTTCCCCAGCAACAAGCAGAGTGCCTCTCCGGCAAATTCTGAGAGCTCAATGCATGCTTATTAGGTAATGAATGAGAACCCTAGGATGTCAGTTACAGGAGGAAGCTTTCAGGTTCCTAATCACTTTTTATTTGTTTGTATTCTAAGGCCCAGATCTTCAGCTATTTCCCTCTGCACAGGCCCTAAGGGAGACAGGAGTTAGAACCCTGGAGTGTCCAAGGGCAGCAGCAGAGCCCTGGGCTCCCTGAACAGACCATCCCCCTAAACAGAACAAAGACAGCTCTGAAAATGTACTTTGCCTACCTCACGTACCTCCCATCACCTACTTCCCCAGACACAAAAACATGCCAAATCTCAAACACATCTTTCCTTTTCTAAAAAATGAAAAACAAAGACACTTCCAGTTAAAGATGCCAGACTGACTAGACATGTTGACCTCTGCTCCCTTTAAAAATTCTAAAAAAAATGGCAGTGGAAGAAAATTTCAAAAAGGCAAAACCCCACAATGTCAAAGAAGACAGGATAGAAGATGACAGCAACAGAAATCTGAAAGCCAGAAAAGACGGATAGATGAGTAGTAACTCTCTTGGTAGACGTGGAAAGATAAAACTTAAGTAGCAGTAGAAAAAACCCAGAAGCACAACGATTACCCTAAAGAGACCCAGAAAAGTTCAGGACATGGAAAGTGGGAATAAAAGTGGGGCTAAAGTCAATAGGATGGTTGAAAGCCATGTAGGAAGAAACTAGACCCCCCCGTGTGCCCTCATGATGAGCAACCTGGACACTCCTCCTCCCACACCCTGAAGAAGTCTCAGGTTTACCCTCAGACAGAGTGGGGTCCAAGCCTCAGACAAGAGTAGAGGCATCTTGACAAGACCAGAGAGATAAAGTAAGGGCCTGCCTTTTCACAGGTCGGCCTCCAAGGTCCTTTCCCCAACTCAATTCCCAGAGCTCTGGCTGCTAGGTGTATACCCTGAGGATTTGTTTTTAGGGAATCTGGCAAGACAAAAGAAAAAAACCTAAGGGTAGTTGGGGAGATAGAGGGTGTAGAGAGAACGGCCAGCCAGATGACTCTAAGGAGGATTAAAATGACAGAATCTAAAACCATTTTTGATGATCAATAGGGGTAACTGCTATAATTATCATCATCATCTTAAAAAAACACATTAATTCAAAAAGTATTACCATGGGCCCACTAGGTACATATCAGAGTATTTCTAGGCTGGCGGGAGCCTCCAAACTCCGGGAGAAAAAAGGGAAAGCGTCACCAAGATTCTAACCATGAAGCAGCCAGAACAAGGAGAACTTCTGACTTTCCTGCTTTTAACCAGAGAAAGGCACACATCAAAAGCGCATGCCTGCTGAGTTCCAGGGGCCTGATCATTATCCCATATTTCTCCAACATGATTTTATAAAAATGAAGTCAGCACTGCTGCATTATTTATAAGCAGTTCACTGTATTGACACTGCCAGGCCCCCACTTTCAAGGGAAACCTTTTGTTCTCTGCTTGGGGAAGGCAGAACCTGGAGAGTCTCAATCGAACAAGTGAGTGGATAACAGAATAATTGGAGCTGAGACTACGGATAAATTACCAACGTATTCCTGGCTATGGCATTCAGTACACCCCAGGCCTATGATGGCTCTGTTTTTCCAAGCCATACAACAGACCGAATTACCAGCACTGAAGATACAGCTCGTGGGGAGATATGGCTTGGATAGGATTGCTAATTGTATCAACAAAGAGACCAAGAGGGTCTTATTTCTGAAGAAATACCACTGCACCCATCAGAGCTGCTCCTGTTAAAGAGCTGTCAGGCTCCAGGCTTGTTACTATTGACTCTGTACTTCATCAAGACTTGCTGACAGGTCCAAGACGGACCGAAGTAACATATGCCATGATGCAACACAGGACAATATTAAATTGCCTTTTCAGTTAGGCTTGCCGATAACATGGTTCGAAGGTGGCCGTGACAATATGGGGAGCATGAAAGGAATGAATAAGTAATCAAGTCCAGGGAGCTTTCCCATGCTCCAAAGAGAACGAGACTAAGAGTCAGAAAACAAAGGATTCTAACATCGCCGCCTAAAACATTCCAAGATCTTGCTGAAGCCCCTGGACTCAGGGGTTTGGATTTATCTACTAAAATATAAGGACGGTAACAATTAGAGGGACTATGAGAGAAGGGGGAAGAATAAAGGCGAAAGAGAAAGGAACTAGAGAGCTTTCTGAGTCCCTGCTATACGCCAGGCACCGTACCCAGGACTTTTACGGAGGTTATCGCAACTGTTCCCACAACCCACTGGTAAGGATGCTATCAGTATCCCCATCTGATAGAGCAGGACACTAAGGCTCAGTAAGGTTGGGTAACTCATTTGAAGTCAAGCATTAGGAAGGAGCAAGGCAGAAATTCAAACCCTGGTCTGATCCATTAAAAGTCCACACTTGTTAACTATGCACGTATTCAGGACAGTTGATGAAAGGCTATTTACACATCACTGCAAAGGCCAATAAGAGCATGTGAAGAGTATAAGAAATTTGAGATATCTGATTTCTTTGTGTTGACCTTGTCCGTGATTTCCTTTTCTTAATAAAGAAAAAACATGAGACTAAAAAGAGATGAAGAGCTCAAGAAACACAGAGCTCTAGGGAGCAAATGAGTCGCTGCCTTAGGTTTCCTGTGAGGATGGTCTGATAAAAGTCAAGCTGTTCAGGATGCACACCGTAGGTGGGGACACAGGGACAACAATGAGATGCTCATTCAAGATGGGGAAATTAAGACTGCCTTTGAGATTTCAGCTGTAATGTCAATCTGTCATGAATAAGAGTAGAAATCTGCAAAATTAGCCTAAAAAGACTAAATGGGTTCCAGGACATTCAGAGCTCCCAGTAACCAGACTGACAGCATCAAGATGGCTAAAGAAAAAATGTTAGTCAGATGGATGGTTGGTCTACATGAGCAGAGGAAGAGGCGGGAGCAGAAGACAGAGAGGCAGAGATGACTGTCGGTGGGGAAAGGGAAGAAAGTTCCAGGTGGAAAGAACCACACGTGCCAGGGGCTGGCAGTGGGAAACAGTACAGTGCAAAGCACGTCTCAGAGAGAGCCTGCAAACCTCAAGGGCTGAGCATTTTCCCCAAATGAGGAAAAAGGAACAAAAGAGCGATTCACTCCCTCCGTCCTACGTTCAGTAACAAATATTCAGTAAGCTCTTAATGTGTACCAAGAACAGATATTGTCTCTTCCCTCATGGGGCTTAGAATCTAGCAAGAGAGAAAAATCCATGAAGGGCTCACTCAAATTTCTAATAAATACTATGAAGGGCATTACAGGGTATTCATAGAGCTTACGGTATCAAAAGACATGGAGAACAACAAGAATTTATATCCTGCCTTAGATTCTTCCACTAAGTGGGCAGGGCTACGGGCCCAAGGGTTTCCAGTGGCAGACCCCAGAGCTAAAGGCCATTAAAACGGGGCTGCTGGGGCTGCCTTTTGATGGGAACATCCTCAGATTTCACCCCCCACCCCCGGCCCCTGCCTCTGGTTTGCCTCTGCCATTGCCCTAGCTCTTTCTCCATTCTGGTGATGTTGGGTTTCTAACTCAATCATTTCAGGCTTATTCTGACTTCTTGGACATGAGCCTCGATCTCAGCCTCTTGGCTCTGGTCATCCAAAGATTCACCACTGGTCCCCCTTCTAGTTCTTCCAAACCTCTTGTCTTTAAGGTCCCACATTCCAGTGCTGGCTTCCTCTGCAAGGTCTACCCTAGTATGAATATGAGGTTATTCATACCAAGACCTATTCCCAATCATAGCTGTATCTTAGTATAACTTAGAAGAGATTAGGACATATGCACCTATCCCAGTCTGAATCACAAGGGAGAACTTTCCCAAACATTTTATGAGTTCCAATATTAAAATATCTCTTCCAGGGTTAGCTCATCTCGGCCTATCCTATTACAGGACAACACACTGTGTATCAACAGAGACAGTGGTGTCTATACAATCCTTATCTTTCAACATTCTTCAGTCCTAATGGCATCCCAAATGTGCCATTTGTCAAGCTGAGCACTGGGCCTGATCCAACGTTATCTAAAGTGTACACATCCGTAAGCCTGGGATCTAAAGCTACAGACAAGAAATAGATGAAAAAGAGCAAAGCTATTCTAATGCAACTACTTGTGGTGGGGAGCAAGGAAAAGAGAGTTATATTAATACATGGTCATTTAGGGCTGGTCTGCCTTGAAGAGATAATTTAAGATTCCTGGCAGAGGATGAGAAAGGGGCAGATTCAAATAGCTCTTGCCAATTGGCCCCACGCATTCCTTTATTCCATTTGGCCATTTGGATATTAGGCCTTTGGAGCACCCAACAAACATCATCTTAACTCAAGAATACTCTTCAATATAAATAAATGCATAAACAAGTTATAAAACCAACACATCCTTGATAAGCTGGGATTACCTTTACAAATTCCCCTAGTTATAATAAGAATTATACTATGCTATAGTTTAGCATAGTACCTAACATACTGTAGGCACTCAACAAATATGTTTTAGTTTATCTTTTAAGAGGCATCGACAACTGTTCTTTTGTCTTTCAACTGTTTTGAAAGACATAGTGACTTCCTTTACAATAAACATTCCAAACTGCTATGCTTGATTTTGTCCAGTGATACCACCTGCAGGCATTCAATACTTACAGCTCCTAAGAATATTTAGCAGATCTTATAGTTCTAGTTCTCTTTCTCTATCAATTTTGGTTTGGTCTCTAGAAATGATGCCATTCTTCTCCCCTGGTGCAAAATGCACAAGTGCTTGGAGAATTCTTCCCCTCACCTATTCTCCCTTTGTCAGAACTCACTATACTCCAGGTGCTGAGGATGCCGATATGAGGATGGCCATAATGATAAGTGGAGGTCACCACGGTGATGCCAGTGCCCTTCTCAGTTATGATGCCAACTGTTCTAGCAACCAAGGAGCTGCCTGCTTACTTAGCGTGCAGAGACGAGAGTTTTAACACAAAGCAGTGTCTCTCTAGCACAAAGGGGAGAGAGCCAGATTAAGACTTTTCAAACAAGACAAAGAGGAGAAAACATTAAAAGAAAGAGTTGGTGTCCGGAAACAATAAATGCTAGAGAGAGAGTGTGGAGAAAAGAGAGCCCTCCTAACACTGTCGGTGGGAAAGTAAATTGGTAAAGCCACTATAGAGAACAGCATGAAGGTTCCTTAAAAAACTAAAAATAAAGCTACCATATGATCTAGCAATCCCACTCCTGGGCATATATCCGGAGAAACCATAATCCGAAAAGATACGTGCACCCCAATGTTCACTGCAGTACTATTTACAATAGCCAAGACATGGAAGCAACCTAAATGTCCATCGACAGAGGAATGGATAAAGAAGATGTGGTACATATATACAATGGAATATTACTCAGCCATGAAATGAATTAAATAATGCCATTTGCAGCAACATGGATGGACCTAGAGATCACCATACTAATTTAAGTCAGACAGAGCAGGACAAATGTCATATGATATCACGCATATGTGAAATTGAATTAAAAAGTGATACAAATGGACTTATTTACAAAACAGAAACAGACTTGCAGATATCGAAAACAAACCTTCTGTTACCAAAGGGGAAACGTAGCGGGAGGGATAAATCAAGAGCTTGGGATGAACATACACACACTACTATATATAAGATAGATAACCAAGGACCTACTGTACAGCACAGGGAACTCTACTCAGTATTCTGTGATAACCTTTAAAAGAAAAAAATCTAAAAAAGAATGAATATATGTATATGCATAACTGAATCACTTTGCTGTACACCTGAAACTAACATAACATTGTAAATCGACTCTTCTCCAATAAAATTAAACTTAAGAAAAAAAAGAGTTGGTGAACTACAAGTATAGACTTGAAGTTTTCATAACTTTCACGATATCTTGTCTCTAAAAAAAGGAAGGAAGGGAAAGGAACAAAAACAGGAAAATGAAATGGAAATGAAAAAGAAAAAGAAGCAAACAAAAAGATGGCCTTAAACCTA
Source organism: Delphinapterus leucas (assembly GCF_059928025.1). Lineage (NCBI taxonomy): Eukaryota > Metazoa > Chordata > Mammalia > Artiodactyla > Monodontidae > Delphinapterus > Delphinapterus leucas. Next base: position 140,218,218 of record NC_143129.1, read on the forward strand.
GGTTCTCAAGGGATGAACAGGCAGAACACAGAGGATTTTTAGGGCAGTGCAACTACTCTGTATGGTTCTATAATATTTACATTTGTCCAAACCCATAAAATGTGCAACACCAAGAGAGAACATTAATGTAAGCTATGGATTGGGGGTGATTATGATGTGTAAATGTAGCTTCCTCCATTGTAATAAATGCGCCACTCTAGGTGGGGATGTTGATACGCATGTGTAGTGCAGGGGGTATATGGAAATCTTTGTACCTCCTGCTCATTTTTGCTGTAAACCTACAACTGCTCTAAAAAATAGTCCATTAAAAACAATGACAACAACAATTTCAATTCTCAATATCCTTCAGGGATCAAGATCAAGAAACAGTACATCAGCTCTTCAGAAGGAGGATACAGTCAGATTTGCTATTAATGGCAAGAAAATGGCAATTTTGTGACTTAGCCATTTAAGCATTTATAGTAAATATCATCTCTCTAGCCTCAGGGCGTTAACAGTCTCTTGGGGGAGCAGAGCACCCTAGGATCACCCAGCTCACATGGGGAGAGCAAGTGTTTGAACCCAAACAGTTAGCTTCAGAGCCATGTCCTTAACTATAAAACACACTGCCTCTAGGAGCATACCCTCTGTGTGACACTGAGGGGGGGATTTCACAGGTGAAATACAAGGTATTTAAGAGGAACAATGCAGGAAAAGGACAACCCTACCTGGGGATATTAAGGAAGCTTCCCTTAGAGGAGTAGTTTGAGCTGTGAGTCCTGAAATGTGAATAGGAGTTCACCAGGGGAACCGAGGTTGTGGACGACATGTTTTAGGCATAGTGTGTGTATCAAGGCATTCAGTTCAAGCATGATCCTGCCTCCAGATGGGAGACAAAATACCCAGCCTCCTCAGGGCTCCTCCAGTCTTTTGATTTCACTGCTGCTATGAGGAAAGCATTACTGAGCATGTACAGAGTCTGGATCAGACACGGTGATGCTTCCCTGCATTCATTTTCTTCATCCCTTAAGGAGAGTAATAGTAGTATTTATCTCATAACTTCATTAAGTGAGTTAATTCACATAAAGCATGTAGCACAGCACCTGGTATACAGCACATGCCCAACAAACAGTAGCCATTTTTGTTCTCATTGTTTTCATTCATCATCGTCGTCATCACCACCGTATTGTAGCTACCTCTGATCAAGGAAAGACTAACGAAAGAAATATTCAAATGAAACCTTGCTTTGAGACAATGTTAAGAACACTGCAGAGAAATGAGATGGGTTTTCAGCTCTGAGTTGACCATTATGTGAACTAAATGAAATAATAACCTAAGCAACCCAGCTCACTCTTGCTCAACTCAACGTAAAATTGAGTTAAAAACGAAATTCTTTTTTTTAAAATTTTATTGGAGTATAGTTGCTTTACAATGTCGTGTTAGTTTCTACTGTACAGCAAAGTGAGTCAGCTATACGTATACATATATCCACTCTTTTCTGGATTTCCTTCCCATTTAGGTCACCACAGAGTATTGAGTAGAGTTCCCTGTGCTATACAGTAGGTCCTCATTAGTTGTTTATTTTATACAGAGTATCAACAGTGTATATATGTCAATCCCAATCTCCCAATTCACCCCATCGCCCCCCTTTCCCTGGTATCCATGTTTGTTCTCTACGTCTGTGTCTCTATTTCTGCTTTGTAAATAGGATCGTCTATACCAATTTTTTCAGATTCCACATACATGCGTTAATACACAATATTTAAAAAACAAATTCTTGATTCATATCTGGCATACCAATATTGGGCCCAAACTGTGCCCCCTCAGCAAAGTTAGGGTCAAAACCAGTCAGAACACCTTCATGCATCATGGAGTGATTCATTAATTCCCAGACACAATTTTGCCAGCACTGAGCATGGCGTCACAGAGATACAGAGGCGAGTACTGGATCTCCGCTCTTGAGTAGCTCAGAGGGAGGAAGGGAACATAGTCATAGGTACAGGGGGAAATGCAAAAAATCAATATAAGAAGGTTTTTTTTTTTTTTTTTTTTTCCGGTACGCGGGCCTCTCACTGTTGTGGCCTCTCCCATTGCAGAGCACAGGCTCCGGACGCGCAGGCTCAGCGGCCATGGCTCACGGGCCCAGCCGCTCCGCGGCATGCGGGATCCTCCCGGACTGGGGCACGAACCCACATCCACCTGCATCGGCAGGTGGACTCTCAACCACTGCGCCACCAGGGAAGCCCTAAGAAGGGTTTTAATGCGAGCAAATACAAAGCTCTAGGGGAGCACAGAAGGCTTGAGAAATTAACTTCGTGAACCAGAGAAAAAATGAAAAACGTGCCTGAGATACACATCCTAGGGAAACGAGGGTGAGCAGTACTAAGTTATCGGTGGTTTGCCCATTCTCTGATTGAAACAAACAGCAGCTTCCCGAATGGGTCCTGCTCCCACTTGCTTCTGTGCCTCATCATGCAGTTCCCTCTGTCTGAAACACCCTTACATTACTGACCCTTGGTAAATCTTAATCACCTTCAGGTGTCGATTCCTTTGGGAATTTGTCCCAGGGTGTGCTGTTCACCCCCCCTCCATGGTGCTTCCACTGGTCCCTATCCTAGCATGCGCTGCATTATGATTGCCTGCTAAACTGTCTCCCACCCTCAACTGTAAACTAGATGTACACTCTGCTTTTTTGACTTTCCAGTAAGGCTAACACATAGAAGACATTAAATAAATGTTTGTTGACTCAGTACCTATCACTGATGTCTTCTTTAACCTGCCCGCATACCCATTTTATTCTTGTACTGGAAGTCGGCTTTGAGGGCTAGGGCTCAACTGGAGCTCTACCACTGCAACTCAGTCCATATGCTGAGTTTTTAAATGCATTCAAATTAAAAACAAAACAACCAACAAAAGGGCCCAGAGGCCTCTGCGCAAGTGTAAGTCAGTATCCTTGCTAAACTAAATAAGGAAGGGAAGTTGCCTGCTTACTCTTCTTTTTAATAACTAGCACAAAGGAGCTCATGGGGTTTCTTAATTGAGAAACCATACAAAAAGGTAAAAGTGAACTTACAGTGTACCATGTCTTTTCTTTTTTATCTCCTTTAAAATGATCATGTGTTTTTCTAATTGTGAAAGGCTTATTTATAAACCAGATCTGAAAAAAAAAAAAAATCCATGGGCCTATATTTACTGTTTCCCTTGTGGCATCATTTCTGTTTCTTTTGAACCTTGCAAAGTAGGGTTTATGACAAACAAATCACGTCTTGTACATTAGGCAACCGGAGAAACTGAGATGAGAATGACTGATGGCAGGCTTAGAAAGAAACCACCATAGATAACAGAGGGTCACAGTATTTCAGTTACTCACCAACCTGGCTGGATCCACTGATTTTAATGGTGTGAGACATATTTCTAGGTACACCTGAAATCAATGATCACTTACTAATCATACCTAGCCTGAGTATTTTTAGGCAAAAGACCAGTAAATTAAGAGTGTGGGGCTTCCCTGGTGGCGCAGTGGTTGAGAGTCTGCCTGCCGATGCAGGGGACACGGATTCGTGGCCCGGTCCGGGAGGATCCCACATGCCGCGGAGCGGCTGGGCCCGTGAGCCATGGCCGCTGAGCCTGCGCGTCTGGAGCCTGTGCTCCGCAATGGAGAGGCCACAACAGTGAGAGGCCCGCGTACCGCAAAAAAAAAAAAAAAAAAAGAAAGAGTGTAGCATTCAATAGTTTGGAAATGGAGAACAGAAAAGAATGTCAGGTGGAAGGGAAAATTACACCAGGGGAAGAGAAGGATATGGAATGATGGAATAATCATCTTTAGGAAGGGAAATACCTTCAGTTGAAAGCAACTGTTTTCCATTTCTATGAAAGCAACGAGCATAAATTTCAGTAAAGGAGGACTCAGATTAACTGAGAGAAAACTGCCTAACTTACAAGACTAGAAGACACGAGTTGGCATGAGACGACATTCTTCTTCAAAGGGATCTTTAAGAAAGGACGGCCATGTCAGTTTAAGGTGGCTGGGAACTGGCCTGAAGAGAAGAGAATGGATGATGCAGGTGACTTCTAGTTTTTATCATTATTATCGTTGTTATTCTGGTCCTAAGATTCTGCAATCCGTTTGATTTACTGTAAAGCCAACCCCTTCGATCTCAACAAAAGAACAGTACTGAAGAGTAACGTTTCTGGGAATTTCAAAGTCATGAAAACAGTTGTGCCCAATTTATGGTCTTATTTAAATAAAAGCGCACAAGTTTCCCTTTAGATTGCAGTTTAGTAAAAGACGCCGAGCGGCTACGCAGTGCAGATTCTGTGGGAGGTGACGGGGCAATGGAGATAAACCATGAGTCCCAGTCCTCAGTCCAATGAAGGAGGGAAAATGAGCCCATTCGTTACTGTGGTGTAAGTGACACTAATAAGCAGCCTTACCGAAATCCAAACCATGGAGAAACAAAACATAGAAGGGCAATATGCAGTTGTGCTTTCAAGTGCTGGAAAAAAACTGAGAAAGAAGTAGATGATGAAGTTGGTATTAAAAAGTCGTAAGATGGTAAATGCTGTACACATTATAAACGAAGACACAGAAGTATGAATACTTGAATCATGCCTGGGAACAAGGAATGGCCTCGTTTAAACTGAACAAAGGTAGCTGCTGGGAAGTAATAAGAAAAAAAAAGAACTTGAAACTTAGCTTGGGTCATGGAAATGACCCAGTATGTTACATCTCTAAAGGTGAGGCGAGAGATATTTATTATCCTTGGGTCAAAATAAAGTCATTTCCTAATTATTTCCCCCTCAACTGGAAAAAGTCAGACCAAATTTATTATGGTGTTTCTTAACAGAAATCCTAACACTGAAAAGTTACAACTTAGGCAATTAACTGATAACTGCTAAACACATGCAAAGTCTTGGACTTGCCAGCCACTGTAATGTACCCATAAGGCACCAATATGGATTGGACTGCCTAGTGGAAGAACAGCTAACGGGACAGCCTTGGCACTTTCAGTAAGGGTTTAAAAATATTGTCACAATAGATATCTGACTCTGAAAAATCTTCCAAACCAGAAGCAGAGAAACACCAACATAAGCCATTTGGGAAAAAAAAAAAAAAAAATCTATGACATGCCTAAACCTTAGAGCTGGCTGCTGCTGAATTTGTAAAACATTCTGGGTTTACAATGAATAAAGGAGGAAGTGAATAAGTTCCCAACTGGTACTTACCTCTCAAGTAAACAAAAGAATGTTTCAGGATGTTGTGTAATGGAAAGGGCACAGGCTTTGGAAATAGGTAGTCCTGGATTGAAATTCTAGCTCTGCCACTTGCTATGTGATTAGGCATGGGCAACTCTCTGAACCACTCCATTTTCTCACATCTCAGGTGGGGTAATGACATTGAACTTAAAACCGTGCTGTGAGGAACAGATATACTGTAAAGGACCTCCTGGCACAGCAACTGACCTGGGCAGGCCTTCATTAACAATAACTAGTATTAGCAGTATTCCTTTTTCTTCAGCTTCACTTGGCACATTTAAACACACACACACACACACACACACACACACACACACACACACAAGTACTATATACTTCTCCTGAAATCTGTCCATCAAACCTATGGAAAATCTCCCCATTAAATGGTCTCTTCTGAAACCCCAAGATCTCTTCCCAGTTGGTGCAGAGACCACATGGGGAGGGTGGATTTTATATCAACACACAGTTCTCTTGTCAGCCTATAAATTGGCTCAGATTCCCTCCAAACAGAGTCTGTTCCCCTGAGCTTAATAACTACTCTAGATTCAGAAAGGGTCTGAAATATTCATGTTTTCAGTGGCATTTACGTGAGAACTCCAAACCAGAAGATTTTCAGTTAAATATCTACCATCATCCTGGTCCATTAGACCAATCACTGCCACATGCATATGTGCACACGGACATACTCTCCAGAGTGAGCCGCATGTTGACACATCTGTAACATCAGTGTAATATGTACTAAGTATTTCCCTAACACTTCCCCCAAAGCAGTCACTAGACTCATCGCTTAGGAAGTGGGATGCAGGACAAATATGTTGTCAGCCACTACATGTAATGGGTACATGAAATTTCTTTTCTGTTGACTGTTGTATACCTTTGAAGGTTTCCAGAATAAAAAGTGAAATCAAGTGAAAGAGGATTTAGTGACATGGAGGTCTAAATGCTGACCTTAGGGAAAGTCAATCTGAATGCCAGTTCTGGGCCAGTCAAGGAAGAAAATAAGATAGATATGGTATCTGCCCTCCTGTACCCTGGAGGGAGCAGAAGAGGTCAGCATTTAACATAAAATCATATCAATACTTACAGCTGTCTTAAGTGGGAAAAATGCAGGGTACTTTGAAATCTTATAATTAAGAGGGCCCCATCTACCCTGGGGGTCAGGGAAGGACTGCTTGGGGAAGTGGCATCTCAGTGAGACCCGCAGGGTGAACAAGCATTGTTCAGTGAGGTGTGAGGGAGAGGGCGGTGTCCCAACCAGGAGGACAGCCATGCTGATCAAAAGAAAAAATGGTTAGCCACCTTTGACACATGTGATTTTTGCCTCCCAACAGTCCTGGTAAAAAGCAACAAAATTAAACTAAGTAACTGACTCAAAGTTGCAGAGCCAAAATTACTAATATTAGCAACTGCGATTTCTCTTCCAGATCCTCTTCAACGAATATCAGTTGCCCACCATTTTCCAAGTCCCTGTGAACGTGTACACAGCGAGGTGTGTACACACGAGGTAGTTGTGTCGGTGGGATGACAGACCAATGAAGCTCTAGGTCTCAAATAGTGTTATTAGCTAAAAAAGCAAGAGTTGATGTGCCATCCTTAGGCTTGAATAGGTACAGAAGTCCTGGAGATGAGCTAGTGAGCCATGTCTGGATCTTACCATGACTGAGGATGGGCCAGTCCAGGGTGGTGCAGACTGTAGGCTTAGCTAGTGCCTGGCCTGCAGAGAGAGCTCCACTACGGGGTGGGTGGGGGCGGGGGATAGTTGTTCTGAGGGCAAAAGCGGGTTTATCTGCCCCACACTTTTCCCTTCTGATTGCATCTCTGTACAGACCTGGTTTCCCACCACCAACCCTGAAGAACGCCCAACCTGGAGGTCGCGGCAGATACCGTCACACGTAATGCAAATTAAAACACAGGGCTCCTCAGGCGACAGCAGAACTCTGACCACCCCCCCCCCCGCCTGCCATGCCCCTGCCCATCCCCCAAGGAAGAAGAGAAGCTTCTGAGGAGCTGGAATCACAAGGACTTGGTGACAGACTGACTGAGCGTGGAGGGGAGGAGGAGAACAAAGCCTTCAGGACGCTATCCTGGGCTCTGGATCCTTCTTCAAAGACAAAATCCATGTCTGAAGTCGCCTCTTCAGATCTAATTAATGAGGGGTCAGGGAAACGAGGGTCTGAGGCATGGTATCGTGGGCTAGTCGGGCCAGAACTTGTAAACACCCACCTCCTGTCCAGTTCTCTTGACCTTTCTCCAAGAACAGTGACCTCAGGCAGTGGTAAACAAAGATCACCCCCGAAGGGCTAATTTTAGTCCTCATTATAACAGTCAGAGCCAAAGCTCTTCCCTTTCCTGCGCTGGGACAAGACAAACACAGGGCTCCTTATCCCTGTAGCTCGACCTCTCTGGTTACCAGATACAGACAGACATCTGTGAAGGGCAAGCGCCCACCAGGCTGTGGAATCTTATCAGGGAGATTTCCCAGAGAAGGGAGGTGGGTACCATAGATTCAGGTGCTCTTCATTCACTCACTGACACTCAGTGATTCATTCACTCAGTCCCTGGACAAATGTTTACGTAGCACCTGCCACCTAACAGGCCCAGGAAGCGACCCTGCGTACACAGAGATGAGTGAGATGAACCGGGTGCCCTTCTTGGGGGCCTGGGCAGAAGAGCCAGAATCAGAATCAGACAGTGAATCACAAAAATGACTATGTAGCGACAGTGGTGATCAATGCAATGAAGCGTACTTGAGAGGCATCTAATCTGGTCCGGGGGCTTGGGTACAGATTCCTGGGGAAGGAGCATTTAAGTTGAAACTTGAAGGATAATGAGAGCTGAGGGAAGAGAATGTGAAAAGGGCTGGACCAGCCAGAACATGGACTGACTAGGTGGCAGCAAAGTCAGCGTGGCTACAGCAGGAAGGGAGGGTGTGCAGAGAACCGGGGGCCATGGGGCTAGAGGCGATGCAAGGCCAGACATCAAGGTTTATGGCCCATGCCAAGTGCCAGGGACGCTAACCGGAGAAATATGGGGAGGCAATGACGGGTTTCAAGCGAGGCGCTGTCACGATCAGCTCAAATCTCGACTGTGCCATCGTTAACCTATATGACGTCGGGTGGGTCTCAATCTCTCTGATTCTGCACCGTGAAGTTAGCCTCCTCCCACTTGCTGCCTCATTCAGTCAACAGACATGTCTTTATCGTGTGTCTACTTTGTGCTGGCCATGTGTCACCAATGGCATGAGACAGGGAACAGGACAGGTCCTGGCATTCTTGGACCTCACATCCCAGTGGGGGAGTCAGCCAGGCAAACACGCGTGCCAGGGAGGAGACCAGCAGAATGATAAGGAGGAGAGTGACGCAGGAGGCTGCCTTTGGACAGGGTTGGCAGCGTGGGCCTCTGAGGAGAGGACCCTGGAGCTGAGGCCAGAGGAATGACAACGGTCCTTCAGAAGAAGGAGAGACTTGGGCAGGGGGGAGAGTGACCGTAAGGGCCTGGGGCCTGTGCAGCTGAGCAACTGGAGCTGAGGGCAGACCTGATGGCACGGGGCCTCCTCGGAGCAGGGACGTTACTGTGTGAGCAACTGGGAGACTGCGAGGGACCTGATCTCAGTGACCCTGTGAGACCACTTAGGCTGATGTGTGGAGGATGGACAGGAAGGGGGCAAGAGTGGAAGGATGAGATCTAGAAGGGGGCTGCTGTGCTCTTCCACCATTGGCCATAGCACATGACATTTCATCACCAGCCAGCTACTGGCTTCATAACCTTGGGCAAGTTACTCAACCTCTTTGCATCTTAACTAGCCTCATTTACAGGGGCAATAATACCCCCTACCTCACACTGGGCTGTTGTCATTTGTAAAGGACACAGAACAGAGCTTGGCGGAGCTCTCAATACATCTTAGCTACTCTCATTCTTTCACTATTCATTTTCTGTCCACCTCTGCTATTGGACTCTGAGCGCCTCATCTTTATCTGCCCAGCACCTGCGCCAGGGTTTATCCTAGATACACTGTAAATTAGGAGTCACAAATGGCTGACGAAGACCTAAATGGGCCCAAAGACATATTTTGTTTGGCTGATGCAGAGACTTCAAAGTACATGAACTGTGAATGTCTTCAGGCTGGGGGTGCTCTCCCCAGCTTCCTGGGTCCCTCCTCACCTGTCTTACCTCATGCCTGCCAGTGTCTTACGTGTGTACTGCCTCTGCAGGCACTCAAGTTTGTGACCTCTAGTAAACACTCTGTGGACTCTTAAAAATGTGATTGCTTGGAACGTCTTTCACAAATGTAAGTGACACGTAAACCACGCAATAACTCAACTCTCTACCCCTGTCTCCAGCCCCCAGGGGAGCAATGGACCACAGGGTCTGACTTTCCAACTTTTCTTCATACAGTCATTCATCACGTATTTCCTGAATACTTTCTAGGTCCTAGGAACTGGGAGAAAAAGGCAGAGATAGAGTCTACCTTAACTGAACTTACAACCAGCACCGAAGAACGAGGACGCTGCAGTCTTCTTGGGTGCAAAAAGTGCACTAATAGTATATAACACTGGGGAGTCTAAGCCTTTTGCACAGATTATCTTATTCTGCTCTTATAATAACTCTGTAGGGATAGCTTGGACAAATAGGTTACTCTATTTTGTAAACAAATGAAGTATCAATGAAGCTAAGTATACTGTCCAAAATGACACAACAAATAAATGGCAGATTTAGAATTCCTGTCCCTTTTCATCAATAAAGGCAATGCAAGCACAGAAGGGCTAACTCCCTTTGTAGAAAAACCTATAAAGCTTTCTCCTTGCAACATGCTACAGGCCCGAGAATAATATAGGTGACAACAATACCCAGACATTGACCACCACATGGTAACATAACTTAGACTGGCTTAGACGGCGGGAAAATTATGACAACGGGGCTGGCAGAGAATAAGAGACTTGGGTTGCAACAGAGTTCTCCATGGGCTCCACATGTCACCAGTGACACATCTGGAAATAGAAAAGAGAAATCAGGAAACAGAACACGGCCCCTGTATTGCCAGGAGAGTTACAAAAGCGTATTTTTGGGTAAGGCAATGAGATTTTGCCACATGGTGCCAGGCCAGACAGCAGATCTGCAGGGCCCAGGGAGATCTGCCTCCAGAGGGACCCTCTCTGGTATTTCCCAAGAAGGCTTGGCATACTCAGGGAGATCACTGCAGCCGCCTCCGCAGACACCCTCTGAGTGTAGCAAGCCTCCTCTCTCTACAGCAGACACACAGAGGCCTGGAAAACACATCATCATCTTTGAGAGACGCAGCAGCCTTACCAATCCTGAAGACGTCCTTTCTGGATGTGAGCACTATTCAAGGCTCCTTGGCCGTCACTTGATTTAAATCAGTGGTTCTTAACCAGGGGAATTTGGCCTCCCAGGGGATAGCTGGCAATGCCTGGGGACGTTTTTGGTCTCCCTGACAGGGAGGTAGAGAGATGTAAGACTGGCGTTTACTGTGTAGATGCCAAGGATGGTGCTAAACATCCTACAACACCCCACAGGACAGCCCTGCAACAGAAAATTATCTGGCCCAAGACGTCAAGAGTGCCAAAGTTAAGAAACCTGACTTATATGTCTAAAGTACTTTCTGATTACTGACTATATGCCAAGCCTTATGCTAAGCTCTACAAAGACAAAGGTGAACTGGAAAAGTCCTTTTTCTCAAGGAGTTCAGATTCTAGCGGGAGAGATAATCATGTAAAGAAACAACTGTCACTCAGTGTGATGGGACTGAAAGCTGGTGGTGGGCTCTGGAGTAAGAGGGCTCTGGGTTCGAATGCTGACGTGGCTGTCTATGCATTAGCTGTGTGACTTTGTGACCAAGGCCACTTAACCCTTCAATTTCTTCTGAAACTCTGAATGGGAAATGATACTGCTTCTACTCCTACTACTATTATTGCCCCTGCTACTATTATTATGACTTCTGCTAGAGATCTATTGCTACCACCACCACCATTACTGTCGCTGCTGCTGCTACTACTTCTACTACCACAGAAGTAGAGTACCAGACAGCCAGGAGGCAGGAAAGATTGGGAAGGAGAGATATGTACAGCTTCTAGAACGTGCCCCTAAAGGGAAAAGTATGTTTCTTCTTCATCCATCTTTCATCCTGCTGCCTGGAAGGAGACCGAGGCTGAAAGCCACCTCGGATCATGCGTACAACAGCATCACATAAGGATGGTTCAAAGCCACCTGGGTTCCTGGAGGATCTCATGGAAAGCATCCATCTCTAGACTACCACGTAAGAAAGAAAGATGCCATCTTATATAAGCCACAAATAGGACTATAACCTAATAACACAAAAGTATAGAAGTTGATTAAGCCAGTTAAGGAAAGGGCATTACTAGCAGAGGAAATAGCATGTGCAAAAATACAAAGAGTTGAAAGAGAATGAAGGGATCCAGGTTTTTTGATCCCTTCCACCAGGAGAGTGGCAGAGGGTGAGCTGGGAACATCAGGGAATAGCTAGATCACAGCAGGCCTGAACTCCACACTAGGGAGGTAAGACTTGAAAACTGCAGGCATGGGATGCTACCGAAGGGTTTCAAATGGAGAAGTAATAGATCCACGTTCAAAGATAAGACTAGAGGTGGACGGACCACCAGTTTCGGGGAGGGAGGTGAGGAGTGAGAAGGTGAGGTGGGATAGAAGTTGGGGGAAAGGCAGGAAGGACGGCGGGAGCCAAGGAGCCCAGTCAGGAGGATAACGGATCCCAGAGGTAGTTAAGGGGCAATATAATAGTGTTTGCCCCTCATTTAGTGAACAGTAATGGATATGGGAGGTATGATATCAAGGGTTTTGGTTTGGGTAATACTGATAGCACCTTCCGTATGACAGGAAACACTGAAAGAAAAGCAAAATTATTTCAGGGAAAAGGAGTGGAGCCTGAGGTGCCTGTGAGCCAGCAAGTAGAGATACCTAATGATGAGCTCGTTGTGCAGTCTGGAGATCAGGCGAGAATGCAGGACAGACATCCAGATTGTGAAGTTGGCAGCGGACAGTGGGTATTTACATCACGAGACCACGTGACATTCTGTTGTACTCTGATCAGACTGAGGCATCTGACCCGCTGTATTCAGGTCCCCTCCAATAACCAATGGAAAAGTCCACCATCTCCTTTCCAAATGTATTGTGGGCTATTTAAAAAAAAATCCACACACTGGGGAACAGAGCAGTTGGGCAAGGTTCAAAATTTCTAGAGGACACTGGACCGTATCAGAAACAATGCTCTTCTCAGACCACAGCCTGTTTCTGAAGGAACCCTGATGGGGCCCCACCACAAGTTTGCATGCAAGGCCCACGAACACATCTGACGCCTGCAGAAGCCATACACGTTTGGGACGGATATGTACACACTGCTATACTTAAAATGGATAATCAACAAGGTCCTACTGTATAGCACAGGGAACTCGGCCCAATATTATGTAACAACCTAATTGGGAAAAGAATTTGAAAAAGAATAGATACATGTATATCTGAATCACTTTGATGTACACCTGAAACTAACACAACATTGTTAAATCAACTATACTCCAATATAAAATAAAAATTAAAAAAAAAGAAAATGTCTCACTGCCCTGGGACTTTGCACCAAAAGGATATGAAACAAATCCCCTTGTAACGCCAACATTCAGTGTGGCTCACGCAAAAATGTGCCACAGAGCACATCCAGATAGTACTTTCAAGGCCCCTAGAGCAATACTTTGTTTTAAATAGAAGTGGGCGTTGACACCACTAGGAAGGATCCGCCGGTGGCTCCAGTTATCACAGGGCAGAAGAAGCCCAGTAATTATTTTCTCCCCAAATGGTTAATTCTCTGCAAGTTAATTCTTGGCTTTTCTAAGACAGGACCCGAAAATTAGCTCTTCACGTGCAAGACTGCAGGTACTGGACCCAGCAGCAGCTTCTGGCTGGCGGTTGCTCCTTCCACTACTTCTTAAGAGGTGAGGAGGGGGCAGGAAGTGGGGTTTTGACTTAGGCACCATTTAGCCAAGTGGAGAGAAAAATCTCCCTTTCGCTCTGAAACAGGATCAGACAGCTATAAAATTTATCGGACGCAACTAAGGCAAGGGTGTTGGGTGAAAAGAATCAAAGAAAGAACTACGGGCTGAGCTCAGGAGGGTGTAACAAAATCTGCACCTGTTGTCACTCACTTATTACCCCAGATCTCCCAGGCAGCTTAGATTTAAACCAGACAGGCCTGCGGCCCAGCCTTGCTGATGCTGGCCTTTTTTTACCTATTAGCACAAAGTCAAAAACGTGTGTGAGCATGCAGGCACACGTGGGTGTGCATGGGTGCCTATGCATGTCTGCTGGAAACAAACTGGGAGGGGGGGACCTGGAAAAGACTGAGACTTCTTCTTGTTGGGTAGAGGCAGAGGCGAGGCAGCAAACTTACCCACAAACAACTTCAGCCCAGAAAAGGCAAATTCCAGATTCCCTGATATTTGCAATTTGAGGGTTGTATTTTCAAGTCTATTTTGATTGAATCCCCAGAATTAATCGTTTTCATAAAAGGAAAGCAACAGCACCAAATGAACTGAGTTGACTGGAAAGACAGAAAGTTCCCCAAGCAAAAAAATCAAGAGGAGAGACTGCTGAAGTAGAAAAGTACTATTCCACTTACCCTCTGAAGAGCCCTATTTTCACACACATTTTAAATCTCTCTATATATACTTAGGTATGTGTATTTATTATTCTTTAACCTTTAAGTTTCTAAGATAGTTTTTTAAAAAACAAAAACAGAATTATTGAAATTAAATTTAGCAAGGCCAGCAGGAGATTCACTTTTCTAAAGGTCTACTCCAGGTCACCTATTTGGCAGGTCACCTCTTTTTAATCTCTTGCATTCAGTGTAGTCATACATCTGATGGTCTAATGTTTTCAGTTTTTTTTTCTTTTTTGTGGTACGCGGCCCTCTCATTGTTGTGGCCTCTCCTGTTGCGGACGGAGCACAGGCTCTGGACGCGCAGGCTCAGCGGCCATGGCTCACGGGCCCAGCCGCTCCGCAGCACGTGGGATCTTCCCGGACCGGGGCACGAACCCGTGTCCCCTGCATCGGCAGGCGGACTCTCAACCACTGCGCCACCAGGAAAGCCCTAATGTTTTCAGTTTTCACGAAGGGGAAGAAAGTTTCCCGCTGCATGAGGTCAGCCACATGGTGACCAGCCACTCACACGCTGGCTGAGCACTCCTGGACCAGAGGAGCTCCCTCGGCCCCAGCCAGGGGACAGGGCCCAGGAAGAGCAGCCAGGAACCTTCCCTGCTCACACTGGGAAGTAAGGGCAATATTTTCCCCAAGTTCTAGAGGACAGAAGAGACCTAAGCGAGGGGGATACTCACCCCACGTTTCATACTCAAAAGCACCTCTAATGTTGCCAAGTGGTCCACTCAGTACTCGCCAGCACTAACAGGTGCCATCAGAGACTCCAGAGGTGGGCAGTCCTCAGCTCTAGTCCCAGCCACGGGGGCAAGTTGCCTAACTCTCTGAGCCTCAGTTATCTCCCCTGAAAAAAAGCAGTAATAGCTTTGAAAGTTTAAATGAAATAATCCAGGTAAAAAAAAATTCTGTATGGGTCTTTAGCACTCAGTATATGTTCACAATATTTCGAAAGTGCTTTGTAAGCTCAAAAGAGATGGGCAGATAGCAGTTAACAAATCTCTCGAGCACCCTTCTGATCTCTGTGTCCTTAACATCCAGTGCCATTCCCATGGACATTTAATGACAATCTCCAACTGGGGAGTGGTGCAGGGTGGTGGTTGAGCACTTGGGTTCTGAAGGCAGGCAGATCTGAGTTTGAATTCCAGTTCTATCACTTATTAGCTGAATGACTTTGGGCAAGTCATTTTAATAGTTTCTCTCTCCAAAAAGAGGAGGGTCAAGGGGCTTCCCTGGTGGCGCAGCGGTTGAGAGTCCGCCTGCCGATGCAGGGGACACGGGTTCGTGTCCCGGTCCGGGAAGATCCCACGTGCCGCGGAGCGGCTGGGCCCGTGAGCCATGGCCACTGAGCCTGCGCGTCCGGAGCCTGTGCTCCACCACGGGAGAGGCCACGGCAGTGAGAGGCCCGCGTACCGGGAAAAAAAAATTAAAAAAAGAGGAGGGTCAAATGACAGAATCTCAAACTCTCAATAAAAGTCAGATTGTGTGTATGTTCCTCACCTTCATTAATAAAGTCTCAGGCAATGATTAAAACTGGAAAATGTTACATGATCCCTGTAGGACACATGGAATCATAAAATAACGGGCAGAAATTACCATCAAGTCAGGTAATATCTGGCCTGTGAGCCACTATCCCTGGGTCCATACACTTGGAGAACATCAAGAGTGGATATTTCTTTGTCGCTTAGCTGAGACTGACTTACCAGTCATCCCCACACTGCTCCAGACAGCAATTTCCAATCGATAAGAACAGGCATGAGAGCTAATCTATCCGATGTTCCCAATCCAGTCCTACCTTCCCGTATGGGAGATAAGACAGCAGGAGGCCATGGCGGTTAAGGGACCTGCCAAGGGTCCCGCCTCTAGTGGGTGATGATCCTGGCCCCAGAAAGTAAACCATCTAACTCCTCATGCAATGTTACTTACATCTCCCGCTCTGCCTTTCCGAGTTGCTCATACATCCTCAGGGATGTGAGAGAAGCTTCTTTTTTTTTTTTTTTTTAACATCTTTATTGGAGTAAAATTGCTTTACAATGGTGTGTTAGTTTCTGCTTTATAACAAAGTGAATCAGTTATACATATACATATGTTCCCATATCTCTTCCCTCTTGCGTCTCCCTCCCTCCCACCCTCCCTATCCCACCCCTCTAGGTGGTCACAAAGCACCAAGCTGATCTCCCTGTGCTATGCGGCTGCTTGAGGGAAGCTTCTTTGACCCCCCTCTTTGCTGTCCTCCTCAAAGCTGCATGGGCGGGGTGGGGGGGGAGTGCACTTAACAAATGACTACTAAGCTAACTCCAACAAGCCCTTTCTGTGGCAGGTGAAGGATGAAGGGGAAAAAATAAAGTATCTTTTTCAAACACTTTGATTGAAGATATACAGGTTTACAAATATTCCTAGCCAAGTCTGCTTCTCATTGGCGTGAGCAGACAGAATTCTTACAGCCCACAGAACCTGACCTGTAACTTCAGCCACGGCAAAGTGAGTCACTTCAGCTGCTGAGGGAATGCAAGGTGACCGGCCCTCACCTCCACCATCTCCATCTCCGTCTCCCTTGACCGTGAGTAAAGCAGCAGCTATGCAGTTGGTGCCACCAGATCGGCGGCGGCCTGAGGCCATCTGTTTCTGTCTGGCAGGCAGGATCCCAGCATGCGCTGGTTCCAACTGGATTTTTGTGGGGAGGGAAGCAGAGAAGGCCCCAGCTGCTGTCACCAGACAAGGAGGCGCCTTCTCCTCACCTCCATCCCGGGCGCCCTCCATGGACCTGAGTTCCCAGCTGTCCTGTGGCTACAGACTCTCCTTGCCTGACTCAGAATACTAAACGTGCCCTCCCTCCAAAGGGAGCATTAAAAACAATTTGGTGTGTGTTTATTCATATCTGTGATAGGGAACGGAGGGTGGGGTAGAAAATTAGACTTATTCTCTTTTGCAGGTGGTACCATCTGTTGCAAGATTTTTACTTCCCTCAATTCCACAACATGCCTGGCATCCTCAAAGTTTTTGAAACAAAATAATTGTAATGATAATAACCAAGCCTGTATCAGCATTGCCTGACCTTGCTTAGAGAACTGTAGGCAACTACACCCCTTTCCTCAATGTTCAGCTCACCCAAAGCAACCTGGATTGCCAAAACTGTTCCCGTCCACTCATTCAACACATATTGATTGGAACTGACTACGTACGTTCTAGACACAGGTCTAGGCACTGGGGAGCAAGCAGGCAGGGGTCCTACCTTCATGGAGCTTAGATTACATTTGGGGGATTTCAACGACTAAACAATATATTTAGATGACTAAACAATACAAAAGGGGAAACAATGTATTTCCAGAGAGTAGTAAGTGCGATGGGGACTTCAGTGTGGACGGTAGAGGAGTCCCTGTTGAGGGGTCTCCCTGAGGAGATAACTTCTAAGGTGAGACGTGTGAATACACCACCACGCTTTGGTATTAAAGCATAGTGTGCTGTTTTTGTGAGTCCTGAATTACTGCTATTTTTGTTGGCATGATACTGTGATTTCAGACGTTCATCAGCAACTTGGTCCTTCTCGACTCTTCCCGTCCAACTGTTCCCTCCTTCCCCTCCTGGATACCCTAATGACAAGCACTCCTGGCCCCTCTTTGCCACTCCGCTCTGGTAACCCCTCTGCCCCCACCCATCTCCCACTGGGGAGGGGGAGGAATTGGGTCCCCAGCAGGGCCACCTACCGGATTCGTAGGGACAGGGACAAAACCACCTGCAACAGACGAAGGCAGAAGAACTGCCCGGAGGCTGTGGTTCTGAAGGCTCAAGTAGGGTGAGGGTGAGGGTGAGGGTGAGAGTGAGGGTGAGGGTGCAGAGCTGATGTTAATTGTCCTCCCTGAAGAGACAGTAGCTTTACAGGGAGCCCAGGGGAGCGGGAACTGACACCAAGAGTAGGACCAGCAGTAGAGCCCAGAGGAAGGCTTCCTACTATGTGCCTACATTTTTGTATTTGAAATATATTAAATGTCACTGTTTAAAAAAAATTAAGAATTGCAAACACTCTTAAAATATTATTCCTTGGTATGACGTAAAATAAACACTGAAAAACCAATTCCATTATTTTGCTCCAATACTACTGCAGGAGAAGGGCCCTGCTGATCTTCTGAAAAATGAAAAGAGCCAGAGGAGAAGAACTGCAGTCAAAGGGACTGGCACACTCAAAGAACCCGAGGCAGAAAAGAACTTGGCATCCTCTAGGAGCCCAAGAGAAGCAGATGTGTGTGAACAAAGTGAGAAAAGGAGGGATGGCATAAGACGAGGGGAAGAATTAGGTAGAGGCCAGGATCATGACCTCAGTGAAAACTCTCACACCAACACACACACACACACACAGCAGAAGGAAAGTCAGGTGTATGTTGTTTCTCATGGGAAGAGTAGCTCCAATTTTTCCACCTCAAAAAAACAGCTGATTCCCATCCCCCTCTTCTTCTCGTCATGATCCCCCCACCAGAAAAGCCTTCCCTTCAAACAGGTCCCTAGTGCTAGGGCAGAGGGAATCTATGTATCAGGTGGGTAGGCTGGAGGCACATACCCCTCCCCCAATTCTTCAAAGTTAAAAAAAATGAATAGAAATGTGAGAGAAATCTCCAAAGAACATGAAAATAGCCAGAAAATTGTGAAATCTAACTCTGATTCTTCTGTGCCAGTTTAACAATTGTGCCATTTTTATCAAATTTAACTACCTCCTCTAAATAATCCCCGTTTCCCAGACATTTAGTCACACTGTATCTGTACCACTGATTGAGAGCCTAATTCATGCTCGACATTATGCTGCATGCTTTATATATGATAACACTTTAATTCCTCAGAATAAAGAAAGTAATATCAATCTCATTTTATGGGTGAAGAAACTGAAACTCAGAGATCTTAAAGTCACAAAACTGGTAAGTGAAAGAGTCCAAATTTGAACCTAGATCTCTTTGGTTCTAAAACCCATCTTCCTTCTAATACATCAAGAGCCCTACAAAAAATTCTGATTCTCTTAAGGCTAAAGCCACAACCAGTTCTGCTGATTCCTCAAAGCCGAACTCCTTCACAACGGGTGTATTGTGAAGCCCTCCTTGAACACTCCAGCCAATAAGCCAGCCTTCCTTTGACCTTGAACGGCACTGCATAGTGAATACCATTCATCTGTTCCGTCCTGTGAGCACCTCCTATGTACTGGGCATTGTTCCCCGCGTGATGATACAACAGGAGACAAGTTAAAGGCCCTGCCCTCAGGGAGCTTCCAGTACAGTGGGAGAGACAGGCCACAATCACATGGAAAAGTCAAATACTGCCAGGCACCATGCAAGTTAGAACTAAATTCTATCCATTTTCTTGGGGTTCTTTTCCCCTCTGTGTCTAGAATAGGCTGCACAGCTGTAAGTGCAAGGACTCGGGCTGTTCCTGATGCAGGGAGGAGTAGGAAATGCAGTTGGAGGGACAGAGCCAGCCCAGGAAGGGTCTTCATTGCTATGCTGAGGGGCTCAAGCAATGGGGACTCACTGAAGGGATTTCACAAGTGAGGAGCATAATCAGACCTACATTTTTAGGAGGATCTCCTCTGAGGAAAGTGACCTGGAAAACAGGCCACAGGAAGGAAGACCAGTGTGCAATACACTAGCTGAGTGACAGGGAGTGCCTGGAATCCACTGGGGGAATTTCTTCTTTCCATCTGATATTCTGACCTTCACACTGTCAGAGAAAGCCAAGATGCTGGATGGTGCTCACAAAACTCCCACATCTCAGGCCTGTGACAAGGTACCGCACACACACACACAAATTCAGATATGGGCAAACCGCCTAGAAGAGGCTTCTGTCCCTCAGCTGTCATGTTCCTTTGCCAAACAGTTCCCAGTGATGACACCTGGTGTTCTGAGCAGTGACAAAGCTATCAGTGGGACCTTTACCCAGTACTGGACCAAGAAAAACAAACACTCTGGTACAGCCCAGCAAAGGAAGCTCTGGCAGCCTGCCCCATTGGTAGGGTTTCCTGACCTCTAAACAGATTTCCCCTCCTGTTACACAATCCTCTGGGGCCAAGAAAGGACTGGGAAATGGGCGGCAGAGTTCAGAAAGGCTGCGTGGCACAAAAGACAAACAAATCTGGGTTCAAATACTCCTTCAGTCATGGGTTCACTGTGTGACTTCAGGTAAAATACTGAACTTCTCTGAACTTTAATCTCATCAAATGCAAAACCGAGTAGTAATAACTGCTCTCCAGGGCTCTGGCAAAAATTAAAGGAGAAACATAAATGATGAGTCAACTCGACTACAATACCAGGCACTCGATAAGTGTTAGTTATCTTTCTTTTTCCTGACTTTCCTTTCTGTATTCACCATTTATTTACCTTATGCTTATGGTAATAACTACTAGATGCAAAGCCTTGCTCAGAAACAGGTCATCTTAAATGAAAACAATTAAAAACAATAACACCAATGGAAAACTTGCCACATCCGTTGTAATAAAGCAGAACTATATGAAAATACAATCTCGATCAGCTCCTTGAGCAACTGGAATCCCTCCAATCTATCAAAAAAAAAAAAAAAACCCTGAATCTAGAAGATCCCCAACTGAATGATCATAAGAATCATGGGAAGCTAACAAAATTACAGATTTGAGCTTCTGTTTCCACTCAGATCTACTGTATCAGAATTCCCAGCAGGTTGCCCAAGTATCTTTACTAAAAGGTTTTTTTAAAAAATTAAAAATCTCTGCAGGTGATTCTTGCCATCATGACTTACTTTCTGAGGCTAGTTTGGGGGTCAATAATCTAATCTCTCTGTCTGCTCAGACACGGACCAAATCAGACCAATCTCATAGCAAAACCTCAAAGCCAGGAACTCCTTCCAAGTCACAGACAGTGACAACGTAAGACTGGGGTCCCAACGTCTCCTTTGAAAATCCACACTAATGGTAAGAAGTTAACTTTGACCCCAATCCTTCTCATCATGGCAAACAGTTTTACAAACCAGTTACAGTGACTGATGTGGGGGGAGGGTGGCCTAGTCAAGTTTTGTCCTCAGCCCAGTAAGACCACTTAGAGGTCAGGCAGGCACTGGCAGCCTGCCTCTTTCATCTGAGTCTCCAGAAAGTGCCTGGCCTCTGTATTGCCATGATAATATGTCCCAAGTATATTTGCAACTTGATACGAAACATGTGTCTTCTTGTCAGCCACAGTGAAGGTCAGGACAGGAAAGAAAAGCAAGAAAAGAAGATAGACAGGAAAACAGAAAAGGCAGACAGGAAGGGAGGAGACAGAAAGACAGGCAGACAGGAAATAGGGAGGGAGGGAAGAAGGGAGGGAGGGAGAAAGAGACAGAGGGAAACAGCCACAACTAAAGGGGAAAATATCCCTCCATTGGGGTTTAGGGAGGTGGGAATAGAAGCAAAGGCAACCAAAAGAAGTTCCCTTAGGAACCCAAGACTTTCAGAGATTCCAAACTGTTAAGTTTTTAAAACTTTTTAGTATGTTAAATTATAAACATGTTCAAAATTAGAAAGAATAGTTAGTGAACTCTCATGTACCTATCACCCAGTTTCAGGTAATTTCAACTCATGGCCATCCTGTTTCATCAGTACCTCACTCCAGTTCGTTTTAAGAGGATTCCAGACTTTGTATTATATTTCTGCAAATATTTAAGCATGCATCTATAAAATGTGAGATATCTTTTTAAAAGTAATTGCAAAAGTATCATAATTTAAAATAATTCCTTAATATCACCAGATGTCCATTCTGTGTTCCTACTTCTCCTACTATTTTACTTTCTTCTTTTAACAGTTGTTTTTTGAGTGAAGGTTCAAATAAGAACCATATATCAAGAGTGGTCCATATGTTTCCTAAGTCTTTTTCATTATAGTTTCTCCTCCCTCTCTCTTTTTCCCCTCTCTGCACTTTTTTGTTGCTGTTGTTGAAGGAACTAGTTCATCTAACTAGCTAGCGTTTATTTATTCTTTGTCACAAAGAGATTTCCCTGTTCTAAGAAAAGACTTGAGAAGCTTCATTAAAAAAAAAAAAAAAGAAAGAAAGAAAAGAAAAAGTTAATGACTGCTGGACAAATCCCTCAAAAACAGCTTTGTTGAGCAGGTGTATGTAAAGCAATCAGAAACATGCCCTAGAATAGCACTGTTGGCACAAATACCCCAGAAAATACTCATGCCCAAAGCTCCTTGGTGGCCAGGAAGTTGGGAGCAAATTTGGGCCTCTTTGTGATCACTGGAGTCATCCATTTCTGTTGGT
This sequence comes from Delphinapterus leucas, assembly GCF_059928025.1. Taxonomy (NCBI): domain Eukaryota; kingdom Metazoa; phylum Chordata; class Mammalia; order Artiodactyla; family Monodontidae; genus Delphinapterus; species Delphinapterus leucas. The sequence continues at coordinate 140,240,388 of NC_143129.1, forward strand.
CTCATTAAAGAGCAAAAAGGACATTTAAAAATTCAGAAGACCTTTTCTGGACATCAGAGATCTCCAAACTACAGTATTTTGATCATTCCAGGGTAGACGAATCAGACATGTACAGAGTGCACTGCTCTTAATAGACACCAGTATACAAACACTTGGCAAAATACACTTGGGGAAGTCCCAAACCCTACAAGATTGAAAAATAATTTGACAAACTCAGTGAACACCGTATGCCCTGGACTCAGTCTGTCCCTTCTGTTCAAAGGTGTTGGACTCAGAGAATGGATGAGGTTCCCTCACTCCTCTCATCAGACCTCCGTAGAACATCAAAGACTGACATTCAGGGCGAGCCACAGCCTCTGCCCTTCGAGTGTTACTGGAGAGGCAGCGGACCTCTGCTTCCACAGGGGCCTGCACAGGTACTCACCCACCCACCACCCACTCTCGGAAAGATGACTTCATGAACCAGGCCTAGTCAAAGGGGCAGTCTCTTTTCATGTCATCACCTCTGTCCACTCCACCCTTGGAACTACTCATAATTCCCACGGGACGTACGTCTGGCCACTCAAAATCAGGTTCAGGAGACATTTTTCTGATGCTCACAGTATCTGAAGGCAGGACATCCGGAGAGAAAAATAGCTGTGCATGGACGATATTCCTTCATTTTCATTCCTAGGGTGAGGTATAATTCTGCTTTGTGAAGAGCCCAAAGCTGTTTCTTATATTTTAATTTATATTTCATAATTTTAGGAATCAGTGATGATATAACTAGTGAACAATCCAAGATGCTTTCTTGATGAGTATGGTCACATAATAAACTCTCAGAAATCACTACACATTATCCCACTCCAAATTAAACTTCAGAGGATTCTGTACTAATATGCTTACAAGTAGGAAAACCAACCTAGCAACAGCTTAGCAACATTTATTGTAGAGTTATCCTCCCTCAGTCTGCAAAATTGGCTTTGAAAATATGTTGTGTACTCACAGGGAAGGATTACTATGTTGAAAAAAAAAAAATCCATGGACACATAATTTGCATTTGCTATTTTTGAAGTCCACGTGGATTATTCATCTTTGCTGATGGCAGACACTCCCAGGCAAACCTCCATATTGTGCTCAACTCTGGACCCAACTTCATAAATGAGGAGTGCAGCAAGGCTTCCTTTTCCCCTGCAAGGGCCTTTCAGAACTGAGCCATGGCGAAGGAGCTCACTTCCCCATTTAGAAATAACTCTTCCAAGGCCACAGTAAGCCTCCCCAGTCGATTCCCGTCTCACAGCTTTCCAAAGGTCACCAATGTTCTCAGAGTAATATTCAGCACCAATTCTCTGGCTTTCCAGGTGACTCTCCTGGGACATGAAAAGAGCATGTCCAAGTCCCACTCTCACACCTCATTTAAATCAACATTGCTTCTTGCCCAGCCCACAGTGAAGAAGTTAGTGGGGACAAGTTATCTGCTTGGTTGTCAATATCTGTACAGATGCAATTAGCATGATATTTAGCAGATCTTTATTTGTACCCAAGACACAAAAGCTTAACCTGTGTCACTGTCATGGGTATTCTGTAAACAGCCTGACATGATTAGGGAGACACGTATGTATACTCATTAACAGAATGACTTTGGTTTATACTACTACTTTTGTTCAGGCTCTTCAACAGCTACTTAATTGGTCTTCTCTGCCTCTAGCTTCCCTTGCTCCAATCTGCTTTTCACAATGGTGCCAGAGGATTGTCTAAAAAGCCAACATAACTGTATAATTTCCAACTTAAAAACCTCTGATGGTTTCTTGTCACTAAAAATATTTTAAAAAACAAACAAAAATGCCAGAACAAAAGAAAACAACTTTGACATGCACTGAGGATACCTACAGTCTGGTTGTCTCTCTTCCTAGCCTTCTCTATATACCATTATCCCTAAAGCCTATTTTCTAAAGCCAAATATCTTACCATTCCCTTTATTGCAGCATGGTAGGCCTCTATAAACTTCCATACCTTTCTACATAATGTTACTCACAAACCATGGCCTTTGGGCCAGATCCAGCCCACAACCTGTTTTTTGTAAACCAAATTTGATTAGAACACAGTCATGCCCATTCACTTACACACTGTCTCTGAATGCTTTCTCATTCTGAGAAAGCTGAATAGTTGTGACAGATACCATGTAGAAGCAAAGGCAAGAATATTTAATATCTAGCTCTTTACAGAAAAAGGTTGCCAATCCCTGGTCTAGAATTTTGGCCTCCCACTCACCCCCTGCCCCAGCTCCTCCCTTGGAAAAATTCTATGCATCTTCAGGAGATTTATACTAAATATGTATATCCCTATCTCTGAGGACCAGAACATCTTACTCTTTCTGAAGAATGTTCTAATGTTTAAGCTATTTCCCTTAGCATAAGAAAATTCTGATTTTGTTTACAGTGGTCATGTCCCCACCTCCAACTGATCAGTCTTGATGGTCTAAGCCGGTGCTGTCCATTACACTGCAGTGATGGAGATGCTCTATGCATGCACCGTACAATAATGCAGCCACTTTCCACACATGGCGACTGAGCACCTGAAACGTGGTCAGTGAGACTGAGAAACTGAATTTTTATTTTATTTCATTTTAGCTGATTTAAATTAAAACAGCCACTATAACTCAACAATTAAAAAGACAACCCATTTGGAAACAAAGGGCAAGAGATCAGAATAGACATTTCTCCAAAGAAGATACACAAATAGCTAGCAAGCACATGAAAAGATGCTCAACATCAGTAGTTGTTATGTAAATGCAAATCAAAACCACAATGAGATACCACTTCACATCTGCTAGGATGGGTAGAATCAACAAATGGAAAACAACAAGTGTTGGTGAGAATGTGGAGAAACTGATTCATTTCCATCAGGATCTATAAAATGCTGCAGCTGCTTTGGAGACAGTCTGGTATTTCTTCAAAGGGTTAAACACACAGTTACCATATAATCCAGTAATTGCACTCCTAGGAATATGCCCAAGAGAACTGAAAATACGTTCACACAAAAACCTGTATATGAATATTCACAGCAGTATTTATAATAACAACTAAAAAGCAGAAACAACCTAAATGTCCATCAACAAATGAATGGATAAACAAATGTGGTATATCCAAGTAGTTGACTATTAACAAGTCATAAAAAGGAACTGATTTTTAAAAAGTACTGATACATGTTACAACTTAACTGAACCTTGAAAAACTTACGCTAACTGAAAGACCCCAGACACAAAGTGCCCAGACTGTATAATTCCATTTATATGAAATGTCCAGAACAGACAAACCCATAGGGACAGAAAGTAGATTAGTGTTGCCAGGGGCTGGGGGTAGGGGTAATGAGGAGTGACTACTAATGGATATTGGAGCTCTTTTGGGGATGATGAAAATCTTCTAGAATTTGATAGTAGTGATGGTTGCATGATCTTGTGAATGTATTAGAAACCACCAAAATGTACATTTAATATGATAAATATTATGGGCTATGAATTATATTTCAGTAAAAAAAAATTTTAAATAGTCATAGCTGGCTATCCGATTAGATTATGTAGACCTAAGTGAACCATGACAATCTTATTCTCCCTTTCCCTGTCTCCCTCGTAGTTACAAGTGGCCATGCAACCTAATTACACCCAATGATACCTAAGCAGAAGTCCAGTGGGAGTGTAAAAGTTCTTACGCTTCTCATTAAGAAAAAGAAGAAGAAGAAGAAGAGGAAGAAGAAAAAGAAAAAAGGAGATATAGCTTTCTCCATTTCTTAACCATTCTTCTAGCATTAAAGGTAGATGTAACGTCTAGAGCTACAGCAATTATCTTGCAACCATGAGGTAATTAGCATGAAGGAAAAGTCTACAGAACTAAAGATACACTGGCTTTGACATGGTCAAACCCCCTTTGGACTTTTATTTAGGAGTGCAGGAGTAGGAAATCAAGTCTACTTGTATAAACCACTGTAAAATGGGTACATTGTTAAACGAGTTAATAATATACAATAAGGCATCCAAAAAAGTTCCTAGCACGTGTTAAACACTCCGTAAGTGTTAGGTATTATTATTGTCATTATAACTCAGTGTTTCTCAACCTTTTTTTCACCATCAACCCCACTAAAGAGACTTTTTAGACATTCCTTTCCTTATCCCTGCCCCCATGAAATTTTAATACCTGTATATCTGTTTACATTGTTAGGTAGGGACGAGCTTTAGAAAGCCACAAACCATTGTAATATCTAAGATTCTTTCACCCTCCAGAAAACAATGCTTGCACTCTTGCAAATATATTCCTGATCCATGTTTCTTCCCCACTGCAACCCACTGATCTAAATAAAAGCTTCTTGGTATTGTCATGAAGCTGAATGCATTCCTAACTGATTCATCCTCCTCCACTGCAACCAATGGATTTAAATAAGAGCTGACATGATTGTATAGACCCCACCCCACTGGCCACAACAGGTTCCCCTGCGACTAGATCCTTGACTAAAGCTGAGACCTTTATAACATACCACTCCCATGGGTATAGTTGATTCAATAAAGGGGGTGGACCTGACCCATATGAAAATAATCAAAATTCTTCCCAGGATTTTGGAATTTGCTGTTCTCCATTGTAGAAGCTATGGTATGTGAGGCTGAGGACTCCCTGTAGAGAGGTGGGGGAACCTGAGCAACAGGAATGGAGGCAGCATTTACAAATAAGAGACAAGGCTGGTGATATGGAGATGAATAAAACATAGCATGGACCTAAAGGAGGCCCCAGTCTACTGCAGGAAGTAATTGCAACACAATGTGCTAAGTGCTGGGAATAGCCTTGGGCTATAGGTGCTCAGAGGAGAAGCACTGGGGTGGGGGGTGGGGGGTGCCCAGCAGAGGCTTCCTGGGGATGCAACACTAGAACTGAGCCTATGGCCACATCACAAGAAATGACATACGACGGTCTGTCCACAGTCAAGCCAGATCTGCTGTGGCTGCTAATTCACACACCTCAGTAAGGCAGAGAGCACAATACTAGCCAACAATCATAATCTGAAGGGCAGTACCAACATATTTATTAATAGCCCTTATGGATGTCTTTCTTTTCCTGACAGTAGGGAATCTGAAATACAGAAAAATACAATGAACAAAGAAAGCAACGATAAGCTCAAAACACAGTTGTATCTGTTTTACATAGAAAAATAACTTCACCGAGATACACTGCTCACATTTTACTATAGCTTCTTCCAGCCTTTTCCAAGTCCCAGTCAACAGCACTGAAATATTTTCTCTTTTGAGGCTCTCCCAAACCTTTTGGTGTAGCATTAACCTCACTCCCATTATATGATGAGGAAACACGGGCTTGGGGAACTCTGAAGAGCTGAGACTCGCTCAGTTAGCAGGTGGAGCAGATATAATTCTGGGCCAGGCTCTCTGACTCCAAAGCACAGCCTCCATCACCACCGGACTCTTCCACAAATATCTGACCACAAGAAGCAAGCAATCAGAAGGAATGCCCCCATGTCCTAGACATCTTCCATCTGCCTCTACAGATTCACTCTCCTTCTCCTTCCCCTTCTCCACCCTGCTTTCTGACCCAGGATGCTGATGGTGTGGATCACACCAAAAGGCTCTCTGCCCTCTGGCCTGGGTTTGGCCAATGCGGGGGACACTGAGGTGTATCAGCAGGCAAGAGGGAAGTGTGGCCTGGCTGTGGCTCTCTACCAAAGGTTACACTGCTGAGCCTCTCCGTACACAAGCTCTCCAGGACCTGGTAACACAGCCGCCCCTTGCCCTTGGCACCAGCTCCATTTTTGGTAGCCCAGGGGTCTTGCACACTATCCCTTGTGGTTACCCCACACTTGCCCACTCTTCTCAAATTACCCCACTGGAGTGTGCCACCTGCTTCTTGCAGGGACTCTGGCTGATACACTGACAAAACAGAATGGACACATGTGTTCCAGTGGGGACTGGATGAATACCAGTGGAACCTTCTCCCACCTTCTCACTCTTCTCATAATGGCAGTTTCCAGAGAGGGAAAACAAAGAAGAGCTATGATTATGGGCAGATGGAGGTTAAGTGTGCTCACCACCTCATTCCTCATAACCCTGCCTGATCTATATACCCTGAATGGGCATAAGAGGTTTCCAGGTAAGCAGAGCCTGGATGAAGCACTATTTGAGGTGAAGATCTGGGACTTTAAAAAAGCTTTTGTCCAAGACTGAGTGGTATGCCAGGTCACTATTAATCAACCTTTCCTTTCCCCCTACCCCGTCCTCTTCCCGGCCCTTCAAAAGCTGAGTCTCCTGCACCAACAGAAGAGATCAATTTTAGCGTAAGGAAGGTTAACAGCCGTCAATTCCAAGTTCCATTTTCCCTTAACTAGTAAAAACAAGTGTCAAAATAGTCATGTTAGAAGAAAAATTCAAACACGCTTTGATAGAGTTACCTTCATAATTTCCCATTTTCCGATGAATTTCTGTAAGGGATACAAACTAAAGCCGGGGTCCCCAACCCCTGGACCACAGATCACTATCGGTCCGTGGCCTGTTAGGAACCAGGCCACACAGCAGGAGGGGAGCGGCGGGCGAGCGAGCAAAGCTTCATCTGTATTTACAGCCGCTCCCCATCGCTCACATTGCCGCCTGAGCTCCGCCTCCTGCCAGCATTATGGTGAGCTGTATAATTATTTCATTATATATTACAATGCAATAATAATAGAAATAAGGTGCACAATAAACTTAATGTGCTTGAATCGTCCCGAAACCATCCCCCACCCTCCGGTCCGTGGAATAACTGTCTTCCACAAAACCAGTTGCTGGTGCCAATAAGGGTGGGGACCGCTGTACTAAAGGATCAACGAACTTCTAGAGGGAGAAAAACATCAGGAAAGTGACCTGGAACCACACTTAAACTGACCTTGGCCTCATGACTTTATCTCAAAACTCTAAAGTATAAATCTTTTGCAAAAAATGCACCAGACTATAAATGGAAACCTTTCTATATTTTTTCCTTAAATAGGCTAAGTTTGCTAGATCCCAATAAAATTACAAATATCAGTTTGTTCTTAAAGATGAAAAAAGGTAAGTGCTTGTTTGTGCTGTTTAATCAATAGGCATGAACGATGGCGTTGATAACATAGCACTTTCAGTTACCTTTCAAGGCTGGCTGCTTCTTTATTTGCTAAATAAATCCTGCTCAGCTTTCTCTCTCTACTTGTTCATCCTCCTTTTCTCTCCTCAAACAAACGCAATCAAATAATCAGTCGCTTAGGCCCACTGATTTTACGTCCCAGATACACTGACTGTATCCCTTTCACTCTGTCACTAAGGAGCTCATGACCTCTTGATGTCTCAGTTGGACAGAGCAGGGCTTCTCGATCCTGTCACTGCTGACATCTAGGGATGGATAATTCTCTGCTGTGCAGGATGTCTTGTTAGTGTAGGATGTTTAGTGGCACCTCTAGCCTCTACTCCCAAGATGCCAACACCATACCCCCTCGTCATGTCTCCAGACTTTGACAAGTGTCCCCTGAGAAGCAAAATCACCCAGGCTGAGAACCACAGAATTAGAGAATAGCCTCCTATCAGGTCCACCTCCATCTACTCTTCACCCTTTGGAATTTATCCACCTTACAAGGGACAACCATGTCATTCCTCCCATTTACCCTAGGTTGAAAGCCAAACTCCTTAGCAAAAAATACAAAAAAGACCCTTGATTGGGCCCCCGCAGGCTTCTCTGGCCTTAGCCATCCCTTTAGTACCCTACCAGCTGTGTGCTTCAGGTGGATGGGAATTATGCCAATATCCCACATAGTTTTCACATCTCCAGGCATTTCTACTCACTGCCACTCCTTCCTTCCATCCACACTAAAACCGTCCTTTTTCTCACTTCCCACCTAGAGAAATTCCCAATCTCCCTCTACAGTAGGGGTTGCAAACCCAAGTGCATTCAAGGTCAGGATGGTAACATAAATGAGTAAAGCTGAGGGGACCGCAGAGCGCTCACCTACACTTAAAGGCAGCCCCTGCCTCTCAGCTCCCTCAGCTCTAGGACACTGTTCCATACAAAGAATGAATGGCCCAGTGTTGCCAAATCTGAGAAGCCGGAGGTCTGCATTTTTATATTCAGTACCTGAATTACTTTTTTAAATAAATAAACAAACACGGAGTAGCTGAAACAAGACACGTCTACAGGCAGAACCTGTTGACTACCACTTGCTATTTATACTCTAAGGACCTCTAAGCATTTACCACTGCACCCTGAGAGTGTTTACATTCCTGTTTCCTCTATAAGCATGACAATATCTTAAGGTCTTAAGGTCAGGTCCCTGTGTCTTTCATTGGTTCTTTCATTTATTTATTCATTTGTTTTAATTCACATATCATTTTTCTTCTTTCTTCCATCTACTCTCCCAGTCATCCATCCCACTCACCAATAAATAGAATTACGTGCCTGTAAGCACTTTGTTAAGAAGGCAAAAGTAGAAAGACACGGTCCCTGCCCTCAAAGTGTTCCTAGTCCAGTGAGAAGAGACACAGGCAAACAATTATAATACACACACTCATATTACAAAGGAATAATGTACTCAAAGCACAGCACACGGACAACAGAAAAAGCACTTAAATCTCCCTGGGGGAGTCAAGTTGGCTTCAGATAAGATTTGAACAAAGGGTAGAAATCTGCCAGCTTGATAACTGAGAGAGAGAGAGAGAGAGAGAGCTCTCCAGGCCATGGGAACAATCTTCGCAGTGGTGTGGAGGCAGGAGAGAGATGGCACATTTGAGGAAACACAATAATGCAGTTCTGGTTTAAAACAGGGAGTAAAAAGGGGTGAAATTTCACAGCATGTCATTCTTAATCATGCAGTATTTAGTGCAGTTCTTGGCACCTAGAAAACACTCAAAAAGTGTTTGTTTAATTCATTCATGCATTCAAAATTGGGCAGGAAGAAATGCTAACCAAGCACGGCTTAACAATAATTAAGCCGTTCCTTCAACGGGACAGCTATGCTAGGGGAATACATTATAGGAGCTGACTGAAGAACTGTTACCTGAGCTAATATAATAATTACTCAATTAGTACAATAATAATAGTAATAAGTGACATTTACTGAGTGCTTATTATAGGCCAGTACTTGACTAAGGGTTTCACAGACATTATCTAATTCAGTGGACATAAGGATCCTATGCAGTATTATTATTCCCATTTTACAGACTAAAAAATAGACTCAGAGAAAGGAGGTGGGGCTCAAACCCAGGAATGTCTGAATCCAAAGTTCAAGCTCTCAGTCACCACAGTTACATTTTTTTGGTGGAAAAATCCCCGAGGGTTTCTTGCAAAGGCTTTTGGTTGTGTTTGAACTCAGTGCATCAGAGTACCAAGGAACAAGCTTGCTCTCTTGTGGGTGACTAAAATTTGTCCAAAATAAAATCTACCCTCTAAAGTAAGCAGAGAACTGACCACCAACTGGGTATTGCCACATGGTCATAATGCAGTTGCCAGCAGCTCTCCATTAAAACAAAACAAAATAAAACTCTCTAGAAAATGCCAAGGAAAGGGGAGGCAGGCAGAATCTCCTTCCAGAGCCAGCCCAGGCCAGGCCTGTCTGTTGGGGACAGCTCGGCGAAGGCTGCCAGAAGATGCAGACGACCTACAGAGAACCCACCCAAAAACGGGACTCAGAGACAGCAGGCAACAGGCTCCCGGTCACAGGGGGTCAATTTTGTTTACTTTCAGACACCTGGACTCCCTTATATATCATATGTGTAAATGACATTAAAGCGTCTTCAGTGTGAACACTGAACTTTCACAATTTGCACTGAACTTCTCTGTGATTCCGCTGATTTCATGGATGAAGAAAATGTATCTAAAACAAGGAGCTAAAAATCTGCGAGGGAAAGATGTGTTTTCAAATACCCCCTGAGTACTTATCAAGCACCATTTTATATCAAGATGATATTGTAACCAAAAATATATAAATTTATCAACTTACTAGAAGAGGTCTACTATAAGCAAATCTAGGCAATTCTAGTTGATTACTTCCACTTCTTACACACTTTCCATTTATTTATTTATTTATTTTCCACAGAACTGTTCTCTTTTTTTCCCCACTTATTGAGGAATAATTGACAAATACAATTGTGTATATATTAAAGTATACAACATGATTATTTGACATACATATACACTGTGGAATGAGTACCAAGATCACACACTTGTTACTTACATCTCCTATAATATAGATGAGCAATTCATTATACTGTACTGATGAAGAATACACATTCTTCAATTAACATTGCCTGGGTTCAAACTGCTACTCTGCCACTTGCTACTGTGTGATTTGGACAAATTACAAGTTTTCTCCAAGTCTCAGTTTTCATCATCTGTAAAATGGGTATAATAATGGAGCCTTAGCTATATTGCTTCCAAAGCTACCTGAATGACCTAATTAAGGTTGTAGAAGAAGGGAAAAGAAGGCACATTGAAAAATATTTAGAAAGTAACACAAACAAGACATGGAGATGGACTTCTGCATATGACGTTGGTCGGAAAGGCAGGCGTCAAGACTGAAGCCAGGTTTCAGCCTGGACCTCTGAGAAAAGATGGCAAGTCATTAGGATGAAGCAGGCAGGAAAGGGGCAGGTTGGTGGGGAATGTGAACCTGGGACCTTCTGGTAGGAGACAACTGTGGAAAGCTATGTAGTTATGTCCAATACACACTACTATATATGTAATAGATAACTAGCAAGGACCTTCTGTACAGCACAGGGAACTCTACTCAATATTCTGTAATAACCTATATGGGAAGAGAATCTGAAAAGGAATGGATATATATATATATCTATATATATATCTATATATATATATATATGTCTCCATATATATATATCTCCATATTTATATATCTCCACATATATATATATATATATAACTGATTCACTTTGCTATACACCTGAAACTAACACAACTTTGTAAATCAACTGTACTCCAATAAAAATTTCCAAAAAAAGCTGTGTAGCTATGTCCAGTGGCTACTTATATTTTGAAGAAAAGTGCTGGAAATACAGATTTGGAAGTCACTGGCTTAGAAATTAAATCAAGAAAACCAAGCCATGTACACTGAGTTACCCCAGAAAGAATATTTCGGCAGAAGTTGCAAACCAGTGGCCCATGGACCACATCTGGAACACAGACTTGTTTTGTTTGGCCCCCACAGAGTTCTAAAAAAAGTTTCAGCCAACGTATCAAACTCCTAAGATTGCAAATTTTTTTTTAAAATCTGGATTTCTGGTTTGCCTTGAAAGACCAAAAGGCTTTGCAATACAGGGCCAGCATCCCCTCTCTTGAGATCATTTCAGGAAGCCCCCTTGAGACCAGGCTCCTGCTACACGGTTCACCATGGCTGTCCCCACTCACATGGTGTCGGCATGTGCAGTTATTTCAGCCTGCACCTCTTATCTGCTACCTCCAGGGATCCTACAGGAAGGCTAGTTTGTGTCTTCTGCTGTACAACCCCTGGCAGAATAAAAAGAGCAAAACACAAAGGTCAGGAGCCTCTGAAAACTAACGTAAAGAGACTCTAGAAGAGGAACCTGTGAATGAGACCCGGACAGAAGTGTCAGAAAGGTGTAAGCACGTGTGTTATCATCAAGTTCAAGGGAAGAGAAGGGTCAGGGATTTATCCTTGACTAGTCTTTGCCTGAAACCTCCCCTCCCCCACACGAGCAAGTCTTTTCAGCACCAACTTCAAACTAGATCCTCAACCTAAACACTTTCCATCATCTTTATGACTGGTCGAAAGCGCAGTCATTTCTCACTTGGATTATTGCAATTGCCTCTTGCCTGTTTCTACTCTTATCTCCCAACAATCCGTTCTCCACACAGCAGCTAGAAAGAGCCCATTAAAATGTAAATCACATCATGTCACTGGTTTGCCAAAACTATGCAGTGGCCTCCCCGTACTTCTGGAAAAATTCCAAACTCCGAAGCACACCCTATAAGGTCCTACAAGGAGTGGTCCTTTTCCACCTCTGTTGGCCAGAACTCCAACAACTAGCTCCTTGCTCACTGTGTCACACTGGCCTCCTTGCTGTGCTCTTCAAACAGGTCAAGTGTACATCCCGGCTTGGGAGTCCTTGCCTTTCCTCCTCTTTCTGGAGCTCACTTTTTCTCCTTAGTCCCTCTCAGCTCAAGGTCACCTTCTTAGAGAATACTCACTAACCTTCTCCAAGCCATTCCTTGTTTGACCACCCTTCTACCATCTCCCTGTTGCATTTCCTTCCAAGCACTTGTCATTGAGGTGAATTATTTTTATTTGGTTGCTTGGTTATTTCTGTCTCCCCACTATAATAGGCTCCATGTGACCAAGGTCTTTATCTACCTGTTTATAATGCCTCACACAGAGAAGGTCTCAAGAAGTTTTAAATGAATGAATGAATGAATTGGAATAAATGCATGAACATATGATATTATGGAAGTTAAGGGATTATAGAGAATGAGTATTAAACACAGAAAGCAGAGCCTGAGCAAGAGGTTTAAGTACTGACACTACAACAGGAAGTGCAATCTCAGGGAGCAGGAGGGAAGGGTAAACAAAGGGAGTGAAACAGATAAGGAGGAGAGGCAAGATGAATTTGCATTAGCAAGCTGGCCCCACTAAAAGAGGCTGATTCTCCATCCCATAGTACTATCCCCCAACCTCCACACTCCAATCCCCCGAGCCATATAAACTGTTTCAGAATATCCACGATGGGGAGAGACAGAGCATCAGTTCCCCTACACATCCAGGTTGTGTACGTGTGGGTACAGAGGGAGATTCAGGGGTGGCATCAACAGGGAAGCCCCATGGTTCAGGATGGACAGGTGAGGCACTGTCAGTTTATACCTGTGGGATGTCTTTCAGAGCCCACGCACACCTGGGTGCTGCATCGGCAGCTGAAACAAGAAACAATGCAACTTTTCTTTACCATCCTCCTGGGAGGACCTGGTATGGGCCTAAGAGGTGCCTGATACACAGTAACATAAGAACCAAGAATACCCACTGCCTGTAACAACAGCAGCATCAGTGCACTGGGGAGAGTAGAAATCATATTATAGTGGATGAAGGAGTGACTGGGAGGAAAGGAATCAGCACAGCAAGAGTCGGCTTCTCTTAAGAGCTCCTTGGAGAATCGCTGATTCCAGGGCTGGGCAAGGAAAGTACTAAGTGACAGCCTATAGTGCCCGAAAGTAAACGTGTGCTCAACCAAAGATGAGGACAAGTCTAAAGGACACAGAAGCCAAAATGAAGGGCTTCCCAATGGTTAAGTCGATGACTATTTGGGCAACAAAATAATGATAATAATGGATTATAACCAATAGAATAAAATAAGTACATACTGATATTAATAAATAATTGAAAGAATAAATAAATGGGAGACAAGGGGAGAACCACCTAAGGAGAGTTCCAGTTAATAAGTACAGAAGGAATAATAAACATAGAAAAACGCCTGGCAAAATCACAGGAATAATTGTCTCAAGCAAGAATTAATAATAGATACCAAAATTAGTGGGCAAAGGTATGATAGGAAACATGATATTTACACAGTCTCAGAGTTATCTCCCCACAAGATAATGTTAATTACCAAGGGGTAAATAGTAACTTTGCAGTGGAAAACTTGGAAGACACAACCTTAGCCAAGTGACATCACAAGTTAACCTCACCAGTGATGGGACAAATTGATATCCTGTGCCTCCTAATACGGTGCACTGTGAAGAGCACATAATTTCTGTGGTTTTCGTGCCAAAAACGCAAAACCTGAATGTAATCCTGAGGAAACATCACATAAATTGCGGGACATGACACAAAACAACTGGCTGGATGCTTCGAAAATGTCATGGTCATAAAAGACAAGACTGAGGAACTGTCCCAAATTAAAGGAGACAAAGAAGATCTGACAACTATATGCATCGTGATTCTGGATTAGGTTCTGGTCCAGAAAAAGAGACATCAGTGGGACAACAGGCAAAACTAGAATAAATTCTATACATCAGATAACAGTATTGTATGAATGTTAATTACCTGATTTTGACAATCGTGCAATGACTGTGAAAGATGTTGGTGGGAGAGAGAGGAGGAAAATGTGACGGGGAGAGATACACAGAAGCTTCTAATAGTACCTGAAAATAGTGTCATTTTTCGGTAGGTAATAGGTACATGGATGTCCATTATAATATTCTTTATACCTTACATATGCATTATATTATTCTGCATGTATAAACATGCCATAATACTTTTTTAAATAGGGAAGAATTTTAAGTACAATGAAAGCATAACAAATGTCATTGCGTTCTTTTAGGTTCTGTTGCCTAAGGCTCAGAGCCTGAGCCCTGTTCTCTCTTGGTTTAAAAAAAAAAAAAGGATGAAGTATTAGGAAGTTATAAAAGGCATCCTTACACTTAAGACTTTCTCCTTGATGTAATCCAGTGGTTTATAAGACAGCTGAAAAGGGGCGTGTCGTGTCACTTCTTAACTCTGTGAATCAGTGTTCTTTAACCCCTATCCTTCCACTACTATAAGTCATCTTAAGAATCCCTTGAGGTCCCCACACCTGCTCCCAGGGATGTGTGTCCCATATGCTGAGTGGAGGGAGAATAGTGTTGGTGTAAAAAATAGTTTTGGTGTAGGTTCAAATCCCTACTCCTCCACTTAATTAGTAGTGTGAGGTGGGACAGGGAAGTGACTCCATTTCCCTGAGTATTTCCAAATCTGTAAATGAGAGAACACTTTGAAATTGTTATAAGGTTGACCTGGAAGAATAAAAGATAAATAAAGACCAAGTAACTGTGCCTGGTACGTACACACAGATACTCACATCTGAGCAATATTCATCATTATTGTTGCTACCTTTGTTTTTAAGGAAACTGAGACTGAGAAAGCAAGCCTACCTCTGCCTTGAATCTCTAGAAATAAAACGAGATTGCAAAAGAGCATGACACACAACACCTCTGCACTCATGGCCACATATCTACCACTTCTAATCTGAGTGGCTTTACCCCAATATTGGGACGTTGTCCTAATGTGGGGAGCTGGTGTAGTGGGCATGGCAAAGGTTGTGCAGTCACACCTGGTCTCCAAGGAGTCACCTCCTTGTCCCATGTGATCTTGGGCAAATGACCTAACCCTCAAAGCTTCAGGGATTTCCTGTCTCAAATGGGGAGACCACCACCCTCTCATAGGATTCTGATTAGAATGTACCCTGCATGGATGTATATCGCATAAAACAGTGCCTGACGCATCATAGATACTGCACAGATCTTAGTCCCTTCCTTTGGCAGGAATATTAAAAGAAAGTAAGCTCCAAAGAGGGGCTGTGGAAACCAAGGAGGAAAAAGTACTGGGGGAAAGAGAAAGACAATCCACAAACTGGGCAATCCAGACTCATTGTAATCCTGGTTAGACCCTAAGTTTCCTGCACCTTGAAGAGCTTCAGTTTCCTCCACCGTAAAAGAGAAACACTACGGTCTCCTTCGCAGGCTTGTGAGGGTTCACGGAGGTATGGAAGTATGTTCCGTGGGGCCAGGCACCCGCTGGGAGATGAATGCACACAAGCTGGAGCTAAAGGAAGTTGCGTGGAGACTCCTCCATCCTCTTAATGCCTCTTGCTCCCTTTTTCGAGAGCCTGAACCATCGCTGAGAGTTCAAGGCTCAGGGTCTGGAAGCAGTTATCCCTTCAATCCTTCTCTGCCTAAACCATCCATAGCCCTGGCTCCTGGCTCCTCACAGAGGAAAAAAAAGTCTCCCCAAGGCCAAGTGAAGCATCGTGGTACTTTCTAAAACCCACACTCCTACTCGCAGGCCACACCACAACTTCTGCCCGTGTTTTTTTGAAGTCTACATTCTAAAACCTTTATTTAATCTTCCTAAACAACCCAGAAAAAAAAAAAAAAAAGACCTAACTCTATGTCTGTGTTAGATTTTAGACACTTCCTAAAGGACGGATTTAAATGTCATACTCTTGACTTCGGAGGAAAATCTGAGGATAAAAGAGGGATTAGGAATTGTGGGATGGGGGAGGATGGAGATTTGAAGACAAAATCAGGTTAAGGTTACAAGGATAAAGTTAAAGAAGAAAACAAAAGCCCGGTTAAGGCTGCCGTGGTTAAAGTCACAAATAAAGTCAAACACTTCATAGATCTCTAGTTCTCGAACCCGAGAGAGCTCTGGGGCAGCTCTCGCGTGAGCTTGAGCAACAGGTTAATTTTCAAGCAGGAATCAAAGGGGTTGGGCCCCAGGACAAATAGATTGAAAGCCCAAGCATAAACCCGGTTTCAGGGAGTTAAAAGGAATGCAGACTGCCCCAAAACACACAAGTCGTTTGTTTTTTCTGCCACCTTTCCAACGGTCATGTCTGGAGTGAGGATAAACAGTTCTGGGGGAAAAAAATGATGTGAAGTACAGACTTTAAGAAAATAAAACACTAGAAGAACGTTTCTTAAAGAGTTATATGTGTGCCTGCATATACATACATATATATGTAGAGAGAGAGAGTGAGAGAGAGAGAGAGAGAAAGAACAAGAGAGAGAGAGAAAGAAAGAATAAATATTGATATATACAAATATATGCATGCACATGCGGATGCCAAACTTACCCAAACTTCTGTATGTTTCCAGGTGTGAATAACAAAGGCTGAAACCAGCCTTTAAGATGCAGTAGGTTATTATTTTTTTTTTTAGCAAAACCAAAATTTTTTTTACAATGGCATTCCATAAATAGTGAAGGGTGTCTGAGCAACATTTCAGGTTTATTTAATAAGATTAAACTGCATGCTTTTGGTTATTATTAATAGCATATTTTATTCTAGATTGCTTAAAATTGTATTTGGAAAGTCCCAGATAGAGGAGCTAAGAAAACGAGAAGAGAGAGCTAGCTTCCTTTTATGGCAGCCCCACTGGGTGCGAGGAATGGTGCTAAGTGCTGTTCACGTGCTGTCCCATTTTACCTGCCCAACTGACTTAAACTGTAAATATCAAAGTCCCAAACCCACACAGCTTGCAGAGCCCATTCTGCTTGCCCCAGAATCTGAGGCTTTTTCCATCATCATTCCACATTTCCTTCCAATGAAACACTGAAAGGTCGAAGCAATCTTTCCCAGTATTGCTATGAGGACAGAGAAAAGTCCCATATTCCTGGGACAGGAAAAGACCAAAGGGATAGGAAAGTAAGGCAGAAGGCAGCTTTTCTGTGATCTCCACTTTAGCAGAAACGAGACAAGAAACCTTTTGGTCCAAGAGGTAAAGCAAATAGATGAACAATTTACATGTGGCAGGTGACAAATATTTAATGCCGCTTGGAACAGTGGTTCTTCAAAAATGTCTTTCAGCTCTGAGGACCCTTCTGTGAATCCACACTTCAACGGGTGTGGCCAAGGCTCAGAGAAAATACATTTTTAATAAGGACTGTGCCAACACGAGAGGCTCAAAATGGAATGTAAGACCCACAAGGGACCTCATACTCTTGGGACAGGGTCCTAAAGTAAAGAAGGGAATAAAGAGGCCAGAAAAAAATATATATTCTAGGGAATGAGGCCCTGGTAGAACCCTGTCAGTATAATTATCAGAATGGATTTTTCCCCCCCTCAGTGGGTGAGCTAGTCAGGTTAAGTGGCATCATATTCCAGACAAATACGCTCAGGACCAGAGGCACTGGCTGCTTTCCAACCACCAATGGCATCTCAGCTGCTTAACCTGTGCACAACTCAGAGACCAGCACCACACAGCACGTATGGCTCTGGTGCTGATGACTCTCTCCACTCCTTTCTCAGTCTCTCCCATATGGTGTTGGACCCTTGCTATTATTCTCTCTTTTTTTTTTTTTTTTTTGGTCTTGTTTTGGTGTTTGAATCTGATGCTTTACCCAGGGGACAGGGAAGAAACTCAGAGATCAGCAGCAGCAGGAAGCTGCTCCCACCTGCTGGCTGAAAGGACAAAGGGAGGAGGTATGGTTGCTGGAGCCCAAGAGCCGGGGTCACTCAGCAGAAGCTGGAGCCATGGGAACCTACCCTGTGGGTGGGAGAGCCATGCAGAGGATGTGGCCACTGCCAGCGATGCTGTCCGAGGCAGAGGGTGAAGGACAAATGCTCTGGCTTCCCTTTCTCCCATCCTCCCATCTCCCACTGGTGTCAAATTGCCAGAGGGCAGGGGTCAACCATCTGGAATGCAGAATAGAGCAGGACAGGGCAACAAATGGATCTGGGTGCAAACAGGCCAAAGGCCAACACCGTTGATGAGTTAAAAGATATGTCACAGAACAGTGTGTCATGTGACACCATAACTGCTAAACATATGCACATGTAATTTAAGCAAATGTATACATACTGCACACAACACAGAGACTGAGCTATTGTGAGACGGAAGAGAGAGCAAGAAGAGCAGAAGGATACACAGGCGGTTCTCAGTATTAGGTTCTACAAAGTCTCCACAAACACAGATTCATCGCTCCTAGGGGAAATACAGGGTTAGGTTCCTGCAAGCCTCTGGTTCCATGTTTACCAACTGACCGATATATAACCTTGTTTTTGTGTGCTTCTGTTTAAAAGCACACCATTTAATATATATTGTTGATTCATTAACAGTGAACTCAATAGCCAACAGCATTTAACTCATGTCTGAACAAAGCTTATCTAATATATTTTCTCCATAAGGCACAACACAGCCTTCTTGCACTTAGAAACACAGACAGCCCTTCCGCACTATGCTTGGGGCTCATTTAAACAGTAAAATCACCAACAAGAAGCACAAAAATGAGAAAAATGGGGTACTAATGGACCACAAAAAGGACACATTTATAACACGATAACAGAAACATGAGGGCAGAGGGTCACCTTGCTCAAACTCCGCTGGGAATGAGCACATCAGAGCAACTCAGAAATTTTTTTGCTGCTCCGTGCATGTCTGAGAATGACCACAAAAGCACCACTCCGTATTAATTTGAGAGTTACAAATAAATTTCACTGAGTAGGTGAGTTTGAAAATACAGAATTCGCAAACAGTTAGAACAGAGCAGACATCAAAATATTTAAAGAAAAAAAGTTGTCCCTAGATGGTAGGAGATGAAATGCTTTTTGTTTCATTATGTAATTTTCCTTCTTCTTTATTTTCAACTGTTGCCTGGCCTGCATTAAGCTTGTAATTAGTGGGGGGAGGAGAGAGATTCAAAATTTAAGATTTCAAAGAGAAAGAAAAACTAGGAGCAAAAGCATTTAAGAAGTGGAATCATTTAGCCGACCAGAAGGTCATGCTAGATATACCCCCGGGAGCAGAATGGGTCACCCTCACTGTGTGATGTGAGGGGCAGTCCCAAGGTGCCCCCACTCCAAATCTCTACCACGCCTCCAGCCAATGACCCAAGGAGTGAGGGGGATGGCTGCAAAGGCCAATCGTGGGACAGGCTGAGGGCAGGAGGGGCACATGAGCTACCTTCTGAGTAGACAGCCAACGTTCCCATGGAACAACCCACCCTGGCTTCATGGACTCACACCGTCACCATCCACCTCTAGCAAAATCTCTCTTATGCTCATTTCAAGTTTACTCATGAGAAGACGTGAGCCTCTTTCAGATCAATTCAGCAAATATGATTTGAGCCCAAACTGTGTGAGCTATGTACAAACTGCTGTACAAGGTGCCAGAAGAAATAAAGCACCATTTTGCCATGCCTTTACCAGTTTTGTGTTTTACCTGTTTGTAAATAATGTTCTATATGCTTTGAGAATAATCAGAAGGTTTGGACCCCTAACTTCATCACCTTATACTGATAAATGGCTTATATTTGTAAAGCATTTTATATTAATAGCATTCTTATATATACATTATCACCGGGCTCTAATTGTCTGTGTTAGTGATTTGCATCCTTCTGGCACTGTAATGTATACCTCTCCTATGACATATTACATCATCTTGATTTATTTATTGGCCCATTTCCCCTCTAGTCTTTGAGCTAGCTTCTTGAGGACAGGCACTGACCTAGTAGGCCCTCAGTAAGCACTACAGAATTATCGTGTTTAGATGAAACCTTCACAACAACACTAAAGTGTGAATTATTTAATAATTTTTACAGGTTAGGGAAGAGAATCAGAGGGATGAAGTGATTTGTCCAAGAGCAAATTATGAAGGCTCTGGCCCTGACCCCACACACAGTGTTCCTTCCCTGTCCCAGAGCTGACACATCCCACAGGGTGCATGTTATAAAAATGACTTCAGTCCAGCCAAGTTCTAGAAGCACAATTGCATACAATACCTACTGGAACATCTATCCATCTTCTTCTTTTTTTTTTTTTTTTTTAACCCATAAAGCAAGAGAGGGAGAAAAAGCCTGTACCCTGGTACTGTTTTCTATCTTCGTGTTCAAAAATATTTACCAACAGTAAAGTATCCTTTTGAGTTTAGAATGGAGAGTCAAATAAAAAGTGTCCATTGAGTTTACTTTAGATGCACAAACCTACTCCAGTGATTGAAAAAATGAAATAAAAAATCTATTTTATGAGATTCTTCAGCTTCAAACCAGGAATAAAACTAAGTTGCAGAATTGAAAAAGCATCAGAATAGCAGAAAAGCATAGTAATTTAGCTCTCTGTTCATTCCTTACGCCATTAGCGAGCAACTTTCAATCTTTAATCCTCCTTCACGAAGCTGCTTTTACTGTCCCATCTGCTCCTCTTACTCATGCCATCAGGATCTTATAATTAAATTCTAATTAAAGTTTAAGGCATGTAATAAAGAAAACACTTGCGGAATGCCTTTGATTCAAGAGGCCAAAATAACATTTCAGCAGTTTGAAAAATGAATTATATCCTTCTGCTTAACAAGCATCTTTAAAATGGAATTAAAATGGGAAATTCCAATCTTCCATGATTTCACCAGCCACACATTATGTAAATATGGTCATCATCATGGGTTACATTTAAGTTGGCTGAAAACATCATGAAGAGAACTCTGCCCGGCATGCACAGTATGGATGTGAGCTCAGTGGCAATGCAGGAAGCAGAACTTTCATAAAAACCATGGTGGTACCTTGAAATATGGACATGCTAGCCCTGAACATCAGCATCTTTCTACCACAACTCCTGAATGCTGAGAGAAAAGGATTCTCACCCTCCTCATCTCATCGCTCACCAGACTCGAGCAAGCCTACCTTTCCAGCATCTTCCAGACCTATCTCCTCTTCTACTATATTAGGTCAGCCCTCCAACATCCCTGGGAATTTTGCAATACTTGTCCACTGCCAGCCCCAGTCCTCTGCTCCAATCCACACTCCACTCCACCTTTTTTAAGCATCACTCTCATCAGGTTGTTCCACCCGGACTATAGGTTACAATTTAAGAACAATGATCGTTGTTAATTATATGATTCTATAGCTCATATAATCACCATCATAATCGATATGCCAGACACTGTTCGAAGTGCTTTATGTTATTATTCAGATTCTCACAACCACCCTGTGAGGTATGTCCTATGATTACATCAGATGAGGAAAAGGAGGGACAGAAAATCAAGGTGCTTGCCCAGGATCACAGGGGCACGAAGCGACGGGGCCAGGGTTTAGAGCCATGCAGTCTGACTCCAGTCTGCGCCCAAAAGCCCAAAGCCTGAGTAAAGCACATGGGGACATCCTGTTCTTCTCTCCAAATGCTCCTGACATGTGCCCTATGTTCTGCTTATGCCAACAAGCTCCACCTTTGCAGACGCATCATGGTCTTCCACACCTACGGCTTTTCACCTGCTGCCTGTTTGCCAGGTGGTGCTCGTCATCCACCTGGTAAATTCTTGTTCATCCCTTTCCTATCCTGTGAGGCCTGTGCTAGTTCCCTGGACAGAGCTGATCACTCCCCTTTTTGCGGCTGCAGAATCTAGAATCTACAGGGCCTCCATTATGGTGCTAATTGCACTGCAATGTGACTGGGGGAGCCTTGGTTTCATCTCAGCGTCCCTTAAAGGCAGGGCACAAAACAGGGCTTTGATAAATGTGCGAGGAGTAAAGAAACCAAGCGTTCTCTAAATCTATACACTGGCCATACACACAGCATGGTCCAGTCTTTGTCAAAGTTAGTATAGAGAAAAAAAAATGTTGCTCTCTGGTATGATTTATAGAGAGAAAGGAAAGAAAAATCATATGTTACTTTATAAATCCAAAGAACACCTATAAAACTCTTCCAGAAGCATCCAGCTCACTGATTATGCGTACCTTGTTTTACTTTTTGACAATCAAAATGCATGAGTTCCTTTCTTCCGTGACCCTACAACCTTTAAAATGAGCCCTTTCCAGACCATAGCAGGGGGCAAACAGTAGGCTTAGGCTCAGCCACACAAGGCTGTCTGGACTTGACTGTGCTACTTATGTCCTAGCCTGGAGTCCAAGGCCTCAGGAGCCCAGGGCCCCCACTCCCAGGCTTCCCTGAACCCTGGCTTCTCTACCAGCCGAGGTCTAAACCACTGAGCATCTCAGCTGTTACCTGATTTGCCATCCAGGGTTCCACTGAGACTGGAGCCTTTTCCTTGACCTGATGAGCCCCGACAAACCTTGTTTCCTTTCGCCCAATTGTTCCTCCCCCTGGGGATTTGACTGCCCCAAGCCTACCCTGCCACTAGCTTGGTTCTGTTCCAGGCAGACCAGCCACTGTGAACCACACCGCTGCTACTGTGTCTAAACGCCCAGGGTCCCTCATGCCTAGAAATTCCTAAGCCATGTCTTCCACTAGGTGAATAAACACCAGGCACAGCACTAGGTCTTTTATGTAGCTCTATCTCAAATTCCTCAAAGCTTTCTTTCAAAAAGATATAATTACACTAATTAGTCCATTCAACCAATCTTCACTGAATGCCTACTCTATAATAAGCAGGACAACAAAGCTAGGTGACATGCCCACTGTCACACAGATGACAAGTAGCAGAAGTGGGATATGAAAATAGATCTTTGTCACTCCCACGATATACCCCAGCTTTTGGTCCTTTGTCTTTGTCCTTGAAAAGATGAAGAGGTACTGAAGAAAGGCATGCACTCAAGAAATCTAAGGATATCACCCTTGACCATGGCACACACAAGTACAGATGACAGACCCAACCCTTCACAAGGCCCCAGTCTACGTTTCCATGCCCTGTCCACTCCACACCACCCACTTTTCTCTGGACATGCAATGACTTTTCACACCTTCATCCATGTTCGAGTCTTTGGCTGTAATGTCCTGTCTCCACCTGTGCACTGTATTCACCCCTGCAGCTCATTCACTCGTCATTCTGTATTTATTAAACAGCTGTTAGGTACCAGCTCCTGTATTGAGTGATGAAGATACAAGATTTAGGCCCTGCCTTTAGAGAGCTTACAGTCCAGTGGGAGGTAAAGATGAGTAAACACACGAGAACACTGAATAGTATGCCCCAGGGCGGGGGGGGGAAATGCAGGCTGCCCTGGTAGCTCAAAGGAAAGGCCTGGAACCCGGTCTTGGTGTTTCCTCCCTGAGACGCTCGTCTCCCCATTCCTTCCCTCATTCTGCCCCCAAGCCCACCATAATTCATTGTGCCTCACATGTTTCTCATTGTACTGTACACTCTGCAGTTACAACATTTTTCACAGTGAAACATAATGTATGACATGATCGTTTATCTTCATTTTGAGAACTGAGGGAACTGATTCTTTTTTAATTGACAAATACTTACTGAGCGGCTTGCAGGACTGTACTGGTCATGAGTCTGAGTTTTATCGTTTAAATCCTGGCAAGTACTTAGAAGCCAAGTGACCTTGGGCAGGTTATTAAAATCTCAGTCCCGCGACATTTTCCACATCTCTAAAGTGGGGATCAATCAGGCATACACCAAAGTTCAGCATGGCGACAGTACTTACCCCAAAGCACTGCGAGTTTTCGTCTTTGGCCTCAGTCTTTGCATCGCTCATTTCAACCCCAGTTTTGGCATCACTTAACCTCTGTGTGATCAGTGACAATGATCACAGTGAGGTCTCCATCCTCTCTATCCATATCAGTAATACGAGGCAGTTTGGGACTTAATGTTAATATCTTAATATCACCTCTAAATATAGGTAAGCGATTTAGATCCAAAGGTGGGTAGTAAGGGTGAAACTATACTGTTGGGGGTTAAGGAGTGAATGGGTAATTGAATAAATGAAGAAAATGGGCAAGGATCCTTCATATGGAGGATCTGACACCAGAAGGAGAGGGAGAAATGGGGCAGTAGTCTGCAGCCCAATTTTACAAAGTGTTTTCACTTACTAAGGCAGGCAACACAAGCTAAAACATCATGGAATATATTATATCTTTACATACCAGTATAAGGATTGTTGTTGCTTCTGAGTGCCAAATATGTATGTATAATGCTGACTCCACCCTACCCATCCAAACTGATTTGGTTCCCAAATGCTTGGCTTCCGCTGAGCCAGTTTTTTTTTTTAAACAACTTTCAGAATAAACAGAAAAGCAAAATGTCGAGCCAAGACATTTTCATGTTCAAGTCCATGATTTTGAACATTTGTGAATTGCTTTACATAGCACCCAGATTTAGTACCCATCCATCTACTTCTAGACTGGATAGAAAGTACATGTACACACAGATACCCAGACACCAAATATAGCACCAAATCATACATGAGATTCTGAAGTTCTCAGAAATGCAAGAACCCAGCCTTAAGAACTTTCTTTCAATCCCTACAGATATATGCATGACATGAGGAACAGAAAAAAGGAAAATTCTATTGCATGGAAAGCTGTAATAGGAGGTGATAATAATATCACAGTGCATGATGTCAAGAGTGCCCAGTAGGTACCAAATACTTAACGTTCAGTATGTAATCCTGACAAAGAGTTATTGTTATTCCTATTAGAAATGATAAAACTATGGCTTGGGGAACCTAACTAAGTAGCTAACTAAGAACAAGAACTTTAGAGAGTCAGCTTTGCTACTAACCTAGCTCTGTTACTTTGGGCAAGCTTCTTAGTATCTCTAAACCTTAAGTTACTCATCTATGAAGTGGGTATAATCATACATACCTTGGAAAGTTAAAGTAAGTTTTGAGAGAAAAAGTGTACATAAAGTACCTAATATAATGCTTGGCATTATAAGTTATATTCAGTAAATGGCACCCATGTTGATCGTTATCAGTATTGCCCAAGACTGTATGACCAGTAAGTGACAGAGGGGGCATTTAAATTCATATTTGACTGATTCTAAAACCAACACAAATGACAGCACTTACTGAGAACTTACCATGTGCCAGTATTACTATGTAAAAGCTTTACACGTATTAACACAATCAACGGTCTTAATAAGCCTATGAGAAAGATACTATATTATCCCTACAATATAGATAAAGAAACTGAGATACAAAAATGCCTCATAGCTATTAGAGGCTTGACAGGCTTCCTCAGCCCCGATTTTAGGTAATTCCAATAATCTATTATTCCCAACACTACAGTCATTTATCCTTCATGATGAGGTGCCTGCATTCTGAAACCACGTACAACATCTCAGATATATTTTGGGAACAGAGGGCATACCGAAAGGGACCCTGCTTGAGTTCTTTAAGAGGACAGGAACTATTTAAACATAAAGTAATATTATTTTTACTATTTTGCAGAGACATGAATAAGATGCATCAGGAATTTTATTATCCTAATTAGCCAATCAGGTTCTAGTTGAATCGAATCAGACTCCTCTCTGGCTTTTCTTTCTCATTCTGCAGAATTTCAAGACAGCTGGACTGCCTGAAACACACCAAAGAATGGTCCCAGAAGCCACATGTGAACTGACCCTCGTGGCCAAAAGCCCCCAAATGGACATAAGTGGAAAGGTCACCATATTCTATTTTCCCATGGCAAATGGCCTTTGGAAACACTTGTGTTTTTTTAATTTCTTTTTATACTTTCACAGTCAAATGATCATGATCAACAAGAATGAGATAAAATTGACTGCAGCTGGAGAAAAATGCTGACGTGAATGGCTAAAAACATCATGCGTAGCTTGTAATAAAAGGGTACAGGACCATAATGTAAGTCGAGGCCCCCTCTAAAGTCACATCTCATTAAGACTAGAAGCAGCAGCTGGTTTCTCCCAAAACAAGTCCTGCAGGAACAAAATTAGAAGGGTTCCCATCCTTTAGATGTGCTCTTGAAAATATTAAGTCCTTGATGGGGATGGATTTTTATAGACAGTTGACAGGTCAGACCTGAGTGCATGTTGTTCTAAAGGTCAAAGAATTGGCAAAAAATGGATGTGACTGCTGTCAAACTAGAATGAGCTCCCTTTGAAGTTGGAGGCTTAGATGAACCGAATCTGAAGTGCTCTCTTTAAACGAAGCAAAGACGAGGGTGAAAAATAAAAACGCTGCCCTGCGTACGCTGAGACGTCTTTTAAGTAACTCAGGTGTACTACCCTACTCTGCTATGCTGGCATGACCCGCCATTAAAATCTGGGTGAAAAGGAACAATCCCTGAAGTGGGATGGTGTTAGCAAACAGCCACGATGAACACCCCACTCCCTACATCCTGGAGAGCTCCGCGAAGAAACCTCCCTCAAAGTCCTCCTGCTTCCAGTTTAATCAGCTCAGTACTTGCCTTGCCCTCTATTTATTTGTGCTCCCCTACTAATCACTCCCCCCAGCTTGTATTTTATTCTACAGATGACTTCAGGCCAAAACGTGCTGCTATGCCAGCAAACACTTGAGTTGTTGCTGTGGCTGTTATCATTCATGAAGTTTCACTCTGTTGTTATCTGAACCTTCTCTGACTTTCAGTTTAGTAAATCAGACTACTATTCCACCTCATAAATCAGAAACACAAGCCTGTGTCCCTTGTCCCCTCAGCCCCAGTAGCTGTGGAATGGAATACCAGCAGAATTAAGGGACGTTCTTGCAGACTCAAACATCACAGAAATGCAGTAATTTGTCTTTATTAATAGGAGGTCAAATACCATGTACCTCTGACAGTTGCATCAATATTTTTACAGTCCTTAGGTCTTGACTTGCACCAATGGCCTCTTTAACACAAAAAAAAACCTTAAGGCTAAATCTTGACACAGTTAAATCGCTTTTAGATACCTTTTTGAAAACAAGGAGATTTAAAACATAAAATGTCTCACCTGGTGCCTGGTTTTCTCTGGAATTGGACCTCCCAGAATTCCATTCCTAGGAATACAAGTCACTCTCTGGAGTACTTTGGAGTCCTTGCTGCTTTGCAAAACCTACAATCCATTTCTTAGGACACCCTCTGGCAAGGATGCTAGTGACTAGCTCTAGCTCTTACTGCTTCCCTCAACACAGATACAACCAGTACGGCTTAAACAGTTTGTGGGAAATGTAAATTGGAAATGGAAATGATCTAAGTGTCAACGGATGGAAGGATGAAGATATGGTATAGGTATACAGTGGAATATTATTCAGCCATGAAAAAGAAGGAAATCCTGTCACTTACAACAACACAGACAGAATTTGAGGGAATTGTGCCAAATGAAATAACTCAGACAGAGAAAGACAAATATTGTATGATATCACTTATATGTGGGATCTGGAAAAGTGGAATTCATAGAAACAGAGGAGAATGGTGGTTGCCAGGGGCTGGGGGTGGGGGAAATGGGGAGACATTGGTAAAAAGATATAAACTTCCAGTTATAAGATGAATAAGTTCTGGGTGTCTAGATATAAACTTCCAGTTATAAGATGAATAAGTTCTGGGTGTCCAATGTACAGCATGGTGATTATAGCTAATAACACTTTATTATATACTTGAAAGTTGTTAAGAGAACAGATCTTGAATGCTACCATGGTGATCATTTTGAATATATAAGTGTATCAAATCAACACAATGCATACCTTAAACTTACACAATATCATATGTCAATTATATCTCAATAAACCTGGGGAAAAATTAAAATTTTCTTATTTTCTACCCTGGAAAGGAAAGGAAGGGAAAGAGAAAGGGAAAGAAAAAAAGAAGAAGAAGAAGAAGAAGAAAAGCCAAAAGAAGGAAGTAAAATTCCAGAGAAAATGATTTAGTCTTGGGCCGTGGTTCTCATCAGAAGCTCCTCTAGGATTTGTTAAAACACAGATTAATGGGTCCCACTCCCTGAGTTTCTAATTCAATAGATGGGGTGAAGCCAGAGAATCTGCATTTCTAATATATTTCCAGGTAACGTTCATGCTGCTGGTCTGGGGATCATGCTTTGAGAACCACCGGTTTACGGTAAATAAACACCTAACAAATGAACTCTTCACTTTAGAAAAATAGGTCTCTGTGGGATTCCCTTAATAATCTGTTAACAAATAAGTGCTGAGCTAATTAGTGCTAATCACAGGCAGTACACCATTGTGGTAAAAAGCCTGCATTCTGGGGCCAGACTGCCTGGGTTCAAATCCCAGCTCTGCTGCTCATCAGCTGTGTGGTCTTGGACAAGGTCCTTGGCCTCTTCGAGCCTCAGTTTTTTTCTCTTTAAAATATGCATGGTAATTATAGCACATATAAAACAAAGCTGCTGGGAGGACTGAAGGAGCTCGTATGCCTGAAGTGCACACAACAGTGCCAGCATGTGTTAAATACTGTTATTAGTATAAAATACCACTAAAATTATTATTATACTTTTTTCTACTAGAAGAGGTAATAATAGTTCTTCTAGAACTATTACCCTGTGTCAATCCCAGGGTTAGGTCTTGGGGATAGAGCTGCAGACCAAACATGCAAGGTCCTATACTCACCAAGTTACAGTTTAGAGCAAGGAAGACACAAGTAATTATTTACAGAGCATCATCTGCTCAAATCAGGGGGCTGGAAGCAGGGAAACAAGGAAAACGCTACAAAGTCATTTCAAATTGAAGGTCAATCAGACATTAAGAACCTTTCTTAAACTGGAGTGAAAACCAATGGGAAAACATGATTCTGTGTAATCATACCATACAGCTCTTCTGGAACAAATGCTTGTGGCTTTTAAAATATAATGACATGAAAAGAAAAATTCTTTCCAGTCAATCCCCCCAAACGTCTCTGCACCTAATATGCGTCCTATACTCTCCAAATAATTTCAACGAAGGCCAGATCTTAGGGCCGGAGGGAGGTGATCAATTCATTACAGATCGAACAAGAGGTGGAGACAAGTGCAGTGTGAGAGGAACTAGGGTCTTCATCCTTTCTCCCCTGCTAGAAAGATGGGCCACAGAAAGGGGCACCACTTTGGAGCCATGCAAACCTAGGTTCAAATCCAGCCTCTCTGCTCCTTAGTGGCTGTGTGATCTTGAATGTGTTCCTTGATCTCTCTGAGTCGCAGTTTCCTCATCTGTAAAAAGGACATACTGTAATGACACGAAAAGAAACACTTTTTCCAATCCCTCCCAAATTTCTCTGCACCTAATGTGCGTCATACACACTACAAAGGTGAATAAACTGTGGTTTCTTCATCCAAAGGGTTCCGAAGCTAGTACAAGAAAAACATGTGCCGAGAAATAATTACAGTACAACGAGAGAAGTGCTAGAAAACTAGAGGACCAATGAAGAGGGAGTGTCTAACCGCCCCGGGGAGTCTGTAGGGCTTCACAAACAACAGGACATTGAAGATGGATTCTGAAGGATGAGCAACAGCTCAGCAAGGAGAAAAGCAGGCAGATGGTGTTCTAGAGAGAGGAACAGTATGTGCAAAGAAGACAGGAAAAGGCCCAGGGACTGGGCAAGACGTCTGACAGGGCTGGAATCTTGGTGTGTGATGAAGAGTGGCTGGAGATGAAGACAGCTCCTGTCTCAGCTCTGTGAACACATCACCAGTTTTCCACATAATGAAATTTATTTGAAGCCATTTGGATGATGGTCAAAGATGATAAGGAAATCAATGCATAAAGGGATAGTCTGTGGGCTTTTTAATGTAAGTCTGAAGCTGTCCTTGCACTATCCCCCTCAGAAGGTCAATGTTTTAATGGCAGACATGGGTATTCAGCTCCATCTATGTGGGTCTCATATACCAGTAACAAATAACAATCACAGCACCAGGGGAAGCTGACATCTGTTGAATCCTAAGCACGCTGTCCTACAAGCTTTATACACGTGAATGCTTACAATCTCTACAGCAAGCCCACAGGGTACAAATAGGAAAATGAAGTGCAGAAAAGGTAAGAAGCTTGCTCCAGGTCACACAATGAGTCCCAGGGCTGGCATGTTACCCCAGAGCCCAAACTCAGTGGCTACCTTGAGTTTACATTCCTTCTTCTGTGAAGGGTGCTCTCACACCACTTCCAGGGCAAATCCACATCTTGAAGGGCCTGAAGCTTTTATATGGGGGAACTCGTAAAGAAAGGAATACAAAATTATGAATACAAGATCACGTACAGTAATGAATATTTACAATAAGAAAAAAATTAAAACAAATACCTGGAGCCTTGGGGATTTAGGTTCCCTTTTCCTGAGATCAGAAATGCCTACGTAGAAATGCTTCCTGACTGCAACCCCTCTCCACCCGGAACATTCTATGCCTCCCAACAACTACCTGCACTCACAGGGCCATGCGAGCAAGGGTCCCTGAAGCTTAAGCTTCAGTGCGTTCACTTCCTGGGAAGCCCACCTCCACCACCGCCTCAAAGTCTCTTAAACTTTCCCAAACCCTTTAGACAAAGGTCAGATGTTAGGGCCAGAAGGAGGTGATCAGTTCACTACAGACCAAACAAGAGGAGGAGACAAGTGCAGTGTGAAAGGCACTAGGGTTCCCATCCTTGCTCCCCTGATAGAAGGATGGGCCATTGCAAGGGGCACTGCTTTGGAGCCATGCAAACCTAGGTTCAACCAGCCTCTGCTCCTCAGGAGCTGTGTGATCTTGAACATGTTCATTGACCTCCCTGAGTCTTGGCTTCCTCATCTATAAAAATGATACACTGTAAGAATCAAATAGGATAACTTGCATATTGCCCAGGAATGTCAGCTCCCTTCCTCCGGGTAAGCCTTTCCTGGACTTTCTCCTCCTTTGTGTCCCTTACCCCACCCCAATTTCTGAGGTGGGTAGGTCAGTCCCTTCTCTGTACTCCCAGCATATTCTGTAGAGACCTCCGCTTGAGCACATGATTCTCTTAGTAATTCAGCAAGTACTCCCTGGATACAAAGATGAACACGGACATGCTACCATCTTCAAGAAGCTCACGTCTAGTGGAGAACCACAGGTCAGGGAGCCTTTCTCGGGCTGGGGCCGTGCCTCATTCCACTGGAAACCCTTGGACATGGAGCAGGTCAGACCCAACTCTCAGCCAGTGCCTGTGCCAGCCTCACTCGCCTGAGCCCCTCGCTCAGCTCCGCTCTCATCAGGCCCCAGTGACGCTGCTGGTCTGCACATCCATCGCATGGCTAGATCAATGAAGTTTAGTTTGCAGGGCACTGGGCCCACTGTTGGCTCTCACCTCAAGAACAAAGAAGAATACTGGCCCTTCCAAGGCAAAACAAAGGCCAACTTCTCCCCCATGGATCCCTTTTCCTTTATGGGCAACAGTATGCAGACCCCTGGTCCTCCACTGAACTACATTTAAAATAGCTTTTGTGAAGGACAGACACGGCGGCCATTTTCGTGTATGTGCGTGCCCGCAGCAATGAACTGATTGTAATGCGAACAATGCGCACTTCTTCCCACTTCTGACAGAATAGATGACATTGTGTCGTGGGCTGGGGAGGGGGTGGGGGCCCAGTGAAAGCAACCAAGCTGTAAGGTTTATGACACAAAATTCTG
Source organism: Delphinapterus leucas (assembly GCF_059928025.1). Taxonomy (NCBI): domain Eukaryota; kingdom Metazoa; phylum Chordata; class Mammalia; order Artiodactyla; family Monodontidae; genus Delphinapterus; species Delphinapterus leucas. Next base: position 140,272,079 of record NC_143129.1, read on the forward strand.
ACAAAAAGCATTCTGAAGCCTCTTTCCCATCATCAAAAAACCACACTGGGCAAGATCAGAGCTTAACAGCCAACCAAAAAAACACATTCAATTCCTGAGATCATTTTCCTGAAATAGAAAACTACATATGTTTCTCAAATTTCACATCAAGCCACTGCAGAGGCCAGACTGCAGGGCCGAATTGGGCCAAAGTAAGTAAGAGAGAGAGACAGACAGACAGACAGACAGACAGACAGAGAGGGAGAGAGAGGGAGAGGGAGGGAGGGAGGGAGAGAGGAAGCGGAGGAGGGGAGGGGGAGGGGGAGGGGCTGGGAAAGGGAGTAAAGAGAAGAAAATGAACCCATTCTTCCACATCACCACATTTCTCTAGCACAATCTAAACTTACAAACACCCCCAGTTTCACAGAACTTGTAGTTAGGGTTGCTTATCGGGCAGTCTTTACTTTGTCAAATTAAGACACATTGCCTTGGATTAGCAAGACTCCTTAAATTCAAAATGACTTCATGGTTGGCTCAGAGTTCAGTGTCTCTAGGGCCAGCCGCCAGGAACATATCCACTGCGGGCCTCCCCACCCCCTCCATACTGACCTGCCTGACTTTTCCATGGAGACCGCAGAGCAAAAGCCCAGGCAGACAGGCTGTCAGTGCTAATTAAAAGTCCAAACACCTCTTCAGAAACTATCTCCAGCTCAATATTTATACAGAATATAAGACTCCTAACAGGCAGAGCTGGAGAAGGGAGCAGGAGGTTGAGGGCAGAAATAGGCTTGAATGGCATTTGGAACCCATTAATTTTTAAAAGACAGGCTGCCACTCTATACAGACCCAGAGAGGTTCAAAATGTAACGAAACCAGGAAGATGAATGAGCCGAAGATTGTTTAGAAAGCCTGCGGAGAGCACTCAGCTTTTGAAAAGAATAGTATCTGGGCAATAATGAGAGCTGACGCTTTTTATTGGTGAATGCAGTTTTTGGCACCTTCTCACAGTACAGGTTGACAATTTTTCGTATTTAACAAAAGGAAAGGTAATCTTCTAAATGACTTGGGAACAAAGGACTCCCTGACTGCAATTTCTCAATAACATTTAAGAATTCTCTTCAAAGGCCCTTGACGATAATTTAGAGAGAGGAAGGAAGAAAACAAGAAAAAAGGAAGGTATACTAAAAGATATTAAACCAACTGGAAGAGGTGAAAAAAAGAAGGAAAGAGTATAGCATTTTGACACTAAATTACATCCCCAAAGGTTGAATTTAATGTTAGACTTTTACAATACTTTTTCCAAAAAATGAGGTGTAAGAAAGAAGCCAAAGCAAGACTTTGGTCAACACCATTACCTCTCAGACTCAGAGTTTTAGTCCAGGGAGGGGCTAAATGGATCACTAGCTCAATCACCAAATCTTGCAGACAGACCAAGTGCCAGGGGCCCAAGGTTACCTGGCTGGACCACACACATCTTCCAAGCTTCAAACCACGCCACCCGCCAAGGCCTCACAGCCCTTACAGTATCATGGGTTCCAAGACTGAATACTGATACCTTTAATCAGAGTGAATGAAACTTAGAGGCTACCCAGAGTCACACAGGTACAGCATATTCAAAAGGCCCAATAACTAGGTTCACAAGAGTTCACCTACAGTGACAGCCATCCTGGATAGCAAACTAATTTAAGAGGCCACCAAGACTGAGATGTCCTGTCCATCCTGAGGGAGGCCTTCTCGGGTCAGAGAAAGGACCCCTAAACAATGTATGATGTGGGGATGTCCCCTTAAAACCTAACTCATACTTCACTTACTAGTTTCACCTTCAGGGTGAGACCCTTCTGGGAGTCTGTCATATCACCTGGAAAATGAGATCTCTATTTTTTAGCACTTTTACAGTTCCAAAACATTTTTGGCAAAGACTCTACCATCATACTATTTGTAAATGAGGAACCCCATCCCAAGATTGTTCCACTTTACCATATTAAAGAGCAAACAAAACTAAATTCTAAAAGTGATTCGAGGTCTCAGAGAAAACTGTAAAGTAAAGGAAATGCTACATAGCTGCTCAATTGGAAAATTAGCCATACTGGCCGTTACCTTTCAGGCATACAGAACTCATGTCTAGAGGTAAGCACATGAGATCTGAAAAAAAAAAAGACAGAGGAATGGATAAAAAAGATGTGGTATACACACACACAAACACACACACACACATACATACTATACTCAGCCATAAAAAAGAATGAAATAATGCCATTTATAGCAACATGGATAGACACAGAGACTGTCATACTAAGTGAAATAAGCCAGACAAGACAAATATCCTATGATATCACTTATATGTGGCATTTAAAAAAAAAAAGATCCAAATGAACTTATTTACAAAACAGAAATAGATGCACAGACATGGAAGACAAACTTATGGTTACCAAAGGGGAAAGGGGGAGGGATAAATTAGGAGGCTGGGATTAATATATACACACTACTATATATAAAATAGATAACAAACAAGAACCTACCATATAGCACAGGGAACTATACTCAATATTTCGTAATAACCTATAAGGGAAAAGAATCTGAAAAAGTATATATATATATATATGAATCACTGTGCTGTATACCTGCAACTAACACAACATTGTAAATCAACTATACTTCAATATATATATACACACATATACACATATATCTCAAACAAAAGACCTAGAGGGGCTTCCCTGGTGGCGCAGTGGTTGAGAGTCCGCCTGCTGATGCAGGGGACACGGGTTCGTGCCCCAGTCTGGGAAGATCCCACATGCCACAGAGCGGCTGGGCCCGTGAGCCATGGCCGCTGAGCCTGTGCTTCCGGAGCCTGTGCTCCGCAACGGGAGAGGCCACAAGAGTGAGAGGCCCACGTACCGAAAAAAAAAAAAAAGACCTAGAACAGTACCTGATACACAGCAGGTATTCAATACAAACTGGCTGTTATTTTTTTTTTTTTTAAGTTATGGGAACTGAGCAAATTCAGACCAGTGGCTCTTATTGAAGGGTGCACATCATAACCACCCAAGGTCACACATTTTTTACCACCTTTGTCCCAAAGGACAAATGTGGGGATTCCTAACCTTTTCCATCGAGATTTGCTTTACTGATGAAAAGTGAAAGAAGAAACCTCAACCTTCCTCAGGGTTGGACTCAACGGAGCAGATAAAGAGGGACAGTCATTGATCCCATAGTTAAGCGTTAGTGTAGGGCAGCAGCAGGACTCCCAGTCACTGGGGGTCTGTGCCTCAACTGTAGGCATGGGTGAGAAGCCATGATATGAACACTCCGTTCCCCTCCTGCCCCGACAGCCCTGGCATATTCCATTCTCTCCTGCCCTTCCTGGACTTTCAGCCTCTGAATACTGATGGCCTGTGGTCTCCTGCCATCTGCTCATTTCTTCACGCCCACAACAGCTCTGAGACCTTTGGAGACACTCTCACACCCTCTGACTCACAGAACCCTACAGGAAGGCAAGACAAAACCCAATAGGGGAGAGAAGTTGCCCAACAGGTTATTTGGTTTCTAAATGGCCCACTGTCCCCACCCCACCTGTAAGCTGTTTAACTGAATTTAGCTTCACCTTAAAACGTAAAACTAAAAAATAAAGACTGAAGGGAAAGATAAATGAAAGTAGCACTTCCTGTGTCCTACTCCGTATTGCAGACTGGTTAGAGGTCTCACCCAGGGTGCTCCATTTTCTCCACAGAACAAAGTCATGTAATTTTTGTCCCCCTTCAACCATAAAAGGAACCTGGGATTGAGAAGAAGATTAAATGACTTTCCCATGTTCACCCAGCTGATCAATGGCAGAGCAAAACTGTGAGCTAAGGAGTATTTGGCTCCAGCCCTTACAGGAATTTGAATAGTTTAAATAAATGTGTACCTACCTACTGCTAGACTAGAGAGAAGAGACCTCTTAGGTGCTCTATTAACATACATGCAAAGAATAAACGAATGAGTAAGTGAAATGAATGAAGGAAGGAAACTATGAGCTACAGTTGTTTCAAACTATATATCACCACCCCTATGACCTGTCCTGTGCTCACCCTTCTCTCTGTCACTATTATAGAAGGATTATAAATTAGTATCTGGGATAACGGCCAGTGTAACTTACTGAGAAATTACAATTTTGTGATTATCTTTTTATCTGCTCAGTATTAATTCTCGCTTTTTTTCTTTAGTAGTAAGAGAAACGCAATGCACCAACTAAAAGCCTATTTTATCCAGGCTCTAGCTGCTTGTGAGCATAAACCAATGACATGCAAGCAGAAGTATTATGCAGCTCTTCAAAGAGGGTTCTCTAAAGAAGGCTGACTCAGGTGTGTACATCCTTTTTATGCAACTCCCACCTTCCTTCTTCCTGCTATATGAAATGTGGGCTGAGAAACAGAGACTCCATAAGCCATTTTGGACCATGAGGTATCTTTGAGAATGGAAGTCAGGGCTGAAGATAATGAAGTAAAAATGCCAAAACAGTTAATGTCCTTGATGAGTTTGTGGGACTGTCATAGTAGCCCAAAACTCTATACATCTGTATTTACTTACAGAAGAGAATGAACGCCTGTTTGTTCAAACCACTATGATTTTTAATTTTCTATTTTTTCTATTACTCATCAGTGAAGAGATAAGGATAATTTTTCTTCTGTAGAGAGTGAGAGCACTCTTCTTTCCCCAAAATAAGGGTAAAGGCAATCTAATACTTACAGGCCATTTCTCAGCACTATTAAAGATGCCAAAAAATAAGCTGACGCGAGAGGATGACTGAATCATTCTTCCTAGAACCTAGAAGAGCGGTTTTATACCATTGTTCTGAGAAATCATCCTTCAACACAACCATAAAACAATGCATATCAAAGAGTTTTAGCATCAATCATATCAGAAATAACTGTTATTTTTTCTCCAGAACTCTTTAATTTTATGACACTACCTTCAGAATCTTTGTCAAGTTTCAACCAAGTTCTGGCCAAAAAATGTTACCTCTAGGATGACCTAAATTCAATCAATTTTACTTTCATTCAATAGATTTCTAACAAAAAATCAAGTCGTTAACCACAGTGAGAATCCACTTTACAGTTATGAGGGTGACTATAATTAAAAAAAAAAAAAAAAAAAAAAAAACAGGAAAATAAAAACAGGTGAAACTGTAGAGAAATTAGAATCCTCATACATTGCTGGTGGGAATGTTAAATGATGCAATTGCCATGGAAAAGTTCAGTGGGTGGGTCCTCAGAAAGCTAAACATAGGATTACCATGTGACCCAGCAATTCAGCTCCCAGATATATACCCACAAGAATTGAAAGCAGAGACTCAAACAGATACTTATGCGTCAATATTCACAGCAGCATTATTCATAATAGCCAAGAGGAAGAAACAACCCAATTATCCATCATGGGTCCACCAACAGATGAATGGAAAAGCAAAATGTAGCATATGCATACAATGGAATATCATTCAGCCGTAAAAAAGGAAGGAAATTCTTACACGTTACAACATGGATGAATCTTGAAAGCATTATGCTAAGTGAAATAAGCCAGACATATAAGATCCTACTTATATAAGGTATCTAGAATGGGCAAATTCATAGAGACGGAAAGTAGATTAGAGGTTAATGGGGCAGGGGAAGGCAGGAACAGGGAGTTGTTACTTAATGGTTACAGAGTTTGTGTTTGGGGTAACAAGTTTTGGAAATAGGTAGTGGTAATAGCTGTTCAACACCATGAATGTAATTGATGCCACTGAATTGGACACTTAAAATGGTAAATTTTATGCTATAGATATTTTACTAAAATTCATAAAAATGTAATCTATCAAAAGCACTGAACTATACTTTAAATGAGTGACTTGTATAGTATGTGAATTCTCTCTCAATAAAGCTTTTCTTTTTTTTTTTTAAATCAAGTCTTATCTTAGATATGCAACTGAGTGAGGTCATCAGGACGTCAAGTACTAAGGAAGGGATGTGGACTGCAGGCAGGCCACCAGAGGCAGATATTATCGTGGAAGTCTACCCCTTCTTCCTCCCGTGCTGCTGCCTCAGCCCTTAGGGAGGATGAGCCTGCTCCCTGCCCGCTCTCTCCACTAAGAGTAGCACCAGAGGAAGCGCAGCTGACTTTGCACCCCATCCCCTGACTTAATTTTCTCCAAGGGGGTAAGGGAAATCCTTCTGATTGTTGTGACACTGGAATATATTAAGCCATGTTTGAAGGGGTCACTGTGTTAAAGGTAAGGTACTAAGTCATTCCTAGAATAACATCGAGCCCACGCCTTCACTCTCCATGCCCAGGTGCAACCAGTGTGCCCTGGCTTTAGGTAAGCACACCTCAGCAGGATCTGCATTCATGTTGCTGACTCAGTTACTTGACTTGATGACATCTGGTTGGCATATCGGGCCTGCCTTCCTCCATATAAGAACACATACACCTGAACATGTAAGTGCTGGTTTAGCCTCACTTCTGAGCTGCATTATCCACCCAGTATACCAGAAGCTCTATACATTAAAGGTTAACAAGTATTTTCTAAGATAATGAGGTAGGTTTTCATTCTTCATCTAGCTAATATGCTCTGTATGTAGTCTCTATCAGTCAGAACTCCAATGGCAAGGAAAAGTGAGTGGCACTTTGAACAGTTAACAATAGGGTACCTGTTAGGAATTTAAATAATGAGGATTAATGTTAATGGTCCTAAGTGTGATAGCAGCACTGTGGTTACACAGGAGAAGGACAGTACTCTTGGGGATCACATTGCAGAATTTATGAGGAAAGAAGGTGGTATCTGCAATTCATTTATAAATGGTTCAGCAAAATAAACACATATACGCATGTCAGAGATAGAACACTTTTGAGCACAATGTAACAAAAACGTTAATTGATGAATTATAGGTCTGGGGTCCCCAACGCCCCCGGGCCACGGACCGCTACTGAGCTCCGCCTCCTGTCAGATCAGCGGCGGCATTAGATTCTCGTAGGAGCGAGAACCCTACTGTGAATTGCGCACGCGAGGGATCTAGGTTGCGTGCTCCTTATGAGAATCTAATGCCTGATGATCTGAGGTGGAGCTGAGGCGGTGATGCCAGCGCTGGGGAGCAGCTGCAAATACAGATTATCATCAGCAGAGAGGTTTGACTGCACAGAGACCATAATAAATCAACTGCTTGCAGACTCATATCAAAACCCTATCAGTGAGTGGCAAGTGAAAACAAGCTCAGGGCTCCCACTGATTCTGCATTATGGTGAGCTGTATAATTATTTCATTATATATTACAGTGTAATAATAATAGAAATAAAGTGCACAATAAACGTAATGCACTTGAATCATCCCAAAACCACCCCCTGCCAACCCCAGCCCATGGAAAAATTGTCTTCCACGAAACAGGTCTCTGATGCCAAAAAGGCTGGAGACCGCTGATGTAGGTAAAGATATGGTGTTCCATATACCATTCTTTCAACTTTTCTGTAGCTTTAAAATTTTTTCAAAAATAACACCTTGGGGAAAATAGTAAAATGAACAAACAAAAACATGAATTCTCACCAATATTTAAGAAAACACTGAAATCCAATATAAATATTAGTAGTTGACATAAATAGGCAATCAATACATGTAATACTAATAGATACAATTATTGACATTAATTGACATAAATTAATAAAACAAGTGGTTGATAAATATAAGAAAAGGTAACTGCATTTAATAACAAAAATGCACATTAAAATAAGAGATCATTTTAAGCCTAAAAACTTGGCAAAACTAACACAGACATTACACAGACATAAGATAGAATATTATACGGGTATCAAAAATATGTTTTCAGATAATACTTGATAGGGAAAATACAATAATACATAGAGTAAAAAAATAAATTGTATAAAGTAGATTTATAATTTAAAAAATGAAATACAGTAATAAGAGTCATTAAATAATGATACTATTTTTGAGATCCTGGAGATTATATTTGGAAAGTGACTATAGATCTGGATCAATAACCTGCCATAATCTTCTCCTGACAGATTAGCAAATAACCATAAGAAAAATAACAGAATAATAACATCCCTTATAAACCCCACACATAGAGAACCATGCAAATCAGGAAAATAATTGCTATTTTAAAAGGATTACAATTCTAAAGAACATAAATTCATCTCAAAGTAGAAAATAGAATATTGACTGACAACTTTCACAGAATTGTACATTGTAGTGGGGGGGAGTAATATATCATATACAAAATGTAAGGAAAAATAAACCTGAGATTCTAGAAACTCAGCCCTGTTCCCCCATATGCCATAGAAAACTCAGAAATTCTAACATATAACTTCTAAAGCAAACTAACCAAACTGTCTCTTGTGCATAAGGAACTCAGTAATCAATTTCTTTTTGTCCAAAGAAATAAAAATAAATGAATTGAGAATAGACAAATCTTCTATAGAAATAATTCAAAATAACGTATGTAGATAACTCCATCTTTAAGGAATTGAAGCATAACTCCCTACTCCTAGTGTTGGCTGTGCATGGTGATTTCCTTCCAATAATACAAGACAGAAAGTGGAAAGGAACCTGACAAACAATACCTCAGCCAGATAATTAAGATCAACATCAACAGTGATGACATGCTGCTAGTATGTACCCTTGATATGATATGACATGATGAGAATGGTACTCAATAGAAATAGGCAGTGTAGTCTTCCTCCCCAGAACATACTTCCCATGTCTCATCATGAGAAAAACGTCAGACAAATTCCATTAGAGGGACATGCTATAATATATATGACCAAGCTTCAAAACGGTCAAGGTCATCAGAAACAAAGTTGAGAAACTGTCACAGCCAAGAAGAGACTAAGGAGATATGACTAATTGTATATGGTATCCTGGATAGGATCTTGGCCATTAGGTAAAAACTAAAGAAATATGATTAAGTATGGAATTTAGCTAATAATAATATATCAACATCGGTTCATCAATTGTTGACAAATGTATCACACAAACATAAGATGTTAATAATAGGGAAAACTAGGTGTCAAGTAAATGGGAACTCTCGTACTACCTTCACAACTTTTCTGTAAATCTAAAACTAGGTTTAAAATAAAGTCTATTTGAAGCTATAACTGAATTTCAAAGGACATACTTTTAGATAATTTACAGAATATTGCCAACCCTTGATAATCTAGGAGAAATTGCTCTCAGACCACAATGTTAGAGGGAGTTCTTCTCCTGAACAGCAGTTGGGTTCTTATGTGTTCACTCAGTTAATCCTGATTATGTTCTCACCTTTTCTTTGGCCACTAGGAAGCTTGGAAACAAATCAATTAGTAATTATGATGAACCATATAGTTTCTATGAAGCTCTTGGCTTTATCTTATTCTATTAATATTTCACTCCATTGTGACTTTTTAATATTTTTATCACTGCTTTTATCTTCTATTATCAGTCACCTGATAATAGTCACCTGGTTGGGAGGACTAATGGGGTTCACATTTGTTAAAAAGTTAGCACAGATATAGAGAATGCAGTCAATAAATGATGACTATGATGATTATATAAATTATTACTTTAAAAAATAGCAATAATTATTTTCATCAATATAATGAAAAGAATGGAGCTGAATTACAAATTAATCATAGGCCAAAGTGGTGATTTTTCTCAGTGACCCAGAAAAACAAGAGTAGCTGCCATATTTTAGAAGATAAGAACAATAAATAAAGCGAGGGGGGAGGGGAAAGCAGGAGAAGAGAGAAAAACAGATAAGAGGAGGAGGAGGAAGACTTCTTACACACCGTCACTGCCAAAAACAAGTCTGAAGGCTTAAGACAAGGTGAAATCTGATCACTTTTTCAGCCATGACTCCACTAGAATAATAAAGAGAAAAAAAGAAAGGGAAAAAAAACACCCTCTAGCCTTTTTGGCACCCATTTCCCCAAAGCCTCCCAAAACAATCACAATAAGAGCCAGATAAACACCAAATCTGAACCTCTCCTTGGCCCAGAGGATGCCAAGTTCATGTTCCACTGTCCAGAGTGTTTTTTGGCATTCGTACATTCAAACTCAGACCCTCATCTTCCTGATTCTAGAAGATGGAAAGACAATGGGGATTTTTCATTAAAAGAACTGTGAATTGTTTAAATACTATGTGCTACACATTTTATCCACAGTACCTCTAACCCTGACAGGGCTGCCAGATGAGGACCTGAATTTGGGCAGGGGGTGGGGGAGGGGGAGGGTGGTAATTTACTCCAGCTTCTCACAGACAGTACATAGCAGAGACGTTGAACCCAGGTCAGTCTGACTACAAGGATTTCCCTCTTTCCGCTAGGCCAGAAGCTTAATGCAAAGACTCCCTGCCAAAATCGATACAGTAAGGAAGCTAAATAAAATAGCTAGGGCTTCCCTGGTGGTGCAGTGGTTAAGAATCCACCTGCTGATGCAGGGGACACAGGTTCAAGCCCTGGTCCGGAAAGATCCCACATGCTGCGGAGCAACTAAGCCCGTGTGCCACAACTACTGAGCCTGCACTCTAGAGCCCGCGAGCCACAACTACTGAGCCTGAGTGCCACAACTACTGAAGCCTGCATGCCTAGAGCCCGTGCTCTGCAACGAGAGAAGCCACCCAATGAGAAGCCCAAGTACCGCAACGAAGAGTAGCCCCCTCTCGCCACAACAAGAGAAAAGCCCGCGTGCAGCAACAAAGACCCAACACAGCCAAAAATAAATAAATAAATTTATAGAAAAATAAAATAGCTAATTCCTTCAAAAACTTTCTCAGCGCTGTGTTGGAAGTTCTTCTGTCACCTTACTCAGTCAGTCCATACAATAACCCCATGGAGTAAGTATTGTCATTACCCCAATTATATTTATAATTGAGAAAGCTCTGAGATTACTTGTTTCGCCTGATCATGCAAGTTGAAATAGAGAAGAAAGAATGAAGAGATTGAGGAAACAACAAAAAAGAAAGACAGATGTAAGAGAGAAGTGTGCCTGGGAGAGGGCAACAACCTTTACAAGAGGAACTTGGTGCCTGGTGCCCAAGGTCCACAGGCTCAGCTCTCCAGGAGAGCAAAGCTGGAAGGGAGGCCTCTGAAGGTGCTGGCGAGTATGGACAAGGGGCGGGGAGGGGACTGCAAATACACGCTAAAGAAAGTAGAATGAGTCATGAGTGTCTCAGCCAATAAAAAATGGCAGGGATGACTGGACAGTCAATAAATCATTTCTGAGCACTAAACTTTCTGCTTCCTCAGGATTTCAGATTGTCACAGGTGGGCAATGGAAGCCCCCAAGCATGTTCTGATAGGCCAACGAGAAGCTGTCCATCTTTAAATTTACCAAATCCATCCGACCTTTCAAAATACGTCCAATCCTTCACAGGTATGGACCACCTTACATATCACTTTCATGTATACTCTGTTAGGCAATGTTGTCCCAACTTACCGGACCATATAACCACCTGGGGCACTTGTTAATCACACAAATTCCCAGGTATCCCATAGGGATTCTGATTCAGAAGGCTTGAAACTGGAAGCCCTGAGGATCTGGGCTTTGAATAAATGATTCGGCTGATTCCTATAATCAGGCTAGTTTGGTATCACGATCCCCATTTTATAGATAAGGAAAGTGAGATTCAAAGAAGGTAAGGCCACTCCCAAGGTCACCAAACTCTTGCATGGCAGAACTGAGGATAAGTCATGTTGTAACTCCACAGTGGATAAGCAAAGCAATGCATTTAAATCTATCTGAGCCAGAGCTAGCTTCAAAACCCTGGCTTCTTGGTGTCTTAATATGGCATTAGACACTTGGAAATGGGGGTGTGGACTATCTAGCACTATCAGAAAAACAGGGAGGACATCAGTGAATTGGATTGATTAACATCCAAGGAAAAAGAGAAGGAAAATCAAGGTCCTCCTCCATCTGTAGTTCTGCTTTTGAGTTCTCAAGGCTTGTGGGGGCCAATGGATTGTTACCGATACCCACACTATTAGCACTGTTTTGACTCCTAGGTCCATTTGGCTGAAATAATCAAAACATTTCCTTCACTACTGCATAAAGATAGGGAAAAAAACTAGAGAAAGGTCCTGCCAGAAATAACTCTGGACAACTAATATCACACCAAAAGAGGAATGTCCAGATGAGATCTTCACCCAAACAACCCCCTCCCCATTGATGATAACAATATAATGGTGACTAATTGCACCTTCTGGGTTAAAGTTCAGACCACTCCTCCAGAGCCCTCTCCCCAGAGAGGGATGAGTACCTGAGGTTTACTGAGGCCATTTTAATATGCACGTGAATCCCCTCCACCCTAGCATTTCATTAGTGGGAGGGGAGAATAATCAACAAGATGAATGATGTGCTTGTGAAATACATCTTCTACTATCTCCTTTCTGGAAGCCCCTGCTGCCAAATGAACTATCACACTCTCATCAACTCTCTACAAGGAAAATCCAAATCATACAAAACGAGATAGACAGAAAGAGCACAGGGAAAATGGTACTCCCATTCCCAGCTTCTCATGAGTTTAAATAAAAGGGAAAATAGGGAGGATTTAGCGCTCTCTAAAAGAGATGACTTTAACATATACCTAAATATACACATACTCATGCAGGTTTTTCGGTCCTCTGGGAAATGATCCCCTTTCTCATATGCAATTCTAAATCATTTCCAAGATAAGAAGACCCCTCCCTGCCCTACTGCCCCCTCCCCTCGTGCATCCCCTGAAATCTGAGGTCAAGATGACAACAGGTTTGCATGCTTTGAGAGTACATGTCCAATCTGTCCATATATATGCACATCTGTGCACACATCCATTGTAGCAGCCACAGTCACACTCCATGAGTATTTTTAAAATTGTCTCTGATGTGTAGCACATAACTTATTTATAATATTTGTAATTTCTTGAGAAATACTGTTGACTTCAACATACATACTTCTACACTCTGGGATGATTCAGGTACGTTGATATAAAAAGCAAAATAGCTTCATTAACACACCCATCTAGTTAAAGTTAAAATCACCTTCCTTGAAAAACATAACTCTTGCCTTAATTTTAGGGGCCAAAAAATGTTTCTTTTATTCATCACGTAAAAAGCGCCTTTGGAAAAATAGTCACATTTCACAATGGACTATTCACGTCTCCTTTAAATGTGTCCAATTTTAATGAATGGTCTTCACCTTGGATACCCACATTCCAGGCCTCATAGGAACAATGGTGTTTGGGCATGTGCAGTGGAAGTGGAAGATGGATTCAAGATGTTTCAAGTACGCAAAATCGCATGCAGATGTACAAACAGTACATCCAGTCAAAGCGAGTTAAGAAAGCTATATATATATATATATATATATATATATATATATATACACACACACACGCACACCCGAGAATGGATGAACACAAATAAAATCCAACTCATAGTTAACATACCGTGCTGTGACACCTGTTGCCTTCCACGATAAGAAGTCTGGGAGATCAAAGAAATGTCCCGCTTTATCCCAGCAAGTCTCTCTCAAGTTCTGCCAAATTAAATACATATTAGAATCAATTATGGGCTATATTTTCTCCCCCTCTCCTCTTTCAATAATGTTTCAAAATTTTCAAAACAAAAGCATAGCCAACAATGCCCAATAAAACATCTGTTCAGGGGCTGGGAATGGTGAGTGATATAAAAGCAGTACTATACAGGAAAGAAAAATTGGCAATTATTGATCCTTCCAAAAATGACTATAATTTCCCTTTTATTCCTCTTTGCCAACCTGGAGCAGGAGGAAGTACATTCTGCAAGGGTACGCAATCCATCTTCCCAGTGAAGGGCAAGAGGGTACTCTTCAAGACACATAAAAAGATTTCAAAGCTGAACAGCTGTGAACTGGGGAGAAAAACCACACTAAGAAATTACCCGATGAAATGCAATGTGTCCTGCCATGAAAAAGTCTCCCCAGGCTGACTGGTTCCAAAGGCAACAGGAATGATAGTCCCTGTCCACAAAGAACTTCCAATCTAAGCCAGAGAGAATGGTACGGAATCAAGCTATTCTTATAACTTTTTTAAACATTTGTTCCTTCCAATTTCTTCCACACTGCCAATGTGGTCAGATTTTTTTTTCCTGCCACTGGGCTTTTTCCTTCCTCTGCCACCTCTGTCCAGAACACTCCTTCCTCACCCACCACCCTGCTGCTCTGCCCACTTTGGTTAACCCAATCCATCCTTCCCTGGGGAGGTCTTTCAGGATCTCCTCCTCAGGTGAGGTCTGGCTGTCATATAACCCATATCACCCTGCAAGTAGTTGTATAATGTCCTTCTCTTCTGCTAGACTGTAAGCTCAATGAGGTCAAGGACCTTGTCAGTTTTATGCACCATAATATCCCACAACTGTCTTTTCTCCTCCCCGGCACAGGACTGGACCCTTAGCTGTGAGGTAGAAATCACATGACTCCAGTCCCCCTGACACACTTAACTGGACTAGGGGTGGACATGTGACCTAACTGGGCCAATCAGATTCCTTCTCCCAGGAATTTAGAATCAGGATCCAAATGGAGTCATTTAACTTCTGCCTTTGAATGGAATTGGAGGTGAGATAAACTTGGAAACTGTGAAGTGGCCATTTTTTTGCCAAGGACCTGGAGAAGTAGGACTTCAAAAAGAGAAGAGCAATACAGACAGAAGCAGCAGCAAGAAAGGTTTCCTACCACCTAGGCAACTCTCCATGTCCTGGTTTCAATTATTCCCTCCCCAAGAGGCTACAACAAAAAGGAATGTATCCTAAGTACATGGGTATCTTTGGGAACCTAAAGGTAACAAGACAGAAGATCCAAAAGAGACATATTCTAGTATCTGCTAGCAGGTGACACATAGCAGACGTTTGATAAATATGCATTGAACAACTAGACAAACTGCTCAGTTTCACCTTCCAATCTCTCTCAGGTGAGAGGCGCTTCGGAGTTTACAAAGGGTTTCCACATGTGTTACCTCCTTAGAACAACACAAAAGTCCTGAGTGCTGTTCTATCTATTTTATAGACATACAACTATTCTTTATCTATATTTGGCCTCAAATTCTATGAGTTCTTCCTATTTTCTCTTCCCCTATCACCACTCTCTGAACACAGACATCCACGCACAGCAGAGAAACTGAGTATTAACCCAGGAACAGGGTCCCATTAAAACAATAATAACATCAAAAGGGCTCAGATGTAAAAGGCAGTGTTAAGCCCATTTTCTGTTGTTGGTGGTGGTTGTTTATGTTAAATTCCTAAGCATTTGGGTGAGCGCTTACATCTAGAAAGGGCTAAACTTTCCTTTGAACACCGATACGTCTTAATGTTAAACAAAGCAACACTTAAAGTTGACTAAATATGCCAAACGTAGCTCTGAACTAGCAGTATCTTTATATGCTAATAGATCAGTCAGAACATGGTAGCCTTTGAAACTATGAGTCAAGCTACTAGTATGTCTTCTGGGTAGTCCCCCAAATCTCTTTCCATGTGCTCTGTGGTTTCGGTGATCAGTTCTCAGGGAGAAAAGGCATCCTCCTTCTAAAGACTTCAGAAATCCAAGGCCAATCAGAAATAAACCACGAAACCACTGCAGCAACGATCAGTACTACCAGCCAAAGCCAAGCAGTCTTCCTCAACTCAGAAAATAACTGCTTCTGTTAGATCTTGTATACAGTCATTACAGACCTTGCAAAATGAGAGCTTTCAGCCTGTAGCCACGCAGACAGCCTCTGTGGACAACGGAACCCAGGCAGAATGTCTCAGAGACAGCATCAGGCCTCTGGCCAGAAAGAGACACATCGGGGGCAGGAGGGACAAAGCAGCCTGGCGGCGCCATATTTTCTTGAGACAACGCCGGCTTCACTGAGCAAAGCCAGAGACCCTGGCTCAAACTCTCCATGGAAGGAGTGACCAGAAATGGCATCATATAAGGAGTGCGAGGCACCCTTAGAAACGCACATGATCCTGGGGGAGAAGACAGCAGTAGTATTCCCTGCCTTCTCCACAAAAGCAAAGTCTGCAGCTTAGCCAGCAAAGGAGAGGGGGAAAGCGTTTGCCTGGATGAGAGGGATGTCTCCAGAAGCCTGATCCCTTACTTGGGGATGCTGACACTACCTATGAGGTTCCCATGGTGTTCTTAGGTTGGGCTACATGATTCACAAATGCTTAGTCATCAAATGCCAGATTGGCCAAGGGCCTATTAGCCCCCGGGGATGGATTCTTAATCCAGTTCTATGAGAAAATCTCTCCATCCCTGCCTCTCCCCAACCAGCGGAGTCCCAGCCAAGGGCCTCAATCTTACTGAATTAATTCTATCCTTGGAACCACTGGGCCTGCATCAGGCACAGCGACTGTCCTCTTAGATTCTTCCACAGCTTACAACAGTGCCCCCACGTTCCTCATCTCATTGGATTCTCAGGATGGTTCAGAGGTTGTAGGTGATACACAACAGTCTGCACGTGAAGGATGCAGAAACTGAGGTTCAGATGACAAGGCCTTAACCCAAAGCCACATGGGGCTTCCCACTCTAAAGTGAGCGTTCCTTCCTTCCCAGGCCACAGTCACCACCCTGAGGCTCCCAGATCTAGCAGAGCTGTGGGTTTTGGCCTTTTGGAAGCATCATGATGGAAGCTATTACCATTCTTTACAGAAGAAAAGCCCTCCAAAACACATTTTTTCTCATGTTTTTTGTTTGTTTGTTTGTTTTTGTGGTACGTGGGCCTCTCACTGTCGCGGCCTCTCCCATCGCAGAGCACAGGCTCCGGACGCGCAGGCTCAGCGGCCATGGCTCACGGGCCCAGCTGCTCCGCGGCATGTGGGATCTTCCCGGACCGGGGCACGAACCCATGTCCCCTGCATCGGCAGGCGGACTCTCAACCACTGCGCCACCAGGGAAGCCCTCTAATGTTTTATTAAACTTCAGAGATTTCACTTTCAATCCTGGGCAACTCACTTAACTTCTATATCCCTCATAACAACTTCCATGCACAAATGGTACACGGGCTAGAGCAAAGACAGAGCAGGTCCCCGACACAAGCCAACTTTAGGCGCATCTCATAATGTGGGTGCTGAATCCAGTTCAAACTAGGAGCTCTCTGTGCTGAAGGAGTTAAGCCTCTCCTCCAGTTACCAAGCAACTAACAAAAAGTAGTCTTTTCAAGGAAAAAAAAAAAGAAATCAGCAGTGATTGGGGTGTATGACTTGGCAATAAAGGCTTCTGCATTCCAATAACAATCCTTTGAGCTAAGCAATCCCTCAGGCTCGAAAGCCACCAAAGAGAACAAATCTCTTTTTTAATCATCTATTACTTCATAAAACCACACTCAAAGCACACACAGCTGCGGGTCTTGGCAGAGGGCGGAGGTGGAGTAGTGTATCTGAGGTTCAAGGCCAGGCAGCAGCCACCCCACCAGCCTGGGGCAGAGAGTTGGAGCTTTCTCCCTTTCCTTCTCACTGCCATGTCCAGGGAGGCAGTGAGGTCTCTGCTGGCTTCTAGATGCCAAGGGAACTTGAGGGTAAAATGAAGCAGACACTGCAATGTATGTTGGGAGACGCGAGGGTCTAGGAGCAGCATGGGAAAGTAGGGATGACCAATTAAAAAAGGATCAACTAAGTATTTAGTTACAACTTGCAGTGGGATTCTATCTGGGCTCCCTGCTGTGTGCAGTGAATGAAAGGGAAGAACAGAGCTCCCTAATTCCCTCCCAGTAAATGGTCCTGCCAGAACATCCCAAATACTCACCATGTTGTTTTCCAGCACAACGGCCCTTAAAAAAGCAAAACCTTATCCTCACTCTATATTCACGACTAAGAATTAGGGCACAGGCTGATGGCCCAGAAAGGAGAGATGTTTCAGGAAGAAACTTAATCCTCAACTTCATTCTTTTTAAAAAAAAAAAAAAAAAGGATGCTGAAAACATGGACTGGGTCATAATCCGCAAACAGAAACTTCCCAGAATGTATGAAATAACTGTGTTTCATACTCCCATCCACAGAGAAAAAGACCAAACACTGCAGATACTTTAAGTCAGACAGATATGCTGAGAGGTTTGTGCTACCAGTGACATCTTTCTAAAAACTTAAAACTTACCATGACGTTTCTTTGTTTAAAATGGTTCGACAGTTCCTTGCGGCCTAGAATCACATTTTAGCTCCTTGGCATGGCTCTCAGGACACATAACTTAGCTCCAACTTGGCCACTCTTTGTTATGACTCCTTCTTGGCTCACTGCCCATCATCCCTGTCTTCATCACTCCCCACCCTGATCTCACCTCATTTCTTTCGCTTCCCAAACGCACTGTGCTCTTTCATATCTCCCTGACTCTGTTGAGGCTGATGCTGCTACTTGGATTGACTTTCCCATCTTCTCTCATGATCAAACGTCTACCTTCGATTTTCAAATGCAGCTCAAATATCACCTTTTCAGTGAATCCCTCCATCCCTTGCTGTGTCCTTATTATATATTCACGTGCCTAAGTCCATCTCAAAATTTCAAACTCCTGGAGGGCAAAAAGCCGCTAACTTTTTTAAATGCAAAAAGTTTCAGGAGGTATAAAGAAACTTAAAGTCAAACTCTTTTAAAGTAAAATTACAGGGCTTCCCTGGTGGCACAGTGGTTGAGAGTCCACCTGCCAATGCAGGGGACACGGGTTCGTGTCCCGGTCCGGGAAGATCCCACATGCCGCGGAGAGGCTGGGCCGGTGAGCCATGGCCACTGAGCCTGCGCGTCTGGAGCCTGTGCTCCGCAACGGGAGAGGC
Organism: Delphinapterus leucas; assembly: GCF_059928025.1. Lineage (NCBI taxonomy): Eukaryota > Metazoa > Chordata > Mammalia > Artiodactyla > Monodontidae > Delphinapterus > Delphinapterus leucas. The sequence goes on from NC_143129.1 coordinate 140,290,808, forward strand.
CACAGCAGTGAGAGGCCCGCGTACCGCAAAAAAATAAATAAATAAAAATAAAGTAAAATTACAATGAAGCTGGAGAAAGATGTGTGCAAAGGAAATGGTAATTAATAAGATGATGTATGATGATAATGTAATGAGCCTGATACCAAGGTTTGGTAAGTCAGCCTCATAACTTTCTCATAATATTTTTTGTGTGGCCCTATATCTGCCTCTAATGAGTAATCACAAACAGGGTTCAGAGAAGGGAAAGGGCTTTGGGGCCTGGGTGGCCAAAAAAGACTTCATGGAGGATAGATTTGAGCTGAAGCCTAAAGGTCAAGTAGAATAAATATTTATGCTACTGCTGAGAATGACACCCAAAAAACAAAACTCTAAAACGACAAGGTAGATCACCCCCTCTAGAGAAGGTTTTGTTTAAACTGTACTGTACCTTCCCAGAATTTATTTATAAAATGAAAGAATTCTATTGTATAATTTAAATTATTTAATTTTCAAGAACTGGATACATATATGCATCTTCCCCCCACACCTCCCCTAGAGCTCTACTGTTCTACAGAAAGGTAAATTTATAATCCACACTAGAGCAGATTTTCCAACCATAAAAATGTTATCATTTGCATGAAAACGGATCGTATTCTGCAAAGCTGACTTTGCCCAGGAATGTGATACACCACATGCATTAGGAAAACAAGGCTTTGGTATGTGGGCCCTAAGAGCTTTGGAGTCAGGCAGACCTGAGTTTGATTACTGTCCTCACCACTTCCCAGCTGTGTAGCTTTAGGCAAATTAATTTCTCTAAGCCCCAGTTTCCTCAAATGCCACATTACTAGCATCTACCTCAAAGGACGTTGGGAGGGTTAAATGAAATAATGTGGAGTGCCTGATAAGTCAACGGATTTCACTCTAATTACTACTGCAGAGCTTCACGTGTTTCAAAGTGCTTTGACATGCATGATCTCATCTGACCTGTATAATTCTTTAAGGCAAAGAATAGGGGAAAGGTAAGAAATTATAAACCTCACCTTTCAGGTTAAGAAAGTAAAACCCAGAAAGGGATCACAACTGTCCCAAGGTTACACAACGCGTAAGTGGAAAGACAGACTAAAATGTAGATCTCTAATGCCCAGCCCAGTGCTAGTTCAGGGCTCTGCCTCCCTAAAGCACAATAAAATGCAGAAGGAGGAAAGAAGGATGCCATGGTAACCTAGATAACACAGTTCCTAGTGGGTGGTGCTGTCTGTGGAAGGGAGGGTTCTAAGAGAAGAGAGGGCTTTGGACTGGGTAAGGTCTTGGAACAGACATGAAATAAAGTGGGAGACTTGGACAAACAGAGAAGTGAGGAGGTCTTCCTTACCACCTCACTCTCTTGGATCCCTTCATGCCCTTCTCATCATTGCTATTCTATCTCCTTCCTGAGCTCCTTTTCCTTAGTTTCCCTTTAAATGCAGAGAGATGTTCTTGATTCATCCAAATGCTCTTCGCACTTTTCACATGCTTCCTGGACAATTTTAATTATTCCCAAGGTTCCAACCAACTACTAGTTGAGTAACATGCACGATCTCAAACTCTAAACTCTCCTGAGACACGTCTCCTGGATGCGCCACTGCACCTCTAACTCGACACGTTCATAACAGAATCTGTTATTTTCCCCAAATGTTTTCCTCCTCCTTGGTTTTCTATGTCAGGGGATCCAGTTACCCTAGGAGTCATCTTCTCCTTCTCTCTCATTGCTTACATCCAATCATCCTTCTAATTTAAACTCCCAATTAATCCATGAAGAGGTTCCCACCTCTTCACGCCCCCTGTATTAGTCAGGGTTCTCCAAAGAAATAGAACCAATAGGAGACTACATATATATCTTGTGTAATATATATATATATACACCTTATATATAAAATACATATCTTATAATATGTATATCTTATATATCCTATATATATATCTCCTTCATATATATGACATCTATGTACATTTGTATATTTCTTCATATATGTATATTTATTATCAGGATTGGTTCACATGATTATAGAAGCTGAGAAGTCCCAAGATCTGCAGTTGGCAAGCTGGAGACTCAGGGGTTCCAATCTGAGTCCAAAGGCCTGAGAACCAGGAGAACTGATGGTGTAATTTCTAGTCCAAAGGCCAACAGGCTCAAGACCCAAGAAGAGCCAAGGTTTCACTCAAGGACAGGAAAAGACCAATTTCCAGCTCAAGGCAGTCAGGTAGGAGGAGTTCCCTCTTTTTCAGCCTTTTTATTCTATTCAGGTCTTCAATTGATTAGATGGGGCTCACCCACATTAGGGAGGAGAATCTGCTTTACTCAGCTGACCAATTCAAATATTAATCTCATCCAGACACACCCTCATAGACACACTTAGAATAATGTTTGAACAAGTGTCACCCTGTGGCCCAGTCAAGTTGACACATAAAATTACCCATCACACCACATCTTCACTATCCTATTTTCAGTCCATCACATTCTATCACCTGGATTATTGCTATCCTGTCTATGGTATAGCACAAAAGTGGCCAGAATTCTCCCCAGCCCTGTATTCATGCCCTTTGCAGTATGACTCTGTAGCTCCTCGCATTAAGAGGTGAATCTAGAGAAATGCAAATCAAAACTACAATGAGGTGCCACCTCACACCAGTCAGAATGGCCATCATCAAAAACTCTACAAATAACAAAGGCTAGAGAGGGTGTGGAGAAAAGGGAACCCTCCTACACTGTTGGTGAGAATGTAAGTTGGTGCACCCACTATGGAAAACAGTATGGAGGTTCCTCAGAAAACTAAAAATAGAATTACCATATGATCCAGCAATCCCACTCCTGGGCATATATCCAGAAAAAACTATAATTCAAAAAGATACATGCACCCCTGTGTTCATAACAGCTCTATTCACAACAGCCAAGACATGGCAAGCAACCTAAATATTCATCGACAGATGAATGGATAAAGAAGATGTGGTACACATATACAATGGAATACTACTCAGCCTTAAAAAAAAGAATAAATAATGCCATTTGCAGCAACATGGATGCAACTAGAGATTATCATACTAAGTGAAGTAAGTCAGAAAGAGAAAGACAAATAACATATAATATCACTTATATGTGGAAACTAAAATACAACACAAATGAACCTATCTATAAAACAGAAACAGACTCACAGACATAGAGAACAGACTTGTGGTTGCCAAAGGGGGAGTGGGCTGAAGGAGGGCTGGAGTGGGAGTTTGGGGTTAGCGGATGCAAACTATTATATACAGAATGGATAAACAACAAGGTCCTACTGTATAGCACAAGAACTATATTCAATATCCTATGATAAACCATAATGGAAAAGAATATTAAAAAAGAATGGTGTATATATATATATATATATATATATATATATGTATGTATAACCGAATCACTTTGCTATACAGCAGAATTTAACACAACATTGTAAATCAACTATACTTCAATTAAAAAAAAAAGAGGTGAATCTGTTTCTCCACCACTTGAACTGGGGCTGGGCTTAGGACCTGGCTTGACCAATGCAATGAAGCAGAAACGCCACTGTGCTACTTCTGAACTGAGCTCTTGAAGACCTTGCTCTTGTCTTCTTGGAATGTAGAGCTGCCACATGAGGCAGCTCAGGCTGACCTGCTGGAGGATGAGAGGACACGTGGAGCAAAAACCAACCGTCCCGGCCAAGGCTCCACACATTCAAGAGAGCCGAATAGAGCTAAGATCAGGAAACCCAGCAGCCCTCCGGAGACTCCTGAACGCATTCAGCAGAGACAAGAAAATCCATTTAGCTTAGCTCATCCCTAATCAGTAACCTGCGTAATTACAAGGTAAATAAATGGTTGCTTTTTAACTCCATCAAGTGTTGAGGTGGCCTGTCACTACCCTAACTGATACAGTCTCTTTCAAATTTTAACCCCCTCAATTCCCACCCTCTACACAGCCAGTTAGAATGTAATGGCCTATGTAAAATGAATATTTGACTATATAAATCATTCATTCATGCCTTCATTATTTATTTGGTATTCTCTACATGTCAGGTACTGTGCTCAGTGCAAGGGAAATGAGAGCAAACAACAGACACAGCCCCACCCACAGGGAGCTTTCAATCTAGTACCCTTTGCACCCTTCAAAGTTTTCTACTACCTTTGGAGTTAAAGATTAAATTTATTAACGTGGCATGTACAAACCATGTCTTACTTGCCAGCTTCGTCTCTGATAGATCTGAGATACTGCACTAAAATCACATACATTGTCCTTTTTCTCACCATTACATCTTTATTCATAGTGTTCCTTATCTGGATACCCTCCCTCCCTCACTGGGCCAACATGGGCTCATCATTTAGGACTCAAGTGTTACGCACTCCATGACATCTTCTCTGATTCCCCTAAGCTGGGTAGGGTGTTCTGTGCTATGCCCCCATAATACTCAGTGAATATCCCCATCATAGCCCTTCCCATCATCTGTCCACATGTTTATCTCTCTCCCTAAACTGAAATCTCTAAGAGTCAGGGACTGTGTTTTTGTTCAGTCTCGCTGTTCCTAGGACCTCGCACTGTATCTGATCTATAGACAAGGAATAACATTAGGTGAATGAATGAACAAATAAATGAATGAGCAGAGATGTGCAAGCTAAACAGGAGTTTATGTAAATGGAAATAAGAAATGAATGGATAAGTGAATGAGGTTGTGAATAAGGACTGTCCCAGTTTCTCTTTTCTCATTCAAGTTAATGGCTTTTCACCATCTGTCTTAGGGGCAGAGACACATCCTAGCCAAGCCAGACTGCCAGGAAGATAAATTTCTCTTCTTAGGGTGAGCAGGTCCTTTGGAGAAGTTTCATTTTAATTGGAAAATGGATTCATTCACTTCCTGGCTGGAACTCCTGCGTCAGTGCAGCACCAGGCTGAATGGCTGCCAAGCGTACTGGAGAGGGGGCTGAGGTGGGAAAAGTGCTCCATCAAATGTCGAGTGCTCTGGGACATCTGAGGACAACCTGGTGTCCAGTCCAGGCTGGCTCCCAGTGGTGGCCCTCTTCTTTCTTTCCCCAATTTCCTTCAACCCAAACTTTGCTCACCCCCAACACATAAAGGATGGGTGTACTTTACGGTTCCATTTGGCACTTCTCGGGGGCTCATCTGGATATGTATATATGTGTATATATACCTCCTTCTTTATTTATACCACTGTCATTTCCTGCAGGGCACAGACAAGGTCCACGACTGAGAAATCCCTTCACTACTCAACTAGTAGAAGAGCAGAACTTCATAAACCCTTCCGTATGATGGATGTGTAACAGTCCAATGTCACAGAAAACATCCCTTTCTAAGGAACACTTCTGCATCTTTTGTGAAGGGTCCTTGTATAGGGCACTGAACACTGTAAGGTTTTTGTGATCTGGCTCCAGGCTTCCATTTAGCCTCACCTCTCAACACCTTTGCGTTTCAGCACCCCTCCTCTCCCCTGTCCGATTCCTCAAACTGACTGATGCAATGGTAGTTCTAGTAACACAACGTGCTACTCTACACGGAGGCGCCTTTGCACACTCCACTGCCTCTTCTCCAGAGCCAGACCGCAAGGGTGCATATCCTGGCTCTAATACGTCACAGCTGTGTGACCTTCCGAAAGCAACTGAACTACTCTTCACTTCTACTTCTCTGTCCTATGAGAATTACAGAGGACAACAGTACTACCTTCACCACAGAGCTGTTGGGAGAACAACGAGCAAGTGTATGTGAAGTGTGCAGAACACCAGCTGGCTCAGAGAGAGCACGTCTTAAATGATTGTTCTTATTAGTTAGAATGTCAGTCCCGCCACGTTTCCAACTTCAGGAAGGAGCTGGGGCTTTGGAGACTGACACACTTCAGTTCAAACCTTGGTTCTCCTAAGGGAACCCTCCTATACTGTTGGTGGGAATGTAAACTGGTACAGCCACTATGGAAAACAGTATGGAGGTTCCTTAAAAAAACTAAAAATACAGTTACCATGTGATCCAACAATCCCACTCCTGGTCATACATCCGAATGAAACTATAATTCACGTCATACATTTTATCCATTTGAAATGTACAATTAAATGGTTTTTAGTATATTCTCCAAGTTGTGCAACCATCACCATGATTTTAGTACATACTCATCACCTTAAAAGAAATATGTTACTCATTTCCCCTGACCCCCACAGTCCTTAAATCTACTAATCTTCCTATCTCTATGGATTTGCCTATTCCGGACATTTCATGTAAATGGAAAAAGTGGTATTTTCGCAACCAGCTTCTTTCACTTAGCATAATGTTTCCAAGGTGTGTTTGTGATGGTTTTACTGCTTTTATCATGAGCATTATACCTGCTTGGAGAGAAAAAACAAAAAAACAAAAAGATACATGCACCCCTATGTTCCCAGCAGCACTATTCACAATAGCCAAGACATGGAAACAACCTAAATGTCCATCAAAAGATGAATGGATAAAGAAGATGTGGTACAGAAGATGTGGTACACATATACAATAGAATATTACTCAGCCATAAAAAAATGAAATGATGCCATTTGCAGCAACATGGATGGACCTAGAGATTATCATACTAAGTGAAGTAAGTCAAAGAACGACAAATACCATATGATACCACTTATATGTGGATCTAAAATATGACACAAATGAACTTATCTACAAAACAAACAGACTCACAGACACAGAAAACAGACTTGTGGTTGCCAAAGGAGAGGGGGTGGAAGAGGGATAGACTGGGAGTTTGGGATTAGCAGAGGCAAACTATCGTATAGAGAATGGATAAACAAGATCCTACTGTATAGCACCGGGAACTATATTCAATATCCTGTGATAAACCATAATGGAAAAGAATATGAAAAAGAATGTATATATGTGTATGTGTATATATATATGTGTGTGTGTGTGTGTGTGTGTGTGTATATATGTATGTATAACTGAATCACTATGCAGTACAGCAGAAATTAACCCAAAATTGTAAAGCAAATAAGTTTTAAAAAATAATAAAATTAAAAAAAATAAATAACACCTTGGTTCTCCTACTTGGTAATTACATTACTCCTGGCCAGTAGTCACCTAATATCTCTGGATTTCCCTTTGTTCACTGACAGCAGTGTTTAACTCATTATATTGATAGTAGGATTCAATTCAGTGAGGTTATGCATGTTACAATGCTCATCCTGGCACATCCCCAGTAAATGTTAGTTTCCCCCACAATCCTTACTCTTCTCAAATTATATGGGGCCTATCCATCTTCCCTATTAGACTCTTAGGTCCTTTTAAGGAAGGACCATAATTAACTCACCTGTAGCCCTACAGTTAACATGAAATACCTATTTCTTAAATGCAATACTTATTGACCATGCAATAATTTGTCTATCAGTCCTGGTTTGTGGCCAGGTGTGTGCTACATATGAAGGTAACCATAGATGAAAGGCAGGAATATACTGGTCCTAATCCTCAGGTTGCCTACTGGTGAGGTATAGCAAAGAGTCTGCATAGGAAACACCCAGCCATGATATAGAAGTAGCACAGAATAATTCAAGTTTGAAAATATCTGATTTATAAACTAAGGATGCTGCATGGTCATGAAAGAAAGGCACTGTTGTGGGCAGGCAGCAGAAGAAACTTCTGTATTACTTGGGAGGCAGTTGTGGGCAGGCACTGTGGGCAGGCACTGTATTACTTGGGAGGCACTGTTGTGGGCAGGCAGCAGAAGAAACTCCAAGTATTACTTGGGAGGCAGTGTCTGACTTCGCTGTGGAGCGAAGGCAAAGACTAAGGAAGATGGGATGGAGGGCAGTCCAGCTGGGGCAACGGGCCTGAACAGAAGTGCAGGAAGAAGCAGCACCTGCATCCCTGGCCATGGAAAAGGAGCCCTGAGAATGTCAGCTTGAGAGATGTGCACTGAAGTGGAGTAGGAAGCAAATCTGAATTCATTAGACAGGCCACAAGAGAATGGGGGGACCTTGAGGTCTGAGCAGGGGGTGACTTGTGACTCCAGTTTTAGGAAGGTTAGGACAGAAAAAACATGGTGGGAAATCTGGAGGGGAGAAGAGGTGGAAGGCAGGAGGACCAGTTTCCATACACATTTCTGACAGGGAAGAAAAAGAACAGAGGAAGGGGAAGAAAGAAAGGAAAAGGGAGGCAAAAGAGAAGATGAGCGAGAAAGAAAATGAAACAAAGATTAAGTGGAAGAGAGAAGTGGCGAAGGAATGAGAAGAAAAAGACAAAAGCAAAAGATGAACAGAGAGAGAAAGGGAAGATGGGGTGAAGAGAAAGAATAGTTTAAACATGAGAAGGGAATAAAGTGAGAATGACAGAAAAAGAAAGAAATGAAAAAGACGTGTGGAAAACAAGAGCAGGACCATGACAACGTCCCAACAATGAGACATAACGTGGAGAAGGAAGGGCAGAAGGCAGAGCCCCGCTCGCGGTCTGCAGCCAGCCTCTCCTCTGGGTGAATGAAGTCATGGCTGATGTCACCACCTCTGAGTCACACGCCCACCAAAGAGAAGGAGGAGGCCCCACCCGGGGTTCCGTCCCACCCTCCTGGACAAGAGGGGTTCCTTCTCTGCCTTGCGCTCTGGGACATTGTCTAGTCTGGTCCTGAGAGCACTGAAATGAGGAGGGCTTCTCCTTGGGCCCAGGGAGGACACTGCCGCCATAGAAGCACGCCAAGCCTGTCGTCACTGGGTTCTCAGATCCAGGCCCTGAGGTGCGATGGTCAGAACAGGGGCAACAGAAGCTTCTGGCTCTTCTATGCCTGGGGCTAGGGCTCCATCCCATGATGTCCAAAAAGGAAATTCCCATAATGAATGGTACTGAATACGCAAAAGGGCCTCCAAAGGTGCTTTTAGACTGAGCTAGAACTGCTTTCTCACATTCTAGGCTCACACCACGCTCTCTTTGCAGCCCCACGGAGGCCTCCTTTCCTCGGACTGCCAGACCTCTTCCCACGCCAGTCCATCCACCCCACTGAGTGCTTACCTCCATTAGCCCCCAACCTACATGTCACCTCCCCCTGACTCCTCTCCCCTAACCCGGGCATATTTCCATAAGGAACTGAATTTCCATCCTACCTACAGAGCACTGTGTCTTTATTTCTGTCCCTCTTCTAGAATATGAGCTGCTTGAGGACAGGGACTCTGGTTTACTGCTATACTCCCAGCATTTAACCAAGTACTTGAAATAAAATAAATTTTCAATAAATATTTGCTGAATGAATGAATGTCCTCGGTCAACTCTGGCAGGAACCGATGGGTACCATGCTAGTATTTTTAGACCTCTTCTGAGGTCTAAAGACCTCTCCTCTTACAGCCATCATCCTGAGAATGCTGGTTACTGAAGACAGTACCCCATAAGCTACTAATAACAGTGCAAGTGGAACTGCTCTGTAAACAGTCGCTTGGGGCATCAGAGGATGGATTTACTCTCCCCCTGATTCCTCCAGTCTCCACAACCCTGGGCCTGTGAGCTGCTGTGGAAAGGACACAGGCTTGAGTTAGATTTGAGTTAGATGCCCTGCTCTAGCACTCACTCCTAGCCTGTTCCCACAAGCTCAAACACAAATACTACTACCTACTCCCCAAGTTGTCCATCAAGATTAAGCACGGCTAAAAAAAAAAAAAAAAGGGGCCTACCCTCAGACCATGTGGATTTTTCCCTTCACTCTTAGCTCTCTTAACTGCATCTAGAGTTAAGTATATGAAAAATAGACCTCACTAACCTTTTGCCCAGAAATCAACTTCTGTCCTAATCATCACCTGAAAATACATCCCTACCACCAGCACCCTACAACTTACCAAACACCTTCTGATACAAAATACTGTTGTCAATACCATTTCATGAACAGGAAACTAAGGCGCCTAAGTGAAATGAATTGCCCAAGATCATGGAGACAGTTAAGTGAACAACCTGGTGTGAAACCTCGGCCACTTGAACTCCAAACCCAATACTCCTTCACTGCTGCCTGGCTGCTGCTTCCCAGCACATGAGCGGTGCTTGATAAATACTTGCACAGTGACTCACTCCCTTTCTCAGGTCCACGGTCTGGTCTCTGACCCCCAGTCAAAGCCAGACCACACGGCCTCATGCCAAGACAACTGCAGTAGGTTTCACTCTGGTCCCGATTCTCTCCCCATCTATCTTAGGCTCACAGAACGCCAGCACTGAAAGAGAACTTCAGGAGTTATGGCTGTTCCCAAATGCCGGACCCTGAACTGGTGCTCATCCATGACTGGTCATTTTCACTAATCAGTGGTGAATAATACAAATAATACTAGAGAAGAGGAAACCCCTATTATTAATAATATTATGAATAATTAATTGGTAAAAAGATCTTACGTCCTGGTAGCTTGCTTTGCTTTCCTTGGGCAAGCTCTAATACTCTGCACGTGCAGCATTACTGGAAGAAAACATTTACCTGTGCCACAGTTCAGACCCTTAAGCAAAGCCCGAATGAGAAACAGAGGCCAGAGGGGGCAGAGCCACTTACCCAGGCAGCTTCTAATTCCCTCCAAACACTCCCTAGTCTTGCATTTTTGAGCCAGAAGACACTGACTCTTGAGATGACACAGCCTGGAAGCCAGACTAAAGCAGCTTTTTGAGAGGGTGTGGGTAGGGGTACTGATGAGGCTGTAGAGCTGAGATCAGACTTCCTTTTACTACCGAGGTCACTCCCAAGTTTCACCTAATCCACAGCCTCTCCATACAGGAAGGATTCAGAGAGATGTAGGCTTTGATGGGGATCCCTGAGTCCCTTTGTCCTTCAACCAGCAGAGTGGACACAGCTTCATGCACAGAGACTGGCCTCCAGTGAGGTCTTAGTTGCAGAAGTACTGCCAGGACCCTGGGGTTCAGAAGAGCTAAGGAACTAGTTGGATCATTTATTCATTTTTTCCAACTGCAGATGTTTCAGGAGGAGGTAAATGCAAAGAGGAGGAAGAGGCCAGCTCTTTGGGAGGTAACTCTAACGTGCTGGAGCAGCGGTCCCCAACCTTTCTGGCACCAGGGACCAGTTTCGTGTAAAACAATTTTTCCACGGACCGAGGGTGGGGAGGAGGATGGTTCAGGCGGTAATGCAAGCGATGGGGAGCGGCAGATGAAACTTCACTTGCCCGCCCGCCGCTCACCACCTGCCGTGCAGTCCAGTTCCTAACAGGCCGCAGACAGGTACCAGTATGCGGCCTGGGGGTTGGAGACCCCTGTGCTGGAGCACAGACAAAATAGAAATGGGTTGGAGTTTGTGTAGTGGAGGGAATCTTAGACCTCACCCGGTCTCAAGCGTGATTCTTTAACTGTGAGTCTAACTTAGGTAACTTTTTTATTCTAGAGTTCACATTTATCTTCAAAATTGAAGCCAAACAAATGTGAAATTTAAACTAAGAGAACCAGGTATCTCATCTGTAGGACAGACTGGGGCACCTTGCCCCTGATAAAGACTGGAGTTGACCAGCTAACTTTTGACTCCTTAAATTCATTTCCTAGAGTTAGAAAACCCAGGTTTTTGCATCCCAACACTGCCAGAAGTAACAGTCAGTAGGTAGTAATCCATCTAACTCCCTCCATCCTCATCTTCTTTATCTGTGAAGTAAGTGCTAACATCTACCTCACAGGATTTTCAAAAGAATTAAACACGATAGCACACTTAAAAGCTAGACAGATAGACAGTTAATAAATTCGGTAGATAGTTAATAAACTCTAGTGCAGGTGTTGATGATGTTTGCAGACAGCAATCAAACAGAGTCAATATCTTGAACAGAATTTAGTAAGTATCTCGGAAAGATATTATTTCAAACTGCTTTCACAAGGGTAACAATATCTCAACTTACTCCAAAAACTTAAGGTGGATTGATTGGATGGATAGAAGGACATATAGATGGATATATATGTGATAAACCAAGTACAGTAAAATGTTAATGGCAGAATCTAGGTGATGGTTCTAAGTATTCACTATAAAATTCTTTCAACTTTTCTGTATGTTTGACAATTCTGATGATAAAATGCTGGGGAAAAATGGCTTTCACAGCCTCTTACATTTGGTCCTAGACTTGGGAGCCCCTTGAGATTAAAGGATACTCTTGGCTTCCGCCTTGTCTCCCCATCACCAGGCACAACGCCTTCCTCATAGCAGTTACTAGACGAACGTTTGTTTCACTGATTAAATGAATATATCCCTACAATAGCAGCACAGTTATTCTCATTTTGAAGACAAGAGAACCAAAAAAAAAAAAGAATAAAACCAACCCATATGTTCAGAGAAATGAGATTTACTTACCCCTCCAGAAGAATGCTGTGACCTGCATCTTGTCAGACTTCTGGCCTCCCTCCTCCCTTTCCCCAGTTAACATCCACCTATCCTGGGCCCCCAGATTTCCAAGCTAACAGTCCACCTTAGTGCAGTTGATCATGCTAATGAGTTCCTGTATCACAACCCACATTAACTGCACTGTATTTTTTAGTGTCTTTTCTAAAGACAGTATTTTCCTCCAATAGATGTGACCTCCATTTTAACCACCGTGAGGAAAGAATTTTGTTCTGTTTTTGTTTTACATCGAATCATACCATGTGAGCATAAGGCCAGCCAAACTTAGCAATCTTTCTCTCGCTTCTCTGGTTATACTGTAAATTCCTAGATGTAGCTGACACCCCTACACAGTGGTCGGACAAGGCTGGCAGCAAGGAAGCTGGGCACGTGGACTATGCTATTACAGCCGTAAGTCTAGAAAGGACCAGGAAACAAGAATTCATTTAGCAAATATTTATTGAATATTTTTTCAATGTCAAGCACTGTGTTTGGGTCGGGGAAGACAATAGTCAGGTATGGAGAGAAAGGTTTGGTCCCTCCTCTTATGGAGCCAAGAATCCACCAATCCAAATGAGGAAGGAACATGGTGCAGCAGAAAAAAAACAAACGAAAAAAACAAGACAGGATTTAGATCCAAAAGGACCTTCATAAAGACCCAAGCCTGATACCTGTGGACAAGTCATTGCATCTCTTTGAGGCTTACTATATTTATCTATAAAATGTAACAAATAGTAACATTTAACTTGCAAGGCCATGTCACCAATCAAATAAAGAAAACATATGTCCAAGTCACAGAAGTTATAAAGTAAAATACAAAATAAAGTATCATAACAATAGCTGACATTTATTAAATGTTATTAGGTATCAGGCCAAGTCCTTTTTTTTTTTAAATTTTTGGCCTGCTTTTTTAAATTGCTCTGTTGGACTATAAAAGTAAAAGAATACAGCATATATTTGGCATAAATCAAATATGCAAATGCAGGGATAAGGAAAGGATTCACTGCCCAGGTAAATGAAGGCAGGCCATCAGCCTCAACACTCCATATATTTTAGTTACGAGCCCAGTTTATGGGAAGACCACCCTGGAGAGAAAATCCACAACAGATGCCCTAACATCAGCTGACAGTACCATCCGCAGTGCTCAAAGGCTGGGAGGAATCTGGTCCAAACGTAAAACGGCCCTAGTATAAACATTCTAAAGAGAGCTTGTCTGATTCAGTTGATGTGTCCTGGATTTTCTTGGGGGTGAAGGGAGCAACATAAAGGGGTTAGTCCCCTCAGAGCACAAAGGCACAGAAGAGAGGCCCAGAGGAGTTACTGCATCAATCTCACAAAATAAGCAGTGACTCAAGGTAACAGACTGCAGCCAAGGGATGGCTCTGGGGTAGAAAGGAGTAGTAACACTCCAAACTTCCTTTTCCACAACAGGGAAGAGAAAATGAAAGTACACTCAACTTGCAGTGGATCTTTACTTTGGAATGGAACTATCTGGACAGACAAAACCCAGCAATCAAAAATGGCATGATAAATGATTTGATAAGTTCATGAATCCATCCATTAAAATATGTACTGAGTTATCAGTGTGAGATGCTAAGCAATTCCCAATACACCAGGGACATGGAGATAAGTGAGGTGCAATATAGTTTAATGAATTCCAGGGTAGAGGTAAGGGGAGGATGCCATAGCAGACAGAGGGCAGGACCCCAATCAACATAGAGAAAGTCAAGGAAGGCTTCCTGGAGTTTGAAGAATTAGTATAAGTTTCCCCAAGTGAAAAGAAATGATTTTAAGTTTGCCAGGCAGAAGGAAGACCTCAGCAAAGACCCAGAGGTGTAAGAGAACATGAGTATGGTATCCTTAGATCCACTGACCAAGAAATTCCCCATCTGGAAAGTCTTTCCATTTCTCTAAGCATTTTGTTATAGGAAAAGTAATGATGGATTCCTTGAACAAATTCCCGCAGTCTGGGTCTCAAATCCAAGTGCCTAGACGGGTAGTTGCTGGAAAAGGAAATGGTGAGGCGGGCTGGGTGGGGACCACTGTGAAATGAAGGACACTCGCCCCTTCTCGAGGGGCAGCTCCTGCACAACTCTGGCCAGTTCCTTCCACATGGGAATGTGAACCCAGGACTGCTAAATCCTTTTGTTATTTTTTCTAGAGAAGCAGAAAAATCTGGACTTTTATGTGAAATTTCTTAGTTTTTAAATGTTGGACACTAATTCAAAAAAGAATTTTTTTTTCAAGCACAGGGTGGGTCCACCAAAACCCATCTGGGGACCAGATTCAGCTTGAGGGCTGCCAGCCTGTAACCCTACACATGAGCTGAAATGAGCAACAGGGCAGTGAGGGCCAACGGATATAGCCCAGGGGCTGGAGGAGGGCTGGACTTGGTGAGAATCCTGGTTCTACCACTTATTGCGTAGCTTTGGGGAAGCAAGCTACTTAAGCCCTCTGGGTTTTGTTTTCCTCATCTGTAAAATGGGATAATAATACTGTGTCACTGAGGGGCTTAGAGGAAATACTGCATGTAAAGTCCCTCATACAGTGCAGATGGTTTAGGAAAATAATCCCAAGAAGAAAAAAAAAAATCCCATGCTAAATAACGAAGTGTTGTCAACCAGAAAGGTTAGCTAGGACTATAAGATTACTTTTTAATGGAAAAGTACAAAGAAGTAATAAAAGCATGATCTTTGTGCTGTGACATTAGCAAACTATACCAACCACGGATAGTGTCTCATTATTGTTTTTTGTAATATACAGCCATTTTTTTCTATACTGTAAGTTTCTTAAGACAAATGCATTTATAAGACTGCACAGCCTCATAACTTTTTTCCCTTTCACATTATAGTGTAAACTTTGTTGTTGCTATACAAATATTTATTATCTACCCAGTACATATGCCAGAAGAATCTTTTTGAAGTCATAAAACAGATCATGTCACACGCATGTTTAAAATCCATCAACCATTTCTCACTGCTCTTAGAATAAAATCGAAATTCCTGTCCACGGCCTCAAGGCTGTGCAGGATCTGGCCCCTGGTCACT
Organism: Delphinapterus leucas; assembly: GCF_059928025.1. Taxonomy (NCBI): domain Eukaryota; kingdom Metazoa; phylum Chordata; class Mammalia; order Artiodactyla; family Monodontidae; genus Delphinapterus; species Delphinapterus leucas. The sequence goes on from NC_143129.1 coordinate 140,306,175, forward strand.
TCTCTTACCCCACCTCCTGCCACTCCCTGCCTTGCTCATACCTGGCCAGCCCTGCTGACCTCCTATGCTGATCTCTCAGGTGCTTTCCTCCCCTCATTGAATCTGCTGCTCCTTCTTCCTGAAAGTCTCATCATTCTTGTCAACCAAAACCTCCCAAGAGAACACACTAGCTATGCCAAATCTGTTCATCTGCCATTCTCCTTCATAGCATTTTCCAGAAAACAAAATCACTTTGCATATGTATTTGTCTCCGTGTCTATTTTCTGCTGCTCTATGCTAGAATCTAAGTTCCCAGAAGGCTACCCAGGGCCCTCATCTGTCTTGCTCACCTTGGCAACCTCAGTGCCCATCATATAGGAGACACTCAGCCAAGACGTTTTAAGTGAAAAAAATGAACCCACCACCCATTGTTCCCAGCCTCAGATTCTCCTGAAGTCATTACTTCCAAGTTTTTTCCCTGAACTAGATTATTCAAACCCTGCAAGGCAAACACTTGAAGAGGTAGTAGAGTGAAATGGGTCTGAAATGGGTCTATGGGTCTGAAATGCCAAGGTTCAAACCCCAGCCTTGCCATTTATTAGCTGAATAACCTTAGGCAAATTGCTTAACATCTCTGACTCCGTTTTGTCATCTGTAAAATATGAGACTTAACTTCACAGGGTGGTTGTGAGGATTAGATGAGTTTAACATGGATGAAATGCTTAGACAAGTACTAGGTATATAATAAGCACTGTATACATTTTAGCTACTGTTTTCATCTAATTCCTTATTCTGTCGTTATTGCTTAGTCCAAAAAGGCTGTAATTTTGGGGACTTCCCTGGTGGTCCAGTGGCTAAGGCTCCGCACTCCCAATTCAGGGGGCCCGGGTTTGATCCCTGGTCAGGGAACTAGATTTCACATGCCACAACTAAGAGTTCCATGCCGCAACTAAAGATCCCACGTGCCAAAACTAAAAGATCCTGCATGCCGCAACGAAGACCCGGCTCAGCCAAATAAATAAATACATATACATATACGTGTGTGTGTGTGTGTGTGTATTTTTTTTTTTAATGTTTAAAAGGCTGTAATTTTGTGAAGACAGAGACCACTTCTGGGTTCCCACAGTGAAGTGCACAGGCCTCCACAGGAGGGGGATGGGGGATGGAGCTGTTTGTATGGTTCTTGATGTACGTATGCTTACATGATACGAGACTAGGAGTAAGACATTTAACTTTTTTGAGCCTCAGTTTCCTCATTTATAAAAAGAGATATAATATCTACCCCACAAGACTAGTGTAAAGATTAAATAATCATTGTGGAATAAAATAATCCTGGGGCTGGAGGCACTGGTGAATTTTAGGGGAAACAAGTAGAAGGTATTCAGTAAGTCAATCTGCTTTGCAATTCAAAGCTGGCTGCTTTCTGGTATAGGTATTACACATAGGATGTGGATGATTCAAATAAATGAATGACTCTGAAAATATGCTTTATACTCTTCTACTATTTTCTATGATTGTCTCTGACAACTCTGTGGTCATTTTTAGGCGGTTTCCGTAGCTATTATTCAAACAGGAAAAGCATACCACTCATTACACTCAGCTACTTAAAATAAGATATTCTAGTGTTTAAAATTCTCTCGTTTGGTGCTAGAATGTTATTGACATGCCCATCAGTAGAGACAAACATTTTTATGCACAGTGGAAGTGAGAATTAAACTACTCTTTGAATAAGATATTTTACAAATATCTGACTAAATTATAATAATTCCACACAGCTGATATTATTATCATCATTTGACAGCTCAGCATGCTGAAACTCAGAGACGCTGACTTAGCCTAAGGTTGCAAAATCGGTAAATGGTGGAGAAAGATTTAAATGCAAGTGTGTTTGGCTTCAAATCCTGTACTTTTTCTCTTGTTACAGAACTGTGTTCTATCTCCCAGAGCTCCAATCTTGTATGAGCTGTACTGCTAAGATCTGATGAATGTAGGTAAATAATATCAGACCTATGCACGAAATGTAAAGCCAGAGTAACTAACAGAAAAAGACTATAGTTTCCACCAAACTGCCATCCAAAAAGGAATGGTGCGTTTCCAAGAAAGAAACTGACATTGTTTATCTTTAATAAAGTTTCAAGATGAGAAACCTAAAGAAAAGAGAATAATTGTTACTATATCATCAAGAAGAATGAAAGAATAAGGCCAGTCGAGGCCCTTACTGTGCCAGCCTCTTACTGTACAGAAGGGACAAGGACCAGGCTTTCCTGAAGTCTAACAGAGTTTTCTTTTCAAGAGTTCCTACTGCAAAGCATCCAATGCTAGGTGTGCTAGCACCTTCCACAGCTAGCAGGAAGTTATCAAACCACCCCTCTGGCTATCCAAACTCCCAGGTTCCTCCCAAGAATCTACATACACAGGATAAAGCACATTAGAACCAATCAGAGAACCATTTACTCATTTTCCCAATATGTTATCAGGGGAACAGAAGCAGAAGGGCATGGACTGGGGAGATGAAAGGGGCAGATATATTTTCTAAACCCATCAACAAAATCCTCTGACATTCCAGCCAGCTGCCTCCAGACCTTTGGAATGGACAATGAAAATTGCAAACTATAAAATGATTAGTTTTCTGTTCTGCTGACAATAGCAAAAAGAGGAAATGAGTTAAAAGACGGACTGGAATATCTCCCTGCATCCGCTACAAGCCAGATAATTATCTTCCATTAACACTGAGCTGTCAGGATCGGCATCAGCCTGTTAACTTGCTTGACCTTCCTCAGCCTGCACCTTGTTACCCTACAATGCTTCATGTTTATAAAGATAGGAGACTCCAGCTGTTCCAGCCTGAGAGAACTTAATTTACATCTGGCCTTCATTAAGATGAGAGTCAGAATCATTGAGACCAAATGGAGAAGCCAGAGTGCTGGGGGTTATGAAAAAATCAAATGGCATTTCTCCTTTTATCTGACAATTCTTATTATGGAGACGTACGTCGACCTAAAACACACAAATCTTATATGTAAAGGACATGATTAAAATTCCATATTGCAGAACTAGGACCCGAGTGGCTTTACCCAAAAGGTACTGTGGTCCTAGTATACCACTTCTGTCTTCTGAGAAGTCTGAACTCCAAATTCTGCCCAACTCCCTCTGACATCTGATTCCAGGCTAAGGACAAGGAGCACATGAATGACAGCAATACCGAGATGAGAGGTGAGCTCTGACTCCTCCACCTAGCTCGCCCCTCATGGCCAGTCAGCCCCAATGTCCTGCCCCAATGTCCTGCTGCCATTAACCCCTAACGATTTCTCCATCCCACAGTGCCTAATTCAGGTCTCATCACTTCTCACCTGGAAAAGTGCAATAGCTCCTCACTGGCCCACTCAAATCATTCAAACAATATTTACTGAGCACCTACTATCTGCCAGGCATTTAATTAGGGATAGGGACACAACAAGGAACAAAATGGATATCATCTCCACCCTCCTGTGGATTACTATGGTTGGAGGGGGTGAGCTTTTATACAAATCATCATACAAATTGACGTGTCATTACAATTTATGAACGATACAATGAAGTAAAATTAAGAGTACAATGACAAGAGACCTCTGATTTACTTGAGGGTCAGGAAAGGCTTTTTTAAGGATGTGACAATAAAGCTGAGACCTACATGATGAGTTAGAATCAATGGTGAGAAGAGGGAAGAATATTCAAGCAGAAGGCACAGCATCAGAGCATCATTAAGACCAGAGGTAAGCAAACTTTTTCTCTAACAGTCCAAAGAGTAAATATTTTCAGCTTTGCAGGCCATGCAGTCTCCATCTCAAATACTCAGTTCTACCACTGTAGGGCAAAAGCACCACAGACAGTAGATAAATGAACAAGCATGGCTGTGCTCCAATAAAACTTTATTTATGGCCACTAAAATTTTAATTTCCTATCATTTTCACAAGTCACAAAACATGACTCTTCTTTTGATTCTTCTTCAAACATCTGAAAATGTAAAACTCATTCTTAGCTCCCAGGACATCCAAAAACAGGCAACAGGCCAGATTTGGCCCATGGCCCTAGTTTGCCAACCCCTAGTCAAAAGGCTGAGGTGGCAAAGAGCTGTTGTGTTTGAGGCACTCTGAGTGGATCCCTGTGGATGGATCAGAGTGAGCAAAGTGAGAGACACACAGTAAGCAGAGGAGGGAGGTGAAAATGACGTCATACACCATCTTCTGAGCCAGGTTACAAATTTTGGAGTTTATCCTAAGGGCAAAGCAAGGCCAACTAAGTGCTATAATGAGGAAAGTACAAAAAACTGGTTTTAGGGGAATTCCCTGGTGGTCCAGTGGTTAGGACTTGGTGCTTTAGCTGCTGGGGCCCAGGTTCCATCCCTGGTAGGGGAACTAAGATCCCACAAGCCACACGGCATGGTCAATAAATAAATGCATATGTACTAATAAAAACATAAATAAATAAACTGGTTCTTACTCCCCCACACACACATTTTCTCATTCCTAATCCAATCTCTTCACCCTGCCAAAGGTATCTAAGACACTTTCCTCCTTGCCTAACAACCATCCACTAATCTCTCTCACCAAATAGGCCCTTAACAAACTGAGCCCAGGCTACTTACCTGCTCTCACTTCCTACTACACTCAGGGAAGCATCCCAGGCTCCTGTCCTAGGGCCTACACACCTTACCATAATGAACCTCATTCTCTCTAGAATACTGTATCCCTCCTGTCTTCTCTACTATGCAAAACCTCCACTCATATCTTGAGGCTCATCTCAAGTAGCTCGTGCAGGAAGCAAATTATTTTCCCTGAAAGCACTCTGCATATGCCTGCATCTCGGCGCTCAGTGCATCTTCTGCTGGCTCTGGTTCCATGCCTCTCTTCTCTTTATACTCCCCCACCATCGTCCCCGGTGGTCACTGTGCCGCTTGAGGGTAAGGCCGAGTCCTCTTTGTGCCCATGTCCCCAGTTCCTACCACAGTGTTGGTTCACAGCAGGACCTCAGGTAAGATTTGGCAAATTAAGGAATGAATGAAGAGTAAACAAATGGCAGCCCAGTAAACTTGGCACAGACTCTCATGTTCTGACATCGAATGTGCTGCTGAACAGCAGCTCAAGCTACTGTACTTCCCTGTGCCTCAGTCTCCCACAAGCCCAATAAAAAGAAGGTACTGTTTCCCGATTCTCCACACATGGATGCTTTTCAGGATACAAAGGTAGAGCCTTTAGCATTGAAAGTGGTTTTGTGAGTCTGCAGGCCAGCAACATCAGCATCACCTGGGAGCTTGTTAGAAATGCAAATTCTTAGCTCCCACCACAGGGCTACTAAGTTAGAGTCTGCAGTTTAACAAGCTCTCCAGGTGATTCATTTACACACTGAAGTTTGAGAAGAGCTAGCTGTAAGCCGTGCTGGTAGGCTTTAAGGAGAAGGTACGAAACATGATTTTAGAAGTTGTTTTGATTTTGAATTTGTAATCACAGTAAAACCAAAGGAACTCTCAGCAAGGATTCCTGGGCATGCTTACCAAAAAGACAAAAAAAAAAAAATTGAAAAAGTCTGAAAAACAGATTTGAGGCTCAGCCTTCAGGTAGTTAAATGCACAGTGAGGCACTGTTTAGAGCCTTACTCAGAAAATTCTGAAATGGAATTGATTGGATGGATGGATGGATGGTCAGTCTTAGGTCAGAATCATTGCCACACAAATCTAGAACTTAATTATTTTCTATGGGCTTTATTTAGTGCAGTTAGATCTCAAGCGCACAGGTAAATATCCTGACAGGTTCATACCAAAGGTATATTTAGATCTCCTGGGATATACAGCCCTGAGCTGGCTATGAAGCAGGTGCTCAATAAGGCTCTGGTATTGCACCAATGACCACCTGCTCAATCCTCCTCACTTAATTCAGAACAGCTATTCCTCACCTGTGGTCCAGAAGGGTGACATAGCCAACCCATTTGTTCTTTTGCACATGTTTAGGCTGGCTTAAAGACCATCACCACCCTCATTCCTGGTCCTTCCCAAAGTGGTATGCTTCACAGAGGATTTTAGTACTGCATGACTAATGGGAAGAGCTGGGATGTGGAGACCAGGAGACACAGGTTTAAATTCTGCCTGTATCGTCTGTTTGGGAAAGTCATATAACCCTCTCTCTGAGCCTCAGTTTCCCATGCCATCTACCAGGCAGAGGCTGTTAGGATGAGATCAGTTAAAGTCTATAGCACACATAGCAGAGTGTGGAGGCAGTGCAAGTACAAATCAATACACTGCTTTGTATTTCAGGATATTTTTGTATCAAGTTTCCAAACTGATCCAGTCCAACTCTCTCACTTTAGAGATGGAAAAAGTGAGGCCTGGGGATGAGAATTGCTTTGCCCAAAGTCACACAGTGTGATGCAAACAGAGTCAGAATTAGGATCCTAAAACCCCCAACTCCTAAAACACTCTGTGTTTTCAAACCCTTAGCAAATATAGAAGTCTTTCTGCAAATTAAAACTTACAAAATAGCTCAATATACTAAACAAGTAACAAGCCAAGCCTGCCTTGATTACTGATGCCCTTTTTACTTACCTCCCTTCTGCCCCATGGTGGCAATCCAAGGACACCTCCTCATCACCTTTAAACTCTCCCCAACCCCACATTTGAGTAATTGAAGACTCAATCCACCTGAAACCTCAGGGCCAGTAAATGAATCACGGCAGGTCTTATCATTAGATGGATTCTCTCCTCACCAGACCACCTAGGGGTTTTCAAGTTCCTGCAGTTCCCAGAGGACTTGAACTTTCTCACACATCCATCTCTACTGGGAACCATTAAGCTGACATCACCATTCTCCACACTTCATAAATGATTCTAACATCTGGAAATGGGAACCGCCTGCAAGTGCCTTAGCCAGAGATCACCTTATCACAAAAGGGTATGGAAACTCAAGTTCAGGTGAGATGAGAAAGGCATTCCATAAAATGCCACTAAGGCCAAAGATTAATCATTGGGGGCTAAAAGTATGTAGAGAAAGAATGTTCCAGTCAGAAGATTTGGACTTGAATCCCAGCTCTGCCACTTTCTAACTGGAATGGTAGTTAACCTCTCTGAACTTCAATAGAACAGCAGATATTAAGAAAATCAATTTCAGTCATTTTTAGGTTCAAATCCTGGTTCTGCTGCATACTTATTGAGTCACTTTGGGTGAGCTGACGAATCTCTATTAGCTTTAGTTTTTACAAATACAGAAAAAGAAAAAAAAACTACTTTATAAGGTTGCCGTTAGGATTCAAAGAGATAATCTGCATCAAATACTTATTTCAGTGCCTTGCCTGAGTTAAGCAGAATGACTTAACCACAACTGAATCAATAAAATGGGATCAAGCTTCCTGACACTTGCTGCAAAAAATCAAATACAACAACCGTGATGAGCAGGGTGCCCGGTACCAATAGATTCAATAAATGGAATCCTCTGCTATTATGAATAATCGCTCCTCAACGCTATGCACTTACCTCTTTTAGCCACAGAAGCTTCGGGGCCTGCATTTCCACGGACATCACGCCCCCAACGTACTGCAGGACACTGTGCTTGGTTTCGTTGATCCTGTGGACCTGATTGACCGCCCGGTGGTCCAGCCACATGATGATGTTTCGATGAGAATCCCCTAACGAAAACAAGGGAGATGAGGACACAGGTGCATCCTTATCCTTCTAATTCAAGGGGGCACTTATGGATTCCCAAGGGCAAAAATCTGCACAACTGCTTGTATAATTTCACACATCAACAAGAAACAAGTGAAAGGACCACCACCAACACTGACTAGGTACATCCTACCCATATCTCGGACCCTTGAAGAGACGTGCTCTTTGAATATAGTCCCAGGGTTAAACGTCTAAAGGAAAAACCAGTCAAGATCCACCAATTAATTATATTACCATTCATTCTCTCTCAACTTTTCCCCTTCCTTTCCTATCTCACCTATTCTAGAAAAACTTTTCTGGGTACATACTCAAGAAAAGAGCCAATGAAATAAGCCTAAAACAATACTTCAGCTTTTTAAGGTATGTCTCCTTGAAATATGGACAAATATTTTAGGTATAATATCATATACATTTACATAATGGCTTTTATTTGCCTATATTCTCACTTCCTCTAGTCACTCTAATTAAAATTAGTTAATTTAAGTGTTTTTCCTCACTCGGTTGGTTTGTTTGGTGGGGTGGGAAGCACTGGAATTTTTTTTCCATTCTGGAACCAGGCAGACCTAATGGGGAACGTTCTTTCAGTATAGGCAGAAATACTGAGAAAGTTATTTAATTTTTCTTAGCCTAAGTGTCCTTATCTGCAAAATGTAACATATAAGGATTAACTGAGATTTTTCATTCATTGAACAAAAGATAATGTGCATAAAGGATATGGCAAGTACTTGTCACATAGTAGGCCCTCAAGAGGAATAAATCACAGGAAACAGAGTTTAAAATCAGCTGGAAAAGGAGCATGGGCAGTGCCCCTCACATCCTACCTCTACCATCCTGCAGCCCACAGAGAAACTAGTTGCCCCTTTCCCCCTTCCCCAGACTCTGCTAATTCATCCTGCACTGATGGGCAAGCCAGTATTCTTTTCACAGTCCTCTGCTTCCTCTGATGGCAAAACGCAGAGAACAGCAAGGAATATACCTGGGAGATTATAAATGGGGAAGATAAAAGGGACTCAAGAGTAATTGAGATAGGCACTTCACATGTTATTTTATTTACTGGCAAAATAACTGCAGCAATTATATAATTTTGCTAATATGAGTGTTTATAAAGCTGCACATGCGCGTTTGTGTGTGTGTGTCCCAAGCCTTGTGCTGAACCTCTTGCACACATCGTCTCATTTAATCCTTAAAACAACTCTGAGATCTAGGCCATTTTCAACGACAATCTGACTCCGAGATTGAAGATATGCCTACTACCTCACAGCTGGGAAAAGCACAAAGTGTTCTTTGAAAGTAGATCTGTGCAGAGAATGGATAAATAAGTTAGTAAAACCAATTTAAACTCGAGCTACACACATCAACATGAATAATGACACCAGCTGGGGTATTTTTAAACACAGTATATATTGTTTGTTGTTGTGGGTATACACACATGTGGTAAAAGCACAGAAGAAATGTGTTTGTGAACACCAGCTATGGCAGAACCATTACCTGCTGGGCAGAGGGATGGGGGAGGGGGAGGGCATGGACTGAAGCTTCAAGTGGTTCTTTCTTTAAAAAAAAAAAAAAAGGACTTGTGGCAAATGTGGCAAAACCTCATCTGTTTATCCTCATACATACATAGGAGGCTGTTATCTTATTTTCCTTACTCTTCCATATATTTGAAAAAGAATTTTTAAAACTTACAAAAAAAAGTCAGCCTAAGGACACATCTAAATTAGGTCATCATCGTAATGAGTCAAGGACTCACTCATTGGTTTGCCTGCCTGGAGAGATTTCAGGTCCCACAAAAACTCCTCAAACAACAGTAATACATTTAAAATAAGAGAGAGTACATGAAACCTTCCATAGGTACATCTAAGATTTTGTTTAAACAGCTGAGTGATTCTACTGTATGACAAAACTCTTAAAGTTCTGGTTCTAGTTTCACATTAGAATCTCCTGGGATAGCTTTAAAAATACTGATGTCCAGGTCCTATTCCAGAACCATCACGGAATCAGACTGTGGGTATGTGGGCACACATTCATAAACACACACACACACAATGTGGGTGTGTGGGTGTTGGGGGGGACAATATCTGCATTGCATCTTAAATATTGTATAGAATCTGTCTGCAGCTACTTCAAGACAAAAACACCTGTTGCTAAACTTTCTACTGTAAAGACAGACCGATCAGCCACTACTACCTCTACACGAAGAGGCTCTCAGAATGACCCACTGAGCATTGTGTAGAATCAATTACTTTATTATATCTATTATGATTATTAATTAACAATGTTCATTACAGACAACAACGTGGAAGTTGATCTTTTTTTCAGTGCCTGTAGAAAATCACAAATAAACGACTCCACTGAAAGTTCCTTTCATCTTTTATCAAGCATCTGCTACATGCCAGGCACAGGGCTGGGTGCTGGGATACCAAGAAGAATGTGCCACAGTCTCTGCCCTTACGGAACACGTGGGTAAACGGAAAAACGTCTGTATGGAGTGATGACAGAAGTCCTGGACATGGTACAGAGAGAAGGAAGAGCACAGAGAAGCCCCCAGTTAGCCGAGCCCGAGGCTGCACAGGGAGCTTCCAAGACGCAGGAAAGCTTTAGGTTAATTCTGAAAATGACTGGCCACTGGATAAGCAGGTGAAGAAAGAGTGAGGGAGGAGGGGCTACACAATAGAAACAGCACGTGAAACCAAGAGAGCACAGGCCCATAAAGGCATTATATTTTAAGAGAACTGGAAATAATCTGGTAGAGCAGAATTAGGGTTACATAGTCAGTTTACCTTAGGGCAGATTATTTATCCCTGCACTCATTCAATTAATACTGTCAACACCTCACAGGAGGTGTTCCAGGGGTACTTGAAGGAAATGACTGTGAATCAGAAAACCATCTAAATATTAGGTTTCTGTTACAGAGTAGCCTAGGTAGTAACTTCCTCCCTGACCCTAAATTATCTCCCTTGGTTCCTCTCCCTCCCAAGAGCTCCTGTGGCTGGAATGATTCACCCAGTCATGGTCTGAGCTAGGTGGGTTGCAGAGGTAGGAAGCACACAGCAATGGCACCTCTGTCCAACCCAGCACTGGTCTGATCTTGAAAAGGAAGAAAGACCAAACAAGAAAAGGCAAACAATGAGACTATTTTATCATGTAGGTCAGTGTTCTCAAACTAGTGCACTTAATTTCCTTGGGATTTTTTTTTCTTTTCCTTTTTCTTTTTGGTTACCATCGAAAGAAAGTTTTGCTGGTCTTATGGGTTTGGTTTTAATGGTGATGGTTAATTTCCTGACCCCACTCCCTGCTCTTCACAATTACTCCAATTAACCAGTCAAGAATGGGTCATTATCAGGTAAACAGAAGTCTTTAAAGACCCTCTTAATTCATCCTTAAAATCTGAATTTCATTTTCTAGTACAGGCTAATCCATTGCCATTAAAATCTAGCCTTAATAGAACCTGTTGAAAGGCAAGAAACTGATGAGGGCACCTGCAGCTGGATGCATTTGATGAATGGGTACATTTTAACCTTTTAGGTGGAATACAGTTTTTTCAACACTTATAATTCAGGCTGCAACCTAGGTAACACTTTTAATAGGAGAACTGTCAACAGGAGGCAATTCTCTCTACAATGAGAAAAAAGATGGCATCCGGGAGGGTGCTGGTATAAGCAGGTTTAACAAGGAACTCTTCCTCTACTTCAGATGTTCTTATTCCTAATGTTTTAGTTGTCCATTCATCTGCACCCAGTAATTCTCCACATATTAGAATTATCGAGAAAACTTTAAAAACACTGATGCCCTAGCCTCACCCCAAGCCAACTAAATACAAGCCCTGGGGGTAAGGCTCATGAATTGGAAATCTTAAAAGATCTCCAGTTGATTCTAATGTGCTAACCAGAGTTAAAAACCATATGTTTTAGCAGATTAGAAGGTACAGAGTCCTTGGAACTTAGGGCTCTTAACATCTAAAGTCCCATCCAAAATGAGAATTCCTCCCACAGCATCCCTAACAGACCATCACCTGACCACTACTTAAAACAAGCCAACAAAGAAGTGCTGGCAGCCTCCCCAAGCAGCCCACTCTGTGGTTGGAGAGGGCTTGCTGCTGCTGAGCTGAGGTCTGTAGGTTCAGTCCCATTCCTTGGGTCTCTGCTCTCTGAAGTGGTCTAGACGGGGGCTGCCCTGCCCTCCTGGGCTGGAACAATGCCAGCTGAGCCAGTGGTCAGCCACTGAGAACAAGGACGACTCATATTCGTCTCTGAAGCCCCAACACTTAATCAGACAGGGATTGGCACACAGGGGGTGCTAGTTAATGTGGCATAAATAGAAAAACGTGTGTGTGTGTGTGTGTGTGTGTGTGTAAAAGATGGTCACCATTACCACTGTGCTCTAATCATTCATCCATTTGCATACTTTTGCAGGGCATGTCATTTATAAAAATCACTGTTCCATGCATTAGGTCCATAGGAGTAAGTAAGACACATTCTCCTAACTTAAGGAATTCATAATCGGACTTAAGAAACTTTTCTGAGCATTCAGGCGTCCGGCTCTCACTTAATTCTCACAGCAAAGCTACTGTTTCATTATTCCAATTCTTTCAGAGGAGAAACCAAGCCATGCAGATGTTAAGTGACTCACTCAAGGTGTCACAGCTCAGCAGCAGCAGGGCTAAGATCTGGGACTGCCTGACTCCAATGCCAGGGTGTCCCAGTGTGCCCCAGTATCCATAGCCGCCAATTAAGAAAGGTGCTGCTACAGCAGTGTCCACTACCAAGGATTCTTTAATACAGCCTCGCCCAAAACATGCTTGTGATACCTATGTTGGCAACAACCAACTGAAAATGCAGAGTCACACTCCTTTAGATGGAGCCTGCAATTTCCAGTGCACCATAGTCTCCACTGCTCCCAAATGTCTGCCACTCATCAAAAGGTTAAATGTCAGTTGAATTTTATCTCTGCACATGTGCTGTTGTTTTTCTCAAATCTGGCACACTGTATTCATTTACATTACCTATCTGACTTCTGGGTTTGCAACCTTGGTGCTAGCACTACTGGCTAGAGTATCCCAAAAGGGACACATTCTCACCACCCATGAGAAATTTCTGACAGTGGATAAAAGTTGACACTTACATTTGAAACGGCTCATTACAGTACTCATGAGTGTAATGAGAGAGTGTAATGAGAGCGTATTAGAACAACGTCATTAAATGTGAATGTCTTTGGTCTGGCTGTTGAAAATAGAGAGACCATTTGTTTCCAGCTTTTGTGTGATATATGGTCCTGTCTGTCTTATTCTGTTTCCTTTAAGTGAACTTGATTCACCCACTCAAATGAATGTCGTGGAGGAGCTTCATATGCAAAGCAGTTTCAGGCACAGACAACACTCCCTTCCTTGAAAAGGCCCAAGGCTGCTCACTCTCAGCTAACGACCCCGCGCTCATCCTGCATCAGATTTTCTGGTGTGGCTCCTGTGCACTACGGAGCCAAGTCTCTTCCTAATCCACCTAATCCCAATGTCACCCCTCTCCTGCTAACTGCTGTCCAAGCTTTAACCTCTAGGGACATGATTTTGGGGCTCCATGCTCCACCTGTAAATCTCACTAACAGTGATAACACTCGATATCATGCTCCACCTGGGCCCCGGCCAGTATCCCACCACCAAGAAAAGAGAGAGAAACGGTCCTACCTTCATGATTCACTGGTAAAGGATGAAACTGCTTATCCAAAACAACCAGAGAACACGTGGCATCAAACCCAAGCCCTCGAATTTGGTTTAAATCAATCCCTTGTACAACTTTCTGTTTTAAAAACAAATAAAAAAAAATAAATTAAAATACAGGCTTTTAAAAGACTGAAAACAGTTATGACTAGAAGGAAATGAATGGCAGAATAAAGTATTTACAACAGAAAACAAATAAAAGTTCAATGTCACTAAAATATCAGAAGATCCTATAAATTACTTTAAAAGACAACCAATCTAACTAGAAATTAAGCAAAGGACATGACAAGTCACTTCATAAAATAAAAAGAAATAGTCAAAGAGTATATAAAAAGATTCCCAACTCCACTAAAATTAAATAAATGCAAATAAAAATATCCCAATCTTTGTTTTTCTTATTGGCAAAAATTTTAAAAATTAAGAGTATATAGTAGTGGCAAGACAGGGAGAAGTGGACCTTCTTTTACATTATCCTAACAGTGTGATAATTTAGTACAAATTTTAAAGAATATAGTATAGTATTTACTAAAATTAAAAAATGCATAACTTTTGACCCAGCAATCCTACCTCTAGGAACCTATCTTAGTGAATTATTAGCATGAGTAAGTAAAATTACATATAAACCAAGGTTAACTGTTTAAGAATATACCTAAAAATTGGAAAAATTATTTTTATTAAATAAATTATGGTATACCTGTAAAACAGAATTTTCTACAGTCATTAAAAATGAAGAGATGGGGGCTTCCCTGGTGGCACAGTGGTTGAGAGTCCGCCTGCTGAAGCAGGGGACACGGGTTCGTGCCCCGGTCCGGGAAGATACCACATGCCACGGAGCGGCTAGGCCCGTGAGCCATGACCACTGAGCCTGTGTGTCCGGAGCCCGTGCTCCGCAACAGGAGAGGCCAGAACAGTGAGAGGCCCACGTACCGCCAAAAAAAAAAAAAAAAAGAAGAGATAGAGAAGTATCTTCTGGGTGTGATAGTATGAAGAGGTTGGCAAATCTTCTTAGCAAAATAAAAGCATGAAACTGAACAACATCATCAAAAACAACCATTTTGGGGCTATGGAACTTGGCCAAAGCTACATAAGAAACTGAGAAACAGTCTTTCTTGAAAAATAAAATTGCACCTAAAACATTCCCACAAAACAACAACTCTAGGACCAGATGGATTCATTGGGAAGCTCTGTGAAACATTCAAAGAATAAACAATACCACTCCTATACAAATTTGTTTAGGATATAGTGAAGGAGAGAACATTTTCCAACATTTCATGGCCAGTACTACCCTGATACCAAAGCCAAACAAAGATATCAAATGAAAAGGACACTGTAGACCAATAACTGCCATGAACGTAAGTGTAAAAATCCTTAACAAAATATTAACAAACCAATATTGCAACATATAAAACATTCATTTTTCACCATGACCATGTGGGGTTACCCCAGGAATGCAAGAGTCGTTCAATATCCATAAATCAATTAATGTATAACATATACTAATAGAATAAAGTACAAACACCAAATGATCATCTCAACAGATGCAAAAAATAAATAAAAAATAAAAATCACTCAATAAACCAAGATAGAAGGGACTTTCTACAACCTGATAAACAGCATCTACAAAAACCTATACAAATCAAATGTTCACCATGGTTTAACCAAATGTTGAAACCAAGTGTGTTATATCCATACAACAGTATAGTACTCAGAAAGAGTACTATCTGTGCAACCACATGAATGAACCTTAAAAACATTACGCTAAGTGAAAGAAGTCTGACACAAAAGAAGGCATGTTGTACGATTCCATTTATGTGAAATTTCTAGAAAGGAATAACTATAAAGACAGAAAACAGTTATCTATGACTGGGGCTGGGAACTGACTACAAACAGGCATAAGGGAACTTTTGGGGGGTAACAGAACTATTCTAAAATTGAATTATGGTGATGATTGCACAATGTGTAAATTTAATAAAATCACTGAATTATACATTTACAATGGATATTTTATGTTATGTAAATTATACCTCAAGCTGTTAAATATGTTTTTTACAAAGTTGAGCTATAAAAGATGAAATGGAAATACATCCATGATATATTAATAAGGTACAAAAAAACAAAAAAAATATACAACAAACTGATAATAGTGGTTGCCTCTGAGAACAGAAACGACAGCTGGAGGAGATGGGAGATTTTTCACTTTGTCATGTAATTTTTTAAGCTGGAGAATAACAGATTTATTGATGAATTCTATTTTTTAATTTTTGTTTCTATGGTTTCCTTTTGTGAAAAAGCATGAGTGATCATACTCATTAACATTTCCTGCCAACTTAAAACATGACAATAACCTTTTAAATACCACAAAAGTCGACTCAAATGTGTCCATCACCATTTAAAATGCTCAAGTCGGGCTTCCCTGGTGGCGCAGTGGTTGAGAGTCCGCCTGCCGATGCAGGGGACACGGGTTCGTGCCCCGGTCCGGGAAGATCCCACATGCCACATGCCGTGGAGCGGCTGGCCCGTGAGCCATGGCCGCTGAGCCTGTGCGTCCGGAGCCTGTGCTCCGCAACGGGAGAGGCCACAACAGTGAGAGGCCCACGTACCACAAAAATAATAATAATAAAATAAAATAAAATGCTCAAGTCTTCTTTTTTCCTGTTTTGGAATGTTGGACTTGTCATTTAGGATTCTGTTTCTTACTATTTAATGGGTTCTTCAAATAAGAGCTACACACAATTATTACATATTTTTCAACAAAGAAAAGCATTAATTTTTTTCAAATAATAACAACAATAAATTATAAAATGTCACCATATATTGAGCACCTATGGAGTGTCAGGTACTTTACAAACATCATCTTATTTAATCCTTACAAAACCCACTGAGGAAACATTTAGTATTTCCATTTCATAAAAAAATAAGTGGAAGACTGGGGAGGGAAGGGAACAGCAAGTGGGCTCCAAAGATTGAGAATTTGAACTTAATCCTGTCGTACAGCCAGTCGATGGCAGAGCCAGAATTCAAACTCAGAGCCTGTGTTCTTCCTACTCCACCATACTGCCTGCCTGCCCAAGAGACTCACCCTGCAGAGAGGGCACGTGCTCTATGCAAGAACATCGCTAGTCAGCCATCTGTGATGCCTGGCAATACCTCTGCTCCACATCACCAGGTGAATGCCCCGTACACCTTTACCACACTGATCCATCAAGACTTAGAAGAATGTGAGCCGCAAACCCAAGTGCCTGTCAGCATGGCCTCATGACAATGACCCACAAGGACCTGGTTTCAAATCCTAGCTCTGTCACTCTGGCTATGTGACCCAGGGCATGTTACACAATTCCAGCCATTCTAATCACCCCCTTGCCTTGCTGGATCATGTCTCTGTAGCATTTATAAGCATGGCCTCCTCTACCTGGAATGTCCTTCCAACTTGGCTTGGAAATCTCTGGGTAGTGGCTAAGATCAATGGTACTGGGTGCAGACGCCCTGAGTTTGAACCTGGCTCTGCCACCGACCAGTCATGTGACTTTGGGAAGCCAGAAAACCAGTTTCCTTGGTTACACAAAGCTATTACTTAGACCTACATCTCCTAATGACGTTATGAGAATTCAGCAAAATAAGGTGTGATTAGCCCAACATCTGGCATTTGGTGCACAATAAGTAGCAGCCATTATTTGAGGAAATTAGCTGCCTCCAATCTTCTTTGAACTCATGAAGCATCAATCTAACAATCAACAAGCCAGCCCTAACTTCTACCTGCCCTGCGGCCCTATTGGTCTCTGTGCCCAGAGAGTGCATGCCTGACTTGGGCAAGCCCACCCCACATAGGCCTGCAATTAGTCAAGAGAGGAACTGGGAGGGAACACATAGAAGATGCAGTAAAACTCAATACCACAAGGCAGCTTTGGAGTAGAAACAAGCATGCGCTACAGTGTCAAAAGAGCCACCTTCTGGTTCCAACTCCACCACTTCCGGATCAGGTAATCTTGCACTAATCTCATCACCTTTCTGAGCCTCAGGTTCCTGAGAGGGAGAGAACTCCTAGGTAAGGATCAAGACCGTCAATTAGTTTGAAGGTACTCTGGAACCGATAAACCTTTGTAGGAAATATGAAGGATGGAAAACTCACTCGATGCCTTACTAACTGTGTTCATGGAATCTTTCTGATGTATGAAGCATAGCATGCTCTGTGTGTCATGTAAGCACATATAAAATGACAGGATAAACAACTGAAAAGTTTGGATAAACTCAAATCCTCCTAAGAATTATGGTGGGAGTGACTTTCCAGTAGAAGCAAAGAAAATATTCTCTACAATCTACTTTATGAATCCCCTCGAAGACCTACAGAGTTCTATATTCTAACCATGGCCTTTCAGCCTCAAAAGTGCAGTGTCTCCATCTCTAAAACGGAAACCTATCACAAGGAACTGGAGGAATAACTGTGACATGCATTTAAACCTGATTTGGTTAGGCAGCCACTGTCATTTCCCCAGCCTTATATGGAAATGCCTTATGACCATGCTCATCAGGCTTATCATGAGGACCCCCTCCACTCCCCAACCCCACCCCCATCTAAATCACCTCAGAGAGATGGCTGTCAGGGTCACACTACCCAGAAGGCCCCTGGGACTTGACCTGCTGACCTGAGGATTCTTTTTTATATGCTCATTAATGGAAGAAGAAAGCAGGCTAGTAAACTCACCCCAACAGCTTGGCATCAAGGGAATTTCCTCGGCTACAGAGAAAGCACATTGCTCTGCTAAAGAATTTCCAGAGAAGGAGACTTCTGCAACTTCATTCGGTAACCTGGTCCATGTCTTGCAACTGTCAACTCGTAGCTATGGGGCAGCAAACAAATGTTTGGGGAAGGGATTGTGCATCGCTTTGTTCTGACTGTGGGAACCAGTTCAATTCTGCATGTGTTTTAAATCAGCAGGCTGTGCCTTATTGGGTGGGGAGACAGCGTTCCTCAGAAATCTTCCAAACTGAGAACTGGAGGGTCAGAGGCATACCTGGTTTTATCTTTGGCTGTATTTGGAGCAAGCGTCAAAGCCTGGGGCCTCATGGAATCCAGCTTGCAATAGAGTTCTATGTGGCTGGTACTGTATTCTTTTAAATCTTGATTTGAATGCCTCTGTCAGCTTTGGGGGTGTGCATGAGGTTATGAAATCCCCAGTTCCCACAGGCCCATCACTCCCTGTTGCCTACACAATTCAATTACGCATTCAGTCAGTCAGCAAATACAATCAAGCCCCTTCTAAGGTCATGCTGTGCACTCTTCTGGGTATTTGGGAAACAATGGAAAGCAAAATATTTATTTTAATTCCTTAGTGTTTTGGAGGTTACGTTGTAAGGATATACAACAGCCAATAAACCGAAAAGATTATATCGTGTATGTACAGTATACTACAAAGTGATGTCAGGGGGATCAGGAATGCCGGAGAAGGGGAAGGTAGTTGCTGAGAAAGTGAGATTTGAGGAAACACCTGAAGGACCTGAGGAGCTGACCCTGTAGAAAACTGCAGAAAAAGTGTTTCAGGCAGGAGAACAGCCAGTGCAAAGGCCCTAAGGTGGGAATAACAACAAGGCTAATACAGCTTGTGTGGGGTGTATGTTACCTGCAAGGCCCCTGGAGGCCTTCAGCTTTACAAAATCTACTCTAGTGACCAGTAAAATGAACAAATCCAGTCCTGGTCCATTACCTACACAGCATCCTAGCCCAGGTGTGGTACTGTCCCTTGAACATAAGGTAGAGAGATAGAGGCCAAACACTGCCATTTATGTCAGTGGCACCAACATTCCTCCAAGGACAGAAACTCTGACACTGCCTCTACCTCCTTCCTCTCCATCGTCACCAGGTCCTGTTCGATCTTCCTTCCAAAGTCTCTCAGTCTTGTGCCGCCTCTTTACTCCTCGGCCAACATCCTAACACAGCCCTTCATTTATTAAAGAGATAGTATTAGGCACCTACATGTGCCACCACAGAGGACACATGCTCAACAAGAGAGACATAGCCCCAGGCCTCCCAGACCTTATGGTTCAAACAAATCTCAGCTTCCAGACCTTTATTAGAAGAAGGAAATTGCCTCCTAACTGGCATCCTTGAATTTAGTTTCTGTTCCTCCAAGCCATCCTGAATCTGTTGCTGGTCAGTCTGAAACTCAGGATGATTCTAGAAGAGCTCCCAACTGGCCTCAGAACCAGCCACCCCAGGTATGCCCCCAACACCAATTCCAGCTTCCCTTCCTCCTCCTACTGGAAACCACCTGCTCCAGCCAGGGATGACTCTAACTTTTCCACCTAAGCGCTTCCATCCGTAATATTCCTCCTGAACAACCACTCTTAGTGTTCTCAAGCCTCACTTTTAACCTTACATCCTTCCTCAAGCTTTCTTCATTGATTGGGAGTAGGGAGGTCCCAATGTCTTGAGCCATTCATTCTTTTTACATTTCCCGGGTCTACTATACGTTAGGACCTGGGTGAGCAAACTACAGTTCCTACCCTCCTGCAGTACAAAATCTAGTAGAAAAGACAGCTATTAATCCACAAATGTGAATTATTTTATTTTACTTCATTTATTTTGTTATGTTATTACTTGATTATAGAATGATTTTGCTATTTGATATTAATCCAAAAATGAATGATTCACAAACCATGTGAAGTTCTATGAAGAAAAAGTACAAGAGATGTGAAAACACTGAGTAAAATAGGACTTAGTTGGGAGGTAACATCGGGCGAGAAATGGCTTCCTCCTTGAACAACTGCCTTTTGAACTAAGATCCAGTGCAGCACTATGCAAGGGACCTTCTGCAGTGATGGGCATGCTCTGTACCCGTGCTGTCCAGCACAGCAGTCACCAGCCACACGTGGCTGCCGAGCACTTGAAGCGCGGCTACTGCAATGGAGGAACCAAATTTTAAACTCTATTTAATTTTAACTAAATTTAAACGGTGACATGTGGCTAGTGACTGCTGTATCAGACAGTATGGATCTAAGGATGAATAGGAGTGAAATATGTCAACGGAAGGCAGGAAGAGTGTGCAGGAAGAAGAAAGAATGTGTGCAAAAGTCCGGCCAGAGGACAAGGGGAGCAGTGCATGTGTGGGATTATGACAGAAGGAGAATATGGGTGGAAGGCAGAGCTGAGAGAAGCATCGTGAGATGAGCCAGGAGAGCAGGCTGAAACCCAACCACACAGCGCCTACAGGCCATGTTAAGGATTCTGAGTTCTATCCAAGCAGTATTATGGGGCTACAGAAGAGCTGTAAGCAAAAGAGTGATCTGATCAAGTTAGCATTAACATATATCTATCATTCCAGCTCAAGAAGGAGCACAATTGGAGAGGGGAAGTGCACAGACATAGATGAGGTCAGTTACATTCCAAGGCTAATCCAGACAAAAGATGAAGGTATGTGGTGTTGGAGATGGAGGGAATGCAGAGATCTGGCCTGAGTTCAGGCTTATCACCCACTTCCTGGGTGACTTAGGGAAAGTCACTTAACTCTCTGGATTTCAGTATTTCTTTTCAACTTAACATGGGAGTAACAACCCCTCCCCTACCTACCTTGTATGACAATCAAATGGATAGGAATGTACTTTGTAAACCATAAAGGTTCTATAAATATAGGAGGTTGACATGATTGCTCAATCCCACACGGGTGACTCCCTCTTCTGCTCCTTCTCTCTCCAACCATTACTCACATAGCTGGTACAATTTAGAACAAAATGGTATTTCGTTGGCTTCATGGGTATTATTTTTTTCCATGCAACTGAACTATTTCATCCTTAGGGGCAGAGAACCTGTTGTAGCCCTCACTCCCATATATAATCTAGCGCTTAGCAAAGAGCATAGCACATAGTAGGTGCTCAATAAATATTCGCAGACTAATGACACTTGACAAATACCTGCTGGCTGAATGGTACCTCCAGCTTATCTTCTTCCTAATGGAAGATGTTACTAGACACTACCTTGCAATGTTCTTGCCTTGTTGAGGTGATTAAGATTTGCGGCTCCAAAAAGGGATATAAACCCTTAAAATCAAGGACAACATAAGCTCTAGGACTTGTGCGTTTCCATAGAAATTTTTAG
Source organism: Delphinapterus leucas (assembly GCF_059928025.1). Taxonomy (NCBI): domain Eukaryota; kingdom Metazoa; phylum Chordata; class Mammalia; order Artiodactyla; family Monodontidae; genus Delphinapterus; species Delphinapterus leucas. Next base: position 140,327,634 of record NC_143129.1, read on the forward strand.
ATGTGTGGGTATCAACCCAATAAAGACTTGACAGTTTCAGGGGCAGTGGTGAGTAGAACAGAGAAGAGGATTTGGAGCCATCTCAGTAGAGGTCTAGGTCTGTCTCTAATACTCATTAGTTTCAGGGCCTTAATATCCTCACGTGTCAAATAGGAAGTATGGAAAACTATGTCATAGAGTTATTGCAACATTTGAACAAGATAAGGGATGTCAGAATGTTTTCTGTTTGCTTGTTTTTAGCTCTAAGTAACATTTATTCAGCAATCATTTACTGAGCATCAAATCTGTGCCAAGCAATGTGTTAGGTGCTGTGGACACAGAGACGGCACTCTCCAAGAGTTCAGCTCATGGTTAAAACAAGTCACCAATTAAAACACAATCTGGTAAGGACCAGATACTGATACAGGTGAAGACATGGGCTCTGGGGCGGCAGAGAGGGACTTCTCACCCTCTTTCTTCTGAGGCTGTCAAGGGCAGGCAGGGACTGTCAGAGGTCATCCAGGAAGGCTCCCAGGGGCAAATAATGCTTAATCTTACTTTAAAAGGTACCCAGGAACTGGGCAGGTTAAAAAAAAGGATGAGAGAAGAGCATGCCAGATAATGAAAACAACAGATACTTCACTCATTCATGCACTCAACAGACATGAATGGGGCACATTACAAGTGAGGAACTCTAAGGAAATACAGGTAAACAAGATATGACCCCTGCTCGGGGCGGGGCACACATTTTCCACATAAGCAGACAGCTGGGTAAAGGCACTTGTAATTCAGAATGCTTAATATAACAATCAGGATAAGCTCAAAGTTCTCCATTCAGTGCTAATTTAGAAAAAAAATTCAGGCAGCTTAATACGATTTCCAAGATGCAGCCATGTGGAATAAGATGAGGCTGAAGAGAGCGACAAAAAAAGAGCAAGAGGGAGACAGCAGCAGCCCAACCCCTGACTTTGGGTGGTTACTTTACCTCTTAACAGCTCATTTCTTCCAGCTCTAAAACAGAGTTCATAATAAATTGGTGAAGCCACTATGGAGAACAGTATGGAGGTTCTTAACTACCATATGATCCAGCAATCCCACTCTTGGGCATATATCAGAGAAAAACATGGTTCGAAAGGATACATGCACCCCAATGTTCGCTGCAGCATTATTTACAATAGCCAAGACATGGAAGCAACCTACATGACCATCAACAGAGGAATGGATAAAGAAGATGTGGTACATATATACAATGGAACATTACTCAGCCATAGAAGAGAATGAAATAATGCCATTTGCAGCAACATGGAGATTATCATACTAAGTGAACTAAGCCAGACAGAGGACAAATATCATATAATATTGCTTGTATGTGGAATCTAAAAAAAAAAAAAAAAAGGATACAAATGAACTTAGATACAAAATAGAACTAGGCCTACAAACACAGAGAACAAACTTATGGATACCAAAAGGAAAAGGGTAGGGGGATAAATTAGGAGTTTGGGATTAACATATACACACTACTATATATAAAACAGATAACCAACAAGGACCTACTGTATAGCACAGGGAACTCTACTCAATATTTTTTAATAACCAATACGACAAAAGAATCCGAAAAAAATAGTACACCTGAAAATAACACAACATTGTAAATCAACTATATTTCAGTTGTTTTTTTTTAAAAAGAGGCTGTTGTGTGGAAAAAATGAAGTGATTGGTATAAAGTGTTCAGCATGGTACCTGGAACATGATCAGTGCCCAAGAAATGTTAGCTGCCATCATCACCATCATATTGTTACTGTTGTTCTTATTGTTTTTATTAACTTGACTAAGGGGAAAGCGTCTGAGGCAATGTGAGCAACTTAGGGAAAAGGAAGCAGTAAGTACAACTGCTCTCAAACTCTTGACTTCTTAAGTCCTTGAGAAAGACAAGACAGGTCGGGATGTATTATATGTCACCCCTTGCCCCAGACCATTGCTTCTCAAAATCTTACATGGAAAGAACCCTAACGACAAAAGGAGTGAATATTCCCATGAGGTGCCTCCCTTACTGACACTGACTGTTCAGTATTTCATCTTAGAAATCCACTCGCCTCCATAATCTACTCATTTCTGTTATTGTCATCATCATCGCCATAGGAATCACAGTGCTTACTCACTTCCAGGCCCCGTTGCGACATTTTGTATGTATTAACTCATTTAATCCTCACAAGGACCCAATGCAGATAGGTACAGTCATCATTCCATTGTACAGACGATGAAACTCAAGCCAGACACCATAAGCAACTTGTCCAAGATGACAAGCTAATAAATGTTGAAACTGGGATGTCAATCCAGGCAGTCTGGCTCCAGAATCTGTGCTCTCTGGTGTGTTACCTCTCTAATATAAACATGCTCCCCTCCTTCAACCTCACATAGCAATATAGCTGTGAGTAGGTGTGTCATGTTTATCATATGGCTTCTGACATGCGGCCACATGGCCATACCCCGTGCGAGGGGAACAGCCTAAGACCCAATAGCTTTATCCAGGTTTGCTACAGAGAGACATCCTCGCTAAGGACAAACGCCCAGAGCACTCACGTGGCTAACGGGGCTCAAGCACATGATGAGGTGGCTGCCGCCGGGAGATGATTAAAAAATCCAACATTAAACCAAGCTGTACTTAGAGCAGGCCTGTTTTTAAAGTAGCTTTTCGTCAGGGGATTATATTTTCTTCTTGACAATTTCCTTAATGGCAAGAAATGCTATATGTTGGAAGAACAAAGGAGACCCAAGGGCAAAGAGTAGAAGATTCTCACCAAGGCGGGGGAGGGAGGAGGAAAATTAAACAGGCAGAAGAGAAGATGTGCCCCCCTTTTTTTCCTATATAATAATGCTCCAGTGCCTCTCACCCCCACCTTCTCTCCCTGCCTTCTTCTCCAGGGGCACTAACATCAGCCCAGAGCTCATTAAAGTTTAAACAGACTGATCAATACGGACAGAATGGTGAATTGTCCATCTGCAAATTACCAAGCCCTTCATGAATATTTAAGGAACTAAACTAGGAACAGGGAGAAGAGAGAACCCAGGACTTTATTTTTCCCTCTGGAAAAAAACTACAAAGGCATCTCTGTCGTTCCTCATCACCAGGATATAAAACCAGTCAAGTGAAACTAAAAGGGAACAATTCTCAACCAGCATCACTCCTTTTCCCAAGCCAGCAAGCTGACCGCAAACCAAGGCCACTCAAGATAAATGTCTACCTGGCACAACTCAGAGATGCACTAGTCTTGCCTGACTTCCTTCCTTTCTCAGAACCCACCGTGTTCTCAGGCCACTGTGCCTTTGCACATGCAGTTCCCTCTGAACAAAATGAGGTTCCCCTCATTTGTCCACTTGGAAGGCAGGAGAGTCCAGCGACTAAGGGTGCAGCACTGGAGTCAGACTGCCTTTCCTACTTACTAACTGCATGAACTTGAGTAAGTTACCTAATCTTTCTATGCCTTTGTTTCCTCCTCAATAAAATGAGGGTAACTTTATAGGGTCGTTGTGAGGATTCGACTGCATAATGCATGTTAACATGTTTTACACAGCACTGGGCACACCTGAGGGCACAGTAGAGGTCATCTATGGTTATCAGTGACGTCTTCACATTCGGTCACATCTGACTGAATCCTCTGTCTACATGTTCTGCATCCTCCATCCTGTCTACCTGGAGCCCCTCAGTGTTGGCCCCTTCCTCAGCTCTAGCCACAGTCACTTTGCTCCCAGCACATATCACGTTACATCCCAGCTGTCTGTTGGTCTCTGCCATAGACCATGAGCTCCCTAAAGGCAAAGCCTGTGTCTAAAGTTACCCCGACGTTGTCCCTGGCACCAGATGGACACACTATACACACTCAGCAGGTGGGAGCAGGGGAACACATGTGAGAACGCGAGAGTTGAGGCCATACATTTGTGACGATGCAGCACGCAACCCAGATGTCCTCGGAGGACTGCTCGTGGTGGTTGAACTGAGGCTCCCACTGGTTGATTGGCTGGTCTGCGAAAGCCAAGAGGATACCCCTCTGGTCCACCAGAGCTGCACGGACACTGCCTGTCCCCACGTCCACACCCACGTAGTAGCTCCCGAGTTCCTGATCTCCGCCGGGCATTGCCGTCCCTCCACCTGCGGGGATCAAGGGCAAAACCACGTGAAGACCAAGTGGGTCTGCAAAGCCAAGCATGGGACAACTTGAAAGTGGAAATGAAGGGATACAGCTGATGAACTGGTAGCCATTGATTATTTATTCATCCAACAAAACATTCATTGCTGCCAGTGTGCTAACAGGCACTGAGCTAGGTAGTGGGTGAACAGACAGGCATGGCCTCAGATATGGAGTCTCTGTTCTTGGAAGGGAGTCAGATGGTGAGGATTTACGAGCTGCATTAATTATTCAAGCAAAGTTCTGACACTGGGTGAAAAGTGCTATGAGGATAAATAAAGGGTTATAGAGCTGAGAATCTGGAGGCAATAGATATGCATTTTCTTCTCAGTGAATTTGAATCGAAACAAGGACAATGCCCATGGCGCTGAAAAGGAACCTCATCTGCCCAGGCGGCCATTCATTCAAAAAACTATCTACTGAGCACCTATTATGTGCGAACAAGCACTGTAAAAAGTACATACAGCCCCTCTACTCACTACGACTCTACAAGGTGAGACTATTTTTTTCTTCCAGTTTTATTGAGATATAATTGACATAGAGCACTGTATAAGTTTAAGGTGTACAGCGTAATGATTTGGCTTTCATACAGTAAGAAGTGATTATCACAATAAGCTTAGTGAATATCTATCATCTCATAGAGATTTAAAAGTAAAGAAACAGAAAAACAAATTTGTGTGATGAGGTATCTTAGGACTTACTCTCTTAACTTTCATATATAAATACAGCAGTGTTCATTTTATGTATCACGTTGCACATTATATTCCTAGCATTTAGTTATCTTATAACCAGAAGTTTGTACCTTTTGACTGCCTTCATCCAATTCCCCTCTCCCCCTGAAGGTGAGTATAGTTAAAAATCTATTTTACAGGTGACTAAGATGAGATGCCAAGATATACGTAACTTTTCTCTTAATGCTAGGTCCACACACTTAAGAACAGTAAATGCACATTGATGCATTTTATACTGATGGGCAAATAGGTCTCTGAGAAGTTAAAAGATTAAGCCAGCACCACTCAAGAGCAGCCTGGACCCGAGGTCCCACATCTGTCTCATGTCCCTTGCTTTCCTTCTTAGCAGCTTGCGATACAGGTTTGGAGAAGAGGCAAATATACTGCAGCCCTGTCAGGAAGTGACTGGGAATTGGGAAGGAGCCTCGGGAGGGAGACAGGATCAGGAACTTGTTAAACAATCTGTTTTCTTTACAGACCCCTTGTGAGTTACAAGGAAATCTGACCAGAGAACACTCAGGAATTCCTTGGCCTTCACTGCGGCTCTGAGTCCCTCTGGTCAGATTAGCCCCCATGACACAGACATCTCACAGAGGCTTTCATTTTCCAGATTGGCCTTTTAAAGAATAAGAACAAGCCCCCAAGATACCCATGCTGGTGAACATGCTACAACTCCCCAGGTGAGCTCGGGGCGGCCTCAGCGCCTAGAGTCTCATTTCAACCGCAGCAGCGCTCTGCACCCTTCCACTTCAAAAAGGTAATGTTTCCTTGGCAAGGTCACACCTGGGAATTCTAAAATGAAGTCAGCCAGCAGATGTTCCATTACAGCTTCCTGGCTATTTATCCCAGTCAAAAACAGCTTCATTACAAGTGATAGCTTCTGAGTTGATCACGAAGATTTCCCAGAGATGTGTGGCCCCCTTTGGTTCACAGGCAGGTGTAGAAGCCAATGGGGAATCTGTAGTTAAGAACATGTGCTACCTCCGTCTGAGCTTCAGAGAACAACTCTCAGGCTCCAGCCTAAGTGCCTTCTCATCTCCTCGCCCGTATGACCAGTGGCACCAGTTTTCAAACCATGCATTCCTTCAAGCATCCAAAAGGGATATCTTTCCTTCAAGCCATTACTCGGAAAAATTGAAATAAAACAGATCAAAGCAGAGCTGCTCTGTTTGAAGCAAATATCACCCTTGCCTGGCCCTCTACCCTCCCCCCAGCAATCGCTCTGCTGGGTCCTTCCTCAGGACTCAGGATGGCTGAAAACCACTGGCTGAGGCCCTCTGCACGGCATCCCAGGCCCTCCAGGAGCTGCCATCTGCCTGCTGTCCAGCCACATCCACCTCAGTCCTGCCCATTCTCACACCAAGCTCCAGACATCCTGAACCCCTCGCAGGACCGCAGGTGTACCGCACTGCTACAGGACTGTCTCCCCTCGCGCTTCTCTTCCCTTGCTACCTCCTTCCTCTCTTGTGTGCCTGCTGACTTCCATTTTAAGATCCAGCTAAACCACCACCTCTTCAGGAAAGACTGCCTTGCCTCTCTCCATGCCCTGCTGCCACCAGAGTACTGTGCCCCTACTTTCTTTGCCAACTTTTTGAAGACCACTCGACTGTGAATTTTTTGTTTCTGTGTCCGTCTCCCTTACTGGCCTGAACCTGAAGAAAGGAACTGATTGATTTCTGGATCCCCAGCTCCTACAGTTTCTATATCCCCAAACCAGTACAGTGTCTGGTACATAACTGGTTTTCAATAAACGTTTACAGAATGAACACCTAAATCAGTGAATCCACAGAAAACAAGCATGAACAGGTTCGGGCTTTAATGCTTTAATAGTTGGATTCCTAGGTTTGTACTTATCTGCACTAGTGTTTTTCCTTGATTCTAATCTCGGTATGCTTCATCCATCCAATTAACAAATATTTATTGGATGCTTACAACTACATTTTATTAATTCGTAGACACTCATTTTTTTCACATTTAGCTTCTTCAAAACTAGTGACTCGGCAATCAATGGCATCTTACAACTGATCAGTAGCATGTTCTTTCCTTCTTAGTGGTATATGAAATAATGATGCATCTTGCAATCAATGACTGCTATTCAAAGAAATGTGGATTGTGCCAGGCACCCTGCTAAGAGCTAAGGGTACAGTGAAGGAAAAAATAGGACAGTGCCATGGCTCAGATCTTCCTCGGTCTCTTTATCTGCAAAGAGGAGGAAGCCTGACTGGCTTCCACCTCCCCGAACTGACCACATACACATCCTCTTGCTGTACTCGGGGTTCCTTCTCTTAGCTTCCCCCTGTCACTACTTGGAAGGGCCCAGGGATGCTGCTCCCCAACACTGATCCTGACAAGCCAACAACTCTCTGTCCTTGGCTAGAACTGTCCAAGATTATTCTAAACACTGGAGGGAGAAACAAGGGGAAAAACACAGGAAATGAAGAATCTATACAAACATTCTGGATTACACAGACCTGGCCAGCCATCATCCAGGCTTCTCTGTACTCCTGCCAGCGCCAGTGACAAAAGAGTCCCCCAGGGGGCTGGCCCAGCTCCTCAGGCCTGGCTCCCTCACTTTTGACTGTCTTCCTCTACAAGGAATTCCTCATCTTACCACCCACTACCCAGACATCCTGATTTACCTCCAATAAAATCCAAAGAGGCAGATTTCCACTCTGCAGCTGACTCAGGGCTTCCCCCAGCTCTGGGTTTTGGACCAATCTCTTGGCTAAACAGGAAAGAGCCCATCCTTTGGGAGAACCACCACCCCACCCCCCGCCCACACACACACACACTTGTATGGACAGTGGAGCTTTGCCATTAGACATTAACTCCAGTGCTGCCTGGACCACAGCTGTATCCCCAGTGTTAGCCCAGTGCCCGGCATATAGCACGAACTCACCAAGTCTCTGAGACTCAGTGGACACCTTTAAAACCTATCTTTAGGGAAATAATAAAAGGTACAAATTTACTGTGTATCCGATGCTTTGCTAAGCAGCTTGCTTACATTCTTAATCCACTTTTTATCCTGACATCGACCCCTGAGGATAATTACTGTTATCATCCCCATTTTACTGATGAGGAAAACGGGTCCTAGACTAGTTAATAACTTGCTCCAGTATGTCATATAACTCGCAAGTGATGGAGTTGAGAGCAATCTCATTCCCTCTGGCTCCCAAATCCCTAACCATTCTCAGGATGATATACTGCCTGATACCCTCCATTTAGTAAATGCCCATTTGCCAAGGACTCTGCTAGGTATTTCTGCCTACTCTGTCTACAACTGGCTAACTCAGAACTCAGGCTGACCACCTTCAGAGACTGACCCTTCCTCAACACCAGGTGGCCTCTCTCTGGCAAACTACCCATTTCTAGACCATTTAACTGAGACATCAGTTGGGAAGAGAGTCAAACCCACGGGAACAAGGGCATCTTACCCTCCCTGCACTGTTCGCACAGACCTCCCAGTTCATGTTTTTGTAAGAAATAGATCCTAATTAAATATTTCAAGTTCACCATGTTTCCCATTACTATAGTTTTAAGTGATCTCTTTATGATTGTTTCCACACCTGGACCCTGAAAGAAGAGAAACAAAGAAGTTCAAGCCCTTAGGCAGCTTCCCTGAAACTCAACCCTGTGAGTTATAAAAACTCTGCCAGAGGAGTTTCTGCAACTCAGATTCCTTGTCTCCCCTTTCTGTGCCCTTTGTTCCTGGGTCATAGGTACTCTCGGCTGTGTCCTAGACTCCAAACTGTATTCCAGTCCCTCTTGGCCTCAAGAAATAAAGTAACTGCAAAGTGGAAAACATTATTCCCTTTTCCAATTTGTATTTTTTAAAAAGGATTAGGATCCTCCCACATCCCTGGCACTTTTATACATTTGTTCATATCTTCTGACTGAAACCCAGTCAAGCTGGTAACCCTATCACCATTTTATACTTTGGTGGGATGGGGAAATTTGCCCTTAGTACCACAAACAGCAAACAACAGCAGCACCTGCATTTGAACCCTGGCCTCTTAAGGCAGGTTTAGGGCTCTTTCTACACACCAACCTAAAAGTGAAAACCAAATCCTTCAAAAACTTCTTCAATATCAATATCAACAACAAAGGCAGCAACAACTAGCATTTATTAAGCTCTGCTCTGCAAACCGCCCACCTGATCTTGTGATGTCACTTCACCTTTGTAACGATCCCGTGTGGTTGGCACTATGAGCCCATTTTCCAGTTTAGGAGATTGAGGTTCTCAGCAATAAAGCTATTGAACGTCATAGAGCACAAAACCAGAGGAGCTGGGACTCCAGGCCAGGATGGTAGGGCTCCGGAGCCCAATGGATGAATGCCGAGAGTCAGAACATTAGTTCCAATTTATTCATTTCAGTCAAAGATAAATTCTCTAGAAACAAAAACAACTAATAGGTAATATAGGGAGGCTGGTCAGACGGAGAAATAAGGACATAGATTGTGAAGGCCAAGGCAAAGAAAAGCCACAGGGAGAAATTCAAGCTGGCTGCACACACGTCCCGAGCCTTACCTAACTTTTCAGTCTACAGGAGGCTCTGAAGGGCAGAAACAGCCTCCCAGCCAAGTCCCCAGCGCAGACTGGACTGGCTTTTAGCCCCTGTTCACCATCAAAAGACTGCTCTTATGATAAATATGTATGCGGTTCATTAAATAATAGCCTTTACAAATATTGTTAGAAATGTGCCACAGAAAACCACAGGCTTCATGGCTGATTCTTTAACAAACATGCAAGCTGCTCAAAGGCAACGTGAGAAAAGGAAAGAGGGTCACAGGCACGGGAGGCTGTTCTCTGCACAACTATCCCAGAGATTCTAAGGGGTCATGCTCAAATACCAATGCTGAAAACCAACCTTTGGGGATTGTTCTCTTGTATTTTCCTCCTTCTCTTCCCCTAAGTGACCAAAGACCGGTAACAATGTTTCCTAAGACTACAAGGCTCCAAAGTGGATGAGCTTACCTGCAGTCCTATTTCTCAGAGGGCTACTCCTCCAGGACTGACTTGGAAACAGTGTCTGCAAATACAGTGGCCCAGGGACCTGGGAGGGAGCTCAATATCCTCTCTTGACTTTGATCTTTGGTCTTGGCTGGGAGCTCAAGTACACGAGACCCACACAATTTTTTTTTAATTTAGTTATATTGCAATCAGGGGGTTGGGAGGTTTGGGAAGAAAACGATAAGCAATGAGTACACTGGTCAACTTTAGTCTCCTTGTCAGAAGGAACTAAATACCACTTTAAACAATGCACACATGCTCCAAGATGGAGAGAAAGTTTGGGATGGGAAGGAAAGCGCTAATCTGGCAATAATATCTGGTTCTCCACTGGCTTTACCAAAAATACTCATGGGAGAAAATGTACAGCTTCTTGACAGGTACTTCTCTGAAAGTGAAAGGCTGTCTCCTGCAGCTCCAATCTCATTGTATTCTTTGAACAATGAACTAGGATTGTATAACCGAAGTGCCCAGCACAGTGCCTGATATATGGTACATGCTCAGTAAACGGCAGCAACTATTAGGACTATTAACATGTGCCAACCCTCCCTTTTCACCATCAAATCACCTCTGGACATCTGCAATTACTTAATATGCATGATCTATACCTAGGTATTCTCACCATGTCTAACAGCTCAAATTCCAGTAAACAAATGTTAAGTGCTTTTTCTGTGCCAGGACACTAGGAATAGGAAGCTGAAAAATATATCATTTCTGATTTTAAAGAGCTGACAATTTAATGTAAGAAGCTGATTTTTGAAAGTCAAATGGTTATGCCTCAAGTTATGCCTTGTTGATGTACTTCTAGCTCAACCTAATGCACCTGGTAATATTACACATGGCAGTAAGGTGGCTCCAGATTGCCATCAGAATCTTAGCTATACTCTTGAAGCCAAGCATCTTATTCCAACTCCACCTTTCTCTGCAGAATACAGAGACGTTAGCTGGTAAAAGAAGCACCAGTTTATTGTTTTCATCACTGTTCCAATCATTGGATCAGAAACCCAGTATTTTTCAGGATGTTGAGGATCTTCATGCTTTGGACTGAGCCCATTTTTAGAGACAAATACGAGGTGACTGGAGGAGGGATATGGTATTAAATCAGACAGAAGAACGGCTGGCTGTCCTTTTAAATTCAAAGATGGATTCCAACAGGCAGAAAAGGCAAAACTCCCCAAGTCCTCATGCCTGCCTCACAATGTGGCAGCCACAGGGATCAACTCTGAGGCAGTCCTGGATGGTGGCCAAAACCCACCACCCTCCAAGAGCCACACAGGCAACAGCACAACAGCTGACGCAAAGAAAACACAAACCCCAACCATGCTGAGGCCAAATGCACAGTATAGGCCCTAACAAAATCATGGATGGAAAATCTGACGCATCAAAGGACATCCCCAAACTCCAAAACCAAACATCACCTCAAAGCAAATTAAACTTTGAGTCTCCCATGTCCTCTTCCATAAAACCTTGCTTACGCTCTCTTCTCTTCAATACTTGTGAGCCAATAAAGCAGCTCCTGACTTGTTAAAATGCCTTCCAAGCCCTTTAATAGCCCTACCAAGCTATTCTCTTTGCAGAGAAAGGGAGAGGGGGGCCCACATTTATGACACCCACCCTTCCCTCATTTACAGGGGAGGACACTCAAATCCTGAGAGGAGCGATACCCGGCGGATGGTCACGATGCCTGGAGAGGAAGAAGGCTGTACTCAAATTCAGGTTTGCCTAAGCCAGAGCAGGACTCTTATCCATCCCTGAAATGACTTGGCTTTCCTTCCCTAACCAAGCTGCTTTCATCCTGGACACACTCAGAACACAATTACAAGTCTGTTCATCCTGTGAAAACTTCTCAGACACTCAACCATCAGAAACACCCCCTCCATGCTCTGATTAATAACCACCACCTATGTCACTATAAATGCTACTGTGAGAAACATTAGATATTAACTGAGAATGTTCTGCCCCCCTACTTCCTTCTACCTGGAGACAAGCACAGCATGTGTCATGCAGTAACAGGGGAATTCCTGGGCTGTGAGGGAGGGAGAAATTATTAATGTATAAAATAGTCAAATACCTTTTGAAATAAAAAGCCTCTAAAAACTCTCCGTCCCTGGAGAGTTCTAGAAGCACCATCAGCAAGCCTCTCTTGTGTGTAAAGCACTGCACCCCTTCCCAGGTCAATCATCCTCCTTGACCCAGAGCCCCATTCCCACAGACACATGCACGGAGGGGAGAAGAAAGATGGGGTCTATCTTTCACAAACCCAATTCACAGCCTGAGTTCACTAAAAGCCAAAGCCTGAATCTGACGGCCTCTTACTCTCATGCCAGGACCCTGGAAGCAGAACAGACACACAGAGAGCCAGGGCTGGTGTCCTGATTCTAAATGCGAAGTTATTAGAGTTTAACCCCATAAGCCAATTACAAAGCTATGCACATAACAGGGAAAATTACAGGCAAACTTAGTGATTTTTTATTGTTAAGTGGACTCTTCTTTGTAATACATGAATTCCTACCTCTCTTGGAGTTCTGAACAATTTGCTAAATATATATGTAGTTTATCTCCCTCTTTCACTTTCTTCTCCAAGAGGCTGTTGATTTGTTGACATAATTAACTATAAAATAATATTCTACAGAACTAATCAGACTTTCAAAGCAATATCATTATCATTAGCATATTGGCCCAAATCCACAGCTTTTCTCAGAAAGTCACTCAAATAAAAACAACAGAAGAACCCACCAACCTTGATGACTGCTGTCAGATGTCGGTAAATTCAGGAAGGGCTCAGGGCAGTACAGTATTAGGTAGAGCAACAAAATCCAGTCCCTGCACCATCTTGCAAAATTCCTCCCTTGAAGACAGCGCCCAGCCTGAGGCTGGCTGAGGCCTCTGGTCTAGTCTTGTGTTTACCTGTTTATCAAGAATGGCCAGGTGGCTTCAAGGCCCAGGGTGAAAGGCCTAAAGAATGAGTTACTGGAAGATTATTGGACAGCTTGCCCCTCCAGAAACACGCCCTGTTAAAACTGCCAAGAGCTACACCGTAAGCTTAAACACCATCAGTACTGCCTCTGCCCAAAGTAAGGCCCAAGTTCTTTCTTTGGCCCACAAGGCCCTCAAAGCTACGGCTCTGCCTGTGCCTCTCACCTTACTTCCCTGCCTCCTCCCTGACTGCAACCCCTGAGGCTCCAACTCTACAAAGCTACTAGCAATCCCTCAAATGAAGGTTTGGTGCCTCTGTTCATACTGTTCTCTCCTCCTTGTGATGGAGGAAATAAAAACTTGCAGTTCATAGAAAAAGACATACAATGCATACATGTCAACCTTTAGCCTCACAAATAATGGAGGGAAATGCAAATCAAAAGAATACTGAGATATAATCGTACACCTTAAAAAATGGGCAGAAAATGAAAATGCTGGTACCCATCTTTGGCAAGAGTTTGGGGAAAAAGGCAGTTTCAGACACTTTTAGTGGGAGAATAATTGGTTCAACCTCCTTTCTGTTTTCAAAATCTACCCTTTTACCCAAGAGTTGAACTTCTAAGCATTTAAGATTGGCTCATCTAAAAGATGTATACAAAAATGTCCATTTCAACTTTCTTTTTTTTAAAGGCAAGGGCACACTCACAAAAACCCTGGAAACAAATTCAATGTTTATTTATAGGGGAATTGCTAAAACTGATACAGAAGCAGCTGTTAAAAACAATGAAAAGCTAAAGAAAATTGCTAATTATATGTTATTAAGTAAAAATGCAAGTTCTTAGACACCATAGTATGAATGCATTTGTATTAACTCTGTAAAGAGGAAAAGCAACAGTGGTTCTCAAACTGTGATCTCCAGAGGAGCAACAACAGCATCGCCAGGGAACATGTTAGAAATGCAAATTCTCAGGCTCCAGCCCAGATCTACTGATTCAGAAACTCTGGGGAGTGCGGCTCACATCTGCCAGGCTACCCTGACAGATGCTAAAGTTTGAGAACCACTGTATTGTATAAGGACCTAACATACAAAACTTCAGGAAGAATATGCAAAAGCCTGCTTACTGCAGTGACATCTAGGGAAAAGAAATGCGGTGGAAGCTTGAACGGCAATTTTTAACTTCCCCTCTCTGTGCTGTTTGAATTTTCACAATACGCAGCTAGTACTATAATAAGAAGAAAGATCCTCGTACTGAGTTGAATTCTACTTTATATGGCTTCCACCCTCTAGTCCTCATTTTTATCCCACGGGATCAGCCACCTAACCTCCTTTGGGTGAGCTATCCCTTAAAACGTTTTAAGATGACTCTCAGGACCTCCTGAGTTTTCTTTCCTCTTTGCTATATACTTTTAGCTCCTATAACCCCTCCATGCTGTGGCTTTTCCTAAAATAAAGAGGGAGGAAGAAGGGGTACAGGGCACTTGGTACATTTAACAAGAATGATCTTCAGATACCCATGTTCCCACATGATGCTGTGTGGAGATGAGGGAAGCTGGGCTAGTAGCCCACCGTGAGCACACAGCAGGTCTTCTCTACCTTCCTGGAGGCCCCCTAGATGCAACACATGTTGGGACAAATCAGTAGCCCATCCAGCCCAATACCCAATCTCAGACACTAACATCAGAACAACTTGTTCAGGAGAAAAGGGAAGGGGACCTGGGGTGTCTTCACAAAGTGCCTTTGAAGGTGGGCTTTGAGGTAGCCCTCCTCAAATACCCTACTCTTCCTTTAATAGGTCCCTAGAAATTAGCGTTATCTATTAATATGTCCTGTCAATATGTACCTTCACATGAATCGCAATGTTTCTCAAACTCATATTTTGTGCCAACCCTCGTCTTGGATCAACAGATTTTGCGTGAGCATTTACTCTCTTCCAGGACTGGTACTAGTGACTTAGTAGACAGCTTTGCTGATCCTCCCAACAACTTTGGAGGGTCCACAACCCAGAGACGGGGTAACTAAGGGTCTGTGCATTTAGGTCACTTGCCCAATGTCACAGAGTCAGTAAAAACAGAGAGGGTCTTCAACCCCATGCTCTGTCCACTATGTCACATGATGATTTAAAACAGCCGACCCATAGCCACACTCTAATATCAAAGTTGGCCACATAATTCTACAATCCCAGAATTTCGTAAACTACATTGAGTTTGGTGTATATAAATCATGCTTGACTTTATAATTTGCCTTCTCAACTTTCATCCCCCATAGCTGACCAGAAACTGAGTCCTTTCTTAATCTCTTCATCCCATGGCCAGTGTAGCAGAATTCATGATACTCAGCTCTCAGCCTGGTCTGCAACAGATTTCAGTGTAACTCAGCCCAAAATCCAGATTGCCCAAGGGACTGGCAACACATACATTTAGCCTGAATGATTTCTACTTTATTTTTCCACTCTGCCTAAACCCAGCCCACACACACAGCACTGCATATGTACCTGCTGTATGAACTCTGCTTCATTTTGTCATCCATGTTGTTAAGAACTTTCTAAATAATTTAAGTTGATGAAGGGGTTATAGGACCTCCAGGGTCCTATATAAATCCCTTCCTCACAACCTCAAATAGTCCCTTTTAAAATTTTCTTCAAAAATTCCAGTTGAGGACCTCCACTTCTAGCCAAGATGGAGTAACAGGCACCATATTTACCTTCCCACCTAAAACAACTAAAATAATGAATACAGGAAACTAAGGTTCTCGGGACACTGGACATCAGGCAAAAAACTACAGTAATCTCAAAGAGATGGGGAAAAAATGAGGTATCCTAAAACTGCTCAAGCTTAATGCCTGGGACAGAGGACACAGAAGAGGAAATCCATACCAAGCCCTGCAGTTTCCCGAATTGAGGAGCCAGAGCTAGAGGTCTAAGTAGAACAAGGAGGCTAGAATTCTTGGGGCAAAGTACAAGACAGGAGAGAGATGCACAGGAGGATGTGCTCCTGAAGTATTCAGGAGAGTACCCATCACTGTATGTATGTGAGGAAACTATCTGAGCCAGAAGCACTCAAAAGGATCACAGAGAACAATCAGCGGATTTCACACAGGGCCATGAATAGTGCCTATTCAGACCAGCCAGTGTGGAAAACCTCATAATTAACAGGGCATGGGGCAGAGTACACAGAAGGGTTTTACCTCAGCAGTGAAGAAGAATTAGCCCTACTCAACAAAGCTTAAAGCAAGACTCAAAAGGATAGAACTGTTTCCAAATAACTTACTCATGCCCAAAACAAAGCTCAAGTGTATTTATAGAAATACAAAAAATATCTAGCACTGAAAAGGGTAAAATACATAATGTCTGATATTCAACCAAAAATTACCAGGCATGCAAAGAAGCAGGAAAATACTACTAAAATGAGAAACATCAATGGACACTGACCTAGAA
This sequence comes from Delphinapterus leucas, assembly GCF_059928025.1. Classification (NCBI taxonomy): domain Eukaryota; kingdom Metazoa; phylum Chordata; class Mammalia; order Artiodactyla; family Monodontidae; genus Delphinapterus; species Delphinapterus leucas. Next base: position 140,343,886 of record NC_143129.1, read on the forward strand.
TTGACACATTTGATGGAACCAGTAGACACATATTAAAACAGCTATCATACCTGAATTTCATATGTTCAAAAAGCTAAAGGAAAAAGTGAACTTAAAAGTTCACACATGCAAGATTTCAAAAAAGACTCAAGTTGAAATTCTAGAAATGAAAACTAAAATGTTTGAGATGAAAAGTTAACTATATGAGATTAGATAACACAGAAGATTAGTAACCTTCAAGACACAGTAATAGAAGCTATCTAAAATATAACAAACAGAAAAAAAGATTTTGAAAAAATAAACAGAGCATCAGTGAGCTGTGGAAAAATTTCAAGTGGCCTAATATATGTGAAATGGGAATACCTGAAAGAGAGAACAAAGAAGGGACCAGGAGAAATATATGAGACATAATGGACACAAATTTTCCAAATCTGATGAAAACTATAAACCCATATAATCAAGAATATCAATGAACCCCAAGCACAAGAAATATAAAGAAAACTAAACCAAGAAACATCATAATTAAATTGTTCAAAACCAGTGATAAAGAGAAAAACTTAAAAGCAGTCAGGGTGGGGGGTGGCAGATTACGCAAAAAAGAAAAAAAACTCACGAGAATGACAATGGATTTCTTATCAGAAATAATGCAAGCTATGAGACAGTAGAGGAAGATCTTTGAAGGACTAAAAGAAAAAAACTTTATATCTAGAATTCTTTACGCTGTGAAAAAATCTTTCAGAACTAAAGCTGAAATAAAGACTTTATCAGACATACCAAAAATGACATACCAAAATTCACCACCAGCAGAACTGCACCACAAGAAGTGGGGAAAAATAATATCACATGGAAATCTGGATCCATAAAATGCAAGGAAGAGCATAAAGGTAACTATGTGGTACATATAAAGACTTCTAAATATTTTTTGAATGTCTTAAAAAGAGAGTTGCTTAAAACTAAAATAATAACCATGTATTGTGGGGTTTAAAACATATATGGAAGTAAAATATACAACATGAAATAGCAGTAGCACAAAGGCTATGAGACAAGAATTAGAAATACATTGTTATATGGTTTTATATTACATATGAAGTGGTATAATACCACTTGAAAGTTGACTCTGATAAATTAAAGATGTACACTATAAACCTTAAAGCAACCACTAAAATAATATCTGAAAAAAGGATATGCCTAATTAGCCAATAAAGGGGGAAAATGGAATTTTAAAAAATTAATCTAAAAGAAGACAAAAGAGAGAAAAGAGACCAAGAAACAGATGGAACAAATAGAAAAAAAAAGCAAGATGATATGTTTAAAACAAACCATATGAATTGCATTATATATAGTCTAAACACCCTAATTGAAAAGCAGAGATTGTTAGGCCTTGCTTTGTTACCCAGTCTAACTATATGCTGCCTATAAGAAGCCCACTTTAAATATAAGGAGACAAATAGGTTAAAAAGCAGAAGGAAGAAAAGATATACCATAAAAGAGCAATCAAAAGAAAGCTGAAGTTTGCTGTATTAACATAACATTAAGTAGATTTTAAAGCAAAAATATTATCAGGAATAATGATTAAGTAGCTATCAGAGCAAAACATATCATCAGAAATTATGAAATAATAAAGGGGATGATTCACCAAGATGACCTAAAAATCCTAAATATTAATGCACATAATAACAGAGCATCAGAATACATAAAGCAAAATCTGATAGAACTGCAAGGAGAAATGCATATGTCTACAATTATCATGAGAGAATTAAATATGTCACTCAATAATTGGTAGAACAGATAGACAGAAAATCAGCAAGTATATAAAACATTAAGAGTAGTCAATGAAGCTGCCTAATTGACATGTAAAAAGCACTCTACCCAACAAGAGCAGACTACACATTCTTTTCAAGTGTACGCGGAACATTTACCAAGACAGACCACATTCTGAGCCATGAAACAAGTCTCAAAAAGTTAAAAGGATTCAAGTCATACAAAGTACTCTCTGTGACTACAGCGGAATTAAAAGTCAATAATAGTTAGATATGTGGAACATCCTCAAATATTTGGAAACTGAATAACACACTTTTATATAACCATAGGTCAAAAAGACATTAAAAACAACTAGAAAGTATATTCACTGAATGAAAATAAAAACAGCAAAAGTTGTGGGATGCAGTTGAAGCAATACTTAGAAATTTACAGCATCAAATGCCTATCTTAGAAAAGTCTCAAGTAAATGACCTTAATTTCCACCTTAATAAATCAGAAAGAAATGAGTAAGAGGAAGCCAAAGTTAACAGAAGAAAGGAAATCATAAATTTTAGAGCAAAAATCAGTAAGTTAAAAAAGAAAAGGAAAACAATAAAGAAAATAAATGAAACCAAAAGCTGGTTCTTTGAGATGATCAATAGTATTAATAAATTTCTGGCCAGAATGATCAAGAAAATAAAGAGAAAAGAGACAACCAGTCTTAGGAATGAGGAGATGAAATTACAACAGATTCTATAAATATTAAAATGATAATAAGGGGATATTATGAGCAACTTAGATAATATGTACAAATTCCTTGAAATACACAAACTACCAAACCTCATTCAAGGAGAAACAGATAATCTGAATAGTCCTATATTATTAAATCAGTTGACTTCTCCTTCTCCCCCATAAAAAAACTCCAAGCCCAATGGCTTCACTGATGAATTCTACTAGATATTTAAGAAAAGAAATAATGGCAATTCTACACAAATTCTTACAGAAAACTGAAAAGAAGGAAATACTTGCCTGTTCATTCTATGAGGCCAGAATTATCTTGATAACAAAACTTAAAATACAAGGAAAGAAACTATATCAATACCCATCATTAACACAGATGCAAATATTCTTAAAATTTTAGCAAATAGAACAGAATCCAACAAAATATAAAAAGGATAATATAGGTCCTGGCCATGTGGGATTTATCTCAGGGATACAAAGTTAATTTAACATTCCCCCCCCAAAAAATGAATGTAATTAATCATATTAAGAGTCTTTGAAAAATGATCTCAATAGTTACAGAAAAAAGCAACTGACAAAATACAATACCCATTCTTCATTTAAAAAAAACAAAGAAAAAACGAAAAAACCGTTTCAGCAAAGATGGAATAGAATGGAACTTCCTAAAACCCTTTCAGCAAAGATGGAATAGAATGGAACTTCCTAAACCTGATAAAGAGCTTCTACAAAAAATATACAACTAACATCATAAATCATAATGCTGAAGATATGAATGCTTTTCCCTAAGCTCAGGAACAAGGCAAGACATTTGCTCTCATCACTTCTACACAACACCGCGTGGAGATTCTAGCCAGCGCACTATAGCAAGAAAAATAAGACATCCTCATTGAAAGGAAGAAGTAAAACTGTCTTTATTCACAGATAACATGATCACGTAAAGAATCTGATGGTACCCACAAAAAAGCTATTAGAACTAATAAGTCAGTTAGCAAGATGGCAGGATATATGATCAATATACAAGCAGCAACAAACAACTGAAAGTTGAAATCTAAGAAGACAATACTGTTTACAATAGCGTCAAAAAATGTGAAATACCTACAGATAACCTGACAAAGACCCATCTACTGAAAGCTAAAAGACACTGCTGAGAGAAATTAAGGAAGACCTAAATAAATGAACAGATATACTGTGTCCATGGGTCAGAAAACTCAATATTTAAGAAGTCAATTCTCTCCCCAAACTAATGTATAAATTAAATGAAGTTCCAATTCAAATCTCAACAGGGCTTTATTTTGAATCTGACAAAATGACTGTAAAATGGAAATGTAACAGATGCAGAATAACCAATATAACTTTTAAAAAGAACAAAGTTGAAGGACTTATACTACCTGATTTTAATACTTATTGCAAAACTACAGTCATCAAAACTAAGTGGTACTAGCATTAAAACAGACAAAGAAATCAATGGAACAAAATAAAACATCCAAAAATGGGCCCACATATACACATGGTAAATTGATTCTGATCAAAGGTACAAAGACAATTCAATGGAGAAAGGATAGATTTTTTAGCAAATGGTGCTGGAACAACTGATACCATATGAAAAAAATAAACTTTGTCCACATCTGGTCCTACAGGTTAACATGAAATGGATCCTGGATTTAATGTAAAATAAAAAACAATAAAGCTTCTTAAAAGAAAAATGGGAGAAAATATTTGAGATCTCAGGCTAGGCATGATTTCTAAGATACCAAAACCATGGTCCATAAAGGAATAAATTGATAAAATTTACATTATCAAAATTACAAATTGATAAATTAGACTTCAGCAAAATTAAGAACTCTGCTTTTCAAAAGACACTGCTATGAAAATATAAGCCATGAAATGGGATAAAATATTTGCAAATCACAGCTGTGATAAAGAACTTATTAATGAGAATATATATAAAAACCTCTTGGGCTTCCCTGGTGGTGCAGTGGTTGAGAGTCCGCCTGCCGATGCAGTGGACACGGGTTTGTGCCCCAGTCCGGGAAGATCCCACATGCTGCGGAGCAGCTAGGCCCGTGGGCCATGGCCGCTGAGCCTGCGCGTCCGGAGCCTGTGCTCCGCAACGGGCGAGGCCACAACAGTGAAAGGCCCGCATACCGCAAAAAAGCAACAACAAAAAAAACTTCTTGAAAGTCAGTAAGGAAACAAACAGCCCATTTTTAAAAAGTGGACAAAAGAAATAAACACTTCAGCCAAGAAGATATATGAAATACATACAAGGAAATAAGCAACATGATAAGAAGTTTGAAATTATTAGTCATTAGGGAAGTGCACAATAGAACCCCATGAGAGGATTCCACATTATTAAAATAGCTAAAATTTAAAAGAGTGATCACACCAGTTGAAGCAACTGGAATCACTTTGAAATACGGTTTGGCTGTTTCTTAAGTTAAGTATACACCTACCATGTGAACTAGCTTTTCCACTTTTAAGTATTTAACTAACAGAAATGAAGGCTGTACAAAGACATTTATACAAATACGGATACTGGCTTTATTTGTAGTAGCCAAAAAGCAGCAAATAATCCAAATGTCCATCAATGGGTTAGTGGATAAACTAAATATGGTATAGTTGTACTCAGAAAAAAAACAAAAAACTACGTATGCACACATAACCTGGATAAACTCAAGAGGATTATGCTAAGGAAAAGCCACCGCACACTAAAGATACATATTGTATGACCCCACAGATAAAATCCTAAAAGAGTTTAAATAGTGACAGAAACAACTCACTGGTTCTTGGAGGGATTAGAAAGGGGCATGAGCAATCTTTGGGGGTATTAGAAATGTTCTTTATCTTGATTGTAATGATGGTTTCATGGATAAATACATACGTTGAAACTTCTCAAATTAGACACTTTATATATGTACAGTTTACTGTATGTCACATATACCTCAATAAAGCTGTTGAAAAATATCCTAGTGGGGAATGCCTTTTCTTTCCTGTGGTACCTTGACTGCTACATCCTTTCTTCATCCCCTACATTCAATCAGTAATTAATTCCTAACCATTCTATTCTAATCTCTCTCCTCTAGTCACATAGCTACTACACTAACCCGTCTCTCACCTGCATTATAATAGCCTCTCTCCAATCTTCACCACTCCAATTCATTCTCCACCCTGCAGCCAGAATTAACTTTCTAAAACACAAATCTGACAGTGTCACTTCAATAGTTGCTGCTTGCTCTGGAGATGCATTTCAAACTCCCTTAACCTGATTCACCTGACCTTCCCTGATCTGGGCTTTTCACTCTCCCGAACCTCCTTTCTGGTGATTTCCCCTTACCCTTTCCAGTCCGCCCATACTAATCAACAATGCACCAGACTTGCATAGCTTTGCCCATGCTGTTCCAAGTCAGATAATCCCCTTTCCTCTGTCTTTCTCCAACCCAATCACACCGATGCTTTGCAACTCAACTTGGGTATTATCTCCTCTGAGAAGTTTTCAATAAAAGCCTATATTGGGCCATTTGGACTTCTCTCAACTCCTGAGAATCTTTTTTTTTTTTAATTTTTATTGGAGTATACTTGATTTACAACGTTATGTTAGTTTCAAGTGTACAGCAAAGTGAATCAGTTCTACATATACATCTATCCACTCTTTTTTTAGATTCTTTTCCCATACAGCCCATTAGAGAGGAGAATCTTCTTCTACCTTGCTACAGCACTAAGCTCACTATCATATAATCTCCCTTGCCAGACTAGACAGAAGCAGACTGGATGAAAGCTTGAAAGCAAAGACCAAGTCTTGTTCATCCTTGCTTTCCCAGAGCCTACCACAATGCCAGGCCAAGAACACATTCCCAAATTAGTGAACAAACAAATGAACACAAGAGCTGGTTTGGATGACCGCCTCTTACATCAGCTGGGTTGACTCTAAATTCCACCTTATAAAAATATGCACAGGTAAGAGGTTGAATAATCTCTGTAGTACATTCTGGTAAAATAATTATTTCAAATACTTTGCGTGGGGGGGGGGGTCCCACTCCAGCTGTGAGCTTAAGGGCAAGATTCACTACCTCAAACTGTTTTCAGAACCAGCTGGTAAATTGACTGTGATTTGAACCAAGTGAAAGGTTAGGGAAAGAGAACCAGATTCCAGGAAAAGACAAGGCCCACAGTAAAAATTAACACAGCCTGGAAGAAAGCTCAGTCTCCTCCCAGTAAACTTCTTAATTTCATCCAGAAAGACACAGATCTCCACCCTCTGGGTTACTCCTTTCTCCCAATACACATGTTTTGACTTCCAAATCCAGCAGGGAGGCTCCCAACCTCCCTCCCCCTCAAAATCAATCTCCAGGCCCTTCTCACCCTCTCTGTTCCCTCAATCATCCTTAATAAGAGTTATTGGAGCCTCCCACCAGGAGGCCCTCCTCAGCTGGCTCCCTCCAAGAGCCAGGCCAGTGGCCACCAAGTCAAAAGCCAACCACAGGACCTCATTAACAGGAGATTCCCAGAAGACCACGAGGCAGTCAAAAGGCTGGAAGACCCAGCTGGCAACTTAAAAAGTACGATTTCAGGATATGCAGTCGGTGGATCATAGGAAAGAGGGGAAAAGCAAGCAAAACAAAACAAAGCGAATTCTACCATCTATATACCAGTTACAAACTAAGAGAAGGCTTGCCTTCTTTCTTACTGACTTGTGGTTCAAAAGCATAATCACTCTCTCCCTCCTGATATCCTATTTTAAAAAGTAACCTAATAATGACTGCTCTTCCCTATCTTGGAAATGACTTGACTTTTTAATTTAGAGACGAAATTAGTTAAGACATGAGAAGTGCTTTAGTGGAAAATAGCCAATGGTTAGGGAAATTCACCATTTTGCATCTTGTTCATCTTAAAAAGAAAGGACTTTAATAAAAATAGAAAGACACTCCTAGGCCTTTCCTACCCAGGATAACTGTAGCCAAAGAACATTATACCGTCTACACTAAATTGCACCTCAAACATTACCATAAGCTGCTGAAAGCTACAAGCAGCACTGGCCTTAAAATGCCTTAGGTAGCCAGACTGGAATTAAAAGGTTCAAAAATGCCGGGGGAAATGTCCTAAAATACGGTGGGAAGGGGGGAGAGAGAAAATTAACATAGTTAACTGGATAGTGATGACAGGGGACCCCGGGTTCCAGACATCTCCTAGGCAGCGTTGGGGATGCAGTAATGGCCCACCCTTCTCTTGAGTGGCCGTACGCCTCACCCAGGAGCGGACACAGTGGACTCAACAAGGTCTCAGGGGCCAACGCACTGCTGGCGTTGGCGTTAAGACTCAGGCGGCCAGACGAGGAAGAGGAGGCAGCGACTGCGGGAAAGGGGAGGGAGGCTTGGGCCCGGGTGCGCTCTCGAGCTGTAGAACGTGCGCGCTGCGAGCCTGCGCTTTTGCTAAAGCCCCTGATACACACGTGGGACTGGGCAGAGGGTCACTTACTTGTCCAATCTGAAATTACATTTTAGCTAGCGCGGCCCTGCCGATACCCGCGCGGAGCCGCACCAAGCCTCGGTTGGGCGGTCCGACCCGCCCTCCGCTCGGCCCCGCCCCCGCCCCCGCCGGCCACGGCCCCTATAAAACTCGCCCCGATTGGCCCTTTGAACGGGACCCGGGATTGGTCCGCTCCTGCGCCCTGCCGTGGCCCCCTGCGGCGGTCGCCTGTCGGTTGGAGTGGACTGCATCCTCTTCCGGTTTCTTCCCGCCTCCCCGAGTTTTTTTTTTTTTTTTTTTTTTTTGCGGTACGCGGGCCTCTCACTGTTCTGGCCTCTCCCGTTGCGGAGCACAGGCTCCAGACGCACAGGCTCAGTGGCCATGGCTCACAGGCCTAACCGCTCCGCGGCATGTGGGATCTTCTCGGACCAGGGCACGAACCCGTATCCCTTGCATCGGCAGGCGGACTCTCAACCACTGCGCCACCAGGGAAGGTCTCCCCCGACTTTTTAAAGGCCTGAAGTGGGTTCTGTCCTCTCAGGCCGAGAGTTTCCTAGTCTGGGGGCTCTTCTCGCAGAACTCACCCACGCAGACTCCCCTCAGCCGCTGTTGGGTACGTGTCGGACGTGTATCCTGTAACTTCGCTTCTCAACCATGCACTGAACACCAAGACTCCTGCAGACAGGTGTTAAAATAAAGAAATTAATAATAATAATATTTATTGAATGCTTACTTTGTGTGAGATCTTGTTCCCGAGATACTTTACGAAAATGTTCTCAACTAATTTTTTGAACAACCTTCTGAAAAGGTGTCAGTTTGTAAATGTACAAAACAAATGAACCCCAGCCTCTAAGGAAGTTACAGTCTGGTGGGTCCTGGACACACCTGTGTCATTTAATCTTCATGATTCTTACCTTTCCAGTTAGGTGGGTACTATTTGTCCATAGTTTACAGATGCAAAGAGTAGGAAACGTTTTTTAGCTTGTTTTGAGACTCACAATAAGTAACAGGAGGGAAGATTCCAACCTGAGCTCAAACATAAGCCACATCTATTAAAAAGGCAGGCTCCCAAGCTGATGGGACTGAGATTTGGAAGATAGTTTAAGTAGTCTAAACTCTTTATTTTCCTAGAAAAGGAGACTGAGGTGCAGTAAAAGGAAGTGATTTTCGAAGGACACACTGGTCATGAGAGGTAAGCCTCGGTAATAACTGATTTCACAGAACTGGAGTATGGGCCATGTGCATGATAGTCACTCTGCTATCCTCATAACGACTCCAAATACATGCTCTCATCTTGGTCTTACAGGCGAGGATAGTAGCTCAGTGGGGCTGAGGCCACGTGATTAGCTGCATCTGCTAGGGGCCCTGGTTTGGGGATGCCAGAGGAAGAAATTTTCCTCTATCCTTCTAGGTTCTTCTGGCTGGTCTAAGAATTAAATTGACATGAACGGGAGAAAATCAGATGAAAGTTTAATAACGTGTACATGGGAGAGACCCAGCAAAACTGAGTAACTCTGTAAAGACATCTTACACTAAAGACAAAAAAAGGATGTAGGGGGTAATGGTTTATGTCTTCAAAAGGGAGGAAGGCAGTTTACATGAAGATGGAAAAGCAAATGCTTGGGAAACAAATGTTTCCTGGGTGTGCTAAGACAGTGGGACACAGGAATTAAAAAAAAACAAACAAAAAACCTTCCTAGATTACTCTCGGTCTACCATATCTAGTTCATACTATAGTACAATGAGAGCTGTCTTCCTGGAAGAGGTCCTCTGTCTACATTCTTTAGGCAGCTAAGGAGGACATCCGAGTTTCTTCCTGAGTCTTTTTGGGCCTTGATTGTTTTCAGCTGTAAATAATTCACATGCCAAAGAGACATTTTGGGGTGGCAAGTTTTGTTCCCGTACAGGGTCATTTTCTTTCTTCTACACCATGACTGTTCACCTTCATTTCCAAAAAATATCCGGAGATCTAACCATGGACTCTTTGGGAATGTAGGAGGTACTAGGATCTGGTTACCTGGCACCTGTGTGAATCATCATGTACAACAGGAATGATAATATTAAGCCCTCTTCATCTTACTTTTCCAGAGTATTGTGATGAGTAAATGAGGTAACAAATATGGAAATACTTTGTAAAGTGTTAGATGCTGAATACGTGTAAGACAGCTTCCAGACCCTCCTCATTGTACCTCAGGAATAGAATAAATGAAATATACTGGTTGCCTTAGGAACTATGGCAGGAGGTCTCATCTTGGCTAAACTTGAATTAATATGGATTTGCTTCCTGGTCTTTATAGATATCTCTGTTACTAGGCATTTTGTATTTGATCTGAGGTTTGTTTCTTCTTATCATCATGCTATCATTAGTGGTAGCACAGTGGCTGGAGCACCAGCAGCCATCTTGGACCATGAGAGGATTTCAGGAATGAAAGCTACATACAGCAAATCCCCAGGGTGCAAGGGCTTAAGTTTCTGACACCATGCAGCACCAGACAAACACCCACTGGCCACTTCTACTTGTAAGAAAGAAGCTGCTCTCTTGTGCAAGACACTTTAATTTTGTGTTTTCTGTCCATGGGGCCAAACCTAATCATAACTGATACATATACCTTACCTCGCAGAAATCCTACAGCAACTCTATAAGGTGATAGGTGCAGAAACAGACCCAGAGAGTATAAATGATTTTTTCGGTGTCATCCAGCCAAGTGAGAGAGGCGTAATTTTGTGGCCCATTCTCATTTTCTTTTAAATGGAAAGAAAATGCCTATTGTGAATGAATGAATCTATTTTTTTCCCATTTACTTCCATTCTATTCATTTATTCTAGGAGGTGATAAACTTTTTCTATAAAGGACCAAACAGTAAATATTTTAGACTTTGTGAGTCATACAGTTTCTGTTGCAGCTACTCAAGTCTGCCTTTGTAGGGCAAAGCAATCATAGACAAAAGTAAACGAGAGGCTATGACTGTGTTTCGATACAACCTTACAAAAGCATACAATGGCCAGTGTGCCCCAGTGGGCCTTAGCTCGCCAACCTCTGATTTATTAGATTCTGATGTCCCATCACAAAAGTGCATTGGAAATACATTACAGAGGGTAGGGGGATTGTGACTTTGCAGGCACCCTCACACAGTTGACCAATATAAAGTCCAGTGTGTGACGGTGAGGTCCAGTAGAAAGAAAGATCCCTAAACTGATAATCATGAGATCTGAGCACTCAGTTCATATCTGCCCTGAAACAGGATCTATATCCTGAACCAACCCCAGGTGCCTCAGTTCCCTATATGTTAGGAGCAAATAATGCAAATATCATCCCTACTTTCCATAGTTTCCATGGCTACAGGGAGACTGAGATGACATGATATACAGACCATATTTTGAAAGCTATAAATGTTATTCAACTGTGTGTTCACTGCTTCACCTTAGGCAGGGCCATATAGCCTCCTCTGTATCCTTCAGCCCCCTCTCCTTACCTCCATCACGGAACTCCTAGAACGTATCAAATGCCTAGTAGTTATTAGTGAATCCGTTTATCCCCACTCCTCGTCCTTAACTTGATATAAAGGGTTATTGTGTTGCATTGGATTAAAAGACTCAATTATTGGAAAGTCTAGATGCCCACTCAAGGTCGCTGCCGGGCAGCGTGGGTGTCATGCGGTCATTGTCCAGTAGACAGGTCACAAGTCACACCCGTGAAGCAGCACATCAGGCTTAAACGAGACAGAAAGAGCTAGGTTGTGAAAGCCTGGAACCAGCTGAACTGGACGTTTGTGTCACTTCCTTCCTGCTCACAGACTGTTTCATGAAACACCAGGAGGCAGACAGGAGTCCTGGCCTTCTCCCTGGTGACCTGTGGAGGCCTTCTGCTACTCTGACTGCATTCTCTGAATGCTTTTCCTACATTAACAACTTGCCCCTCTCCAGAGAAAAGACTTACTTTCCCCGAGACTCTTAGAGTCATGGCACAGAAATAGGTGTGGTTATTCATTTACTCATGAATTCATTTATTCATTCAGATATTTATGTATTCACTCACTTAAAGATTTATTGAGTGCCTACTGTTCTATAAAGAGATGGTGTTGAGAAAAACAGATATTGTCCGTGTCATCGTGGAACTGACAGTCACGAAACTGACATTCAGTAAATAAGCATGCAGGTATATATATGTGTGTGTGTGTGTATGTGTGTGTGTGTGTGTGTGTGTGTGTGTGTGTATAAAGTACAGAGAGGTTAAGCATATATCAATATATCTATATATCTATATGGATTCAGTTGCAAGTAGGAAGAGACATAGGATCTTATGAGAGAGGGGACATGATTTAGACTGAGGTCTAACTGAGATGGGTGATTCTGAGGAACCAGGTGCATTACATGCATTGAAGACCTAAGGGTCTTCAGTAACCTTGTTAAGTGACTACTATCACAACCATTGTACAGATAGGGAAACTGAGGCTTAGGAAGATTAGGTAACTGGCCTAAGGCTGCACTGTTACTAAGTGTGGAGCAGGCTGGGCTCTTTCCCGTACTCCACAATGCACAACACAAACCCAGAGGGTGTGAATTTTCCCAGCTCCCACCTTTGCACACACTATGCCTCCTTCCACCGGGAAAGCCTCCCCCGCCATCCTTCTCTTGTTGGATTCATAGTCTGCCTTCAGCGTCTAGTTGAGGGCCTACTTTCTCAGCAAAGTTCCCTCTTCTATCTGAGGCCTCAGCACATCTCGTATTATAAGCTTCTGCAACAATCATCGTGTATTACTCATGCGGCACCGGCCCTGAGACACCTTGTAAAGTTCATTTTCCTTTTTACATGCCTGCACTGGTGGCCTTGCTCCCAGTCCTGTGGGCAGCACGAAGTCATGAGAGCAGACAGACCTGGGTTCTTCTCCTAGTTCCTACTTGTTTGCTGAGTGACCTGGAGAACGTTGCTTAACCTCTCTGTAGTTTCCTTGGAGAAAAGTAATATTTATTTCTTGAGATAGATCTTAAAACATGTGTCCCAGGGCTGAACAGATAGTAAGTGTTCCACACTTCTTAGGCTTCTACCCAATTCCATTCCCTAGATCAGAAAGCCTCTGGAGGGTAAGAACCATGCCTTCTACTTTATAATCTCGGCAACTAGCACAGTGCTCTGTAATAGTGGGTATATCATTGGCACATAATTATGGCGGTGACAGCCTTTACCTTGCTCCTAATCCAACTTGTTTTCTCCTGTCTTTCTTCCTTTCTTTCTTTCTCAACTTAGACTCCTTTAAGCCTCCCTTAAACTTGATCCTCTGTCAGAAACAGGTGCCACTGCATACACTCTCTCTTCCAAATCCACACTGTCTTCTCAGGAGGAAAATAACTGAAATAGTTCACTGGAGACCCAACAGATGGTCAGTAAGGGAAAACCACTGACCAGAAAGGCTGCCAAGCTCCCCATCCTGGCCACCACCTAGAGCCATATTTTGTATGCAAAATCATTAGTTTATTCAACTCTCTTCTCTAAAGGATGCCAGTAGCTCATTTCCAAAGATGGGGGAATGTTCCAACTTACTTTATTACTTGCCCTCTGTCTGCCTGCCTGCCTGCCTTCCTTCATCTCTTCAGTTAACAAACATGTACTGAGTACTTGCTAAGTGCTGGGCCAGAGCTGGCTGCTATACTAAAAGCACAGAGAAAGAGCTAGGGGCAACCCATGGTGAGAAGAAGAGGGGGTATTGGGTACCAATAGAAAGGAAAGACTGCGCTAACGTTTACTAGGCACTGGCTCTGCACTTCCACATGCAGTGTCACAGTGATTGCTCCCAGCCATGCACCTGAGGGAGTAGGGATTCCTGCTGCAGGAATGAAGGCTCAGAAAGGCAGAGCAACTTGCCGGAAGTCATCTACCAAAAGACGCCACAGGCCAAAACGAAGAGGCAGCTTCTGCTGAGAAGCTAAAGTGGGCAGAGATGCTCATGTTGGATATAAGGCTTCGGATGAATGCAAGTCCTAATAATCTCACTGGTTTCACCCTGCAACACCAGCTTTGTCTTCCATATGTGAGCTGTTCTCCCATTCCCCAGTTCCCAAACCTCACCATCCTAACCAGTTCCACACCACGTACATCCTTCTCCACTAACGCTGCCTAGTTTCAACCCCACAGCCTCTTGGCCATGAGTCATTTCAACAAAAGTGCAAACTATGTGATGAGCCATGACAACAATGTGCAACCCTAAACTCCAATGAGTGTTTTTCTACAACGAGGGAACAGGTGGAAGAAGAGAGTCCAGGGCCATGAGATGATGAAAAGGCCAAAGGAGGGGTGGGAGTCGGCCTGTTAGGACATACATGCTCCAGGCCTCAGGGGCTGAATCAAAGGAGGCCCCTGGAGCCTGTGCAGTATCCACTGCCATTCACTTCTCGAGAATCATGGCGTTTGGAAACCATTAAAGAACATTGGTTTGGGTAGTTTTCAGACTGGATCCTATCGGAAGATGCCTGCACAGAAAGAAGAGGCTGAATGGACTCCCAGGCTTTCCACAATGCCCCCCTACCCTGCCAGGTTGTTCTCTTCTTCAAGACACCAGATGAGGGGGCTGGTGGGGGCTGAAACCCCGTCCCCACTCTGCCAGCTAAACTCTGGGCCTGCGAGGCTGCTCTGCCCCAGCAGAGAGGGCAAATTTTCCTAATTTGCACAAAGTACAGAATAGGATAGTGGTAACTTTGCCCTCTTGCTGCCACCAACCACACACATGCACACACATACACCCATATAGCCACACAGACATTCCCACAGACTTACACATAAGCACATATACATATTTCTACAAACACACATGCAGATATATATACATTATACAAAGAGCACACAGACATATACATAGACACACGAATATATCATACAGTACATAGACACACACAAATGCAAATTAGACCACAATATAATGCACAGAAATATAGACACAAATATACAGACACAGAGTCAAGCAGATATGGATACACAGATACACAAGCCATACAAAGACACATACATATACACACAGTCTCATAGCCACTTATACACTGCACACACATAAACACATCCATACGTAGACGTGTAAACACAACACACAGGCACATAAACCACACAGATATACACACACATACACAGATATGCACACATACATACATCTTTAACCAGAACAACTCTACTTTATCAATTTTACATGATAAATTCTATTTTCAAAATTTTTATGTGACAAACATTTCACTACTAAAAGAGAATTTGCTCTTTTTGAGGATTTTTTTGAATTCATTTATTGATCAAATGTTTGATGACAATATGTTGAAATAAAATGATAGTAGGAAGTGGGGTACACTCAGACATATTAGTGGCAGGTCTTTCCATGACATGCCTTGTAATTCATTTTGTTTTTATCATGATGAAAAATTTGTGACTTTCAACACTGCTACATAACATATAGAACCAGAACTCCTGTTTTATTGTTTATACACTTTCAGATACTTAAAAATGTGAGCCTCCACTCCATCTCCTTCACCTCCCAAAGGACCTCTGGAGCTATGGAAATGATACAGGGACTTGAAGGCAAGGGTGTAACGTTAAGGAGTATACTAAACAGGACTTTTGGTTGTAAGAAATAAAAATACAAATCAAGCTTGATTAAATAAACAACAAATAAACCAAAAGGCAATTTATTATCTCATGTACTTAGGCAATTCAGAAGGGAGATGAACTTTAGAAAAGCCTGGGTCCAGGGATTCAAAAGATGTGTTTAAGGGTCTTTTGTTCTCCATTTTTCACTTCTTAATTCCTATGTTTACTTCATATTCAAGTTAAGAACAGTACATGTGGTAGCAAAGATGCCTAGCAATTGCTTTAGCCTTACAATGTCCTCCTAAATCTTGGAAGATGAGGGTGAGGGTATCTCTGTGCTCCTATTTCTTGCAAGAATGCTGAACAAAGTTTGATTGGCCCGTTTTTAGTCAAGTGCGCATTCCTAGGGATGGATTCGGAAAAGCTGAGCTTCTGAACCTGTACCAGCAGGACTGAATAGTGATAGTCGGGGATGATTCCCCAAAGAGATATCAGACAGGAAGGAGAATACATATGTCTTCCTCCCTACCTCCAGAAGCCTTAGTGCAGTACTCATGGGTCAGGCTCTGTGCTGGAGGCTGGGACACAAGATAAAAATATTTATATTCTTTCCCTCTAGGAACCCACAGCCTAGTGATGGAGGTGGCATGTAAGCCAATAGTACAGGACACAGAAAGCAATAACCACAAAATTAAAAAGTGTGGTAAAATAAAACTTCATCAAAGGACACAAGACAATCAATAGGCAAGCCACAGAGTGGGAAGAAATACACATATCTGAGAAAAGATTTTAATCCAGATTATATAAAGAATGACTACAATGCAATAATTTTTTAAAATCCCAAATTTTAAAATGAGCATAAAGCTTAAACAGACATTTCATAAGGGAAGACACATGAATGGCTAACAAACCCATGAAAAGGTGCTCAACATCTTTAGCTATCAGGGAAATGCAAATTCAAACTGCAATGAGATAGCACTTCATAACGTCTAGAATGGCTGGAATTAAAAAGAGACTGACATGAATACTGGAGGTAATGTGGAGCACCAGGACCTCCCCTGTTTTCCTGGTGGGAATGTAAAATGGTAGAACCATTTTCCAAAAGCATGTATCTACACTGTGACCCAGCAATTCATTCCTAGGTATTAACCCAAGAGAAATAGAAATACATATTTATAAAAAAGATTTGTACATGAATGTTCACAGAAGCTTTATTATTAATACCCCAAACTGGAAACAACCCAAATGTCCATTAACATAAGAATGGATAAACAGTCATATATCCATACAACGGAATACTAGTCATAAAAGAGAATCAAGTACTGATTCATACAATGACATGAATAGATCTCATAGAAATTATGTTGAGAGAAAGAAGCTAGACATACAAGAACATACACTGTATGACTACATTTATGTGAAATTCATCATAATTTATTATGGAAAATAAACTTACCTGCATTTGCCTGATGTGTGGAAAGTTGAAGTTTAGGAGGAAGCCTAGCTGTGAAAAGATATGAGAAAACTCTCTGGGGTGATGGAAATACTCAAAACCTTGCTAGGAGTGTGGGTTACATGAGCATCTCTATTTGTAATTGTGCATTTCATTACATGTGAATTTTACATCAAAGGAAAAAAGTTTTAGAGTGTAGAGAGTGCTAAGGAGGTGAAGAAAAATCAGGAATGACAGGATGTTGATAATTGTGGAAGCCAGATGATGGGTACATCGAGGTTCATTAAACTATTCTGTTTACTTTGTGTATGTTTGTAATATTCCATGTGAAAAAAAATTTTAATCAAATAAATTCATATCTAACAATATGATGACTTCTATGAGAGGAACAGGAAGTAAGTGTTGTAAAACCAGGAAACCTGGAGCAATTACCTGCCTAGGGAGTTGGAGGTGGGGACAGGGGGCTGAGAGTGACTCTTGGAAAAGACGTTGCAGAAGAGAGAATATTTGATTTGGGACTTAAAGGCCAAGAAGACTAAAGCAGTTGGAAATGCCCAGAATAGATGCCCATTAGAGAACCTTGTGGCACTTCTAGTGACAGAACAACATTGGATCACCAATGATATGTACTCTTCTGAAATAACCCTTTTCTCATAGGAGTCAGCAGAGTGGAGTGCTCAGGGCAGAGGAACCGAAGTTAGGATTTCCCACTCAGAGTGTCTGTCCTTGTATGATCTAAGTCACAACCCTTCTCTGCACTTCAGTTTTCTTACCTGTGAAGTGAGAGGATTCAACAAAATTATACCTAAGTTCTCTTCAAATGCTTCACAGTTGTGAAGCACAACTGTGCTTCACAAGCTAGTTGTGACAAATCAAGGAATAAAACAAAGATCTGAAGACATCTCATTCCCAACTTTCTTAATGCTCTATTTCATGTATTCTAAGACGCACATTCTTATTTAACATTTAACATCACAGAAATCAGGGCACGCCTTACAATCGATGATGTCAGATAACTAGGCTCCAGCAATGCATAGTTGCATTGCCTGCCTGGAAGTACTTTGTTATTATTCCTGGACAAAATGACTGGACAACCACAGTCATTGACGTTTTAATCAAAAAACCACCTGCGGTCCTTTGGAGGATCAAATATGAGTTCCATTTGTTGTCTGGAAACCTTCTATTTGTACCTTCTAGTAGAATAAGAAAATAGCACCAGCATCAAAATTGGCAAATTGGTACTGGTGGCTTGACAGAAACTTCCAAGACAGCAGAGTAGCTCTCTTTTAAGAAATGCTGCATTCCCCAACTCTCTTGGTGGCTTAGTTGACAATATTGTGTGGAAAAACATATGAACACCTGAGAGGAAAGTGATTCAGAAGAGACGAAACATTCTGAATGTGATGTCTTACGAATACCTTAACCACTGTATTTTGCTTAAATTTTCCTTTTTACATGTACACAAGAGCAATATGTGATTGACATTGAAGCAGCCTAAATGTCCATCAACAGATGAGGGGATAAAGAAGATGTGGTATATATATACAATGGAATACTACTTAGCCATAAAAACGAGTGACATAATGCCATTTACAGCAACATGGAAAGACCTAGAGATTATCTAAGTGGAGTAAGTCAGAAAGAGAAAGACAAATATCATATGATATCAATTATAAGTGGAATCTAAAGCATGACACAAGTGAACTTATCTATGAAACAGTAACAGACTCACAGACCTAGAGAACAGACTTGTGGTTGCTGAGGGGGAGTGGAGGAGGGACGGGTTGGGAGTTTGGGGTTAGCAGATGCAAACTATTATATACAGAATGGATAAACAGCAAGGTTCAACTGTATAGCACAGGGAACTATCTTCAATATCCTGTGATAAACCATAATGGAAAAGAAGATGAAAAAGAATGTATATATATATATATATATATATATATGTGTGTGTGTATGTATATATGTATGTATAACTGAATCACTATGCTGTACAGCAGAAATTAACACAACATTGTAAATCAACTATACTTCAATAAATTTTTTAAAAAGAGCAATATGTGATTAAAAAATATGTCAAAGAAGTCTAAAAGAGATTTTCATTAAAAATTATCTAAATCATGTTTAATTATGTCTACAAGAGATTTTCTCAGTATTAATAAAAGTTTAAAAAACTTGAAATCATAAGAAGGCATCGTCACAACTTAATTGGCAATGCTTTTTCTTTCTAAGAGATATGTAAATTAAGACTTAACTGATGAAATATGATACTGAAACCTCATGCCTTCCCCAGCACTTTCTTCCTGTTTCTCTATACTTTTTGGAGCCTATAGATAAGGTGTCATTTCTGAGGGCTTTCTGTTATAGGAACTGTGCTAAAGGCTTTACAAACATCCTCTCAGTTATCACACAATAACCTTGTAGGAGACACCATTATCATACCCTTTTAATGTTGAAGAGACTAAAAGATCCTGCCCCAGGTTAAAGAGTTTGCGCCACTTCCTTTCTGTAATTAGTGGAGAATCACAAAATGAACTTTTCCCAGCCCAGATAAACTTTTTAGAACCCATCAATGACGATAATGCATCAAGCTCCTGTGTTTTGGGGCAGCACTGCAGGAGGTCCTGAGGTTAGAACAGTCGCTCACATATACCCCAAGGAAGGCAGGCAGCATGCAGTGGCACAAAAATAAGCTTTGGAATCAAACAGAATCAGGTTTTAATCTCAACTCTGCCACTTGTAGATTGTGTGACTTTGAGCAAACTGTTCTCGGAGCCTCAGTTTCTTCTTCTGTAAAATGGAACTATTGTTACCTACCTCCAAGAGTTGTATGAGAGGTAAATAAGTTCACTCAATTATTCACTTACTCAACAAGTATCTACAGAGTGCCTACCTCATGCTAGTAAATGTAATGTCAAATGAATACTATGCAAAAGACCCTAGCAGCATGACGGGTACATAGCAGACACTCTGGGGAAATTTTGTTGTTCTGTTTTTATTTTTCCAAACCAATGTCCCCCTTCTACTAGCACCTCATTTTTGATTTGCAGAGTCCCCTCCACCTCCAATCTATGATACATATTGTAATCAGATGCCCTGCCATTCCCCGGCCTGGGGGTGAGCATGTGAGCCAAGGTAGGTCATGGCCATGCTCTCTCTGGAATTTGAAACTTCAGCAGAGTGACACAGACTGAAAATGGTAGGAGCTCATGCATTCCACCCTTTTCAGAACTGTTCTGCCAGGGAGTGAAGCTGCCTTAGTTCCTACTCATTTCCAAGCCTGATTCTCCAGTCTTACTATCATTTTTGTTTGTTTTGAGGTCATGTTATCATTCCAAAAATTCCCTTTTGCATAAACTACGCAGAAGTGGTATTTGCAAACAAAAAAATCAGATGCCCAGTAAAGAAACAAACAAACAAAAAAACCACGTTAACTCCCCTTTCCCAAGCAGGTATTATTAAGTTAGAAGAGTAGAAGAGGTACAAATAGGATAATTAAGGGCACATAGAAGTTAGAAGTGCTCACTTTAGCAGCATAGATAATAAATTCAGAAGGGATATTCTAAATAACAATGCCATTAACTTACACTGGTTGGGGGTAGCCCTTACTATGGAATATGCATGGTACACACACGGTCTCATGTAAAGATCGCAGATACCTGTGGAGTAGATATCATCATCTTCCGTGTCTTAGTCGAGGACATGAAAGCTCAGAGAGGTTAAATAACTTGCTTACAGCTACATAATTAGTGGGACCTAGTGCAAAGTAAAAATGCAGGGCCCCATGTTGAGAAATTATTAAGAATTTCAAGATGGTGACAGCAGAGCACTAAACCAAGTTCAGACTCCTTATGAGCATGGTTCCCCCCTTCCCTTACCCTCATGACTGCATGGGTCACATGCCCATAAAGTTGGCCCAGCTTGCTTAAGTTAGTAAGTGACAGAGTTGAGACTTAACACCGAGATCTCTTTGATCCAGAAGTCCATGGTCTCAATGCAAAGTAACCCCTATAGTGGGAGTGCCCCAAGATCAGAATGAAACTGACAGCTATTCCAGGTCATTCAGATTGTCTAGGCTCTGCCCTCATCCCCTAGCCCGTAGGGCAGCTGGGGGGACTGAGACATAAGGTTGATAATCATTTGAACTTCAGAGACTCATAGGGAAAAGCAATTAATCCAGGATCGTCGTGATAGGCCAAGCTCTCCCCTGCCTTCCTCCTGGCGTCTGTTTAGTCCCACCTTTGAGAGGGTCCTAGACCAATTTGACCGAATTTAGAGGAGGCTGAGCAGGATGGTGAAGGAACTGCATACAAGTGTTTATGAAATTATGAGTGTTTAGCCTGAAGATCAGAAGAATCACAGTTGTCATCAAGTCTCTTTCCTGCTGAGATATAAGGTCTATAAGAGCCGGGGTCTATCCTGCTCACCACAGTACCCCAAGTGTCTGGCACAGTGCCTAGGATATAGTTACTGCTCAACAAATAGTAAGTGGAGCAATCAATTAAACAGTTCACTGAACGTTTGTCAAGTGGAAGAGGGATTAGATGTGTGTTTTTTTTTTCCTCAAGAAAGAAGTCAGTTCCAATGGGGTAGACCAGTTTTGACTCTTGGGTATAAGAAAGTTCTATGGCCCCACCATGGAAAAGGCTATTAGGAGGTCCCCTTCCAAAGAGGGACTCAAGTGTGGAGGTGATGACAAGGATATTCCCCAAAGGCATTCCCTAGAATACCAGAAATGGCAAAGAGGTCTCTGGTCCTAAGGTACTTCCAACTAATTGGTAGTAGCTACCCGGGCCTCTGTTGAGAAGCTTTTCACAGGGAAGCTCCATAAGAAATGGTGTTTTACCTTAGACAGCCTTCTAAACTTTAATGTTTGTGAATCTATGAATCTGCACATTTTCTCCAACCCAGAAATGTTGGTAAGGCTAACTCCAGTGCTCTGAAGTGAGGCAAATTAATTGAAACTAAGTTCACTAAAGTTGTGGGCATTTTGAGGGTTCTTTGCTTCTTAGCTTTGGGCTTAGATACTATAAATATAATATCCAACCCCAGTGGGTGATCCTGGATGTCGGATTCACCATGCTTACAGACAGCTGTGGGGAAAGAGCTCTGAATAAATCTGTCTAACTAGTAAAGATGGATTACATTACTTCATAGTGATGTTAACCTTAGGAGGCAAAAGTCCAGACAGGTTGAGGAATGGAAAATGAGGACATAAGGGGGGAACAATTCCATTAGCTCTAATCAAAAGAAGAGGCCAAAAGGGGATTAAAATCTATAGCATGCTCAAAAAGGGCAGAGATTAAACCACTCCAACTTCGAAGAGAAAAGATTAAATATTTGCCACTGGTTCCTCTTTCTTTCACCAAGAGAGTTTATTAATTTATACTTAACAGTCTGCCTGCCTCAGTTAACAAGAGTTTTTAAAATGAATAATAGACCCACTCATTTAAAACCAAGGAAAAGAAAATCTACAGTGTAGTTCCCATTTCCTCTGGCCTATATTTTATAACTTTATTTAGACCAGGGATTTTAAACCTGGGGATCCAAGCACTCTATTTTTTAAGTAGGATTCAGAGGGTCACTACAGTTTTATTAGAATTTTAAAGTATATACATACATTAGATTTTTTTTTTTCCTGGTGAAATGGCTCATAGCTATTTAAGATTGTTAAAGAGGGTCTCTGCTTACACCTCTGGAAAAAACTACTAAAAAATCTTAGATTAACTTCCTCATTTTACGCTTTCTTCTCTCCTTGATTCAGATATTCACTGAATGCTGGGCCATGTGCTAAACGCTATTCTCAATATTTGTACTGAGTGCTTCGTCATTTACCTACCTCTTGGGAGGTGGGTAACATTGCCTGCCCCTTACCTTTTTTCTTTCTCGAAGCAAACAGACTCAGAGAGTTTAAATAATAGTAATTGTTACCGTTTATTGAACACTTCTGACATGCTCCTTGTTCCTACACTCATTAGATCTTACAACAATCTTGAGAGGTAAATGTTATTTTCTTACTGTGTCATCAGTGACAAACTAAATGATCAAAAAAGTTGAGTATCTTGTCCAAGGATATTTGACTGGGTAGATGAAACTTGAACTTGAGCCCAATTCTAGTTCCAAATCCTCTTCTTTAGTCACTACACTGTACTATTTTTTCTTGGTAGGCTGTAGTACTTGCTTATGTGCACACATACCACTTACCAGGGACTGCTATAGCGTTCACTGTCTGACTGACCTCCTTTGTAGTTTGAGCTCGGTTACACCAACTTCCCTTCCGTCGATGGACACTTTCAGAAGATGGAACATATTTCACCAAATAGGAGTAATACAAAAATATCTTACAACTTTCTCCCTCTGGAAATTGTTTCCAGGCCACCCAAAGTTGTATCCACAAGTGTTTGTGTGCTTCCTGTGAAACTGTCTCACAAGAGAGTAATCTCCCTTATTGGGACTCACGGGCGCTCTGTTACCAGGAAGGGGATGGGTCTTCCAGGTGCAGACCGAGAAAGACAGCAACTCGGGACTGATGGAGTCCTCAGAGAAGATACCCCCTTTTCCATATTTCTGATCCTTCCTGATCCTTCAAGGCTCCAGATAAATCCCTTCTCCAAGAAGCCTCCCTGGCTGGACATTTGATCTTGTTAGCACCCCCAAGTCAGTTGAAGAATTGCC
The DNA here is from genome assembly GCF_059928025.1 of Delphinapterus leucas. Lineage (NCBI taxonomy): Eukaryota > Metazoa > Chordata > Mammalia > Artiodactyla > Monodontidae > Delphinapterus > Delphinapterus leucas. Next base: position 140,367,498 of record NC_143129.1, read on the forward strand.
TGTGAGCAGAGGAGGTATGAAATATTTGATATAACAATCTCTCACTCACTCCTACACATTTTTCTTTTCTTGTCTGTAATGCGCCAGACATGTCTGAGGTGAGCAAGGTATAGTCCCTCCTCTCGAGTGGTAGGGGAACTACATGTGAAGAAATAATTACAATCACTGTGTGAAGGGCTAATGTAGCGGTATTTTTCAAGTAATGTAGCAGCGTAGAAGAGATAGAAACAACCTCCCTGGGAGTGCTCAGGAAGCCTTCATGGGGAAGGTGACATTTAAGTGTGGTTGTGAAAGAAGAGCAGGAATTTTCCAAGGGGAAAAAAAAACATGGTGCTAAAGGCATTCGAGAAGGGTACAGCATAGAGGTGTAAACAGTCACAATGTGTTGGGGAACAACAGTCTTTCGGTTTGACTGGAAGGGATGTGTATCGAGGGTTAAGTCTGAGTTTGGTGCAAGACTGTGAAAGGCCTTATGTGTCGGCTCTGAGGTCTTGACTTTAGCTTGTCTGCACTGTAGCATTTTCTTTTAAATTAGTTGAATATTTTATTGCATGTCCCCCTTATTATATTACAAACATGAGTGAGAAATAGAAGTTAGAAAAGGCATTATAGAGAAGAGAAGCAGACAACTGTATAATTAAAACAGTTACCAAAGATGGAAGCAATTAAGCATAGCTATACCAATAATTTCTAGCTTTAATTAAAGATATGTGGGACAAAGGACTGTGTATGCAGTGTGAAGCAAACAAATACAATGAAGAAAATGCTTTGCTCTTAAAATAAAAATTTCAATAAGAAGGAGATTAGGAAGGAGACCAGGAGACAGGAAGGTGTATGTATTGAGTGCCTGTTCTGTGTTGTTGTTGCAAAAACTGAATTAATTGTAATCCTTAGTTCATGATATGCTCTTATCATGTTAGCAGTGAGTAAACTCCCATCATCATTGTTAATAGTAAATTAAAATATTATTGAACCTGCCACCAAACATTAGAACTGGAACGTTGGTGTTTACCCACGTGTTCCTCTTCTTTCCTTCTCCCTCTACCCCCAGCCAAATTAACAACTTTCCAAACGCTCTTGACTCTTGCAATGTTTATTCCCTACTTTTAATATACAGTATGCACACACACATATACATACACACATTTGCATTTATTATATTACAGAGATTCACCCCCTCTGGTGCATATGGCTGTAGTTTATTCCTTTCACTGCTGAGTATCTTCTATTGTGTAGCTAGATCACCATGTATTTAGCCTTTCTGCTGTCAGTGGGATTGGGGGTTTTCTTTGATTACCTACTCTATGAAGAACTCTCTGATTTTTTTTTTCTCTCTCCAATTTCAAATTTCCCACCAACTCTTTGAGCTGGGTATTATTATCTTCCCTTTATGGGTGGGGACACTAAAACTCAAAGAGGAAAAGAAACTTTCCTGCTGTCACGTGGCCACACAGTGGCAGAGCCAGGGTTTAATCCAATTCTCTGTGAATCAAAAGCCTGCAGCAGCACTTCCTCCCTTCCTTGGAGGACCAGTTCTTCTCTCGATCCAGTGTGTTAAAGGCTCAGGAGACTCCCCCAGCTCACTTTTGGTTTTTCTGAGTCCCCGTGAGTCACTGCTGGGGTGAAGAGGGGATTTCCTGAGCTGCCCCTGTCAATATATGTCAGAACATCCTGTTCACTCAGACAATTCCATGGGTAGTAGTCAGCTGCACTGAGAACTTCTGCCAGCTACTTGGACAGGCCCAGCAACCTACTAGAATGGATTTCCTCCTTTCCCCCATTTGTGTCCTCAACTGGGTAATAACAATAATAGTAGTCGTAGTAATAATAATAGTAATCCTTTTCTTGTAAAAAGAGCTGTACCATTTCCAAAACTCTCTCTGAGGAAAATAAGTACTGTTAGCCCAGTTTTGCAGACCAGGAAACCAGGTTTTGTGATTCAGCTAGTAAATGGTGGCTAGTAAAAAGGACTCCTAGTCCAGTGCCTGTTCTGTTTTTCTGTACAAATATCTCCTACTTTGATTAAATGTATCACACTATGCTAAAGACTTTAGGATTAGAATCTGAAAACCCGATATTCAGGCCATTCCCCCAACATCATCCTCACTACTAAGAGTTCCATTATTTCCAAAGTAAAAATACTCAGTCAGGGCTTCCCTGGTGGCGCAGTTGTTGAGAGTCCGCCTGCCAATGCAGGGGACACGGGTTCGTGCCCCGATCCGGGAAGATCCCACATGCCACGGAGCCGCTGGGCCCGTGAGCCATGGCCGCTGGACCTGCGCGTCCGGAGCCTGTGCTCCGCAACGGGAGAGACCACGACAGTGAGAGGCCCGCGTACCGGAAAAACAAAAAAAAAACTCAGTCAGCTTTTTAACCCATATAATATCTGCAAACCACAGATTTAGCTATATAACAGCTGCAATACAAGAAAGAGGCAGGTGATTTTATGATGTGGTTTGAAGGTGCTAGAACATCATCACCCATTAATGTCTCTTTCCCACTGTCTGCCACAGAGACGGAAGCTCCACTACTCCTCCATTTGTGCCTTGGTTGTTTTCAGCCTTCAAAAAGCTTTTAGGAAAAGGTGAGATCTAGTGTAGGTCCTAGTAAGAAAAATTATTGAAAACATAGACAAAACTTTAGCTGTGTGTTCTTTCAGTATCATGTTGGAGCACTATCTAATAGGCCTACTGTAGGATTATTAATTTTCTAATGTTTGGCACATGATTTACTATTGTTTAAGGCCCAGAGTCTGTGAAGAAAGATAATAACTTATAGATTTGTTTCCCAGTACAGATGTAAATGATTTTTGTTTGGAAGAAAAATAACCCCAAAGATTATGGTTTTATTGCCTTGTAGAACATTAACCAGTTTTGTGTTTAACCAAGCAGTCTTATTCCAACGTACTTTCTTCAGCACATAAAATATGTCTCACATGTGAATGATTTTTAGCAATCTGCTGGTTCCCTCATTAATAACTTAGATTACTCTTGTGCTCACTCTATAATTGTTGATACTCTTTTTAAAAAAAATTTTATTGGGATATAGTTGATTTACAATGTTGTGTTAGTTTCAGGTGTACAGCAAAGTGAATCAGTTATACACATACACATATCCACTCTTTTTTAGGTTCTTTTCCCATTACAGCTCATTACAGAGTATTGAGTAGTTTCTTGTTCTATACAGTAGGTCCTTATTGGTTATCTATTTTATATACAATAGTGTGTTATATAAATCCCAATCTCCCCGTTTATCCCTCCCTCCCCCTTACCCCCTGGTAACCATAAGTTTGTTTTCTACATCTGGAACTCTATTTCTGTTTTGTGGATAAGTTCATTTGTACCCTTTTTTTAGGTTACACATATATAATTGTTGATATTCTTAAAAAATTATACTTTGACAGTCCAAATTTTTAATGCCAAAAATGAGAGTTTTCTAGCCATTATTACCACATAACAAACTACCCTAAAGTTAGTGACATAAAACAGCAACCATTTAATTTACTCACAATGTCGTGGGTCGGAACTTTGGGAAGGGCTTACTGAGAAGTTTTTGTTTGGGGTCTGTCATACCATTTGAGTCGGATGTCTTCTGAGGCTGTAGGCGATAGTCTTGATTGGTCTGGGTGTCCAAGATGGCTCATTCTCAGGCTGCAGTTGAGCTGGGTGCTGGCTGGGAGCTCAGCTGGAGCTATCAACAGTAGCCCCTGTATATAACCTCCCAAACAAATACCTCAAAGCCCCTGTATTTAGCCTCTAGAGCATGGTGGTCTCAGGGAGCCAGACTTCATAGATGGTGGCTGGCTTTCCCAGGGCAAGCATTCCAAGAAAACCAGGTAGAGCTGCATGACCTTTACTGACCTAGTCTTGGAAATTGATAGCATCACTTCTGCTGTACCTCATTAGTCAAGGGAAGGGGACATAGACCCCACCTCTTTTTAGGCAAAGTGTCAAGGAATTTTCTGACTATGTCTTAAAAAGTTACATGGGGAACCACTTAAGGAAACTCACATTTGAGACATTACATTAGCAAAAAGGTGTCTGGGACAAAGATGGCAAGAGGAGGTCAAAGAAACAGAGGTAGGGAAGCCAGAAAGGAGGTTTTGTGCTACTTGAATTGAAAAAGTTATTGGAGCCTTCATTCATTCAGGTTCATAAGAGGGGAGAGAAGAGGCACATATTAGAGAGAATTCAAACTAAAAGTTGAAAAGATTTGGTAGCTGACTGGCTGAGGTCTGCCCTCTTAGCTTTATTTTTTTTTAATTAATTAATTCATTTATTTTTGGCTGCATTGGGTCTTCATTGCTGAGCGTGGGCTTTCTCTAGTTGCAGCGAGTGGGGGCTACTCTTCGTTGCGGTGCGTGGGCTTCTCGTTGCGGTGGCTTCTCTTGTTGCAGAGCACGGGCTCTAGGTGCACGGGCTTCAGTAGCTGTGGCTCGTGGGCTCCAGAGCCCAGGCTCAGTAGTTGTGGTGCACGGGCTCAGTTGTGCTCCATGGCATGTGGGATCTTCCCAGACTAGGGACCGAACCTGTGTCCCCTGCACCAGCAGGTGGATTCTCAACCACTGCGCCACCAGGGAAGCCCCCAGCTTTATAATAAAGTCTGACTCCACTTTTTGGATGCTTTTAAGCCTCATCCTCCCTCTCCTCCATCTTCTTCCCCACATCTGGCCAAGCTGGTAAGAAAGCCCAGTACTCCCTCCTTTGGCACCAGTGGGAAGTTTAAATCATGCATGGGAACCCTCACCACCACAACCACCATAAAAACCCAACCAAGTTTCCTGCCCCTGCCCTCTCTCAAGCCATTTTTGGATGTACTTGCCAGCCACTCTGATCGTCCCCGAAAGCCTCATTATGTGAGTAATACACCTTTTATAATAACCCTTTTAGTGTGTGTACAGTGCCATCACACTAAGAACCACAATTTAAGTGGGGATCCATCCTCAGAGGATCATGACAAGTGCCTGGTCACACCAAATATAGTCATTCTGCTTCCTGAATATAAACGATAATAATGGCTAGCATTTATTGCCTTCTTATGCTGGGTGCTATGAGGGAGGCACTATTATTATCCCATTTTACAAGTGTGGAAATGGGCCAAAATAGAGCAGCAAGTGGAGGGGAGAAATTGACCAAGATAATCCCACCAACTTGAAATTTGGTTGAGAAGCCGGTGGCACCACTAAGAGAAGGGGACTTGGAGAAGGTCAATTTCTATGGGAAGAAAAACTCAATTGTAGACAGGTTTAGTTTCTGATGAAAAGGACTATATAAATGAAGATGTCCTTTGGCATTTAGAGATAAGGAATTTATTGGGCACCATGTAAGTGCCAGACTCTAGGTAGGTACCCAACAGAGCTCTGGTAAGGAAATGAGAATCTTAGAGTCACCAACATGGTGGATGCTGAAGCTGGAACTTAGATGTCAAGAGAAAGAGAAAAGCAGAGGGTTATGAACTCACATTTAGAGCATAGGAGGAACAGAAAGAGCCAGCAAAGCAGACAGAGAAAGGACAGAGGGCCTAAATGTAGTGGCGTACCTGAGTGGGGTCCAAAACATTTTTTTTAAAGTAAGCCGCCATTTAGAAATTGCCTCTCTGTCTGGGAGAAAGCCTGGGCACCAGTGGAGTCATCTTTCTTTGATCTGAAAGGAGTCTCTCACACGGTGGCCCTTTTTAGTTGCACAAACATAAGGCAAGTGGGCACACAGTGCCAGAGGGAATTCTGTAACAAAGCCTTTTATTTGTGGCTTTGGGAGGCTTCCCTCCCTTCATATTTGAAGTGGATCTCTTGGGTGGATGTAGGAATATTTGCATAGAGACTCAAGACATTGAGATCTGAACTCTCCTTTGGATATTCAACTGTGTTATGCTCTTTCCAATGACTAGAGATGGCCCAACTAAACTCTACTGGCAAAAAGGACACTGAGGGATGCTTAAAAAAATACACACCATGAAAAAATTTTTGAACTGATTATCCAGGTTCAGTATTAGCCCTCAGAAGGTGCAAAGGAAGGGTCATTTCAGTCAAGTGTGTGGCCTGTGATTCTGCTGGTGGGAATGCTTCGAGGATAGTTGGAACCACATATGTGGAGCAACATTGGCCAAGAATAACCCTGGGAAGATAGTATTGTCCTTCCTTAAAAAAAAACTCTGCAGCTTTGAAAGGGTCTAAAATAGTAAGAATGGCACTAAGGCAGGAGGTGAGCATGAAGGTAACTAGGCGGGACCAGGCTGTGGTGATGACCCCATGCAGTAGTGTCAGAAGCTGAGTAGAGCCACTCATACACGGACCAAAGCCTCCTTTTCTCCCTTTGAGAGTCATTAGAAATAGCACTGAGTTTTTGGATGAGGAAAGCAATTCAAAGAGAGGAAGCAAAAAGAGAGAGGGGAGCCAGAGCCATGCTCATCTTAATTTTTAATCATGAAAATGTGACCTTAATTGCAACCCAAGTTGGTGAAGCAGCTCATGCAGTTACAAGGACAAGAAAAGGCATATTTATAATAATCCTGCTACCATTCTTTGAACACTCATTATGCACATTGTTTTGTACTGTTCCTGATACATAAAAGATGCTGAGTGTATGGTAACTCTGATCAATAACATTATTATTAATATTAACATATTGTTAGTTCAAGTGGTTAAAGTACAGTCCTGGTAGAATAATTAAGTAGTGATGCCACATCATCTGTCTTTTGACTCTCATTCCTTAAGTGAACTCTGACCAGAGCATGAAGAGCTATTGTTAGAGATACGGAAGGAAAGGCTGCAGCAGAAGGCATCATCACAGCCCAACAGCAAGCAATGACCATCCTTCTTGCAGCTGGGACCTTGACAAAAAATGGAGAGGCACACTCCTCACTGTCTAGGGATGGTTATTTACCAGGTCCCTGAGTAGCAGCAGGAGGTGGCTTTGCTTGCTTATTTTTTTGTGCCCCACACAGCCCAACCCTGGAGGACTCAGCCAAGGGGGAAATAATCACTTGTAGGCAGGGATGATCTGGCACATCTCCAGGGTTTGAAGGGGAGCCTTCATTCTGGTAGAGATGCCTCCTCCCCTTCCTCCTTTTTCTCCTCTGCCTTCTCTGTCTCACCCTCTTCCTCCTCCCTTACTTCTCTCCATCCTAAACCCAAACCCCATATTTCTTCATATTCCCATCTCTGTGACCTTGGGAACATTTCCTCATCCCACAGATGTCCCACCTACAATGGCTGTTTGGTTAAGGAGTTTAGGGAAACCCAGGATCCCAAATAACTACCCTTCCTAGAAATTCACAATGCAACTCACCATGCGGAGAGCTCTGAGAAATCCTGTGGTGAAGTCACCCTTTAACTCTGGTCAGCCAGGGCTTCCTCATCTTCTTTGCTCCCAAATGCAATCATGTTTTTGTTTTTGTTTTTTTTGCAATACTTATTAATATCCCTCAGCACTAGGGCTCCAAAGCATTTGGATCAAGGCATTCCAGGAAGACCGAAGAAGTGCAAAGGCACAGAGGTGTGAAACAATTTTGTTTGACGGGGCTGTGGTAGGAGGAGGGCTGGGGGAAAATTTTAAAGAAATTTGTATGCCTCATATGCATAGAAAAGGGGAGAGTGCAGAGAAAGGCCTAATCCTCAGGAATCAGTTTCATGAGGGCACCTATAAATGCTACTCTGAAAGCAAGTAGGGAGGGAAAGTGGAAGGAAATTACATTGTCCCAGTTCCCCATTAAGCCTCATATGTGTCTCTTATATCTTAGAGGTGAAAATTGGAAGATTGTGATGGATGTGCCTGGCAGTGAAATTAGAGAGGAGAACTAAGTTGTAAGCTAGATATTTGAACTTTATTCTCTTTGGTGCTTTTCAGCTTTTGTCTCATCATGGTACATAGAAAATTAGAGTATATTTTATTCCCTACAGCACAGTGGAGTAAATGGAGGAGGACGCTTGGCCCAGGGATGGAGGGGTCAGTATCTCAAGCACACTGTAAGCCATTTGGAAAGTAATGGAAAGTAGTAGAAGAGCTCTAGGCAGGTAAATGACCTGGTTAGGTTTGCATAAGGGAATCCCTCAGTGGGCTTTTTTGTTTTTTGCGGTACGCGGGCCTCTCACTGTTGTGGCCTCTCCCGTTGCGGAACACGGGCTCCGGACGCGCAGGCTCAGTGGCCATGGCTCACGGGCCCAGCCGCTCCACGGCATGTGGGATCTTCCCGGACCGGGGCCGAACCCACGCCCCCTGCATCAGCAGGCGGACTCTCAACCACTGCGCCACCAGGGAAGCCCCCTCAGTGGGCTTTAACGGAGACCCAGAAAGAGATCCGAAGCAGCTGGTCCTTCTAGTTCCACAAACTTGCCGTGGTTTCCTCACCACAGGATCTTTTACATGTGTTTCCTTCTGCCCAGAGGTGTTCCCTCCAGCATCCCTGGTCTTCACTTTGTTTTTGTTTGCTCATCCTTCTGATCACAGCTCACATATCACTTTTCCAAGGAAGCTTGTCTCTCATTCCTCAAACAGAGTCAGGTCTCTTTTATCACATCTTCTTATATATTTTCCTCAATGCCACTAAATTTAATTTACAGCTATGTCTTTGTGTTACTATATGACCTGCTCCTAACTAGACTACGCATTTGTCACATTGCTTCCCTGCCTGAAAAGCCCTCGCCTCACATCTCCATACACTCAAATCATAGCCATCCTTCCAGGTCCATCTGGAGTTCTATTTCCCACCAATATCCTCGACTGGAAATATTTTTGCCCTTCTTCTCTGATCATCGGCAAATATGGTTTCCGGACATCTCTGGTGGCTTTGTAGAACACATATCAGAGGATTTTCTTGCCTACCACTGTTGTCTTCTGGGACTTGCCCTGCTTGTCCTCCAACTTCAGCCACATAGTTGCCGTGGGACCTTCCACATGAGTCCAGGTTGACAACACCCAAGACTCCAGCTCCAGGGGTGAGCGGGGCAGATACTTGAACTCTGGGCCAATGAGCCCATGCTCTGTGATTTTTAGATTTGGGTTAGAACGAGTTCTTTCAACCTGTCTCATTAGCTGAAGCTCTAAGATGTATGACTCTGGAGCTGTCAAGGGCTGTTGTTTTGCTTTGTGTAAATCATGGACTTCCAGTAAAAGAGAAGAATGAAGCTGTACACAGAGAGAAGCAGAGACAAGATACTGTCCTGTCAGCCCTGAGTCTCTGGTTCCAGTAGTTCCTGTGTCCCAACTATATCCAACCTTCACCTAGCCTTGGAGCTATGAGATATCCATGGATACTTCCAATATTTCTTTCACTCTGTCACCAAGAATACAAACTAATTAATACATCTTGATCTCTTTTCAGAGCTCTTTGAGATGGCATCATTGCTTGAATTAAGGATAACCAGGGTAGAGAAAGTTAAGTCTGCAATGAAGCATCCCAGATTTTAACATATATAGTTTCTAAAATACATTTATCTGAAGTCTCCACTGGGAGACAGCACAATATAATGGGAAGATTATGGGCTTTGGAAATCAGGCTCGGGTTTGAGGCCAACTCTATCAGAAATTGTGACTCTAGACAATTGACTGCACTACTCTGAGCCTTGTCTGTCAAATGGAGATATTAGTACCTACATTAAAGAGTTATTATCACAAGGTATAATGAAAAATGCATTAAAGGACTTGACATAGAATCTGGCTCAGCATAGGCACTCAGCATTCCACATTTCACTGAGTCTAAGATACCGTCAGTTGTAACAGGTATCATGATTTTAGGTATCACTGAAAAAGGAAAAGCCAAAATTAATCTGTGACATGCCATTGATGATATAAGGCATTCTGATTTCAAAGCTGTTAAGCTATGAAAAGAAGTATGTCTTAGAATCGATGAAATGCGGTATATTTATTGGGCACAGATGACATAGGCAATAACGGTAGGCATCGGTGACATGGGAGTGAACAAGACTGGCATTGCCCCTCAAGGAGATAGGATCTAATAATTAATACATTTCAGATTTTCAAAAGGACACAGAATAACTTTAGACAGTGAATTCCTGGCTTGCAAAAATGCCTAGGACCAAGAAGTAAAGCAGTGGAGAAATACTAGACTTTAATCCTCTTATATGTTGTTAGATCCTATAGCAGTTATATTTTCATGCTCTGCATACAATCCAAAACAAATTGTCTGCTTACAATTAAAATCATGCTGAGTTTCCAAGCGTCCAGCCCCCAGGGAGCTATTTGGACACCGTATCTTATCCACAATGACGCAATTCTACTTTTAAGGGACAATTAAGGGGTTTCCTTGTAAGTCAGGCCAAACTTTCTCCAAAATACATGAAGGAAGTGCCTAGAAAAGAAAACGTTTGAGGCTTGTTTTCATACTGTCACTTAAGAAAAACAATTTCCAAAAAGGACTGAATTTTTAAAAAAAATTAAATTTGGAAGGCCTGTACTTTTATAGCCCTTTGCAGCCTTTTAGTAGAACAGAACAAAGCCCCTTAGGAAACTTAATGTAACAGTAACCAAATGTCCTTGTTAAGCAGCCATTTATTGGTCTATTAAATCTGATCTGAACTGTGATATTTTGCGGTAAATCTCTTCTCCAACATAAATTGCTTAAGATGGGCTTCTTTAGGCATCTACCCCACTGGAGACAGCTTCAACATCATCCCAAAAAAGGCAAATGTGTTTGCATCTTCCTGGGCAGCTCTTCCAGGAGGGGAGATCTAAAAAGAACTTTTTCTTTGCCTCTTTTGCTTGGGAAGACTTAAAAATGGTTTTAGACATAGTTCAGCCCAATTTTACAGATGAGATGGGGACCAACAATCAATTATTATTAAGTATTTAGTATAGGCCAGGTGCTGTGTTAAACCCTGGGTATGCAGAGATAAATAAGATGTTTTCTCTGCCCTCAAGGCACTCATCATCCAATGGAGACAAGAGATCAGTAAGTAGCGTAGTAAGTGCTAGGCAACTGAGCGAGTCCTGCAAATGAGGGCTGGCAGTTGGGAGAGGAGAGGAAAATAAGGAACCAGGATTCATTCAGATAGTTTAAGTGAAGAGAATGTAATGAAGGGACTACTTAGAGAGTGATGGGAGCAAACAAGGGATTTGGGAGCACCTTGAGAGTACTAACAGTGAGAAGCCAGTATCTCTTCTAGACCCAAAGGTGCAAGAGGAAGAAATAGTGTATTAGAGTCTGGTAAGAGCTGCAGCCTTGGAGAGCAGCCTCTCAGCAGGGGCTACAGCCATAGAGGGTCACAGCTGCTGCCAGAGGAAAGGCACCAAAGCAAGAAGAAGAAGAAATGTCCCAGCCTCTCTTTGCTCAGCTTCCTAATTTTCCATTGGTGCTTCCCATTGACTGAATCCAGCTGGAAGCCAGGTTGCAAATGTGATATAACTTAACAGAGTCAGCCTCCCAAAGCATAGAGCAGGGCAAAGTAGGGCAGCAAATGGATCTGGAGAGAGGGTAAGTGGAGATTAACCAACACATCTGGCATTTATAACTGTTCAAAGTTTCTTATGTGTGTGTGTACACGTGCATACACATGCTCACACCTCCACACCATGCATTTATTTAGCCAATAAACTGAAGTACCTACTATGTAAATAATAGAGATAAAAGCTGCTGGAGACAGTGTTCTTGGCTTTGGAGGTGAAAGGGTAAAATAAATAAATACCGTTTTCACCATATGGGCTTTCTAGTCTAGTGAGAAAAAGACAAAGTAAATAATCCATAAAGCATAATGAGTATTATCTTAAGGAGAGAGGAAGCTTTGGATTGGGTGGGGAAGTAGCTAATCAAATCTAGGGCCCACAGAATATTCCCCTGAGAAAGTGACCGTTAAGTTGAGACTTGGGGGTGAATAGAAGCCAGCCACCTAGAGGAGCGAGTGGCAGAGAGAGGAGTGTTCCTGGTGGGGAGAGCACATGTGCAAAGGCCCAGAGGCAATGGTAGGTGTCAAGTTCAAGGGTCTGAAAGACTTCCAGTATACTTGGGCCTTGGAGCATGAAGGGGAAGTGCTGAGAGATGAAACTGAAGTGGCAATCAGAACCAGATTGTTTTGGGCCACATGTTTCCAGATTTTGATCCTAATGGCAAAGAGGAATCATCTGAAAGCTTTAATTAGGTTTTTCCCAAGTTTGAAGGGTTACTCGGGATGTACATTTCTCTCAGCCATCCTGACTTACAGGTATATAGGCATGGTTATGCTCAAGAGATGAGCCCTAAGGACAGTAGGAGCCAGTCAACAGATAACAATTAAGAATGGTGTTCCAGGGTTTCCCTGGTGGCTCAATGGTTAAGAATCTGCCTGCCAATGCCGGGGTCACGGGTTCAAGCCCTGGTCCGGGAAGATCCCACATGCAGCGGAGCAACTAAGCCCGTGCACCACAACTACTGAGCCTGCGCTCTAGAGCCCATGAGCCACAACTACTGAGCCCACGTGCCACAACTACTGATGCCCACGCACCTAGAGCCCATGCTCCGCAACAAGAGAAGCCACTCCAATGAGAAGCCTGTACACTGCAACGAAGAGTAGCCTCCACTCGCCACAACTAGAGAAAGCCCGCGCGCAGCAACAAAGACCCAATGCAGCCAAAAATAAATAAGTAAATAAATGTATAAAAATAAATAAGTAAATAAATGTATTAAAATAAATAAATAAATAAATGTATTTTAAAAAAAAAAAGAATAGTGTTCCAGGGACTTCCCTGGCAGGTCCAGTGGTTAAGACTCTGTGCTTGCAATGCAGGGGGCGCAGGTTCGATCCCTGGCTGGGAAACTAAGATCCCGCATGCTATGCCACATGGCCAAAAAAAAGAATGGTGTTCCAAGCTGAGGGAAGAGCACATGCAAAGGTTCAGAGACAAAAGAAAGCAGAGCAGGATTCAGGAACATTAAGAAATTCTTACTGAATGGGACTGGAGAGCGAGTGGAGAAGGTGATGAAGTGGTGGGACAGGTGAGAGATGACTCTGAGTTATTACACCCTTCCTCCCATGCACCGTGAATTTCAAGGCCATAAACCCTCTTACCACCACTAGAGCATATGCTTTCATTTCTTATATGGTAAATACCTAGTACTGAAATTGCTGAGCCCAGGGGTAGACATATGTTTCACCTTTAATAAAAGTTCTCCTCTCCGTCTTTGCTTGTGCTAATTCCTTTATCTAGAATCCCCTTTTCCACCATCTGTTTAAGAAAGCTGCTTGATAGCAGTTGCTGAAACTGTGTATTAAGAGTGCCAGGGCAAGACAAGAGGATGGCAAGTAGGCAGTAGCCAAGTTGGAGAGGGATTGGGGAGGCAAGTCAACAGGAGTGGGGCTCAAAATGCAGAACAAGTACCAAAAGTAGTGACAGTAATTTCAAGATGGAATCTGTGAAACAAGGAGCTTTTAAGAGCAAGTTAGTTTTAAATCACCATATCCAGCCTTCTTCAGGGTTTTGCACTCCCCTTAAAGCTTCAAGTCTCGGTGCTTATTGCCTAACCAGAGTGCTTTGTTCTTTCCTTTTAATATTCTGTAACATCTGTACATAGTTTTCTTCATTAAATGGTGTGCCAGGCCCTCTTGTAGTCTGGTGATTGAAATGTAAACTGGTACAAACCATTTCAAAGATATTGTGTGACATGTGTATGGAGAATCTTTAATATGTCAATATTCCTTAATGCAGGAATTTCACTAATAATAGTAGCTAATTATTAGTAGTTAATTTTATGTGTCAACTTGACTGGACCACAGGGTGCCCAGATATTTGGACAAACATTATTCTGGCTGTTTCAGTGAGGGTGTTTTGGGGAGATTAACATTTAAATTGACAGACTGAGTAAAGCAGATTTCCCTTGCTAGTGTGGTGGGCCTCGTTCAAACAGTTGAAGGCCTGAATAGAAAAAAAAGGCTGACCCTCCCCTGAATAACAGGGAGCTCCTCCTGCCTGACTACTGTTGAGCTGGGGCATTGTTTTTCTCCTGCCTTTGGACTCAAACTAAAACATCTGCTCTTCCTGGGTCTCAAGCCTACTGTTGTTCAGGCTGGAACTACACCACTGGCTCTCCTAGGGTTTCAGCTTTCTGACTGCAGATCTTGGACTTGGCAGCTACCATACTGCATGAGCCAATTCCTTAAAAAAAAGAAAAAGAAAAGAAAAGAAAAAATTTAAAAGTCAATCAATCAATTAATCTTCTATTCGTTCTGTTTCTCTGGAGAATCTGAATACAAGAGCCAAATACTTAGTATGTACAGGCAATATTTTAAGTGAGTTATGTGTATTAGGACAATTAAATCTCATTAAACCCTGTGAGGTGGGTACTATTATTATTGCCATTTTACTGATGAGGGAAAAAGTAAGAAAAGTAGAGTTGACATGCCACACCCACACTTGCGCATGTGGTAGTTTGCAGAGCTAGAACGTAAACCGAGGCAGTCTGACTTCAGAGTTGGCCTGCTTAACACTATATTTCGTGGCCTCTTCTATTTATGTAGACAAATATGTGGGTTATGATCTATACACAAAGATATACATTACCATATTATTTATCCTAGGGAATATTTTGGTACTTTTAACATGTGTAATTTACTTACAGTAATATGCACAAATCTTAAGTGTTTAGTTCAATGAATTTTTTCATATATGTATAGACCCACGTAACTGCCACTCAGATCAAGCTATAGAACATTTCCTTTATCTCAGTGGTCTCCTGCTTTCCTCTTCCTTGTCAATAACCCATACCCAGAAGTAATCCCTATCCAACTTCCATGTACATAGATTAATTTTGTCTGTTCAAGAACTTCATGTAGATAGAGCCATATAGTGTCTTTTGTGATTGATTCTTTCATCATGCTTCATGTTTATAACATTCATCCATTTTTGTGAATATAAATAGTTTGTTCTTTCTTATTACTGTGTCCTATTCCATTGTACACATTTTTCACAATTTGCTAATCCATTCCTCCTGCTGATGGACAATTGTGCTGTTTCCAGTTTGGGTCTATTATGAATAAAGTTTCTATAAATTTTTTTTGTACATGTCTTTAGTGGATATGTATTTTCATTTCTCTTAAGTAAATACCAGTACTGGAATTTCTGCATCTTGGTTTTAATTGATACTGAAAAACAGTTTTCCAAAGTGCTTGAAGTAGTTTACAATGGTACCATTAATGTATGAGAGTTCCAGTTGCTCCACTTCTTTGATAACACTTGATATAGCTAGTCATTAATTTTAGCCATTCTGATGGGTTTTATGGTGGCATCTCATTGTGGTTTTATCTTGAATTTCCCTTATGACTAATGAAATCAAATAGTTTTTCATGTGCCTGGCTATTTGAATAGCTGCCTTAGTGCAGTACTCTGCTCGCTCAGGCAGCATTTCCAGGGTGGCTGTGATTCTGCAATGGTTTCTTCTCCCCCTGGCAACCCCTCCCTCTATGTGGCTTTGCTTCTCAGTTCTGATACCATTTCTTTTCTTTGTCCTGCCATCCTTAAGGGTGACAGTGGGTTCCTGCTAATTGCTGGGTTACTCCTCTATCCCATTTGCGCCTTTAGTTCTCCCAAGACACATGAAATGAGTTTCTCCTATTAAATTCCCTCTATTGAATTACTGGGTCTAGCTTCTGGTTTTCTAACTGGACCTTGACTGGCCTGGTAATTATTATTTTCTTGATTGTATTCTTTTACATTTTTATAAATTTGCTCAGCTGTACATAGATGGCTGTTATAATTTTTTTTCTTCCAGTTTTTACCCAAGATGCTAGAGAGGAAATCAAGCATTTGGGCAACTTAACTAAAAATTACTGAGGGTCTACTGTAGGCCAGGTACAAACTCTCAATGCATTGGCCACAAATGATTGTGCTAGATGCTTTAGATACAAAAGCTACAAAAGATGCTTCAGTTGGACCGAGGTGCTACTAAAACTCTTCTGATCTGGGATTCTTGTTTCTCATTTCTATAACCACAAAGAGCAGAAAGTATATCACAGAGGAAATGAAACATAGAATCAATGCATTTTTTGAACAGAAAGGATAAATAAAATTTGTTTGGATCCTAGAATCATGTAGAAAGGGCAGGCTTGACATGCTGATTCTTGGGAAGGAGTCTGGAGACAAAATAATCTGAGAGACAAAGAGAGACAGGGAGGGAGGGAGAGGGAGAATATGAATGTGGAGTGTTTTTGTGCATTGGCTGAGCTCTTCTTTTGAGGGCAGAGCTGGAGAGAGCAGTGCCTTCTTCCTCTTAACATCTTACTGCCTGGCCTGTCAACATAAACCCTTAAGGGTCTTAGGCAGAGAAAACTGTAGTTGTTTCATCCACTTGTTTTTCAGAAGCTGGGGAAAGATAAACTAAACTCTACAGACCAATAATAAAGCAGGCTCTGGGAAGTAAGCAGTGGTCAGGTGGGTGTTTCATCAGGGAAGGAGTCATATGGGGCCTCTGTACTCTCCATGCTGTACATCTTTGGAAGGACCTCAGGACTCAGTCTCTCCCTTTAAAAAGCACTTACTCTCAGAGGCAGCATGGTGACGTCTAAAGAACTTGGGATTTGGATTCAGAGTACCCGAGTCTTGATTGAGGCTCTTTAACACACACACACACACACACACACACACACACACACACACACAGGATGATGAGACGTGTTATTTATTCTGTGAACCCAATAGTTTCTGCATCTCTAAAATTGGGAATAATAATACTCACCTAACAAAGTCAGTCTGTGAATCAAATCTGCTGCCTTCCATGCTTTAAATTTCCTCATCTCCTTGTGGAGAGAGTCCTCATTCCTTGCTATGACATATGAAGCCTTCATCTGACTCTGTTCTTTCCACTGTCTTTTCCTGTCACTCTGAGTCTCCTGTGACTTACCCATACCTAAGGGCTGGCATGTTTTTCTCGGTGATTTCTCACAGCCTTAATTCCTTTACACAAATAATTCTCTCTTCATGCAAAACCCTTTCTCCATGATCTGGATAGTAAACTTCTCCTCTTACTTGAAAACTCAACTGTTACTTCTTGGTTAAGTCTTCCGCTGTTGCATAGGCCTAATTAATTACACCTTCTTTGCTAATCCATTTCATCTGTGTAAACCTCCAATAGTAACTATAACTGTTTATGTATCTATCTTCCCTAAAGGACTAAGAGTTTCTGTAGTATAAATCTTTGTGTTCTCAGTAACTAAACCATTTTAATTGTCTCATAGCAAGTGATGAGTAAATGTAGATTGAATAAATAGATACAATTTCAAGAGTTTGGAGGTGATACATTTCTGACGAAGTGTCAGGTAGTAGCAGAAAGGCTGAAGATGAGGAAAGATGGATTCTGACCCTGGTCTCGTCTCAATAAGTAACCCCATCTCTCTGGGTCTTGCTTTTCTCATCTTAAAGCAAAAATATGGAACTAGATGGTCTCTAAGGTCCCTCTCAGCTCAGCTATCTTCTGACTGTCCTTCCCTTGTGCAACACAGCAGAGATTCTAGCTCTTTGGCTAAGGGACCCACATCTGAAGGCAGTTAAAAATAACCACAAAGTAAAGTACAACCGACAAATTTTGGTATAGGGGGAAGGGTGTTGTATTAGACAAGAAAATCTAGGTTTAAGTCTTATCTATAATACTTCCTAACAACTGTGTGATTTTGCACAGATAAGTCATTTCTTTTCTGGGAACTTTAGTTTTCTCATTTTTAATTTGGGGGGAGAATAAAGCCTTAGCAAAATCCGTATTAGGACTAAATTGTTAATACATTTTAAAACTTGAACCCTCTCTACCAAAAAACAGAGTATTGTTATTTTGATTATTATCTCTCTCACCAATCTGGGGCTTTAAGAGATCTACCTTGAAAACCAGAGGAGCTTTTCAAGATGATTTCTTAAAAGGGATCATTGATGTTGAATTACTGGCCAGAAATTTGCACTCTAAATCTTGTAGACAAAGCCTTTACAATGTTCACCCTGCCAACTGTTTCACTGCTCAGCTGCAGCCCTCAATTGCTTCAGCTTTGAAGTTAGACATGAATTAAACTGTCTCTAGCTTCCACATTTGGCGGGAAATTATTCAGTGGTAAATTGTCTCATAAACTGTGGTCAAATGTACCGTATAACAGACACAATGGGCAATGTAAGCTGTATAATAATTTCTCAGTGACACTGGATGGAGCATGAGGGCTTCCAGAACTCAAGAGAAGTTGATACGTATCTCCTCAAATAAAGCAGTATTTTCTTCTTGACTGTTACTTCGGTGAGAATAAAGCTGTCGATGGTGTATATCTGTATATGTGTATGTGTATATATGTTAGTTCATGACCCATATGATCCAGGCACCAAAAATATAAAATAGTTCATAATGTTTTCATGATAATGAGGATTAAGAAGCAAATGGTTGTCTTGTTCCCCTCCACCCCAGGGTGACCTATATTGAGTGATCTATAGCTGAACTTTCTCGATATTATAGAGAAAAAAGCAGCTGCCCGATTGTCTACATGGGCCCTTAGTACCACTCGTCTCTCCTGTCCCTATTAAGGACATGGAGAAACATCAAGCCAGATGGATTTGAGAGTCACAGGGCACCACTCTGCAATTCCTGCCAAGACTGTAGAATTGTAGGGTAGCCAGGAGGGTTCTGGAATGACCTCAGAGAGGAGCTGGAGTCCAAGGAAAGTGACCACATGACTTCTTCCCTTATCTCTCACGCAAGACATCCTTCCAGAGAAGTGGGAGAGAGGAGTTCTTTCCAGAGAAGAGGGAAAGGGAAAGATGTGGGAATCACTTTACAGTTTGTCAAGATATGAATCTGTGCAACTAATCTTTTCAGCAAAATAGCATTGAATTTATTGACTATTTAGTTCAATGGTTGCTTGGCCAGTACCCATTTCTATTAGTGATTGTGTTTTCATATATAAAATATGAGTAGCATAATATGATGGTGAAGGGCTCAGACCCCAAAATCAGAGAATTTGGAACCAAATTCTGGTTCTGCTATTTATTAGCTGTGTGACTTTGGACAAGTTATCAACACAAAAGCTCACTAGTCTCAATTTTCTCATCTGTAAAGGGAGATAATCTGAACACTTAACCTTGTAGGGATGCTGTGATGCCTAATGGGATACTACCTATAAGGCACTTAGAAGAGTGCTCAGCACCTAGACTTTCCCAATGCATGTTAGCTGCTTATTATTCTACCTTGTGAGCTCTGAAGGGCAGAAACTGGATTCATTCATTCAACGAGCAATTGCCAACCATGTATTATGTGCCAGGAATTGGACTTGCAGAGATGGACAACACGCCAGTGCCAACAAGGGACTCAGAGTCTAGTGGAAACAAATAGGTACCTTTCTACAAATACTAAGATAAGTGCTATAGAAGATATGTGGACGATATTAAGGGAACCCAGAGTTGTAATGACTAATTCTTCCCAAGAGACCCAAGCAAGATTCAGTCTTGAAGTTTGAAAAGTTTATGCCAGATTAACAAGGCAGAGAGAACTTTCAAGGGGAACGTATATATTCTCTATGTTAGAAACTTACATGTATCTGTGTGTGTGAGAGAATAAATGTGTATATACTCAAGATTGTTAAATCATCTCTGAGAGAGATGATCTGAAATTTCCAGTCATGATTACACATCTGCTATGTCAGTGTTTGCTCTATATATTTTTATTAGGTTTTAGAGAAATACAAGTTACGGTTTTTACATCTTCTTGGCAGAATTTCTTTTCATTATTATCTAGTATTCTTTATTTCACTAATGTTTTTTTTTCCTTAAGTTGTTTTGGCTTAATTCTAATATTGCTGTACCAGCTTTATTTGATTCATATGTGGCTGTTATATCTTGTTTCATCCACTTAGTTTCAATCTTTGGGTCGTTGTGTTTTGGATATGTCTCTTTTATGACTCATGTAACAGGATGTCTTAAAAAACCCATGTGATAATCTCTAGCTTTCAACAGATGAATTTAATTCATTTATAATAAACTTAATTACCACTTTTTGGATGTATTTCTAGTATTGTTTGTATTTTCTTCTCTCCTTAGTGATAAACAGCATTTAATGGTTCTTGAAGCAAGTGTCTATAGGTAATAAATGCTCTAATTTTTTGTGGATCTGAATATGTCTTTATTTCTCTTACTCTGCTATGGATTGAATTGTGCCCCCCCATTCGTATGATAAAGCCCTAACCCCCGCTACGTCAGAATGTGACAGTATTTGGCAATAGGGCCTTTAAATGGTGATTAAGTTAAAATGAGGCCATTAGTGTGAGCTCTTATCCAATCTGACTGGTGTCCTTATATGAGGAGGAAATTTGGACACACAAAAGAGACACCAGGAATTTACATACACAGAGGAAAGACCATGTGAGGACACAGCCTGAAGGCAAGCCAGTGAGAGGCCTCAGGAGAAATCAAACCTGCCAATACCCGGATCTTGGAATTCCAACCTCCAGAACTGTGAAAAAATAAATTTCTGTTGTTTAAGTCACACAGCGTGTGGTATTTTGTTATGGCAACCCTAGCAAACTAATATATTAATACTTTTGATTGATAGTAAGACAGAATATAGAAGTCTAGGGGAGATCCTTTTCCCCATCAGCACTTTGTAGGTATCTACTGAGTTCTGGCAGAGATTCCTGCTGATGGGCTACCTGCCATCCACCTCACTGTTATTCTGTGGTAGCCAATCTGTCCTCTTTCTCTAGTAGCTTTGGAGATTTTCTTGGTATCTATGATGTTCTGCCCTTTTTATGTAAGTACAATTCCATTTTTATTTATCTTTAGCCTTCCTTGTGTTTCAGTCTGAGTCCAATGATCTATGTTTCACACTGAAAAACTCTCATCCACTATCTTTTCAAATACTGCTTTTCCACCCTTGTCTAGAAGTGGGCCAATAACAAATAGCATGGCCCAAGTCCTAGTTGCACAGCTGTTTGTCTCCTTCCCATAGCACTACACAAGCCATAGCCCTGGACAACAGGTAGTATGACTTTAAGCCTCCCTTTGTGGATTGGAGAGTCCTGCCCAGATTCTCAATTTTAGCTTTTGAGATTCACTCTGGGTCCCTGCCACATGTGGTTCTCCTTGCCGCAGAAATTCAACTACCCACAGTCTTGGCGGGCTAGGTGAAGAGCCTAGTGGGCCACACCTTTAGCCCCTGATTATTGCTGTGTTTTGGTTCTATTTCTAGGCCACAGAGATGCTAATCTTTCTTTTTTTTTAACCACAGTTATTTTTGTTAACTTTTATTTTTAAATAATTTTTGACTCTCAGAAGAGTTTCAGAGATAGTACAGAAAGTTCCCAAATACCTTCCACCAGCTTCTTCTCCTAATTTTAACCTCTCGTATAACACAGTTAGGTTTTTAATGTTTTTCTTTTCTTTTTGTAGTTGATCTCTTATTTCTGGATATTTGGCACTCAAGGACAGTGGAAGCATGAACTTATCAAACCATACTGACCAAAAGTTCTGGCCCTGGAATCTTCCCATTGACTAACCATTTAATCATCCATCCATTCATTCAGTAAGTATTTATTAAGCACTTATTTTGTTTCAAATACTATTCTAGGCATAGAGGTTATAGCAGTGATCACAACAGGCAAAAATCCTCACTCTTCTGTTGTTAAAATGTTACTGTTGGAGATAGAAAATAAAGAAAATAAAAATGGTAAAATATATAGTGTATTATATTAAGTACTGAGGAGAAAATTAAAGCATGGGAAGAGGATAAGAAGTGTTGGGGTCAGGTAGGGAGGTGCTTTCAGCATAAAATATAGAGCTTGGGGAAATCTCCACTGAGAAGGACAATTTAGTGAAGACCCAAAGAGATGTTGTTATGAGTCATATAGATATCTGGGGGAAGAGAACAGCCCTCAAAATAACCTTGAGAACTAGGCATTATAGCCCCAAGAAAACCGAGGTTCAGAGGAATTAAGTAACTTGCCTCCGCACACAGCGAGTAAATGAAAGACCTGTGATTTGGACCCAGGTCTTCCTGACCCCAAAACTTGTGTTCTTATCTGGGTTCTTATCTGGCTAGGCACAGATTTACAAAGCAACACGCATCCCTTCAAAGGTGCATTCCGGTCCTTTCACTCACATAACGTTGTGCTAAGCCATGGTGTTCTCATAAACCTTTCAAGAAAACCTAGAAATCTATTTACAGAGTACTTGAGGTTTTTCAACACTATGTTTCATTGAAGTAGCTGAGCTTCATAAAATACGACTTTGACCTTTCTAGCCAGTGGTCTGGGAGCTTGAGTGGTCATGGCCAGCCTGGAAAGTAGCCAGTGCCTCTGTATAGGGGAACTTGTTTGTCAGCTCCTGCACTAACAGGGAAGCTAGTAATTCTTCCCAAGTGTGTTTTTTCTTATTTTCCTAACTTTGGACACTCATATCATCCACTACCATCAAGATATATCATGGAAAGTGAGCCCTTATGAGTAAACTCTACTGGTTCTTATAAAGCAGAGAGACAGCCAGTTTATATTATAAAAGTTTGGATTACAGAGAACCTTGGAGGACAACAGCACATATAATCATTTCTTTAAAAAGAATGTAATAATAACAACCTGTGCCCAGGTGGAGGGCTCATAGTCATTTTAGTGTCTGTGAGACTCTCTCAAGGGTGTAAATGCAGATTCCTGAGCCTAACCTTCACGAATTAGATTCAGGTCTTGGATGATGACAAGGAATCTGCTTATTCATCACTTACCCCCTCCTACAAGTAACCATTCATTGGTCCAGAAGGCTAAATGCAGAGCCCTCCTGAGGGAACTAATGGCTTCTTCAGGATCAGCCACATCTTCCCTCGGCAGTCCCACCACTCCTACCCCTTGCTCTTTCCTCCGTACACTTATCATCTCATGTACACATGCTCTGACCACTCACGCTAGTTCTTATTTCCCTGAACTTCCCCCACCAATATTGTTTTGCTCCAATGAGCCCCTTGCCTGAAAAGCTTTTTCTCTCATCCCTGCATGTTAAAGTCTTGCCTCCTGTTCAAGACCCTGCTCAGGGCTCTACACTCCATAAGCCTTCCTAAATCTTCCAGTTAAAATGAATTCCTCCCTTTTTTGTGCTTCTATAGTTTGAAAGAAAAAGGAGGAGAGGGAGAGGGAGAGGAGGAGAAAGACAAGGGGGAAGGGGGGAGGAGAAGAGGAAAAAGAAGGAGGAGGAGGAAAAGGAGAAGAAGAAGGAAGAAGGAGAAGAAGAAGGGTGGGAGGGGGATGGCGGGGGGGAGAAGAGGAAGGAATATTGCTATGATGGATCTTAACACGGCTTGCCCTCAGTAGGTCCAAATAGGTAACTTTTATTTTTCTATCCCTTCGAGGCCCAGCACTATATTTTGCACAAGAAGATGTTCACTAAATTCCTATTGACTCAAAAGAACAGATGAAGATCATTAGCAATTAGCACATTAATGATTACTGTGAAACAAGTGAAGTTCTACCTAAGTGCTGGATATCATAGGTGTCATAAGTAGATTAAATGACCCTGCAACACTCTTGTCTATATATTTATATACTTGGCTAAGAAATTCCTTGGCTTGGTTTTTTTTTTTTCTTTTCACATTTTAACTTTCACCCTAAACTATGGATCAAATCTAGTTAAATCTTTTAAAAGTCATTGGTAAGTGGGCTCTGCACTCTTGCTGAGGCTGTGGAGTATACCAGGGTTAAGAATAATAAGCATAGACCATGGAGTTATGACTTCCATCCATTGCCAAATTGATAAATCTCTCTTTTATTTTTTTTTAATTTTTATTGAAATACAGTTCATTTCTAACATAGTGTTAGTTTCAGATGTGCAGCAAGGTGATTCAGATATATATATATACTTTTCATTTTTTAGATTCTTTTCCATTATCAGTTATTACAAGTTAGTGAGTATAGTTCCCTATGCTATACAGCAGGTCCTTGCTGGTTATCTATTTTATATATCGTATTGTGTATATTTTAATCCCAAACTCCTAATTTATCCCTTCCCCCCTTTTCCCTTTGGTAACCATAAGTTTGTTTTCTATGTCTGTGAACCTATTTCTGTTTTGTAAATAAGTTCATTTGTATCATTTTTGAATCGTATATACCACATCTTTATCCATTCAACTTTTGATGGACACTTAGGTTGCTTCCATGTCTTGGCAATTGTAAATAGTGCTGCTATGTACATTGGGGTGCATGTATCTTTTTTGTTTTGTTTTGTTTTTTGGGTTTTTTTGGTTTTTTAAATAGATCTTTATTGGAGTATATCTGCTCCACAATACTGCACTAGCCTCTGTCACACAACAAAGTGAATCAGCCACATGCACACATACATCCCCATATACCCTCCCCCTTGAGCCTCCCTCCCACCCTCCCTATCCCACCCCTCTAGGTCATTGCAAAGCACCAAGCTGACCTCCCTGTGCTATGCTGCTGCTTCCCACTAGCTAACTATTTTACATTTGGTAGTGTATATATGTCGATGTTACTCTCACTTTGCCCTAGTTTCCCCCTCTCCCCCATGTCCTCAAGTGCCTTCTCTATGTCTTTATTCCTGCCCTGCCACTAGGTTCATCGGTACCATTTTTTTTTTAGATTCCATATATATATATTAGCATACAGTATTTGTTTTTCTCTTTCTGACTTACTTCACTCTGTATGACAGACTCTAGGTCCACCTCACTACAAATACTCAATTTCGTTTCTTTTTATGGCTGAGTAATATTCCATTGTATATAATAGTAGGGGACTTTAACACCTCACTTACACCAATGGACAGATCATCCAAACAGAAAGTAAATAAGGAAACACAAGCTTTGGGTGACACAATAGACCAGATAGATTTAATTGATATTTATAGAACATTCCACCTGAAAGTGGCAGAATACACTTTCTTCTCAAGTGCACATGGAACATTCTCCAGGATAGATCACATCTTGGGTCACAAATCAAGCCTTGGAAAATTTAAGAAAACTGAAAGCATATCAAGCATCTTTTCTGACCACAACACTATGAGATTGGAAATCAATTACAGGAAAAAAAAAACTGTAAAAAACACAAATACAGGGAGGCTAAACAGTGTACTACTAAGTAACCAAGAGATCACTAAGAAATCAAAGAAGAAATAAAAAACTACATAGAAACAAATGACAACAAAAACACGATGACCCAAAACCTATGGGACGCAGCAAAAGCAGTTCTAAGAGGGAAGTTTATAGCAATTCAATCTCACCTCAATAAGCATGTATCTTTTCAAATTATAGTTTTCTCTGGATATATGCCCAGGAATGGGATTGCTGGATCATATGGTAACTCTATTTTTAGTTTTTAAGGAACCTCCATACTGTTCTCCATAGTGGCTGCACCAATTTACATTCCCACCAGCAGTGTAGGAGTACACCTTTTTTCAACACTCTCCAGCACTTATTATTTGTAGACTTTTTCTTTTCTCTTAAACTTTTTTTTTAAATTATTTTACACTGGAGTATAGTTGCTTTACAATGTTGTGTTAGTTTCTACTGTACAGCAAAGTGAATCAGCTATATGTATACATATATCCCTTCTTTTTTGGATTTCCTTCCCACTTAGGTCACCACAGAACACTGAGTAGAGTTCCCTGAACCTATTTGTAGAATTTTTGATGATAGCCATTCTGACTGGTGTGAGGTGATACCTCATTGTAGTTTTGATTTGCATTTCTTTAATAATTAGCTATGTTGAGCACATTTTCATGTGCCTATTGGCCATCTGTATGTCTTCTTTGGAGAAATGTCTATTTAGAACTTCTGCCCATTTTTTAAATTGGGTTGTTTGTTTTTTTGATATTGAGCTGTATGAGCTGTTTGTATATTTTGGAAGTTAATCCCTTGTCAGTTGCATCATTTGCAAATATTTTCTCCCATTCCATAGGTTATCTTTTTGTTTTCTTTATGGTTCCTTGCTGTGCAAAAGCTTTTAAGTTTAACTAGGTCCCATTTGTTTATTTTTGCTTTTATTTCCATTACCCTAAGAGACGGATCCAAAAACATATTGCTGCAGTTTATGTAAAAGAGTGTTCTGCCTATGTTTTCCTCTATGAGTTTTATAGTATCTGGTCTTATAGTTAGGTCTTTAATCCATTTTGAGTTTATTTTTGTGTATGGTGTTAGAGAATGTCTGATTTCATTTCTTTTACATGTAGCTATCCAGGTTTCCCAACAACACTTGTTGAAGAGACTCTCTTTTCTCCATTGTATATTCTTGCCTCCTTTGTCATAGTTTAATTGACCATAAGTGTGTGGGTTTATTTCTGGGCTTTCTACCCTATTCCGTTGATGTATGTTTCTGTTTTTGTCCCAGTACCATACTATTTTGATGACTGTAGCTTTGTAGTATAGTCTGAAGTCAGGGCGCCTGACTCTTCCAGCTCCATTCTTCTTTCTCAGGATTGTTTTGGCTATTTGAGCTCTTTTGTTTCCATACAAATTTAAAAATTATTTTTTCTAGTTCTGTGAAAAATGTCATTGGTAATTTGATAGGGATTACATTGAATCTATAGATTGCCTTGGGTAGTATGGTCATTTTAACAATACTGCTAAATCTCTCTTTTAGTGAAACAAGTCTGTTTTACAAAACAAATATGTCTTCTCCCATTTCTTAAAATGTGGACAGTACCTCTCTCATGGGCTTTTATACATCTTAGATTAGATAATATATTAAGGACATTAGCACAGAGACTAACCCAGTAAGTGCAAATTAAATGGTGTAATTATTATTACAGCTGTTAACAATGATTCCTTCTCTTCTCTCTCCTAAGCCACAGTCAGTAGAGAGCTGTTCTCAGTGTACCCGTTTGCAACCCCTGCACCTAAAGGGTCAGATACCATCCTGGGCATGAGCAAGCCAGGCAAAACTGTTCTGTGGTTGCTCATGCCTTGTAGGTATCTAACCCTTTCTGATGAACTTGATCAAAGTGATCACCTCTTTCTGCTCTTGGTTCTTTCCTTTCCCAATTGAGCAAGGACATACAGGCTTTTGTGGTAGCTCTCCCCACCTCTGAGGAGAACAGCTTGTTCTAGGTATAGTTCCTCAGAGAAAGTGCAATGATGGCCTTCTATGTATTAATTTTTTTAACTTTTCATTTTGAAATAATTTCAGACTTACAAAAGTGTTTCAAAATTAGAACAAAGAAAGTCTGTATTTTACTCTAATTCCCCAAATGTTAACTTTTTTTCCAAATAACCATTGTATAACTATCAAATTTATGAGAGGAACATTGATACAATGTTGGTATCTAATCCACAGACTTAATGCAAACGTCACCAGTTGTCCCACAGATGTCTGTTTCTCTGGTCCGGCATCCAACCCAGCCTCACAGGTTGTGTTTCATTGCCATATCTCCTTGATCTCCTTTAATATGGAATACTTCCTGAGTCATTCTTTGACTTGATACTAGATATACAACCTTGATACCTTTGAGGAGAACTGACTAGTCAATTTCTGGTCAGAACGTTCTTCAGTTTTTCTGATATTTCCTCATGATTAAGTTCTGGTTATGCATTTCTATCAAGAATACCACTGTGGTATTCTCAGTGCATTTTAACAGAAGGCACATGATGTCCATCTGCACCGTTACTGGTGATAACTGTGGTCCCTTGGTCCAGCTGTCTTCAAAGTGGAGATACAGTGGAAACATATAAATATTCTGTTTCTCACATTTTTTTGCTCACTAATTTTAGAATCTATTGTGGTTTTTGCCTGAAACAGTTATTATCTTGCTGAATATGAAATGATGCTTTTCTATTTCCCTCATATCTTACACACTTACTAGTTGGATCTACTCTAACAAGATTTCCCTTCTCTTCATTCATTCATTCATCCATTCATTCTTTCATTCATATATTCATTTATTAATATCAGTATGAGCTCATTGACTCTTATTTTAGTCTTTGGTTACAATTTATTACGTTCACTCTTTTGTGGCTAACATTATCCTAGACTTGGCCATCTGGAGCCGTTTCAAGTTGGCTCTTGAATCCTTTTGACGTATTCTTACATCTTGCTTTGTTTTGTTTTCTGAGGGTTATGTTGAGGTTGTGCTGTAACAGATCAAGAAAATAAAGCCTCTCTGATCCACCTCAGTGAATTTAAGCAACTCTTTTGGTAACCCTGCCCTTCCAATGACTGTGATTTAGCTGTGCCCACAGACTACTCTGTATAACTTTTATGTAGGTGTTATCTAGATGGTGTTTGTGTGTACATCTGATTTTTTTCAATTACTCCTATGTGGTCTGCCATTACTGCCTCTCCACTGGTAGTTTCTTTGAAACCCGACAACACAATTCCCTATGGCCTCTTGGGCTCTAAACCACGCTCTTTCTGCATCATTCCTGCACTGGATTCTATTTAATTAACATTTGATTTTGCATTGCAAGACCCTGATATACATTAGGAGGTCACCACCGATCCATTTATCTTTTAAAGTAACTGGGCTGGTTATTTTTTTAAAGTTCCATCAGGTTAAAACAGTTAGCAATTTTTCTCCTCCCAGTGTCCCTTCATCCTGAACCAGACGGATAATAGATCAGTGTAGGTTCAGATGCATTACAACATTAGTCATCAATTAGGTTTAAACCAGCACTGTAATATATCATTTATCTTGCCTGCCATGGTTCTTTTGAACATTTAATTTTTTAAGGCCTCTTAGGGTTTTTTTTTTTCTTTCTAACTGGCCTCCTGCCTCTCTCCTTTGTCTCTGACACAGTCATCTCCTTAAGGAACAATAAAAATTAGATTTGTTTGACCTGCTCTCAGGGTTCATTTCAGCAAGATGGATTTTAATAGCTTTGACTGGTTGGGCAGACAGCTTTTACGTAATATTCCAGACATTTACGCACTGTCTTCACTGAGCCCTGAGCAGGTGTGTATGTGAGAGGATGTGTCTGGGTGCCACTAAAGAGCTGCTTACTATTCCTTCCACATCAAATAATCCTCTGGGAAACTGCTTCGTCCTAGATGCGGTGGGCATCTCATTAAGAGCTCAAGTTATTGGCATGTCTTTCTCCTGCTAATAACTTCTTTCTAATCTCCTGCATTCAGCATTTATTGCATCGTTAATGTTAAAAGGTTGCTCTTTGTTCAATGGGGTCTTTCTAAATTGACTTGGGTTGTAATGGGGTCTCTCGATTTTTTCTAGGTTTGCAACACCTTCCCGTGAATATTGTAATTCAGGGATGGGTTGTCTTCTCGGTGCAAGGTGGGTTGAGGTCATGGCAAGAGCAAGAGTTTTGAGGCCACACGAACTAGGGTTTGAATTGTGACCCAGCCCTTTATTAGGTGAACTGTTCTCTGATTCGAGCCGGGGATCCTATCTTCCTGAGTCTCAGTGTCCACCCTGCTAGAATAATGATATTACCTACATCACAATATGTGACCAGTTTTCAGTGAAAGCGTGCAAGACTTGGAATGTCTGACACAAGATCGGGGATTTTTTTCTTAGCACCACTAAATTTAGCTTTTTCTACGCAAGGTAAGGATAGTAATATTTATTCAATATTCATACCATGAATATTTACTGAATATCAATTTGGTACCAGCACTCTTCTAAGCAGGGGAAACAGCAGTGAACAAAATAGACAAAGATTTAGGGCCTTGTGGAGGTTAAATTCTTGTGGAGGAGACTGATAGTAGACAAGGTAAATAAGTTAAAATATATGGTATGTTAGATAGTGCTAAGCACTACAGAGAAAATGATTGAAAGGATTAAATAAGATAGCATACAAAATGTTCCTAGCCAGTGCCTGGCACATAATCAATAGTCCATTAATAGTAGTCATTCATATCAATCATTTATTCATTATTTCACACATTTATTTAACACTTCTCGAAACCACACTTCAAGCTAGGCACAAATGTTGTAATTTGGGGTACTACTGGAACTTTTAGGCATTAAATTCATTTATTCATTCTTACATCTCTTGAGCTTCTATGCTACAAGGCACTTTGCTAAGTTCTGGAATCTAGAGATGAATAAAGTAGGTCCTTGTCCTCAAGTTACTCAGAGTCTAATGGAGTCTTAACTATGACAGAAGCCAAAGAGACAAGAGGAGAAATTTGACGGGGGCCTAGAAGGAGATTGGATTTGGAAAGGCAACGTAGAAGAAAGGATGGAAGCAGGTTGAGATTGCTAGCTTGCTTTGGTCAGGCTTCTGGTACAACTTGCAATTTCTTGATGCTGATGCTAATGTCTTTTGATGACCTGGGCTCCTGGATAACCCCCTCCAGCTTCTCAGGTCTTTCTCTGAAGCCATCTCTGAAGTTTATCAATATCTGGGTATAAGAGCAGAGAGTAGATGTGAGGTGGGATTCAAACCCAAGTGCTCTGCTGTTAGACAAGCCCTCAGGCTTCTGTTGAAAGAAGAGCTGTAAACTACAGGTTGAATTAAAGTTTCTGCTGCTGGGGGAATAAAATATCACTGAGGAAAATGAGTACAGTTAATTGAGATTTTTTTTTACCATATTTTAGTATATTAAAATGACCCAGTTTTAATCTTAACCCTATCAAGGAATTTGTTGTTTGTATGTGGGCTCTGAAAAATGCAGGGGTTGGAGTACACTTCTGTCTCTGAAAATAATCCTATGAAATGAGTTAATTTAACCCCTTTATGTTCATTCATGTAGTTATTCATCTGACTATCCACTTATTCATTCTTTTATTCATCCGACTAGGTTTTTGAGCATCTTTTCTGCTAGGCACTGTGCTGCACGCCATAATACAGTAAAATATTGTTCCAGTCTCAAAAAGCTGACACTCTGGATAGCATTTTTCAGAGATTATTTAAATTCTCTTTTACTTTACTAGATATACTAAGTTTAAAAAATAACAGTAAAAATCCTTCCTCAACGTTACTATATAGAACAATAACACTGTGAATGAGACAGGACAAGTATTACCCCCCTTTGTTCCCATTCAACAGGGAAAGAAATCAAGACACTGAGAACTCTAGTGGGAGTAGCAGAGGGTCATTACACACCAGGAAGTAGCATGGTTGCTAGTATTGATAATACAGTAGTGAACAAGTAAGGTGGTCAACCATCCAGATTTGCCTGACACTGTGTTCAGTTTTAAAACTGAAAGGTCTGGTGATCCCCTGAACCAGGGCAGGTGATCCCCTAAGTTGTCCTATAAAATTGCTTCTTCATCACAGGACACTAAGGTGTCATGCCAGGAATGTGAAATAAAATTCAGTATGATTTTATTGATTTGGATTTAAAAAATGGAAACCATAATAGAAACATTTAATTTCTTTCCCCAGAGACCTGAAATGTGTTTAGTTCTTTTCCTCATGAAACCCCAATTTAGATAGCTGTTGAACAGATAGGAGAAATCTGCTTCGTGGAGAAACCAGTGATAAGAGAAGACATTGATATTAATATGTTGCAAGTGACCAGCTTAGGCTCCTTCCCTTCACTGCCTGAGTGTTGAATAATGAGCACAGGGACCATGGGCTGTTCTTTGCAAGATGTATTAATTCGGGTATCTTTAATGGATAGTTTTACTTTGGGGGATGGGGGTTGGTGGGGAGACAAAATTCCCTGAATGCTGTCAGCCCTGAATGAATCACTTTACATTCCATACAACTCTACCCTTCTTGGAGTAGAGAGCTCCCTGCTTCTAGTTACTTTTTTTTTTTTCTTATTAGTTATCTATTTTATTTTATTATTTTTTTAACATCTTTATTGGAGTATAATTGCTTTACAATGGTGTGTGAGTTTCTGCTGTATAACAAAGTGAATCAGCTATACGTAAACATATATCCCCATGTCTCCTCCCTCTTGCGTCTCCCTCCCTCCCACCCTCCCTGTCCCACCCCTCTAGAGATAGCATTATAATGCAGGTCATTTCATCGAGTAAAGAGAATGGTGGATTGGGGATCAGGGAAAGCTCAAACCCTTCATACAGCAGTGAAGTTTTAGGCTAGTGCATTTCTCTCCTGAGGTCTCAACATTTCCACCTGAAAAGTGGCATAGCCACACCTGCCTTTCTGGAGAGGCCAAGAAATAAAGAGGTACCTCCGCCCCTTGCAAAGTGTCCTGTAATCTAGGAAGGGAGGTCCAGGTGACCATTATTCCATGAGACTATTCTGTTTTAATCAACAAATAATCCTGGCCCTGGTACTAAATCATGGGTTACCCTGGGCAAATTGCTTACCTTTTCTGGTTTGTTTCCTTATCTGAAAACTGGGGGATTGCTGTCCTATAACAAAGGGTTGTCTTAAGGATTACAGATAACGTTAAGTAAAGCCCCCAGTGCAGCACCAGACCCTGGGTAAGATGAATAAGATATTCAAAGACCTTGCATTTTACCCAAAAGTTGTTTAAGCTGTTACTATATGAAACAACTATTTTCATCAAAATTGTACTCATGTTGATCCAAAAATTTGTTTTCTGGAGCAAATTCTATTGAGCCAGTTTATAATTTTGATTGAATTTCTGTACAGCACAATTCACTATTTCTGACTGTCCCACTGAAAATTTTTTATTTTATTTATTTATTTTTGGCTGCATTGGGTCTTCGTTGCTGCAGGCAGGCTTTCTCTAGTTGTGGTGAGCGGGGGCTACTCTTTGTTGTGGTGTGCGGGCTTCCCATTGCGGTGGCTTCTCTTGTTGTGGAGCAGAGGCTCTAGGCACGCAGGCCTCAGTAGTTGTGGCATGTGGGCTCAGTAGTTGTGGCTCGTGGGCTCTAGAGCACAAGCTCAGTAGTTGTGGTGCACGGGCTTATTTGCTCCGCAGCATGTGGGATCTTCCCGGGCCAGGGCTCGAGCCCGTGTCCCCTGCATTGGCAGGCGAATTCTTAACCACTGTGTCACCAGGGAAGCCCCCACCGAAATTTTATTAGAATCTAATATTTCTTTGTGAATTGTAAAATGAATATTATATTAATCAATCATTTTTTCCATGTTCGGTTGAACTGATTATAGCTTCTGCCACTGCCAATTTACTTCTGTGAACATTAATTCTATAAAATTCAGTTTGAAAATCTATTGTTATTTAAGAAGAGTTGATATTTCTGTTAACTGGTAGTCAATAACACATTATACTACGTGTGGTTTTATCATTATCAACTTTGTTTTGTGCCAAGCACTTCTACCAGTAGTGTTCATTAAGAATCAACCAGCAATTGAACATAAAAGATGGAGTAGATCAATGGTACCTGCATTTTCTTTCTTAAAATCATAGGAGAAAGAGCATTAGTATAGCAAACAGGTAGTGCCATATGAGTCAGAGTCAAAATGATGGGGTCAAAGCATCTGACTTCTCTCCTGATCCCTCCCTCACCCCACCTTGCCAGGACTGAGCTCCTGAACTTGGCCTTTGCCTGAGCCCCAACTGACCTGTCCTTATTCTTTGAACGTGAAGTATTGGAGCAAAGCTACACTGAAGGGCTTTGTAGCCTTGTTAGTTTTCCCCAGGCACTTCATGCTCAGTGCTAGCCTCCTCTTCCCCCCACACCAGCTCAGCCCAGCAGGGATTGCACCTGGGTCTGCAAAAAAACTTGTCTTAGAAAAAAATCTTGTTTTGAACAATAATTTGTCTTGAGGAGTAAAAGAGATAGCGTCGATAATGAATTTCAGTATGATGCCTGCCATGGTGGCACTTAATATGTAGAAATTTGTTCCTCTACCCTTGAACACTGGCTTCTTCCTTCCTCTGGGGGAGAGTATGGCCCGATAGAGGGGCATGGGCTTTGGAATAGATTGAGCTGGGTTCTCCTATTTTTAGCTGTGGGCTCTTCCATGAGTTATTTGGTTTCTTTGAGCCTCAGTTTCATTAGCAATAAAATGGGAGAAAAATATTGCTTACATTATTGTGGAAATTAAATGACAGTGTGTATGAGATATTCATCAAGGCACTGGGAATACATGATAAATACAAGCACCTGTCTGCATACAGTTTAGGGAGGGACCCAGACTGTAGCAAATAATGATCAAATTGATAAACTATTACAATCATGATGACTGTAGTGAAAGAGGTGCTATAAGGGCAAATAGCAAGAAGATCTTATCTCATTGAAGGTTGGTTGGTAGTATCACTGAAACCGTGGTACACATGATGATTATGCCATGTTTTCCTATGTATGAATGTGTACGTGTGTGTGTGTGTGTTTGTGTAAGCAGTGATTATAAGTAGAGTCTTTGGAATTAGGCACACATGAACTTGAATCCTGGCTCTTCCACTTATAAGTAAATTTTGGCAAAGTACTAAATTTTCTAAATCTCAGTTCCTCATCTATAAAGTTAGGGTCATAACATATTTACCACGTAGAGCTGTCCTGTGATTGTCCTCCCCTTTCTCCTCATCTCTACCCTTTATTGAGTGCTTTCTATGTGTCGGGTACGGTATGCTTAGTAACCCCATGAAATTGGGACTATTAATGTCCTGAGGAAACTGAGGCAACCAGAAGTTAGGCAATTTGTCCAGGGTTATATGCTCATAAGGGAGGGAGTAAGGTGGAATTTCAACCTAGAAATCTAGTTCATAAGGCCATGTGCTTTGCACACTCTGGTCATATGGAGAGTTAGCCCAATATCTGGGTGTTCTTCTTGCTGTGATTCTTTATCATCGGGCTTGTCTTCTCCTACAAGGACACAGGAATGTGTGTTCCTCCCATCCATCTTCTCAAGACCTCTAGCTGACAGTAGCTGTCCTATAAGTGCACCCTGAATAGATGTAGGTAGGTAGTTAGAAGTGGGAAGGGATTAAAGACCCACACCTCTCCCTAGTACCTTCAGAAAGGCTTTCAACACCCTTGACTGCTATGTGCTCTGACAAATGCATCAAATATGGTTCCTTTCCAGCTGCTCACTCCATCCATTTCTGGAGAGATGCCAGCCACCTATTTGATCAGCTTTGAGCAGCAGTGAGGTAGTTAAGGCTGAGCAGGGTGCAGTCGGCTGAGAAAAAGGTAAATATTTTATAGACTCTATGGTAAATAATGTACACATTCAGAGAAACAAGGCAAATCTTTCATAGACCTCAGCCCCTGTTAAGTCTGCAATTAAATGCTGGTGCTGGAAGAAATAAAAGCTAGCCTTAAATCTCCCTACCTTACGGAGAGTCAAAGGCCTGCCCTTAAGCTCTGGATAAGGAGTCCAGTCTCTGTTCCATGCTGCTGAATTGCTCAAATTGCAGCATCTTTCCTCAAAGAAGAAAGATCCTTTCCTTATCCCAAGGGCATATATAAAGGCATTTATTCACAAACGTTTCTTTACTTGCATTTATATTTTTTTGTATTATTTATTTGTATTAAGTGTATACTGCGAGCTAGATTCCTACACATTGGAGATTTTAGTCCTCACATCAGTCCCAGTGAGATTCACAGAGTAGGTTTATATAAATATTTGGTGTTTCATTTCTATTTGTTGGGGGTCTGTCTTGTGCCAGATCCTCTTCTTGGTAGTGGGTACCAAGGCTAGAAAAGGCTAGAAAACTCACCAATTAATCATGTTTTGTGGGAGGACACTCAGTTTACCAACACAAAAGGGAATGATTTGGACAAAGGAGAACAATCATTATTGAGAAGCTTAGTTGCCTGTCCTACTGGGGTCTGAGCTAATGGTAGAAGATAATATCACAGAACTAGGCTGCCTGATAGCAGTGGGGATGATAGATTCCTCAAATAGTAGGGGTCACTTGGTGGCACATATTCTGGGTATAGGTTTGCCTTTTCTACTTGCAAGTCTTTGGCCAGGACCACCATCCAAAGATTACAGTGTTCAATCCATTAATAAGAGAGTCTACTGTGCTTAATATCACATTACACCAGGGAATCCACTTTACAGCAAAGGACATAAGGCGTGACATATGATGAGGTCCATTGGTCCTATCATATATTGTATAATCCACAAGCTGCCCCCTGATAGAGTGATGGAATGACCTTTTGAAGAAGCGTCTAAAGTACCGGGCTTGAAATGGCACCTTGCAAAGATGGGCGCTATCTTCCAGGATGCAGTAAACATGTTAAATCAATGACCACTATATGGTGCTGTGTCCCCAGTAGGTAGAATTCAGGGGTCCAGGAACAAAGGAGTAGAAGTAAGAGTGTCTTGTCTACCATGGCTCCTAGCGATCCACTTGGAGAATCTGTGTTTTAATCCCCACAGCCCTGGACTTTGTGGATTTAGAGGCACTGGCTCCCAAAAGAAGAATACTTCCACCAGGATGCACTCTAAGAATCCCAATAAACTTTAAGCTCTCTCTACCTCCTGGTCACCTTGAGCTTTTTATGTCAAAAGACCAGCAGGCAAGGAAAGGAATCACCACTTAGAGTTCATTGATTCTGATCATTGGCAGGATGATGATCCAGTAGGAGGTGGAGCTGCTATTATACAATGGGGGCATGGAGGGATTGGTTTGACACCCAGGGGGATCATGGGGGCATTTTCTGGTACTCCAGTGACCAATTTTAATAGTAAATGGACAGGAAGGACATGATGACCAGGGCAAATCTGTTGCCCCCAGGAGACCAAGTGCAGTGGCAGGGACTAGTTCATCCCACTAATTTTCCTCTCATAAGTTTCACTGGGAAAAGAAAACAGGCTCCGAGAGGAGCTATTCAGTTAAGTTGAACTTATTATTCAAAGCAAGTAGAGCTGAGTGGTACAACTGTAGTGCTGTACCCCCAGATCAGGCAGTCATTCTCCCAGCTGTCAGGTGTCTGATGAGCTCCTAAGCTGGTAAGTTTTTGGAGGGGCGTGGGACAATGGGCTGGGTGTAAGAAGGAAGACATCTCATCAATCTCCAGTCTCATCCCCATGATGCAACAATGTGGGGGAGGAAACAGCCACCACTTGAAAGATTCACTGAATGTGGATTAATCAATTACCTCTGTTTAACAGAGAAACCCAGGATGTGGGATGGTGTGGGTATACCAAAATTCACAGAGTAGACTTGCAGTAGAGGTGGGATTTGAGCTCAATGATTTTATTTTATTTTACTTATTTTTTTATTGAAGTGTGGTTGCTGTACAATATTATATATATTACAGGTATACAATTAGTGATTCACAATTTTTAAAGGTTATACTTCATTTATAGTTTTTATAAAATATTGACTGTATTCCCTGTGTTGTACAATATATCCTTGTAACTTATTTTATACATAATAGTTTGTACCTCTTAATCCCCTATACCTGTATAGCCCCTCCCCCTTTCCCTCACCCTACTAGTAGCTGCTAGTTTGTTCTCTATATCTGTGGGTCTCTTTCTTTTTTGTTATATTCACTAGTTTGTTGTATGTTTCAGATTCCACATATAAATGATATCACGTAGAATTTATCTTTCTCTGTCTGACTTATACTTAGCCTAATACTCTCTAAGTCCATCCATGTTGTTGCAAATGGCAAAATTTCATTCTTTTTTGTGGCTGAGTAGTATTCTGTTGTATATATATATCCATTGTATATACAGCTTCTTTATCCATTCATCTGCTGATGGACACTTAGGTTGCTTCCATATATTGGCAATTGTAAATAATGCTGCTATGAACATTGGGGTTCATGTATTTTTTTGAATTAGTGCTTTTGTTTTTTTCAGGAGTGGAATTCCACCCAGGAGTGGAATTGCTGGGTCATATGGTAGTTCTGTTTTTAGTTTTTTGAGAAACCTTCATACTGTTTTCCATAGTGGCTGGACCAATTTACATTCCCATCAACAGTGTTTGGGATTCCCTTTTCTTCAAAATATTTGTTATTTGTGGGGTTTTTGATGATAGCCGTTCTGACAGATGTGAGGTGATATCTCATTGTGGTTTTGATTTGCATTTCCCTGATGATTAGTGATGTTGGCCATCTTTTTCATGTGCCCATTGGCCATCTACATGTCCTCTTTGGAAAAAAAGTCTTTTCAGGTCTTCTGCCCATTTTTTAATCAGGTTGTTTGTTTTTTTGATGTTGAGTTGTATTAGCTGTTTATATATTTTGGATATTATCCCCTTATTGGTCATATCATTTGCAAATATTTTCTGCCATTCAGTAGGTTGTCTTTTCATTTTGTCTATGTTTTTCTTTGCTCTGCAAAGTTTAAGCTTCATTAGGTCCCATTTGTTTATTTTTGCTTTTATTTCCTTTGCTTTAAAGGACAGATCAAAAAAAAATTTGCTACGGTTTCTGTCAGTGTTCTGCCTATGTTTCCCTCTAGGAATTGTATGATTTCCAGTCTTACAGTTAGGTCTTTAATCCATTTTGAGTTTATTTTTGTATATGGTGTTAGAGAATGTTCTAATTTCATTCCTTTACATGTAGCTGTCCAGTTTTCCCAACACCACTTGAAAAGACTATCTTTTCTCCATTGTATATTCTTGCCTCCTTTGTCATAGATTAATTGACCATAAGTGTGTGGGTTTATTTCTGGGCTTTCTATTCTGTTCTATTGATCTATGTATCTGTTCTTGTGCCAATATCATACTGTTTTGATTACTGTAGCTTTGTAGTGTAGTCTGAAGTCCAGAAGCATGATTCCTCCAGCTCTGTTCTTATTTCTCAAGGTTGTTTTGGCTATTCAGGGTCTTTTGTTTCCATTCAAATTTTAAAATTATTTGTTCTAGTTCTGTTAAAAATACCCTTGGTGTTTTGATAGCTATTGCATTGAATCTGTAGATTGCCTTGAATCTGTAGATTGCATTGAATCTGTAGTATGGTCATTTTAACAATAACAATTCTTCCAATCCAAGAACATGGTACATCTTTCCATCTGTTTGTACTGTAGGTCGTTTACCTCCTTAGGTAGGTTTATTCATAGGTATTTTATTCTTTTTGGTGTGATTGTAAATGGGATTGTTTCCTTAATTTCTCTTTTCAATAATTTGTTGTTAGTGTATAGCAATGCAACAGATTTCTGTGTATTAATTTTGTATCCAACAATTTTACATAATTCATTAATGACCTCTACTAGTTTTCTGGTAGTGTATTTAGGATTTTCTATGTATAGTATCATGTCATCTGCAAACAGTGACAGTTTTACTTCTTCCTTTCCAATTTGGATTCCTTTTTATTTCTTTTTCTTGTCTAATTGTTGTGGCTAGAACTTCCAATAATATGTTGAATAAAAGTGGTGAGAGTGGGCATCCTTGTCTTGTGCCTGATCTTAGAGGAAGTGCTTTCAGCTTTTCATCATTGAGTATGATGTTAGCTGTGGGTTTGTCATATATGGCCTTTATTGTGTTGAGGTATGTTCCCTCTATACCTGATTTCTGGAGAGTTTTATCATAAATGGATGTTGAATTTTGTCAAAAGCTTTTTCTGTATTTGTTGAGATGGTCATATGGTTTTTATTTTTCAATTTGTTAATGTGGTGCTTCACACTGAATGATTTGTGGATATTGAAAAATCCTGTATCCCTGGGATAAATCCCACTCGATCGTGGTGTATGATCCTTTTAATGTGTTGTTGGATTCTGTTTGCTGGTATTTTGTTGAGGAGTTTTGCATCTATGTTGATCAGTGATATTGGTCTGTACTTTTCTTTTTTTGTAGTATCTCTGTCTGGTTTTGGTATCAGGGTGTTTGTGGCCTTGTAGAATGAGTTTGGGAGTGTTCCTTCCTCTGCAATTTTTTGGAAGAGTTTGAGAAGGATGGGTGTTAACACTTCTCTAAATGTTTGGTAGAATTCATCTGTGAAGCCATCTGGTTCTGGACCTTTGTGTTGTGAGTCTTTTTTATTACTGATTCAATTTCATTACTGATAATTGGTATGTTCGTATTTTAGATTGTACATTTCTAAGAATTTGTCCATGTCATCTAGGCTGTTCATTTTATTGGCATATAGTTGTTCATAGTAGTCTCATGGTCTTCTGTATTTCTGTAGTGTGGGTTGTAACTCTTCCTTTTACATTTCTGATTTTATTGATTTGTGCCCTCTCCCTTTTTTTCTTGAGTCTGGCTAAAGGCTTATCACTTTTGTTTATCTCTTCAAGGAACTAGCTTTTAGTTTCATTGATATTTTCTTTTTTTTTTTTATTCTCTATTTCACTTATTTCTACTCTGATCTTTATGATTTCTTTTCTCTTACTAACTTTGAGTTTCTCTAGTTCTTTAGGTGTAAGGTTAGGTTGTTATTTGAGATTTTTGTTTTCTGAGGTAAGCTTGTATCTCTATAAACTTCCCTCTTAGAACTGCTTTTGATGCATCCCATGGATTTTGGATTATTGTGTTTTTGTTTTCCTTTGTCTCCAAGTGTTTTTTGATTTCCTCTTTAGTTTCTTCATTGATCCATTGATTATTTAGTAGCATACTGTTTAGCCTCCACATGTTTGTGTTTGTTGCATTTTTTTTTCTTGTAGTTGATTTCTAGTCTCATAGCATTGTGGTCAGAAAAGATGTTTGATTTTATTTCAATTTTTTAAAATTTACCAAGGCTTGTTTTGCGGCTTAGCATGTGATCTATTCTGGAGAATGTTCCCTGTGCACTTGAAAAGAATGTGTATTCTGCTGCTTTCAGATGGAATATCTGGATTCCTTTTTCTTTTTTTGTGTGTATAGCTATATATATTAATTAAGTCAATCTCAGTCTGATCTAATGTGTCATTTAAGGTCAGTGTTTTCCTATTAACTTTCTATCCGTATGATCTGTCTATTGATGTAAGTGAAGTGTTAAAAGTCTCCTACTGTTATTGTGTTACTGTTGATGTCTCCCTTTATGTCTGCTAATATTTGCCTTATATATTGAGGTGCTCCTGTGTTGGGTGCTTATATATTTACAATTATATATCTTCTTCCTGGATTGATCCCTTGATCATTATGTAGTGTCCTTCTTTGTCTCTTGTAGCAGTCTCTATTTTAAAGTCTATTTTGTCTGATATAAGTATCACAACTCGGGCTTTCTTTTGACTTCCATTTGCATGGAATACCTTTTTCCATCTCCTCACTTTCAGTCTGTGTATGTCTGTAGATCTGAAATGACTCTCCTGTAGGCAGCATATACACATGTCTTATTTTTGTATCCATTCAGCGACTCTATGTCTTTTGATTAGAGCATTTAGTCCATTTACATTTGATGTAATTATTGATATGTATGTTTTTATTACCATTTTGTTAATTGTTTTGAGGTTGTTTTTGTAGAACTTTTTTTCCCTTCTTATTTTGTTCTCTTCTCTCGTGATTTGATGACTATCTTTAGTGTTATATCTGGATTCCTTTTTCTTTTTTGTGCGTATGTCTATTATAGGTTTCTGGTTTGTGGTTAGCATGAGGTTTTTCTATAGCCATCTATATAGATATATGATTGTTTTAAGTTGCTGATCTCTTAATTTCAAATGCATTTTAAAAACCCTGCATTTGTACTCTCCTCCCCTCATGATTACTTCTTTTGATATCATATTTTACATGTAACTTGTGTATCCCTTAACTGATTATTGTGGATATAGATTATTTTTCTACTTTTGTTTTTTAACCTTTCTATTAGCTTTGTATGTAAACAATTTGATATCTTTACTGTATGTTTGCCTTTACTGATGAGCTTTTTCATTTTGTAATTTTCATGTTTCTAGTTGTGGCCTTTTCTTTTTCACTTAGAGAAGTTCCTTTAATATTTCTTGTAAAGTTGCTTTGGTGGTGCTGAACTCTTTTAGCTTTTGCTTGTCTGTAAAGCTTTTGATCTCTCTATCGAATCTGAATGAGAGCCTTGCTGGGGAGAGTATTCTAGATTGTAGGTTTTCCCCTTCCATCACTTTGAATATATCATGCCACTCCCTTCTGGCCTGCACAGTTTCTGCTGAAAAGTCAGCTGATTGTCTTCTGGGAGTTCCCTTGTATGTTATTTGTTGCTTTTCCCTTGCTGCTTTTAAGATTCTCTTTTTACCTTTAAGTTTTGACATTTTGATTACATTATGTCTTTGTGTGTTCCTCTTTGGGTTAATCCTGTAGGGGACTCTCTGCACTTCCTAGACTTGGATGACTGTTTCCTTCCCCAGGTTAGGGAAGTTTTCAGCTATTTGTTTTGTTTTGTTGTTTTTTGTTTTGCCCTGTCACACAGCTTGCGAGATCTTAGTTCCCCAACCAGAGATTGAACCCAAGCCCCTGACAGTGAGAGTGTTGAGTCCTAACCACAGGACTGCCAGGGAATTCCCAGGAAGTTTTTAGTTATTACCTATTAAAATATGTTTTCAGCCTGTTTCTCTCTCTTCTCCTTCTGCAACCCCATACAATATGAATATTAGTCTGCTTAATGTTGTCCCAGAAGTCACTTAAGCTGTCCTCATTTCTTTTCATTCTTTTTTCTTTTCTTCTGTAGAGCAGCAGTGATTTCCACTACTCTGTCTTCCAGCTCCCTGATCCATTCCTCTGTATCATTTAGTATACTGTTGATTCCTTCTAGTGTATTTTTCCTTTTAGTTATTTTATTCTTCATCTCTGTTTGGTTGTTCCTTATCTTTTCTAACTCTTTGCTAAAAAATTCTAAATTCTCATTCTGTGCATCTGTTCTTCTCCTGAGTTCTTTGATCATCTTTATGATTACTACCCTGAACTCTTTCTTGGGTAGTTTGTCTGTCTCCACTTCACATACTTCTTCTTCTGGCATTTTGTCTTGTTCCTTCATCTGGAACATGTTACTCTGTCACCTCATTTTGCCTAAGTTGCTGTTTGTATTTTTAGGTATCTGGTAGGTTAATTACATTTCCCAGGTTTGGAGAGGTGGTCTTCCGTAGGAGATACCCTATGCGTCCCAGCAGTGCGCTCCCCTCTTGTTACCCAAGCTATGTGCTCCAGGGGTTCCCCCATGAGGGCTTCATGGGTCCTTCTGTTGTGTTGGGCTGACTATGTAAACAGTCTGGTAGGCTTGGTTGGCCTCCAGTCTGGTTGGCTGCCAGGCCTTGCTTTACGCAGAGGCTGCCAGCTGCTTGTTGGCAGGGCCAGGTCGCAAGGTGGCTGACTGCAGAACCCCAGGAGGTGCCGGGGCTAGTGCTGGCTCATTGGTGGGTGGAGTCAGGGTTCAGAAGACTCTGCAGCTGTTGCCCACCCACTGGTGGGTGAAACCAGGTCCTAGGGTTAATGCTGGACAGATCTGCTGTCAGGCAGAGCCAGGTCTATGAGTCTGGTTGCAGGGCCCAGGAATCCCTGGTGTCAGATCTGGTGGGGGTGTGGGGCTGGCTCTTGATGCAGTTGGATATGGGGTTTGGGGTGTCTCAAAGCTTGTGTTGGCCTGCTAGTGGGCAGGGTCGTGGCCCAGCTGGTTCCAGGGCAGGGTCTGCTCTGCTGTCAGCAGGCTGGGTCCACAGGCTGCCAGATTGTGGTTTCCTTGCATTTGGTGTCTGCCCTCTGGTGAGTGAGGCTGGTCCAGAGGCTGGAGCAGGCTTCCTGGAGGACAGGGCCAGGGCTCAGGAGATTCTGGAGCCGGTGGTTGCCCAGTGGTGGGTGGAGCTGGGTCCTGGGACCTCTGGTGGGCAGGGCCATGTCCAGAGGCAGGTGTGGGCTCAGAAGATCTTTAGGCAGCCTGTCTGCTGATGGGTGAGGCTGTGTCCCTGCCCAGTTAGTTGCTTAGCCTGAGGAGTCCCAGCACTGGCACTTACAGGCTGTTGGGTTGGAGCTGGGTCTTGGCATGAATGATCTAAGGGAGGATTCCACAACGGTGCCCACCAGCACCATCATCCACATGATAGAATGAGCTCCCAGGAATGGCTGCCACCAGTGTCTATGTCCCGAGGGTGAGCCATAGCTGACCCCCACCTCTCCAAGAGACTGTCCAAGACCAGCAGGTAGGTCTGGCCCAGGCTCCTATCAAATTACTGCTTTCTCCCTGGGTCCCAGAGTGTGTGAGATTTTGTATGTGCCCTCAAGAGTGAAGTCTCTATTTACCCCAGTCCTGTGGGACTCCTGAAACTAAGGCCCACTAGAGTTCAAAGCCAAATGCCCTGGAGACTCATCTTCCCAGTACAGGAGCCCTGGGCTGGAGAGCCTGGCATGGGGCTCAGAACTCACTCCTCTGGGAGAACGTCTGTGATATAATTATTCTCCAGTTTGTGGGTCACCCACCTGGGAGTATGGGACTTGACTGTATCATGAGCCTGCCCCTCCTACCCATCTTGTTGTGGTTCCTTCTTTATGTCTTTAGCTGTAGAAGATCTTTTCTAGTAGGTTCCAGTCTTTTTCATCAATGGTTGCTCTGCAAATAGTTGTGATTTTGGTGTGTTCATGAGAAGAGGTAAGCTCAGCATCTTTCTATTCCACCATTTGGCTGCTCTCCCTTGAAGCTCAAAGATTTTAATTCAAGGCCAAAAGTACTTCTGTCATCCCAGGGTTTGTTTAGGCTTCTAGTCTTAAATTCTGGTTTTGCAATGGAGGACACTGAGGCTCTGGTAGGCTAAATGACATGTCCAAGACCTGCAACAGGTCTTCTGACTCAGAGACCCAGATTCATTCTGCAACACCATTTTCAGTGCAATACAACATGCCAGAACATGAGCTAGGTGGCCTTTGAGGTACCTTTTGAGGAATCGAGCTGTCAGAAACTGTCCCTTTACTAGTCACAAAGATCTGTCCATTTTCCAAGCAGGGCTCCTTCAATTGCACATCCTTCTTTGCATACTACTAAGAGTTATTGAGGACTTTAGCTCAGGTCAGTCCATGGCATATGGCTAGCACAATGTGGACACTTAATAAAT
Organism: Delphinapterus leucas; assembly: GCF_059928025.1. Taxonomy (NCBI): domain Eukaryota; kingdom Metazoa; phylum Chordata; class Mammalia; order Artiodactyla; family Monodontidae; genus Delphinapterus; species Delphinapterus leucas. The sequence goes on from NC_143129.1 coordinate 140,412,045, forward strand.
GTTTGTCAGTTGAATGAAGGTAACCATCCTGATTAAAGCAGGCCAAGTGGGTTTGGGAAAAACAGAATGGCCTTATGTCTGAGAACATGGGCTTTGGCATTAGATACCTCTGGATTCAAATCCAGGTTTAAGAACATTTGCTGGCTTGTTGACTTTCGGTAAGTTACAATCTCTTTGAGTCTTAGTTTCCTCATCTGTAAAATAAAGGATAATAATACCTACCACAGAGAACTGCTGAATTATTAAACGGTATAGCAAACACACAGGGCTTGGCACATGGAAGTGTTCAGTCAAAATGAGATATTACTAGCTACTCTTTGGCTTGAATCTTGACTTTCTCTTTGTACCTCAGGTTGTCTGCAAATTCTTCTTTATTTTTGCTCTGCTGCCAAATGTGCCTAGGTTCCATACTTTGCATTGACCACTGGAGTCCCACTTTCTTTCCCCCTTCATGTTCACCCCAAGTGCCCTCTGCTTTCTCGCACTCATTGCTGGATCCAGGACAGAGCTCCTGCCCTAAATCATGGGTTTCCTTGTGCATGCACCCCATTGCTGTTTTTTGTAGGAATCCATTTCAGATGAACCCATACATTCTTGTCATGCTAATTAATAGGATAATAACAGTCTAATTAATGGTTCACCTTTATTGAGCATTTACTCTGAGCTAGGTGCTTGCTAAGCCCTTGTATCTATCATCTCATTTAAAACTCATAGCAACCCCAAAGGTAATTGTGTTTCCACCTCTTTTATAGAGCAGGAGACTAAAGCTCCCAGAGGTTAAGTAATGCGCCCAAGACCCAGAGTTTGAAATTGGTGGAGTGAGGTGTCATCTTTGGCTGTCTGACTTCCGAACCTGTGCTTTCAACCCCAGTAACGGTGAATCTCTCCTGCTGCCATCTGGGGACATTGCCCACCTGGGGACAGAGGCTGCTGCCAACCTGTGGGCCCCTGCCAGCCCTTCTGCCTCCCTTCAGAAACCTGAGATTAATTTGTCTGAATCAGGGAAATACATACTACCTGAAAGATATCAGTTAATTATTTTTGTTAAACTTCTGTTCCTCCATTAACATGTCAGCTTTAAGAAGGCAGAGGCAATGACTTGTTCTCTTCTGTGTCTCTAGTTTCCAGAACCAGGGACTAACACATAGTAGGTGCCCAGCAGAGAATTGTTGAACGATTACTGAATGAATCCCATCGGGCTTACCACACCCCTCAGAGCCCCACCCTCCCAGTATCGGCCCAGCTGCAGGTCCACGTTCAGGCAGATAGCCAGGCCTGCTCCTCTGGCCACTCGGCTTCTTGGAAGCTCTCTTTCTCCCTTTATGTTGCTGGAAGAAGTCTCTGCTTCCCCTCCCCATACTTTAGAGACCTCTAGATCTATGCTTGGAAACCAAATCAACCTCATAATTTGTATTCATCCATTGAGACCCAGGGTGATTCAGAGAGGGCCTGAGCCATGTACGCAGCATGTGGCCACTCCACCCAGCTGCCTTTTCTTAAGATATTAACTGCCATTGATGGAGTCTCTCCTAGGATACTAGGCTAAAGGCTTTATTATGTTATTTCATTCAGTCCTTTAAAAAATCTTGGGGCATAGATATGTGTATTTCTTTTGGACAGGTAAAGAAATTGAAGCTCAGAGATGAATTCACTTGGCCAAAATCACACAGTAAGTGGCAGAATTGGGTTTTGAATCCAGATGTCTGATTCCAAAGATAGCGTCAATGGGTTTGCCCTGGAAAGGACTTCTGTATCCAGAGGACAGGGATAGAGACAGGTGGAGAGAAGTCCCATCCTGGCATTGCATCATGTTAATCTCTTTAAAATCAGACTGGAGAAAGCACCAGGCTCAGAGTGTGGCAACTTCAGTTGCTCACCTCTCTCACTCCCCCTGGGGGTCCCCTGGGGTAGGTCATTATTTCTCTCTGACATTCTTGGAATATTTAATGATTCATCCTTGGAGCATGAACTTCTTAACTCTTTTCCCATGGAAGAATTTCTTCTTAGCTGCAGGCCTGCATGGAAATGCACGGAACTTACATAAACAAAGAAAGAGGGACACTCTTGGTGCTTCATCTCCTGTTTCCCCCATAAGCATGACTCATTGGAGTCTCATCATTTATTAGCTTGTTCTGGAGACCATCAAGACTGGAAGGGACCGGAAAAGACCTCATTTTCCACAGGGGGGACTTGGCCAAGGGCATAGACAGAAAAAGGAGCTCAGGACTTGTACCTTGATTCAGCAGTTCTTTGCACTCCCACTTCATAAATTCGTGGTGCCTGACTTAGCGTTAGCGTAATTTACTAACGAATTCAAGATGAGCCAAATATTTCAGTTTGGCCAATGGCATCTGTGTTTTCAAATAATACTCCCCTAATTCTTTTACTAGGGCAGAACAGCTGAACTGAGTGAGCCCTGGATGACCAATAAAAGAGCAAAACTCCACAAGAAGAAAGTTCTCTGGAGGCAGAGCTAATATAATGCTGCCAAAGAGAATTACAAATATTTTCTTCTGTGATGCTGCTAATAACCCTGTGAGAGAGGCATTGTTACCTCCACCTCATAGATAAAGAACTAAGACTCAGAGAAAGTAATTAATTTGCTTAAGGTCTCACAGCTTGTAACAGAGCCAGGATCCAAATCTAGATCAACTTCACTACAAAGCTTGAGGTCTTTTCACAATCCTACAGTTTCCAGAAGTAATTTGGATTTTACAAAAGGTTGAATTTCTCCAGAAGTGCAAGGACTCTTTGATCAGCATCCTGGGGGGGGATTTGTAATTTCTCAGGAGGAAAGAGGGAGGACAGTGATAGCAGCGGTTACACCCCACTCCATTCCCCATGTGCCACCCCTCTGACATCATGGGTGTACAGCTCATTTCTGGAAGGCCCCACCTAGTGAGGCTCCACCCAGTGGCCCAACGTCATGGAAATGAGCCCATCCTCTGGGCCAGGGGTGTCAGTCCTTGCTCCCAAGGCACAGGATGAAGCCAAAGGCTGCATGAGTTTCAGGCCAGACATGAGAGCCTAGGACCCAGAGGTAAACAGTTGGAGGCATCCAAGAAATTCCAGTAGTTCCATCTCAGTGACTTAAGATCACAGTTCTGCGGAATATTCCTCAAATGGCTCTCAGCAGCAGTCAGAATAAAGTTTAAACTCTTATCCTGGCATAAAAGATCCTTCCTGACCTAGTTCTTGCCCTACCACCTTGCTCCTTCTGCTCATACCTCTTCTCTAACAACCACCACCAGCATTTCATGCCCTGGCTCTTTTCCTACTGCCTACAACTCTTGTTACTTCTTTGTCTGAATAACTCCAGCCTTTCTTTCAAAATTCAGCCTCTCAGCCACCACACATCCTGTGGGAAGTCTTCTTGAAAGTCCAAATCTGGATGCAATGCCCATCTTATCAACAGAACTATCCTCCATCACGTTGCTCTGTCTGCTTGTCTGCCATCTCCCTTAGAATGTGAGGAACTCCCAGAGCAGGGACTGTATCTTAATAAATGTTGGTGGCCCCAGGGCCTAGGAAAGGTGGGTCCTAGTTTGAACAAAATACCAGGATAACTTGTGGGTATTTCTTATCATCAAAATGAAAATCCTTTTTATTTCTGAGCACACATAAAGATGATCTGAAACATTTATTTTCTCATGTTGCCATCCCCCATGCCAGAGTCCACCAGATACAGATATTTGAGATCCAGGGCCTTTCTTCCTTCCTTGTCTATCTTCTTTTCTTACACCCACTTCCTGCCTATACATCCTCCTCCTCTGCTCAGAATCTCAGCTTCAACCCGAAGGGGTAGCAGTAAATCTATAAAGCTTGAGGGTCTTCCAATTCTTCAGAGTGGAACATCAACGTTCAAAGCCAAATCAGCATTTTGATTCCTAATACTGACCAAATTTCTTAGGAAATCTTCGATGTATTTTTGTGCTGACACACCTTTCTGTCTTTATTCTGTCTTACTAACAATCACTTCTCTGCAAAGGATTTATGGCATGAAAAGAAGGAAGTGAGAGGGAAGTCAAATGCTAACTTTTATGGAAAGATTTCATGTAGAAAAGAATGGATGGATAGTTGGATGAATGAACAAATGAAGGACAGGATGTATTGATGAATAAAAAAGTGAAATGCCCTGGTTTGGCCATGGTCCCTGGTACTGCAGTGCTGACCATATTTCTGCTTGCTCCCCTGCATGGTCGCTGTCTTGAATCCCAGGGCCCTGAGCAGAAATACTGATTGGGATTCAGTTATTTGCAGAATCCTACCTGATGCTGGTCACTGTTCCAGACTTCCTAGTATCTCCTAACTCAGGGTTCCATATCCCTAGACTCATGCACTTGTCAGTGTACCCCTCTTCTTGTCAGGGAAGTCACAGAGCAGAACAACTCATCAACAGATATTTATGGAGAATCTACTAAATGCCAGGCCCTGTGATTTGCTTTTCTAGACTATAACCTGCTGCTGTCACCACAGTCTCTCATGGTCTAATTGTTCCACTCACCAGATTGAACCTCCCCCTAGAATTTGTAGATGCACCTGTGTACCCATAAAAGGTCTATCCTAAAACCAGCCTCCTCCCTGCCTGCCCAACTTGCTGCATTGTTCAAGACACAACACCCATGAAGCCTGAGTTGTATGGACAAAAATCCCTGAGGGAGCACTTAGGAGGTCCTGATGGTTGTGAGTTTAATGAGGAGGGGGTGTGATGTGAAAGGTGAGCCTTTTATCCTGCCAGGATCATGACAACAAGAGAAGGTCCATGAAGGTGGAGAAGTGCTGGTGTAGCCATTCCTCTCATTTACTTCTTGTCTTTTTTCCTTCCTACTCCTTTCCTGTTTCTCCTGATTTTAGCTCTCAACTTCGAATGCCCTTTGCTCTCCCTTTAGGCAAAATCCTTCAGAATTCAGTGTCACCTCCCCCTAGAAGTCTTCCCTATGCTCCTCCTACCTGAGTGATGTGCCCACTCATTGTAACAGACAAAGAGACATGCCTCCCAGCTGTCAGGAGTGTGGTCAGATCCCCCAGGGTCAGCCTGAGCTGCAGAAAAATGCTTCACCTGGAATCACACACCTGCAGTCACTGGTAGTAAGCACGGCAGGGGCATAAAGGCCCACACTCAAGGGGAGGGGATTACATGAGGACCTAACTACTGGGGGAGGCTGTGGGTTGAATTTTGTCACTCCCACCCCAAAATTTATGTGTTGAAGTCCTAACCCTTAGTACATCAGAGTGTGACCTTATTTGGAGAGAGTCTTTACAAAGGTAATCAAGTTAAAATGGAACTACTAGGGTGGGCCCTAATCCAATATGACTGGTGTCCTTATAAAAAGGGGAAATTTGGAGACAGAGATGCTTACAGGGAGACCACCATGTGAACTTTAGGACAGCTATCTACAAGGCGAGCAGCCTGGAACAGACTCTCCTCACAGGACTCAGAAGGAACCAAACCCTGCCAACACCTTGATCTCAGACTTCTAGCCTACAGAACTGTGAGACAATAAATTCCCCATTTGTGTGTTACTTTGTTAGGTCAGCACTACCAACTAATACAGGGGAGCACTGGGACCCACTTCAGAAGCTGCCTATCACAGAGGCCTAAATTCTGGCAGGTTTAGCCTGATGCTGAGGAAAGGGCTGATCTGGGAGATAAAGTGAGATGGAAATCACAGGTCTTGGTGGTTGATGGACCAAGTAGGGGAGGGAGAGAAAGGGTGTCTGCTGTGCCCACCCTGACGTGTAAACAGTGTAGGTAATAGTAGAGAGACCTGGGGGTGGGTGTGAATTAATCACCATCGTGAATGGAGTTCAAGTTGTTAAAGCCAGGACTGTTGTAGTTCTGATCCCACCAGGAGAAGGTGGCTGCTCCTCCCCATGGCAGAATGGCCTGGCCTTTCAGATCCTGGAGTGTCTGAGGATAGGCAAGGATGTTCTGATTCAGCATCAAATGTTTCTTAAGATTCTATTCTTCATGGCACTGGAATAACAGTGGTGAACAATGTTCCTGACTCGCTAATCTGACTAGGACCTGCCAAGCCTCCGACAGCACTCAATCCCTTAATGAATAAAGTACAGGCTCCCTAACACGACACACACAGCCCTCGACATCCTGGCTCAGGCCTACCCCTCACTTTATGGCCTCTCTGCACTCTCTTCCCACCTCACCCGGCCCCCTCTGTCCCATCCTTGCTGCACTTACTGTCCCAACCATACTGAATTACCTATAAGTTCCTACATAAAATGGACCATTTCAGGCTTCTGGGTCTTGGCTGCTATTTACTCTCCCTTGATCTTTCTTTCTTTTAAAAATTTTTGCCATCTGCTTGGCTAAATTCTACCTTCCCTTCACCACCAAGCTCTACTTTACTCTGTGGAAGAGAAATATTAATTCTTTTCTATTAGACAATAAGCCATTTGAAGCCGGAATCTTTGTCTTTTCCTTTTTGTACCCCCAGTGCTCAGTACTTGGCCTGTTGTAGAGCATAATCAGTGTTCTGGTTGAAGGAAATGAATAGTTAAAGAAGCCAGGGAGTGAACAGAATGCAGATCTGACGCTGAGAGACAGTAAGTAAACAGGCAGTTCCAATGCAAAGTGCCAGGTACTTTCACAGCTAAATTCTAAAGTAGAACATGTCCAGTTTGCCTAGGGAAAATGGAGACAAAACAGGGAAGATGTCCTGGGGAAGGGGACACTGAAGATCATGTCTTCATCATGTGCCTTGGGGGAAAGGTATTTCCAGCCAAAGGTATGGGGTGTGCACACCTGCACAGAGACGTGACAGAGCTCACTCCCCAGGGAAAGACGTGTCATACAGCATGTGGGTCCTGGCAAGTGATGAGCACAGACAGGTCACAGGCTCCTGCCTGGAATACTACCCTCAGGAGGAGAGGGACTCCAGCCCTGCACACTGAACACAAAGTTCCTTAAGAAGTAAAAAGAGAATGAGCACAGGCCGGGCCTGCTCTGGCAGCCACCTGGGACTGCTCCATCCAGGATCCTCAATGTCTTTTTCAGGATTTACAAGTTCCTCTTATATTTTTATCAAATTTGAAAGGCCATTTCATTACACTTACCTATTTCCCCCCTTAAGATGAAAAATAGCACATACTGATTTTTTTAAAAAGAAACTACCTTAAAAAAATAAGAAAACCTTGTATCACCACCCATAAATATAACCATGCTTCATATACTGCCGTATTATATCTTATTTTTCTAAGTACAATACGAAAAAAAATTTTTGTGTCCCATAGTTGTATCTAATAATATACCCTGAACCAATTTGCATGTTATTTGTTTTGGAAGGAAACTGTTGTGAACACTTCCCTTTTAAGAGAGACTCAGGACACAAGAGGCAGATGGAGAGCAAAGTTACTGAAAGCTTTATTACCCAGAGAACGTGGCTTCAGCTGTGCAGCCAAAGGCCTTGTTGCTGCCCTCTGAGTAAGATATAACCACACAGCAACAGGTACCAGTGGGCTGGCCCAGCTGCAAAAACCCTGCCCATCCTTACCATACACTCTTGCAGAGAATCTGGGGAAAGGATGGTGAGGGGTGTCAGTGGCAGACTGTTCCTAAAATAGAGAGGGCCCAGAAAGGCCGAGCTGGGCGTGCTCCATTATTGTCCTCAGCTTGCCGACAGGGAGAAAAGCTCAAATTCTTCCTCTCACACTTGCCCCTCCTGGGAGAAGGCAGGGTTTTCTCTCCTCTCCTTGACCGCCTTCCTTTCCTGGGCCTCACACATACAAAGCCAGAATAATAGGTTAGATAGAGCACCTTTTAGCATATCTGCTGTTGGAAGGCTTCTCTGACAGGCCCCCTAATCAGCCCCTGGGTTACCTGTCCCTGCCATTTGCCTCCAAAGGCATCCTGAACTTCCCTGCATCCCTGGTACTCGTCCTTCGGTATTGAAATGACTTCGGTTTATCTATCCTGTAATAAACCATAATGGAAAAGAATATAAAAAAGAATGTATATATAGGTATAGCTGAGTCTCTTTGCTGTACAGCAGAAATTAACACAACATTGTAAATCAACTATACCTCAATTAAAAAACAACTTACCCATCATCTCCTGTTCCTCCCACGCTGTAGTGTGAGTTCCCTGGGAGCAGAGACTCATGACTTTGCACACTCTTGGGCTCCCAGACCTTTGTGGAGAGCCTGATACAGATCCGGAATCACTGCTTGAGGTGTGCACAAAGGAGCACACCTAACTTCCTCTAAGTTCCTATTTCTTTTGTTTTCTTTTTTTTACACCTCTATTGGAGTATAATTGCTTTACAATGGTGTGTTAGTTTCTGCTCTATAACAAAGTGAATCAGTTATATATATACATACATATGTTCCCATATCTCTTCCCTCTTGCTCTCCCTTCCTCCCACCCTCCCTATCCCACCCCTCTAGGTGGTCACAAAGCACCTAGCTGATCTCCCTGTGCTATGCGGCTGCTTCCCACTAGCTATCTATTTTACGTTTGGTAGTGTATATATGTCCATGCCACTCTCTCACTTTGTCACAGCTTACCCTTCCCCCTCCCCATATCCTCAAGTCCATTCGCTAGTATGTGCGTGTCTTTATTCCTGTCTTACCGCTAGGTTCTTCATGACATTTTTTTTTCTTAAATTCCATATATATGTGTTAGCATATGGTATTTGTCTTTCTCTTTCTGACTTACTTCACTCTGTATGACAGACTCTAGGTCCATCCACTTCACTACAAATAGCTCAATTTCGTTTCTTTTTATGGCTGAGTAATATTCCATTGTGTATATGTGCCACATCTTCTTTATCCATTCATCCGATGATGGACACTTAGGTTGTTTCCATCTCCGGGCTATTGTAAATAGAGCTGCAATGAACATTTTGGTACATGACTCTTTTTGAATTATGGTTTTCTCAGGGTATATGTCCAGTAGTGGGATTGCTGGGTCATATGGTAGTTCCGTTTGTAGTTTTTTAAGGAACCTCCATACTGTTCTCCATAGTGGCTGAACCAATTCACATTCCCACCAGCAGTGCAAGAGTGTTCCCTTTTCTCCACACCCTCTCCAGCATTTATTGTTTCTAGATTTTTTGATGATGGCCATTCTGACTGGTGTGAGATGATATCTCATTGTAGTTTTGATTTGCATTTCTCTAATGATTAATGATGTTGAGCATTCTTTCATGTGTTTGTTGGCAGTCCGTATATCTTCTTTGGAGAAATGTCTATTTAGGTCTTCTGCCCATTTTTGGATTGGGTTGTTTGTTTTTTTGTTATTGAGCTGCATGAGCTGCTTGTAAATATTGGAGATTAATCCTTTGTCAGTTGCTTCATTTGCAAATATTTTCTCCCATTCTGAGGATTGTCTTTTGGTCTTGTTTATGGTTTCCTTTGCTGTGCAAAAGCTTTGAAGTTTCATTAGGTCCCTTTTGTTTATTTTTGTTTATACTTCCATTTCACTAGGAGGTGGGTCAGAAAGGATCTTGCTGTGATTTATGTCATAGAGTGTTCTGCTTCTGTTTTCCTCTAAGAGTTTGATAGTTTCTGGCCTTACATTTAGGTCTTTAATCCATTTTGAGTTTATTTTTGTGTATGGTGTTAGGGAGTGATCTAATCTCATACTTTTACATGTACCTGTCCAGTTTTCCAAGCACCACTTATTGAAGAGACTGTCCTTTCTCCACTGTACATTCCTGCCTCCTTTATCAAAGATAAGGTGACCATATGTGCGTGGGTTTATCTCTGGGCTTTCTATCCTGTTCCATTGATCTATATTGCTGTTTCTGTGCCAGTACCATACTGTCTTGATTACCGTAGCTTTGTAGTATAGTCTGAAGTCAGGGAGCCTGATTCCTCCAGCTCCGTTTTTCGTTCTCAAGATTGCTTTGGCTATTCGGGGCCTTTTGTGTTTCCATACAAATTGTGAAATTTTTTGTTCTAGTTCTATGAAAAATGCCAGTGGTAGTTTGATAGGGATTGCAATGATTCTGTAGATTGCTTTGGGTAGTAGAGTCATTTTCACAATGTTGATTCTTCCAATCCTAGAACATGGTATATCTCTCCGTCTATTTGTATCATCTTTAATTTCTTTCATCCGTGTCTTATAATTTTCTGCATACAGGTCTTTTGTCTCCTTAGGTAGGTTTATTCCTAGATATTTTATTCTTTTTGTTGCAATGGTAAATGGGAGTGTTTTCTTGATTTCACTTTCAGATTTTTCATCATTAGTGTATAGGAATGCCAGAGATTTCTGTGCATTAATTTTGTATCCTGCTACTTTACCAAATTCATTGATTAGCTCTAGTAGTTTTCTGGTAGCATCTTTGGGATTCTCTATGTATAGTATCATGTCATCTGCAAACAGTGAAAGCTTTACTTCTTCTTTTCCAATTTGTATTCCTTTTATTTCCTTTTCTTCTCTGATTGCTGTGGCTAAAACTTCCAAAACTATGTTGAATAAGAGTGGTGAGAGTGGGCAACCTTGTCTTGTTCCTGATCTTAGTGGAAATGCTTTCAGTTTTTCAACATTGAGGACGATGTTGGCTGTGGGTTTGTCATATATGGCCTTTATTACGTTGAAGAAGGTTCCCTCTATGCCTACTTTCTGGAGGGTTCTTATCATAAATGGGTGTTGAATTTTGTTGAAAGCTTTCTCTGCATCTATTGAGATGACCATATGGTTTTTCTCTTTCAGTTTGTTAATATGGTGTATCACATTGATTGATTTGCGTATATTGAAGAATCCTTGCACTCCTGGAATAAACCCCACTTAATCATGGTGTATGATCCTTTTAATGTGCTGTTGGATTCTGTTTGCTAGTATTTTGTTGAGGGTTTTTGCATCTATGTTCATCAGTGATATTGGCCTGTAGTTTTCTTTCTTTGGGACATCCTTGTCTGGTTTTGGTATCAGGGTGATGGTGGGCTCGTAGAATGAGTTTCGGAGTGTTCCTCCCTCTGCTATATTTTGGAAGAATTTGAGAAGGATAGGTGTTAGCTCTTCTCTAAATGTTTGATAGAATTCGCCTGTGAAGCCATCTGGTCCTGGGCTTTTGTTTGTTGGAAGATTTTTAATCACAGTTTCAATTTCAGTGCTTGTGATTGGTCTGTTCATATTTTCTATTTCTTCCTGATTCAGTCTTGGCAGGTTGTGCATTTCTAAGAATTTGTCCATTTCTTCCAGGTTGTCCATTTTATTGGCATAGAGTTGCTTGTAGTAATCTCTCATGATCTTTTGTATTTCTGCAGTGTCAGTTGTTACTTCTCCTTTTTCATTTCTAATCTATTGATTTGAGTCTTCTCCCTTTTTTTTCTTGATGAGTCTGGCTAATGGTTTATCAATTTTATCTTCTCAAAGAACCAGCTTTAGTTTTATTGATCTTTCCTATCGTTTCCTTCATTTCTTTTTCATTTTTTTCTGATCTGATCTATATTATTTCTTTCCTTCTGCTAACTTTGGGTTTTTTTTGTTCTTCTTTCTCTGATTGCTTTAGGTGCAAGGTTAGGTTGTTTATTCGAGATGTTTCCTGTTTCTTAAGGTAGGATTGTATTGCTATAAACTTCCCTCTTAGAACTGCTTTTGCTACATCCCATAGGTTTTGCATCATCGTGTCTCCAATGTCATTTGTTTCTAGGTATTTTTTGATTTCCTCTTTGATTTCTTCAGTGATCACTTCGTTATTAAGTAGTGTATTGTTTAGCCTCCATGTGTTTGTATTTTTTACAGACCTTTTCCTGTAATTGATATCTAGTCTCATGGCTTTGTGGTCGGAAAAGATACTTGATACAATTTCAATTTTCTTAAATTTACCAAGGCTTGATTTGTGACCCAAGATATGATCTATCCTGGAGAATGTTCCATGATCACTTGAGAAAAATGTGTATTCTATTGTTTTTGGATGGAATGTCCTATAACTATCAATTAAGTCTATCTTGTTTAATGTATCATTTAAAGCTTGTGTTTCCTTATTTATTTTCATTTTGGATGATCTGTCCATTGGTGAAAGTGGGGTGTTAAAGTCCCCTACTATGAATGTGTTACTGTTGATTTCCCCTTTTATGGCTGTTAGAGTTTGCCTTATGTATTGAGGTGCTCCTATGTTGGGTGCATAAATATTTACAATTGTTATATCTTCTTCTTGGATCGATCCCTTGATCATTATGTAGTGTCCTTCTTTGTCTCTTCTAATAGTCTTTATTTTAAAGTCTATTTTGTCTGATATGAGAATTGCTACTCCAGCTTTCTTTTGGTTTCCATTTGCATGGAATGTCTTTTTCCATACCCTCACTTTCAGTCTATATGTGTCTGTAGGTCTGAAGTGGGTCTCTTGTAGACAGAATATATATGGGTCTTGTTTTTGTATCCATTCAGCCAGTCTGTGTCTTTTGGTGGGAGCATTTAATCCATTTACATTTAAGGTAATTATCGATATGTATGTTCCTATTCCCATTTTCTTAATTGTTTTGGGTTTGTTATTATAGGTCTTTTTCTTCTCTTGTGTTTCTTGCCTAGAGAAGATCCTTTAGCATTTGTTGTAAAGCTGGTTTGGTGGTGCTGAACTCTCTCAGCTTTTGCTTGTCCGTAACGGTTTTAATTTCTTCATCAAATCTGAATGAGATCCTTGCTGGGTAGAGTAGTCTTGGTTGTAGGTTTTTCTCCTTCATCACTTTAAATATGTCCTGCCAGTCCCTTCTGGCTTGCAGAGTTTGTGCTGAAAGATCAGCTGTTAACCTTATGGGGATTCCCTTGTGTGTTATTTGTTGTTTTTCCCTTGCTGCTTTTAATATGCTTTCTTTGTATTTAATTTTTGACAGTTTGGTTAATATGTGTCTTGGCGTATTTCTCCTTGGATTTATCCTGTATGGGACTCTCTGTGCTTCCTGGACTTGATTAACTATTTCCTTTCCCATATTAGGGAAGTTTTCAACTATAATCTCTTCAAATATTTTCTCAGTCCCTTTCTTTTTCTCTTCTTCTTCTGGAACCCCTATAATTCGAATGTTGGTGTGTTTAATGTTGTCCCAGAGGTCTCTGAGACTGTCCTCAGTTCTTTTCATTCTTTTTCCTTTATTCTGCTCTGCAGTAGTTATTTCCACTATTTTATCTTCCAGGTCACTTATCCATTCTTCTGTCTCAGTTATTCTGCTATTGATCCCTTCTAGATTATTTTTAATTTCATTTATTGTGTTGTTCATCATTGCTTGTTTCATCTTTAGTTCTTACAGGTCCTTGTTAAATGTTTCTTGCATTTTCTCTATTCTATTTCCAAGATTTTGGATCATCTTTACTATCATTATTCTGAGTACTTTTTCAGGTAGACTGCCTATTTCCTCTTCATTTGTTAGGTCTAGTGGGTTTTTATCTTGCTCCTTCATCTGCTGTGTGTTTTTCTGTCTTCTCATTTTGCTTATCTTACTGTGTTTGGGGTCTCCTTTTCGCAGGCTGCAGGTTCGTAGTTCCCGTTGTTTGTGGGGTCCATCCCCAGTGGCTAAAGTTTGTTCAGTGGGTTGTGTAGGCTTCCTGGTGGAGGGGACTAGTGCCTGTGTTCTGGTGGATGAGGCTGGATCTTGTCTTTCTGGTGGGCAGGTCCATGTCTGGTGGTGTGTTTTGGGGTATCTGTGACCTTATTATGATTTTATGCAGCCTCTCTGGCAATGGGTGGGGTTGTGTTCCTGTCTTGCTAGTTATTTGGCATAGCGTGTCCAGCACTGTAGCTTGCTCGTCGTTGAGTGAAGCTGGGTGCTGGTGTTGAGATGGAGATCTCCGGGAGATTTTTGCCTTTTGATATTAACGTGGAGCTGGGACGTCTCTTGTGGGCCAGTGTCCTGAAGTTGGCTCTCCCACATCAGAGGCACAGCACTGACTCCTGGCTGCAGCACCAAGAGCCTTTCATCCACACGGCTCAGAATAAAAGGGAGAAAAAGTAGAAAGAAAGAAGGAAAGAAAGAAAGAAGAAAGAAAGGAAGGAAGGAAGGAAGGAAGGAAGGAAGAAAGAAGATAAAAGAAAATAAAGTAAAGTAAGGTAACATAAAATAAAGTTATTAAAATAAAAAATATTAAGAAAAAAAAATTTTTTTAAAAATAAAAACAAACAAACAAAAAAGACGGACGGATAGAACCCTAGGACAAATGGTGACAGCAAAGCTATACAGACAAAATCTCACACAGAAGCATACACATACACACTCACAAAAAGAGGAAAAGGGGAAAAAATAATAAATCTTGCTCTCAAAGTCCACCTCCTCAATTTGGGATGATTCGTTGTCTATTCAGGTATTCCACAGATGCAGGGTACATCAAGTTGATTGTGGAGATTTAATCCGCTCCTCCTGAGGCTGCTGGGAGAGATTTCCCTTTCTGTTCTTTGTTCGCACAGCTCCCAGGGTTCGGCTTTGGATTTGGCCCCGCCTCTGCGTGTAGGTCGCCGGAGGGCGTCTGTTCTTCGCGCAGACAGGGCGGGGTTAAAGGAGTCGCTGATTCGGGGACTCCGGCTCACTCAGGCCGGGGGGGAGGGAGGTGTACGGAGTGCGGGGCGAACCTGTGGCGGCAGAGGCCTGCCTGACGTTGCACCAGCCTGAGGCGCGCCATGCGTTCTCCCGGGGAAGTTGTCCCTGGATCCCGGGACCCTGGCAGCGGCGGGCTGCACAGGCCCCCGGGAGGGGAGGTGTGGATAGTGACCTGTGCTCGCACACAGGCCTCTTGGTGGCGGCAGCAGCAGCCTTAGCGTCTCATGCCCGTCTCTGGGGTCTGCGCTTTTAGTCACGGCTCGCGCCTGTCTCTGGAGCTCCTTTAAGCAGCGCTCTTAATCCCCTCTCCTCGCGCACCAGGAAACAAAGAGGGAAGAAAAAGTCTCTTGCCTCTTCTGCAGGTCCAGACTTTTCCCCTGACTCCCTCCCGGCTAGCTGTGGTGCACTAACCCCTTCAGGCTGTGTTCACGCCACCAGTCCTCTCGCTGCGCTCCGACCGAAGCCCGAGCCTCAGCTCCCAGCCCCACCCGCCCCGGTGGGTGAGCAGACAAGCCTCTTGGGCTGGTGAGTGCTGGTCGGCACCGATCCTCTGTGCGGGAATCTCTCTGCTTTGCTATCCGCACCCCTGTTGCTGTGCTCTTCTCCGCGGCTCCAAAGCTTCCCCCCTCCGCCACCCGCAGTCTCCACCCGCGAAGGGGCTTCTAGTGTGTGGAAACCTTTCCTCCTTCACAGCTCCCTCCCACTGGTGCAGGTTCCATCCCTATTCTTTTGTCTCTGTTTATTCTTTTTTCTTTTACCCTAGCCAGGTACGTGGGGAGTTTCTTGCCTTTTGGGAGGTCTGAGGTCTTCTGCCAGCGTTCAGTAGGTGTTCTGTAGGAGTTGTTCCACGTGTAGATGTATTTCTGGTGTATCTGTGGGGAGGAAGGTGATCTCCGCGTCTTACTCTTCCACCATCTTCCCCGTCTCCTCCTAAGTTCCTATGTCTTGCTCAGCCTGTCCCTCGGCGTCACCTGTCTGGTGAAGTCACACATTCAGGACAGGTAAGTCCGGTGACTGCAGAGGGGTGGGAGCTTGCGCAGCTGTGTCAAGCCCAATGGCAGAGCCCTCAGAGGGCCTGCTGGAGCATGCGTGATGTAACCACATCTCCAGACCTGGTATTAGACCCCTTTAATTTCGTTTTGAAGACATGTGGTTTTGTCCTTGTTCAAATATTGATTTTAGGTAAATTGAGCCTGGCAGAAAAGACCTCTGCCAAAGCCACTGGGGCTCTTGGTTGCCTTAATGATATTTCTGTGTATTTGTATAACAGGGGCCGGCGGTCGAGTTGTCACTCCCCAGGAAGATTTACGGGACTTTACACTTTGGAAGATATAGAGGCAAACTGTTGATGAAGGCCCAGGGCATAAATCAGACCCACTCGGGCCAACGAAGGACACTTTGGAAACTTTGCCAACTGCCTCTCTCCTGGTGTGAGTGAGGGGTTTGGATTAGGTCAGCTGGTTCCGATGTGGGCTCCCTACAGCCCTAACATTTCAAGGAGCGGTTGGAGGCAGGCAGAGAAGAGGAGTTGGTGGGTTGTGGAGCCGGCAGGGTTCCATGACCTTCCAGAACTTCATCAGTTTTATAATTATGGTTCTGACTAGATCTCTGCAGGTAACAATAGAAAAATTGAAAACCAGTAGTAGCAGACTCTTTTTTTTCTTTTGGTTTTATTTTATTTTATTTTTTTGAATTTTATTTTATTTTTTTATACAGCAGGTTAGTAGTAGACACTTGACATGCCTTCCAGACCTAAAACTCTCATACTGAATTACCCTGGGTCCTAATGCGAAACAGATGACTCATTGGAATGGGGTTATTGAGGACAGTTTAACAAAGGAACTATTAACAAAGGTATGAATGAAATTAAAGGAAACAAACAAGGGTAACGGGGCCCTTAGAGAGAGTAGGAGCTGTGCGGTAGCTTCAGCAGTGAGCTACCTGATGGGAATTGAGGCCTTTGGTAGAGGAGCACAACCACTGCCAACCTGTAGCCTCGCAGGAGGGAGCAGGGAATAAATACTCTGACCTTTCTCACTCGCTCTCAAATCTCTCGAGGTTGCCTCCCATTGGCCAAACCCAAGTGGAAGCCAGAGGGTTGATGGGGACCGTGGAGACCAGGCTTCTGGGGCCCAGAGAAACTGAGGTGGAAAGGGGCTTTGCAAGGGTGAATGGAAACTACCCAGTTTACATCAGGAGTTTTGCAGATTGGTGCAAGATGGCAGGAAGTAGAGGGCCCTGCTTCTCCTCCACCCTTTGTCCATCGCCAGCCTTCAGCCAGGCATCTCACATCTTCAGCTACCTTGTTTCTGCTTTTAATCCAAGAGGAGCTTGGCGATTTCTTCACATCTTTTCCTGTGTTGTGAAACACCACATCTGCCTGAATAGGGAAATGCTGGTTAGTAGAGTTTAAAGAGAAACAGTGAAGGATATTAACTAAGGTCCTGGACCTTGAGATCATACACTATTTCTTAATAGCTGGGTGACTTTGGGCAAGTGATGTCACTTCTTAGAGCCTGAGCTTCTCACCTGTGAAATGGAGAGAATCATACCACCTTACAGCATTGGAGCAGTGATCAAATGAATTTAAATGTGTGATGAATGCACTTAGAGTGAAGCACGTGGTTAGGAATCAATAGGCAGCAGTTATTCCCGGCTAAGAGTTCATTCATATACGCAGCAGTATTCAAGTTCTCATTCCCTATTAATCTTTGCATTCATGTCTCCTCTCTGTCCCCAACTTTCCTGGTCAAAAATCTAGCAATTTGGAGGGAGTTTTCTTGGGTTAACACCAAAAGACTTTTAATGAGATAACCTGTAACCCTTGAGCTGACCAGGTTAACTCTTCAAATTCTGCCCTTGGGAACATCCTGTCACCCATCCAGGACTCAGGTCCTCCAGCTCTGCCATTCTTGTCATCACAACAAACCGTGGCATCTTTAGGGCACACCAAAGTGTCCTGGAGCCCTAGCTGAGCACAGCAGTTTCCTGTTTTCTCTCTTTAGGTGTGAGAGGGTCATCCAGGGCAGATTGGCCCCAGCTGTGCCCCTTGGCACATACAATCCCAGCTCCATTCAAAGCCAAAACAGAGAGACGTGGACACTGGTGACCTAGGCAAGGGCTTCCTCCTCTTCGTTCTACCAAAGGCCTCTCCCCTGGGACCTGCAGAGACAAATAACCAGATCACATCTCAGCAGCTGGCCCTGGCTGTAAGTCCGCACAATTTACCTTGGCTCTCACTGGCACTGAGAATGAGGTCATAGAAGGAGGGAGACAATGGAGAGGACCTCTAGAAGGACAGCAGTAAACATGCCTTCAGGAGGCGGGAGAGAACCCTTGAGTCATGGGGTCCTTGGCAGCTGTCTTTGAGAGGTAAATAACTTCAAAAAGTCCTTGACTGGAAGATAAAATGTGTGCTTTTATGCATACCAAAGGCCATCTCTAGACTCTTCTCTCATTTATTTTTATGGAATCAATTTCCTTAAGGCTCAGGAGTATGGTATGGTAAAATGAACCAGAACTGTGGTGGCAAGAGGAAAGATAGCAGATTTCCAGAGCTAGACGGCCTATAGTGGGCTAGGAAATCCAGTCCATGCTCCAAGATTCTCCTCCTCACTCCCCATGTGCCAGCTGTGCTGGACTTCTCCACCAAACTTTCCCGAGACTTGTACCCTCTGAGTCCTTCTTCTGGAAAGCTCTTCCTCATCACTCTTCCTCTGGCTGATTCCTGTACATTCTTCAAATCTCAATGTATATGTCATTCTTCAGGGTCCTTCCCTATTTCACTTCTTTTTTTTCTTTTCTCCTTCCTGATAGCTGAAATGCAGTTGTGATTACTGAAGTTTGAGCAGCCATTTTGGACCATGAGGTAAAAGTTAAGGCTGTAGGTGGCAGAACTGTAAGATAGAAAGAGTGTAGATCCCTGAAGTTGTCGTAAAGTTGCCTACCAGTTCTGAATTTCCCACCTCTGGATTTCTTTTTTTTTTAATTGAGGTAAAATTTATGTAACATAAAATTGGCCATTAACCATTTTAAAATGTACAATTCAGTGGCACTTAGTATATTCACTAGGTTATGATATGATCACATCTATCTAGTTCCAAGATATATTAATCACCCCAAAAGGAAACACTGTACCCGTTAAGCAGTCACTCTCCATTCCCTCCTTCCCTCAGTCACTGGAAACCATGAGTCTGCTTTCAGTCTCTATGGATTTGCCTATTATGGACATTTCATATACATAGAATCGTAGTATATGTGACCATTTGTGTCTGGTTTCTTTCATTTAGCTAATGTTTTTGAGATTCATGCACATCGGATGGATTATATATCAGTATTCTGTTCCTTTTAATGGATGAATGATAGTTCCTTATATGTATATACCACATTTGTTTATCTGTTCATCTGTTAATGGACATTTGGGTTGTTTCCACTTTTTGACTACTGTGAATAGTGTTGCTATAGACGTTTGTGTACAAGTATCTCTAGATTTCTTTGACACAAGACAGGAGTATGTTTCTGTCTATTTAACCCATTGTTGTTTGGAGTTTTGTCATTCTCAACTGTTCATACTTTTAGCTGATACAAGGGATCTAGCAATTACAATTTAAAAAAATTGTATTTCCTCCTTATCTACCCTGTCTAGAAGTAGAGAATATTAAGAAGCAGAAAGATCTATGTTATCATTTTCTCTCCACCAACATTTCCTGTGTTTCTTTGGGCCTCAGCACCTTTATCTATAAAATAGGGATAAACAGGCCCTTGAAAGCAGAGGTCTAAACCAGATAATCTCTACTGGTCTCTTGTGTTTGATTCTTCAAAGTATGTTTTGAAAGGGCTAGGGGTTACAGGAAACAGCATGAAACCCATTGAAATGTCATGTCACTTTCTTTGGAACACTTTCCCAGTTTCATCCCCTTCCATTGTCCTTGAGCTGGATTTTTTGCTTTCATCTCCCTGCCCTGTCACACTTCTAAAGCTGCATTTTTCACAGTCCATCTTAAATTTGTTGTATACATATCTGTTTTCTTGGTAAAGCCTACAGTCTTTGAAAATAAGTCCTTTAAATGCAGTCTGCTGTTCCAAACAAAGCAACACATAAAAGCCAAGCACAGCAACAACATATATTCTAGGCGTTTCTTCTCACCCAACTCCTTATCAGTCCCCAGGCCTTCTGATCTCTTGGGCCTTGGTATCTATGTTTTGGCGTCTCTTCCAGTTCTCCCTGATGAAGATATTATTCTTTCAATCGCCAGTCTTGTCCCTACCCAATTCCATCCGATCATTTGAGCCACAGCTATGGCTTAGAGCCATACCATACTTTAGGCTGTTGCCTTGGACCATGAAACTCTCGACTGCTGGTTCAGTCCCTGCCCCCAGTGGAAAGGAGTTCAGGAAGGTTCTAAGTCATAGGTGCTCAGAAAATACTTGTTGAAGGAATTTTTAAAAGAAAGAAAGACCTCAGTTGATCTAAGTTTTGTTTCGTTTTGTTTTACTAAGGAATAAAACCTAGAGGCAAAGCCCAGTCCTGGTCCTCGTGGTAATCTGGGTTGAAGATGAGTAAAACAATTAGAATTCTTTAGTGTAAGTCTGAAGATGTATTTCTGGTTCCTCTGTTTCTCTCTAAACTAACCATCTCTCCCTTCCCCCGAAACTACTCAATTCTTGGCATATACAAAGGATATATTGAATGAATTAAACTTGGAAACTTTTAAAAGTTAGCAATAGGGTATATGCAAAGTAGTGGGATCTCTGGGTCATATGGTAGATCTATTTTTAGTTTTTTCGGGAACCTCCATACTGTTCTCCATAGTGGCTGTATCAATTTACATTCCCACCAACAGTGCAAGAGGGTTCCCTTTTTTCCACACCCTCTCCAGCATTTATTATTTGTAGGTTTTTGATGATGGCCATTCTGACCAGTGTGAGGTGATACCTTATATGGAATCTAAAAAAAATGTTTCTGATGGACCCATGGGCAGGACATGAATAAAGACAGAGACGTAGAGAATGGACTTGAGGAGCCGGGGAGGGGGAATGGTAAACTGAGATGAAGTGAGAGAGTAGCATTGACATATATACACTACCAAATGTAAAATAGATAGCTAGTGGGAAGCAGCCATAGCACAGGGAGATCAGCTCCATGCTCTGTGACCACCTAGAGGGGTGAGATAGGGAGGGTGGGAGGGAGACGCAAGAGGGAGGGGATATGGGGATATATATATGTGTATAACTGATTCACTTTGTTATACAGCAGAAAGCAACACAACATTGTAAAGCAATTATACTCCAATAAAGATGTTTAAAAAAAGTTAATAATAGCTAATGTGTATATTATACAAGTGTTTATCACATGCCAGGCACGATGAAAATTCCTTTATATGGATCTCATTTATTCCTTGCAAAACCCTGTGTGGTAGATACTTTAATTATGTTTATTTTATATCTGAGAACACTGAAGCTTCTTGGACAGGCTAGGTAACTTGCCCAAAATCTCATGGCTAATAAGTGAGGAGGCCATGGTTTCATTCAGGTCATCTGATTTTAGTCTACACACACAAGTACTCTTCTATACTCAAATGAAATTCGAATTTATGCAAGTATTTCCATGCATTCATTCATCCATTCATCAAGTTTGTACTGAGTGTCTCTGCTCAGTCACTTGCTTGGGATAAAGAGATAACTAAGATGGGCTTCTATGCAGAGCATAGAAATATGAAGAATTTCAACATTATTTCTGGTACACCTCAAGAGTCCCTAATCCTCAGCTTCAATCACAAGATATTTTTTAATGGTGAAATCCTTTTGACACCCTCCATCTCTTTAATAATGAAGTTAATAAGTGTAGTAGGAATACTACTACTTAAATATCCCTACGTGTAGCTGAATAATAGAACTCAAAGGTATCAGGCCCTAATCCCTAGTATCTGTAAATGTTACTTCATGTAGCAAAGACATTATAGATGTGATTAAATTAAAATTTTTGAGATGAGGAGATTATTTTGGATTATCCAGGGGGGCCCTAAATGCAATCACAAGTGTTCTTATGAGAGGAATATAGAGGAGGATTTGACTACGCACAGAAGAGGGGAAGGCAATATAATCACAGGGCTAGAAACTGAGGTGATGCAGCCGTGGGCCAAGGAATTGTGGCAGCCGTCAGAAGCTGGAAGAGGCAAGGAATAGATTTTCCCCTGGAACTTCTAGAGAGACACCCTAATTTTGGATTTCAGATCTCTGGACCTTTTAAGCAACAAGAAACTACACCAACTTAGCATACTTTGCTGCTTTGATGACCTCTGGGATCACTAGACCAGGACAAGTATGAAACACACAAAGTAGAAAATTGAGTTTCAAACAAACAAATTAACTTGCCCAGGGTCACATGGCTAGCAGACAATGGAGCTGAGATTAAAACCTACTTCTGATAAACTTTGGAGTTTTGCAAATCACTTTAAAGTTTATAACTACATTTTTAAAGTTTTCATGGGAGCCCAGAGCAGATTTTATTCCTTTTTAAAAATATATATAGATAGGGCAGCTGAGATTCAGCAAGGTGAAAGGACAGGCCATAAGTCACAATAGAGGAGCTGCGACTGGATTCCAGTTGGGTCTTTGGATTCCCCACCCCTGGTCCCACACCCTCTGGCCTGTGATGGGTTCAGATGATGAATGAGGAGGTCCTGTCATGAGTTTCCTGCAAGCCAGGTTGCAGGCACCCCCAGCTTATCAGTCTAACCTTTGGTTTTTCACGGCAAATCCCTCTGTGGAGGAAGCTGCCAACAGGAGGCCAAGGCTCTGTATTGTCCTTACTTAGAATTGCTTTCACTTAAAGTGACTGTGCTCTTGCAAAACATGTTTATTCTGGTTTCCTCTCCCCACTGGCTGCTTGACTAGTGGGAGCCCAGAGCACAGCAACTCCAGCTATCAGACCTGGGCCAGGCAGGGCAGGGCCAGAAAGAAAATATAAGACTCCAGAGAGAGGGCACAGGAGGGCCTAATTTCCCTTCCCAAGTTGTGTGCCAGACAGGATGGACACCGTCTCTTTGGGGTATTGCTGTGAGCCCTGGAGAGAATGGGCCATTCAAAATATACCCCTGCTGAGACTGACCTCAACTTAGAGAGTGCAGAGAACTTAGGGATAGAGCTTTACTTACTTGAAATCCAAAGAGTTTTACAGTAACAATAACACTAATAATAATAGTGATAGTTCTAATAATATAATAACTTCCTTTTCTTCAGTACTTACTATCAACCAAGCAAGCTACTAAATCTCTTATGTAGTTTACTTTGTTTAATCCTCAGGATAACCATATTAGATAGGTACTTTTAATAACCTTGCTTAGGAGACAAGGAAGCTGAGACTTAGAGAGGTCAAGGTCATATGGCTGGTAAACCACAGGAACTGAGATTTGAAGCCAGGTCTGTCTGTGTCTAGAGTGTATTTTATGCAACACTCCTCTTTAGGGACCCCCTTTGTAGAAGAGTGAGGTTCACAGAGCAGAGTGACTTGCCCAAGGTCATGTGGTAAATTCCAGCAGAGCTCATTTTCCAGGATTCCAGAACAATGTTCTTTTCAACAGGTTTACCCTTATGTAAACTGTAATTTTAAAAAGAAGAAAAAGCAGTTCAAGACTTCCCACTTGCTGTCATTTGAAAGGCTTGTTCTCCCCTCCCCTTATCCCTTCTAATCCCATTTTCAAGATGTTATTGTCTTTGGGACAGTACATTTCTTCCATGGGCATATCTGGGTATAAGTTTGCAGTGAGAGGAGAAAGAAAGCTCTGGAGTTGAAGGAGAGGGGACCTGCCAAGTTCACTGTAACAGCTTTACATGGAGAACATTTTATGAAACATGTTTCCTGGAGTCATCTTACAGAAGAGTCTCCTCACTCTTCTGGGGAGTATCCCCATTTTACAGTTGAGTAAAGTGAAGTTCAGAGGCAGTATGTCATTTGTCCCCAGCCAACAGCTGGTAAAGGGGTAGAGCTGGTCCTCCAACCTGAGTCTTCTGACTGCCTGGTGACAGGGAACAGAAACACTGTACATAAGCTGGGTTTCTGCCAGGCCAGAGATCCCCCTCCCCAGCCATCATTCCACTTTGTTATCATTTGGAAATGAGAGTATGTTGCCAATTCTGATCTTGCTCTGGAGAGGGAAGGAGAGGGGAGAGGGAAGATTCTCAAGTGAGTTTTCTTCATAGTAGGGGAAAGGGTGATAGTTGGGGAGGAAAGCAACCCAGAAAACAATGAAATAATTCTTCTCCTCTCAAGTCACTCTCTCATGGGATCTAGAACACACATTTTCAAATAACCTTTTTAAAACGTGTGCCATGCACAGAGGGGTGTAGCCTTCATCCCGGGGACTGGCCCTGTGTTGAGCTGACACAAATGTCAATACTGCATGGAGAGTGGAGTCAACAATTAAACGGGGTGGGTGAGTGGATGGGGGCGGGTGGAGAGGAGCTGGACAGGGCTATAATCCTTCCCTGTCCAGTGGATCAGGAAGTGAAGATTTCTTTAGGGGCCAGCCCGAGTCTGTCCATTGGGTATCTGGTTCCCTTTCCCTTCCCCCATGGTTTCTGTCTTACTCTTGTTCTAATTTTCTTCTGCTTATGATGCCCTTCCAGGAATGTCACAGTTTTTGACAAGGTTTACCTTTGGCCTTTCAAACGGCGATATGACACCAGTTGAATGAGGATCAAAAAGCTATATTCACAATCTTCTGATTCCAAGTTTTCTTTTTATCTTCTTTATTCCCTCTAATTTATCTGCCTTGTGGCAAACAGTGTGATCAGCCTCCTCTCGCTAGAGTATGAAGGGAAGCCATGGGCATTTTGCTGAAAGTAAGCTTTGATTTTATCATCTATGTAATAGACATGATAATCTTGGCCTTTCCTATTTCATGTGCTATTGAATATCAAAGAAGTATGGAAAGTTTAAAAACTCTAGGACTTCCCTGGTGACGCAGTGGTTAAGAATCTGCCTGCCAATGCAGGGGTCATGGGTTCGAGACCTGGTCCGGAAAGATCTCACATGCCGCAGAGCAGCTAAGCCCATGTGCCACAACTACTGAAGCCTGTGCACCTAGAGCCCGTGCTCCGCAACAAGAGAAGCCACCGCAATGAAAAGCCCGCGGACTGCAACGAAGAGTAGCCCCCGCTCGCTGCAACTAGAGAAAGCCCACGCACGGCAACGAAGACCCAACGCAACCAAAAATAAATTAATTAATTAATTTTAAAAAATAAAATAAAATAAACTCTGTAAAGTGCTAGAAAAAGTGCTAAAATATGAGCAGACTATGATCTGCAAATTTCCCTCCCCTAATGGAAAAAAGTCCTAAGTAGTCATTAATTTCGTAAATTGTTGGTACCCAGGATCTCCCCTCTGCTTCTTTGAGTAGACTACAAAGGATAGATGTGTGGGCAGTGAGGGTGGGGGTAATGGGTAGGAAGGTGCTTCCGAGGTTGACCTGATTTTCAGGTCCCAGAGCTGCCATTTGCTAGCTGTTTGTGCTAAGCAAAGCACTTACTGTTTTCAAGGTCCAGTTTCCCAATCTGTAGAGTGGGACTACAATGCCTACCTCACAGGGTTTTTGTGAAACCTAATAAGAAACAAACACGGCTGCCAAATACTGAGCACTTGGTTTGTATCAGCTACTTGAATTAATGACCTCAGCACTCACAGTGTCTTAGAAACCCATGCTTCATTAGACTATCTCTAGATTAAGGGGATCTGAAGCTCAGAGATATTCAGCAATTCACTGAGAATCATAAAGGGAGTAGAAGAGCTAGAATTCTAACACAGATCTGTTTATTCCAAAATCTGGTAACATCTCACTACCTCACTTTGCCTTTGAGGGTCTATGTGGAAATACTTTATAAACAGTAATATGGTGTGGAGAGCCACTTGCTTCATGAGCAAACACTTACTAAGGATCTATTTTGCTGAGAACCTGGGACACAGCCTAAGGACAGAGGCCATGGATTGAGTATTACCTTTCTTTGGGCTTCAGTTTTCCTGTCTGTAGAATAAGAGAAGAATCTCTTAGATCATCTTTTTTTTTTTTTTTTTTTGCGGTACTCGGACCTCTCACTGTTGTAGCCTTTCCCGTTGCAGAGCACAGGCTCCGGACGCGCAGGCTCAGCAGCCATGGCTCACGGGCCCAGCCGCTCCACGGCATGTGGGATCCTCCTGGACCGGGGCACGAACCCGCGTCCCCTGCATCGGCAGGCGGACTCTCAACCACTGCGCCACCAGGGAAGCCCTAGATCATCTTTAAAGTGCCATTTTGCCTAGCTCTGACTTTCTAAAAGTATATATCAAAAGGATTTTGAAAATGTAATGAGTTAAATTCAAGATGGGGAGGAGAGAACAGATGTTCGTCCATGACTAAGCTACGCCATGTACTGTGTGCCTGATAGTCTCCAAAGGTGGCTGCCCCCAATTCCTTCCCTCTCTGTACATGCATTCTGCTCCTCACATCAAGAGGTGAAGTCCACTTCTATCTTCTCCTTGAATCTAGTCTGGCTTCAGTGACTTACTTGGCCAACAGAGAACAGCAGAAATGATGATCTGAGACTGCCAGGAAAAGGTCACAAGGTGCTTTGGTAGTGCTGGTTCTAGGGATGCTCCCTCTTGGAACCCAGCCCTGTTGCTGTGCTGTTGTTTGTGTTCCTGTTCCGTGTCACATGGAAAGCACATGTTTAGGTGTTCTAGTCAGCAGGCCTTAGCTGAGCTCCCAGGTGACAGCAGCTGCCAGCCTTATGAGTGCGCCATCTTGGACATCCAGTCCAGTCAAACCTTCAGATGACTCTAGCCCCAGCCAACATCTGACTACAGCTCGTGAGAGGCTCTAAGCAAAAGCTACCTGGCCAAGCTCAGAGAACTGTAAGGTATCGTCACAAGTTTTTGTTTTAAGCTATTAAATTTGGGGTGGTTTGATAGGCAGCAGTAGATAATTGAAACACATTATTTAATTGCCACAATAAGACTTGCAATTTTAGCCCTGTTTTATGGGAAGGACATCTGAAGTTCAGAGACATTAAGTTAATTGTCTAAGGTCATGTGGAATGTGGCAAAGCTTTGGTCAGAAAGGAAATCCATTTGATTTCAAATCCTGCATTTTAAACTTCATTACCAAAGGATCTTTTTTTCCTTTAGTCATTTATTAGCAAAACCATTAAGTTGAAGTAGACAACTGAACCTAGATACTGCTTATATATAATAAGATTTGGGGGTAATTATAAAATAATAACTCTAATTTTCCTTTATTGGGTATTAATTTTCTACCATATTTTAATGACATTTGGTTATGGCTTATAAAACTAGAATTATTCTTCCCATGTTTCAATGCTAGTTTGGCCAAATTGCTGGCCAAAACCTTTGTGAAATACCTACACATCAACCAAAGTCCAGGCTCCCTTTGTCTCTCCCCAGTTTGCTCAGCCCTGTCTGCAACTTTGCAAATATGTCTGCCACCTGCCACCTCTACTGCCCTGGAAACCTGGCCATTTATTCAAAGCTCATTCAGAAAATGATAAGTGAGTATTGATTTTGGGAAGGCACTGTGCTTGGTACTAGGGACCACCAAGTACCACCGTGCTTGGAATCTGGGATTGAGATTACAGACAGATACACAGACAAGTAATCACACAGCCATAACCCAGAGTCAGGATGGGGTGGGGCAGCACTAGAGGTATTTATGAGTCCTTCACTCCCCTCTGCTCACATTCAGCCTTCACTGAGCTACTTTTAAGTCCCTGAACATGTTGTCCTGTTTCTTAGCCCTGGCTTTACTCATGCTGGTTTTTTTTTTTTTTTCATGCTGGTTTTTTCTGCCCTTCTTCACCTCACAAGCCTCCATGTGGTTTTATTACCTCGATTGGCAAACTTAGCAAATGGCTGTGCAATGGTCTGCTACTCTGTGTATCTCTCCGTTTAACTGAATTCCTTCAAAGCAGGGATTGTCTTTTGTCTTTTTCCATTTTGTTTTCCCTGCCTTTTTAAAAACAGATCAAATTTATAACATCTAATGACCATCAATAAAAACAATAAAACTAAGTTAATGAATACAAACATTTTTCAATCAGGTGTCACCCTCAGCACTCAATTTACTTCTGCACTTTGTTTTGGTTGCTTGGTTTGAAAAACCCAAATTGCCCTGATGAGCAATTGTCAGAGTTTTTAAAGAGCAAGCTTCCTAATCTCGGGGTAGTGGAGTTCACAGAGGGGACAGCAAATTCTCATTCAGAATGTTGCACAAAGACAGCTTAACCTGGCAGCATGTGACATCATTGGGTAACAAACATGCAATCAAAGAAATAAACAAGGTAAGTATAGATTGTGTTCCATGCTGAAGAGGTTGAAAAGAGGGTAATGTTTCAGAGAGTAACTGGAGCACAGAAAGGAAAGGGGGACTTTAGGTAGGAGCTGGGGAAAGCCTCTTTGAAGAGGGGAAGTTTGAGGAGATAACTGAAGAGTGAGAATAATCCAGGTATGCAAACAGCAGAAGGAAGAACATTCTGGGCAGGTAAGAGTAAGTGCAAAGGCCCTAGAACGGGAAGAAGCCTGGGATTGACTCTGCACCTTCCTCTTAGGAAACCACATCAGAGATTTCAGATAAACCTAGATATTCCCAGTGGTCCCTTATAGATGGCTGACCTCTTTTCTCAAACACAGTGTCACGAGCAAACTTGGGAGGCACTGGACCCATTTGATAGCTGACAAGTAGAGCAGGAATGTGACAGCTGGTTATTGACAGGCCATAATGAGGTCCCAGCAACACTCTGGCTTCAAGTCCAAGAGTCCTAACCACAGTATCACACCACTCCACAGCCAGAAGGTAGAGTCGTTCCTAAAACCCAACGTTCTTCCACCAGAAACCAGGGACTTGGTGCCAGGGCAGGATTTATGACCTAGTAACTGAGGACAGAAATAATTGGTCACATTAGTGACTGGAAGTCTCAGGCCAGGCTCCACTCTGGAGGGGCAGCATGGATTGAAATAGCTGAGGAAAGTTTACTTTTCTCAGCCCAGGTGCTCTACTGTGGCCAACGCAGCCCTAATGAGCTCTACATATTCAGGACACAAATAATTGATGGTCCAATTTAAAGTGTGCAGAGGCCACATTTCTTTCCAGGCTCTGACGGGAAAACACCAGCTGAGGAAGAATGAAGAATCGCCTGTTCTAAGTTATTTTCCTTCTGTGGTCATTCGATCCCCACGAAGACTGCCTACCCAGTCAAGGGCCTGGAGGAAGGAGGCAATTACCCAGAGAAGTCAAGCAAAAAGGAAAGGACAAAGGAAAATCGTGCACCAGGGAAGAGGTCCTGGGCTCCATGCTGGAATGGAGACAGCCTTTAACATACCCTGCTTCGCACAGAAGCTTGAGTTAAGGCCTTGGACTTTGAGGTCAGACAGATCTAGATATGAAAGTGAATTCAGCTACCTTTTATATGGGGGATCTAGGCAAGATTTAACTGCTCCATGACTCAGTTTACTCACTTGCTAAATGGGGATTAAGAGCACAGACTTTGGGGCAATCAGACTTGGATTTCCAATCCAGCTCTGCCACTGGAGTGTGTCATAAAGGGCCAAACTCCCATGTTATCCAAACTCCCATGTTAGTTTCTTTATTTCTAAAAAGGAAGTGAGTAAGTAGTTACTTTGGAGTTCTTTTGGGAGGATTGCTTGAGACAAGACATAAAATGAATGTGCTCAGTGCTGGGGAGGATCATTGTTAAATTACTACTTACCACTCGTTAAGCTCTAGGACAGTGGTTCTCAAAGAGTGGTCCCTGGACCAGCAGCATTAGTCTCACCTGGGGACTTGTTAGAAATGCAAATTCTGAGGTCCTACCCCAGACCCACTAAATCAGAAACTTTGGGGGTGAGCCCAGCCTGCTGTGTTTTATCAAGTCTTCAAGAAGATTCTGGTGCATATGCTCAAGTCTAAGAATCTCTGCTCTCCGTGGTAATCCAGAATGCACCTGAGACATTTCAGTTCTGTAGCCAGCTCTGACTCCTAAATGCTGTAATCCTTCCAAATGAGCTCTCTGCTCATTCCTTTCTGCCCCCAAACGGAAGAAATGCTTTATTACTCAGGATAAAGTAATTATCCTCTCATATGAGGTAACGTATTTTACATGCTTACTATATTCCAGGTGTGCTGATAACAGTTTCACACAGATTATTGCAATTTATCTCTTTAATCACCCTCTATGTTAGATATTATCTTTGTTTTGCAGATAAAGGAACTGAAGGTCTGTGAGGTGAAGAAAACTGCCCAAAGATTTACAATTGGTGAGTGGTGAGGCCAGGATTCAAACCTCAGTAGTCTATGTCTAGAGCACTCATACTGTCCCTTTATACCAGAATGAAGAACATTTGTGCACAGAGGCTGATAGATCTGTGGGATCATCTTAACTTCTCAGGTTCCTCATTATGTAGAGGGGTCAATAGGGAATTCCTTACTGAGGCTTGAAGGATTCAAAGAGCTTAAATATGGTTCATCGTAACCCGTACCCCTCTCCAATCTCCCTGCAAATTGTAAAATGTCTTTGGGGAGAATATTTTTTTCTTTTTCTTTTTTTTATTGAAGTATAATTGATTTGCAATGTTGCATTAGTTTCTGGTGTACAGCAAAGTGATTCATATATATATATATATATATATATATATATATATATAAATTCCTTTTTGTATTCTTTTCCATTATGGTTTAATACAGGATATTGAATATAGTCCCCTGTGCTATACAGTAGGACCTTGTTGTTTATCCATTCTATATATAATAGTCCCAAACTCCCAGTCCAACCCTCCCAGGCCCCCCTCCCCTTTGGCAACCAAAAGCCTGTTCTCTTTGTCTGTGAGTCTGTTACTGTTTCATAGATAGGTTCATTTGTGTCATATTTTGGATTCCACATATAAGTGATATCATATGGTATTTGTCTTTCTCTTTCTGACTTACTTCGCTTAGTATGATAACCTCTAGGTCCATCCATGTAGCTGCAGATGGCATTATTTCATTCTTTTTTATGGCTGAGTAGTATGCCGTTGTGTATGTGTGTGTATACACACACACACACACACACACACACACACACACACACCCCACATCTCCTTTATCCATTCATCTGTCGATGGACATTTAGGTTGTTTCCACGTCTTGGCTACTGTGAATAGTGCTGCTAGAGTTTTGTCCGGATATATGCCCAGGAGTGGGATTGCTGGATCATATGGCAACTCTATTTTTAGTTTTCTGAGGAATCTCCATACTGGGGGAGAACATATTTCTGATTCATTGAGATATTCTTTCTACTGCTCTCCACTCATCTCTAACCTCTGCCTTCCCACCTGAATATAGGTATTCAATACCTATAAATATAACTGCCTACCTTTTATGTGCCACACATTGCATTTAAGAACAATTTAACAAATAAGTGCCCTTCCTCATTTGCTGCCGATCATCTGATAGGCACTCCATCTGGGTGCACATTTTTTTTGACACACCATGGATCCTGTGTGTGTGTGTGTGTGTGTGTGTGTGTGTGTGTGTGTTTGTATGCACTTAACAGAAGAATCCACAGTACCCCATAATATGAAGAGACCTAAAGGAGGAGAGAGGGAACAGGAAAGAAAAACCTGAACTAATCTCTCTATAGGCAACTAATTGCAGTTTTGTGGTTATTTGGGGCACTTGATTACTGTGCAAAGAACATGGCCTCTGGGGAAACAAGCCTCACACGTACTGATCTCCCTCTTGAACCCCTTTGATAGGAGCAGAATGTTTCAGGTGCAGATTCTAGAAGACTTAAAAGCAGGTCTGTTTTTAAACACACTGCATATTGAACTTTCTCCTCTGTGGCAGGCAGGCCAAGTAGTGACTTTTGAAGCTTTTAAAGGCTCACTGGCCCTTCAAAAATGGCTGTTGTAGACCTATGGTTTTAGAAGCTTTTTAAAAAGCCTTGTGGGCTTATTTTTAGAGCAAAGCTTAACCTTGTAAAACTTCTTAAAGGAACCACGGAGGGTCCAATTGCTAGAGCCCACAGGCAGCTGCTCCCAAGGTTTCCAGCATAACCTTTCCTTGTGATTGATGTGAGTACCAGGCTGCCACATGAGCCTGGAGTTAGCTGCCCCTTGAGAGGGTGTGTCTTAGGAGCCAGGAGACCTGAGACCTGGGCCATAGGTGAGTCATCCAGGGAGGCAGAGTTGTCTCCCAGTGAGTGGAAACCCTAGAATCACAGAATCTCAAAGACTCTCAAAGGAAAAGAACCTTAAAAGTCATCCAGTCAGCTCTGATCTGACGCTTGAACCTCCCCTCAAACACACGTATAACAAGGTGGTTCCACCTCTGTTTGCACACCTTCTGCTACGAGAAGATCATTGTCTGGGCACTTATTATTCAACACATTTGTAATTGAGTACACCTTACGTTCCTGACACTGTGAAAAGTGCCGGGGATGCAACAGTGAATAAAAAATTAATCTCAATACAAACTGAACATTAGTGGAAAAGAGAGATGTGGATCAAATGATCACATCCATACATAACTGCAAATAAAAAGTATCATTAAAAAAAAAACTCAAGGATTCATAAAAGCTTCTGACCAGACCTGATGTGGTCTGAGGGATCAGGGAAATTTGATGAAGAAGTGACCTTTGAACCAGGACCTGAAGGATGAGTGAATGTTAGCAAGGCAAGAGGAGGTTGGGGGAGGGCACAGAGGACTGAGGGAACATCTCTGAGAGGCTTTCAGGCAGGTGGGAGTGCAGTATTTAAAAAGAAATGAAAGCACTCCAGGTGTGTAACATAAAGGGGAAAGACCTGGTTTGAGGCTGGGGGCATGCAGTGTGTAGGGCATGCGTGGCCTTGCTGTCTTGTTGAGGATTTTTATCTTTAACCTGAGAGAAGTTGGAAGCCTCTAATTCATTTTAAACAAAGCCTAGGCAACTCACACCAGAGCTGCAAATTCTTTCTCATTTGCTAAGTGTAGTGGTCTAAAATATGTCCATCATTCTCGTCTCTTCAAAAGGTGAAGCCTAATTTCCCTCCCTTGAATGTAGGGCAGTCTTATTCTAATTAATGAAATGTGGCGGAAGTGATTTTATGTGACTTCTGAGGCTAGGATAGCTTCCGTGGCATGCTCTCTCTCTCACATTGCTTGCTCTGGGGGAAGTCAGTCACCGTGCTGTAAGGACACTTAAGCAACCTATGGAGAGGTCTACATGGAGAGGATCTACAACCAGCACCAAATTTCCAGCCATGGCAATTGGAAACATATCCTCCAGCCCCAGTGAAACCTGTAGATAGCTGTAGCCCCAGCTGACATCTTGACTGTCACCTCATGACAGAGCCTGAACCGCCCAGATAAGCTGGTCCTTAATTCCTGGCCCACAGAAACTGTGAGATAATAAGTTTCAAATTATTGACTTTGGGTCATTTGTTAAGCAGTAATAGCTATCTAATTCTGTAAGGCATCTCAAGGTATGGGGAGGAAAGCAGGGACTTCGGGGTTAGAGCGACTTGTATTTGAAGTCCAACTCTCTAACTCTCCGACTTCCAGGTTGTTGGAGTGAAGGCATGTTACATTATCTCCTGGAGCTCCCATGTTCTATCTGTAACATGACATGAGGTCCCATGATATAGGACCATACAGTCATTCTCAGTTTCTTTGCCCTCTCCCATTTCATATCTGATTGAGTCATGCCACCCTCAAAGCTAAGATTAAAAACAAAAGATTGTATTGCCAATAGGCACTGAAGAGTGTGGGTTATCATGATTCCCCTGGAATGAGAGGGCTTGAGAATTGTCTGAAGTTGCCTTAGACCAGGTTTCATTAAAGCACTACAGATTTTCAAGCCTATTCCCCAGTTGGGTCAATGAGTTTAACGAGTCTGTCTCCTGCCATGGTAAGAGAATTGCCTTTTATTTATTTGAAATTTACCTCCTCACCATTGCATGTCTTATTTTCTTTTTTTTCAGTGCAATAAGGAAATAGATTACTAACATCAGATGCGGGCATATGACTTGATTTAGCTGATGGAACAAAAGTGGAAGTGATTTAGGCCAAGACCAAACAGAAATATTAAGAGTCATTGCAAATTTCAGCCATGTCTTTTTTCCTCTCTGCCATAAGAATGGCATGTCTCTTTGGCTTGGATCATAGAATGAGGAAGACATGCAGATCAGAGCACAGCCACCCTGCAGTGTCCTCCGGCAGCAACCTAAGAGAGAAATGAACCTTTGAGAAATTATTCATCTGAGACCCTCTCCCTTGAGTAGCCCTTTAAGGAGTGAGGGTAGAAAGGAGAGGGGGCTAGTCATTGGGTGATTCCCAGATTTTTTCTTTTTTTTTGCAACCGGGGAGATGGCTTTTAGACCTTTCAATAAGAGTAGGAACCGTGGAGGAGATGGTTGGTGGGGAATGGTGGCTTGTTTGGCTTTGAACATGCCAAGTTGAGGTGCGTAAGGGAGAAGTCCAGTAGACAATAGGATAAACTAGTTTGAATTAGGAAGGAGATCTGGACAGGAGTTATAGATTGGTGTTCACCTACCCATGGAGCTACTTGAAGCCTTGGAAGTCAGTGAAATCCCAGAGGCATCAGAAGCATAAGAGAAGGAAGGAAATGAATGCTAAGGCACACCATGAGGGGAAGTGGTAGAGGAAGAGGAGCAGGGTTAGGGGAGGGGTGGAGCCTAGGAAGGACAGGGGAGGGAAATGAGAGATATACAGGCTACAAAGGAAAGTGAACTAAACCCCTGGCACCAGAATTCCTCTTGGGAAAAGAATTGTCTTTTTTTTTTTTTCTTTCAAAGTCATCAATTTACATGAGCTTCAAAAGTCCTGTGAGGTGTATTTAGAGGAGAGCACATATAT
This sequence comes from Delphinapterus leucas, assembly GCF_059928025.1. Lineage (NCBI taxonomy): Eukaryota > Metazoa > Chordata > Mammalia > Artiodactyla > Monodontidae > Delphinapterus > Delphinapterus leucas. Next base: position 140,446,409 of record NC_143129.1, read on the forward strand.
TCATCCCCAATATCCAGTGAGGAAACTAAGATTCAGAAGGATACATTCTTTGCCCAGAGGTTTTGTTGTTTGTTTGTTTGTTTTAATATTTAATTGCGGAAAAAAATGACAAAATTTACCATCTTAACCATTTCTAAGTGTACAGTTCAGTAACGTTAAATATATTCACGTTGCTGTGCAGCCCATCTCCAGAAAGTTTTCATCTTGTGAGACTGAAACTTGGTACTCATTAATCAACTCCTCCCAATTTTCCCCTTCCCTCCGGCTTCTGGCAACCACCATTCTACTTTCTGTTTCTATGAATTTGACTACTCTAGATATTTCATGTAAGTGGAATCATACAGTATTTGTCTTCTTGTGACTGGCTTATTTTATTAGCATAATGTTCCCAAGTCTCGTCCCTGTTGTAGCATGTGTTGGAATTGCCTTCCCTTTTAAGGTTGAATAATATTGCATTGTGTGCATATACCAGATGTTGTTTATCCACTCATCTGTCGATGGCCGCTTGGGTCGCTTCCACCTCTTGGCATTGTGAATAGTGCTACTGTAAAGATGGGTGTTTTGAGACATGTAGGAGAGATGGGGAATCTTAGGAGCACAGTATGAAGACAACAGAAGGGATGTCATTATTGCTCCATATGAGAACATAAGGGAAGCTTAGCTCCTGAAAGGGATGGGGAGAGAAGAGAAGATTGGGACCAGGGAGGAGAGATAGAAAGAGATGATCCGGGGAGGTGAGGTGAAGTAGGGAACACCTGGGATGAGGGGCCAGTGAAGAATTCCCAGTGTTGTGTAGTCAAAGATCAGAGACGTCTAGCGTTCAGTATAAAGTGGTTACAGTTGTTGCTTTACCCCATCCCCACTACTTAACACATTTGGGGAAAATCTCCTACACATTCACACAAATGCTCTGTATGAGTTGCTTTTTAGTGGAAACTGAGAAAGGGACTCAGTTTCCAATCTGGTTTGATATATGTCAGAGGGCAAAAGAAGCTATAAACTGTCTTATGCAAGGAAATAACAATTATTCCAGAGTTACCAAAGGTGACTCTCAGAGAGTGAGCTCCCTGGGAATTCACAGACAATTTGGGGAGGAATTTGGACTTCCATAGAATGTTCACTAGGTATTTGGACTTCCATGGAGCATAGCTAGAAGCTTGGAGGCAATCTTATGTCCGGCAGTGCTTCTTAAACTTTAATGTGTCTCCAAACCACCGGAGGGTCTTGATGAAATGTAGGTTTTGATTTGGTCAGTCTGGAGTGGGGTCTGGGATTCCGCATTTCAGACAAGCTCAAGCTCATGGGTGATGGTGATGCTGCTGGTCTGTGGACCACACCTTGAGTCATAGGGCTTTGGATCTCAAAGGGATGGAAAATTCCTTTTGGCATTGTAGTGCCTCTTTCTCTCTCTCTCTCTCTCTCCTTCTTTCTGTCTCTGTCTCTTTGTCTTTGTCTCTCTCCTATCATCATCTTCTTCTTCTTCATCCTCCTCTTCCAGAGTTCCTGAGAAAACAGGGCTCTCCTGTCCTCTGGTGACAGGGAAAGCTGTCAAGGAGCCACTGCTGCCTTGTGACCTCGTGGAGGTCACACCACGGTACACTCAGAGGCCCCTTCTGCCTGCTTTGGCCCAGGCTATTAGAACAACAGTTTACAGGGGAGAAACCAAAGACTCTTTCTCCGTCGTTGGCCTCAGAACTCCCCCTCTCAGAAAGAGGGAAAGAGGTGGAGAAAAAGTTTTAAATGGTATTTTTCTTGAGAAAGGTCGCTCTGGGGAGCTAAGCATGAAATGAGTGTGTGATTGGGAGAGGGCTGTGTGGTAAACTCCCTTGTTTTCCACAGATGTTGCAGGAGTCCGAGCCAGAGTTCAGGCAAAATGTTTTCCCGCAGTTCCACCCCTGCCCCAGAGGCTGTGAGGAAGTTGGCAAACGACATTCAGATCTAGTCGGGCTCAGGCAACCTCACGGAAACAGGAGAACTCACAGAATCTGAGGGGAAATGGTGGCTGGAGAACATCTAACAAGAAGAGATGAGAGGAGGAGGAGGGAAACCCCACTGAATGGTGCATCTCCTGTGGGCAGAGCCCTGTGCTAGAAGCTTCCAGTACCTACCTTAGGTGTTTAAGGAACCCCCTTGCTTTCTCATTGGGTGCTTCTTTTGCTGGGAAGGCTTCCTGCCTCAGAGGCAGCCCAACTCACTCAGAAGCATGCACTGTGGAAATGATCTCGGGTAGCCTCGGCCTGCACTGGCTTGAAGCAGGATTCCAGTTCCCTGGCCAGAGATTGAAGTCAGGCTGCGGCAGTGAGAGCGCTGAATCCTAGCCACGTGACCACCGGGGACCAGTGGCCAGTGACAAGGCGCCTGGCCCGTCAGCTTTGTAGAAATGGATTTCCACAAAGAGGTGGAAAGAAGTGAAACAAAGTGTCTATTAGGAGGAAAAACAGTACATGTGAATAGGCACACATGGGCGGACTCAGAGAGAGATTTGTGCCTTCGAGGTAGTTTGAATCACTTATACGGGGCATTTCTTCTGGCTAATCATCTTGCTTTGCCTGGCTCTGAGTCCATATTTGGTTTATCTCAGTGTCCTACCATGTGCGTGCACACATCTCTTAGCCAAGATGGATTCTAGCGAACAGGGCTATGGGTAGGTTGACATCACCTACTATGGGCTGGTGGCCCCTCCCTTTTGACTTCTGAGGAGCCTTTCTACACATGTGTAGTCGGGAAGGTCTCCTTGACCTTGAGAATGAGGAATATGTGGTCTCTTTATCTCTTATCTGGGCAGGGCTCAGTTTCTCCTCCCTCCTGCTATTGTCTTCATCTTGAAGTACCTGTCCACAGGGGACAAACTCCAGCTTCTCAGCCTGGGGCCCATCTATCTCCTGCCTCAGAAAGACTGCCCCTTACCTGGAGCTAAAATCTGCTTTTCTCATCCATGCTGAGGACTTCTTTTAGGCTGACGCTGCCTTCCAAAGCCACAGTGAGCAAGGACACCCCCAAATCTCTGCCATGCATCCTGCAGTCAGCAGGGCATGTCCCAGTCACATCCATCCGCCTGTCTGATCCTCAGAGCTTCCTGGAAGAAAGCAGGGGGGCAGTTCTTCTTCCAGGGTTTCAGATAGGAAAGAGGAAGACTTGAGATGTTTTTGTGCTTGTGGGAGAGGTTGAGAGCACAGGCTCTAGAGTCTGGCCGCCTGGGTCCGTCACAGCCCAGCCACTATTGGCTGTGTATCCTTAAGATGGGTTCCTTGACCGCTCTAAGCCTGAGTTTCCTCTCTGTAAAATGGGCATAACGATATTACATACTGGAGATCGTTGTGGTGAAGACTAAAAAGTAGAAGTCAAGTACTTAACCTTGGGTTTATAGGAACTTCCCTTCAGTTCTTGAGGAGGGAGAGGAGAAAAAGATGGAGGTTAAGTGACTCTCCCAAGCCCAGAAAATGGTGGCACCAGATCTAGAACTCAGTATTTCTGAGGCTAAATTCAAGACTTTCCCACTATATTCAATATCTTGCATTCCCAGGCCCACCAAAGACTGAAACCGCCCCCCCCCCCCACCCTCACCTTGGCAGCCTGGCCCTGCACTGAGCTGTTCACGATAGGTGGTCACCCACTGAATGGGGGTTGGGATGCCCTCCTTCCCCCCACCCCAAAAGCCTGAAAGGGCTGTGTCAGCCCTTCCGACCTTGAAGTTAGACACTGCCCTTTCCCCTTCAGCCTCTTTTCAAATACAAACACCCTCGCAAGGGGGGGGAATGGAGGGAACCTCCCTCTGCCGAAAGCCTGTCCCAGTCCAGTCACTCCACAGATGCTGACCCACTGCTCATTCACAACCATTGTGCAAGTGGTGTTATTTCCCGTCTCACACGTGAAGAGAGAAAAGCCCAGAGAGGTTAAGCAACTTGCCTGAGGCCACACACTAGCACTGATGGCACAAGGATTTGAACCGTGAGGCCCAATGACAGTGTCTGTGCTCATAACCTCTAGGGTGTAGTCCCCAACCTGGGGCTCCTTCTATCTCCTAAGTGGAGGGGAAGACGAATAGTTCTAGAAGGCTCCCCCTGCACAGGATGGTTTCTAGCTTGTGTCGCCCTGCCTTGCTCACTCTCTCCAGTCTCCTCCATATCAACCCAGAAAGAAAACTTAATCCCTTCCTCAGTTTCCACCAAAGGAAGAATACTGTATCTCATCTGATGCTCCAGCAGCACTTGGAGGGGGTCATTAGTGCCCCTCGTGCCCTTAGTTTGACAGCAGATGGACCTCAGAGAGGTGAAGTAGCTTGCCCCAAGGACACAGATCTGTTAAAGAGGGGCTCAGCTAGTGCTTCCTATACAACCCCACCTCCAAGCTGGCAGGCAGCGTCTAACACCCTAGGGGGGCCTTCATCAGATTCTTTCAGGATGTCACAACAGGCACTTGGGGTTGGGCAGGCCCTAAGTCTGGCCCCTCCAGAAACAAGCCTCATTCGCCAGGGCGGGGAGGACATCGGGGAGCCATAGGAGGTGATGAGGGGGCTGTGCAGCAAAGCAGGCGGAGCAGGTTTCCAGAGAGTTTGGGGTGGGAATGAGCGAAAGGTCCAGGCAGGCTCTCAGGTCAGGAGTTTCAGCTATTTTCCGGAGAGTGAGTCTGGGCCACCGAGGATCTGTGGAATCCAGCCATGGGATTGGAGGGAATCCACAGCATAGGGTCGAGGAGTCAGCAGGAGTGTCCCATTAGGGTCAAACGCTGAGGGTTTACGGATAGAATTAGGCCCCGGGGAGATAACTGGAGAGGTGGAATATTACACCCACCAGTCAGGAGGGAAGATTTCTGAGGCCACACTGCCTAGGTTCTCACCCTAGTGCTTCCATTTGTTACCTGTGGGACCTTGGCAAGTTACTCACATCCTTTGTATCTCATGTTCCGCATCTAGGATACTAATAGGATCTAAGTCATAAATAGAATTCTTGTGAAGATGAAATAGATGAGAAGAAGCTGCTGGACATCTGTGAACTGGCCCAGCACTAAAAGCAAGGTTGTTAGGTGCTGGCCTCGCCCTTGCAGCCAGGCTGCAGTGTTCTCTTGCTGAACATAAATCATCTCACAAATGAGACCAAAAAAGGGCTACTTTATATATTTTCTAAACATTTACAGGAACGGGGTCACCATGCAAACCACAAAAATACCAGACGTCGCCCTTTCCCAGCTAATATGCATGAGTGACTGCTGCCTCTTTATTAATTACTTCTTTAGCCTCTTTCTGTTCTTCCCTTTTTTTAAATTTTATTGAAGTATAATTGATTTACAACATTGTGTTAATTTCTTCTGTACAACAAAATGACTCAGTTATACATATATGTGTATATATATGTATATATACATATATATACACATTCTTTTACATCTTCTTTTCCGTTATGGTTTATCACAGGATATTGAATATAGTTTCCTATGGTATACAGTAGGACCTTGTTGTTTATCCATCCTATGTATAATATTTTGCCTTATCCTTGCTTCTTGATAGCACCCAATACCGAGCAAACCCCTACTTCCTTGAACTCTCTCCAAGATCACCTGACTTCAGTTCCTTTAAGTACACATCCTATAAGTCCTTTCTGTCACCCTCTGCTGAAACACCCAATGGTTCCCTGTGATGTAACGCTCCCTCATTTCAATGAGTCCATCAACCCAACGTTCAACTACAGATTGTTCCTCGTGGTCTTTGTCTGGAGGGCATGGGCACAGTTAATAAATGAAGCATGTAGACAGTTCCTGGCACACAGTAAACACCATGCCAGTGATGCCATCATAATTACGGGGTAGGTTACCAAGGCAGCCTCAGGGACAGGGAAAAAGCATCAGGACAGAGGCCAAGTGGAATAGTGGATTTAGGTCCAGGAGACTTCAATTTAATCCCTACCTGCCATTCCAAATACTAACTCACATTTTATTGTACACTTCAAAAGAGCCAGACACTGAGCAGAGCTCAGGCAGAGCTGAGAGTCTGATGTGAAGAATCTCACTTATTCACTGGGGTGCCATGGGCAAGTTGCTTAAGCTCTCTGAGCCTCAGGTTTTCCATCTATAAAAAATGGGAAAACTAAAAATACAGGTTTGTTGCGAGGCTCCAGTGAGAATGAGTGTGCCGTAGTCTAGGTTATGATCATAAGGCTTCCAATTATTCCAGCTTATACCCAAGGCTGGCAAAGGACAGAGAGCGAGGCTGATTTAGAGTCAGATTCCTGAAATTCCTGCATTTTTTTTACCTTCTTGCAGAGGAGGCCTGGACTGCCACTCTGAATTGTGTGGCTCTGTGGGAATGGTGAAGAGCCATCTGTCAGGAACCCCTTCCTTGGCCTCAAGTTTCCATGTAGCTCCTTTTCCAGGGAGACCAGGAATGATGAAAAGCTTTTGGCTCCATGTCACTTATTAACATGACCAAGGCACTTATTTGAGACCCGGTTTTCCAACAAAATGGAATAAAGTTAATTTCTACCCATATGTTTGTGGTGCGGATCAAATAAAAAGGTGCAGATGGGACTGTGTTGTCAGCCACGGGGGAAAGAGGACATTATCCATTCCTCTGAGGCTGCCTCCCACAGAGTGGTCTCCAACTTGGGGACCCAAGTGTCTGCTCTCCGAGAGCTGAGCTATTGGCCATGGGCCAAGGTGCTTGTTCATGTGTCTCTGTGCATTAACACCCTCCTATAAAGCTATACTTGTCAGGGAGGCTGAACAGAGCCCTCACATTGGGCTGATGTGAACAGGTTTCTTCCAGCTGATTTCAGCACCATCTTTAGCGTGTCATCCTTATCTCTGGTTGAGGCTGGGTTGCTGTCTCGTCAGCTTTCCAGCATGCAGGGAGGATAAAAAGCAAGTCCTGCATAAAGGACATTATCCTTAAGGAGGTAACCTGGAGGTTCCATGCATCATTTACCCTCATTCATGTCCCACTTCAAGGAAGGATGACAAATGTAGTCTCTAGTTTAGTGACCATGTGCCCAGCTTCAATTTGGGAGTTTTATTATTCTAAGTTCAAGATTAAGAATAGCAGAAGCAAGAAAAACATCAGGGAGATTAATACAGTCAGCCTTCATTACCTGCAGGTTCCACATCTGTGGATTCAACCAACCAAGGATGGAAAATATTTGGAAAAAATTCCAGGGAGCTCCAAACAGCAAAACTTAAATTTGCTGTGCAGGCAACTACTCACATAGCATTTATATTTTATTAGGTATTATAGGTAATCTAGAGATGATTTAAAGTATTCAAGAGGATGTGCATGTGTTATATGCAAATACTATACCATTTTATATGAGGAACTTGAGCATCCGTGGGTTTTAGTGCTGGGGTTGGCGGTCCTGGAACCAATCCCCTGCAGATACCAAAGGAGGGTTGTACAGATCAATTCACCCATGAGGTCACTGAACCTGAGTCAGTGTCTGTACTGAGTAAATATCTGGATGAACAGCAGAGGGAGAGTCTAGTCAGTTGCTTGAATTATTCAATGCTAAAAATCAAATGTTTGGAATCATCCCTGTGAATTTTCACATTTTTCAATTTCTGTCTAGATCTTGGCACTGGGCAGACAGAGTCTTGGCCACATAACTCAGTACATGAACAATCACATACACCCCCACACACATGGAGGGGGTGTTTGTGTGTGTGTACAAACCTACATACACATGCAATATAGATTTACACTTGCATAGATCCTAATCTTGTACTGGAGGAAGAGAAGTCACGCCTAGTTACTTCCCCCTTTTCAGTAGGCACATGGTGTTGGTGAAAAAAGCAGTCTCGGGAGCCAGAGATCTAGGTTCAAATGCAACCCATGTCATTGATACACAGTGTAATTCTGGGCAAGTTTCTCAATTTCTCTTGACTTCTGTTTCCATATTTATAAAATGAGTGTAATATCATCTGTCCTGCAATATTGTTTTATAATTAATTACAATGTCATACTTATTTGCTTTTTGATATAATACTTTAGGTATAGTTGATACAAAATGAATATTAATAGTTATTTTATTATGGTTAGGCAACTGAGGCCCAGTGCAAGTTAATGGCAGACCAGGAATTTCCCATCTCCCTCCTTAATATAAAGCAAGATCTTTTTAAATTTGTACTGCTCTCAGATACACTTATTTGTTTTTAAAAATTAAGTCCTTTTTGAAAAGTACATTGTTTATTGAAGTAAACACACATACAGAAAAGTACATAAATCATAAGTGTATAGCTCACTGATTTTTCCAAATGGGGAATCTGCCCCATGTTATTAGCACTGAGGTCAAGAACCAGAACATCATGAGCACCCTGGCAGCCCCCTTATTACTCTCTCTGAAAGTAACTACTACCTTACATTACAGATTAATTTTGCCTTTTTTATACTTTATACAACTGGAATCACAGATAGATGTTACTATGTCTGGCTTTTTTTACGCTACACAATGAGACGTGTACCCATACTGTGTGTGATTGTGGCTTTGCTTGATCACTCTTGTTACTGCACAGTGTTCCAGTGAATATACTACAATTCACTGATCCATTCTACTGTTGACAGGCATCTGGGTGGTTCCTGAGTTTGGGCTATCATCAATAACACTGCTTTAAAAATTCTTACATGTGCCTTTAGTGAATGCATTTCTGTTGAGTACATATCTGTGAATGGAATTTCTGAATGTTAGGATTTGTACATATTCACCTTTTGTAGATACTCTCATGAAGTTTTACAAAGTAACTGAAGTATTGCCTGCTTTTAATTTGTAGGAACTCAAGATAGTTCCCTCTGCTCCCAATCTCTCTCTCACTGGACTTGTACCTCCTGGAATGCAGGAATTGTACTCTTAGTCTTCGGGTATAAGGAATCAATTGCTCTTGGGTAACCCAATGTCTTCGTTATCTATTGCTACACAAAAAAATCCCCTCCAAATATAGTGGCCTAAATCAAAAATACATATTTATTATCTCTCATGGTTTTCGTGGGTCAGGAACTGGGGAGTGACTTGGCTAGTGGTTCAAACATTAAGACTGTAATGAGATTGAATCAGATGTCGGTCTAGGCTAAAGTCATCTGAAGTGTTGACTGGGGCTAGGAGATCCACTTTCAAGGTGGGTCTCTCATATAACTGAGAAGTTGGTGCTGACTGTTGGCAGGAAGCCTCAGTTTTTTTCCACATGAGTCTATTCTTAGGGCTGCTTGAGTGTCCTCACAACATGGTGGCTGGCTTCCCCCAGTGTGAGCAATCCCAGAGCCTAAGGCAGAAGCAGCAATGTGTTTTATGACCTCGCCTTGGACATCACACACAGTCACTTTCTCAATATTTTAAGGATCACCCAAGTCATCCTTATTCAACATGAGAGTGTACTACACTAGGGCATGGATATCATAAAGTGAGGCTCATTCAGGGCCATTTTGGAGGATGGCTACCATACCATTAAGCCCTTCCTGCTACTAATTAAAGACTTTTTTTTGTGACAGTTGGAATCCTAAGTGATTAGTACAGGGAGCATGTAAACTTTGATGGACAAATAGAGAGAAACAAGAATGAATACATAGAACAAGTCAAGTCCAGAGAGAAAGGCAGGCTTGAATATAGCAGCCAAGAGGCAGCTTTAGCATTTTGAGTGTCTGAATAGGAGTGAATAAATAAATAATGTGTGAGTTTGGGGCTGGGTCGTGGGGTGAGGGACTGTATGTAGGGGACCAGAAATATTTTTCTTTGCTTGGTTTTGGACCATGAAGACTCAACTCCAGCATTGCTGATATAAAAGTAGTAGCCCAAATTGAGCATTCTCAACTTTTCTCACAGGTTCTTCAATTTACCATCCATCCATCAATCCATGTATCCATCTTTTATTAAGCATCCAGCAAATACCAGGTTCTGTTCTAGAAGGTGATGGGGGGGTACAGAAATGAACAAATGCACCAACCTGACACGGGTGATGACAAAGAGGGAACTAACATTTATTGTGCACCTACTGTGTTCTAGTACTTTCGCATTTATTGTATTAAATAATTCTCATAACTACTCTAAATGTTGGGCATGATGGTTCTCACTTGGCAGATGGTTAAACCGAGACTTGAAAGTTCAATTGATTTACTCGAGTTGGAGCTGAAAAGGGTGAGGCTGAATCCTCTGCAGGTACAAAGTAGAAAGTGATTAAATGTGAAAGAAAATACGCATGTAGTACAATGGCAGCTCAGAGAATGGAGCGAGTTCTTTGGCCTAGGGAGGTAAAAGAAGGCTTCATGGAAGAGGTGGAATTTCAGTAGGATCTTGACTGATGAGTAGGAGATGGTGGGAAAAGGCCATATGTGAGGAGTAAAGAATGCCTAAAACAAAGGCATAAAGGTAGGAATGGATATTAATAATGATGATACATACAGAGATGCACAGAGACATACACATATAATGTGGCTAGAGAAATGCGCATAAAGGAAAGAACGGGCTGATAGAGGTGAACAATAGGTGTCTGGGTTGCAAGGTTACCAGGCAGATACCAGACCTAGTTGTTCATTAATGCAACAGGAATTCAGAGAAGGCTAGATCATCATTCGGACAACTGAGTGTGAACTACTTTCGGACTGTGTGGATAACATATTCTTTAAGGTTATTAAAAATTACATTGTGAGTATACCTTCACACCCAGCAAAAAATGTAGATTAACAAACTATAGAAGATTATGGAAATTATTGAATAAAAAAATGAGAAGTGCCATTGATCGGTAACAGTCACATACTGATGGTGAGGTCTGCTGCTACTTAATGATGAGGGAAGAATGCCTAGAAAAGACAGCATGCCCTGAGGCTAGTGAGTAAAAGAGAAATCCAAGAATCTCAGAGCTGGGAGTCACCTGAAGGATTATTTATTCTAATTTTGCAGTTTACATATGAGGAAGCCAAGGCCAGGAAGTAGGAGTGACTTGTTCTACAGAGAGCTCCTTCTAATACACCTCAGCCTTGCAAGAAGAACGGGACATAATCCCTGACCTGGAAAAAGCTATGAGAGTGGAGAGTGCTGTGAAAATTGCTAGGTTTAAAACATGTTAGGAGTTGAATTGTCTTCCTCAAATTCATAATTTGAAATTCTAACCTCCAGAACTTCAGAATATGGCCTTACTTGGAAACAGGGTCAGTGTAGATGAAATTAATTAAGATGAGGTTCATATTAGAGTAGAGTAGGTCCTGGATCCAATATGACTGGGGTCCTTATTAAAGGGGAAGTTTAGATGTGCACACAGGGAGAATGCTATGTGAACATGACGACAGAGATTGGGGCAATGTATCTACAAAGCAAGAATACCTCAAATTTCCAGCAAACCACTAGGAGCGAAGAGGGAAGCATGGAACAGAATCTCCCTTACAGCCCTCAGAAGGAACTGATCCTGTGACACCTTGATATTGGACTTCTAGCCTCCAGAACAGTGAGACAATACATTTCTGTTGTTTAGGGCACCCACTTCGTAGTGCTTTGTTATGGCAGCTCTAGGAAACTAATACAATCGCTAAAAGAAATAAAAGTTATGTGGGAGCCACAGGAAGTAGGCATTGTGAGGGAAGGAACAATGCCTTAATGAAACAGTAAAGCCATACATTAATTCATTCAAACACAATGTGTATGAGGCACCTCTCATTTGTCCCTGGAGCAGATACATGAAGAATTAGAATACGATTCTCTTTGCCTTTGAGAAGCCCAAAGTATGGTCTAGTTAGGCTCAAAACAGAAGTAAATGTTATGGGGCCCCAAAGGAATGATATGGGCAAAGGTTTGGATGCAGAAGGTGACATCTGAGCTAGGATTTTAAAGATGAGTGTATTTGCTTGCTAGTTGCTTAATGGAGCTAATTATTTCTATCACTGGAAAGAGCTTCCTAAAATCTCCTCCCTGGTCCGCATAACCATCAAAGAGGCAAAAATCACAGACTTGCTAAGTTTGTTCAATATAGCATTTCAAAATTCAGCCTCAACAATGTAGGCCAATTATCTCAATCTCCTGCCCTAGTTGGCCTGCCATTCGTAGGAAAAACAGGAACAGAGATGCTGACCTCTGTCTGCTCAGGCCCAAATCCCCTTGGAGCTTCAGGCTCATGTAAGAACTGGCTGCAGAAAGTCACCCCGGTGGGGGGTCTTCCATCCTGGCTGCCCAGACCTATCTGTAGTGTTGAAAAGTCAGATTGTGTTGTTTATGTATAAAAACAACAACAAAAATAACCGTTTCTTTCCACATATCCCATGCACCGGAAGCCAAGCCTTCAGCAGGTCATTAATACGTTGACGTTTTGAAGAACTGTGCTTCCAGACCCTGAAACAGGAGGCAGGTCTGCTGGCCTCGGCCTTGAGATCTCTTGGCTTTCTCATATTAAAGACCCCCAGGCTCTCAAATTTGAGCTCCCGGCAGCCACTGCTCTGAGTAATGCTGCTAAAAACAGAGCCAATTGCAGCTGGAGCCACATCTGCCTCTGTGGAATGATGTCAAGGGGGAAGGCGAGGGGTGTCTCTGGACTCTAATTACCTCCCCATTGGTTGGTCACGCTCCCTGAAATTCCATTAAGATGATGGAACCTGTTCTGTTAGGTCTATGAGGGAGAACAATGGGGTGGAAGAAGACCTGCACGCAAGCCAGCAGTCTCTGCTTGGCTGATTACATTGGAAAGTCTTTGGACAGGACATGCATGGTCATTTGCCCCAGGCCCCGTGGCCCCTTAGAGTATAGCATCAGGTCCATTCACTATGGCTGTTCCCTGCCTGGCCTCTCCAAGAATTTGTTTGTGTAAACCTTGTTCATACATACACATGGTTTTGATTACCACCTGGATGGAAATACATCAAAATACATCAAAACTTCTCCAGTTTGTGCCTTTCTTGTCAAGCTTCTGACCCTTCCATCTAACTTCTTGTCCCTGAGTGCCTCGTCTTCAACTAATTCATCATCTTTCCTCACAAAATTATTCCTCAAAGGGTTCTTCTTTATCCAGTTTCCCAAGTCAGAAAACTGGAAAGCATCCTTGACCCTTCCCTATCTAGCACATCAAATCAATCACTAAGATCTACTAACATTATTTCCTAAAAGTTTCTTATAACCGTTCTCTCCTCTTCATTCTTTCTGATAATTTCTGAATTCAGGATGACATTACCTATTACTTAAACTAGTATAACAGGAAATTCCCTAGTGGTCCAGTGGTTGGGCCTCGGCACTTTCACTGCCACGGCCCGGGTTCATTCCCTGGTCTGGGAACCAAGATCCCGCAAACCACGCAGTGTGGCCAAAACCAAAACAAAACCCTAGTATGACAGCTTCCAAAAGGGCCTCCTTGCTATCAGCTCATCCCCAACCAGCCCATTCTCCACTGAGTAGCAAAAGTGTCTTTAAAAAATGTAAATCTGTACTCAAAAAACTAGGAATAGAAGGGAACTACCTTAACATAATAAAGACCATATCTGAAAAAATGTATAGTTAACATCATACTCAATGGTGGAAGACTAAATGCTTTTCCTCTAACAGCAGGACAGGCTCTGGTTTTGCCGCTTTTATTCAACATAATAGTGGAGGTCCTCGCCAGAGTAATTAGGCAAGAAAAAGAAATAAAAGGCAACCAGATTGGAAAGGAAAATGTAAAACTGTCTCTGTTCAAAGATGACATGATCTTATATGTACAAAATCTAAAGATTCCACAAAAACTGTTAGAACTGGGAAATAAATTTGCAAAGTTGAAAAATTCAAAATCAACATGCACTGGGGGAAAATGGATATATGTATATGTATGGCTGAGTCACTTTGCTGTGCACCTGAAGCTATCGCAACATTGTTAATCAGCTATACTCCAATATAAAATAAAATGTTAAAAAAAATCAACATACAAAATATTAGTTACATTTCTATATAGTAACAATGAACAATCTGAAAAGGAAATTAAGAAAACAATAGCATCAAAAAGAATAAAATACTTAGGAGTAAACTTAATCAAGGCAGCAAATGACCTGTACACTGAAAATTACAAAATGTTGCTGAAAGAAATTAAAGACACAAATAATGAAAAGACATCCTGTGTTCACAGACAAGAAGACTTAATATTGTTAAGATGTTAATATGACCCAAAGCTATCTATAGATTCAATGCAATTCCTGTTAAAATCCCAATGATTTTTTTTTCAGAAATAGAAAAGCACATTCCAAAATTTATGTGAAATCTCAAGGGACCCAGAATAGCCAAAATAATCTTGAAAAAGAAGAACAAAGTTAGAGGTTTCACACTTCCTCATTTCAAAACTTATTGAAAAGCTTTGGTAATCAAAACAGTGAGGTATTGGCATAAAGATAGATACATAGACCAATGGAACAAAATTAGAACCCAGAAATAAACCCTCACACATATAGTAAAATGATTTTCAGCCAGCATGCCAAACCATTCAATAGGGGAAAGGATAGTTTTTCAACAAAATGGTATTTGAAAAAACTGGATATTCGTGTGGAAAAAAGAAAAAAAGTTCGATCCTTATCTTAAACCATATACAAAAATTAACTCAAAAAAAAGAAAAAGTTAACCCAAAATGGATCAAATCTAAACATAAGAGCTAACACTGTAACACTTTTATAAGTTTATGTATATATGTATGTATATGTATGTATTCATATATATGTGTATATATACATATATATATAAAACCTGCTTTTATTGATGCCTTTTGCTATAGGCACAGTAGCCAGCACTTTACACATGTTACCTCCAAACTTAACAGAAATTCCATTTTACAAAAGAGGAAACAGACACCAGAGAAGATAAGCAATTTGCTTGAGATCAGTCTGATCTTAAGCTGATTGTGGACAGATTCTGACTCTTCTCAAGATCAGATCTCAGGCCAACTCAAGGTAAAGACTTATAAAGAGTGCGGGCTTTAAAATCAGAAAGAACACTGGCTAAAGCCGTGTGGTTGTGTGGTAGAAAATGCTTTTAACATTTCTGTTGACTCAATTTCCTCATCTCTAATATCGAGATAGTAATGTCTGACCTTTTGCAAGTTGTAGGTGGTGAGGACTCATTAAAAGGAAATAGGGACAAAAAAGAAGAAAGATCTCTGACATAGTCATTCCGGCTCTCTAGGGTTCGTACATACATGAAAATTCACAGCAAAGTCAGAAGATGACTTTAAATGACATTTAAATGACATTAAATGAAATAATGCAGGTAAATGTTAGCATCATGTTGGCACATATTAAGGACTCAATAAGTGGCTGTGTTTATGCCACATACCAGCAACAACAGCGATAGAAACCTTTCTTTACTGCTGGGAAGTAAAACAAAGTAAGATCTATTGGAAATTTTAGGAAAAGAATTCATGGAAAATTTCTTTTTAATCCAGATTTCTCAGTCTTCTTAATTTTTCCTTACCCTGGGAAACTGCAGGAGAATGGCATGCCTGAGGTAGTGTGTGTCTCTGAATTTTCTTTGACTCTACAAGGTTAGAAGCTTCTCGTCTTCTGAGATTGAACACTCCCAAGACATTGGATCATTTCCTGAACTTCATTTATTTAATAACTAATCTTTTATTGCCTTCTCTCTTTGAAAACCAGAGACCAGTCTGGTTCCCTCCCCCACCCCTCTTCAAGGCCTCACCTCTTTAATCATTTGGATAAAGCTGGGACACACTACAAACCATTTTAATGGGAGTCTGATAAGTGAAGGCCATTCTTCCTCCCCACTCCTTCTCAACCTAGCCATACTTCGGATGATTTCTAATCATTCCAGCAAATCACTCATGTCATTCTCCCACAGCCACCTAGTTAATATCCCCAGTCAACAGGTTTCTTTTGGCTCTTTTGTCTGGGAAAGCCTGCTATGTAAGGCTCCAGAGCTCCAGAGAAATGGTTCTGAGCCTGGAATTTGCACAAACTGAGCCCTCAGCTGCAGGATTAATATTTTCCCAAGTTAACATTAATAACTACCATCTCTGAGCTCTACTTCTGTGCCAGACACTGGGCCAAGCACTGTATCTGTATTATCATGTTTAATCCTCATAAAACCTACTAGGGAATGCTCTCATGTCTGTTTTGTGGACAAAGAAACTTAGGCCTAGGACACTCTTACTCAAAGTGTGGTCCTCTGAGCCACAGCATTACCTGGGAACTTGTTAGAAATGTAAATTCTCCAGCTCCTTCACAAACCTCCTGAAAATAAATCCCTGAGGGTCGTGTTCAGGAATCTGTGTTTTAACAGGCCCCCCTGGTGATTCTGATGCAGGCTAACATATGAGAAGCACTGGACTAGAAAAAGTGAGTAACTTGTCAAATTCAAGGAGCTAATAAGTCACAGGAAGAGGCTTAGAAATCAGAGTCTTGCTGTCTCCTAAACCAGAGTCAGGGAGACTCTATATTGAGGTGGTTCATGAAGATTTAGGATTTGAAGTAAAACTGCATTGCACCGTAAGGACATCTATTATTTCATGTAATAAGATGTGCAGAAGTAGCTCAGTTCCAGGTTTGGTTTAATTCAGCAGCTCAGTGGGTTTATGTCTCCAGCTCAACAGCATCTCTCATTCTCTTGGCCTTCTCTTCATGGTCACAAGAGGACTGCAGCAATTCCAGGCATCACATTTTGTTCCTCAATGCCTAGATGTCTAGGGCTGGAGGCAGATGGAAAGGGCCTGTCTCTTCCTCCATGTCTTTTTATGAGTAATACTTTTTTTCCCCCAAGATGTACTTTCCCCAAAAGACCTCCTCTCCTGGATTACTGCTCAGAATTTCATCACATGCTCATTCCCAAACCAGTCACTGGGAAGAAAAATGGAATAACATGATTGGATAAGACTATTTCAGATTTACCTCCCTTGAAGCACATGGATGCCTGAAAGGACACAGTGGATGGAAGTGCTAAATCAAAGCAATAGGGACAAATTTTGAAATAGAGATAAGTTTGGATTCACAGGATGGCATCAGATGTTAGGAATCCAGATAGAAAAATTAAGAGTTTATGCCATAAGCAATGCAGAGCCTGTTAATCTTTGAGCAGGGGAAAGGAATAAGTAAGGACATTCATGGGAAGAGTCTGCTGGTGGTGTGTAGGAAAGATGGGCACTAGACTCAGGAGAGGGAATGATGAAAGTCTGTGAGAGAAGCTGAGTTGTTGCTGTAGCCTAGGTAGAATTTGCCAAGGGCTTGGTCTAGGTAGGTGGCATGGGTAACAAGAGTGGCTGAAGATAAGAGTCATTTGGGAGGAAAATTGGTAAGAGCGGGTAACTGATTAGCCATGGGGAGATAAAGAAGGGGGCAAATCAGGGGTTACATGCTGTCTTCATGTCTGTGACCAGTTGTTCTCCTGCTCCTCTGGGGCCATGGTGAAAAGAGCTAACTCCTGCTAAAGGAGTTTAAGCAAGTTAAAGGAAAGCTGTGGGAGGTATAATGGGTTATTTAGGGGTATATGCTTAAATTCTTAAATTCAGTGCTTGGCTCTAGGATATAATAATAATAGTAATAGTTGCATTTATTGCCAGCCTATTATGTCTTGCTGTTTTATTTACTTATTTAAATTTATTTTTATTATAGAAAATTTTATACATATAGCAAAGTAGGGAAAATAATATAATGAACCTGCATGTACCTATTAACCAGCCTCAACATGATCAAATCCTAGCCAATCAACTTTGTTTCCCCTATTCCCTCACTTACTCGCCACCAACAACTCCAACCTAGGTTATTACTTTTTTGAGTAACAACTTTACCGAGATATAACTAACATGCCATACAGTTCACGTATTTAAAGTGTGTAACGCAATGGTTTGTAGTTCATAGAGTTGTGCAACCATCACCACAGTCGATTTTAGAACATTTCATCACCCCAACAAGAAATTCCATACTCTTTAGCTATCACCCCCTGTTCCTGCATCTCTCTTCCCCCAGCCCTAAGCAACCACTAATCTACTTTCTGTCACTATAGATTTTCCTGTTATGGATATTTTATATAAATGGAATCATACAATATGTAGTCTTTTGTGACTGGTTTCTTTCACTTAGCATCATGTTTTCTAGGTTCAGCCATCTTGTAGAATCTATCAGCCCTTCATTTCTTTATATTGCCAGATAATACCCCATTGTATGGATATACTACATTTTATATATCCCATCAGCAGTTGATGGACATTGAGTTCCACTTTTTGGCCATTATGAAAATTGCTACTATGAACATTTGTGTACAAGAACATTCATATACAAGTGGACATATATTTTCATTTCTCTTGGGTGTATACCTAGGAGAGGCATTTCTGGATCATATGGTAACTCTACACTTAACCTTTTAAGAAGCTGCCAGACTGGTTTCCAAAGTGGCTGCACCATTTTACATTCCCACCAGCAGCGTATAAGGATTCTAATTTCTCCACATCTTCCCCAACACTTTTTATTATTTCTATTTATTTATTTTAATTTTTTAAGGACTTTATTTTTAGAGCAGTTTTATGTTCTCAAAATTGAGAGGAACGTATAATTTCCCATGTAATACCTGCCCCCGTGCATGTATAACATCTGCTATTATTAGCCTCCTCCACCAGAATCGTACATTTGTTACAATTGATGAACCTATATTGACACAATAATCACCCAAAGTCCAGTTTACATTACAATTCATTCTTGGTGTTGTATAGTCTCTGAGTTTAGACAAATGTGTAATGATATATATCTATCCTTATAGTATTATACAGAGTATTTTGACTGCCCTAATAATAATTCTGTCCTTGTTCTTTTTATTAGCATTTCCTTGATTGCCAAGGATGTTGAGCATTTTTTCATGTGCTCATTGGCCATTTGTATGGTAGTCCCCTCTTATCCTCATTTTCACTTTCTGCGGTTTCTGTTACCGACAGTCAACCATGATCTGAAAGTATTAAATGGACAATTCCAGAAATAAGCAATTCATAAATTTTAAATTGTGCATTGTTCTGAGTAACATGATGAAATCTCCTGCAGTCCCATTCCGTCTCACCCAGGACCCCACAAGCTTCCATGTCATCTGCTCCTGACATCCAAGCATCAACATCATCATGGCTCAACGATCCAGGACCACCTGAAGCCAATGATTCTCCTTCTGATGTATCATCAGAAGGTCAACAGGAGCATAACACTACGTCAGGATGCCTATATCATTCACCTCACTTCATCTTATCATGTAGACATTTTATCATCTCACATCATCACAGGAAGAAGAAGGGTGAGTACAGTATAATAATTTTTAGGGGGAGCCAGAGAGAGAGAGAGAGAGAGAGACCACATTCACATAAATTTTATTACAGTATATTCTTATAACTGTTCTATTTTATTATTAATTAATGTTGTTAATTTCTTACTGTGCCTAATTTATAAATTAAACTTTATCATAGCTATACATGTGTAGGAAAAAACATAGTATATATAGGGTTCAGTACCATCTGCGATTTCAGGCATCCATTGTGGGTCTTGGAACTTATTCCCAGTGGATAAGGGGGGACTACTTAGAGAAATATGTATTCAGATCATTTGTCCATTTTTAATTGGGTTGTTTGTCTTTTTTTATTGAGATGTAAAAGTTCTTTATATTTTCAAGATATGTGTCTTATCAGATACATAATTTGTAAATATTTTCTCCCATTCTGTGGGTTGTCTTTTCCCTTTCCGGATGGTGTCCTTCGAAGCACCAAAGATTTTGATTCTGATGAAGTCCAAGTTATCCATTTTTTTTTCTTTTGTTGCTTGTAGTTTTGGTGTCATATCTAAGAAACAGTTGCTTAATTCAAGATCACAAAGATTTACACCTATGCTTTCGTATAAGAGTTTTATCATTTTAGCCCTTATATTTAGGTGTTTGATTCATTTCAAGTTAATTTTTATAGATGGTGTGAGTGACAGAACCAGATCCACAGGCTATGCCCTTTCTATTACACCATCATCCACTGTGGCCAAAGCACAGTGAAATATGGTAATAGTGAGGGCAGCCTGACCCAGGCAACCCTTGCCTTCAATTCTTTGAAGGTATCATTTAACTTGTTTACTTCCTTCCCTGGCACCACCACCATCTCTATTTGCCCTTCATTCAGTGTTCTACCCATCAGGAGAGAGAAAGACAGCTCTCTTAAAAACTCATCGATTACCTCCTCAGAACTCAGAGAGAATGTGAAGTAGAAAAATCCAAAGCTCAAGGTGAGGAGATTGAATTTGCATCCATCTTAAAGGTAACCCTGTCCATTCTGAAGTGAGGAGCAGGTTGAACAATCTTAACTTTCAAGTGGGAATTGAAATTTTGTTTACTAGAAGGATGACTTGTATTACCACATCTTAGCACTGAAAGACACCTTCAGTTGGAGTTTGTCTGACTTCTCATTTGGCACATGGAAAAATGTCCACTGACTTCTTCAGAGTTACGGGCTAGTTGGTGGCAGAAAGGGGACTCAAAGGCAGGTCCTCTGATTCCACTTTTCAGGAATATCAGAATTTTCATCTGTTCCTCGAGCCTACGAGGCATGAGTGCCAGATAACCTTCCCTCACCAAGTAAAGGGTTTATAATAATATCATGAAACTCTAAAAAAATTAGAGGAAGCTGGAAAAAGGAAGAAAAATCACTGAAGAGTGGGATTTTTCTGAACCTGGTAAGGGAAACAGGAATTTTCAAAGATGTATAAGGTAACAAGCAATCCAACTTCTGAGTCAGAGGGGTGATCCATGATTCAGGAATTGGAGAGCATCTTGCACATTCTGTCATTTTTTTTTTTCTATAAGGCAAAGAAAGAGAGAGAGTTGGGCTCAGACTCAACTGCAAACTGCCTAGGGCACAACAGAAATACTGTAGAGAGAACATGGATTTAAAATAATTGGGGTGAGAAAATGTTCAGCCTATGCTAAAATGGTTTAGGTCTACGCCAGAGGGCAGAATCCCACCAAGTTGGGCAACATAGGGGAGAGAATATCAAGTGACATGGCCTTCAGGACTGATGCCATCTTACCTTCCACTCAGCCCCTGTTCCACTTCTAGCAGAAGCGATCTTAGGAAAGGTTCTGATCACTGATAAGTATAGGTGTTGTAGCAAAGCTTTAGGATCAGCTAGACCAGGGTTCAAATTCTGATTCCTTTACTATCTAGCTGTGTGATCTTAGGCAAGTCATGTCACCTCTCTAAGCCTCAGTTTCTTCCTCTGTCCAAAGGATATCATGAGGATGAACTGAGGCGATGGTACAACACATATAGCACAGTTCCTGGGACATAGTGGATGCTTCACAGATGCATTTTTGCACCCCTCCTTAGTCTTTCTCAGCTTCGTATGAATTTTGAACCACCTGTCCAGGTGCTCTTTGGATCTCAGGACCTATCTCTTTCCGTATGGAATTAAATATTTCATTCTCCTATTGAAAGACTTTTAGAACTGAAGTTCCAGACGCCCTGCTGAGGAACCTGAGGCCAGAGCATTCATGGCAGAGTGGACATCTGGACCCTACATTCAGTGCTCTCTCCTTGGCGTCACTGCGGTGTTCCTGGGATGCTGGTTGCCATGACTACCTAGTTATTTCCTCTAGGTCTGACCACCACAACAAACTGAAACACTTGCCAAACTCCCAGCCAAATAAGCAGCAGATGTCCAATTTGAAAAACATCATTCCTGAACAATAATGTTTGGTTTCCCAGCCATCACATGGACCCATCCGCAGAGATGGAGGCAGGGAGAGGCAGCTGTAGGGGAAGCCAGGGATAGGACCTGGGATGCAGAAGGGGCCCAGACTTATATCTGTGTCTTCCCGTGGATGAACCATGCAGGAGGCACTCATTCCCGACATGACATCCTGATTCATTTATAGAGTCACTAACTCTGTTCAATTAGTCTTATAACAAGTTCTCAGTGGCCACACAGTAGCAGTAAAGGACAAAGCTAATGGCTTTTAGAGTCAGACAGGTGTGGGTATCAATGGCACTTTTGCCTCTGACTCACTGAGTGACTTTGACCAAATGTACTTCTCTGAGGCTCCATTTCCTCATATAAACTGAAGATTGTAATACCTGCCTTATACAGTTGTCATGGGATTAAAGCAGAAAACAGGGATACAGCACAATGCTTGGACCTAGTGAGTCCCTGATGAATGTTAGTTATAAATTTGTCTTTAAATCATCACATAGTCTAATATACCCATTCTGCCACAATATATCAAGGTGAATGATTGCTTTTGAGAAATACAGAACCTCAACCAAACAAAAGGAGTCTTAAAAATTATTTCAAACAACCCTCTTATTTTATAGAGGAGGAATTGAGACCCAGAAAGGTTAAAGTCTTTGCCTAAGATCACACACTTAACTAGTCAACTGCAGGGCTAGGATTAGAATGCCAGCATTCTAACAGCCAAGCCAATACTTTTTCCAGCATCCAATAGAGCCTAAGAAAGGGAAGGAGGGACGAGAATTCACATTTAGAGAGCATCTGCTATTCACACGTATTCTGCATGAATTGTTTTGTTTAATCCTTACGGCAATAATAGAATGTAATGTATTATTAGTCTTAATAAATAAGCAAACTAGAATATAAGCTTTAAAGAGCAGGGAGTATGTCTTTCTAATTCATTCCTGTATCCTCAGCAGGCAGAACAGCGCTTGGCACATAGTAGGTGCCCAGTAAATATTTGCCAGTGAGCAAGCTGAAGTAATTTATCAAAGCCAGATAGCTAATAAATGGCAGAGCCAGGATTTGAAATAAAATCTGTCTGACTCCAAAGCCCATGCTTTTTCTGAGCTGGCTCTTGTACTTTCTCCCCTAGGAGACCTAGGAGGCTGGAAGGAAGAAGGAAGGAAAGTCTCATTCTTTGAGAAACGTGTCAATTCCAAGGCATTAAACTAGGCACAGTTATATATATTATGTCATTTACTTTTCACAACCATCGAGGATAACGATTTTCCTTTTTTAAAAAACATATGAGGTGGGCTTCCCTGGTGGCGCAGTGGCTGGGAGTCCGCCTGCCGATGCAGGGGACGTGGGTTCGTGCCCCGGTCCGGGAGGATCCCACATGCCGCGGAGCGGCTGGGCCCGTGAGCCATGGCCGCTGAGCCTGCGCGTCCGGAGCCTGTGCTCCGCAACAGGAGAGGCCACAACAGTGAGAGGCCCGTGTACCGCAAAAAAAAAAAAAAAAATGAGGAAATTGAGACAGAAAGCTTCAGTGACTCTTCCAACATAAAACAGTGAGAAGAAAAAACAAGGGCTTAGATTCCAGTGCCAGACTTTCACCTCCATCATGGACTCTTCTCTTAATATCACAGCTGCTTACAGGATGGGCCCTGAAGGAGGCTGATGGTGGGCCAGGAAAATGGTATCAGACCTGTCACACAATGGAGGCAAGCATAGTCCCTTTGGGTTTGCCACTGGATTTTGCTCAAGATGCCCAGCTATGTGGTAGCCTTTTATGACCAAAAACATAAAGATAGAAAACCAGTAAGCTGAGGATGGCTAGGTGCTTGGTGACACTACTGGGGCTTGCAAAAAACCTGTCAGTGGCCTGCCTCCCCTCTCCTAGTTTAGTTCAATAACAAAATACCTTTGTTTTTTAAGCTTTTACTAGTTCTATTCTGTTATCTGCAGCCAGAATAATTTCTTTTCAGGAGTGAGGGAGTAGTAAAGGCCATGGCCCTTGTTGTCTGTTCTCTCACTAACAGGCAAATCTGTATCCTTCTGAATTCTCAGTGTCCATATTTTTATTGGTGGGAGGTATCTTTTGGTTGAAAATGTCAGAAAAGAACTTGAGCTAGCTTCTGTGAATGAGGGGAAATTGTTATAGAAATAAAAGACATCTCTTGGAACCCAAGTACAAGGATTCAGCCGAGCCTGGCAGTGGAATTGGACCAGGACCTCAAAAGCATTTGGCACTCTGTTTCTCTCTAATGCTATCTGCTCTTCTCTCTTCTCTTTTCTCTTCTCTTCCTCCTTTTCTTGTTCTTCCCTTCCCCTCCCCTCTTATCCTCGCCCTCCCCTCCCCCCTCCTTCTTCTCCTTCTCTTCTTCCTCTTCCTCTTCTTCCTCTTCTCCTTCTTCTTTTCTTCTCCCTTCCCCTCCCCCCTCCTTCCTCTTCTCTTCTTCCTCTTTTTCCTCTTCTCCTTCTTCTTCCTTTCTTCTCCCCTCCCCCTCCTCCTCTTCTTCTCCTTCTTCTTCCTTCTCTTCCTCTCTCCCTCAACCTTCTCTCTCTCACTTTGATTAACAGCCTCCATCAGTATCTACACTTGTATGTAACCAATTCAACCACCCAAAAAGAGACTGAATCTCAGGCCCAAATAAAGTTTCTTTCAGAGCAGATGTGATTGGCCACACTACATTCCTGTGGCCAATGCTGCAACAGTCAACACTGACCAGGAGGAAGGATCACAGAGTATGAGTTTGGCTTCCTGGGGATGATCCCTGGACACCATGTAGATGATGGAAGCAGGGAAGTTCTGACAATAGATGGACTGGGGAGACAACCCAAAGCTGGTTATTATAAAGTCCCATCTCCTCTCTCTTCCTGGGGCATGAAGTGCTGTTTTAGTTATTACCAAGGCCAAGTAGCAACCTTGCCCTTACTGTAGTTTGGTCTTTTATTCATTTAACTTTCAATAGACTCTATTCCAGGTATTGGGCCTACAACAGTGACAAAAACTGGCTAAGTCACTACCCTCAGAAGTCTTAGCCTTTTCCCCTTCAATTGTATGGGATCTCCCACATCCTTCCAATAAGTTATCCCTTTGCCCAAGATCATTTGAGATGGGTTTTTGTCACTTCTAAGCAAAAGAATCCTGACTAAGGCAGGAATGTTGCCACTGACAGATCCCCTAATATAAAACTGGCTGAGTCAGGATAGAGTAGGGAGTTGTGAGGACTCTGCCATACAGGGCTGAGATACCAGCAATCCTTGTTAGGTGGTAGAAAATCAGTTGGTTAAAAGATTATCAATTTTTTGCTAGAACTCAGAGTGTTGTCCACAAAATAGGAACTTTAGGAACCTGGTAGAAAAATGTCAAAATATTGCCACCTCTGGCTAGGTCTTCAAGTAAGTTATTGATTTTGGCCTGTCTGATAGCTGACAGAGAATAGCTGGGTGGATTTACAGCCCTGTTCAAAGAATTAATTTCTTTCTACCTGTAGTTAGGAATTTGAATCTGTTGAATCAGATAAACAAGTGCCTTAAGAATATGGGCTAATTGTTGGTGCCTCAATTAGGATACTGTATATCTGGGAGGATCCAGCAGAATCTGAGAAGCCTGATGAACCCAGATTGCTTCTGAGCAGCTCTCCTGTGCATTCCTGCCTGGGAAAGTTGGAAATGCACATTTGGATGGGTAGTGAAGTTGAGACAGGAGCTACATGGCAGAAAAAATGAGCCTTTCCTCACTACTCCAGCCTATTATTCTTCAAACTTGGAGGCAGAAGCCAATAATCTAAGATTTAGGGAGATGTGCAGAGCCCCCAAGATTGATATTAAGAAACCGATGCTACAAATGTGAGGTCCAAATTCAAAAGTAAAATTTGGGCAAGATTTCTGGTATTGGGTGGTACCGGCAAACTGAGTCTTCCTTGCCTCCTCCTTCCTCTAACCCAATGCAACCAATAGGCTTGGCTAAGAGAGGACTTAAAAGAGTTGTGCTGTAGGAAAGACTCGAGCCTAGGAAACAGAGACCTGTGCTTGTTCAACCCTGAAAGCAACCCTTGACCCACATTCATGACTCAAACAGAAATGAACTACCAAGGTGGTACAGTGCCTTATGATGGAATGCTCCTCAATTCTCCTCTCGGTTCTGGTACTGATTAACACTGGCCAAAGGATGTCCTTCTGGTTGTAGAACCCAAGGCAGCTAGAATAATTGGTCAAGGAACAAATATATATCCATGAGAGTGCAACAGAATCCAGGTGATGCTCTACCCCAGTGACTCAGTATCTTGTTGCTTCCCCTCACCCTCACTAAGGGAGTCTTGTTATCCTTTATTTCCCTGATGCTTGGATAGTGAGTGTATTGGGCAGTTAAATACATTATTTAGCACTTGACTTGCAAAATCTCAAGGAGCCACAGTGAGCCATGTTCAAGAGGAGGAATCGACCTTCAACAGAAAACTTGAGTTTGGAAATCACTGGCCCCTGGTTTTATTTCTGTATTTATCAGCTGGATGGGACTTTAAGATTTTTCCAATGGAAAAGTGTTGACTTTAGATGAAAAACAATGATTTCTGCAATAATAATAGCTAGTGCTTATTGAATCATTATTAAGTACCAGGCACTGGTCTAGGGCTTTATGTGTATGACTCATTTCATTGTCCCAACTACCCTGTGAGGTACATACTATTATTATCTGCATTTTACAGAAGTAGTTAAGTGTCTTGCTGAGAGCTGAGTCTATGGCTTGGGTTCTTAACTATTATATTGCACTTATTTTTAGGTTACTTCCTTTGCTTGATTTTGCTTTTATTTTCTCCTATTTCTTACTGCTGTATCTTCTTGGCAGCCTATCTCTACTGATTTTTTTCAGGTACAATTGACATACAACAACCACTACAAATTGATGAGTTTTGATATATGTTTACACCCATGAAAAATCACTACAATTCAAATAAGGAGTATATCCATTACTCCCTCCCCCAATTTTCCTCATGTCTCTTTGTAATCTATCCCTTCTCCTGCTCCCCCCATCCCTAGGTAACCACTGATCTGCTTCCTGTCACTATAGATCAGTTCGCATTTTCTAGAATTGTAATTGGGATCATATAGTATGTATTCTTTTCCTGTCTTCCTTCGTTCACTCAGCATAATTATTTTGAGATCCGTGACTTAGAGTATATCAATACCTTGTTCTTTGTATGGACACTGCTATGTATAACAGTGTGCACATCAGTGCAAATATAACTACATTGAATATTCATGTACAGGTCTTTGTGTGGACATACACTTTTATGTAAATAAATATCTAGGAGTGTAATGGCTGGGTTGTATGGGAGGTGTACGTTGAACTTTTTAAGACACTCTCTAACAGTTTTCCAAAGTGGTTGTACTATTTTACATTCTCACCGGCAATGTTTGAGAGTTCCAGTTGCTCTTTATCCTCACCAACACTTGATATGATTATCCTTTTTAATCTTAGTCATTCTAGCTGTCAAGTAGAGGTGTTTTATGGTGGGTTTTACTCGTGTTTCCCTAATGACTAATGATGTTAAGCATGTGCTTATTTGCCATGTATACTCCTTTGTCAAAAGGCTTATTTTGACAAATATTTTGTTCCTTTTATTTTTATTGGATTCTTTAATTAAAAACAATTATTTGTCCTGGTTCTTCCCCCTGGAGTTGGCTTCCTTTTTGTCTAAGAGGACATGCCACAGATTAGAACACAGATGGGGGTGACGAGGGCATGGGTTAGTAAATAGGGCACAGGTTTGTAAACAATCAGGTATATCTGGACCTGCACTTTAGCTCTATTACTTGATAAATTACGTTGCTTTGGCAACTCAGTTAACACCCCTGCACCTTAGTTCATTTGTCTATAAAATGGATATAGGGAACTATTTCCCAGTGTTTCTATGAGGAATAAGTGAAACACTCTTTTTAAACAAGTGGCATAAAATAATGAGAATAACCCTTGTTAATGTCAAGTCCTGAAAAGAAAGCTTCTTATGAGAATTTTAATTGTAAGAATTATTAGAATACCCTCAATGCCAGATATTCACATAGAATAATATCTGGAATGGCATCTTGTTTATTATTTCATTATTTAATCTTTTCTTCCCTTCTGTATGTATAATACACACACTTTGCAAAACAGGTTTCTCATACACATACACCTAACACACCCCAACACTATCACACCCCAATACATCCTATGGTATTAGTCTCTCACCAGGGATCTGGGAGCCCTCTGATCTAGAGGCTCTTCTTAGTCATCCTGTTTTTACATTGTTCTCATCCATTTCTGAGTTCCTCCTTGTCTATATCCTGCTCAGGTAGACAAAACAACGGTCACTTCCACTTGGTAATTTTTTAAAGCGATGGTAGAGGATTCCCAGTCTCTCGGTCTGCAGGGGCTTAAAGATGCAGGTGGTCATCAACAGCTGATAAGGAGGTCTGTTTTCTTCCATTGTGCACAGAGTACAGTAGGAGCTCTGGGGATCTCTACCTGGAGCTTTGTGTGTTTCTCTGTTGGCGCTGAGTTGCCTGCACCACTTTCTTGGCTGGGGAGGGGCAGGAGCTGGAGAACAGGATGATAGCTATTGCCCCTGGCTCTTTGACAAGAAAAGAGCACCTTCCAGACAGGGTTCAACCTGCAACAAGGCTCCCCTCCTGTGGAGGAATTATTCAGTCTAGGATAAGCTTCCTGTGCAGTAACATCAAATATTCCCACTGGCTGCTGAAGCTTAGAATTTGACAGCTTAACTGTTTCATGCCCGGTCTGCGAGAGCTACAAAATCCCCTGCCACAATGCTGTGAACATAATGGGTGCCCAGTAATGGTAGTTTTCTTCCTAATTCTGATTTCTACTTCCAAAGAGGTATCAGGGCCATCTCTCCAAGTTCCCCTATGGTTGATGTTCCTGAGGTTCTGTATATGTGTCTTCACTGCTAGGAGGTACTTCAATTTCTATGAGGCTAATTCCCTTAGTCCTACCTGTCCTGGATGAACCTGTCAATAAAAAATGTTGCTTGCCGTTTCAAGTAAAGGATGTTGCAGCCATCAAGCCACTACAGCCACCCGGATGGTGAGCCCTGAGGGAACTCAGGATGGAGACAAATGGGCTGCCCACTGCCGAGTCCTCAGTCACTACAGACAACCCCCATGATGCACCCTGAGGAGACTCAGGATGGGAAAGCACAGGATACTGGCTGCACATAGCTGATGTGCACATCAAAGGAATGATTTCAGTGAGCCCAAACTCTTGCATCTTCCCATACATAGAAAAGCGCTAAATTCCTTAACTTGAGATATCTGGCTTTCTTTAATTAACGGTAATCTTTTGATGTTCCGACTCCTTGGTCTTTGTTGCAAAAACTCCTATATATCCCAGCTCCTCCCTTGCCTCTTCCGAGCAGTTTCTCAGAGCTATCTTAGAAGCTGTGTCCTGGGCTTAAGTCCTCAGTTTAGCCCTCCAAATAAAACATAATTCTCAACTTTTAGGTTGTGCATTTTTTTCAGTCCGTAAACCCAACAACAGGCTTCATAGAAGATGCCAAGGAGCCCATGGAACATCACAGACTCATTACAAGGATAAACAGTCCTCCCAGTGTTTTAGGGCTTAGACCTGTCCTGAAGAACTTGAGATATTCTCTACCCGAAGGAAATACGACATATCTTGGTGAAAAGACGGGTGAGATATCTGAGATAGCCATCTCTCTCACTAAGTGGAAACATTCTGTTCTTTCTGGCAGAGAAATTCATCACAATAAACCTGCAGTAGATTACAAAGTGTACATGGAAGGAGGCAGCCATCCTCCGGGATGCCACAGGAAGACTGGCTTACACTCAAATGCTAATAGCCCCACTGATGAGCGTGGACAACATGATTACACAGGGACAGCAAAGCCCAGTCCTGCACTCTCTCCCCAGCTGGCAGGAGCAATCTTCTTGGAACAGCTCCCTCCTACCTTCCATCCTTTCTGCACTTAAAAACTTCTGGGAATCTTACTTCCTGCCTTAAGCATTTTCAGACAAAATGAGTGGATTGAGAAATTGCCCTTCACACAAACCT
The DNA here is from genome assembly GCF_059928025.1 of Delphinapterus leucas. Taxonomy (NCBI): domain Eukaryota; kingdom Metazoa; phylum Chordata; class Mammalia; order Artiodactyla; family Monodontidae; genus Delphinapterus; species Delphinapterus leucas. Next base: position 140,476,069 of record NC_143129.1, read on the forward strand.
CAGTGACTTACCTTCAGGCACCATCATTAGAAAACAAAACACTAAATCAGTTATTTTATAGGGCAAAGTGTTAACACTAGAAAGAATACCACACTGGGTTTGAGGGATGCAGAGACTGAGGATCTGAAGGGGTCTTGGGGAGGGCTGTGCGCCAGGTGCTCCCTCTGCTGGGGTGCTAATCCCCTGGGATAAGGATTATAATCTTCAGTTTAGGAGTGAGGGGCAGAAGCTCATGCAGCTGGAAGAATTTGTCTCAGGTCACACAGAGATTAGCAACGGACCTGGGACTGGATCATGAGTCAGTCGGATTTCCAAAGTGCGTGGATTTGCCACTTACGTGTCTTAGGTTTTTGCACTACGTCCCTCATTCCACGCACCTGTACCCCACACAGGCAACCCCTCTGGTCTCCAGCCATGTTGGGCCTCAGACCTTGGGGTTGTGCCCAGCAGTACTTATTCTTTTCTCGATTCTTTGCAGTTTTCCTGGTGCATATTCATAAGCCAGGCTGTTGGAACTACCCACAGTCTCTTCCCCTTTATTATCTCCTGACATCTCCCTGGGCTCCTGAGGGGCCAGGGGCATCTGCAGAGGACATAACTGCCCCCCAGTGAGGAGCAAGGAAGGTCTGCACCTTCCTGTTTCAAAGCTGGCACTGCTGTTTCAGCTATTCATTCAACCCCTGCCTTTTGTTATTTTGGTGATGGTAGTGTGTTGTTCATTGGTTGGTCTGATAGCAGCTCTGCCCTCAAAGGTCATTTGGTGAATACAAATAAATGACCTGCCTCAGTCCACTGGCAGTCAAGCCCCTTTTTAACTTAGGTTAGTGGCTCCACCCACTTCTTTAAGGGGTTCATTTTCCAGAAGCCTCTCTTGACAGTTTTGTACATGAAGGATACAAAGATGAATGAGACATGATCTTAGCCTAATAGCTCTCAAAAGGGCCAGGGAAATAGACTCTATTATTCAGTGTTCAATTCAAGAAATGGAAGCCAGTCTCGGTATTATGAGCAGAAAGGCTTTCAACATGGGGATTAGAGGCTCATAGGATCATTGCAAGGGCTGGAGGAGTGCAGGCTCCAGGATAATTTCCAGAGAGACCTGCTACCTCTGCCCCGTCAGAAAGGTGAACAGCAGGAGGACCCAAATTGAATCATGAGTTCTAGCTTCTACAACTAGAACGAGTCCCATATTTTTATCTAGGGAATCAGAAAGGCAGCTGCAGGAAGCTGTTATTGATACTGTTGAAACTGACTCTTGAAAGTTGTAAAACTGTTGATGAGTTACTGTAATACAATGCAGAAAAACTTCATGTCTCCACAACTGGGCTTGCTAGCAGAAGAGATCTAAAACAGCAGGATTTCCTTTGTTTCATTTTTACTTTTCAAATCTCATTCAAGTGCGTCTATTGGTAGAACTTAATTTTCATTCAGTACCCTATCTACAGGGAAGTCTGGAAAATGGACTTGTACTATAGAAGATGAGAGTTGATATTGGGAGAATAACCAGCAGTGTCTTCCACAGATTCGTGAATGTATATGTGCACTAAAGTGTTAGAGGAAGCATATTATATAGTCACAATGGATGTTGGGCTGGGGAAGAGGAACTTGGAATATGTCAGGAAGTACGGAATCAGTAGGACTCAACTGAGCTGAAATAATTGGGAACAATTACTGCATGTATACTATGTGCCAGGCTCTATTCTACCCATTTGGCATGTATGAACTCATTCAATCCCTACAAAACCCTGTGAAATAGGTTCAGTTATCAACCCACATCTGCAGGTGAGGAAACTGAAGTACAGCTGGCAAATGTCGGAGCCAGATTTGAAACCAGGTTGTCTAGTTTTAGAAAACGAATACTCAACCAATTTGCCAAGAAACGCCTCTGCTTTTAGTCATGAAAGCTGCTTTCCTGTACTGTATTTATCTGCATTTTACTTGTTAATTCTGGTTTGGACCCTGAAGCAGGAGTTCTTTTAACCTAGACATTCATGGATGAATTTCTGCAAATCTAATGAATGCTGAAGTTGTAATCAAAGTTTTTCAGCATTTGTGTATTGTTTTTCTGGGAAGTGGTGACAAGGCTTATCAAATGGGTTATCAAGGATTCTCAAATGGGTTTTTGACCTAAAAATACATTTCAGAACTCTGCCTTAGGGCAGTGGTTCTCAAAGTGTGATACTGGACCAGCAGCCTCAGCATTTCTGGGGAGCTTGTTAGGAATGCCTCTTCCCAGGCCCACCCAAGACCTAGTGAACCAGAAACTCCGAGGGTGGAGTCCAGAACTCTGTGTTAATGAGTCTTCCAGGGCTTCTGATGTATACCCAAGTCTGAGAACCACTGCCCTAGCACAAGCATAAGCATGAGTGGTACAGCATTAGGGGCAGTTTGCTGGCCTAAGTGGGACTTTCACAGTAGATATGGTATCAAAGAAGGTAGAGAAAAATTTTGGGAGCCTGAGATCTTCTTTGGATGCTCTCAGGAAGGAAACACTGAGACATAGCTTTGAACTCGGCCAATATTTTGGATGAGGCATTCCCTGAGAGCTTCTGTGACACTCAGAACAGGCGTTTCTGGGAGCTGCTGGTCTCGGGACTTGCAGCTGAGAAGATACACCCTGTGGACCTGTGCACCAATCCCACAATGCCTGGGGTGCCGACCTCTCCCCTCCCCCATACACTTTCTTCTAGGGCTGCAGATAGATATCTTGTTTCATCCAAGGTACACAGACCTTTAATGACATTTCAGCAGAGGATAACCTGTCTGGGCTCCTGAGGCATTTAGTATCCACTGACACCCTAACTGCTTACTGAGAGGTGCCAGGGCCTCTGGTCCACACCTTACCCAGTTGACACGACAGCTGTGTGGACTGTGCAGGACTTGTGCCCACAATGCCAACCTCCTTCTACACCTTCTTGGAAACACAAAAAGGTCCAGAAACAACCTGCAGTGCCGGCTGATGGGAATGGCAAGGATGCTTGTACCCCACTCCCCTGCTGCCCTTCCCCTTCAGAACCCCAGGCCTGGCTGCTCCTTTCTGCTAAGTCACAAAGCTGAAAAGCTCTTAGGGTAGGGAGAGAGCAAGTGCCTGCTGGTTGGCCAGGAAAGGTTCTGGGAATTCATTATGATCCAAACAACAACTATTCCAGTTATTCATGTGACTCAGCCCCCGAAAGCGGGATCTTCCTCTGTCCACAGGGCTGGGTGTTGCTGACTCAGTGCTGAAGAGGGCACCTTATCAGCCCTCCTGGGCTCCCCACCCCCTCCCTCCTCCCCTTCGTCCCCAGAGGACACCAAAGGAAAGCAGACGGTGGAGCTGAGCTTTGCGGCGTGTTCCATTTCATTTCTAAACAAGCAGCCAAACTCCTCCTGTTACAGCTCTCACTGCACACAACAATCAGTCTTCTGGGCATTTCCGAGGGGAGGTAATGAGAAACAGTCACTCAGACATCATGCGTGCACGTATGTGTTTAGCACACGTTCATCCAGCACCTACTATGTGTCTAGCTGATTGCTAAGGGCTGGGATCCTGAGAGACGTGGCTGTATCTGCCCGTACCGTTCAGGGGTCTGGTGGGGGAGAATGCATTCAACAGACATTAGGAAGTAATGGAAAAAGCACTGTAGCAGAGCTAGAGAGAGCTTTGAGAATGCTGAGGAATGAGTAGCAACCATTTCTAGGTGCCTGGAATTCCTCTTCAACACGCAGCAAAATTCACTGTGGGTGGGAATTACTTTTGTCTCTGGGAGCCAGAGAGAGAAGAAAATGCCAGGAATCAAAATGGTACAAAAGAAGGACTTTCTGGAAGTAGGGAGGCTGAAGAAAGAGACAAAAGGGCAGGGAGACTAAAGTGGCATGTTTTACAGTTTTGACAAAGGGCCTTTTCTTAACTTGAACCTGTTTCACACTACCTACTAGGCAGGATGGTGAAATTTCCCCAAAATAGTAAATAAACTGCTTGAACTTTTCTCCTTTGATGAAGAAAAGGAGAAGGAGAATAGAAAGATCACATGCCTCTGGGAAATGAAAGAAAAACTAAAGACACTAATGTGGGCATCTAATGTGTATCAAACCTTTGTATGTATAGTATCATATCTCATTAAATACTAACAATGCACACACATTGCATTGTATTGTATTGCTGCACAGAGGGGTAAATAACATGCCAAAGTGTAGCTGGGCTGAGATTGGAACCTGTGTTCTTGCCACTTACAAACTAACTATGCATGTAGGTACATAACGTAAAGAAGTGCTCACATCCCCATTTTACAGATGGGGAAACTGAGGCACAGGGAAATTAACCTCTCCAAAGTCATACAAGTAGTGAGTGAGGTAACAGAACTTCAGACCCAGGTCTGTCTGAATTCAGAGTCTGGACCCTTTCACCACACCACCCTGCTTTTTTTTTTTTTTTTTTTTCATTTTTGAAACCAGACTTCATTTCTCTTTAGTACCTACTGTCTGAACTTCTGTAAAAATGGAACCTGATATCATGTCGTCCAGGATTATGATTATCTACTGTAATGTTAGAATTAAAATAGTTAATCATAACTCCAAGCATATTTTCTTATTCATTTATTCATTCATTCAATACATTTATATTGACTGTTCATCTACTTGTGCCAGACACAAGGCCCTGAGGGTAGAGTGGTGAAAAAGGCAGCCATTTTCTTCTCATGGAGCTTTCAGTGTAGCCGGGAGAGGAAAACAGGAAATAAGAGTTATACAACAATCAGTGTATTACAGTTGCAGTAAGTGGTATAATAATGATAGCTAAAAGCTCAATTGAATTTACTTTGTGCCAGGAATTATTCTAAGTACTCTATATTCATAGAGTTTAACTCATTTAATTCTCACAGACCAATGAGGGAAGTGAAGAAATCAATGAAGGCTTCCTGAAGGAAGTGTCAGCTTATTCTGGAAACAGGAGGAGTTATGTTGAGGAGGGGAAGGCCAGGGAAGATCAGGAGTGTAGTCTGGGTGGTGATGTCCAAGTAGCCGCTAGCCATATGAAGCTTTAGACTACTTGAAATGAGGCTAGGCTGAATTGAGCTGTGATATAAGTATAAAAAACATTCTGGATTTCAAAGACTGAGCATAGGAAAAAATAAAGTAAAACATCTCATTAATTTTTGTACTGATTACATGTTGACATGATGCTATTTTGGTTATATTGGGTTAAATCAAATCTATTATTAAAATTAATTTTGTCTATTTCTTTTTATTTTTTTAATGTGGGCACTAGAAAATTTTAAATTACATGTGCAGCTCATGTTATATTTTGATTGGACAATGCTGATGTAGAAGGCTGGGGAGAGTCAGGGAGCAGGGGCATCAGGGAAACTAGAGCCTGGAGGAGGCGTGGAGAATGATGGGAGAAGAGAATGCTGAGGATGCTGAGGCAAACGTGGACTGCTAACCTCCTATCCTTCTATCTAATTACTCTTTCTAACTTTCTATTACTACAAACTTTGTAAGCCCCCAATCTGAGAAGGTGGGGCTGACTGACTTACTGAAAGTTGTCTCTTTCTCAGAACCAGCTCCAGCTGTGAGCCAGATTAACACTATTCTTAGACCCGGTATTGTAGATGGAAGAGGCAAGAACAGTCAGGGCAAAAAAGTAAAGAAAAATGGAGGAACATCTTGGGGTAAAAGTCAAGCCCCTATGAATGGCCCACCCAGCCCTATAATATCTTCCTGCCTGCCCCTTACCTCTCTGCCCTCATCTCCAACTCAGCTCTTCCTGCACCGCACCTCCACCCCAGTTACACCGACCTCTTCGTGGGGCCTCAAACACACAGGCATGCTCCTGCCTCAGGACCTTTGCACCAGCTGTTCCCCTTACCGAAAAGTTCTCCTCTCAGCTATCACATGGCTAACTACCTTAACTCTTGGTTCAACTGTCACCTTCCCCACAAGGCCTACCTTGATCATCTTGTTTAAAATTGCACCCACTGGCACTCCCTTACCTTACTCTTGTTTTGTTTTTCTTTTTTGCATCACATTTATTACCTTCTAACATACTCAATAATTTACTCTTTACTATGTTTATTGTTAATCTCCCTACCAGAAAGCATTCTCCCTAAAGACAATGACCTCAGTTTTATTTCCTCCATTATCCCCAATACCCAGACAGTGCCTGGCATAGAGTAGCTGCTCAACTAACATTTTTTGGAATAAGTGAGTGTCAGTGGCACTGCTTGGGGCACGCTTAGCTGATGGATAGGCATCCTCCATGCACTCTCTCCCCTCCTGAAGAAAAAGGACTTTCTTTCTCCCTTTCCTGGGGCGGGACTTGATTAACCTTGCTTTCCACTCAGCTTTTACTACTCAGGGCTCTGCCCTGTTCTGGAGCCCACGCATATGTCTCCCTAGAGGCTAGAGGAAGCAGCTGATGCTGTGGGCCAGCCTCTTGGGCTGGGAGTCGGGATTCGCTGGTTCCCTCCTGGCTTTGCCCAAATTCAGATCCCCTCTCCCCTGCCTGTTTCTTTAGCTGTCAAGGGTTGCAGGCTCAGTGGGAGGCTGAACGAGGTACTCTGTGGACTAAGGAGGAAAATGAGGGAGACAATTGTCCCATACAGGGCAGTGGTTCTCAAGCCTTGGTGCCCGGAACAGAGGCCTCAGCATCACCTGGGAACTTATTAGACATGCATAGTCTTAGGCCCCACCCGAAACCCACTGAATCAGAAACAGGAGGGTGGGGTGAGCGGGCAACAATGGGTTCAACAACAATTAAACCACGGACTTAATTAAATCGTTCGATTAAATTAATGAACAAAGCCTTACGGTGACTGCGATGCGCTCAAGTGGGAGAACCCCTGGGCTGGGGGAAAGGAGGGACTTTGAGCCTTAAAGGCGGGGAGGGACTTAAAAGGTCAGGCCAGAGGACCCGCCCCCGCGGGCGAGCTAGCACCGGGTGGGTTCCCTGCGTCAGAGGCCGCGCGGAGTGGTCTGACCTGGGAAGTTAAAGGTCAGCGCTCCCAGGTCCTCCACCCCCACGCCAGGAAAGCGCCCCGGCCCAGCCATGACCTTCCGCCGGCTACGTCCCACTGCAGGCTGCCGGGGGCCCGCGGCCGGAAGCGCTGCGCTCGGGAGCACTGCAGCCGCCGCCGCCGCCCGGTCCTGCCGCGCTGGTGGGATTCCGGCGCTGGGCTCCGGTCCGCGGCGGCCCTCCGCCTGCCCGCCCGCCGCCTGTCACCCTCTCTCTGCCTCTGGCTGTAGTCTCCGGGTCTTTGTTGGAGCTCCGTCCCTGATTTTTCTCTCTTCATCTCTGTCTCCCCCTACCCGATTTGTTCTCCCCGCCCCCTCTTCCTTTTCTTCTTTTTTTTTTTTTTTTTTTTTTTGCGGTACGCGGGCCTCTCACTGTTGCGGCCTCTCCCGTTGCAGAGCACAGGCTCCGGACGCGCAGGCTCAGCGGCCATGGCTCACGGGCCCAGCCGCTCCGCGGCATGTGGGATCCTCCCGGACCGGGGCACGAACCCGTGTCCCCTGCATCGGCAGGCGGACTCTCAACCACTGCGCCACCAGGGAAGCCCCCCAGTCTTTCTTTTTCATTCTCATCCCAATTTTTTTTTTTTTTAAACAAAAAGTGATGAGGCGCCAACGACGTGCCCAGGATGGTCCTAGGCTATGGGGAGTGAGCGGTGGAAACAAGAGAACTTGCGGGCAGGGGGCTTACGGGGCCTTTAATCCGTTTCTCCCCATCTTACGCTGCTCCCTCTGCACCCCAGCTCTTCCCTGCCCTCCCAGAATTTGCTGTTCTTCCCTCTACCTCTCCTTGTTGTATCTCAAGGAATTTTTCTTCCGGAAGGTCCCATGGTAGGACTAAAAAGGCTACTTTTGTCCGACTACTAGAAAGTTGCAGTTAAAATGTCAATCTGATCTTGAAGAATGACACTAGTTTCAACTGTTAGGAGCCATGGACACCTCAACCAAAATTAGTTGATTAGCCTGATGCAGACAGCCGGATCCTCTGAGGTCACCTAGAGAAACTGTTATTTACCTACGTTGGCCTTTGTGCTGGACACTCATTTATTCAAGAACGTGTATGCATGCATTCAGTGATTTATTGAGGACCTAGTCTGTGCTGGATGTCGTTCAGGACGAGCGCTGTCCAATAGATGGTGTTCTTCACAATGATGCAGAAGGACCCAACAGTACCTCATTTAACCCTTTCAATCCCCCTTCTAGGTGAATAAGACTATATAACAATTTGATAGATATGAAGACTGAGGCTGAGAGACCATGCAGCTTGTCCAAGTACCTACAACTGGTAAGTTATAGAACCAAGATTTAACCCCCAGTTTGACTGACTCCTGAGCTGGTTCCCATTAACCTACAAGGCCAGCTTGGAGGCAAGGCTACCACAAAGAAGAGGGAGGTGAGGAAGGAGGAGTGGAATGGCTCTGGAGTGGAAACTTTTGAGTACTGGACTGAGAGTTGGGTGATGCTGTGTGTTATTGATGAAGTTTTATGACCTCTCTGGGCCCTCCTTAAAGGTTAAATGGAGAGTTCTGCTTGCTGGCTACAAAAGCCTCCTCCAGGTGTAACATGTAGATTAGCACATAGGCTCTGGGGCCGGAAGAGCTGGGCTGGAAATCTACTTCCAGTAATTATTTGCTGTATGATCTTGGACAAGTCACTTAAGCTCTCTGGGCCTCAATTTTCTCATCTGGAAGATTGCTGTAATGGTTACTGCCTCACTGGGCAGATGAAAGGGTGAATGATTTCTGTTAAAGGTTAGGAAGGGTATCTAGCACAAAGTCACCACCCAGTTAATGTTAGCTGGTTCTTCTGTTATCCCAGCTCTAGCCTGCCGACTTCTCCACCCAGGCCAAGGGCATGGTGCCCTGCAGCCCAGGCCTATCTCGTGCCTGGCTCCTGCCCAGTCTAAGCCCTTTCTTTCCCAGAGCAATGAAAGTCATCGTCTCTAGTCCTGATTGTGAAGGAACCAGGGATATCCCAGGAGTCTTGGAAACCAGTGGATTTTCAGTCAAAGCCTTTTTAACTGGCTCACCCACAAAGGGGATAGTATTGTATAGAATAGTTAGAAACTTTTCATCATCAAATGTACCTGCTTTCACAGAGGTTTTGTGCAAAGCTCAAAGCATTTTCTTCCTTAGTTCAGGTGGGCTAGACAAGAGTCCAAAGTCAGTGAGGACAGTATTGCATGGTGCCAAAGAGCAGGGGCTTTGTGTGGTGGTTGGTTGATCATCCTAGTGATGGGAGGACCTTAGCTGTTTTGAGTTTCAATTTTCTTTATTTTAAAATGAGCTTAACAGCAGCATCTGTCTCATGGTACATTTGCAGAAATGAAATGACAAGCATTGAACGTAGTGGCTAGCACATAGTAATCATAGGATGGATCCTGGCTATTATCATATTAACAGATCTCATGGGTTTTGTACTTTGGTGTTAGAAAGAACTATGTTTGAGTCTTTAGCTTTATCACCTACAAGCTGTGTGACCTTAGGCAAATCGATTACTATCTCTGAACCTTAATTTTCTCAACTAAAAAATGGGAACAAAGATATTATACGTACAGTCTGCCACAGACTGTCTTCCTAGATAACAAGTAAGGTTCTGTTTGTTCATGTGCTTTGCAACTGTGAAGCGCTATGCCCATGCTGATTATTCTTGGTAGTTATTTTTCTCTCAAGGCTTTATATCCAGTCCTTTGGTGATCTGAGTTGCCTTATCTTTCCCTTTGTAGCAGAAAACACAGAGCACTCAATCGTATTCATCTTTTTTACCAATGCTCAGCAAAATGCTTTGTGTGCCAGAAGTGCCCAGATTATTCAAGTGAGACGTCAGAGGATCTAGTTTGGTCTCTTGTTACATGCTGATACAACCTTAGACCAGTCATGTAATTTCTCTGACCTGTTTCCTTATCTGCAAAACAGGGATAGACTTACTGTTTGACTTGCTTACTCGTTGGGGTTGTTCAGAGTGATCAAAAGAGACAGAAAAATGTGTTGAACGTCGTAAATCTTCACACAAGTATGAGGGAACATCCCCAAGCATTATTTCCAACATGCAGCTTGTCTCCCCTTTTCCCAACTCCCAGTCCTGCAAAGCAGTCCCATAGAACTACTTACAATTACCTGCACGGGTCTCTGCTGTTTCATGCCTCAGTGCCTTTCGCCTTTGCACAGCTTGATTTCTCTGCCTGGAATGCCCTTCCCCTCATTCTTCACCTGTACCCCTTACTCGCAGGATGCCTAAAAAACCTTACTCATTCTTCAAGGCCCAGCTCCAAAGGGTCTCCTCTCTCAAATCCTCTTCGACTCACCCAACCAGAGTCAATCACCCCGCCCCCCACCCCTTCTATAACCCACTGTACCAGTTCAGACTGCCAACATGTCTTTCATCACCTTGCATTACGACTATTGCTTCACCATTCATTTAAGGCAGCAATATAGTGCAGTGATGAAGCACATAGGCTCTGGAACCTGGGTTCCAATCCTGACCCTCACACTTTTAACTGATTGTATTAACTTTGGGAAGTAACTTACCCTCTCTGTGCCTCAGTCTCCCTACCTGTTCAGCAGGGATGATAATAATACCTCCCTCGTACGGTTGTTGTTGAGGAGAGTCACTTTAAACATTCAGAATAGTGGCTGGTGCATAGTAGGTGCTCTGTAAATTTTAACTTTTACTAGTGTTTCTGTCTTTCTTATCTGACGGCAAAGACTGGGACTTCTCCTCAGTGCCTACAACAACCTGGCACACAGGAGGGGCTCAACAAACGATCGTTGAATGAATGGCTCAGAGAATTTCACGGACGATGAATTCTTGTGTCTCCATTCAGCCCTCTCCCTTCCCTACTGGGTCCTGCCTTCTCTCCAGTTTGCCTTAGAAATGGGTCTTGCAGCTTCTGCTTTCCATTCAGTACTTCCATCAGAGGTTCCCCCACCTCTTGTCCATCTTCCTACTTGGCTTTCTGACTCAGAGTCTCCTTCTCCCACCCCAGCCCAATGCCCTGCTTCAGACCCAGCCTGCTATCACGTTGTTCCCTCCATGCATCCTCTGCTTCTGATCCCTCTAGAATTTATATTTATATTCTCTACTGAATTAACTCAGAGGTCTTTAGCCAGGGCTTTCAATGTCCTCCAGTATTCAGGTCCCCCCCACCATGAATTTATCTTCTCAAGGAGAGCTTGGTTGGGCCCTTCTCTGAGCGTGACAACATGCTCATCATCTTATCCATCCACCCATCTATCCACCCAACCATCCCTCTACTTATCTACCCACCCAAAGCACCCACATATCTGTCCACCCACCCGCCATCCATCTACCCATTTATCTATTATCTATCCATCTTATCTGTCTACACACCCACCCACATGCCCACCAACCACCTTTCCATCCATCTATCCATCCTTCTTTCTATCCATCCATCCATCCATCCATTTATCCACCAAAGCATTCAATTAATATTCACTATATACCTACCTCTCTCTAGTCATTACATGGCATACAGACTTGAACAAGAATAGCTGGTCCCCCATTTCTTGTAGTTTATAATCCACCTGGGGAAATTAGAAAACGGAACCACAATTTGTGGCAAAAGGTACTTTGTGTCATGTGGGCGCTCTGGCAGGTTTTAAATTAGAGTTCATGAATGAGCTTCAGGGATCTGTGACCTCTGCAAAATTGTAAGCAAAATTGGGTAGGTAAGAAGGTGTGCATGGTACCTATTTATATACACGTGCATTTTCAGGAGAGAGGCTCCATGGCTCTCATTACATTCTCACAGGGGGTTGCCAGGAAGCACAAGAAGATGCATAAAAAGAAGGCTGGAGAAGAGATAGCCCTAGTTCAGGGCCTTGAAGCGGAGGAAAAGGAAAACTAAGGTTTATTTCAGACCCACTGTGTTATGGACAAATTGTTTGTGTTCCCTTACATTCATATGTTGAAGCCCTAACCCTCAAGGTGATAGCATTAGGAAGTAGGGTCTTTGGGAAGTAATTAGGTATAGATGAAGTCATGAGGGTGGATCTTCTTATGATAGGATTAGTGATCTTATAAGAAGAGGAGGAGACATCAGAGCTTCCTCCCTATGTCATGTGAGGATACAACAAGAAGGCAGCCATTTGCAAGCAAGGAAGAGGGTTCTCACCAGACCTGCCCATGTAGGCACCCAGACTTCCAAGCCTCCAGAATCATGAGAAACAGATGTCTGTTATTTAAGCCATCCAGTCTATGGTATTTTATTATAGTAGCCTGAGCTGACTAAGACACTGTATGCCACCACTTCTTCTAGTTTTGCACCCTTGGATATGCCCTTGTTTGGAATATAGGAATGGGAGAGAAATAAGGCAGAGGAAATGAGCCTTTCCCAAGCACTGGGCTAGGCAGTATCTTCTCATTTAACGCTTCCAGCAACCTTTCAAAATAGGTGTGTTTTCCCTATTTTACAGAAGAGGAAGCTCAGAGAGGTAAGGCAAGGACCACAGTCACACTGTCATATGGGGGAGAGTGAGGATTTGAGTCCAGGTCACTGGGCTCTAGGGCCCAGGATCTCTGCCTCTCCCTGGCTTGTCTGCGGATCAAGCACGACACTGAGTGACTGAGTGCTTTAGAGCTGTAGAACCTGACTCAGGGTAAGAGAAGATGTTGTTATCTGTGCTTAGAGAAAGTTAAAAGAGTTTTACGAGCCTCAGGAATTGCTGTCATTAAATTTTCAACAACTTTTTCCTGTGGATCCTGCCCATGTAAAAGGTCAGCCAGTGTTGGTTCTAACCCAGGAGTGTTATCACAGCAGTTTCCAGGAACAAGGCTGGGCACGGGGCAGTCTCTCAGCAAGCGCTTGTGGGTGGGTCTATTGGCAGAAAAGTGGCCTCAGCCCCCAACCAGCCTCTGTGGCCCGCCTCTTCTGGGGGAGGGCAGCAGCCTGCTCCATCACAGCTGACAGAATAGATGTTGCCTCAAAACTGCCCCATTGCCTGGAGCCAGGGGCTTTGCCAGGAGGATATACAGCCTCTCAGGTCCAAGGGTTTCTGAAACTTCAAGAAAGCTTGTGTCCAGGCCAGCTGCCCACCCAGACTCTTCCCAAGCTGCCCAATATTCCACCATTCCCTCCCCGCACTGAAGGAGTTCAAACCCAGATTGAAAACCACTGGACTTCTTGCCAAAGGAGATTGAACTCAATGACCCCTAAGCTCCCTTCCGGTCTCATAAGGCTGGGATGAATTAAGGGAGAAAATGTTTTTTCAGCTAAAACTGTTTTCTCCTTGAAGGCAAGGACCATATAATTTGTTGATTTGGCCTCATAACTAGAGGTACCCTTCCCCTCCTCTCCGCCAGAGTCTGGGACATCACTGGCATTGCCCTGAATCACCCCCACTGCTTCCTCACTGGCCCCCCTGCATGCAGCTTGTCCCATCCTGGCCAGACTGACCTTTCTAAACAGATCTCCTTATATCTCTGGCCTTCTTATAATTCTTCAGTCGTTCCCCTTGCTGGATTACAAGACTGAAAGTTTTTACCAACCACTCCGCATTCCTAACTTAACCCCTTACACTCTGGGCCTTTGCACCTACTCTCTGGCCTGCCCTACACCTCCCCCACCTCATGTTCTTCTCATGGGCTGTTTTCCCTGCTCCTGGAACCCCCAGATTCCCTGATGCACTCCTCTTCAGTCCACGGCCTCAGCCACTAACACAGGGAACCAACCCTTCCCCTGAACCCCTAAATCTGGGTAGGTGGCCTTCTCTTTGCTCCTACAGTGCCTGCAGGCTTCCTCACTCTGTATTGCAATTTTCTGGTCCATTCTCTGTCTCTCCCACCAGCTGTAAGCTCCGGGAGGTCTGCATCTGTGTGTGCTTATTTACCATATTCCCAGAGTCCAGCCCAAAAGGCCGAAGACCCTCACTCCTAAGAGGTGCTTAACGAACACGTTTGCGTTCCATAGAGCAGGGCTTTACTTGGAGGCGAGGTCAGATTCCTCACCCCTGAGCTTGAGAGGCCTCGCTGCTGAGGGCCCCCAATGTGGAAACCATTAGCGCACCCTCCCCCTGCCCTTCACTGAATTTGCTCGGAAGAGGCAGGAGCTTTTGGAAGCACCTGAATCCGATTATAGAGCTTGGAACCAAAGCCAGGCATAATTGGGCCGCCTCCCCCCGGCCCCCTCTTTGGTAGCCAGACGACCAGCATCCTGCCCCCTCAGGCACCCTGCCTGCCTCTCTGCCAACATGTTCTGGCTGTGACAGCACTGCCACCACTGAATGGGCAGCTGCGGTCACATTTAGAGAGGGTGAGGCAGAGATACTCACTTCAACTCTGACATTCAGTCCGTCTCTTGTGACTCAGGTTGCCACTTGCCCCTGGGGCTGCAGGGGCGCAAGCAGGGCTGACCCTTTCATTAGATATCTGTGACATGGGAAAAGGTCAGACGAGTGGGCTGGGCTGCTGAGTCACTGGGTGTGAGTGTCCCTCCCCACCATTCTGCCATGGTGGCCTGCCCATCGCAAGGGGCACCCGTCTGCTCTTTGAAGCTGCTGTGATTTCTGGAATGGATTCAATGCAGGGCCTGTGGGGGAAGATGGACCTTGTCTGTCTCTGTAAAGGGAGATGCTGTAACATGGTTGGGAGGAGAGCCGGCTTTGGAGTCAGACGCACCTGGATTGGAATCCCATCTCTACAGCACTGGCAGATCTTCATTTATAGGGAGGCCACAATATTACCTAAGGCATAGTGCTGTTGTGAGAATTAATGAAATAGAGGATGTAAGAAACTTAGAAGAGTGCTTGGCAAACAGTAAACAGTCCATAAATGGTAAGTATTATTATTTGGACGCGCCGATCTCTCCGTGGATACTTGGTTCCTGGAGAACACGGCATCTCCGCGCTGTCACCACGCTCTTGGCTTCCACCTTCCCACATCCACAGTCACGTAGTCCTGGCTTGGGGCAATTGAGTTAAAATGGGAGCGAGCCAGGAAGAAATGAAAAGGAAGTAAAAGGCTAGTGACATTTAAAAAATTTTACTATCTCAAATGGACAAATCGTTTCCTCATGGTGTGTTGGTCCCAGTGGAAACCAGATGCATAGGTAGACCCAGGGCCACGCAGGCAGCCCAGCAAGCAGGGTGTTACCATGTCAGGCTTTTTGTCCCAGACAGCTAGAGAAAGCAGAGTTTGTTAACTAGACCTCTGAAATACACACCCCTTTACCATTCACTGAATTCACACCAAGGTTGTGAATTTGGCTTCTGGCTCAATATCCTCTTCCCCCTTCATCCAGTACTCTACTCCCGCAAACAGAGAAAACATCAAAGTACTCTTTGGACGACGCGGAGAAGACCGAATTTGCTCAGCGTCGTTTGGCAAGCTGTTTAACCTCCCTTGTAACCTAGCTATCTTTAGCCTCCTCGATGCTATTTTGAAATGTCAAACGAGCAAATACTGCTTCCAGAATGGTTCTGATCTGGGATGTGACAGGATGCTTGGGGGTGGGGAGATGAGCAGGAGGTGGGGATGGGAAAGGAGCCTAATGGTAGAGGGTGAGATAATGCACCAGCTTTACACCTGCCAAGAGCCTCTCCCTTCTACTGGCTCAGCCACCTCCTCCAGGAAGCCAGCCCATTTAAGGGGCAGTGGGGCCATTCAGTCCCACCTGGGCCTAACCTAGAGGGATGTCTGCTTATCTGACTCTGGAGGCAGACCTGGATGTCATGTTAGCCAAAAGAGCAAACTGACTCTTGTGTACCTAGTCGAGTCTAAAAATATTTATTCATTCACTCACTTATTCATTCAGCAGGTATTTATTGAGTGGCAAGCACGTGCCAGGCATGGTACTAGGCATTGGGGATACAATAGCTTGCAAAGGTTGATACCCATTGGAATCATCCAAGGAGTTGAATAAATGTAGCTTCTATGGCCCCACCCCCAAGAGTCAGTGCAGCAGGTTTGATGCAGATCTGGGAGTCTGCATTTTGATTAAGCACCCAGGCATTCTGCTGCAGGTAGTCCAGGGTATGATAATCCCCGTCTAGCTTGTAGCAACGTCTATTTCCTAAGCACCTCCCCAGGACCGAAAGCTAGGAGCATTGAAATACATGTTACAGCTCCAGACCTTGAAGAACTCGCCGTTCACAGTCTCCAGAAAGAGACAGACAGCACCATTTCAGGGTGCTAAGTGCTCTGAAGGCAGATGTACCAGGTGCAGTTAGGCCCCATCGAGGAGGTAACTAGCCCTCGGGGAGATGGTGGGGGGTGGGCGGGGAGCTCTATAAAGCAGGTGATATTTGAGCTGGGTCTTGAAGCACGAGTTTTTCAGACAGGAAAAGAGTGGATACAGATTATACTTTTCAGAGATATATGCACCATGATATATCTCCCGTCCCACGTGCTCCTCTCACAATGGGACTGGCATGCCTCACATGGGGAAGTAGGGGGTTCTGTGTTCCCTGCTCTTGAATCTGGGTGGCAGCCTGTGACTGCTTCCACCCAGAGAGGGCAGAGAAGCGATGCATATGACTTCTGAGGCCAGGTCACCCAAATGCAATACAACTTCTCCTTGGTTCTTTCTCTCTTGGGATACATGCCTCGGGAGCCCTGAGCTGACTGGTAAGAAGTCTGGCTACCCTGAAGCTGCCATGCTGTAGACACCACGTGGAAAAGCCACACACATTAGAAGGAGATGCCCAGGAGCCCACCTTTGGCTAATTCCAGCCCCCAGGCTTCATGGCACCCAGCTGACACTGAGTGAAGCAGAGGTGAACTGTTTCCTCTCAGCCAGCCTAAATTGCAGATTCGGGGGCAAAATAAAGATTTTTGTGGTTTTAAAGCATTATGTGTGGGGCACTTTGTTATGCAGCATTATATACCTGAAACAGGCTGCAAGGATTTCAGGAAGAGGATACAATAATAGGTGCAGGGGTTTCAAGAGGTGAAAGAGTGTCTAAAATATTTTTGCAATTTGAAGAGATTCGATATCCTCGTGTAGAATTTCGAGGTCTCGATTCACTACAGACCGACGTGTGCAATGTAGCCACCACTGTGTTTGCCCGAGGGGTGAGGTCGAAGCTTTTGCCCCAGGCCACGTGATCCACAAATCTGGCATTCCCCCTACAAGTTGACGTACATGGTTTTAACTGTCCTGTCTTTGTTGTGATGTAATTTTAAGGCTGTCGGTGGCACCTTCTCAATTCCTAGGAAGAGATTTATTGGGTGTTAAAACTGAAGTGATGGAGGTGTCATTTCAACTAAGTGCCTCTCAGATCTTACTGTGCCTGGTGCAGAGAAGGCCAGCAACAAATGTTGACTGAATATTTGAGTGAGGCTGATGTGTGAGGGGCAACGTCAGAAGCAGGGCCTGCATCTCTGACTCGTGGGATCACAAAATCGTGGGCATGGGAGCGGTCTTCACAGGTCACCCTCCCAATAAGCCTGCCCATAGCAAGGACTCAGAAACCCATTCCCACCTGTTAAGAAGTTCTTTCTTCAATTGGGTCCAAATCTTCTTCCCTGAGAGGCAGACGAAGCAGATAATGTATAACATCCAGTCCACGAGGGAGGAAATTGAAGCTCAGGGAAACCACACAGCCTCTGTGTGATATCAGCTAGACGCAGCCCCCAGGGTTGAATTAAGTCTGGTGCCTTCCCATTCCCACAGTCTGTACGCCCCTCGAACATACCAGGAGCCCACCGCCTCTGCACCTTTGCCTTGCTATTTCCTCCACATGAAATGTCCTCCCCATCCTCTCTGTTTGTCTGAATCTTTCTCTGAAGTCCCTGCTCTAACCCTAACTCCCCAGGAAGTCTCTCCTGGTCCACACAGCTGGCAGGGGTCTTCAATGGCTTCACCTCCCTGTGGGTCTTCCCTTCCTGACTGCTTACCTGGAGATGTTTGCTTAGCCAGCTCCCCAGATTACACAGGGTCATTAACAACAATTGTAATAACAATAAGAATTGTAAATTACTAAATTTCCTTTTAAAAGATTTCCCTCTTTTTTTAATCTGTTGTACAGATAATATAAAATTGATTATTAATGCATTGCTTAGAAAAATGTGAATACTTAGTACATTTCTTGCTAAATTTTATTTCGGGGGTTGGTCTACAAATGAGTCCCTATGTAATAGGTTTTCCTCAGAGTTTAAGGCTGTTCTTCAATCTGTTTGCATATGCTTCCTATATGTAAATCAAAAGCCCTTAGTTCATTGAATATATGAAACGTGACTGGAATTTTTAAATCTATAAATAAACTGAGTTTCTTTCTCCTTGATTTGCTGTGCTTGCTTTCAGACAAAAATTGATGGGATTTGCGGTTATAGAAGATTTTACCCTCACATAGTTGGTATTCTATTAAAAAGCAAACTTGTGCTATTCCTGTAACAATGTGGATTGTAAATTTTCTCACTTTTTTTTCCCCTTTTTTTGGAGTGGTATTGTTTAATAAAATCAAACAAGAAAGAGACAAAAATCAGGCACATGAACTTCTTGGTATTGACACAACAGATCCTAACTTTCCCAAGTGTCATTGAAACAGCTCCCTTACTTTTATTTATTTATTTAACATTTTTAAAAATTGAGATACAATTGGCATATAACATTGTATTGGTTTTAGGTGTACAACATGATGATTTGAGATATGTATATATATATATATATATAACATTAATTTTCCTTTAATGAATCTATTATCTATCTATCATCTGTCATCTATTACCTATCTATCTCAGTTATCTGTCTCTCTTACTGGCTGAACTCTGACTGATTCAATCACCTTTCACAAGACCTCTGTCTCCCCAGCCTTCCTTCTCCAGTTTTGCAGCCTTAGTTCCACAAATGTTCCTTGCACAGTGGCTTGGCTGAGTCCCTTCACCACGCCAGCCTCCTTCCAAACGTGCTATATTTCTATGCCTGTCCTTACAGTTTATCCTTCCAGCAAGTATTCTTTGCATTCTTGCTGCATGCCAGGGGGCATCTGGGACCACAACGCAGAGCAAGACTCACCAGTGCCTACCTTCATGGAGCTTGACCATTAATTCTAAGGCTGCATTCCTGGGAGGGTGTAGACCAGATCTTCAGACACTGGAGGAGGAGAGCTGTTTAGCTGTTTGACTAGCAGAACCGTAACCCCGCTGCAACCACCACTCAGTGCTGAGAAGAAGCAAGCTCTTCTTTTTTTTTTTTTTTTTACATCTTTATTGGAGTATAATTGCTTTACAGTGGTGTGCGAGTTTCTGCTGTACAGCAAAGTGAATCAGCTATACATATACATACATCTCCACATCCCCTCCCTCTTGCGTCTCCCTCCCACCCTCCCTATCCCACCCCTCTAGGTGGACACAAAGCACCAAGCTGATCTCCCTGAAGCAAGCTCTTCTTGCTCTGAGAATTTAATGAACATCGTTTGATGACAAGGCTGGACGACTGCCAGGCATTTGAAAATTAGTCATTCCATATAATCCTCATGGTGATCCTAAGATGTAGACATGACCCAGGAGATTGTACAGCTTGTACCTGCAGAGCCAAGCATTGTTCACAAGTGTGTGAGGCCAAAAGGCCCCTTATGACTGAACATCAACACGTGGCCTTTTCTCCTATGAGGCTCCCAGGGAAGGAGCCAGTTGTCATCCATTTGGGGCCCAAGTTCTTTTCCAGGCGCTCTCATCCCTGTAGCTCTAATTTTACCATGACCTTTTGTGCTCAGTTCAGCCAAGTACAGGAAAGAACTCTGTGCTCTTCAAAGGCTCAACAAGGCAAATTGCTTGGATAGGAATAAATTACAAATTATACTGAGAACAATCCTTTCTGTAGTTACCAGTCTGAGTCTTTGATATATGATGGAACATGAACATGGACTACCGTTCTCTGCCAGGGCCGTGGACTTTCAGAAGAGCAATGGAGTAGAGGAAGGGAACTTGCGATTGTGAGCACCCACGTGGGCCAGCATGTGCAAACGACAATGACAGAAACAATAATTAATAAATATCAACTGTGTATTTAGTGTGTGCCAGGCACTCTTCTAAGCACTTTACATATAGTAACTTATTTAACCTTCTTAACAGCCCCATGAGTTGAGTACTGTCATTATGCCCATTTTATAGATGAGGAAAATGGGTTAGTAACTTCCTTAAGTGATATAGTTAATAAGTGGCCACGTTGGGATTTGAACCCAGGCAGTCTTGTTCCAGTCCTGTCCTGTGCTCTTATCAAAGGCATGGTGGGCTCTCAAATACTTAATCTCATTTAATCCTAATAGTCCTGTATATCAAGTGTTATCTCAGCCCTGCTAATGGTCCCACAGCAAATACCTTATTCTAATAACTTGTCAGTCTCTTCCCTTACTCAGTAAGCTTCTGGGAGGGCAGAGACCATATCTGTCTTGTTCACTCTTGGGTGTCCAGTGCCTAGCATAGTGTCTGAATCACATAGTAGGCTATTGATAAACATTAAAGGACAAAAGGACACACACATTTTACAAATGAGGCGACCCAAATAAACCATCCAAGATCAAACTGGTAATGAGTGATAGAACTGAAATTGAAATCCAGGTTTCCATGATGTTGAATTCTTAACTTTCTTTCCATCACATGTTTTTCTCTGAAAACATCCAGGTCCCAGAACAGGGCTTGGCACATAGTAGGTACTCAATAAAATGTGTACCTATTGCCCAAATTTCCCAGCACTCCATCCCTCCACCCTTTTATTTTAGGGTTCTGTCTTTTCCGTGATGCTAACAACATAGTCAAGACATATTCTCCATGCTCACTCAGCCCTCCCACCCTGTGATCTCTACCTGCCCCTCAGCAGCCCATCACGTTTATATCATGTCTTGTACATCCCCAATCCCTTTTGGAAATGCCTGCTTTTTGAGCTTGTACCACCCTTCAAAGTAATGTGGCTCACTTACATAATACGAATGCTTTTTCTTTTTTTCTTTCACTCTGAACTTCTCAAATTTTTATTTGATTTCTTGGAATCCATGTGCTTATAAATGGGGGGGGTGGATTTTCCTAGTAAGGCATCAAATGGAGAGAATTTCTTGAATTTTTAAGAGGGAAGACTTGTATCACAGGAAGTATGGCAGCTTCCTGAATTAAGTGGGTCATTTCAGACACAAAGGTTACAATTGGAGAATCTCAGGCAAATGATAAAGTCATGCTAGAGAAGTTAAAATTCTTGGGGTTAGAGGTAATTTGAACTGATTGAATGAGCACTCACCTAATGAGGCAGTGACTTCTAATGAAATGAGCTATAGACCCAGGTCCTAGGTTGTTTGTTCATTCTTTCATACATCCATCCATCCACCCATCCAGGGAGAAATGTTCCAGGCAGACGGACAGCATATTCATCGACCCAGCAGTAAGAAGGATATTCTATATGGGAAAAGATAAAGATGTTCCATATAAATGGGTGAGTTCAAAGGAGGAAAGACAGAGATGAAGCTTGTCTGTTAAGCAGAGGCCAGCTCTTAAAGATCTTGTAAGCCTCACCCTGAAGTTTGTTCTTTAGGAAAACTAAAGAGATGTAGACAAGGGAGTGCTTATGTTAATTCATCAATTTGTTTTGAAAATACTTTGAATATTTTGGGAACATATTTGGAGCTCTACACGTATTCCTTGTGTTTCAGTGATCCCGAGGTTGCCAGGCAGGGCTAGGACTTAACTTCATTTCTAACCCGTATTATGACTCGGACAAGTTACTTCCTATTTCGGATCCTTAGTTTTCTCATCCATAAAAAAAGAAAAAGAAAAGCAAGGGGATTGGCAAGTTGATCCTGCTGAATAGTTTTCCTTTGCTGAACTGTTCCCAGAGGGTCAACCAGCCTTCACTAGGTGTGATTAATAAATTATAAAAGATAAATAGAGTGCCTTGAAAGATTTTATGTTTCTTATTTAAATTTTACCTGTCTTTACAGCCTGCTGGGAAGCCTGTCATTTCAACCCTTAGCAATAAAACAGCCCTGCACGAATAAAGAAAAAATAAATCAGAAGCCAGTATGCTTTTAAACTCACTAAATGAAAGCCCAGCATGCATGCTGCTTCCTTCCAAATTAATCACTGGGTTAAATGTGAGATGCACACCCAGATCAATAGCTGGTGAGATCTCCTGCCTGTGCCTCAGGAAAATTCCACTTCCTTTCTGATGTTGTCACTTGAAATGTCAGGAAGTTTCCACTCATCACCCACCCTTGCAAAGGCCACCATCACCATACTTTGCATTTCCTGGCTGCCTTTCTTTAAAGGAATCAAGGCATCTTGCAGAGGGAGCCCACTCATTGTCACAGACTCTCCTGGAGCTTGAAAGAAGGGCTGTGTGCAGAGAGGAGAGGTGTGGAGATGCCTACTTTAGACAGAAGAAAACCAAAGCATAAAGAAGCCCATGTTTTGTTCAAAAGTCCCAATGAGACAAGACTCATATACTCCCGTGGATGGCAACATAGCATAGTGGGAAGAATACGGGTTTAGGAGTTTGAGAGATATGGATTTAAATCTTGCCCCTAAAACCACTTCACGCTTTACCTTTCTTAGCTATAAAACAGAAGAAATAAAAATACTATATATTACTAGCTGTGTTAACCTTGGGCAAGTTGCATAACCTCTCTGTGTCTGAGTGTTTTCATTTGTATGTGAGGTCATAAAGGTTAAATGTCCAGCCCATTGTCACTGCTCAGTACATGATAATAATGGGATATTTTCATCTCTAGATCAAGGCTACATATACTTTCTCT
This sequence comes from Delphinapterus leucas, assembly GCF_059928025.1. NCBI lineage: Eukaryota > Metazoa > Chordata > Mammalia > Artiodactyla > Monodontidae > Delphinapterus > Delphinapterus leucas. The sequence goes on from NC_143129.1 coordinate 140,498,751, forward strand.
ACTCTTGAAGATTCGACCCTGCCATTACCTTCTCCAGTAGCCTCCAGATGGGGTTAGGTCCCTTTGCTGTGCTATTATAATAATACTGATAGTAATTTGAAAAACCACCATTTATTGATCACTTACTACATGACAGGTTCTAAGCCCTTTATTTGAATTAACTCATGGTCCTCATAATAATTCTACTAAGTAAGGGAAGCTATGTTCTGCATTTTACAGATGAAGACACTGAGGCACACAGAGTTGACATCACCTGCCTGAGATGTCATCAGTGGGAAGCAAGAGAGCTGACCTGTCTCCCAGAGCACCTGGGTTCCACTCTTTCGTGATTTAACCATATGACCATGACAATCCCCTTTACGTGGCTTTCACCTCCACTGGATGTCAGGCTCCCCCTGAAACAGGGACTGAGTCTTATCCATTTTTGTATTCCCAAAGTCTAGCACAGAGTAGGTGCCCCTTGACTTTGAAATGAAATGCAATTGACTCATCATACAAAGGCAATTGACTACGACTGTTTAATACCAAGGGCTCTAAATTGAGAAGGTGACTTCCCAGGTCAGAATACTGCAGAGCTAGACATCATCTCACAAGAAGGGATGCGGCCAGACTGGGACAAAGCAAAGACAAAAGCCGTGCAGATGAGTCAACGGAAAAACAATTTAAAAAAACCAACCCCAAATACAAACCTCCACATAAAACTCTTCCTTTAGCCACACAAGTGAAAGACCCTCAATAGATGCTCAGTGAGGATGGTCTGGAAGTTGCCCTCAGGACCTCAGTGAATGGTGTGCATGGTTGACAAACACAATGATGTCAGATAAACTCCAAAGGGGAAAACTTTTTGGAGTTCTAATTCCAGAGTGTTGTCTCAGTCATTGTTAACAAATTCTTGCCTCACTGTCATATGGTCTTGAGTTGAAAAACTTAATGGGGTGTTGTTAGAAATGGATCTCAGGACTGAGTGGAACCCATTGCAGTCAAGATTCTGATGCTAACAGTGATGGCACAAAAGAAGAAAAAGATATGTCCTGTAAACATATAGAAAGATGCTCATTTGCACTAAATCATCAAAGAAATTCAAACTAAGTAGTGAGATTTTTTTCAAGGTTTGCAAAAGCTAAAAAGATCAACAATATCCAGGGTCCATGAGATTCTGAGGAAATGGGTAGATTATATCCAGTTAGTGGGAGTCTAAGTTTGGAGTCTCCACCAAAATCCTATTTCCAGGACTCTACCACACAGACTTACCAGCGCATTGCTCACAAATATATTTTCAAGCAAATTCACTCCAGCATCATTTGTAACAGTGAAAAACCAGAAGCTTCCAAAGTAGGGAAATGGCTTTAAAAATGATGGTGTATTCATAGAATGGAATGGAAAGATGTGTTGAAATGGAAAGATGACCAGATTCTAAAAAATGAACGCTTGTCTCTGCAGGAGCCCTCTGGCAGTCTAGCTGTGATTCTTTGTTCTGATTTGTCCATGGTGGTGCCACACCAGATATATAGCTAAGTGATTATAGGACTAGGGACAGGAAGGGAAGGAGCAGATGGGACTTTTTCCCCCCATTTATATCTGTAGCTTCCTTCCTTCCTTCCTTCCTTCCTTCCTTCCTTTCATCCTTTCTTCTTTCAGTATAATGAACATGCATCTGGGTATCAATATTACTTTGTTTTTGGTAAGGTTCTGGTGCCCAGTAAGGCAAAGCCAGACTTGTGATGAGGTTTAGTTCATTCTGGTGAACTATGTGTTACACTATAATAAAAGTATGGACAAAGCCCCATGCTAATACAGAAGAGAATGTAAAACAAAACAAACATCTTCCTGGAAGCACAGGGGAAGATGTACAGAAGAGGAGGCTCTGGTAGTTAGCCTGAACCTTTGCTGGGGAGGAGAAGCTGTCCAGGGGAAAACAGTGAAGGCAAAGCTTTCCAGGCAGAGGTGCACAAGAACCCAGGACTAGAGCATGAAACAGGGTGTGCTGTGGTGGGTCTGTGGCTGGACTGACACCCTCGGTGCTCAGATGGTTTTCCATCCTGGAACAGGGCACCAGGAGAAGCACAGTCAGAGGAGGGGCCTGAGTTTAGTTCTAGCTGGGGAGCAGCCACAGAGGAAGAAGGCAAGAGAGATGGACGAATGGTTTGCATGTTGTTGTCATCTGACCTGCTGTGGAATGTGGCTCATAACTTATCTGCATGGGCAGCTATTGGAATGGACAAAGGAAACCCAGCCAGTGGAAATTCCTGGGAAACTGTCATGGGGCCCAAATAGGAAATGCCAGTCAAGAGATTTTACTGGTGGCAAACTCAAATACCAGTGTTGGGAGCTGTGCTTCTCCAAGAACCATTCCTGCTTGTCAACCTTGGGAGAGACACTTTGACAGATGTATATGGATAATAATCAGGGTCCCATCGATACTATCCTTTCCAACCCTTTTGCATTCACCATCTCACTTGATGCTTTAAGAAACCTTGAGTCAGGGGTGATTATCCTCATTTTACAGATCTTGGAATGGAGGCTAAGGGAAATTTAGTGACTTGCTCAAGGTCACAAGGCTAAGGGAGACAGGCTGGTATCGTTAAGAATCCTTTGCTTTGGGAATGATACAGGCTTGTTTTAAAATCTTTATTCCATGAAGTAGTGATTGCATACTCACTACTTGGTATGACTTTGGGTAATTTACTTTCTTCTCTGAGTCCACTTTCCTATATGTAGAATGGGGATAACTTTATCTACCGTACAGAACTGTTGGAAACATGGAATGAGACTATATATACTGCCCACGTGCTACCAATTTCCTCCTTCTATAGGACTCAAAACTAACTTGGTGTGGAGGGGGCAGCAAAGACACCCTGTTAAAACATTCCATTTTCCAGCCTCCCTTGCACTCGGGTGTGGCCATATGATGTAGTTCTGGCCAATGAAATGTAAGCAGGAGTCTCTAGAAAGGGTACCTGGTCCTGAATAAGAAAGTTAAACCTCTATGGCAAAAGCCTTTCTTCTCGCCTTCTTCCTTCTTGGCATGGAAGTGCATTCCAAGGACTAGAGAATAAAAATGGAGATTCAGCAGCCATCTTGGAAAGATGGAAGAGCTTGCACCTCTCCTGGTATTGTTGGGGTGCTTTTCCCTGGACTTCTCATTGCTTGAGGCAGATCGACCCTGGTTAGCCCAATCAGTTTGCAGCTGTGTGTATTCCTAACTGATGGAATAATCTAGGCTTTGACACACCATACATACCCAAATAGATGGTAGCCATTTTGATTAGAGCAGGGACCATTCTCAGAAACGCAGGCAGAATTTAAACTCCTGTACCTTACTCGCAAAATAGTATTAACTTGCTCAACCGTCCTCCTCCCCTCACACTACACAGTGTTCCTTTCTCTGTTCTCTGCTTTGCTCACCTCTAAAGTTGGGTGTGTAGGACTCTCCATCTGCTGACCAATCTCAGCTCAAATGAACATATGTAAGATCCCTAGCTTGGCACAGTGCTTGGCACACAAGCATGAAACAAATGGGATTTATCTGTCTTGAGTCAGGGGTTTTAAACAGCCTCAGCAAATAAGAATCGTCTTACTTTAACAAACGCATGTGAGTTTAACTTTAGAGGGTCCCATGACCTACAAGATAAAGAAACTCAAGCAGCTATAGCATGAGTTTCAAGGTCCTAACTCTTGCCTACAGCTCTAGGCTCCTCCTCCTAAGTCCCTAGATAACGTCCTTTCCCCTGTTTCCATTTCACGTAGAGTTTTCTCCCCTCTGCTTAGCGCTCATCTGATAGTAGCCACTGTTTGCCTCTCCCTCTGAAGGTGAGGCTTGCACCTCATTTATCTTTGACTCCTTGGTAACCCTGCACAGAGCAGTACTCAACGAATTACTGATGAATGAATAAAGGAGTTTCCAGTCAGTACCTAGAAGTCTATTCACATGGAGGTCTTAGCTTTTCTCTGAATGTGGATGAGCATTTAAATGCCTCAGTAGTTTTGCACATGCTATTCATTTTACTTGGAATTCTCTTCCTCCATTTTATGCCTGTAGGACTCCTACTCGTCCACATATACCCGCCTCAAACATCACCTCTTCCAACTCTCTCAGATGTTCTCTCTTAAGGAATCTGACACTTAATTTTACTATGGCATATGACTTGCTGTTTGTTATTATGATCATTTGTCTACATGCTTCTCTTCTCTGCCAGTCTATGAATTCTTGAAAACATTTAGTCATTTTTTTTCCTGTCAATTGTATTCAACATAGGTCCTGGCTTAGAGTAGGTACTGAGAATTTTGGTGAATCTGGTTACAATTTTGAATTTACACAAAATTGTGGCTTTGAGTTTTTGCCCATCCTTACCCCTGTAATGAGCTTATAACATCAGGTAATGTCTTTATTTGGTAGCTACTGTGGACCAGACATTATTATTGTCCATGCTGTTAGTATTTAAATGATAGGTTTAAACTGAGGTGATGGTCCCTTTGTCACAGTCACTGGGGTGACTGTCTGACACACAATGCATTCTTGGTTCTAAGAACCTTAGAGGACCCCAGTGACCCTGTCTGTATTGTGACCACCCCCAACCCTGCCCCCCAATAAAGACATGAGAGCTTGACCCAAGCTGGCCCAATCAGATTCTCTCTAACAGAAATATGAAATTTGGAATGGATTGCTGAAGAGCCTGGGAGATGTTGGAGCTGAGTCACATTTGTGGCAGTCCTCCAGGGTGAAAAGCCATGAAGAATTTCGAGATACCAGAACTGCCTTGGGTTCTCCTATCTTGGTAGTTCAGCATTTCCTTTGATTCTCTGAGACACCCCCAGCATCCTTCCAATAAATTTCCCCTTTGCTTAAGCTAGACAAAGTCTATTTCAGAAGCTTATAAGTTAAAAAGAAAATCATAACCAATACAGTACAAATCCCCCCAAAATTTCCTGCTTGGTCTCTGAATTAAGATTTGTATCAGTTGCAAGTGACAGAAAACCCAATATAAGGTTACAAATTTATTTCTCTCTCAGGTGAATGTAGACAACCAGACCTAACTGCCTGATCCTCAGGCACCAAGTTCCCTATATCACGTTGTTCTGCCAATCTCAGGACAGAACTTCCATCTCATGGACCAAGATGGCTTCTCAAATTCTAGTCATCAATCCAGCGTATAGGAAGGAGGAAGACATACCCCTCCTTTTAAAGGTGTGCCCCCCCCAAAGTGGAACACACTATTTCTGCTTCTATTACATTGGCCAAAATGTAGTTATATAACTCCCATATGCCAGCTATTTGATTCTCCAGACCCACTGCCTACTCTTCTTCATCTGCTCTCTGCCATGGGAGGCTGGCCTGTGGGACCTCACCAATGGGAGATGGTAACCTCTGTTTTTTATGGTTCTAGTTCAGACAAGAGGGGCTCTAGCAGGAGATAATAAAAAGGAAAGAAAAAAAAAAAAGAAGAGTGAGATGAGGTATTTATTTCTCTGGATCCCTCCCTTCAAGGTTGCATTGAGTAGGCTCTATTCCTCAACTGAGGGTTATGATCCTTGAAAAATAATTGATTTTGCCTGCCTCTCTCTTTTTCTAGGCTCTGGTAACTGTTCCCTCCCTTCATCCTATTAGGCACCGAGGGAGGTAACAGCCTAGCTGCTATGAGCACTAGATTACTGCATTATACTTATAGTTCCTCCATACCCAAACTTAGTAAATAGCCCCTTAATAAATAAATCCTCTTTGGCTTATCCCATTTTGAGTATGTCATCTGTTTTCTGTTGGGACTTTGACACATTTACCTAACTACAAGGTTTTTACTCACCTAAAAATTGAAGGTTCTATTACCAAAAAAGGAGAAGAGAACCCATATTACGGAACAGCTAGTAGCCTTGACCATGGTCCCATCAGTCTTTCTTGATCAGTTCTTAGGTTCACTTTTTGTAGGTTGAACCTCTATCCTTCAGTCTTGATATCCATAATGCAAGGAAGTCACCATCTTTCTTACCCAATACAAGACTAAGAATATACAGATATGCCTCTATACATGGGAGAGTTATAATTACTAATAAGTTATATTTGATCCAGGAAGGGTAGTAAAATCAACACAGGTTTAGGGAATGTGTCAATGGAATGATGAATCTATGTTTTTAATTTTTTCAGCTGCAAAATTGGCATGTTGTTCCACATAGTGCCTAACTCCTTTCTAGTGCTGATCTCCAAGTATTATTTTGTCAGCTCTATGTCACAATTTCCCATGAATAATAGAAAGAAATATGGCAGAACTCTTGAGCTGGACATATAGGGTCTAGAGCACATAGAGGAATGAGACAAACCCAGTAAGGTACCCAACCTGGTAATCCAGGCAGAACCAGGAGAGCAGCCAGGAGTATTGCCTCACACACATTCTGACTGTTAGAAGAGGCAAGAGATAGAAGGCAGCTTAGCAGACAGGAAACAATCTCAAACACCCAGAGGAAGTGCCTAGGCCCAGAAGGTTGGAATCACATACATGGCAAAACAATAGTCAATCCAGACAGAAACAAAGAAATCTGCTATCCCTTAATAGAATGCTTGAGTCATCCTAGTCAAACTCCAGGTGCTGTCTATGGTTCCTCCCTTTCCTTACTCCCCATATCTGGCCACTCTTTAGGCTCAGTTGATTATACCTTCTAAATGTCTGTCATTCATCTACTTATTTTGGTTCCCATTTCCAATAACATATTAGGTCCAAAGCGTCTTTTGCCTAAATTAATGCTAAATCTTCCTGATGGATCATTATTTCCCCCATACAGCCCTGTTTTCCAAACTGCAGCCCATGATATTTTTCTAAAAGACAAATTAGGCTATTATTCACCTGGATAAACTATTCAATAGTTCCTCAGTTCTCCTAGAATAGAATTAAAAATTTTAATTAGACCTTATACTACCCAGCTCCTACATCTCATTTTAGCTTCATCTCACCTCACTCCTCTTCTTCCCACTTGACACTTCAGCCACACTGAAATACATGTAATTCCCTGAAGAAATTAAATAGGCTTTTTCATGTGTGTGATTTACCCTCAACTCCTTCCACTTTCTTCATCTGATGCATTCTTACTCATGCATCAGGACTCCACTCATAAGTCATTATCTCTTATAGACAGTCCACCTTGACACTCCCCCACTCACTCAGTTTGGAATAGCTATCCCTCCTTTGTGTTCTCATAACCCCTGGGATTATCTTTACTGTATTACTTATCATGATGTATGATTATTTCCATGTTGTCTGTTTCTCCCCAGTCTATGAGTTTTTTAAGGACAAAGGCTATATCTCATTCATCATGGTATCCTCAGTGCCTAGCACAGACAATGACAAAGATGGTGCTCAAAACTCCATGGAATAAATGAATGCGGGAACAAGACCAATTCTGTGTAGAGTGGGATTAAGTGGGATTATCTCTTTCCTAGTCTTAGACACCATACTTCCTTTAATGCAAGCTAGGATGGTTTTCACATTTTAGACATCACTCTTTGCAAATGTTGTCTCATTTTGCTCTTGTAACATGAATATCCCTGTTTCCAGTCTTGAGGTTTACCCTTTTCTCTAATGTACAAATAAAAGTGCAATAGCTGAACTTCTATGTCAGGCCATGATGGAGTGATAGGGTCCAGACATATTCTCCCATCATAAACAATAAGAAAACTGGAAAAAATTATACAAAACAACTGCTTTCAGACATTGAACAACAAACAGTATGGTATTGTGATTCCCAAGAAAAGGGAAATAAGTGAGGTAAGCCCTTGGCCTTCTGCCTAGAATCACATTCTGGATCTCATTGCAGGCAAGGGAATCCTAAGCCGAACACAGCAGTCTCACAAAGTTGAGAAAACAGAGATCAGAGATCTGGGAGGCTGAGGTGACCCAAAATTGTAGAGCAGAGTTTCAGAGAAAAGAGAGCAACATAGAAAAAGTACTTCAGAGTCTTTGCTGAATATTAATTCATGTATGCCTAGGACATAACTCCATGAGACGAGGTGACAGATGACTGGGGAGCTGTAGGCTGAACAATTCACAGAGGTCACAGAATTGGGAGACTCCAACTACTAAGAGTAGAAGGTCCTCATAGATCATCTGGGACATTCAGTAGAGACCAGAGAGGTGTGATGCCTTAATAGACGGTTAAACTGTCTCTAGACTTGCCCTAAAAAGTCTTAAAAAGAAGTCTGGAAGGGATCAGACTGATCAGCAAGTAACTTTCCCTGCTAGAACAAAGCTCAACACTCTTTAAAGGATAACCACAAAATCCAGACCCTCAGCATAAAACACATTGGTCAGTATCCACTAAAAAACAAATAGATATGCCAAGAAGTAGGCAAATGTCATCTACAATCAGGAATATAAAAACAGTCAATGGAACCAGACCAAGAAGTAATAGAGACGATAGAACTGCAGAGAAGGACTTTAAACAGCTCTTAAGTTATACGGAATTATTATAAACATGTATGTAGTGAGGAGAGAGATGGAGGATTTTAAAATAGACAAAATGAAACTTCTAGAGATTAAAAAATATATATGCTAATGAAAACGTCTTTGGAAAGATTAAGAGTATATTATATATTGCAGGAGAAAATATTAGTAAACTTTAAGACATGGTAATAGAAGCAATCCAAATGAATCACATAGAAGAAAATAATTGAAAAACATAACTGTGTCTTAGTGACATTTGAGACAATTTTGAAGTGGTTTAACAGAATTACAGGAGAGGTTAGGGCAATGGGAAGCAGAAAAATATTTGAAAACATAATAGTTAAAAATTCCCAAATTTGATGAAAAATATAAGCTCAATGAGCCTCAATCAACATAACAAAGATAACTCCACCAGGGCACATTATAACCAAATTTTCAAAGACAAGTGATAACGAGAAAATCTTAAAAGTAACCAAAGAAAAAAACACACATTATGTGTAGGGGAACAAAGATAAAAAAAAATGATTATAGACTTTTTATCTGAAACTATGTAAGAAGACAATGGGACACTGTAGTTAAAGTGCTGAATAATAGAAGAAGAAAGAAACAAATGTTGACCTAATATTTTATACCCAACGAAAATAGTCTTCAGAAATGAAGACAACATAAAGACTTTCAGACAAATATGAGCTGAGATCATTTCTTGCCAGAAGACCTGACTATAAGAAATATTGAAGGATGTCCTTTAGACAGAAGGAAAATTTCAACAGATGAAAACTTGGATGTAGAAAAGAAGTGAAGAATGCAAAGTATGGTAAATGTATGAGTGAATATAAAATACCTTTTATTTCTTAATTTTTTTTTTTTACTTTTTGGCCGCACCGCTCAGCATGTGGGATCTTAGTGCCTTGACCAGGGATTGAACCCGTGCCCCCTGCAGTGGAAGCTCAGAGTTTTAACTGCTGGACCACTAGGGAAATCCCTATTTCTTAATATCTTTAAAAATAATGGGCTCTTCAAAGTAAAATAATAACAATATATTTGGAGATGATAATATATGTAGAAGTAAAATACAGAACAAAGGGAAGGAGAGGAAAAATGAAAGTATATGATATTACAGTTCTTATATGTGAAGTGGTATATTATTTGAAGGTAGATTGTGGTAAGTTATAGAAACATATAGTAAATACTACAGCAGGAGTTGGCAAACTTCTTCTGTAAAGGTCAGATTGTATATAGTTTAGGCTTGTGTGTGAGATGATCACTGTCACAACTACTCAGCTCTGCCTTTATAGCATGAAACTCCTTAGCTAGATAGACAGCTATAGACAATACACAAATGAGTAAGTGAGGATCTGTTCCAATCAAACTTTATTTATAAAAATAAATAGTGGGGCTTCCCTGGTGGCGCAGTGGCTGAGGGTCCGCCTGCCGATGCAGGGGGCGCGGGTTCGTGCCCCGGTCCGGGAGGATCCCTCGTGCCGCGGGGCGGCTGGGCCCGTGAGCCGTGGCCACTGGGCCTGCATGTCCGGAGCCTATGCTCCGCAGCGGGAGACGCCGCAGCGGTGAGAGGCCCGCATACCGCAAAAAAAAAAAAATAAGAATAATAATAAATTAAATAAATAAACAAATAGTGAGTCAGATTTGACTACAGGTTGTATTTTGCTAACCCCTGCCTAGAGCAGTCACTGAAAATAAAATAAAATGGTAGACTAATAAGCTAATAATGGAGAGAAAGTGGAATAATCAATCCAAAGGAAGGCAGAAAAAGGTAAAGAATGTCCAAAGGACAGATGAGACAAATGGAAAACAAATAACAAGATGGTAGGTTGAAGCACAATATTGCTAATAACATTAAATGTAAATAGTGGAAACACTCAAATTGGAAGGCAGATATTGTAAGACTAGATTTTTTAAAAAGCAAGCCTCAACAATATACTATTAGAAACCTCTTTAAATATAAAGGCATAGAGTAAAAGGGTGGAAAAAATTACCGTGAAAACACCAGTCTTAAGAGATCTGGATTGGCTATAATAACATCAGACAAAGTAGGGTTCAGCAAAAACGATATGACCAGGGATAAAGTGGGATATTTCATAATGACACAAGGGTCAATTCATCAGAAAGACACAATACGCCTAAGTCCCTACCCCAGATCTTCAAAATGCATGAAGCAAAAACTGACAGAACAGAAAGGGGAAACAGACAAATCCACAGATTGTTATAACAAGCATAAAGAAATATAGCAGACTTCAACAAAGGTATCAACCAACTTGATATTACTGATATTTATGGAACATTCCACCCAGCAACATCAGAATGCACCTACTTTTCAAGTGCACATGGAACATTTAACAAGATCTACCATATGCAAGAAAATAATACTTTTAAAAGTATTAAAGTCATGTGGAGTATGCTCTTTGACCACAGTAAAACTACATTAGAAATCATATTTCCAGACATATGTGTGGAAAATCCTCAAATATTTGGAAATTAAGCAACACAGTTCTCTATAATTCATGGGTCAAAAAGTAATCACAAAGTATACTAGAAAAATATATTGTACTGAATGAAAATGACAACACACATCAAAGCTTGTGGAATGCAGTTAAAGCAGTGGTCAGGGAGAAATTTGTGGCTTTACATGCTTATATTAGAAAATTAGAAATGCCCAAAATCAGTGATCCGCCTTAAGAATCTAGAAGAAGAAAACTGCTTCAAACCTAAATATGTAGAAGAAAAGAAATAATAAAAATAATAGCAGAAAGCATGACATAGAGTAATCATCTTAGGGAAATCAATGAATCTAAAAGCTGTTTTTTTTAAAAACATAAATAAGTTGATAAATCTCTGGTAGACTGGGCTTCCCTGGTGGCCCAGTGGTTGAGAGTCCGCCTGCCGATGCAGGGGAAACGGGTTCGTGTCCTGGTCCGGGAAGATTCCACATGCCGCGGAGTGGCTGGGCCCGTGAGCCATGGCAGCTGGGCCTGCGCGTCCAGAGCCTGTGCTCCGCAATGGGAGAGGCCACAACAGTGAGAGGCCCGCGTACCACAAAAAAAAAAAAAAAAAAAAAATCTCTAGTAGACTCATCAAATAGCAGAGGAAGAAGGCCTAAATGATCAGTAACAAGAATAAATGAGTGGACATCATTACAAGTCCAACAGAAATTTAAAGAACAATAAGGTAATATTATAAGCAATCTTATACCAAAAATTCAACAATTTAAATGAAATGCACAAATTTCTGAAATATTCAAATTGCCAAAACAGATAGCAGAAGAAACAGAAAACTTGTATTGCCCTAAATCAACTAAAGAATTTGAAATTGTTATTAAAACATTTCCATAGATAAAAATAAAGTCTTCCAAGGTAAATTATATCAAACATTTAAGAGAGAAATTATGCCAATCCTACTTAAATTGTTTCAGAAAAGAATGGAGGAGGAAACACTTCACAACTCATTTTATAAGGCTAACCTTATCTTGCAATCAAAACCAAAGACTTTATAAGAAAAAAAAACTAATATCCTTCATGAGATTGGTGTAAAAATCCTTTTAGAAAGTAACAAATAAAATCCAGGAATATATTTTAAAAGGGTAATATATCACCTCCAAATGGGGTTTATTCCAGGAATACAGGTTTGGTTTAACATTTAAGAATTGGTTAATATAATTTAACATATTAATAGGAAAAAAGAAAAGTTTAATGGGTGCTGAAAAAGCATTTTAAAAAGTTTATATTTATCATTATGTTTTTAATAATGAAAGAAAACACCTCTTGACCTAAGAATAGAAGGGAACTTCCTCAACCACTTGATAAAGAGCATCTATGATTGTAAATCAACTATACTCCAATAAAATTTTTTAAAAAGAGCATCTGTGAAAATCTTACAGCTAACATACGTAAAGGTGAAAAACAGAATACTTTCATTCTAAGATCAGGAACAAGACCATTAACCTAGTAACTTAAATCCCAACACCAAAAAAATTTAAAATGGATCATAGATCTAAATGTAAAAGATAAAACTACAAATTTCCAGAAGAAAACATTGAGAAAATATTTGCAACCTTTATGTTGGCAAATATTTCTTCAATAGGACACAAACAGTATAAAAACAATTAGATAAATTAGACTTCCTGAAAAATTAAAACTGGTGTTCCAAAGACACCATCAAAAGAATAATAAGGTACCCCACAGACTGGGAAAAATATTTTTCATAGATAATTCTGACAAAGGACAAATATCTAGCATATATAAAGAACTCTTAAAACATAAAAAGACAAAAAATATTTTTTTTAATTGAGCAAAAGCCTAGAACAGATACTTTCCAAAAGAAGATATAGAAGTGGCCAATAAGCATGAGAAGATACTCAATATTATTAGTCATTAGGGAAATGTCAATTAAAATCACAGTGAGACACCAGGACACAGTCATTAAAACGGCAAAACTTAGACTGCAATATCAAGTATTGAAAAGGATGTGGATTAACTAACATTTTTCTGTGCTGCTGGTGGTAACAAAACCAGTACAACCACTCTGGGGAAAAGGCATTTTCTTATAAAATTAAACAGATACCTATATAACTACCCTACACCGTAGCAATTCCACTTCAAGTTATTTACATAAGAGAAATGAAAACATATGTTCACACAAAGACTTGTACACAAATGTTCATAACAGATTTGTTGATACTATCCCCAAACTGGTAACAACCCAGATGACCACCAACAGGTGAATGAATCAACACATTTTGGTATATCCATACAATGAGTCACTGCTCATCAAATCAAGCCACCAACCAGTCTACTGAAAAAATGCAACCACATGGAGGAACCTCAAATATCATCCTATACAAAAGTGTGTATACTGTATAATTCCATTTATATGAAATTCTAGAAGAGACAAACCTAATCTACAGTGACAAAAACTTGTTTGACCATTTTTTATGGCGAGGAGTGTGTGGTGATTGATTGATAGGATGGGCAGAAGGAAAATTTTTAGGTGATGGTGGTGGAGATCTGGACTGTGGTGATGATTACGTGGGTATATACATTTGTCAAAAGTGATTTAATCGTACATGTACAAAGGGAGTATTTTATTGTATGTGAATGATATTCCACAAACCCCGGGCTTCCAACAGTCCTCTCAAAGGTTCCAGAGGGAAGGTCCCTCAAGTGTCTGCAGATTGCCCTGTGAACCCCTCCCTTCTTTGTTCTATGAATTTCCCCTCCACCTCAATTCTCACCCACTTTTCACTCTCACACCCCTGCTCCTCATGGCTGTTCCAGTTCTCTCTAGTTATTTCCCTGGAAAACCCCGGCATGCTCCTGTCTCCTCAGCCCCCAGTGCACTACCAACACAGAGCCATTTTGTATACAGCATTTTACTAAAAGTTCGGTGATGAAGTCAGGAAGTCACATCACAAGCGAGGAGACAAGGAAAGCTAAATGTCAGACAGCATACCGTGGAATTCATCACCTGCCCCTTGAAGGCAGTGGCTCCGCCCCTCCTTCCATGGGGCTGGCCATGTTCCTTTCTCTCTCAAGTTCAAGCACTTAGACTCTGACAGGGGCTGACAGTGGGAAACCCCCAATTCCTACTATGTTGCAAAATTTTAAAAAATGTAAATCCTGTCTTTTTTGAACCTCTGTATCAAGATGAGCCTGGCACCTACATTTGCAGAGTCCAAAAAGCCAATTAAAGTAATTTCTCAAGCAAAATAGGATTTATTTCCTAAACTGAAGTTTTCCTAGATTAGTGTTTTTCACCTGGTATGATTATTAAAAATGCAGATAACAGTGTCCATGCAGATCCACCGAGTAAGAATTTCTTGGGCCAGAACCTGGGAATCTGAATTTTAACCAGCACACCACCTCACCAAACCTCTCTGCTTTCATTTTTTTAGGCAGTTTAAAACAAAAAAAATTCCCCTTGTTTTGTGATTAATGAATGTTCTCAACATGTCTCTCAATAAATATGCTTTCCAGTCAGGGGTCTCTCATGCTTGAATTCAGTAGTTGATACTTGAATTGTACATTTGTACATACAGGACTGGTTTCTCTCCCATTTTCCCTCTCCACAGCCCACCTTTGGACCCACAGCCCAGTGGAGCTGGAGGTGGAACCACGAAAATGCTTTTGTGTCATTGGCCTTCCTCTGGGTTCCCAGATGGTATTTAAGGCTGGTGGCCTGGGAAACATCTTAAAATTCCATAATACGAACTCTGTCTGTAGCTCCTTTAAAGCACGAAGTCACTCCAAAAATTATCACTGCTCTTAACCACAGATTATTGTGGGCTTCCCATGCCACCAGGAATTTTTATGGCAAGCTCTGAAAACATGAATTACCCAACAGGATTTTTAGATTGGCAAGATCTAACTGAAGTTGTTAGACAAAGTTCTGGAAAAGCCGTCCGGGCATGTGCTTTGTCTAGAGCCAAGAAGCACTTCGGGTAAACCTTGAAATAGCAAATGACAGAACTTTCCCTGAGGTTCCCAGATGTTCTCTACCAATTCTAGAAGTATGCCAAGAACTAAATTTCATTTGGGGGGCCTCTTATCAGCACGCAGACAAAGATCAAATCTCAACACCGAACATGTGGCTTGACGTGAATAAAGTTTTCAAAGCCCTGTGTTTGCCATTTTGATAATTGATTACAGCATGATTCTCTCCCCCGCTGCCCCCCGCTCCCCGGCCCCAGCCCCCAGATCCTGCCGAGTTGCTTTGATCCCTTCAGGGGCTGTGAATGCAGCGAGTGAGGCATAGATGTATTAAACTCTGTCTTTCATCACAAGTCTTTCAGGGGCACATTGTTCCTCTGCTTATGAAAATTATGGTGTTTCCGTGGTTCAGATATCACTGAACTTAGTAAGCTTCCTTCTCATCTTTTAAATATAAATACTGTGTTTGTACTTTCCTATTGCAACTGTTGAGTCTCACTGAATTTAGTTGGGGCGTTGGTGTTTACTAACCATGCGGATACTCCCTTATGAACTCCCGTGGATAATCACGGCACACAGCATTTATTTTGTGCTTCTATGTTAATGCCACCTTACGTGTTCATTATGGCCTTCAATCCTCAGTAGAATCCTATGGGAAATATTCTATGTTCACCCTCATTTTGCAGGTGAGGGAAGTGAGGGCCAGGAGGTCCACCTGCCTGACTACGGTGCTATACTCATTCAACAAAGATTTGCTGAGTGTCTACTATGTGCCCGGCACTGTGATAGGTGCTGAAGATTCAGCATGAACAAAGGAGACGAGATCCCTACCCTGATGGGGCTTACGTTGTATTTCACCTCTATTATGGGAATTTGTGGTCATTTACCTAACCAATCTCTGTGGTGGAATGTTTCAACTCTTTCTGATTTAATGCCCTTAAAAAAAAAATCACACTGCGAGGGACAGCATAATGATTGATAAATGTATTTCCAAGCCTTTGCTTATTTCATGAGGAGAGTTTCCCAGAGTGGGAATGATACAGTTGAAAGGTATGAATATTCCTTCAAGTTCTTAACACATACTGCCAAATAACCCTCAGAAAGGGTGTAACGCGATTTACACTCCCATCAACTCTAGCAGTTTCTGGGAATGTCCTTTTCACCACACCCTTGCCAGCACCGACTATTCTTTCTCTCTCTTTTTAATCCTGTGTATCTGATAGGCATCACATTCATAGCTCTGTAACCACAAATGGTACTTAGTTTTACTTAGGGAAAAATAGATGTCACTGACACAAACTAGTTGAAGAATGACAACTCATTTTAAAAACACCTCACATTAATAGAAAAGCCCCATGCTTCCTTCTTGGTGCATATGGATATGATTATTAAGCTATCAATTATGTCTGAGAAACACACAAAGTGCTTACTGATGTATAAATCTCTCTGTGGAACAGCTCATCTGCATTTCCACACCTTGTAACTAGGGAGTCTGGGAGCAATTGCCTTTTTTTTTTTTTGTGAGTGAGTGCCTTGCCCATCCCTGAAGGACTCCAAAACTCTGATGGAGGGAAATTTGATCTGGCCCTTTTTAGAGGCTTCCTTGCACTGCCTCTCTTTATCAGATGTGGTTTCTCCCTTTTGGGGGTTTCCAGAGCACATTTTCTGTCACTTTGTTATGACACCTAACACATCCAGTCATGTAAAGTGTGTACTTTCCTTAGCTCTCTGGCTAGAGCAGTAAGGCTAACGGTACCTGTTTTATAGATGTGCTGAAACAGCGCATATAACGCACTTAGGCCGGCGCCTGGTGCAGAAATACCCTCAGCACATCTTTGTCGAGTGAAGGAATGAATAATCAACACACAATAAATCTTGGATGCTGCTAACTGCTGACAAGTGTACATAATATCAATCAGAGGGACTTGTGAAAATGCAGGACCAGTGGCTTTTTCTCCAGAGGTTACGATTCAATGTCTGGGGTCAAGGCCCAGGAATTAAGGTGGTCTGGACACTACATCTAACTCAGAGAATCTTAGTTACTTGTGAGCTCCGTGATGGCAGGGACAATATGACATTCATCTCTAAATGATCCTGCATCTATCCACCCCAGCTCCTGACGTGTAGTAAGTGCTCAAGGACAGGTAATGTGAATTTCAACCTTGCTGTATGGAGGAGGCATTGTTTCCAGACTTACTAATATAAGGCAAACAAATGACTGATGGTTCTAAAATGTGTGTGGAGCCTTGTCCCTTCCCAATTATGATCTCAAAAATATAGCCACCATTGTCCTGGAGCAGAATTTCTCCTACCTCACGTTCTTCGATGCCCCCTCAGCAAAGCCACATTTTGTTGTTTTTGTTTTTGTTTTTGGGGTACGCGGGCCTGTCACTGTTGTGGCCTCTCCCGTCGCAGAGCACAGGCTCCGGATGTGTAGACTCAGCGGCCATGGCTCACGGGCCCAACCACTCCGCGGCATGTGAGATCTTCCTGGACCGGGGCACGAACCCATGTCCCCTGCATCGGCAGGCGGACTCTCAACCACTGCGCCACCAGGGAAGCCCAGCAAAGCCATATTTTGAACGCTTTACTATGTGTGCCACTTTATTTGATTTAATCCTCATGGTAATATCCCTGAGGGGGAAAACTGAGGCTCAGAGAGTTTGTCACTTGCCTGAAGTCACATAGCAAGTCAGTGACCGTGCTGGGCTTCAAACCAGGCATGAGTGACTGCCAGACCTGAGAACGTTCCATACGCCCTGGGATGGAGGAAAGGAACTGGGAAGCATCTCTTGGCCTGTTGGGGCAGGTGAGACGCGGGAGCCATTGTCAGTGTTCGTGAGCGTGCATTGCCAGCAAATTCCTGATTATAGGTAATGGCATAAAATAGAGGAGATTTTTCCCTTGTAGGTAGATATTATAAATATAGGATTGTAAATAACCCTGACTTCATCCCCAGCCAATCAGCCCCCACAGGTTTGCATGCTGCATACGTACAGCATGACTCAAAGGACCCTCAGGCAGTGGGTGGGTTAAAAATCAATCAAACAATAATAATTTTCATAAGTGAGAACTCCCTGGCTTCCCAGTTGGCTGTTCAGTTATTCGTGAGTCATGAACTTCCTTTTTAGGGTAATATTTACCATAGTGCATGGCTGGTTACAGGGAATACGTAATAGCCACTATCTGATGGGAAATGTGTTATTAAAACATTACCTCATGATAGATTTACCTGATAACTAAGCCCTAGGATTAAACAAAAAGGTTGAGGAGGAACTCTGGAGTGATTGCAGAGAACAGAAAAATGAATAGGAATAAGCCATGGTGTGGAGGTAAATAGAAAAGGGTTTTTCTGGAGGTGGGTATTGAAATAATCCTGACTCTAATAATTAGAATATATAGAGAGAGACAGAGACAGACACAAGGAGAAAGAGAGCATGAGGATGAACACTGAAAAAGGTTAATAAGTGCTTTTTTAAAAAATATCTTATATACATCCTCATTTATATTCTCATGAAAATCCTGGGGTCCACTCCCACTACCATCCCCATTTCTCAGATTCAAGCTAGTATTGTAAAGTGCTAAGAGCACAGACCCTGGAGAGAGAGTGTCTGAGTTTGCATCTCGGCTTCCTATTTACTAGCTGTGACCTTAATTTTTCTCTGCCTCAGTCTTCTCATCTGTGGAATGGAGATAATGGTAATTTTGCCCATCTTAGGGTTGTCTAGAGAACTAAGTTAATAAATAAAGCACTTGTAAACTCAAATTCAGCTACTATTTCAAGCTGAAGAATCCGAGGTCAGAAGTTAAATCACTTGCCCAAGGTCA
Source organism: Delphinapterus leucas (assembly GCF_059928025.1). Classification (NCBI taxonomy): domain Eukaryota; kingdom Metazoa; phylum Chordata; class Mammalia; order Artiodactyla; family Monodontidae; genus Delphinapterus; species Delphinapterus leucas. Next base: position 140,517,442 of record NC_143129.1, read on the forward strand.
CAGAACTACAAAGTGGCAGAACTGGGATTTGAACCCAGATCTGCCTGACTCCAGCCCCTGTGTGCTCTCAACCCTTCTTTGGCTGATGGGAGCAATAATGGTGGGGACTGAAGAGACATAACAGGATATGTTTTCCTAAGACACATGATGCCAACACCCACCGTTTGAGTCAACCTACCCCAAATTTATGGACCATTTTATAACCATAGAGTACAATCTAGAAGCAACCCTAGGGATCATCTCATCCAAATATTGCAAACTCTCAGCTCAGGGACCCTTTCATTTTCTAGAGATGTGTTTTGTTTGGCCTGCAGCATTGGTTGGTGCAGAGCAATGACAATTTTTGAATGAATTGCCAAAAGGAAAAATTATAACACTTCACAAGAAAACCCAGATTTATATCTTCTCTAGAAAACCTGGAAGATCTGGACCCATGTCACTCTGTGTAATAGTCAGTTGTACTCAGCTGCCTGTGAGTATATTCTCACCATGCCCTACATCTCTTGCATCTGACCCACTTCACTCTTTTCTATCCCTATGACAGCCCATTGAATACAGGACCCAAGCTCTCTGAACTGCCTTTCCTCAGACTTGTTATCTTAGCTCAATGAATTTTTCAATGAGCTTAATGAGGGTGGAATCTCTGCCTACCCTCCAGCTGTCCCCTTCTTCTGAAACCTTGCATTTATTCAAATCCCTCTGATAGAATGGGTCTCTGAGAGAACCAAGCTCCCTGAGAGTGGTTTGGCCAGCACAGAATACTGGGGGACAGTTGGCTCACATCTCTTGAGATCTTCTGAGGTCTCCCATCAGAGCTTCTCCTGTTGGACCAGCTTCACCAGGTCAATGAGAACTTCCTTGTTGCTCTCTTTAGCTTCCTGGTGACAAGGAAGCCCAGGCTGTCCCAAGGCCTAAACTGGGCACTTGAGAAGCATTTTACCTGAGGTTACCTGGTCCTGTTGTCTCTCTGCCTCTGGAAGTTTCAGGGTTTGTCCTCCACCACACAGTCAAGCCCATCTTGTTTAGGTGTTACCGAGATCACAGCGACGCTCAACTTGTAGGCTGAGTTTTCATGGGCAGGTGATGCTAACCTTGCTTCTAGCACAAGTTTGTCTTATTTAATCTTCATAACTACTCTGTGAGGTAGGTGTTAGGATCCCCATTTTACAGAGAGGGAAACTGAGGCTGAGCAAGGTTACTATCTTGTCCAATGACAAATCTAATTCCAAAGCTCCATGCTCTGTCCAGCAAGTATAAAAACTCAGATCCATAAAGTGGAAGAAGGAGCATGATGAATGCTCTGTGAGATCAGAGGTGGTCAGAAAAGGGAGAGATGACAGAGGATCATGAAGGCTCCATAGAGGAGTAAACTGGAGCAGAGCCTTGAGAAACAGGAAGATCTTTATGTGGGAAGGAAGATTACAGATGGAGGCCTCAGTGATACAGTCTCAAAGGTGGAAAAATCTTGGCATGTCTCCTTTAATTCAACCGGCCTAGGACACCTTTGCAGGAATGAAGAGCCAGAAAAGGCCAGATTACAGCAGAGAGAGACACCTGTCCTCCTCCCCTTCCTCCTCCTCTTTTTCCTTCTGTTGTCGAGTCCTCTTGCCATAGACAGGCTCTGGTGTGCACACTGAAGGAGGTAGCCCAGTGTAGCAGAAAATGCATGAGTTTTTGAGATTGATCACAGCTGGAGTGAAAGAGTTGAGAAGTATTCATGTGGAAGGGGGCATTTGACCAGGGACTGGAAGGACAGATGAGGTGTCAGCACTCAGAGATGAGGGCAAAGGGCAAGCCAGTGCAAGCAAAGAGACAGGGACAGGAATTTAACAGGAACATTTGGGGAACAGTGACTAACTTACTCTTCCTGAAATGGAAGGTGAGTGAGGGGGGTGGGGTGTGGAGGTGGTATAAGGCAGGCATGGTAGATTTTTGGCACATGTCAAGCTAAGGAGCTCTTATCTAGTCTGAAATACAAAGGGAAATCTGGAAGGATTAGGGGCAAGGGAGTGATATTGATGTCTAGGACAACAGTCCGCAGAATGGATGAAGAGGCAAGAAGAGACTGGAGACAGATGCCAAATAGAAAGCCGACCCAAAGTTTCATTGAGATGTGGTGTGCATATGAATTAGGACGGTGGCCATGGGAACGTAGAGTTCTTCACACCTTGGGCATCAGGAATATTGTAGCCTGGTTGTAAACAGGACACATTCCTGTCATTATCATCATCTTCATTTTTGTTGCTGTTGCCCTCTTCTTCCTTCTGCTCTTCCTCCCCCGCCTCCTTCTCCTCCCCTCCTTCTTCTCCTTCTTCTCCTTCTTCTCCTTCTTCTTCTTCTTCTCCTTCTCCTTCTCCTCCTCCTCCTCCTCCTCCTCCTCCTCCTCCCCCTCCTCCTCCTCCTCCTCCTTCCTCTTCTTCTTCTCCTCCTCCTCCTCCTTCTTCTTCTTCTTCTTCTCCTTCTTCTTCTTCTTCTTCTTTTTTTTCTTCTTCTCCTTCTTCTTCTTCTCCTTCTTCTTCTTCTTCTTCTTCTTCTTTTTCTTCTTCTCCTTCTTCTTTATCTTCTTCTTCTTCTTTTTCTTCCTCTCTTCTTTGTCTTCTTTTCTCCTCTTCTATGACTATTTATATTGTAATAACCCTTCAAGATTTACCTTCACAATCATTTCTTCATGTGATTGTTTTTGAATTTTGAACTTTTTCAACTCTGTAAGAATTAGAATTGGATTCTGCTGGGAGTAAGAGAAACCCTCAAGTAACGATAAAGCTTCTCTCTCTCTCCTGTCACGTGAGCATCACAAGCCTAGGGCAGCCGTCCCCTGATTGTCAAACCTGGGCTCTTGCTGTCTTACTGCTCTGCCATCCTCAGCTCACAGCTTCCACCTCATGATTCAGGAGGGCTGCTCATGCTAGAATCAGTTTTTCAGGCAAGAGAGTGGCAGAAGAGGACACTTCCTGGAATTTGCACATTTCAGTTCCGTTTACTTCTGATTAACCAGACCTTAGCCACATTGCCATATTTAGGAGCCAGAGAGAGTAGGAAATGAGGGCTTTATTCTGGGTCTCCATTTGCTAGAGTTGAGACTTGCTAGTGTGGCTAAGAGAGAGTTGCCCGCTGTTGGTCCATTCTGAGGCCCATGAAGAGGAAGTCAGTTGCAACTCCGGTAACACCATGCCCCAGCATACGGGTCCTCACCACTGACTGAGCAGGCCTGTGCTGGGTCATCAGCAGGGCAGTACTGAGTGTGGAATCTACCCTGCAGAAGCTGGTGTATTCACACACAATAGAATCTCTGTGCTGGGAGGAATCTTGGGGGTGGTTTACTCTTCTCTTCTACTCCGTCCTAGACACAGCATCTTCGATTCCTAGTGGCACGCCTCCAGACCTGGAGGCGACATCTGAGGCTGCTTACTCGAGGAGGCACAATGCTCCCTTCGTACATGAATAATATTTGCATCCTGGGAACTTTCACCCAACAGCTCTGATTCGGCTAGGAAACAGGTCTTGCTTATTCCTCACGCTACAGAATAGCCCGTTTGCTTTGTGAAGGCACTTTCGCGTGTTTGTCCCCTGCTTTCCCAATGAGTCTCCAATTTTCTAGAGCACATGTGCCATATGGTGAAGCTGACATGCTTGGGTGTCTCCAGGCCTGGCTCTGATGCTCTGACACTTACTAGCTATGTGACCTGGAGCAACTGACTAACACTTTTTGAGTCTTCATTTCTCCATTTGTAAAATGAGGCTCATGAGGTTATTGTGAGGCTTAAATGAGCTAATGAATGCAAAACAGAGAGGCTGACAGCAAATATAACAGTTATTATCATTGCAAACATCTTTATGATTAATAATAATAAAGCATCTCTGACTTTTTTCCCTCTTAGGTGAGTTGTGATGAGCTATTAGATAATAAAGAGGAAGAAACTTTTAGCACTTTGGGGGGAAATTAGCATAAAAATACCACCTACAGTTGTGACCAGGAGCCACAATATTTGCTCCCTTGACCAGTTTCTCTGGATTGCTGTTGCTGTCCATAAAAAATTGCCTCCTGTGGTTGCTGGTTTGCTCTCTTTATTTGCACACTGCCTCCTGGGAAGCTCCATCTGTTATAATGGGCATTGGCATTCCTTGGGCTAATTTGTTGTTGTTAGCGGAAGCAGATAGAACACAAATACACAAACATATTGGAAGACACAAAGATCATCTACATTGTGAGGGAAAAGGAGTCAGGAAGCCTGGCTTCTGATTCTCACCCTATCACCAACTGGTTGGGTGACTGGGGATAAGTCACAGTGCCCCTCTGGGCCTCTGAGTTTTGAGACCCGCATCAACAACAGCCTCCTATGACCGGAGAAAGGATGTGCCATGGCCTGGATTCCCCTGGAATCCCTTTCTCCCCACCTAGGGCTGGTCCAGGTGGAAGCAGCATCTGGGCGGAGGCTGGGTGCATGCCCAGGCAGCCCTGTGTGGTCTGTGAGCCAAGCAGAGCCCGCCTGCTACCAGGGTGTGATGGTTCTTATGACTTGGCAACACTGGGCAAACATGTCCCATCAGGGCTGAGCTAAAAATAGGTCCTGTGCTGTGGAGCCCAGGAAAATCAGCAGCCCGGCACATACGGGGTTGGCCAACCAGGCAGAAGTAAACAGCCACCACCATCCCAGGGGCACAGTGACCAGAGAGAGAATGTTTGGCTCATTTCCCCACATGCATCTTCTTTCTCCACCCTCCTCCTGCATCCTCCCCCCAACCCTGCATTAGAACCAGTGCCTTCCTTTGCCTTTCCTCCATCTCCTCTACTTCCAGGCAAACTGACATTTGCAGAGGGACTGAAGGTTGGCATGGTATACTAGAAAGAGCTGGTGTTTAGGCATCAGTGGGTTTGTGTTCAAATCCTGACTCTGCTATTTTCTAGCTGTTGTACCATAAGCATGTGACCCTTTGGAGCCTCAGTTGTCTCGGTGATATAATGGTGTTCATTACACCTATTTCTAGGGATTGTTATGAATGCTAAAAATAGCAAGTGGCTAGAAGAGTGGTTCAAGGAATGTATCTTGCATCTGAATCACCTGGGTTGGTGGGGAGCTTGTTAAATCTGAGATTGCTGGGCCCCAGCACCCAGTGTCTGATTCAGTGGGTCTGGATAGTACTGCTTTCCTACACGTTGCCAGGTGATGGTTATGTTGCTGGTCTGGGGATCACCACTGGGTCTGGGGTTAAGTGTGTGAGCTCTTGAGACAGATCACAATGGGTTCAAATCCTGGCACTGCCACCTCTAGGAGAGTGACTTGGGGCCATTCCTAAATCTTATCTGGAAAACAGGGGTGATAATCATTCTGACTTTATAGTATTGATGTGAGGATTAAGAAAATTAATTCATATATAGCACTTAAAACAGTCTGGCAAACAACAAGTGTGGAGTAAACATTAGTTTTTATTAGTATTATAGAGTCTACACAGTCTAGGAGTTCAGTACATGTTCTTTTTCTCTATAATCTCCTTGCAGTTTTTGTTGGCTCTGCTCATACCTCTGTCTCCATGCCACCCCTCCCAGGGTCGTTGTGGTCTGGCCTCGCCTTTCTGGGTGGAAGGGCAGGCTTACACTGGGAGGATATGGGGCACCAAGGAGCACAGATTGAACGTCACAGAATAAAGATCACCCAAGAACCTGAAGACCTCAGAAGGGAATGGGCTTACCCAAAGGGGTCCAATTCAAAGGGGCAGAAGGAAAAGTAGACCCAGGTTTCCTGACTTTCCAGCCAGGACACGTTCCAGGACATCCTGATGTGTCCCCAGAGGCAGCTCCGGCTTCCCCCACATGTGCTTAGGGAACAGCCAGCTCCCCGCCCTCGACTCCCACACCGTTGCTAGGCATTTGGGTTGTTTCTCTTTTGGTTGTTTATGGTTGAAGATGACATGGCCATAAATATCTTACATCTGAGTATAAATGACTATTTTCTTTTGGATTTTTTTTTCCCTTGGGCTACAGTCCTCAGAGTAGGATTATTGGGTCCAAAAGTACAGCCGGTGTTATAACTAGAAGAAAGCTAGACATAGCAACTCTTTCAGGGAGAGGAACTTCTCATTTCCCAGAAACCATAAGATGGCTAAGGATGTTAGGGTTTGAAGCAAGTTAGGGCATTCTAACTTGGGGCTGAGAGCAGGGTATTCTGGACTAGGCCTGTGATGCCTGGCAGCCACTCGTAATTTCCCCGAGAACGGTGTTCAGACTAGTGCTTCACAAGTACCAGTGTACATAGGACTTCCCCGAGGATCTTGTTAACATGCAGCATCTGATTCAGGAGGTGTAGGGTGGGGCCCAAGCGACTGCATTGCTAATAAACGCCAGGTGATGCTGATTCGGCTCATCAATGGACCACACTTTTAAGCAGCAAAAGTTTAGGTTCGCCTGCCCTTATTCACGCTCTTCCTCTAACCCACCATTCCCACCACTTTCCAGATGAATCTCCAGACACTTCTCTGGATTGGCCTCACATGGCTGGTTTAGGTACCCTGTACCTACATTTGTCACAGCACTGATCATGCTGTACTAAATCGTCCATCCCTTTCTCTTCCTGCGGGCATGGACAAGTCAGGAATTCAACACTGTAGTCCCAGCATCTAGGACAATGCCTATCATGATATGAGACTAATTATTATTACTGGGTAAGTGAATGGGTGGACGGATGGATAAATTAATAAATGACTGTGAGGGGAGCAGAGTAGGAAGCAATGGGTTAGGAAAAGCATGGTGAACAATCAGATTTGGCCTGAAGATCATTACTGTTGATTTGGGGACTTCTGAACCATATTCGTTTACTGAAAGCCCAGAATCAGTGACCCTCCTCTGATCCTTGCCAACTTTTTCTACACCCCCCAACAATGCTGACCCTGAACCAAGAATGAACTCAGATAAATGAATAAGATCCAGGAAGCTTAGAGGTCCCTCAAAGGGTGGCTCTAATAAATACCAGAAAACAAAAAGCAGGTGTTGGCAATCTTTCTCCTGCCCAAAGAGTTATTTACACAAGTTTCCAAAGCAATCCCCTTCATCACTTTTACATGCCTATTACACGGTTCTCTGCAAGGAAAGGTCTGGAGATGGTTAGCTCAGTGGATTAGAGAGTGAGTTCTTCAAAGCCAAGGGAAGTGGGAGGTTTTCCCCTCCTCTGCTCCACGGCTGTATGCTGACTGCCCAGTCCTGGCCAGTGGTGCCCATGGTCCTGCTCAGTCCCAGTGATTAAAGAATGAGGGTGGGTCAGTGTGAATCCATCCCTCCTACTCACTATGAAAGGCACTGCCATGAAGAAGAGTGAACTTGAGCTTGGACATCTGACAACCCTAGGAACGAAACATAGATGCCTCACTTACCAACTGTATAATCTTAATTTTTTTTTTAAATTTTGAAATAATTTCAAACTTACAGAGAAGTTGAAAGAATACTACAGGGAACTCTTTGCTCAGATCCACCAATTTTTAACATTTTGCCACATTTGCTATCTCGTTCTCTTTCTCTCTTTTAATTTGCTGTTTTAGTCCCTCTGGTTGAAGAGGGCAAATGTTCATCAACAACAAAAAATTACATTTGGAAGCAAACAAAAATGTTCTGAAACAAAAAATTACAACAAAAAGTTGTTCAAAAATCACAAAACTAAATAAATGTAAAAGAAATATAAGTAAACTTTAAAATGCCACTGCTTGTAAGTTTTAGCATTTATACTTCTAAAGTTACTACAGCTTAAAACTGCACTAAGATTTTTGGGACATGCTATGATATTATATAATAATATGAATTTATTTTTGGAGCCACTCGAGAGTAGATTACATATACCATGCTGCATAAATCACACCTCTTAGGACTTTCATGTGTACTATGTAGGAACAAGGATATTTTCTTAACATAACCTCAGTGCAGTTTCTGGAACTTTAACCTTAATGGAATAATTTTAGCTACAGTCTGTATTCCAATTTTTTCAATGTCTTTTATAGTAGTTTTTTTTTCCCTCCAGTAACTGGAGTACTTACTGGTACATTTATTTCTATTTGTATTCAGATTTACATTTTTCCTTGTGAATTTAATTTTATTTTTTGAATATTGAAAACATTAACATGCTTCCAAACTCAAAACTCTACAAAAAGGTAGAGTTAATCCTTTCCACCTCACTCCCTCAAGCCCTGGTGGGTGACCAACTTGATTGCTGCCTGCTTTATCATTCCTATATTTCTTTTTGCAGAAGTAAGCAGAAAGATACATTTCTGTTTTCTTATTTCTTCCTCTTTCTTACACAAAATATACGCTTTTGCACTTTGCTTTTCTTCCTGGAAGTCACTCCATATCCATTCATGGAGATGTGTCCCACCTTTTTTCACATGTGCATATTTGTGATACACTATCATGGCCACAAATTATTTGCTGCTCCTGTTAGCAAAAGGTGGAGTCTATTTTCTCTGCCCTTGAATTTGGGATGACCTTGTGAATTGCTTTGAGCGACAGTAAATGGCATAAATGCTGTTCAAGTCTACTTTTGTGTCTTTCAGGTGTGTTTTTATAGTTTTCTTAGTGTAACTGCTGAATATTTCTTGTCAAAAATTATGCCATTTTTAAGAAGTCACTTCATCCTTCTGAATCTCAGATTTCTCTTCCATAAAAAAAGAGGACTTTTAGAGCTTTCTTGAAGAGTTATTGTGAAAAGTAAATGAAAATAAGTGCCGTGTAAATCCTAGTTTCCTTATTCCTTCCCTTGAAGCTCATACTTGCTCTTCAGGAGCAGGGGAGGGGAATAATTAATCACATATGTCTGTCTAGCAAGGACATTGTCTAGGTTGGACAATAAGTCAATCAGTATTGCAGAGCTCACCGTGTACCAGGGACTTCGACAGTTGCTGGGGATATAACTGTGAGAAAAATCAAATACAGTTCCTGCTCTCAAAGAGCTTCTGGTTAATGAACATTTCCCATTAATCCTATGAGATTTTATAAAATCAAAATGCAAACCCAATTAGCAAGCATGGCCTTGCAATTCAACAGATTCTAAAATTGCACCACATAGGGAAGTAGAGGCTTTATACTTTTAGAATCCAGATCCCAGTTTGAGTCATCATGCAAACAGATATGACCTAAAATAAGAGAGAGTCACAGCTAGAAGGAGCACGTGGAGGAGGAAGCTGAGGCACAGTAGGTCATGATCAGACCAGGATCACACAATTAATGAGTGACTGAGCTGGGGCTGGAAACTTGGTATCTAGGCTCCCAGGCTGGGGTATTTTCCAACACACACCCACTGCCATTCTATTTTCCATCTGCATTTCTTGTCACTGCCACGTACGTATCAGGGTTTCAGCTGTTTGCACTGGTCGTCTAGGGAACATTGGCCAGGAATGAACAGCACATTTCTAAGAAAGACCTTCTGTCACTAGAGTCATTCTGTCATGAGGCTGTTAACTCACTCCACCAAGAAGGCAATCTAACAAATCTATACTGATATACAGAGTTAGAAAGTGGATCAAATGAGATAAAATCAGAATCACTTTAGCAGTGTTGTTGGCAACACTACTGTCTGTGCAACCTTTGCCGTGTTGTTCAATTTCCCTGAGCTGTGTTTTTTCTCCCCTTTAGAATGAGCATGTACCTTGTGGGGTCTTTCGAAGGGCTAATTGTTTTTCAGTTTGGTTTTCTCCTTCCTCTATTGTAATAGAATCCCCAGTTCTTTGCTGGGCAAATGACTGTCTGGACCCAAGACCAAACTTCCTCTGTTTTCATTGTAGCAAGGCATAGCCATATGAGTGAACTCAGCCTAGTAGAATGCCAGTGAAAATGGCATGTCCAACTTCCAGAAAATATCCCTAAGGGGTAGAAATATGACTTTCTTCTACTTTTTTTGTGGCTTTGGTTGAAATATAGTGCTGAAAACTTAAACTAGAGGAGCTATTGGGGACCAAGAGGTAACCATGGGAATGAAGGCCACACCCACTGAAGCATAGGATAGAAGGAGTCTGGGCCAGTATGAGCCCTACCATTCCTGAATAGCTTCCTGATGTGTTGACCTAAGATTCCTTTCTATTGTTTTTAAGCCAGTGCTATTTTGGGTACTAGGATATCTCAGGCAGCGATGGGAAGAAGTCCTATCGATATTAACTCCTTGCATAATGAGTAGCTGTTGCTTTCGCCTGCCTGGCTTCCATTTTTCCCACCTTTAATGGCTGCACATCAAGTTTTCTTTGAGGAATGACCCCTATCCCAGCCTTAGCGGAATTGTGATTTAAGTTACATCACCTTCTCCTAAGCTAGGCTAGTTGGACTTTCAATTTGAATGGAATTCAAATCTTGGACAGCGTAACCCAAGCACCAAGAATACCAGGAGTGGATAAGTCCTGGAAGTGGGTGGTGAGGAAAGCTCTTCCTCCCTAAAGCACATCATTTAAGAAATGTTAACAGGAAAGCTAAACATTAAAAATCACCATTTTTCAACCACCATAATATTGGATTCAAATAAGAATCATCACTGGACGTTAAAACCATTGGGTGAAAAAATGGGGACCGGCATAGTCACAGTCTGAACGCACCACTCTATAGGTTACTTATCCACTACAAAGCTGTCTCCACAGTGGAGAGATTGGGTGGACACCACTTGGCCAGATGATCAAAGAGAATGTCACCAACGATAGGACATCCTGTGGCCCCTGATGTGAGGCACTGAGAAGGATTCAACATCGTCTACACAGTATTCATGACAAAACTGATCAACCTGAAACTATTTAAGAAGAAATAATCAGACAAATCCAAACCAAGGGACATTCTGCACAACTGGCCTAGACGCTTCAGATTTTTCACTAGCATAAAAGTCTAAAAGAAAACCCCAAAATAAAAACAAAAACTAGGGAATTATTTTAGATAAAAGGAGATTCTAACAAAACATGATAATTAACATTTGTGATCCTTGATTGGATCCTGGATATGACTGTATATTATATTATACTATACTAATATTATATTATAATTATATTATGGCATTATATCATATGAGTTTCCTGAGTGTGAAAATTATGGTTATGTAGGAGAATATTCCCATTTCCTTGTTCTTAGGAGATCCATGTTGAGGTGTTTGGGGGCAAACTGTCATGATGTCTACAACTAATATTCAAATGGTTCAGCAAAAAAAATTAAAATGGATAAACACATAGGAGAGAGGAAGAGAGAGTAGAAAGAGAGAGAGAGAGAGGGAGGGAGAGGGAGAGAGAAAGTAAATGTCTCCAAATATGAACACTTGGTGGGGCTACTGAAAGGGCAGCATATGCTCATTGTATTATTCTTTGAACTTTTCTGTAAATTTCAAATTTTCCAAATAAAAACTTGAGGGAAAAGTCTCTTTTCCTTTTCCTAGCCATAGTGTGAAATACACAAAGCTTCAAAACAATGCTTCCCTCTGCCACAGGCCCTGGGCCCTTTATGCCAGAGAACCCATGGGCCAGGGGAGTGACACCACAGCTGTCAGCACAGAGCCACACAGCCTTGCCACTGTGAGGACATTTGAGGTTGCACCTGTGGAGTGGGCTCAGTGTGTGTGACAGTGGCCCTCAGGACACTCTCAAGGTGGGCAGACCATCAGAAGAGGGGGTGTGAGTGAGGAAATTGGGGGCCAATTACACCAGTGATAAGGCCCTGCCTTTCTCCGCAATCATTTTTTAAAAATTTTTTAATTGAAGTACGGTTGATTTACAATGTTACGTTAGCTTCAGGTGTACAGCAAAGCGATTTCAGTTATACGTATGTATTTATATTCTTTTTCAGATTCTTTTCCTTTATAGGTTATTATAAGGTATTGAATATAGTTTCCTGTGCTATACAGTAGGACTTTGTCGTTTATCTATTTTGTATACAGTAGTCTATATCTGCTAATCCTAAACTCCTAATTTATCCCTTCCCCCCTTCCCCTTTGGTAACCATAAGTTTGTTTTCTATGTCTGTGAGTCTGTTTCTGTTCTGTAAATAAATTCACTTGTATAATTTCTTTAGATTCCGCGTATGTGATATATGATATTTGTCTTCTTCTGATTTACTTCACTTAGTATGATAATCTCTAGGTCTATCCATGTTGCTGCAAATGGCATTATTTTTAAAATTTTTAATTATTTTTAAAATTTTTAAAAATTAAAAACTTTTATTTTTATTTATTATTTGTTTGGTTTTTGTTTTTATCCCTGCAATCTTATTTCCTGTGTCCCTTCCCTCCCCCTTGACTCTAGCCCCCACAGACCTTCCTTCTCCTCACACAGGCCACATTTGTTGCCACCTCAGCACATTTGTGCTTGTTGGTCTCAGGGTTGGGACTGCTTTCCCTCCTGATCCTTGCACGGCTGCCTCTCTCAGCTGAAAAGCCAGCCCCTCACCAAGGCCTTTCCTTACCCCAAATCTAATGCTTCACTCCACCGCCAGCCTACTGTCCACCCTGTTACACACCTGGACTTCCTTCACAGCCTCTACCCCTGTCTGGAGTCTCCTGCTCATCGTCTGTCTCCTGCACTAGGATGTAAACTCCACAAGAGCCAGGCTTGGCTACTGCTTTGCGTCTGTGTCCCAGCAGGTAGATTGGTGCCTGGCCCTCTGCTGGGTACTCAGGACCCAGAGGGGATGAGGCTCCTGTGGGGTTTACATTTGGGCAGGTAGTCAGGTGTGTGGTGGGGTTCTGACCTGGGGAGGAACTATGGGAGATGAGGGGCAGGCACTTCGGCTAGAGGCTGGTGGGTGGTTTGCAGTCATCCAGGGATGGAGAGATTCCCATCAAGGTGGGGCTTCTATTCTTACGTCGTGTCTAATGATAAAGCTACAATGAGAGATATCCTCAAAAGTCCTCTTCCCACTCTGGGAACCTACTGTATCAGGCGCCTGTGCTGAAGCAGTGCTTTCCAAGATCACTAACTGGCCTTCCAATGACCTGATCCGCTAGTCACCTTTAAAGCCTTGTCTCACTTGATATCCCTATGACACCTGCAGGACTGACAGTCCCCTTTCCTCACAACTCCATCTCCTCTGGGTTTCTGTGACACAGCCTCCTGATTCATCAACATTTGCCAAGCTCTTAATAAGTGCAGGATGCTTCCTCTTGCACCTTACTTGCATCATCACAACATCCCATCCTCACGACATTCCTATGAGCTAGATGCTATTGTTGTCCCATTTCACCTAAGAGGAAACAGAAGCTCAGAGTTTTCAGTAAGGTTTCCAAGCTCACAGAGCTCGTAAGTGGCAGAACCTGGACTCAAATCCACACTTTTACGATGCCCAAGGCCTTGGCCTTAGCTGGACACCTTGCCATTTTTTCTCTCTACCCCTCACTCTTGGATCCTTCCTTATCAGTCTCCTTTGTGGGCACCGCTTCCCATCTAGCCCCATAAATACCAGGGTTCCCCAAGGTTCTATCCTCAGGCCTCTTCACCTCACAAACCTCTCTTGAGAAACCTTGGCTACCTTCTGGTTCTAAATACCTATGTGTTGATGACTCTCAAACCCTTATCTATAAGGATACAGAATAGCTCCAGGGGGCTGTTGGATATCTGTTATGGACTGAATGTTTTTGTCCCCCAAATCCATATGTTGAAATCCTCGCCCACAATGTGATGGTATTAGGGGGGGAGGCCTTTGGGGCTTGATTTGGTCATGAGGGTGGAGCCCTCATGTATGGGATTAATGCTCTTATAAAAGAGACCCCCTAGAGATCTCTCAGTTTTTCTGCCATTTAAGAACACAGTGAGTGAAAAGACAGCTATCTATGAACGAAGAAGTGGGCTCTCATCACACACAGAATCTGCTGGCATCCTGATCTTGGACTTCCCAGCTTCCAGAACTTTGAGAAATAAATGTTTCTCTTTAAGCCACCCAGTCTATGGTATCTGTTATATCAGCCTAGAGACAACATCTCTGCCTGGTGATTGTGCCCTGGGCATCACCATTCGAATGTGCCCCAATTTGAACTCATCACTATCTCCTGAGACCTGCTTCTTTGTCTTCCTGTGTTCCCTGCACTATTTGAGGATGGTGTGAATATCCACCCAGTCACCTGAGTCCCACCCCTCACATTCAAGCAGTTACTAAGACCTGTAAAATTTGTTCCCTCCTCTCCTTTCTTGCTCTCCCCACCCTAGTCCTGGTCTTCATCATCTCTCGCACAGATCGCTGTCTCTGGATTGGTCTCCCCATATGGGCGCCTCCAACCTACCCTCCACACAGCCTCCAGGGGCCTAAAACATAGAGACCATCACTTCACATTCATGCTTAAATCTGGTCAGGTGGTTACAATGAGTTGGAGCCCAAGTCCTTACTGTGCATAAAAGGCCCTCCACCATCGTGCTTTATCCAACTCTTGTCTCATTCAATTCCTTTACCATGTTTTTGTCGCAATGCATAAAGCCATTCTAAACGCTCTGTAGTTTCCCAGATGCAACACTTGCTGCTTCATCTCTCAAGGCTGCATGCCTGGAGTGGCCCTCCCTCCTCCCCAGTCTTTCCAGGGAATATCCACATTTCCATCAACCCTCAGCTCAATGCCTTCTTCAGCAGAGCTTTTCTCACTGTTCCTGATCCAGAAGTTACTGCTTCCACCAGTCTCCCCTGCTGACTGGCCCCAGTACAGCTTTCCATTCTGTCACAGCAGCTAAAACCCTCTCTCTCTCTTTTTTTTTTGGTTTTTAAAAATATCTGAAGCTTGACTTTATTAAAGTTAAAAACTTCTGCTCTGCAAAATACACTGTCAAGATGTTGAGAAGACAAGCCACAGACTGGAAGAAGACATTCTCAAAAGATACACCTGACAAGGGACCATTATCCAAAACACACAAAGAGTTTTTAAAACTCAACAATAAGAAATGAACAACCAAGTTGAAAAATAGGCAAAAGACCTGAACAGACACCCCACCAAAGCAGAAACACAGTTGGCAAGTGAGTTTATGAAAAGATGTTCAACGTCATATATCGTCAGGGGATTATGAATTAAAACAACGAGATACCACTACCTACATATTAGAGTAGCTAAAATCCCAAACATTGGCAATACCAAACGTGGAGGAACAGGAACCCTCAAGCATTGCGGGTAGGGATGCCAAACGGTACAGCCACTCTGGAAGACAGTCTGGCAGTCTCCTTTTTTTTTTTTTTTTTTAATTGGTTAATTGTAATTTTTAAATTCATCATTCATTTTCCCACAAGATAATTGTCTTGACAGTCTTTCTGCTTAGTATTAATTAAACATCCACAACATGTTCAGTATTGGTTAGAGCATTCAAAATATATGACCCCTAACACAAGGGGTTCACATTCTAAGAAGACTTGCTTTATAAATGATCTTCCTTATAAATATGTATGTTTGATCTACTTTATTGTGTTTTCTTTCTCTTTTCTCTTTTCTTTATTTTTTATTATTTTTTAACATCTTTATTGGAGTATAATTGCTTTACAATGGTTTGTTAGTTTCTGCTTTATAACAAAGTGAATCAGTTATACATATACATATGTCCCCATTTCTCCTCCCTCTTGCATCTCCCTCCCACCCTCCCTATCCCACCCCTCTAGGTGGTCACAAAGCACTAAGCTGATCTCCCTGTGCTATGCGGCTGCTTCCCACTAGCTATCTATTTTACGTTTGGTAGTGTATATATGTCCATGCCACTCTCTCACTTAGTCCCAGCTTACCCTTCCCCCTCCCCATGTCCTCAAGCCCATTCTCTAGTAGGTCTGCATCTTTATTCCTGTCTTGCCCCTAGGTTCTTCATGACCATTTTTTTTAATTTATTTTTTTTAGATTCCATATACATGTGTTAGCATACTGTATTTGTTTTACTCTTTCTGACTTACTTCACTCTATATGACAGACTCTAGGTCCATCCACCTCACTACAAATAACTCCATTTTATTTCTTTCTATGGCTGATTAATGTTCCATTGCATATATGTGCCACATCTTCTTTATCTATTCATCTGTCAGTGGACACTTAGGTTGCTTCCATGTCCTGGCTATTGTATATAGTGCTGCAATGAACATTGTGGTACATGACTCTTTTTGAATTATGGTTTTCTCAGGGTATATGCCCAGTAGTGGCATTGCTGGGTCATATGGTAGTTCTATTTGTAGTTTTTTAAGGAACCTCCATACTGTTCTCCATAGTGGCTGTATCAATTTACATTCCCACCAACAGTGCAGGAGGGTTCCCCTCTCTCCACACCCTCCCCAGCATTTATTGTTTGTAGATTTTTTGTTGATGGCCCTTCTGACCGGTGTAAGATGATATCTCATTGCAGTTCTGATTTGCATTTCTCTAATGATTAATGATGTTGAGCATTCTTTCATGTGTTTGTTGGCAATCTGTATATCCTCCTTGGAGAAATGCCTATCCAGGTCTTCCGCCCATTTTTGGATTGGGTTGTTTGTTTTTTTGATATTGAGCTGCATGAGCTGCTTGTAAAATCCCCTGTCAGTTGCCTCATCTGCAAATATTTTCCCCCATTCTGAGGGCTGCCCCCTCATCTTGTTTATGGTTTCCTTTGCTGTGCAAAAGCTTTTAAGTTTCATTAGGTCCCATTTGTTTATTTTTGTTTTTATTTCCATTTCTCTAGGAGGTGGGTCAGAAAGGATCTTGCTGTGATTTACGCCATAGAATGTTCTGCCTGTGTTTTCCTCTAAGAGTTTGATAGTGTCTGGTCTTACTTTTAGGTCTTTAATCCATTTTGAGTTTATTTGTGTGTATGGTGTTAGGGAGTGCTCTAATTTCATTCTTTTACATGTAGCTGTCCAGTTTTCCCAGCACCACTTATTGAAGAGGCTGTCTTTTCTCCACTGTATATTTTTGCCTCCTTTATCAAAGATAAGGTGACCATATGTGCGTGGGTTTATCTCTGGGCTTTCTATCCTGTTCCATTGATCTATATTTCTGTTTTTGTGCCAGTACCATACTGTCTTGATTACTGTAGCTTTTAGAAGATAAACAAAATTGATAAACCATTAGCCAGACTCATCAAGAAAAAAAGGGAGAAGACTCAAATCAATAGAATTAGAAATGAAAAAGGAGAAGTAACAACTGACGCCGCAGAAATACAAAGAATCATGAGAGATTACTACAAGCAACACTATGCCAATAAAATGGACAACCTGGAAGAAACGGACAAATTCTTAGAAATGTACAACCTTCTGAGATTGAACCAGGAAGAAATAGAAAATATGAACAGACCAATCACAAGCACTGAAATTGAAACTGTGATTTAAAATCTCCCAACAAACAAAAGCCCAGGACCAGATGGCTTCACAGGCGAATTCTATCAAACATTTAGAGAAGAGCTAACACCTATCCTTCTCAAACTCTTCCAAAATACAGCAGAGGGAGGAACACTCCCAAATTCATTCTACGAGGCCACCATCACCTTGATACCAAAACCAGACAAGGATGTCACAAAGAAAGAAAACTACAGGCCAATATCACTGATGAACATAGATGCAAAAATCCTCAACAAAATACTAGCAAACAGAATCCAACAGCACATTAAAAGGATCATACACCGTGATCAAGTGGGATTTATCCCAGGAATGCAAGGATTCTTCAATATACGCAAATGAATCAACGTGATACACCATATTAACAAATTGAAGGAGAAAAACCATATGATCATCTCAATAGATGCAGAGAAAGCTTTTGACAAAATTCAACACCCATTTATGATAAAAACCCTCCAGAAATCCTTCTCTCTTGATCGGTCTGCGTCCCCCATGATTTTGTGACCTTTTAGACACCAAGAATGTCTGACTCCTTCCAGTGTTGAGAGCAATGTCTGACTTCAGGTTTGTGACTGATTGAATGAATGAAAGGTAAAAAACCCTCCCGGTTTAATGCTAATTACGTCAAAACAACAGCAACGCTATTGATGAGAAATACTTATTGAGCATTCATTCTGTGCCAAGCATTATACTAAATGCTTTTACCCAAATTATTAAATCTCTAGAAAAATCAGGGTTATTGGCTCTGAATAATGCATCAATTGGTATTGAGCTAATATCTTGTCTAACCACATCTAAGCATTTAACATGCACTTGCTTATTAAGCCTCACAATAGCCTTATGAAATATAATAATACTATTATTATTTTCTTTTTATAGATGAGGAGACTGAGGCCTCAACAAATGAAGTTATTTGGCTCAGGTCACACATCTAGTAAGTGGTGGAGCTGGGATTCATTTCCCTAGGGTCAATGGCTAGACTGTACACTCCATTACAACATACCTCCGAATGCAGTTGTCAAAATTTACAATAACTGTAACATAATGAATAGTTTTGAAAGTTCAATGCAGTCATTACAAAGAGTTCTCAACTTTAAAATGCATTTGGGGGGGGTGAGAATGTGCTTCACATGCTTTGCACACAGCACCTCTGAGTTGCCTGTCACTTAATCCCAGCCACCATGACATTTGACATTTTTGGTTGCATCAGATAAGTAACATGATAAAACAATCTCAGCATGAATAAATGCAAAAGACATGACCAGGAGTGCTTTGGAAAAGCCATTCGTTCTGGATTCCTAAGTCATAATCCTCCAGTAAAGCAGCTTGAAAAGTAGACTTGCTGGAAACAATAGACTAAACATTGCATGCTCACATCCATTCCAGAAGACGGGATGTTAGAGGAGCTGGACTTGCTGTCTTCAACCTCTGGCCTCTAGGAATACAGAGTGAAGCAGAATGCAGGAAGTCCATAGTGTGTGTGTGTGTGCATTTTTTTTTTTTTTTCAGCTGCGCCACACAGCATGTGGGATCTTAATTCCCCAAACAGGGATCGCACCCTCCCCACCCTGCTGTGGAAGAGCAGAATCTTAAGGGAAGTCCCCTAGTGTGTGCATTGATTCAACTTGAATGCTTGAGTCTTCAGAGGTAGAACCAGCCTGGGGCTTGTAGTTGTCCAAATCTAGAAACTTTGGGAGCCAGAGTCAGAGGGAAGGAGCCAGAGACAGTAGGTGTAGTGACAATAAATCTGGAGTCCCTCAATTTGGGGCTTAAATTCATGCTCTATAACTTACTCTTGGTGTGAACCTCAGCAAATTACTTAACGTCTCTGAGCCTCAGTTTTATTATTGGTAAAATGGGGATAATAGTTCCCACCTTATAAGTTGTAAAATTAAATGAGAAATGCCTGTAAGGCTCTAGTTACTAATAATGGATAATATTTATTGGACACTTCCATTACTAGGCACTGCTTAAACATTTTTTAACATGCATCAACTTACTTAGTACTCTAAAGAACCCTATGAAGAAGGTACCTGGAAATCAACAGGCTCTCCTTGGACACCAGAGACTAGGGAGCCAGGGATGGAAGTGGTCAAATGCATTGACTGCCCCACACAGAAGATGTATATTGGCTTGGGACATAGACAGTTTCAACTTACTTGTAAGACTGTACTAGTTGTTAAAATAACAACCAAAATATTTTCCTACCGATTCATAAGTTGCTGCTGCCCTGATCCCTTCATCGGTTCCCTCTGCTACCTCAGCCATCCCAGACCGCCCCCAGGACCTCTCACACCTCCCCTCGAGCCAGCAACCAAATAGTTAAGTCATCACCCAGTAAGGAGCCTCCAGGACCCTAATGCAAATCTTTGGCCAATCTATTCTGATCCGTGAGTATCTAGACTATGTCAGCTGTTAACAATTTTGAATATTGTCCCTGCCCCTAGCTTCCTCCTTCCCCTCCTTCACAGACTCAGTTCACCTGTGGCAAGTTCTATCTTTACTAATATGGGTCCTTAAATTATGTGATGGTTAATCTGGAAAATGTAGAAGAAACAGAAACCAAAAGGCAGAAGGAAAGAGAAACTAGGTAATTTGTGTAATAAAGAGTTGAGGAGGGGGGCTAGAAAAGAAAAGAAAGCCTTGAAGGCTGAAGTCTGAGAGATAATGCCAGTGTATTTACTAAGTGTGTGGTTTTGGAGCAATAGTACAATTCAATAAGTTAAGGAGGAAAGATTTCTTGAGAAGCGTTGCTGGGAATTGGTGTTCCTTAAAGTTCCCAAGAGACATAAGAAAAATACAGGAATTTGTCCTTAATTACTACTGGACTAGGCTTCTTGATAGTCTACATGTACAGATTAGGCCACATAGAGCCCTGAATATCTGAAAGTTACAAGAAGGTAATCTCTAAGAGTCCTTCCAACATTAACCATAAACAGAACATCTGGATTGACCCCTCAAAGGTGTGCAACTTCTATAGGTTCTGTAGGTAAGATGAAAGCTATGGGGTTACATAGCACTGAACTCAGTAGGTTATATTGAGTAGAATAGTCTTGGATCCACCTAGAGTCCACTGTGAGTTCTTAGGGACGAATCTTACCTTTATGGGTCTCAATACTTTTGTTTGTAAAATGGGGAAGATAATGTTTATTGTTGTTGCTTTTTTTGAAGTTGTGTTTGGTGTTGTTACTATTTTTTGAGTTCTGACTATGTGCCAGACACTGTTTTCCATCTATCCCTGAATTAAATCCTTACAGCCAGTCCGTGAATTGTGTATGATCATTTCCTTTTCAGAGAGCAGACCCAGAAAACACGAGCAACTTGCTCAGGAACTCCCAGCTAAACAGTGGCAGAGCTGGGATTCAGTGTCTTCTCTTGCCCCAAATCCAATGCTTTTCCTTTAGAACATATGGCTTCCCAGCCTGCCTGCGGAACCCAGCATGGAAATCATGAGTAAGCTTTTGTATGGGAGAATGCTTTGAAAAATATAAAATGCCATAGAAATATGTGGGGTTTAAAATATATCATTAACTACTCATCCTCTGAAGCACTCATCTGTCCTTTTTGTCATTTCATCAGAATTGCCCTTCCATATTTGGGTGGATACTGTTTTGACCTATCCAGACCTCCTTTCAATGAAGAACCTGTAATTAATGACTCCAGCTGCTGGGACCATCAGCAGACAGCCCTCAGAGATGCTTCAGCTGTGAAGAGCTACCTCCCCCAAGGTCACAGCTCTTCCTGGGGCAGCCCTCATCCAGTGACTGATTAATTCAGGGGTATAAAGACTTGGCCATCCTGACCTAACTTCAGACAACTCTGGAGTGCTTTTCATCTGCCAATCCTTCTTCTGACCTTGCCCACTTCCACGGGTGTTAATCCCAAGGCACTCCCTAAAAACATCCTGTGTGCTAAACACCTTCCAAGTCTAGTTTTTCGGGGACTCAGCCTGTGACAATATTATATTATAGTTAGTTCTTTATGAGTCTAAAAGACTTTGCTATCCCGAAAGCTTCTTGAGGACAAGGAAGCTCATTTTATTCATTACTAAATCACCACAGCTTGGCCTGACATGAGGTGCAAAAAGATGTTCATTATATGTTCAGTGAAGGAGAAATATACCTGTGAACCTCTAGGATAATAATAATATTAGTTAACACATATAGTATTTACAATTTGCCAAATACTATTTTAAGATATTTGGACATATCAACTGTGGACATAACAACTCAATTAACTCTCTCAACAGTCCTAGGAAGTTGTTGTTGTTATTACTATTATTATTATTCTGTAGATGAATAAAGGGTTAGGTTATGTAACCTAATGGTTACACGTTCTGCCTAAGGTTGTGGGTCAGGTGGTGGGTCTGTGTTTTGGTTGCTGGGAATCCGTCTTTGAAGGTCGCTCTCCTAACTGCTACTCCTTACTTCTACTATCCCTGTGCCTACCAACCTCTCACCTACCAATTTATCAGAAAGAGATTGGAAATAGCTGGGTAAGGGGAGAGAGAGGGATAGTTCTTTCATTCCAGGGGGCCTGGCATCATCCCAGAATGTTTCCAGTGATGACACGTCTGCTCTGTATACCGGGACGGCAGGATTGGCACATTCAAGGTGGAGGGCTCCAAAGCCCCCAGATGATTTTGGTGCCCACTGAGGTCTGGAAAGCACTGATGCAGATGGCCATATCAGGCACACAGAAGGCACTCATAAGCATGCCAAACGGAAGCCCAGGGATGTGCAGTGACCTGGCAGGAGCCACGTTGGCAGGGAGAGAGAAGTAGCCAAGACTGTCTGTGTTTCAGGGTCCCAGCCTGGACTCTCCGAGCTGCACTTCCTGAGGCTGGGCCAGGAATCTGCCCCGGGCATGGAGGACCACATAGCTCACCCTCACGCGTGCATCTAATGATTACTCAGGAAGGGCAGGCTTTGGGCTGACAAACATGGCACCGGAAAGGGGGGGGGGGGAGCCCGCCGGGAGGGGGTCAGCAGAGCCAGCTCCCTCAAAGCATTGTCCTTTCCTTCCTCCCACAGGATGCCAGGAGCCCCACAGAAAAGGGACTCATTTGTCTTCATTCCCAGCACGCTCACTTGCCACTGGCCTTTCTCTTAGGCTTGCTCAGAGCAACAGGATACAGTCTCTGCCAGGAGAGAAGGAAGGAAGGAGGGAGGGAGGGAGGAGAGGAAAATGACAGGAGCTCTGGATCTCCAGATCCCCGACCTGGACCTTGAACCCTGAAAAGATCCAGCACTGTGAGGCCTGGGACCCAGCCCAGAAGTGCCTGGTGTAACGGGGCCTGGGAGGAGAAACCATTTCCGGTTGCAGGGCAATCATTCATCAGATGTAGGCTGAATAACTGTTAAAAGCTGAGCTCTCATTTCTGGGTGGCCTCTCTCCAACTTTTATCTTAATCTAGTCTTCTTTGCACATTTATAGAAGGAAAATAAATGGGAGGCTCTTCAGAACAAGCCTTCTTTTGCTTTTCCTTTGGTGTTAAAAAGAAGAATGCATGCTTTGGAGCTTTTTCCTAAGCTCTTTTTATAGTTGAGTTGTTTCTGGTGTCACCCCAGACCTACAGCATCAGAAACGCTGTGTGTGTGTGTGTGTGTGTGTGTGTGTGTGCATTTGTGTGGAGGTGGAGGTGGGGAAAAGGGACATGGCAGGAGCATAGTCATGGCAGAGATGGAGGGTAGTGTGGGTTGAAGAATTGGAGTCAATACTGCAATCTACCATCATAGGGATTATCAAAACAATGAACAAATCAATACATTCTAACAAATGTTTATTGAACTCTAAGTATATGTCAAACACTGCTAGGAACGTGTAGTGCATAGCTAACCCAGAAACTTACAGCTCAGTAGGTGGCTCAGACAGGTAATAGATAATCAAGAGTGTTGGAATGACTTGTATGGCAAATCAGTTGGCTGAGGGACCCTGGTGAAGAGAGCCCCTCTCCCTGACTAAGCACACGGGGAAGATGAACAGCTGGAAGTGAGTGTAAGATCACCGTCGTCCCCAGGAATGTCTGCTGAAGAAAGTTGCACTCATCTTAGATTAGCATTCTAGGGCTTCCCGGGTGGCACAGTGGTTGGGAGTCCGCCTGCCAGTGCAGAGGACACAGGTTAGAGCCCTGGTCCGGGAGGATCCCACATGCCGCGGAGCAACTAAGCCCGTGTGCCACAACTACTGAAGCCTGTGCGCCTGAAGCCTGTGCTCCTAAAGCCCGTGCTCCTCAACAAGAAAAGCCACTGCAATGAGAAGCCCGCGCACCACAACGAAGAGTGACCCCTGCTCGCCACAACTAGAGAAAGCCCGCATGTAGCAATGAAAATCCAACTCAGCCAAAGATAAATAAATTAAATAAATAAATTTATTTAAAAAAAAAACAAAACCATTATGTTCTTCCCTCTGAGACTCTTATGAGGTGCAAAACAAAAAATCATCACTGTCATTTAAACCATGGGCCCTTCATGTGAACTTTGCTTCCTGTCAAGGAAATCACATACTTGATTTTTTTACACTAAATTTATTTGGATTTCAGCACAGACACAGTTTAGTGATAAGGCATGTTCTCTCTCTCTCTCTCTCTCTCTGCTGTGTTTCCAATCTATGCAGAGATAAGATGGTGAAGAGAGCCTGAAGAAATTTCTGTGGTGGGCCCTGGGCAAGAAGGAGAAGTAGCAAGATTCCTGGCCTTTCCTGTGGAACTCCAAACCTGGCTGGAGCTCATAGAGTTGAAAGTGGCCAACTGGGATAAAGTCTAGATGGACTAACCTGAATACAGGCACCATCGTCTCTCTAGTGCTCAGAGTGGCCTTTGGAGAAGACTTCCCAGAAGAGGTGAGAGAAAAGAAAGATAGAAGGAGGGAGTGAGGGAAGGAGGAAACCACCATTTGTTAAGTGTGTACTCGGTCAAGCACTTTACACACATGATTTCTCTCATACCATCTTCATCACCATGAACTGAAACCTCATTTTCACTAGGGTGAAGTGTGAAAATGGAGGCTCAGAGGGATGAATGATGGCGATTCGCCCTAGGTCATTGCTGGTAAGGGGCAGAACTGCTATCCTTCCCCAGGTCGGCCTCATTCCAAAGCACACGTCTCCCCCACCCTTCTCATTCAAAACCCTTTCCTGGTTGGTTGTGTACCATCTGATGAAACTGATATGTGATTGGCTGTTGGATGAAGCTCACCTGAGGATGAGCCCCTCAAATCTCCAATGGTGGGGGTGTTCTCTTTCAAGTTAACCAGGGAACTCTTTCTCAGAGCTTTCATGGTATTTTTTTACAACTTGTAATGTCTCCTCCTTTCCATAGGTGTCTTGTAAGTGTTTCCTGACAGTGGAAGGAAGGGAGGAAGGTTAGCTTTTCAAGAGAGACAGGGTTTTGCTACCCAGAGTGTGGTCCCTGAACCAGCAACACTGGAATCATCTGGAAGCTTGTTAGAAATGCAGAATCGCTGGCCACAGTCCTCCAGAATAAGTGAGTTAATGCTTACTTCGTCCAGGTACCCAGTATGCCATCCATAAATGGTACTTCCTTTCTGTTCCCATCTTCCCTTCTCTTTTTTTAACTTTTAATTTTTTTATTAAAATGTAGTTGATTTTCAATGTTTCAGGTGTATAGCAAAGTGATTCAGTTATATATATATATATTCTTTTTCAGATTCTTTTCCATTACAGGTTATTACAAGATATTGAATATAGTTCCCTGTGCTGTACAGTAGGTCCTTGTTGTATATTTATTTTATGTATAGTAGTCCTTCTCTTTAAGAGGAAGAAACAATTTCATCTTCAAGAGTGAGCCCCCAATAGAAGATAGAATCTGTTCTCTTAGAGAAAGAAAATGCCTCTGAAATATTAATCATATCCATTAGACCTGTGCTATATGGTAGCCACTTGCCATATGTGGCTATTAAATTAAAATTAAATTAAAGTAAAAATTCACTTTCTCAGTCACACTAGCCACATATGGCTAATGACTGCCATATTGGACAGCAAAGATACAGAACATTTTCATCATCATGGAAGGTTCTGTTGGACAGAGCTACTTTGATGCTTCCTATTTTTCCTGGGCTTTTGCTAACCCACAGCCCAGCTGCTCACACAGTAAGAGCTCAATAAATGCTCCTTGACTGAAATTCTGCAGCTTTGCTCATCGGAAGAAAGAAATGGCAGGAGAGTCTCAAGATCTGTTTTCCATTTCCTGCTCTGTCTACTAAGGAGCCAAGTGACCTTGGGTAAGTCATTTACCCTCACTTTCCTCATCTATACACTTAGAGAGGAAGAGATAATGAGTGCCTCATATTAGTCTGGAAGCTTTTGCACTTTGTATCTCTTTGATAGTTTGGTCAACCTTCCAGCCTGTAGGAGATGGCCAACTCATCCTGGTTTGACTGGGACTGTCCCAGTTTTAAAATTGAAAGTCCCATATCACAAGAACCCCCTCATTCTCAGGCAAATCAAGACCTCCCAGTTATAAAATTCTGTGACCCTGTGCAAGCCCGTGGATGGGGTCCCAGGAGCCCCAAACTGCTGCAAACAGCAGAAGAGTGTGGTTAAGAGCGTAGGCTCTGGGATCAGACAAACCTGGGTTCCCATGCTGATATGATTCTCTGTGAACTTGGGCAAATTCCTTAATTTCTCTGAGACTCAGTTTCCCCATCTGCAAAATGAGACTGCTGACAATAGTTCTTTCTTCTGTGTGTTATTGTGAAGATTAACTTAGCAAAGCTTTGCTCTGTGCCACTCAGAGCACTGTTAGCAATTATTAATTCAGCGGCCTGTGCGAAGGGAGGTGGGTCTGTCTTTAGGGAGACTGTGACCCTGACATTCATGGGGACCCCAAAGTATCAGCTAAAAGAAAGATGACTCCCTTACAAGCTACTCAGCTCCTCTTCATCCAAACTCCCACAAATCTCGCCCCGGACTCATCTCTAATAAATGACACTTCAAACTGGTTAAGGAGAGCACATTTCAACTCCCCGTGCCCTGCTAGGATAAAGTGACTTTGAGGGAACAATTTTATTGAAACACAAACTAATCATTCCTGTTGCCAAAGTAGGCTTTTGGCAGAGCCCTGTGAAAAAAGAGAGAGAGTGGGGAAAAAATGTCCTGAATTGCTGAGACAGCACTGTATTTAGACGATTAAGTTTGGAAAAGCAGGACAGTTCCCGTAACCACCTCCTACATCCCCTCCTCCAAGAACAAAAGGTTTTGTTGGAAGTATTCATATGGATATTAATACCAACACTTTAATGAGCCCCTCAGTAAACTCCTCAGCAGTAATTGCACCCAGCCAGGTGCCACTGGTGGGAAGGTACAAAATCGTGCCTCCAAAAATTAGTCACTTGTAAGTTAACCCCACAGTCACGTCAGCAGCCTACACTTGATGGCTGATTCACAAAGATTCCTTGACACCTCTGTAGTTAAAGGGGGCAGATCACCATGGGAAATCTGCAGAAAGGGAAAAGTTCACACTTACAAAAGACCCACATGGAGAAAATAGTTTTGAGGAAACTAGGGACATAGTTTTATTCAGGGTTGTGATAGCATCCATACTAGTTCTGCTGAGCACTTGCTGAGTACTTGCTGTGCACCAGGCAGGGTGCAGAGCACTGCCTGTAATCCTATGGTTTTCTATGGAGGTTTCTATGATGCCCATTTTACAGATGAGGAAACTGAGGCTCAGAGGATGTGAAGGGCTTGGTCCAAAGTCTCAATGCTAAAATGGTGGGGCTGGAGATTTGAACCTAGTCTCTTGGTGAGATGTGAATCTCATCAGTGAAACAGGGATAGAAGAAAAAGTTGTGCTTTTTCTTCTCACTTACTGGAGGTGTTTTAGAGGTTGGATTTTGCCTTGGGTTTGGCCTTGACCCTGAGTATGTAAATCCATAGACGAAAGACTCTCTGCCTTCCTAACCCTTCCTACTCTTTAAAATTTCCCTTCTTGGGCTCAGACTTTTCGTCACTGCTCTGCCTGCCATCTTTGTCCAGTCTTCTCCCTTTCCTTTTTCCTAGTTATTTAGGGAAATAACGTGGCCTGAGAGAGACCAAGAATGAAAGATAGTGAGCGAATAAGAGTGAGAATGAAAGAGAGGCAAGTGAGAGGGAACGGGAGAAGATTAGGAAGAGCAAATAGAAAGAGAGACAGAGAGACAATGAGGGAGACAGTGAGAGAAACAGAGAGACA
Organism: Delphinapterus leucas; assembly: GCF_059928025.1. NCBI lineage: Eukaryota > Metazoa > Chordata > Mammalia > Artiodactyla > Monodontidae > Delphinapterus > Delphinapterus leucas. Next base: position 140,544,879 of record NC_143129.1, read on the forward strand.
GAGAAAGAGATAGAGACAGAGAGACAGAGACAGACAGGCAGAGAGAGAGACACACACAGAGAGAGAATGAAAGAGAAAGAGAAACAGAGAGAAAAAAAGAGAGAGATCAGGATTTGAAGTCCCCCAGATTTGGCTTGAATTATTGCTGCTACCAGCTGTACAACTTTGAATAAAGCTCTCTGACTCAGTTTCCTCATTGGCACAATAAGGGTGATACTACTCATCCCATAGGATTGTTGTGAGGATCAAATAAAATATTGTCTATGCATTTCCTGCCATCCAACAGGCACTCAATAAACCTGCCTACTCCCTTTCTACTCCCCTCATCAAGCACCACCTAAACCCCAGGCACACTCCAAGCCATCTCTACAAACGTTACCAGTTTAGTCCTTGAAACAACCATCTCTACAAACGTTACCAGTTTAGTCCTTGAAACAACTCATGAATCACACGTTCTATTATATCTCATTTTACAAGGAGGCCTAGAGAGAGGACATTATAAGCTAGGATCACCCAGCAAGTGACTGTCCCAGCCAGATGTCCAAGGCAGATCTGTCTTTCTTGACTATGGGGGAAAGAAATAATAAAGGGGTGGCTGTGCCTCTGAACTGATGGGCTTTTACGGTTTTCTTCTTTAGCTGCTCCACTGGAGGGCTGTTGAGAGAATTATCCAAATCATGTTAGTGATCAATTGAGTACTGTTGTTTCTCTGGGGGAAGATAGGGGGCAAAAGCTCGGGTTGGGGCTGGCAGCCACTAGCTGTGATTGTTATCTCAGCTGATACCATCCAGGGGCCCTCAGCTCAAGTAATTAACTCAATTGCCTCCTCTCAGGGGTGAAGTGGGGCTAATACAACTGAACCGCCTAGCTTGTGGGAAAACGATTCTGTGCTCGGTGGTAGAGTGCTTTCAAGACCATCTGGTGCTGAGTGGTGTCATTGCAGAAGCTGAGTGGTGAGTACTGGCCAGGCCCAGGGAGGGCATCCTGTGAGCTGAAGGAACCGTCAAAGCCTTGATGTTGGTTCAACAGAGGTGGGTCTGAATCCAGGATCCATCACACATGAGCTTGGGATATTGGGTAGATGTCGGACCGGTGTTGGGTGTAGTGCTCAACCAGAGTCTTGGTTCCTCTTCCATAAAATGGAGTGAATAGAATTTACATCGCAACCAAGGTGTTGGGTGGATATAAAAGAAAGATCTTGATAAAGGGCCCTGCACATGGTAGCTACTCTGCAAACTTGAGGTTCCTTCCCCTAGAGCAGTTCTCTTTGGGGAGGGAGAAGGGGAGGGAGAGAGAAATGCTGTCCCTACAGACAGAGAAGCTCATTTGCATCCCCTCTTTAGGGAAATGAGTTTCCCAACTCTGAGACTTGTGGATTTGAGTAGGCAAATCACTTTTACTGATGATGTGGATTTAAATGGTTTCATCCAGTTGTTTCCTTCCTTCCTCCCTCCCACTGCCCGATTACTACAGAAACCTTTTATTTTTTCTTTCTCACCCACGGTCCCTCTTTACTGAGCACTTACTCTGTGCCAGGCACTGTGCTAAACGCCTTCTTGAGTTATTTCATTTCACAACAATAATGAGTGAGTTATCTCGTATATGCTCTACAACCTAGTGGAATAGATATAACTGTTATCCCTGTATTACAGCAAGGAAACCAAAGCACAGAAAAGAAAAAATAGTAAAAGCACAGGTCTGTCTGATTCCAACAGGCTTTCAGCATGATTGGGGTCAAGAACCCTTTCTGAGATCATCCTGCAAGCGTCCAGCTGACCAGGCTGGGCAGGTAACCTGTTCAGGAGTTCAGTCCCTCCTTCCTGGAGTCTGACGTCTCACCACCCTCACCCCTCAGAAGCAGGTTCAGAGCTTTATTCAGAAATCACTGGTTACCTTTCCCGAAGCATCAGTAGGGTTGCCTGACAAGTAAGACTCCACTAAACTTGCCAAGCTGAGTAAGAGAACCTCCTCTCCTCACCTAGCCTGCCTCTGCCCCCTCACCTTGATGTTGACCCATGGCCTCTTCTTCACCCACAGCACTGCCTAGCACACAGTAGGTACTTGCTCTGGGCCTCCAGAGTCTATGGCCTGGGCTTTCAACACAGCCTTGTTCTTGGATCTGGGTCAAGCTCCTTAGCATGGCAACCGAGGCTCTTTGTGAACTCAGCTATTCTTGGACTTTGAACTACGGCTCTCTCCATGCCTTGTCATTTGTAGTACCCTCCACCCTCAGCAGAGCCCCCTTTAGGACGCTACAACCCATCCATGCCCCCCAGCAAAATTAAGTGCTCTCTCCTGGATTCTCCCAGGTACACCTGGAACATAGGAAAGAGGTCAGTCCTAGCACTTACTACCTTGTCTTTCTTTTTATCAGGAGACTGTGAGCTCTTGGAGATGATGGGGGAAGTGGCTTAATTAACACCTAACACAGGGCCCAGCCATCAGAACTTTCCATCATTCCAGCTTTGGATTAAATGTCACATCATCTCTTGGAGAGGCTGTCTCCAGTCTTTCCATCTCAATGAGATCTTCTCCTATACCTCACACTTTACCATCCTAGTACCCAGTGGGTCTTTAGCTCTCAGATAGACCCTATGCTTTGGGGTCTGACTTTCTTGTCAGACACTGGAGTTCAGATCCTCGCTTAGTAATTTGTTAGCTATGGGACCTTGGGCAAACTGTCTCATTTCTTCAAGCCTCCGTTTCCTCATCTGTAAAATGAGGCTAATGATGGGACCTCGTAGGAGAGCCTCCAAGATTACATAATATTTGTAATGCACTTAGCACAGTGCCTGCATTCAAGGTGGCTATGTGTTTGGCTTTTCATTTGTTACTCCCTTTAGAATGTCTACATTGCAAAGGAAGAGCAATGATTTTGCCTTTTTCACTGTTGACTTTCCAAGGCTTGACAGCATCTGACACAGAGCAAAATCAATAAGCATTAGTGGACTTGCGTGATGAAGGAGGAGAGAGGCAGGGCCCCCAGGAGCCTCCTCTGCAGCCTAGAGCCCTCTGTCACTGAGGGGCAGTAGCTAAGCCCCAGGACTCAGGTCAGCTTGCCTGCATCTGAATCCTTGCTCTGACACTTATCAGCTTTGCAACCCATGGCCAGTTGTTAACCTACGTCTTTGATTCCTTATCTGTACACATGGATAATAATAACTGCCTCTTAAGTTTGCTGTGAAAATAACACTAATAAAATAACATTATATCATGATTGTACAATAACATTAAGGTAATGGGATATGACTGTTATGTAATTATTTTCAATAACTATTACTCAACATTTCATAAATAATTCTGTTTTACCACAGTATGGTAATCTCTCTCTCTCTTTTTCTCCCCTTACTAATGTGAGCTCCTTGAGGGTAGGATCTGTGTCTGCTTCATTCTTGTATATCCTGTACCTAGCTTTGGTGATAGATACCAGTAAATTTCTCTTTAATACCTTATGTTTTTCAATATATAACCCTCTCAATGACTTTCAAGGTAACCAGGGTGGGCATGATTATCCTCTATTTAAAGACACAAGACTCTGAAGGACAAAGAGATTAAGTGCACTGCCGAGATCACACCACCACTTTAGTGACCCGGCCGACTTTCTGAGCACTGATGGGCCACCAGGAGGCTGTTGGGAAGCTCGTTCCCTCTTCAATCGCAAGAAGGGGAGAGGGGTTCTGTGTTGGCAGTGCTGTTCACACGTGAACAAGCAGCCACCACTCCCTGACGATCCAGGAAATCCCTCAAGATCTGTCCGCTTATCCCCACCCCACCACTGCAGCCCTGAGTCCTCACCCAAACCCAGGTAGCTCCAGGCTCTAGCAGGCAGCTACTTGCCCCTCATCTGCCATTGCATGGATCCATCTCCCACATGCTGGAGTCAAGCTGGCTAAAACTCCTCACCTTCTGTGTGGGTCTGGTTCTCTTTGATTTCTACACCTACCTTCATAAACACTCATCTCTGTGCTTCCTCTTCCCTGTGTCCTCATGACCAGAGAGGGGTTCAATTCAGTTCATTTCTACCAATATCTATTCGATAATCACAAGTCCCACTTGTAGGGTGCTCATCATTTAAAAATAACCTTCTCATTTGTTTTAATTCCCATGCCAGGAACAGTGGGCTGGGGACTGTGGGAGGTAAGACATGCCCTACTCTCAAAACACTCAGAACCTCCGGGGGAAAAGAGAAGTATGCAATTACCTCAATACTATAACAGTACTACTACTACTAGTTAGCTACCATTTATTAAGCTTACCATACACCAAACACTGTAACAAACTCATTTACGCGTCGCCATATCCTGTGAGATAAATGTTGTCAAATATAACTATGAACACTACCAGAGCTGAAATAAAGAAACACTTAAGAAACAAGTTTAGCTGGTCTCCCAGAGCAGAAATTGAAAGGGTGGGTGATAATGGCAAAAAGAAGTGAGTTCATCACATAGTCAAGACTCTGAGTTCAAGTCTCTGGTCGCCTCATGAGCTGAATCACTGGATTATACACTCTTACTTTGCTATTACAATGGTGCAAGTCGCAAATCCGGGACACTGTTTCCAATGATGTTTGAGACAGATTGCATCGAATCCCTGGTGGGTCCAGAGTCACACGGCAGGCAAATTGGTATGTGCGTACCCTAGGCTTGGCAATGGTTTTCAAGTTTGTTTCCTATGTCCACCTCACAGAACTGGAGACTGAGGCTCAGACAGAAAATCACTTTTTCAAGGTCTCAGAATTAGTAGAAGAAATAGCATTCTACCTCAGGTATCTAATCCCAAATACATACATTCATTCACTCTAAATAAAAATAAAAGTATAGGGGCTTCCCTGGTGGTGCAGTGGTTGAGAGTCCACCTGCCGATGCAGGGGACATGGGTTCATGCGCCGGTCCGGGAAGATCCCACATGCCGCGGAGAGGCTGGGCCCGTGAGCCATGGCCGCTGAGCCTGCGCATCTGGAGCCTGTGCTCCGCAACGGGAGAGGCCACAACAGTGAGGGGCCTGCGTAACACAAAAAATAAATAAATAATATAAATAAATAATAAATAAATAAATAAAAGTATATACTGTAGAAGCACAGAGAAAGGCGTAATTAATTCCAATTGAGGAGAGAAGGTTTCATAAAGAAGGCAGCATCTGAGCTGAGCCTTGAGGCACAAGGGGAATTTCCCCAAGTGGGGAAACAGGGAGGGACATCCCATGTAGAGGATTGGCAGCCAGGCCTGAACACAGAAGGTTTGCAGTGTGTTAGGGAGAAAGAGTGGTGTGGTCATTTGTCATGGGGCTGGTAATGTCATGACCATTCTCTACTGAGAAATGGAAAGGTTGGACTCGATCATATTAATCGTAATTAATAAGGGTACAGCCCTTTGGAGTTGACAGTGTGCTTCCACATCCATGATTACATTCAGTTTCATAGCAACATTGTCATCGTCCTCATTTTGCAGAGGAGGAAACCAACACTCAGCCAACTGAAGAAATTTGCTTATTGTCATTCAGTTAGAAAATGGTGGAGCCAGAAATTGGTTTCCAAATTACACGACCCATGCTGCCCTTCCTACCAAACTGTCTTAAAATTATAACTGTTTAGTACATGTAGCAAGCCAGACTTTGGTCCTAGAATTCTGGGCTGCATCTGTTACACAAAGGCATGTTGCTCACCTTCAGGTCAAGAAGCCATCTCATATCAGTGTGTGTCTGCCCAGCATTGATGAATTCTAGGGTCTCACTGGAGGGTGTTGGCCTGGAGGTAGAAATGAGTGGGCCAAGGGGCTGACATGGTCTCACCTGCTTGGCCTTACTGGAAGGGAGTTGAAAAGATCCTTTTGGTCCTCTCCACTCCCCTCCCCAGGACACAATATTTAGGACTATCTCCCCACCTTTGAGACACTTCTTTGGATTCCTGTAAGGTAGAGAGGTGGGCCCTCTTGGGACCAGGCAATTGCTTTGAGAAAAGTGTGAAGATTCTGTGTGGTTCATGTAGGTACAGTCTTGCTCTGTGACCATTGGAAAGTCACTTATCTTCTCCAAACCTCAATTTCCTATCTATAAAACCAGCAGGGGGACAGGTGGGCTAATACCTACAGAGAAGCAATATAGCTAGAGCTGAAGAGCATGGGCTGCAAAGCCAGACTGCCAGGGCCCAAACCTTGCCTCTGCTAGATCTCAGCCTTGGCCAGTTTACTTAACCTCATTGTGCCTCAGTTTCCTTTACTGTAAAAGGGGGATAAAAATGATACTCTTTACCTCTTAGGGCCATTGTAAGGACTAAATACTTAACCCATGTAAAGCATTTCGAACCATCTTCTAAAGAGCTGTTCTCAAGTACTAATAGAAATAATAACTAGTGTTTGTATCATGTTACAGAGCCTAAGACCTTTTCACAGGTCCTTTCCTTGCCTCTCAAGGCACCCTCTGGAAGGCAGTGGTCATCACCCTTCTTTCTCATAGTTGAGATAACTGAGATGCAGGGAGGCCAAATGACTTTTCCAAGATCATACAGCCTGTGAAAGACTAAAAAGGGACGTAGGCCCAGGATTTCTCCCTCCGGCAGAGATGGTATAGCACAGAATGGTAGACCCAGATTTACATCCTGATAAGTTGTTCTTTCTCCCCCTTCTCCTCTCTCGCCATCTCCCTCTCTCTCTCTCCAGCCCTGAGAATGTCCACTTAATCTAAGGCTTTATTTCCTCAACTATATAATGGGGATGATACAACCTACCACCTAGGATTATTCATTCCCTTCTCCTCATGTCATCAAATCCCAGGAAAAGGGGATCTAAGTGGTCCACAGACCAGCAGCATCAACATCACCTGGAGCTTATTAGAAATGCAGAACCTCAGACCTATTGAATCAGAGCCTGTATTTCAGCAAGACACCGGGTGATTTGTATGTGCATTATAGTTTGAGAAACATTCAGCTAAAGGATGTGTTTAGTAAACCATAAAGTCAGGTGCTACTTGGTAGAGATAAGTAATATTGTGCCTACACACACCCAGTATTTCTACTCATCCAGTCATTGCTGGCCACTTGCTCATGAGTAATAAGTGGATAAGAAAGCGATGTAAGAGAGGCATTTCCCTGATGAAGTAGGTTGGTTCTTGAGGAACATATCTACACAAGATACACTTATATTAAAAATTATTTGTTGCTTACCTGAAATTCCCATTTAACTGGGTGCTCTATATTTTATTGGACAATTCTATTCCTAAATGGACTCAGGTTTGTTTTGGTCACATTGCGCAACTTGCAGGATCTTAGTTCCCTGACCAGGGATTGAACCTGGGCCCCAGGCAGTGAAACACAGAGTCCTAACCACTGGACCGCCAGGGAATTCCCTGCACCCACTTGTTATTTAAATGCTAAGTCCCTGAAGTTTGGAGCCAGCTGTTGGGTCCTCTCAAGACCTAACTTGTGTCAGGAAAGGGAACCATATTAATATTTGTCCCACTTTGTTGAGCACCTGCCACTTCACAGCTCCTTTACTTAGAAAATTACTGCCTCAGTCTGGAGCCTTGCACCTCCAAGTACGGTCAGGGACCGACAGCCTTGCTTGTTAGAAATGCAGTTTCTCAGGCCCCACTCTGGACTGACAGAGTCACCTACAGGTGATTCATATGTACATCCAAGTTCAAGCAGTACTGGGTGAGGCAACTCCAGGTAAGGAATAACTAGTTCAAGACTCTTTTTAAAAAAAATAATAAAAATAGACTTTTTTTAAAGCAGTTTTAGGTTTACAGAAAAATTGAGCAGAAAGTAGAGCTCTCACATACCTCTTCCCCCCTCTACAGAGTTTCCCCTATTATTAATATTTAATTAATTAAACAAAGAGGTCATTAGACAGAGGTGGTTTTCTAATGCTGTGGCTGCCTGCTTAAGCAAACCCAAATCTAACCTATAAATGCCTCAAGGCTAAGAACTTGGAACCTGAAGACAACCAATCACAAATGGCCAACTAGGCTTCCCTAAATAAGGCAACTGCTAAAGCTAGAGCTAATTAAATGATTCCTTTGCTTTGCTTCTGCGTCTTCTCCATTAAAGTCTAGGACCTCTCTACCCCCCTACTCCTGTTATTGGAGCCCTCAACCATTTCCGGTTTGGCGATGCCCTATTGGAATGGATGTTTCCTCAAATAAACTTACAAATTTTAACATGCTTTAGTTTATATTTTAACATTAACATCTTACCTTAGTGTGGTACATTTGTTACAATCGATGAACCAATAATACAATATTTTAAATCCAAGCCCATAGTTTATATTAGGGTTCACTCTTTATTTTGTACATCATGTGGGTTTTGACAAATACATAATGTTATGTATTGGCTGTTACAATATCACACAGAATAGTTTCACTGCCCTAAAATTCCCCTGTGCTCCACCTATTCATCTCTCCCTCCTTCCCCCTGAACCCTGGCAAACACTGATCTTTTTACCATCAAATACCATTTTGATTTGCTAGAAAAGTAATAAAAACTCTTTCATAAAGAAAAGAGTGTTTTTCAAAAATGAAACTGATACAGAGGTTAAATGACTTGCTCAAGGTCACCAAACGAGTAAGTGCAGGAGCTGGGTTTCCAACACAAGTCTGTCTAACTCCAAATCTCTGTTCAATATGGCCAAGCCCCTTCTTCCTAGGAGTAGAGACATTTGAACTTCTGTGCTGTAGGAGAGGTCCAGAGGTCTTGGTGACTATTACCCCTGTGGATGGTGTGTACATGTAGTGATAGTGGGGTAGTGGGTGGGCAGGCAGGCAGACAGGAAATATCTGGCCTATGGAGGTTCCCAAGAATTTCTAATATGTACTATAGTGGGAGCTGCAGCTGAATTTCCAGACTGGATCTCCCCACACCAGCTGCCTCTGCACCCCACTCAAGCCAGTTATGATTTACAAATGGGAACTTAGAAGTGCTAATGACCCTGACTGGGCTCACTAATTACTCCTTAATCAACTGCTAATGGGTGTTAGCTGCCACCCCAGTGTGGCTGATAGGGCTCCAGCTGGCCAAGGCTCAAGGGAAGCTGGTTGTCAACGTGTCACTGGCCTTGAAAATAGAAGGAGGCCATGGGGTGGGTGAAAAGTGTCTTCTTTTCACTTTCTTCCTCTGTCTTTTTGTCTGGATGTTTGGTCCCAGTCATGAGGGACTGGGAAGCAAAGGTATTTGGAGGATGTAAGAATCAGGAAAAGCCAGGAGTGAGTGGTTAGCAAGCAGAGGAGGTCAGACAGACAACAAAGATTATTGAACGTGTACAAATGTCAGGTACTGTGCTGAGTGCTTTCTTCCTGATGCTGTCAAGGTCAAGGATTTGGAGGGAGAAAAAGGAAGTGAGGACAAGTTGAATGTGTAGGGAAGTAACTCTGAGGAACATGAATGAGAGAAGTCATGAATCAGAGGCACCTGAAGGTTGGCAAGAAAAAAAGAGAAAGAAAACTAACATTTACAGAGCATGTTTTAAAAATATTTGTTAAATTAATAGTCTAAAATCAAATGCTCTCCACGTGAGATATTTTAATGATAATAGCTGCCATGAATTGTATATCTATGACATGCCCCGCATGTGCTGTCCCCCACAATGACCATCTTCAATAGAGGTTTACTATACCTTTTACAGATGCAGAAATTAGGATTCACAGAGGTTAAGGGTCATACCCGTGGTCACATTGCTAGTATGCAGGTCTGCTATTTTCCTAATTGCAAAGCTTAAACATTTTAACAGCTTTATTGAGACATCAGTGTCATATAAAAAGTGTATATATTTAAGATGTACAACTTGATATATGTATATATTGTGGAGTGATCACCACAAAACAGTTAACATTTATTATTTCTACCTAGTTACCATTTGTGTGTGTGTGTGTATGTTAAGAAGATTTAATTTAAGATTTATCCTCTTAGCAAATTTTGAGTATATACCACAGTGCTATTAACTATCACTATGTGTACATTAGATCTCCAGAACATACTCATCTTAGATAACTAACACTTCGTACCCTTTGACCAGCATCGTCCCATTTCCTCCTCCCCCAGCTCCTGGCAACCACTGACCTACTCTCTGTTTCTATGAGTGTGACTGTTTTAGATTCTACATATAAGATCATGCAGTTTCTCTTTCCGTGTCTTGCTTATTTCGCTTAGCATATTTTGCTTAGCATAATGCCCTTCAGCTCCAATCATGTTATTGCAAATGGCAAGATTTCCTTCTTTAAGGCTGAGTAATATTCCAGTGTGTGTGTGTATACACACACACACACACACTTTATTTTCTTTATCCATTCATCTATGGAAGGACATTTAGTTTGTTTCTATGCTTGACTGCTGTGAATAATGCTGCAATGAACATGGAAATGCAGATATCTGTTTATGATACAGTTTTTGATTCCTCTGGGTATATACCCAGAAGTGGGATTGCTGGATCATGTGGTAGTTCTATTTTTAATTTTTTTGAGAAATCTCCATATGTTTTCCACAATGGCTGCACCAATTACCACACTCACCAACAGACACAAGAGTTCCTTTTTCTTCACATCTTTCCCAACACTTGTTATCTTTTGTCTCTTTTACAACAGCTATTCTAACAGGTGTGAGGTGATATCCCATTGAGGTTTGGATGTGCAGTTTCCTGATGATTAGAAATGTTGAGCACCTTTTCACTTACCTGTTGGCCATTTGAATTTCTTCTAAGAAGGGTATTTAGGTCCTTTGCCCATTTTTAAATCAGGTTATTTGTATTTTTGGCAATGAGTTGTAGGAGGTCCTTAGGTATTTTGGATATTAATGCTTTATTGGATGTGTGATTTGCAAATATTTTTTCACATTCCATAGGTTGTCTTTTCATTTTGTATGTTGATTGTTTCTATTTCATTTGATGCAGTCCCACTTCTCTATTTTTGCTTGTTGCCTGTGCTTTTGGCATCATTATTTTTTAAAATTTTGCTAATATCAATGTCAATAAGGTTTTTCCTTGTTTTTTTTTCTAGGAACTTTAAGGTTTCAAGTTTTATGTTTAAGACTTTAATCCATTTTGTGTTGATTTCTGTGTATGGTGAGAAATTGGGGGCCAATTTCTTTCTTTTGCATGTGGATATCCAGTTTTCCCAGCACCATTTGTTGAAGAGTCTATCCTTTCCCCATTGTTGAAGATCTTGGCACCCTTGTTGAAGATCAGTTGACTGTAAATGCATGAGTTTTTTTCTGGGTTCTCTATTCTGTTTCATTGGTCTATATGTCTATTTTTATGCCAGCACCATACTGTTTTGATTGCTACAGCTTTGAAATATAATTTGAAGTCAGGAAGTATGATGCATCCAGCTTTGTTCTTCTTGCTCAAGATTGCTTGTGTGTATGTGTGTGTATGTGTGTGTGTGGGGGGGGTGTTTGTGTGTAGAATTGTTAGGGTTTTCTATGTGTATGATCATGTCATTTGCAAACAGAGATAAGTTTACTGCTTCCCTTCTGATTGGATGCCTTTTATTTCTTTTTCTTGCCTGATTGTTCTGGCTAGGACTTCCAGTACTCTGTCGAATAGCAATGGTGAGAGTGGACATCTTTGCCTTGTTCCAGATCTTAAAGGAAATTTTTCAGTTTTTCCCCATTTATTAGTATGTTAGTTGTGAGTTTTTCATAAATGGCCTTTATTATGTTGGGGTAAGAGGTTAAAACTTAGAAACACAAGGGTGAGAGCTTATGAAGCTGAAACTTAGATTGTGAGAAGTGGTCATACCTGGCTTATGATGGCGTTTCTGAGCTTGAAGGAGGGGTCCCATTGGCTGGGGACCCAGATCTCTGAGGAAGGGGCTTGGGTTGGCTGGTATCACTGAGGGGGCACAGTGAGGCTGGTTCTATGAATGTTGCTGCAATGTGGATTTAACTGTTGCTCCTAACAAGAACTACTGCAGCCAGGGTAAAGAAGCATCGCTCAGTAACACAGACAGGAACGCCAAGGAGATAGAAAGTAAACAGGAAGGAGAAATCCCCTCTCACCCCTCCAGCTGTACAGGCTCCCTCTTTCACCTCTATTGGCAGAGTTTAATAGGTCACTAGCTAGCCAAGTTTGTGGTTTGCAAACTCCTAGCCCCAGTACCTCAAAGTACACATTGTGGTGTAGTGAAAAGTATCTGAAATTTAGCATCCAAAGACCTGGACTACTGTAAAAACTAACTGGTTTCCCTGTTTTCGCTCTTAGTTCCCTCTAATCCATTCTTACTGCCAGTCCCCTTGCAGTGAGGGGTCGTCCTCTGGTTAAGTTATGGCCAATGGAATCTGTGTGGAAGGGATGTGTGAATTTTTAATTCATTTCATTAAAAGGAAGCTGCTTCCCCTCCATTTCTTCTTGCCTACTTCCCACATACTGGAACATGGGGCATGGCTGTGGTGAAAAACTACAACCATGGGATGAGAGCAGCACTCTAGGGAGTGACTGGGCACCAAGAGAAAAGAAAACTGAGTCCTTGAATGACCTTGAGAGGCAGAGCCACCATAGTTCACTGGACTGCCTTTTATCTTGTTTAAGTGACTGTATTTGTCCTAGTGAAGTGGCAGAAGCAATGGCCTAACTAGAAACATCTAGTATTAAATGGCTTGTGGAGCTATTGGAAGGACTGAATAAATAGAATTTAGAGTGAGCTTTTAGAAATGAGCCCAAAGTCCTGGGCAAGGCAGAGATCTATCTCTTCTTGGACGTTCTATGGAATGGAAGCTTTGGTTCCAAAACTACTCCAGAGCTACTAGGACCAGGAAGAGCCACATTATGCCTGCTACAGTCCCCACCAACAGAATGAACCCCTGGTGCCCTGTCTCTTGACCCCCACAAAATAAACAACCCAGCTCTGGGCCCTCCACCAAGGATGCTACCAAAAAACCAAACATCCTCACAGCTAAGCTTGCCCCAGAAGCAGCAGAGGCAGCAGAAGTTGTTCCCGTCACTTCTGCTTTCCAGAATTCATGTTCATGGATCTGATTGGCCAAACCTAAATCACATTCAGAGCTCAGCTGCAAGGGAGTCTAGGACATGTACGTTTTACCTTTCTAGCTCCCACATTATAGCAATATCTACTAGAAGGAAGATGAAATGGATACGGAGTGCTAATGTACCCTATCTGGCGAAGTAGATTTATCATATCCTGAGAGTCACTCAACAGATTTTCTCTACTGCGCATTTATTAAATGTCATGGTCATAGTTGAGCATGACACAGCCCTTACCCTCAAAGAGTTTTTCTGTCCAATTTACAGCACAGTGTGCAAAGTTCTATGAGGAAAGCCTGGAGTCCCGAGGGATGGCAGAGCAGAGCTGCTTAACCAGGTCTTATGTGTATAGGAAAGAAGAGGGGGCACTGCTCAGGGAGGGCTTGGGCAGGTGATGCTGGAGCCTTGTCCTGAAGGAAATGCTGCCACAGCTTTCTGGCTGAGAACTTAGACTCTGGGATGAGACCGTGTTGAATCCCACTTGACCACTCACTAACTAAAACCCTGAGTAAGTTCACCTGCAGGCCTGAATATAAGGCAATGTTTGTTCCTTCTACCCCATCCCTCCCCCCAATAAACGATCTCTCACAAAAGAGGGGGTGTCTTTGTCTGTTTGGGTTTCTATAACAAAATAACACAGACTAGGTAGCTTGTAAACAACAGAAATTTATTCCCACAGTTCTGGAGGCTGGAAGTCTGAGACCAGAGTACAAGCATGGTCACAGGAGGGCCCTCTATCAGGTGGCAACTTCTCTTTGTGTCCTCATGTGATTGAAGGGGAGAGGGAGCTCTGTGGGTTCTATTTTATGAAGGCACTAATCCCACTCATAAGGAGTCCACCCTCATGACCTAAGCCTCCCTTAAAGCCCAGTTTCTTAATACCATCACGTTGGACACTAGGATTTCAACAAATGAGTTTGGGCTATGGGGGGACTCATTCAGACCATAGCAGGGAGTAACTTCATATTCAACTCCTTATATCAGTAGAAGTCAGTGCTTTAATTTGAACAAGATATGTATTAACTTGCAATAATATTACTTAATTTGATATATGATGCCTTTGAAAGAAGAAAGCACTCACCCAGATCACACAACTAGAGATTACTGGAGGCAGAACTGACCCTTCCTGCATCACTCACCTCTTAGTTACTAACCACACCATTCTTCTTGCCTAGTGGCTTCTCCCTTGTGCTCATTTCCTGCACTGGAGCTCATTTCTGGACAGTACTTCTGATGTTTGGGACTCCGCCTTTCTTGTGTATTTTTGGCTCAGCCTGTACCTTTGGCCTCCCAAGGTATCGCCCAAGGTCTCAGGCAAGGACTCCTTGGCTCCAGACATATGGCACTGGGGAGGCCTTCCTCTGATCTGGTCCCTCTGCTGGTTGGAGCTGGACTCAGACTTTTCTTGAGTCAGATATACCCCAGTCTAGGCAGGACAGGAATAAAGACTCAGACATAGAGAATGGACTTGAGGCCATGGGGTGGGGGAACGGGAGGCTGGGACAAAGTTAGAGAGTGGCATTTACTTATATATACTACCAAATGTAAAGTAGATAGCTAGTGGGAAGCAGCTGCATAGCACAGGGAGATCAGCTCTGTGCTTTGTGACCACCTAGAGGGGTGGGATAGGGAGGGTGGGAGGGAGACACAAAACGGAGGAGATATGAGGATACATGTATACATATAGCTGATTCACTTTGTTATACAGCAGAAAGCACCACACCATTGTAAAGCAATTATACTCCAATAAAGATGTTAAAAATAAAAACAAAACAGATATACCCCTGTCTGAGGATGACTTCAGATCCGTATGGGCAGCCAGCACTGTAGACCCAGGCTTTCTTCCTCTAGACATGCCAACAGCCTGTGATGATTTCCTCTGGATAAGTGTGTACAGGGAGCTGAATTCAAATTCTGAACAGCTTGGCTGGTTAATATCCATATAAGCACTGAATACTCAATCAGAGGTGATTCCCTTCTTTGTAACACAGCAGCCAGCACTTGACTCATTCCATCACCTGCACAAATGAGAACCAATAACCAAGGGATTCCTGGATATTTCCCCTGCCCCTGAGTTTCCAGAGATGCTCTGATGTCACTGGCCCTGTTTGTTTTCCTACTGTTATGTTCTTAAATCCACCTTGGGCTTTCTTTCAAACACTATTAGAATATGATTTGGGGCCCAATCCAGGTCTGGTGGACCTAATTGCTAGACGGCAGTGCTTTGTCTTACCCAGAAGTATTGAGCTGTATTAAGAGATTTGATATTCACCTTCCATGTTGCCCTGAAACCTAGAATGCATTCACTTATAAAGTACAAAAAAATGAGCTGAGGTTCTAGGAAGACCACAAGCTGGAGAGGCAACCCAAAGGCATGAAACTAGTGCTGGTCTAGGAGTTTAAAGATAGGAGCTAGGGCTTCCCTGGTGGCGCAGTGGTTGAGAGTCTGTGTGCCGATGTAGGGGACACGGGTTCGTGCCCCGGGCCGGGAAGATCCCACATGCCGTGGAGCGGCTAGGCCCATGAGCCATGGCCGCTGAGCCTGCGTGTCTGGAGCCTGTGCTCCGCAATGGGAGAGGCCACAACAGTGAGAGGCCCGCGTACCGCAAAAAAATAAAAAATAAAAAAATAAAGATAGGAGCTAAAGCCCTAGTTCTGGTACTGAGGAGCTGTGTGAACTTTAACAAATAATTCCTGTTACCCCTCCTGTTGCCTCAGTGATCAAAGTCCTGAAAGCTGGTTACACTAGATCAAATGTTAATGTGTATAGGAATCACCTAGGAATCTGTTAAAATGCAGAGTTCGATTCAGCAGGCCCAGGGTTAATCTGAGATTCTGCATTTCTAAAAAGCTCAAGTGAAGCTGATGCTTCTAGACCAGGGACCACAGTTGGAATAAGAATCTGTTTCAAAAGTTCCCTCCAGCTCCTGTGCTCTAAAAACATCACACTCTTTTTAGTGACAAGAATAACGTTTCCGAGGGGTTTAAGTATATTCTTACATACACATTTGTTAAATTACATATATGATACAGATGGTTAGAAAAATTCAAACAATACAGAAACATGAAAACATAGAGTGTGGAAGTACCCTGGTAATCGACCCCCAAGAGAGAACCATTGTTAATGGCGTAATTAAAGTATTTAAGAATATGACCACCCGCCAAAAGTCAGGCTCAGCTGTCCTGATTATGGACAGGACCTTTTTTTGAAAGGATTTGAAGTTTCTCCTTCAGCTCAAAATCATTGCAGCCCCTCAGTGTGCTAGGTGACGAGGTAGTGAGTTTGGGCTTATTACATGGAGGAGTGGATTTCTTTGTGTTGTATTCTCAGATGGAGATTCAGAGTCTATGGTGACTTCAGAAAGGGATCTTCGCAGAGCTAAGGGAGAGAGAATGAAAACACAGAGTGCTGGAAATTTGGTCACCTGGGGCTTTCCAAATAGGGGCTTTCTCCTCCTTAATTTCTCTGTGGGGACATTGCCCAGATATCAGGAGGAAAGTTTGGCAGACGTTTTCCCTGAAAAATGCCCTGTGACATCAAAGAGTGATCTAATGGAACCAAGAAAGACGAGAATTTCTTCGGCAATGGACTTAGGACCAATTGGTCCTGGCTACCTAGAAAAGAATCCTCCTCGTCTAGGGCACCCACGAGAGGGGAAGGTTTTACCTTCTGCCACCTCAAGCACGCAAATGAGCCGGCCAGAGGCAAACTCTGGCTTTGCTGCTGTTTTAAGAGCAGACTCCTGAGACAAAGATTCCCTGAGTGCCCTCAGGACTACATTCAAAATATTCAAGATAGCTGGGTACCTCTTCCCTTTGCCGCCAGTGCCTTCCTCTCCGCCCATTCTCCAGGAGGGAGGCTTGATGCACTTACAAAAGCAGTTTCCTTAAATGAACCCTGCTCCTTCTAGCCTCTGGACTTTTCTAGGCTGTGCCCTCTTCCCGGAACACAGCTCTGGCCCTGTCATCCCCTCCCCACAGCCTTCACTGACTTCCCTTCCCTCCTTTCCCTTCCCCTAGTAGAGAAGGGTGGCTGTCCTCTCTACTGGCATCTTATATCACCCCTAGAATAACACTTCTTACTCACTGTAACTTTTATCTCCCACATTATACTGGAGATCCTTGAGGACAGATAGCCTATTCCGTTTAAGGTTTTATCTTCCTCTACAGCACAGAGTATACTCATCAAATATGAGTATACTCAGCCCCCAACTGAGACTGTAGCCTCAGCTGACCATTTGACTACAACTTCATGAGAGACCTTAGCTAGAGGCACCCAGTTAAACCACACAAAGATTCCAGTCCCACAGAATTGCAATAGTAAATGTGTGCTGTGTTGAGTGACTAAGTTTTGGGATAACTTGTTACATAGCAATAGATGACTAAAACAGTTCCTTTTATTGAGAAACTATGGAAGGACAAAAGGAAACATTTTTTCCCAAATTTATTTCCTGAATAAGTGAGTATGGAAAACTGGACTAAAAATCAGCAGTTATACATAATTGTATTCTGTTGAATATTCATTTAGTTCCTACTATTTCGCTTTCTCCAAACTTTGGTTTTCCTTTTTTTTTGTGAAAAGTGTGCTGGTGGAAAGGAAACTGGGACACGGAGAATTGAACTACATATTTCTAAAGAACATTCTGGCTCTAATTTACCTATGGGCATATCCTGGACTATATATTAGATAAGTAAAAGATACATTTCAAACTCTAGTTCTCATTTTTAAAAAACTTAAAATTTAGTGACCTAGGGAGACCAAGAGTAATCAGGATTCTTGTTTGCAAGTAGTGTATTTGTCATGGTAAATTAACTTCTTTAAAAGGCAAACATAAACTACCAGTACTTTAACATTATACAAGTTCATTTCTTTGCATACGGAGAGGGGAGGGAATTTGCTCTACATACTCATTTAAGAATCAGAGCTCAGGCTCCTCCCATCTTGTGGCTCTGCCCTCTTCTAGGTGACTTCAGTGGAACTGCTGGGAAAAGAGAGAATAGCTGATGATGTGAGAGATTTTTATGGGCTAGCCCTGGAAGTACATCACTACTTTCCATACTCTGTTGGCCAGAAGTCAGTCATGTGGAACCACAGAACTGCAAGGAATGCTGGGAAATGTAGTCTAGTTGGCTATGTGCCCAGGAGGAAAAGGAAGTGAGGTTTGGTGAATCCATAGCAATGTCTGTCACAAAGAGAAACCAATTCATGTTAAATTAGGTAGAAAAGAAATATATTGGAATGATATTTGCATAGCTAATGCTACCAAGTAGAATTGTGTAGCTTGTGTCCTGTAAGGAAGGCACTTGGATGAGGGAGAGTTTCTATGTTCAGCTTGGAGGGATGTTTGCTTCTTTCTAATGATCTCTTAAGAGAGGTATGCCTTAAAGAAATTCATACAAAGGCACTGTATGTGCTAGGTGACCTTGTGCCTAGCTCATGGTATTCATGGGGGGCAAAAGGATGAGACTTGGAAATAAGGGAGAGTCCAATGCTAGTACAAGAACAACCTATTTAGGATATTGATGCTGGTGCTGTCATCACTGAACATTGGCTATCATGCTGACAGCCTCTGCTGGAAACTCGCTATCTCCCCAAAGGATGTCCAAAGTGTGGCACCAGATAGGCTGCCTTGGGCTCTTGAGGCAACACATCCCACACAAAAGAATACTGCTCTGGCTTGTATACTGGGTGACACAGAAGGCTGTCGATTTTATTTTATATATATATTTTTTTACATCTTTATTGGAGTATAATTGCTTTACAATGGTGTGTTAGTTTCTGCTTTATAACAAAATGAATCAACTATACATATACATATATCCCCATATCTCCTCCCTCTTGCGTCTCCCTCCCACCCTCCCTATCCCACCCCTCTAGGTGGTCACAAAGCACGGAGCTGATCTCCCTGTGCTATGCGGCTGCTTCCCGCTAGCTATCTATTTTACATTTGGTAGTGTATATATGTCCATTACACTCTCTCACTTAGTCCCAGCTTACCCTTCTCCCTTCCCGTGTCCTCAAGTCCATTCTCTACGTCTGCATCTTATTCCTGTCCTGCCCCTACATTCTTCATAACCATGTTTTTTTTTTAGATTCCATATATATGTGTTAGCATATGGTATTTGTTTTTCTCTTTCTGACTTACTTCACTCAGTGTGACAGACTCTAGGTCTATCCACCTCACTACAAATAACTCAATTTTGTTTCTTTTTATGGCTGAGTAATATTCCATTGTATATATGTGCCACATCTTCTTTATCCATTCATCTGTCAATGGATACTTAGGTTGCTTCCTGTCCTGGCTATTGTAAATAGAGCTGCAATGAACATTGTGGTACATGACTCTTTGAATTATGGTTTTCTCAGGGTATATGCCCAGTAGTGGGATTGCTGGGTCATATGGTAGCTCTATTTTTAGTTTTTTAAGGAACCTCCGTACTGTTCTCCATAGCAGGTGTATCAATTCACATTCCCACCAGCAGTGCAAGAGTGTTCCCTTTTCTCCACACCCTCTCCAGCATTTATTGTTTCTAGATTTTTTGATGATGGCCATTCTGACTGGCATGAGATGGTATCTCATTGTAGTTTTGATTTGCATTTCTCTAATGATTAATGATGTTGAGCATTCTTTCATGTGTTTGTTGGCAGTCTGTATATCTTCTTTGGAGAAGTGTCTATTTCGGTCTTCTGCTCATTTTTGGATTGGATTGTTTGTTTTATTGATATTGAGCTGCATGAGCTGCTTGTAAATTTTGGAGATTAATCCTTTGTCAGTTGCTTCATTTGCAAATATTTTCTCCCATTCTTAGGGTTGTCTTTTGGTCTTGTTTATGGTTTTCTTTGCTGTGCAAAAGCTTTTAAGTTTCATTAGGTCCCATTTGTTTATTTTTGTTTTTATTTCCATTACTCTAGGAGGTGGGTCAAGAAGGATCTTGCTGTGAGGGTGTCGATTTTAAATGGGACAGAGCTTCTCAGGAGATCTGGGCTGTGGTTCAATCAGCATTGCCCCTGGGGCTATATGTTCTGTCAGATGATATGATGTTGGAGGTAACAGGGTAGGAGAAACTTCACTGTGAATATTATACCATTTTCCAGTGGGAGAATCACATGCAGGTTCCGGGGATTCTGAAGGAAGGTCATATGTCTGCACAGGGAATTATTCAAATAAATTCTCCATCTAAATTTGTTTTAAAAAAATGGGAGCAAGAAAAACAACAAACAAACAAAAACCAAACAAACAAACAAAAAAACTGGGAGCCACAAAGTGAAAATTACCAGAAATGACAGAAACAAGAAACATCATGCCCACAATAGTCCAAATTATTCAGGAGCTGGTTTAACCATTCCTAGTGCATATTAATCAGAGGGACCTTGTTTATTTAGAGAGACCAAACATTGAGCACATAGTAGGTGTTTAAAAAATAAAAGCTATTGAATTAATAACTGTCTTAGTTGAGCAGGCATTTTTTGGCTGCCTAACGTCAGAAAATTCTTTTCATAGTGGAATAGGAGAATCCTTTGTCTCCAAAAAGAAAGATTTTTACTTTCTCCACCCCAGGCAACTAGAACAGGGTTTCCCAGCATCTTTCCCACACTGTGGTGCATGCATGTCAGCATTCTGGGTTAAACAGGATGAAGGTCAGGGCCCAGATGATGCTGCTTATTATGAACCAAGACCCCAGGTCCAGCTGTCCCTAAAATAGATACCTTCTTGATGACAATGTTCCACACTAGATCATGAGCAGCTCACCAGTGTCAGATGCTTCAGCCCTAAACTTCAGGTCTTGAGGGAAGGATGCCTAGGTGCAGGGTCAATTAGATATCACTGCCACTCCTGAGTAGTAGTAGTAGATGCAAAATGCAGCAATTTGTCTTATACTTTGGAGGGACTATGCCAAGCATGCCCTGGACCACTAGATGTCTAAAAACTTCACTGAAATGACAGATCCCTGAATCTTTGTAGGATTGATCTCCTCCCCTCTCTGGAGCACACATGTCTTAAAGGTCTCCAGCCCACTAGCCACTGCTTGTACATCGTATCCAACCAACATGATAAGATTGATGTAATGGACCAGTGTCCCGTCTCTCAGGTTATATTAGAACAGAGGCCAGGAGAATTAACATAGTCCTGAGAAAATGAATATTATTATCTGTCCCATGTGAATGCAAATTGTTTCTGATTCTCTTTTTAAGTTGAAATGAAAAAGATTGCATTCACCAAATTGATGGTGGCATACCATATTCCTGAGGTCTTATCAGTCAGTTCTAGGAGGGATGCCACATCTGGCACAGCTGCTGCACTCAGGACTGCTACTTATGAAGTCTACAGTAGCATTCAGTCTCCAGGATCTATCAGCTCTCTGCAGGGTCTAGACTGATGAATTATACGGGGCCACCACTTCCACAATTTTTTTTTTTTTGCGGTACGCGGGCCTCTCACTGTTGTAGCCTCTCCCGTTGCGGAGCACAGGCTCCGGACGCGCAGGCTCAGCAGCCATGGCTCACGGGCCCAGCCGCTCCGCGGCATGTGGGATCTTCCCGGACTGGGGCACGAACCCGTGTCCCCTGCATCGGCAGGCAGACTCTGAACCACTGCGCCACCAGGGAAACCCCACTTCTACAATTTTTAAATGTTTAATGGGGAGTCTAATCCTCCACTTCCCCAGGACGTGATTGCTTTTGATTTACTATCTTGGCTGAGGTGAGGAACAGTTTCAGAGTCATTCTCTTCTTCTTCCCGCCATGATAGCCCTTACCTCAAAATCCAAGGAGCTAATGTGGGATTACTCCAATTGCCAAAACTTACTTATGAGCTTACTATGAGCCAGACGTTAGACAGAATTTCATTTATTACCTGTCTCCTGTAGGCAGGGCTGGCTACACAATTTGCAGACCCAGTGAAAATGAAAATGCAGGGCCCCCTGTTCAAAGATCAGAAAAAAAAGTGCCATTCATGGTACATATAAAGGTTTTCCTTTCTTCTGTGTGTTGTCTCTCAATTTGCCATGGTGTTTTTCTTTGCTATTTAATGTAAGTAAATAAAAATTTGAAATGATTAGCATTAATTTTACCATTCATCATGCCAGCTTTCAATGCAACTCTCAGGGTATTCAACTTGTAGACAGAATCACCAAAATTACTCATTTGTATTTCATAGCTTATCCCTAAGGGTGCTTCAAGATGGCCACAAGAGGCAAATATAAGCCAGACTCAGGAAGGTTAGAAGGAGAGAAAAAGGATCCCCCCCAGACATGGAGCCAGACGATACAGGTTTTGCGGGTATGGAGATCCTTGCAGTTGAGTGCAAGCCATTCTTGAAAGCAGGACGCACACTGCCTCACTCTAGCCTGATGGCGCAGGGTTCCCCCTCTTGCCAGCCACTGGATTGATGCACCACGTCCTGATAAGGGGCAGGGTGTGAGGAGGTTGAATTGGTGTCTTAACTTCTCAAGGCCTGCCACCCCAGCTCATGGCAGAGAAGCAACCCCCAAGGATCTTTAAACCTTTGTCCCAGGACATGGTTGGTACCAAGATCAGGGGTGAGCAAGAGGCCTGCCTCTGTCAAGACACACCTCTGGCCTGTCACCCACCAGGTATACTATGGTACGTCCAGCCCAAGACAGCGACAGCTGCTTCCATGCCCTGCCCTGAGATGCTATGTGATGCTGAGAGCTGACCTTTCCTCTGCCCACGCTCAGTTCTCTCTCAGGTTGGAGGACAGCAGTGATTGCAGGACATGGAGGGGAAGGCTGGGTGGGCCCCAGAGGGCAAGCAAACAGGGAATCAGGTGGCAGAGGACTTGTCCTGAGGAGGCAGTGGTGAGTGGGAGTCGTGCTGGGGTCCACAGTCCCACTGGCCTTCACTTAACGAAACAAATTCAAAGTTAAATTATTAAGAGTTTTAAGGCAGCAATCATAGAGCATTAACCCTGTGTGCAGGCCCTTCTGAGTGTGAATTTATATGGCTACACTGGTCACATGGTCAGTGCAAGAATCTGGCCCTGCCCACAGGCCCCCACTCTAACAGGGGGACTGTGATGACACTTTAGACCTCTGGATATTGATATTAACTCAGACGCTGTAACCAATAATCCCCCCAATCCTGATATTTCCCCTTTCCCCAGAATAGTCACCCAGGTAAATGGTCATAGGTCCATTTAGGAAGGGACTGGGGAGAGCATCACAGTATGTGCTTGTCATGGTGCTACAGGGTGTTTCCTCCGAGGGACCCAGCCACTTCTGCACCAATGAGTTCCGGATCTGAAAATTGCCTCATGTATGGAACTGAACAAGGCTCATGGCTTTTTATGAGGGTGACGGCCCTCAACCTCCTGCCCCTCCATGCTTGTTTTTCTTGGTAATAGATATTAAGCATCATCCTTGCTGACTGTTCATCTATTTTCCCCTTCGGACATCACGTGCTATTAACCGTCTCCTCAGCTCCCTGTGGGTCCATCTCCCTTGGTTACCTCTCTGACCTTGTTAGTCATCGCAGTAATTGTGGTGTCCTGGCTTCTGGTGGTTAAGCACCACCACCGGACCTCCATTATTTGGGTGGGTGGGACATCATCCCCTGGGGCTATTAAAGAGCCCATCTCTGTGATGGCCTCTCAGCAATTATCCCTGGCCTGCAGAGGAAGCCACCTCTGAACTTAGCAATGCTGTGCTCCTCTCACCAGTGCACTCCTGCTGGCCTTGGGGAATAGCGTGTCTTCAGGTGGAGCTTCTGGCCTTATATATTGTGGTAATCCCAGCGTGCCTCATCTCTCAGCCCCTCTACTCCTTCCTCTACCATTTGCCAGGACGCTTCTGGCAGTTCCACTTCCCTGAGAGTTGACCATCATTTTTCCAGGCTTCTCAACAGCCATTCATTCCTAGGGTGAGTTTGCCTCATCCTTGTGTCCTTCCTGGAACGTTAAGTCCCATGTCCCCAGAATGTGCCCCCAAGTCAATGAATTCTTGCTTATCCAGTCTTGCTTTCTGGCTTCCTTGATCAAGCATCCTCAAAATCCAATCTCAGGGGTAGTCCCTTGGCTCCTGTTGCAACTTTTTAAGTGTGTGGTCTCTTTCCTCTCTTACTAGACCCAGCATACCTCCAGCTGAGTTATGTGGAGATTTAACCCTAGATATTGGCTTGGAAGTCAGCAGAGTCAACATCTTCAGGGGGACCCATCCAGATGTCCCTGTCCCGTATTTCAGGGTCCCAGGTTTTCACACCAGGACTCTGTCCTTCAAGTAACAGATCTTCCTTGACTAAGCATTCAAACATCTCTGGAGCTCTGCAGTTCTCACAGTTAGGGCTTCAGCATGCCCTTCGATTGGAGTTGCCCTTCAGTCACAGGTGATGAGGGTCTCTGTGCAGGCTGCCGTAGAGGCCTGATGACTCTCATACTTGGGCACTAATTGCTTGTTAAATACTCCCACTCTCTCATTATCCTTCTTTTGGGTGTTAATGCAACTTAGGAGTAACCAGCCGACTCCCTAGTCTTTTAGGCCTTGTGCTCCCTTGTTTTTCAATTGTTTACATCGCTGAACCTGCCACAGCATTCCCCTCCACCAGGACATTTTTTCGGGTTACCACTGATGAAATCTTTTTAGTGAGACCGCCACTTGATTCCAGGGACCATCTGTGCCTCACCTAACCATGCCGCTGTCCCCTTCTCCTGCCATGTGGGGGATGACCCCATTTCAACTCCCAACTTTACTGTCTGTTTCTTCAGAGCACTCTCAGTGCCACTTATGCTGTTCTGGGTCCTCTGAGAAGGGGACACAAAGTGGATTTATTTATTTATCTATTTAGCATCTTTATTGGAGTATAATTGCTTTACAATGTGTTAGTTTCTGCTGTATAACAAAGTGAACCAGCTATACATATAACTGTATCCCCATATCTCCTCCCTCTTGTGCCTCCCTCCCACCCTCCCTATCCCACCCCTCTAGGTGGTCACAAAGCACCGAGCTGATCTCCCTGTGCTATGCGGCTGCTTCCCACTAGCTACCTATTTTACATTTGGTAGTGTATATATGTTAATGCTACTCTCTCACTTCATCCCAGCTTACCCTTCCCTCTCCCCATGTCCTCAAGTCCATTATCTACATCTACGTCTTTATTCCTGTCCTGCCCCTAGTTTCATCAGAATTAGAGTTTTCAACTTTGCTGGATATATACCAAGGAGTGGGATTGCTGGATCATATAGTAGTTCTATTTTTAGATTTTTAAGGAACCTCCATACTGTTCTCCATAGTGGCTATATCAATTTACATACCCACCAACAATGCAAAGGGTTCCCTTTTCTCTACACCCTCTCCAGCATTTATTGTTTGTAGATTTTTTGATGATGGCCATTCTGACTGGTGTGAGATGATATCTCATTGTAGTTTTGACTTGCATTTCTCTAATGATTAATGATGTTGAGCATTCTTTCATGTGTTTGTTGGCAATCTGTATATCTTCTTTGGAGAAATGTCTATTTAGGTCTTCTGCCCATTTTTGGATTGGGTTGTTTGTTTTTTGGATATTGAGCTGCATGAGCTGCTTGTATATTTTGGAAATTAATCCTTTGTCCTTTGCTTTGTTTGCAAATATTTTCTCTCATTCTGTGGGTTGTCTTTTGGTCTTGTTTATGGTTTCCTTTGTTGTGCAAAAGCTTTTAAGTTTCATTAGGTCCCATTTGTTTATTTTTGTTTTTATTTCCATTTCTCTAGGAGGTGGGTCAAAAAGGATCTTGCTGTGATTTATGTCATAGAGTGTTCTGCCTATGTTTTCCTCTAAGAGTTTTATAGTGTCTGGTCTTACATTTAGGTCTTTAATCCATTTTGAGTTTATTTTTGTGCATGGTGTTAGGGAGTGTTCTAATTTCATTCTTTTACATGTAGCTGTCCAGTTTTAAATGTGTGACGATTTATTAGGTAAATTTAAATGTGTGAGAGAAAAGCTCCTAGGGAAGGAGCTGGGGGATCCTGGGAGGAAGGTGTTAGACACTGATGCTGGTCAGACCCTAAATGAAGGAGAGAAAATCAAGGAAGGAAATTTGGGTGGAAGTGTCTTAGATGATAGGGCAGTCCCAAGGGAAGTTTGGCAAAGTTGTTGGGAGTCCTGAGCCAATGGTACTCATCTGTCATCTCCTCACAACCAGCCTATCTTAGTATTCCTGGTGTGCGCAGTCATGGGCTGGGAGCAGCAGGTGGGAGCATGGCTCAGGTGTTAATGCAGTGATGGATTGCAGAGCCCAGAGGTGAGGGCTCTTAAGCTTCATGCAGTCAGTGATCTGAGAAGCCCATTCTCATGGCCGCCATAGTGGCAGACAATCAGAATGCTCTACATCAGTAGCTGTACTCAAAGTGTTTTAGAATCAAGCCTCATCCACGCTTCCAAAGAGTGAAAAGTAAAGAGCCCACTAGATTCCTGTGTACTATCCATACAAAAGTGACCACTGCTTCCATAATATTTTAGCCAATTGCATATCTTTAAAATCATTAATTTTATCAATAAAAATCTATTTCTAACATCTGTTATGTTAATTAACAAAACTTTTGGCATTAAACGGAGTGAAATACAACTGAAATGTTGTCTCTGAAGTGTGACCTCTTAACTAAACACCTCTGACTAAATGCTGGCTAAATACCCCCGGAGTGTGTCTTCCTCCTTAGGGCAACAAGACATCCCAGGGGGGCTTCCCTGGTGGCGCAGTGGTTGGGAATCCGCCTGCCGATGCAGGGGACACGGATTCCTGCCCCAATCCGGGAAGATCCCACATGCGGCAGAGCGGCTGGACCTGTGAGCCATGGCCGCTGAGCCTGCGCGTCCGGAGCCTGTGCTCCGCAACGGGAGAGGCCACAACAGTGAGAGGCCTGCGTACAGCAAAAAAAAAAAAAAAAAGACATCCCAGGGTATAGAATAAAATAAACTAACATAGACTTACAGAGCTCACTGAATATACGCTGAATCATGTTAAAGCAGATTGGGGATGATAATGATACTCATATCTGGCAGAAATAAGTAAGATGGAGGAAAAATGGCTAAAATCTTGGAAATATTAAACTAGTTCACATACAACCCTTAGAACCCCAGCATAAATGGTAGACATTATTATTTTTATTACTCACCATATTACAACTCTATAGAGTTTTATAGTTTTACGAAGCCTTAGATGCTGTGGAACAACCATGATTTCATTTCTCTTTGCCAGCACATGAACAGAAGCAAGCAGAGAACGAAGATGGTAGTTTCCATGTTAGGAAAAGAGGGTTGAACCTTTTCACGTGCTTAACTTATCCAGGATGTGTACGGACAGGTAGCTGGATTAGGTGAGCACTGGAAGGGAAGGCTGCAGCCCTGACTCTGTGCATAGGTGTGTCATAGGTGGAGAGCTGGGGAAACACCGATCCCTTCAGGTGGAACTTCTGATTGATCAGCATCTGTGTGTCGATATAACAATGAAGATTTACACAGGGCTTTGCAATTTATAAAGCTTTTCCCCACAATACCTTGTCTCATTTAATCCTCATAACCCTATAAGGCAAATAGTACTTTTATCCCCACTTCCTAGGTAAAGAAATATGACTCAGATGAAGTGAGCTTGCTAAGGTGTGCAGAGTCATTTACTGTGAAGCCTGAATTGGCACCCCATTCTCCAGGCTCCCAGAGCCACGTTCATCTCTCACATGCCAGCACTAGTTAATGCTGAGGATACAGCTATGATTAGGACACACTCTGTCCTCTCAAAGAGTCTTTTCTACAAGAATTCCTTGAGAATATTTGACATGCTAGGAACTCTGAGAAGATAGAGAAAAATATACGTTATGACCTTTCCCCTAGAAGAGTTTACACTCTAAAGGGTTTTGTGTTTTTGTTTTTACTTTTTGTTTTGGAATAATTTTAGATTTACAGAAAAGTTACAAAGATGGTACAGATTCCCACGTACCCTTCACCCAGCTTCCCCTGATGTTACATCTTACATAACCAAGGTATGTTTGTCAACCCTAAGAGATTAACACTGGTCCATTAGTATTAACTAGACTATAGATGTGATTCAGATTTCTCTAGTTTTTCCTCCTATGTCCTTGTTTCTGTTCCAGGATCCAATCTACCATTCCAGGCTCCTTAGTCTCCTCCAACCTGTGACAGTTTCTCTGTCTTTCATAACCTTGATACTGATCAAGAAAGACAAGATTTTGTGGAATGATTTTCAGTTTGTTTGGTGTTTCTCTCAGGATTAGACTGAGGTTATGGATCTGAGGGAAGAATACACATAAGTGATTTGCCACCTCATCACGCCCTGTCAGTGGGTACCCCATATCAACATGACTTATCCCTGGTAATGCTAACCTAGAACACTTATATAAGGTGGTGTCTGCCAGGTTTCTCTACTGCAAAGCTGCTCTTTTTTTCCTCCTATACTCTAGTCACTAGAATTGAGTGAGTCACTAAGTCTAACCCACACTCAAGGGCAGGGAATTAAGTTCCACCTCTGGAGAGAGGAGTATCAAGGAATTTAGGACCTATGTTAAAATCGCCACAGTATTAATATATATTTAGGGGAAAATAGTTTGAGGCTGTGCAAAATATCTTGTTTCTCCTTAAGGTTTCATCCATTCATTTTAGCCTTCATCAGTGGATCTTACCTGAGGCAATTATTACTGTGCTGTTCTCATGGTGATTTTCTATTTCCCTCATTTCTTTTACACTCATTATGGGAAATGGTCTGTAAAGAAGATTGATCCTTTCCCCCCAACTTATTTATTCAATTAATCATTTATCTATATCAATATGGATTCATGGGTATTTATTTTATTATTTGTGTTCAATACAATACAGTTTATTCTTTGGGTATGATTTAATACAATTTTTATTTTGTTCTTCAAATTGTTCTAGCCTTGGCCACTGGGAGCTCTTTTCAGGTTGGTTCATGGGTCCTTTTGACATTCCCCATCCTTTTTTGGCTTAGTTTTGAATACATTTTTTTTTTTTGCTAGTATATGATACTCTAGGCTCATCTTGTGTTTCTCCAAGGAATCCTGATTTCTTTTATTGGGGAATGGTATTTAGAAACCAAGCCCTGGTCATTTAAGTTGAGCTTGTTGCTCTTGGAGTATCATTGCTTCTGGGCCCTTTTAGTAGACAGAGCTAGGAAAATATGTATGTCTACTAACCTACATGTACATGCATCTCTTTCCATGTGTATATTCATTAAATTAAACGAGCGTTTATGCTGATGTCTCCAATTCCAACCCAGCACCATGGGGTTCACTCTAGCACTCCACTTTTGCTTTTTTCTTTCTCCAACACTGTGAAAGCTCAAAGGAATTTTGAAAGCTGGAAAGATATCCTACAATCTTGTGGTTGATGAACTGTCTCTGAGTGGAAGAAATAGAAGTAGAACAAGAGACCAGAGGACCCATATGGGGGGCTATAGGCAACTCTATTGTGTAGGACTGATTTACCCAAACTGCAGACTCTTTGGGGATGTTAAAGAGCATTCAGGGGGAAAAAAATCCACATTTAATCAAAGCATTTATGTTGAGGTTATCCTCTGGGTCTTGCTCCTCCATTCCATCACCAGAGCAGCCCCAAGTAAATAGCATGGTCTTTTTTCTAGGCCCTGGGTTAGAATCCTACCTGTACAACCCCCTTATTTTATAGGTGAGAGCACCTGAAGCTCAGAGAGGAGAGGCTCTCACCCAAAGTCACACAGCAATTCAGCAGCAGAGTCAGCAGGAGAGCTCAGGTCTCCCAACTCCGAGGCCAGTGCTCTTCTGAACAGCAGAACATGGCAGGAGTGGGAGATGTCCACTGTAGATGTGGAGTACAGACCTCGTTTAATTCTGACAAGTGTCTTCAGCTACCATGATAAAAATGGACACTCTTTATTGAGTGCTTCTTCTGTGGTAGGCACTAAGTTAAATGTCAATATCTCCTTAAATATACTAACCTTACAACGCAGGTATTACTATTTTCATCTTGCAGATTAGTAAACTGAATACGGAAAAAAGTTCATAAATTAGCCCAAGATCATTAGGCAGAGCTGGGCTCCAAGCCTGGACCCATGAAGTAACCACCAACTCCTGACTCCCACACCAGGTTGTTGCTGAGCTGCGGAAGCTGCCTCCACCGTCCCATAAGGAAGGGGTGTGTGTCTCCATCATTGCTGGGGATAAGCAAACACTGGCCTGGAAAAAGCTAATTGACAGTAGCCAGAGATGCCTTGCAAAGCTGCCACACAGAGGCAGGAAACGCGCTGGGAAGCTGTGCAAGCACTTCTGCCTGCTGCCGTCTCCTCTTTCTCCTCCTTATCAGCCTCGTCACCCTCCCCCTCCCCCTCTTTTCTCTCTCTCTCACTCACACACACACATACACACACAGACATCATACACACATACCCTCCCTCGCCACTGTGACTCTACCCCTGTCACTTGCCCAGAGCCAACCATCTTCAGTTCTGCATCCTTAGCAGGTCATTGGCGAAAACCAGTCTTGGTGGTGCAGGGTTATGAACAGATTAAGGGCTTAGGAGTCCGGCAGATCTGGGTTCCAAGTCCACATCTGTCCTTTATGAACTGCCCCTCCAAGGGAGTTGTGTGTGACCTGGGCAAATTACACAACCTTTATAAGTGAGATAATAATACCTGACTTGTAATATTGGAGTCAATGGAAAACAGACCTTGAATTTCTCTGCTGCTTCATCTCCCGCTCTCCTGCCCTCAATCCAAGCCATTGACATTTTTGCTGGGATTATTGCAGGAGCCTCCTAACGGGCCTTCTCATCCCCTCTCTTGTTCCCTTTCAGAATTGCCATGTGGTACCCAGGAATAATCTTTTAAAAACATAAATCTGATCATTAGAGCTTCTCCCCAAGGTTATCAACAAATAAATGACAAGTGTTTCTCACCGCACTTAGAATTAAACACCCATCCTTATCACGTAAGGGCCTTTGTGATCTGGCCCTTGCCTACCTCTCCACTCACCATCCCTTTCCAGACTCCTCTGCAGGCCCACTCTCCCTTCTATCATTGCCTCCTAAGCAGAGGCTCTCTCCTGCCTCAGGGATCTCTCACCTGCTGTTCCAGCCTCCTGGGATTCCCTTTCCCCTCTTTTCACCTTGTTAACACCTACTTATCCTTTAAGTCTCAATTTGTCCTCCTAAGAGAGGCCTTCCCTGAATGCTCTGTTTAAATCCAACCCCCTCTTTCATGGTCTCGTGCTTCTCTTCCTTCATAGTCCTTATCACAATTTATAATCGTGCATTTGATTATGTGATTCTTCATTCAATGTCTCCTCCCATAGGTGGAGAGCAGGGTGTCTCTTTGTTCCTTTTTGTCTATCCCTGGGGTCAGTCGTGGTGCCTGGGACAAAGTAGATACTCAAGAAATATGTGGCATGTAAAGCACAGGTGGGCACACAGCGCAGCTTTTTTTTTTTTTTTTTTTTGTACGCGGGCCTCTCACTGTTGTGGCCTCTCCCGTTGCGGAGCACAGGCTCCGGACGCGCAGGCTCAGCGGCCGTGGCTCACGGGTCCAGCCGCTCCGCAGCATGTGGGATCTTCCCGGACCGGGGCACGAACCCATGTCCCCTGCATCGGCAGGCGGACTCTCAACCACTGTGCCACCAGGGAAGCCCTCACAGCGCAGTTTTAATAGATCTTTGTAGCTGTGGTCCCCCTCTTCCCTGGCCTGGTGGACACACCAGAGCACAGCTCTTAGCAGTGGGCCCAGTCCCTCCCTCATCTCAGTTCCCCAGCCCTGTGGGGCTGGCTGGGTGCGAAGCCCCCCCTGAGAGCAGGAGCTGCCTGTCTGGAGTGGGGCGGGGCTGCTGGGGAGCAGGCCCCCATCAGGCTCAAACCCTCCCTGTTCTTTCTTCCCCACTGCAGAGAGCAGTCCCGCCCCTGCCAATGCCAACTGAGCTGGGGCTTGTTTGGTTGTACATGCTGCTAGGCAACTGGCCTGTTTTTGCTTATTTACATCCCCTGGGCCGTTTCACAACACTCTGTAATAGGCTCTGCTCGCTCTGGTGCACATCTGGATTGCGTTAGCCTGTCAGAGCCCCCTCTGCACAGAGAGCTAGTACTTGCCCCAAGTCACCGAGAGGGACCGCATGCTCCAGCTGCCCAGCCTCCATGGTGTGGGACCAGCCAGCCTCGCCCTTCACTCGCCCAGCCTTGCCTCCCTTCTCCGCCCTGAACCTCCTACTCCTTGTTTTCAGCAGTGTACACATTTCAAAGCCTGAAGGTGGCGGCCCTTTGAAAAGGAAAGGAATGATTGGGCTTCAAGGAATACTAGAGTAGGAAATAAGTTTATAGAGAGTGAAGTCTGAGCCCCCCATACAGCTACTACTCTCCTCTCACCCACAGAGAGAGGAATTGACTTACCCAAGGGGACACAGACAGACAGGGGCAGATCCAAGACCAAGTTCCTTGGCATCTCCTCTTTCATCCTGGAGCCCTCCCACCAAGAAGACCACCTTGGGATAGAGGGGGTTAAATTGGATGTTATTAGGTTTGAAGGAAATAGTAGGTTTACCCCTCTCCCCATCAAACTCAAAAATTTCTGGAGGGGTTTCTGTAAAGGGACTAAAAGAGAGTTGGATGTTTGGTAGATGTCTCTTTAGAGAGAAAAAGTTTCTGATTTCTTTATCTACCTACAGAGGACGTATTAGCCAAAGCAGGGCAGGGGCAGGGACAGGTGAATGAAGTAGGGTTGTTTGGGAACAAACATGGGGCACCTCTCCCTGTGCCTTCCTTCCCATTGTTCTAGGCAAACACATCACACTCAGAGTAAAACCCAAGATTCTGACATGGCTTATAGGGCTCTACATGACCTGGCCCTGTTACCTCTCCGACTTCATCCTCCCCTCCCCTGCCCTTGTACATTCAACCCCAGTGATTTGTGCCAAGAAAGAGCAAGAAGGCTTCCTCGGGGTGGAAGCAGCCAGCCGCTGGGCAGAGCTAGATGAGCAGAGCAAGGACTGCGTTTCTCTCCTGCTTTCTCTGTAAGCCAGGCCCCTCTGGGCAGAGAACAAAATGCCCAGACAAAGCACACACACTGTTTTATTTTTCTCCACAGCACTTACCTGCTCCTGACATATGGTTACATTTCTCATTTACTGTCAGTCTTTTCCTACTAGAATGTGAGCTCCTTGCAGGCAGGGTCTTTGTTCTGTTCATTGTTATGTCTTTGTACCTAGAACAGTTTTACATGAAGACTGGGCTCAATAAGGATTTGTTTGAATAAATGAATGAATGAATGAATGAATGGATGAATCAGTCTGTTTTTCCTCCTCGCTTGTTCACATGGTGATATTTCCTTACACCTACTTCTCCCCTACAAAATGAAATGCTGTCTGAGGGTCCCCGCTTTCTCTTCCCAGCTCACTGGGATGCTCCCATTTCTGAGCTTTTGGACCACATGCTTTCTCTCTGCCTGGAATGCCCCTCCTGGTCCAATGGATGGAATGTCCATCTCCAGGTGGGGTTTGACCTGGTAACTTTTAATGCTGGGATGAACCTCTTGGCCGTTTCTGGCTACCTCTCTGTGGTTTGCTATCATGGTGATTATTACTTGTTAGGCTGTTCCACAGCCTAATAAGGGGACAAGATAACCAGCTGTGTAGCAACTGAGCAGCCGTCCATGGCCTTTGCCCTCTAAGGTTTTCTACTGATTCTTTTTCAGGTTTACTCGGCATTTGTTGACCTTCGAAATTAAATCATTTTGCTTCTTTCTTTAAAACTGTCCAAATATCTTCCTGTTACACTTAGGATAAGAACCCAGTGCTTTACTTTGGCCCCCAAAGCCACAATCTAGCCCCTGCTGACCTCTCCAATTTCAGTTCATATCAGCCCCTAATCCCCCTTTTCTCACTGTGCCTCAGCCACATTATTCCTCTTTCTGTTCTTTGAATAAGTAAATTCATTCGAATTTCAGGGCTTTTGAACCAACTGTCGCCTCTCTTTGGAATACTGTTCCCTCAGATCTTCACATGGCCGATTCCTCCAGCCATTCAGATCCTGATTTAAAGAGCACATCTTCAGAGAAGACTTCTCTGGCCATTCGATTTAGAATAACATGACTCCTCCCCCTATACACACATACTTTCTCATATTATCGTGTTTTAGGTTCTTCCTAACATGTACCATGAGATTTTCTATTTATTTGTTTATTGTCTGTCTTCCCCCAATTAGAATGAAACTATAAGGGCAGAAACTACTGTGACCCCAAAACCTAGAACAGGGCCTGACATATAACAGACACTCCAAATGTTTCTTGAATGAGTGAATGAATGAGTCAATGGTAGCCTGAACATGGACTGAGAGTCAAGAGTCCTGTGTTCAACTCTAACCCGGCTGCCTTCAAGCTATGTGACTTTGAACATGTCATGTATCTGCCCTGGGCCTCCATCTCCACATCTGTAAAATGAGTTCTGATTTCATGATCCTTAAAATCCTTTTCAACTTCCAGATACTCTGATCCTATCAGTCTTTTCATATTGCTGAACATGAGAAAGCTGTCAAAGATGGTGATGAGAGCAATGTCTCTACTAAAGTTGATGAATTGTTTCTTTAATCTCATGCAATGTCCCAGATTACATTAGTTATTTATGATTTGTACTTAAGCTACATATCCAAAAAGGATTTGCGTGGCTTGGGTTTCAGACCCACTTTTCCAAACATACCCTTACCTGTTTCATTTTTACAGGGAGAAGAATAAATGCTCCCATCTAGATTGCTATATTTTACAATGGGTCCTTCTGATCGCACATGATAGAAGCTGAACTGAATTCAACTATAACATGAGATCCAAGGAAAGCTGAATAACTAAGGTGCTGGGAGGAGAGCAAGAGAGCATGGCCTCAGAGGCTGCTGGAACCAAGGACTGAAATCCCACTACTGTTCCCTCCAATGTTTTCTCTGCAGCTATCAGTGTATTGGTTGCAGCCTCCTCTGTCGACGTAGCCTAGCTCTTTCCGCATACTCCCAGCACAGCATTGACCACACTTTGCCATAACTGATTTGTTTTCTCGCTTAGTTTCAGTCTCTTCAAGTACAATAAAGTTCATTGAGGGAAAGGATCTTATCCATTTGTTAATCCCTTGCCCCCAACACAGTGCCTGGAGCATAGAAGGTGTTCAAGGGATGCTAATTAGTTAAATGAATGGTAGAGAACAGAGCCACCAACTATTCCAGAGTTTAATACTGAACAATTTCAGTTACTGGAGAAAGGCTAGCAAAAGTCTCTAGGACTCTACTCAGACAAGAAAAAAAAAATCTCAGAGAAGAAACTGTTCGGTCAAATTAGGCCACATGCTTAGCCTTGGCAAACAGCAGCGGCCATTGAACATGATGGTGTCTCAGCGTCCGTGTGAACTGGGGGAGGAGAAGCTTTTAGAAAAGGACCGTGGGAGGACATCCCACAGGTGCCAACACACTCACGAAATTCTTGTAGAGATCAAATGAGACATTGCAGGAGAAGGTGCTTTCAAAAGCTATTATGGGGCTTCCCTGGTGGCGCAGTGGTTGAGAGTCCGCCTGCTGATGTGGGGGACACGGGTTCGTGCCCTGGTCCGGGAAGATCCCACGTGCCGCGAGCGGCTGGCCCCGTGAGCCGTGGCCGCTGAGCCTGCGCGTCCGGAGCCTGTGCTCCGCGACGGGAGAGGCCACAACAGTGAGAGGCCCGTGTACCGCAAAACAAAAAACAAAAAAAACAAAAAACAAAAAAACAAAAGCTATTATGAAGTTGCCATTTTATAGGTCAAAATTGGTCAAATATTGGCAACTGTGTATGTTTCAACTTACTATAAAACTGTTAAAAGAATTACATGGATGTAAGATATAATTAAGTTGATTGTATGTCAGCACAATAAGAAGGGATGTTACATTTTCAAGATGAAAGGTTAAATTAATTCCTTTTTGAAATGATGGTAGCTTAATAATCTACTCTGTGTTAGCTTTACAAGGAACAGTGCTAAGTGCCTTACATGGATATCTCATTATTTCTTCCAACACTTCCATGAGGTAGATCCTATAATTATCCCCATTCTGCAGACAAGGAAATTGAGATTCAGTGAGGTTAAGCTGTATGCTCCAGATAACACAGCTCAAAAAGTGGCAGAACCAGATTTGAACCTATGCTTCTGAGATCCAGTGCTATTTATTATACTACATTAGGGAAAGGGTTGGAGGTCCAGCTCATCCACAAAAGCTAATCCATTGCTACTAGGATGAATGACTCTTTCTGTTACCTGTGAATTCACAGACTTGGGTATATCCCACTTCTAAGTCATCTGCATTGTATTATAACTAGTAGTTGAGTGTATCTGCCACCCAAGACCAGACTGATCTCCTTCAGGTGCCATCTTTTTCATCTTTGCACTCAAAATAAGCCTTACATTCTACCTAGCATGTGAAAGGCACTCTCCAAAGGTTTACTGAAGTGAATGGGGTGAGCAGACAAAGATAGTTTGGTATCTGCAAAGTACTGTATTTGTCGGCGTGTTTGCGGTGGTGAAGGGGTTGGAACGGTAAGAGCAGGGCCAATTATAAAAACAGCTCCTTGTGTTAAGAGCCTATTGTGTTTCAGAAAGTTATGTCCATTATCTCTAGTTTTCATATTACCTTGCAAGGTAAAAAATGGTGGTATCTTCAGGTCTTACCCCTTGAAAGCAGCAAAATGTATTATTTCCAAAGACTGTAAACATTTCTGTGATATTAAAGCTGGGCCATGAAAATATATTTACTCCAACTAGGGTCACACAGAGCTTTTAACCGAAAGACTATCCTCAGCCAGAATTTCACAGAATTCCGTTCTGGGCGGGCCCCCAATTTCTCCTAAATGCAAACCCCACCCACACTCCAGAGCCCTACAACTCTGTCAAGCAAATGCTTGATTTGATTTTGTATGGGAACTTGATTCTGAGCCATGGAATTTCAGAGCTGTGCCTGCAAGTCTGGAATTTCCATATTAGCCTTTCCGACCTGGATAGCTTTGATCTCCCAAGTTTACCCTCACAAGCATTGATAACATGGCTCAAATCACAAGCAGATCTGCAGCCCATGGCTCTAAGTGTGTGCATGTATACATAGATCTCTGTTGAGATCAAAATGGATTTAGATTACGCAGGGCTTATCTGATGGAGGGAAACCCTGCGTATGGGGCAGAGAGACAGAGCTCACTTTCATGCAGCCAATCACGCTGGCTTCATGCTACAGGATAGAAATCAAGAGTGAACCGCAGCTGAACTCTGGCAAGACCAGGCTCTTGCAATATGGCCCGACCCTCCTTAATTTCTTAGAGTCTGCTCTCTCACTGGGGAATGGCCGCTGTAGTTAACCACCATTTCCAATGCATCTATCTTATATCAGGCACCTTAAGTGTTTATATAATATTAATAATAATATGTTAAACTTATACATGCTAGTCACTTCCTTGCTTAAATGCCTTCATGGCTCCTCAGTGCTGCAGAATAGAGTCCCCTGTTTTATCTCCCCATGACCCAGTCCTTGCCTCTCTCTCTAATCTTATTTCCTACCACTCCATCTCTCATTCCCAATGCCTTTGATATACCAAAGTATTCCAAGCTTTCCGGACAATGTGACTGCACATCCTTTCCCTCGACGGGATGTCCTTTCCAGCTCTGCTTTCCAGTAAACACCTGCACCTCCTTCCCATCTGTGCAGAATATCTTTTGTTTTCCCTTTTAGACCCATACTGCAGCTTTCCCCATTTGTTCTGTGCCCAGGAGAGTGATCTGTGCGGACGGCATCAGTGGGTTCTTGGCCAGCTGGGAGTTTCAGAAGGAGACCAGAAGGAGAGAGGGAATGATTTCCTCCTTGCAAGGGCACTGGAGCTGGCCGTGTCCCTCGCTGCTTCTCCTAAGGCGGTCCACTCTCCAGGACTCTCCCTCTCCTGTGGGAAAAGTTCAGCAGCCACTAAGCTGCTATACTCTCCCTTGTGATTCTTCTACATCTACATCCTTGCAGATAAGCCCTCCTCTAAATATAAATAAATTGATGGGCCATTGATACCCTGACTGGTATACACCGACCCAGCACAAACTCCAGGGAGTCCTTTGAAGGGACCTACCTGTTACATCACAGTGCCATTTGCTTCCCTGTCTACCTACCAGATTGCTTCATTTCACCTTGTTTTATAGATATTCAAGCTGCCCACCCGCACTTTGTGATCAGCTACTACACCCTGGGCTGTGGCCTAGGCACTGCAGATTCAGAGGTTAATAGATGACCATTCCTGACTTTGAAGATCCCCCACTCTAGTGCAGGAGATAAGATGTAGGCCCTGTTTGTGGCTGTGAGCACAGGACCAGTCACCTGTCTGCTCGTGTTCAAATCCCAGCTCCACCACTGACTAGCCATGTGATCTGGGCACATTTCTCTGTCTGAGCCTCAGTTTCCTCATCCGTAAGTGGAAATAACAGCAGCTACCTCAGAGAGTGGTTGTAAGGATTAAAGTAGCACTCTGTAAGTGTCCATTATTATTTTTATTGTAGTAGGTGCTTACTTAGTGTACATGAAATGATGACTGAATTTATTCTCTCATTTGATCTCTATAACGACCCTTCCTCCACCCTTCCCCACTATATGCATTCCAAGTAGAGAGCAAAGGAATTCCTTTTCCCATTTTAAAGATGGAGAAATTCAGAGTAAATGAATGAATAAATAAATAAATGAATACATGAATATCTAACCCACTCAACCTGTTCTATGTCCCCCACCTCCTCCCAGTGGCCATAGCTGGGCTGTTTGTCTGGAAAGCTGGGAGCTCTGAGCCCTGGAGAAGTGATCCTGGCTTTCTCTCCAACTTTCCAGCTCCGGGGATGGTGCCAAGAGCTCCACGCGATTTGCTCTGTGTCTAACACAGTCTGGGGGCAGGTGCTTCTGGGCTTTGTAAACACTGGGCCTCTGGGCTCTGCCCCAGAAGCCCCCAGCTTCCCAGAACCAGCACCCCAGTTCCTGTTCAGCTGCTGCTCTTTCTGTAAGGCCTTTGCAAGCCTCACTGCCCCTTCTGGTAAGTGCAGGGGCCAGGAGGGAGGTTCCACTTTCACATTCGCTACCACACCCACAGGAGGGACATTTCTCAACGTGGAGGGGAAATTTCCTTTCTCTTTAGGCCTAACCTCAAGCTTGCTCCTTAACTCATTTTTTTTTATTTTCAGGATGTACTTAATTTTCTGCTGAGGCTCAGGTCTCCCCACAATATAAACTTGACTCTACTCCAGAAATAAGGGAGAACCATTACACTGCCGAGCCCCTACTGCAGGCCTGGCCTGCCCTGTGCTCAGGTGGGCTCTCCGTGCATCCTGATGTGCCCCTTCCCATGCCCCTATTGTACAGATTTGGGGACTGAGGTTCAGGGCAATGGAATGACTAGGGCTGGAATGTTCAAATGGGAAAACCTACCCCTTAGAGCTTTAGAAACACTTAGACATGGCCACAGAGAAGAAGTCCCCAAATGGAATTAACCTTGGCTGCTTCTGTACCACGTACTTAACTCTGTTCCTCTGCTTCCTGTAATCTAAACGTTTACTTGTGTCCACATCTGTCTCTCCTGCTGGACTGCCCCTTCTCAACGGCAGAGAGGGTGACTCACTCGTGTTCTTCTCCCTGGCCCCAGCATATAGCGTGAGACAGGAAGGGACTGCTGGTCTGAGAAGTTAAAGCAAGCCAGTGGGCCTGGTGGTAGAGAATTAATGGAGGGGAAATGCAGGGTGGGCTGGAGTAAAAAAGCAAGGCCAGATCATGGAGGACCCTGTAGGCCATGGTGAGGTATCTGACTTTAATTCTAAGGGCAGAAGGAAGCCACTTACGGCTTTTGAGCAGGGCCCTTACGTGTTACGACAAAGTAATCTGGCTGTAGTGTGGAGAATAGATTGGAAAGTAACAGGTGACGGAGCTCAGTGAGGAGCTTGTCCCAGTAGACCAGGCAAGAGATAGGAGAGTCTCTCCAGGTCAGTGTTTCTCAGACTTGAGTGGGCATCAGAATCCCCTGGAAGACCTGTTAAAACACAACTTGCTAGCCCCACTCCCAGAGTTTCTGATTCAGTAGGGCTGGCGTGGGGGCCCGAGAATTTGTATTCCTAGCAAAGGTCCCAGGTGATGCAGTTGCTGCTGGTCCCAGAGGACCACTGGCTTCAGGGAAAGAGAGGAGGGAAAGGGTGAGCGAGACACAGTCTTATCGTCAAAGACCTTTCATTTTATGGGAGTGCAGTGTGAATAGCGCAATTCTAGAGAAGTGGATGCATCTGCATTGTGACAGTCCAGGGAGGGACCTCTCCTCCAGTGTGGGGTGATGGAGAGGGTCAGAGGAAGCTTTCTGGAAGAGGAAACTCTTGAATTGAGTTATAATAGTTAAGTAGAAGTCAACCAGGTGAGGGGGCTCAGCAGGAGAGATGGGAAGGAGAAGATGTTCAAGTCAGAGGGCAGAGACCTCGAGCAAAAGTAAGGAGGTGAGGAATAGTATGATGTGTTTGGGCAATGGATCAAGAGACTTCAAAATGAAGCTGGTATATCATGAAGGGCTTTGTATGCCCTACAAATGAAAGAGTTTTGACTTTATACTGTGGAGCAGAAGTTTGAAAACGTTTTCTGGGAGGGAGGGGTGCATAATGCAATGTGGGAGATGTCGCAGAGCCCTCTGAGAATCTGATCAAAGTTAACGTGCGCACAAGCAGAATACGGTGTGCATTTCAGGGTGTTCAAAAATTTGCCGAAGCCTATCCATGAACTTAAAAAGAAAGAAATCTCTGCAGTGGATGATGGGTTTTAAGCAAATAGTTGTCTTAATTACATTTTAGTTTAGAAGGACCTCTCAGTGGCCATTAAAGAATGGATTTGATCAGAGGTAACTGGGTAAAAAGTAATAAACAGCAGTGTGGGCGGGGACCAGTTTAACACCTATACACAAGTGTTAGGTTGGTAAGTGTCAAGATCAGACTTGCTTTTTAGCAAAGTCACTGCTCAATTCAAGAAGTGTTGCTTGAGAGCTGAGCTCAGAGGCTGTCTTTGCATGGCTTAAATCTAGGCTGATGGGTAATGTAAACCAGCAAGAAGGAGCCGTCTCCACCTACTGGAATGTGCCGGTCATCAGTCAGCTGAGGCCCAGACACCCCAGGCCTTTGAGGGCCAGAAGCCAAGGACGTGAAGGAAGGCAGCACTCTGATGAGCTGGGGAGAGGCCAAAAGGGCAAAGTGGGCTAGTGAGTTTTTGGGAGGTGGCCAGAGCGTCATTCCTTCCAAAGGTTTTGCAATAGCTCTAGGAAGCACACAGAGCTAAGATGATTATCTCTGTTGGACAGATGGGACACCGAAGGCCAGAGAAGGTGAGAACTTTACAAAAGACACGTAGCAAACATCGGGGCAAAACTGGAAGAGGAATCATCAACACCGGACTCTTGAGTCAGTGGCTCGCCTTAGGCTGACCCTGGTGCAAATTTTGCCATGGCTCTTCGTGGTGGCTCTATGATCCTGTAATTGTATGATTCTAGCAAAAAGGCTCTCCACCATTAGCTCAATTCCTTTACTTTCTTTTGATCTATATCTGCCTTTTCACCCAAGAC
The DNA here is from genome assembly GCF_059928025.1 of Delphinapterus leucas. Lineage (NCBI taxonomy): Eukaryota > Metazoa > Chordata > Mammalia > Artiodactyla > Monodontidae > Delphinapterus > Delphinapterus leucas. The sequence goes on from NC_143129.1 coordinate 140,586,401, forward strand.
CTTACCATCAACCACCTGTGAAGCTTGGAGCCAGCCATTTGTCCTCTCTGCCTTGAGTTTTCTCTTCACCTGTAAAACAAGAGGATGGCACTAAATGTCCACAAGCCTTTGTCTTCTCTGAACTACAGTGCTTCTACAAAGCCTTCTGTGATCCAAAATTCTGCCCCAGCTTTGATGTGACAACAGGATGTTCACCAGCCCAACTCCTTTTATATACAGTTACCCAGGAATAATAATAAGAAGAATGAAAATGATTAACATTTATTTCTTCCCATGGGCCAAGAACTGATCTAAGTACTTTTAACCTTCAAAACAACTTTTTTTTTTTTGCCGTACGCAGGCCTCTCACTGTTGTGGCCTCTCCCGTTGCGGAGCACAGGCTCCGGACGCGCAGGCTCAGTGGCCATGGCTCACGGGCCCAGCCGCTCTGCGGCACGTGGAATCTTCCCGGACCGGGGCACGAACCCATGTCCCCTGCATCGGCAGGCGGACTCTCAACCACTGCATCACCAGGCAAGCCCCCAAAACAGCTTTTTAAGGGAATTGCTATTATTGTTTCCATTTCATAAATGAGAAACCTAGAAACACACAGAGAGGTTACATTACTTAATATAAGGTCATACAGTTAACAATTTGTGGAACCAGGGTTCAAACCCAAGCAGTTGGCTCAGGGTCCATGCTCTTTTTCCCAGGAGCTGAAGAGTGAGCGGTTAAGGGTACAGGGAAGGTATGGGCACTACCAAGTGAAGCCTCAGTGACAGGAGGCTCACTACCCCTCAGTGGCATATTTTATCATCATCCCCATGTCCATAGCAAGTTGTACTATGTCCTGCTACCTCCCACCCCCTGCAAGGGGACACTTGTAAGAAGTTATCTAGTGACTTGTGGAAGGAGTTGCCAGATTAAGCAAATAAAATTACAGGATACCTGGTTAAATTCGAATTTCTAATAAAAAGTAGATAATTTTTAAAGTATAAGTCTATCCCATGCAACATTTGGGACATACTTATACCAAAAACTTTTTCATTATTTATCTGAAATTCAAATTTAACTGGGCATCCTATATTTTATCTGGCAAACCTAATTCCAGTACAATAAAAATGAGGATAAGTGATGACACTTTCCCTCTAGAAGACTGAATGTGTATTATTATTCTTTGGCTCACTGGTCCAGAAGGTTGATGTGATGAGCTTGGCGGAATCATTTTCAAGGGAATAGGGATGACCTCTCCTTCCTTATCTCAGTTGGGAAGTCCTGTGGGGCTTCCAAAATCACCCCTGAGGGAACCTGGAACAGCCTTCTGAACTGAAGTGGAACTCGCCAGAATGATCTGGAAGAGGGCTTGCTCACTGGCTGCCCACGTTCCTGTCTCAGTTTCCAGTGCCCTGCTCACAACTTAGAAGGTGACATAAACAGAGATCTCCCTCCTTCTCTGCTCCCCAATAGATTCCCAGGGCCCTTTAGGACATTCGGGTCTTCAAACACTAATTACTGCTCCTCTCTGAACCTTAGTAATCTCTTCTGTGATAATTAGACAAAAATTAAGAAAAGCACATATTAGATTCTCAAGTTAGAGTGGGTCATTTCTTGGGTTTTCCTCATACCGAACATTATAGAGTCCTGGGAGAAGAATACCAAGGCCCAAGGATTTTCTGACCTTAACAACATGTTGTGAATTCCCAAAAATCCCCCCTAGGAAATGAGTTTTGAAATATAAATATGTGGGGTTACTCCATATCTGAGACAGCTGTGGTGAAGCTTGCTTTCTCATGGCTGGCATCCCAGACAGACCCCAGGCTTGACCGGACTCCTACCTCCTCATCACAACCTGACCCCGGGCTTCCCTCTCTCCCTCTCCCTCACCGCATCCCACCCGTGCCCTGTGTGGAGTGGTTTCTATCAACAGAGCCTGTTTCAGCTCATTGGGATACTGGCTGCTCACATGCTTTCAATCTGCTTTGTCTTCCCTGATTACCGAGATGTCCCAGACCAAATCACACTTAGATGAAATGCATTTGGGTGGGTGGACCCTGCCTGCCTCAGCAGAGATATTAGAGCAGCCACCTAGAGCACAGCCGAGACTTACACAAAATGCAGATCAGCATCCCCAAAGCAAAGGGAATTTTGAAAAGTGTTTTGTATTAACGCTCTCGAATATATAAATTTATAGGCATTCTGATTAGACCCCAGGCAAATGTCATACTATTTCCTTAAAAGAATTAATTTAAAAAGGATTTAGAACAGAACAAAAACAAAACTTTCTTGGGTTTTATAGCACTATGGGCTGGATAGCAATTTATCTTCCTCCTTGCCCTACCTAAGGTGCAGCACTTCTCACTGTGGGGCTGTGAAGAATGGGGTCCCAGCTTTTTTCCTGAATATTTTCTGATTAGAAGCCTCTAAGCTGACGTTATTAGCCAGACATGTCCTTGGCTTTGTCAGCTGGAGCCAGAATATCCTCATCATCATTACCTTCATTATCCCATGGCTGAGAGTCATTGATCGTTTATTTTGTCCCAGGAATTTTGCTAAATATTCTACATGATTTATGTCACTGAATTCCCTAATGATCTCCTATGAGAGGTACATTTCTTTCATTAAGATTTTATTTTCTTAGAGCAATTTAAGGTTCGCGGCAGAACTAAGGGACGGTACTGAGATGTCTTACGTAACCCCCTGCCCCTACACATGTACAGCCTCCTCCATTATGAACGTCCTCCACCAGAGCAGTATGTTTGTTTTAGTTGATGAACCTACATTGACACATCATAATTACCCCCAAATCCATAGTTTACCCTTGGTACTGTACATTCTATGGGTTTGGACAAATGTGTAATGACATATATCCATCATTGTAACATTATACATAGTACTTTCTCTGCCTTAAAAATCCTCTGTGCTCTACCTATTCATCCTCCCCGCCCCTCCCAACTTCTGGCAACCACTGATCTTTTTACTGTCTCCATAGTTTTGCCTTTTCCAGAATGTCGTATACTTGGAATCATACAGTATAAGCCTTTTCAGATTGGCTTCTTTCACTTAGTATTAGGCATTTAAGTTTCCTTTCATGGCTTGATGGTTCATTTATTTTTAGCACTGAATAATATTTCATTGTCTAGATGTACCACAGTTTATTTATCCATTCACCTTGGTTGCTTCCAAGTTTTGGCAATTATAAATAAAGCTGCTATAAACATCTTTGCGCAGGTTTTTGTTTGGACATAAGTTTTCAACGACTGTTATTGCTAAATGTATTTAGTTGTGTAAGAAACTGCCAAACCGTCTTCCAAAGTGGCTGCACTATTTTGCAGGTTCACCAGCAGTGAATGAGAGTTCCTGTTGCTCCACGTCCTCATCAGCACTTGGTGTTGTCAGCGTTCAGGATTTGGGCCATTCTAATAGGTATGTAGTGGTATATCATTGCTTTAATTTGCATTTCCTTGTTGACATATGATGTGGAGCATCTTTTCATATGCTTATTTGCCATCTATATGTCTTCCTTGGTGAGGTATCTGTTAAGTTCTTAGCTAATGTTTTAATCAGGTTGTTTGTTTTCTTGTCATTGAATTTTAAGATTTCTTTATATATTTTGGATAACAGTCCTTTATCAGATGTGTCCTCTACAAATATTTTCTCCTAGTCATGGCTTATCTTCTCCTTTTCTTGACATTGTCTTTCACAGAGCAGAAGTTTTTAATTTTAATGAAGTGCAGCTTAATGATTATTTCTTTCATGGTTCGTGTCTTTGGTGTTATATCTAAAAAGGCATTATCATACCCACATCTAGGTTTTTTTCTTATGTTATCTTCTATGTTTTATACTTTTAGGCTTTACATATAGGTCTGTGATCCATTTTGAGTTAATTTTTGTGAAGGGTATAAGGTCTGCATCTAGGTTCATTTTTTTTTTTTTTTTGCATGTGTTCATCTAATTGGTCCAGCACCATTTGTATAAAAGACTAAATTTTCTCCATTGTATCGCCTTTGTTCTTTTGTCAAAGATCAGTTGACTATATTTATGTGGGTCTATTTCTGGGCTCTCTACTCTGTCCACTGATCTATTTGTCTATTCTTTCACCAGTACCACACTGTCTTGATTACTGTAGCTTTATATAATAAATCTTGAAGTTGGGTAGTGTTAGTCCTCCAGCTTTGCTCTTCTCCTTCCATATTGTGTTGGCTATTTGGGGCCTTTTGTCTCTGCATATAAACTTCAGAATTAGTTTGACAATATCCACAAAATAACTTGCTGGGATTTTGATTGAGATTAGATTGAATCTACAGATCAAGTTGTGAAGAAGTTGACACTTACCAGTATTTTGATAATACTGATTCTTCCTATGCATATATTTGGTTTTTCTTTAATATCTTTTATCAGAGATCTGTAGTTTTAATCACATAAATTTCATCCATATTTTGTTAGATTCATACCTAAGTATTTCATTTTTTTTGGGTGCTAATGTAAATGGTATTGTATTTTTACTTTCAAATTCCATTTTTTCATTGCTGGTTGTGGGAAAGCAATTGATGTTTATATATTGACCTGTAACCTTCAACCTGGTAATAATCACTTATTAGTTCCAGGAGATTTTTGCTAATTCAGATTTTCTTAGATGATCATGTCATCTGAAGACAAACACAGTTTTATTTCTTCCTTCCCAGTCTGCATACCTGTTATTTTCTTTTCCTTTCTGGTCTTAGTGCATTAGCTAGAACTTCCAGTATGATGTTGAAAAGGAGTTGTGAGAGGGGCGTCCTTGTCTTGTACCTGACCTTCATGTGAAAGCTTTGAGTTTCTCATCATGTGTGATATTAGTGGGGTTTTCGTAGATATTCTTTATCAAGTCGAGGAAGTTCTCCTTTATTCATAGTTCACTAAGAGTTTTTATCACGAACGTTGTTGGATTTTGTCATATGCATTTCCTACATCTATTGATATGATCATATGATCAAGTGATTTTTCTTTTTTAGCTTGTTGATGTAACGGATTACATGAATTGATTTTCTAATGTTCAACCAGCCTTACTTACCTGGGATAAATCCCACTTGGTTGGGTGCATAATTCTTTTTATATATTGTTGGATTTAATTTGCTAATATTTTGAAGATTTTTACATCTATGTTCATGAGAGATATTGGTCTGTAGGTTTCTTTTCTCATAATGTCTTTGTCTGTTTTTGATATTGGGGTAATGCTAGCCTCATAGAGTAAGTTAGGAAGTATGCCTTCGGCTTCTATCCTCTGAAAGAGATTGCAGAGATTTAGTAAAATTTCTTTAAAATGTTTGGTAGAATTTACCACTGAACCCATCTGGACCTGGTGCTTTCTGTTTTGGAAGGTTATTAATTATTGAATCAATTTTTTAATAGACATTGGCCTGTTCAGGTTATCTATTTCTTCTTGTGTGAGTTTTGGCAAGTTGTGTCTTTCATGGAATTGGTTTATTTCATCTAGGTTGTCGAATTTGTAGGTATAGAGTTGTTCACAGTACTCCTTTATTTCCCTATAATAGCCATAGGATCTGTAGTGATGTCGAAGGATGTACAATTTTTAATACCCATTTTATGGATGAGGAAACTGAGAGTTAAGAAGATTGATAGCCCAGGGTCACAGAGCTAATCAAGGGGAAAGCTGGTGTTCTAACCCAAGACTGTACAGCCCAAGGCTGCAACGTTCAATCTTGGTGACCCTTGCTTCCCAGGGTTTGGTAGCAAGGCAGTTCTGGGAACATTCTAGGTACTTGGTAACTATTTGGACAAGGAGATTAAAGAGTCTTACTCATTTTTCAGGGTCCCCCTCAAAACTCTCCTGGATGTATATAGTAGATCGATCCCTCCTCTTTGTACTTCCCTGGTCTATGAAGGCATTTATGAGAGTCTGAGCTCCTTTGAGGTGACAAGAGGATATAATGCAAAAAAGGAAAAAACGCTGATGCCAGACAGAGCTGGGTTTAAATGATGGCTCAAAATTTCACCAACTCTATAGAGATGGGACAGAAGACTTCTCTAAATTTTTGTTTCCTCACCTATAAAATGGGTAAAATTTCACTGGCTTCACAGGATTGTTATAAGGGTTAGCTAGAAAAATTTAGCCTGCATTCAGGCATCCAGTAGTTTTTGAGCACCTGTTATGTGCAGAGGCCATTAGGAACGTGATTAATGCCCATTAATCAGAGATCTTATATCCCAGAGATTTTATATTCCATTCTTTTCATCCCCATGACCCAGTAGAGAACCTAGAACAGAATGTGTGCTCATGAAATGGGGAGTATATGATGTTTACATAAATTAATAGACAAATACAATAAAAGTCAAAACTCATGACATGACATATTTACATAGCCCACCCAGTTTATCTCTGTGGCCTCATCTACCACCCCTCCCCTCCAGCTACACGTGACTAACTGGTATTCAGCAAACAAGCCATGTCCTTCCATGTCTCAGCAACAACCCGGTCCTCAAATAATTCTCTGTCTTGAACGCCTGCCACACCCCTTTTGTCCACCTGGCGAGCTACTCAGTAGTATTAGTTTTAACTTACGGAAAATTCAGAATAAATCTTCTACTCTGCATGACAGCCTTTCAAATAGTTGAAGTCAGTCCTCATGACTCCCTTCCTTGTGCTATCCTTCCAGGTCATATTTTCTTCCTCCTTGCCAATAATTCTTGTAGGTGACGGTCTCTGAATCCCATACCATCTCGGGTCCTCCCTATTTTACCAGTTGCCTCTTAGTCATTCTTTCACTGGCTATTTACTGAGTGCCTACTAGATGTAATATAGTGGTCCCCAACCTTTTTGGCACCAGGGACCAGTTTCATGGAAGACAATTTTTCCACGGACTGGGGCAGGGAAGGGGATGGTTTCAGGATGATTTAAGTGCATTACGTTTATTGTGCACTTTATTTCTATTATTATTACATTGTAATATATAATGAAATAATTATACAACTCACCATAATGCAGAATCAATGGGAGCCCTGAGCTTGCTTTCACTTGTAACTCACTGATAGGGCTCTGATATGAGTCTGCAAGCAGTTGATTTATTATGGTCTCTGTGCAGTCAAACCTCTCTGCTGATGATAATCTCTATTTACAGCCGCTCCCCAGCGCTGGCATCATCGCCTCAGCTCCACCTCAGATCATCAGGCATTAGATTCTCATAAGGAGCGGGCAACCTAGATCCCTCGCGTGCACAATTCACAGTAGGGCTCGAGCTCCTATGAGAATCTAATGCTGCCGCTGATCTGACAAGAAGTGGAGCTCAGGCAGTAATGTGAGCGATGGGAAGCGGCTGTAAATAGAGATGAAGCTTTGCTCGCTTGCTTGCCGCTCACCTCCTGCTGTGCAGCCCGGTTCCTAACAGGCCACAGACCAGTACCAGTCCATGGCCTGGGGGTTGGGGACCCCTGATGTAAGGTAAAATAGATTTTGTCACAAGAATAAAAGTTTATGAGGCTTATATTCTCGTGAGAGGAGCTGGACAACAAACAAATAAAATTTGAATATATATGTTGGCTGTAGATGTGTCAGGAAGAAAAAGAAAATGAGCATGTGAGGAGAGGAGAAGGGAGAGTGTAAAGATTATACATAGGGTGGTCAGGGAATACAGTCCTATTTAAGCGGGATGCTGAAGGAAATGAGGGAGAAACCATGTGGCTATCTGGGGGAGGTGTATCCAGATGGAGAGAAAAACAAGTACAAGTGCCCTCTGGCAAGAGTGTCTTGATGTGTTTGTGGCAGTTCCGGGAGGCCCATGTGATGGAGCACAGGGAGAGGGAGAAATCACAGTTAGAGGTGAGTTCCAAGAGGAACTGGAGGCAGATTACATAGGTCCTCTAGGACAGTGAGAAGAACATCATTTTAAGTGAGATGGAAATTTAGCAGGGAGTTTATCTGAATCACTTGAAGACTTCTCTCTGGAGACTTTACAAAGTTCAGTTTTAGAGGAACAAACATGGAAGCAGAGAGACCTAGTTAGGGGCTATTGCAATAACCACAGCAGGAGATGATGGTTGCTGGAAACAAGATAGTTATGTTTCAAATGTGTATGATGCACTAGAATTCTGGATGTGCTTTGAAAGCAGAGCCCACTGCATTTGTTAAAGGATCAAGCGTGGGGCAGAAGACAGTGTACCTCAGTCTCCTTCTCTATAAAATAGGGATAATATTTGTACCTCACAGTTGTTAAGCTTCACAGTGGATGCTCAAGAAATGTGAATTTCCTCTCTCAGCAGCACAGTACTCCGATTGGCAGTGATCACAGGACCATTAATCATGGTAGATTATTCAGAGTCTGGGTGGGGAGGAGAGATGATGAATTTCAAGTACCTGTGGGACCCCGAAAGGGAGAGGTACCGTTGGAAAGATGTAGTGCATGATTTAGGATATAGTTCAGGGTAAAAGTTTGGGAGATGTCATTGTATGTAGCAGCTGAAACCACTGGGATAAGTCAAGAATAGTGTCCTTTCCATTACCAAAGTAATACTGTGCAATATTCATGGAACTAATATATACCTTAAAGAAGAAATCACAGCATCATTAAAAGCAGAATGAAAAATCTGGTATCATATGAAATGAGGGAATAATTGTTCCAGAATTTTGGAATAAGGGAAGCCAGGGAAACTGAGCTGACACATTGTATGAGCTTCTTGGAAATGTAGTATAAAGGGAACCGAGCATCTCCATGGTTGTTAGTAACCAAGGAAAGGAAGAGAGTTTAGGCAACATGGATATAAATCAAGGAGGTGTGAGTCTTCATCCAGGCCTTCCCTTTACACTGTGTTATCGGCTTTTTAACATTAGCCATGGAATTGTTACCTGTTTGATTGGCTGATAGCACATCTGGTTGCTCAGATCTGGATTCTGTATCTATGGGTGTGCTGGCTTTGTGCAGATGTGTGGTCCACAGGAGCCCCCAGGGATGGTACCCACATGATAAATTCCATGCAAGTATTTGCATGTTGTAAAGGCTAGTCCCCTCCCTCGCTTGTTTACTGGTATCTCTCCATCTGCCCCAGGTACCTGGGAATCAACAGAACTGGGCTCTTTCCTGGCTCTGTCATTACCCAATGGCATCTCTGTGTTGAGATGATTGATCTGCTCTGCACACTTGCACAACCATGTGTGGTCTGACCCCACACTGTGTGAAGGTCACCAATACACTATGATCCCAGAAGAGGAGGGTCAGGATGAGCCAGAGGGGATGGGTGCCTGGAAATATTGTATAAGGATGGACTGAAAGAACTACGGACTTTTTTTTTTTTTTTGCATGGGGAATAGGAGATTCAAGTAGGATGTGTCTTCAAATGCTTTAAGGGCCACTATTTGGGTGAGAAATTGACTTGTTCCTCTTCCATACTGACTAATATATGGATGTGTCAAAGAGATATACTTTGGCTCATAATTATAAAAAATATTTCTAATAACATTTGCCATCCATCAGTGAAATGAACTGTCTTTGGAGGAGGATGACTGATGGAACCCTCTTAGTTTGGGTTCAAGCATTGGATCTGAGATTGGACTAGATGAATAACACCTTCTTGCCTCCTCTCCCCACCTTCCCATTATCTCCCCTTCCTGTCTCTGTGGTCCTCTGGCTTATCCTCAGAGGAACAAACCTACATGGACTTTTACTAAGTGGGAGTCAAACCTTAGGCCCCTTTGTGTGCAAGATGCAAACTGTCAATTTGACCCAAGATGTTCACAAACTTTTTTGAGTGATTAATAGGAAAGGCAAATACCTTTCATTCCTCAGGGCTACAAATGACCATGTGGTAAATGACTTCATCTGAGCACTGAATAGCACCCCACCCCCTGAGGATTACTTCTCCCTGGTTGACCCCAGGTCAAGGCTGATCCATTTTGCTTTGAGGGGAAGAATGTGAAGCATGTCCTCCGTGAAAGCCCAGAACAGATGTTATGTTTTCTTTCATGACTGCCTTTGCTAAGTGGCTTGTGAGCTGGGCCCTTGGACATCAAGCCAGGCTTGGCCAGGACAGCTAATCAAGAGATGATCAGGTCCCTCAGACAAAGGGGGAAAGTCCAGTGGGTACGATGGAGGAAGGTGAGCTGTCCCCAAAGCCGGGGGAGTATAAAGGAGTCCTAAAACCAAAAAGAACCTAACAGGCCAAATAGCTTGACCTCTTGATTTTACAGATGAAGAAACTGAAGGCCAGAGAGACAGGGAATTCCTGAAGTCATGCAGAAAATCAGACCCACCAGGACTAGGATTAGAGCGAGGTGAGTGAGACAACTACATGACCCTGTGACCCCTCCTGAAATTTTGCACCCTAGGTAACTCATTTGCTTCACCCTAGTCTCAGTCCTGAACCCTGTACCACCCAAGCTAGAGAACTCACCTGCCACACTCAAAGTCCCTTCGGAGAGGTTCTATCCATGGAAGGTGCCATGTTTTCTTGCATATGATCCTGCCCCAATTGGACCAAAGAAGGACCCCTGACCATAGGCAGCCAACATGCAGCCTGGCCAGCATCTTGGGCTAGTCTGGTGTGGACAGCTGTCCCATGGGGCCTAAAGGGATTTAACTGGACAATCAGATCTTCTCTGGGGAATTTGAATCAGCAATAAGACGACACAGTCTTTAGTGTTTGAGAGATAAAGTCAAGGGCATTCTTGCACCTCAGTTCTGTTACTTTCATTGTTCTGTATTCATTCCTGTGATGTTCATCCTGGGAAGGGAGAGAGGGATGACCAGTCCTGTGCCTCTCCCAATTTCTGCCTGTTGCTAATGGGTACACTAACGTGTCACTGTTCAGACTTCTCGCCACTGTGGAGACCACCTGCCTCCCATCATCCATTTATCCAACAATGAGTGAACAGCTCCTTTTCATTAGGCACAGAGGTGAATAACACTTGGTCCCTAATCTTAGGAGTTTACACCTTAGCAGGAGAAGCAGATGCAAAAGAGATAATTATAGTACCATGTGATGAGTATAACGATGGAAAAAAGCCACATATCGTTGGGGCACCAGGAAAAGGTGCATAACCCATCTGGCAGAACCAGGAGTGAGTGAAAAGAAGACTTCCTGGAGAAGGTGTTGCTTGCACTGAGTTCTAAGAAATGAGCAGGATTTTGCCACGTGAAGAGTAGGGGAAAAGCATTCTAGGCTTGATCAAAGTATAGAACTAAGGACCAGCACATGTGGAGGAACTGCGAACATTTGGACAGTTGTACGAATTTCAAGTCAGGGCAGAGCAAGGAGGAGGACGCTGATCCTTGTAAGCCAGGCTAAGGAGCTTGGACTTCGTACACCAGGTGAGCTCTCACACACTGGTAATCCAAGGCTACACTCAGTGCCAGGACAACTGTACTTGGCCCATGGAGGATTTCACAGAATTCTGAGTTTGAATGCCTTTAGACAGCTATGCTTCAGTTCACCATAGTCCCCACTGCTCCCCATTGCCTACCCATGGTCCTGGCACTTTTATTTCCTACCTCCATCTGTAGGCGCTGAGGACATGGTCTCTGCTCTGGATGGTGGAGAGACTCTGAAGAGTTTTTGGAGGCATGATCAGGCCTCTGCTTTACAAAAGTTCCCTTGGATGAGGCAGAAGAGGGATTTTATGGGCACTCTGGAGGCAGAGAGGTCGTTTGCAGGCCATTGTAATAATCCAGGCCAGACATCCCTGGTGGCGCAGTGGTTAGGAACCTGCCTGCCAATTCAGGGGACATGGGTTCGAGCCCTGGTCTGGGAAGATCCCACATGCCGTGGAGCAACTCAGCCTGCGCACCCAGCTACTGAGCCTGTGCTCCAGAGCCTACAAGCCACAACTACTGAGCCCGTGTGCCACAACTACTGAAGCCTGCACACCTAGAGCCTGTTCTCCACAACAAGAGAAGCCACTGTGATGAGAAGTCCGCGCACCACAACGAAGAGTTGTCCCTGCTCACTGCAACTAGAGAAAGCCCGCGTGCAGCAACGAAGACCCAACGCAGCCATAAATAAATAAATAAATAAAATAAAAATTGTAAAAAATGAAAAAAATTCTGTAAAACATTAATTAATTAAAAAAAATAATAATCCAGGCAAAAGATGTCAAGGGCCTGGAAATATGCCAGAGGAGGGCTAGTAAGCACTGAGTGATGGCCCCTCCAGCCGCTCTTGTGCATTTTGGAAGCCATGTGGGAGAGGGTGATGGACCTGGAGCCAGCAATTCTGTGTCCAGCACCACTTTACATGACAGAATGCTGTGAGTCCCTAACCTGTTGGGCGCCTCCTATGCCCCCAGGCTTAACATCCATCATCTCTGGCCAAGATCCCAACAATCCTGTGGAGCTATTCCCCCTCCCCAACCATTCTACAAAGGCTTAGAGAGGTTAGGCAGCTCCCATGAAGGGTCCTTGCTACGTGGTTGGTCAGGAATTCAGAACCAGGGTGAGGTGTCTGCAAAGCAGGGACTTGCTCTGCTCTATTCCCCTCACACGCTGCCCAGTAGGTTTGTCTGGACATTGTCCAGAGCCCAGAGGCTATGACAGCAACATCTTTGGGAGCTGACCCAGCAGAGAATTAATATGGACTTTGGGAGAGAGAAAAAGAACTGAGGGTAAACTATCCAAGAGGCCAAGCTGAAATGTGTGTTCGAGTATGTGTATTTGGTTTGGCAAAGCCCTGCTACCTTTCTCTCAGAAAAGAAGAAAAATTCTAAGTGCATTTATATGTTAGAACACAAATGCCAAAGCAAGGGTAAGTATTGTTGTTTGGGATCCACTGGCTACAAGAAGTCTGAAGGGGAAACCAGGCTGGAGAGGATCCTTCTGGAAGGGCCCCAGATGTCCTGGCCTGGGAGCTCCTGTACCCAGCTCTGCTCTTTCTTTTCTCCTTCATCAGCTTTGAGGAAGTTTTAGAAAACACTCCCATGGCCCTAAAAGTCCTACCCAGAGACTCAAGCACCCCTTCGAAGTCAGTTATTCTCGAAGTGTGGTCCTCAGACCAGCAGCAGCTCCATCACCTGGGAACTCATTAGACATGCAAATTCTCAGACCCCACACAAGCATACTGAATCAGAAACCAGGGTGGGTACAGGGCCAGCACTCTGTTTAACCAAGTCCACTAGGGGGATTCTGATGTGAGCCCAAGTTTGAGAACCCCTGCAATAAGTGATAATGTGACAGTGTGAATGTTTTATTGATGCTTTAATGAATCTCATGTATTTTTCTTGCGATGTCCTGGGCTTCTTCCAAATGAATAAAGACTTTCTGCAACATCACTTGGGTCCAGCAGAATCCCAATGTGGCCAAAGAGTGGGCATGGGCAGGTAGACAAATGGTCGGTTCAAATTCAAATTCAAATTCCATGCTGGCTTGTTTTGTTTTGCTTTGATGTTGCTTGATCTGAACTCAGCTTCAGGGGCACCTCCTCAAGGAAGCCTTCCCAGATTTCCCAGGCTAGGTTAGAGTCTCTTGTCATATTTTCCCAGAAGTCCCCAAGTTCCGGCTCATCTTCCTGGTGCTCATCCATCAGTCTGTGTCACAATCATCTGTTTAATAAATGGTCCTTTTCTTCCACTTCAAGTGCAGTGAGGGCAGAGCCTGTGGGTTTCCTGTTCATCCTCCCATTCCTGTGGTAGAGCAGATAGATACACAGTAAATATGTGTTTAATTAATGGAACACCGAACTCACATATATGCCTTAGTGGTTCCTTCAGGCTGGATTGTTTCTCCCCAGCTTCACCTGTGGCTTTCTCTATCTTCTCATTCCAACCTTACCTACCCAGTCACCATCATCAGACCACCCAACCCAACCCAACCCAGCTAGTCTCTACCATCCCTCTGCTTTGTCTTCAACAGAGCACTTAATCACTATTTGACAGTCTATTTAATTATTTTATGTTCTGACCCCCGAGTACCCACCCCCTGAGAATACAACTTCCAAAGTCAGGGGTTGGTTTATCTAGCTCAACTGTGTACCCCCTGCACATCAGATTCCTTCAGTAAGTGATTTGCAAATGATGCATGACTTTTTACTGACTCATTTACTCACTCAGACATCTTCTATGTATGATCATTTATATATGGAGAAATCTAAACCCAAGAGGAGAGCCAGTTGCCCAGGTCACACAGCTAGTGGGGAGCAGAACTGAGCTAGAATCTATGACTTATGGCTTTCAAGCCCATCCTCTTTCTACCACATCACTTACCTCTTTGCTTGACTAAAAAGTTTGGTATTTTTCCTGGAAGTTGTGTGGAGCCATTGAATTCTTGAACTTCAAGGAAGTAGCAGAATGGGTGCTGTTTTACTATATAAGGTAGGTCTCTCTCTCCTCCTCTTGCCAAATTGACTAGTCTTATTTCAAAGGCATCTGCTTTTCCATCTATGGGTCATGAAGTCACTGCCACACACCATAAATCCATCACTGACATTTTCTTGCAGCTGTGTTAATTGACAGCTCTGAATCACCAGTGCTGTGAAGATGCCAGAAGGGCTGGTGCCATCAAACCGTATCGGCTGGAGACGGCCTGAGATTGCCGATGGCTGCATTAATGTACCTGTGCTGCGGCAGAGGCCCCTCCACCCTGCCTGGCGACTGCAGAGACAAATCCAGAGGAGATGAAGGGGTGTCACTCCAGGAGTCAGCTGATTTATGTCAGAGGATTGAACCTGTCCCTGTATCAAATCCAAGCTTTGTTCAATCAAGCCAGAACCCCATTAGCTTTAAAGAAAGCCTCTGTGCTGGAACTTTGGACCAAGAGGGAGGAGAAGTGGGGATACATGTATACGTATAGCTGATTCACTTTGTTATACAGCAGAAACTAACACGCCATTGTAAAGCAATTATACTCCAATAAATGTGTTAAAAAAAAAGAGTACCCACGTTCATTGAAGTATCTTTGATAATGGCAAAAACAAGTAGGGAATTGTAGTATCAACTCTAGTACTTTCCACAGAAATATTATGCACCTACTAGAATCTGAGTTAAAAATAGGTAGACATAACTGGATTCTTATAATAAATTGGTTAGGAAATTAGTTTACAAAATGTAAAGTGCCGGATGAGCGTATTTTTGTTTTAGTAAAGACTAGGTGGATTGACGGATGAATAAATAGAAGGACCATAGGTAGATATGGAGGAAAGTAGGTATATAGTTAGATGGACAGACAGATGGATAAGAGAGACATAAAAGAAAGACTGGAAAGACCTACACCAGTATATTAGCAGTGGTTATATGTGGATGGGGGGATTAAGAGTAATTTTTAAAATCGCTAAACTTTGGTTCCTGATTATTAAAGAATAAATTTACATTGCTTTTGTCAACACGTAGTTATCAATACCAACAATTCTAGTGTTCAGAGTCAAGAGTTTATCTTTGACTTATGTTTCCTCTTTATTCTGAGTGGATGTTCCTATCTTCCATCCATCCATCCATCCATCCATTGAGGAGGCAGAATCTATGTGGACTTCAGGATAGCACTTAAACAATATCCCATATTATCTTCAGATCCATTTCATGTCTTTTCATGACTCTGGGTTGTGTTTGGTTTTTATTCCTTCTGTAGACCTGGGAGCCCCTGTCTACACTCTGCCTTGCCACCCCTTGTTTTCCTGGTCAGTTCCTTCTCATGCTCCATGGCCTTCTTCAGATCTCACCACTGCCCCTTCCCTTCGTTGGTGCTTCCATCCCCTCCATCTACCACCTGGGTTCTCCCATTACACCTTACTCCCATTGTATCTTACTCTGTTTGGAACTTTCCAATCTGTATGGTTATTATCCATGTGCTTGCTGTCAGACTCTGTGCTCATTGATGCTCCATCTCACTTCCACCTTCAGGACCTCATTGCCTAGTAAAAGCTCTTCTGCTTCTCCTGCAAGTATGTTCCCATCAGCCTAAAAGGAAACTTGGCTAACAACCTTGATGCCATTCACTTAATCAACAGGTATTTACTAAACATCTACTATATGTCAATTACAGAGATTAACAAAGTACTCTCCCTCCAGAGGCTCACAGCCAGGTAGGGAAGGCAGACATGGGCACATGAAAAAGACCAAACGCTTCTGCCAGAGGATGTCAATGTCCTATTACAGCCTAGACAGTGAATCTTCTTGGAGTTCAAGCGACTCCTGCCGGCTGTGTGGACAGGGAAAGACTCCCCAGGGGAGTTAGGGTTAGAGTAGCGACTTCAGAGAAGAGAAAGATTCAGACAAACAAAGAGGATGGGGAGGGCATTTCGGGTGGAGGAAATAGTATGGCAAAGATGCAGAGGCGGTGGGCTCCCGGTTTGTTCATGGGGCATACAGACTATGGGAATGGGAAGGCGTCAGGCTTAATGGGGGCCGCATCTAGCTGATATCACACAGAAGCTGTGTGGTTTTTCTGAGCCTCAATTCCCTCACCTGTAAACTGAATTTTATTTTACCTGCTTTATCTGCCTCACAGGGAAGTTGGGAGAATTGAATAAAACCATTACCTGGTGTGCGGAAGCCCTCGGTAAAGTGTAAAGCAGCGCGCTCACGGGAGTCAAAGAATAATGAAACTCAACAGCACAGCTAGAAAAAGGGAAATGCTGAAGTATGTTGGAAATATTTAAGGCAGGATCTGGGGATAGGCCTTCAAGATTCTGAATTTGTTTTTGTTTTGGGATCTCATGATCCCCCAGTATCACTTCTGTGAATCCTTCCTCACTGATCTAGCCCCTCTGCCCCAGTCTGGATTAGGTGCCTACCCCCGTGTTCCTAATCCCACTTACTGGTAAAACAGCCTGTTAATTTCTGTTACTGCATCTGTCTCCCCAATAAGGCGGGGAGTTCACTGATGGCAGATACCATTCCTTATTATAGGGCACCTAGTGGGCAACCAGTAGACGTGTGCTAGTGATGACTCTCCTGATGGCTACGATGCATGGAGCCCTTATCAGGTGGCAATCATTTTGCTAAGCACGTATCAAGGATTTTCTCATCCCCACAACAACCCTGTGAAGCAGGTCTTATTCCCATTTTACAGATAGAAACAGTGAGTATTGGGAAGCAAAATAACTCAGTTTTATTTGCCCAATCCATAAGCATTGGAGTCAGCATTTAAGCTGAGGCAGATAAGCTTCAGAGTGCTACACCTTTCCTGGGAATTCATTCACTCACTCATTTCACCAATAATGACCATGTGTCTACCATGTGCCAGGTAACAGTCCAGGTAGGAATATGTCTGGAAGAAGTAATAAACAGGATCTCAGATCATCACAGAGTAGGTGAAAAATGTGAAACAAATGTGAGACCAAAGTACAGAGCATCCCAGAGGCGTGGACAACCTGGCTGTGGGGAGGGATGGAGGAGGCCTCCCCTAGAGGAGAAAGGGAGACAAGGGCATTCTGTCCAGGCAGAGGAAAGGTCGAGTGCAAGGACACGAAGGTGGGAAGCAGCAGGTCTGGTATGGCTGTTGCGGTATTTCTTCTTGACTAGACAGTGTGTTTCTTGGGGGTAGAAGCCATGTCTTGAACACCTCCATTTTCATAACCATGAACAGTGCCTGGAACGAGGCACCCCAAAGCAGTGAAAGTTTGGTGAATGAATGATATTGGTTTGTACATTTTTAAAAGAAGAGCAAACTTCAAATTTCGGGAGGACATGGGAAGGCTGAAGGGAAAGATGACCCCAACTTGCAAGGGGCAGCCAAGGATGACCAGAAATTAGAGAATTCATATGTTTACCAAGATACCTCTTTGCTTGGCTCAAAATATCCCCAGGCTCCCACCTCAAACCTACTCTCCTGCTAACAAAAAGCACAAACAAGCCCTGGCTAGGGTAATGTGGCTTTCGCAAGTTGCTAGGATATCCATATATTTACCCACAACCACAGACCTACGGCGCAAGAACAGCCCACTGGTCCTCATACAAGGCAAGATCATGAGGATTCAATCTACACGAGATCCTGAGGGGACTTTGAAATCAGCCAGGGAGTTGATAATTGTTCGGAGATACCACAGCTGAAGTTTTTCTCCAGGTTTTTCTGTAATAAGCTTTCTTGTTATTAAGTTGATTTTCTCTGGCTTCCTCTGGGGTTTCAAATTCAGTTGTGATTTGCACCTGCTTTTTTTGAACCTTCCAAAACTTATGAGGAAGAGAAAGGAGTCATATTGTTCCACTCTACAGGCCCTGGGCTTCCAACATGTGGCAGCTTAGGTCTAGAGGCTCTCGGGGGAAACAAGACATTTGGGTTTGGGGCCCTTTAGGTAAATGTGCAGGAAATGTGTCCTAGAGCAGGTTGAAATCCTGGTCTGAGTGCCAAACACTAGAAGACCACTGTTTCTGCAATGATTTCAGGGCGAGGGTGGGAAGGACAGTCTTTGTCAAACTGAGGGACACAGGGCTACTCAAGACCTATACCAGGACCAAGCGCTTAGCTTTCACCTGTCTCAAAGGCAAACCAATTTGATCACAGCCAGGGAAAGCAAAATGAACTCACTCCCTGATTTTAAAAACTCTTCCAAATTATTACATTCTCTAAACAAACAAAACAAAACAAGATTCTGCTATTTCAACTCTGTCCTTTTCTAAAAGAGCTGCAACCTTCTCTTGGCATCACTGTCACCCAGTATTTTTTGAGATCCTTTTCATGTAGACCCCTGAGATACAAAGGCCAACGCTGGATCCTGCCTATCATAGCTGGATGCTAATTCACAAACATGCCCCATGCCACATTCCCATAGAGACTGGGGGAAAGGATCTTCTCTTTGGCTGAAGTTATTACTTCAACGGGCAAGTGATCTTTTATCTAATTATTAGCAGCTAGGACAGCTTAATAACTACACTTCTAAAACTCTGTTTTGGGCTGATGACTACAAAAATGTAATTGTCTCATAGCCCATAGCCCTTACAATGGCTCAGTTTTTTATGGTAATTTTAGTGAAATAATTTGCAACTAATTCAACCTAAAAAATCTCAGTGACAAGTTATACTGCTCAAAACTGCATGTTCTGTAGTATATTATTAAAATCTTTTCTGCAGTTCTAGTGAACAACTGGCAACCCCTGCTTTAAAAAGTCTTCAGCTTAAATCATACTGACTGTATTCAAGGGCATATATTAGCTTTTCCCAGAGCTTCCTTTGCCAAAACACAGTTCCATGAGAAGAACATTTGTGTGGGGAGTTCTGTAGTCTAAATGGATAGTAGAAATCATGGGGGTCCTTATGGCCTGCAGATATGTATTCCTGGGCCACCCCAATTTTGACATTTATAATAATTTTATTTTTTGAACCTCCCTGATTTTTGTTTCATACTCAGATTTTAACATGAAAAATACTTCGTATAAAGAAATACACAAATGTATGACATTTTAAAAAATCACCACTGGCTCTTCCATCCTCTTTCCCCCATCAGAGCCTGAAATGAGCCATTTTATGTTTCACTGATGGTTGAATTTAAGACATAATAACTGACTTCAAAATGGTCATGGAGAAAGGGCAGGAGGAAGTCATTTTCTGTGTTTCTGCTTTTGCATGGGGAAATTGGAGAAATAGAATATGCTCATAGAAATTCGGGCCTGTTGTAGACACGCTTTGTCCATTCATGTGCTACACAAATGTCTATTAATTGTACAAGTATAAGTAATGTGACAGGTCCACAGGGCAAATCAAAAATTCTTCACAATCGGTCTTCTACCTACTTCCCAGCTACCACTTCCTTACAGGAATGCTCTGTGCCAGCCCAGCTGGTGTCTTCCAGTGGTGGACATGTCTTCTACATCACCACCTCTGCCTTTTGTAGGAAGCCTTCTCCTCAGCCATCCACGTAGGACTCTCTGCCTCCTTTATATGTATTCACATATTCAATCACTTATTCATTCATTCTATTATATATATATATATGTAATATACAAATCCACCTCCACACCCACCATCCACAAGCATATCGAATATCTACATCCACATTCACATCCGCATCTACGTCCACATTCACACCCGCATCCATATCTGTATCTATTCTATATTTATATCATCACCCAGGTACTATCACTGGTTTTCATCATTTGCCTCATTTTGACTTGTTTATTTTTAAAGTGGATATCTTTCCTCTCCTATTGGACCATGAGCTCCTTAGAGAGCAATATTGTTTGCTGAATTTTGCATCTTACACTGATGCACAGTAGGTCCTCAAGGTATAGATGTTGTTGAGGGAAAGACAGCACTCATCAAACACACCCCCAGTGTCATTGTTCTGGACAGTTCACTCACACCATCTCATTTAATCCTCATTACCTTCTGACCTTGTCTCCTTCACTGTGCTCCAGCCACACTGGTCTATTTTTAATGTCTTAAATATACAAGCTTGTTCAACCTCTGACTTTTGCACTGGTTGTCCATTTGCCTGGAATACTTACCCCCTACCCAGATCCTTTCATGGTTGGCTTTTTCTCTCCATTCTTATTTAAGCTCCAAAGTCACCTACTCTGAGAGCCTCACCCTGACCACCTTAGTCAAGGAACCCAACCCGATCCCCCTACAGGGTTATTCTATATTCCAGTATCCTCTTTCATTCTCCCCATAACACTTATCAACACCTGAAATTAGCTTATGGATTCATTTACTTATTACCTGTCTCCCCCCACCCCCTGCCCCTTCCCCAACTAAAATGTAAGCCTCATGAGGGCGAGGGTTATCCTGTCCTGTTTGTGGCTATATTTACAGCCTAGAGTAGTGTCTGACACATAGTAGGTGCTCAATTATCATCCAGTGAGAAAATAACCTTGAATGGATACCAGTTTGGGAGATGTGGAAACTGAGGCGATGGATGTGGAGTGACATGCCTCCGGTCAGCAACTTGTAATTGACAAATCTGAGATCCAAAGCCCTTCTCAAAACCCAGGCCTCTCATGCTACAGGAAACTGCTGCTCCATGGACACAGGTGGATACATTAATGGAAACGCGATGCTTCATCTGCTTTGATCAGATCTTCTGAAGTTTCTCTTGTGTCCTTGTCTATTTTGAAATTATAGACAAGTAGGCAAGTGGGTTTCTAATTTCAGAAAGTTTTATTCAGCAGTGTAATAACAATAATAGTTTCTGTGTTTGCTAATATGCTAAGGTCTTTGAATATGCTAGTCTCATCTAATTACCATAACAACCCTATAAGGAGGGGAATTTTTTCTCCATTTTTATGCATGAGGAAAATACAGCTCAGGAACGTGAAATATCTTACCTAAAGTTAGTGGTATCGAGACTAGAATCAGAAGATACTAACAGGGTAATGTGAGAAGTGATGGATAAAAGGCTAAGGGAACCAAGATTCATCTCCTTGCTGCCAAAGCCTATATTTCTAACTCTCCTGCTAGACTCAGGACTCTCTAAAAGGCAAGCTCTGAGCTGGGTACCAAGGATATAAAGACTCATTCTCTGACCACAACAAGCTCTCAGTCTGAAAAAGAAAGACCTGGTTTGAACAAGAAAGGAACCACCATATGGGATGGGGGAGGGCTGTGCTGGTGCTGGGGCTGCACACGTGAATGGGGGTAAGTATAGACACAACTGAACTTCAAGTTCTTTAGTGTCACATCAGGGCTATAGCAGAAGTCCACTTGCAAATTCCATTTCAGTGGTGTTGCCGACAGGAGAGAGCCTGCTCAAGGATGGGGGTGGAGAAGCCTACGGATGAAGGGACCACACAGCCCTGGAGCGTGGTCAGAGTTGGCTCAGGGCAGCAGGGTGACTACAGTGGTCCCTAGATCCACTGACCTACTTCCCCTCTTGGCCTCACACCAGTCACTCTGACTCATGGCCCCTTGGCTGCTGGAAACCCACAGCAACCCAGTATTGTCCCTGGGCCACTTGGTTTTGGTTTCATTTTCTGGCACGGAGTATGGTCATCATGTCCGTTAAGATTACAAATTTCCTTGATACCTCCAAAACTTCTTGCAGAATGAATAAGAAGTGGTCTTGTGACAATGTGGTCACCTCATTGAACGTTCCACAGCTGACCAGGGGGACAAGGGCTTCCTTAACAGGATGAGGTCTTATTGGCCTCTTAAGCCAGCAGGCCCAATACCTGAAAGAAAGTTGTCTTGGTCAGCGTTCCAGCAAGAATGGAAGGCATGCTCAAATGGGGTCATTTGGGGGACATTTAATGAAAGGACCATTACTTAGGCACAAAGGAAACCAACAGGAGATGGTATGAAGGAAACCTTGGGGCCTGCAAAGGTGGGAAAGCCATTACCATCACTGGGTCTTAAAGGACAAGAAGAGGGAGAAGTTCCTAGAACCAGAAGTGGGTAGTTGTAGGGAGAGGGCCTCCAGAGAAGAGGCCACCTTTGATAAAGGAAATCAGCTGAGCCCCAGAAACCCTGAAAGGAAGGAACCAAGGAGAACAAATGCCCCAATCTACTCTCCGGACCTCCTGCTGATGCCTCCCATAGGCTAGAGTCAACTGGAAACTAGAAGGCCAGGGGGACTTCCCCGGTGGTGCAGTGGTTAAGAATCCGCCAGCCAATGCAGGGGACATGGGATCCAGCCCTGGTCCGGGAAGATCCCACATGCCGTGGAGCAACTAAGCCCATGCGCCACAACTACTGAGCCTGTGCTCTAGAGCCTCTGAGCCACAACTACTGAAGCCCCCATGCCTAGAGCCCGTGCTCCACAGCAAGAGAAGCCACCAAAGTGAGAAGCCCGCGCACCACAACGAAGAGTAGCCCCTGCTCACCATAACTAGAGAAAGCCCGCGTGCTGCAACCAAGACCCAACACAGCCAATAAATAAATAAATTAGAGGGCCAGGGAGCCCACTGACATGGTCGATGTAGGTCAGCCTCTTGGGGTGCAGAACGGTGAGAGGGACCTAGAGGACATGGACACTTACCAGCACAATGGTTATGGCTGGTTGAGAATAACTATACCACGAGTGATGATTTTGGCAGATGGCTGCCATCGACTACATGATGTATACCTAGCGCTTTGAAAGCTCTCTCATGGACTAACTCATTTGATCTTCACAGAAAGCCCATGAGGTAAGCATTATCCTGATCCCATTTTACAGACTGAGAAACTAGAGAATACAGAGCTACTGACTTGTAAATAGAGGAGTGTGGACTTGAACCCAGATGACCGTGATTACAGATCCAGTGTTCTTCATCTACCAGACCAGCCCATCTTACACAAAATGAAAATAGATGATTTAGGTAGTAAAGCATTGCTAAAATGGAGGGAGTGACTGAAATATAAGCTGCAAGACAAGAATGAGATGTTTCCATAAGCTTTATTTGACTTAAGTGAGACTGAATATACACATTCCATTTAAGAGATATTAAAATAGAAACCAAGAGGGGCTTCCCTGGTGGCGCAGTGGTGGAGAGTCTGCCTGCCGATGCAGGGGACACGGGTTCGTGCCCCGGTCCGGGAAGATCCCACATGCCGTGGAGCGGCTGTTCCCGTGAGCCATGGCCGCTGAGCCTGCGCGTCCGGAGCCTGTGCTCCGCAATGGGAGAGGCCACAACAGTGAGAGGCCCGTGTACCCCCCCCCAAAAAAAAAATAGAAACCAAGAGAAAAGGGAGAGAGAGGGAGAGAGAAACTCCCCCCAGAAAAAAAGAGAGAGAGAGAGAGAATGCCAATTGCATATAGGATACAGGCCAAATGTCTAATTATAGCTGATAAGGCCCCTTATGGTCTGTACCTTGTCCTGACTCATCTTTCCCCGTTCCCTGCGGGGCACTGTGTCCCAGCCAAACTAAATTTTATTTAGTCCTCTAAATAACCCTCAGGTCTTTGTCCATGTTGTCGCTTCTGCCTGAAACTCTTTCCCATGCTTTGTATTTACCCATCTTAAACCCTATTTATCTATCAGGCCCTAGCTTTGTCTTTTCTTTCATCTTTCTTCCTTCTCTCCCTCTCTCTTTCCTCCCTCCAACACATATTTATTGGACACAGTACATGCAGGTACAGTGGTAGGTGTTGCTGACATTGGTCAGCGTTGGTCCCTCCCTCATGGAGTTTCTACGAGAAAACCTTCCCTTCGTTCTCAAGTCTGGGTTGGGGGGCTTTCCTGGGTGTTTTCTCAGCAGGCTGAGCTGATCCTGTTATAGTCTTTTTATTCTGCATTCTAGAACCTTTGTTCTGTCTCCTCTACTAGACCATGGGCTCCATGGTGGTAGGACTCTGCCTGTGTGGATATTAGTTTCCTATTGTTGCCGTAACAAATTACCACACACTCAGTGGCTTAAAGCACCCAAATTAATGATCATATGAGTTCTAGAGTCAAAAGTCCAATGCACACCTCACTGGGCTGAAATCAAGTTGTGTGGAGTCTGTGTTCCTTTCCAGAGGCTCTAGGGCAGAACCTGTGTCCTTGCCTTTTCCAACTGGAGGCTACCTGCATCCCTTGGCTGATGGTCCCTTCCTCCATCTTCAAAGCCATCAGTGGCTGGTGGAGTCTTTCTCACATTGTGTCACTCTGGCACTGACTCTTTTGCCTCCTCTTCTATCTTTTAAAGACCCTTGTGATTGTATTGGGCCTACCTGGATAGTCCCGTCTAATGTTCCCATCTTAAAGTCAGCTGATTAGCACCTTAATCCCATCTGTAATCTCAGTTTCCTTTGCCATGTAACATAACATACTCACAGGTTCTAGGGATGAGGTCATGGGCATCTTTGAGAAGCCATTATTCTGCCAGCCACACTGTGTATCCCCAAATGCTAGTCCAAGGGCAAAAGTAGAATATCTCGGTATGCAGGTAGGTTTGTTTGTGTGTAGAACATATAGACTCTTTCTATGTGTCTAAGGCTTGTGTCTGTGTGTGTGACATGTGTATGTATCCTGGGTGTTCACATGGGTGGATGTGTTTGTGTGTGGTTCAGGGGGCATACACTGCCTGACCTCATTAGCTGTGGTCAGTATGTATGTGTTGGAAGGTAGGAGGACCACCCAAAGGGGGAAATATATAGATGAACCAGGCAACCAAGTACTATTTTCCTGACAATTCAAGTTGTGAAACATTTAGTTTATCCTCCATACGTATACTTGTGTTTAGAGACCTGCATTTCTGTGCTCTATGCTCACATGTGCTGGTTACCACATTCACAGTGAAGGTAGCATCATACCTGAGCCAAGCAGCCCCTCTAGAAAGGCCTGGATGAGTCAGCATACAGCTCAGAGGCACATTCAGTGCTGCCAGCAATGAGCGGATCAATCAAATTATTGTTTCCCATCTTTCCTGCGAGAGTAACAGCTTCTGATAAGGAAGCCTGATAAAATCGCCAGCCCATCCCTTACCGCAAATCCGAGAACAGCAGATCCTGGCAGAGCCCTTAGGGATCTGGCCCATACCCTTCACTTTATAGATCAGACAGGGCCAATGAGTGGGCAGCTTGTGCAGGTTCATACAGCCATCCCGAGACAGGACAAGAATGGGGATCGCTACTGCAATTAAGATCTTTATGAGGTGACTGTCAGGTCCTTGAGGATAGGGACTCTGCACTAAGTGCTCCTATAGCATCAGGATTCCTTAGAACTTTCGGCTCCCCAGGTCTTCATGTTCCTAAGAGATAAAACCCAGGGAATGTGTTTTTAGACACAGCCTCTTTATTCTCAAGAGATGCTTCTACTCAGAATCTGTCCGATTTTTCACATAGGAATCTGGGCTGGAAATCTAAAACTCTCAAGGGATGTTTTTCTGCCCTTTCCCTTAAAGCTTAGACTGAAGCCAGACCCAAGCTATAGCTTCCCTGCTCAGAGTTTCCAGGCCCTATTCTGACCCTGCTCAGCCTTCCCAAGCAAACGTATCTTCTCCACGTATTCAATCAACAATATTTGGGTGTCCCCACTGAGTGTAGTCTCTATGCTAGATGTCAGGTACATTGCAGTGAACAGACAGATGTGGGTTCCTGACCTCAAGGAGCCTGTGATCAAAGAACTTCCAGGTTAAAAGTAACCGCAGTCAGTTCCAAAGTCGTTTCATTTCGAAAAGAAGAGAAGAGAGAAAAAGAGAAACACCTCCAACCAGAGTGGGAGTGGGCAGGAAGAAAAGACATCATGAGAGCAAAAATAAAAGACAGTCAGAGGCACACCAAGACCCAGAGGGAGGAAGAGAGGAAGATAAAATATCTAGAAATACAAATATCTAGAAACACAGAAGTAGAGACAGGGCCAAAGAGTCTCCCTATCACAAAGACCTCTTCTCCATTTGCAGAGGACCCCAAGAAAGGGTCTTATCTCCATGATGCACAATCCCTGTGCATCTCCCTGCCATGCTCAAGAAGAAGGAGGCTGAGATGCAAGGAGACCCTCCCTGGAAACTCTGCTGTACTCCAAGGAGCCTTGGGGGGAGGGTTCAGGAGTGTATGATCCAACCTTACCATAGGGCTGCTCTGAGCTCCCCTCCTCCATGGAGCCTTTCCCAGCATCCCTGAACAGAAACTGCTGTCCCTCCAGTGGAGAAGGAAAGCAAACCATTTGCTCCACATGGAGCCTCAACTTACGCTATCTTGTCCTGTTATCTGTGGTAACATATGCTGTGTTGTGACATAGGCAAAATACAGCAAGCACTCTATAAGTGAATGGCCTTTCCCTCTAAGGCTGAGAACAGAAACCACTCATTTGTTCTCATTTATTCAACCAATATTTTTTGAGCACCTATAGTAGACACTGTACTGGGTGCATGTTTGCATCCCTAGGCTTGACCACATTGCAGGTGCCTACAATCCTGTAGTGTGAATAAGCAAGGATGCAGGTCCCTCCTTTATAGAAAAGGGAACTGAGGCGCTTTGAAAGTAAGGGCCCCAGATGATTGCAAGACTCAGACGTTCCTGGAACTAACCTTCAGCTCTCTCACTTCCCTAGCCCCAGCCCAGCTCTACCCATCCTGTATGTGCAGCCTGACTTTGAGCTCAAGAGACTTCCTGGTCCTCAGGCTGAGGTTGGGATTAGGCAGGTCCCAGAAGGGAACCTCCCACACAGAGTCAAGAGATGCTGTCTTCTAAGACAGGATGCTATTTAACTCATCTTTGTATCCTCATCACCTAACTCCAATCCCTGGCACATAGTAGGTTCTCTGAAAAGTGAATTGAATTAAACTCTGTAGTTTTGACCTCTCAGATCCTAGAATCTTTCCTGCCTCATTCAAGTCTTAGCAGAGGAGACACTGCCCTCAGCCTCATAGCCTCTTTGCTGCCCTATTCCTGGATAAAACATGTACCATCAGTCAAAAGCAGTATCATCCTTGAGGCATGCTGGGATTTCCTCATGTGTGAAAGAAGCCAAGTCAGGGCAATATCAGAGCTGGGGGAGAAGGACCTTGAGCCAGGGTGGCCCCAGTTCAATTCCTCCTGTTGTTAGGGGTGTGGCAAATTCAGGCTTGAAAGGTGGGGCGGGAGGGTCCAAGATGGTAATGGCATATAGCAGGAAGAGGTTCTAGACTGAGCATGGTACCTGAAGTTAGATGGGATCCAAGATGATTTCCCCCTTATTCTGAAGGGAGAACCCTGAAGGGGATACCGTTTGAAGCCTATGGCAACAGCCTCTGCCCTGTTCAATTCAGAGTCTTGGTCTCCCCCAGACCTGGATCAAAGCTTTGTCCGGGGTCTTCCAAGCAACGCTGGAAGCCATGTTTTCACCTTCATCACCACAAGTACATCCCGGGGCAGGGGGTCTGTTCTGAAATGGACTTAATAACAACTCCATGGTCATCTCAGGCTGCCATGCAGAATACCATAGACTTAAACAACAGGAATTTATTTCTCACAGTTCTGATGGCTTGAAGTCTAATATCAAGGTTCCCCAGTGAGGGCTTTCTTCCTGGTTTGCAGACAGCCAGCCACCCTCTCACTGGGCCCTCACATGGTGAGAAAAATGAGAGCAAGCAAGCTCTCTGGTGTCTCTACCTATAAGCACACTAATCCCATCAGGAGGGTCCCATCCTCGTGACCTCATCTAACTTAATTACCTCCCAGTGGCTCTGTCTCCAAATACTATCATATTGGAGGTTAGGGCTTTAGCATATAAATTTGGGTCATGGGGATGGGGGGTACAATTCAGTCCATAAAATCTTTCCACACCCATCCCTGGTCCCTCCCATAGGCCAGACTCTGTCTTAAATAGAAGGGATATAAAGGTAGGAAGGACTTACATCCTGCCCTCCAGGGACTCATAGTCCTTGTAAGGGCAGGGGATGGGGGATGGGGAGTATAGGTGAGAATAGGCTAAGGCAAAAATACAGTGTAAAGCTGTGTACAGACTGCTTTGGAAACACTTGAGAAGGAGCAACAGACATTCTTCGGGGTATCTGGAAAGATTTCACAGAGGAGCTAATGTATGAATCGGGCCTTCAAGGATTAATGGACTTTTGCCAGATAGACAAGGGGCAGAAGAGTACTCCAAGTCAGAGAGCAGCATGAAGTATGGAAGAGCGTGGTGTGTACTGGGGAGACAAGCCAGCCATGTGGGTGGGTGGGTGGATGTGGGCATTGAACAGCAGAACAAGCCTGGAGAGAGGGCTGGAACCAGCCATGCTTCAGGGCCTGGACTAGCCTGTGTGGACAGTGGGGTGAGAGGGACATAGGTGATGTCTATGATCTGATCCTGTGGTCAGAACACTCTCATAGCTTGGGAGGCAATTCTTTTAATGAGGGCAAGGAACTGAGATTTGTGGGTTAGACTGTCTTAGTCCATTCAGGTTGCTAAAACAAAATATCACAAACTGGGTAGCTTAAAAACAAGAGAAATTTATTTCTCGTGCTTCTAGAGTCTGGAAGTCCAAGATCAAGGTGCCAACATGGTCAGGTTCTGGTGAAGGCCCTCTTCTGGGTTTCAGACTATAGACTTCTCATTGTGTCCTTACATGGAGAAAGGGACAAGGAAGCTTTCTGGAGCCTCTTTTGTGAAGGCACTAATCCCATTCATGAGGGTTCCATCCTCATGACCTAATCACCCACCCCCGCAAAGGCCCTACCTCCTAACACCATCATACCGGGTATTAGGATTTCAATATATGATTTGGGGAATGGTGTGGGGGACACAAACATTCAGATCATGGCAGAGATCAACAAGGAGACTGTAGTAGTGGTCTAGGTGAGAGGCAATGAAAGTCTGAATAAGGCAATGGCTGTGAGAAAAGATGAAGGCAAGCCAATTCAAGAGCCACTGGGCAGCTAGAGTGGACAGGACTAAGGCCAGATCAGATAGGAGAAAGAGAGTTCAGATGCCTCCAGGCTTCCCACAAGGGACCTTAGCTTATGATGGTGCCCCTCACTGAGGTGGGAGATGTGAGGAGAGTGTAGACTGAAGGTAAGGACACAAAATCCATTTTAGACAGCCGTAGCCACGGCAATCAGAGAAGAAAAAGAAATAAAAGGAATCCAAATTAGAAAAGAAGAAGTAAAACTATCACTGTTTGCAGATAACATGATACTATACATAGAAAATCCTAAAGATACTACCAGAAAAGTACTAGAACTCATCAATGAATTTGGTAAAGTTGCAGGATACAAAATCTTGTTTTTTATAAATTTATTTTATTTTATTTATTTATTTTTGGCTGCGTTGGGTCTTCATTGCTGAATGCAGGCTTTCTCTAGTTGCGGCAAGTGGGGCTACTCTTTGTTAAAGTGCACGGGCTTCTCATTGCGGTGGCTTCTCTTGTTGCGGATCATGGGCTCTAGGTGTGTGGGCTTCAGTAGTAGTGGCACGCGGGCTCAGTAGTTGTGGCTCATGGACTCTAGAGTGCACTCTCAGTAGCTGTGGCACATGGGCTTAGTTGCTCCACAACCTGTGGGATCTTCCCGGACCAGGGATTGAACCTGTGTCCCCTGCATTGGCAGGTAGATTCTTAACCACTGTGCCACCAAGGAAGCCCCAGGATACAAAATTAGTACACAGAAATCTCATGCATTCCTATACACTAACAATGAAAGATCAGAAAGAGAAATTAAGGAAACAATCCAATTTACCACTTCATCAAAAAGAATAAAATACCTAGGAATAAACCTACCTAAGGAGGCAAAAGACCTGTACTCAGAAAACTATAAGACACTGATGAAAGAAATCAAAGATGACACAAACAGATGGAGAGATATACCATGTTCTTGGATTGGAAGAATCAATATTGTGAAAATGACTCTACTACCCAAAGCAATCTACAGATTCAGTGCAATCCCTATCAAATTACCAATGGCAGTTTTCACAAAATTAGGACAAAAAATTTTACAGTTTGTATGGAAACACAAAAGACCCCGAATAGCCAAAGCAATCTTGAGAAAGAAAAACGGAGCTGGAGGAATCAGGCTCCCTGACTTCAGACTATACTAGAAAACTATAGTCATCAAAACAGTATGGCACTGGCACAAAAACAGAAATATAGAATAATGGAACAGGATAGAAAGTCCAGAGATAAACCCAAGCACCTATGGTCACCTAATCCATGCAAAGGAGGCAAGGGTATAAATGGAGAAAATTCTCTTCAATAAGTGGTGCTGGGAAAACTGGACAGCTGCATGTAAAAGAGGTTCCTATCAGATACTAGAAGAGATGATAGGGACAGGCCTGGAACCTCAAACAATGGTCCACTGGACGTGTGGATCTGAAATTCTAGAGATATAGGTGGTAATGCTATTGGGGGATAGATGTAGGGAGAGGTTGTACTGAAACAAGCAAGACCCTTAGGACCATACAAGGATGAGAGGAACAAACAACCCACCATCCTTTTGAGCCTCAATTTCACCCAGAACCAACGATTGCTATTGTTAGACAGATTTTTCAGTTTTCAAACTGGACATGCACACATCAAGATTAGATTTACACTTCTTGGTGAGAACAAGCCATTACCTATTCCATAATCCAAAATTTTGCTAGGAATATCAGCCTTTGATTTCCTAAATTCTTATCCTTAAAATGCACCAACTTTCCATCTGTGCTTGGAGGCAGAAAGATCTCAACATAAATGAAAACTCAACTTTTGAGGAAGCCTTTTTCTCAGCTGAGTCTTTTTTTTTTAACTTTCATAGTTGATTTACAATGTTGTGTTAGTTTCAGGTGTACAGCAAAGTGAATCAGTTATACATATACATATATCCACTCCTTTTTAGATTCTTTTCCCATATAGGTCATTACAGAGTATTGAGTGTAGTTCCCTGTGCTCTGCAGTAGGTCCTTATTAGTTATCTATTTTATATATAGTAGTGTGTATATGACAATTCCAATCTCCCAATTTATCCCGCCCCCGCCTTTCCGCCTTGGTAACCATAAGTTTGTTTTCTACATCTGTGACTCTTAGCTGAGTCTTGCGCACAGAGCTGTCAAAGAAGTCCCCTTGTACAAGATCAGCAGAATTTCCCCATCTTACCAATGTACCTATTTTTCCTCCAGACATCCAAAGAAGCACTTTAAGATTTCCACATTTCCTTCGGGCACTTTATAAGAAAAGGCAACATGGCTTCCAGTCACTGAGGCTCCCAATTGCCTAGGAGAAAATGTTTACAGCACAATTTCGCCTGAAGCAAATCCACCATCAGCATTTTTATAAACCTCAGAGAAAGAAGAAGAAGAAGAAACTGTTGCAATGTGAAAATAATTAGAGAAGAGACTTTCCCAGGGAACAAACATGGCCCACACTGTACGGAGGAAAGAACAAACAAACTTCGGGGAGGTTATGGAGCGGTAAGATTCTTGTTTACTTCTGAAGAAAGAAATAAAGTTGGAGGAGAGCCACTGGATCTGCACAACAATAAATCAAGTTCCAGGGGGTGAGGAAGGAGGGGTTGGACTATAAATCCGGAGTCCAAAACTAAGCAACATTCCAGCGGTCCCTGGTGGCCTGTGAACCTGTAACGTCTGATTTCTGGAGAGATCTGGCCCTGCCCACTGTCACTGTCTTCACGAAGTCAAAATGCCCGGGTTCTCCACAGCGTGGTCCCTCTCCGCATTAGAAGAGCATTTGGTTTGGGTTAAACTTCCTGAAATCAAGTCGTGGGTTTGTTCGACTTTCAAACAGAAGGGGAAAAAAAAAAAAAATCAAAACAGCCCAGTTCCGTCTTCTTCTCAAGCTGAACTTTCCACAACAGTTTCAGGGGTGACAGAAGCCACAAGGAGCCCAGTCAGGCACAGCAGGTAGGCCCAGGAAGGCCAGGAGGAAAATCCCACAGCTGTGCACTTGGGAAGGGGTGGGCCCAGGCCTCTCCCCTCCGGGCTTTGGGTAAATTTGCCTGTGAAAGGTCACCAGTGAACAGCCTCTGGCTCAGGGATTTTTCTCCAGGCCAGTACCTCAGGTTTCTGGAAGAGAGAGGTCCTATTTCCTGTTAAGTCAGTCTCCTAGAAATAACTCTACCTTTTTAAGTGGCACAAATGCCAGGCATGAAGCTGCAGTTTTCACCTTTGGTTAATGGCCCAATAACTTTTGTTGCCTTGGACCTTCAGACTTCTTTCCCCCCTCTCTCTCTCTCTCTCTCTCTCTCTCTATATATATATATATTTTTTTTTTTTTTTGTGGTACACGGGCCTCTCACTGTTGTGGCCTCTCCTGTTGCGGAGCACAGGCTCCGGACGCGCCATGGCTCACGGGCCCAGACGCTCCGCGGCACGTGGGACCCTCCCGGACCTGGGCACGAACCCGTTTCCCATGCATCAGCAGGCGGACTCCCAACCACTGCGCCACCAGGGAAGCCCTCCCCCTCTATTTTTAAATGAAAATGAAAGCAAGGGAATTTACTTTGCTGAATATTGACTAAGGGCCTACTATGTGCCTGCCAGCTAGGCTAAGCCCTTTAAACGTATCATTTTGAATAATTCTCTTCACAATTCTGAGAGATAAATACCAAGATGGTGCATATTACAGATGAGAAAATGGAGGCTTGGAAAGTTCCCATGATTGGCCTGATACCACACAGCCAGTGGTGTGAATAGGGTGCAAACTTAGGTTAGTCTCTAACTTCATGTCTCTTATCCACTAAGCTCTACTGCTCCAATATCACACGGTTCTTGTGGGAGCTGTAGCTAACTGGTTAAAGAATATAGGGGATGAAATTTTACTATAGTTAATTAGCTGGGCAACAATAATAACAAATAATAACCTTGCTAAGAAGCTGCCAATTTTTGAGCACTTTCTATACCCACTTTACATATATTATTTCAACCACCCCACAAAAGTACCCTTTGAGGAAGGGGGCATCCCCATTTTACAGATGAGGTAACTGAGTCAGAGAGAAGGTGAGGAGCTTCCCTAAGGTCACCTAACCAGCAAGTGGCAGAATGACCTCTGGGGGTCAGCTAGTTTCTAGCAGCGGTTCAAAGACTGATTCTGGTGCAGAGCCTCAGGGTCTTGGGTGTTTCTGCAGAATATCACCTAGAGGCAAAATGTTGTTTTACTTTTTTATTTTATTTATTTAATTTTTTAAAATTTATTATTTTTTTTGCCGTACGCGGGCCTCTCACTGTCGTGGCCTCTCCCGTGGCGCAGCACAGGCTCCGGACACGCAGGCTCAGTGGCCATGGCTCACGGGCCCAGCCGCTCCACGGCATGTGGGATCTTCCCGGACCGGGGCACGAACCCATGTCCCCTGCATCGGCAGGCAGACTCTCAACCACTGCGCCACCAGGGAAGCCCTGTTTTACTTTTTTAAACTTAAAATGACTAAATGTATAATTTTGCACTAAGATGCCATCCTAACTGATTTCTGGTTATGGGCAAGGTCAAAGGCCTAAAGGAAAGTATGAGAACAAAACATAAAATTAATAAAACTATCCCTCTCGTCTCCTTTCCCTCCCTGTGAAATGAGTAAAAAAGGGCTCCTATTCAATTTCGTGAGCAGGTTGCTTCAGCCCGGCCCTCGTGTTCCATGGAAGCATGATGGGACCCCACCTCTGCCAGCTGGCCATGATATTTTGTCATTCTTTAACATTAAGATAATAGCAGCTGGCCTTTATGAGCTTCTCCACATGACAGGTAGGTTATTATCCTATTTTCCACATAAGGAAATCCTGGCTCCAAGAGGTTGAGTGATTTGCCCAAGCTGAAATAGCCAGTTGATGAAATGGCTGGGACGAGCGCTCTGGTCCTCTGGTATTTTCTGAAGGGCTATTTCAAGCACCTCGCATGAGTTCCACACCTCATCCTTGTTTCTTTTCTGCTACTTCTTTCCCTTGCTTGCTCTAATTCGTTTCCTAGGGCTGTTATAACAAATGACTACAAACTCAGTGGCTTAAAACAACACACATTGATTCACTTACAGTTCTGGAGACCAGAAGTTGGAAATCAGTATCACTGGGCTGAAATCAAGGTGCTGGCAGGGCCACGCTCCCACCGGAGGCTCCAGGGGAGAATCCACTTCCTTGCCTTTTCCAGCATCTACAGCTGCATTCCTTGTATTCCTTGGCCCGTGGCCTCTTCCTTCATCTTCACAGCCGGCAGCACACCATCTTCTCTCTCTGATTCTGGTTCCCTCTTCTTCCAACACACTCCTTCTTCTCTTCTGTCACAGTCAGGCCTTGTTCTCTGTTTCCAGCCACACATGACCTTCTTTCTCTTCTTTTCTGCCAATGGTGAATCTCCCTGTGCCTCTCTCTTATCAGGACACTTGTGATTACATTGAGAGCCCGTCTGGGCCAAGATAATTTTCCAACTCAAGATGCTTAACTTAATTATATCTTTCTCCACGTAAGGTAACAGTCACAGCTTCCAGAGATTAGGACCTGATATCTTTGGAGGACATTTTTCAGCCTACCACACCTGCTTTCTCCCTGGAAATTGCCCTTTGCATTATTTCTCTAGGAGTGGAAGTGAGGTTAAGTTTGATCATCGACACTCTCTTGCCTAGTCTCCTAGGTGACCATGAACACTGTATATTTACCTAGGTCTTTCTAGTTATCCAACTTTGTGTGCCAGTTGCCCCATTGGGATATCCAGTCCATGATGCTCTCTCTCATATGCAGTTGTTGTGAGAAAGCTTGACACAAGTCAGTGCCTGGTGGAAACTAAAATGCAAGGAATTAGCCTCATGAAAAGGGAAAAAGAAGGTCCTTTGGGGAGTTGATGACCTAATTGAGGCAAAGCATCACATACATATGAAAAGTTAACTGGGAATGCCAAGGATTGTCCACTAAATGTCAATTATAAAGGGCAGCTGGAAATTATAAGTGGAAGGCATCCTGTGGTCAGGAGAGGTCATGAAAACCTTTCTGGAAGGGCTGAAGCCTGCACTGAACTTTGAACATAAGCTAAGGTTCATAAAAAGAGAACGGAGCTGCCATGTTTGAGCATCTTTTATGGGCTAAGCCCTTCATACCTGCCATCTCATTTACTCCTTTCCACAACCCAGGGTGGTGGGTATTTTATGTTTACAAATGAGGAAACTGAGGCTTGATTGGAGTGATTATGTCCCTTGTTCAGCTGGGAAATGGCAGAGCTGAGACCCAATCTTGGGCCACCTGCCTAGAGCCTATGCACCTTCCATACCCTGACACCCTCGGCCTACAACCTTAGCCTCAGGGGTAAGTAATGGCAACATGGTCCTGGTGTCTAGTGGACTTAAAGAAGAAGATGCCCGTATTGTGCTAAGCAGGGGAGCAGAAGCCACCAAAGTTAACACCTGGACGAACAGAGTACGTTCACTGGTGTCCCACAGCCTGTATCAGGCTCGCAGGTGTGTTTTGGAAGGGCTCAACCAAGGTTTAAAGAAAATCTGGAGCCCATCCTTGCACCTAAATATAAAAAGTAGTCATCAGCATGATAAAGGGGGCAAATTTCCATTCCTGTCTGGCAAAAATCAGCTGGTATTAGAGCAGATTCCACCACCCACAGTGAGGCATTCATCTGCAGATTTCTGGATGGATGTGAGTTTGAGGGTCCTGACAAACAGTCTCTCTCAACATTCAGGCACCCATTTTGAAAACCAAGATCAGATATCCCCTACCTTCAATGTTGATTACAATTTCTAAGCAATGTCAATATACTGACTGAAAACAAATGGAAGCACAATTATGTTTTCAAGCAAGACCTCCCCATGGGCCCATCACACGTTGCCTCCTTGGCATCACTGGTATGACTCTGTCTATGATGAATGATAACTCTTGTCAGATGCACGCTGTTTTAGTGTACAAAACATTTGCATAGGCTTTAATTCTTATTATCCTCAGAAAAATGATACGAGTTAGTTACTATTCCTGTATGAAGATGAGGGAATACTTTAAAAGGCAAGACCTACTGGAAAGGATGCTCGTGTTTTGGTTCAAGCCCTCATGAGGTCTCAATCCAGGATTTACCTTTCCTGGACCTTAATCTTTATACCATGAGGGGCTTGTCAGACGAGATGGCTTGTATGGACCTATTTACTCTGAAATTCTGTGAAAGAAGAGCAGAATTTTCCAGCTCCAAACATATACACTATTCTTGGTAATGGCTTAAAACTGCCCACATTTAAAATAAACTGTGAATCATGATGGGAGAGTTTAAGTTTTAGCAGCCACCTTGCTCTTCAGCCCTGGTCCTGTGTCCCTGGAGGCCCAGAAGACCCAGCTGGGTCCCCTCGCAGCTAGTCGGGTTTTTAGAAGGAATAAACTCCCAATTGTGAAAACCTAAATTAGTTTTCTGAGGAAAGCGAGCCTCAGAGAAATTCTGTCACTTGCCTAGGGACACACAGCTCGTGAGTGACGGTGAATCAGAGTTCAGGGCACCAAGCATGCAGGACAGCAAGAGTCTATGGAGAGGTGTTCCAGGCAAGAGCATTTTCTCCAGCTCTGATTCCTCTTGGGGTTGAACATGACGTAAATTCAGATCTGTCCTTCAGGCTGGGTTCTTTTTGTCAGATTCAATCACCACCTGCCCCTTGACTTTGTTTTTGGCGGGGGGAGAGTTGTAGAAGGCCTCTTCTTTAAAAATATGCATAAGAACTGATGGTATCACCAGGCAAAGCTGTGGATGTATCAGAGCCGAGGTGGGTGCCTGTCTGGGTCTGAAACAAAAGCTCTGTGATTGGTTGATGTGGCCTGGCAGGTGGTGGTCTGTCCACTTGACCAGCTGGTACCATTTGTGAGACGCAGCCACGGACCTGTGGACGGGCCCTGCCTGGGGGGCATCCTGAGTTCTGCATTTGATCCAAGTTCATCCCCAATTTAGCCAGTGGTCTGGAGCATTTCCTCCATCTCTCTCTACTTTCCTCATCTGGAAAATGGGAACATAACACCAATCCCCGGAACGGTTCTGAAACACAAGACACCAGCTTTGCCATGAGCCTGGGTTCAAATCTCAGCTTCTTCCTCACTAGCCACATGATTTGGGGCATGGTATTTAATCTTCTGAGCCTCAGTTTCTTCATTTGTCAAGTGAGGATAAGGACTGGCTCCAAAATGAAATAAAATCATGAGGATAAAAAACCAAGTACTTAGGATAAAGGCAGCCATTTTTGTTACAATACCAAAGAGTTTGGGAAACAGAGAGAGCTACTAAAATCTAAGGTGGAGGTGTTATCATAGCTGCATTATTATCACTAACCCTTGCAGATGGGCCTGGATGAGAGCAGGGAGGCAGTAGGAGGTCAGAGAAGGCATGACTGCAAGGGCAGCTCCAGGAACACTCAGGACAAGGGGCACTACATTTCTTTTTTTTTTTTTTTTTTTGAGTCATGACATTTTAATAAAAAACCGTTATTTAAAGGACATTTATATATACTAAGAAATTCACTAATCATTCTCTTTGAATTGTTGGACTGTATGTGTTGCTATCACTCACTGTGCTTTTGGGTTTTTTTTACATCTTTATTGGAGTATAATTGCTTTACAATGGTGTGTTAGTTTCTGCTTTATAACAAAGTGAATCAGTTATACATATACATATGTCCCCATATCTCCTCCCTCTTGCATCTCCCTCCCACCCTCCCTATCCCACCCCTCTAGGTGGTCACAAAACACCAAGCTGATCTCCCTGTGCTATGTGGCTGCTTCCCACTAGCTATCTATTTTACATTTGGTAGTGTATATATGTCAGTGCCACTCTCTCACTTCGTCCCAGCTTACCCTTCCCCCTCTCTGTGTCCTCAAGTCCATTCTCTACATCTGAGTCTTTATTCCTGTCCTGCCCCTAGGTTCTTCAGAACCTTTGTCTCTTTTTTTTTAGATTCCATATATATGTGTTAGCATACAGTATTTTTCTCTTTCTGACTGACTTCACTCTGTATGACAGACTCTAGGTCCATCCACCCCACTACAAATAGCTCAGTTTCATTTCTTTTTATGGCTAATATTCCATTGCATATATGAAGGGGCACTACGTTTCTGACCAGTTGTAGAATCCATCCCACTGCCTACTCCAGTCCCCAAGACACACACACACACACACACACACACACACACACACAAAATTGAAAAGCAAGCCACAGCATTTTAAAACCTCCTGTTGGTTTTGCCTTTCCTTCCCCACGTATTGTTTTTGGGAAAGGCCGTTTCAGCCACAGCACTGCCAAGAAACAGGGTGGTTTCCCTTGACCGCCGGCCACGAGTATGTGCCTTTTCCTAAGCTTTGTGCAGGAACCCACAGTGACTTTAAAAAATAATAAAATTCTTCTCTATAAATAAACCCTTCTGCTTTCTGCTGTGGGTCTTGGAGGGATGAGTTTCCTCTTCTTTTTGAACTCATTAAGGCCTCCACTCCCCTCCGCAGAGGAACTACATTGTATAGCATGAGTTATTCTGGGTGATCATCCTCCGTTGTGTTTTCCATCAATGCAGAAATGGCAA
This sequence comes from Delphinapterus leucas, assembly GCF_059928025.1. NCBI lineage: Eukaryota > Metazoa > Chordata > Mammalia > Artiodactyla > Monodontidae > Delphinapterus > Delphinapterus leucas. The sequence continues at coordinate 140,625,041 of NC_143129.1, forward strand.
CATTCAGGAACTTTTACTTAAAGATCTGCCTCTCCTCCAGAGACACACATCCTTCCACAAAATACCCCATTCCCACTTCCCCTAGAGATTTTACTATTACAGCCCTCACTGATTTTCCAGAGTCTGGCAAACTAAACACTTGCAAGGATTTACTCTGTGACATGGAACAGTGGAAAGATTATAAGCTTTGTAGTCCAGAGACCCAGGACTTTGTTCCTGACTAGCTGTGTGATTCTGGACAAGAAGCTTACACTGTCTTGGGCAAGGTACTTAACATCTGTGTATGTGCCTGCCTCAGATTATTCACCTTGAAAATGGATACAAATGATCTATAATTCATGGGCTGTGGTGAGAATTAAATGGGAAAAAATGTATGTGAAGCCCCAAGCACACAGTAGGTATTCAGTAAATGGCCATTTTTATGAAGTTCTTGGCAGAACTAATTATAGCAAGAAGAAGAAGACTGATTCTGCTGGGATTCTGAAGAGGATGTAATGAAGGGATAATTTATAGGGATGGGTGGGGCTAAGGGAACAATTAAGGGATGTTGAGTCACCCAGAGACCTGCAACAGTGGGACTATCACCAGCCCTAGACCTAATGGGACAAGAGGAGGGCCAGGCGTTGCTGGAGCCCAGTCAGAGGTGGAGCCATGGAGGGGGCCATGGGCAGGAACTGTAGTTTTAGAGGAACGAAGCCACTGACAGAGAGAGGCACAGAAGCAGGGAGGCAGCTGAGGGGAAGTGTCCCAGCCTCTCCTGTTCCCACCCTCTAATCCCTTGCCTTTGCCTGTCACTGGCCAAGCCCAGCTGAAGACAGAGGCAAGGGAGTCCCCGGATGCAATCCTAGGGGTCAGCCTGCCAGGACACAGTGCAAACCAGAGAATAAATCTCAGCGGGAAGAGGGTGCAAATGGTGAATCACTAGGCCGTTTGGAGAGAGGAATTCCTTGTGACTTACATATTGGCTAGTATTAGTCAACCCAAACCATGAACAAAACTCCTGCAAAAATCCTAAAGCGGTCATTGTAATCACATCACTTCAGACCTAAAAAGCCTACGGTGGTTTCCCAGCACCTAAAGACGTGAGCCCCCCCACCCCTGGCAGCCTGCCCCAGACCCTCTCTCCCAGCTCATCTCCTGCCTCTCCTCTCCTGGAACTTTCTGGAATGCTTTTGTCCTGACGTGTTTCTCAACTTTGCACTTGAAACTTTTGATGGGTGAACATTTGATTGGTGAGAGTCCTTACAAATCCTCCGCCCCTGCCCTCTGCTTGGCCAACTTCTTGTCATCTGCCAACATGCAGGTGGCACCTCCCCTAGGTGATGCACCTTACTCACGCTCCCCAAAGTTCTCACACAGAGGCAGCAGGGTGTTACAAGGCTCTGGAGCTGGATTGCCCAGCTTGCTGTTCCTGGATACAACATTTCTTCGCTGCTTTGTTTTCTTGCCACTTAACCTCTCTGTGCCTCAGTATCAGCATCTGTAAAATGGGGTGTTGCTAATACCCACCTCACAGGGTTTTCCTAAGGATTAAATGAGTCAATGTTTACAAATCACTTAGAATAGTGCCTGGCACAGAGTAAGCACTTAATAAATATTAGCCAGCTTATCTTTATCTCTTTATTATCAGTATATCACTGTCCTTAACACACCTAGTATAATTCCAGGTTTATCTGTCTGATTCCCACAATGATTCTTTGAGCAACTCAACGACAGGGTCTAGAATAGTGCTTGGCACATAGTAGGTGCTCAAAAAGTGATTAATGAATAAATGAGGGAATACATGAATGACATAGGACTCAAAGTGAGTTGGGGGAATCTGGTTTGGGTTTTCACATGAAGCATAGCACAGGCCTTTTCTCAAGGATATGAAGAACTAAAGAAGTCAGAGCCAGAAAACTCAAGCTCCTCCAGGGCGAAGCTGGGCCACACACAGGGGCAACTCCCATGTAGGCCTGGCATGGGTGGGTCCCTGCCCAGAGCAGCCACCAGCTTTCTAATATAATTGTGTGATAAAAGAAACCACTCCCCCACCCTTCACACTTCCTCCTCCTACATTAGAAACCAAGAGCAGTGATGTGTATTCAGTGGTCTCTGGGGAAAACAATACTTCCCCCTGTCCAGCCAAACTTACCATCAGGACATTCAAGGGTGGAGGGGTCTGATCAGAGGATGCCATGAGTTCCCAGGGAATGCCTGCACATCGTCTGGTCACTCTGTCCAAGGAGCAGGTGTGTGCTTGGGGAGGAGGGACACAGAAGCTCTCATACAACAGCCCTGCCCCTCTTCCTGGCTTCCAGGATGCCCCCCTTCCTCTATCTGCTCATACGTGTTCCCTCCCATCATATTGAGTTAAAATAAAGTGCAAGGGCCTGCAAAGCCTGCGTGATCTGCCTGGCTGCCCCTCAGCCCTCATTTCCTCCACTTCCCGCCTCACTCACCCCATCGCAGGCCAGCAGGCCTCTTAGCTGGTTCTCCATGGACTGAGCACGCTTGCTGGCTATTTTCTTGCTTAAAAGACTCTTGCTTCAGTCATTCTTGTGGCTCTCTCCTCTCCATATTTATTTATCAGTTCCTTCATTTAACAGACAATTTTTAAACTTTAAAGTTTTTATTTTTAATTATGGTAAAAAAAACATGCAAAATGTACAATAGTAACCATTTTGGAGTATACAATTCAGTGGCATTAACTGTGTTTACCTTGTTGCGTGACTATCACCACCATCCAGTTCTATCTTGCGAAACCTTTTCCATCTTGCAAAACTGAACCTCTATACCCATTAAATACGAACTCCCCATTCCCACTTCTCCTAGCCACTGGAGCCGCCATTCTACTTTCTGTTTCTATGTATTTGACTACACTAGGCACCTCATACTGACTCATACAATATTGTCCTTTGTGATTGGCTTATTTTGCTTAGCATAATGTCCTCAAGGTTCATTCCTGTTGTAGCGTGTGTCAGATTTCTTTGTTTTTTCAGACTAAATAATATGCCAAGCGTGTATATACCACATTTTGTTTATCCATTCATCTGTTAACAGACACCTGAGTTAATTCCACCTTTCAGCTATTGTGAATAATGCTGCTCCAAATATGGGTGTATACATATCTGTTCAAATCCCTGCTTTCATTTCTTTTGGGTATATACCCAGAAGTGGAATTGCTGGATCCTATGATAATTGTGTGTTTAATTTTTTGAGGAACCGCCATACTGTTTTCCATACCAGCTGCACCATTTTACGTTCCCACTAGCAATGCACAAATGTTCCAGTTCATCCACATTCTCTACTTCCTCACCATCACTTTTTATTTTCTCTTTTGGAATTTTTTTTAATAGTAGACATCTTAATGGGCCTGAGGTGGTATCTCATTGTGGTTTTTAACAGAGTTTTTGAGCACCGACTATGATCCAAGTCTCAACTAGATAATTGTCAGGATATACAAATAAAGTCCAGTCTCTGCCCTCCAGGAAGACAGAGGGCAACAAAATAAACCTGAATTGATCCATTCATGGATATGTACTAGGCCTACAGTTATCTCATTTAATCCTCATACTGTTTCTAAGGTGAGTATAATTCTCCTATTTTAGTGAAGGAACCAAGATTCACCAAAGTTCAGTGACTTCTCTCCCGTTTATATAGCTGATACATACAACAGAACTGAAAACACATGATTTTGAGTCTCAAAAGCCCATGCTCTTTCTGACAGTTGTTCTCAGATATTTTTTTAATTTAACTGAGCAGAAAAATATAAAAATAACTTTGAGGCACCAACAGTCTTATTGCCAACTTTTTATCTGGCAAAACAAGAACATTGGAAAGCAATTAATTCACCATCTAGTGTCACTATTCTTTTTTTTCTTTTAAATATCAAAGGTCACCATTTTCATTTTCTCTGCTCTGGTTCTGATGTCTCTCTCTTTTTTTTTAATTAATTAATTTATTAATTCATTTTTGGCTGCGTTGGGTCTTTGTTGCTGCTGTGGGCTTTCTCTAGTTGCAGCGAGCAGGGGCTACTCTTCGTTATGGTGCACGTGCTTCTCATTTCAGCAGCTTCTCTTCTTGTGGAGCACAGGCTCTAGGCACAGGGGCTTCAGTAGTTGTGGCTCGCAGGCTCTAGAGCACGGGCTCTAGAACGCAGGCTCAGTAGTTGTGGTGCACGGGCTTAGTTGCTCCGTGGCATGTGACATCTTCCCGGACCAGGGCTCGAACCCATGTCCCCTGCCATTGGCAGGCAGATTCTTAACCACTGCGCCACCAGGGAAGTCCCAAATGTCACTATTCTTACACAGGAAGAAATTTAACCACATACTCTTTGGAAAAAAACCACACACACAATAAAGTTTGGCTGAATAAACTTAGCTTTATGAAAACCTTACTGCACTGCTGGTGCTTTTCTCATTTCCCTACCCCAGGAGTAAGGAACATGTCTCAAACCGTGACCAGTCCTTGGCTTCTAGATGTCAAGTGCTCCAGCTCTGTAGACCCTCAGCTAGGTGCTGTGGGAGATGCCAAGCCCAGCATAAGTTGGCCTTAGGAGGAGGTTAGACTTGAACAGAACAGAGAGAATTAAGCACCCCTGCAGGTTGGTCAGCCTCATCTCCAAGTGATGGGAGGCAGGAAGCTTCACCAAACACTGCCATTTCCCCTGCCTTCACGACCTCTCCCTTCTATTTTTTAATTTGTTTTTATTGAAGTAGGGTTGAATTACAATGTTGTGCTAATTATTGCTGTACAGCAAAGTGACTCAGTTATACATATATATACACTTGTTTTCATCTTCTTTTCCATTATGGTTTGTCACAGGATATTGAATATAGTTCTCTGTGCTGTACAGTAAGACCTTGTTGTTTATCCATTCTATATGTATCAGTTTGCACCGCTAATCCCAAACTCCCACACCTACCCTCTCCTATCCCCACCTTGGCAACGGCCAGTCTATTCTCTATGCCTCTGATTCTGTTTCTGTTTCATAGATAGGTTCCTTTGTGTCATATTTTGGATTCCACATATAAGTGATATAATATGGTATTTGTCTCTCTCTTTCTGACTTACTTCGCTTAGTATGACAATCTCTAGTTGCATCCATGTTGCTGCAAATGGCACTCCTGGGCATATATCCAGACAAAACTATAATTCAAAAAGATACATGCACCCCTACATTCACAGTAGCACTATTCACAGTAGCCAAGACATGGAAACAACCTAAAAGTCCATCAACAGATGAATGGATAAAGAAGATGTGGTACATATATACAATAGACTACTACACTCAGTCATAAAAAAATCACAACCTCTCTTGAATTTCTCTCCTCCTAGTTTTCTCCACCAATTCAGGTCCCATTTTCCAGAGGAAATGAAAAACCTCCATACAAGAGCCACCACAAATAAAGGGAAAAGATGAACAATGAATGGTGAATGCTGTTGGTAAATAAAAAACACAAAGGTTTGTGTTAAGAATATATAAAAATTCAGGAAGAAAATCAATAAGAAAAAAGAGAAAGGCTTAGACAAAAAGAACCTTCTATCTCCCAACCTCCAGCCTCACCTAAGTCTAAATGTCTCTCCAGACACAAGCAGAGAAATTACTCTCAAGTAGAGATCGGGTCAATTCACCACACTGCTCAGAAAGGCAGAGGGCTGTTCTCAGGGTGACTAGCTCAGGATTTGGGACCAGACTGCCTAGTTTCCATCCCAACTCCCTATTCACTAGTTTTCTGACCAAGAGTAAGTTACCTAACCTGAATTTCAATTTCTTACTCAGTAAATGAGGATGGTTGTATGAATCTCATAAGGTTGTTGTGTGAAATCAGTTATTACTTGTAGCATTACTACTTGAAGATATTGCCTGACACATGGTAAGTGTTCAAAAATTATTAGCCTCCTCTGCAGGAAGTCCTCCAAGACCCAGCCTTCTTCCCTTCTATCTAAGGCTTCTGTACTTCTGCAAGATCCTGAGTACCCTTTTATCTCAGTATTTTACCAGATTTTTAAAAATCGTAAGATTTTTCACCAGGCAGACAAATATAGAGAATAACTATAATGAACAGTCGTGTTTCTTCCATTCTGCTCTTCAAATCATATCATTTTATCATGTTTGAATCAGATTTTTTTTTTAAAGAAAAATTCAAGCATTATAGTAAAGCTGTGTTCTCTTGTGAACCAATCTCCAACCCTATGCCCTTCTATCGCTTCCCAGATGTGGCCACTTTTCTGGTTTTACTGTTTTCTATTTCTTTGCAAACATTTATACTTTATCCATGGACAATATGTAACAGTTTCACATGTAATAAAACTTTATATAAATGATGTCATACTAAAAATATCATCCTGATTATTTCCTTTCTCATTCAACATTATATCTTTGAGATTTATTCCTGTACCAATATGTAACTCCAGATTTTTGTAAATGTCCTTTATCAGATTCAGGAGCTTTCCTTTTATACCTGGTTTGTTGATAGTCTGTCAAGAATGGACATTGCTTTTTCTGCATCTATTATTACGTAGTTTTTGTTTAGTCTAATATAGTGGTTACATTCTTTTGTTTTTAAATGATGAATCACCCTTGCATTTCTTTAATTTTACTTAGTTGTGAACTATCTTTTTTATATTTGCTGGATTTGATTTGCTAATATTTTGTTTAACTTTCTTTTGTTTTCTTTTACTGTTTTTTTTGGGGGGTTTTATTTTCTGCTTTTAGTATCAGGATAATGCTGGCCACAGAAGATGAGTTGGGAATTTCTCTCTTTATTTTCCGAAAGAGATTGTATATAATGTTGTATCTTCCTTTAATGTCTGGTAAAATTCACCAGTGGAACCACCTGGGCCCAAACTCCTCATTATTAGAAAGTTTTTCAACCATAAACTTAATTCCTTTAATAGATATAAGACTACGTTGGTAGTGTTTTTCTTCATGAGTGAGCTTTGGTAAATTGTGTCTTTTAAGCAATTGGTCCATTTCATCTAAGTGATCAGATTTATGGGTATAGAGTTGTTCATACTATTTCCTATTATTATTTTAATGTCCGTGGGTTCTCTAGTGATATTCTTTCTTTTATTCCTGTTATTGGCAGTTTGTGTCTTCTTTCTTTTTATCTTGTGTTTTCTTCATTTATGAAGTTCCAAGTTTCCTTTTGTTATTATTTTTCTTTCCACCCAAAGAACTTCCTTTAGCAACTATTTTAGAACAGATCTACTAATAACAAATTTTGTTAGCATTTCTTCATCTGAGAATATCTTAATTTTGCCTTTTTTTCTGAAGGATATTTTCACTGGATACAGAATTCTGAGTTGACAGCTCTTTTAAAATGTTCACAGCCCTTTAAAGATGCTGTTCCACTATCTTCTAGACTCCCATGTTTTCTACTGAGAAATATGCAATCATTGTTCCCCAATTTTCTCTGGTTACTTTGAAGATATTTTTCATTTTATTTTATTTGATTATGATGTATCTGGGTGTGTTTTACACTGAGTTTATCTGGTTTGGGTTTCACTAAGCCTTGTGAATCTGCAAATTCATAACTTTCATAAAAATTGAGAAGTTTTCAGCCATTATTTCTTCAAATATTTTTCTGCTACTCACTTCTTTTTCCTCTGCTCTGGGACACCAATGACACGTGTGTTAAATCTTTTGATGTTTTTGCACTGGGCCCTGAGACTGTTCTTTTTTTTTTTCCAATCATTCTTCTTTGTGTCTTTCAGATTAGATAACTTCTACTGATCTACCTCAGTAGTCAGTAAACCATAGTCCACAGGGCAAATCCAGCTGCTTGCTTTGGTAAATAAAGATTTATTGGAATGCAGACATGCCTGTTCATGTACCTGTTGTCTGTGGCTAATTTCATGCTCTAACTGCAGAGCTGAAGAAATGCAGTAGGGACTGAATAGCCAGAGAATTCTAGAATATATACTATCTCTCCCTTTATAGAAAAAGATGACCAATCCAACCCCTGACATAAGTTCAAGTTTACTGACCATTACATTACTGATTCCCCCCACGCACCGACCCCAGTGAATTTTTTATTTCTGTCATTATAGTTTTCAGTTATAAAATTTCTGTTTTATTCAATAGCTTCTATTTATTTGTTGAAAAATCCTATCTTTCCATTTGTTTCAATAATGTTTGTTCTTGCTCCATAAAGCATGGTATAATCATTGCTTTTAAGGCTTTGTCATAGTAACCCAACATCTGGGTCAGCTTGGTATCGATTGTCTTTCCATTGAGAGTTATTGAAATGTTCCTGGTTCTTTGTTCTTTGTACATTGATTAATTTTGAATTGTATCTTGGATACATTTTGAATATTATGTTAAGAGACTCTGGGTCCTCTTAAGAGTGTCTGAAGAATTTTGTTTGTTTGTTTTAAGCAAGCAATTAACATGGCTAGGTTTAGACCACAAGTCCCAACCTACCTTTTTTTGGGCTAACGTTGTAATGCCAGTTTAGTTTTTAAGGTCTTTGCAGTGCTACTAGGGTCAACCCCATGTATGAACCACCCAGTGGCAAGCCTGGGACTTGGAAAGTGTTCTGTACAATGGTTAAGTCATAAGCTTTTTTTGTGCTCCTTTGGGTCAGTTCCTTATATGTGCAGGCAAGGGAATGAGCCCAGAATTTCATCCACAAATTTAAGGGACCCCTTTCTTGAGCTCCTTCTTCTCGGATATCCTTCCTCCTCCCATACTCTGCGTCCCATTTTCCTGGTGTGCTAGATAGAAAGCCAGGATGTTAGCTTCCTTATGCTAGCACACATTTTTCACAATTGAGTCCCCCCTGAGAATGAATCAGTGGGAGAGAAAAGGAGAAATAAAAAGATACCCACCCCCCAAAAAAAGTCTTTAGACCACAGGGATCCCTTTACCCAGTTCTTCTGATCAGAGGAAGAGTTCTTTTTGAGTTTTATGTGCTTAATAAGCTGCCGCTGTCGCTGCGGGAATGTAGCCCATGACTAGGACTTGCCTTGGGGTCAAGCCAAGAGGGTAAAATGAGTAAAATAAAATGAGATTTTGCTTCCTTCTAAAGCGCAAACACCTTTGGTCCTGCAGGACCCACTCTTCCTAGTCCTCTAACCAGAAGGAGAGAGTTTATCTTGGAGTTTTTACTGTCCATGCATACTGCACAGCTCCAGGATTCAGGCTGCCCTTCCTAGCGTCTAAGCTAAAAGATACCAGGGGGGAAAAATACCCAGGAAACTTGATACCTATGATGGTTAATTTTGTGTGTCAATTTGACTGGGCCACAGGGCTCCCAGACATTTGGTTAAACATTATTTGGGTGTGTCTGTGAGGACACATTACATTAGTCTCCAGGCCCTGCTGCCTTTTCTCTCCCCTCTCTGCCACCTACCCAGCGTTAGCCACTCCTGCCCTGGCTCAGGCCCTCCATGTCTCCCCTGGAAAACTGCATTAGCTTCCTAGGGGCTCCCTGGTTCCACTCTCGTCAGACACACAGTCCCCGTAGGGGGAACTTTAAAGAACTCACATCAGACCATGCTATTCTCTTGGGTTAAAAACGTTTAGTGGTTTCCCTTCACCTGTAAGATTAAGTATAAGCTACTCGCACGACAAACAAACGACCAAACGCCCTCCAGGCCCTGGCCACTGCTGGCTCCTCCAGCCTCATGTGTTAGCCTGCTACACCTGGGCTCCAGACTCATAGCACACCCCGCATCCTCACAACCTGACTTCCCGACACCTTTATGTGTAATATCGTTGTAACAACTCTCTCTCTTCCCTGCCTCAACATAATATTACCAAGCCTTCGATGCTCTGGTAATATTAAAGTGGGATGCTCTGGCCTGGAAATGAGCTACTGTGGGCCAGACACTTGCACCTATGCTAGGGTCACATTTAATTCTCACAACAACACTCTGAGTATAGAGCAGTGACCTCATTTTACAGACAAGGAGGTTGATGTTCAGAGATACTAAGCAACTTTCTAAAGACACACAGCTACACTTTCTACAGCTGAAAGCGGCAGAATCAGAGGCTGAACCCAAATGTCTGATGCTCTGATTACTGACCCACAGACCTTCCTGCTTCATAAGGGCTAGGTCGAAAGCTGGCTCTGTTGTTCACTCACTTTATGACCTTGGGCAATCACTTCCCCTCTCTGAGCCTCAGTTTCCTTATTTGTAAAATAAAAAGATTGTACCCAATAATCGGTAAGCTCCCTTCCCTCCTGGAGACATCTAATTCTCTGCAGTGTCCACATAGTCCTATACATTCCTTTAGTCCTGGGATTCCCACCGAGAATAGTCACCTGTCTGATGATGATCCCAAGTCAGCAGAAACCTGGCGATCCTCTCCCACACTCTTTCAAGTATTCACACCAGTCTCTGAACCAGCACAGAAACTCCTGCCACTGGTCTGCATGTCTAGGCTCATGCCTGGCTGACTGTCTCTCTCCCTGAAGGCAAAAATCCATTAGGAAAAGAGAAATGGTAAATCCAAACACAACATTCTCATGAAATTACATTAAGTTCTGCTCACTCCTTGAGTGACCACGTGCAACCCACTGTCTCAATCAGAGCTTCGGTGACCTCACTTGTAAAACAATGGGAGGTGGTTTCCAGTAAACTGAGGTTCCTTGTAGCTCTAACCTTCCATGACCTGGACCCTTACAAACCACCTGTGGCAAGAACTTACTAATAGAAGAATGAACCATCAAACAAAGGTCCATTCTCCTTGGGAGAACCTGACCTCAGCCAATTCTGGAGTCTCTTTTGGAATAATTGGCTACGATCCCAACTTCAAGGTCATCCTGGAGGGAAAGTTCCCAAAAGAGTAGGGCTTTAAAATGGAGGAGAGAAAGGAAGGAAGGGAGTAAAACAAAGTTCTATCCAACCAAATCAAGACATTTAAGATGGTGGTAGAAGCATGGAGCTCAGAGTCAGAAGGGCTTAGATTCAACTCCCCACCTCATAACTAATTGTGTAAATGCAGGCATGCCACTGAATCTGTTTCTTCATCTGTTAAAAAAAATTTTAGGCTCATCCTTTTTACTCACAACTACTTGTGAGGCTTCAAGGAGACGGCGTGTGAAAGTGGCTGTTTAGCACGGTGAAGGTGCTCCAAGTGCCCATTTTTATTCTTGAGTGTTTTCTATGTAAAGAGAATTAGGGGCTTCCAGGAAAACACAAAGAAACTTAAGGCCAGATGTTTTCAGGCAAACACATCTATGAGAAACACTCTCCAGGAGCATCCTGAATCACAGTATCCTAAAACTGGAAGTGACTGTAGCAGTGATCAATTACAGAACAATTACACTAGATTTAGTACCCTCCATCCCCCACCGTCCACCACTGCTTGAATCTGGCACTGATGGGCGCTCACTGCTTTCCAGAATGGCCTATTCTGAGAGCTGAGAAGAGGTAAGTCACTGAAACTTTGACTGTCAGACCCAACGGTCCTTCCAATAATGAGGCCCCTCTGTCTCTTCCTTTACAATCCAACCGTTGCCAAACTATATTATTATTCCACTGAGCCTTGTTCTTGCTATTCTCTTTCCTGGAGACCCTCCCCATTCCTTGTCCTCTTCCTCAGCTAAGGAGACTCTTACTCATCCCTTAAGATGCAGCTCAAGCATCACCACCTCCGAGGAGTCCTCTGTGAGCTCCCACCCCAAACTGGGACAGGTGTTGCTCTGTACCCCCGGCTCCTTTTACTGATCGTTCAACTAACGAAAGTGAAATGATCTATTTACATATTGCTCTCCCCACCAGACTGTGGTTTCTCAAAAGCAGGGACCTTACCTTACACACCTCTATATCCCAGTTTCTCCCGCAGAGCTTGACTCAATGAAAAGAAGCTGTCTGAAGAGCTGAGCACCCAAAGGGGTAGAGGGTCCTATGGAGAGCAGGCAGTGGCTGCGTTGCATGAGGAGGAGCTGCCCAGGGGACATGTATGGCAATATTAGAGGCTGGATCTGGCCTCCTGGGTAAGAAAAATGGAGAAGAAAGGTTTTCATTTCAAAAGTGCTCTGGGGGTTGTTTGGAGTTTACGTCTGTCTGCCACCAGCTGAACTCACAGAGAAGCCTGTTAAAATCCTCGTGTCAGACTTTTCTTTTCTCCTCCCATAAAATGATCCCCAGGGACTTCCCTGGTGGCACAGCGGTTAAGAATCCACCTGCCAATGCAGAGAACACGGGTTTGATCCCTGGTCCGGGAAGATCCCACATGCCGCGGAGCAACAAGCCAGTGCGCCACAACTATTGAACCTGCACTCTAGAGCCTGAGAGCCACAACTACTGAGCCCACATGCTGCAACTACTGAAGCCCACATGCCTAGAGCCCGTGCTCTGCAACAAGAGAAGCCACCGCAATGAGAAGCCTGTGAACCACAAGGAAGGGTAATCCCTGCTCACCGCAACTAGAGAAAGCCCACATGCAGCAACAAAGACTCAACACAGCCAAAAGAACAAAAAACCAGAACCAAAACAAAACAATCCCCAACAAATCGGTGGAATGCTGGACACGTCTCAACCAAACTGTGCTCCAAGAGCAAGACGGGAATGGTTCTTTTGGATATTTTAGAACAAGACAATGGGATGTAATGACATTAACTTGTAACCAAGTTATTTGGTGCTTGGGAGAAGGAGGGGTAGCCATTCTGCCGATTCATGTACTTGACCTTGGGTTAGGTGCTTTCCACAGGGCAGTCCACAATATAACTGTGAGGTTAAGGATCGTTGTCTACTTTACATGTGGAGAAACTAAAGGTCTAGAGGTTAAATAACTTTCAACTCATCCAACATCTAAGAGGGGACCAATCCAGGTATAATCCCTAAGTGTATGCTTTTTTACAGTCCCATAACCAATGAGGCAAATTCTGTAAGTTACCTACCGAATATCCATTTTCCCCTTTGCACTTAGATGTAGAACTTCTACTCTCTGCTGGGAAAATTGCCATCTAGAATAAAGACAGAATTCCAGCCTCATTATAGTTGGAGTGGCCATGGGATGAATTTCTAGCCAATGATATATAGTCAGAGGGGGCAAGTGGGTCTTCAGAGAAGACTCCTGAAAAGGGATAGAGTACGTGTCCTGTTGCTTCCCCCAATTTCTCCTGCTACTAATCTAGAACCAGAGGTGATAGAAGGAACTCCAGGAGCCATGTTGGACCTTGAGGTGACCTTGAGGATGGAAGCCATGTGCTAGAATGGGGGATCCCTGATAACTAGAGAGCCTGCAAACAACTCTGGGCCTTCAGGCTTCTTTTATACGTCAGAGGAAATTCTTGTGTGTTTAGACCTGTGTTTCTGAAGCTGAAAGAACACTTGTGATGTCTCGGCTCAATCACAAATGCACTGTAGGACTTCTCGCAAGTTGTTTACACATTTTGGATCTTCGTTTTCTCATCCGGGAAATAAGTAGATTGAACTAGAAGGGCATTTTCAAAGGTTCTTTCTAACGTGAAGGTGCCGAATATACAGCATAATCCTGGGCAACCAGCACTGCTGGGTCTGAAAAGACCACAGAATAGAAGAGCTTTTTTTTTCCCCCAAGGATTTTCAAGGTAGCTTGAAAGAGAAGCAGAACATTCATTCATTCAATCATTCATTCAGTGTAGTGGATTCTGTGGAGTACTGCCCGGATGTCCCCTTAAGACCGTTTCCCCACTTGCCAGGAGTGTTGGCTGCTGAGAGTTCACAGCTGGCTTCCTCTCCAAGAATGACCATTAGATGAAGGGTGCTGTCTCGAGAAAAGCTGTGCCTGTTTTCTAGGGGCAACACATGTCCATCAATGGATGGATGTGGAAGGTACATGAGCCTGCCCCCTTGCCTCTATTTGTGACAACTTAGAAGGGCTATCCCAGCCGCAGAGTCCGTGGCAGCTGCACCTCAGCTCAACTTCTCCCTCCATCCAATCCTGCTTTGCTTACTCCCTCATGGGGGGTGTTCCCAGAAGCACCCACTGATAAACTTTCTGCATACAAATATCCATCTCAGAGTCTGTTTCCCAAGACACACATCCGAAGGCTGTTGGTAGCAGGAACGGCTCTATCTAGGATTTTGGAGCTGGGGCACCTGTCAGCTGGATGGCAGTTAGGATGCCATCACTGGGGCAGGGACAGTACTGACAGCACCTGGCGTCCTGAAGCCCTGAGACTGGGGGGATTTTCACTCTTGGTGAGCTGGGGTGGGATGATAGTACAAGGAAAAGCACTGGCTGGTACCATACGTCAGACATTTGAGAGATTTGGGGGGAAGTAGTCATTATTAAGACTATGGAATGTGGTGACTCCACTGAGTTCTATCAATGTATTGGAGAAAGTCAGTGAAAGGCTGGAAGTGATTAATCACTAACTTAAGACAATACGTGAAATTCAGAGGGCCTCCTTGGCAGCCTGTCAAGAGATTCTCTTCTCCTGCAGCTGCAGAGCAGAAGAAGCTGAGGATTGGGCCCAGGACCTACTTAGAAGGGTAGCAGAGTTTCAGTGAAGTCATAACTTTCCACCTTGGACTGAGTAAGTCAGGGCCCTGATTGGGAAGAAGTGGGACCCTCAGATGTAGGTTTAAGATATCTGGGATGAAGCATTTGAGAACCTTGACACTCCAGCTGGGCCTGGACATTCTGAGCTGCAGAAGTGGCCCAGTCTTCTCAATTATGGACTCGTCCCCCTTGCTTGCCGATGACACAGAGGACTTTGTCTGGCAAAGTAGCACACATCTGCTTCAGGAATTTCCCACCAGACCACCAGACCGAAAATGAGGATCATGTCACACCATTATCAAACCAGGGATGTTCTGGGCCTCCAGGAAAGGGGCTACACCCTGAAGGAGCTGCAGGGCCCACCCAACCTGCCTTGGCAAGGGCCAGGAACATGTGTGTGGGGCTGGATCCAGAGGCAATAGACAGTGGGATGACAGAGAGTTTATTGACATGGGAGCACCCCTCCTCCGACACAGGATTGAACACCTGGCAGGGACCCTGAGAGACAGTCCCCATGTGCTACAACGTTGGCTGTGGGGATCTTGCAGAAGCACACAGGAAGTGCCCACACTAAGTTAAGTAGAAATGCCAGGACAAAGAAGAGAGGAAGAGATCAAAAGGCTCAGAGAAGTGGGCCTGCTGGGGTGGATTGGCCACAGAAAGCCAGAAAACCTGATCTCAGACATTCAGTAGATGTGTATGGAGTAACCCCTGTGGAGACAAACAAGACATGGCCTTGTCCTTCTCATATCTATAAGCTGTGATTATCAAATAAGGGGGCTGCTTTTTAAAAACAAAATCACTCAGAAGAGACTCATCTAAATGGGTGTGACTCTTCTGAAAATCCTGCTGGGAGACTCTAGACTTCTCCCTAAGGTGGAGACAAATCAGGAGAGGTAGAGTTACACGGACCTGGGTATAACTTCCCTTCAAGCCACAGTTTAAACCTATGTGACCTTGAGAAAATCTTTTACCTTCTCTGGGCCCAAATTTTCTCATCTGGAAAACCCAGATGATGATCTCTGCCCTAGTGGGTTGTTGTCACTTTTGAATTAAAGTGAGATCACATAAATTCCAAATGCTAGTCCATTAAATGCAATATACAATCAGTAAAAGCTAGCTCCTTTTCCTTCTCTTATGCTTCTGCCTATTACTCTGCCAGCTCCCTTTTGTAAAGTCCTATTCAGGTTTAGTTGAAAAGCAAAATAAGAACATTAGTCTCTTTTTTCTTCCTTCTGTCCCTTCCTTCCTTTCTTTTTCACTCATTTATTTAGTCAGCGTGGACTGGGATGCCTGTTGCTTCCTTCACTCACTTCCTCACTTGGCTCTGAAAGCTTTTTGGCAATTTTTACTCAATGTGTGTTGCCGTATGGGGTGAGGATTTTCCCACCAGGAGACACAGAGAGCCATGCTTCAGGTTCTGAAGCTGCTGGAAAATCTGGAGTAATAAAATAAACCTCCATCTTCATGATGTGATATTTGAGCAGTCAGCCCTCATTGGGATGTCTAACCTACACATCAAAAGTTAAATAGGGGGCTTCCCTGGTGGCGCAGTGGTTGAGAGTCCGCCTGCTGATGCAGGGGACACGGGTTCGTGCCCCGGTCCGGGAAGATCCCACATGCTGCGGAGCCGCTGGGCCCGTGAGCCATGACTGCTGAGCCTGTGCGTCCGGAGCCTGTGCTAAAAAGTTAAATAGGAAAAGAATGAAGTGAAAACACAGAGCAACACATGCAAAGGTGAACTATTTCATCTGTAAAATAATAATAATAAACACTGAGCATTTCCTGGGGGTCAGACACAGATATTAGACCAGTGGATGGGGAGACAAGGGTGCCTGAGAACTCAGAGTTGAGTGGAGAGGCCAGTGGCTCACCGATGGGGACAACCTTGTGCTAGGAGACAGAACACATGTGCTGGAAGTAATTCCCTCTGTGTGGAGCAAATCAGAAGACTTCATATAGGCAGCCACCTTGGCCTGAGATTTAGAGATGAAATAGACAAGGTGAAAAGGATGGCATTTCAGGCAGAGGGAACAGCGTGTACGAGGCATACAGGCCAGAACAAGTGAAAAATGGTTAACTGCAAGTTGTTCAGTAGAGGCTGGGACACTGCAGGTTGGCTGGAGTCCAGGAGAGGTAGACAAGTCACACAGGGACTGTCTGCCCTAGCTGGCTTGGTGTCTAAGCCTGTTGTCCAAACATTATGATAATAGCACTCCCTTTTGCCCTCCAAAGTATCCCTATATGGTCAATAAATTATAGTCACCTGGTCTTAAGCAGGAGGGGAGCACACTCCAGCCTATGTTTTGGGTGATCATTCTGACTGCCAGGTGGACGAGCTGGGACACTGGAGGCTCCATGGTGGCTTTTTAAGTTCCCATCCAGCCCTGGCATTCTCTGATCCCTACAGCTGTGGACCAGACACTGCTCCTAGAAGAGCACCCAACAGTTGGTGAGCCCATAGATGGGACAGAGTAGAGAGGAAGGTAATACTTCTGTGGCCTGTCTTCTGGGCAGGATTTTTGGACACAGTGGATCTAGACCTTCGCCTTGAAGGATGGTTAGGAATCCAATAGTCAGAGGCATGAGGTGGATGTGGTGTGAGCCAAGGTGCGAAGGTAAAAGTGATCAGGACGTACAATGAGGATTGTACGTAAGAACGATGAACCCTTACATAACATGAACCCTTACGTAACATGAACCCTTATGTAACATGACAGCAGCCGCAACTGCCACCCAATCAGGACAACAATTTATAAGCATTTGCTCTTTTGTGCTTTCTCCAGACTCCCTCCACATCCCCAGGAAGTGTGCAGGGCAGTGTGTTAACCTGCGTATCCCCAGAGCACTGGGAACCTTCCCGTCTGCGCAAAGGTGCCCAGTATAGGGTCTGCCCCTCCCTCTAATCTGGGCTCCCAGGGCCAGCGCATGCGCTCATACAACTCCAGAAGCTCATACAGCATCTCTTTGAACAGAGAAGGCACCCAATAGGGTTGGCAGAATGATTGACCAGAGAGAAAACAGAAGATTGTAAGTTTTGAGTGATTTGCCCAAGGTCACCCGGGGAGAAGGTGCTGGCACTGGAGCTTGAACACAAGACTCTAGAACCCTGTTCTTGCCATGGCACCATGTGGCCACAAGTACTCAGAACACAGACCTTAGTGTTGTGAGGCATCACAGTTAGGAACTGATTCTAACTACACAAGGTTTACATCTATCTCTAAGCCTCTCCTTCCAAAGGGGTCTCCCATTTTTGCATCTCTGGATCTTTGCATGTCCCTCAGCCTAGCATGACCTTCCCCTCCATCTCTCTGTAAAACCCCATGCATCCTTCAAGGGCCAGCCAGAATGTCCCTCCTCTGTGGTACTGTTCCCACCTCCCTGGCTGAGTGAGTGAGCCCTCCTCTGCACTGCCAAAGCTCCATGATCAAACGGCAGGTATCAGCTAGTAGATAGACTGCATTTTACAGTGGGCTATTTACAGGGTTAGAACACATCGTAGGGTCTGCCTTCTCTACCACAGTGTTCGCCCCTAGAGGGCAGGGGATGGTATCTTATTTATCTTTGTATCCATGGTACCCAGACTAGCTCCTGGTCCACCGTAGCTATCTGATTAATATTTGTTGAATAAATGTATGTATGAATGAATGAATGAATGAATGTGCTTAGCCCTTATCCAAAGCTCTCACTGTGATCATATGCTAATTATACCCTTATCTTACCTGGTCTTCAGTTGGGTTCAGCTCACTGGAGGACCCAGCAGGAGATCAGAGGCAGGGAGGGAAAGAGGTGAGCTGTTTATTCCCTTCCCTCACTTTCAAGCTTAGAGAGTAGTGTGTTAGTTTGCTAGGACTGCCATGACAAAGTACCACAGACTGGGGTCTTAATGGAAATTTATTTTCTCACAGTACCAGAGGCTAGAAATCCAAGATCAACATGTCGGCAGAGCGGTTCCTTCTGAGTACTCTCTCAGAAGAGAGAGTAATTATCCTTCTTCTCTCTGTGTCATCACATGGTCTTCCCTCTGTATTTGTCTGTGTCTAAATTTCCTCTTCTTATAAGAACATGCGGTAGGGCCTACCCTAGGACCACATTTTAACGTAATTATCTCTTTAAAGATGCTATCTCCAAATATAGTCACATTCTGAAGTACAGGTACTTCAGGACTTAGGACTTCAGCACACGAGTTTTGGGGGGAAAGATTCAGCCCAAACAGATGGCAAAGTCTCCCGACTGTTGCAAGTTCCTAGGTGCTAGTCCCTAACCCTGTCCACACCTCTACAATAGTATCTTTATAAGTGCTGTTTAATCTGAATGCTTTATAAGCGCACTGGCTGTTTTCTGGCAGCCCTCTCATGGATACAGACATTGATGGCTACAGTGGTAATAATCTACAACCACTGTAAATTTCCTTGAGAAAGGCAAAGATGCTAAACTCTGGGAGAAATGTAAAGCCAAATAATGAGCCCTTCCCTCTCTGTGCCTCATTCTTCCCATCTGCAGAATGGGGCTATTAAAAGCAGTCCCCTCATGTGACCCTTAGGAAAGTCCACTGTGCTAAAGGGCAGGACGGCTTTGCAGACTGAGCAATGAGAGCGGAGGTGTATGGAGTCCACAGGGCGGATCTGCTTCTCCAGGAGCAGAGAACAGCCCTACAACTCCAGATTCCCAGGTCAGGAGCCTGCTGATCAAAGCTGCAAAAAGGGGAGGGATATCCAAAAGGACAAGACTCAGCTGTTAGCAACAGAGAAGGCGGAGTGGGGGCGGGGCATTATTTCATAGTTCCCGGTCAAGTGGGCCTCTTGTCAGGATAAGTTCTAGACATAGGAAGGGTCTCTTTCTTCCTCCTTGGTAATCATAACCCACCTCATGGGCTTGCTGAGTATCTATGGAAAACAGTCCAGGCAGAGATCCTGGATACATCTATTTATGAGGATGCTGACATAGAGAAGACCAGTCTGTTCATGCAGAGGCCATGTTTTCTGTTTCTATAAACATCTCCAATGTGAGAAAAGGCTTCCATGGGTCCATGGGCCCAATTTATAGCTTGCTCTGTGCCAACATAAGTCAAGGTGCATACCATCCCAATGAAATAATGCAGATCGTTGATTTGGGGTGGTGGAGACCAGCAAACAGTGTGGATTCCAAGGCAACTCATTCTTGCACCTTGTGATTGGGTTAGCTTTCATCTTTTGGAGCAGAGAGGGTCAACCTGGCCATGTGGTACGGTGGAAAGGGTGCGGGCTTTGACATTAGACAGTATGGGCTCACGGCAGGGGTAGGGTCATGTTTTGATTTAAGCTTTAGTTTCCTCTTCTGTAAAACCAGGCTAACAGAATTGCCTCAAAATATTGTTGGGGGTATTAAATGAGGTAATAGGACCTTGGTAGGTACTGATTTGGTGATAGTCATCTTTGTTTCTCTAAGCTCCTGTGTTTTGTTTCATTTTTGTAATGTCTTGTAATTTTCAGTTGGCCTCCAAATCAGCAGAAGTGAAGTCAGTCACAAGCCATGAACTCCAAAAGCACTTTGAAGCACTTGCCATGTGCTTAGAAACAATGAACAAGGCCCAAGACCCAGCCAGGAGTTCTGTCCAGCAGGGTACTGAAGACCACAAAGCCCTCTCATCTGCATTATCTCCCTTGGATGTTAATTCTCATAACTATCTTTGCATGGGAATAGGTGGTTTTACCTACATCTGTAATAATTATTATAGAATTAAAAAATTGAATAATAATTTAGCATCAAGGGAAGTCAAGTTGCAGCCCATGGCATTGTACCTCTTGGGGACTAAATTGGTTCGGGGGCCACTGGAGATCCTTGGCAATTTCTAAGAAAGAATGTTGCGTCAACCACTCCCAGACAACCTAATTAAGTCTGAACTATGTGCTTCCTCCATATACTTTTTTTTTTTTCTTTTTGGCCAGCTTGTTCAATGTCTATAGGGTCTTAGGAGCAGCAGAAAATACATGAAGAGTGCCTTTTATGACTCAGCTTTAGGAGTGTTGTGTTGAGTAGGTCTGGAAAATGTGGTTTGGCCCCTAACTCGACTACACACTCACCAGAAGACATTATGCAATCATTTTCACACTCTTGGCCTCAATTTCTTCATTGGCAGAGAAGAAATATCGTTCCAATCCTAACTAACTCACAGATATACAGGGGAAGACTCAATGAGGAGATGAATGTACAGCAGTTTGGAAACCGTGACTATGAGGCATCTCAATTAACAGGGCCCCAAAAGAATG
This sequence comes from Delphinapterus leucas, assembly GCF_059928025.1. Taxonomy (NCBI): domain Eukaryota; kingdom Metazoa; phylum Chordata; class Mammalia; order Artiodactyla; family Monodontidae; genus Delphinapterus; species Delphinapterus leucas. Next base: position 140,645,717 of record NC_143129.1, read on the forward strand.
CTGATTTCTGCTCCTCCAACCTCAGCCTCACCCCACTTCAGTCAATGACACCAGCAACCGCCTACCCCTTGATTTCCTCACCTACCATATGCTGTTCAACAGCAAGCTGTCTTGACTACTTCCTTTGATGTAGAACAATCATTTTTATTTCTTATATATTTGTTTTCATATATTTTCAACCTTTCATTTAAAAACAGTTTTGACTTTCGGAAATGTTGCAACATATATATATAAAATATTTTAAAGTACCCTTCACCAGCTTCTTAAAATGTTAACATTTTACTGAGCGAGCTTTACCTCTCTCTCTCTCTAAGATTAGGTAGATAGTTAGAGATAGATGAGAGATAGAGAAGATAGATAAAGAAATATAGATATGGATCTTGCTCTTTCTGGTTATTCAAGTCTCAGCTGAAATGCCACCTCTGAAAGGTCACCTTCCCCGACCATTTAATGTCCCTATCCCACCATTGGAATTGCAGTTCTCAACAGCGCTGAACTCCATGTGGTATTTTTCTTAGCTATTTATTTACTGGTTACCTCCCTGCCACCCCAACTAGGATGAAAGTTTTATGAGGGAATTGGCCTTGTGTGCCTTGCCTTGTTCACTGCTAAATCCTCAGAACCTAGAACAGGCCTGCGCAGAAATGGCACTCCATCTCTGCTAAATCAGCGAACTGGGGAGTTTCTGTGTCTGGCCAGCGGAAGATCCAAATAGGCACGTGTTGTTGTCTCTGGGTTCAAGGTCAAGATGTTCTCCAGGGCCTACACCAGCTGTGATATAGTAATAACTGCAAAATAGCTAGAATCTTCACTTGTACCACAGAAATATCCCAGTATTTTGTTGTAGGAGAAGATTATTTGACACACAGCTGACATTTAGGTGTAAATCCTTTGAGAAAGAGAGAGAAAACTATACAAACACACATCTACACAGGAAGAGAGAACCACAGCCTAGTGGTTTCCATATGGGCTCTGGAGCCAGGCTGCCTTGTTCACATTCAGGTTCTGCCACTTACTACTGTGCGACCTGGGACGAATTACCTAAACACCTCTGTGTCTCAGTGGTCTTATGTGCAATGTATAGATGATAAAAATAGCTTCTTCATAAGCTCGTTGCATGATTAAATGTATTAATGCATTTTAAATGCTTAGATCCATGCCTGGCGCACAGTAGGTGTTCAGTGAATGTCAGCATAATATATATTACATAACTGAGAGCAGATAGTACACACTGCTTTACAGCAAGTTTTTCACTTGGCAAAACATCCTGAATATTCCGTATCAATAAATATGGACTAATATTTTTCCATAACATAGATGCACTCTAAGTTTCCTAACTTACCCCCCATTGGCTAGATATTTACTTCCAATTTTTCTCTATTATAAACAGCACTGCATTGAGCATCCTTGTACACATAGCTTTACACACATCAGCAACTATTTCTTCTTGCTGGATCTCTAAAAGCGGAATTATTGGGTCAAAGGCTATGCCTATTTTCTGACCTGAGATATAGATTCCAAGCGCCTGAGACAGGTTGTCCCAACAAAGGCGTTTCCTCAGGAACCAAGTCCAGAGGCCAGTGCGGTGTCTAATCTCTGCCATTTCCACACTGGCCTCTCTCCCGGGGCCAGACGGGCAGCAGTGTCCTGCTGAGGCCATCACAGGTTCCAATAACCCTGTTTACTTTGCTCTGGGCAGGAAAACAACCTGGATGTTCTCTCTTCAGGGGATATCAGAGACCTTTGCTTTGAACTTCATCTAAGATAATAAAAACAACCACATCCACCATGCCTACTGTTATACTGCTGGCCTTTCCTCTGTTCTTTGACTCTGACACTGTGTTTGCAAAGCATCTGTACTTCCGGACTCTTTCCAGTCATGGTTTCCCCACCCTGTTACCCCACAGAAACACTTCTGTCCTTTACAGCCTAGTTCAAATGCCACTTCTTCCAGGAAGCCCCATCCCCCTTAGTCCATGCATCCTGGCAGGAGGTCAAAAAAAAAAAATAGGCCTATTGTTTGGTCTGCTTCCTCACATACTGTGGAATACCTTTTCTCACAAGACAGGAGGCCACTCTTGTCTTTCAGAATGTCTGAGCAGTCCTGCACATCCTGTCCCCTACTTCCCTGGTAAAATAGGGATCGATCATTCTGTGGGGGAGGGATGGGCAAGGCTGCTTTTCTAGTTCAAAGGGGGAATAGACTGACCGTGGTAGGGGTTCTCCAAGATGGCAAAATAAACTGTAGTAGCTTCTGTTTCCAAAAAAGGGGACCTGCATCCCACTCCCGTATAGCACGCTTCCCCCTCCAGAAGGGGCAGCACCTCTGAACATGAAAAGCCGGAAGACTGAAGAGGAAGAACCGTGGCTCCAGGGACACAAGGTGAGCTTCCCATGGCACTGGGAAGTGTGGAGGGGCACTGCCCCCTCTGAGTGGAGCACAGCAGGAACAGAGCTAGGTTTCATGGGACCTGAACCGTATACAATGTGGGGAGCTTTCTTTAAGGAACAAAATTACAAATAGGAAGTGCCCATGGTCACTCTGACTCACCCAGCAGGGGAAGTGTGATGGAGGAGCAGGGAAGTGTGACAGAGGAGATGGGAAGTGATAGAGGAGATGGGAAGTGTGATGGAAGAGATGCAAAATGTGATGGAGGAGATGGGAAGTGTGATGGAGGAGATGGGAAGTGTGACAGAGGAGATGGGAAGTGTGACGGAGGAGATGGGAAGTGATGGAGGAGATGCGAAGTGTGATGGAGGAGATGCGAAGTGTGATGGAGGAGATGAGAAGAGACGAAGGAGATGGGAAGTGTGACAGAGGAGATGGGAAGTGTGACGGAGGAGATGGGAAGTGATGGAGGAGATGCGAAGTGTGATGGAGGAGATGCGAAGTGTGATGGAGGAGATGCGAACTGTGATGGAGGGGATGGGAAGTGTGATGGAGGGGATGGGAATTGTGATGGAGGAGATGGGAAGTGTGATGGAGGAGATGGGAAGTGTGATGGAGGAGATGGGAAGTGTGATGGAGAAGATGGGAAGAGATGAAGGAGATGGGAAGTGTGACAGAGGAGATGGGAAGTGATGGAGGAGATGGGAAGTGTGATGGAGGAGATGAGGGTGGGTGGAAGGAGGCAGCAATCTCTACCCACTGAAGTTAAAATATCACACTTTTGCAAATTTTCTAATATCCGACCTGTGGACACATTCCAGGGTCCCTCTCAGAGGGGGCCTGTGCAAGTGAGGGGCTCTGAGACTGAAGCTTCGTTAACATCACCCTTGTAGTTGGAACATCTTGGAGCTGAAGACCAGAGACAGACTCTTCCCTAAACTCCATTCCTTTTAAACCCCCAGGGTTTGGGGCTCCCTCCACCTCCTATAACTGAGATGAAATTCACTGCCAAATGCAGCGGGGTGGTAAGCCAGACTGATCTGATTTAGAAGTACAGTCAGCAGTCCGCACCCATGGGTTCCACATCTACAGGTTCAACTAACTGCGGCAGACAAAAATTTTTGGAAAAAACATTCCAGAAAGTTCCAAAAAACAAAACTTGAATTTCCTGCATGCTAGCAACTATTTGCATAGCATTTACATTGTATTAGCTATTATAAGTAATCTAGAGATGATTACTACACAGGAGAAGTGTACAGGAGGATGTATATAGGTTATATGCAAACACCATACAATTTTGTATAAGGAACTTGGGCATCCACAAATTTTGGTATCCACGGGAATCCTGGAACCAGTCCCCCATGGATACCAAAGGACAACTGTACAAATAAATAGGATACTTCTTACCTATACCATACTCAGAAACACCTTTATTTTAAACAGACCATCAACTGAGAAAATTACTTTCAGCTTTCCCATCTCAAACATGGGCATGATAAAACTACCTCATTGGTTTGGTGTGAGAGTGAAATGAGCTAATATGCAGAAAGATCCTGACGTAGGAAGCCCTTGTAGAGCATCTACTTGGTTCCTGGTTTTTGGGTGGGTACCAGCTGAATTCAACCAGAGCCTGTCCTCAGACACTCATAGTCTAATCTTCTTGGAGTCTCCTGAAGGGGGTGAACTGGGCAAAACTGAGATTTGCAAAGCATGGAAGGGGACTGGTCTGGTGACAGTCAGCTCACAGACAAGAGACGCTCACTAAGACTAAAGTCCAAAGGATTCGGGGATCATCAGTCGGCTTTGGGAGCAAACTTTGATACAGCAGCAGTCTGGGGAGTGGATCTGAGTGCAGGCTCTGCTTTGCTGTGTCTTTTCCAGCAAACCACTTCCCCTCTGAAAACCTGAGTTTCTACCAGGACTTGGGGAGAATGTCAGGAGGACTAGCTGAGGTAAGTACCTAGCACAGAACTCAATAGATGGAAATATATTCTGTGACATCCATTCCTACCCTGGTTGAGAGTCTTTGCTCAAAACCTCCCTCTGGTTCCCTGGAAGGCCATTTCTGAATCCTTCTTCTCTACAAGAAGCATAATTCAAGGTCCAAGTGGAAGGCTGAGGATACTTCCCCCTTCCCTGTAATTCTACTGAATTCTATTTAAATGAAGCACCCTCCTTCAAGCAGGAAATGCAAACCACTTCCTCCTACTAGAGATTTGTTGCAATGTCCCCTTTCCTTCATGTCTGGCTAGATGCCTGGCTGCAAGGAACCAGAAGCCTTTGGTTTGGGGATGGCTCTGTGTCACGTTTTCCTGCTTCCCGTGCTGACTCAGGCCAGTGTGTCTTGCCTGAGAAGCCCAAGTCTCCACTGCAGAGGTCTTCCCCATCGTCCTCCCCCTGGCTTTCTTCTTAGCAGCATCCTCCAAGTCACCAGGCAGCCTGCAGCCGAGATGGCAGGCCATGCTCCCATGATAGCTGCTCACTCCCAGTATTTTGTCCCAGGATGCCTTTCTCCACTCCTCCAGCCGTGTCCTCCTGCAGCTCCTTCTCATGAGGACAAGAGGTATCCTGATGTCACAGGCGGGCACTGGACTTAGGAACAGGAGACCTCGGCCCTGCCAGTTACACATGCAGCCACGGGGATGTCCCTAAGTTCACACTTTCTCGTGTGCAAAATCACAGGGGCTGGACAAGATTGGCCCAAGGGGTCTCCTAGGAAGCTGTCCACACACCCCTCATCCTCCTGCTTTTGCCACCAAGGACCCAACTCCCTGTTCACTTGCACATAAAGTTTAAACATCAGCACTGTTCTTTAAATCTATCATTCATTGAGCACTTGTTCAAGGCCAGGCCCCATGCTAGGGCCTGAAGATATTTAAATGAATAACATTGCCCTTACTCTGAAGGAGCTCCAAGATAAAAAAAAAAAAAACAAGAATATTTAAAGATCATAAAAGGGCTAGTTGCTAGGAAAGGACACAGAGCTGGCAACCATAGGCCCCAGGGTTTTGAGGATTAAGTAGGAGATTTCTGAGTTCAGAGGATATGACGGAAGGGCATTCCAAGAAGAAGAAACAGCATGTGCAAAGCCAGTGCAGAGACAGTTAATTCAGTGTGGTGCCAGGCGAGATTCACACGGTGAGAAAAAGGAGGATCCAGGAAAGAGAACAGAGCACATGCCAGAGGATCTTGGACCCTGGACCTCCCCATACAGAAGGAGAGACCTCTGTCTGATGGCAGTTTGTGGAAGTTTCCTATGCCATCTGCTGTCAAGGCGCTCCCCGAATCCAGAAAGCAGAAGCAGCTTCCAAGCACCACAACCCAACTTAGCCTGAGTCCAGGACTCTTGGTTGGTTTCACAGCAGAATCCCTAAGCCTTGAAGAAAACAGTCTTAGAAGTAAGACAAATATTTAGAGTTTTAAAAGCTCTGCCTACAAATTAGGAAGAATGGGAAACTTCAACATCAGATGTACAACTTTGTTCTCTCTAATTTAAAGCAGACTTTGTTTTCTGGTGGAAGATAGATTGAAATCGTCCGGCCCGCTCAATAATATGGTGGAAACCACTTCTGAAGAGCCAGTGTTTTATGTTATAGGCAACCAAATTTAATAAGGTAACAGAAGAAAAAAAAAGTGACGTCAATACGGCTTTATCTGAGAATCAAAAGAAATATACTGCTGATTTGACAGAAGTTGTTCCAGTCTTAATTGCAATAGAAGGGAAAAGTGAAATGTTTCCATCTCCTGGTCTTCTTTGCTTTCCCCGTACCCTGACCCTAATATATTCATTCTGGAAAAGTAAGAGCTTGCTTAGCAAAAGGAAGATGGAGTTTCACTATGCTTTCCTCCATCTTTCCCAAGGAAGGAGAGAACTGATACTCACTGAGTACCTGCTTTGGGCCTGGAGCTTTATCTACATTGAACTTTCACTGTAACGCATAACCCTATAAGGAACAAACCGTTCTCTCCATTTTAAAGATGAGGCAACCAAGGCTCAGAGAAGTTAGATGAATTTGTTAAGGTCACGTGCTCAGGTAATATTATATGTGTGACTGACAGAGTGAGGACTGTGGTCCCCTTTTTTTCTGACACTAAAGCCCATGATCTTTCTACCTGCCCCACTGCCTTCCTGTGATCCACAGATTTGGTTCATGGAGAATAGCTTTGAAAGCAATGGAATGGTAGAAGCACCATTTCACCAACCATTCATCCAACAGATAACCACTGGGTACCATGGTGTGTGAGGTGTTACTCTAGGCACCGGGAATAAAAAGGCAATGCCCTGCCCCTGTGTAATTCACATCCTATGGGTGGAACAGCGTGGTGGGTGTGAGCAGGGATTCGGGAGCTAGACTCCTGAGATCACATCTTAACCCTGCCACTTGCAAGCTGTGTGACTTTTGACATGTTACCTAACCTCTCTGTACCTCAGTTACTTCATCTGAATAGAGAGGCAAGTATAGTATCTCCCTTTACTGTTGTTTTGAGGACTGAATGAGCTGATATTTCTAAAGCACTTAGAGCATATGAGTATTGTTAAATAAATAGTGGGGGAACACAGGCAATAATAAAGTAAGTAAGATATGTAGCATGTTGCATGATAGTAAGTGTGAAGATGAAGAGTCAATCAAGGAGTGAAGATGGAGTATGTTGGTGGCAACATTGCAATTTTAATTTGGGTGGGCTGCACTGAGAAGGGATCATTTGAACAGAGACCTGAAGGCCAGTAAGATGACCAGAGCCATGCCTAGCCTTTTATTTATGTTCAGAAAGCACCAAAGGATGCTGGGACTCTATCTCTGATTCTTAATTATGAATGTCACTTCCCTCAAATTAACAATCTAGGGATATGCTTAGCAGATTCCATCCTTATATTGTGCTGTGATATAAGAGTCATCCTCTAACGTGGTCTCAGAGACCAGTGAAAAGGCCCTGGACCTTGAGGGATAAGGTTATTTCTCGAACAGTCCTTTATAATAGCAACAAAATTACTAAAGTTAACTCATGGTTTATAAGGTTCATTCACAGCCCTTATCTTATAGATAAAGGTGCCCCAGCTGGCTCCAGGGCCCGTACACAATGTGCCGGTATTCTGCCCTTGACTTTCTCTTGGACCACACCTGGCTGGAATCCTTTGGTCTTGGGAGTGGAATGGGCACGAGGACAGTGCTGAGTTTAACTGTCCCTTGGGTGAAAAGGATCAAGTCTGGCCATAGGCCTACTGCCCTGACCATACAAGAATTCTACCTCAAAGGGCTTTTCAGATGCTGCAATGCTTGAAGAACAATTTCATTTTAGTGTATCCACCCTATGCTATCTGAGAATTATCTTTCTTTATGCTTCCGCGGCCTCTAGGCCATGGAATCCCAATTCTAATTTAGGGATGTGTTTAAAAAGTGTCATCCTTATGGTTGTGATGCTAAGTGAAGAACTCTGGCCTGTGAGGCCAGAGACAAGCGTTCCCACTCGGCTCTGTCGCTATCTCCCAAGTGTCTGTGTGCATCACAACTTCTGCCTCTCGCTCTTCTTTCTCTGTCTATAAAATGAGGACGTAAGAGGGGAAAGCACACACACACACACAGCTCTTTATTTATTGCTTGTGTTCTTTAGACCAGGCGTATGACACATATCTCATTTTAAAATCACCACCATGCTGAGTTAGTACGGGAAGTAGTGGGAAGAGGCAGAGCAGAGCTGAATAGACCTGACTCCAGCCTTTAAGCTGCAATTACTTAGGCTTTCTAAGAATCTTTCCAGGACTGTGACTCCCCTGATAGAGACCGGAAGGACTTTTCAGCCTGGCTTTCTGGGGAAGTCATCCAGTCCCCTTGACTATTCCTTTTCTGCAGCTTGAGTTGCAGATAAGCTCTCTTTCCCTCCAGTGTTGAGCTCATGGGTTTTAGCCCAGCTCTGGAGACCCTCTGGCAAAAGGAAAACACGAGGACAGATTGGCATGCAAGTGACAGAAGCTGTCCAAGGCCATCCTCCATTTCATCATCTTGCCCCTGGAGGCAGATCAGACTAAACACAGAAACAGTGCTTCAGAGGAGGGGCCACCAGCCTCCCCAAAGTGACTCATTCGGCTTCATAAGAAGCCTGGGCCAGCCAGGGATCAGAAGTCATCCTTGAGACCATTCTCGGGAAGCCCTTTCCCAGGGCAATGCCGAGGGAGGACGGGTGGTGTGGTCTCAGGCATAGACGATGTGTGTGTGGCACAGCCTCTAATTCTTCATGTGACCTCGGGCAAATTGCTCGCTCAATTATGACAAAGAGGGAATTGGAGCTGGTGTGGGTTAGCAGGCAGCTTAGAGTTTGGGAGTGAGGCAGACCCGGTTTGGATCCCAGGTCTGCCACTTATCAGGAGTGTAGGAGATGCGACCTTTCAGTCAAGGCACTTGGTATATGACCTGGACTTCCTTGGCTCTAACCTTGAATCCGGACTGGAAGACAAAGCAACAGGCTCTCTTCCATACCGGCTGTGGGCCAGTGGGGACTCGTTTAACTCCTCTGGGCCTCAGCTTCCTCATCTGTAGAGCATAATAAAGGTCATTGTGAGAATTAAGGATCATGTATACAAAACGTCTCCTACACGGTAGGCCCTCAACTCACTGCCCCTCTCCACTCAACCTGGATCAGACTGTCCAAGAAATGCTTCAGCACCATGCCTCACCCCACACCATTTAGGTCTGTTATAAACCAGACCACGGGCAGAGATTGGTTTGCAAATCCCATCTCTGTAGGCTAACTTAGCCAAGACTAGAAACAGAAGAGCACAGGCTGGGGTTCTGTGCCCACTAGGTGGGTGTGTGTAGAGATTCTGCCTCACCATGGGCACGCCACAGAGGGATGATGTGGATATAACAGGGCAATTCAATTCAGTAATGCCACAGCCCAAGTGGACAACGGGCCTTGCTCTCATAAAAAGCAGGAATCAGACTCACTCTGAATCCAGGAATTAGACGGCTTCCCCAAGTTGACATCCCAAATCTGGGGCTTTTACATGTTCAAACAAAAGGATGAGGGTCCCCTCCATCCCTTTCTGCTTCACTTTGTTTTCCTTTTATATCTGACTCAGACCAAGCAAAGCAAAAAGAGTTCAAAAAGCCATGCCCACCATTGTTAACATTTTCAATTGAGACCCAGACAAGTCAGAGAAGAAACACATGCTTTTCAGATGCCTCCTTCCAAAGGGCTGAGCAAGTGACGTGCACTGGCAGTAAGAAAAGCAGACACTGCCCCGCCCCATGGAGTTTAGACTCAGAGACAGGGTCAAAATCAATTGTAGTCCATGGGTAATTCGAATACACTTCTTTATCGCAATGACTACCTCTCCAGTGAATTTACGTCAGGACCTGCACTGGCTTCCCACCTGTCAGGAGGAGAGGAGATGCCCACCTCCCAATGCAGGTGTGAAATCATGCCACAGTGTCACAGGGGCTCTGACTAGATGTTTGGGGGAGGTCCTATCAGGATGCAGAGAATGGAGATTCCTGGGGAGCAGGAGACTTTACTGAGAGTTCTGAAAGATTGAGTAAGTACTTGCAGACAGTCAAAGATGAAGGAAGGGCAGTACAGACAAAGTGCCTCATGAACAAAGACCTGGAGGTGAGAACCAGGCTGATGTGCTCAGAGGAACAATAAAAAGTTCAGTCACGGTTAAGGCTCAGGATGTGAGGGGTAGAGAGGGTTTGAGGAGTTTCCTAACATTTACTGAGGATCTGAATTATGCCCAATTCTATCTCTTAAATGATTTTATGTGATCCTCACCATCTCTCTGAGTTGGGTTGTTATCCCCATTTCACAGATATGGAAACTGAGGCTCACATAACTAAGTGAGAATTGCCAAAGGTCATGAAATTGAATTAGGATCTCAAAATTAGGTCTATCAGAGGGCAAAATCCATGCTTCATCTACTCTGTGTTGTAACTTTCAATATGATCCCGTGTTCATACCTTCAACAAATATCATTGAGCCCTGCTATGTGTCAGGCACTGTTCTAGTCTGGGGATACAGCAGCTAACCAGACAAGGCCCCGTCCTCACTGAGCTTCCACTCTAACGGAGGGAGAAGGAGGGGTGGGGAGAGCATGTGAACAAATTATCATGGTAATATTGGATAAACTAAGTACTATGAAAAAAATAAAATAATGGGAATGAGAGTGATGGTTGGTTGGGGTGGAGAGGATGACTTTCCCTGGGGTGGCTGGTGAAAGACTCTCTGAAGAAGTGACATTTGAGCAAGACCTGAATGATGAGAAGAAGGCAAACAGGCAAACAGAGAGATCTGGAGATCTGCAGGCAGGAGGAAGTGCAAAGGTCCTGGCGTGGGCACCAGCATTTGTGTACTCAAGGGACAGAAAGCAGGCCAGTGTGGCTAGAACAGAGGGAGCCGTGGACATACGTATTAAGAGATGAGGTCAGGAGCATGGAGAAGAGCCAGTTCACATGGTTCAGAGAATGTAGTTAGTCCTGCATGAAGAGGAGTTAAGAACAGAATGTGGAATAAGGCAGAAGTTTTACTGTCAGAGTTAGAAGGGCAGTTTCCTTGGAGAGTCAGCTTGGAGCAAAGAGAACGTCCCCACTGAACCTCTTCCCCGACTATGTGGCCATGGGCAAGTGACTTCCCCTCGCTGGACCTCAGCCTCCTCCCACATAAAGTGGAGATTATACTGCCTGCCTCACAGATCTACAGTGAGACCAGACACCAAGCATTGGCCCATCCCTGTGTCCCTGTTAGAGAGTTAATGGAAAATCCCCCAGGGGACCATGGGGCATCCAGCATGCTCCTGAAACTAGTCACCAGAAGGGCTCAGGCAATTGTTTGCTTAACAAACAGGTAACCTATCCACCCCAACAGTGGCAGTCCTGTCCAAGCAGTACCCCCTCAGGGTCTGCACACTTAAAACTACCAGGCTGCTTCTGCAAATGGAGCTGGCTTTAGAGGCTGGGGCAGTCTTTGAATATCTCAAAGCAAGAGTCCACACTTAGATTTGATTTCTAGAAGTAGCCTAAAGCTGTTTAGGACAGCGCTTCTCAAACTTTAATGTGTACACAAATTGCTTGAGATCTGGTTAAAATGCGATTCCCGATTCAGTAGTTCTAGGGTGGGGCCTGAGACTCTGCTTTTCTTACAAGTTCCCAGGCGATGCAGATCCAAGTACCACACTTGGAGTGGCAAGGATTTAGAGCCTAGTGACTTCCACAGCCCGAACAATATTGAATCCACCACAGAAAGGTTATGAAGAAGTGGCCTGCTCTTAATAATTTATTATTGAATTCGTTAGATAAATAAATGTTCCTAGAGTGGCTACTATGCCCCGGGCACTAGGAAGGAAGGAGAATTTCTGTGGGAAACAAGAGTCAGGGCTTGCTATCGCAGAGCAGGTATTCTAGTAGCAGAGAGCGAATGAAGCAAGCAATAGGATAACCTGAGTGAAGGGCCTGGGGGTGTCTGGGGTGTTAAGGGAGCAAAGGGCTGGAGAGGGTCAGGGAAGACCTCCTGGATGACAGGACATTTAGGCAGAGAGCTGGCCCTGGGAAGGAGGGGTCGTGCAGGCAGAAGGAACAGTGCTGCCGAGGGCAAGGCCACCCAACCAGTCAGAGGCACAGCCTTGATTCAAATCAGGTCTGTCTGATCCAAGATTTGCTCTTGCTAGTATCTTCCATGCCCCATGAATCAAGTCTTGCAAAAGAGAAGCTGCCATCTGTCCTTCCCCAGTGATGTCAAAGCAGCTGGCCCCAGAGTGGAAAGATATCTGGGGAGCAGAGACCTCGGCATCACCTGACAGGCATGGCAATTACGAAACTCCCCTCTGCACCAAACACGTTGCACCACCAATGCCGTCCAGGCTTTGCTTCAAGTGTTCTTCCTCCTGAACACTCGTGACTGGGAAGTGTGATTGCCCTCCGATTGCTGCTAATAATAGCCCTTACTTTTTTCTAACCACAATGAACTTTGAAACTTGGGTGGTTGTAGCCAGTCACATCAGCTGGTTAACCCTTGGGAAAAGTTCATCAGACAGTAAATGTTCAGTGTCCTGGGAGGTTCCAAGATGCTATAAGGGGAAAAAAAGACAGAAATTCACCTGAAACAAGCACCCTCTCCTCTATATGGCAGACAGTATACACACCTTCTTTCAATTAAGAAGCAGTGGTATGTATAAGCCTGGCATGAAACTCTGAACGCATGTGACTTTGGACATGTCTGTTACCTCCCTCAATCTCAGTTTTCTAATCCATTAAATGGGGGCTGAATACCTACCTTACCTACCTTACATACAGCAATGTTCGTAAAATACTTAGCTTGGTGACCAGCATATTGTGAGCACTCAGTATGTGGGAAAGAAAGAGATTCAGAAGAGTTAAGTGATTTCTCCAGTCTTCAAAGCAGGTAAGAAATAACTCAAATTTGGAATCAAGTCTACCTCGAAAGCCCAGTACCTTTCTCCAAATTTTCATGCTGCCCTTGTATTAGAATGATACCCTTTGCATTTCACTTTGTAGGGCCTCTCATTAAAGGGGGCAAATGTATTTCCCTGCCCAGTGATATTGGGCTTTATCATGAGCAAAAGAATGTTGAGCAAAAGGGGAAAATGACAGCATGGTAGTTCTGGGCTTAGATTTCAAGAGACATAACCTGTTTCATCATGTTCTTGTCTGCTTACTCGCTCATTTACCATGAGAAGAGCAACCAGAGGCTACCTTTCAGCCTGGCCCGCAGAATGAGACAAATGAAACAGACCCACACCTGACCCACAACCCCACTGAACCTGTAATCAGAACTCGAGCCATCCAGCCACCCCTCAAACCCATGAGTGAGAAAAAATACTTCTAGTTGTAAGCAACTGAGTCTTGGGCAATCTGTTACCTAGCATTGTTGTGGCAATACCTGACTAATACACCTCGATGAATGAGTACAGTTAAGCCTGGCTAGCTCTGCAAGTATTTCTTGAGTACCTACTAGGTGTGATGGGAAGTAAAAAGGAATTTAAATTCATCTCTGCTCTCAAAGACAGTCTTATTGCTTCTTCTATCTCCTTTGTCAAACACAGTCATGACACAGAAATCACAAATCTTTGTTTTACAAAAATTAAGTAAATGAAAGATTGCCTGTGTTTATACGGTTGAAAAACCTAGTTCCATTAAATGATACCTAGCAATATCAAGGCATATAGGAACACAGCAGTGGGCATTAAAGTAGCCACTTTAAGCCACATCCCTTAAAATAGTCATGATGGACGATGAGCTGCTTCAGGACAGGGTAGTGCCTTCTGCATCCCTGGACCCCAGAGCTGAACACAGTGCCTGGCACGAAATAGGCTGTCAGTAAATACTGGTTGACTTTTTCTTTTTTTTTTTTTTTTGCTGTACGCGGGCCTCTCACTGCTGTGGCCTCTCCCGTTGCGGAGCACAGGCTCCGGACGCGCAGGCTCAGCGGCCATGGCTCACGGGCCCAGCCGCTCCGCGGCATGTGGGATCCTCCCGGACCGGGGCACAAACCGCGTCCCCTGCATCGGCAGGCAGACTCTCAACCACTGTGCCACCAGGGAAGCCCCTGGCTGACTTTTAACTAAACTAAATGGAATTACCCCAAATATCATCCGGGGCTAAAGTATTTTAAAGTACAGTTTCTACACTGTTTTTAAAAAGGGTCTTAGGGCTAAATACATACATAAATAAAAGACGCACTTTGAAAAACACATCTACATAAACACATATGTATGCAAACAAACTTATGCCAAACACAACTGGAGTTTTGTGCAGACTTGTCTCCCATTTAAGGCCTGTAATTTCCCTCTTGGCCGACACTGGCTTTAGCTTGGACCGTATTTCACAGACTCTGGCAGGCAGCCTGCTGGGTTTGGGTTTAGATTTTTTTTTTCTTTCATCAGACCTGAAACTGAAGCCACAGACCATTCTGAAACCTCTCTCAGTTGTAGCTGTCATGTTTCATGTCACCTGCTTACCGCCCCCAGGCCATGTGGACCCATAAATATGTACAGAGGTCCAGTAACAAGCTGATAAATGATGGAGTCCTTCTAGAAGGAGACAAAGGGAGGCTGTGGAGGGAGCAAGCAATCTGGAAACAATGACCCAGGCCAGGCCTCCGCTCTTCCAGAACCTACTGTATCTGATGGCCTGCCTGCTAGGCTAGCATCAGAGAGGTAGGAACCCTGGAGGAGAAACTGAGGCATATGGAAACAAAACAAAATAAAGTGGTGCTGGTGACGCAGGTGTAGCCCGTATGAACCTAAATCCTGGGGGAGGTGGTGGCAGTGGGCTTATTAGGGGAGCTCCAGGGTCAGACTCAGCTCACATTTAGATCGTGGCTCTGCCAAAATCTCCCAGGCATGTGATTTAACTCTCTGAACACTGTTTCCACATCCATGAACTGGATTATACCTATCTCACGGGCCAAGGTAAAGATTAAATGAATTCATGCATGTGATGGGCCAAGCACTTTGTAGGAAACTAATCAGTGGAGGTTTCTGTTTTCATAACAGATCTTCCAATCTGTCAGGACGCATCCAGTCTTATCCCCTTCCCGGTCCATCTGAAGTGCGGTGTTCTCCATGGCTTCTCTCCAGCCTGTGCTTACAGGGTTTCAGGGCAGCCTGCTGCCTCCCGTAGAAATGCTCACCACTAGAAAGTTCTTCCTTAGACCTACTCTAAAGGGAATCTAACAGTGGTCTCTCTGGAGCTTCCACCCATCAGCCCTTCCCACTCAGGGCCATTCAAAAAGAGCCTACACCCTCACCGCCATTGCAACCTTCTTCATAGGAGAAGACACCTCTCAGGCCCTCCCTGAGGTGCCTCCAGAATTCTCAAGGCTCTATATAAATATATGTGTGTATATATATATATATATACATACATACACATATGCTTATGTGTGTGTGGTGTTTGCATGTTGTATGTGTATATAAGTAGTTACGAGGACTACACAGAAACATAAAGGGTGCCTAGCCAAGACTTGGAAGGTCCAGGAGGCTTCTTAGAAGAGGCTGTTGAAAGTGAGTAGTTGCTGTGAAGTGGTTGTATAAAGTCCCATAGTTAACAGTGAGGGAACAGACTCAGGGCACATCTCTGCCCTGGCAGTGGGTGATGGTTGATGCCTCTAAAGTGTGTGAAGCTAGACATCATTAATGTTGAACTTGTATTGATTTGTTATTATTCAAACGTGTCTTTCCAGGCCCAGGTTCCTCAGCAGGCTTGGCCTAATTCTTCCAACAGATGTTTTCGCATTCCCCTCTTTGGTAGACAGAGAAAGCCGGGTTTGCATCCCGGCTCTGCTGCTCACAAGCTGGGCAACCATTTAGACCACCTCTCTGAGCCTCTGTTTCCACACTGTCAAATGGGGACTGTCCTGCCTATACCCAAGGCTGGTGTGTGGATTGATAAGACATCACACATGGAAAATCACCAAGCATGGAGCCCAGGTTTGTCAGATGTTTACTTTCTTTCCGTGCTTGATAAGGTGAGGCAGGCTGATCTGATATTAGACCTCCGTTATTCATTGATAATGTTATGACAGGATATACCTTCAAAGGCACTTGAACTGGCAAGTACCAACCAGTTCAGTGGTGTGCAGGCCCTGCTTTACCCACCCTGTGCTGGGCTCAGGACCCTAGGAATGAGTGGGCACTGAGCCCAGGAACTCACCCTGGAGAGGAGGAGAAGGTCACAGAAGCCCGCTGTGAGCATGGCCATAACAAAGTTTTGTGCACACAATGGAAGGGAGACTTTGATTCATCGTGGGGTGATCAGCTGAGGCTTCATGGTGGAGGTGGCAGGTGGCTCTGAGGGTGGCAGTGCATAATACTACATGGGACTTCCTGCGCCAGCCTCCCAGATAGCTTCTCAGGGTCTACAGTCCATCCCCTAGAACCTCACAGAGGATAAATCCTCTACAATTAAAACTCAGATTATGGCACTCCCCAGCCCAAGCATCTGTCATGACTTACTGTTCTTAGAGTAAAATCCCAAATCCTCCATTATGGCCCCTGAGGCCCTCCTCGATGGGGCCCTGGCTTCCTCTGCAGCCCCACGTGCAGACCAGCGGGGCCTCGGGAAGCCAAGCAGCTCCAGTCCCTTCAGGACGGGTGCCCACATGGGACCTCATCCTGCCTTCTTGGAAGACAGCAAGGTTATGGGCAACTGAGGAGAGGAACAGGCTAGTGCCAGGCTCTTGGCTATGGGAGGTCTCTTTGAGGAATCGTGGGGAGCCTCCATGGTATTACTGACCAGAATCATGGCAGGGAACAAATTGCACACAGAAGGGCTGAGCAGCAAATACTCTAATGGCAGGACTCTGTGGGGAGGGCAGGGTTAAGGAAACCAGCAAGAGAGGTCAAAGCACCCTGGGGGTAACGCAACAGGAAGCCCGTGCTACTCTAGGGGTCAAGGGAAGAGAAGGAACACGTGCTCTGGGAGGCTGGAGAGCTGGAACCAAGGGGGAGCAGCCTCGGTGCTATGGCTCTCTGGGTCACAGCCAATGCCAGACTTTGGAAGAAAGGAGCACACGGAGGGAGGGATGGACACCTGATCTCTTTCTCCTCCCACACTCCTTTCCCCTGCTGCAGATTCCCTGTGGCCAGATTCAGCTAGAATTTAGGGTCTCAGGGAGTCTGGGTGATGCCATTCTTAGGGGTTAGCCCTCTAGGACTCAGAGCAAACAGAGAGAGCAGAAACATTAATTGGATGGGAATGACCACAAAAAAAAGAATTACCACCATAGCAGGTGTCCCGACATCCTACAGGGACCATGAGAACAGCCAACCCTAAGAGGGCCAGCTCTTCCCCCAAGAAAGAGAATTCCATGCAAGGGGAAGAGGGAACCTGGCTGACGGGCATCTTTCCCGGCCAGGCCGAGGTGTTCACAGAGCATCCAGATCCTGCGCACAGCGCATCTGCTAGAAGAGTCCACACAGCCACAGATATCTCATAGCTTGGCCTGTGCACAGCTGTAGAGGGCAAGTGTTGTTCTATGACCATGGCCCTTGCCCATCTTCCCTGATCCTTCCCCAGGACCAAGAGCTGGGCAGGCAACAGGGGACTTTTGTGCCCCCCATGAGAGAGGCAGAAATGATTCAGATCCTGTCATAGAAATAAGGATGAGAATAATAGTGAAAACAATAATATCAGATGTTATTGTCACCGCTACAATGACAGTCACATGGTTAAGCTCTTCCCATGTGCCAGAGACCGTGCTTATTCTATCAAGTTATATAGTCTTCTCCCAAACCCTAGGAGGTGGTGGCCATTAATGTTCCCATTTAAAAGATGTAGTAGGACCCAGAACAGTTAAGCAGATTGTTGAGGTCACTCAAATCAAACCCGGGTTTGCTGGCTGCAAGGCCAGGCTGTTAACTGCCACGGGGGACTGTCCTCAAAGCCACCTGGAGCCACAGATGAGTGGGAGAGGGAGGAAGGATTCATGCAACCCTTCATGGTCAAGGGGTCCATTGGGGCTCGGCTTCCAGAGTCGTCTTGCAGCCCTGGCCCTGCCAACCCCTGTGCCATCCTGAGCACACCCAGCTTCCTCTCACCCTGGGCCTTTGCACAGGCTGCTTCCTTTGCCTGGGACATTGCCTTCCCCTTTAGTCAATTCCCCTCTAGTCCCCCTTAAATATACCTTAGTTTACTATTGCTTGCTCCACAAAGCCCTGCTGCACTTCCCAAGTCACAGCCCTTGTCCTCCCCTCTGCTGCCAACGGCCATCCGTATGGTCCTGAGCATTGGCCTGTTTCCCCCACCAGGCTACCAGCCCTGCAAAGGCTGACACACACCTGTTTGGCTTACCCCTGTGTTCCAAGAGCCCAGTCCAGTGCCCGACATGTAACGGGTGCATGGTGACATGTGACAAAGGCAGTTGGATGCTGGCACAGACTCGGCCACCTAGAGCCTGGAGCTGCAGCCCCCATATGAGAGCTGCACCCAGTGCTACAGAACAAGGAGGAGGGTCATCCCTCCCAAGATCTGAGGTGAGAACGGCCAGAACCTTGAGGAGGGACTCCCAGAGCAAGGGCCACTGAGCTGAGATCCATGCATGGAAGGCTTTTGATGGCCCAAAAGAAGGAGAAAGGTGTTTCAGACAGAAGGATTGGTAGGTGCAAAGGCTCGACGGAATGAGAATGCATGGTGGGTCCCTTGGAGTGAGTGACAGGGGGTGAGACCTGGAAGGCCCCAGCACGTAAGCGTTTGACACGGTCCAAATGAAGTGCCGAGTAAAATGTTGGAGAAAGCAATGAATCCAAGCCTCCTCCCATGCTATTCACTTCCTCTTTACCCAAGCCTGCTCTCGGCAACTCCTCATCACGGAGGGACCAGTTTCTGAGAACAGCTTGAGGCAGGAGTCCTTGAGGGGAATTCTGCTTGATCAGGATCCAGACCTCCAGTGGCAAGGAGGTCAGAGGCGGTGTTCCAAGTGCTTCATGGCTTTAATCTCTACTCATTTGGTCTCTACAAGTACCCTGCATAGTAGATTCTGTTATTGTACCAATTTTGCAGATGGGGAAACCAAGGCACTAAGAGGTTAAGACCCGCCCAGAATCTCACAGCTAGTACACTGGGTGATGGAACTGGGGTTTGAATGCAAGCAAACTGCTTCCAGGGAGCCTGGGAGCTCGACCACCCACCCCACTGCCTTGCCCCTGTATGAAGCTCTTACTGCGAAGAAGCAAAATGCAGGTGTTTTCCATGCAGTACTCACCTCATCCCCTGGACAATCCCGAGATGCGTTATTGATCGTCCCTATTTTAGAGATTGGTACAGCCTCATTTAGACTAAGATTTCACATTTATGAGAAGGAACCTCCTGACTAAAGTGCAAAAGTTGGCTTTAACCTTTATTCAAGGCTCAATTGAGGGAACGGTCTGTGAGGAATAAACCAGTCCTGAGAACAATGCAGGTTTCCTGCCCTGTAGCCCCAGCTCAGGCCCAGGGAGCCTCGATGGTCATGAAGAGGCAGTTTAGACATTTCAGGATTAAGGATGGCAGCCAGGAGGCCTCCTTCTTTGAGCTGGTGGGGGGAGAAAGGAGTGGGTTTGGGGTCAATTGTCCTAGAATCAATAACCTCACCACATCTCCCAGCCCCTGCCTATCTCCATGACTTTGGGCAAATCCTTTAACCTCTGTGCCTTAATTTTCCCCATTTGTAAAATAGGGGAGATAATAGCTCCTTTGCAGAACTGTTATAAGGAGTAAATTAAATGTGAAATGGATACCTAAAGCCCCTAGTACATGGGTGGTATGTGGTCATGATGATGTTAATATTAAAAAGAATAACTGAGGCTCACAAAAAGTCCCCTTTCTGCTGGAACTCTTCTTTTTGTAGCCTCTGTTTTTATCAATGACTCCAGCATTCTGGCAGTTCCCATGGTTTAAAACTAGAGTCCAGAGTCTTCTTTAACTGGTCCTTCTCCCTAGCAGCCCCCCTCCAACCCACCCCCTTGCAGGCTGCTGGCAAGTACTCAGTGACATGTGAGTCTATCTCCTGAGCTGCATCCCCACTGTTTCTGGTCCCCTCTGTCTCCCCTCTGGACCAGCTCAATAAGCTTCTCAAGAACCAGAGGCCAGCACGGTGCCTAGGACTTCACAGGCGCTCAGTAAATGTTGAGTGAATGCAGTCATGCTCTCTCCAGACACTTTCCTTCTTCATCCGCCCTTTCCCTGTAAAGTCCTCTGATCCTGAGATGACTTCAAATGCCTTGTCATGCACATACAAAGGCCATGACTATCAGCCCCTGTGTGGTCCCATCTGCCCAGCTAACTAACCAACCCCATCATTTCCTCCTGTATCCTTCATAATTCTCATCACTTACCTGCCTTTGCTCATTCTATTCCCTGTGCTGGGGATGCCCTTCCCTTCCCTTCCCTCCCAGGCCCATTTGGCAAATTTCTAGACATCTTTTAAAATGTTCCTTATTCATTCCACAAGTACGTATTGAGTGTCCACAATGTGCCAGACACTGTTCTAGACCTTGAGGCTACATCAGGGAGCAAAATAGGACTCCCTGACCATGCGATGCCTTCAGCCTACTGACTATCTGGTAGCAGAAGCATCTAACCTGGTTAGAGGTTAACTAGGGGTGGGGGGAGGGTATCTGCAGCTCCAGCAACTCCCTCTGAGAACCCTTTTCCCAAACCCCCCTCCATTCTCAGATAGCAGTGGCCGCCTCCTTCCTGGTGTCCCCTCTGTACCAGGACACTGACTATAAAGGTCTATTTATATGTCTGTTTGCCAGAGACGCCCAGGACTGTGTTGTATCTGTGTCATGGTGTCTGAAGTTTGTTCATGAGAAGGAAGGAAGCAAAGAAAAGACAGAGAGATTCCCAGGAGGTGAAGCAGGAAAGTTTCAGGGAGGAGGTTGGAGCTGGAGAAGATAGCAGTGCTATAGGTAGATGGGAACTTACCTCTTCCACACACACAGAGCTCACACTCTGGCCTGGACCCTGCCTCAGGTCTTGAAACGACTGAAACCTGGTGTTGGAAGTTTTCAACCCTAGTGGACTGGATGTTCAGCATTTAGGGTGCTTCTGTGGCTCCCAAAACCCCCAGTGGCTCTCAGCCTACCCTCCCCAGACACCCTGGGAAATCAGTCAGCTTCACTGAGGAGCTGGGCAGTGGAACAAATGAGAATGAACGCTTGGCCTTTCACACAGAAGGGATGTCATTTAAAGCCATCACCTCCCCACAGTGGCATTATTAACCCCGTTTTCAGTTGAAAAAACTAGAGGTTAGAGTTTAAGTGATGTGCCCGCAGTCGTCAGCTAGCGGCAGAGCCCAGATTCATACTCAGAGACCATACGCATACCTAATTTCAGTCCAAGTTTTAGGGTCCAAGCCAGTGTTTTTCAACCTGGGCACCACTGACATTTGGGTCGCTGTCCTGTGCCTTGTCAGGTGTTTTATAGCACTCCTGGCCTCTACTCACTAGATGCCAGCAACCCCCAATTATACCAGTTACCCCCAGTAACACACACACCAATTATGACAACCAAAAATGTCTCTTGATATTGCCCCATGTACCCTTGGGCAAAACCTTCCCTCCCCTATAAGACACTCTGGGCAAGTGGTCTCCAAGTGCTCAGTAAATTTGGGGGGGCAGGTAGCAACTTAATACTTATTTTAATACTTAATCTATTTATTTACATTTAATTTTATCCAAGATAAGAAGTTAATGTTTTCTAGTATTTGCTATTTAGACTGATGGTAGAACACACCTATGCTTTTAAACAAACATGATGGATAAAGACATGTCTAATATTATCTACTGAGAGAGATGAAGGATCAGAAATGTTTGGAGGCCCCTCTGTCTGATGGTTCCAAGGTTCCTGTTAGGTGCCTGTGCTGTTTATGGGAATACGGGAGGGAGAACCCTCTGCAGTATTGTGATGCTACCAACCCTTTTCCTCTCTGAGCATCTGTTTCCCCATCAGTTAAATGGAGACAGGAAAGTACCACCTCATAAGGTTGTTTTATGGGCCAATGAAACGATGCATGCATAGCGCTTAGAACAGTGTATAATAATACCCAGAAATGTTCTTATTTTATATACAGACGAGAACACTGAGGCTACAGCATGTCCCAAAATTCTCCTTAGGTCCACACTCTTGTGTGCTGAAGCGCAAACTCAAACCCCAATGGTCTCACCCTAGTCCACCTTGCTCCCCACCCCCCCAATACTTAGGTCTCATGGCACCCCCAGAGAATTCACTGAGGACAGACACCATTGCTTTTTGCCCTATGTACTCATGTTCCTATTACCTGGCACACAGTAGCACATGTCAAATTTCTCTTGAACAAATATACTGGTTTCCAGTCCCATTTCGTGTCAGCTACAATTTATACTTTCCTTGGGGAATGCAAAATGCAAAGCTATTACTCCAAAAGATAAGTGTTCATTATAATTTGTGAAAGGAATGAATCAGTGAACGAATAAACAATGAACAAAGGCAGTTTCTGTTTTGGGGTCAAACCTCAGCCAGATTTCCCCCAAATGACAAAAATGCTCAGGAAAGGGTACTGTCATAGCACCCTAGAATGTTCCTTCAAAGCTGGCATCATAGGGCTTCCCTGGTGGAGCAGTGGTTGAGAGTCTGCCTGCCGATGCAGGGACACGGGTTCGTGCCCCGCTCTGGGAGTATCCCACATGCCGCGGAGCGGCTGGGCCCGTGAGCCATGGCCGCTGGGCCTGCGCGTCTGGAGCCTGTGCTCCGCAGTGGGAGAGGCCGCGACAGTGAGAGGCTCGCATACCGAAAAAAAAAAAAAATCTGGCATCATGGTTTATAACTGTGTGATTGTCAGTTTATCCCCTGCCACACCCCTTTCCCCAGGCGGTAATCTCCACGAACTTAGAATGTGTCCTTTCTGCTTGCTGTCATATGCCCTGTCCCTGTCTGCTATACAGTTGCACTCATGACCTGTGTGCTGATGGAACACGTGAGTCCATAAAGTACATATCATCCTAGCCTCTCCGGTGTTTCACAGGTGAGGCCTGGAGGATGGAAGTGACTTGGCCTCAGCCCACATCAGGACCAGGTCTACTGTTACCCCAATGCTTTTCTCCCTCTCTTCCGTTCATCAGGAAGATATGAGGACTGTGGCATTCCAGGTGTTCAGAATCCCAGGGGTGTTTCTAAAAAGAAAGGATAATAATTCCCTGCAGAACCAGTGGAAGATGCATGGCAGTAGGGAGAAAGCCATCCTTCCAGACTGCACCAAGGCCACACTGGAAACTGGAGCTAGCCCCCCACCTCTGCCTCCCCAACCTCTGACTCAATAGGTAATGACCAAAAAGTGCTTAGTGGATGAACAGGTGTCTCAGAAGGAGAAACCGAGTAGTGCGCCCCAGCTCTGGGCTCACCAAAACCATGCAGCCTCTCTTGCACCGCCCACTCATCCGTCATCCCTCCATTCATACCGAGACAGAGAGTGGTGGCCATCAGCCGGGATGCCACTTGCTACTTGTGTGACTTTGGATAAACTTCTTAATATCGCTATGCCTCAGTACTCTTTCTGTAAAATGGGCACAACAACAATATTCACCTCAGAGGGTTGTTATGAGAATTTGCATTAATATATGTAAATGGCTCAGAGCGGAGCCTGGCACACAGTACAGCTGCGGAAGTGTGGGTTTCTATTACTCTGTGCTAAGCACTGAGAATATACTTCACTGTCTCTTTGGCTCCTCTCCTATGACTTCTCTCTCGTTATGATGGTTGCATGCCAGGGCTTCTAGCAAACACGCACTCCTCCCCTGGGTACCGTATCCCATCCCGTCTCATGTACTCAAGGCTAGTGCTCCAGTGATTCTCTCCTTTTCGCCCTCACCATCAATTTTTGCCTTTAGACTCGGTAATTCTCATCAGTGTACAAACGTGCTGTGATGTCACACACACACACACACGCACACACACGCGCGTGTGTGCGCGCGCGCACAATCTCTTCTTGAGCCCACACCCTCCTCTATCTACCATCCTGCTACTTTGCTCCTCTTTATAGCAAAGATACTCAGAAAAGTTGAGTACATGCCCTACCTCCAAATCCTCTCCTCTCTCTTGCTCTTGGAATCACTCTGGTCAAGTTCACATCACCCTCCACCCCCCCACCTCACCCCCCCAGCCCCCCACCCCCCCACCCCCCCACCCCGCCTAAAAGAACTCTTGTTAAAGTCACAGCAACCCCTCACCATAAATCCAGTGGTTGACTCCCAGTCTGGATCTTAATGATCCGGGCAGCGGCAGGTAACACACCACCAGCTCCTCCTCCATGAAGCTCTTTCTGCCCTTGGCTTTTACGAACCACAGTCTTTTTTTTTTTTTTTTTTTGCAGTACACGGGCCTCTCACTGTTGTGGCCTCTCCCATTGCGGAGCACAGGCTCCGGACGCGCAGGCTCAGTGGCCATGGCTCACGGGCCCAGTCGCTCCGCGGCATGTGGGATCTTCCCGGACCAGGGCACGAACCCATGTCCCCTGCATCGGCAGGCGGACTCTCAACCACTGAGCCACCAGGGAAGCCCCCCAACAGTCTTTTGATTCCCCTTCCATCTGGATGGCTTCTCCTCAGTCTGCTTTGCTGGTTCCTCCACATCTTCCCAAACAGTTTACAGGAGGCCCAGGACTCAGTCCTCGGTCCCCGTCTCTTCTGTAACTGCTGTCACACGTTTGTGATCTCCTGCAGCCTCCTGGCTTCAAATACCATCTCTCCACGGTTGGCTCCCCAAGGTGCCCCTCCAGCCCAGCCTCTCCCCTGCCAGCTCAGCACCTCCACGTGGGCGTCTTGAGGCATCTCACATCGCCTAAAGCACCTGGATGTTTACAAAAACCTGCTTCCTACCTCCTAGCTCCACGAACAGCCCCGCACCTCTTGCCGTCTTTCCCATCCTGGCTAACGACAGCTCTGTCTTTCCCTTTGCTCAGGTCCAAGTCCTTGGAGTCACTCTGAGCTCCTCTCTCTTTTCCACACTGCCCTTCCAAGCTGCCAGCAAATACTGCTGGCTCTTCCTTCAACAGCGGTTCCGAGTCTGATCATGTCTTACCACCTCTGCTGCCCAAATCTGGGCACCATCGTCTCTCCCCTGAGTGGTCATCCAGTCTTTGTAAGGAGCCTCCCTGCTTCCAGTCTTGTCCCCCTGGGCTGTTTTCAACCCAGTCCCCAGACAAATGCTATTAACACAAGAGGCAGGTCACGTGACTCCCCTGCTCCAAACCCTCCGATGGCTCCCATTACAAACAGAATATAAGGCAGAGTCAGCAGAGGGGCCCTGAAGGTCCTGTAGGACCTGTGCTTGCCCTGCACCCCCTCTGCCTTGGTCCTCGCTCTCCTGAGACCCCCCTGGGCCTGGCGTGCCGTGCCTTTGGAAGCCATGCTCAGGCTGGTGGGCATCTCTCGCGTCTCTGTTCCAGGCCACCTTGTCAGTGAGGCCTTGCCTGACACCCACTTCCATGTGGGCCTCTCCAGCCCTCAGCTCTCTCTCCCCTGCTCTGCTCCCCCCTCCCTGGCACACGGGGTCTTTCCTCCTTGGCCTTCGGTCCGCCCTGCCTGGAATGCGAGCTCCTCGCCAGCCGCGGGTGAGGACGGCCTTGCTGACCGCCAGCGCCATGTAGTCGACGTGCAGTCCACGTTTGACAAGCCAACGAATCTGCTGTTGGCTTTGTCTTCCTCTGTTTGTCGTCAGGGAAGAAGCTGCCTCTCCATAGGTGCGCTCGTCTCAGTCCCAGTGGAGAGCCTTGGGCCTCATGGGAGGGCCTCCCATGAGAATATGTCGGAGGAATGGAGGGAAAATGGAACAAGTAGCTGCACGGGGGTCGGGCTGGGCTGCACCAGCCATGTTCTTTCAGGAGCCACCCTCCTTTGCAGTGTACTTCCCCGTCAGGCCATGTGTGTGGGCTCCGGCTCAGGAAGATACACCTCTCCTCTTCTCCCCCAAGGGCACCGCCTGCCCACAAACCCAGGACCTGCCCTCTTTCAGGGTCCACCTAGAGGCCTTCCCCTCCTCCCTGAGGCCCCTCCTGAGACCCTGGCCCAGCAGTCTCCCCCTGACCCTCAGTAACCTCTCCATCTCCAGCCTCTCCCCACCAGGTGCCCAGTGAGTCGACAGGACGGACTCTCTCGCGCCCCTCCAGATGGGGTGGAGACTGTTCCTTGGGTAGGAATGTCCTTTCTCCAGCTGCCTGCCTGGAGAATGTCTCCAGAAGCTTCCCCTCCGCTTCTACCCTTAGACAGAGTGAGGCCCGCCCTCCCCAGGGCTTCATCGTGGTAGGAGTGATGCGAGCACATTGGACTTCTCTTCCGAGGACTTCTGTTTCCTTGGCGAGCTGGGAAGCAAGGTCTCCAGCTGGAAGTGATGACGGAGAGGGAGGGGTTGGAGTTTGGAGGACAGAGGAGAAAGTTTGAAATAGTCGAGACTGGGAGAGTGACAGGAGAATAAACTATAGTATCTCTCCAGGCACAATTAGCATGTTTGCATGTTTTTCTCAGGCTGTGGTTAACTGCACAGGGGGGGCAGCAGACTGAGTGGAGCGGCCACCATTAGCCAGGTTAGGGGCTTTGCCCAGCAGTGTAATGAGTCACATGGGAACAAGGGAAACTGTACGTCAGGGAGTGACTGTAACGAAAATGACAATATGAGAGTTAAAAGGGTGTAATAAGGAAGCCAGTGGCCCAAAGGCTTAGATTTACTAGGAAGAGTCTGACAACGGATTTGGGAATTGGACAGTCCCAGAACATTTTTTCCAGAATGTTCAGGAACATCTTTCCCTGACCTACCCCTTTCCAGTGCAGATCTGTCTCTCCTGTCTGTTCCCACAGCACCCTATGCTTATCTCTGCTGTATTTTAGTACTTGATTTACTTGTATGGCTTCCTTCTGAGCTGTGAGCACTTGAAGGAAAGAACCAGGTCTCATATTTCTTTAGATCCCAAGGCCAGACCCAAGAAAAAGCTCACTCAGCAATCACTGACTGATTGACTGAATAAATTCATTTGATAGAAACCAGACCATCCTCTGGATAATAATACATCCTCACATCTGTATGGCCATTTACAGTTTGTAAAGCAATTTCACATCCATGATCTTATTTCAACCATACAATGACCCTACCAGATAGCAACTCATTCATTCACTCACTCACTCACTCATTCAACTAAGTAAGAGCACTTACTCTGTGTCAGGCACTGTTTTAGGCACCGGAATGCAGGAGCAAATGGAAGAGACAGAAGTCCCTGCTTTCATGGAGCTTATATTCCTATAGAACACATTACCTATTTTACAGACGGGCAGACTTAAGTTTTGCTCAGGGAGGCTAAGCAATTTGGCCAAGGTCACGGGGCTTGCAGGTAAAAGAACCCCAATTAGGACACAGGGCTGTCTGACTCCAAGTACAGAGAAAGCATTTTTCAAGAACACCAGTCACCTCAAGGGCTCATCCGCTCGTCCATGAGGTGTCTTTTTTTTTCCCCTAACTTAACGACAAATAAAAAGGAGACTTGGCAGAAATCCACACCCTGGGACTACCTTGGAGCTCCTTCCCTCGTCTGGTGTGTGTCTAACCAAGACGTGAGAAATACCTGCCAGGTCTCTTCTTGCCAGCGCCCACGACAGAAACCACGCAGCACTGTCAGCACGGCGTCTGCTTGTGTGCAAACCCGCAGGCATTTTTAGTAACTTTGGGGAACATAAAGAAAGCTGTTGGTTTTGTTTGCACATAATTTTCGCCTCTGCAAAAGGCTTCTCACCAAGCAGCAGCCTCAGAGCTGCCTTTTATTTGATCTTAAGACACGCAGTGTCTTTATAACTCACGAGCTGAGCTTCGGTTGACAGATTCCCTCACCTGCGCTTGGATCCCACACATGGAAAATGGGTCTGGTTATAAAGGTTCCTGCCTCTCCTCGTGGTTGTGGGGATTAAATGAGGTCCTGCAGAAATGTCAGCCATCTGTAAAGCTTTGTGCCCGGGAGGAGGACTGTGGTGAAGTCCATTGCAGGCAGCCTGTGGAGGAGAGGAATTTATTAGAATCTGAAGGATCTGGGTTGCAGTCTCAGCTCTATCACTTATGTGTGCAGAGCCCCTGGCAAGTAACTAATCACCCTCACTCCTCCGGCCTCAGTCTCTGTCCTCAATGGGAATAGTGATACATACCCCCAAAGAATTGTTATGAATATTAACAATACTCATATATATACAGTGTCTGGCACTGAACCTGCGTGTAATAATTGTCCAGTAAATGGCTCAAGGTGTTCATTAATATCATTATTGTTACTAGTACTGGGTTGGCCAAAATGTTCTTTCGAGTTTTCTGTAACATCTTATGGAAAAACCATACGAACATTTTGGCCAACCCCATGTATGAGGGAAAAGGTCAACAAAGATTTTAGGAATTTTAGGCTGTGAATTCCTTGGAACAAGCATACCTCTGTACTGCTGTATACTCAGTGCCCCAAACTCCATCTGGAAGTTAGCAACTGCTAGTGAAGTTTGAGAAGCTGAATTAGATGAAGCCTAAATCCCTCAGAGTGGTAGCTCAGGCTTGACCAAGAACACGTGTCCACTGCACGTGATCATGGGACAGCCTTTGTCTTTGTGTGCGTTTACTTCTCAGATAGACTTATGCAGCATGTCAGCAGTCAAATGACTTGCCCAAGTTCACACAGCTCGTGGGTGGCAGAACAAGGGCCAGAACTCAAAGGTGACAACTTTGGAGCCCACACCCTAAACCCCTGCCCTGCACTGCCAGGAAGAGTTCTGGTTTGAGGTTTTCCTCTCCTCTGACCTACTTGAGTTCCTGGCCCTCTGGGTGTTTCTGAGGCTTCCAGCAGGATCTCCTCTCTATAGAGGCCGAAGTAAAAGATCTACACGGCCAGCCTGTGTTAATGTGTTGGGCGTTGGCTTGCGTTGTAGTGTGTCCCCATAACAGTGGGCGCTGGGACTGGAAAGAGAGGTGGACATCACACATCTGTGGTCATCCCTTCCCGGGCAGTGCCCACCCCCTCTGGAAGCAGATGTCACCCTCTGCCACCAATGGACACAGGCATATCCGTTCATGAGCATCTCCTGGAAAGTATGTGCTGGCACCCAGAGCTGAAGGGGAGGAGAGGTGAGAAGGACCTCTTCCATGAAGTCCCTGCCAGGGGAGCAGGTGCCAGCAGCCGGGTGTATGTAGACACCAAATTCCTCCTCTGCTCCCAAACCATCAGCTCCTTCCATTAAGACATCACAGTGGGTATTCCCAACAGCCTGCTCTACAGCCCCACATCTAAATGCAGAATCACGGCCCCTCCGTCCGGAGACGGGAGATGGCTTATCCAACGTCACACAGCCATTAGCGGTGGAGCCTGGACTGCCATTTCCCTCATTCCCAGGCCCGTGGTCTTTCTACAGGGTGATGTCAGGAGATGGAGATTGAATCCCAAAAGAATTGTTTAAAGGACTATGTGAGTTACGTGTTTGAGTAGCACAACGACACAGCAGGTAGGACTTCTGTTTCTAAGGTGAGAGACACTGAGTCTGAGTTCCAGCTGCTCTGTCACTAGTTTGGTGGCCTTGGACAAGTCACATAATCCCCTGGAAACTTCAAGAGGAAGAATGTCCCTACCTTGGAGGCCACCATGGGTGTGAGATGATATAATGCATATAAAGATCTTCACCCACTTCCTGGCAAGCAGTGAGAGATCACAACATATTAGCTTTATTTCTTCCTTTGTTCTCCAAACATTTATTGGACATGAAAATGGGCACATTTACATACAATACTTCATTCAACACTGACCATGCTCTAAGGTAGAGCCTAATTAAGAGCCCCTTTAAGCAGGAGTGAACACGGCATAAAAAAGTTTGGGTGTCCAGGGTCTCTTAACTGGTAAATGGGGACCCCGATTCTCTGACTCCAGAGCCCTTGTTTTCTATACTAGTTTGTAAGATGCATTTTATTTTGTCTTGTTTTTGTTTTAATGAAAGGGTGGTGTCGATGAACTAATAGTACCCTGCAAACTGTGACATGTGAGATTCCTGTTGTTTTTATTAACTGCCACCTTCCTTCAGAAGAACAAGATTCCTCCAAGCGTGGTTCTCTTAGTACCTGCCTCAGAATCAGAAGGAGGTCTCGTCAAAGATGCAGGTTCCAAGGCCAAGGCCCCAGAGCCACTGAGCCAGAATTGCTGGGTGCAGGACTGTCTACCAAGCTTTCCCGCTGATTCTAAAACACACTCAAGCTTAAGAACAATTGCCTTTGGAGTCAATAATCCAGTAAACACTGGTTAAACAGAAGAGGGAGATCAGTTTTCAAAAACAAAACTCAAACATGTAACAAGCTTGAAAAGCCATCCGTGTGTCAGAATCAGAGTAGGGCCATAGGGGATAAGCAAACCCCGGGCTGGGGAGAAGGGGATTCCAGACATCAAGAAGGCAGAACAGAACTGGTGATCCCCAAATGCCCCAGTTGTAGTGCCAATAGGGGTTCAGGCCTGGAAAAGCAGATATCAAAGCAAGTAGTGTGGCAAAGGTGCCAGGAGTATCCCCAGCAGCAGGAAAAGCATCATGTCAGCAAGTCCCACAGCAGGCGATGGGAAAGGGTCAGGGAAGAAGGGAGCAGGGACCGAGTCTGACCTTCTGGGAAACTGGCTGGAGGAAAAGGCAGGGGCCAGGGCTCCAACAGAGATGTAAGGCAAGTTCTCCTTATAAGGCAAAAGACCAACCTAAAGGTCTAGGGCACAAGGTCAGAGGGGAACAGGGATAACTTGATGCAAACAGCTGAGCAAAAACCTCAAGCATACGGCCAGGGCAGCGTCCAGAGGAGGAAGTTAAGTGGGTCCAGCCATGGGAGTTTCAGGGCTGCTGACATAGGGTGTCAGGCACACAACTGCAGTCTGCACCCCACATAAGCCACCCAGCTGAGCCACTCTTTTCAGAGTCTGACGCTGGCCTGAAGCACACAGGGATGTATTATATTTTAATACTGGTCCTGCCATGAGCCGCTTGACCTCAGTCAATCCCCTTCTTGACTCTGGGTCTCTGTTCTCCGTCTGATACAGGAGGGACCATACTTGCTGATTCCCAGGTCCCTATCAGCTCTTACATCTACATCCCAGCATATCTGTGAACATGAACTACTGTATCTGTGAGCAAGCCAGACCACACACATGTTCCTTGAATCTATCCTCTTGCTATTTTCTACCTGATTGCCATCTGCCCATCTTCTTCTAAGCCCAAGCCCAAGCAGGAAACAGGTCCCCAGTGGATTTCAAGCCAGGGTTTCTCCCACTGATCAGTCTGACTTGCCCTGGTTCTGCCACATGACAACAGGGTGGCCTGGGTGACAGCGGAGAGCTCTCCTGAGGAGGTGGGCTGGCGAGCATGCTCAGCTTTGGCTAATGCAACAACAACAGAAAAAAACAAAGAAAGGGAGGAAGGAGGCCCCAAGCCCAGAGCACTTCTCAGTGGGCTGTCCAATTTTGGGAGGAAAATAGAAGCGCTCCACTCAAGTGACAGCCTGGAGGACTGGGTCACATGAGAGCACTTGGCTAATCTGGAAAGTTATGAAATGATGGGAGCACACTGGTCCACTCACTCTGAAAATGCAAAGGCGGAAAAACAAAGCAACACCGAAAAATATTTCCAGCCTGCGTGGCAGCAGAAGGAAGGAGCAGAGTTTTGCCTATTGTAGCAAAATTGACTACAATCTTAGAAAGGTTTTGCAAGATGATGGAAAGGGCCTCCTGAATACTCAGGGTGGCAATGGGAGGGTGGGAGGAAAAAAGGAGAGAGGGAAGGGGTCTTTGGAGCCCCCCAGCTCTGCCAGGTATGTGTCGTGAGATCGAGGACAAAGTGTGTAGCCTCCCTGAGACTTAGTTTCTCAAATGTAAATGTGGATATCACCAAAATTTATTAGAGAATTTAAGGATAACTGTATCATAGCTCATAGATCCTAAGATACTGATTTTAGCATCTCTGAAATTAGAATGGGTCTTGTAATCCATCGCATTTTAGAGTCTATGAACTAGTGGTATGTAAAATGCATCACCCAAAGTGAACACTCAATAACTATGGACAAACATAATCTAGTAAAAGCCGAAAGGTGAATCCTGTAACACATCCTGCAATATAATTGAGGCAGTTAACAGAAATGTCAGGGTGGCTAGGTTGCTGGAGAATGGGAGGCACATCTTTTGTTCATTGTACACGGTTCATGATCTCTCAGGTGAATGGATATAACTGAAGGGCCCTCACGTTCATTTCAAATCCAAGATTCCAGGTTCCTCAGACAGTGTATCAACCACCAGAGTTCCCTATTCTCTGAATCCAAGTTCAGGACACATGATTTCTCATCACTTACAAAATGAAATCTAAAAAATGTCTGGTCAAACTTAAGTCATCAGCGGAGGCTAGAACCACCCAGAACAACCCAAAGTTCTTAGAACCGTATTGTTTCCCACGTCTGGCTCTTTGCATGTGCTCTTCCTCCTGCCTGGATGAGATCGGAAAGAGTGAGCCTATCCTCACACTGACTACCCGGCAAAACCCTACTCTTCTCTGAGGCATAAGTCAGCATCCCCTCTTCGGTGAAGCTGTCCAGGATGCCTCCAATCAGGCAGACTTCCGCAAGCCTGAGGTAGCACCTTTCACTTTGGGTCTCTGGACCTCTGACTTCATTTCTCAACAGTGAGCTCCTTGAGGGCAGAGATGTGTTTTATTCGTAGCTTAGTCCCTAGCAGGACAGCATGAACAGAGGAGGGGCTCAAGAAATGTTTGCTAAATGGAGATCAATGAAAAAAGGGTTTATCTGTGATTGGTGGGTTTCTCCATAGGAAAAGTCTTACAACAGATGTAAATAACCAAATGCATTTAACGCCTCTTCTCTGAGCTTTGGTGTCTGTCTCTGTGAAATGAAGAAATTAGTTATCAGCGCTTTTCTTTAAAATACAATTCCCATTCTCTCTCTGTCTCTCTGTCATCTCTCTCAATCTCTCTCTCTCTCTAGTAGTGAAATCTTTTCTTGAAGTGAAATCTTACTTGAAGCCCAATGTGCAGTGCAAATAAAGTCCGAGCTTCTCTAAAGTGAGACATGGTATCTGACCCTTCAAGTCTCACCTCCGCTTTCCCTGTTCCAGGAAGAGTGCAGCTGGACACACTCTGAAGTCCCTCTCACCTCCAGGCCCTAATTACATTGAGTAGCCAGATTCACCTGGACCACATGTTACAACCAGAATATAACGCTCAGTATTGATTGAGTGCCTCACGTGTGTCAGAACAGCTAGGCCCTTTTAAAAATTATCTTATTTCCTCTTTTTTTCTTTCCATTCCTTTTTCTTTGCCCCTGGTTCTTCATTTTCCAGTTAAAAATAATCGTGTATTATTGTTAGCTGCCTTAAACACTTTTGGAGGATGAGGTATAGAGTTGTAAATAGATATAAACACAAAGCAAGGTGTTTGTATTATCCCCACAACAAACCTGTGGGGTTGGTTTTAGTCATTCTGTTTCATGACTGAGATCAGCGGGGCTCAGAGGGGAAGGGAAGTTAGTTGCCCAAGATCATTCCAGGAAGTGGGTGCGCACCTCCTGGGAGCTTCCCCCGCCCAGCAGCATGCTCACTGAAAGGTGCGTGTTTACTAATTTACGTAACCCCTTGAAAACCCCGTGAGGTGGATACTGTTGTTATAGCCATGTCACAGATGAGAGCACAGGATCAGAGAGGTGAAGTAGCTTGTCCAGAGACAGGCAATCAATAAAAGCTGAGCCAGCCTTGAACCAAGCCTGCGTGATGCCCAAACCTGGGGTGGTACCCAGTGTGGAGCCTCCAAAGCCCTGGTCCTAACTTCCCTCCCCACTTTGAAGGGGCTCTCCATGCCCTCCTGGCCGGGGTTTGGGAAGAGGCAGAAATGCCAGGGACGACACCATGCAGAAGCGCAAACCATGGTCTTTGAGCAAACCGGGCTGCCTGCGGGCAAGTCTGGATTTCATCGCGACTTGGCTGGGCGACTTTGACGAGTTATTTAACCTCTCTGTGTCAGTTTCCTCAGCCACAAAATGGGGATTACAATCGTAGCAACCTCAGAGGGATTGTTAGGCGTGAAAACTCTTAGAACAGCATCTAGCATAGATTAAGTACTCGATAATTGCTAGCTCTTATGATGCGTGTCAAATGCCTAGCAATTAATAGCAGCTTTCTAATTATGTTATTACCATTTCAGTCTCTGTCTTGGGGGATTCCACGCATCCGTGGAACTTTTGCCCACAGAGAAGCTAGAAGAGGCCACAGAACTGACTCCAGGTAGGGTCCTGATCCTGTTCTTCTCTCCCAGGCCGAAGGCTTCTGCTCCCTTCCAACAGAAACTTATTCAAATCGATAAACACTCTTAAACACCTACTATGTTCCAGGCCCTGCTTGAGACTCTGGGTCCAGAGAAATCAAAGAGAAATCTCCCTGCCTTTTGCACGTGTGTGTGGTAAAATATTCATAAATAATATTTATCATTTTAACCATTCATAAGTGTCCAATGCAGTGACAGCAAAATACATTCTACCTTCTGTCTCTAACTACATTTTTTTTTTTTTTTTTTCAGCACACGGGCCTCTCACTGTTGTGGCCTCTCCCATTGCGGAGCACAGGCTCCGGACGCACAGGCTCAGCGGCCATGGCTCACGGGCCCAGCTGCTCTGCGGCATGTGGGATCTTCCCAGACAGGGGCACGAACCCGCGTCCCCTGCATCGGCAGGCAGACTCTCAACCACTGCGCCACCTGGGAAGCCCCTCTAACTACATTTTAAAACATTTTATTGTGACAAAATATACCGCTTAACATTTAACATTTTAACCATGTTTTAAGTGCATAGTTCTGTGAGTGGCATTAAGTATATTCACATTTTTGTGCAGCCATCCTTACCATCCGCCTCCAGATTTCTCACATTTTCAAACTGAAACTCTGTACCATTAAACACTGACTCCCCATCCTCTCTCCCTAGCTCCCGGCAACATTCTACTCCCTGTGTCTATGAACTTGACTATTCTAGGAACCTTGCATCAGGGTAATCACGCAATATTTGTCTTTTTGTGCCTAGCTTATTTCACTTAGCATCATGTCCTCAAGGTTTGTCTGTGTTGTAGCTTGTGTCAGAAATCCTCTGCTTTTTAAGGCTGAACAACATTCCATTGAGTGTACGGACCACATGTTACCGTTCTTCTGTTGATGGATCTTTTGACTACTGTGATAACGCCACTATGAACAGGGGTGGACACTTCTCCTCGGCTTGGAGCTGCTGTGGTCTAATGTGGGGGGCGACAGGTAGATTCACCAGCAAGTTACCCTGGATGAGCCCCCATTTTGTCATCTGTGAAATGGGGATACTGTTATCCACTGTAAGGGTTCAATGAGATGATGCACCATTTTGGGCAGTGCCGACACGTTGTAAACACTTGATAAATGTGAGCATTTACTGCAGCTGCTGCCGCCGTTGGGCAAGATGTGTCTAGAGAAGAGGGGGCCTGAAAGCGGGGGGTCAGCTTGCGCCCTCCCACAAAGGTCATGTCAGCCCACCCTCATGAACATCCTGGCGAGTGGTCCCGAACATCTCAATTTTCCAGGTGAGGAAACAGACTCAGAGAGGTCCTTGGCTGTGATGGTACAGGTGGGTGTGATGGTGCTGGAACGGGGCTCCTCAGGCCTTTTCACTCAGATCCAGAGAGCAGGGATGGTGTCAAGGCCCAGGGGAGGGAAGTGCAGCCCACGACAGCCCCTCAGATGTCTGCAGCGCTGGCCGGGGAAAAGCCAACATGCTTGTCCCCGACGGCCTTAGTGTCGGAAGGAAGAGCTGGGAAGGCAGAAGGGAGGAAAGGTGTTAACGCGGAGGCAGAGGGCGCAGCCCGAGCGAAAGCCAAAGGGTGGGGGCAGCAGTGTCTGCAGGAGAAATGGGAGGAGGCCGGGCTGCAGGGAGCAAAGGCCGCTGTGCGTGGCAGGGTGGGGTTGGGTCGTGGAGGGCAGGGGAGGTGGCGCAGCCCAGTCTGGTTCCAGGGCTGGGAGGGCTGGGATGAACTACACAAGTGGTGTTTCTGGATATTAGTCAGGCTGATTGAACAAGACGCTTGCCTCACGACAGGTCCCTGCTTTCAAACCACAGGTGATATTTAAAAAATTATATGTGTGTTTCACCAACATCACATACATGGTTCAGAAAGTCAGACAGTCCTGTAAGGCCCTTTCCCCAGGCCCATCTCCCTCCATCCCCAAATCTCACTGCCCAGAGTATTTCTTCCGTAGTTAACTCCATACTTCTTTTCTTTTTTTCTTTTTTTTTTTTTGCGGTACGCGGGCTTCTCACTGCTGTGGCCTCTCCCGTTGCAGAGCACAGGCTCCGGACGCGCAGGCTTAGCGGCCATGGCTCACGGGCCCAGCCGCTCCGCGGCATGTGGGATCCTCCCGGACCAGGGCACGAACCCGTGTCCCCTGCATCGGCAGGCGGGCTCTCAACCACTGCGCCACCAGGGAAGCCCCCATATTTCTAAATAATGTGTTTAAACATCTCTTTCTTCATTTTCAGTTTGAGATATGTTCTATCGACTTGCTATGATGGAAGAGAAGGATCTAGCTCTCTTCCCTACAAAGCCGCTTCCCCTTACCCCAACTTCCCAGTCCAGTTACAACATAATTTTTGGTTAGATTTAGCATTTAGTATTGCAACCACGTAGATCACAGCTGAGCCATATAGTATGATGATTAAATTTCTCTTTTTGTACAACTCATTCTTTTTGCTGAAATTAAGGTCTCAGTTTTTAATGCGATACGCTTCATTTTCTAAGCACATTTATCCATCTGAGAATGTAAGTCTTTTCTCAGAAGTTTCAAACGCAATAGCTACTCAATGATCTGTCCATCTTGCTTCCTTCCAGAGCCTTCAGTGCTTCTAGTCTAATTCAGACACCTGTTCTCTGCATGCTGCTGAGGTAGCTATGCCCAGCTGTGTTTCAATGGAGCCCCTGAGGCCAGAGAGGTGACCAGGGTCAGATGCATCTTGGCCCAATGGTCATTCATCTATAGATTTTACTCAGAAAATACCTATTGTGTGCTTTCTAGGTCCCAAAGAGGTCCAGTGCCAGAGGCTGGGGACCCAGAGGTGAATTAGATGTGGTCTCCACCTCCAAAGGGGTCTAAGCCCAAGTAAGTGCTGGGCCAGAGGCAAGCTCTGGGAGTTTTGGGGTTGGGGGAGGGCAGAGAAGAAGCCCTTAACTCAGCCTTGGGAAGGGCCAGTATAGAAGGCTTCCTGGAGGAGGTGAGGCTAAACGAGTCCCAACTTGTCAGGAGGAGTTTTCTAAGAGTTCTGGGAAGGGCATGCCCAGTAAGCAAGTGTCATCTGCACAGTCATGGGGACATGAGAAAGCATGACTCTTTCTGGGAATTTCAAAGAAGTAATTAGTGATGATCATGTGGGAGGGTTCTAGTGGAAGGGCTGGTGGTGCCTTGTGTACCAGGCTCAGGGAGCTGAAGAAAACAGAGAGAACAGAAGGATCTTAAAGAGGACAGACATGAACAGGTCTGCATTTTTTAGAAGAGAGGATGGCTGCAGGGGGTCAGATAGATTGGAGAAAGAAACGGGCTAGTGAGGGGAACGTTGATGTCTGGCAAAGGATAAAAAGGGACTGAACTACCCCTGGCACTGGAGGTGAAGCATGGGGCTCACAAGACCTTATGGAGCCCAAATGGACTAAACTTAGGGTCACAGGGAACGTGAGAATACTGACCGATAATCCCCAGGTGTCCCAGGGAAAAGATGTTTCAATTCAATGCGTGGCTCCTGGGAAACCAGAAGTTACTATGGGCTGGAAAGAAGGACATTGACTTCTTGGTGTGTTTGAAGGGCCAGAGGTGCTGAAAGGATGGATGCCCAGGGACTGAGGGAACAGGGTGAGGGCTGGGGAGTTTAGAAATTGGATGGCAAATGCAAGATTAAAAGGCTATGGAGCCAGAAGGGTTGGTACAGCCTAGCTGGTAAGAGCATGAACTCTGGGCCCAGGCAGCCCTTGGTTTAAATGCCTGCTCTGACACCTGCTTGCTGAGTCTCTGTTTCTTCATCTGCAAAATGGGGACCATAATCCTACCTACCTCGTGGGGCATTTGTGAGGATTAAATGAACCCCTGGCTGTAAAGTGCTTGGCATGGCGGCTAGGACATAAGAAGTGCTTCATTTTGTGCCTTCCTATTATTTGTCTTAGGGATCAAGCACGGCTTCAAAAAGCAGGTGAGACCTGAGCTGACTTCGGAAGAGGAGGAGCCAGACCTATCTTCATAGGAGCGTGACCTGTGCTGTCACACCAGGCCCTGTGCTCAGAAGACCCCCGTGCTTCGTTTAATGTTCTCCTTTGCCATCTTGGAGTTCTGAATTTTTGAACAAAGGATCCCATATTTCCATCGTCCACTGGGCCCAACAAATTATGTAGCAATGCTGTGAATAGGAGACCATCAGGCAGAGAAGAGGGGGTATCTTTGAAGCAAAAGGGCTCTGAGTGTGCAAAGGCATGCTGAAACTTGAGGCTTAGCTCATCCTGGAAACACTGCCAGGCACGCTGTTTCTAGTCGGAGAGCTGTGCATTCCGGGAAAGCGGGAGAAGCTCAAAGTGGAAAACAGTGAAAGGCTTCAAACGCAAAGTTAGGAGGTTTGGATGTTGTATGAGGTGTCCGTGGGGAGCCTTCCAAACTGTGAATTGGGAACGTGATAGCTCATGGATGGCACTGTGGCACTGTGGAGGCGAACGGTGCAGACGGTGTTATGGTGTGTACTTTACAGATGGGGAAACTGAGACCCCAAGAGGTGATGTGAGCAGGGCTGCAAGAGAACTTTTGTGGGCTCTAGGCATTTTTAGCTTCATGGACCCCTTTCTTCAGAAATGTGCATATATGTGTACATATACATGTATGTACACATACGTACTCATGCACATATGCATGTACATATGTGTATGTATAATTATATTTTACACCTGCATTGGTATAAAGGCAAATACATTAATATTATATACTAAAACACTTTCTTTGACTTAAAGTACGGTGGGCCCGAGGTTCTGTGCCTGCTGCACTTAATGGAATATCACCCTGGACACCGGCTGCTCGGCCCTTCTGTCTCTTCAGGAGCTGCCCTCAGGACTCCTGGATCTTCCTGGAATGGGTGGGCGGCCCTCTTCTCCCCAGGGGTAGCACTTGCGAGTCCCTAAGCCCCTTTCAGATGGAACCTGCTTTGCCTCCAAGGACTTTCCATCCCAGTTTCCTATGGAGGGTGCCGATGACTGTTTGGATTTGTATCCGGATGGTGGGGCTGAGTGACAGGTAAAGGAGAGAGAGTTGCATGTACCAAAATGTTCATTGCAGCTCTATTTACAATAGCCCAGAGAAGGAAACAACCTAAGTGTCCATCACCGGATGAATGGATAAAGAAGATGTGGCACACATATACAATGGAATATTACTCAGTCATAAAAAGAAACGAAATTGAGCTATTTGTAATGAGGTGGATGGACCTAGAGTCTGTCATACAGAGTGAAGTAAGTCAGAAAGAGAAAGACAAATACCGTATGCTAACACATATATATGGAATTTAAGAAAAAAATGTCATGAAGAACCTAGGGGTAAGACAGGAATAAAGACACGGACCTACTAGAGAATGGACTTGAGGATATGGGGAGAGGGAAGGGTAAGCTGTGACAAAGCGAGAGAGTGGCATGGACATATATACACTACCAAACGTAAAATAGATAGCTAGTGGGAAGCAGCTGCATAGCACAGGGAGATCAGCTCGGTGCTTTGTGACCACCTAGAGGGGTGGGATAGGGAGGGTGGGAGGGAGACGCAAGAGGGAAGGGATATGGGAACATATGTATATGTATAACTGATTCACTTTGTTATAAAGCAGAAACTAACACACCATTGTAAAGCAATTATACTCCAATAAAGATGTAAAAAAAAAAGAGAAGAGAGAGTCGCAAATGTCCCTGGGTCTGGGAGAAAATCAAAGGTCTCTGTGTCTGCATATGTCTGTGACTTTACTCCTGGTGCCACCTACAGCATCACCCCTGGGGACTGGACTGCCCACTTATCCCACCCATATGGAGGGTGGGGAGGCTGTGTCAGCGGTAGCTGCTGAGGATGCTGTCTGGAGAGGAGAAACATCACTGTCTGTCTGTCTGGGGTTTCAGGAAAACCTGCCTGGAGGTGGGGGAATCATGAAGGCCTCTGTGGGTCAACTGCTCAGGTAGCCATCATGGAAGGTGGATGGGGGCTCCAGAAGTGTCTTCCTCACTTCATCTTCTTCCTCCAACTTTCCTCACAGATTCCTCACTGAGCTTCTTGTTCTTTCCTCTATATGCCCAGGATGGTGTCAGGATGGCCTGATTCATGAGCTTCAGTCCCGTCTCCCACTTCCCACCTTTGGCCACTGGATGTACCTGGGTAGGCGAGGCAGGCAAGAGACGGCACAGAGAGTGCCAATTTGGGAAAGAAAAATAGGTCTGTCCTGGCTGTCCCTTTAGGTCTCAATCTTCCATCATCTTCACGTCATGTCTCTCCAAGCCCCAGATCCCTTCTCACTAGTTATTTATAATGGATGGGTGAATAAATGAATGAGTGAACATCCAACCTTTCCCAGTCTTAGAAGTCACCTCTACTTCTGCCCTCCAACTCCTGCAGTCAGGACATAGAACCCAACTGTCTCTTCAATTTCAATGAAATTGAAACTTGCCGATCTGGAGAAAAGTCATTGAGAAAGTACCCACCTGATCACTTCTATTTTCTCTATGAAGGCTGTGGGTCTGGTGAGAAGATAAAGGATGAAGTTTGGAATTGCTATTGAACAGAAGGGAGACTGACTTGATTGGGGATCTGCAGACACATTGCAAGGTAGTGCCATGGACTCTATGATTTGGGGAGGGGGGTGGATAAGAGTAATAGCTAATATTCCTGGAACAATTATTACAGGCCAGGAACTGGGCCTGGTGCCCTACTTACATGCCTTCCTTTCATCTTCACATTCACCCAGGAGGCAGGTGCCTAAGTAAGGATGACCCAGGTCATGCTGCAGAAATTTAAAAAAAACACAACAACACACAAGAACCATTCTAAGAGGCTGACAGACACAAAA
Source organism: Delphinapterus leucas (assembly GCF_059928025.1). Classification (NCBI taxonomy): domain Eukaryota; kingdom Metazoa; phylum Chordata; class Mammalia; order Artiodactyla; family Monodontidae; genus Delphinapterus; species Delphinapterus leucas. The sequence continues at coordinate 140,686,721 of NC_143129.1, forward strand.
CATTTATTTCTTGCTCACGCTACATGTCCATCCATCAATGTATCAGAAGAATAGACACAGTGAGACTAAGATCTGAAAGTCTGGGAAGGGAAGGAGGGAGGCGTCCAGAGCCTGGAATTCAGGAGGAGGTCAAAAGGCCAGTGTTGGTGAGAGAGCTCTGGAAAGATAAGCGGGAGGGGTCAGAGAGTGGGACCCTGCTGTTTGAGATTTCAGGGGTGGAGCAATAGCCAGCCAAGATAAAAGCCAGGTGTGGCTTTGTGTGTGGGTAGCTGGAGTGGCATAAAGGTGAAGGTCCCCAGAGCGGAGGAGGTCAAGTTTCTGACAGATGGAGCAGTGCTTCCATTCCCTGGGGAGAATGGGAGTCCAGGGACGGTTATAACAAGCCACTGATTAAGTATATTGCAGCTCCCTGGGCTGTACATTTCACCAGGAGATGAGCTTTGGAAATAATGACTTTTTAATAATCAAACATAGATATATAAATATAAGACCTCAAAAAAGTTCTGTGTGGAAGCCCACTCCCCTCTCCAGTAGAAAGCTGGAGAAGCACTAGATGTAGAAGAATCACTGAAGAGTCGTAGATGATGACAACCGGGAGGATTTGAGATGCAAACATCCAACAACCAGGAGTCTATTAAGAGTTCCATTCAATGGTAACGATAATAAAAGTTAACAGTCCATGAGAGCTTATTATATGCCACACACTATCCTAACCACTTTTTATGGATGGCTGCTTCAATTCTCTCATGACACCCTACACAGGGGTACCATTTTTATTCCCAGCACAGGTGGAGCTACATAACTTGGCCAAGGTTATGTACTAATGTGTCAGAAGTGGGATTTGAACTCAGGCAAACTGGCTTTAGAGCCCCTATACTTAACTGCTACATGAGTGGGTCTCCAATATAGGTGAGCATCAGAATCTCCCAGGGCTCATTAAACAGAGTGTTGGGACCCTCCCCTAGGGGTCTGGGGTGGGGCCTGAGATTTTTCATTTCTAAGAAGATCCCAGGTGATCCTCAGGCTACGGGTCCCAAGACCACGCTTGCTACTGCCTCACAAATAGACACAGAGCAACTATTCAGGGCACAGCAAGTACAACATCTCTTTCCAAACATGGCTACCAAATGCCCAGGAGCAGGTGTAGGTGTGTGCATGTGTGTGCGTGTGTGTGTGTGTGTGTGTGTGTGACAGAGGGCAGAGGATTATGACTTAAGTAGCCCTGGGAGACAAGAAACTTGATCCTGCCTCTTGGCCCTGAGGTATGTGGGATATGGAAAAGCAAAGCATCTCCAAAGAGAGAGTGAGTGGTACAGGTTCCACTTAAAGTCCGGAGATGAGGCATACAGAGCGGCCAGGTTTTGAATGGCATGCATTTGGTACATATAGGGGCTCTAGAGGGCAGAGTGGGAAGAGGGGCAGAGAAGGCGGCAGCCATAGGCTAGAATGGGAGAGACTGGGATGTGGGTGTTGGGTTGGTAAGGAAGATAGCAGTTGTCTGAAGATGGCCATGCAGGAGAGAAGCACAGACAGGTCATCAGTGGAGGCCTTCCTGAAGCTGATTATCTCTCTTCCCCTTCTGGCAATTTCCCAGGGGTCTGTGATGACAAAGAAGACAGGAGCTGATGCCTAAGTAGAAGTTGAAGGCTCTGAGGCTTCTGGAAAGGAGTGAGCCAAAATCAGGTGTCAGCCTCTGCAGAGCCAGCCATAAATCTTAAATTCAGGGGTCACTGAAATGACCAACTGTTTGCCTCCTGAAGAAAATCTTCTGCCTTCCCCAGTCACTGCCTTTGCGTGAGCATGCGGGGCCACCTCAGTTTCCCAGCCGCCATCCCTCCCGCAGCTTGGGGTCCAGCTTAATTAAGAGTCCGCCGGTCGACTGGTCTTGATCACCTCTCTAATTGGGCACCAGCTGTGTTTTCTCTCGACAAGCACTCCTTTACGGGAATTCTAAAACACCTTACACGAAAAAACATAACAGTTTAGGGTTATAGGATCATAAAACCAGCAACACTTGTTTTCTACAGAAATGGAGAGTACATCTCTCTCTATGTTCCAGAAAATACTTTTTGGAAAGTTGGGAGGGAGTGTACTGAACATCAAATTCTCTGTTTGTTTATGTTCTGGGTATGAATGCTGATTGTGGTTTTAAACGGAGTTTTGCATAATCACAGGTGTTGGTACATAAAGAATTCGGGAAGTTCCCCGGCAGAAATGTGAGACTTGAGAAATTGAATCATGAATGGCTCCATTTATGAACAGCCACCAGTGATTGACAGAATGACTATTAATAGCTAACATTAGCTGAGCCATTCATATGGGCTCAACCTAATGCCAAGCGCTTGGAATGGACTGTCTCATTTAAACCTGGCAACATCCTTCTGAGATGGCTCTAAATGTTCTCCCCATTTTCACAGGTCAGGAAAGCAAGACCCAGAGAGGTGAAATAATTCATGTTCAAGGTCACACGGCTCACCATTCTGTGGCTGAAATGGAACTGAAACCCACATGTCTCATGCCAAAATTCCTTTCTGCCTCTCTCAAACTAAACAATACAATTAACTTGCAGAACTCAAGTGCTCCGTTTGCAACAATTACAATATCAACAACAATGACCCCTAACTTTTGTACAGAGTTTCATAGTTACTAAATTCACTTATGGTTGCTCTCTCATGTGATATGATAGCCCTGTGAGAGAAACAAAGCAATTTCTGAAAGCTCTTTATCCCAAATTGGGAACCCAGGTATAAGGGGCTAGGTTATTTATTCAGACATGTACCACCAGCAAAGAACCGAGTCAGATGGTTCTAATTTCTACTCCAAACCCAGTGCCCATTCCACTATTTCCCACCCCTCTCCCAATGTGGCACTTCCCCTAGAGGAAGCCAGATATATTTATAATTTTTCCCAGCCATTCATTCATTTATTCATTCATCCGTCCCTTCACTTATTCATTCAGTCATATTACATTTTCGTTTCCCCTAGCCTGATTATTTACATTTACTTTGTTGCTGTCTGCCTCCCCTCCTTGGAATATAAGCACCATGAGAGCAGACCCCTGCCCTTCTTGTGGATTATAATGTTTCCAGCCCCCCAAATAGTGCCTAGAACTTAAGTATTTATCGTTCAATGCATTCAAACAAATATTAATTCATTCACTCAGAAAATACTTATTGAGCATGTACTATGTACCAGGCACAGGTAGGTCCTAGGGATACTGCACGGAATAAGACAGGCATGATTTCCCATGTCCATGGAGCTTATATTCTAATTTTGGGTGTGGGGGGTTACTTATACACAAGTAAATAAAAAAGATGATTGCTGACTGGGATTTGTGCAATGTGGGGACTTCACAGAGTGACGTGGTAGAAAATGACAGTTACTCAGTTCTTGTCCCAGAGCTGTTCCCATGCTGGGGTAGGGGGGCAGACCATGCAGCCAACAGGCAGTCTCCATCTCGTGGGAATAGTGGGGTTTTTGCAAACTCAGAGGCAGTGCGCTTAGCTCAGAGGGCTTGGACAGGGACGGAGGCAGGGAAGACTTCCTGAGAAGGCAGCACCTGAGTGGTTTTAAAGACAAATAAGAGTCATCTAGGAAAGGGGTGGGTAAGATTTCAGGTCTGTGCAGGGACAGGTGGCAGGAGGCCAGCTGGCACAGGGCATGGGGTGACCGAGCCTGGAGTGTGAGGTAGGGACAGAGGGAAGGAAAGAGGTGAGGACAAAGATGGAGCAGGTCCAAGAGTATCATGTAGTGATGCTTCATCTTCTGTGTCGACTTGGCCAGGCTGTAGTTCCCAGTTATTCAATCAAACACTAATCTGGGTGTCACTGTGAGCGTATTTTGTAGATATGGGTAACATCTACCATCAGTTGACTTTAAGTAAAGATTATCCTTAATAATTTGGGTGGCCCTCATCTAATCCATTGACAGGCCTTAAGAACAAAACTGAGGTTTCCCTGAGAAGGAAGCAATTCTACCTGTGGACTGCAGTGTCAGCTCCTACCTGAGAGTTTCCAGCCTTCAGCCTGACCTACACCTCTGGGACTTGCTTAGCCAGGCTCCACAACCGCAGAAGCCAATTCCTTGAAATAAATCTCGAGATGATAGTTAGAGATAGGGAGGTAGGGAGATAGACTCCTAATCTCCCCCTGGCTCTCTTCCTCTGGCAGACCCCTAACTGACTGATACATATCTAGCCAGCTAAGTGGACTTCATCCTTAAGGTGGTGGAAAGGGGCCATGGGAGGCTTTGAGCAAAAAGAGGACCGTAACCCGATTTGTGTTTCTAAAACACACTGGCTGCAATGTCAAGTGGATTGGAAGGGCAAGACTCGAGGCTGGTAGACCATGTCAGAAGCAGTTTCCTGAACTAAGCCATGGTAGTAAGAATGGCTGGAAAGACGGGGACCAATCCAAGTGATATTACGAAAGCAGAACTGACGAGTCTTGGTGTCCAGTTACATATGGATGGTGAAGACAATTGCAACGAGTCCCAGGTCACTAGACATCTTGGTAGACGGAGCATAAATGCCACGAGAGCAGGGACTTTGTTCTGTTCCCTGCTGTCCTGTTTGCACCCGCAGCAGTGTCTGGCACCCCGAAGCTGCTCCTTGCACGTTTAATGAATGGATGGTGGTGCATTTCCCTGAGATTCGGATCACAGGGTGGATGGCTGGGAGGTGAAGATGAGGACTGTACAAGTGGAGTGTGGGGCAGGTTGAGTTTGAGGTGGCTGTCAGACAGCTGGGAGCCCAGAAGGAAGCTGGAGAGATGGTCTGGGGGCAGGAGAGGCCTCCAGGATAGAGGCTGAGTGCTGAGTCCTAAATATCAGGATTGGACCTGAAACCAGGGGTGAGGGCACACTGAGGGTGTGTGGAGTGCGGAGAAAAGAGGTTGGGGACTGAACCTTGGAGAAATTGCAACATGTAAGGACTGGAGCAGGGGAAGGACCCTTAGAGGCGAATCAGAAGGAGTGGCCGGAGAGGGAAGAGGCAAATCAAGAGAACAGGGTGAGGGCTTCCCTGGTGGCGCAGTGGTTGGGAGTCCGCCTGCCGATGCGGGGGGCACGGGTTCGTGCCCCGGTCCGGGAAGATCCCACATGCCGCGGGGCGGCTGGGCCCGTGAGTCATGGCTGCTGAGCCTGCGCGTCCGGAGCCTGTGCTCCGCAATGGGAGAGGCCACAGCGAGAGGCCTGCGTACCGCAAAAAAAAAAAAAAAAAAAGAAGTCAAGAGAACAAGGTGGCAAGGAGCCGGCAAGGACAGAGTGCTCCCCCTGCTGCTGAGAGGTCAAGAGTCATTTGGACTTCCAATAGTGACCTTGGCCAGCGAGGTAGGGGTGGAGGGGACAGAGGTCAGAGGTCAGATGCAGACATTTGAGAAAGGCATGGACAGTGAGGTAAGGGAGCCCGTGTCTCCAGAGGTCTCTCCCAGATTCCCTTCCCAATAGTTGACCAGACATTACCAGCCCATATTCAAGGGTGTGAAACTGAGGCCCAGAGAGATGAAGGTGGTGAAATGTCATCACAGGCCAAAGGGGACCGTGCTCTAAGACAACAGCTGCTCAGAGCGTACACTGCCTTTTATGACTCGTCAGGATGCAGACTTGGAAAAGAATGGTGGCTGTGCAGGGTGGAGTCCAGGCCCTGTCCCAGCTGATCGCTGGTTGGGACGACGTGCAGGGCAAGAGCCTCCAGGGCGTGCAAGAACATTTTCTCAGGGGGAACCACCTTCTCTTGAAACAGCCTGTTCTGCTGAGTTGACAGGAGAGAGGAATGGGGACTTCTCAGTCCTGGGCCGGGTGCCAAAACCTGCTCGAAGGAGGAAGGCGCCGGCAGGCCTGTCAGGCTGTAGCCTCCCTGGGCCCTGTGTGGGCCATACCAGCTCCTCTGCCTTCTCCGGGGACTACAGAGAAGCTGCACGTGCTGGATTTTTTTGTTTTGAACTAACATTGAAGAAGCACTTACAAGTAGCCACGCTCTGTATTCACTTTTACGTCCTTCAGTTTCTTCAATCCTCACAACGTTCTTTGAGGAACGTATGCTGATTGTTCTCAGTTAAGAATGAAAAAACTAAGGCCCAGAGAAGTTATGTCCCCTGCCCAAGGCTTCACAGCTGGTTCTGCAGGTGGGAGGGCGGAGATGCTTAAGTCCTGAATCTGTGGGTTGGAAGACTATTTAGCCCTGGAGTATGGGTTCAAATCCTCAGCGGGGGTGGGGAGGAGGATACAGACTTCTCTCTCCAGCTCTGGGGTCTTAGGTGAATTTCATCATGGTGCTGAGACTCTGTTTCCTCATCTGTAAAATGGGGGTAATGCTACCCACCTCATAAGGCTATAATGAGGATCAAGGGAAGTGTCTTTTGTTTGTAAAGTGTCTCACAGAGAGTGCCCAGCCCAGGGAAGATGCTCCATAGATGTCCCCTTTCCCTTTTCTTTTTCTCTTCTTTTCTTTTTTTTGGGGGGTGGGGGGTCGGGGAGGGGGAGAAGCTTTGTCTTGAAGCTGCAAAAAGGTCCAAGAAAAGGTCAGAAAATTAGGGCAAGAGCACTGGACTCTGAATCAGACTAACCAGGAATCGAATGCTGCTTCTGATACCTATTAGCTATTTGATTTTAAACAAGTCAGTTTTCCTTGCTGGGGCCTCAGTTTCCCCAGCTGTAAAATATAGGAAGATCAGTTTAGCCCAAGATGGCAATCAAGCCTCCACAACCCCTTGTACCGCTATGCAGCTATCAGTAGTTGATCACATCTTTGTTTCCACTGAGCCAAGGTAATACAGTTTTATTCTCAAGTGGTATGAACTGCCTATAGTTTGGCTATAATTCTACTAGTAGGCAATTATGCGTGGATTAAGTTACCATGTTTCCAGAGGGCACTTGCTGAAGTGCAAAACCCTCTGATGAAGATAACACATTAATCTTGGCATATATTTGCCTCACTAAGGACAATGTGTTATGGGGCTCTAGAAAGCACAGGTCCGTTTGTTGTTGTATGTTTTGGATTTTGTTCTGTTTTAAGTAGTGTAGAGTACAAACAAGTAAGCCTGGGACAGAGGGTTCATAAAGCTGGAGAAAGGTAGGTAATGGAGCAGTTATTGGGAGGGAATCACCATTGTCCACAACATACAGAGGAGAAAACCGTGGAAACACGATCCAGCTCAGTAACTTGCCTGCGGTCACAGCTAGTAAATGGCAGAGCTGGCAACCCTGCCATGAATGCAAAATCCATTTATCTAGTCTGAGAATGATTACTGGCTGCCTCCTCTGCACAAGGCACCGCTTTCAGTGTGAGAACTCAGTAGTGAATAAAATTGTCCAAATGCCTTGCCCTCAGGGAGCTTATAGTCCAGGGTCAGTCCAGGGTCACATTTACTGCACCCGTTATATGCCTTGTATTTCACCAGCACTGGAGGCAAAGAAGCCCAGGTTTGATGGCTCACCTGTACAGGAACATATGTTTGAATCTTAGCTCCGTGGCTTCTTATTAGGTGAGGGAAGCCATTCCATCACTTTTCTTCTCAGTTTCTGCGTCTGAAACATGAAGATAATAAAAGCCATTTCCAAGGGGTTCTATGAGGTTTAAAAGGAAGAATATTTATAAAGCATGCAACACTAAAAATTTTATTTACTCAGTGAATTGTAGTTAGCATTATTAATTCTGAATGCTCTTAACAGCTCTGTGACGTTGGTACTGTTTTCACCATTTTACACAGGAGGAAATAAAATCTCGGAGAGTTCAAATCTCAGAGAGATTAGGTTACTTACCCAAGATCACACAGCTAACGAGTGGTAGAACTGAGGTTCAAATCCAGGGCTACTTGACTTCATTACTCAAATATGATGCTGTGGCCACATGTTTCCCAAACTCACAATTGGACTAGCTGCAGTGCAACAGAAAACTGTGTTCCTCTTTGGCATCTTATGCAACAAACCATATGGACCCTCAAGCTCTTACGTAACAGGCCCAGTGCTAACGAGAGGAAGTTTAACAACAACACAAGAAACAGATCGCATTCACAACAGACCACCATATGTTCTCCCGTTCCCTGACAGCAGCCGTCCCAACGCCTACGCGGGCGCCCACAGAAATTTTCTCGAGGAAAACAGTTTTATTCTCAAGTGACTCAAATGATGGATGCCTTTACAAAAAGAAGGGAGGGAAAAAAGAATCTGAGCTTCTTCAAAAGAAAGAGATCTTGTTCGCTCCTCGGGAAAGCCCGGAAACCTCAACCTCCTCTCCTTGGCCTGGGAACCTGCCGGCTTCTCCAGGGACAGTCTGACCTCTGTGACCTGGCAGCTGCTTCACTAAGAGTGAGGGCCGCTGTGATGATGTCTGGTTTCTGAGACTCCAAGTTAAATTGCCCGGGTGCTTTGAGTCATCCCCTTCACTTGGTCTCGAACTCCTTCACTGTCTTGTTATGCTCTGGCTCATTTCTAAAGTCTCAAGTTTGCTGCAGGTTTCTGGAAGTGGCCCCACTAGAGCTGAACCCAATTCTAGAAAGGTGCTTTCACCTGTGGACACTGGGGAGCCGCAGCTGGCTCCAGGCCAGATGCCATCTTCCTACCCTTTACCTTTTGCCTGGTCTCCTGCCTCTTTGCCTCCCTCCCATCCATTTCCCTATCCTACAGCCAAAGCGATCCTGACAATATGTAAATCTGATCCTGCCACTGTAAATTCCTTACAGCCCCAGTGGCACCACATGCTTCTCACCCCACTTTGCAGTGCTCGGCCCATTCATCCCCCTTTCACACCTTCCTCATCTTCCGAATCTCAGCTGCATGTGGCTATTGGACCCTTGAAATGTGGTTATTGAAACTGAGGAATTCAACTTTTAATTTTATTAGTTTTAATGAATTTAAAGTAATGTTAGATTAATTCTCAGGTTGCAAAGAAATTCTCTTTCCCATATTTTCTTCCTATATTTATGGATTCACTTATATTAGAATACATTTGGTATTTATCTTAATATGAGCTACAGACACACAGAAGTTGCCTATCCAAATGTCTACCTGTGACACTTTATATTTTCCAAAGAATGCCATATCGATATAGAGTCCACCCCACATTCTCTTCTTACAATGTGACGTTGACAGTCCTTCATAGCAAAGTGGAACTGGGTGGATTTTTGTAACTGACCAAGAGAATATGATGCTCACGACAGCATGTGCCTTCTGAGACTAGGTCATAAAAGTTAGCATTGCACCTTGCACCTTGGAATCCTCTAATTCCTCACTCTGAGGGAAAAAAGCCACCGTGCTATGAGGACCCTTACATGAAGAGGAACTAAAGGTATCAGAAAATATCCAACACCAATTTGCCAGTCATGTGAGCCAGCCACCTCAGAAGTGGATTCTCCAGCCCTGGTCAAGCCTTCAGATAACGACAGCCCCAGCTAATATCTGATTACAATTTCATAAGACATCCCACGTCAGACCTCCCCAGCTGAGCCTTTTCAGACATCCTGACCCTCAGAATCTGTGAACACTATAAACGTCATAGTTTTAGGTCACTAAGTTTTGGGGCAGTTTGTTATGCAGTCATAATAACTCTAGTCATTTTTTTCCAACATCATTTATTAAATAGTTTATCTTTTCCCTACAGATACGAGACATCACTTTCGTCGTGAATTAAATCCTCATAGAGTACAGGCCTACTGTTAGTCTTATTTTGTTCTATTGGACCATATCAATTAAAAAAAGGATACCAAGTTGTTTAAGTCATTGATGTTTTATTATATGTGTTACTATATAGTAAAGGTAGCCACCCTCCAATACTGATATTCTGTTTCCTAGTTTGCCTGGATATTATCTTTTTTTTTTTTTTTTTTTTTTGTGGTACGCGGGCCTCTTACTGTTGTGGCCTCTCCTACTGCGGAGCACAGGCTCCGGACGCGCAAGCTCAGCGGCCATGGCTCACGGGCCTAGTCGCTTCGCGGCATGTGGGATCTTCCCAGACCGGGGCACGAACCCGTGTCCCCTGCATCGGCAGGCGGACTCTCAACCACTGCGCCACCAGGGAAGCCCTGGATATTATCATTTATTTGTTCACAGGAGTTTTAGAATCGGCTTGTCTAGTTTATTAAAAAAAAGGACATGCTGCATTTTTATTGAGCTTGTGATGAACTTACAAAATAACATAAGGAAAATTGATATATTTATGACGGTGCACCTTCTTGTATAAAAATACAATGTACTTTCTCATTTAAGTTTTGTTTTGTGATGTTCAGGAATGTTTTAAAGTTGTCTTCATATTTAGTTGCATATTTCTTATAAAGTCTACACTTTTATGTTTTGGTTAATGATATAAATGGATTTTTTTCTGTTATGCTTACTATTCTAATTGTGATTTGCATATGTGAAGACTATTGATTTCTGTACATTAATTTTGTATGCCACTTCCTTACTGAATGATCTATTTATTTATGGTGGCTTTTAGTTGATTCCCTGTATTACCAGGTATACGACTATATTGTATGCAAATTGAGACAGTTTAATCTTCTTTTCTAATATTTATGCCTCCAGTTATGTATTACTATTTCTGCCTCTAGTATAATGTAGTGGTAATAGTGGGCATTCGTAGGAGACCACTTCTAAAGGGTACATCTAGCCATGTGGGGCTCTTGGACTCTTGACATATGGCTATTGAGACTGAGGAATTTTATTAGTCTTAATTAATTTAAATTTAAATAGCTACCTGTGGGTAGTAATTACCATATTGGACAACACAGGATGAGAATTTCTTCATTTAGTATAATGCTAGCTTTTGGATTGAGACACACATGTGGAATATTCAAAAGTCCTTATTTCATTGGTTTTTTAAAAATTAAAAAAACAGCTGTTGAATGTTGTGAAATGCTTCTTCAGTATCTATGGAGATGATTATGTTGTTTTTCTTCTTATATCTACTAATATCATGAATCATATTGAACCGTGCTTGCTTTGGATTAAGCCCAACTTGGTTATGATGTATTATTCTTTTAATTGATTGCTTCATCCTGTTTGTTAATATTTCATTTAGGATTTTTGAATCGATGCTAGCCATCTCTTGTGTAATCTTTGTTAGATTTTGATAGTAGTGAATTCTCACTTCTTAAAAAAAAAAGAAAGAAAACTTGAAAGTTTTTGTTTTATGAACTGACATAGTTTAAATACAACTGTCATTATTTGCTTTAAGGGTTTTGTAGGATTTTCTGGTGAAATTCTTTAGGCGTGAAATTTGGGAAAGTGAGTACATCATTGACTAGTTTCTCTATTTCTTCTATACAGATCAATCTGTTTAGATTTTCTATATCTTTTAGGCTCAGTTTTGTTATATTGCATTTTCCTCAAAAATTGTTACATCCAGATTTTTAGAAAAAAATGTTTGCAAAGGAGAATCATATATTTATTGTTTCTTGATTGTACTCTCATGTTTCTATAATTTTTAGTAATTGCCCTTTCTCCACGCCCCTCTTCCCCACAGCTTTTTCAGTGATTAGGTGACCTAGTATTTCATCTATTGTGTTGTATTAGCTTTTTAAAAGGAATCAGTCTATTTATTTATTTATTTATTCATTCATTCATTCACTCATTCTGATCTGCTTTCTAACATTAAATTTTTTTATTTATTAATTTATTCCTTCTGCTTTCCAACAATTTGGCTGTTTTTTTTTTCTAACTTTTTGACATACGTTTGGTCCATTGGTTCCTGTACTTTTTAAAAAAAAAAAAAAGATTTATTTATTATTTATTTCTTTTATTTATTTTTGGCTGCATCGTGTCTTAGTTGAGGCACGCAGGATTTTTGTTGAGGCAAGCAAGATCTTTCTTTGAGGCACACGGGCTTCTCTCTAGCTGTGACGTGCAGGTTTTCTCTTCTCTAGTTGTGGCGTGCAGGCTCCAGAGCACATGGGCTGTGTAGTTTGTGGCACATGGGCTCTCTCTTTGAGGCATGCAGGCTCAGTAGTTGTGGCACACGGGCTTAGTTGGCCCGCAGCATATAGGATCTTAGTTCCCTGACCAGGGATCGAACCCACTTCCCCTGCATTGTAAGGTGGATTCTTTACCACTGGACCACCAGGAAAGTCCCTCCTATACTTTCTTTTTCTTTTATTATTATTTTTGGCTGTGTTGGGTCTTCGCTGCTGCGTGCCAGCTTTCTCTAGTTGTGGCGAGCAGGGGCTACTCTTGGTTGCAGTGCACGGGCTTCTCACTGCGGTGGCTTCTCTTGTTGCAGAGCACGGACTCTAGGCGCACAGGCTTCAGTAGTTGTGGCACGCGGGCTCCATAGCTGTGGCTCACAGGCTCTAGAGCACAGGCTCGGTAGTTGTGGCGCATAGGCTTCGTTGCCCCATGGCATGTGGGATCTTCCCGGACCAGGGCTTGAACCCGTGTCCCCTGCATTGGCAGGCAGATTTTTTTTTTTGAATTTTATTTTATTTATTTTTTTATATAGCAGGTTCTTATTAGTCATCCATTTTATACACATCCGTGTATACATGTCAATCCCAATCTCCCAATTCATCACACCACCACCACCACCCCCTCCACTTTCCCCCCTTGGTGTCCATACGTTTGTTCTCTACATCTGTGTCTCTAATTCTGTCGGCAGGCAGATTCTTAACCACTGCGCCACCAGGGAAGCCCACCTCTTGTACTTTCAATTGATACAAATATTGAGGTATACATTTACCTCTGAAACTGCCTTTGCAGTATCCCATGGTTTTAATACATGATATTTTTATTAATGTTGCTTAAAACTCTGTCTGAATTAAAAGTTATTTAACTGAAATACATAAATCTCTAAATTTATTTTTAAATTTTATTTTAATTCCGATTTTTCTTGCTTTGTAAGAAGAGAATATTGCCATAAGCGTTTCTGCATTTTACAATTTTTTAGTTTGGGCACCTATTATATGACAAATTTTGTGAGTATAAAATGGGATTTGTAAAACCATAAGATGTAGTCTCCATTTTCAGATTACACAGTTTGAAATACATTGGCCCTCCATATCCACAGATACCACATCAACAGATACAACCAACCGCAGATCAAAAATACACAGGGGAAAAAAAAAGAAACAAGAAAGTTCCTAAAAGCAAAATTTGAATTTGCTGCACTCCAACAACTATTTAACACAGCATTTACCTTGTATTAGGTATTGTAAGTAACCTAGAGATAATTTAAAGTGTAAGGGAAAACGTGCACATATTATATGCACGCACTACACCATTTTATATAAGGAACTTGAGCATCTGCAGATTTTGGTGTCCGCAGGGGTTCTGGAACCAATTCCCTGTAGATACTAAGTGACAACTATATATCAATTAGATTTGTTTTATATTTGTTGTTTAGATATTTATTATATTTATTTATCCATCTGCTTGATCTATCAGAGTCTAAGAGGATAAATTACCTCTTTTTTCTTTTAACATTTTTTTCCCCTACGACCACAGATTATGTGGTCAAGTTTCCCACATTTGGGGAAATCACGGGGGTCAGCACACCTGTAGTGCAATGGATAAGCCATGCCCTGGGAAAACCACCTTCGTGATCATGATATCTCCCCTGCCAGGTAAGTATATAAATTACCTTTTAATACCATGATTTTATTGTTGTTAATGTCTTCTTGCATCTCTTATAATTTCTGTTGTATGAATATTGCTGCTGTGTAATTTGGTTCACTGATTTTCAAAATTCTTATAGCCTCATTGTGAATTGCACCCTTTACCATTATACAATATCTTCCTTGTTTGGCTTAGCATTTTTTTAAACCTGAATTCAATGTTTTCTCATATGAATGGGCAACCTCAGCTTTCTTTCAATTTGCATTTGCCTGTTACACATTTCCACCTTTTTAACCTTTCTGGGTTAATTTGAATTTTGCTTTGTGGTTCAGTCTGATAGTGTTTTCGTGAGTTAATACCCATTTATACTTATTGATATAAGAGATATGTTTGGCTCTTATTTCTGTCATCTAGTTGTATGCTATATTCTCAACTTTACATACATTTTACTTTTAAAGTAAGTAATGGGTTTTTTGTATCAACTTTATTGAAGTATAATTTTCATATGATAAAGTGAACATCTTCAAAATGTACACCTTGATAACTTTTGACATATATATGGGTATATATGAATATGTATGTATGTATACAACCATCACCACAATCTAGGTAGTGTACATGTCCATCATGCCCCCAATTTTTCTCAAGCTTTTTGCAGTCTCTCCCTCCCATCCTAGCCCACTTCCCACTCACACCCCCAGCAAACACAGATCTGCATTCTACCACTATGGATTTGTTTGCATTTTTTAAGATTCTTCTATCAGTGGAATCATACAATATATATTCTTTTTTTGTCTGACTTGTATTCACACAGCATAATTTTAAGATTCATCCTTATTGCTGGATGTATAATACTTCATTCCTTTTTATTGCTGAGTAGTATTGTATTGCATAAATATACCACAACTTGTTGACCCATTCTCCTGTTGAAGAACATTTGTGTTATTCCCAGTTCTTAGCTATTACATATAAACCTGTGATAAACATTCATATACATACTCATATTGATATTGTTTTAAAATTCTCTGTCTAAATTAAAAGTTATTCTCTTAGATAATACCTAGAAGTGGAATGACAAGATAGGTGCATGTTTAACATCATAAGAAACTTCCAAACTATTTTTCAAAGTAGTTGTACCATTTTATAGTCCTACTGTCAGTGCATGAGCATTCTGGTTGTTCCACACCCTAGCCTACACTAGAAATGGTCAGTCTTTCTAACTGTACTTATTCTAATGCACATGTAGTGGTATTTAATTATGGTCTGAATTTGCACTTCCCTAATGATATTGAGCTTTTTTGTATGCTTATTTGTCATCCATATTTCCTTTGGTGAAATGTCTGTTTAAGTCTTTTGGGTTGCTTTCTCATTACTGAGTTTTGAGAGTTATTTATATACAGTTAACCTTTGATCAACATCAGTTTGAACTGTGTGGGTCCACTTATATGTGGATTTTTTTTTCAATAAACATGTACTAAATGATCTGTGGTTGGTTGAATCCACGAATGTGGAACTGGATATGGAGGGCCACTGAAAGTTATACATGGATTTTCAACCATGTGGAGGGTTGAAAATCCACAAGGTTGTTCAAGGGTCAACTATAGTCTGTGTACAAGCACTTTACAGATATAAGCTTTACACACGTTATCTCCCAGTCGATGGTTTGTCTTTTCATTCTCTTAATAGTATCTTTCAAGAAAAATTAGGTTCTTAATTTTTGATGAAGTCCAATTTATCAATTTGCTCTTTTATGGATCATGGTTTTGATGTTGTATCTAAGAAAGCTTTCTAACTCAAGGTCAAAAGTTTTCTTCTATGCTTTTTTTTAAGAAGTTTTATAGTTTGGGGTTTCACATTTATGTCTATGATCCATTCTGAGTTAATGTTTGCATGATGCAAGGTATAAATCAAAGTTCAATATTTTTGCAATTGGATATAGATTATCCAGTTGTCCTAGTACCATTTGTTGAAAAGACTATCCTTTCCCACTAAATTGCCTTTACACCTTTGTCAAAAATCAATTGTTCATATATGTATGGCTCTACTTATTGATTCTCTATTCTGTTCCATTGAATTATTTGTTTGCCTTTTCACCAATACCACACTGTTCTGATACCTGCAGCTTTATAATACATTTTGAAATCAGGTAGCGTTAAGTCTCTAATTTTATTATTTTTCAAAGTTGTTTTGGTTATTTAAGGTTCTTTATATTTCCATATTGATTTTAGAAATAGCTTGTCAATTGATACAAAAATGTCCACTGAGGCTGTGATTGAGATTGTGTTGAATCTATAGATTAACTTGGGTAGAACTAACATCTTAACAATATTAGGTCTCTGGTCTCATGAAGAAGATGCATCTCTCCATTTACTTAAGTCTTCTGTTACTTCTCTCAGCAACATTTTATAGTTTTTAATATACAGGTCTTGCACATCTTTTGTCAGATTTATCCCTGAGTATTTCACATTTTTTAATGCTATTGTAAATATTATTTTCCACAACGTAAATTTCCAATTTTTCATTACTATTAAATAGAAATACAATTGATTTTTAATATTAATCTTGTATCTTGTGACCTTGCTGAACTCATTAGTTCTAGTAGCTTTGTTCTAGATTCCATCAGATTTTCTGTAGACTATAATGTTGTCTAAGAATAAAGAGAATTTTATTTCTTCTTTTCTAATCTGGATTCCCTTTATTTTTTCTTGCCTTATTGCACTGGATAGAAACTCCATTGCAATGGTGATAAAATGTGATGAGAGTTGATATCATTGTTTTGTCCCAGTGTTAGGGGGAAGCATTCATTCTTTTACTATTAAGTAGGATGTTAGCTGTAGGTTTTTCATAGATACCATTTAACAGGTTGAAAAAGTTCCCTTCTATTCCTAGCTTGCTAAGAGTTTTTATCAGAAATGGATATTTCATCTATTGAGATAAACATAATGTGTGTGTGTGTGTGTTTTTTTTTACTTTGCTAATATGATAAATGTCACTGGCTGATTTTTTAATATTAAACCAACTTTTCATTCCTTGGATAAACTCCATTTGGTCATAAGTATTACTATTTTTATATATGTTCAATTCAATTTGCTAAAATTTTGTTTAAATTTTTGCCTCTATGTTCATGAGGAATATTGGCTGGTAGGTTTTTGTTTTTGTTTATTTTTTTTTCTTTGTCCAGTTTTGGTATCAGTGTAATTCTGATACCACAGAATTAGTTCTTTTTAATTTTCTGGGAGAGTTTGTGTAGATTGTGTAAAATCTTCCTTAAATGTTTGGTAAGATTCATCCAATGAAGCCAGTTGGGCCTAGAATTAGTTTCCAACTACAAATTCACTTTCTCTGACAGAGGGCAATTCAGGTTTTCTATTTCTTAAGTGAGCTTTAGTAGTTTGTATTCTTCAGGGAGTTTGTCCATTTCATCTAAGTTTTCAAATTTATTGGCATAGCAATGTTCATAATATTCCCTAGTAATCCTATTAATATCTGAAGTGATGCTGCCTTTCTTATTCTTGATATTGAAAATGTCTTTTATTTTTTTTCCTGATTAGTCCAACTAAAGTTTTATTGATTTATTGACTTCCTTAAAGAACAAGCTTCCATTGTCATTGATTTTCTCCATTGCTTTTCTGTTTTCTAGTCCATATTTTCTGCTCTGACCTTTACCATTTCCTTTTTGCTGCTCATTTTGGGTTTGATTTGCTCTTTTGTTTCTAGTTTCTTAAGGTAGAAGCTGAAGTCATTGATTTATGATCTTTCTTTTTTACTAATATAAGCATTTAGTGCTATAAATTTTCCTATAGGTACTGCTTTAGCAGCATTCTACAAGTTTTAATACGAAGTATTTTTATTTTCGTTAAGTTCCAAATACTTTATAATTTCCTTTGATTTCGTCTTTGACCCACGAGTTACTGACAAATGCAAGAGTGCTAATCCTTTTGGAGGGTTCTTTCCCTGGTCTTGGATAACTTCCTCATGTGTGTGTTGACCAAAACCCTGTGCAGCTCTTCAAAGTCCTCTGTCTGTGAGTCTTTCCTCTCAGTACTCTGTCCTGTGAATTCTATCTGCCTTTGTCTCTCTGAACTCTCAGCTTCATCTCCTCAACTCAGGGAGTCTTCTAGGCTCTGCCTGGATTCCTTCCTTATGCCAAAAACTGAAAACTCTCTCAAGATAGTAAACTGGGGCAGTTGTAGGGCTCACCTTATTTGTTTCCTGTCTTTCAGAGATAACTGTTCTTCATTTCCAGATATCAAGAGTCTTGAAAAACATTGTTTAATATATTTTGTCTGGTCTTTTTGGTTGTTTCCGGGTGGGAGAATAAATTCAGTCCGTCTTATCCATCTTGGCTGGAATCAGAAGGTAGTTAGCCTTTATTTACAATTATTTATGTATTTATGACATTCACTATATAAATGGTTTTGATTTGTTATTTTTACGTATAGCTTTTCTGCTATTTAGGATGGTTTGTATTTCTGTTCTAGTGGTTACCATGTTAATTATATCTTTATGTAACACCTTTAGCTCTCTCTACTTTTTGGACAGTATCTATTAGTTCATTACTCTAAGCAATGACACAATTAGTGTGCTTGTCTTCCTCTTCTTCTTCTTAACAAACCAATTTCAGTCAACAACATTATCTTTCTTAGTGTGCATGTTTGCATAGATACTTATGTAATTAAGCTTATATTTCAATTACTTGAATCTTCAGCCTTTTTCCCCTGTTCTTATTGTGTCTTTAGTATAATTTCTTAGTAGGATAGTGGGGAAAATGTTGACTTAAGACATATTTACATTGGAAGTCCCAAATGCCTCAGTTTAGGATAGAGAGACATGCATCTGAGCCCTGGCTCTCTTAATTACCAGCTCTATTGTGACCTTGGAGTAGATGCTTAACCTATTAAAGCCTCAATTTCCTAGTCTTTAGGATGGGATAATAAGATCTCTCTTTTAAAACTGTGATGAGACTTAAAAAATATAATACATGTGAAATGCTTAGAAAGCACCTAGAAAACATTAGACACTGTTATTATTAATACAAGTAAAAATCAACAAGCAAACATCAATATAGTACATACCACACACCAGGTTCTGGGATCGCTGCCTTACATTCCATATTTCACTTAATCTTTACAATGAATCTGTGGCAAATTTATCACCTTCATATTAGAGATGAGGGAGGGAGGCTACAGGAGGTTAAGAATATAACCAAAGTCATCCAGTACAGAAGTGACAATGGTGGGAATTAAAACCCAAATATTCTGATGCCAAGTTCAGAGCTCTCACCACTACCCCACAGTTGCCTTTATTATCCTGAACTCCACCCTGCTAATGAAAGCGCGCACACATGCACACACACACACACACACACACGTGCGTGTACTCACTTTATTCTGAGAACAATCTTGGCCTTACAGCTCAGTATGTAGACAGGATACACCTGGGAGAATATAATTTGCCTGTTTTTCCAAACACTAGGTTCCGAGTCTGGCTTGCGAACAAGGTACAGATGGAAATCTTCCTGGACTCAGACCAAGAAGAGGAGAAAGGGTGGGAAAGGCTTGCCCCATGGCCTGCAGTAGCACTGAGTAAACCCAACTTAGACTGATACTTGGAGATTAGCTGGAGGAATCATGCCTTTGACTCCCACTGGCTGATCCAGCACTTCACAGAGTTCTTCAGCATCCACGCCCTCTTGCACTTTTCACTGCAGTATCATAGCTGGGGAAATGGAGGCTCAGAAATGTTAATGTCTTGCCCAAGGCCACAGAGCTAAGTGGCGATGGGGCCCAGATGTCCTAACCACCTGTCCAGTGCTTTTCTCATGATATATTTCTGGCTTCGTGGAAGGCATTTACCCTCTCATAGTTCTGATTGTACCCCACAGATGTGTAAGTCAATGTTTAACTGGACATGTCCATGTCCTCAGCACTATACTAAGAGCTGCAAGAGATAAAGACATAAAAGTTGTCCTTGTTCTCAATACTCATTCATTCATTTATTCACTCATTCATTCATTCTAAGAATTCATTAGATGTCAGGCCCTGTGAGGAGAGCCCAATACTCCTCAAAGGGCTCATTGTGTAATGGAGGAGACAGATTCAGAAGCCGACGGCTCCGATTCAGGGGGAGAAGGTAAAATAAGAATATCTGGGGTGTGATGAGCATGCTGTTGACAGTACTCTGCTTTGCCTGTGGGATCCAGGAAGGCGACCTTGAAAGGAGCTGAGCCCAGAAGGGTCCATAGGAGCTGAGGGAGTGGGATCTGACACCTGACACCCACAGAGGCAGAAGTGAGCCTGTGCACTCAGAGGACCACAAGTGCTTTGACGTGGCTCAGGTGGGGGTGGGGGTGGGGGGGTGGGAGCAGAGCTGAGAGCGAGGCAGAGGTCGTGTGGAGTAGTCTAGACTCTCCCCTATAGATGAGGGAAAGACATTCTAAAATGAAAGCAGAAAAGCAGTGAGATGGTCAGATTTTTTTTAAATTGAGGTATAGTTGATTTACAATACATCCGTTTCAGGTGTACAACATAGTGATTCACAATTTCTAAAGATTATACTCCATTTATAGTTATTATAAAATATTGGTTATATTCCCTCTGCTGTACAATATATCCTTGTATCTTATTTATTTTGTACATAGCAGTTGGTACCTATTAATCCCCTACTCCTAACTTGCCCCTCCCCTCTCCCCACTGATAAACACTAGTTTATTCTCTATATCTCTGAGTCTGATTGGATTTGATTAGAAAGCTCACTGGTGCAGGTCAGAAGAATAGACTGATGGAGTGGGAACAATGAAGAGGTTGGTCAAGGTTAGGGCCCATGCTGGGCGGTGGCAGTGGGAATGGGGAGGATTTCTCTGGCTAAGTAACCCCTACTCAGATCTTAAGGCTCAGCACAGACAGCAGCTCAATGGACCTTCGATCTCATTGGAAGCTCCTCCTCTGGTGCCCTGAAACCCTTCTCCCGGGTCCATAAGCAGAGGCAGAGCTCGGTGGTGGTTAACAGCAATGGCTTTTTAGCTGGCTTTGAAGCTTTTTAAACCATTGCATCCTGCCTCAATGGCTGCCTAGCTGTGTGACCTTGGGCAAGTTGCTTATTTACTCTGTTGTCTAGGTTTCCTTATCTATAAAATAAAGATAATAATAGTACCTATCTCTTCGGGTTATTGTGATGATTAAATGATTTAATACATTTAAAGCGCTTAGGACAGCGTCTAGCAGTGCTAAGGGTGCAATAAAAGTGGGCTTTTATTACCATCACACACATTCACTGTAGGGGAATTGTGTGTCTATGGGTGTATCTGACCAGTCTGGAAGCTCCTTGGGGAAACGTGTCCTCATGCCCAGCAGAGAGCCTGGGACAGAGCAGGCTGTCAGGGAATATCTGTTGAATGGAATGGAGATGATGGCGAAGACACATTCAAGAGCTAGTTAGGAGTTAAATCCTGCTTCCCTGAGGGACTGATTAGACATGAGGAGGAGGGTTAACAAGGAGAATAAAATCATTCCCAGGTTCTGAACAGGGACCAGTGGAGGATGATGGTGCCATGACTGAGACAGGGTGTTTGAGAGAAGGAGTTGGTTCAGAGGGTCAGTGGCTAATCTGTCCAAGATCAAACCTATAGTAACTAGTGAAGCTGAGGTTGGAACCCAGGTCTGTTCATATTCCATAGACAGTTTATGTAACCTGCATGTCTACACCTGGCATAGGACCTAATGCAGTGGGTATTTAGCAATACATAGCAGATGAGCTGGTTAGTGCTTGAATGAATGGATTTGTTTGGTAGATGCCGGGGTATCAGGGTTACTTTTATTTTCATGGTAAACATATGTCTGTAGAGGTAGGGGGAAAGAAAGAAAAAAAGAAAGAGGGAGAGAGAGAGAGGGAGGGAGGGAGGAAGAAAGGAGGGAGGGAGGAAGGAAAGAAAGAAAGGAAAGAAAAGAAAAAAGAGAAAGAAAAGAAAGTCACCATGAAAGATTAAAGAAGAAAGAACTAGTCAGCAATATTTCAAGTGAATAAACATGAGGCGCCATCTTCCTTCTTTTTCCCTTTTTCTGACATATCAGGACACTTTTTATGATCTCCAGCTTCTTAACCTACTCTTGCAAACTGCTAGGAAGGATGACTAAAACTACCCACCAGGAAGTTTTGCAAAGCCCAAGCCAAAAATCAAAAAAACAGACAAACAAAAAAAAAGTGCTATCAAGGACTCTAGGAACATAGGAAAATGCCTGATGGCAAAGGAACCAGTCACACAGGCTTCTCTACGTACAATTCCTATGTCAGTCACCACCTCCTCAGAAACAGGTTTCTTAGGTTAAGCTGCTTTTGGGACTGGCATATGGGTGTTAGGAAAGAATTGTCAGCTGTGCCCCTATTTGCAATTGATAAGCTCTCCTTCAGTGCAAGCTTGGTGAGTAGGGTAGTAATAATTACAATAATTCTGATATAAAATTATATAACAGTTAACTTATAATATTAATATATTAATATTATATAATTATATTAATGCCTATAATTTTTGAATGTTTACTACTTTCAGAAACTGGTGAGTGCTTTCCATACGCTATTTCATTTAAACCTCACCAAATCCTACAAGACACTTACTGTTCTCCCCATTTGAGAGGGGGAAACTAAGCCTCAGAGAGATTAAGTAACCTAAGCTTCAGAGAGGTTAAGTAACTTGACCAAAGTCACTCAGTAAGTAAGTGGGGAATCAGGATCTGAACCCCAGCTTGCCTGATTCCAAAGCTCATGATGCAAACCCTAACCCATGCACCGTTTTTCTCCTCAACTCTGAATTAGGGGCTGTGCATGGTTTAACTGTATCCATGTAATAAACCTCGTTGAGGCAGGGAGCTCACATCTAACTCCAGGTATGACAAGATAAGAGTGTCCCTGCTCAAAGGCTCTTTGTCAGTCCAAAAGAATTAGAGGGGTGTTGTGCAGGGATCAAGAGACATGGATTCAGAGAACTAGGTCCAGATATTGACTTTGCCACTTACTGGCCGTGAGCTTCTGTTGCATCGGTTAAATACTCTGGGCCTCTGTTAGTGTCTTAGTTTTCATTTGCCTTCTCCCCTCCCCCCAACACACAGACTCTTTGGAATATGGAATAAAAGGGTTTATCTAAATGATCTTTCAAAGCTTTTAGAAAACTGATTTTGTTTTATTTCAACATTTGTATCTTTTCTAATAAAAACTTTTCTAGCTAAAATGTAATACATACTTACTAAAGAAAAAACATACCTGCTCAAGGAAAAGTACAAGAAAAAGTGATACACACTTGTTTAAGAAGGATATAGAAAAGTAGAAAGAAGTCTGATTCTTTTTAGTGCAAATGCAGTCACTATTGAAATTATGAATTTAAAGGACTCACAAAGAGGCTTGATACGTTTTAACATTTAACAACAACAATGAAAAATCATGTGTGGCACTTCTTGTCATTTTCCTAAATATTTCTTGACTTTCCTTTTGAAGACTTCTACATTTCATATCTACCTTTCAGTGTTTAGGTATAAAGGCAAGTTCTTATGAAGCCGTTTTTATTCCTTTGATGACTGCAAATAAAGTAAACCCAAACAAAAACTTCTTGGGGAATATTTTTTTTCCCAAAATAATTCACTCCACAACCTCTTGCTAACAGCCCACCGTGTCTGGGACTTACACAAGGAGACACACAGAATACAGCCTGGTGCTTGGTGAGGAGGCCCAAAGCCTAGTGGGAGAAAGAGTGAGTGAAGGTAAGTGCCCTGAGAGTGTGTAGGCAGAGCTATTAATCTGTCACAGAGGAAGGGACAAAGGCTGCGTCTGGAAGAGTGGACTGACATCCAACAGATGGCAGAGCCTTAGAAAAGCAACCACATAGACAAGCTCTTGTTTGGTTATCTAGTGCTAGCGGGACATACAATTTATCTTCCACACTAGGGTACTTGATAATAAAAGGAGAACTACTGATAATTATTTCAGGACTTTGGGTGAAAACCAGAACTTCCTGGGCAAACAGGATCAGATGACCACCTGACTTCATGCTAACATTTTGTTATTGTGAAGAACAGAGCTCTGAATCTCCTTCTTTACACATTGGAACCTGTGATGAAAATGACACGTTCAAAATGCTCCAGGGAAGCCTTCCCCACCCTGGCTAACTTCCTGAACAAGTTACAGAGGTTCCCCTAACAATGCTTTTCAGTCCTGTTTTTGGACTTTAGCATAACACAGTGAATTGTTCCAATTTAGGAGCACATTCTTGAAACATCCTTAAATTAGCTTCGTAGTACTGTAACGTAAGATTTTCCAAACCACATTGATATGCAGCCTTATGAGTTTGGGTTTTACCACAATGCTTTTGGTAATGCTTTTGGTTAGGGCACTCAATGCCCTAACTCTATATGTTTCCATTTGATGTTCCTTGATTTGTTTATTTATGTGTTTAGTTGCAATTCTAAAAAGGCAGCCAAGGTTCTCTCCTTGCAGGGACTATTTGGAAAAGTCTTGGGAATTGAAGAGGAAATACAACATGTTTTAAAATGGGATTGGTGTCATCTAGATGTGACATCTGTTGGCATGGCATGGGCAAAAAGAATAGCATATACAAAGGCATGGAGGGGGGAACAAACATGGAGTATTTAAAAAACCGTATGGGATTCTCTGGCTGGAAATAGGGTTGGGTATACGATGGGGGAAGAGGTGAAAAGGGTGAGTTGGGACTAGATAGTGAAGGGCCTTGAGTGCCACCCCATGGACTTTGGACTTCATCTTGTTGGCAGTGATGAGTCTCTATAGCTATTCAAGCAGGATATTTATTTTTGGTAAAAGGACAAACCGAACATCCTGGAGCCAATTTCTCCTTTAAGGGCTTCCCTGGTGGCACAGTGGATAAGAATCTGCCTGCCAAGGCAGGGGACACGGGTTCGACCCCTGGTCTGGGAAGATCCCACATGCTGCAGAGCAACAAAGCCCATGCGCCACAGCTACTGAGCCTGAGCTCTAGAGCTGCGAGCCACAACTACTGAGCCCACACGCCTAGAGCCCGTGCTCCACAGCAAGAGAAGCCACTGAAATGAGAAGCCGGTGCACCACAATGAAGGGTAGCAACTGCTCACCGCAACTAGAGAAAGTCCGCATGCAGCACAGCAACGAAGACCCAATGCAGCCAAAAAAATTAAAAAAAATAAAATAAAATAGCCCTGCCTCTCCAGGGAACCATAAAAAAAAAAAAATTCTCCTTTGAGTTTTGCAGTCCTCACTTGCTCCAAACTTTCCGTTTACATGTTCCCTGAAATACCACCCCCAAGGGAATGTATGTCAACTGGTGATTACAGACACAAATTTCTGATTCTTTGCATTCAGCCAATCCCAGTCTAGTCTGTACTGAAATACATCCCTCAGCTCTATCCCCAGGTCAGATTCTTTGGATGAGAGGCCTGGGCCAGGCCCAGAAAGGTGAGAACAGGGGCTTTTGTCTTCTGACCACTCTGTAATAAACTGCTCCTGAAGGCTTCCAGGGGGTGGGGGTGGGGGTGGGATTTATAATCTCCCTTCCCTTAGCCCTGTACCTAAGCCATGACTGCCTTGAGTCTAAGTCCAAAGTCATGAAGCAAATGTAAAAATGGCAGCTTTACCCTTCTCAGCTATTCAGGATGCCTAATAATGGACTGGCTTGAAAGATAATAGTTTCCTTGTCCTCACAGGTATTTGAACAGGCTCTAGGGAGGATTGTCGCAGGCAGTAGGGAATTGGAATCTGACAAACAGGACTCTACTCCCTGTCCAACTACTTCCAACCTCTGAGCCTCTGTTTTCTCAGCTGTAACACAGGATCACAGTAATACCTCTTTATAGCGTTATTGAGAAAAATAAACAGGATAATGATGGCACACGGCCCAAGGCCCAGCGCTAATATGTGCTCAGTAAAAGCTGTCCATAATCATGGTTAACACAATCACCTACCAGTGGTTGAGGTTTGTGCTTCCAATGGTGAGCCAGTCATTTATTTCTGGGTATGACCTCTAACGTGGAACATTACCCCAGTAAAAGCCCTACAGGCAGAGAATTAATACCACTGAATATTACTTTGCAAAGACCATCCAGCTGTGGGAGCCAAACTTCTCTTTCAGTTGGAGAGAGTGAGGAAGATACAGGCAGGCCCAAGTCCACACATTAAGTTACAGACAGATTCAGGACCAGGTCTTAGGCCCCTCGACACTTACCCCATGCTCAGTGACATTCATTTTATGTTTCACTTTCTGTTAACAAGCAAAATTCAGGACCTCAGCAATCCTGTCTTCATTCAATAGACATCTGTCACTCAAGAGATTCGCAGTGGTATATTTAGATCTACACAGATCTAGATGTTCATTCAATCCTACAGCAAGGCCATGAGGCTGATCTTATTGTTAATTTCCATTTTATGATAAGGGAAGTGAGGCAGAGAGAACTGAAGTTACTTATTCAAGCCCTACAGCCAGCAAGTGGTAAAGCCAAGATTTGAGCCAGGGTTTGAGCCTGGGCAGTTGGGCTTCTAAGCCTGTACTTTATTGACACTCCCAACGTGAAAAAAGTGTACTGTGTCTGCCTCAGAGAAGCACACTCCCTGGAGAAGAGACACAGTCCACAAGGGTGTGCAGTCACACGCTACAGGCACCAGGAGAACAAAAGAGGGAGGGTTTGTTCTACAAGGGGAAGAGGGAGAGAATTAGGAAAGCTGTCTGGAGGAAGTGACCTTTATCCACTTTCCAGAGCTCACTCCTTTTCCTCCAAATTGGTGAGCCTGGGGGAAGAGAAGGCATTCCCTGTAGATGGAGGCACCTCTGCTGAGGCTGGCAGGTATGGATGGACTAGCTGGGGTTTAAGGGCACCCAGAAGGAGGGAGGCCAGGACACCAGGTACTAAATCAGTGTGTGACGTGGGCAAGTTACTTAACCTCCAGGAGCCTCAACTTGCTTTGTGAAGCTGTTTGAATATTACGTGAGGTCATGTGTATATACTTTCCAGTCCAGAGTTATTCCTCTTTCTTTATTTACATCTCATAAAACTATTTCCCTCAGTAAAAAACTTTTAATTGAGCCTATTTTTTTACACCTATGCTCACAGTAGCATTAGTAATAATCCTGAGTGTCATTATTAGTCATTGGTAATAACAATATAATATCCTAATGTTAATTGACGTTGATTGAGGGCACTAAATACTTAATATGTGTAATCTCTATCTGATCTACTCCTCAGAACATATCTTAGAGATAGCTATAACTATCCCCATTTTATAGATGAGGACAGCAACGCTCAGAGAGATGAAGAAATTTACACAAAGGTCACTGGCTAGGAAGTGGCAGAAGTGGTACTCAGACCCAGGTCTGTCTGTCCAGAAGAATGTCTGACAGAGAATGCCCTGGGTTTGAGTTCATGTTGGTCTTGGCAATGTCCCTCAGCCTCTTTCTCAGAAAGAAAACAAACATTCTAAGCATTTTGCTAACACTGTGTAACACCAACGCCCTAGAGAGGGAGGGACAAGCCAGGCTGAAGCAGGAAGATGGCTCCATATTTGGAGGGTGGGCCTGGGGCAGCCGCCTAGTCTCCCAGCCTGGCTGTCGTAGCCAGAGCCTGACTGGACCTGGAACCTTGAGCCACCTTCAGGTGGCTCTGGGCAGCCGGGGGTGCCCAGCCCGCCCGCAGGGACTGTCACCCACCAGGGAGGCCGCGCGCTGGTAACCCAGCTCGTTCCCACGCGGGTGGCTCCCAGGCAGCAAGGAGTTAATCTGCTATCTGTTGGGAAGGCTTCCAGAACCCTCCTCCCAGCCTCCCAGTTTGCTCAGGGCCGGGCCCTTCAGAAACTGAAACCAGCAGGACGCCAGGCCCCGCCAGCACTCGTGAGATCCTGCCCGGGATTACCTTCTATGGGGAGGCCCGGGAGGGCTGTGGGCGGAGCGGAGTGCGCAGCCTGCGCAGCGCCGGCGACGTGGCGGCCCGGCTCCCGCCCTCCTCCCAAGACTCACCCCCGCCCCTCTCCGGGGACCTGCTGCGCCCTGGGAAGCACGTGGGTCCACCGGCCCCTCCCTCGGGGTGGCTGGAATCCCGGCCCCTCTCTCACCCCCTCTGAGACGCAGAGTGTACGCCACTAAACCTGTGAGTTTCGGTTTCTTTCACTGTAAAAGGGGGATAAATAATGCTTAGCCTCTGGAATCAGTAACATCTATCCAGTGCTTCTGATCCAAAAGAAAAGCTCCATATATGGTGACTGTATTGGCATCTTTGTCATTAGTATTGCCGTTCTCACGATGGGTTCGGCAGCCTGCCTTGTGAGGTGGTAAGCTCCCATCACTCAAAGTGTCAAGCACAAGCTAAATGAGACGGAAAAAGAGAAAAAAATTAGAACAGGAAGGGAGCCATACTTGCCATACCCAGATGCTGACCTGCTCATCTCAGAATCACCTGGGAAGTGCACACCATCTCAGATCCACTGAATCAAAACCCCGGATGGCAAGCTTTTTCTGAGTATAGCTTTGCTGCTTCCTTTTGCAAACCACTGATCCAGGCCAATAATCCCTACATTGTTCCTCTTCAAAAGACCCTTAGGTTATTCCCTCCTACCCCATTGATTGTACAGGGTGCAAGATTTTATTGACCAAACTAGATTTGTTAACTCATAAGTAATTTTACTCTCTACATAAATTATTAACCAAATACCCAGAGTTCATTCAACAAATAGTTGTTCATTCAAATATTTATTGAGTAACTACCGTGTGTTAGACACTGTGCAGGGTACTGGGGGATGGTACAGGAGCTCGGTCCTCAGGGGCTCTCTAGTCTGGTGAGGGATGCAGAAAAGAAAAAAGGATTTGAATACTGACCCTGAAGCCAAGGGAATGTGGCTGGGTGTAAGATGCCCAGTATTCCTACAGCAAGCAGATAGAGTTCCAGTCAAAAGCAAATAAAGTTGATGTACGATATCTCTCTACAGCCTCAATATATAGAAAGGTGGATGCCCCTCTCCAACACACACACACACACACACACACACACACACACACACACGACACCATGGCATTATTACTTTTATGGATTACATGAGGCCCAACAACATCTAAGGCCTTGTGAAGAAAGGGAGACCCTTTGGATCTAATTCCTACTTGTGTGGCCAGTCTCCTTGACTGCCATGCACCCCCAAAACACTGAGAGCAGAGTGGCTGAGAGTGTGGGCTCTGAAGCTATGCTGCCTTGGGTAGGGTTAATTCCAACTCGATTCCTAACCAGCTGTGAGCTCATGGGCAAGTTACTGTGTGATCCTAGGCGCATAGGCAAGACCACTGTGTGCCTGGGTTTCCTCTTCTATAAAGTGGTCTGAATAGAACCTGCTTCACAGAGTTGCTGTGGGTTAGGGTTAGGGTTAGGGTTACGGCACTGAAAGCTGGTGTTAGGCACTCACCCTCTGAGCTGTTCTGACACTGCATTGTATGTGGCCTTTGATGCTCTCTCTGCCTGGACTACCCCTCCTTTTCTCCACCTGGGGAGCATATAGTTATTGGTGCAATGTCCTCTCCTTTCTAGAGCCTTCCTTGCTTTTACTTCACCAAGCAATTCGCTGCTTTTTCCTCTAAGTTCCTGTAGCTCTTTTTAGATACCTCTTACAGCACCTCTCATCCCACAATCCTTTTTCTTATTGTGGTTTAGGTGTTTTCTTTCCTCACTGGATTTTTGAGTTCTTGAAGAGCAGGGGCCATATTTTATACATCTTTTCATCTCTAGGGACCAGGCAGTCCCTGGGACACAATAAGCACTTGCCATTAATTCTTTTGAATTAATGAATGGATGGGTGATGGATGGATGGACAGGTGAAGTGCCTTACTTGCCCAGGACCACAGAATTCAAATGGATCTGCATTTAGTTTATGTTGGGAAAATTACCTTTCTGAGCTTCTAGTTTCTCATCTGGAAAACAGGTCTGATAATAATGGTCGATAATAATGTCCTGGGGTTGGGAGGGTTAAACGAGGAAAGTATAGGACAGTGGTCAATAGTATAAGCTCTATTATCAAATTGTTTGCCTTCTAGTCCCAGCTCCACCGTTCATGAGCTGTGGGAACACACTAATGGGCCGTTCAGAGAATTAAAAGAGCTGTGCTTTATAGGTGCCTGGCACAGGGTAGGTATTCAGTAAATAAATACTTGTTCCCTTCCCTGACCTTCTCCAAACCTGTAGGCCCTGGACTCTGAATGCTCAAAACAGCTGTTCAGATGCCACATTTTGCTCCCGGTGACTAATGTCCCTTAAGCCAAGGTTAGAAAGCTGACTCCAGAACCAAGCTTACATTTGAGAGCTGAATTAGAAGCAGGGGATATGGCTGACTAGTTTATTTAATTAATAAGGAAACTTTTGAAAAGGAGCAGTTTAAAATCAGCAGACATGCCAAGGAAATTGAAAAGCAAGCACTAACCCACAATTTTGTATGTGGGTTTCACATGTCGCTGGAAGAGTCCCTTATGAATGAATAATGGATCATACAAAACGAAGTTAATGTTTTACAAACTGTAAGAGCAGTGATTATTTTTGGAGCAAATTAACCAACTAGTCAGTGCATGACATTGTAACAATTCTTGAATTTCCTGCTGCTTTTTGACAATATATTCTAATACACTCATTATTCAAAATTCTCCAGGGATCGCATGTCTATTACTAAGCCAAAGGGTATTGAAGAGAAGAAAAGGTATTTCATTTTGGACCTAGAATCCCATCACACGCCCACATGAATCCCCCAGACCTCCTCCTTTTTGTGGGATTTGGAAAGGGCTGAAATGAGGGTGCCCAGGGCCCTGGGCACTGGGGTTGGCAGTGGCTCACCCAGCAAGCATTTGGCAGTTCAGCTGAGAGAGGAAATTGGAGAGGGCAGGGGCCCAGCCAGACCTAAAGGGATGAGCTGCACAGAGGAGGAGGGAGAAAGGCAGGAATCTTATTAGCAAAACCAGCTGCCTGCCAAGTAGGGCGTGTGTCTCAATTTCTGAAGGAAAGAGAAAATTGCAGCTGTTAGTTTTAACCTCAGGCCTTCAAAGATCGGGAAGAAAGTGGGCAGTGGGGAGGGAAGAGTCCGCTACTCTCTATTCCCCAAACAAACTCCCTGTATCTTCTACCTTCATCTTCCTTAACCTCACACCTCCCCATCCATACCTAGAGCCGCATCAGACACCTGTTCCAAGAACTCTTTCCTGATCTCTCCAACTCGGGAAAGATTCTCTGTCTTCTCCCCCATGTGCCCAGGGAACTCTCTGTCCCCATTTAAGACTTCTCACAGAGTTCTTTAATTATATGCCTGCCGACCTCCTTCTTTCTTTTTCCCTCTTATCTTTCCCTTTTTTTTTAATAGCTTTATTGGAGGTATCACTGAGTGCAATAAGCTGCTTGAATTGAAGAGCACAATTCACTGTGTACAGACCTGGGAAACGATCACCACCACCGAGGCAGTGTACATACCATTCACTTCAAAGTGTCCTCGTGTCCCCTTGCATTCTTTCCTCCTGTCTCCCTTCTCCAAACAACTACTCATTTGCCTTCTATCCCTGTAGATCAGCCTGCATTTTCTAGAGTTCTATATAAATGGAATGATACAGTATGACTCTTTTTTAACTGGCTTTATTCACTGAATTATGTTGAGATTCACCCATTCAAACCTTCACTCCTTCCTGGAATGTGGGTTCTGGTATGGGGTGGGGGGAATGGGTACAGATCCTGGGCACAAAGGAAGACCCTTAATCAAGGACACTGGTGTGATGGGCAGACCTCTGGATTTGGCACCAGAATGGACGTGGATCTCAGCCCAGACTCGACCACCACCAGCTGTGTAGCCAGGAGGGAGTCATTCACAATCCAAGCCTCAGTTTCCTCATTTATAAATTGGGGTTGGTGATAAACTCCCTTCTCTCCAGAGAGCTCTGTGAGACTCCACTGAGCCAGGAGATAAAGTGCTCTGTAAACTGTGAAAGGTCAGTCCTGGGCAAGGGATTAGGCCTGGATCAAGGCAGCAACACACTGGGAATGCCCCAGCTCCCAGGGCTATTTAAAGGCTGCCTTGAATCCAGGGGAGCTGCCTGGATTGGCGATTCTTCCCAGAAACGGCCAATAAGAGCTATGCCTGGTGGCCTTTAATCCTGATCCAGTTACGAAAATGTCAAGGATTCTTTTCCATCGACCCTCCCCCCTTCCTCCGCTGGGGCTGTGTTTACTTACAAGGTCTCCCTCCCTCCAGGGAGCCGCGTGTGACCTGAGGATTCCTCCTCTGGCTTGGAGCCGGCTGATAAGGGCAGCCCATCTGCTGGGGGCTCCAAGAACCACAGGTACAGGAACCGGGAGCAGAAGGGGAGGGATGGGGAGCCCGCCAGGCCTGGCTGCCGCTTCCTTTGGCCGGGATTGGCACAGAGGGGACAAGCCAGGAGGGACAGAAAGAAATAGTTGTCTCCCGTTTAAAACCGACTTGACCTATAAAATCATACCAGATTTGAGGAAACTTCCTATCTCTTTTCATGAACTGGGTTTCTTATTTGCTGTTGATTGGTAAAGAGAGGTGAGGTGAACCAGAAGGACCCAGAGAAGGAGGTTCAAGTTCTGGCAGTGTCATCTCTTCTGTGAACTTGGCAAAGCCACTTCCCTTTCCGGGCTTTAGTTAATTAGTTACCATTTGCTGAACACCTACTATGCGTCAGGCGTGACACTGCATTTTCTATGTTTTTTCAGTGTAATCCTCAAAGCTATACTGAGAGGTGAATATTCTTCCCCTCATTTTACAATTGATGAAGGTGGAATAACATATCCAAGGTCACTTAGGATTTGAGCCAGAATTTATACTCAGTGCTATCTGACAACAGAATCCGTGTTCTTTGGCGAACTGGAGGACAGCAATGCTCAAGGAATGAACTTAACATAAAGTTCACTTAATAAGGGGAATGCTGCCTACAGTGTCCACGGTGTACATTTAATCTAGAAGGTTCTGAGAAGTCCTGGAATAGAGGCACTTAACTTTTTTTTCAACCAAGAATTTTCCATATTAAATTGATTATCACTCTTTTTTCCTGTAACATCTATTTATAGTCTAAGGAACAACTGCCCCTCAGAGACTCACAGTTAGGAACCACACTGAAGCAGAATTAAAGGGATTACAGAGTTCATCCAACTGACTATAAGAATTCCATGAACAACAGCTTTTTTAAACATCTCCAGGGATGAGAGACTCATCACCTGGTCAGACAGCCTGCTCCCTTGTTGTACAAACGCAGTGGTTAGAATAGTACTGCCCAACAGAAAGATACTGCAAGCCACAGGTGTGGCTCTAAATTTTCTAGAGGCCACAGGAAAAAACCTAAAACGGAACAGGCAAAATTCATTTTAATAATATATATTATTTAACCCAATGGATCTAAAAATATCATTTCAATATGGAACTAATAAAAAATGATTAATGAGATATTTTACACTTGCTTTTTCTTTTTTAATTGTCTTTAAAATCCAGACTAGCCACATTTCAAGTGCTCAATGACTACGTTTAGCTAGTGTCTCCCAAACTGGAGAGCGCAGGGTTAGAAGATTCTTCTTTAGGCTCAGCTAAGCTCTTCCTGCCTGTGCCTCTGCCCCATGGTCCTTGGGTTCAAGGTTACCGTCTACAGATGCATAATTCAGCCACCAGCCCTGAGGATGAGTTCTGTTTGACCATGTCCTTGCCCATCAAGCACTCACCATGATGGAGCTCACCCTCAAGCAGTGATCTGCTGAGGTCCGTCTCCCCCGTGGAAAGGGCTTTCCAACACTAAAATGCTATATAAATGCAAGGCCTCATTCTCCTAACCCCTACTGGGGCAGACTTCCAGTCACCCAGGGTTTTCCATGGTCTCATCACACGGTTATTTTACATTAAACCTGCAGTCAGCTGTTAATACAATGCCAGGCCTGGGGCGACTCCTTCTTTCTGCTCCCTGGGCCTCAGTTTCCCCATCTATCAAATAATATTAATAAATTTGAGTTTTCTATGATTCAGACCCTTCCCGCTTCTTTTTATCCAATACCACTCTCTTGGCCTTCTGATTAAATTTCCCTTTAAACTACGTCTTAGTTAGAATTCAGGCATAGTTATAGCTTCCCATATATCATAATAATAAGCATTTTCTGGGAGTCTGTCACACATGTCAGGCACTGTGTGCTAAGAGCCTTATGTATAGCATCTCATTTAATCCTCTCCCTACCCGAGTGAAGTAAGCACTATTATTATTCCCTTTTATAACTGTGGCATCAAGTGGTGGAGTCACAGGTCGCACACTTAATAAGGGGAACAGCTGGAGCTTCCCACCCAGGTCCTTCTCCCGGCTCCCTGTTCCCAGGCTGTGAATGCATGTCTAGGCCTGGGACCTGAGGTGGGCTCAGGCCTCTGATCACTAACAAGGGAATGGGCAAAGCCGCTTCTCGCCTTAGGTCGTGGTTGTTGTCGTTCTTGCTAAAACCCACAGAGTGTCCTCCTTCTGTTTTGCAGAGGAAGAAAATACCCTTATACCTTCCTCACTAAGGAAACCCTCCTCTTTACGAGTCAACTTTCCTCCCATCCCCTTGACATTGCAGGGAAGGGGCTGAGGCCCCTGAAGGCTCTGGAGGAGACCCGAGGAGCTCAGGGCAGGGGTATTTTTAGAGTTGGCTGCACTGTTTGCAAGGAAGCTGGTCCCTCAAGCCTACGGGGGTTGGGGGACGGGGAATCCTGGCTCCCGGGCCCACCTGCAGCCCAGCTCCGGCGCTTCCTCCCTCCCTCCTGGCTGCTCCTCTCCTGTGCTCTCTGTCACGTGAGCGTGGGCTCTCTCAGCACGTGGGTGCGCTGTCATTACTGCCCTGGGAGGACAACAGAGAAGAGCCACAGCCCATGGCACTGAACACCTCCTGACACTGGAGAAACCAAGAAGCTGCCATCCGTTGGGAAAATGGGGCTGGCAGCTGGCGATGAACTGGAAATCTTGCAAATGGACATTTCTCCCCTGAAATAGTTTCAGAGCCTCGCCGTCCTGGGCCTTCACTGCCAAGAGGTTGGGTGTGGTGGGTGAGGACGCCACAGAGCATGCCTCCAGCTCTTACCCTGTGTGCCAGGGGCTCTGAACTGTGACAAGTCCCTCCCCCGCCCCAGCCCCCCTTCCTGCAGCTACAGAGCGAGGATGGCTTGGATAGTGGGGCTCCCCAGACACTGGCTGAATGTCTGAGTCTCCTCCATGACAAGGTGAGGATTCCTAGGCCCCCTCTGGGGTCGGTGGTGGTATTAAATCACCAGTGGAGTGAACACAGTGGGCGTGCACTACGTAGGGCCATTCATAATAATTCCATATCGCCAGCACTTTACACAGCACCTGGCACAAAGTCAGGTCTCCACGAGGGATGCTTTCCTTTATTCTTATAGCTCAGGCTTCACCTCAAAGCCTACATAAACCTCCCCTCCAACTATGCCCTTTTTAAAATTGAGTGTTTACTCCTTCTCACCCAGCCCTGCACCCCTGTCCCCCAGTGGTTCAGGAGTCTTACAGCAGACACTGGAAGTCCCTTCTCTGAGTCACAGTGCTGACGCTTCCCAGGCGGGCTACACATTTGTACCCCATCCCCAGTGGCTCTTGAGACACGGCATCCCGACCCAGGGTGGCTGGACCCGACCCAGGTAAGCAAGTCTTCCAAGGATCTGACCACAGGCTGGCAGGCCTGATGGGAAGCTGGACCCAGGCAGCCTAGCCCTCACCCAAGCTTCCCTGGGATGCGGCTGTGAAGATGACAAGGCCTCCAGGCTCCTCAGAGGAAGTGCCAACTTCCTCTATTCTTTGGGCAGGCCGGACTT
The DNA here is from genome assembly GCF_059928025.1 of Delphinapterus leucas. NCBI lineage: Eukaryota > Metazoa > Chordata > Mammalia > Artiodactyla > Monodontidae > Delphinapterus > Delphinapterus leucas. The sequence goes on from NC_143129.1 coordinate 140,722,094, forward strand.
CTCCTCCAGTGGCCAAAAGACGTTCAGGGATTGTTGCTAGAAGTGGCTAAACTCCCACCGTGTTTCTTCCATCTCCCTCCTCCATCCCACCCTCCCCCTTCTGCTTCCCCCTTCCCCTCCCCAGTCCTTTTCCTGCATCCCCCCCGCCCCCCCCTCCTCTTCTCCACAGTTGTGCTTTTGACCCAAGTGATGGGGTCTTCCTAAGGGGGAGGTCAGGTCTGGGAAGACAGTCTACTGTCTTCCTAAGGGGGAAGTCCCAGCAGAGGGGAGAGGAATTGACTTCCCTCTGTGGCCTCATGCCTCCCGGTTCTCGAGACCTTCCACAAAGACGTCCTGATGGCCTCTGATGCTCCAGGCACTGGGCCAAACACTCAAAGGGGTGGCCAGGTGAGAACACCACGGGCTAGTTAGCCTGGTGGGCTTGGGCCAGGGTGGCCCTCCTGGCTGGCTGGGAAAGTTGCATGTTAAAAAGGTGCCACCTTTGACCACCTTGTCTGCTGTCTCGAGGTCCTCCATTCACACTTTCTCTCGTGTCATTTTGCTGTCAAGACAGGTGCCACTTTGGAGAATGTGGTTACAGCAGGAGGTGCCCTGCCCATCTCCCCCTCCCCTGACCACCAGGCAGAAGAAACAGCTTGTTTACCAGGACAGAAGCCTGAAACAGTAATGGTGCCAGCCGGCTAAGTGTGGCAGGTGTGGCTGGAGTGGAGGGCGCTGGCAAGGGTGAAGGTCAGGAGAGTAGGCTGGGAACCCGGGATGGGACCTTCACGCCAGGAGCCACAGCTGGAAGCCTGCATCAGGGGCCGCCTTGAGGGGATGTCAGGCTGGGCTGCAGGAGGGAGAGAGTACCAGCAGGCAGACCTCACAGGACACAGTGACAGTTCTCCTTGTCCCCTTGAACCTGCTCAATCCCTAATCCTTCCTTCTGAGCTCCCCGCAGACTGTGCAGACCTGAAGATTTCCCAGGGGTGCACCCATTCTCAACGCTCTTCCTCACCCCCCTTCTGCTTCCTAGTAGCTGGTGACCTTAGACAAGTCCTTTAGCTTGATTTCTTTCACCTGTAAATCAGAGAAAGGGTGTGCATGTGTGTGTGTGTGTGTGTACATGGAGGTACACACACACACACAGACACACACACACACACACACACACCAGGGCTGTTATGAAGCTAAAGTAAATAAGACACTGTGGAAGGAAGCCCTCTGGAAAGCACAGGCCGTTCCTGATCTCTCTTCGTCCGCCCTCAGCTGCTATTCCCATTCCAGAGGGGAAATCCTCGCCCGGAAAGCCCTGCTCACACTGGCATGGGGCCCAGGGCAGGCGCAGAGGCTGGGTCTCTCCCTTCCCATTTCCCTTGTTGATTCCAGTGCAACTGTTGTTGGCTTGCAGATGGACAGGCGGGTTTCCGGGCTCGCCCTGCTGCCAGACTGAGGTCCCACCTTGGCTGCTCGGGCTCTGAGACTGGTATCAAGGACCCACAGGGGCTCAAGGGGGCTCTGCCTGGATGCGGATCTCAGGTGTCTCAGCAGAGCTGGACAAGGGCTTCTTCTGTTTAGGCTGCAGCTCAGAGACGACCTGTCGCTGCTACAGAGGCCTTCCGGCAAGATGAATAGGTGAAGTTGGGAAGGTGATCTGAGCCAGGAAAGAGGGGCGACATGAAAGGAGCAGGAATCCCAGGAAGGAGACGGAGCTTCCGCAAAGGCAGAGAGGTGTGGGCAAGCAGGAGGGCTGGCAGCCCGGCAGCTGCTCCCCTGCACGCAGCTGCCTACCTGCTGACGAGCTGCCCTTTGGCTGTGACCCCTCCCTTTCCCCCACTACCCCCACCCCTATTGACTCCCAAGTTCCGCAAGTGTTCAGGTCTTAGATGTCTCTGGTACCCCTCTTCTCTTCTCTAGCCAGTGCCTGGGACTCATAGCCCTTTCCGGCCTGGACTAACTAAAACAGCTTCCTTTGTGACCACCTAGAGGGGTGGGATAGGGAGGGTGAGAGGGAGGGAGATGCAAGAGGGAAGAGATATGGGGATATATGTATATGTATAGCTGATTCATTTTGTTATAAAGCAGGAACTAACACACCATTGTAAAGCAGTTATACTCTAATAAAGCTGTTAAAATAAAATAAAATAAAAAATAAAACAGCTTCCTGACTGTTCTTCCCTCCAGCTCCCCCCCTCCTTCTAATCCATCCATCTCACAGTGGCCAAAATGATCTTTCTAGTATGCAGATCTGATTGTGACATGTCTCTCTTCTGCTTAAATCCATCAAGGGCTCCTCACCACCTTCCAGATCGATTCTGCAGCTTAGAACCCAGGACCCTCCATGGTCTGACCCCATCATCTACCTCTCCTGCCTCCTTTCCCACCAAAACCTGCATAAACCCTGAGTTCCTGCCACACTAAACTTCAGTTCCCCCAATGAGGCATATTTCATGCTGTCAGGTGTTCTTTCCTGGAGCCCCGCCACCCCTATTTCCCTGGCTACCCCTAACCCTCCCTCAGAACACAGCTAACAAGTCACCCCGTCTAGAAAGTTTCTCCTGAGCCCTCCTTTGTGCTCTTGGAAGCCACCATGTGTATACCTCTAGCACAGAGTTTCTTATTTTTTGAATTTTTTTCACTCTTTTTTATTTTTACTTATTTATTTAACATCTTTATTGGATTATAATTGCTTTACAATGGTGTGTTAGTTTCTGCTGTATAACAAAGTGAATCAGCTATACGTATACATATATCCCCATATTCCCTCCCTCTTGCGTCTCCCTCCCACCCTCCCTATCCCACCCCTCTAGGTGGTCACAAAGCACCGAGCTGATCTCCCTGTGCTATGAGGCTGCTTCCCACTAGCTATCTATTTTACCTTTGGTAGTGTATATGTGTCAATGCTACTCTCTCACTTCGTCCCAGTTTACCCTTCCCCCTCCCCGTGTCCTCAAGTCCATGCTCTACGTCTGCATCTTTATTCCTGTCCTGCCCCTAGGTTCTTCAGAACCTTTTCTTTTTAGATTCCATATATATGTGTTAACATACAGTATTTGTTTTTCTCTTTCTGACTTACTTCACTCTGTATGACAGACTCTAGGTTTGAATTTTATTTTTTTTATACAGCAGGTTCTTATTAGTTACCTATTTTATACATATTAGTGTCTATATGTCAATCCCAATCTCCCAATTCATCCCACCACCACCACTCCACCTTACCTGGTTTCCCCCCTTGGTGTCCATACGTTTGTTCTTTACATCTGTGTCTCTATTTCTGCCTTGCAAACCGGTTCATCTGTACCATTTTTCTAGGTTCCACATATATGAGTTAATATACGATATTTGTTTTTCTCCTTCTGACTTACTTCACTCTGTATGACAGACTCTAGGTCCATTCCATCCACATCTCAACAAATGACCCAATTTCATTCCTTTTTATGCTTGAGTAATATTCCATTGTATATATGTACCACATCTTCTTTATCCATTCGTCTGTTGATGGGCATTTAGGTTGCTTCCATGACCTGGCTATTGTAAATAGTAGCACAGATTAACCTAAGGTCAGAATCAGGAACTTTGTGAATTTGCATGGGGGAAAATAATTGCATCATTCTATTCACTAACCTCTACCAAAATTTAACATTTCTTTTGGTTACAAATATAGACTCAGATCACAGTGATATCCATTGTACCTGTGATTTATCACCAAAGAAGTCAAATAAATTTTCATATCACTCTAGAGTTCTGAAAGATTTTCTCACAAATGGTCTATGCTCATCAATATTATGAAATTTCAAAGTTAATAAACCTATAGATGTGATTATTTAATGTGTAAATAAAGACACTCATAAATGATACCAATTTGATTTTTCCTGTATATTGGGTTGGCCAAAAAAAGTTCATTTGGATTTTTCCATAAGATGTTACGGAAAAAACCCAAAAGAACTTTTTTGGCCAATCCAATATTATGTTAATTCTTTTAAAAAATAATTGACTGCCTTTGCAATCATTTACATTTTACATTATGCATTTTAAAATGTTACTCTGAGAAGAGGTCCATGGGCTTCACCAGGCTGCCTGTGGGCTTCCTGCCATGAAATACCCTTTCTTCAGCAGAAACCTATAAGCCCCTCCACTGGGACTGTTGGTTTATCTTGTCCATCTCTGTCAACTTAAAAGCAAGAGGCCCTCTCCTTACCTGCAAGTCTTAATACAGTGCATGGCCGCTGGCATGTGCCTAAAAATATTTTTTGGAATGAAGAAATAAAGACAAAAAGGAAGGAAGGAAAGGGAGGGAGGAAGTAAATTCAATCTTCAAAGAGCATCCGCTCCTCCCTCTATCTGGTACTTTCTCCCAGATAGCTGTAAGGCTTGCTGCCATCCACCTTTGTGTCTTTGCTCTAATGTCACCTTCTCAGTGAGACCCTTCATAACACCACATTTGAAGTTACTAGAACCACCGCCTTAGGTGTGCTCTGTCCTTCCCGGCTTTGTCCTCGTCACACTTATCACCATCTGACACACCACTTTTTTCTGATTTTTAATTCACTTATTCCCTGTTTCCCCTTACTAGAATCTAAGCTCCATGAAGGCAGGAACTTTTATTCTATTCATTCATTTCTGTGTCTCTGGCACCTGAAACAGCACCTCACAGATAATGAGCGTTCAGTAAATATTTGTTGGATGGGTGGACGGAAGCAAGCAAGTGGTGAAGGCCAGTCAGTTAAATCAGTCCCCATTCAGCAGATAAGGAAGCCAAACCTGGGAGAGTTTAAGGCCCTGAGTCACACAGGGGGTCGATGGCAGAGCTGAATTGATGTGAGTGGGTAGTGGGAAGAAGCATGGGTTGCTTGGATTGGGCTCAGAAAGAAGGACCTGGAACCCCAGGCCAGGAAGTTTTGTTCTAAGGCATAGGGCATGTTTTCAGTGGGGAAATGACAGAGCCCCAGGAAGACTGGTGTGACTTGTAAGCAGAACCGAGGGGCATTATGGAGGCTCATCGGTGACATGTCTTATCTTTAGGCTGTTGCTGTTTGATCAACAGCCTGGATTTGTAAAAATCCTGACCTTCCATCCTCCTCTGGGAAAAGCCAAAGCCTGTTCACCCTGAGGGGGCTGACAGCTCGAAGGATCTCTGAAGGATTCAGGACTGGAATAAGTGGGTCCCCCTGGATGCCTAACAGCTCTTATGCAAACCTCCACCACAGTGCTTCCCCAGCTGGGCTGGAATGTTCTCCTTTTCCGTGAGGTCTCTGATAACAGGACTACAGCACAGAATTCTCTCTTTGGCAGTGAAAGACCAGAGCACGACACACAGTAAGACTTTAAGGACTATTTATTGAAGAAAAAATTGTGATTAGAAAATTGTGGATGCTATAGTGATCATTAGATTCGATCATGGGGGAGAGTAATGAACTTTGATTGAGCTATGACAGTGTAGTAGGTACTGTGCTGGGTACCTGAGCTACAGAGCTGAGTGAATTGGGGCTCTTGATTTCTAGGAGCTCACAACAGAGGAGGAGACCAACGCATGAACGGGCAAAGATGGAGGGGCTGCAACCCCCAAGTCTGGCACTTACCAACTTGAAGTTATATTGTCATTTCATTACTTGGACTCTGACTGTCTTCCTACAAGAATGTAAGCTCCAAGAAGGCAAGGGTTTTTTCTTGTTCCAAGCTCTGCTCCCAGCACAGAGCAGGTGCTCACTTAGGAAGTGTCTGTGAATGAGTCAGTGCCTCAAGGAAACACAGAGGGTTGTGGGTGTCTAACCCACTTCAGCGGTGGGGGTCAAAGAAGACTTCAGGGACAATAGAGGCCTTGGCCAGGAGAATGGTGTTCCAGAACTTATACCTCCTTCAGCATCCCCTATTTCATGACTTCCATACAACTCAGTGGTGTCAGAACTACTTTATAAATAAACAAATCTCGGAGGAGGGGAATCAGCTTGGTCAAGGTCACTCAGCTGGCAGAGCAAAGACTTGAGCCTAGATCTCCTAAGTCAAAAGCCCGTGCCTTCTCCACACAGGCCTGGAAAACCATTCAAGAGGGTGCTAAGTCCAAAGGACAGATCATCTTCACCAGCATCAACATCAAACATCATCACCATCACCATCATCATCATCGTCGTTTCATCACCTTTATGGCAGCTATATTCTTCTGATTTAAATCTCCCCTTTTTCCTTAAGCAAGTTTAAGTTGGGATTTTGTTCCCTGTAACCAAGAGTTTTTTTTTTTTTTTTTTTTTCCAATAGAGTTTTGATCAATAAAGGCAAGAAGTTCGTAAGTTCAGATTTGGAGAGGAGGGGATAGGCGTGAAAGACAAGTCAGAGGCAGAACTAAAAGAATGTGGTAACCAATTTTGATGAGTCATGTAAAAGAAGGGGTATCCAAGGGGAAGTCCCAGGTTTTTAGCTTGAGTGATTGGAGGGGGATGGTTGTGTCTTCAGCAGAAGTAGGCAGTCCGGAAGATAAACTATGGTGGGGGGAAGAGGGGTGTGGCAGATGGCAGGAGGAAGGGAAAATGCATTCCTTCATTCATTCATCCATCCATCCATCCATTCATTCATTGAACAATTATTTGCCAAGCCCTTTCTGGGCAATGGGGACTTAATAGTGGATAAGGTGAGTTGAGGTTTGGATAGTATCTGTAGACCATCATTGACTTATTTATTTAACTAACAATAATCACCAACTATGGGCCATGCTCTGTCCAGAGGACTGAGCATAAACCCAAGTAGTGATGTCTAGCAGGCAGCAGGAAAGAGGGTTGAGTTGGCATTTCTGTTATAAGCGTCATCCCCACGGGGATAAGTGTGGCAGCCATGGGAGAGAGTGCTTGGAGAAGAGAAGTCTAGTTCCACAAGCCTTGCCCATCATGCCTGGGCTTCAGCTGTGAGGTGAGAATACAGTGTTTCTTTGGCCCGTGTGTCTGAGAGGCAGACACAGAAAAAGCATGGGTTTAGGAGTCCGGTCTGGTGCCAGCCTGGGTTCACACACTGGCCCTACCAGGTAACCTTGGGAATGACCCCAAATGAGTTGGCTTGCCTCTCAGAGTCTTGGTTTCCTCAGCTACAAAATGAGGATGTGAATGCTTATCCCAGTGTTGAGAGTAAAAAAAATGTACAAGTGCATTCACTCAACTGCAAACATGGAGCAAATACCTATACGTCCCAGGTTCTAGAGTACAGGACTTCAGTGGAAGCCAATCTTAGGGGGTTCACCTGGGAGGAACAGGTGAATCTTTGGGGCTACCATGGTTTGGTTCTGATTCACCTAAAACAGCCAATCTCTCTCTGCCCACCACGAATCAACACCAATCTGCCCTTTCCCCACCGCACACAGAAGGCAATATTCTATGCAATTAGAGGGAAAAAAGAAAAAGAAAAATGAACGTTCTGCTGTCCTCTGCAGAGCTGTTTTCCAGAGCCGCAGAAAAAGGGCCCACGTGAGCCATGCTGTTCTTGGCAGCCACTGCTCCAGTCCTCACACAGAGGCTTAAAGCTTTATTTGTGGTTTAAGTTACGAGCAAGTGTGAAAACCCCAGAAACAGGTGGCGGGGGTGGGAGAAAACATTTTAAAAGTTGAGAAAATTGCCTTGTGTTCTCAAGCACGGGCGATTTGTCCAAACACCTGAGCTCTGTAGAATCCTAGTGGTCTATGGTTTATATTCTGGGGCTCTGGGCCCAGTGTCAGGATTGGGGGATGCTGTTTTCATACATTAAGAAAATCACAAAATTGCTTTTTACAAGATATTAATGAGTAGCTTTACCACTTCAATGGCGACATTGTTGAAGGTTTTGAAAAAAATCCAGGTCCAGGTTTGGGGGTGGTTTTGTTCGGAAGGTTGCTACATAAAGCATCTCACAGACGTTACCCGGGGAGTCTGGGTGTTGCCCACCCGTAGGATCCAGAGCAGAGGACATTAAACATTTTAGGGACAGAAGTGCCTGTGAAGGTCTTCAAGTCCAACCGTCTCCTTACACTGATGACAAAAACAAGGCTCAGAGAAAGTAGGCAACACGCCCAAGGCAGGACAGCATGTTTGGGATAGAAGCAGGTCTAGATTCCTGGCTCCTAAACTTCGAAGATCTTTCTGGCAGACTTTGAGGCAGCCCAGAGGTGATATTCCACTTCAGAAACCATGACTGGCCTCCCCTCATGTTGACATTTCTGCGGCAGCGACTTTGAAACTGCTTTTTATGGCCCTGGCTTTGGAAGGGCAAACACTGTTATCAGTAGAACAACACAGGTGGCTTCTGGAGTTGGGTCCAGGTGGAGCCGGGCAGGAAGGGAGGGCCCTCTGCACAGGCAGACATGACCCAATCACCTGTCTGGGTTCAGAAGGGTGCACAGACCCTCCCTGGGGAGTGGGACAAGAAGCTGGTGTAGTGGTGAAAGAAGGGCTTGGCTTTGGGGAAGAAAAGATGGTCCAAGTCCTGGCAATGCTACTTGCCAACAAGCTCCCTGACCGAGCTTTTTATAAAACGAGGGTGATGATGGTTCACCCACAAGTACTCAAGAACCCAGCTTGCTAGTAGCTCTTGTATTGGATAGCACATATAGGATTGGACATTGCTGGTGAGGGTACTGGGCTCTTGACATTGGTGGCTTAGTTCTGGTCTTGCCCACCTTGGCCACCTGAAAACAGAGGGCGGCCCAGGTGAGGTCTCCAGCTCTAAGGGCTCAGGCTCCAGGCAAAGACAGCTGGGGTTCCAGGCTCATCCCACCTTCTTGGTCCTCTCTAATACTACAGGGGGGCTTCCCTGGTGGTGCACTGATTAAGAGTCTGCCTGCCAATGCAGGGGACACGGGTTCGAGCCCTGGTCTGGGAAGATCTCACATGCCGCGGAGCAACTAAGCCCGTGCACCACAACTACTGAGCCTGTGCTCTAGAGCCCGCAAGCCACAACTACCGAGTCCGCGTGCTACAACTACAGAAGTCCGCGTGCCTAAAGCCCGTGCTCCTCAACAAGAGAAGCCACTGCAATGAGAAGCCCGCGCACCGCAACGAGGAGTAGCCTCCACTCGCCACGACTAGAGAAAGCCCACGCACGGCAATGAAGACCCGACGCAGCCAAAAATAAATAAATTTAAAAAAATAAATAATACTACAGGGATTTGGTTTCAAGGTTTGGAGCCTGGCTGAGTGACGTTCTCATGCTTCCTGGAGCAGAACTCCAGGCCGAGAATACGTGTGGGGCTAGGAGCCAGAGGCTGGTTAATGCTCAATGTAAATGCTGCCTTTTAGAGTCAGAAAGCCTAGCATTCAAGTCCTGGCTCACCTACTCAGGTTTTAACGGCCCTGGGTAAGTCAGAGAATCTCTCTGAGGCTCAGTTTCCTCATCAGTGTTCTTCCTGCCTGCCAAGTCACATACTGGTAAGGGAATGAAGTCAAGGAGATAGAAGACATTGTAATCTGTAAAGTACACTCATAAGAATGGGAAACTTCTAAAAGTAGGGGGTGGCTTTCTTTTTGCTCTGCCTCTTCACTAAAATGGTATTCAGATGGAGGTAGGTAGCTGCCTTTGAATCTATGTAAATAGATGTTGTACTATTTGGAAACATTCTCCGGAAGTCTAGAGATTAGAAGTATCTGGTATCCCAGAGACACCCTGAAAGAGTTGCCTTGGGGGAAGGGGGGGAGGAGAAAAAAGAAGCGGCTATTATGTCCTAGATAGTGTGACAGTCACTTTCATATATAAAGAGTCAGGGTAAGGATGATGATGGCTAACTTTATTGACAGGTACAGTTCTGAGAGCCTTACACATATTAATCCCATTTTGCAGATAAGGAAACTGAGGCACTGAGAAGTTAAAATCAGTCAACAGGGTAACACTAAGCTGAGGTTTAAATCCCAGCATTCCAAGTCCCAGAGCCATGTGTGCAACCATTGCACTGCACTGCTCCCATAGACCGCGTGCTGTTGGATTCTCATGTACACCACCTGCATCTTTCAGACAGGAAACTGAAGCTCAGGAAAGTTGGGTAACTTGTGCAGGTCACACAAAAGAAAGGAGGTTCGCTGAGGTTTTTCTTTCTTCAAAATTGTTTCCTTCTTTGGCTCTCTTTTTAACTGGTAGAAAGGCACTCATTCAGCATGAGTCCAAATCTAGCTTCCTGTTATATCCTCACTTGAGTCCTATCCTCAACTTTGAATTAGGCAGAAGAAATCTATAGCCTCAGTCGTAGGGAAACCTCTGGGAAAAAGCATGTAGCCCAAGCTTGGCACTTAGTAATTGGGGGCTGGTGGGCCCACTCTCCCAACTTCCTCACCTCTTCTCTTCCTCAGGAAAAGAAGTGCAGGCCCCTCAGCCTTTACAAGGATGACAGCATCATTCCCTTGCATGTTCTACGCTTTTGGACAACTTCCGGTTTGACTCTGATAACCTGAAAATGTGGAACCAGACCTTAACCCTGCCTTCCAGCTCCAGCCTGACCAAGGAGGAAGTGCAATGACACCTTGTTATTTGACACTATTCTCCTAGTGATACAACCGAAGTTTACATTTTCTTTTGGCAGCTAACGCACACTGCTGACTCACGACTCTCTCACGTCCTGACTTCCTGTCTATTGCCTTCTCCTCTACTTGGCCTGATTCCTTAAGTCCTCTCTAATTGGCATTATGCTGGGATTCCTGAGGGATTCCTTCTGTGGGTGGTGGGGGGTGGTCTCAGGTTAGGGGCTAATCCACACCCTCAAACGTAGGCCTTCAAAGTCCCAAAGATCGCTGGATCCGGTGGGTGACTGGACATAGTTGTCTGACCCTGATGGGGAAGCAGCAGACAGAGGGCTATTTCATAGAGTCAGATCAGTGAGTGACGGGAAAACACCCCTGGTCAGGGAGTGAATGCTCTGTGGCCTTGGGTGTGGCTCCCTTCTAGAAGTGTTTGGGAGCCATAATTCATTGATGCATGTATTCACGGTAAAGTAGTGCTTGGCAGTTCAGGCTTTGGAACCTGACAGGCCTGGATTCAAAGCCACTTACCACCTTTCTGACTTTAGGCCAAGTCCCAACATTTTAAAGCCTCAATTTCTCGCTGTAAACCTGGAGCCATAATGGTGCTTACTTCACTGTGATGTGGAGAGGATGAAAAAAGAAAGCATAAATAAGCATTTTACCCCAGTGTCTTCACAAAAGGAGAGTTCAGCATTTGTGGTGATTTCTACCACGCCTTTGCTCTCCCATTCATGCATTTATTCAGCAAGTATTCACCAAGGGTCTCTCGGGGGAGTGCAGCAAAAGGCACACAGAGGCTAGTAAAAGCCTGAGGGCAGGACCGGGCTCTGGCAGATAAAGACACTTCCGGGGACCAGCCAAATGCCTTACAGAAACTTTGCTCTGGTTCTGGGTTTGGACTGCCGGACACCTGAGCCGCATCACACCTCCCCAACACACACACCATCTCCCGTGTCATCTCTCAGTTTGACATCTCTGAGATAACTCTCAATGTCACCTTGGGCAAATCCCACACTCATCTCAGCCCCTGGCACATTTCCTATAAAACAGATATGTTAATACCCACAGTGCCAAGGTTTCATAGTAGATTAACCAATAACAAAGGTAAGGTGAGAAGCTAAGCCCACACTTGGCTGATGCCCCATAACTTTTAGCTGTGTTCCCCCTGCCACTCCCTCTTCCTGCCAGCCCTCTATTACTATGTGCTAAGCTTGGGCTAGATGTTAATGGTCAACAGACTCATGAGAAGTTAGCCCTGCCCATAAAGAGTTTAAAGTTTGGGGAGGTGGGGGAAATAAATGTTTGAACCTCCAACCCTAATACAGAGGGCTAAGGACTGTGATGGAATTATGTCCAATGGAACATAGGAATGCCAGGAAGGGCAAATCACTTTGCCTGGTTGGCCTTCAGTTTTTTCATCTGGCAAATGGGTGTAATTTGTTTTTACCTCCCATGAGATGACTTAAGTGAGTTAGTAAATGTGAAACTATATGTTGGAAAGTTTAGTTCTGTGCTAGTGGTTCTATTTACTTATCTATTTTCCCATTAGAAGTCAATCCTCTTGAGGGAGAGCCTATGTCTTCCTCATTCCCCTGTCCCCAGCACATTGACACAGAGCAGGCACCAGTCCACATTGGTTGAATGAACTGATGGGAGAATTTATTATCTAATTTGATTACCCCACCCTCAGAGAGGTACACCCATTTTATAGATGGAGAGAAGACAATGTACAAGGGTTCAACAAGTTGCCCGGCAATCAGTGTCTGAACCAGGCATCGTCAGACCTCTTCTGATGACCTTTCTACTAGATTCCACAACACAGGACACTGGTTCAGGTAGGATGACACCACTCTGCTTTCTCTGTGGGTCACTGAGCCAATCCATCAGCCTCTCACACTGAGTCATGGGTGGAGGTGAACCTGGGACTTGAGGAGAAAGCAGAGCTGCCCTGCTGGACCGGTGTGCCCGGGGATCCCTCAGGCCAGCCAAGCACATCGCCCAGGAAATCCCTCATGGGGGGTGATGATGGGGTGGGTACAGAGATATCACACTGGGTCCACTCCCCTCTCTCACAAGAGTGTCTGAAGGGCAACACCTAGCCAGTCACTGTGCCCAGTGGTCTGTAACTCAGAGGCCTCCCTTCTTCTCCATTCCCGGGGCAAACGCCTTGACTTATCCTCTCATCATTTCTCTTGTCTTGAGTGCGCTCCCAACCCCCAATTTACTGACCTTCCTCTAAGAAATTAAATAACCTGCCATAGTCACACATCATGACTATGTCGTGCTAATGTTCAAAAAATCTTTAAAATCTCCCTAGTATGTAGAGGATGAAGTCAAAATCCCTGGCTTGGCATTCAAGGCTCTCTTGATGGCATTTCAGCCTACCTTTCCAGGCTCCTTCTTGTCTATACTCCCCTGAAGCCCTCACTTTAGCCCAGTATACGTGTTGCTATTCCTCAGAGTTGCCTTTTACACTTTGTTCTCCTCACCCTGGCTAATACACTTTCTTTCCCTTGGAAGGCCCTTCCCTTGTTTTACTCATCCTTCACATCTGAGCTTAAAAGCCACATCCTTTAGGAAGCGATCCCTAATCTCCTTGGCCCAAAATGATAATACTAGTTATGTTTATTTATCACTTATTTTGGCCAAGTCATAGTGACTAGTTCTTTAACATGCTTCCTTTAATTTGATACTTCCCACAATCTTACACAGTCATGAATATCATTATTCCCCTTTTATAGCTGTGGAAACTGAGACTCAGAAAGGAGAACTAGCCTGCCCATCCACACACACCTCGTGAGATTTCAAAATCAGTCTACCTGCCTCCAAAGTCACTCTGTGATTTTGGTTCTTATTCAGCAAGTTCTTTGTACCTCTTTGGGACACTCCTCTTGCTGGTTGTTGTGTTTTCCTACAGAGTTTATCTACTCAATTCTACTGTGACTTTCCTGAAGATGGGGGACTATTCCTTGTGCACCTTCAGGTCTCTGTGAAGCGTCTGACACATATTGGTCCATGAGACAGAAAGAAAGAGTTACTGAGTGCTTACTGTGCACAGCCCTGTGCTATTTGCTATACCTACACATACACACATGTTCACACACACATTCATTTAAGTATTGTTAGTCCCATTACACAGTGGAAGAAACAGAGGTGCAGAGAGGTTAAATAACTTTTCATCATCTAAAATTTGTGTTTGAAATTTTTTTTTTTTTTTTTTTTTTTGCAGTACGCGGGCCTCTCACTGGTGTGGCTTCTCCCATTGCAGAGGACAGGCTCCGGACGCGCAGGCTCAGAGGCCATGGCTCACAGGCCCAGCCGCTCCGCGGCATGTGGGATCTTCCCAGACCGGGGCACGAACCCGTGTCCCCTGCATCGGCAGGCGGACTCTCAACTACTGCGTCACCAGGGAAGCCCTTGAATTATTTTTTAATCATTTTCATGTGTTTCTTTTTCAAAAATAAAGTAGTTGATTTGAAATATGGACCTATACAAATGTTTGAAGATCACACATCCTGAGAAGAATTCAGACTTGGGTGTTTATGACTCCAGTGATCATTCCACTGTAACCATCTCATTTCTGACATATCTGGAGAAAATTTTTTTATGTGGTGTTAGGATTATGCTCAGCTGCACATGACAAAAAATTCATGGTCATCAGGAGGTTTAATTCTTTCACACAGAAAAGAAGCCCAGAGGGAGGTGATGCACTCCATGGTGGCAGAAGCCCAGGCTCCTTCTATCTTGTTGCTCTGCCATCCTCCACACAGGGTTTCCACCTTCTGGCCCAGCGTGGCTACTCTCTCCAGCAAGACGGAGAAAGAGCAGGATGGAGGGCATGTCTCCTGCAATTAAGAACACTTCCCAGAAGTCTCATACGCCACTTCTGCTTACACCCCATGGACCAGAACTTAGTTACCCGGCAACAACTGGCCATAACGAAGGTCTGACAATACCGACTTCATTTCCAGCAGCCACACCCCCAGCTGAAAACCGGGGGCTCTGTTGTTAAGGAGGACACAGGTATGAGTGTTTTGCTTTCAGAATGTGTCTGCCCTGCTCTCTAAAATTGATTCATGATTGGAAATGTCTCATCCTTCTGACATACTCTTGAGCCCTCTGTAGAGGAGATTAATACACACTGAGGGAAGACAACCAAATGCTCATCAAAGACCCAATTTCTAAACCAAATAATCAATGGTCTTTCTCTGAGGCAAGGTCTGGTTGTGTGTTCTTGGGCAAATCAATTACCTTCCCTAAGTCATATGACCTTGGGCAAGTCATTTGACCACTGTAAGCCCACTCTCTATCAGTTAAATGGAGATAAGAATAGAATAATATCTGCCTCATAGGGTTGCTGGGCAGCAACATCATGAGAAACATGAGAAATTCATTTTCATAGTAGATTTTATTTGACCCAATATATCCAAGCTATTAACATTTTAACATGTAATAATTTAAATTGCTAACAGGATATTTTGTGCTCTGCTTTTCATACTTAGACTTTGTCTTTTTTCTTCATTTTTACTGAAGTATAGTTGACTTACACTGTTTCAGGTATATAGCAAAGTGATTCAGTTATACATATACATATGAATATACATATATTCTTTTCCAGATTCTTTTCCCTTATAGGTTATTACAAGATATTGAATATATTCCCCTGTGATATACAGTAGGACCTTGTTGTTTACCTATTTTATATACTGTAGTGTGTATCTGTTAATCCCAAATTCCCAATTTATCCCTCCCCTGCTCCTTTCCCCTTTGGTAACCATAAGCTTGTTTTCTATGTCTATGAGATTCTATTTCTGCTTTGTAAATAAGTTCCTTTGTACCGTTTTTTTAGATTCCACACATAAGTGATATCATATGGTATTTGGCTTTCTCTGTCTGACTTACTTCACTTACTCATACTTAGACTTTGAAATCCAGTGT
Organism: Delphinapterus leucas; assembly: GCF_059928025.1. Classification (NCBI taxonomy): domain Eukaryota; kingdom Metazoa; phylum Chordata; class Mammalia; order Artiodactyla; family Monodontidae; genus Delphinapterus; species Delphinapterus leucas. Next base: position 140,737,468 of record NC_143129.1, read on the forward strand.
GTGTTTTACATTTACAGAACATCTCAGTTCAGACCGGGCACATTTAAAGTGGCTGCTGGCTACTGAGGTAGATAGTACAGGTCGAGGTTAATTTACGTGCCCTTTCTGGGTGCTCCCCTAGCACCCTATCCTTACAAGGGAAGAAGTAATCCTTCCCATGGCAAGTATCTGTTTACTTGTCTTATCCGCAAGCAACTCCCTTGAGGACAGGAAAAGTGTGGTCTCCCCAGGGCCTAACATAGTACCTAGCACAGAGCAGACACTCAATCAGTACTTGTTAAACAAATACTATTCATTTCTCTATGCCCAATAGCCAAGCCCAGTGCTTGACCCTCAGTAGACATTTAATAAAGATGTATTAAATTAATGAAGTAACGACCCGGAATGGTAAGTTGGATTTGTGACTTGTCAGCAGGTGAAAATCAGGCAGTTTATTGCAGAGGAGACAATGGTACCTTTCTAGCCCTCAAAGTAACACCTGCTGTTAAGTCATGTTTCCTTCACCACCTCCTTCCCCCTAAACAGAACTGGAGCCAGCTGGTAGGCCGTGGGCCCGCACATTCCAGTAAGATCACACAACGCCTGGCCTGCAATGATAAGGAGGCAGATCAGGTTCCCATGAACAAATAAAATGAACTCCCAGCTAAGGCTTAATCTCTCTAGTTCACAGTATTCTCTTTCTTTCAAGATTGACTTAACACAGTGCAGGGTGAGAGGTTCTGAAAAGTTGCTAGCCTTTGTGCAACAGAAATCTAGGGAACTTGACAAAAATACCAATAAAATTCCTAATGATGGGACATGTCAGCCTCAGCAGCACCACTAGCTAGCACGATGCCCCGAAGCAACTTGTGGCCCTTCCTTGATCATGAACTTCCTCATCGGTAAGCTGGGAGTGACTACACAGCCTGCTCTGGCCCTGCAGTTGCAAAGACCCTGTGAGACCAGAGCTTCCTGCACATGCCCAGTGAGGGCGAACTTGCCTTGTCCCTGCAAGGCTCTCCTGAAGGGCCTTTGCAAAGTGAGACTTAGCATCATTTTTGTCTTGCCAATCAGCCACAGGCTGGATGATTTCCTTAGAGTCATGTAGAGCTTTTTTCCCCCTCCTTGTGGACAACTGAAACACAAACACTATTTAGAAAGATCTGGGCCGAGTCATCTCTTTGGAGCCTGGTGGCAGGCCAGGAGGCTGGTCACAAAGGCTGCATTCAGCTGCATACAGCAGCCTGATGGGCAGAGGCCTTGTCCCAAACATTCTTTACTAGGCTTGGTGGGGGAGTGGGGGTGGGGAGGTGTCACCGGCCTCCCAATATTTGTTGTTGTGTCTCCACGGCAACTGCGTTGGCCATAGTGAAACCTTGAAACTGCACATCAAAACTTGGGAGGTGCTGCAAAGACAGGCCTGACTGGGAGAAGGTTTTCTCCTGCACCTTTCCCTTGCTCTCTAACGGGAGAGTTTTCCGGGCTCCTTTCAAAAGGCATTAAAGAGAAGCTATTATGTTGGCTGCACATCGCCTACTGCCTGCTCTAATGAAAGCTGTGTGCGCAAAGACTGTACCAATTGCCCAGGACAGCTTTTAAGAGACACCAAATCGAGCAGCCCCTTGTCTGCAGAGCTTAGCAGCATGTTGTACTGACTCTGGTTCTGGTGCTGGACAGTAATACCACTTACCTGAGCAACCTTGGGCAAGTCACTTCCAGTCACTGAGCCCCTTCCTCAGCAAAAAAAAATTTAATTTAAATTAAACCCAATTCCCAATCCAGTAAACTCTTATTGATGCCTACTCTGAACTAGATGCTGGAATTGCAAAATTAAAAACACATGGCTATTCAAGACATGGCAAAAACCTAAGTGTCTATCACTGCATGAGTCAATGATGAATGGATAAAGAAAATGTGGTATACACTTACAATGAAATATTATTCAGCCATTAAAAAAAGGAGGAAATCCCGCCATTTGCAACATAGATGGACCTTGAGGGCATTATGCAAAGACAAATACTGTATCATACCACTTATATGTGAAAGGTAAAACAAACAAACTTAGAGACACAGAGAGCAGACTGGTGGCTGCCAGAGACAGCAGCTGGGATGTGGGTGAAATGGGTGAAGGGGGTCAAGAGGTACAAACTTCCAGTTTTAAGATAAATAAATCCTGGGTAGGTACCACACGGCGATTACAGTTAATAATATTGTATTAATATACAATATTTGTTGTATATTTGAAAGTTGCTAAGAGAGTAGGACTTAAAAGTTTCCAACATGAGAAAAAAATGTCACTATATTCTGTCATGAAATAAACAAATAAATAAAGAACAAAGCATGAAGGACTGAAAACAAACAAAAAACACACGGCTGTTGAGGGGAAGGGATAATTTGGGATTAACAGATACATACTACTATACATAAAATAGGTAAACAACAAGAACCTACTATATAGCACAGGGAACTATATTCAATATCTTGTAATAATCTGTAGTGGAAAAGAATCTGAAAAAGAATAGATATATTTATATGTATAACTGAATCACTTTGCTATACACCTGAAACACCATAAATCAATTATACTTCAATTACACACACACACACACACACACACACACACACACACACACACGCACGCACGCACATTGCCCTCAGGGAGCTCATGTAAATTACCAAGCAGAGCTGTATTAAATAGTAGGTTGGATCACACCCCGTGCCCCCTGCCTGGTTCCCAGTGGAGATCAGTCACCCTATAAAAGTTTCTTTCCCTCCATTCTTCATCCTGGGCTACTCCAAACAAAGCCCCCCGAGATGAACAAGATCCCATGTACTTTCATAACATTATTCTCGTATCTGAGATATATTTACCAATTTGGACAAAATGGGGAGGAACTGATCTTTCGTTGATTTTATACATTACAACATGCTTTCACAATCCATGCCTCTTTGGATTTTCTTAACTGTCAGCTGAACTTGGAAGGCCATGACATTGTTTCCACTCTAGACGGAAGGTGCTGAGGCACGAAGAGAAGTGATTTGCCCGGGTCACAGAGGGAATTAGAGGCAGAATTGGGATTCGAACATTCATTTCCCAACTTCTTCTTTCCAAAAATATTTATTGAGCAGCTACTACATGCCAATATTGTTCTAGATACTGGGGTTAAAGCAGTGAACAAAGCAAACTTCTGTTAAAGAGCTTAAGTTCCAGAGGAAAAAGCAGACTGTTAACAATCACATAAATGCTTACTCTGTCAGAGAGTGAGAAGCACTACTGAGAAAAAACAAGCAGAGGGAAGAAAAGAGTGATGCTGAGTACCAGTTTCTATAGAGTCATCTGGGCAGTCCTTTCCGAGGAGACCTGAGAAAAGCGAAGAGCCAGCCACGAGGGTACCATAGTGGAAGAGTATCCAGCTAGAAGGGAGAAGAAGGCTTGAGGTCCTGAGGTGGGAACACGCTGGCATGTTTGTGGAATAGGCAGACGACCAGTGTGGCTAGAACAAAGAGAAGGGGGTAGGAGACGGACAGGAGTAGAAGCCAGAGAAGAAGTGGGCGGGGCTTCCCTGGTGGCGCAGTGGTTGAGAATCCGCCTGCCGATGCAGGGGACACGGGTTCGTGCCCCAGTCTGGGAAGATCCCACATGCCGCGGAGCGGCTGGGCCCGTGAGCCATGGCCGCTGAGCCTGCGCGTCCTGCGCTCCGCAACGGGAGAGGCCACAACTACCTCAAAATAAATAAATTAATTAATTAATTAAAAAAATTTAAAAAAAAGAAAGAAGGTGAGAATTGGACCTTCCTTCCCTACTAGACCTCTTACCTTTCGTATGAGGCAGGAGTTTCATATTATTTTGTAAATATACCTTCCTGATAGTATAGTGAGTAAAGAATTTTTTCCTTTTGTTTTTAATTTGTGAAAGATAAAGGAGCAAGGAAGAAAGGAATAAAGATTTATTGAGTGCCCACAGTGTTCTAGGCACTCTGCTAGGCACAGTTGCATGAACTAGCTCTTTTATAGATGACCAACGTGATTAGGAAAAAGTTGCATGTTGTACATAGAGTCATCAACACTGCCATTGAGTTAAACAGTCACGTAATGGAATGGGATGCTTCATACAGTAGTGAGCTTCCCATCGGTGGAGGTATGTAAGCGGAGTGTGGACAATGTCTATGGAGAACCCCAACATTATCAGGTTTTATCACCTATGGTCTAATCCAATCCTGGGAGAACCCCAACATTATCAGGTTTTATCACCTATGGTCTAATCCAATCCTGGGAGTCAATGGGTCCAAGTTATATCATTCTATAACTGTATGATAACATACCTCAACGTTTCTCCTCATCAAAATATAAGTGCATAGAATGTGTCGTATCAGGAGACACCCTAGCACAGTACTTAAATATGCAGATTCTGAAGTCAGACTGCCAGGGACAAAATCTGGCTCTGCTAGTTATGAAGCATACTCCGTGCCTCAGTTTCTTCATCTGCGAAATTAGAATAATAACAGGATGTACCTCACTCTAAAATTCATCTAAAGTGCTTAGAACAGCATCCAGCACACAGTAAGTGCTCAATACATGTTAGCTGTTACGTATTCATTTCAACCATTGCTTACAGACTTCACTGACAGAATCCTGGGCCTTTGGGTATTTGTCATGACCCATGTTTATACCTTAAACCTATGTCAACTTCAGTTAGAAAGATTGGGCTCAGCAGACAGAAGCCCTTGGGGACTGAGGTGCTTTGATGGGGGTACCTGCGGCCCCAGCCAAGCTGGCCCTGTTCCTGCTCTATGAATGCACCCATCCGCCCAGGTTGGGCAATGTGCAGAATTGTTTATGGCGACCTTATTTGTTTTCTTTTCTGTGACTGCTGCCTCCCAAAGGCCAGGAGCTGCTGAAATTAAACCAAGGCAGGGGCCAGGGGAGCAGCCAGGGCCTGGGCCCAGGCCAGGAGTAATGAAGTGGAAAATGTTCACACCACAGGCAGCATTACAATGCACCTGTACAAATAGAATGAGACCTGCCCCCCTCCCTCACAGGGGCCCAACTACCTTAAGACTTCTCTTTATGGCTTTGCTCTCTCTCCCCTGCCTGATCAACAAGTTTAGGACTACAATGGAGATAAGAAACAAAGACAGTCAGAGTGGAGAGGTTAGGGGAGGGATAGAATGAGAGGGAGGTGAAAACAGAGACATCCTTAGCCCAAACATTTCCTGTAAGTTCTGGTGAGTTCTCTGAAAGCCAGGTTGCCTAAAACGGGGAAAATGCACAGTTAACGAGTGTCAACTAGGTGCCGGGATTTTGGCAGGACACTTTCATACATCTTTGTGAATGTCACCCACCCAATATGATTTCACCCTATTTCACAGACAAGGAAACTGAAGTTCAAGGAAACAAAGCCAGCAGGTGACAGAATCAAGATTTGAATCTGGGTATCACCATTCCAATTTTACAATGAAGCGACTCTGAGCGAGAATGTGAGTGACTTTCTTAAAGCCATACAGCTGTTGAGCAGAAACTCAGAGGTGCTGAGCTCCCACTGTGGTGCTCACCACTGCACCCTGAACAGGTGGGACAGTAATGACAAAGGGCCTGGCTTTCCCCAGAGAGAGGAGCTGGAGTTGGGGGCGTCAAAAATCTCCATCAGGATAGAAGATGGAGGACAAAAGAAAGACCAACCTTCGATCAGCATCGCATCGCTCTTGAAGCAAAGTGACTCTGGGTAAGTCTCCGAATCTCAGGGAGGTTCATTGTCTTCATCTCTGAGATGGGAATTTTGTGAGCATGAAGGGAGATGGCGTCTCTGAAAGCCCAAGGATCTGTTGCTCTTCACCTCTCTCAGGCTCCTTCTGCAGTCACTCCCAACTCCTACTGCTGGTGCAACCAGAAGCTTCCTCAGCTCCGTGGGAAAAAGGAAAGGTCAAAAGTAAAGGTCTTTGCCCCTACATATACCCTGGGAGCTCACCTTTCATCACCATCTTCTCTTACATAAGTTGTTAGGATCCTTATAAGAGCAAACAGTTATAGAAATGCATTCACGTAGAATAGACCATCAATAAATGCTAGCACCCTTGACAAACTATGAGTTCTTTGCAGACCAAAGCATATGCTGCTTTTAACCCTCTAATACATAGCATTATGTAGCTCATAGTAAATGCTCAATAAATGTCTATCAAAACTGTCAACGCACTTCCAGAGCTTGTGTCACTGTGCCCCTGATTTCAACACTCATGGTTCGGTGGACATCCAGCAGTTTGGTCCTCTCCAGATGCCAGGTACTTGATACAGGAATACAGAGACCAATTTGATACAATTCTCGAAGGAGATGCTTAGTTGCTTCAAAAGGCTCGCCTAATTCAATATTGGTAATGAGCTACTTTTGTTGCTTTTTGTCATTGTCGCTGTTTTTGTTGTTGTTACTGACTTTTTTTTTTTTCGGTACGCGGGCCTCTCACTGCTGTGGCCTCTCCCGCTGCGGAGCACAGGCTCCGGACGCGCAGGCTCAGCGGCCATGGCTCACGGGCCCAGCCGCTCCGCGGCATGTGGGGTCTTCCCGGACCAGGGCACGAACCCGTGTCCCCTGCATCGGCAGGCGGATTCTCAACCACTGCGCCACCAGGGAAGCCCGTTGCTATTGACTTTTGTGATTATTGTCATTGTTTGTGTCAAGGAGGAAGTCTACACTTTGTAATGTATAAAAATCAGGGTTGGCCTGTGTTGGTAAAATGCTTTGCACTTACTGACTTTTCCCTATTCGATACACTTGCCCTGGTCTTCACTAGGTGCCAGGCAGAACAAGGCACTCACTGCTGGAGAAGCGGACGCTGGAATAAATACCTTTCATACAGGGTGACTCCTGGAACCTTAGAAGCATGTACAGGTGGGAGAGATGAACTCAGCGCAGGAGTGCTGTCCTGAAAGTGCTCATCTGAGTTGGCTTGGAATTCCATCATGGGATGGTCCCTCAATAGACCATATGGCCTTGGCCAGATCTTCTGAACAGCTGGGTGACCTGCATCTGTCAGGGCAAAAAATGTCCAACCATACATGGTCTGTTTCCCTCCATTTAGTGCTTAATGTCACCACTCGAATGGGCACGTCGAATGGGCACGTAATCAGACACTAGCTAGTGCTCTCAGTTACCAGTTTTTCACACGAAGGTTGTGCATAACAGGAACTCCATAAACTTTCGTTGACCCATCTGAACTCAACGACGGAGTCTAGTCCTGCCGCTAGAAGATGGCAAGCTTCTTAAGACTAGAGACAAACCTTAATATTTGTAATCTCTATATCTGCATTTTGATTTCTCTGTCTCCACAGCAGCTGGCTCCTGCTAACCCATCAAACTCAGATGGTCTGCACCTCCCCAGGAGTCTTGCCTGACCCCGAGGCCACCCCCTGCCCTGCGTTCCCGTTGCACCCCAGGCCTCTGCCACCACAGCACCCACCTGCTCGTTTGCTTGCTTCCCCTCCTAGGCTGATCTTCTTGACAGCAGAGAGGGCATCTCCATCATCTATACTTTCCTCTATGCCTGGAACACAGGAGGTCTTCAGCAGACACACACTGAGTGAACGAACAACGAGTATACAGTTTCCCCTAATAGGGTTGAACTTCCCTGAATGGATTTTAAGTTCCCTGTGGACAGGGCCATGTTACCCATTGAGAGTTGGAGTAAGTCAGGCTCCGGAAGTAGGATGTTGATACCAGAAGAGCAAGATGGTGCCAAAGAGTGAAGGAAAAGGACTCCTATTTTTTTTTCCAGTTTTCCCTCACTTTTGGGATTCTTCCTGAAACCTGGGCGTAATTTGTTAAGGAAAACTTCGTGTGTGATTTCAAGTGGGCTCAGGTAGGCCAGGTGTTTCTTGCTATGGGACTGGTCCCAGTCACTTCTCCCAGCTGAGTGGAGTTGCTATGGCTGGGAAAATGTTCTGGACTTGCATCACTGTGCAGGACAGGGGGCAACTCAATCTCTATGGAGAAGGGAGGCTTTGAAACCTCAAACACAAATGCCACTTTGCTGTGCCTCCAGCATTACTACCAAAGGTCGATATTTCTGGATTATAAACCTTTTTAAGATTAGTTTATAAAACCAAAAGGTGAAAACTCAAAGATTTCCTGTTCTCAGTGGGGAACCCACTTAATTCAGCTAATACTCAGTGTGCTCCATTTAAGAAAAATAGACCTCAAAAACACCACAGAAAAATCACAGAGTGCTTACCTGAAATACAGAAGAGTTGCCTATTTGCAAATGGACTCACCACAACCTTCCTTTAAATGGCAAGCAACCCCACCACTTTGAAACATTTAGATTTCAAAATGTGATACACTTAGCAAACACCAGGCACACTTTGGGGGACAAGGGTGTCTAAACCATCCCACAGTTGTACAATACAATGTCAAGTAAACAGAGAGACAAATATCTACTGTTCCTTATTCCTGTTGAATGTACAGAAGCTTAAATCATTCTTACCTTCAAGACTTCAACATGCCTGGATGGTCTGACTTTTCTTTGTTCACATACAAACTACATGAACTGAACAGTTTTCTACCTTTCTTAAAAACGAAATGTTAGAACCAAAAGTAACATCAGAAGTCAAGGAAAACGCAACGGTTTTCTCTGTCAGTGAATGTGTGGAGCAGTGTTGAGAAGGAGTCTGAGGCCATGTTTGGATTCAGCTGGAAGGCATGCAGCGATCAGTTAAGGACATCTGTCCTGGTTGTGTGGATGCAGAATAACAACACACCAGGCACGTATTTGTCATCCTTGATCCTGTCTGTAAATCTCAAATTATGGATCATGAAACTGGTGCCCTGAGAGATGAATTGTCTAAGGTCACAAAGTGAATTTCTTTTAAAGGGGCTTGGAATTGTGTGTACATAATCATTAGGCCATTTTTATGAGCTAAAAAATGACTTGTATTCAATCTGTAGGGCTTAGAAAAGTCATCTAGCCTTGGTATGAAGGGTCTCAGGCAGCTGTGATTTCACACCTCCCTTGGGTCAAGCCCCATCCAGGATCTGAGAAAATATACCCCCATTCAATAGCACCATACTACCCACTGGATGGTCCTTTTCAACTGTATTTGAGGTTTAATGAATAGAAATCACCAACACCTTACGTCACCATCTGCCTGAAGCCCCTGGGACCCATCACACCCCAAATTCTTGAAACCCCTCCGTGAATATCAGTCTGGGACACTAATGTTCATCAGAGAGGCGGTGATGCTAACTCTAACATTAAGCCCACGTGCCCTCTGGTCCATGTACAGCTAGGAGTGTCCTCACAAACCATGCACAGATAGAGGACCTCCCTCTCTGTGCTTGAGTGGTGGCTCTGGTGTCCTAACACTTTCCTAGTCATTCAGGCTTTCTATAAGACTGACCCCTCTTGCCTCAGCTAGGTGAGGCCCCTTTTCCATGCTTCCTTAATCCCCTGTAAGTCCCACAATTATGGCACCCATCACACTTTCTTATGACCACCCACTGGAGACAGAGATCTTCACAAGGGCCGGGAGTATGTCTTATTCAACATCATAGCTGTAGTAGGTGAGCACAATGTCTGACCCAGAGTAGGTGCTTCAGAAGTATCTGTTGTAAGAACGAATGACTAGATGGATGAATAACGGCTTCTTCAAGCTTATCAGCACATTGTGGTTTTATCTTTCCCAGAATGATTATAACCCAGTTGTTCCTAAGACAGATTTTCCCAAATAATATTCTGTGAAATCTTGTAATCCATGAGATAATTGTTGTCCTGAAAAATTAATAAATAAAAAGTTTAAAAAACTCTTGGGATTTTTTTTTCTAAAATGTAATTTAATACATATACGTAAGAAATGTGTGCATGTGTGTGTGTCTGTGTATTCTTTAATACAGCATATGATGCATGATGCTTTGGTCAGAAGAAATGGAGAAATGGCATACCCTACGTTAGAATGCCTGGTGCGCTCATGAGAAATTCCTGATTCACAAACCTGGAACATTCCACGACAGCGTGATGCGTAGGCAGCTTGAATCAACTCATGCATGTTGCCTTCTGGATTGTTGGTCTCTGTTACATACATTTCTTATAAGAGCACCATATATTTCTGATATTATTCAATGTTTATTGTACATTAAGCATATGGATCAAAATATGATCATTTCTTACAACTAATAATTCATCCATAAAACTTTTTATTCCTGTCTATTTTCATTCAAATGCACATGATATTTGTAAGGTCCTCAGGTATCCCATCAATATACTATTTTTTTTAAGTTTCTTAGATACATAAGTCTGAGAAGTACTACACTTATCATTGAATTGCTTATATATCCAATTTGCTGGTTTCCTTGGGGAAATTGGCAGAGATTTGGAAATGGAGGGAAGAGTGGATGGGGCGTTTGGGGGTAATAAAATGAGATTTCACAAAAGTTGAAATTTAAAAAGACATGAAACTCTTATAAACCCACTATTAACCAAGATGGTGAGGGAGCTGTAAAGCAAACATGAATAAACAGAAATAAGCTTGTAAAGATAAAAACTCTCAGGTTAGATTTTAAAACAAAAACTAGAGATATTTTTATATAAAAGTCTGGTACATGAACTGTTATGGAAAGTTTAAAATAATAATTATGCAATAGTGTAAGTCAGATAAACAAAGAGAAAGCAGGAAAAATTAAAAATTAGACAAAGCAATTTTAAAATGGCAAAAGATAACAAAAATCATTTCTTATTGATAAAATTAACAAGCCCAGTGAGGACATAATAGTAATAAGCTCATTAAAACTTAAAAACAGCAGTTTTGAAAAATAACCAAAAGAAGTGGAAGATTTTAGAAGATTTTAGATATTAGAATACTAAAGTTCTACTTAGATAACTTACTATTCTTAAATAAGAAAATGGAATTAATAAACATTTTCACCAAAACATACTTAATGAATCCTCCATGCTAGAGAAAGAATGATGGGAAATAGAAAAAAAACTATGAAGACTAGAATTAATTAATTTGAAAGCAAAAATAAAGTATATAGTGACTTGCATATAAATTTATGTCATATATATGTGTGTGTACATATATATATATATCAATAACCGAGGAACAAATTAAGAAAATTATCATTAGGATCACCCTTTCCCTTGGCCTCACAGTCTGTCTCAGAACCTCCAGGCTTTATATGGTGAATTCTTTTATACTTTTAGATAAGAGATTGTCATGCTACCGGAAGTTCCCAGAACATAGGAAAATATGAAAAGTTATCTCATTTATATTATAAAGCTATCATAAATCCTTATATTAAAATGTGAAAGATATCAAAATGAGTAATTATAGTTCAATCTCACATATTAATATATCTGTGAAAATTCTAAATAAGATGGTAGTGGGTTGAATTTAGTGTGTATTAAAAAGAATAAAATGCCATGACTAAGCAGGGTTTATCCCAGGAATGCAGTGATTCCAAAGTTCCTCTTGATGAATAAACAGGGGACAAATACAAAGATGATTTGGACTATAATAATAATAGTTGAAGAACTACTCTTGATAAATATTAAACCATATCACAAGACTATAATTAATAAAATAGTATAATACCAGTACAAAAAAACATAGGCAGACAAATGGAATACAATAAACATGAGAAATAGTCCCCATTTTACATTCAAATAGAATGTATAATAATAAGGATAATATAATGAGTATAATAAAGGGGAGGGAAAAGAGAAGAGAGGGTATGGGTCAGGAGGGGAGGAGAACCACAGCTGTCTTAAAATAACTTAGGACCATTGGCTGAAAGAGGAGTCCTTCTTCTAGTTTAGGCTTCAAAGATCAAATTAGAGCAAGGGGAAAGCAGGGAGGAGGATTTCTGCTCAATATAGAAAAAGCATCACAGCTATCAGCCTAGTCCAAATGGGGATGCAGCTGCCTCCAGAAAGAATGTGCAGATTTGCTACTTAATTTGTGGGAACCAGTGCAAAATGAAAATGTGGGACTCCTTGTTCAAAATTACAAAGACTTTAAGATGGCAGCAGCATTGCGTTAAAGCAGACGAGGTCGTGGGAATGCACAGGCTGCAGCGGCCCTGGGTGTGTTTCCCATCTCGGTGAGACAGGGACTGGAGGAAAGCTTGGTGTCAACATTGTCGAGTGACTTCAAGTACAAGACTGAAAGCCTAAGTGTTTCATTCTAAATTAATCAATGATAACCATTGTCCTCACACTCACATTTTCATCAAAACTAAGAGGCAGGACGTAGACACACCCTCAGGCTGCCATTTTGAGACCTATCTCTTTCTCCATTGAATTGCCTAGAACTATATCAGTTATGTAGTGCTTGCTCATTATAGGCTGCTGAAATAGGAAACATTACTTTGCATTACATAATCTTACTGTCCCACAGCATTTCCACACAGATCACCTCTTTTGACCATAATAGAAGCATTATTTTGTCCATTTTACCTGAAAGGACAGTCAGACCCAAGCAAGTTCTGCTGTGCCCAAGTCATACAGCTGGTGACCTCATCTAGGCTCTTCTGATGCTAAGTCATTCCGTTATTTATTTATCTGAACTTCTGCTCATCTGAACACATACTCTGTACCAGGCCCCCTGGTAGGCTCTGGGGACTTCACAGTTCCAGGGCTTAAGAGCTCCTGGTTTAGTGGGGAAGACTGCCAAATAAACAAGTTCCACCACATCATGAGATAAATAAAATGGAAACAATGCAAGTGAGTACAAAGAGCAGAAGTAGCACAGAATGCTGAACTCTAAAGGGACCAAGGGAGGCTTTCCAGAGAAAGCAGTCTCCTAGCGGTCTTTGAAGGGTGAAATTCAGTGTTTCCCATTGCACAGCTGAATTGAACAGACACAAAAAAAGGCATAACCTCCCCTGGTTTCTCAAGGGAATTTTTCTGGCTCAGAAGCTTCTCATTAGTTGATCTGACCCACCAATGGGAACTTTGTGTCACAAGAACCATTTGTAGAAACGAATTTCTGTTGCAAGTGAGCCTGGGTTAGGCGGGGACCACCGTGGAGCCCAGTGATGTCCACACCCGAGAAGTGCTTTCTAAGCATTGGACAAATGCAGTGCATAGCGTTTGGACCTCACGCAGTCACCCAGCTAGGTCAGTGGGGCAGAAGCCTTCTCATGGTTCATTGATAGCAACTGCGCTGAGCATGTCCAGGACATGTTCTGGGCCGTCCATCAGCAGGTATGAGAACCTACGTGGTTGACCTCCTACTTCAGAGCTCTTTCCACTCTCTTCATCTTTGTAGTTCATTTACCTTCAGGGCAAATATGACTGATAGTGTCTGCTGCCTGCCTGTTAATCATAACAACCTACCTGAGATATCACCTGAGGAACGCTAGCTCCACAACTTATTTCCTTCAAATACTTGGCCAACAGGGAGTACATTGCTATAATGAGTCTACATCAGGTAGAGCACTGTTATAAAAATAACAATAGCCACAGTAGCATTTATTGTATTGTTAAAAGCAGTGTGGATATGGAGATGAATGATTGCTTTCTAGCTTTGGCTTTGCCACTCACTGGCTCTAAGTGGGTGCCTTGGATGAATCTTGGCCTCAGTTTTCCTTTATGGATATAAGGCTACCTACCCTGTAAGGTCATTATGAGAATGAAACAACATATAATAGACGGGAAGTAGTTTTTAATTTATAAAATGCTACAGAAATGTTGACTTTTATTACTGTTAGTGATATTATTCCATTATACTCAGAGAAAATTATCACTATAATTACGGCCTCCAATCCTCATAATCTGTGGGATGACCCCATTACTTCTAGGAAACAAACAATCACATTGAGGCAGGTGAAGTTAACCTTGTAATTCAACTACACTTAAATAAAAAATAAATTAAAAAAAAAAAAGTAAAACACTCTATGATGTAGCCAGGAGCCAAGAAATGCTGGCTGCCTCTAGAACCTGGAAGATGCAAGGAATGGACCATCCCCCGGGGCCTCCAGAAGGAACCAGCCCTCCTTTCGCCTTGATTTTAACCCCTTAAGACTTATTTTGGACTTTTGACCTTCACAACTCTCAGAGAATAAGTTGTGTTACTCTAAAGCTTAAAAAAAAAAAAAAGGAAATCATTCCAGAACGTGTAGACTGATAAGATCTCATTTGGGACTAGAATCCCATCTTACTATCACAGACGAGCCACGTAGACAGAGCCATGTCTTAAATTACGTTTACAAAGGAAATGTAACATTTAAAATAAAATAAAATCTGAAGGAAGGTGCCAACGTCTCCTAGCAGAGGCTGGTCTCTTAGTTGCCTCCCAAGGAACTCGTATCTAACGGTGGGAACCAAGACATGGTAAAACACCATAATGTAAGGCAGAAAGCATTAAGGCCATTAGCTTGACACAGGAAGAGTGTCAGGGAGGTGTAGAGGAGATAAAGGTCACCATTATCTGGGGAAGGGGATCAAAGAAGTCTTCCTGAAAGAGTAACTTTTGAATTGGGCTTTGCAAGGCACACAGATGACCAGCTTGGCACAGTGGAAAGGGAATGGACTCTCACTTCAGCAAATGACCCACCGTTGGCCCTGCTCAAACCACAGCTTCCCCCTCTGAGCCTCAGTTTCCTCATCCATAAAGTAGGGCTAAAGCTACCCGTTGAGAAAGGATTGCTGTTAGGGTTAAATTAATAAACAAATGTTTATTTCAACTGTAGATACCAAAAAAACCTGTTAGTTTCCACCTAATGTTCCTGCCCTGGGGTGAGTCTAGATTATTTTTCTAAACACTGAAGGTAATGAAGCAACCAGGGGATATCTAGGGAACACTCTATATGTGTCCAACAAGGTTCTGAGAGCGATTTGAGTACCACGGAATTACAGTATTTCTTAAATTCTAAGATGCAATTGATTTTAAGAAACATTGTTGATTTGATAACTTTTAGGTTGAAGAGAGGAAAAAAGAAAGATTACATCATATGCATATATCAACTGTAAGATCCATACTGATTTCAGAAAAAATAAATTTGAAAAAAAAGTATGTCTTTGAATTTGAGAAAATGTGGTCTCTACTCTCCAAAAGTAAACAGCCCCATTGGCAAGATAAGACTACCGCAATGAAAAAGAAAAAAATACAGCCCAAGCAAGCACATGGTTAAATACTGGGGGTCTCGGTCAGCCTCTCCCTTTCCACAAAACACTTGGAGATCCGCAAAAGGGAGGCCTACCTTATATTGCTTACAACACACAACTGCAGGCCACGTGTTCAGGGTTTCTTGACCAGGCTTAAGGAGTCCTGAAGATAGCCCCGCATTTGGTAGCCTGCAGAATTGCAAATGTACATTCAAGTCAAACCTGAATTCAACATTTCCTGAGCATCTATTCTGTGCCCACAGTTGAGATGAGTGCTGGGTGTGGGAAGACCCAATGCCTTGCTCATCCCTGCATTCCCCACAGACCCTAGCAGACCACACAGCACACAATAGGTGTGACTGGTGTGCCAAATTGAGCTAAACTGATTCTACCATCCACGTGAATTTCAAATTCTCATACAAAGGAAATAGAACCAGTTCATTGGGCAAATTGTCTGCATCACTGCTCCTCAGAGCACCTATGGTGAAGGACCATGTTTTTATTCTCAATCTTCTGTAAAAAACAAAATCACATGATTGGATGCCATGGTGATGTCAAATTGCTGTAATATTTCTCAGCTTACTCTCAGTTTCTGTACTGATCTCGTCAAGGACCCATAACAGTTTGCAGACTGACACCAGACTGACACCAGTACACAGACCATACTTTGAGTAACCCTAGTCTATGTGATTCCAAAACCCTCATTATATGGAAATCCCAGAATGACTTGGAATATTAATCAATTGGCAAGTTTTGGAAAGCATTTAATAATGATGACAATGGTCTCATTTTTCAAGTGCCTCTTATGTGGAAGTCACTGCCGATGACTCAGAACTAGCCTCATTACATCTTCTCATTGAGAAGACTGTTGTTCAGTGGGGGAGACTGACCAGTGCACACCTCCATTCTTTTTTTCCATCTCTTGACTGGAGCAAGAGAAGGTATCACTGGCAGTAGAAAGCACAAGGGCTCTGGAAGCCAGATGGTTCTGGGTATAATCCCTGCACTGTTATTTCCCATCTACATGAGGCAGGGCAAGCGGGCACTTCACAGAACCTCAATTATCTTATCTGGACATAGGAGCCACCCCCCCCCCAATAACATGGAGCTATTGTTTTAGATGTACAGTGTCTTGCTATGGTGTTGATATCCTAAAGAGAAGCAACTGAGTGGTTTGGCACAGTTTTGAATGAGGACCACTGGCAGACAGAAACATTCTGATGAGACCCTCAGAGTAATAAAAGGTCTCAAAGACTCCATGATTAAGAACCTCTGAAGGATGAGAAATACTCGGCTTAGAGGAGAAATAATTCAGAGGACAACAGAGTTGCCTTCATTTCAGAAGAGCTTATACCTTGGAATGAGCATAGATATCTCCTGGGTGGCCCCAAAGCCTAGAACCACAGTATGAAAAACTTATAGACAGATAGATTTTGCTCAAAGGAAGAAGTTTCTGGCAGCCAGTCTTCCAAAGATGGAAGGGGCTGGCTGCACTGGAGTGAGCTGCCATTCATGTCTGAAACTTGTGTCCACTTGTCAGGGGAGCCTTTAGTGTGTGACCCTAGCATCAGACCAAAGACTGGTCCAGCACTTAGACTGCTTGTGAAGGTCAGATGAGGCAAGGCACTTGAAAATGCTTTGAGCAGCTGGAATGATTTCCTTCCTTCCTTCCTCCTACCTTCTCTTCCTCTCTACTTTATTTTCTTCTTTAAATGTTTACTGAACAGATTTAATGTTCCAAGCGCTATGACAATCAGCTGGGATGCCGGGATACATGAAACACACAATCTTTGCCTTCAAGGAGCTGCCAGTCTGGCTGGGGGACACAGACAGGTTCAAGAACAATTCACAAAGTGTATCAATAGTGCAAAAATAAAAATGGATATAATGAAGATTGCTCAGAGGTAGGTGTGATTAACTCAGGTAGGGGACAGTTAGTGAAGTCTTCCTGGAGGAGGTGACATCTGAACTAGGTTTGGAAGACTTGCAGTTTACCAGGCAGATAGTGTTGGGAAGGTTTGGGTGGGAAGAAGAGAGTATTCCAGGGAAAGAAAGGAACATTTACCAAGGCATGGAGATGTGGAACAACGTGGTGTATTCAGGGGTCTGGAAGTAATGCAGTAGAGCTGGGGTATTGAGTAAAGACCAGGAGTGGTGAGAGACAGGACTAGGGAGGTGAGAAGAGGTCAAAGGAAGATTCAATGACAATTTAAGGAGCTTTGGGGAGTTTTGAAAGTGGTTCAGTTCCTGGTCGGGGTGGGGAGTGGGTGAGGAGAGAATAAGAGGGTTTGAAGGACAGGATGGTTTCATTCACGGTGCAGCATGAGATTAGCGGTCTCAGACCAGAGACCACCAAGACTGACATGTTATATGAATTAGAGAGGTGGCTCCCAGTCACCAGTGTGATGCTGAATGCTCTCTGTGTGGACCGAATCGGAAATAAGAGACTCTCTCTAGAAAAAAAAAAAAAAAAAAGTGGTTCAATTCAAAGAGAGGTATCATCAGGGTTTTAGAACTAGCACATGGGTATCAGAGTGTAGAACAGATAAGAGGGGAGAGGCTATCCATCCTTGGTCCTCCTCTTCCATGTTCCCAGATCTATTCTCAGCCCTTCTCTGCCAGCTCTGTGCCCCAGGAGGCTGACCCCTGCTGACTGTGCCTTCTGGGCACCCTAGAACAAAACATCTGGGTGCAACCAATGGGGAGCTCCAGCAAGGAGAAGGGAGGTGGGTAGAGGAAGCATCAACCATGTGATATCTTCCCCACTCCTCCCCTGCTTCCACATAGCCTTTCTGGTATTTCCCACTGGGCAGCCCTTCCTCCATGGCTCTAGTTCTCACTGAGCTTCAACATCTTTATTTCTTCCCCTGTCCATTCAGTCCTAGAGGTGGTAACAGCTCCCAGCCGTTGCTACTCTCTGGGTGCCTTGACATCCCCTGTTCATGACGTTAACCTGCCCCCGCCTCTCTGTCCCTTCATTAATGACTCTTCATTTGAACCATGTGAGATGAGTTCTGCTTCCTGCCATGAGCCTAACTGATTCAGGGGTCAAGGCTAGCTACAGACCTGGAGAGAGGCAGGGCCATGGCAGCAATCTGAGAGAGGGATGCAGTGGTAGTGGGGGTGAAGAAAAGGGAGCAGAGTGGAGAATCTTTCCAAGGATGAAGCCGTGAGTCCTGATTTTAGCTTGTGCTAGTCTCCAGGAGGGAGAAGGTCCTGTGGTACAGTACTGAGTGGGTGGTAGGGTGCTCCCCAAAATGGAGAATTCAAGAGGAGAAGCTGGTCCCAGTGGACAGATGAGGTCAGTTTTGATCAGCTGAGTTCGAGATGCATCAGGAAGAGTTGTCCAGGAGACCCAGGAGGCCAGCAGATCAAAGGGTCTGGCCTGGAGATTCAGCCAAGGCACGAGCAGCACAGAGCTAAGAGTTAAGGTCACAGACAACAGAGAAATGCATTAAATTTGCCACAAATTTGTCCCCTTGGTTCTTTCTTACTAATTATTGATATATAAAGAAGTAGAGTTATAATGACCCAAGATGTTACAGAAGACTCTGTTCAAAGCTGCCTGCCTTATACTTTGATTAATTGCCCCCTTTTAAAGACGTAGGGGTTTGTTTTTCAAATCCACAATTTTCCCTGGCGTTCCATTTAGTCATTCCTATTTTTCACCACCAGATTGTTTGCTGGGGAAAAGAACAAAAACAGCAACAGATGTCTTTGTTTTGGGGTTTTGCAAAACTCTCTGGTTAAGATAACACTTTCAATTAAAGAAATTATATCATGCAAATACCATATGACAAGCCTTCATTTGCAAAAAAATCACCTGCTTTCAGAAACTGTTTGAAGAGTCCTCTCCCACCACCTCTCAATAACTGTCAGGCATCAAAACAGATCACTTCTCTTCTCTCATTTGGATTCTGAAAGCTTCAGTTTAGAAAGCTGAAGTCAAGAGGGTGTCCTCTGATTTGTCCTCAGGGCTTTGCAGGCATTCATCACCAATTCCTCAGGCTTCATGTATGTGTGTGCACTCACACACACACACACACACACACACACACCTGCATGTGTGTAGCCTGTGCTATTCATTGTATATCAGGGCCTGGCACATTTTAGGCACTTAGCAAATAACTGTGGAATAAATTGATTCATTTCTTTTTTCCCTCCTTCCTCCCTCTCTCCATCCTTGTTTCTTCTATGGTTTCACATTTTCTGAAAGACTTCTGTGCCACACAGTTGCTAAGCACTGGAAGTACAAAGATAATTAAACAGATTCCCTGTCCTTAGGACACCGATAGTCTAGAAGGAAGATGGCCAAGTAACAGAAGAGTTCTAATCCCGGGAAGAATATGAGCTCCTTAGGGACAAGAACCGGTCCTAATTCCCTGTGTAGCTCCTTTTTTTGTCTTGTGTCAGGAGCTCAATAGGCATTCAGTGTCTGTTGAACGAAATGTTTGTTGAATGAAGAATATCCTATCGTGACAAGCAGGCACCACAGTGCAGAAGCACAGGGAAAACAATCCTAAGATTATAAGTGGGCTGGGGGCAGTGGGATGTGCCCTGAGAGCTGGAAAAGAAGCGGGGGAAGGCTGGAGGCCAGGGCCTTCTGGGCTGTAGGAAGCAGTTCAACCAAAGCATGGAGTCATGACAGTGCCTATGACTTAGGTGACTGTCAAAGGTCAGATGAGAGAAAGACTCATCATGATCCAAGTCCCATTATAGCAGATCTTTAATGCCTGCTTAGTGTCTAGGTTTTGTTAGACACTGGAGAACCACTACAGGTTGTGACAAATATTAAGTGGCAGCTCATCCAGCTCAAACCTACTGTAATAGACTCACCCCACTCTACCCTGTGGTGTGGATGCTGGGTAAAAGTTTCATCTTCCCTATTTGACTGTAAGCAATTTCAGTGTGGGAACTTGGATTCAATATTGATGGAATATTCTGCTGGATATTCTCCATTTTCCCATCCAGATCTACTCTCTCCAGTTTTCATCTGACTCTGTGCCCCAGAAGGCTGACCTTATAAAGGACATCAGTTGACTCCCTTGAGCTCTGGCTCCCAGTTGGGATTCAGTGGGAACCACTAGTAGGAGATCTGAAAATGAGAGGAGAGTGAAGTTGGGATATTGGTGCCCGTGGCTCCTTCTATGTCAGGTTGTTATGGGTTAATGATATTTCTCTACCGAAGGCCACAGCTCATGAAAGGCAGCCCTCTCTATATAGCTACTCTCTTCTAGTTCCATAACTGGTCCTTCCCCTCACCCCTTCAGGCCCGAGGATAGTAAAATCTCCCTTCTGTTGCTAGCCCTAGGGTCTAGCACTATCCTTCATTGCTTTCTCTAATGCTGTCTGTAACTCCTTAAATAATTATTCCCAAATTGACCAGTTTGAGTGTGCTAAGAATCTTATATGAACACCTACCATATGCCAAGCACACTCTGAGATGCTTTACATACATTTTTTTTCATGTAATCCTCCCAAACAAATCTTCAAGTAAACAATATTTCCATTTACAAATTTTAAAAATACCTGAAGTTCACAAGTTTTAGGTAACTGGTAAAGATCATCTTCTACAACTTGAAATCTCCCTATTTAGAATAGTACGTAGCACATGAGAGCTCCTTGAACTAATGTATGAGTGACTACAAAGTTGTACACTCTAAATAATAATATGAGCATTAGAGATCACAGGGGTTTTTGAAATTCAGTGCTGGGAGGGGTGGCTTTTGAATCAGAAAAAGCAGAATCTTAATTCAATCAAGTGTGATTTATTTCAGGTATGCAAGGCTGGTTCAATATTTAATGTAATCCATTGTATCAACAGATTAAAAAAGAAAAATCACATAATCATACCAATAGATGCAGAAAAACTATTTGACAAAATCCAACTCATGATAAAAACTGAGTAAACTAGGAATGTAGAGGAACTTTCTCAACTTGATAAAGTCTATCTACAAAAACCCTACAGCTTACATCATATTTAATGATAAGAAACTGAAACTTTCCCACTACGATCAGGTACAAAGCAAGGAGTGCTTCTCATTGCTCCTTTTAACATTGTATTGCATCCTTACTAATGCAATAAGACAAGAAAAAGAAATAAAAACTATACAGTTTGGAAAGGAAGACATAAAACTCTATTTGCAGATGATGTGATCATCTCAGTAGAAAATCTAGAATAACCGGCCAAAAAAAAAAAAACAAAAAGACTAATAAGCAATTATAGAAAGGTTGCAGATACATAAAATTGATGTATAAAAGTCGGTTCCTTTCCTATAGACCACCAATGAACAAGTGGAATTTGACATTAAAAACATTAGCACCCCAGAAAATCAAATACTTAGGTATAAATCTCACAAAATGTATACAAGATCTATGTGAGGAAAACCACAAAACACTGATGAATGAAATCAAAGAAGAACTAAATAAATGGAGAGATATTCCATGTTCATGGATAGGAAGACACGATATTGTCAAGATGTCAATTCTTCTCAACTTAGATTACTATAGATTCAATGCAATCCCAATCAAAATCCCAGCAAGTTATTTTGTTGATATCAACAAACTGATTCTATAGTTTATATGGAAAGGCAAAAGACCCAGAATATCCAACACAGTACTGAAGGAGAACAAAGTTGGAGGACCGATGCTACCCAACTTCAAAACTTACTATAATGCTACAGTCATCAAGACAGTGTGATATTGGTGAAAGAATTGAAAATAGATCAGTGGAACAAAACAGGGATTCCAGAAACATATCCCCATAAATACTGTCAACTTATCTTTGACAAAGGAGCAAAGGCAATACAATGGAGCAAAGATAATCTTTTCAATCAGTGGTGCTGGAACAGCTGGACATCCACATGCAAAAACAACTGGATATTGACACAAACACCCTTCACAAAAATTAACTCAAAATGGATCACAGACCTAAATGTAAAATGCAAAACTATAAAACTCCTAGAAAATACATAGGAGAAAACGTAGATGACTTTGGGTATGAGCATGCCTTTTTAGATACAGCACCAAAGACACAATCCTCGAAAGAAATAATTGATAAGCTGAACTTCATTAAAATTAAAAACTTCTGCTCTGTAAAAGACAATGTTAAAAGAATGAGAAGACAAGCCACAGACTGGGAGAAAATATTTGCAAAAGACACATCTGATAAAGGACTATTATACAAAATATATGAAGAATACTTAACAATAAGAAAACAAGCCCAATTAAAAAATGGGGCCAGGGCTTCCCTGATGGCGCAGTGGTTGAGAGTCTGCCTGCTGATGCAGGGGACACAGGTTCGTGCCCCAGTCTGGGAAGATCCCACATGCTGCGGAGCGGCTGGGCCCGTGAGCCATGGCCACTGAGCCTGTGCGTCCGAAGCCTGTGCTCCGCAACAGGAGAGGCCACAACAGTGAGAGGCCCGCGTACCGCAAAAAAAAAAAAAAAAGGGGCCAAAGACCTTAACAGACAAGTCATCAAAGAAGATATACATATGGCCAGTAAGTATATGAAAAGATGCTCCACATCATATGTCATCAGGGAAATGCAAATTAAAATAACGACATACCACTACGCACCTATTAGAATGGCCAAAATCAGGGGCACCGACAACACCAAACACTGGCGAAGATGTGGAGCAACAGAAATTCTCATTCATTGCTGGTGGGAATATAAATGGTATAGTCACTTTGGAAGATAGCTGGGCAGTTTCTTACAAAACTAAACATACTCTTACTGTGTGATCCTTCAATCACACTCCTTGGTATTTACCCAAAGGAGTTGAAAACTTACATCCACACAAAAACCTGCACATGGATGGATGCACATAGCAGCTTTATTCATAATTGCAAAAAACTTGGAAGCAACCAAGATGTCTTCAGTTGGTGAATGGGTGAATACACTGTGGTACAACCAGACAATGGAATATTATTCAGTGCTAAAAAGAAATGAGCTATCTGGGCTTCCCTGGTGGCGCCGTGGTTAAGAATCCCCCTGCCAATGCAGGGGACACGGGTTCGATCCCTGGTCTGGGAAGATCCCACATGCTGCAGAGCAACTGAGCCCGTGCACCACAACTACAGAGCCTGCGCTCTAGAGCCCACGAGCCACAACTACTGAGCCCACGTGCCACAACTACTGAAGCCCGCAAGCATAGAGCCCATGCTCCGCAACAAGAGAAGCCGCTGCAGTGAGAAGCCCCTGCACCGCAATGGAGAGTGGCCCCCGCTCACCGCAACTAGAGAAAGCCCACATGCAGCAATGAAGATCCAACTCAGCCAAAAATAAATTAATTAAATAAATTAAAAAAAAAAAAAAGAAATGAGCTATCAAGCCATGAAAAGACATGAATGAAACTTAAATTCATATTACTAAGTGAAAGAAGCCAATCTGAAAAGTAACACAGTGTATGATTCCAACTATATGACATACTGGAAAAGGTAAAACTATGGAGACTAGTAAAAGATTACTAGTTGCCAGAGTGGGCAAGGGTGGGGAGGGAGGGGAGATGAATAGGCAGAGCACAGAGGATTTTTAGGGCAGTGAAAATGCTCTGTATGATATGATAATGATGGATATATGTCATTTTATACGCCCAGACCCATGGAAGGTACACCACCAAGAGCGAACCCTAAGGTAAACTACAGACTTTGGATGACAATGATGAGTCCATGTAGGTTCATCCTTGGTAAAAAAAGAATGTACCATTCTCGTGAATGATGTTGGCAGAAGGTTATGCATGTGCGGGGGCAGAGGTATATGAGAAGCCTCTGTACCTTCCTCTCAATTTTGTTGGAAATCTAAAACTGCTCTAAAAACATTAAGACTTAAAAAAATATCCTAACTCCACTACTGACTATCTCTCTAAGCCTTAATTCCTTATGTGGACGTTTAGATAAAAATTCCTACTATATAATGTAGTTACAAGGTTTAACCAAGATAATATTCATAAAGTACCCAGAGTACAACAAGTGCATTATAAACGATAGGCTTATTTTACACAGAAAATCTACATATATATTTTATATAGTCATATATATATATTCCTTATTAGTACTCAGAGCAATGATGAAAATCACAGGGACACACAGCCTCAGTCAAGTACTCTTTCTTTCTTTTCTTACAAATTACTGCTCCACACACACATACATACATACAAATTTTTAGTTAACTGAAGTTGTTAGTTAACTTAGTATTAGTTAAATGGAGTAGTCAGTGCTTAAAGCTTCCTGTTTAGACTGTTCCTGCTTCTTTTGCTTGACTAACTCAGAAGCTTCATGTTGGATTCTGTGCAGGTGGAAGGGACGTGACAAGACAGAGAAAGAAAGAAAAAGCCAGATTTGAAAGCTACCATGTGCCAAGTATCAATACTTTCATATCCCCTATCTCATTTCCTTTTCACAAGAGCACACACAACATAGGCAGAATTCCTATTTTCACCGATGCACTTGAAGTTCAGAGAAGTTAACTACCTTGCTCAAAGTCATGCAATTAGTAAAGAGTGAAAACAGGATTTGAGCCTAGGTCTTCTGGTCCCCAGGTCATATTCAGCCCTCCCAGCACCCCACTGTAGAGTCTAAATCACATCTTGCCGCCAGCTAGATAGGATCTTTAAACTCAAATTTCTTCCACTGGAAGCAGCAAACCTTTCCAAGACACATGATAGTCACTCACTTAGGAGTGAGCCACAGGTCTTTCCTGGCTGGCTTTGCCAGCTCCTCTCTTTTAATTGTTTCTGGGGGAGGGAAAAACTCCACATTAATGGAATTCCAAAAAAGAATGTTATGGTGACAAAGCAGGGAGAAAGCTCAGACAATAGGAGGAAATGTTGAAAGATTCCCTTTCATCTCCTAAGGGCAGTTTGGGGCTGTACATGTCTAGTCCTGGGAACAGACTCCCAGGGCAAAGGTTCCCCACGATGAGCAGCCCACGTTTGGTGAGTGCATAGTTACTCTTCCTTCCGTTTTTTAAAAATATTTTTCTAACCAGGTCTCCGGAATTGAATATAAACACTGCAAGAATGGTTTCATTCTTTCCAAAACAGCATTTTCCTCTCCAGCCTCTATCTAACGCCCCTGTTGAGAACTTGAGTATCTAGATAAATGGACCCAGGACTTTGAAATCTTGGGAAAAAGAGGTGTGACATAATAAAACACATAAGCTCTGTTCTGGTTCTGTTTCATCTCCAAAGCAACTCCGTGAAAGCAAGCCTGAGGGGATCTAGGGCAGGGCTCTGATTTGCTCTTCATTGGTCACGGAGTCTCAGCTGTGCAAAGAAAATAGGGTGGTGTGAAGAAAGCAGATTTGAACTGAAAAGCCCTGCTTTTGCATCCTGTCTCGGGCGTTTATTAGCAAGTGACTCAAGCCATCTGACTCTCAGTTTCTTCAGCAAGGCAATGGGGATTATTACCTCTGCCTCTCAGAGCTGTGGAGAAGATCCGAAAACACTCTGCCTCCTGGTTTGGCCTCTCGGGCTGGTCTCTTCGTGGGGTGCGGGGGCAGGGCTGGAGCTGGTTGACAGGGGTGGTAACCCCATCCTCACCCCACGCAGCCATTTCTAATAAGAAGCAGTGAGTGCCTTGAACCACTGGCTACGGACCAGAAGTCACCCCAAGCTGAACCTTCGTGATCCACAGCTTACTCACAGGCTGGGGTATAACTTCTCCAATGGGAAGTTCCCCCAATTCAAGCGGCCCACCGCTCTCTCATTTTTATTTATTTTTTTGGTCTAGGAAAAAAGAATTGCCACAAATATAGTAACACAGATGTTGTTGGGAGTGACTGCTGAGAAGAATGAAGAGAACCAGTGTGACACAGTTGCTGGGGAGACCAGTCTGGCTAGAGGAGCTGGTTGAGCCAATAGAAGCCCTTTAAAACCTGGCTCAGGCATCCCTTCCTCCAGGAAGGCTTCTCTGACCACATTCCCCAGGCTGAGATGGGTGCCCTCCAGGCACCAACACCCTGTACTCACGTCAATCACAGCACTTATGCACAGAGCATTGTATGCTTCCAGTTGGTCTCTCTGTTAGCTAGTGATGAGATCTTACTAAACTTGTGAACGCAACAGCTGGCACAGTGCTTGGCATACAGTACTTTTGCCCAAAATGTTAAATGCTATGGAATGAATCAGTGTCTAATTGATTAAGTGAGCCTGAACTTGCCTCTCCTAATATCCTGTCCCTCACTGGGACACAGGTAATGTTGAAAATCAGATGGGGCGGTAACTGCATGGCACCATGGAAATCATCACATTCGTGGTTCATGGTAAGAAGGACCCTGTCGATGGAGGATGAGTAGGAAAAGCAGGACCAGCGCCTTTCTGCCCTCTGCCCACACCAATGAAAAGAGAGTTGGCAGCAGGGTTCCAACTCACGAGGCTTGAGTTCAAGTCTGAGCTTTACCAAGGAAGACCTGAGGAGTGAAGCAGGGAAAGTGAGGCAGCTGTCCAGAAATTTAGACCAGGCAGCTTACTGTGAGGAAGAAAAATTATAGCTTAGAGATTGTGAGGGCGCCAGGACGGAGTAGAGTCTAGCTTGCTGGCAATACAATTGTCCATTGGCCTAAACGGCTTATGTTACTAATAGTCAACTAAGAGAACACAGGATGGCAGAGGTGGACGTGGGGAATGCCTTCGTCATGATGATGCTAACACAGCAAAAATATCCAAGCTCTGTTCAAAATGTATCAGGACAGATCTCTGGGGAGCTATATTTTTATTAACTTCCTCTTTGGGACTGTGTAACTGAAGGCAATAAGAAAAAGAAAATTATTTCATTCTGAAATTCTCTCTCTTCTCTCAATGCTAAAGATGTGAGATCACCTTGTACCTTAGATAGAAAAGTCTCCAAAAAAAAAAAACAAAAACAAAAGGAAAAGTCTCCATGCTAGGACCTGTGCAAAAACCAAAGGTCAGAAAATGAATAAGATGGGGTCCTCATCTGTCTGGGTTCCTCTAGTATGTGAGCAAGACAGAAGCTGTGGGTAGGGGGAAATGGGGGCTTCGAAGAGAATTTATGGGAAGCCTGGTCAAAGGCTTTCCTTGAGCACTCTCAGAGAAGTAAAGAGAAAAAAGGGTGAAGTTCAATTCTTTCCATGAGATGCTTCATGACAGTTGACAGGTACAGATCAAGGTTTCTCAACACTTGACACTATTTACATTTGGTGCTAGACGATTCTTTGTATTGTAGGGGCCATCCCATGCATTGCAGGACATTAAGCAGCATCCCTGGCCTCTGCTCACTAGATTCCAGTAACAACCAAAGATACCTCCAGACGTTGCCAAACATCCCTTGAGGGGCAAAATCACTCCACCTCCACACCCACCTCAGTAGAGAGCTACTGGTGTAGATGAACTATGAAGTGTATAGCCAAGTCTGGGCTTGGCTAGGGCTTCCCAGTAGAGCTCTTAGACATATAGGGGGCTCTGGACAACATACGGTCCTAGTGACATCATGGGCACTATTATTATTAGACTGTCTTCTCGACATCCCAAAAGACACCTGTAAAATTGAATCAGAGAAAGAGAGAGACCCGAAACCACAGAATGTGTGAAAAAACTGTACTCAAAATGTAACTCAAGGATAATATGAAATTGAGCACCAAATTTAATTCTGAACTCCTTGGAAGCCATGACAAAGATGGGGAAATTTGAAGACTGCTATAGCTCTTGTTTTCTCATCAAGGGAAGTATATCTTTTTTATTTGTCTGAAGAAACCAACTTTCCTCCTATAATTGAACGTTATGGGGGATTTATCAGAAGATCCTTGTAGGAAGATTATTGAAAAACATAAGGACCAGACAAATTATAGTATAGCAACGAGGCAGGCAGAGAAGAATCAGGGCACCACATATCCTAGAAAAGAGCAAAATACAGCTTTCTCGTTTATGCAACCAATATTTATTGCTCGTCATCTACATGTCCGGCACCACACTAGACACAGTTGGGATATACGTCTATAGATATTGGAGCTGTATCTCTGAATAAGATAAAAAGTATCCCGGTTTTCCTAGAGCTTATACTCTTGTTGGATCAGAATCAACTACTTAATTGTGTGTCTTTAAACATGTCATTCCGTCCTGGGGTGCCTCAATTTCTCCATCTGTAAAATGAGAAAATTACCTACCAACAGGACCAGACTGATACTGCAGGTGTTCTTTGAAGGCTTAAAAGTCTTTGAATATTTGTTTAGCATTTATTTAGAAGAGAGAGAGCATATTGGATGAGGGGAGAATTGAAAAGGGGGACCATGGCAGGCGTGCCATGCAGAGTTGTCTACAGTATGGTATATGTAATGGGGCTCCTATATGTACATTTACACATGGTGCATGTAACATACAAGGTATATGTGGGCAGTGCACAAACGCACAAGCTTGTGTGGTGTCCCAGGACGGCAGCATCCCACCACATACTCCATTCAGCAAAACAAAGTCCTGCAATCATCTCACTCACCCTCATGGAAGACAGTTGAGGCACCTGCAGGGCTCACTCCTCAGCCCAGGCAGCTTATCTAACTCTTCTTTCCATCCACATACGCTGCCTTGGAGAAGCTCTGGGAAATAGATGTTCTGCAAATCTAGTGTTGCTTAATGCCTCTTGAAGGCTGGCGAACTGGGCTACTGTGTCTTGGGTTATTGTTTAACTGGCCAGCTCTGCTCCCCTTCAGGGTTTGAAGGGTTAAATGAAAAAGAACGGGTAAAGCCCATCACAGGTGGGACCCACTTAAAAAGAGATAATCCTCATAATCTCCATCACTTTCACCAAGGGCTGTTAGAGAAGTAAGCAAGATGAGGCAGAGGGGGTGGTGGTATCTAGTCTTCCAGACCCAATAGATCCTAGTGAGTATCACCATTGTCAATTTCATCAGTGGCAACAGCCTCAACAAGAAGACAAACAATCAGCAAACTAGATAGCTACGGGTCTGAAGCTGCAGAACAAACTGAGGAGAACTGAGAGTCAAGGGCAACCAGAAACTCTACGGCCCTGACATTCTGCTCTTACCCACGGATTCCAGAGGAAACCCAGCCCCTTCCCCCTTTCTCCCCCACCTCCTCCACCCCAGCTTCCGCTGCCCAGCCAACCTTATTTTCTGGGCCCCTTTAATTTGGAGGCTTTTAGGGCCATATCCTGCCATCAATTTGGGGGTTGACTTCAATGAACATTCTGTGCAGGGCGGGAGAGGGGCAGGATGCAGCTTTCTCCTGGCGGGCTCTGATACAATAGGGTTTTCTACTGAGATCAATGGATTAATTGCGAACGCTCCGTTTGGGGCCATAAGGAGATGCTTTGTTTTCCCACAGTCGCCAGTCAGGGCTGGGCTGGCCAAACTTCATTTTTGAAAAGTCAGGGAAAACAATTTGGTAAAAAAGGATGGGGGCGGAGGGGTACGGGAGAGTAATTTTGCTCATCGCACTGAAGGTCAATAACAATTACAGTGAAAATTCAGAAGGCACATTTGTTCTCTGACTGAGGCCCTGTCTGGAAAATTCCATCCAGAAACAATTTGCTGTCTCTCTTCTCGTTTTCCCCTCCTCCACAAGGCTCTACCACTAATGCTCTAGCCAACCCCACTATCCCCCCCGCCTCTCATCAGAAACTCTCTCCCCTGGAAACAGCCTCAAATGTTGAGAAGGGAGAGGAGAGCAGGGAATTCTCTCCCTTACCCTCGGGAGATGGAGGAGGGTATGGTGGCATCCTTCCTTTCTCGGAGTGGTGGGAATGTTTACCTGGTAGTGGAAACAGCCCGGGCAGGCGGGAGGTAGAGCCCTAGTTCTGCCATTTAATAGCTGATAAACGGGAAAATCCAGCTCTTTGAGAGCAGCCACAGGGTCACCTGTACAGTGGAAATAGTAATGAGGACCTCCTGGGATTACCGGATGATTGAGATGTGACATGCAGTCTGCACTGGAGTCAAAACACAAGGCTAAATACAGCCTAAAACAGAAGGCTCTGATTATGGAGCCTCCCTGTGTGGAAACCTTCCTTGGTACCCCACTCCCACCCCAAGCCCTCCACTTTCTGGCCCATCCTCCCTTTTCAGCCTTATTTCCCACTCCTCCTTACCCGTCTCTGCCTTCCCTGTGCTTGATCTGTCCTCACCATGGTTCTAACTCTGGACTCTTGACTCTGGGATGCACACATTCGCACCCTACCCACCCGAAGACTAAGCTTAATTGTCGACTTCTCTGAAAAGTTTGATTCTGTCAGCTACAATGCATTGATTCTCTTCTCTACACATAGCACATTGCTTCCAAATGCCTTCCAAATCCCACATTCTGCTTGGCTATAGTTCTCCCAGTCATTCACGTATTCATTAAACATTTAGAATGGTAGTTAAGAGCTCCAGTTCTGGGGTCAAGACAGCCTGGGTTTGAAACTCAGCCCCACTTCTTGCTATAGCTGTGGGATCTTGGCCCTTTCATGCATCAGTTTCCTCATTTGCAAAATGGGAGTAATGATTGGAACTACCTCAGAGGTGTCTGGTAAGGCTAAGTGAGATGACCCAGACAAGATAACACATGTAGAATCATTCAAAGAATGCTTGGAATGTGGTAAGTGCTCAATAAGTCCTGGATAGTATTGTTATTAAAAACCCAGTCTGTTTCAGGGTCTAGGGACACAGTGATGAAGAAGACAAGCTTTCCTTCAACAAATATTTAAGTGCCTTCTATAGGCCAGGGACTGTTCTACTTCTAGAGGAGTAGAGATAGATAATAAACAAAACAATATGTAACAAGAAAAATGTCATCTTGTGAAAAGTGCAACGTTGCAAATTACAATAGATTGAAGTGATAGAGAGTAGGGGGCTCCTTCAAATGCGTGGCTGGAGAAGGCCTCTTTGAGGAGGTGGCATTTAGGCTGCAGTGGTCCCAATCCTGGAGGGGTTGTTAGTGGTGGGTGCACATCAGCTGACCCCACTTGATTTGGTGCTCCAGAGGAGAGGGGACTGTCAGGTTCATCTCTGTCCTGCCCCGCACCTCATTCTTCAGTCAGCACGCAGTAGATACTTGATGAATGGGGACACTGAATTTGAACCTTCGCTCTCACTCCCTCTTGACAAGAGCAAGGATTCCTGGGAGGGTGTGGCTCGGGTGTACAGGTCTGTTAGGGATATAAGGACGATGATGCAAATAGAATTGATAATGGATTGTATGGCAAACACCCTTGTATTCTCTTGAAGGAGATGTAGGGCGTGAACACCATAGCTTTGGAGTCAGGCAAAGCTGGATTTGCATCCCAGCTGGACCATTCTCTGGCCTCGGAGCCTCACTCTCCTCTTCTATAAAGATAGACCCAATGGCACCTCCCCCCAGGGGCATTGTGAACACTGCATAAGACCTTGTAGGTAAAGTGGCGTCGTGGGGTAGATATTCCATAAGTATTCATTCTCCTCCCTACCATATCAGAGCCCTGAGGCCAAGAACCACTTTCCTGGACTCATCACTATAATAAACATCTATAGGAAAAAATAGAACATTCTAGCGACCACCTGTCCATCTCCCAGTCAAATGCCATAAAATGTTTTTCAATGGAAATAAAATAGTAGGAAAAGGAAAGAGGCTTTTTGAAAACATTCTTCTCGCTTCTCCACTGCCCTCAAAATAAAAATTGGTTTCCAGAACATCAAACGCTCCTCAAAGAATCAACAGTATTTTTTGATGATGGAAGTATGAATAATCAGACATATGGATTACATTTCCTTAAATTATGCAGAGCCCAAAAACCAGGAGGGAAGGGAACGTGCCGGTAAAGTTTTTTTCATGTTTTATTAAAACCTCAAGGTCTGAGGAATACTTTCATGAATACACACACACACACACACACACACACACACACACTTCTTGTGTCCAACTATCAAGAAAGAAAAATGAACACATTCAGCATTTTTTTCCTGCTCAAAGCTTTGTCTTTTCTCCAATCAGCTCTAATTCTCAGCACCAGCCTCATTCATGGACATAAATGGATCACACGTTGGTTGGGCTCCCAGGCTCTACGCCTTACCAGTTGGTGACCTTGAGCAAGTCACTTAAATTCTCGGACCTTGGGTTTCCTCTGTGGCAAATAGGAATAATGGTCTGTCCTTCACAGATGGTGATGAGGATTAAATGGAATGAGACATGTGAACATGTCTTGGAAACTGTACAATGTCAGGTAGGTATAAGAGATGGAAGTGGCTCCCGGAAACTATCCCCACCTCGACAGGCAGAACGGTGCACTGGCAGTGGTTAAAAAGCCTGACTGCCCACCTTCAAACTCCCCCTGTGCTGATTCTAAGCTGTGTTCCTAGGCAGAAAACTGAGCCATGCTTTCTGTGCCCCATTTACTTATTTGCAAAATGGGATGTTGCTGATAATAGTAGTACCTACCTCACACAGTGGTAATGAGGATTAACTCAGTAAATATTGACAAAGCACTTAGGTTAGTGCCAGTGTTTTGAAAGAGAGAGAGAAAGGTTAGTGCCAGTGTTTTGAAAGAGAGAGAGAACAGGAAGGGAAGGGAAGGGAAGGGAAGAAGGGAGAGAGGGAGAGAGGGAGGGAAGGAGAGAGAGGGAGGGGGAAGAAATGTCCAAGTAAAGATTCCCTGTGCTAGAAATTCACCATTTAGTTGTTGGCGTTAGGTATTATCTTTTCCAGGAATACTTTTAGAAAATGCAAACACACTTAAAAAGCATGGCACAGCAATTCAGATTCAATGTGTACTTATTGAGCTCCTACTGTATGCAAGGCAGTGTGTTGTCTTATGTAATCCTTTGGAAAATCTCTGACTCCTTGGAGGGTGGGTATGGGAGTAGGTGACAAATGGAAAAGAGAGGAAAAGAGGAGACAGAGGGAGAGAAAGAGATGGAAGAGCTGCTTCCGCTGCTGTGGCTTTGGCACTGGACAGACTTGGGTCCATAAGTCGGCTCTTCCAGTTACTGTGTGACCTTGGACAAGCAAGGACAAACTCAGACACTGCTCCGAGTTTCACATTTTTTACCCTTGAAAAATGGGGATAACAACCATAGGTTGTGTGGGGATAAAATGAGACAATGTGTTAAAATATCTCATTTTCCTTTTCCCCAACTCCACATTTTTGTCACATGCCTCCCAAGACTTCTGTGGGCTGAGTAGAAAGGAATCAATAGTGGCAGCATCTAGGGTACTAGAGTCAGGACTCCCAGAAGAGGAAATCCATTTGCCACTAACTTTCTCTGTACAAGGAAAAGGCCATTATTTTTGAAGACTGTGCTCTGCTAACTCATAAGAAGTGTGTTTCCTCCCCATGACATCTCCTATCAATTTCAGCCAACGGTAACCAAGTGACTAACTCTTGCTCCAGAGGCAAAGAGCCAGAACTGGTGGTGACTTCTCCCTAGACTCTCAAGTGCAGAGATGATTCTTGCCAGATACTGATTTCAGAGGAAATGGGAGAGAAATTCAGCTTTGGCTCCCACAATTCAACCAATAATAAAGGATGCAGGGGAAAAGCTGAGTTAAAGAGAGGCTCCATAACCCTCTTCCTGGACCCTGGCAGGTGCCAGAGGAAGAATCGGAGAGCGAGTAGGACTGCAGCCTGAAGTCCAGCTGGAGGTCTGTGCCAAGACGACAGGGCCAGTTTTGGATTAGAGGGAGGGGGACAGCTCCTGGGCCAGCCTCAGCCAGATGGGGAACAGCTCAGCATGAGTCAGGGGCTGGGTCTCTGCTCCAAGCCTCCCCTGCGAGCCACATCCATTCAGATGCACCTCCCACAAAGGAAGCTGTCCTTGCAGAGACGCAGGCGGCTTTTATTGGGGTGGTGCGTCATCAATGGGCACTGAATGGAAATGATAGAAAAGTTCTGTGGCCTAAGCATAAGCCAGCACTAAAGAGAATGCAGACAGTCCAGGATGCAGGTACCAGGTCTGTACCCAAGGCTGTGGGCTGCGGAACTCCCACACTGCAAATGATGACAGCTACCGTTAACTGATTGCTCGCCAGGTCCCGGCACTGTGCTCAGTGCAATCAGCTCCAAAGCCCTTGCATGCAGTTACGAAGCATGATGATCTCCAGGAATCATAATGAAGCTGGGAGAACATTAAGTAAGTCATTTCCCCTCCCATCACCTCAGTTTCCCCACTGCAACACAGGGATGTATCTGCCTACCTTATGGGCTACTTTGAGAGCTGCAGCACAGTGATTCAAAACCCAGACTTCTGAGTCAGAAAAATCTGGGTGTGAGACCCAGCTCTGCCTATAATTCACTGTGTGACCACGAGCAAGTTTCTTAGCCTATCTGAACTTCCATTTCCTCATCTGTTATCACAAGAGAACCAGCCTCAAAGGATGACGACAAAGATCAAAGGAGGCAAAGGATGAACCTGCTTCCTCATCTGCAAGCCAGAGAAAATAATACACGTCTCTCATTGTCGTGAAGAGAAGATATTTTAACACGGCCTAATAAAGTATCTCATACTCAGTAGGCTCTCCATGAATCATGGTTATTATTATTATTAGCATCAAATGAATCCTTACATGGAAAATTATTTAACATTTAGAATGGTGGTTAAGAGCTCCAGCTGGATAAAGAAGCAAACTGTCACTGTTTGCAGATGACATGACAGTATACATACAGAATCCTAAAGATGCCACCAGAAAACTACTAGAGCTAATCAATGAATTTGGTAAAGTTGCAGGATACAGAAATCCCTTGCATTCCTATATACTAATGATGAAAAATCTGAAAGAGAAATTAAGGAAACACTCCCATTTACCACTGCAACAAAAAGAATAAAATACCTAGGAATCAACCTACCTAGGGAGACAAAAGACTTGTATGCAGAAAATTATAAGACACTGATGAAAGAAATTAAAGATGATACCAACAGATGGAGAGATATACCATGCTCTTGGACTTGAAGAATCAATATTGTGAAAATGACTACACTACCCAAAGCAATCTACAGATTCAATGCAATCCCTATCAAATTACCAATGGCATTTTTTACAGAACTAGAACAAAAAATCTTAAAATTTGTGTGGAGACACAAAAGACCCCGAATAGCCAAAGCAGTCTTGAGGGAAAAAAGCGGAGCTGGAGGAATCAGACTCCCTGACTTCAGACTATACTACAAAGCTACAGTAATCAAGACAATATGGTACTGGCACAAAAACAGAAATATAGATCAATGGAACAAGATAGAAAGCCCAGAGATAAACCCATGCACCTATGGTCAACTAATCTATGACAAAGTAGGCAAGGATATACAATGGAAAAAAGACAGTCTCTTCAATAAGTGGTGCTGGAAAACCTGGACAGCTACATGTAAAAGAATGAAATTAGAACACTCCTTAACACCATACACAGAAATAAACTCAAAATGGATTAGAGACCTAAGTGTAAGACCGGACACTATAAAACTCTTAGAGGAAAACATAGGAAGAACACTCTTTGACATAAATCACAGCAACATCTTTTTTGACCCACGTCCTAGAGTAATGGAAATAAAAACAAAAATAAACAATGGGACCTAATGAAACTTCAAAGCTTTTGCACAGCAAAGGAAACCATAAACAAGATGAAAAGACAACCCTCAGAATGGGAGAAAATATTTGCAAATGAATCAATGAACAAAGGATTAATCTCCAAAATATATAAACAGCTCTTGCAGCTCAGTAGTGAAAAAAACAACAACCCAATCCAAAAATGGGCAGAAGACCTAAACAGACATTTCTCCAAAGAAGATATACAGATGGCCAAAGAAGCACATGAAAAGCTGCTCAACATCACTAATTATTAGAGAAATGTAAATCAAAAGTACAATGAGGTATCACCTCACACCAGTTAGAATGGGCATCATCAGAAAATCTACAAAGAACAAATGCTGGAGAGGGTGTGGAGAAAAGGAAACCCTCTTGCACTGTTGGTGGGAATGTA
Source organism: Delphinapterus leucas (assembly GCF_059928025.1). Taxonomy (NCBI): domain Eukaryota; kingdom Metazoa; phylum Chordata; class Mammalia; order Artiodactyla; family Monodontidae; genus Delphinapterus; species Delphinapterus leucas. The sequence goes on from NC_143129.1 coordinate 140,773,427, forward strand.
AATTGATACAGCCACTATGGAGGTTCCTTAAAAAACTAAAAATAGAATTACCATATGATCCAGCAATCCCACTACTGGGCATATACCCAGTAGAAAAACCATAATTCAAAAAGACACATGCACCCCAATGTTCATTACAGCACTATTTACAATAGCCAGGTCATGGAAGCAACCTAAATGCCCATTGACAGATGAATGGATAAAGAAGTTGTGGTACATATATACAATGGAATATTACTCAGCCATAAAAAGGAACGAAATTGGGTCATTTGTTGAGACGTGGATGGATCTAGAGACTGTCATACAGAGTGAAGTAAGTCAGAAAGAGAAAAACAAATATCGCATATTAACGCATATATGTGGAACCTAGAAAAATGGTACAGATGAACTGATTTGCAGGGCAGAAATTGAGACACAGATATAGAGGACAAACATATGGACACCAAGGGGGGAAAGCGGTGGCGGGGTGGGAGTGGTGGTGTGATGAATTGTGCAATTGGGATTGACATGTATACACTGATGTGTATAAAATTGATGACAAATAAGAACATGTTGTATAAAAAAATAAATTAAATTAAATAAAAAGAATGCAAAAAAAAAAGAAAGAAAGTTAAAGTGATAAATACTGTTACTAGATCTAATTAGCAGATGAGGAAACAGGTCTGAGATGTTGTCATTTACCCAGGTTTCCACAACTAGCAAGCAACAGAGCTGGGCTTGATACCCAGGTCTGCCTGACTCCAAAATATTTTGCTTACAAATGAAGGACCATGTGTGCTAACCTGCATTTTAGATATGTGAATATCCTTTCCACCACCATTTTATTCCCACTCCACAGGGTTGACATGAAAAGACCCTAAGAGCAGGTGGCAGGAGTAGGGACGGTGTCTGCATTCAGTAAATAAGCAGTAAATAATGAACAAAGCACTGGACGGGAAGTCCAGACATCTGAGCAATAAAGTCAATATACTCCTCTTAAACTGTGGACTTTGGGAAGCCAGTTGACCTCTCTGGGCTTTAGCATTCTTTAGCATTGACTGGAATTGATAAATTCTAAAATCATTGTAAACTTGAGTCTCCATGACTCATCCAGACTGTTTTTTAAAGTCCACTTGAAGCTTTTCTAAAAGATCTTGCATGTATATTATTTCACAAGGCTTGCCTAGCCCACATTTTAGCAGTCTCTCCCTGAGGGAATCTTAAGAGGTTTCTAATTGATGACCAATGCTATATTAAAAATCAAAGAGGAGAGTAATAGTTTTTCCACCCTGGCCACAAAAAGAAAAATGATAACCATCATCAGAATCAAAATGCTACTCCCTTGTTAAAGAGGTTTAGAAAAACTGACTTGAGCACAACCTTTTCATCCAGTTTCCCACACATCCTCTGGCTGCAAGGACATGAGAATGTTTCTCTTGTGGTGAGATTGGCCCTGGCACATAGCAGTTAAGGAGAATCTTCCCTAGGTCTCAGTGTCCTCCTCTGTAAAATGGGGTTTTTCACAACCTTTGCTCTGCCTACTTCACGATGTTGTTTGGTGGATGAAAAGAGATGAAAGATGAAGAAGGTGCTGGACAATTACAAAGGAAATTATGGTGATTGTAGGGTTCTCTAGAGAAACAGAACCAGAGAAAGAGCTTGATTATAAGGAATTGGCTCACATGATTATGGAGGCCGATAAGCCACAAGATCTGCAGTCAGCAAGCTGGGACCCAGGAGAGTTAATGGTGTAGTTCTAGTCTGAGTCCAGAGGTTTGTGCATGAGGAGAGTTGGTGGTATAAGTTCCAGTCTGAAAGCTGGCAGGCTGGAGACCCAGGAAGAGCTCATGTTTCAGTTCGAGTCATAAAGCAGGAAAAAAGCCCATGTCTCAGTTCAAAGACCATCAAGTAGGAAGAAGTCTCTCTTACTAGTGGGAGGGTCAGCCTTTTTGTTCTATTTGGGCCTTCACCTGATGGGATGAGGCCCACCCACATTAGGGAGAGCAATCTGCTTTACACATTCTGCTGATTTAAATGTGAATCTCATCCAAAAACACCTTCACAGACAAACCCAGAATAATGTTTGACCAAATAGCTGGGCATCCTGTGGCCCAGTCAAGTTAACCAATAAAGTTAACCATCACAACAACGAAAATGTAAGCTCAATAAGGGAACCAAATTTTTGTCTATTTTGCTTCCTGTAGTATCTCCAGGGCCTAGGGGAAAGGTCTAGTACAGAATAGGGGCTCAAAACATATTGAATGGGGACTTCCCTGGTGGTCCAGTAGTAAAGAATCCACCTTCCAATGCAGAAGACTTGGGTTTGATCCCTGGTCGGGGGACTAAGGTCCCACATGCCACCGGGAGACCAAGCCTGCACGCCACAACTACTGAGCCCGCGCGCCTCAGTGAGGGAGCCCACATGCTGCAAACTACAGAGCCCATGCACTCTGGAGCCCACACGCCACTGGAGAGAGAATACCCGCACACCACAACTAGAGAGAGAAAACCCGCATGCGCATGCCACAAGTAGAGAGAAACCCGCATGCCACAACGAAGATTCCGCGGGCCACAACTAAGACCCTATGCAGCCAAAAAAAAAAAAAAGGAAAGAAAGAAAATATTAAAAAACAATATTGGATGAATGAATGTGGAGGAAGAGGAACGTTTGAAGCCAGTGGAAGAAGTCCTATATAGACACAACTATTAGCCAGGGACTTTCATCATTTGTTCAATCAACAACTACATATGTAACCCTCAGGCAATTGAATCCTGACATCAACTTTGTGAGTTAGGCATTAATATTCTCGTTTTTCCAGATAAAGAATGTGAGGTTCAGAGAAGTTAAGTATCCAACAGGTAGACTATATCTCTCCATTCCACAACTTTCCAGGTTTCTTTTCCTATCTCACCACTCACCACCATGTGAAATTATATCATTGTTTGTTGATTTCATTTTATTCTTGCCCCCTGCAGTGGACTACATGGGGCAATCCCAACAGATGGTCCACCCTGGACCTGGTAAATAAGACCTCATTTAGAAAAGAGTCTTTGTATATATAGACAAGGATCTTGAAATGAGATCATCCTGGATCAGAATAGGCCCTAAATCCAGTGACAAATGACCTAATAAGAAAAGAGAAGGAGAGAAGACGCACAGAGGAGAAGGTAATGTGTAGATGGAGGAAGAGCTTGGAGTGATGTGTCTGCAAGCCAAGGAATATGGAGGATTGTCAGTAGCCACCATAAGGTAAGAGAGGGGCCTGGAACCGATTACCCTTCAGAGTCTACAGAAGGAACCAACTTCACCAACATCTTATTTCAGACTTCTGGCCTCCAGAACTGTGAGAGAATAAAAATTTCTGTTATTTTAAGACATCCTGTTTTGTGCTATTTGTTATAGCAGCCACAGGAAACTAACATGTCCCCCACCTCCACTCCAGCCTCCAATTAGGCTGTAAGAGCCACAAGGGCAGTAATAGATTCCATGTTGCTCACTATTTTATAGCTCGTGTCTAGAAGTGCCAGGATCAAAGTAGGAGCATGGAAATTATTTGTTGAAAACAATGAAAGCATGACTAACCAAATTTCAGATGCTTGCAGTCAGGAAAGTCTCTTGAGTGGAAGCAAGGAATCCTGGGTTCTCTGCCCTGCTGGTCTCACCAGGACATATTCCCTAAGACTAGCAGCACAACTTTCGGGGGGGGTGGGGGGTGGAAAAGGCTGGGGGAAGGGGAAGGGGGAGTGAGGGAATGAGGGCATGTGGGTATCCATCTCCCAGTTTATAAAATGGGCCTGAGGCCTCCTCCCAGGAGTCTTTGGAGGCTGGCACCAGGTTTGCCCACCCACACACGTATACGAAACAGGAGGGTATAGGGTGCCCTGATCAAGGGGAAAGGATGCGGCCCAGAATTCCTGGCCCCAGTCCAGCTGGGCCCAGCACTCTGTCCCCTGTTTCCTTCTCCTCCTCTCTTCCTTTCTGTTTTTCTGCCACTTCTTCCCACTTCTCTTGAAGCTTCTCTAGAAGCATGGGGTAGTCTGTCAGAGGTGCCTGGTAGGGGGCTACCCCAAGGCCAGGGGACTCAGGAGCTTGGGCTCTACCAGGTCCCACCCCCTCCACCCACTGTGCATCCTGGGCAGAGCCTGCTCCTCTCCAAGAGGATCACTGAGACCTGCCTCATCCATGTAACCAGTCTTGACTCAGGACTACTTTGGGCCTGAGCACTTCCTGCTTCTCAGCAACACGTAGGAGGGGGGCTCAAAATTCAGGAGGCAGACAGATCCATATACCTTTTCCAAGTAGCTAAACTGGGTTGCAATCCTTGGCTGTACTACTTACGTGGCAAGTTACTTAACCCCTTTCAGCATCTATAAATTGTGATAATAATACCTACCGATTTGAAAAGAGGACAAAACAAGAGGTATTAGGTCATCTAGAATATGTCTAATACATATGTCTAATACATAATGGGTGTTCAAAACACCACTTTATCTCCCTTTTCACTCTCTTTTCCAAAAGAGATAATAGATCTTTGCATTCATTCATTCAATTCATTCATCGATATATTAAAGTACTTAGCATGACTCAATTAATGGCAGCTACTATTTTCCATCCTTTGAGCAATTATACTCTCTGTGATCAGATGGGATCTGAAAATCAAAGAGCTGCAAGGGAGTTTCAAGAGCACAGAGCCCTGCCCTTGTTCTTCAAATCAGGAAACGAAAGCTCAGAGAAGGCAAGGGATTTCCCTGAGGTCACACAGCTGGTAAGCTCAGAGTTAGGATTCCACTCAGCCTGCTGCTCATTCGCCTGATGACTCATCAAGCCTCAGGCAGTGGTGACAATGGCCATTCACCGACATCCTCTAGTACCTACAGCACCCAGGGCCAGCGCTGGCCGCTCTGGAGGCCCAGAAGCTCTCAAGGGCCCCCCAGAAATGCGGACAGATGGAAGAAATTATAAGGCAGGCATTTAGGAAGCAATTCCTTTCCAAATCAAATGCATTCTTGTACTCTAACACTCATATCCTAAAAACTGTTGTTTAACAGGCTCTCCACATTGGAACTTGACTCACTCTTTGAAATGGAAATCTGGGCAGTTTGGAGTTTGGGTGGCAGTTCCTAATGGCCAGCGACAGGATAGTGCTTGTTGGCAGTACCTCAGGCAGCCTTGATCTCAGGCCAGAGCCTCAGCCTCCAAGGCCACCGGGAAGGCTGCAGAGGCTCCAGAGCTGGGGCCTTGGCCTGGAGAACCTTGACCTTGTTGGAGGCTGGATCTGTTTCTGATACGGCGTGGCAAATTTCTAAATCTTAGCTGTGGGATGGCATTTGCTCCTTGCAGAGAAAGAGCAAGGGGCCCAGGAGGTTCCAATTGATTCCAAAGTAGAACCAGCTGTCGGAATCCTGCGTGCTGATTAGGGAAGTTCACTTCCAGGCTGCGGTTTCCAGTCGGTGCCCTCACCCCCACCCAGTGCTGTCAGAGGAGCCCCCCAAAACCTAAATTGCTGCCTCCATTGATCCAGAGCTGGAAACCAGGCAAAGGCAGGAAGAGGGACCAGAAACAATAGCTTCCATCTCTTGAGTACCTACTTAATATGTACCAGCCATTGGGTTAAGGGCTTTGTAAATATCATTTCCAGTTTTTTTGTTTGTTTGTTTTTAATTTTTATTATTATTATTTTTTTGCGGTATGCGGGCCTCTTACTGTTGTGGCCTCTCCCGTTGCGGAGCACAGGCTCTGGACGCGCAGGCTCAGCGGCCATGGCTCACGGGCCCAGCCGCTCCGCGGCATGTGGGATCTTCCCGGACCGGGGCACGAACCTGTGCCCCCTGCATCGGCAGGCGGACTCTCAACCACTGCGCCACCAGGGAAACCCCATTTCCAGTTTTTACAACCATGTAGCAACACCAGATTTACAAATGAAAAAAAAAAAGAGAGAGATTCAGGGAGTTATAATTATTATCATCAGTCTTTTTCTACTTAATAGTTACTGAGTGCTTACCATACGCCACACATTTCTTAAGCACATTACATGTCATCTGCCAATTTATCATCGCATCAACCCTAGAATACAGGTATTATTATCATCTCCACTTTATAGATGAGGAAACTAAGGCTTAGGAAAGTTAAGTAACTCCTCATGTCCCTCAGTTTGAGATGCCCAGCATGTAGTTGTTACTGCCTGGGATACAAAATCCAGGGGCTACAAATCCAGGTCTTTCTGACTGCAGTATTAGTAATAGTAATAAGAGCTAACATCTGTTAAGAGCTTAGTATGTACCACATGCTGTGCAAAGTTTTTTTTTTTCAAGCACGTGTTACCTCATTTAATTCTCATGACAATCCTGTGATGTGTGCCATAGTTTCCTGCTTTTACAAATGAAGAAACTGAGGCTCAGTCATTAAGAGAAGCAGGATTCAAAGGCAGGCTCATTTGCCCCCAGAGGGCTGGTTTTTAATCACTGTGATCTCTGAGTGTCCTGAGGGTCCACATCTTTTGGTTTGAGCTCCCAAGTTTTCCATTCTTTGTATAATTTTATCACATTATGGAAAAGAGGGAGCTAGCCTCTAACTCAGCTCCAGGTTTCATGGTGACTACTCTGTCATTCTTTCCAATATCAACCTTCAAAAGCCACTGTAAAAATGCACTTGCAATTTGAAATTTGCCATGAATGCTATAAACAGAACATTAAATTTGTGTTGATTTTGTAAACTATTAAGGATGAAATGAGTTTGATATTTACTAAGTTAAAGGAACATGAAGTTTATGGTTTTAAACTGCTTTAAGGAGGCTTACTAGAATTTCCCCTCATATAAAGTCAGAATGAATAATACTTTTGATAATATATGTTTTATTTTCTCAAATAGAGGTCCACTTGGCCTCACAGATATCCTTTAAAACAAGATGGAATCAACACATCTGAAAGGGAGTATAATGACAATTCCATGTCCCATGTAATTGTCTCATGTCTCACAATCAATCCACAGATATTAAACACCTACTGATGTGTCTGTGACCACTGGACACGTTCCAGGAGCTTCCGACATGGTTAGACTTGTTTTGTTAAGTTTGCATGAATATGTGATATGGGTATTCATACATTCATGCAATTATTCATTCATTTGTTAATGTTAATTGAATGTCTCTATGTGCCAGACACTACAGTAGGTGCTAGGCATAGAAGGGTCCTCCAGAACTTCCAAGTCTCAAGGGGAAGCCGGGCAAGAAGTGTCATTTAGAGGTCACCGTTGATGCCACAGGAGCAAATGGAGGTCCCTAATACTGGCTGGGTACAGGAGAGATCAAGAATGCTTTCTGAAGGAAATATCATCTAAGCGAATGAATAATGAATGAAGTGGAGTTAATCTGAAGAGAGATAAGTAGGCATACCAAGTGGAGAAAAGAGCTTTGCAAAGATCTTGAGCACTTAGTATTTGCTAAGTGCTGAGAGTATGGGACAAGTGACACTGTCAGACTGGAGACTGTCAGAGAGGAGAGCTCCAGTAGAATTGGAGTGGTCAGGAAAGATTTACTGGAGATGTCCAAACTGGATACAGAGTGTTTAGCCAGGAGAGGAGGGTAGGGAGATATGAGGAACTGCATAACTAAAGGCACCAAGGGCAGAAGTCATATTAAAAGGTCAATGAGAAGACCTACCACACTGAAGCAAAGCACACACACCACCACCATCATCCTCATCATGGCTGATACTTACACGGCACTTACAACACACCTGGCCCTTGCTGGGAGACAATGCTCCATGGGTCTTTCACATTTCTACATGACTTGTGAGCAGAGGCACTGACTGCCTTTGTTCCAAACCATCTTTTCAAGGATATCTGTATAAGAACAGACTTGGAAGATAGAGATAGTGTCCCACTCTACAGCAGAGGGAGGGTTCACCTACAACCCACTAAAAATGATTCAGGTTCTTTGAACTCAGGGATCCTCTCCATAATGCAACCCACAAATGTCAGGTGTCACCTGGCACCTCTTCACATCATCCCACGGGAATTGAAGCTCAGGGAATGGGCATAAGAAAACACCGATACTCACAGAAATACAAACAATCATAAGAGAATACTATGAACAATTACATGCTACAAATTGGAGAACCTTGAAGAAATGGATATATTCCTTGAAAGATACAATATTCCAAGATTGAATCAGAAAGAATAGAAAATTTGAAATGACCAATTACTAGTAATACAACTGAATCAGTAATCAAAAAACTGAACAAACAAAAGTCCAGGACCAGACGGCCTCACAGGGGAATTCTACCAAACATTTAAAAAAAATTTAATCCCATTCTTCTCAAACTATTCTAAAAAATTGAAGAGAACTCATTCTAGGAGGACAACATTACCCTGATACCAAAACCAGACAAAGACACCACAAAAAAGAAAATTATAGGCCAATATCCCTATGAACATAGATGTGAAAATCCTCCACAAAATATTAGCAAACCCAATTCAACAATACATTAAAAGGATCATACATCATGGTCAATTGGGATTTATTTCAGGGATGCAAAGATGGTTCAATATCTACAAATCAATCAATGTGATACACCACATTAACAAAACAAAGGATAAAAATCACATGATCATCTTAATAAATGCAGAAAAAGCATTTGACAAAATTCAGGATTCATTCATTATAAAAACTCTCATAAATTTAGTATAGAGGGAAGATACTTTGACATAATAAAAGCCATTTATGACAATCCCACAGCTAATATTACACTCAATGGTAAAAAGATGAAATTTGTTCTGTAAGATCAGGAACCAGACAAGGATGCCCACTCTCACCACTTTTATTCAACATAGTATTGGAAGCCCTGGCCACAGCAATTAGACAAGAGAAGAAACAAAAAGGCATCAAAATTGGAGGAGGAGAAGTAAAACTGTCACTATTTGCAGATGACACAATACTATGTAGAGAAAACCCTAAAGACTCCAGAATGTTAAAAATATTAAAAACTAATAAATGAACTCAGTAAAGTTGCAGGATACAAAATTAATATACAGAAATCTGTTGCATTTCTATACACTAATAATGAACTATCACAATGAGAAATCATGAAAAACAATCCCATTTACAACCACATCAAAAAGAATAAATTTAATCACAGAGGTGAAAGTCTTGCACTCTGAAAACTATAAGACATTGATGAAAGAAATTGAAGGAACACAAATAAATGGAAATATATTTTGTATTCATGGATTGAAAGAATTAGTATTGTTAGAATGTTCACACCCAAAGCAATCTGCAGATTCAATGTAATCCCTATCAAAATACCCATGACATTTTTTCACAGATCTGGAACAAATAATCCTAAAATTTGAATGGAACCACAAAAGACCCCAAATAGCCAAAGCAATCTTGAGAAAGAAAAACAAAGCTGGAAGTATCAAGCTCCCTGACTTCACACTATGCTACAAAGCTACAGCAATCAAAACGGTATGGTACTGGCACAAAAACAGACACTCAGATCAATGGAACAGAATAGAGAACCCAGAAATAAACTCATGTGCATATGGTCAGTTGATCTATGATAAATGAAGCAAGAATATACAATGGGGAAAAGAGAGTCTCCTCAATAAGTGGCGTTGGGAAAACTGGACCACTACATATAAAAGAATGAAACCAAACCATTTTCTCACACCATATACAAAAATGAACTCAAAATGAATTAAAAACTTAAACGTAAGACTTGAAACTATAAAACTCTTAGAAGAAAACACAGGCAGTACACTCTTTGAAATTGGTCTTAGAAATAATTTTTTGGATCTGTCTCTTCAGGCAAGGGAAACAAAAACAAAAATTTTTAAATGGGACCACGTCAAACTAAAAAGCTTTTTCACAGCAAAGGAAACCATCAACAAAACAAAAAAGCAACCTACTGAATGGGAGAAGATATTTGCAAATGATATGTCTGATAAGGGGTTAATAACCAAATTTTAAAGAACTCATACAACTCAGTATTAAAAAAATTAACAGGGTCTTCCCTGGTGGCGCAGTGGTCAAGAATCCGCCTGCTAATGCAGGGGACATGGGTTCAAGCCCTGGTCTAGGAAGATCCCACATGCCGCGGAGCAACTAAGCCCATGTGCCACAACTACTGAGCCTGCTCTCTAGAGCCCATGAGCCACAACTACTGAGCCTGCGTGCCACAACTACTGAAGCCTGTGCACCTAGAGCCCATGCTCCACAACAAGAGAAGCCACCACGATGAGAAGCCTGCGCACCGCAATGAAGAGTAGCCCCCGCTCACCACAACTAGAGAAAGCCCACGCACAGCAACGAAGACCCAACGCGGCCAAAAATAAGTAAATAAATAGATTTTAAAAAAATAATAAACAATCTAATTAAAAATGGACAGAGGACCAGAATAGGCATTTTTCTAAAGAAGACATAAAAACACATGTCCAACAGACACATGAAAAAATGCTCAACATCACTAATCATCAGGGAAATGCAAATTAAAACCACTATAAGACACCACCTCACACGTGTCAGAATGGCTGTTATCAAAAAGGCAACAAATAAAAAGTGTTGGTGAGGAGATGGAGAAAAGTGACCCTTATGCACTGTTGGTCAGAATGTAAGTTGATGCAGCCACTGTGGAAGACAGTATGGTGGTTCCTCAAAAAATTAAAAAGAGAACTACCATATGATCCAGCAATTCCACTCTTGGGCATTTATACAAGAAAATGAAAACACTAATTGGAAAAGATATATACACCTCAATGTTTATTGCAGCATTATTTATAACAGCCAAGATATGGAAGCAACCTAAGTGTCCATCAATAGATGAATAGATAAATAAGATGTGGTATATATATGCAATGGAATATCACTCAGCCATAAAACAGAATGAAATCCTGCCACTTGTGACAACATGGATGGACCTAGAGGGTATTATGTTTAGTGAAATAAGTCAGAGAAAGACAAACACCACATGTTTTCACTTATATGTGGAAATCTAAAACAACAAAACAGGACTTTCCTGTTGGCACAGCGGTTAAGAATCCGCCTGCCAATGCAGGGGACATGGGTTCGACCCCTGGTCCAGGAAGATCCAACATGCCACAGAGCAACCAAGCCCGTGAGCCACAACTACTGAAGCCCACGCTCCTAGAGCCTGTGCTCCACAACGAGAGAAGCCACCGCAATGAGAAGCCCGCGCACCGCAACAAAGAGTAGCCCCCGCTCGCCGCAACTAGGGAAAGCCTGTGCGCTACAACGAAGACCCAACGCAGCCAAAAAGTAAATAAATTTATAGGAAAAAACTCACACAAACAGACTCAGATACGGAGAACAAACTATCAGAGAGGAGGGGGATGGGAGGATGGGCAAAATAGGTGAAGGGGATTAAGAGGTACAAACTTCCAGTTATAAAATAAATGTCACAGGGCTTTAATATACAGCACAGAGAATATAGTCAATCATGTTATAATAACTTTGTATGGTATGTAATCTATAAAAATATCAAATCACTATGTTGTACACCTGAAAGTAATATAATATTGTAAGTCAACTATGCTTCAATAAAAAAGAAAACACTAATACTCTGACTACTGCTATTGCTGTGAGTAATAAAATCCTTGTCTCTGACCTAGCGGCCATGGAATTGTGCCAGGTTAACCTGTTATTTTGCAAATGACGGAAGATCGCAGACCCCTCACTATTCTTGAAAGCCCTGTTCTAAGTGCTTTTCCACTATGAACTCACATAATCCTCACAAAAATCCTATGATATAGGAATGCTTATCATCCCTATTTGGGCAGGAAAAATAGAATAAAAGTGTTCAAAAAGTAAGTTGGTGTTAGATCACGAAGAGTCTTGTGTAGCAGGCTAAGGAGGTTAAGCTCTATCCATTTTGCAGTCATGGAAGGATTTTGAACAGGAGCGGAATATGAAGAAAACAGCATTTTCAAAAAGCTTTTCTAGCCATGGTCTGTTGGATGGATACGGCAGGGAGGAAATCCTGCGAGGAAACAGGCTAGCAAGTGTTAGGTGGCAGAACCAAGATTTCAGACAGGCTTGATAGATGGGCTAAATGTACCCCTGTTAGAGTAGAATTTCACAAGCCTTCTTAACACCAGTGGCTCCAGCAAATGGCTGGGGAGATGTCAGTTAGCAGTACAACCCTTGAGAATGAGGCTTAAGGCTTCCAGGGACTAGGCAAACTGGTGTGAGTCAGCAGGGGATGTGCCTGCCAAAAGGGCCACCATGATCCACTATGTGAGAAGTCCAGTGTCGGACCAGGAGGCAACAATCCAGCTCCTGCTAGGCTCCCCCAGGTCAACCTGTATTCAGTTTTGGGTCCCACACTTTGCATATCCCCGTAGGTGATGATTATTGCTTGCTTGTCATGTGTCAGGCTCCATGTCAAGCGCTTTACATCCATGATCCGATCTAAACCTCCCAACAGATGGATGGGGCATTATGACCTCCTTGTTTTACATATAGAGACACTAAGGCTCAGAAAAACTTGCCTAGCTCTCCTAGCTAGTAAGTGGCAAAGCTGTGCTTCATAATTAGGGCTGGTGAAACCCTGAAGACAGTTCTTAAGTGCCGTGCTAGTTGCTACTTTATGAAGAATGTCATCAAATGGAACAAGTTCAGGGTCAATGCTCAAAGATGAGAAGGGAGCTGGAGACCACGACACTACTCAGGGATGACAGAGGTCCTCACGAATGAGGAACGAAGCCACACACACAGCGTGGCACGCGAGCTGTTCCCATATCTAGGGACTGTCCACAGACTTTACACATCTGTGCAGTTTATCAAGGGAACACAGACCCACGAATGGATAAGCATCCCTCTTTGTCTAATTCCTTCCTTCTATCTCTCTGCCTGGAAAGCCCCTGTGCATCCTTTAAGCCCGAGCCCAGGGACCACTACCCCCAAAGTCTTCCCTCCCTGCTCAGGTGTTCCTCCTCCACGAACCTGCAAACCCCTCCACTTCCTTCCATCCACCTGTTTCACCCTGGGTGGAGCGTTCAAGGTCCCCCCAGCCTGGGAATGCCTCAAGGGCTGAGGCTATGTTCAACTCTACACCTCCAGAGACCCATGGGTGCCTGGCTCAGCAGATGAGCGTCAAGTGAAGACAACCAGAAGATTCCACGGTATAAGAAAGAAAGCCATGAAGTCATGAAATGAGTCCAACAGTGCTGATCTGCAAGGAGGTTGGGAAAACGGGGTTCACGAGAAACGGACAGCGTGTCCTTAACTCTGGCCAAGGGTGAGGATGTTCTTGTGGGCAGAGTTATTCCCGGTTGTTGGGCAGCTGCTCCCAGTGACATTCAGGACCGGAGAGGAGGGGACAGGAAGGAAACATCCACCTTGGGCAGTCAATTTTCCCACATCTTCATATCCTATTCCTCCCTGGACACATTCCAGGTGGCAAAAAAGAACAGGTGTCCATTCAGGGACTGATGTTTCGTTGGTGCCAGGGTCAGGACACCAGGGACAAAACTCTCTCCCCTCACCTCTGCACACCCGCCCTGAGAACAAGATGATACAGAAAGAGAACACAAATTAATAAATCAGAACATCGAACCATTCCTAAGCTCCTACTATACTCCTGGCATTGAGAGATGAATACCAATATAAATACCAAGTAGCATGGCGTAGCCAGGAGAGAAGAGGCTGGGAGTTAAGGAGAAATCCCAGCTTCGTTCCTGATGTGCTGTGGGATGCTGGTCAATGACTTGACCTCTTGGAGCTTTGGTTCCCTCATCTATACAAGGGGGCGGATGGTGCCACCCTCACGGGACTGGTGTGAGGATTAAATGGGACCACACATGGGAAGTCTTGGCAGATAAATCACAGGTATGCCCTAGCTGCTAATGCTCCCCACTTGTCCACCTGCAGCGGGAACAAGAGAAAGCACAGCACTGAGAGGCACACAGGTAGGTGCGAGGGGCTGGGATACCTGACCCGTCTCTCAGACTCGCTGAGCCCGAGTTCTAGCTTGGTAAACTAGGATGAGATGGTGGCTGCGAATGTGCTTTGTAAACTGCAAAGAACGCCATATAAACATGAGGGATTGTGGCTACTGTTATTCATTCTCTCCTTCAGAGCATGAAACTTCATGATGTCCTAAAGAGATGTCCCAAAACACAAGAGTCGGTTGAAGTGCAGTAGGATTTTGAGAGCAGGCCTTCAGAGCTGTAGGATTCCAGGAGAGGAGGCCTGGGCTGCACGTGGGCTGGGGTGGTTGGGAAAGCCTTTTTTTCTAGAGGGCTCGATGGGATAAGCTTGGGCAGGTGGACTGAGCCCCTCTAGAGCATTTGTGGTCCCTCTGACCTAGGAGGTCGCCCTTCCTCTGGGCTCCCACAATCCCCTGCACTTCCTTCCCAGAGCGTAGCACCCTGAGTTGGTATCATCTACTTATGCTCCCATTTCCCTGCCAACTCATGAGGTTGGAGGCCATGTTTCTCCATTGTTACATCCCTACTGCCTCGTGCAGGACCTATGACACAGTGGATGCTGAATAAATGCATTTGAGGGAGGGTGGAAGGGTGGGAGGGTGAGGGCAGAGAATCAAACTACAAGTCGTATTTGAGCCCAGGCAAAACCCCGGCAAGCTTTAGCAAGGTTTTCTGAGCCACCAAAGACCTAACAGGCCATGGTTCCAGAGAGCATTGCAGCACGGGAGGTAGGACCTGCATGCCATTAGGGTTTGGTCCTCCCTGTCCCAGCAGCACCAAGCCCTAGAAAGCTTGGCCTTCTTAAACCAGACAAGTGCCATCTCATGAGAAATGTTTGCTGTCCCCATCCCCTTCCTTCATCCTTGCTGCCTGATCCTGAAGTTCTTTCTGCCTAAAGGGGAATTTGAAGTCTGGAAGAGCAGCGCTCAGCAGCCCTTTCCCTCATGAAAGCACACCTCCCACACTCTAATTAAATTTCTCAGCACACCTGTGAGGTCACAAGTCCCTCTCTACCTCTGTCTGCCTTCCCTTTTTTTAGAGTCGGGAGCCAAAAGGGGCTTTTTGGTGCCTATTCCTTTTTCTGCTCGAGGCCACAGAGAAGGGGTCTGATTTTCAGGACTTTATGGCTTCTCCTCCCGTGTTCAGACCCATATTTACCTTTTTCATAGGGGAGCTGGGAGGAGTAATTATTGCTCCTGGCAGATTTGAAGATCAGCTTGTTCCGTGGCAATAGAGGTGTCCAATGTGATGATTATCATTAATAATAAGTATTATGAGCAGCAGAGCTTATAGGGGGAAATAGCCCTGCAACTATTTCCCAGCTGCTAAGGCTCCCTCCACTGCTCATTTTGCTCTTAAAGGGGATGCCATGACAGGATGGGTCAGGTTTAGGAGTTGGACCACAGGCCTCCTGGAATGATCACAGGCCAAACCTGGCTAAAGATGGAGAGGAAGAACTGTGAGCCTAGAATTTAGTATTTCTCAAGATGCCTGATCTGCCCCCTACCTCCCTCACCCTGAGCCATTCTCCCCTAGTTCTCTATATCAAGACGCGCTGGCCCTCTTTTACTTCCTCCAGTGCATGCGTTCTAACCCCAGAACTGTTACACATGCTAGTCCGTCTGCGTAGAAGGCCTTCCTCCCAACCATGACACTGAGCGGAGCTGATGTCAGTACATCCTTTGGTCTGTTATGTGCTTCCTTTGGTCTGTTATGTGCTGCTGGGTGCTCTGGACTTCTCTTTTGCAGCACAGATACATACTCAGTTTCTGCCTTCCCAGCTATGCTGGGATTTGTACGAGCACCGGCCAGAGTTCATTCATGAGCCAGTTCATTTCACTCCATTCTCTATACTAAGTTTGATGAAGCAAGTAGATGCTTATTCTATACATTACACTGAGCCAAACTTACATTAAGCAAGGAGAGGCAAGATATCCCGAGAGCAATAAGTGCAAAATTCCCCCTTATACCTCTAAGCAGGCCTGTGCTCCCAGAGCTAGAGCATCCTAGAGAAACTAGCAGCCTGCAGAAATATCCCCTTTTCATATCTTTCATTGCTTAAATTCCATTTTTGTGAATACAAGTGAGTGTGGTCATGTCTGTGCTCTCTCTGCCCCTTCGCCACATGAGGTGGGCTGGAGACCTGAGGTGGGTCAACGGTAATATCCATGCTTGGCCACAGTGGTTTGTCCAAGGCAGGCACATGATCCACCCAGGCCAATCACAGGGCTTCCCTGGGATTTTTCTACCTCACACTGTAGGAAGAAACTCTCTTTCCTCTCTGACAACCAGCTGAGAAAAATGGAAGCCTAAACTGTACCTATATCAGTATATACTTTTAAGTGTATGTTATGTTTCTTGAATTTAAAAAGACTCTACAAACGTTGGAAGGCAAGCCCAGAGCTTGGGCAGTTGTGGTGCCCAGCGCGTGTAGGATGCTCACGAAGAGCAGAAGAGAATGAGGCAGATATGCAGTGAGTCAGAGAGGAAACCTGGCAGGACCGGAGACCCACATCTAGCCATTTCCGAGGCTGGCCCCACTGCTGCCCTTGACCTATCTGAGCAAATAAAGTTCTCTTTTTGTCATAAACTAGATTGAATTTGGGTTTCTTTTACCTAAACTGACTAACCGCCAGGAAATAAAAATAAAATTTCACGCATTATTTTTGTTCCCTTTGTTCCATAAAGGATTTAAAGCTAACATCCTTCCTTTGTCTTTCATTTGCTGACTTACGATGTATTACTTCACTCAAGGTCATCTCTCAATACGGTTTTGCGAGGTAAGCAAAGCAAGTATAATTCACCCATTTTACAGGTAATATAACTGAGGCCCAAAGAAGTAAAGGAACATAGCTAGTAAATGGCAGTGCCTGGACTGGAATCTGGTATTTCTTGTTTTTCTCTGTTTTGCTAATAAATCATGGCTGTGAGCACTAAGAGATGGTTTGGCTGCTTGGGTTTGCATCAGTAATATTCCCTAGCCTCCTGCTGTGGGTAACTATGTCCCTTTAAGAAGCACGTCTTCATAGTATAATAATGCTTGCTAGAAATAGTCCTGAGAAGTAACGAAAGTTAAAGACTGTCACAAAGCCTTAGGGGTATGCTGGCTTGAAATAATATATTTAATGTCAAAGTGATAGCAAGATCCTGACTTGTTTCTAAGGAGGTCAGGGTGCTCTGAGCTTAGTGGAAGGAAATATTGGGTGCATTTGGTGAGGAAGTCTCCACTGATGTTGAGGCAGGAAGTAAAAGGCAGGAGGCTGGAAAAGGTTCTGCTTTTATTAACTGAGTTATAAAAGGAAGATGGGAAGTTGGAAACCACCGCTGTAAAGTCAGACAGACCCGAGTTCAACTAGTTAACATCTTGGGAAAATCACAAAATTTCTTTAAGCCTCTGTTTCTTCACTTGTAAAATAGGGATAATAACACCTTCTTTCAAAATACATGTATGTGGATCATGCATATAAAAGCACCCAACAGTGCTTGGCACATCGCAGTTGTTCAGTAAATGTCTCTCTTTCTTTCATAGGAGGAATGCTCACACTTTGTCCTCCATCATGGGAATCCAGTAGGAAACACCTGTGTGACCCAAGACGGAGTAGTACATGGCGCACTGTGACTCTGCAACTGGACCTTTCACCGTGTGGCCCCAAGCCCCTTCCCCCCGCCATGAAGCCCTTCCCTCTTCCTCCTCCCGTGCTGCTCCAACCATCCAGACTGTCTGTCCTTCTTTGGCTAAATCTCATCCTTCCTGCTCTGCCCTTACCTCAGCGCATTCCCAAGCAGACAGTTTTCCTGGACAATTGATTTGCCTGTTAGGCTTGCCCTGAAAGAGATCCTAGCAGTGTCCTCTCTGCAGAGAGCATTATCTCTTCCAACAGAGAAAAGGGAAGGAAGCAGAAAAGGAAGGCAGGGGAAGGTCTGCAGGATGGAAAAAAAAGAATAGAGGAAATATAATAGACTTATTGTTTCAAGGGCTTTCCCTAAGAACTATATTAATAGCCATAGGAAAATAGTAGATTCCGTTAAACATCATATTTACCAATTACTATACCCAAATTCTCTATTTTTGGAAACTTCTACATACACCCCTTTCTTCTATGGGCAAAATGCTGCATAGCCTTCAAGGCTTGGCTGAAATGCTTTTTGACTTACGTTTACTAATTCATGCATTTGACTAATATCAATTGAACTCTGATTACGTGCTAATAAACACTGTGCTGGGTGCTGGGAATATAGCAATGACCAAGACAGACATTGTCGCCATCCTGATGAAGCTTTGAGCCCTGCCTGGTTCCCCCTTAAAGACAGTGTGTGCCCCTCTCTCTGCTCCCATAACTGTTGTTACTACGGTTACCATAATTGCTTTTATGTCTTCCTTCCTTTTTAAAAAGCCTATAAAATAGTGTGGCCAGCTCATCTCAGTTTGCTTAGGCCTTTCCTGGCTCTAGCACTGAAAGTACTATGTCCCAAGAAACCTCTCAGGCCCCAGAAAATTGGGACAGTTGCTCACCCTGTGATAAAGGCAATGCTATGACTATAACCAAAAATATTCTTGGAAGGAAACCGCTCAATCATTCAGTCTTCAAATATTTATTGAGCCGAATTCGTATATTATTATAGCTGGTTGCCTCTATTTTGTGTTAGATCTCTCCCACTCTACTATGGGCCCCTGTGGGCTGGGGCCCACGTCTTTTCAATCTTGCATTGCTAGGCCCCAGCTCAGCATCTGGCACATAAAAGTAACTTCATTTTATGAAAACCACTGTATATTGAGAAACAGAGTATGTTTGTGCAAAGCAATTTTAAAATACGTGTTTCTACAATTTTTAAACAGAGATCTCTAACTAGTACCTAGCTTGGGATATTCAGCAAGTAATAAGATCCACTAACAAACCCTCCTCTCCTACTCTCCCTCTAACCCCTCCAGCAGATGAGGTGTCTCTCAGCAGCTATGGCAGCTTAAAAGCTGAAAATCTCCCATATGAAAGTACCAGTGTCATCCACTCCTAGCTGGCTTTAGACAGTCCTAGTTTTAACTGTAAACTGACTTGAAATACAAATCTCTGTAGCTTCCACCCACTGGTTGTGGTCCTTTTAGCCAGAGACACAACAAACAGATACAAACTCCTCTAGCTGGCAGCAGGTTAAGCATTAGAAGTGCATTCTCATGCCCTTACTTCTCACCCCATCCCATCACCCGTATACACACCTGAGATTTTCTTAGGCATTCTAACAGTAACTGTGGCCAGACTGGCAAGATTTCAGAGTCCAGGTCACTGTCCTCTGAATTTGCCCCACTTTACCTCCCTCTTAAATTGCATCTGAACAGTTCTCTAATTGGTCTGACTAGTAGAATAGGACTACCATTCCCACCTGCCCCTAGCTTAGTAAACTTCTAATAATATGGCCTAAGATCTCAAATGCCTTTTTCTTTATGTGTTGTGGGCCATCTATTTAGGTACCTGGCACATTTTAAGCACTCAGTAAGTGATCACTGGCTGGCTGGCTGGATGCATGCACAGATTCATTATATGGATGGAGCACAATAAAAACTTTTGAAACCACGATCATAGGAAATAAGGGTTGAATTGTACTGGGTTGAATAGTGTTCTCTCAAAATTCATGTCTACCTGGAACCTCAGAATGTGACTTTATCTGGAAGTAGGGTCATTGCAGATACAATTAAACAATTAAGATGAGGTCATAGCAAAAAAAAACCCCATAGATTTGGAAAACAAGCCCCTATGTCTTAAAAGAAGAGAAAACATGTACACAGAGGGAAGACAATGTGAAGACACACAGGGAGAAGACCACATGATGTAGGCAAAGATTATTGTGCTGAAGCTGCAAGCCAAGAAACACCAAAGACTGCCCGCAACTACCAGAATCTAGGAAGAGACAAAGGATGATTTTCCCTCAGAGCCCTCAGAAAGAGCATGACCCACCCGACACCTTGGTTTCAGACTTACAGCCTCCAGAACTGTGAGGGAATAAATTTCTGTTGTTCTAAGCCATGAAGTTTATGATAATTGGTTACAGCAGCCACAGGAAACGAATACAGACATATTAAATGTCTTCCTCTCTTACATTCATCCCAAAAGCATGCTATGAGATAATTGGAAGAATATTCAACAAGGTTAGAAGACCTGGGTTCAAATCATGGTTTTACCACTCACCAGTTGTATGACCCTAAAAAGTAATCTCACTTCTTGGATCCTCAGTTTGATCACTAGCAAAATAGAGATACAAATATATAACACATAGGATTAGTTTAGGACCAAGAGTCATGAGGAATGGGAAAGTACTTTACAAATTATAGAAAATTTTCAGATATCAATTATTTGATTTTTTCTCTTTTTTCCTTAAGTAGATTTCCTATAGATTTGCCTATTTTACTCCCCCTCCACCAAAGAACCAGTTCATGAATTTATTTATGAATTCTACTATCTTGTTGATTTTCTAGTTCACTTATTATCCTTACTTTTTTTTTTTGTACTGCTTGTTTTTGGTTTTGTTGTGCTGCCCGTTTTCTAAATTCTTAGGTTAGACATTTAGTTGCTTTCTTTTAATTTATTCTTATTTTTATGTGAAAGCTTGAAGGCTATGTATTTACCTCTGACCATGGCTTTGGCTGCATTATTAAATATTTAGACTTAATGTTCTCATTTTCTTTTTTTCCTAAGTTGTTTACAACTGTGTATTTTTAAAATTTTCTTCTTCGAGTTATTACTACTTTTATCCTATAGACAGCAGTGTGTATTGGCTTTACAAATCCAGGAGCACTTGTTACTAACGTTATGCTGAAACAATTTTCTGTAAACAGCTTTCTTTCTGACATCTTTTAGACACATACTTCATGACTGAAAAAAATTTGTTTAAGTAGAGAGTTTTAATTTCCTCATCACGAAAACTTCAGCCACAAAATATTCACAGCTTTTTGGATTCAGACATTTGTCGCTGAATACATTTCTAGTACATTTCTAGAATGTTCTCATATCTACCTCCAAATCCACCGGGAGCTAAAGAAATCAACAACCCTGCTGAAAGGGGGAAGTGTTAGCAGCACTAGTCAATGGCCAAAGAGTTGACTTACGAATTATATTGCAGTCTAAACATTAGCCTTCCTTTAAGCTTAGCATAAGGCCCAATTTCTCCCTGAAATCTTCACAAACCACCTCAACACAGAGGGATCTCTCCTTTCTCAGATCACATACCTTGCCCACAAATCTAGAACTCAGCCCAAGCTCACAAATGAGATGGTAAGTTCCTTCAAAGTAAAGCCATGTCTTATACTTCTTTTCATTCCTCCTTATACTCTCTAGCATCAAGCCTCAATAAATACTTGTTTGATTACAATTCTTTGAGAACATTTTCTAAGAGAGAATGTAACTGAAATTTAGGGTCATAGATTTTAAAGCAGTCAAGTGGTAAAATCAAGGTTCATTTAAAAACCTTTAAAAAAAGGTTGTGGCAACTGTCTTGGATGCATGCTTTGAAGAGAAGAAATCATGGCATCCCAAACATCAAGAAACTACATTTTTAGACATTGCGAAAACCCAAAATGGCATGTTGGTATTTGTCCAACTAGAGCAACCCGTGGATTTATGTTCTGTCAACTAAGGTGGTGATGGCAGTGGAGTCCAAAATGATTCTAACAATAGTGTGTCACATATATAAAATACCTTACAATTCACAAAACTCTCCCATGTGTGAGCTCATTTTGATGCTTCAAGGCAAACCTGTGAGGGAGGCAAATTAGGAACTATTATCCCCTTTATGGAAAATAGGTGTTCGGGCTCAGAAAAAAAAAAAAAAAAAAATTGGCTCATTTACCCAAGGTTGCAAAGCTAGTAGGTAGGTGGAATAGAATTAAGCCCAGATCTTCTGATTCCCCATTCTAAATTCTTTAGGCTACAGCTACTCTGTTGATTTGGGAACTCATGGAATAAATCTCTGCACTCAGTCATCAGTTTTAATGGCTAGATGCTTACTCACCAAATACCCTTTGGATATCTACATGCTTGGTGGTACCAGAGAAAGAAGACAAAGTCCCTACCTTCAAGGGGCTCACAGACAAGTAACCTGAGCATTATAATGTGCATGAAAAATTGTACTTGCTTCAAGTGCCGTGAGAGAATTAGAAATAATAATAAGTAATAATAAGTCACATTTATTGAGAACTTATGATGTACCAATTTCTCTCCTAAGCACTTTGCATCTGGGGTGAGTAACATTATGGAGTATACTGCCTGGTACATAGCAAGAATTTAAGTTGGCACCCATTATTATTATTACAGCTTTTAAAAATAAGATCAGGAATCGTTAACTGAAAAAAAAAAGGAAGAATATTTAAATCTTAAATTATCCAGAGCAACCCAGTAGAGGGGAAATTAACTATCTGGGGGAAATCAGAACTCAGGGCAAGATGTTGAAGCTGGGCTTAAAGGAGGATTAAGGGCTTGCAGACAGGGAGGGGAGAACATTCCAGGCAGAGCAAGGGCACTTGCAAAGACCTGGGCACTGACCAGCAGGGAAGGAAGATGCGTGGAAAGGAGGTGCTGCCCTTTGGGCAGCCAGAGACAACATACGAAAGAGGAAAAAGGAAGTGGCCTCCAGCTAGAAAGCAGCAGAAGGGTGCGGCTCTCCCTGACCCAGGCACTCAGGGGGAGGCACAGATTTTCCAAGGCTATTTGTTTGTAGGTTACATTTTTCCTGAACAGAATCCAAATGCCTTTGTTTTCGCAAAGAGCGCCATAGTTTCCAAAGAAAAGAAAAAACAGACTTCTTGGTCCAAGGGCTTTCCCTGAGAAATATTCTAATGGCTATAGGCCAAGATAGGGTTCCACCAAGCTCTGCACTAGGAGAACAAGAGAGCAGCAGGCTAGAATCTTCTTCAGAACCTGCAAGAAAATGGAAATTCAAAGAACATTCCTTGGGAGATTTTTAAATACAAGTAATATGTCCTGTTGGATCTGCCCCAACAAAACCCTCCTACACGAGGTTCCCAGAATATTGCGTGCAGTGTGAAAATTCTGTGCCTGTCAGGCACAGTCACTTACACCCCACCCGACAGCCCTGCCTCCTCTTCCCTGTTTGGCATGGCCCTCTCTTCCTGCAAGCCCAGCCGAAATACTCCTCCTCTGTGAGCTTTGCCTGGCAAATCTCGGCCCCCAAACCAGAGTGGGAGGGTGGCTTTGACCTCAGTGCTCCTACAGAGCCATGCACCCACCTCTACAGACAGTCACCTCACCGCTTTGCAATCACGGAACATCTTTTCCCCAACCCACCCACCCCGACCCCACGCCATCTCTCTCTCTTAATCTTGTGAGCCAGTGATGAACCGAAGATGGTGGATATGAGCCGTCCACTCTGGGTACCCGTAATAAGAGGGGGGGGGGTCATTATCTGTAGCAGACTTTAAGAAGTAAATTTAATAAAAGTCAGTCTTTTTTTATTGTCACCGTGTGCAGGCAATTCTGAACAATGTCAGAAATAAAATACTCTTCCTCTCTGGGGCAAATGGTACGTGGCAAGTGGCATACCCCTTGGTGTGCCACTCCTGTGAACACACTCCAATTCCTTCTGTTCAGGAAAAGGACATGCATCAGTGACAGAATGTAATGCTGGCCAGAGCTTTCAGTCAGTCAAGAGTTACTTACTAAGGCCCACTACGTGCCAGGTACCACACTAGCCATTTTATATGCATTATATCCAATCTTCCCAACAACCCTGAAATATGTGCACCTCTATTTGGTTATTTGTCATATGAAGAAACTGAGTCTCAACTTAGGGAAAGGATTTGTCCAGGGTCCAACCACGAGGAAGTAGTGGAGAGAAATTCAAACCCAGATCTGTGCACCCAGTGTCCGTGTTCTTTCTCCTGTGCCTGGAACATCATGTCCACCCCATACCAAGGGCTAGAACTGCAAGCCACATATCCCCTTCTTAGAAGTTCACAGCCTAATGGAGAAAGAGACTCATGCAACTCACCATGATTCAGCTTAGCATGTGACAAGTAGCTTCAGGAATAAACCAGACCAACCCCCAACTACAGCCACCGCATTGCGGATTTAAGTCTGAAGATCCACGTGGAGGAGGAGGGGTTGGCAAGAGAAGTAATCAGCACTGATTGATCTTATACCAGATGGTCTTCTGGATATACACACATGTTTTCCTGCTTGGGCCTTCCAACAAATAGCTCTGAGGTAGGTCTCATTGTCCTGAGTTCTCAGAAGTTCTCAGAGAGGGTAAGTGACTCACCCAGGGTCACATAGCAGCTAGCAGTCGGTAAAGTGGGGAACTGAGCAGAAGCCTCTCCGACTCGGAAGCTAGCGCTCCAGGCACAGCAGCAGCCTGATGAGCAGGGTGTGAGCACATCCACACTGGAGGTCCTCTTAGGGACTAGGGAATATAATAATGACAAAGAGGACGAGGAAGAGGAAAATGATAATTCCTCATTTTTCTTTCAGCACTTTACAATTTATAAGATGGTTTCTCGTCCATTGTCTAATTGGATCCCTATGAATTTGGGAGGATGGGTATTACCTCCAGTTTGCAGATGAAGAAATGGAGGCTTTAGCAAAGTTATAAGATTTTCCTGAGATCATACTAGTTGGTTACAGAGAGCCTACCTTTACTTTATCTTATTTGCTCCACACATTATCACAGGTAATAGACAGGTACCTGACTCTTGAAACAACCCAGGAGGTAGGCTGGGCAAGTCTGATGCTCCTCGCTTTACTGTGGAAGAAATGGAATCCGGAGAGGGTAAGGGACTTACCCGAGAGGTGGAACTGGGACTAGAAGGCAGGCGCTCTCTACCATACGACATGGAACAAATCACTCATTTACTCATTCAGCACCAAACTTAGCAGGCTTGCCAATCACTTGGGAGTGGGCGTGTCCCTAAGAAGCCCACCAGCATGTTGGACATCCAGGTCCCTTCTCCTCCAATAGCTCTTAGATCTACCACTACCGCCACCTCCAAACCTTGATATCAAAAGGCAACTCTCGCAGACCCTTGAGTCTGCTTGGCCAACAGGAGGCAAAGAGCGATCAAACACAGTGGACCCCACCCCCAACATAACTGCATCTTAAATAAACCTTAGTTTATTTCCCTTTCCCCTGCCCTTTTTTAAAGTTTCCCTCCAGTTCTAAAGAAAGGTATAAAATTTCTCCTCTGCCAACTTATTTCAAGTTTCTTGACCAAGATCCTATAATTATAAGCAAGAAAACAAGCAAAGTAAAGGCTGAATGACTTACTAAGCAAGAATATCAATTATGCACAGGTCAGCCAGAATTCATTTGGTTCCAGAAAAACAGAAATTATCATTTTTGTTGTTTCAGAGACATTGAGACACACGGTCGGGGAGCCCGAAAGACAAGGCAATGTGGTGGAAATGTCTGGGCCTGCGGATTATTAAGAGTTCTAGCAGAGAAAACTGAGGCTCAGAGAGGTTAAGTAACGTGCTGAAGGTCACACAGCACTCCATGGAGTTGAGAATGAAGAATCTGAATCCAGGTCCTTCTGCCTTCACATTGCTTCCCTGCCCTCTTGGCGTAAAGTGTGTATTTACTCAAGGCTGAGTATAAGCAAACCAAGGGGTTGCAAACTGTGCCTAGGGACGGGGGCTCCTGGCTCTCCCTTAACTGTCCTGGGTCCTATAATCATTATATTGATAGTATAATGAGTGCTACATGCATGAGGCAGCGCTGAGGCAGAAGAATGTCCAGATCAACCTTTTTTTATTCTGCCTTATTGTACCAGATAACGTCATTGTTCTGACCAGATTCCAGTGGGATTCCTCTTTATTGTTTACTGGCAGGGCAGAGGGGACCACCTCTGGTGTGACTTCAATGGCCAGTGCTATTCTTCGGAGGACGGTCAAGTGCTGTAGCTCCCTAGTCTTGAGTGGGGGTAACTGAGGTGTAACACACATTCCACAGTCCCCCAGCAGGATCAAGCTGAAGCTACCCTCTGCAGGTGGCATCTCAGTGCTATCCCCAAAATTACAGTGGAAGCAACTTGTACATTTCTGTTGAAACAACCCTGGGATGGATTTGGCAGATTCCTTTTTAAGGAATAAACAGTAAAATGCCATCTATTTTACACTCAGAAACTCACTCTGACTTTGTTCTATTTTGGTCATTTAAACTGATTTTAAAGATCATATTGCCCTTATATTTTGCTCCACAAGCCTTCATTTTGTTGCTGACTAAAAGCTATAAAAATCTGACCAAGGTATTCAGCCCAATTTCCTGGCTGATAGACCATGTTTCATTCATTCACTCATTCATTCACCCACAGCTGAGCTGAACTCAGAACAAACTGCATATTGATATTCTCTCACTACCAAATTATCATCTAACACCAGCAGCTGCCATTGAAAACAACACGGGACCTACCCTAGCCCACCTCGGGGCCTTTGCGCTTGCTGCTTCCTCTGCTTGGAATACACTTCCTCCAGATCGTCACCTGGCTCCCTCCATCACTGCATTCCAGCCTCTGCCAAATGCCAGTTCTTCAAAGAGGCTTCTTGGACCTCCCCATCTAAAACAGTCTGCCCATCCTCCATTCCATCTGCCTTTTGTGATCCTGTTCTTTCTTCATAATATTTATTACCATCTGAACCGAGACATTTATTATTTACTTATTTATTGTCTTTCTCCCCCAGGAGAGTGGAAATTACATGAGGGGAGATAGTTTATCTACCTTGCTCGCTACTGTATCTGTGGTGCCCAAAATAGCCCCTGGGAGATAGCAGGCAATATTGTTTTGAATAAACAAAGAATGAATGAAAACAAATTCTCTTCCCCAGCATCTTTTTTATAAAATAAAACCTTTCCAGGGAAAGATTACATAGGCAAAGGCCTGGAAACTGGGAGATCTATAGCTTCTATCCCATGAGAAAGTCTCTATGTTGCCTGTGGATCAAGGAACTCTCTACCTCAAAAACCTGCAGTGGCTCCCTATTGCTTCAAAAGAGGACAGTTGTCCATGAGAGCTTAGTGCTTGGGTGAAGACTGTTAAAATAATCTGATAGTGACATTCAGTGTGGGTGTGTACACATATATTTATCTCACACACATTTACTGAGTGCTTGCTATATTCCAGTCACTCCGCTGAAAAAATATAAAGTTGTGGTTCCATCCCAGTCCACCATAATTTGGGCAGTGGTGGTGGTGGCAGCATGCACAGGGAGGTCATAAGTGACTGAGAGGGAGGGGCTTGTCAATAACATGTAAGTATAACAAATGCCAGGAGATAGTTCTACCCAGGCAGGCAGGAAAGAAGAATCAGTCCCTTCACTTGGATATAGATGGAAGTCCAGAAATCTTCCTAAGGGAGAGGCATTTCCCCTGAATCTTGATGCACAGGAGTTCACCGGGAAAACTGGAGCAGGGAGGGTGGGGGCGGGATGAGAGCATTCCAGGCAGAAGATATGGCTACGCAGAGGCCTGGAAGGATGACATATTCTGGAACTCCAGGTGATAAAGTCAGTTTGAAGCATGGACCCTGAGCTAAGGTGTGGTGAGAGACCAAACCGAGAGGCAAGTGGGGTTGTTAGACAAAAGACACCGCACTTGGAGCTAGCCAGTCAGACCTAAGTTCACGTGCTGTCTGTGTCACTAGCAATTCACTCCTCTCTGGGCTCAACTTCCCAGGAAGGAAATGATCAGGAGGTGGGGGGGCACAGTCAGCAGCTCTCCACTGGGGTGGGTGGAGGAGAGGAGCTAGAACCCTGGAGAGGCTTACTGTGTTTAAAAACAAAATACTGAAAATGGGAATTCCCTAGCGGTCCAGCGGTTTAAGACTCTGCGCTTCTAATGCAGGGGGTGTGGGTTCGATCCCTGGTTGGGGAACTAAGATCCCGCATGCCACAGAGCGCAGTCAAAAAGGTAAATAAATAAATAATACTGAAAAGGCTGTCCCTATGCTTTGTTTTGAATCGCGATATTTAAATTATTTTGAATTTGAAACTCATTCAAAAAGCGTGTGAGGCTTTTGCATTTATCTAGGGTGACCTGGATTTCACAAAGAGGCAGAGAAACCCTGGCTGAGGTGATCTTCAAGTCCCCTCTGATTCTCGTCTCCAGGTCTAAGATGACTGACAGCCAGGCGTACAGGAAAAAGCAGAGTGGTGCAGTGAATCAGCCGCTGAACTTGGAGTCAGACCCAAATTTCAACTCACACTATACCACTTACTCAATGGTGAGATAGGCAGTGAGATAGGCAAGTTAGTGAACTTCTTGAAGTGTCCATTTCTTCCTCTATAACATGATATTTTCCTCACATGCTTATTGTGCAGCTTATTTGAAATAATGGACTTACAAGCAACTAGCACATAGTAGGTGCTCAATAAAAATCAGTTGCGTGGAAAGACTTCAATGCTCTCTCTGCATCCCGGTCTCTAATCATAATGGCTTCCCCTTGAGTGCCTACCATATACTGAACGCGCTCCACGAGCTATCCCACGTTCAAAGAGAAACTCACAATTTAATACTTTGTCCTCAATTGAGCTCATTGCATTGTCTAAAGGTGGTTTAACCCTCAGGATACAGCCACAATGGATGATAGGAATGTAGGGTATGCTGCCTGGAACCAGACCAGGCTTCAAATCTTTTAAAATTTAAAGCTGTTTTTTATTACTCTGGAAACCTACCCACTGCACGTTTTTATTTCCAACCGTTAAGCATTTTTCTTTCTTGCTTTCCACATTTAACTCAAGGCTTCAAATGCAAAAGCCAAGCTTGAAATGATCATACCATTTAAGCAATGAATGTAACGACAGCTTACACTTGCATCGCAGGAAGATCTACATTCTCTATTTAATAGCTTTAGCCATTTACAGCAAGAGTTATCACAGGCACCCCAAAGAGGGAGGGTTGGAGAGGGAGAATTCTGTACCTTTCATTAAAGATGTCATAGTCATAAGCTGTTGTGGAAATGATTAAGTGATAAATACAGTAAATTCATCTTCTGTTCTGGGAAACCCACAGCGAAGACAGTAATTCTCAGAGGCAGAAGCAATCATAATTATTAAAAGGTCTAAACCTTAAGTGTGTGCACTTTCAATCTGTTGAACTGGAAGATCACTAAGTACAGGGAAGGAGGAACTCGTACGTGGAGCACCTGCTAGTTACAAAGTGCCCCATCACCTAAAACATCTAAGGTCCACCCTCCAAGTAAAGACTTGTAACTAGACCCAAAAAATACAGGAAGAGGGAAATTAGCAATGTTGAATACCTCCCGAGTACAAGGTGCACACAATGGGTATATAAAATATGATAAAGTTCATGCAATGCTTAAGCATATAGAAGGAAGGCCAGCAAACTCAGAAAGGAGATCCTGCCTTTTGTTGAGGAGGTGGCTGTGTGACGTTATTCCTGGCTGCATCCCCAGACCTAGCATAGTGCCTGGTACATCTGGTAGGGGTTAGGAACATGGAGTAGAAAGCCAGATTTTGTGGCTTTGTGCAAATCCTACTTAGTAGCTGTGTGACCTTAGATAATCATTTAACCTCTCTGTGTCTCGGTTTCCTACTTGTGAAACGTAAAACAGTAATACCTCTCTCACACTGTAATTGTAGGATTAAATGCACTAATAAGTGCAAAGTGCTTAAGACATTGCTGGCAAATAACGAGTTGCAAACATAACCACGTGTGGACTTGCCAGATGCTGGGGAGGCCCTCTGTCCTCACCCCCACCCTGTTATGGAAAGTGTAATGAAGCTCCATTTTCCAGGTGGGGGAACTGAAGAAAGTCCATCTGCCCAGGTCATCCAGTTCTGAATTGGCCTGAGATTCCCACCGGGGCCCGCCTAACAATAATAGTAAAACAGCATTTAATTAGTTTCTTAAACGTTCTAGGCCTTTACAGATAGGCACACATTTACTTCTCACAGCAATTATATGAGGTAAGAGTCGCTAACTCCCATTCTACAGATGCAGAAACTGAGAGAGAGAGAGAGAGCTTAAGTAATTTTCTCAAGACTTTAGAGTTAGCAAATTATCAGGGGCGGATTTAAGGCCAAGCCTAAGAACCTGACTGTCCCCACGCGCAAGGAGAGGGCCGCCGGTCCCAGAGGCCTGAGGTTGGGCGGACTGGCCAGAGGCCCCGGAGCATCTTTCAGCCCCTGCCGAGAGCAGGGGTTTGGGGCGGGGGCTCTCAGGTCCCGGACGGGTCCCGCGGGCCTGGGGCGGGGGCGTGGCCTGCGGCGCCCGCGGCCTGCGCAGGGCTGGACCGCAGAGAGCTGCCTGGGCAGGGCGCCTCCCGCGTTCTCGTGCCGCGGGAATCCCAGCGGCGGCCCCGCCTGCGTGGGCGCCTGGGCTCTCGACCTGCCGCCCTCCCGGGCCCGTCGCCCGCGCGTCCCTTTCGCTTTTAGTCCCAGCCGTGCTGATTGCCTGCGATGACTCAGAATCGGCCGCACTCGGTTAACACAGCGACAAAGATAGGCAGTGGCTGTCCGAGGATACCTATTTACAAACAGGACCCGCGCCCCCAACCGAAAGCACCCCAGGCAGAGAGCCCAAAAGTCTCGGTTCTCCTCCCCCGCTCTGCCTCCCTCTCTCAGTGGGACTGGTTTCAGGTCTCAGTTTGCCCATCTGTGTAACTGACGTCAACAATGTTTCTGGACAATAGAACAAAAGGTGTGCGTTGTGGAAACAGCCTGAAATTTCTTTGAAGTCTCCTATTTTCAGCTACCATAATTCTAAAAATTATATTCTTCTCCATCGTTATCTGTTTTAACAAATCTATGTAATTTTTAATAAAAAAGAGTAAAATTGTCACCCAGGAAAAATAGTCTGTTATTTATCTTGTGGTTCGAATCCTCCTGTTTGAGACACAGGAGGAAGCTCTGGAAGGCCCTTTCAACTCCCTTTGATCTGTTAATCTGATTCGTTGTGGCTATTTTTTTTTTCTTCCCACCTTTACAGTCTCACTGGTGACCAGTGAGGTGGGGAAAAGACTAGGTTTTGCATCCAGAATTCGGTTAGAATTTCTTGGTCTGCCTTTTTTTTTTTTTTTGCCTATGGGACCTCGGTCAAGTCACTTACACTTGCTGAGCCTCAGTCTCCCGTCTATAAAATGGGGAGAATACTCGCAGCGTCGCTGGGAGGATTCGGGATGATGTTTGTCAAGGGCCTGACACGTGCTGGGTGACCCATGGAAGAGGGTGCTAGCGGGTGGGGACTCTCACGGTCTAAGCCTGGATTTCTTCGCTCTGCTCCTTCTAGGGGCCCCGGAGCACCGCCCCTGCGCTCAGGGCTGGGCGTGGCTGGCTTCCAGTCTCCCCGAGGCCCACCTGCTGTGGTTGCACCGGTTCCCTCCCGCCTCCACCATCAGCCGGCTCCGGACGGCAACCTGCAGGCGGAAGGCCAGGCTTTATTTACACAAAAGCAGCCGGTGGAAACTGGCCTTGTATGGAAGAAAGAACGCTGGCGGACCGGGAACATCGCCGGGGGAGGCAGTAAGAAGCGTTCGCCTGATAGGAATCTGTGAATAAATAAATAACGTGAATCAAAGAATGCACTGAAATGCCCTCCTAGGATCACAGAAACACGACCCAAAGGCGGCCTTCGGAATCCTCTCACACACCCCATCCTATCTGATAGTTTGGCAAAGAGGTTCAAATATTTCTCGAGTTATTACCAAGCCAGGGCACCTGCCACCCAGACCCCACCGTCCTATGGTCGCCTGTGGGGCGCGACTTCCGGGCTGGGAGTGAGATCTGGGTCTGAAACGAAGAAAGGAAAGGGAACCCCGCTTTCTGGGCACCTACTCATGTGCCAGGCAATGTTCCTATGTGATTTCATTGACTCCTCACGCTACGCTTGGGGGAGGGAATCCCCATTTTTCATCTGGCTAAATCTGGCTCAGGTAGGCAGGGGTAGTCAGTTGCTCCAGAACACAAAAGCCGGTAGATGGGACAGCTGGATTCAAATACAACTCTGCCGCTGGTTCTTTCCATCCCACCGTGCTGCCCGGGAAGGCGCAGGGGTAAAGCGCAAAATGCGCGGTTACAACGTCAGGGCAGTGGCGTGACGACCCAGCAGTTGTTTCTGGGAGCCGCCTCTTCCCTCATTTTCCTTCCCCTACCTGCAGGATGTCCAAAGCCTCTTCCAGTTCTACCTATCAGCTGATTCGCTGCTGCCGCGCCCGCTCGCCTGATTTAGCAGCCAGAAGTCGCACGCCCGGTGACCGCTGACCTAGAGCCTCTAGTCTTATTGCCAAAGCCAACGTCGCCCTGGAGGACACACAGGTGCGCCCAGGGCGCGCATTTCTCCGGCCTCCGCCCTAGTCACGGGGCTGCATCCGGTCCGGGAGCAATGGAAACTGGCCCAGCCGCCCCTTTCCTGGCAGGGCCCCTCCCGCGCCCACCCGGCGGAGGCCCAGAACAGGTTTCTTCACTTTCCCTGGCCCAGCTCCTGACGTGGTGGGTCGGGGCTGGCGGCGAGGAAGGGAAGCCGGTTGCTCAATGTGCCTGAGGATTGTTCTCGTTCTCGGGCGACTTGTGGACGAGCCATCAGTCAGGTGAACCCAGCTCAAGACACCGGGCACGTACAGTGTCTTGCACACAGAGGTCTACCCAACAAACCCTTAGGGTTCCTCGTGTGACATGCAGGCCCCTTGTTCTGCTCACGGCCGGCCAGCATCAGGTCCCAAGGAGAAGGTGAGCAGAATGGGATGAGTCACCCAGCCCTCTGGGTCCATCCAGCAGTGGGGGGTTGTGGGAGTCCAGTGTCAGCCTTGGCCTGGGGGTGGCACACTGATCTGTCACTGGCCCTCCATTAGTATGCGCCCAATGACCCTAGGGGACTTTCCCAGGAGCCCCAGCTCCTTTGCTTTAGACCTCTTGGTCAAGAGGAAAGCTTGGACAGAAAATCCAGGCAAAGGACAGAATTTATTCACACATATTTATCAAGTGTCAGGCACTCTGCTAGGCCCTAGGGAGACCACCATGACCCAGACACAGAGCCTGCCCTCACCAGTCCCAGCCTAATGAGTCAGACAGGCAACAGGTCATTTTTTTTTTTTTTTTTTTTTTTTTTTTTTGTGGTACGCGGGCCTCTCACTGCTGTGGCCTCTCCCGTTGCGAAGCACAGGCTCGGGACGCGCAGGCTTAGCGGCCATGGCTCACGGGCCCAGCCGCTCCACGGCACGTGGGATCTTCCCGGACCGGGGCACGAACCCGCGTCCCCTGCATCGGCAGGCAGACTCTCAACCACTGCGCCACCAGGGAAGCCCAACAGGTCATTTTAATGCCCGGCAAGGAACCATTTCCTGGAGTACATCTGGGAGAAGACCCTGAGTTGGTTAGAGGTGGGGTCAGGAAGCATTAGGAAAAACTTTCTCAGGCTTCGAACGTTGCCCTTGTCCTGCTTTCTTCCATCTTTCCGCACACATTTCTGGAGTACCTGCATCATGCTGAGAGCTCAAGGAGCAGCTGGTGGTTCTCCAGGGACAGCAGTTTACGGTATCATGGTGTAGTGTTTAAAACATCAGGGCTCTGGCTACAGCCACTTACTCTGTGCCCCTGAATTATTTGCGTAATTTCTCTGAACTCTGCCTTCTTTATCTGTAAAATAGGGATAAGGATAATACCAGCGTCATAGAACAAGGCTGGCCCGCAGTAGGTGTTAGTGAAATCTATCGTGTTACTTTGTTGTTTGTGGTTCACATACTTCTTCCAGTCCGCACGACAACCACCCCCACCCCCACCCCCAGTGTGGCAGCACAAGTAACTTCATACCCATTTCACAGATGAGGTAGCTGATCTGGACAAATTAACAGGTTGACTCATGCCTGGTAAGTTTTCAAGACCAGGACCGTGAGGAGGAGAGGCCTCCTGAAATAGGGGAGATATTCTGACCTTCACCTGCCCTCCCTGAAACCCCAGATGACTGGTTAAGACTGAACTGTCTGGGGAACTTCCTTTGACCTAGATCCTGTCAGCTCTGCCTGAACACCAGCCAGAAAATGCAGGCAGCCACACCCTCAGCGCTCTTGCCCCAACCCGCACTGCATGCCGGGGATTGTGCTTTCAGGGACTATTTTTTTAAAAGGGGGGAATATATGATAATTGGACACCCATTGTGTGCCAGACCCTACACCAGGGCATGCTCATCAGGGTTATTTCATCTTCTGTGAGCCATCTTATGTGGTTACGGAAAAGAAGAGGACAGAATCAATTTATCCCAATAATAATTATGTGTCCATAATAAAACTTGACACATTCAGCCTGAGTGTTCTTTCTAAAGTGCAAATGTGATGATGTTACTCCAACTCTCTTGCTTAAAATCTCTCAGTGGTCTCCCACTGCCTTTAGAGAGTCCACACTGAGGAAAGGCAGACTCAGCTAGCCACATTATCACATCTGCTGTGCCCTTGCCTTTGTATATGCAGTTTCTTCTTCCTGGAATGCCCTTCCCAGCTCGTCACTTCCTTTCCTACTTTTATGTGGTTAAATACTATTCATCCTTCAGCTCTCAGCTTTAGATGTCACCTCCTCCAGGAAGCCTTCCTTGTCCACTCAGACAGGGCTAAGCCTGACCACACTCTATTGTAAGTATCTATAAGTATCTGTTTAACAGGCTGTCCCACTAGATTGTGAGCTCCTTAGGGTTAGGGACTGTGTCCTATTCCTCAGCACCTAGCATGGTGTGGCTCATAACAGGCATTCAATAAATATTTAATGGATGGACGAGAAAAGGTTGAGCATGAAGATTATCTCCATTTAACAGAGGAGAAAACCAAGTCTCAAAGAGGGCAAAAATACCTATCAGGTCAGACATCTGGCTAGTGGGTGAGTTATGCTAGAGCTAAATCCCTCTAAATCCCATCTTGTTTCACTATCTTACTTATACTGAGGACAATACAACCTCCTTCTAAGTTGTCTCATTGAAGTTGTTTCTAGCACTGTCTTTTCCATATTGCACAGAAAGAGACCCTGGGTCCTGATAATGGAATATATATGAATACCAATCACCAAGTCTGTAGTTAGTCACAGCTACTGATTTTAGGTGCCTGAGACAGATTACATGTCATAACATCTTAGAGAAGCCAACCAACATTGTGATGTCTACTTAGCAGATGACGAAGCTGGTTCAGAGAGGTTAAGTGATTTGCCCAATGCTCCACAGCCTTCAAACCCAAGTCAGTCTCCAACTCCTAAGCCCAGGTTCTTTCCACCTCCCCAGACAGCCTCCTGACCATGGCTCTAGAGCCAGCTTTCATGTGGCCTTAGGCACCAACTGGGCCCGAGTTCTCTCTCAACAGGATACAGATGAGACTCTATAACTTCGAGGGATCCTCTGGGCTTGACCCAAGTGTCATCCTAACACTGGCCTTTTTCTCTGGCCACTCTTCTCTTCTCCCTCGGATTCCAGCATCTGCACTGGTTCCAACTCTGGGGAAAAGCCAGGGCATGGGAAGCTGTCATTGTTCCTTGTTCCCAGTAAATGGCTCCCTTGGGAACTGGGCAGGTAGGGACAGATCCTCCCGTTCTCAGGTGTCTCAACAAAAAAACTATTTAGTAGTTACACACACCCTTGGCTGGAGCACCCACAACCCTTCCTGACTCCTAGGAATTGCTCCTCAACTCTAGGGTCACCCCAAGAGCTTCCCTAAGGTGCTTGCATTGATTTATTTGTTCAATGAATATTTGCCCATCTATTGCTACTGTTACATTGCTCTTTCAGCTAACAGTGTTCCCCTTGGAGCCCCGGCACTTCTTCAACTATCTGAGATGAGGAAGCTCCCCCAAACTATCTCATACTAGACAAGAAGCTCCATGACGGGCCGGGCTGCAACTGTTTTGTCACTCTATACCCATCGCCTAGCACTGTGCCTGACACACGGTTGTCCTTTAATAAATGTTTGTTGAACAACTGAATAGCTGAATATTAAAAGCTCCATTCATCTCTTAAAAGTTAATCCTCCACTTAGAGATAGGAATCATGGCATGTTAGATCAATAGAGACCACAGAGGAAGTAAAACTTACTCTAAACCCCTCATTCTTCAGAAAAGGAGACCCAGAGAAAGGAGATACAGAGTCCAGGGCAGATCTAAAGGACAACTCAGGCCTCCTGACTCTTGCCTCAGCGTCTTCTCTGTACTGAGACCCTACTCCCAAGCCATAAACATATTCTTCACTAATTCTCACAGCAGCCACCTGGAGCAGACAGCAGGGAAGGGCAAATGGCAGAGGAGAAAAGTGGGGCTCAGAGAGGTGAGTGGAGTATCCCCAAGGCCACACAGCCAGAATCCTGGGCTTTCCCCATCACAGCCCGTGCTCAGAGCTCATTCTCCCCCATTCCTTCTACCCACTGCTCACTGCTTTTATGAGGTTTGAAAGAGCTTTGAAAAGACAGCCTCTAGGGTTTCAAGAACTTTCATCTTTATTATTCATCTTGCTTCTGGAAGCTTTGGTCAATCTGTGGTGCGCCCAGTGCAAAAAATTAAGACCATTCAGGTTTTCAAAATTGTCATCTACTCTTAAAGGGGGCTGGTGGCCCAAATGCTTGTCTCAGAAGTCAAATGTTCTCAAGTGACACTGAGGACATCTTCTACTTTCTATGGGGGGCATGGTGAGTGGGGACCAGGGGACTTTGGGAGACTATTAGAGCCCATAGTCACAAATCTGAGGTCCCTTTGGACCCTGAGCACACCAGCTCTCTCTGACCACAGGCTCTTCCAGGCCACAGGTCCTGCCTTCCCAGTCATGGCTGATGCTACCTCAGCAACCACATAACTATGGTGATGGTGGGGAAGGTCTTGAAAGGAGGCCAGTGCCTTAGGAAAAAACAAAAAGAAGAAGTGTCAAATGAGCAGGCATGGCCATTGTTATACCCTCTAGACATCACACTCAAGTGACCTGGCGTGAAGATCCTTATCTCTGGGACAAAACAGCCCAGCTGCTCAGGAATGAAAAGATAAAGCACTTCTTTCTCTAAAAGAACAGGAGCAGAGTGAGTATGCCAGCCTACTGGTTCATGAATTCGAGATCATTTACAACTTTACTGAAAAATAAAATGTCCCACCAATAACTTTAAAACACCAGTGTAGCCTGTTGTTTGGACAGCACCAGACAGGAGCCCCTGTTCTGCTCCACCCCAGTTGAGTGATCTTGGACAAATGGCCCCAGCTTCCTGAATCTGTCTCCTGGGCTGCACAGGGACACTAATGGTGGCCCCTTGGCAGGGTCTGTGGGAGTTATGTGACATCACAGATGTTAAGTGCCCAGCACCATGCCTGGCACATAATGGGTGCTAAATAAATATTAGTTCCTTCTTTAAAAAAAAAAAGAATGGGAAATGAATTGTGCTTTGGAAATAGAACAGTCATGGAAAAACCCAGGGGCCCTCCAACAAAGTGAAGTTCTACTGGGGCTACCCAGAGCCACTTCCCATTGGTTTGTTTAAGGACCAGCCCTCACTGTGTGTCCGGCCTCCCATGCAGTGGGCTTGTGTGCTTCCTTTTCTCTTCTCCTTGAGCCAGGCTTTGCCAGCAAAATAATGCAGTTAGACACTCAAAACACAATTGTTACGACTCACCCAGCAGGCACGTTGACGTGCCTGTTGACATGTGCACACAAATACTAAAAATGCACGCAATGCGATGCAGCCCGATAAAACGTGTGGCGCCCTTCCACGTACATTCAGTGAAACGGTAGAGCAGACTGGAAAGAGCAGGAACTTTGGAGCTGGATGAATGGGGGTTCAAAGCTGTTTCCTTCTTTTAATAGTGGTATGATCTGGAGCACGTCCCTGGGCATCTCAGTCCCCCTCATCCGAAACATGGTAATTAGAATACTCAGCCTTTGGTCTTATTGCAAGGATCATATAAGACAATGTATATAAAAGAATGGTCTGATATGCAATAGATGCTTAAAGGTATCTGTTGCAGAAATGCCAAGAATCTGAAAAGGGAAGAGAGAGGGAGAGTCTAGTGCTCACCTTCTTTATGGTCTTTTACCTAATGGTCTCTTCTGTTTCTCAACTCCTTAGGGGCTTTTTGCCTCTTAACAGCAAGACCTTGACCTTAGCTGACTCTGCTCTCTTACGGACCTGTTTCCATTTTGCCTCAACAAATAACTCTCTG
Source organism: Delphinapterus leucas (assembly GCF_059928025.1). Lineage (NCBI taxonomy): Eukaryota > Metazoa > Chordata > Mammalia > Artiodactyla > Monodontidae > Delphinapterus > Delphinapterus leucas. The sequence goes on from NC_143129.1 coordinate 140,811,458, forward strand.
AGTGTGAATACTATGTTTCCCTTCTGTGTCTCCCCACCTCCCACCCACGATCCCAAATGCCCTGTGCAGAGCTTGGGACAGTACATCCTCAGCAAAGGCTGGGAAAGGAGCATCGGATTTATCTTCGCCCTCAAACCTCTTTCCATGGCCCAAACTCCCTACCCTCTTCCCTCTGCCTCTTTGAGCCTGGTTGGGTGAGAAGGACAATAGTAAGCAGGAAGGTGGGAATAAAGAAGGGTACAGGAGTGACAGTCCAGATCTGGAATAGGTATTCTGGAATGGGAAACAGACAAACAAAAAGTGCTGCAAAAAGAGTAACTCTCTTCCTCCCCTCCTCGTTTATCTGAAACGCTGTCAGGTGGAGAAGGAAGAAGGTAAAGTGAAGAAATCCTGTTCTGAGACAGATTCGAATTTGAGAATCACGCAAGGACTTTTTTTTCGCATAATGCAGAGAGCTTTCCCCACCTTTGTCCTGTTTCACCTTCACACCATCTTGTTGAGGTAGATACTGTTAGTCCATTCTACAGATGGTAAAAGTGAGGAAAAGGGAAGTATAGCCATTTGCCTGAGATCACACAGCAGAGAAATACTAGATGTGGGGCTCAAAACTAAGTCTTCCTATTCCAGATCCCAGCAACTTCCTGTCATGGGGGTCATTTCTCCACAGGACAAACAAGAGTAATTGTGAGTCATTGGCCCACCTTGAACTCTATTCTGCCTCTGCTCTGACAATCCAACAACCTAAGTGGTGTACACACAGGGCTATTCACTTATGCATCAAGCTGCACTCTTATAACTTGTGCACTTTTCGGTGTATATGTTATACTTCTTTTTAAAAACAAACACACACACACACATAACATAATAAATACAACTTTTAGATCTACTGGAAAATCACTTTTCACTACAGGCTTTCTCTACTTTTTATTTTTAATAGGAGATCTGGTCATACCTAGCTCTCCACTTCTCTCTGGATGGCTCACAGCACCCTATACGATCTGACCCCTTGCCTGCCTCTCCAGCCCACCACCCCCTACTTTGTGGAGGACCCACAGAGGTTGGGCTTTCTTTCCTTCTTCCTAGAACTCCTCCCACTTTGGGCATGGCTGGCTCCTACTCCCTCATCCTTCAGGTGAGACAACCCTTACCCCTCTGGGAAGACTTCTCTGACCACCACCCCTCCGGAGCTGTAACCCAAACTTTCTGCTAAGCCCCCAAAGCTTCAGCGCCCACCTCCTCCAAGCCCTACCACACTGAGCTGGAAATGCCCGTTACTCTCTCCCTATACCACGCCCTTCCACCCCCTCCTACCCCCATCAGTCTGTGAATGCCTTAGCATTTCTGCTTCCCTGCATGCAGCTCAGCAAGCGTTCAGCAATGTTTCTGGATCAAAGAATGAATGAATCACACCTCCTACCCACCATCCAGGAGGGGTTGTTTCACTCTTTACTTGAGGCTGGTTGCTCAGGTGTGTGTATTGTGTCCCTTTGCCTAACTGAAATTCCCGGAGGGCACTGTAGTAGGTCGAACTGTGTCCCACCCCCAAAAGATATGTCCAACCCTGAGGATTTGGGAATATGACCCTATTGGAAATAGGGTTTTTGCAGATAGAACTAAGTTGAGCATCTCGAGATGAGATCATTCTGGATTTAGGGTCAGCCCTAAATCCAATGACTAGTGGATGATAACAGAAAGAAGAGGGAGATTTGAGACACACAGATACCCAGAGGGGAAGGCCAGGCAAAGATGGAGGCAGAGATTGGAGATATGCTGCCGAAAGCCAAGTGTTATCAGGAGTCACAGGAAGCTGGAAGAGGTAAAGAACAGATCCTCCCTTGGAGCCTTCAGAGGGAGTGTGGCCCTGCTGACACCTTGAGTTTGGACTTTCTGACCTCTAGAATTGTGCGAGAAGAAATTTCTGTTGTTTGAAGCCAGCAAGCTTGTGGCATTTGTTACAGCAGCCCTATCAAACTAAGAGGAGCAAAACTGTGCTTCTGTGCCTTGATATCCCACCCAACCACCTGCCTGCCCCAGAATCTTCTACCCCACCATGCAAACAGTGGGACCTCCATGAAAGCCTTATGAAGTGCTGATTCTGAAAGGCCTTGTCTCCAGTTTTAGCTGGGTTGTCTATCCTAAAGGTTGGCCAAAGCCAAAGAAACGATATCAAAACATCACAGTCATAAATTTAAAAAATATAAAAATAAGAAAAAAAATATCGCAGTCGTGTAAATCAGTAGGCATGGAAGGCGCTAGCACTACTGCGGGCTACCACTCTACCCTGGTGTTGCATTTTGCCATCTTTCATTCAACACATAGTATTGAGTACGTGTTGTCAAGGCCCATTTTACAGAGGAGGACACTGAGGGTTAGGGAGGTGAGTTAACCTGCTTGAGATCTCACAGTGAATAAGTGGTGCTGTTGGGACTGGAACCCTGGACGCCCAGTGTGACTCTGCCCTTTACTAAGCTACCATACTTTACGACAGGAACAGAATCAGGAAAGGGAGGGTGAAGGTAGGGAGAGGCCAGGTGGAAAAGAGTGATTCAGTGCTAGCAGAGTTTGTGTTTTTGCTTTCATAGTCTGGGAACAATTAGGTAGCACACCTACAACTTTCACTTTGTTGTGGTGGTACTAAATGTAAACCATGAGTGATCTTTATCTGTGACCGATACCTATCTATGTGAGCAAAATTCATCATATTGCAAAACTGCCATGGGAATTCCAGACAACATTGCAACTATGGCATGAAGCAGTGTAAAAGCAGGCATGTCACTGCCACAGATGAAACAGCGTTGGTCTTCAAGACACATATGTGAAGGGGGTGGGCCCCTAAAAGACCACCTGATTCTCCTCTTCACTGCTCATCACTTTGGCTTGGGTAAAATAAATACTGGTCAGTGAGCCATCAGGGCTGGAGTGTCTACGGAGGCTCTTTCCTGCCATTTCATACAGAGGCAACACACATTCATGTAGTCAGCAAATATTAATTGAGCACCTACTATGTGCCAGGCTCTGGGGATGCAGCACAAAACAAAACAAAGTCTGCTCTCATACAGCTTAGCTTCCATTGTGGGGAGAGAGGCAATCAAAAGGAAAGGAATAATATAGAATCTGTCAGTGAGAAGAAAAATGAAATGGAGGATTGAGAGTGATTGGGGGTGTTATTTTATGTAAGGTCATCAAGGAAGGCCTTTCTGATAAGGTGACATGTGGGCAGAGGCCTGAGGAAGTGAGAATGAACCCTACAGATATTTGGAGGGAGAGGGAACTACACGTATAAAGGACGCAAAGCTGGAACGTGCTTGGAAAGTTCCAATAACAGTCAGGAAGCCTCTGAGGCTGGAGCAGAGTTAGAGAGAGCGCGCTAGGAAGCCGGGTTGGAGAGTTAGCCAGAAGACAGTTCACACAGAGCCTTACGGGCCATGGTGAGGGCCACAGACTGCTCTGTGTGTGATGAGAATACTGGAAGGAGTGGCACAGAGGCGTAGCAAGGTCTGGGTCAGGTTGATGGAAGGACACCCTGTGTGAAGAATAAAACACAGAGCACCGGATGGAGCGGAGGATGGAGGATGCCAGGGAGAGAGCTGCTGCGACAATCCAGGGACCAGATGACCCTGGACAGAGGGTCTGAGTCACAGTAGATGGAGGCTGACCAAAAAAGAAAAAGAAAGGGGACGGATAGGGAAGGGAGGGAAATAAAGAAAAAGGGTGGGAAGGAGAAAATAAAAATGGAGTGTGAGAGAAAAGAATGTGTTTCACAAATCAAACAAGAACTTAGTCATCCATCCTTGAATGTCATCAGCCTCCAGGATGAAAAAAAAGGGAAATGGATACCTCCAATGTGCTATCCTAGGTACTAGGTCTTCATAGGTCCCGCCTCATCACGTGACAATCGTTTGAGGTAGGAATAATGAGCCTCTATTTCATAGATGGGGAATCTGAGGCCCAGAAAAGTTAAGTAATTTCTCCAAGGCCACACAGCCATATGGGAGTGCTAGAATCAAAGCTGAGGGATTATGTAAGTCCAAAGCCTGCTCTTTCCAAACCTCATTCTGGCTGGGTGCAGAGAAGTGTACAGACATAGTCCCTGCCCTCAGAAACCTCCCTGAGGTCAGAACTGTTTTAACCCCGATTTTTAGAAATGGGAAAACTAATGCCCAGAGAGGTTAAGTGACTTGCCTAAGTCACAACAGCTGTTAAGTGGCAGAGGCAGGATTCAAACTCTGGTCTAGCTCCGGATATCTTAACCACTACTCTGTGTCATTATATAATGTAATTGTTTTGAATATTAGTAAAATATATTTTTAAACCTCATTTACAGCTAGATGGTAGCTAATAAAGGAACCAAATCATCTAACTCCACCAGTACCTCAAGATTTCCTGAACACACACACACACACACACACACAATACATTTATTGACATATAATATGGACACACCCATAAATTGCATGCATATATAACATTCCAAAGTCAACTACTTCCTAAATTAGCCTCTGTTATCTGGGTCTCTGGGGAAGTTAAGTCATTCAGCCAATTATGATGAATTGCCAAAATCACCTTGTCCATTCACAAGAAGTACATGGATGTAGTCTTCAAATTACTTCTTAAAAAGTCAACTGAGGGCTTTCCTGGTGGCGCGGTGGTTGAGAGTCCGTCTGCCGATGCAGGGGACACGGGTTCATGCCCCGGTCCGGGAAGATCCCACATGCTGCGGAGCCGCTGGGCCCGTGAGCCATGGCCGCTGAGCCTGCGCGTCCGGAGCCTGTGCTCCGCAACGGGAGAGGCCACAACAGTGAGAGGCCCGCGTACCGCAAAAAACAAAAAAAAGTCAACTGGAAAATTCTGTTAACATTTCCTTGAGAAGCTCGGGGAAGAGATGGGAGTTGGAAGGTTGAAATGTCAAATATTCATCCCCTAGCAATGGAGGACTCTGCAAAACACTGATTCCCAATGCCTTGCTTCCTCTCTGTTTGAAATACAGACTCAGCCCTGCTGGTGTGTAATTCAATTCCAAGCATCAGAAGCAAAAAGTCTCCTGTTGAGAGGTGCTATAGTGTAGGGAAATGTGTGGAGGCTAAATTTGTCCTCCGACAGTGCAGAGTTCTAAACCAATATCCAGCTATGTGACCTCAAGCAGGTGACTGGGTTCCCTTAGAAACAAAATAAGGATAATATAATACCCACCTCTAAGCTGTCATGAGGATTATGAAAGATCCCTTAAAGTGTCAAGCACACAGTTGATGCTGATGAAGTGTCAAAGTTCAGTGTCTTGACCTCTTCCCTACAAGGTAGAAAGTCACTAACTTCCGACCAGTAGAACCTATAATTACTATCTTTGGCCACCACAGGAAGGAGTTTAAAAACAAAAAAAGTTAGATGTTTTCCCGCAGAAAGGCAGGCGCAGGCATCATTACCACGTTGCTAGGTGTTGTTAAACCACCCACCTAGCGGCAGAGTGAGCAGCAATTAATGTAATTAGCATCGTGATGAGTATCCTCTGCAGCAATAAATAGCTCAGCCCTGTAAACTTGACAGACCTGCTGTTCCCACAAGGCTCCTGGCTCTGTAGGTCCACTTGTGGAGCAGTGTAGTGTAGTTTTGTGGAAAGAGACCAGCTCTGACTCAGAAACAGACGTAAATCCTGTCTTTACTAATTCCTAGCTGTGTGACTGAGGGCAAGCCGTGCCACCTCTCTGAGCCTTAGTTTCCCTCATCTATAAAATGGGGTTAATGATATTTTCATAGGGTTGTTAGAGTTATATTCACCATCATTATCATCATTACCACCACCACCATCATCAATATCGCAGAAAACCCCAAGACAGGCTGAAGCTGAATTGGCAAAAGGGTGCGGGGTTCCAAGAAGACACAAACATTGCTGGCACCTAGAGCTGGAGCAGCCCATTTCTTTTTCTCTGGCTAAATTCAGAGCATGTAGCACTGACCCAAGTGGCTTTAGGGAAACCGCTGGAGTTTGGGATACAAAGGATATTGATACCCAGAAAAAAGGGTGGGGGGGAGAGAGAGGAAGTAATCCGATTTGATTAATTATTTAAGATAATGTTATAAATAATTACCACAAGCGTTATCAGCAATACTACTGCTTACACAAAACAAACGTCACAGCAATCTGGAAGTTGGTAATAAAAGCAGGAAACCAGCTTATAACTTTGGATCTAGCAATTCCGTCCGAATTGACACCCTCAAATGATCCAAAGGTTATTACGTGTATGGATGCATATATTGAGGTTCTTGATAATCATTAAGAATTCACTAATTCATCCAACAGTTGCTAAGTGCCTGCTGGTGCCAGGAACAAAGACCTTGAGTGTGGGGAGATACACACACACAGTTAGGATTCATTGAAATGAAGGCTCTGAAAAGGTCTGTAAAGGAGAGTGAATCAAGAAGGGGGGATCAATAGGGAAAGTACTAAGCAAAACTGAAGCCGAATCCCTGAGGCTGACAAGGGAGAGAACCCCCGTGGATTCTTGGAAACATGCATATGAAATGGTGTTAAATGAAAGGAAACAAAGAGAAAAGAAAAATAATTACAGGATTCAGAGAATGTCAGAACTAGAGAGCACCTCAGCGAACAGCTAGTTCAGCAGTTCACAACCCCTTCCATGGATTTCTTGTGACAAGTGAGGCTCACAGAGCCTAACAATCTAGGCAGAGAAAAATTAATTTCTGGGTTACAGTAATAAAACTCTTCAGCTGCTAGTTGTCAATCCACTGTTTTCTCCCCTACTTGAGAAAGCTTTTCAGTATACCAGAGAGAATGGCTCCATTTAATGAAATGGAGATTGGGAGTGAACGCTGCAGCTGAAAACCAGTGATGTGGCCCAAGCCTTCACAGTATCGGTGGAGAAGCTGAGGCCCCAAGTAACCCTAGCACATATGTCACACTAGCACATACTTCTTGCTCAGCTGGTATCTGTTGAGTATTGGTGAAGGAAGGGGAAATGAGATGACGTAACCAAGGTTACCCAAACTATGTGGTTGGCAACGTATCCTGATTAAAACTTGGGCATCGGTAATGAATTTAGACCATGGCACATAGAAATGCGTGCCCATTATGTCTCCTTTCTTTAATCTGCTCAAGTGTAATCTAAGAAATAAAACAACGGCCCAGCCAGCATGGCAGTGTAGAGGGAGTCACAGTAACAGCCTGAAAGGACATGGAGTCCTAGAATCCTCAGGATATGGGTGGTACCAGTGTTCAGACCCCAGTGCTTGAAAGCCACCACTGAGGGCTCCCCATACAGTAGACACTGAAACTGAGCAACTGGGAACAAAGGATCTTTTAACAAGATTGGCCAGGTGCAGAGCCGGCAGGGGAAGGTCCTCAACACCTGATCACCTGATCACCAGTGATGGCTCTTTCCCACCTGGAAAGATGGCTCTTTCCTCTGCCTGGAACACCCCTCCCATGCCAACCTCCTCCTGCAAGAGTCAGTGTTTATATCCTTTATATTGCAGCTCCTCTTCAGAGAGGCCATTTCAGATCACCCTCTTTAAGAAGTTTCCCACTGTTAATCTTCTTTCAAACCAGAAGTGTACAGAGATCTTTCAGGTCCCCAGGCCCAACCACCTCCCGACTCCCCTGTCAGATAACGTTTGCATAGTCTACTAGCTACAGAGTTAGATAGAACCACAGAGTTCCAGGTTATTCCTGGAGTTTCATTCATAATACTTATAGCTTATCATGATTTTATATTCATGTGTTTATCATCTATAGACAGCAACTGCAATACTACTAATTACAGCTAATATTTATTGGGCACTTACTGGGTCAGGTACTATTCTAAGTCCTTTATATGTCAAGTCATTTAATATTCATAACAAGCCCCTGAATTAGGTTCTATTATGAGCCTTATTTTACAGGTATGGAAACAGATTTGGAGAGGAATTTGGCCATGTTCATATAGTGAGAAAAGGACAGAGCCAGATAACAGATCCAGGGAACGTGGCTCCAGAAGTTAAGCACTTAACCTCTAGGCCACACAGAAGCACCGTGAGGGCAGATTCCACACGTCTTTCTCGCCCAGCTTCATCCTCAGGACCTTGTATGGTGCCTGGTATGGGATAGGGGCCCGATAAATATTTGTTGAAAGGAAGGAAGGGAGGAGGGCTGAGGAGAAGGATGTGCTGCTAGCCCTGTCGTGGCCTCGCAGCTAAAGCAGGGCTGGGACCCACTGAGGAGTCCCTGCCTCAACTTGGGAGCAACAGGGATGCTGGACATAGAGTTGAATGAGACACTGTCCCTGTCCTTGAAGTGTGGGGGCGGGGGGCGCGGGCAGTGCCTCCATCGTCATCTCAAGGTGCCCAGTGTTTCCGATGCGCTCCGATGAGCCCCGGGACCCTTCAGTGAGTTTGGGGCTCTTCCTTACCTACAAAAGGAGGCTCAATTGTAATGCAGCTATTCTGTCCCAGGGCCCCTGTGTGGGTCTTCAGAGCACATCAATGAATAAGACAGAGCCCTCTCTCAAGGAGCGTACAGGCTAGTGAGGGAAGAGGAAGCCTGAAACCAAGGAAAGGAGAAGAAATTAGACTGGCCAGACTGAGAAGAGAGGGAAGGGGGCACGGAGAGGAGACTCACGTCTCTGAATGAATTCTACCTCTGGGAGTCTTTACTTGTTCTGCTCCCGGAGCCTGGGACCGGGGCATGGGCTCCTGGTTGAGAACTGCACCTCCCCCTATCTGCATATGTGGACTGCTCCACAATACATGATACTGTGACCCGTGTTACTGGAAGACAAGGTAAGGCTGATAACTAGAGGAATGAGAGCAGTATAACAAGCAAGTTGCTTTATTCCACACTGATTTTTCCCAGGATGTTAACATTGTGTCCCACCGAGGAGCAGCAGCTGAGCAGAAACTATACTAACAGTGGAATGTGGTTGCCTCAGAGGCACCCAGTACTCTGGGTACTGGACAGAATGCCCTTTCACCCTCCATCCTCTTGCTGGGCTGTTTGCCTACATACTCCTTGAAAGAGCTTATGGCGTGGTGCGGTCCCATCTTTGAGCGTTTGCCCCCGCCCCCATAGCTTCAGCAGCCTTGCCTTCCTCATGCCTTCCGTCAAGCTGCCTTTGCCAGTTTTAAGGTAAAACCCTACATTTGCTGTAGTATGTGTGTGTGGGTGTGGGTGTATTTATTCAGTCAAAGTTGAACAGATCTTTTTAGCTCTATTACTTTTATTAGGATATTTAGAGTTTTATCTTAGCAGTATGGTTACAATATTGTACAGGTTTTCAGTGGCCTGCCTTAACCCTATTTTTGCAGAAAGTCATGTTATTTTTTATTTATTTATTTATTTTTTCGGTACGCGGGCCTCTCACTGTTGTGGCCTCTCCCGTTGCGGAGCACAGGCTGCGGACGCGCAGGCTCAGCGGCCATGGCTCACGGGCCCAGCCGCTCCGCGGCATGTGGGATCTTCCCGGACCGGAGCACGAACCCGTGTCCCCTGCATCGGCAGGTGAACTCTCAACAACTGCGCCACCAGGGAAGCCCAGTCATGTTATTTTGAATGTACAACTCTGCAGAACACAGAGTGTTTCAGGAATGTACATGTCACATTACAGCAGAAATGCCTGTATCCGTGTACCAAAGGCTTTCCCATTAGTAATGATGTCATTCCTTCCAGAAGTTCTTGGAAGTAGGCATAAATGGCAACCATCACACTCATTTTCAGATGAGGAAACTGAAGCTCAGAGACGTTAAGTGACTTACCCAAAAGGAGATAAGATAGTCTTATCTTATCTGTCCCCATGGGCTAAATGAAAGTCTTCGACTCCAAGTCCATTTACCCAGTTTTCATTGTACCCACACACTTAGCACATTACCTAGCACCTGGTAGGCAATCAACCACTAAGTTATTCCATTTTATGGATTAAAATGCTGTTCCATTTTATGGATAAGAAACTGATGTTCAACAATTAAGAAAATTGCCCAACAGGACAGGAATAAAGATGCAGACGTAGAGAATAGACTTGAGGACAAGGGGAGGGGGAAGGGTAAGCTGGGACAAAGTGAGAGAGTAGCATTGACATATATACACTACCAACTCTAAAATAGATGGCTAGTGGGAAGCAGCTGCACAGCACAGGGAGATCAGCTCAGTGCTTTGTGACCAGGGGTGGGATAGGGAGGGTGGCAGGGAGACACAAGCGGGAGGAGATATGGGGATATATGTATACATATAGCTGATTCACTTTGTTATAGAGCAGAAATTAACACAACATTGTAAAGCAATTATAATCCAATAAAGATGTTAAAAAAAAAAAAGAAAGAAAATTGCCCAAGGTCACACTATTGGGAAGAAAATGAGTTGTTATTTGAACCCACGTCTTCCTGATTCCAGAGCCCATACCTTTCCACAATATCAGTGGAAAAACACCTACCACACGTAGAATAAGAGACAAGCTATCCATTTTAATGATTATGTATTTTTTTTTACAGTTGTATCAGTGTTTATGGCAAGTAATACTTCTCATCCATTTACACTGGTAATATATCATCTCCTATAAAAGTACCTTTAAGTTTTAAAAACGTGAATCTATCTAAAGAAAAATAGTAAGTTGATTTGAGAGAAGTGGACATAGCAAAATGGAAAAAGTGATGGATAAATGACTGAAACTTGAGAAATACAATTCATAATCTTAACAAAGTCCTTAGTAAAACATTGCTTTATGCAATTGATTCCCATAAGCTATATCAGCAGATATTTCTAAATTACCTAGAATAGAAAGGAAATTAAAATACGCATGATTCCCTGGCCAGTGTTTTAGGGAATTTAATGTGCTCCTCTTCATTTCAGAGTCTGTGCCAATACTGTTTCTTTGCATGACTCAGAGTTAGTTGGTCTAAGCAGTACTTGCGTTCTCTCAAGACAGAGGAAACAGTAAAAGAAGGAGGCTTCATATACTTTTTAAAGAGAGTAATGGAAGCTTCAGGTCCTAGTGAATATTCCCAAATGATCCATATGCTTGAATGTTCATGTTTTGCAGAGAAACAAAGCAAGAGGCCCTGGGCCTACTAGAGACAATTAGGTCTCCATCCTATCTTGGCCACTCAGGTAAATGACAGCTGGGGATCTCACTGTCCCCGTGGGCTAAATGAAAGAATTTTGATTTCCATAACCATTTTCCAGCAATGTGAGACACACCCAATCAAGAATGACTATAATTGGCAAAAGCAGCTGTCCATATAACTTAAGAGGCTCTTGCCTACCACGGGCACTGGAGCCTTCCAGGTTTGAGAGTCTGTGATTCCATGATTTAAGTTCCTTGGATTGCAGATGGCCACACAAGTAGTAGCGATATATACATAGGGCCATTAAACAGTCTCTGAATTATGCTCAGAATGTTACACCACAAGCAGCATAAGCCAAGCTGGTGTAAATGCCTACCTGCCCTACTAGGCAATGAATACTTTGGTTAATTAAATGTCCATGTTATTATCACTGTGCTCATTATAACTGTAGATACGGAGTTTGTATTTCTGAGAAATGCATAAAGTGACTTTGTAATCTACTGAACACAATTTAAACTATCACTGGTAAATATTCTTTTTCTCACTTTATTGTGATTTACTTTTTTTTAACTAAGAAAGCAATGAATGCTGACTGTAGATTACTATACAGTGAATATTCACTCCCTCCTTCTAAACCTCTATGACTTCCCGGCTCCACCGATATTGGACTTGGCCACGTGACTTGCTTCAGCTAATAGAATGTGGGCCAAAATGATGACAGAGCAGTTCCAAGCCCAGGCCTTCAGAAGCTTCCCATGTTTCCCTTTGTCCCCACCTCTGCCATGAAAAGAACAGAGCCCTGGCAGATTCTGCTTCCCCAGGGTGGGTTCTAGAATGAGGCACATGGAGCAGACCTGAATTTGACCCTCGGCCCTATTTCTCCAGGTTGCACCTGAGCACACACAACACAGCACTTATATACACAGTTCCAAGAAAAGCCATCATCACTACTTAGAAAACTGCAGGGGAGGCAGATGCAGTGGGGAGGAAAGAAGACCAAGCAGGGCTTGAAAGGCCATGCCACCTCAGCTGACTGCAGACCCATAAGCAGACAATAAATTACTGAGCATTGCACAGCCCTCAGGTGTTACTGTGGTTTCTTTCACCACAAAAGCTGATTGATCCACCTACTGTGATCAGTAAAAATGTACAGAAATCATTTACTTTTAAAAGTAAATAAAATCTCTCTAATCCTACCCCCAAGTAAGATCGCGGATAATAACTATTCAGTATAACTTTCTACTCCTTTCTCTGGGTTTTGCAAGGATTAAATGAGCAAATGCACATAAAAAGCACTTAGCACAGAATCGGCATATGATGTAAGCATTCCTTAAACATTAGCTGTTTTTATTAATATCCTCATGCAAACAAATATGCTCAGATATAGGTTTTCTAAATTTATGCAAACATGACACCAAGCTATACAATTTACTGGGCAAATTGCGTTCTTCACCTAACACTATATCATGGGCTTTTCTCAGGTCAACACACTTTTTTAAGGGCAATTAACTCATTTTTTTTAAATGGCCACATGACATTCCATGGTTTGAATATCCCATAATGTTTTATACCTATTTCCATTTTATAGATACAGAAGCAGAGATTCCGAGAGCTGAGAAGATATCTGTCAAAACATTGGCTGCCCCTCCCTATCAGCCCTGTGACACACTCTGGTCAATCAAAGGTAAGCAGAAATGACTGTGGGCAAAGCTTTAAGAACTATCCCCTGGTGTCACTTCTCTCTCTTCCCTGTGACACACACCAGCAATATCTCAGATGGGGGTCACTTCTTCAAGGGGGCCACTTCTTCACCCAGAGTCTCAGAGTAAAGAGCTAAGCCCTAAATCGGGATGGAAATGTAACATGCGCATGAATTAAACTCATGTCGTTTTAAGCCTCTGAGATTTGGGAGGTGGTTTGTCGCTGCAACATAACTGAGAGAATGTTAATACAGTGTTTCAAGACTTTCAAATGTCTGGGCGTTCACTGTCACTGGTTTGGCCAAGCACTAACACACTAGTCAATCAAGATGTGGGTTGACAGAATAATGAGAAACAATTTCCTCCCTAACTAGGCAAAGGACAGGAGAGCATCACAGAAAAGAGAGGTCTAAGGATGCAGACCAGGAGGTGGAGGACCATCTTTTGCGTGTGGAAAGCCTCTTAGGAGGGCAGGATCATGAGGACTTGGATCCAGTTTCTCCAAGTTGCAAACAACATACACACGAACACGCGACATGGCGCTAAAGTCAGTAGTTCCAGGAAAAGCCATCATCAGTACTTAGATACTGCAGGGGAGGCAGGCACAATGGAGAGGAAGTAGGCTGAATGGAACCAGAGGAAAGCTAATTCTAACATCACTGTGTATCAGCTCTGGACCTCAGTTTGCTCAGATGACTGTTCTGAAGATCCGATGAGGCCCAGCGGGTACAATCACAACTAAGAAGAAAATACACTTTGATTTTTTTAATTCCAAGTGCAATACGTGTTTATTGTAGAAAGTTTTCAAACAAACAGAGAAGCATAAGGAGGAAAAAAGAAATTACCCAAGTATCACAACTGTTGACATCTTGATGATTAATCAGCCATATTTCCTCCTAGGTAAATTCATACACGTATAGTAAAGGGCTTTCTGTATGCATTTATTAAGTATATGCCTCATACTTATATATTATATAAGTTCCTCTTCTCATGCTCATCCTCTCCATTCTTCCTTTCCAGCTTACCTTCTGGTTCCTCCAAACACACCCCATATCCTAGCCCCATATCCAAGCCCTTGTACATGAATTCCCTATTCCTAGAGCACTCTCTCTCCAGTCTCCTCTTCTTTTGGCTACTCCTACTCATCCTTGGGGGTCTCAATTTATTCATCACCTTAATAGAGGACAATTCTCTGACTGCCACCCTTGTCAGATGTCCCTTCCACGTGCGTCCAGAACACCCTGTCCTTCTTTCTCACAGCATTATCATGCTCGACTAGTCTTGCCTCTTTATCTCTATTTTCCTTGCTATACCCCAACTTGTGGGCAGGTACCATAGCTTTTGTTCACCAATGCTTCCCAGTGGCTGGCTCATAGTGAATTCTCAAAAATTGTTGAGTAAATGAATAACGTTTAACAATATGTGCTACCTATATTTCTCCTGAAATCCTCAAAGCACCTGGCATTTCTCTATAAATATCCACCCAAAGATTAAATATAAAAGAGGATGTAAGACATTGCAACATGTCTCATGAAGTTTATAAATTAGTTGGGAAGAAAACATGAGCACAAGGAAGCATCAGTGTGTAATTAAGTGCTACGTCTTTCACTTCTGCCTGCTCCACTAATTCTCTTCTAACAGGAAAGGGCAGAAAAAAATCCCTAACTTCAGTTCCATATTTCTTCTCTCTTCGAGGGCATCTTGCAGCACCAGTTGGAAGAAGAAGACACTAGCAGGTTTAACATATATACTCCAAAATCTTGGTGTTTCAACAGTAAAGTTGATTTCTCATTCAGGCAAAATCCAGTGCAAATAATCCTGGCCAGTGGGCAATTAATCTTCCACATGGTCATTCAAAGATCCAGGCTCCTTCCACCTGTGGCTCTGCCCTTCTCTATGTCCCTGAAGATGGGGAGAGAGGGTTTTATGAGCCAGACCTGTAAGTGGCACACATCACATTAACCCCCTTTGCACTGGTTAAAACTCAGCCACGTGGCCACACCTAATTACAAAGGAGGCCGGAAAATGTAGTTAAGCAGTATGCTCAGGAGGAAAGGAAAAGGAGTTTGGGGAACACTTTGTAGTTCTTCTGCCCCAAATGGTAAGGGAGTATCTAGTCTTAAGTGATCCCAAGTACAGGTAATTTTGACTTATGGACACTAAAAACACTTTTTTTTTTTTTTGGCCACGCTGTGCAGCTTGCGGGCCCTTAGTTCCCCAACCAGGGATTGAACCCGGGCCCTCTGCAGTGAAAGCACTAACCACTGGACTGCCAGGGAATTCCCAACAATTGTTTCGATCGAAGAATGTTCACCTAACTAACATTGGACATCAGAAAATATCATCTTAGGTTTTCAAATTTTGAGAGGAAAAAAAAATGTCAGTTCTAGAATTGAGAAAAAAAAGCCACTAATATTGGTGACCACTCCCAGAAAAATTCTAAAAGAGAATATTTTAAAAGGTTTTTATGAACTTTGAAAACAAAGTATAACTTGAATACTGCAAGTTACTACGGGCTCATTAGGAATTATCATAAACTAACCCAGTATAGTGGCTGGCACATAGTAAGCGGTAAATATGTACTGAATGGATGAATTTCCATTCTACTTTTAAGGCAATTATCACATTGATAAATAACTATAACTTCAGAAAGTTCTTCCTTAAATATAGCCGAGTTTTCCTCTCTAACTTCTAGCCATTACCCTTGCTCTGACCTCAAAACCTGCAAAATAAGTGAACTCCCCCATGTGATAGCTGCACAGCTATTTGGAGACTTCTCTACATGGTCTCACGGTCTTTTATTTTTCCCCTTGGGTAAATATTCCCAGTTCCTTCAATTCTTCTCCACGGGTCATAGTTTCTGGCTTCTCACCATTCGACTGACCTTCTCTGAGATCTCTCTGACTGATCAAAATTTCTTCCCACAGTTTCACGTCCATAATATTCCCAGTGAGGTCCTATCGGCAGCATTCAGTAGACATCACTCCCCAGCTCTGAGGATCGCTAGAAGCACTAAAGTAGTGAAGATGCTGTCAAAGGGAATCCTACATTGGGAAAAGGGCAGAACTTGGAAGGTGGCTTCTAAAGGGCCCTTGTTACTTTATGATCCCTTAAGTTTTGCAGATGTTCTGAGTGCTGAAAAGACATCACCGTAAGGGGGATGGTGTATACAAAAGCGGGCCCATCTCAGCCATCTGTTCTCTCTTCTCAGAATGAATTTGTCTACGGGATGCAAACACTGACTGTCCATTTGGAAAAGGCCTGCAACTGCCCGCCTTTGCCAGGGACCCGTGGGTAAGTATAATACAGGGTGAAACATGAGGAAACCCATTGTGGCCTCATGTCTGCCATGCCCTCCAATCTAGCCTATATCAGCTATCAAGTGGGCATGCAATCCACATTCATCTGATTCCTGTATCTAACTTTCAGCTGGTTCTGAACTCAGAAGGGAACGAAAGAGGATGTGATTTATCACCCTCCTGAAATCCCAACTGCTATAAAGAAAAAACACAGAGACTTATGAAAAGGCATAAGAGAGAAACCTAATTTAGATGGGGGTGGGTACAGGGGTCTAATATAAAAGAAAGCCTCTATAAGTGTCATTTAAGCTAACCTCTAAAAAAATAAAAATTGACCAAGGAAAAGGGAAGAGGTAGGAGGGCTCATATAAGGGTTCTTAGGCAAGAAACAGTCTGTCTTGTTTGAGGAACTGAAGAAGTCCAGTGTGGGAGTCATTAGAACTGGTCGCCAAAGATTTGCATCTCTCTGCCTTCCAGACAAATAGGATGGCATTTCCTGGTCAACTTGTGGCTGGGTGGGGCCATTAGACTAGTTTTAGCCAATGAATTGTAAGAAGCGACATGTGACATTCTCCTGCAAATGTGCCTAATTGCCTGGCTAGAGCCCTTCAAAGCTCCCTTTCCCTTTACCATGAGGTCTGTAATGCTCCTGAAAGTGCGTACTCCATCAGACTGGATCCCAGGGGAAGCCAAAGTGATCAGACTGCCTGACAACTTTTGATGGACATGAAGCAGAAGCGAGAAATAAAACTTTTTTGTCTTAAGTCACTGAGATCTGGAGTTGCTTTTTTACTGGAACATAACCTAGGCTATCCTGACTGATACAATCATAGCCAGTGTGGCTGCAGAATAGTGAGGAGAGAAGTACTAGTAATTTCAGGCTGGTGAGGTAGGATAACCCAGGTCATGTGAGCTCTTATAGGCAAAGTAAAGAATTTGGGTTTTATCCCAAGTCCAACATGATATGCTTAGGGAAGGTTCAGCCGGGGAATTTGTTAGAAGTTTTATGTATTAAAACAAGTTACTGTTGCTATTTGACTATTAAAACACCCTCTTTAATTCTGCTATAGAAAAGACTATTTTTAAGAAACTCATCAATAAGCATTTATTTGAGTACCTTCTAACCTTCCATGTACCAGGCACTGCATTAAGCATTGGAAATATAAAAATAAGTAAGACACAATTCCTGGATTTGGAGTCAGGGTGTAAGAAGACATTTACAAGAACACGTGATGTACATTCTCAGCTTCGGGTCTGTACCCAGTGTGATGGGAGCCAAAGAAGATAATAACTACTTGAGGGTGAGAGATGGGGTAACAGCAAGCTTCAGAGGGAGCAATTATTTGAGCAGGGTCTTGAAGGGTGAGTAGGAGTTTGCCAGGTGGCATTTTGATTAAGGATGAAAATAAATGGAAAACCAGGAAAATGTCAGAGGTATGGAAAATGTTTAGGGTAGCTGAGACTCATAGGAATGGGAGGAATGTGTAGTGTAGGGTGTGGTAAACTGTATTACTATTTGCAAATACTTGCTGCCGCTCCCCCTGACAACAGGCTTGGCCACGTGAACTGCTTTCAGTAGAAGCTTTAAGCACCATGTTCTTTGCTGTCTGCCATAGCAATCAGCAATGTTTCAGAAAAGGTCCCAGAGCAAAGACGATGTGTCTGAAGCAGAGACACAAGCAACCCGTAATGGGCATGCAGCATGAGTGAGAAATAATTCCATGGTTGTCATTCAGTAAGATTTTTGGATCGCTACCAGAGCATAACCTGGCCTATACAGCGGTGTGCATTTCCAGCTCTTAGCTTCCAAGTGCATAGTAGGACTGCACTTTCCTGAACCTTTTAAGTAAGACGTGGTCATATGACTAGTTTTTGATCAATACTATGTAAACATAAGTAACATGTCATTTCTTGGAGGAAGCTTTTAAAGCCAATATGGGGGCTTCCCTGGTGGCACAGTGGTTAAGAATCTGCCTGCCAATGCAGGGGACACGGGTTCGAGCCCTGGTCTGGGAAGATCCCACATGCCGCAGAGCAGCTAAGCCCGTGCGCCACAACTACTGAGCCCGCGCGCCATAACTACTGAAGCCCACGTGCCTAGAACCCATGCTCCACAACAAGAGAAGCCACCACAATGAGAAGCCCACGTACCACAACGAAGATTGGACCCCACTCACCACAACCAGAGAACAGCCCATGTGCAGCAACAAAGACACAATGCAGGGCTTCCCTGGTGGCACAGTGGTTGAGAGTCCGCCTGCCGATGCAGGGGACACGGGTTCCTGCCCCGGTCCGGGAAGATCCCACATGCCGCGGAGCGGCTGGGCCCGTGAGCCATGGCCGCTGAGCCTGCGCGTCCAGAGCCTGTGCTTCACAACAGGAGAGGCCGCAACAGTGAGAGGCCCGCGTACCACAAAAAAAAAAAAAAAAAAAAAGACACAATGCAGCCAAAACAAATAAAATAAAATAAATAAATTTATTTTTTTAAAAAAAGCCAGTATGAATTCACCACGCTTTCTTTTCCCTGTCAAGGTGATTGTGATGATTGTAGAAGCACACGTATTTCAAGATGAAACCTTCTTCAGACTCTGTCTTTGAGTGAGCATATTGAGAAAAGCCCCTCTGACCTTGAACATGTAGTATAAGCAAGAAGTAAAGGTTTTTTGTTAAGCCACTGAGATATTAGGATTGTTCTGGTGGCAAACGTAGCCTATCCTGACGGATATAAAAACTGGCACCTAGACACGGGGTAATGTAATAACAACAATAATCAAAGTAAACATTTGTTTAGAGGGCAGTAACTAAGAACACTGTTATCAGAGAGTTAAAGGATGGTGATCTATTTGGTGAACATATCACTGTGATAATTTAGAAGACATATCATGAACCTAATGAACTAAGGCAAGAGATTGTAAAACAAAATATTAGTAGCATGTGTTGATGGCTGTTGGATGAATTTAGAAACTTATTACAAAAACGAGATGAGGGCTTCCCTGGTGGCACAGTGGTTGAGAATCCGCCTGCCAATGCAGGGGACACGGGTTCGAGCCCTGTTCTGGGAAGATCCCACATGCCGCGGAGTAACTAAGCCCGTGCACCACAACCACTGAGCCTGTGCTCTAGAGCACGTGAGCCACAACTACTGAGCCCGTGTGCCACAACTACTGAAGCCCGCGCGCCTAGAGCCCATGCTCTGCAACAAGAGAAGCTACAGCAATGAGTAGCCCATGCACCACAACGAAGAGTAGCCCCCGCTCTCCACAACTAGAGAAAGCCAGCACCCAGCAATGAAGACCCAACACAGCCAAAAATAAATAAATTTATAAAAAAGAGATGAGCTCAGAGAAGATGTGGCCAGTTTGCAAGCAGGAATGAAAGAGACTAGGGACAATCTATAAATTCAGAGTAATGGAGGGATAGAGGAGGCTATTGTTTCTCAATCTCAACGAGTAAAATTAAGGAAGATTTTCAGCAAGCAACGGCTAGTTAAAATCAGCCCTGAAGTATGGCTCAAGTCAAAGGTATGGCCTCAAACCTATTGTTAAAGCCTCTGGATAAATTAAGATGTTACCAAGCATATGCTTTCAATTAGAGAAAAGGGAAAAGGGAGGAAATGGGAGGAAAAGTATGACTCTCCCACCTAAGCCCAATAAGCGCAAAGCACTCAAAGCCAAGTCAGGAGAGAGAGAGAGAGAGAGAGAGACAGCAAGACAAAGAAACAGAGAGAGACAGAGAGAATATGAAAATGAGATGAATGAGAGAGATATTAGCAGGCAGGAGAGCAAGAAAGCAAAGAAACATGGCAAACCATGGAGGCATGTCTAGAAAAGAATTGGCTGTGGCTATTGACACACGGAACGCCTGGAATCAAATAGATAAGAAACCTACATTTTGGGGAGAGTTGCACTGACAAAAGAACATCAGCCTGGATTAAAGGAGGCTGTATTTGAGACTTAATATCACTCTGTTCCCCCAACACCACCCCTATTTTTAACAGCTGGTTTGAAAACCTATTTCCTATGCCTGCTTTAGATGTACAGAAGGAAGACTCTCTCAGAGGTCAAGGCCAGGGGTCACAGAAAACAATGGCTAGGGCAGCTACACTTAGGGAGCAGAATCCACGTCTAATCAGGGTGCTGGGTAGGGGTGTCCCCCACATGTCTGCTCTGGATTAATGTCCACTGTGGTGTCCCATTCCTCCGCTTTCCGATCAGTGTGTCCACTGCAGTTATCCCATCTCTGTCCCACTGCTACATACTGAGAGTATGCCGGGCAGATATCTTGCCTTTCGATGAAGAGTCACATCTGGAGCTGATATAGAGTCTACTACGCATCACCCGCTCCCTGAAAAATGAGCTTGATATACCGTGACTAGGTGGGTCTTTAGGGTCGTCCCCCTTGAGGAGAGAGTGGAATTCTGCCTGTGGGAGGACAGTAAGCCAAACATTTGGTGAACAGAAAGGGAGACTGTTCGAGTCATGAGTGTTGTTTCCCAAATATTCCTGGCTCTCTCCCTTCGAGACACTTGGCAGGATTACAGAGCTTTAAAGTTAGGCATGGCCACGTAACTTGCTCTGGCCAAGGATGCATGAGCAGGGGTACAGTGTGCCACTTCCAGGTGGATGCTCTGAGAGCCACTGAATGAGTTGCCGCCTTCCCTCTACCCAGCCGAGACCGTAAGGAGAAGCATGCATCAAGATGAAGCCTTCTTCAGCCCAAATCCATGGGGAATGGAACTCCCCTGCAGACCCACAGTGGGGGCATGGCATGAGCAAGAAATAAACTTCCCTGCGCTAAGCCACTGAAATGGTAGCGCTGTTTGTTAAGGCAGCATAGCCCAGCCTTTCCTGATACTAGGAGTGAAGGATGGGGCTGGACAGCAGGAGCTAGGTTGTGAAAGGCGCCCTCTCCCCCGCAAAGGCATCCGAACCCTCTCCTGGTTGTGAGGGGAAGCCAACGAAGGCTTCCAAGCAAGGGCGTTAACATGAAAAGATCTGTTATTTTTTGGATGAAATATGCTATTTCTCAACATAAGGAGAAAATCAGCCTACTAAACCACATAAGGCAGAGTGGCGCACACGGAACACTTAGGCAAAAGATATATATTTATGTAAAGTCCTAAGTTTTGAAGTTTCTAAATACAGGAGCTCTGAAAGGAGGCTTTGAAAGGAGCTACAGAGAATCGGGCAAGACAATTTCTTCCATCCCACCATCCAAGGGCCGTTTCCTCTGCAGACAACCAATACTTTACAAGAGTCTCCCTCAGCAGAGAAGATATAAAAAGGGAATGTAACACACACCTGATGTCTACTTCCAGCTGCCTGTGTGACCTGAGCAGGATACTTAACCTCTCTGGGCCTAGTTCCTCATATACTAAATCCAGATAATAATATATGTAGCCCAAGACAGTTGTAGGGAAAACTATATAAATTGCTCCGGTGAATGCCTGGCCGATGGTAGGTGTTTAATACATGACATTCAATCTTATTACTGTTATCATTAAAATTATTTTAAAAACACCAGCTCCCTGATTACAGAAGAAAACGATTCAGGGCAACAATATAGAGCAGAATGTTCCTTCCTTGAGGAAAGTAACTGGCTCGTGTCATCACTGTACCCTTACCCCCACCCAGTTCAGTGCCTGGCTCCCAGTAGCTACTGTTTTCCCCTGCTGCACAAGGCAATGAGAGGCAAGTGCTGGAGTAAAGGAAAGCTGTCAAGATTTCCCTGACACCAGCTGCTGCCGGGCTGCTGGATCTGAACTCTCAAAGCCACAAATACCTTAAAGCTCTGGGTTATGAACCCAAGGCTGAATTCCCCCAAGCTCAGAAGCTGAAAAGCCAGAATTAGAACCTAGGAACATAAGCTGCTGCAGGTCCAACTTCAAGCCCCGGTCCTGGAGAAAACCCTGGAAGGAACCGACTTCTGACCCCTTCCTCCCTCACCCTCCTGCCCTAACTGCTCCTCGCAGCATCAGTCCACCTGGTCCTGCCAAGTCACACTCTTACATCCTGGCATTCCATCGACGCTCTGGGAAACTCCGAAGAAGGGCAGAGAAGGGGGCTGTTGTAGACCACCTCCTAGCCCTGGAGGCGATGACTCTATGCTAACTCAGCCCAGTAAGGTGGGTCTCACCAGCCCCACCTGCAGATGAGGGAACTGAAGCTCAAAGAAGTTCTCTGATTTGCTCACTTCACAACGTGGCAGCGCTGGCCACGAGAGAACCCACGATTCCCGACTTCGCTATTCTTCCCACCATACACTTTTGTCCCTAAGGGGTGAGGGGTTGGGGGAGAATAAAATAACAACCACGGAAAAGGAACCACTTACATGGGTCTAGCGCTTCCTAGAGGCTACACAGGATATGGGCCCACCGGCCGGCCGGGAGCGGAGAAATTTTAAATCTTGATTCTACTCCTGACTCGCTGTGTGACTTTTGGCAAGTGTCTGCTGCTCTCGGACTAGTTTTCCCGGAAGCAAATCAGGACGGGAAGAGTGGTGTGTGTGTGTGTGTGTGTGTGTGTGTGTGTGTGTGTTCGTGTGTACGTGGGATGTGTGGTGTGTCTATGCATCTTGTGCGGGGGCGGGGAGTAGGCGATCACCGGGTTCCCCGAGTTTCGGATTCCCTAAACGCTCGTTCCCAACTAGACACCGAGCTGCCCGCTAATTCCACCTCCTGTAAGAAACCTCCTCTCCGAGGAAAAGCTGTGAACCCCCGCACCCTTTCTCCCACGGTCAGGAGGGTGAGGTGGGGTGCGGCGGGGACTTAGCTGAACACCAGGTTTCAAGCAATGCAAATCACTCGGCTTCCAGGTGCAGCCGGACAGTCGCTCTTGAACTTGATCAGGAGACAAACTTCAGAGCGTTCTCAACGTGGGGGTCCGACTCGCAAGAACCGCCCCTAAACTTAAAAACCCACTTTCACTCGTCCCCACAGGAGACTTAACAGAGCCACCTTAAGGGCGGTGCTCCCGCCCCCCCCGGAAGTGCGGGGGGGGACCGGGACCCGGGCGCTCAGCCGGCCCGCCCCTCGCGGCGGCGAAATGACATCGAGCCCTGAAATGGGGAAATACCACCCGCCCGCGCCCTCGGCCCCAGACACCTGGCCCGGTTCCCCCGCCTTCTGGGTCCCGCATCCCCTGCCTTCCCGCCCCGAGCCCTGAACTTCAGCCCGCTTCCTTCAGAGGCTGCGAGCTCCCGAGTCCGCCCGTCTCGCGGCAGCCACCGTCACTAGCCAGTCAAGCTCCAAGACGTCAGCCCACAATGCACCGGGCGGGCCGGGAAAGACGCGCCGGGGAGGGGAGAAGGAAGACAGGGGCTCAAATCGCGTGGAGGGGGAGGCGAGGGGGAGGAGGAGAAAGAAGGGCCCAACTGTAGGAGGGCAACAGAGCATTACCTCATCCCGTGAGCCTTCGCGGGTCCAGAGAAGAATCTTCTAGGGTGGGGTCTCCATGGCGACGGGTGGGCCCGCCCTCCTGAGAGCGACGCGAGCCAATGGGAAGGCCTTGGGGTGACATCATGGGCTATTTTTAGGGGTTGACTGGTAGCAGATAAGTGTTGAGCTCGGGCTGGATAAGGGCTCAGAGTTGCACTGAGTGTGGCTGAAGCTGTGAGGCGGGAGTGGAGGTACGCGGACGCAGGCAGGCAGACAGGCACAGTCAGCTGGGAAGGGCTGCAAATCTTATTTTCTTTTCCATTTTCTCTCCAACGGCCCGGAGCTAGTGCTTGTGGTTCCCGGGCTGGTGTTTTGGGGAGCGCCGGGAGAGCCCCTTCTCCAGCCGCCCCCAGGCGGAGAGAGCCCAGCTGCGCTAGCGCTGCTGACAGCGTGGAGAGCGGCCACTGTCCGCCCGGGGAAGTCAGGAGAGCGGCTGCAGCGGCAAGAAGTTTCCCGGCCAGGAGGACAGGAAACAAGTGGCCGCCTGGTCCCGGAGAGAACTTTTGCAAAGCTTTCCTTTTGCAAAGGAAGCTGCCGCGGCGGCGGTAGAGAAGAGGAGGCGGCACAGACAGGAGGACGTGCGCTCCGTTTCGCTCGAACCCGTTGCTGAACTTGGGCGAGCGCGAGCCGCGGCTGCCGGGCGCCCCCTCCCCCTCGCAGCGGAGGAGGGGACAGTCTTCGGAGTCGGGGCGGCGGAGATCCGCCGCCGGCCGGCCTCCGCGGGGTCCGCGCTACCTGCTGCAGCCGGGAAGTGAGTTCGTCCGCGGGCTCTGAGGAACCTCTGGGCCCGAGAGAGCTCCGGGAGTGACCACGACTTTTCAAAGCCGGGCGGCGCGCGCGAGCGGACAAGTAAGAGCGCGGGCGGCGTCTTAACCCTGCGATCCCCCGGAGCGAGCCGGTGAGGAGGGCGCCGGGGGAGGCCAGCCGGCGGGGGCGCGCGCTCTTCCAGAAACTTTCCTTGCTCAAGGCCCGGGGAGGCGCGGGTATCCCCCGCTTGCCAGCGCGCTGTTACGGCCCCGAAACTTCTGCGCGCAGCCCAAACTAACCCCACGTGAAGTGACAGACTGTTCTATGACTGCAAAGATGGAAACGACCTTCTACGACGATGCCCTCAACGCCTCGTTCCTCCAGTCCGAGAGCGGCGCCTACGGCTACAGTAACCCCAAGATCCTGAAGCAGAGCATGACCCTGAACCTGGCCGACCCCGTGGGCAGCCTGAAGCCGCACCTCCGGGCCAAGAACTCCGACCTCCTCACCTCGCCCGACGTGGGGCTGCTCAAGCTGGCGTCGCCCGAGCTGGAGCGCCTGATAATCCAGTCCAGCAACGGGCACATCACCACCACGCCGACCCCCACCCAGTTCCTGTGTCCCAAGAACGTGACGGACGAGCAGGAGGGCTTCGCCGAGGGCTTCGTGCGCGCCCTGGCCGAACTGCACAGCCAGAACACGCTGCCCAGCGTCACGTCGGCGGCGCAGCCAGTCAGCGGGGCGGGCCTGGTGGCCCCGGCCGTGGCCTCGGTGGCGGGCGGCGGCGGTGGCGGCGGTGGCGGCGGCGGCTTCGGCGCCAGCCTGCACAGCGAGCCGCCGGTCTACGCCAACCTCAGCAACTTCAACCCGGGCGCGCTGAGCGGTGGCGGCGGCGGCGGCGGGGCGCCCTCCTACGGCGCGGCCGGCCTGGCCTTTCCCGCGCAGCCTCAGCAGCAGCAGCCGCCGCCGCCGCCGCCGCCGCCGCACCACCTGCCCCAGCAGATCCCCGTGCAGCACCCGCGGCTGCAGGCTCTGAAGGAGGAGCCGCAGACGGTCCCCGAGATGCCCGGGGAAACGCCGCCCCTGTCCCCCATCGACATGGAGTCCCAGGAGCGGATCAAGGCGGAGAGGAAGCGCATGAGGAACCGCATCGCTGCCTCCAAGTGCCGGAAAAGGAAGCTGGAGAGGATCGCCCGACTGGAGGAAAAAGTGAAAACCTTGAAAGCGCAGAACTCGGAGCTGGCGTCCACGGCCAACATGCTCAGGGAACAGGTGGCCCAGCTTAAGCAGAAAGTCATGAACCACGTTAACAGTGGGTGCCAACTCATGCTAACGCAGCAGTTGCAAACGTTTTGAAGCGAGACTGTCGGGGGCTGAGGGGCAACGGAGAACAAATAACCCAGAGAGGGACAGACTTGAGAACTTGACAAGTTGCGAGAGAGGGAGAAAGAGAGAAAAAAGAAGTGTCCGAGAACTAAAGCCAAGGGTTTCCAAGTTGGACTGGGTTGCGTCCTGACGGCGCCCCCAGTGTGCACGAGAGAGAAGGACTTGGCGCGCCCTCCCTTTGGCAGGGAGCCAGGGAGCGGCCGCCCGCGGGCTGCCCCGCTTTACGGTCGGGCTGTCCCCGCGCAAACAGAACGTTAGACTTTTCTTTAACATTGACCAAGAACTGCATGGACCTAACATTCGATCTCATTCAGTATTAAAGGGGGGAGGGAGGGGTCGCAAACTGCAATAGAGACTGTAGATTGCTTCTGTAGTGCTCCTTAAGAACACAAAGGGGGTGGGGGGGGAGGCGGGAGGGAGGTTTGCGAGAGCGAGGCCCAGTCTGCAGATGAACTCCTTCTGGACTGCCTTCCATAACTGTGTATGTACATGTATATATTTTTTAATTTGATGAAAGCTGATACTGTCAATAAACAGCTTCACGCCTTTGTAAGTTATTTCATGTTTGTTTGTTTGGGTGTCCTGCCCAGCGTTGTTTGTAAATAAGAGATTTGGAGCACTCTGAGTTTACCATTTGTAATAAAGTATATAATTTTTTTATGTTTTGTTTCTGAAAATTCCAGAAAGGATATTTAAGAAAATACAATAAAATATTGAAAAAGTGACCCCTCCCCCAACCTCTTTTCTGCATTACCTGTAGATTACTTTGCCAGGTGGAGCTGAAAGAGTTAAGAGTGTCCATTAAAATCACTCTCAGTGCTTCTTACTATCAAGCAGTGAAAACTGTTACCTACTGGAGTTAAGAGATAACTGTAGCTGATTCCCTCATCAAGTTATACTCTTTCCTCCCCAACAAGCTATACAGAGTGGCTTACAAAGGATAATGTGGCATTTCAGGAGGCTGAGGGAAGGGAGGTTGTGGTGGAGAGGGGCAGCTCCCTGGGAAGTCAAACGTTTTAAAGTTTGGATCATATCAAGTGGCATGTGCTGTGACCATTTATAATGTTAGTAGAAATTTTAACAATAGATGCTTATTCTCAAAGCAGGAACAGTGGCAGATTTTTACGAAAGATGTATCCTTCCAATTTGGAATCTTTATTTTAACAATTCCTAGATAAAAGAGACGGTCTTTGCATATGAATATTTATAACAGCATTCTTGTCACAATAAACATATTCAAATACCAATAACAAATCTTGAATTCCTTTCCCTTTACTACTTTTTTCTTCCCAAGCTCTGTTCTGAAGCATTGCTTTTCAGTTGCTGGGGTTAACATTACTGCCATCTGAAGTTATTTGGTAATTAAGAAGCAAAGAGTTTATGAAAAGTCAACACAGAAATTGCAGTCTGGATGAAACATTCTCCCAGCTTCATTCATCCTCATTCACCTTCTCTCTCTCTCTCTCTCTCTCTGTGTCTCTCCTCTTTCACTTTCCACACACCCCCTCCCTATGCCTAGACAAATTACCAGTATAGCAGTTTATCATTTTGGATTCTTCTATAGTTTCTTAATTTGTCTCTAAAATAATCAGCCTTGTTTAAATAATTATAGAATCGGTCTCAAAAGATGGTACTCTAGATACTATAAAAAAATACACAAGAGAAAACATGAACACCAGTACAATGATTATGTATATAAATCAAACCTTCACTCTGGAGAAATGGCAGACTTAAATTCTGTCTACAGATGTAACTTAAGAGATCAACAAGGCAGCCCTCAACAAGGGAACAATTTTTGCTTGGTTGCTTTTCATCCCAAGAGCCGGTATGATTATCAAGCAGCAAAAGCAATTTGATATCCAGGAATACTTCCCCAAACCACTAATTGAGGCAGGGCTGTTTGCTCATTAGCAGTGCTCTAGTACCCAACAGGTCTGGGAGTGCTAATATCCTGCCTGTGGCTGTAGATCCAAAGACACAGAGAGTTTCTCCTCAGGAGAGTGTCCAGAAGTGGAAGGGATTGGACTGACTTGTCAGCTATCAGGTCCACTCCACTGGAACAACACTTATTTAACAAGGGGTTACTGGGAGCAGATACACTTCTCCAAACAGTGAATTTGCCCATGTCAGCAACCCGGAAGGTGAGTTGATTTTGACCATTTGTAGAAATAGTCAGAAGAGGGACAATAAAGCACTTTGGGGTGGGGCTCTGTGGAAGCTAAACAAGAGCCAACTAGAAAAAATAAGCAGGCTGGGGGAATTAATTACCTGCAAAGGTAGACTAAGCCCAGACAACAGTGCAGCACAGAAAAGCCACACCACTCCCCAGTTTGCTTTAGACTCTGACTTTTTTTTTTTTTTTTTTTTTGCGGTACGCGGGCCTCTCACTGTTGCGGCCTCTCCCGTTGCGGAGCACAGGCTCCGGACGCGCAGGCTCAGCGGCCATGGCTCAAGGGCCCAGCCGCTCCGCGGCATGTGGGATCTTCCCGGACCGGGGCACGAACCCGTGTTCCCTGCATAGGAAGGCAGACTCTCAACCACTGCGCCACCAGGGAAGCCCCTAGACTCTGACTTTAAAAAAAATAAAAAGCCTGAAACTCAGGCCTATCCCTACCCTTGTTTGTTTCAACTATCGTTCTGAATGTATATCTCTGAAATTCTAACAAAAGGGATAGAAAAAAAAATTGTGGTAGAGGAAATTCAGCAGTAACCTGTAAACTCTGGAGACAGAAAATCAGGTACTTATAGACCCTCAAAAGTCAATGTTATTTTGGCATTCAATGAGTTATTGTTTGGGTAACACTAATGGTTGGAGAAGATGAAGCTGGTGGCACATGAAACCATTGATCCTCTTTTAATCTGTCTTACATATGTATATTTCAGAGATTCTTAACACTTTGTGTCCATTGGGGCAGAGGATTCATGAACTCAATGAAAATGCCTACAAAATTGTGTTTGTGTACGGGTGTGCCCACATGAACACACACTCCCCTAGGGAGAGAGATCATTAAGCTCTATTTGGTTCTCAAAAACTTCCATGACTCGAAAAAGGTTAATAATTTCTAAGCTGAATGGCTACACATTCACTATGAGAAACGTATCTTTGTGTGAATCTGAATTTCATGCCTTTTCACCCCTCCATGCTTCTGCTTGTACTCATCCCTCTGATTGGGATACCTTTCCTTCTGGCTCAATTGCTGAATCCTACCCATTTTTCAAGGTTTGGCAAAAGTGGCACCTTCTCTGTGACGCCTTCCTTGCTAACTCCCTCTTCAGGTGGAACGAATATTCCCAATTGAGCATCCACAACATTTTATCCAAACTTCTGTGATAGCACTTATCAAAGTATTATCATTGTGAACCTCTGTGTCTCTTGGCTAGAACCTATCCTACTCGTCTGTGGAACCCAGACTCCTAGTACAGTGCCTGGTTACATAGGAGACGTTTATAAAATGTGTGTTGACTGAATAGACAATTGAACTGAAATGCTCCAAAATAATTCCAGGTCTTAACTTCTTCTAGTGAAATATACCTCATCCATTTCCAGGCATACAACGCCAGATGGATTGAAGACCCTCAGAAAAGTCAAACGTGGCCAATCACCAGGTGCTAAAGCCTAGTTCTCAATGAGTGCTCTTAAAAGAATTAAACTGTTAGCACATTCATTCTTCCAGCCACACAGAGCGTCCCTTCCCTCCTCCGCTAAGCGGGCATCTTCTCATATAAAATGGGCCTGCGTGAAACATTAGGCTTGGAGGTGGAGATAGGGAAGGATAATATGTGATCGTTAGGCAGGCACAAAAAATAGTTCTACGTGCGACTTTATTAAAAACCACTATTTCATTGGTAATGACAGAGAGAACTTCCTGTTTGTAAAGTTGATGTATTTCAGGGGTCCTGAACTTAGTACCCAGTGTTTGCTTGACAGAGACAAGGATCATGCCAATGTATCTATTCCTCGTGCTCTTTTATTCTTAGAGAAGATACCCATTGAATGAACCAAGGAAAAAGACAATGCCTTTCAGTCTTGCCTACCCCACCACCTACTTCTACGTGGGTCAAGTGGAATGTTAAAGAAGAAGGGAAGAGGGTTAGAAGCTGGGATGGCCCCAGAAAGTGAAACAATCCCTACCTAACTCTGGACCCTGGCTCCAGTTATTTGGTTTTGGACTTTTGACGTCCCAAAGAAGCGCACTCCCCTTGGCCCAGTCTCACTGAGGCCCTTGCTAAGAGTGGGGCTTCAGTGAGGAACACGACACAATCCCTGTTCGCCAGGAACTCCCAGTCTGGTGGGGAAGAGTACGGAGATGAAGCTGAAGGAGGTGCCAGATGCAGGAGGAAGAGACGTTATCAGGAAAGACTTCACGGGTGAAATGACGTCTGAGCTGATCCAGTGGAACTCAGCAGGAGCAAAAGGTTGGAGGAGGAACTTGTGTGCAAAGGAACAGGGCATCAGAAAACATGGTGTGTTGAGGGACTTGTAAGCTGCTTGGAGAGGCTGGGAATGAAGGTGTGAGAAGAAAAGTGAAGGAGAAGAAGCAGGAAAGTTTAAAGGTCGGGTTGTGAAGTACTAACTGTTCCGTGCTAAGAGTTTGATTGTCATCCTGCTCTTTCTGGAGAAATACTTGAACTGAGACTGATTAGATGACTTAAGAGTTCTTCAGGTCAAGAGCAGAAGAGATGAGGTAGGGAATTCCAGAATGAGGGTTAGCATGAGGAAAAGCCTGGAAAAACTCTGGGGTACCCTAGGAGTTAAGGGAAGGCCTGCCTTCCTGGGGTGGGGTAAGCGAAGAGGAGAGGAATGAGCACTGAGATTGGTACTCACCAGTTTATACTCTTGTCCTTTCCAACATGATTTCATCTCTTCTATTGCATTTTATTTTCACCACTACCCTGCGTGTGTCCTTGTTAGTAGCTGTGTTTCACAGGAACAGAAGCTGAGGCTCCCAGTGAGTTTTAAGAGTTTTTGTTGAGGCCCCTCATGCAGTGACTGGTGGGACCACAATTAGGTCCCCAGCCATCAAGAACCATATTCTTCTCCTATATTTTTCTAGGAACCTGATGCCCTGGTGATCCTGGGGCACCCCCTTGATTCTACATCAAGGACCCTGAGGAACTGAATTAGTCATCAGAAGGCTCTTTGATGTACGCAGCATCTGAGCAAAGGCAATCAGATAGTCTCCTGGGATATTTCATCCATGCTACAGCAACGTCTAATGAACTCTCGTTGCCCTGCTGCAAACCGCTCAGTTCCGGGGGGACTAGAATACTAGTGCTGAGAAGCCCTGACAGTTTCTTGCTACACAAACTTCCTTCATGTACATCCACTAAAAGACATTGCTTGATGGTTGTTTCATTATTCCTTCAAAAAATTGGGTTACCAGATCATTAAGTTACTGCCTTCTTAGGCTATAGGTTTTCACTAGATACCTGGACAAAATTTGGGCATTTCCCAGATCTCCATGGGACTGTCTGTCCATCAGCTTCTGCTGATGGCAAATCTCTTCCAAGGTGTATTTGATTCATCCTAGATTCATGCTCGGAGGGAGGAATGCCCTCACCTTATGGCAAATCTTGAAAAAAGATAAGCAGGTACCTGGGCTGTTATATAATCGACCACTCCACCAGTTTGGATGCTTACACGGGCCAGTAACAGAAGACACAATTTAAACAAGATCCAGGGCAAATATAGTGGCTCAGCGACATCATCATGGGCTTTCTATCTGTTTCACCATTCTCAGTGTGTCAAAGACGCCCCCTGTGTGGACTCAAGATAGCTTTAGCAGTTCCTGGCATCATAGGTAAACACAATTATCATTAGCAATGCAAGGGTGTTTACTTCCATCTTTCTCTTTTTTATTAGCAAGAGAAACCTCTCCTAGAACCTCCCTACTTCCACCCGAGTAGACTTCCCTTCAGGTCCCATTGGCCCAGAGCAGGTCATATGCCTATACCCAAACTTATCCCTGGCAAGGGAATGGGACCACCATGATTGGCCTACAGTCATGATTCACCCCCTTGGGATCACCTTCTTCTAACCACATGGGAAAATGAACACCAAAAGTAAATTTAAAAATAAATAAAAATCAAGGCTCTGGTGGCAAAAAATAAGTGAGATGGGGGGTGGCTTTTGGGTTGGTGGATAGTCATTAGTGCTCTCCACCAAATGTTTCCAGTTCTCCTCTTGTACAAGGTAGGGTAGTACTTCCCTATCTTCTACCTCCTGGAAGTTGGGTGAGAGGCATTGTGACTTGTGTCAGTCAATGAAATGCCAGCAGTGGTAACAACTCTCACATCCAGGTGGGAGCCTTAAGAGTGAGTGTGCAATTCACCATGTTTCCTTTTCCCAGCCTTGGCAACTGTGGAAGCACAGAGATGGAATGTCCATTAACCTGGTCCTTAAATGACGGTGATGTAGATCAGAGTCCCTCCTCACCGCCAGCATCAACAATAGACATTTAACAGAAGCAAAAATTAAACCTTTGTTGTATTAAGACACAGAGATGAGGGCTTTTTGTTACTGTAGCATTATTTAGCCTTTCCTAACTGCTCCAGCAGGAAACAACCGTGTCTGCCTCAAGTATAATAAACAAAAGCCTATATAATATTCATATGCCATTTACTAAATTTCTACTATGTAGCAGGCACTCTGCTGGGAATTACAAGGCAAATGTTACGGCTATATTGTATACATGAGAAAATGGAGGTTTCCATCTTGTTCAAGTTCATGGAATAAGTGACTGGTGGAAGCCCGAGCTGAGTCCAGGTCTTTCTTGGCTCAGAAGAGCTAGCTTTGCTCACATATGACCCTGCCCTTGAGTAGTACTGCCACATGAATTTGTATCTCAATGGAGCCTCACAGCCTCCCTGCCACAGACACTGCTATCATTCCATTTTGCGTATGAGGAAACTGAGATTCAGAGAAGAAAACTAACTTATAAAACTTCACAGAACTCAGAAGACACCAGAGCCTTGCTACCCTTCTGACCACATGAAGAATCGAGATATTACAAGTTGGAAGAGAGAATTGAGGTATTAGGAGTTAGTGGAGGCACAGGATTTTGAAGTCAGGTACCCAGGGGTTCAATCTGTGCTCTGCAGCTCAAACCTGGGAGACATGGATCAAGTTCATGAGTATCGCTATGTATCAGTTCCTTCCTTTGTAAAAATGAGGCTAGCCATGTCTACCTCAGAGGGTTGTCAGAGATTCATATATGTAAAACCCTGTATAGAGCAGGCAAGCAATAATTAGCCATTTTTCCCTGTAGATTTGTTAATTTAAGAGGAACTGATCAGGAATTCCACTTCCCTGCCCAAGCCAGTGTGAATGCATACACACACACACACACACACACACACACACACACACACACACCACCCCGGCTGAAATGAAAACGTTTCCCATTAAGATTCAACGACGTCTCGCAGGACCTGCTTCTTGGTCATATAAGGGCTGGCAGGTCCTCTCTGCGGGCTGGAGAAAAGTTTTGTTTCCCCAGCTGCACTCGCAGGGGAATACTCCGCAGGCACGGGCGTTGGGAACCTGTTTGGCTTGGCTCAAAGGCCTGTCAGCACATTCAGGAAGTGAAGTCAGAGAGGGACAGGATTTCAAACAGAGCCAGCTGTACACGAATGCCCGAGCGGGAAAATGCCTTATCCAAGCAGGGTGCCTCTCAGCCTGTGTTGCCCTGGGTGCTGTCAAACGAGCCTCTGAAGATGGCTCTGGGCCAGGAAAGGAAGAAGCAATCACTGACCCCAGGGAAGGGCCATGACTTCACAGCAAAGTGGCCAGAAGGACTATGTGGGGGTCATCTCAGCCAGTCCCCTGCCATGGGCCGGGGAAGGGCTGAGCCTGGGCTCCCAGAGCTTGCTGGGTGGAGGGGCTAATGTTCATCTCCCTGGAGTCTCAAAGTCAAGGTATGGGAGGGGAGGGGAAGAGAGAAGGAGGACAGCAAAATGAAGGACCAGGTTAGGAGTATTGGGAGGGGAGGGTGAGAAGTGGATAGTGCCTGATAGATGGTACCCCCCAGCCATGTTCCCATGTCCAGGAAACAGTGCAAAGCTAAGACCTGAATCCTAATTCCAACTCTAACGTCTCCCACCTGTGAGTGGTAAGATAGTTAATTTCTCTAAGCCTCTATTTCATCAGCTATGAAATGCAGATAATAACTACTCCCATAGGGCTGTCGTAAGGATTAAATTAGCGAACCTACGTAAAAGGGCTTAGCCTAGTGCTGGCGAATTATAAATGTATCAGTTAGAATTCTATGGTTGCAAGTGACAGAAAATTCCGTTAAAGTCAAGAGACATTTTATTGGAGTATATCATTGAAAAGCTTTAAGTAGAGGTAGCTCTAGACCTGGCTGGATACAGGGCTCAAATGGTATCATGAGGCTTTGATTGGTCTCCATCACTCAGCTTGCTGTGGGAAGAGTTAGCTTCATCCTCAGTCTCCTTTAGATAGTGTCCAGCAGCTCCCATTCTCTGTCTGTAGGAATAAGTAAGATGGCTATAGTAGTTCCTCACATCCTCCCGGGATGGTGCTTCATTGATCTGATTGCGCCTCATATCCATTCCTGAACCAGTCAGGCACAGGACATACTAGATTGGCTGAGGTGTAGGTCAATTGTCCACCTCTAAAACCAAGGTTTGGGGAGTCTCATCAAACTACATGGCCAGGGAAGAAAGTGAGGAGGAGAAGATTTTCAAAGGACAATCAGGACCTATGAAGGAGTAGGTGCTGGAGGTCCAACAGGTGATTATTATCTGCTGTTATTATTATCAAATTTTTCAGTCCAGGATAGAGGGGCATCTGCTCCACTTCAAAAACCAGGTTGGCATTCGTGATGCACAATTTGATCTCTTCTAATGAGTTGGGAACTCCAGATACAAATCATCAAGAACATGCTTCTTTGGATGGAAAATGCTCAGGAGGGATGTATTCAATGATATAACATATATAAAACATATATATATAAAATATATATATAATATAACATATATAAAAATATTCTGTAAAAACAATAATCATTAGTCTTAGTCACTGTTGTGACGTTCACTGTAAAAAACTTGACCCAGGCCAATTAAAATAGAGAGTTGAAGATTCTCCAAGCAAGATTTTGAAACATCAAGAAGCCCTCTAAGTATATCTACTTCTGGTCTGTGTTTTTCTCCACTCACCTGCTCGTTGAACTGTATCAGTATCAGTTTCTACACCAGGATTTCCACAATTCAATAGTTGAAGTAGTAAAAGTAGAAAAGAAAAACTGAAATCAGTTATCATCATGACTGAACCCTAAAAAAGGAGAATCCAATATACAATGAAATATTCTTTTTCCTCCCTATAACGAATCAGAGATCTTTACACCCCAGAACCAGAATGTGAGAAGGATCTCTGAAAATTCTTAGAACTGACTATAAGCATAAGAAGTGAATGATAAATCCAGTGTTGCAAGTAGAAAATACCGAGAGGTTGATGAGTATCTACTGTGTGGCTTAAGCCATGGCTGGGAGGTAATATAGTAACCAGTTCTTGGCATAAATAGTCTTAAAATCTTTCCACCTGAGGAGAGCGGTATGGGATTGAATGATTATCACTCTCTCAGAAGGCTGTATGGCTCTATTCATTTACCCCATGTTTATTGAATCCATTCGCCTCCTCTATCCAGGCACCTACTAAGCGCTGGAGGTGAGAAGCTGTGTAAAACATGGAGCCTGTTATCAAAAGCAGGTGGATTCAATATATAATTGCCATGACAGAGGTAAATACAGGATACTTTAGGAGCAAGTACCCCACCTATGGGAATTCAGCAATGGCTTCACTGAGGGGCTGATTTGTAATTGTATCTTAAAAGAGATGGGTGGGAGTTTGACAGAAAAATGGGGTGATCGTTTTCCAGGAAGAGGGGACATCAGGGACTAAGGTAAGGAGGACTCAGATGGAGCTATTTAGGACTCACCATCAGCTATTTATAGACAAAATGGACAGAATTCCTGACCACTTCTTGTCAGGTAAAGAGAAGAGACACCAGACAAATTATTAAACAGATTATCACAATTACTTTATCCACCCCAGCCCTTTGCAAAGTGCTGCAGAGAAGATGGACAGCAGTGATACTGCATAGACTGGGAAGCCACGATCGGAGGCTTCAGTGGAGGGGTGAGCAGGGGCTGGCCTCAGTCAGGGAAGTCAAGGAGGCCTCCCCAGGAAGTGACCTTTAAACTGAGACCTGAAGGAATTAGGCACATGGGTGGGTGGGGAGAGCATTGTTGTTTTGGGCAAGAGTGTGTGTTAGAAGTAAGGAGAAGACCAGTGTGGTTAGAAGGTACCATTCCCTTGCGGGGAGGGGATGGGGGAGGAGGAGGTCACGGGACAGGTGGATCTAGAAGGGGTGTGGTTAATGCGGCATGTCCGAATATAGCACCCAAACTCCAAGTCTTAAACAATCTGAGAGGCTGGATGACGGTGAACAAAGGGGACCCAGGCTTTATCTGAAAGCCAACACTTCATTCCGAAGGCAGAAGCTCCGATTCCCGGCTACGAGAGACTGATCGTGATATTAGCTGTTTATGAAGCTCTTGTTAAGTGCCCAGGCCCATGGTAAATGCCTTCTGTATTACCTTGTTTCAAGCTCGCAATAGCCTATCAGGTAACTAGTGCAGGCTTGTTCCCAGGTGAGGAAACTGAGACTGTGTGCTTACAGAAAATGGCTAAGGCTCCAGTACTGTAAAAGACAGAGCAGGATGTGGCTCCAAAGTTGTGCCCCTGATCCCTCCATCGAAACGCCTCTAAAGAAAACCAAAAGCATTAGAAATATTGTAAAATTCCAGCAGCTCAGCAAAATCACCCTCCCCTCATGGTATTTTGACAGATAGTCGGTTTACAATGGTATTCCTTTTCCTTAATGTGGAAGGTGAAGGGGAAACTCCAGGGACCTTTTTATGTTTTCTTTCCCATTTGTATCTGGGCTTTATGCCCCTGCTGTTTCGAATTCCATTTCAAATGAAAAAATAACTAAAAACCACACTCAGCCAAGCTATTTGGATTTAAAACAGACCAGCAGAAACCTGGAAAGAGTCAGGATTCTCCCTAATATATCAAATATAGCAGGCAGCCCCAATCTGAGAGGCTCTGCTCCATTTCGTAAAGAGAACAGGCTGTAATTTGAAAATGGATGAGTCAAGTTCACTGTTGTGACTTGTTTGAAGGTCTGGAGGCCAGGCCTGGTTTTGATCTGACAGGTCTGGGTCTCCAAACGTGGGTTATTCCTTTGCAGAGACTCAGAGAGGTGGCACGCTCGCCAGGCACAGACCTGGAGCAGCGTCACTTTGAAGAGTTCCTGGGTGGGTCTTAAATGGGATTTGGTGCCCATTGTGGAATCAGAGTAATGAGCTCAAAACCAATGATTTTCATTACGCCAGCAAACCAGTCAGCCACTCTGTTTGCTCAGGTGTGCAGCTGTGTGCCCCATGCCCTGATCTCTTTATAATAAGAAAATAAATATTTTTAAAGGAAGAAAGAATTGAAGATGAAGGAACGTCACAACTGGTGGGGTGGGAGAAGTGAGAGAGAGGAGATCCTGGGCTCTTTAAAGTAAGTTAAAGTCTTTGATATCTACTCTCTTTACTAATTGGTCACTCTCTCGTCCGTGTAGAAAAAAAGAATCTGCTAATGAAGTGGCAGGATTCCTTCAATTAATTACTGAATACATCACAACTCCTCTCCAGGGGCCGCCGTCAGACTCGAACAGTGCCAGTAGATGGCGCTAGAGGGCACGCGCAGCGCTCCCTGCTTCTCAGGGTGTAAAGGATTAGAAAAAGCCCAGCCAACAAATTCGGCCGGGAGAAAAGTATGGGCGTCGTTTGCCTTCAGGGGAACCAAGTATAAACACATTTTTTACAGAATAGGGAAGCATATGCGCTGGAACTGTTCTTGCCCCACCAGCCGGAGTCCAGGAAGCGAGCACCAGATACTGTTTACAGGGCAGCTCTTATTTCAGAATGAAGAATAAGGCTCAGCAGGTAGGGAGCCCTTGAGGACCAGCACCGAATTTCCAAGAAGCCCAAGCTGCGATGGATCTGCCAAGGGCTTGGCTCAGGAAATTCATTGGATTAGACAGTGGAGGTTGTGGAAATAAACCCATCTGTTTTACCAGAGGGACCAGATTGGTATACTGGGGAAAATGTGAATTTCTGGAGTTGGACAGAAATGAGTTAAAATCCTACATGTGTGACCTTAGGCAAGTCTCTTTCCTTCACTGAACAACAGTTTACTCATCCTCGGAATAGATGTAATACTTGTAAAGCATGGTGGGGAAGGGGGTGTGGAGAGTTGATTTGTGAAAATCACTTAGCACAACATTCAATATTCAGCAATCTCTGGAAGATCTCTTCCAACCGTGGCACTAACACATTCATGTGGGAATCGGTGGAAAAGACAACCTTCCCATTTGTGTCATCACGTTTTCCGATACACCCTGATTCTCTATGGGCTTATCACAGTATTTTGCATCTTATTTACATATGCAGGTCATTATATTGGGTACCCCTTTAAAGCAAGGACTGTGGTAAAAAAATTCATCTTGCATTCCCAGAATCTATCAGGGCCCCTGCATCATAACATCTGTTGAATACACGAGTTTTTCTTATGAGCAAGTTGTTCCAACCCACCAAGCTGAGTGATTCAGATACAGTATTATAGCCACATCTCACTTTTTTTTTTCTTCACTGTGCTCAGGAAAGAAAACAGAAAATACTATAAACCCGGTGATGAAAATTAATTTTGAATTTTTTTTTTTGTTTTAGCCAAAGACCAAATAAAAGCCAGATGCTAAGCAGCCATTTTCAGTATTGGCCAAACTCAACCACCCAAGACTCAAAATAAATTCCAAGACAGAATTACGATATGAGACATAATTCTATGATTTAATGTCATAGCCTAAGACTTGGACATGTGGCATTGTAGTTTATGCAGGCCAAAGAGAGAGATGCAGAGAGACAGGAGGAACAGCCTGGGTGGAAGCAAATGACAGGGAACCAACGGGGTGAGGGATGCCCATGGTGGCCAATATCAAGGAGGAGATGGAGACAGCAGAGCTCGGCTATTGTAAGTCAGATGGACTTGGTCACTAAGTGGCTGCTTTGATTAGGGCAAGTTACTTATTGCTGACTCAATTTTTTCAGTTATAAAATGGGGTGTATTAGTTAGGATAGGTTAACCTATGCTGTGGTAATGAACAAACTCTGAAATCTCATTGACTTTGCAAAACAAAAGTAAATTTCTCATTCACCCAAAGTCTCAGCCAAAGGCAGGTTAATGGGAGTTCTACATCCAGTGACTCAGAGATCCCATTTCCTTCTATCTTGTGACACTACCACCCCATCTCATCATGTGGCTTCCAGTGTTACTCTGGCAGGGAAGAGAGAGCTGGAGAGGGCACACTGGCACTTAAGTGCCTTAGGGCAGAAGTGACATATGTCATTCCTGCTCAGAGGCCGTTGGTCAAAATTAGACACATAGCCTCAACCCAACTGCAAGGGAAAGAGAAATGTAGAGGAGCACATAGATAATTATGCAAGGGAGCACCATTCATGTCTGCCTCAGGGGATAATCATTAAAATAATTAAATCAATCAGGATTCACTCCTATTGAGTAAAATAGAACAGCCAAATAACAGTGGCTTTAAAATTTTTACACATATATTTCCTCCCTTGAACAAGAAGTCTGAAGAGAGGTGGTGTGGCAGCTCTCAGTCTTCAGAAGCACAGGCTCCATTGTTTCTGCTCCACCATTGTTTGCATATGGCTTCCATCCTAAAGTCACTTCATGGTTACAAGCTGCTCTCCAACTGTCAAGTCCCCATTCCAGCCAAGATGAAGGAGGAAAAGATGAGAGCAATAAAAGGCACCCTACCAGCTTTAAAGTGCTTTCTCAGAAGGTCACCCAGCAACTTCCATACATATTTCTTTGGCCATTCCTAGTTGCGAGGAAGTCTAGGAAATGTAGTCTTTAACTTTTGTGAATGAGAGAATGAACACTGGGTAGGCAGCTAGCTCTGGAGTCTGAGGGACTTCCTCTGAAACCCATGCCTATGTTGGAGTCAATGGTTCCCAACCATGTTTCTGTGCTTTTTCTCTCTGCTCAAGAGACGTACTCCTGGAAGAGAGAGATCCTATTGTCCTGGCTTGAGTTACATTTCTTCCCCTCCATACCTGCTGCCCAGCTGATAGTTTTCACCACCTCTACAAGCAATAGGACCTGGTACTTCCCCAAAGCAAAATTGGGGTATGACTACCAGAAAGGCAAATGGATACTGGGCAGGCAAATATCACAGGCAAATTTAAGGAGGCACCTTACTCTCAGGGTCATACAAGTGCAGAGTCAGCACTCGCACGACCCGGAGAGTAAGGTGCCTCCTTAAATTGTGCACCTCGGATGTTTCTCTGGCTTTATCCTACTTAGATGGATCAACTTCCAGAGCCCTTGCTCTTTCCCTGGCACTAACAGGACAAGGTTTAAGACTGAATCAACCTATTGATACATGATCACCATGAGAGAGTAACTGGTCTTAGAGATTTAAGAAATACTTTCTTTGATATCAACTATGAGGTGTAAGATTAAAAAAACTTTCTGAAGTCTCCATTTCAAAGCACCTCTGCTATTTTAAGAGCTAGCTTTGGGACTTCCCTGGTGGCACAGTGGTTAGGAATCTACCTGCCAGTGCAGGAGACACGGGATCGATCCCTGGTCCGGGAAGATCCCACATGCCATGGAGCAACTAAGCAACTGAGCACCACAACCACTGAGCCTGTGCTCTAGAGCCCACGAGCCACAATTACTGAGACCGTGTGCCGCAACTACTGAAGCCTGTGCTCCACAACAAGAGAAGACACCGCAATGAGAAGCCCGTGCACCACAACGAAGAGCAGCTCCCGCTCGCTGCAACTAGAGAAAGCCCGCGCACAGCAAAGACCCAACGCAACCAAAAAGAAAGAAAGATAAATTTCTAAAAAAAAAAAAGAGCTTTGATTGTTAGCTGGCATGGGAGTGAAAAGCCCTTCTGAAATACCTCGCCCTCCCATCCGCTTTCCAAGCAGGCAGTCTTGTTTATATATCATTTCTCCTGGATGAATCATTTGTAGCAAGAGTACAGCTTCCACTTGTCCATGAGAAATTGTTCAAAACAGTCCTTCCCACTCTGCACAAAACCTCAAGGGTAACTATAGATATTCAAAATGAGACTGCTATTTGTCAGCCTCTCAAAGTCAGGAAACAAATGAAAGTAACTATGTGCCATCACAAATCACTTTGAAAGAAAAAACAAAACCTTCCCAGTGATCGCTTTTTTTTTTTTTTGAGCTCCCACCCTTCATCTTCTGCAAAACTGGCTTTTATATTATGCTTCCTGCAGAAGCCTCCAGTTCCCTTTGTTTCTGGTTTCAAGGCGTTATTTTCACATGAAGCTTCCTGAAAGCCATGCAGATTTATCATGGGGGAAAGGAGAAGGCTGGTTTGGGGGCCAGAGTTTAATAGTCATTTGCACCTTAGGGATCTGAACCCCCAAATCAAGGTCAGAGGGAAATGTAGAGTCATTCTCAATATTGTGTTTATCTGATATGCTGAGTTTATGTAGTGCTGTACAAAGACCTCACAAAGAAATACATTTTCTGCAGATCTCTGCCAAACTCTCAGGAACAGAGAAGGGGTAGGTGGGGAGACAGGGCTAGAGAAGACACCAGAAGTGGAGAATGGTGTCTGGATCATGGCTGGTGAATAGATACTGTCCCAGAGGCTTTACATTAATTCTCACAGCCCCCACTTCAAAGTGAGTGTTTTTAATCTCCTTCTTACAGGTAGAGAAAGTGAAGCTCAGAGAGCTAAGTAACTTGGCCAAGATCACACAGCAAAGAAATGACAAGTGGGGCCCCAAATCTAGGCTGGCCCTACTCAATATCTATGCTCTTTCAGGTGTGCCTTGCTGCCTGCAGAAGGTCAGTTTACTTCTTGTTAGGGGAAGATCAGCAAGATGTGGTGAGTAAGGAAACTGAGGATCTAGTCCCAGCATGGGGACATGGGACAGAGCATCCCATTCCCCTGGACTCTAGCATTCTTACCTATATAATGAGTGGAGCTGGATGGCTCTTAAACTGCTTCTGCTCTCTGATCATCTGGGTTTTCATATCTACCTTCATCAGAGGCATCCAACTAGAGAATCAAAATAACAGGAAGGGTGAACCACAGGCAGGATCCCTCCCTGTGGGTCAGGAGTCCAGTAAAGGCCAGAAACCGCCACTGCCGGGTAAATAAACTGAGCTCGGTGTTCCTTGCACCCTCTCATTTTCTCCTCAACTTCCCTAGCCCCTGCCTCCACCATCCAGGTACTCTGCTCCTGGCTTTACCATGTCTAACCACCCCGCCAACGGATAGCACCCCTTCCAGGCTTGCCTGGATGCCTGCCTTGCTGAGTTCAAAGGTCTAGCTATTTTTAATCTAGCCAAATGAATGGCTCCTTTTTGCAAATTATGAGAACATGCTTCTCCAACCTGGGTAGACATAGCCCTGAATTGGGATGCGTGGCTTGGCGAGCAGAGCATGAACTGACTCTCAGCACCTGCCTACCCCACTCAGCCAGATACCCCATGCAGTGCACAACTCACACAACTGTATGGGGCAGCCCTGACACAAGGCCAACTGCTGATTCATTTCAGTGAATGGTATTCCATCCATACAATTATGCATACCAGAGAGGAACCTAGGAGATATCCTTGACCCTTTTCTCACCTTCATCTCCCATGTTCTATCCACCATACTATTGATTTAGCTCCAATTTATCTCTCCATCACTGCCACCACCTTAGTCAAAAGAACATAACCTTTCTTCTGAACCGCAACACTAGCTTCCTAGCTGGCCTCCCCCTCATCTATACTCTACTGCCTTCTGTTTATTCCCACTGTCACAGCCAGAAGGTATATAAACTCAACTAGTTTAACACTGAGAGCTTGCAAATTAGAGAATCTTTTCAAAATATAAATATGACCATCCCCTTTCATGCTTGAAATTTTCAGTGGCTTCTCATGACTCTTAAGATAAAGACAGAATTCTTTGACTGGGCCTCCTGCATCATCACTCCCCTCCCTATGGATCCAGCTTCATCCTGCATCGTCTTCCCTTCAGCTCTCTCCTCTCCAGCTCCTGTGGAGAATAGCCCAGGTACATGCTATTCCTGCTATCTAGAGCACTGGTGCTTCCCCCTCATCCCTGTTAACTCTTATTCACACTTCAAACGTGTCAAAGGTCAAGGGTTATGCCTCAGCAAGGCCTTCCCTGGTACCCCTCCTGATCGGCTCCCCTTATGCTAAGTTCTCAGCGACAAAGGCCTTCTTCCCTTCCCTGCTCTCATCAGTTACAGCTGCACATGCATCTGTGAGATCATCTGACACTGTCTCTCTCTCCAGCCAGCTGTAAGGTACATAAGAATCACACAGCCTGGGCTCGTCACTGTATTTCTAACTCCTTACTGTAGTGTCTAGCACACAGTGTATATCGATAAATATGTGTTGAATGAATGAAGATTTGTCTGGCTTGGAGAAACCAACATTTAACAATGACCGGTTTCGATAATCCCCCAAGAAACTTGCAAGTTTAACTTCCCCAAAACTGGTGGTATAAAAGGAAGAGGAAGAAGAGAAAATCATAGAAAATTAGTAATTGACAAACAGCTCCCTCATAACTAGCCAACTCTGAAGGCATCGTCTGTGAGGCACTGTGGTTCACTGGTTCCTAGCAAATATTTGTTGAATTGATGGATAAAATCCAATCATTCCAGGCCCAGATTAGATGCCACATCTGCTAAGAAGTCATTTCTAATGTGTACCAGTCTCCAGAAATAATCTCTCTGTTCCCTATATGCTCAAAGCATTCTATCATTCCCTCTCTGATGGTAGTTTTTATCCTCCATAAGAGTTATTTGGGTATCTGTCTCATCTCTTAGAGTACATTGTAACTGTCTAACGTATTTCTACTCTGACCCTCCATTCCCTAACACCTAGCACACTGTCTACCTATAGTAGTGCTCAAATCAAGTTTGGTCAATGAATGGATGTACAAATGGATTATAAATAATGCTGGAATTAGCTCTCTCTCTCTCATGAGTACAGACTGTTAGTTTGAGTGTATTCTGACTTTCCTGATCTTATAATCTCTTTAAAAGAAGCTTGGGAAAAGAATTGCTTAGGATACTTTTAATTACTTTAAATTAATTAATTGTCTATCATTTATTAAGATTCCATTGTGAGAAGTCAGGTTTTTGTTTCCCTTCCCCCAGTCAAGTATCTTTAGTTCAGATGGCCTTGACAGCTTTCTAATTCAAACCAGACAGCTTCCAGTATCAGATATGTGCCCCAAACACTCCGGAGGTTCAAAATCCACCTTGGGAGAGTTCAGTACCCACCATATAATCGTCTAGGTTTATGTCCTTATGATATGGAAATTCAATTTAATAACCATCAACACTTTCCTTGAGTCTCTTGTTTGTACCAGTCGAAAACATACATCGATACATAGAAAATCCATCCTTTTTTCGGGTCTCCCAATTCAAATTTAGATCATTTAGATCTAAACATTTGTCTAATCTAGACAAATTTAGATCATTTGTCAGGATGGTGGTAGTCTCTTTTCTAACCATGAGCTACCATTAGGATTCAAATACGTTTACAGAAATATGCCTTAGAGTTAACAAGTTTGAGAGCAGAGAGAAACCTCAGGGGTTATTTGACCTAAACGTCTATTTTACAGGTGATGAAACTTAAGTCCAGAAAGAGGAAGTGACTGGTCAAGTGGGTTGTGAAACTGAGATCCAAATTCAGGTCTTTGGAGTTGAAATACTTTTTATACCCTGACGATGTGCCAGTCTTCTTAAATACTTTATCTCTGGTTATCTCGAATAATACCCCAAGAAAGGTGTATCACCCCACATTTTACAGATGAAGAAACTGGACTCAGAAAGTTGAAATGATTTGTCTCAAGTTTTCCTGGCTAATAAGTCCTCCAGATAACAAAGCTGGGATTGAAGCCCAGCTCTGTCTA
This sequence comes from Delphinapterus leucas, assembly GCF_059928025.1. Taxonomy (NCBI): domain Eukaryota; kingdom Metazoa; phylum Chordata; class Mammalia; order Artiodactyla; family Monodontidae; genus Delphinapterus; species Delphinapterus leucas. The sequence continues at coordinate 140,856,152 of NC_143129.1, forward strand.
AATCTGAAGACGGAGCGCCTTCCACTACATCATGGTGGTAAAGGTCATCGGAGATTTGTGAAGAGCACATTGCTACTGAGTGATGAGTTTGAGACCAAAAGAATGACAATTCCAGACTAGAGAACTCAAGACTAGAGATGCCATATCCTCCTGCATCCCCACCCGCAACCCCCCCCGCAACCCCACCCCCCCCGCCACACACACACAACCACCACCAGCTCCCTGGATACCTAGACCAATATCTTTGTAAACTTTACTGGGCATGCAAGTCTTTTTAAAATACAGACTATGATGAATAGGTCTTGGATGGGACGTAATTTCTTCAGATTCTGAGATGTTCAAGTGATGCAAATGCCACTAGTTCTGGAACCATACCTTGCACAACAAGTCTTCTAAAGATATGACTCAGTCCTCAGCCGTTCCATCCCCAGACTGCCAAGCAGCAAAATTAGAAAGGGCAAGGGAGGGCAGCTGTGGCTGAGTAGTCGGAGGGGACACAATGTTTGTGTGGATGTCATTTGTTGAACATCTTACCGTGTGCTGGGCATAATGCTAAGGACTTTACAAGTATAATCTCATTTAATCCCCACTGTCAACCTCTGAGTAGCTATTGGTGTCCATATTTTACAGATGAGGAAACAGAGTTTAGGCAACTTCTCCAAATTCACATGGTTCTGTCTGATTCCAAAGCTCATGCTCTTAAGCACCGTGCCAACTTCCTCTGCGATGAGTGTTTCCTTTACACCCAGTCTGAATGGTACTTTCAAGGAGGAAGGAGTCTTTGAGTAGATATTGATGAGCTGATGTGGACATCACAAAACCAACCCCAAAGTGCTAAAGAATATCTTAGACCAGATGTTTATCAACTTGCTTGAGAAATGTGCAAAGGATTCATTCACACCCAGACAGAAATAAGCATGAATAGCTTGAGTGAAAAATTAGAAATAACTCACATGCTCAGCAATTGAGGAATGGTTAAATAAAACATAGTATATTAGGCAATGCTCATACTCGTCAGTCAATGGCTATACAGATTTCAGATAATACATTTGCTACTATAGCACGATCTGAATTTTTTTTTATTTCTTTTTTCTTTGCAGGTTTTTTTAAAAATTTATTCTTGGCTGCTTTGGGTCTTCATTGCTGCGCGTGGGCTTTCTCCAGTTGCGGCGAGCGGGGGCTACTCCTCCTTGCGGCGCACAGGCTTCTCATTGCGGTGGCTTCTCTTGTTGCAGAACGTGGGCTCTAGGTGCGCGGGCCTCAGTAGTCCTGGCATGCAGGCTCAGTAGTTGTGGCTCAAGGGCTCTAGAGAGCAGGCTGAGTAGTTGTGGCGCACGGGCTTAGTTGCTCTGCAGCCCGCGGGATCTTCCTAGACCAGGGCCTGAACCCATGTCCCCTGCAATGGCAGACGGATTCTTAACCACTGTGCCACCAGGGAAGCCCCTGAATTTTTTTAGAAAAGAAGATGTGTGTGTGTGTATGTTTGTACATAGGAAAATATTGGAAAGAGATACCTCAAGAAATTAATATCAGTAAACTTTGGATGGTATTATTATTCATTTTTTTTTATTTTATTTTTATACTTATCTATATTTCTCATTTTTCTATAAAAGGATGTACCATATGAATAATTGTTTAAAGAAAAAATAAATATGGGTGAGAAGACAGGAGAAAGCTGAAAAAGGACAAGAAAAGTAGATATACACTCCCAGATATTCAAATAAATTACAAAGTTATAAATACTAAAACAGTCTGGAATTGAGAGATTAAAATGACAAATCAGTGGAAGGGAATAGAAAATAAAGTAAAAGACCAGTAAGATTTGCATACATAAATAATTTATTTTTTCTCTTGGAGCAAGAACACTTTCTTAATAACACAAAACTATATTATGCCCCCCCCAAAATACTATATATGCATGCAATAGATCATTGACAAAGTAGGAAAAGATATTTCTAACATGGAGAAAAATATTCCTAACATGCACAACAAGTAAATAAGACTAATTTTCTTAATATCTAAAGTGTTCTTATAACTCAATAGTAAAGCTGGCAAAGAACATGAACAGCTATTCAAAAAGAGAGACGAAAGAGTGTGAGAATTAATGCTAGCACAGTAGCATTTAGAAAAGGGCACTGCTCATGCCATTGTCCACCCTGTTCATTAGAGTTTTTATGTAATAATCTAGGTAGAAATTCAAATCAAACCAGAACAGGAACAATCCCATTAGTCACTTCTGACCACTAAGGGCTTCATCAGTAGCTTAGTGAGAGAGGGATAGGAAATGAATACCTAGTTCCTACCATGCAGGATTCATAGTCTGTTGCATATAATTAGGCTTATGTTGACTGCATAATAAACTATAGCAGGAAGGGAAGTGAGATGGCATGAGGAATGAAAAGGGGACTGATAAGGGACTTAAATCCCAGCTCTTTCTCTAGCTGTGTGTATCCTGGAAAACCTCACTAAACCTTCCTTTCCTCATCTATAAAATGGATGCAATAAATCCTATTTACAGGGTTTTTCTTTGGAAAAGATAAGATCGCATATGTAAAGCGCCTAACACTTTTAGTGAGTATTGAATACACAGTAACTGTTATTACATCCCCAGGATTATTATTACCACCCATGTAAGGGCAGAAACAGGGCCCATGCTTTTGGCCTCCCCTATGGTACTGAGCACAGAGCAGGCCTCTGCGATGACTGAGGTTGGGGCCGGCACCCAGTGTTGTGGCTGCAGGGTGGGTGCGGGGCTTGGTCTCAGGTTCAGAGCCTGCACTGCACTGACTTCCACCTGGGGAGCCTCGCAGGACATCTGTTTCTTCAAGTAGGGAGAATGTCGGGGATGCAAGCTGCAGGAATCAAATTAAAGGAGATCGTGTTTGGGAAAACACCCTCTGAGCTGTACATCTGTCAGCCTCAGCCCTGCCCATCCGGTTTGGAGACCCCAGTCCTTGAGGCAAGCCTATCTGGCAAAGGTCACCTCAACGTCCCCTCAGCCCATCAAGCAGGGCTTAGGAGATGTTCTCAGACCAGGAATCTGGTAACTTAGCCAGGACGAAGCACCACCTCATCTAGTGCATGACGCCAAGATCAGGCTGCCTGGAAAACTATGGTGACCTCCAGGGGTATCCCCTAAACTGCCACCACCATCCAAACACATACCACAAAGCCCCATTTCCTGTGCCTTCACTGCCAACCCAACCAGGACCCGACATCCCAGGACCAATTAACAGCTAAGACTCATGGAGTGCTTTCTATCTTCTGAGCCTAATGCTAAGTATTTTACCTGCATTGTTTCAATTAATCCTCACACCAGATCTATGAGATAAGAGGAGATGCTCTTAGCCCCTTTCTACAGATGGGGAGACTGAGACTTACAGAAGGTAAATACAGAAGCTAAGGTACTTATGGTTTATAAGTGATGAATCAGGGCCTGGAACCCAAGTCTGTCTGACTAGGATCTTGGTTACTGCACTGCCTCTGTAGGAATGATTTTGCAGATATGCCCCAAGAAGTGAAGTGACCCACCCAGGATCACACGTCTAGTAGGTACCAAAACTGAGATTCGAATTGATAGTCCCACAAGTCCAAAGTCAGGTGCTCCCCATGACACCATGCTGCTTTCCCCAATCCTGTAAGACTAGCTTCCGTCTAAGTGCCTCTTCCCTGAGCCCAGAGCCTACTGGTGTCCCAGCCCATTGGTTGGTGGCCAGGAACCATGCCTGACTTTTCTCAGCTCCTTTCCCTTGGGGGCTTGGGTTCTGGAGTCTGTCCTTGCTGGTAGGACACTTCCTGCATGTGGACAGATCTTCCGCAAAGGTGGCAAATCCCTACCTGGTTCTGGAGAATGCAAACAGGAGTTCCCACTCCAGATACATCCACCTTTGAGAATAAGAAGCAAAGTAACCCATTCCCTTGGCTACTCTGTTGGGTCTCCTAGGTGGCCTTGCTCTTAAGCTGACTTCAGTGGGGCCTAGGTTGATCCCCTACCCTGCCTTCTCCCAGTTTCATCCTTCTGTTCGTTCAGGCATGCTAGGCATCGATAATGCCTTATACTCAAGCCTGACCTGTGACAACTGTGAGCTGTTATTTTTTGTTACGTTTGTTCATCTCCAATTGTAAAAGCAACATGCTCATTTTGTTATTTCCCACTGCTATGACAAACCCATCCGCTCCACAGCAAATGCTGCAGAAACATCAAGGGAGCAGGAATTACCCTTGAAGTTTTATAACTGGCGTGAGTACCAATTAAAAATCCTCCAAGGTGTTCAAAGGATGCTACAACCAGATCAATTTGCAACAGATTCAACAGAGGAAAAGCAGACTAAGAAATAGAATATTTAAACACTGCAAATCATTTCCTTGGAATGGCTCTCTGCATCTTGTCAGAGGAGCGAGTCATCTTCCTGTGTGAAGTGTTCATACTCATTTCTGGTGAGTAATGAGAGGGGCATTCGGGTCTGGACACAGCCATTGTACACGTGATGGAGCCCACAGCACTACAGCTTCCTTTTCAGAGAGCAAAGGTGCTGCCTCTAGGGCCCCATAACTCCCAGCTTTTCTCCAGGCTGCAAAACAGCCGGAGTTTCTGACGGGCATCTGCGGATGGCATCTGCCAGCTCTCCATCCAGTGCATCGTGGTGTCGTGACTTACAGCCAGTTCGCACCGGAAGACATTCCCCTGTGTCTCTGTGCAGACTCTGTTGGCTGAAACTCATGCCAGCCCCAGGAAAGGTTTATGATGCTGGCAGGCAGCAATCATGAATTGGAGAACCGCAAGGACCCAGCCTTAGCTTGGGCTGCAGCAGCACTTAAGGGCAAAAATACAAACTGGCACAAACTGATTCATGTGATGAATGGGCCTGTCTATTCAGTATGTTGAAAAACACATACTGCAGATCTGGTGGAGGATGCAAACTCACGCCGCACACACAGAAGGCTATATGTTATCTAGGCCAAGCACGGCATTTCCAAAGAGATAAGGCAGGAAAAGAACCCATTGCTCCGAACAGCAGATCAGGCAGGACAATGGGAGACTCGGTATGTTAGAAACTCCCATCCTGCCTCTAATTTAGGTTAATCATAAAACCTTCAAATGACCACACAGAAACAGCCTAGGAGGGAGGAGTTGTCCCCTCCACTTTACACAAACTGATCTTCAGAGATCACACCAGTAGTCAGTGGTCCAGTGGCATGGGAACCCATGTCTGTCAGTCAGTCTCCCATGCTCTTAGCTACTTCAAAATTCCTTTTGTTCTGATAGATTTTTATTGAAAGCTACCCGTGTACAGCATCCCAGCTTGGAGCCAGACATCCCTGTGAAGTGTTGAATGAAAGAAAGAAAGGGAGAGAGGAAGATGTCTCAACATGGTTGCTTTCCAAATGTGTGACCTTGAGCAAGTCACAAGTAACCTACAACTGCTCTCGGGGATCCTGTCATGCACAGAGCCCCATGGGGAGGATGGAGCTGGACCTCCATCTGACGCCACCACCCACCAGCAACCAGACTGGGGGGGTAGGGAGCATCCGGGTGGTCACCTCTGGCCTCCAGTTATTCATTTGTAAAAGGGTGGACTTATCAATAAAGACTCCTTCTACCGCTGACATGGTTTTATTTTATGGTTGAGAGGTTGAAATTAGATTATTGTAAAAATCTAATTTTTGTTGTAAAATCCCCATCAGCTCAGATTTTCTTCATAGATATGGAGATAGACTGAAGATGTTATCATTATATAAAAGATTGCCCCCTTAGCACATAACACTTTATAGCTGGGCAGTGTTGCTGCCTCTCCCTCCTTTTCTACTGGCATTCATGAAGATCTGGATGGTTTCTCCTCCAGCTGGGTTCACGTACAAAGTGACTCTCACCAAGACCAATCTGATCACTTTAGTTTGTGAGTCAGAGGCCCATCTCTGATCTCTAATGAGTTACAGCAATATAGGCCGGGAATTCTATGGGAAAAAAGTCTGTGTCTGCTTGTCACCCAGCTCGTAGTGCATAGCAAATACTACTGCTGCTTCTGCTCCTCCTCCTCCGACTACTACTGGTTCAGTGCGTGGCAAATACTACTGCTATTACTACTACTGCTGCTACTACTGGCCCAGTGTGTGGCAGGTACTACTACTACTACTGGTAGTAATAATCATAATAACAACAACAACAGAATCAGCAACAATAGCATTTAGCACTCAGTAACCACTTACTAAATACCAGCCTTTATGCTACATGTTTTATGGGCATCATCTCACATATTTTCCTTCAACAGTCCTTGGAGGGAGGTACCATTATTATCCCTGCTTTACAGATGAAGAAATAGAGGTATGACAAGGTGAATATACCTGCTCAGAGTGACACAGCATCAAGTGGAGGGGTTTAGATTTGAACCCAGAGAGCCTGGCTCCCGAGCTTATACACTTAACCTCCAATGACACTGAGCTACCATTTTGAATAAGTGAGTGAATGTGTGCAAGGATGGGGAAGGGGGAGGACACAGGCTTAGAAGTCAGGCAGTCCTGGGGTTTGAAAGTCTGCCCTGTCACTTACTAGCTAGGTCTGGAGTCCAAGTTTATGTCCCAGCAACCTTTGGAAGTGCTTCTCCTTTTCCACAGTTTTTGGTCAAAATTCCTTTGTAAATCTGCTTCTTTTCAACTAAAGACACTTCTAAAAACATGTATGAAATGCCTCTCATTGCCTGGTATGCCACTGGGTCCTGGGGAAAGATGCAAGAGTGCATGGGACACAGTCCTTGTCCTCTGAGGGCACAAATATCTCAGGTATGGACACGGAAACAGCTGCTCACTAGGCACATGGGACTGATGCTGCAGGACATGGGCGCAGAGGAAGGGCTGATTACTGCTCAAGACTCCATCCCTGGAACACAGCCGCCTTCTGGAATTACACCTTGGGTCCTTTGGGGCTGAGTGACATTGTTGGGTGATTTATTTTAGAATTCAAAGCTGGAGAAGAATTTCGAGACCATTCTAATCCAATCTTTCTTTTCACAACTGGTGAAACTGAGGCCCAGAAAGGTGAAAGTCACAGGCAGGAAGGGACAGGAACTGATTCTGGACCCAGACCTCTGGACGTCCCTGTCTTGCTAAGTTTCAGCAGTTATGAGATGCCCAAATCTTCCCTCTCATTTTATCCTACTACCTCCATTCATACCTCCAATCTCATTCACCTGGGTATAATAATGCAGGACAGGAATTAAGAATAAATACAACATTTCTCAGTGGGACACTTGAAATTAAATTAACATTAATTTTTGGACTCATTTCCAGAAATCTCTCCAGTGAGGACCTTTATTTATCTAGCTGATGTGCTAAATTCTCAGTTAACATTAAAATCTGCTGCAGATGAATCTCGTTTGTAAAATGTAGTAGATGGAAAAAGTCGTGATCTAGGATTTGGGAAGCCCAGATTCTAAGGACAATTCTCCCAGGAGGTGGCCTTGAGACCTTAGGCATGTGACTCAGCTCCCAGGACCTCCAGCAGTCCTCTGACTGTAAAGGAGAAGCCTGAATGCAATAGAAGCTTTATGAGGTCGGGTACTTGATCCATCGCTGTCTCTCCAGAGTCCAGAGCCATCCCTGGCACACAGTCGGGACTCAACACATACTTCTTTAATGTGTGGACCATCTTCAAAGTCTCTAGCATTCCGTGAATAGGAGTCCATAAAATCATTTCCAAAATCTAAAGCTCATCTCTTTGTTTTTTTCCCCTCCCTTTAATTAGAGGCATGAATACCTCCCCCCACCCCCAGCCCAGTCTCTTAGCAACAGCATGGAAGAGTTGACAGCTCTGAAGCAGTTCTCAAGTTGTGTGACCTGGCAGCTGGGAGTTATTCTGTGGACTCTAATATTATCATTTCGGCATCACTCCCTCCCCTGCTGTCACTCCCCAGGCCTCCTGCTCAAAACCACCCGCTCAGCGCATGGTGCAGATCCCAAATTTGAAACCTGTAAGCATTTCCTGGCATCTTCCACATGTCACTTGATTGTGCACCAGATTAAACATTTTTAAAGCAAATAATCAGGTTGTTTGGCCTGAGGTGACCCAACACTGGAGCCTACCCAGGCTCTTTAGTGGGGCGAATGGTGGACTCTGGGAGGGTTCACGCCAAGGAGTACTTCCCAGAACTTCTGCTGCCAGTGTCCTTGTCCTTACGGTGAGACACAGCCACCTCCCGCCTCTGCAGGAGACTCTCCAACACTAGCAGATCAGAAAACCTTCACTAAAAAGCCCCAATCTGGAGAAAGCCTCATCCACCAGAGGGCAGACAGCAGAAGCAAGAAGAACTACAGTATTGCAGCCTGTGGAACAAAAACCACATTCACAGAAAGATAGACAAGATGAAAAGGCAGAGGGCTATGTACCAGATTAAGGAACAAGATAAGACCCCAGAAAAACAACTAAATGAAGTGGAGGTAGGTAACCTTCCAGAAAAAGAATTCAGAATAATGAAAGTGAAGATGATCCAAGACCTTAGAGAAAGAATGGAGGCAAAGAACAAGAAGATGCAAGAAATGTTTAACAAAGACCTAGAAGAATTAAAGAAAAAACAAACAGAGATGAACAATACAATAACTGAAATGAAAACTACACTAGAAAAAATCAATAGCAGAATAAACTGAGGCAGAAGAACGGATAAGTGACCTGGAAGACAGAATGGTGGAATTCACTGCTGTGGAACAGAATAATGAAAAATGAATGAAAAGAAATGAAGACAGCCTAAGAGACCTCTGGAACAACATTAAAGGCAACAATATTCACATTACAGGCGTCCCAGAAGGAGAAGAGAGAGAAGGACCCGAGAAAATATTTGAAGAGATTATAGTCAACAACTTCCCTAACATGGGAAAGGAAATAGCCACCCAAGTCCAGGAAACACAGAGTCCCAGGCAAGATAAACCAAAGGAGAAGCACACAAAGACACACAGTAATCAAATTGGCAAAAATTAAAGACAAAGAAAATGTATTGAAAGCATCAAGGGAAAAATGACAACATACAAGGGAACTCCCAAAAGGTTAAGAGCTGATTTCTCAGCAGAAACTCTACAAGCCAGAAGCGAGTGGCATGACATATTTAAAGTGATGAAAGGGAAGAACCTACAACCAAGATTACTCTACCCAGCAAGGATCTCATTCAGATTCAATGGAGAAGTCAAAAGCTATACAGACAAGCAAAAGCTAAGAGAATTCAACACCACCAAACCAGTTCTACAGCAAATGCTAAAGGAACTTCTCTAAGTGAGAAACACAAGAGAAGAAAAGGACCTACAAAAACAAACCCAAAACAGTTAAGAAAATTGTCATAGGTACATACATATCGATAATTACCTTAAATGTGAATGGATTAAATGCTCCAACCAAAAGACACAGGATCACTGAATGGATACAAAAACAAGACCCATATATATGCTGTCTACAGGAGACCCACTTCAGACCTAGGGACACATACAGACTGAAAGAGAGGAGATGGAAAAAGATATTCCATGCAAATGGAAATCAAAAGAAAGCTGGAGTAGCAATACTCATATCAGATAAAATAGACTTTAAAATAAAGAATGTTACAAGAGACAAGGAAGGACACTACATAACATCAAGGGATCAATCCAAGAAGAAGATATAACAATTATAAATATATATGCACCCAACATTGGAGCACCTCAATACATAAGGCAACAGCTAACAGCTATAAAAGAGGAAATCGACAGTGACACAATAATAGTGGGGGATTTTAACACCTCACTTACACCAATGGACAGATCATCCAAACAGAAAATTAATAAGGAAACACAAGCTTTAAATGACACAATAGACCAGATAGATTTAATTGATACTTATAGGACATTCCATCCAAAAACAGCAGATATCACAGTTTCTTCTCAAGTGTGCATGGAGCGTTCTCCAGGATAGATCACATCTTGGTTCACAAAACAAACCTCAGTAAGTTTAAGAAAATTGAAATCATATCAAGCATCTATTCTAACCACAATGCTATGAGATTAGAAATCAATTACAGGGGAAAAAACGTAAAAACCACAAACACATGGAGGCTAAACAATATGTTACTAAATAACCAAGAGATCACTGAGGAAATCAAAGAGGAAATCAAAAAATACCTAGAGACAAATGACAATGAAAGCATGACGATCCAAAACCTATGGGATGAAGCAAAAGCAGTTCTAAGAGGGAAGTTTATAGCAATACAGTCCTACCTCAGAAAACAACAGACATCTCAAATAAACAATCTAACCTTACACCTAAAGGAACCAGAGAAAGAAGAACAAATAAAACCCAAAGTTAGTAGAAGGAAAGAAGTCATAAAGATCAGAGCAGAAATAAATGAAATAGAAACAAAGAAAACAATAGCAAAGATCAATAAAGCTAAAAAGCTGGTTCTTTGAGGAGATAAACAAAATTGATAAACCATTAGCCAGACTCATCAAGAAAAAGAGGAAGAGGACTCAAATCAATAAAATTAGAAATGAAAAAGGAGAAGTTACAACAGACACCAGGGAAATACAAAGCATCCTAAGAGACTACTACAAGCAACTCTATGCCAATAAAATGGACCACCTGGAAGAAAGGAACAAATTCTTAGAAAGGTATAACCTTCCAAGACTGAACCAGGATGAAATAGAAAATATGAACAGATCAATCACAAGTAATGAAATTGAAACTGTGATTAAAAGTCTTCCAACAAACAAAAATGCAAGATCAGATGACTTCTCAGGTGAATTCTATCAGTTAGACAAGAGATAACACCCATCCTTCTAAAACTCTTTCAAAAAATTGCTGAGGAAGGAACACACCCAAACTCATTCTTTGAGGCCGCCATCACCCTGATACCAAAACCAGACAAAGATGTCACACACAAAAAAATTACAGACCAATATCACTGATGAATATAGATGTAAAAATCCTCAACCAGGGCTTCCCTGGTGGCGCAGTGGTTGAGAGTCCACCTGCTGATGCAGGGGACACAGGTTCATGCCCTGGTCCGGGAAGATCCCACATGCCGCAGAGCGGCTGGGCCCGTGAGCCATGGCCGCTGAGCCTGTGCGTCCAGAGCCTGTGCTCCGCAACGGGAGAGGCCACAACAGTGAGAGGCCCATGTAACGCAAAAAAAAAAAAAAAATCCTCAACCAAATACTAGCAAGCAGACTCCAACAACACATTAAAAGGATCATACACCATGATCAAATGGGATTTATCCCAGGGATGCAAGGATTCTTCAATATACGCAAATCAATCAATGTGATGTACCATATTAACAAATTGAACAATAAAAACTATATGATCATCTCAATAGATGCAGAAAAACTTTTGACAAAATTCAACACCGATTTATGGTAAAAACTCTCCAGAAAGTGGGCATAGAGGGAACCTACCTCAACATAATATAGGCCATATACAACAAACCCACAGCAAACATCATTCTCAATAGTGAAAAACTGAAACCATTTCCTCTAAGATCAGGAAGAAGACAAAGATGTCCACTCCCACCACTATTATTCAACATAGTTTCGAAGTCCTAGCCATGGCAATCAGAGAAGAAAAAGAAATAAAAGGAATAAAAATTGGAAAAGAAAAAGTAAAACTTTCACTGTTTGCAGATGACATGATACTATACACAGAGAATCCTAAAGATGTCACCAGAAAACTACTAAAGCTAATCAACGAATTTGGTAAAGTTGCAGGATACAAAATTAATGCACAGAAATCTCTTGCATGCCTATACATTGATGATGAAAAATCTGAAACAGAAATTAAGGAAACACTCCCATTTATCATTGCAACAAAAAGAATAAAATACCTAGGAATAAACCTATCTAGGGAGACAAAAGACCTGTATGCAGAAAACTATAAGACACTGATGAAAGAAATTAAAGATGATACCAACAGATGGAGAGATATACCATGCTCTTGGACTTGAAGAATCAATATTGTGAAAATGACTATACTACCCAAAGCAATCTACAGATTCAATGCAATCCCTATCAAATTACCAATGGCATTTTTTACAGAACTAGAACAAAAAATCTTAAAATTTGTATGGAGACACAAAAGACCCCGAATAGCCAAAGTGGTCTTGAGGGAAAAAAGCGGAGCTGGAGGAATCAGACTCCCTGACTTCAGACTATATTACAAAGCTACAGTAATCAAGACAATATGGTACTGGCACAAAAACAGAAATATAGATCAATGGAACAAGATAGAAAGCCCAGAGATAAACCCATGCACCTATGGTCAACTAATCTATGACAAAGTAGGCAAGGATATACAATGGAAAAAAGACAGTCTCTTCAATAAGTGGTGATGGAAAACCTGAACAGCTACATGTAAAAGAATGAAATTAGAACACTCCCTAACACCATATACAAAAATAAACTCAAAATGGTTTAGAGACCTAAATGTAAGAATGGACACTGTAAAACTCTTAGAAGAAAACATAGGAAGAACATGCTCTGGCATAAATCACCGCAAGATCTTTTTTGATCCATCTCCTAGAGTAATGGAAATAAAAACAAAAATAAACAAATGGGACCTAACGAAACTTCAAAGCTTTTGCACAGCAAAGGAAACTAAAAACAAGACAAATAGACAACCCTCAGAATGGGAGAAAATATTTGCAAACAAAGCAACGGACAAAGGTTTAATCTCCAAAATATATAAACAGCTCATGCAGTTCAATATTAAAAAAACAAACAACCCAGTCCACAAATGGGCAGAAGACCTAAATAGACATTTCTCCAAAGAAGACATGCAGATGGCCAAGAAGCACATGAAAAGCTGCTCAACATCACTAATTATTAGAGAAATGCAAATCAAAACTACAATGAGGTATCACCTCACACCAGTTAGAATGGGCATCATCAGAAAATGTACAAACAACAAATGCTGGAGAGGGTGTGGAGAAAAGGAAACCCTCTTGCACTGCTGGTGGGAATGTAAACTGATAGAGCCACTATGGAGAACAGTATGGAGGTTCCTTAAAAAACTAAAAATAGAATTACCATATGATCCAGCAATCCCATTACTGGGCATATACCCAGAGAAAACCATAATTCAAAAGGGCACATGCACCTCAGTGTTCATTGCAGCACTAGTTACAAGAGCCAGGACATAGAAGCAACCTAAATGCCCATCGACAGACGGAAGGATAAAGAAGTTGTGGTACATATATACAATGGAATATTACTCAGCCATAAAAAGGAACAAAATTGGGTCATTTGTAGAGACATGGATGGATCTAGAGATTGTCATACAGAGTGAAGTAAGTCAGAAAGAGAAAAACAAATACCGTATATTAACGCATATATGTGGAACCCAGAAAAATGGTACAGATGAACCAGTTTGCAGGGCAGAAATTGAGACACAGATATAGAGGACAAACATATGGACACCAAGGGGGGAAGCGGTGGGTGGTGGTGGGATGAATTCGGAGATTGGGATTGACATGTATACACTGATGTGTATAAAATGGATGACTAATAAGAACCTGCTGTATAAAAAAATAAATAAAATAAAATTCAAAAAAATAAAAAGTAAAGTAAATAATCATCACAACCATTTACTGAGCACCTACTACGTGTCAAGCAGCTTCACGCCCTCCTTCCTGCTAATCTTCTCAACAATCCTGGGAGCACCTCCTCTTACAGATGAGAGAACAGAGGCTCAGAAATGTCAGTGAACTTCTCAAGATCATACAACTAGCAAATGCTGTGATCAATACTGAATCTGGGTCATCTGTCTGATTGCAACATCCTAGGTTTTAAAATTTACAAGAATCTGGAAAATGTTCTAAGAAACCCACAAGAACAACCTAGTGAAAAATGAACAGAATGGCAGTTACAGACCATACAGTTCTTCCTCCACCCACTTTAGTTCCATTCCTGAAACTGAAATAACTTCTTTAATGTTGCTCCAATATCCAGAGCTGACACTAGCAGTTGGGAGTTATGAGGAGATGACTGGCAAGTATTACGCCCAAGAGAGTTCAATTTGGAATGGATTTCAGCCCATTCAATCTAGCCCTGATATTTTCTAGATGGTAAACTATAGCCCACAGAGCTTAAGAAGGTCACCCAATGTCACCCATCTAATCAGGAAGTAGCAGAGTCAGCCTTGTGTCTACCAAATCCTAAGTTTTTTATGTGTAAAAGGGACAATAATGCCTGCATATAAGGCTGCAGCCACAAGGACCAAGTGAGATAATGTCTTCAAAGTGCTCAGCCAGGTCAGGGCCTGGCCCACGGCAAGTCCTACAAATGGTAGATGCCACTGACCCTGATACTCTCTGAACCTTGGTCTTTTTGTAACTGGGGCTGGCAAGGGCCCCTAACTCATATATTCGTTAAGAAAATCCAATGAGCTCTTGGATGTGGCAGAGCTTTGATGTGTTTGCTTCACAAACACTAGCTCCAGTCTTCTGGGTCTGTCAGACAAGGCAGTTCAGATGTTCCTATGTGATTTCCCAGGTGGGCAACAACAGAGCCAGGTCGACAGCACCTGCCCCTGGCCTCTGTTGATTATGGATGATGTTGAAACAGGAGAAAGGAAAGACACGGGAAAGATCTTAAAACTTACATCCACATATAAATTTTACCTTCTTACTATTCTCTTCTTGGCATTGCTTAGACTTCAGTGAAGCCCCAGTAGTTGCACTGGAAGATGAGGTTTTTTGCCCAAGATCAACCAACTTTAAAAAGCACTTGAACCCAGTCCATCCAACTTCCAGGTCAGTAATCTGCAATGCGTTGATTGTGGGACACACAGTAATGGACATGAATTGGAAAGGCACAGAAGTCTTGGGGCTGTCTGGACTAGGCTTGATTAGAACTTAGGTGCTACCAGGAAAGGGCTCGTAATGTGGGAGGGAGCTGCGAGCATGTGGGTAATGAGCCTAGAGGACTGTGGGTTTTGCCCAACACATGAGCCTGGATTGCATATCAGGCACTGAAGGCCAGCAGCAGCCAAGGTCACCAGAGCCTCTATCACCTCCTCTTCTTTCTATACCTTCTCTCTAGGCCCCCTTTTCAGGTTGGAAACCACACTTGCCTGCCCTTGTGTCTTTTATACCTTGCTTCTTCTAGACTCCAAATATTCAACCTACTTTTTAAAGGCTGCACCATCGGGAGGAGTGAGTGGGAGGTGAGGAAGGAGACAGATTTGTTGTGTAGACAAATACGGTAAGGAGTTTGACTGTGAAAAGATGGAAGGAAAAAGAATGGCACTGCGGGAGAGTTGGATTAAAGCTGATTTTTTTTTTAAATGAAGTGGTGTTTGTTCTAAGGTGAAAGAGACAGGAGCCCATTTAAAATGTTCTTGGAGAGGAGTGAGTGGAGAGGAAAAAGCTGAAGGGACAGGGGCTTAATCAATAGCACAAGGTCCCTGAGAAGAGGGAAGGGGTTCAGAGCTCAGGGGCAGCCACTGGCCTCACCCAGGAGGGACCTCTCTTTCGTGGTGGTAGGAAGGGAGGAGGGTACCAGGGAGTAAAGGTGAGGCACTATCAGTCCAGACATCCCCAGACACACCAGGTCCAGAGTTCGGCACAGTCTTTCTTCTTTCTTTGCCCAGCTGTGGCCTCATGCCATGTGCCGCCTCTGGTGCTCTAAGTGCATGAATTACCATCCTAGCCACAATCTGCCAAGCAGACACTTCTAACTCCCATTGTATAGATGTGCACATCAAATCTCAGAGAGCACATAAAATTGCCTAAAGTTACACAACTAGTATTCTTAATAAAAATAGTGTTGACATCACACAGTCCTAGGTATGTGTCACACTCTCTTCTAAGTACCTTATATTCATTAACCTACTTAACCCTATGAGGTAGGTAGTATTCCTATTCTGATTTTACAGACGAAGAAACTAAGACACTGGAAGATGAGGGTTTTGTTGCCCAAGGTCAAACAACTTTAAAAAGCACTTGAACCCAGTCCATCCACCTTCCAGGTCAGTAGTCTGCACCATGTTGATTGTGGGACACACAGTAATGGAGATTAAATTCAAACCCTCTTTTGTCTGACTTCCAAGACCATACTTTGCTCATTATGTCAACCCATGAGGCTGGGTCAAGGGGAATCAGCCTTTAGAGTTGAATACCCTGTGTCAAGATCCAATTAGGATGCCTGAGGACACGTAAAAGAAACACACGTACCCCCAACAGACTTCCTTCAATTTCTCATTGGCCAAGACTGGGTGACAGGGCTTTCCTAAACTCCCTAACAGCTGGGGTCTCTATGGTGGGAGCAGGTGAGTGGGGAAGGTTGAAAATGGTATAACTTTAACCAGTCCACAGTGTCTGCCACAACCGTGCAGGGAGCTAGGTGTTTCGCCTAAGTCTTCATTCATTCATTCAGTAAATCATTGATTGACCATCAGTTCTGCCCAGTGCTGTCTCTACAGAAGAGAGAGCTCCTAATTCTTGCTCTTTAAGGAGCTTACAGACTGATGCTTAGGACGGACACATAAGCAGACACGTCCATTTCAGTGTGTGGCAACATCCTATAGTGAGCTGTGTGCAAAGGGTGATGGTAAGAAGGGTGATGCTCTGTCTGTCCAGGGGAGGGAGGGAGAGACAGGCTTCACGGAGGAGCCACCACTATTAAGAAAACAGGTTTGCCGGATGAACAAGGGAAGTGAGGGCGTGTGACTCAGGCAGAGGGGGCACGTGTGCACAGTCAGGGAAGCAGGGGGAAGTATGGCAAGTTCTAGGGAGTTTTGAAGAGTTCAGTATGGCTGCAGCAGAGATGCCAGCTTTGGGGGAGGGAGGGTGAGAGTAGCAGCTGGAGAGGTAGGCAGGGGGCCAGACCATGTCACAATGGGTGCTGTACACCACGTACAGGAATTTAATCTCTAATCCTTACTACCACACTGGGAAGCTGTTCTATTCCTA
This sequence comes from Delphinapterus leucas, assembly GCF_059928025.1. Lineage (NCBI taxonomy): Eukaryota > Metazoa > Chordata > Mammalia > Artiodactyla > Monodontidae > Delphinapterus > Delphinapterus leucas. Next base: position 140,873,062 of record NC_143129.1, read on the forward strand.
TTTCCAATTTCAGATAAGAAAATGCCCTCTGTCCAGTACTGATAAGAAGCAGAGCCAGGGTTTGAACCCAGGCTGGCCTGAAGCAAAGCCCACACTCTTTCCCCTACACCATAAGGACTGCCTCTGCCAGGCCTCTAAAGCTATCACAACCTATTATGTAACCGAAAAAAAATAAAAAGCCTTTTTTGCTATGCTGGCAGTGGCCATGTCATTCCAGAAACTAAGATTTGTTCCCTTTACAAATGAGGGGTCAGTGTATTTTTTCCCCTGCTCATTATAAAGCCCTGCTTCCTACCGGGATGAATAATGAGGTTGTAGCTGTCTGCATTCAGCCAAAGGAAGACGCATAATTGTATTTCTTCCATGATGGAAGAAGCAGCTGTGGCACTAATAAAAATGACTGCTTTTCAATTCTTTCAGCAGAGTAAATAAAACTCCCTTGTGATTAACAGCAAATCGGTTTCCCACAGAGTTGTCACATCTGAAGGGGTGTGATGGGGGAGGGGGAGTTTGGGGGTGAGAGCTTGGTTAGGGTGCTTTCTCTGACTTATGTGTTCCAAAGGTGCTTTGGGTAGGAAAGATATTTTTAACTCCTTTCAGGAAATTCCAAAGCCTGGCAAAATAATGCTCCAATATCCTGGCATGGGGACAAAAGGAAAAAAAAGAGACTCACCTGTTAACAACTATAGTTTCTAAGGCTTTGAAATGTGGGGTACCAATTCTTTCCCCATTCATTTATTCTATGAATATTTATGAAGTGCTTCCTAGTGCTATATTCATTAACTGAATATTTACTGAGTTTCTACTATATCCCAGGCACAGTGCTGTGTTTCGGGGAGGAATGGTGGAGAAAATCCAGTTGCTGCCCTCAAGGGGTTCACAGTCTAATGAAGACAGAGAGGCACATAACTGGTTTGTTAAGATTCTTGTGATAAGATCTATATGCTGGAAATTAAAATAGTGGATTTTTACAGTTTTTTTCTCTCTTGGCAAATACGGTAGAAAAGCTGTTTTGCCCCCCAGCTTCAAGCAAAAGTGTTACAAACCAAGACCAATGAATGATCAAACAGAAACAAAGATAATATAGTTTTGAAATGGTAACAGAGGGAAATGTGATTCTGTTTGTAAAATATTGGTGGATCAGATAGGGTCCCTCTAGGAAATGGAACAGTATAATTCGAGGAAGTTTATTTACAAAGGGATCCTTTATTTACAATGAGTGGGTGGAATGTAGGAGACTCACAGGGGCTGTGCAGGGACCCAGGGCTAGCAGCTGTTACCACCCTGGTTGCTGGTACCACCCCAGGTCCAAAAGAATAGAGGAGGGAATTGGCTACAGAGACCTGAAAGGGAAGAGTTGTGTAGAGAAGATAACCTTGAAAGGAATAGTGACTGACAGTTAAGGGTCAAAGCCAGACCAGGGTGACCAAACAGGGAAGGTGTCAGGGAAATAAATACCTAATATCATTCTCCTCCATCCCAAGAATCTTTCCATCTTAGGGCTCAGGGAAGGCTTCCTGTAGTGGAGATAGCATTTGAGCTGGATCTTGACAGATGAGCGGGAGTTCAGTAGGTGATGACTAGAGTGAAAAAAATCTCCAGTCAGAAAATAGTCAGAGCAAAAGCAGGAAGGTGGGAGGTAGACTGAAACCAGATCCTGAGGGACCTTTATATTATTGATAGAAGTTTGGCTTTTGTACCCAGAGCATTAGGGAGCCATTGAATAATTGAAGCCAGGTGAAGAGCATGATCATATTTGCATTTACAAAAAATCCCATTGGCTGCAGCACGGAAGATGGATTGGAGAAGAGTGGATACTGGAGAAGAAGGGGCAGGCTGGTACAGTAAGCAGCAAAGGGGTGAGAGCTGGACCAGGACTGAAGTCATGGAGACGGAGAGAAGGGGATCGTTTTGAAACAAATGTAGGAAGTAGAAACGATGGCTGATTGAATGGGAGAGGTCTGTGCAGGAGAGGGAGGCATCCAGGCTGATTCTCAGGCTAGGGTGTCAGTGGATGGCATGTTTACTTGGATTAGAAGCAAAAGAGGCAGAATAGGTTTGGAGAGGGAAACGAGATGGCTTTGGTCTAAGGCATACTGAGTTTCACATGCCTGTGGGACATCTAGGTGGAGATGCCCAAGGTGACTCGGGTATGACTCTCAAGTTCAGGAGAGGGAGAAACCTGGGCTCAGAGAGAGAGAGGGGCCACGTGAACACCATGGCGACTGGACCACAGCAGTACACAAGGAGAGCCGGGAAAAGCGTGGAGAGAGAGAAAGGAGAGGGCTCACAGGCTGGGTGATCTCCCACCCTCATCTATAGGATGAAAATGAGCATGCCTCCTTTGCTGAGCTGTCGTGAGCATTAAGAGGGAAGATACATGTGAACGTGCCTTGTGCAGAGCAGATACTAAATATATTTGCAGAAGCAGAGAAAAGGTACAAGCAGTGAGAAACTTGATTTTATACTGTGTTCAGAGAACAAAACAGCAGCTGCTTTACACTTAATGAACGTCACAATATGATCTCTGTGCTTATTTCCTTACATATCTGTCAATCCTTGCTGCTTGGACACCAAGGGGATGGGGACGAGGTCTCAGAGTAGTTTGTATTTCACATTCCCCTAAGTATTTGTAAAACAACTAGCACATAATAGGTATCCACTCAATATATAAATATGGCTGATTGATTGTCTGGCAAGGAAAAAAAAAAATTAGAAAGACTCCAATCAGGATATAGTCCCAATTACCCCAGCACTTCTGCATAACTGACAAACCGTCCGCTCTCTGGGTTCTGTCCCTACCCCACTGGGAGACATGATTAATGTCCTTTCTCTGTTTGAGAGCGGCGGTCCAAAGATTAATGAAGTCAGAATAGAATCCCTTGGAGATACTTGAGTAAGAAATGGGGTGTATTGTTGTCTTGTTTTAATTAATTTGAAAATTATCCTATATTGTTCAAATGGCAAGTGACTCATCAAAAGTGGGCGTTTGGAAGTGATAAATGGAAAGTCTGAGGATTTTCTCATTAAGTAATTTGGCTGTGAAAATAAGCACTGGCCCACATTCCCAGTGAAATAAAAACAGACCAAAAGGTAACCAAGAAGCTGGGCCAGTTTGGAATGACACCAATTCTGCCCTGGGGCATAAACTCACACTTTTAGCAGCCAATAAATAATTTTACATATGTAATATATGGTTTTCTGTATTTTTCAACTTTTCTACAATGTGCACGTTAGTTTACAATGAGTTTAATTTTTTTTTTTTTTTTGGTATGCGGGCGTCTCACTGTTGTGGCCTCTCCCGTTGCAGAGCACAGGCTCCGGACACACAGGCTCAGCGGCCATGGCTCAAAGGCCCAGCCACTCCGCGGCATGTGGGATCTTCCCGGACCGGGGCACGAACCCGTGTCCACTGCATCGGCAGGCGGACTCTCAACCACTGCGCCACCAGGGAAGCCCACAATGAGTTTAATTTTAAAAAAAACATGAAAATAAAAAATATTCATTGTACATATATAACATATAGAATACATATAGCATATACAATAAATAAAATAATATAAATTCTACATTTATTTTCCTCTTTATCTATGCTTTGAGACTTTTTAAAATTAATACTCCATAATGTTATTTGTTCCTTTACTCTGTTACCAAGTAAACCAGGAGTCTTTACTCGTATGCAACAGAAACTGCATTTGATGAATACATACCAAAAGACAATGAGGGGAAGAATGTGAGGGAATGCACAATTTCAAAAGGAAAGCTGGGAACCAGACTGAGAAAGACAGGAAGAGGAAGCAAGCAGTTCTAGGGGTTTTGCAAGAACTACACCACAGGCTGGTCTAGGAGCCCCTGTGACAACCAGTGAGCTCAAACCACTCATGTGACCAATTAGGAAGGGAAAGTCTGGTCAGCCCAGCGAAGGCCATGTTTCTGCCTGTGGCTAGAGAGTAGGGCACCTTGCTAACTGTCCTAGCCAGCCTGTACTCAAAAGACTTTGATCATTCATCCAAGCGAATTTTAATCCTAGTCCCAAAGAAAATGTCATGGATGTTGGACAAACAAAAACAGATGCCCACCACATTTGTAATAGCTCCCCCCCTCCCCGACCCAATTTTTTTAGGTATAATCTACATACAAGCAATTATATTTCAAAGTGAGCACTGATCCATTGCTGAACAGCTCTGATTGTTAGAAAAGCCTTCCATAAGTGTTGATTCCACTTCTGTCTCCCTGTATCAAAGAGGAGGCCAGATGGTGGTGGAACTGGAAACGGTCTTGCTTGAGGATCAGTTGAGAAAGCTGGGGGAGAGAGAGCTTGGAGGTGAGAAGAAGACTTAGGGATGAAATGGGCTGTTATCACCATACTTCCAAAGGTCTGTCTGCCATGTAGCAAAATAATGAGGGTTGTTCTCTCTTTTCCTGAAGACCACAGTTAGAACCAAGAGATGGAAGTTCAAGGGAGGCAGATGTCATCTCAACAGATGGTTTTAACTTTTAAGAATTAGAGCTGCCCCACTCTGGAAATTAGGAAGCCCGTTATCTCAGGAGGTAGGCAAGTAGGAATTCCAGCTTCGGGGGGGAGGTTGAGTTATATGATTTCTAAAGGATTCTTTGAACCCTAAGACTCTATGATCTTATGAATCTGCAAACCTAATAACCTTTCTAATAATGCCAGCCCATGGTTGCCAGAATTACATGAAATAGCACATATCATACTGGACTTAATTGAGGTTCTGTTATCCTGATAAGAAAACCAAGGCTCAGAGGGGTTTAATTAATCTGTCCAGAGTCCAAGGGCAGGGGTAGGGCAGTAGGAAGGGAAGTGCGTATGCAGGGTGGATCTCAGGTAAAGAAGAGGCTCCGGGCTGTGGCAGGGTGGGGAGAAGATTCCAGACAGTGGTTTTCATCTGCACTGCACATTGGAGTGTCGAAGGTCACTTTAAACAGCACTGATGACTGGATCTCACCCCTAGAAATTCTGTTCACTTGATCTGGGAGGCAGTCTGGGTATGGAGATTCACAAAAACCCCCAGGATATTTTAATGTGTAGTCAACGTAAGAACTACTGGTTTAGGAAAAGAGCTATTGGAATGTGGAGGGGTTGAGGCCCCTCCAGGCAAAGGTAACAAAAATCCTGTCTGTCCTGTTTCTCCTCAATAATGCCTCCGTCTAGGAGGGCGCCCCATGTTCCAGGCATAGCTGTGCCCTCAGCACTGACATCTAGTAGGCAGTCACAATGGAATGGCTCACAGATGCTCTACTCAGAGAATGAGTAACTTTCATACAACCTCCACCAAGTACTAGGGCTTCCATTTTACAGATGAGGAAACAAAGGCCCAGAAAGAGTCAGGAACTAAGTCTCTCTGGCTCTGTGCTTTCAAGTCCTGTCCATCTGCAGAAGAAATCAGGAGTCTGAGAAACAAAACTGGACCTCTCTTCTCTCTTTCTGCCCTCTAAAGCATCGCCTTGCATCTTACTCCGTCTTGGCCCTTCTGTGGCCCCTCCCACCTGCTGGGGAACATCAGCCTCCTGAGAGAGATGAAAAAAGGGCTGAAGCTTCCTGACTAAAGCACGGGGGCAGGAGTCAGGACCACTCGTCATTTTTGAGAAACCATATAACCCTGTAAGTTGGGATTCTAGCCTGGTCTCAGAGCCTCACCGGTACTGTGACCTTGAGTAAAGCACTTCCTACTTCTAGGGCCTGTTTTTCTCATCTGTAACACGAAGAAGGTGGACCATAATACGCAGGTCACAAACTTAAGTACTTTGGGGTCTAGGTAGATGATGTACACCCATGGGGCAGGCTGGATGGGGACTGTGGGGAAGTAGCAAGCATATGCCTTGCCCAAAGGGGTCAGAATTTATTAAACTCCAGCCAATTGTCACCAGGGAGGCATGTGGGCTCAGAGTTGTGAGATCTTCTGATTTGTTTTTTAAAAAAATGCTAGGAGGGACTTCCCTGGTGGCACAGTGGTTAAGAATCCACCTGCCAATGCAGGGGACACAGGTTCCCTAGTCTGGGAGGATCCTACATGCCGCGGAGCAACTAAGCCCATGCGCCGCTACTACTGAAGCCCGCTTGCCTAGAGCCCAGCTCCGCAATAAGAGAAGCCACCGCAATGAGAAGCCCACGCACTACAACGAAGAGTAGCCCCTGCTCGCCGCAACTAGAGAAAGCCCGCCTGCAGCAACAAAGACCCAATGCAGCCAAAAATTAATTAATTAATTAATTTTAAAAAAGACATCTTTATCTTATGTGCAATATCCCGCTTAATCTAATGTTAGCCTAATAATAATAATAATAATGTAGAAAAAACAAAACATGAATGTGGACTGAATTTGGCCCACAGGCTGCTTCTTTGTGACCTGAGAGCTAAATGGTCTAAAAGGCTCTGTCACATTCTGTGATTTCTAAAGGAGGGGACTTGACCCAATATTGCAGAATACAAAAATTGGCATTTCTGCACTAGCTGAAAATTCTCTTTAGGAAGTAAACCCAAATGACATCCTCCCTATTATTAATTCCTAGTACTTTGGTATGCATTTATTTCTGGGGTCCCTGCGAAATTGTTCTCCCTCCAAAGTCTAACAATCTTGTTTGAAAGCGAAGGATCACCTGCTTTACAGAGAAACAGTGCCCTCTGCTGGAAGAGTAATGCAGAAAGACGCATTTGGCGCTGAGATCATCTAACACTAGAAAAGATCGGATTTGTTTGTTTTCACTTGAAATAGATTTAATGAAGAATAATAAATAAAAATCTAAATACATATTTATGGATGGTTTGATGTATGTTAGGCAGAAATTGGTCTTTCATGTATCCATTTGGGAGTAATTACTCTTAATCTATAAAGAAAGTACAGGTTTAGAGAAAGGAAGAAAACATTTGTTACATCAACTGACAGCAATCTGGAATGCACAGACAAGGAGAGGAAATTGCAGTCTAGGTCTCCAGACTGTTTTCTGGAAAACCAGAACCTTTACAATAGCGTATTGCAAATTTATAGGTTTTCATAGTTACTTTCACTGCAGCCTTTTAATAAATCCTCCCAATAACTCTCCAAGGCAGGTATTATTATCCTCATTCGACAGATAAGGAAAATGAAGCACAGAGAGTCTGAGTGACCAGCTTGAGACTTTTTGGCAATTAAATGATAGAGTCAAGCTTAGGCCAGTTGCTTAGCCCTTCTAAGCCTCAATTCCCCTATTTGTAAAACATGGTAAAAATACTATCTATGTTTGCAACAGGGATTAAATGCAAAACAGGGCAAGGCACTGAACCCCAGGCTTAGCCTGGAGTGAGCCTGGTGCCTGGTGCTAGAAACTATCACTGCAATGATGAGAGCCCAGGTCTTTTAACTCCTAGTCCTATGCCTTTTCCACTACATTGCACGATGTCTTGAATGGTCAAAATAGGGACCACAGTTCTACTGAGGTTTATAACACTGGCCCTAAGCCCTAAAAACATAGCCCAGATTTTTTTTTAACATAAGTGGCTTCGTCAACAGCTATGAAGATCTCAAGTTGCATCATACACATAGCATATTCTAAATGCAGAATTTTATGTTTCCTGTGAATTGTGCTCCCACCATCCTAGAACTATTGTGGTAGGCTCCTGAGCTCTACATTTGAATAGGAACATAACCATGTTGGATGATGTCCAAAAGAAAAGGGTGAGGGGTCCAGGACCCATGTCAGAGAGTGAACATTTGTTCAGTTGTTCCCTCACTTGTTCATTTATTCTACAACATTCATTGGGTGCTTGTTCTGTGTCATGTGCTAAGGATACGGCCAGGAGCAAAACAAACATAACCTCTGGTCTCATGAACCTCAATCTACAGAGCATTCATACGGTCAAAGAGTAGTGGAGGACGTCAAGTAAAGAACTAGCCTCGTTCTTGGGGAACCCCTACAGCAGAACAGGGATAGCAAGGAATAGATTTGGGCAGAACACTTTAACTGGCTGGAGGGGCAGGTGGGAGGTGACTGGCTCAAACGTGTGCACTCCTTACTGCTCAGCGTATCCAAGAGGAGTCCAGAAGGATACTGGGAGGTTTTAGAGGGGTTTCAAGATGGGGGTGGTTTGGGGCAGAGTTTGGCCACCTTAGTTTCCTCCAAGCCTAGCTAGGCACTATGGATATATCAACACTGACTGGTCTGGAAAGGCTCCCAGAAGCTGCCTCCATAGTGGGGGAGAAAAACAAGGACCTAAAGTTCCTTGGTCTTTGGCTTCTCTCCTGAGCCTCCATTTTCTTGATGTTTCTGTGGCACTGTGGCCCTTTCTCTCCCAGTCACAGAGAATTCTTCTGAATTGTGTCCCTCAGCAGAACATAAGGGGATTGGCAGCAGAAATCTTTAGTGCAGGACATAAATGTTTTTCAAAAGCTTCTTTGTACGACAAATCCATTTTCATTGTAGCCAATTCTGCTGCAAAATATAAGCAATAAGAATGAGAGAAAAAAATCATCCAAAGATGACTACAGCTAAGAGTATTTCTTCCATTTTTTCCTTCTGTTTAGGATTTTATCTTATTTTTTAAGTACAAATAATCACAGCAAATCCTGCTTTTTCACTTACCATTATTCAAAAGAAATCTTTCTCTAGCATTTTTATAAGATCTTCATTAGAATCATATATTGAATTGTGTAATTATTATTCCATTATTATTATTATATAATAGTATACTGAGTGAATACACCATCATTTACTTATTCATTCTCCTATCATTGGCCATTTCCAATTTTTGATACTATTTTGGCACTATGGTAGAAGTCCATACAGGACACAGATTTGGGGGAATAAAGGAGGAAACGGTGTGCTCCGTGGGGAGGAAAGAGGTTGGCGTTGGGTGGGGAGTGGGAGAGCTGATAAAAAGGAACAGAGGAAGTGACATAGACTTAAAGATCAATAGATGTTCCCTGTGTGGACCAGTGAGGGAAGTTCCTATGCAACCAGGCATGTAGTGATGAGAGATCCTCCTTGGGGGTCAGACCCAGGGTCCCACACTAGTGACCAGCTGGGGGACCTTGGGAAAGTAACTCCTCTGATACTCACAGTGTGGCTGGGAGAATTGCATTAAACTGGTAGATACAAGGATTAAATTAAATGAGATAATGTGCAAAGTGCTTAGTGCCATGCCTGGTTCTCAGCATGTGCGCAACAGAGGCCAGCTGTGCTGGAGAGCCTCTTGGCAACTCAGAGCCATTCTTGCCCTTCTAAGTTCTCCCTTATAATGTGGAGGCTGGAAGCCTAGCAACTATGTCTTATAAAGTCCCTAATCCCAGAGTGTGTTAGTTTGCTAGGGCTGCCATAACAACAAAGCATCACAGATCTAACAACAGAAATTTATCTTCTCACAGTCCTGTGGAGGCTGGAAGTCTGAGATCAAGATAGGCCTCTCTCAGGGTGTGGAGAAAAGGGAACCCTCCTACACTGTTGGTGGGAATGTAAATTGGTGCAGCCACTATGGAGAACAGTATGGAGGTTCCTTAAAAAACTAAAAATAGCGTTGCCATATGATCCAGCAATCCCACCAATCCAGGATCAGTGTTAGAGACATACATGTAGTATTTGAAAGACAGAAGAGAAGCAAAATTCATTTTCTTGGTCTTCGGCAGGTGGTAGGCATATGGTTTTCCCAGCGTCTGCAACTTCCAGGCATCCTCTTGAAAATCACCCATTTTCTGCTGCAGACAGCCTAGATCATTAACAGCAGTTTCCTGCAATTCCTGTACTACTGCTTTCTTGAACACTGGCAGTGGTTTCCCTAACCTTTATTCCCCTACATCTTCTAACAGCTTTGGAAGCACCTGATTTCCTGTATAAAATTAATTTCTGTTTGAGATACCTACAGTGGTTTTTGTTTCTGGACTGAATCCTGAAGGCTACAGTAGCTATTATTTTAAATGGGGTGGGATAGTTGGTGAGTAGAGTTTCAAGGAAACCATTAAAGAGAAGAGGGTGGCAAGCCAGGCATGAGCAGATCCTGGAGAAATTGAAGACAGGATATTTGAATTTTATCCTATGGTCTAGGACATTATAGATTTTTCCCACTGAAACATCTCTAACAGCAGAAAACAATAAATTCATACTTCCACAGGTTCTGACAGCAACTGCTACAAGTAAGAAAATTCTTTGAAATCTTTTTAAACTCCCCCCAATTTTTCATGTATTCTACAATACATTCATTTGTTTTAATATAAAATAATATTTTTAATTACTAGCCATCAAGTAAAATGAACATTCTAGAGTGATACTGTGTTCATCCTATGGTTTTGAATAGTGTCCAGACCTGGTCTCTAGCCACAGTTTGAGAAGCACAGCCCAAGGCAATATGGAAACACTGAATGGTTTTGAGGACCAAAGTAAAATAAAGCAATTGCCTTTTGAGTGATCTCTGTGCTGCTGTGTGGAGGGTGGGAGGAGGCAAGCATGGAGGCAGGGAGATCTGTTAGAGGCTGTTGTAACAATCCAGGTGAAAATGAGGAGATACCGAAATAAGACCCTGGCAGTAAGAAAAGAAAGGAGTCAAGACAGGTACACAAGAGAGCTTGTGCAGGTCACTGTCACCTCTGACTTCAGAAGAAAAAAGGTAAAAACATATGACAGCCAAGATTCTTTCCAGCCCAAAGATATTGGAATTTCTTTCTGCTTCTCTTTACCTTGTGCTCGCCCATTAATCTATTGTAAATTTTCGTAGTTTATTTCTCTCAAAAGCCAGCATCACTCAAAGGGAACTTTTTTTTTTTTTTTTTGCGGTACGCAGGCCTCTCCCGTTGTGGAGCACAGGCTCCAGATGCGCAGGCTCAGCGGCCATGGCTCACGGGCCCAGCCGCTCCGCGGCATGTGGGATCCTCCGGGACCGGGGCACGAACCCACGTCCCCTGCATCGACAGGCGGACTCTCAACCACTGCGCCACCAGGGAAGCCCCTCAAAGGGGACTTTTGATGCTAGTTTGCCAATGAGCAAAAATCTGTAGACTAAAAACAAACAACCCAATCCAAAAATGGGCAGAAGACCTAAATAGACATTTCTCCAAAGAAGAGATACAGACTGCCAACAAACACATGAAAGAATGCTCAACATCATTAATCATTAGAGGAATGCAAATCAAAACTACAATGAGATATCATCTCACACTGGTCAGAATGGCCATCATCAAAAAATCTGCAAACAATAAATGCTGGAGAGGGTGTGGAGAAAAGGGAACCCTCTTGCACTGTTGGTGGGAATGTAAATTAATACAGCCACTATGGAGAACAGTATGGAGATTCCTTAAAAAACTAAAAAATAGAACTACCATACGACCCAGCAATCCCACTACTGGGCATATACCCTGAGAAAACCATAATTCAAAACGAGTAATGTACCAAAATGTTCATTGCAGCTCTATTTACAATAGCCAGGACATAGAAGCAACCTAAGTGTCCATCAACAGATGAATGGATAAAGAAGATGTGGCACATATATACAATGGAATATTACTCAGCAATAAAAAGAAATGAAATTGAGTCATTTGTAGTGAGGTGGATGGATCTAGAGTCTGTCATACAGAGTGAAGTAAGTCAGAAAGAGAAAAACAAATACCGTATGCTAACACATATATATGGAATCTAAGGGGAAAAAAAAATGGTCATGAAGAACCTAGGGGCAAGATGGGAATAAAGACCCAGACCTACTAGAGAAAGGACTTGAGGATATGGGGAGGGGGAAGGGTAAGCTGTGACAAAGCAAGAGAGTGGCATGGACATATATACACTACCAAACGTAAAATAGATAGCTAGTGGGAAGCAGCTGAATAACACAGGGAGATTAGCTCGGTGCTTTGTGACCACCTAGAAGGGTGGGATAGGGAGGGTGGGTGGGAGGGAGATGCAAGAAGGAAGAGATATGGGGATATATGTATATGTATACTGATTCACTTTGTTATAAAGCAGAAACTAACACACCATTGTAAAGCAATCATGCTCCAATAAAGATGTTAAAAAAGAAAAAAAAAGAAATAAAAAAAAGTTACGTATATAATTTAAGCCTTTTAGGTTAACAACAACAATAAGAAAAGTCTGTAGACTTGTTTGTTTTAAAGCAGAAGAGGAAGTTCTAGAGCTAAGAAGCAGTGATATCTTGATAGAGGTGTCTCGTAATATCCGATTCTAATTTGACAATGTTACCTGGCTTATCGGAGGCACTCAATAAATATCTGTTGAATTACCAAGTCAATGAATAAATGAGAAGACATATTTCAATGTATTCAAATATATCTTACAGCAAGTCTTCCCTTATGCTATCAGTGTAACCTTACATTATCTTGGCCCTTCAGCCCACAGTTCAAGATGTTGTTCATATATGTGCTGTTCCTTCTGTTTACAATGTTTTTTGCCTGTTAATACATCTGGAAAATGTCTGCTCACTTGTTACAACTCAGCTTGCATATCACATTGTCAGAGAAGAGAATAGCTATGTAAGTTGAACACAGGCATTTAGTCACACAGACCTGGGTTCAGATCCATGCTCTAACACATACAATGAGAGGGTATCCCAACAGTCTTTTCTCATAAACTTTTGGTTTCTTAGATGATAAGTAAAACAAGAAAGAAAAACCATTTCGCCAGATCCAGCCTTCATTTTCCATGGCTGTGAGCATGGCATTCCAACCTGGTAACAGCACCAAGCTTCATGTTTGGTTTTGCTGAATGTCTCAAACCACTGCCCATGTGGAAACATGGCCATAGGCTTGATAGCGAACATACCTGATGACAGGAAATCTCAGCCATATACTAGATGAACCAGATCTTTAACTCCATCTATTTTCTGGATTTTTCTTGGGTCAAACATGTTCCCTATGCTACTGCATCACTATGCTTGAAGGGTCCATACTTTGGGTTGACAGCGGCTGGTCAGTGTTTCCCAAAAAACTTGAAAACTCTCATTATTCACATTCATTTATTCAGAGATCCATGTGGAATTCATTGCAAGACTGTGGGGGAACCAACTGAAAACGTAGAACCTCTTCTTCCACTAAACATACACCTTCAACTTGTGCCTGAGTCCACCTGCTTGACCCACCAAACAGGACTCAGGGTGCATTTCATCCACTGTCAACCTCTGGGCTTTTGAGCTCACAGATGTGTCCAGCTGCCACCTTCACTCTCAAGTCTGTTTTCCAGAAGAAACCTAGAAGGATTTAAAATGTGCTTTTGTCATTACACATCCAGAGGCCTAAACAAAATAAAATGTACTTAAAAGGCAGGAAATCATGGACAGCTTGAAACAAATTGCAAAGTTATACCAAATGTGTTGACATACAATTTGACATTCACATTGCAAACCCAGCATCAGTATCATCCTTTACTACAAAGTTATTTTTGAGACTCACTAGATTTCAGACCTTAGGCAAGTTTCCTAAACTCTCTTAGTTTCAGTTTCCTCACTGTAAATTGTGAGTAGTAATTCCCATTGTGAGACCTTAGGACAGTATATAAACAAGCCCGGAACACAGTAGATGCTCAGTCAACAGTGTCTGTAATTATGCCTCCAAAAACTCTTCCTTTCACGGAGTGTGTTTCCTTCCTCAGTACCACGAATAAAGAATGCCCTCACCTATTAAGTGGGCAAAATAATACCAAAGTCATAGGACTGTTAGGGCTAAAGTAGATAAGGCACATAAGATTTACAATCTAATCACAATTCTCGTTTGCATTACCCTAAAATCGAACATGTTTCCACTAGAGTTCTAATCACTTTATAAGCGTCAGTTATGTGTCTCTCTTGTTCACACAACTACACATTCTTCGAGTTTTGTGTGTCTTGGGGGAGGATAACATGTGTTATCCCTATAACATGTGTTTCATACATGTCTTGGGTGAATAACATGTGTGGGTATCTGTACAGGCCAGGCATGCATGATGTGCTTTTGATACTTTACCTTCTTGGATCTAACCCCAGACTCTGTAAGGAGACATCAAATCCCTATCACAAGATGAGAATATAGATGCTATGAAAAGTTGAGGAACTTACCAGGTGTGATGCCATGTTCTTTGCATCATTCTGTAGCATAACTGAGGCCAAAGCAGGTGTTCAATAAATGTCAAAGAACACTCCCACGGATGATGAGGCCCCTCCCCTGATGCTGAATGTTCACTAAGACTCAGCACTTGAGAGCAAACACTCTGGGGCCAAATTGCCTTGGCTCTTCCACTTTCCAGCCCTCTAGCTTTTGCTACGTTCTTAAGCCCTCTGTGCCTCAGTTTAAATAAATTGTAAAATAGAAATCATAATAGAATCTACCTTACACTATTTTTTTGAGAATAAAATGAAATAGTGTATGTAGATTATTTTGTATAGTGCCAGGCATATAGTAATTTCTCAATAAACGTCTCTCCTAAATAATTAGGTCTCAGAGCCCCTTGAGTAGCACTGCTGGAAAGGCTTGGGAAGCTGCCCATTGAGCTGTGGTAGGTCCAGGCCTCAGGAACCTGCAGACATTTGGATGCTTTTGCTGATAGGAAGTGGGGCCCATTTCCAGCTGTAACAGCCTCACAGTTGACAAAGGGATGGCGTTCATTTCCTTCAAAAGTTGTTTTGCTCTCTTTCCAAGGCTTTAGGGCAACTGCTATTTCAAGAGGAAGCTCTCCAAAGCTGTGAGTCAACAGTTGCCCATCCTGGGAGGTGATTCACACACCAGAGTGTGCGGTCCACAACTGGTGCGGGGGTGGTACCTCTGGGGGAGAGACTGACGTGCCCCCAGATGAGTTGTTTGTGATCACAGGCGGCTCACGAGCAGACGTGAGAACAGATGCACCAATTACTTTCTTGTCATGTCCCCTCCACACTCCTTCAGGAAGGGCACAAATGTTGCTCAAAAAGATGTTGAACTTGGACATGAGAATGGTCATTTCCCCCCCATCCCACAGATCTGTTCAAAATGAGGGCTGGTTAAAGAGTCAGAATGAGGAACAAGAGATTTGGATGGTTCCCAGATTTGTGTTACTCATAATGAGGTAAGACAAGTGAATTCCTGAGCACCTGACTGGAGAGGGATTTTGGAGCTGAAGGCAATTTCAGTGGGGTGATAGTTTTACACCTAGATTTTTGCTTGATAATAAAAATTTTAAGAGAAAAAATAATTAACCTATTATTTATCTGTCTGTTTCTTCCAATAGACTGTGCACACCCTAGGGGTACTAAATCTTAAATGCAGGAATGTAAGTCCTGCAATGTCCGTGTGCCAAAACACCTGGGTCTGAAACTGAGTTCTAGACAACTTATTTAACCTTTCTCCTCTACAATATGAAGATTCTGAATAATATCTACCCGATAGGGTTGTTAAGAACATTAGTTGACCTAATGCAGTGCTACTCAAAGTGGGATCCACAGACCAGAGCTCACCTATCAACTGTTACCAGTCCTAGGTCAGGTACATACAAAAAGTGAAAGTAACCTTTGGGAACCTTTTTAGCAATTGTGGATTACATACAGCAATAGTTTTATTATATTTAATGAAAGTATCAGCGCATAGTAGATAAAAGTTTAAAAAAAAAACAGTCCTTCATCACAATTTGAGAACCATTAACAGTGTACATCTTATAATGTAGATGTGTTCAAGCATCTACTTTGTTTTTTATAACATCTTCATTGGAGTATAATTGCTTTACAATGTTGTGTTAGTTTCTGCTGTATAACAAAGTGAATCAGCTATATGTATACACGTATCCCCATATCCCTCCCACCCTCCCTATCCGATCCCTCTAGGTGGTCACAAAGCATCGAGCTGATCTCCCTGTGCTATGGAGCTGCTTCCCAATAGCTATCTATTTTACATTTGGTAGGGTATGTATGTCAATGCTACTCTCTCACTTTGTCCCAGCTTACCCTTCCCCCTCCCCATGTCCTCAATTCCATTCTCTACATCTACTTCTTTATTCCTGTCCTGCACCTAGGTTCATCAGAACCATTTTATTCTTTTATTTTTTATTTTATTTTGTGTGTGTGTGTGTGTGTGTATAAAATGTAACTTATTCTCTTACTGAAGGACATTAATTTTGTTTCCAGTGTTTTGTTATCACAAATAATATTAAGTGAATAAATTTTAGTCTATATCCTCTTATACATATGGGAATGTACCTACAGGGAAATTCTTAGATATGCATGGTAATTTCTTTTTTATTTTCTTTTCTTTTAGATTCCATACATATGTGTTAGCACACGGTATTTGTTTTTCTCTTTCTGACTTACTTCACTCTGTATGGGATTCTAGGTCCATCCACCTCACTACAAATAACTCAATTTCATTCCTTTTTATGGCTGAGTAATATTCCATTGTATATATGTGCCACATCTTCTTTAACCATCCATCTGTCGATGGACACTTAGGTTGCTTCCATGTCCTGGCTATTGTAAATAGTGCTGCAATGAACATTGTGGTACATGACTCTTTTTGAATTATGGTTTTCTCAGGGTATATGCCCAGTAGTGGGATTGCTGGGTCATATGGGAGTTCTATTTTTAGTTTTTTAAGGATCCTCCATACTGTTCTCCATAGTGGCTGTATTAATTTACATTCCTACCAACAGTGTAAGAGTGTTCCCTTTTCTCCACACCCTCTCCAGCATTTATTGTTTGTAGATTTTTTAATGATGGCCATTCTGACCAGTGTTAGGTGATACCTCATTGTGGTTTTGATTTACATTTCTCTAATGATTAGTGATGTTGAGCATCCTTTCATGTGTTTGTTGGCAAGCTGTATCTCTTCTTTGGAGAAATGTCTATTTAGATCTTCTGCCCATTTTGGGATTTGGTTGTTTGTTTTTTGGATATTAAACCGCATGAGCTGCTTGTATATTTTGTAGATCAATCCTTTGTCAGTTGCTTCATTTGCAAATATTTTCTCCCATTCAGAGGGTCATCTTTTTGTCTTGTTTGAGGTTTCCTTTGTTGTACAAAAGATCTGAAGTTTCATTAGGTCCCATTTGTTTATTTTTGTTTTTATTTCCATTTCTCTAGGAGGTGGGTCAGAAAGGATCTTGCTGTGATTTATGTCATAGAGTGTTCTGCCTATGCTTTTCTCTAAGAGTTTTATAGTGTCTGGCCGTACACTTAGGTCTTTAATCCATTTTGAGTTTATTTTTGTGTATGATGTTAGGGAGTGTTCTAATTTCATTCTTTTACATGTAGCTGTCCAGTTTTCCTAGCACCACTTATTGAAGAGGCTGTCTTTTCTCCATTGTATATTCTTGCCTCCTTTATTAAAGATAAGGTGACTATATGTGCGTGGGTTACCTCTGGGCTTTCTATCCAGCTCCATTGATCTATATTTCTGTTTTTGTGCCAGCACCATAGTGGCTTGACTACTGTAGCTTTGCAGTATAGTCTGAAGTCAGAGAGCCTGATTCCTCCAGCTCCTTTTTTCTTTCTCAAGATTGCTTTGGCTATTCGGGGTCTTTTGTGTTTCCATACAAATTGTGAAATTTTTGTTCTAGTTCTGTGAAAAATGCCATTGGTAGTTTGATGGGGATTGCATTGAATCTGTAGATTGCTTTGGGTAGTAGAGTCATTTTCACAATGTTGATTCTTCCAACCCAAGAACATGGTATATCTCTCCATCTGTTTGTATCATCTTTAATTTCTTTCATCAGTGTCTTATAGTCTTCTGTTTATAGGTCTTTTGTCTCCTTAAGTAGGTTTATTCCTAGGTATTTTATTCTTTTTTGTTGCAATGGTCAATGGGAGTGTTTCCTTAATTTCTCTTTCATATTTTTCATCATTAGTGTATAATAATGCAAGAGATTTCTGTGCATTAATTTTGTATCCTGCTACCTTACCAAATTCATTGATTAACTCTAGTAGTTTTCTGGTAGCATCTTTAGGATTCTCTGTGTATAGTGTCATGTCATCTGCAAACAGTGACAGTTTTATTTCTTCTTTTCCTATTTGGATCCCTTTTATTTCCTTTTCTTCTCTGATTGCCATGGCTAGGGCTTCCAAAACTATGCTGAGTAAGAGTGGCAAGAGTGGATATCCTTGTCTCGTTCCTGATCTTAGAGGAAATGGTTTCAGTTTTTCACCATTAAGAACGATGTTTGCTGTGGGTTTGTCATATATGACCTTTATTATGTTGAGGTAGTTTCTCTCTGTGCCTACTTTCTGGAGAGTTTTTATCATAAATGGGTGTTGAATTTTGTCAGAAGCTTTTTGAGATGATCATATGGTTTTTGTCTATTGAGATGATCATATGGTTTTTGTCCTTCAGTTTGTTAATGTGGTGTATCACATTGCTTGATTTGCATATATTGAAGAATCCTTGCATTCCTGGGATAAACCCCACTTGATCATGGGGTTTGATCCTTTTGTATATGATCCTTTTGTGTATGAGCATTTTAATGTGCTGTTGGATTCTGTTTGCTAGCATTTTGTTAAGGATGTTTGCATCTATGTTCATCAGTGATATTGGCCTCTAGTTTTCCTTTTTTGTGACATCTTTGTCTGGTTTTGCTATCAGGGTGATGGTGGCCTCGTAGAATGAGTTTAGGAGTGTTCCTCCCTCTGCTATATTTTGGAAGAGTTTGAGAAGGATAGCTGTTAGCTCTTCTCTAAAAGTTTCATAGAATTCGTCTGTGACGTCGTCTGGCCCTGGGCTTTTGTTTGTTGGAAGATTTTTAATCACAGCTTCAATTTCAGGGCTTGTGATTAGTCTGTTTATATTTTCTATTTCTTCCTGGTTCAGTCTCGGAAGGTTGTGCTTTTCTAAGAATTACTTTTTAAAATACATATCATTTTATTATAAATAGGGTCCTTTTATTTTTTCTTTGTGGCTGTTTTTGAGCTTTATGGGTCGGGAGTATGAATCCCATTTCAGGATTTTTAAAGAGATATTTTAAATTTTTATTATTAAAAGTGGGTGTTATAGACTTAAGAACCACTGATCATAGAACTTATTAAACATAAGGATTTTGGTTTTGATTCTAGGATAGCATGAGAGACAGTGCTCTAAGTGGGAACCCTGGGAGTATGGTGAGAGAGGGGCTTCTGTGAAATCCCATTCTCCATGGTAGGCTCTCCTCCATGGTTGTGCCATTGGAAAATCTCTCTTGATGAGCTCTTGGTTGACAGCAGTCTTTCCCACCTTATGGTGCATTCCATAAGGTAGAGGATGAGTTTTGCTTAATATCAATTCATTTAATATTGAACAAGAGCAAATTTTGGGCCAGTGAAACCACCATTAAAGTGATTCTCTTGAAATCCACCAGTTCACAGGCACTTAAGTTACCTTCGATGTTCTCCATATAATGAGAGATTCATAATAGATGAATGATAGCGCAGTGTAGCAGAAAGAAAAATATTTTGGAGTCAGGCATAACTGGGTTTGAATTTTAACTCTGCCACCTAGTGTTCAGCAAGTCATCTAATCTCTGGGCCTCAGCTGCCTCACTAGTAAAATGGCGATAATAACATTTACTCGGCAGGGTCTTTGTGAGAATCAGCAGTGATATTTGCAGTGCACTCCTGACATAGAATATTTCAATAATTGTTAGCTTCTACCTCCCCTCCCTCATTTTTCCATGAAGGAACTTCTGTGAAGTAAACTAAAGAGAGCCACAAATTTTGTACTATTCCTCTTAATGAGAGGTGGAGTTGAATTTGCATCCCCTCAATCTGAGCTGGGCTCAATCTCTTACTTGACCATAGAATGCAGCAGAAGTCATGTTGCTGGACTCATAAAACTAGGTCATAAGAAATCTTGCAGTTTTCAACCAGGCCTCTTAGAAAATTTTAGTGCCATCTGCCATGTACTGATTACTCTATGTCCTCCATGCTGTGAGGAAGCCCACACCAGAAGAGTAGAGAAGGCAGTGGAGGAGAGAGGCCCCACCAGTCCCCCACTGGCCCAGTCATCCCATCCCAGGTGCCAGACATAAGTGAAGAAGTCTTCAGATGACCCCAGTGCCAGCCACCATCTCTAATGATAACCACGTGAAAGACCCTGAGCAAAAAAACCAACCAGTTAAGCCTGTCAACAGCAGAATTCTAAGAGAAAATACTATATTGTTGTTTTAGCCACTACATTTAAGGGCAATTTGTTAAGCAGAAATAGATAGCCAGAACATTCTGCTAGAGTAAGATTTCCGGTCTTTCTGCCCCTTACTAACTTATTAGTGATTGGTGGTTTGCCAATAGTTTAAGCTCCAATAATCAGTCTACAGTCCTGTACTGGCCAAGGTTAAGGTATTCAAGGTTGCTGTTCACACATGGCCTGCCCTTGTTTCCTTCATTTTTTGTGTGACCTGTGAGCATTCTCCTCCTTCTCCTCTGTGAGGTGAGTGGCTGTTCCTTGGTGGTGAGGGCTACTTCCTTTGTTGATCTTACCTGTGATTGGGTTGATAAGTAAAGAGGAATCTAGTTTGGCTTCAGGTTGAGGCTACTTTCTCCAGGCCAGATCTGATATTTTCATTGTCTTCTCTTTGACTCAACTGGTCCAGAACCAATAGTGGGGAGTGTTGGGACTGGCATTGCAGAGGGACCCCAAGCTCCCTTACAGCTCTGACAATCAGTAGAGTAAATGGCTAGGTACTAAGCAGGTTCCCAACTTGCCCTGTACCCTTACTGATATGGAATTCTTGCTCATGTTGCTAATAATGTGTTTAATATCCTCAAACTTACAAACAAACTAAGGCAGTTATAATCATGGTTGGTAAGTTGCTGGTTTTCTCTTGACATGTTTGACGGTTTGCTTACATTACTTCTCACAAAGATCAAGACAACTTTCTGCCAAAAGCGAGCTGGTAAACAAAGCCCTGGAGACTGGAGACTGGAGACTTCCATCATGTCGTGTACACAACTCAAACATGACTTCTACCCCTGGAAAGCCAACAGTGTGTATCTGCTTTATTAAATTTGTTGGGCCTTTGTTATTTATTTATTTATTTTTAGTTACTATTGTGTTGCTTCCAATCATTCTTGCTGCTCAAGACATAGAAAGAGAATGGAAATTCTGTTAAGGTGACAAATATGGTGTTTTCCCACCTCCTCCCCATGATTATTTTTAATTAATTCATTCCTTCATCCATCAAGTCATTCATCCAGGATGTCTTTATTGGGAGCCTTCTCTGAATCAGCACCTGTGTCCTAGACATATAACTATAACAGAAATACTTTCAGGCACTTGCCTCATAGGCAATGCATCTAGAGGTAGGGAAATGGAGCAGGCAACCAGAATGCTGTGTAGGGAAGAAAGCAGAGGCACTGAGGACATCATTTTCTGATAACCATCTTCTTTGAGCATCCAAGTGTAAGCACAAAATTTGAAAAATTTTTATGACTTAGCTTATGGGTGAATTTCACCATTGCATTTGGTATTCCTTCATTGCCTTATTAATAAAATCTTAGGCAAAAGAATTGCTGAAGATGGAAAATGAATCTCTAGTAATACGTATTAACATAGATCACAATTATATATTATCTTAGTTAAGCCCCACCACAGCTCTGTGAGGGGGCTATCATCTCTGTTTTACAGGGGAGGAGGCTGAGATTTCCAAAGGTTAAATAACTTGCCTGAAGTCACACAGCTGATAAATGGCAGAGACACGATATGAAGACAGGTCTGTATGAATCCAGTTCCATCTTCTCTCAACCATATTGCACAATAGAAAAATATCTATAGAAAACATATCCACCCTTAACATTTTGCTGTTAATTGTGGATGTGTTCATTTGGCATTTGATCTGAATGCTCCTGAGAAATGGGACTGTGTCCCTACCTTAAGTTAAGTTGTAAATAAAGATTCTGTCCAGAAATCCTACTTGACGTGGATTAAACCAAAAATCTAGGTATGGGGGTCGTTGGTCAAACCACAGAAGAATAGGAATGTATCTGACCTCAGGGATGCCTGGAGCCACAGATTCAAACCTCATCAGTGCTGGCTCTCTCTGTCCCTCACCTCTAGGGAATGACTTCATTCTTTCTGACCAGAATTCTATGTGTGGACTCACATTCTGGCAGCTTCATGGCCAGAGACTGAGGGACTCCTTCCCCAGAGCAAGTTTGAAAAAGCTTCAGAGAACAACTCCTACTGACTCAGTTTGGGTTGTTCTGACAAAAGGGATGGAATATAATGATTGGTTCTGCTTATAACTGACATGGATGGGAAATTGTTGATGAGCTGGATCAAAAAAAAGTCCATTTATAGGGTGCAAATCACTTTTGCAAGGAGCTCTAGGACCAGTCATCAGGAACCAAGACGGTAGCAAGGAAGAAAAATAAAATGCTATTAGCAAGATCAGCCTCAAGGACTAAGCAAGTAAAATGGATGTAACTATATTAATCATGAGAGCACCATAAATACAAATATAACCACTAGGACATAACCATTAAAGTAAACTTTAGACTTTAAATATTTAGAATGGCATAAAAAAACACAACCTAAATGTCCAACAATATGGAAGCCATTAGGTAAACTCTAGTTTAAATTATCCATGGGTGCTATGCAAAAATATGTCTACATAGAATTTAGAATAGAGACAATCCAAACGTTGAGAGCAGCATTTTTCATAAAACAAAAAAATGGAAACAACACAAATGCCCATCAACTGAAGAATGAATAAACAAACTATAGTACAATGGAATATTATTTGGCAATAAAAAGGAATGAAGTACTGATTCATGCTACAACATACATGAACCTTGAAAACATTATGCTAAGTGAAAGAAATCAGTCACAAAGCACCACATATTGTACAATGCCATATATATGAAACCATATATATGAAATACCCAAAATAGGCAAATCTATAGAGACAGAAAGTAGATTAGTGGTGGCCTGGGGCTGGGAAGAGGGGGCAAACTGGGAATGGTAGCTGATGGGTACGGAGTTTCTTTGTGAGGTGAAGAAAATGTTCTAAAATTAGATAGTGATATAATCACATGCAGAAGAATAAAATTGGTCCCCTATTTTACACTACTCACAGAAATTAACTCAAAATGGATTAAAGAGTTAAGCATAAGACCTGAAACTGTAGAACTCCTAGAGGAAAATGCAGAGAAAAAGCTTCTTGGCAGGAATTTCCTGGACAGGACACCAAAAGCACAAGCAACAAAAGCAAAAATAGATGAGTTAGACTATAACAAACTAAAAAGCCTCTGCCCAGGAAAAGAAATAATCAACAAAATGAAAAGGCACCCTACAGAATGGGAGAAAATATTTACAAATCATATACCTGATAAGGGGTTAATACCCAAAATACATAAAGAATTCATACAACTTAATAGCAAAAACACAAACAACCTAATTTAAAAATGTGCAGGGGACTTCCCTGGTGGTCCAATGATTAAGACTCTGCACTTCCACTGCAGGGGGCACCAGTTCAATCCCTGGTCAGGGAACTAAGATCCTGTGTGCCACGCAGCCTGGCCAAAAAAAAAAAAAAAGCACAGAGAATAGACATTTTTCCAAAGAAGACAAACAAATGACCAACAAGTACATGAAAAGGTGTTCCACATCACTAATCATCAGAGAAATGCAAATCAAAATCACAATGAGATATCACCTCACACCTGTTAGAATGTCTATTGTCAAAAAGACAAGAGATATCAAGTGTCAGTGAGGCTGAGGAGAAAAGGGAACACTTGTGCGCTGTTGGTGGGAATGTAAACTGGTGCAGCTGCTATAGAAAACAGTATGGAGATTCCTCAAAAAATTAAAAATAGAACTACCGTATAATCCACCAATTCCACTTCTTGGTATATAGGCAAAGGAAATGAAAGCAGGATCTTGAAGAGATATCTGCACCCCCATGTTCATTGCAGCATTATTCACAATAGCCAAGATATGGAAACAACCTAAGTATCCATCAACAGATGAATGGAACAATTTACATTCCCACCAACAGTGCAAGAGGGTTCCCTTTTCTCCACATCCTCTCCAGCATTTACTGTTTGTAGAATTTTTGATGATGGCCATTCTGACAGGTGTGAGGTGATACCTCATTGTAGTTTTGATCTGCGTTTCTCTAATAATTAGTGATGTTGAGCATCTTTTCATGTGCATCTTGGCCATCTGTATGTCTTCTTTGAAGAAATGTCTATTTAGGTCTCCCCCCCCCCATTTTTTGATTGGGTTGTGTTTTTGGTTTGTTTTTTTTTTGATATTGAGCTGCATGAGCTGTTTGTATATTTTGGAGGTTAATCCAAAGTCAGTTGTTTTGTTTGCAAATATTTTCTCCCATTCTGAGGTTGTCTTTTCATCTCGTTTATGGTTTTCTAGCTAGTGGGAACCTGCTATATAGCACAGGGAGCTCAGCTCCGTGCTCTGTGGTGACCTAGATGGGTGGGATGGGGGGGTGGGAGGGAGACGCAAGAGGGAGGGAATATATGTATACATATAAGCTGATTCACTTCATTGCACGGCAGAAATTAACACAACATTATAAAACAACTATACCCGCATTAAAAAAACAAAACAAAACAGATGAATGGATAAGGAAATGTGAGATACACAACACACACACACACACACTGGAATATTATTCAACCATGAGAAAAAAGGAAATCCTGCTATCTGCCACAACTTGGATGAAACTTGAGGGCATTATACTAAGTGAAATAAGTCAACCGAGAAAGACAAATACTGTATGATGTCACTTACATGTGGGATCTGAAAAAGCTGAACTCAGAGAAACAGAGAGTAGAGCTGTGGCTCCCAGGGGCTGGGGGATGGGAGAAATGGGGAGATATTGGTCAAAGGGCACAAACTTTCAGTTATAAGATTAACAAGTTCCAGGAATCCAATGTACAGCATGATGATTAAAGCTAATAATACTGTATTATATTTTGAAAGTTGAGTTGCTAAACTTATTAAATGTTCTTACCACAAAAAGAAATGGTAACTATATGATGGGTTAGAGGTGTTAGCTAGTACTATGGTGATAATTATTTTGCAATATATAATGTATCAAATCATCATGTTGTATACCTTAAACTTGTACTATGTTGTATATCAATTATAGCTCAATAAAGCTGGAAAAAATAAAAGAATTCCTATTAGATCTTAAAGGTAAATATAAATAAATAAATAAATAAAATTAGATAGTGGTGATGGTTACATACTCTGTGACTTTGATAAAACACCTTAAAGTGTGAATTTTATGGTATATGAATTATGTCTCAATAAGATTATCATTAAAAAATAATAAAACTCTTATTGGGGAAACAACAACAAAAAATAATAGGGAGAATGTTAACGGTCTAATAGTATTACGAGAAAGAGCAAGTGTTGTGGACTGAATGCTAGTGTCCCCGCCCCCGCAAATCCTTATGTTGAAACCCTAGCTCTCAGTGTGATGGTATTTGAATGGAGCCTTTGAGAGGTGATTAGGTTTATATTAGATCATGTGGGTAGGGCCCTCATTATGGGATTAGTGCCTGAATCAGGAGAAGAAGAAGATCCATCTCCCTTGCCAGGAGCATGCATTAAGGAAAGGCCATGTGAGGACCCAGAGAGAAGGTGGCTGTCTGCAAGCCAGGAAGTGACTTTTGCCAGGCACCAAATCTACCACATCTTGATCGTAGATTTCTCAGCCTCCAGAACTGTGAGAAATAAATGTCTGTTTTTTAAACCACCCGGTTTATGGTGTTTTGTTATAGCATACCAAGCAGACTAATATACCAGAATACAAAATTCAATACAATCATAACTATATAATACAAATGTACAGAACAAGAAAAACACATGGAAAAAAGGTTTAAAATGTTTATCCTAAGTGACACTTTTTTCAAACTTTTCTATAGTTTCTAGGATGTTTGTAAAACAGGTCATTTGAGCACCAAGTGCTCATAGGCTAATGTTTTATGAGCATTTACTCCATGCCAGAATCCATTTCAGTTGGTCCTTACAACAATCCTATGGGGCGAGAACTATAAATTCCTCCACAGTTGACCCTCTGTATCCACGTGTTACACATCTGCGGATTCAGTCAACCTCAAATCAAAAAGAATTGAAAAATATTTCAGAAAACTCCAAAAAGTAAAACTTGATTTTGCTGCACTGGCAACCATATACATAGCATTTACATTGTATTTACAACTCTTTACGTAGCATTATGTTATGTTTGGTATTATAAGTTATCTAGAGGTGATTTAAAGTACACTGGAGGGCGTGTGTAAATTATATACAATACTGTGCCATTTTATATAAGGAACTTGAGCATCAGCAGGTTTTGGTATCCAAGGGGGTCCTGGAAATGATCCCCCCCTGGATACTAAGGAATGACTGTACTTTACATAAGGAAAAAGTGAGGCCCAGAGAGGTTAAGTAATTTGTTAAAGATCATAGAGCTGGTACATGACAGAGTAGGTTCAAACTTCAGTCTGTCTGGCGATAAACTTTACGTTCTTCCTTGCCCTCACCCTAAATTTAGACTCCAAAAAATGTTATACTATTTCAAAATTGTAACCTCCACTTGTGTATTCCTATTTTGATACTGGGAAGATGGTAAGTCTACAGAGGTGGCTCAAAAGCCCAGGCTGCCCTAAGGGAGTAAATGCCTTACTTTTAAGACATGAATGAGTTCTTAGAAACCACTTAGTAACTTGTTTCATCCCAGGGGCCTCCTTCATCCCTTCCAGATTTTGCTTTCTGTTACCCTTCTCATTGGCTATCGCACTGAATCACAGAACCCCAAAGTTGGAAGGACCACAAAGACCATCTACTCCAATTTCCCATGCGATGCTGGAGGCCTTCTTTAGCCTCCCCAGCAGGGGGTGCTCTAACTATTCCTTGTCTTGGCTGGGATCATGTTCTTACTCTGAGGAAATTTACCTTAGCCACATCATTTACATAGAAAAATAGAGCAAATGTAGTGCTGTCCTTACTTTTCTCTCATGGAAAAGGAATTTTAATGTGCCGCGATAAATTGATTGTCCAACAAATATATTCAAGATATATCAGTGCCTAACTATGGTAGAAAACATCATCAATACTCAGCCAAGAACCATTTTGCATCAGGCCCCGTTGCCTCTGACTGAGGGCTTCTCCCTCAACCTGCTCCAGCTCCAGTCTTCACATCTCAGCAAACAGCACCTGCATCCCTTGCATTGTTCAAGCCAAAAACCTAGGAGTTATTCTTGTTGCCTCCTTCTTCCTCACACCCATAGCCAATCTGTCACCAAATCCTGTTGATTATACCTCCAAAATGTATTTCAATTTCATCTGCTTCTCTCTATTGGCACTACTCACATCCAAACAACTATCATACCTCCTCTGGATACCTGATCTCCCCACTTTCACAATACTCTCCCCAAAATACACACACACACACAAATACATTAACCCCCCAATACCAAGGTGATCTTTTAGAAAAATATGCTAGATCATGTCACTTTGCTGCTTAAAACCCGTAATGTGTTTTCCGTTGCCCTCAGAATATCATTAAAAATCTTCCCTCCTACTTCCATGGCCCTCCTACGATCTGGCCTCAGCTCACCTCTTGGTTCCATCTCACACCCTTCTCCAACTCATTCATCATATTTCAGTCTCAACAGACAGCTTTCAATGCCTGCCTGCCCTGGGGTTTCCGTCACCTACCAGCCTGGAATACTCTCCCTGCACTGCTCATCCTCTTCCCTGATCCTGGTTTGATCAGTTCCTGTTCATCCTTCAAGCTTCAGCTTAACTGTTACTTCCTCAGAGAGGTCTTCCATTATTTCCCAGTCTATGTCAGCTCTCTCTGGAGGCCAGGGATCTTTTCTTGCAAATAACAAAATCCCAACTCTAATTGATTTAGTTAAATAAACCGTTTTTCGTAAATAAAATTTTTAAATGAATTTGTTGACCTGCAGAACTTAAAAATCTAGAATTGGTCTTATTTCAGACAAAGTGGATCCAGCACTCAAATTTCAGAACTGGGTTTGACTCCATCTTTTCATTCAATCTTATATTCAACAAATATTTGTTAAGTATCTATTAGGTACCAGGCACTGTACCAGGTGCTGGAATGCATCAGTTTAAAAGAAAGATAAAAATCCTGTGTTCATGGAGCTGTCTTTCTAGCAAAGGAAGATACACGAGAACAGTAAAGATAATAAATAAGTAAAGTATACCAAATAATAGAAAATGTACCTAATATGAAAAATATACATAAGGTAGATAGGTAAAGGAAGGAAATGGGGCTTGCCATTTTAAACAGGGTAGTAATGGTAAACCTCTAAGAGAAAGTGACTTTTGAGCATAGTTTTGAAGGAGGTGAGGGAATAAGCCATGTAAATATCTGAGTTGGAGGGTGTTCCAGGCTGAAGCAATGGCCAGTAAAAAGCATCCTACAGGAGTGTGTCTGCCATCCTAAGGACCAGCGAGGAAGCAAGTGTGGCTGGAGTGGGTGAGAGAGAAGGGGAGAAGGTCACAGGTAACAGGAATCTCATTCTGAGAGTCTCACCTGCCATTGGAGAGTTTTGAGTAAAGAAGTTAAAAATCGGACTTCTAAAAGATTCATTCTGTGCTGAGTGAAGATTTCAGGTGAGAGCAAGAGTAGAAGCAGGGAAGCCAGTTAGGTGGCTACTGCAGTCATTCAAAGGAGAAGGATGGTGACTTGGACCATAGTCAAAACAGGGTAATGGTGAGAAGGGGTTGGATTTTGGACACATTTGACAGTTTGGATGTGGGGTGGGACAGGTGCCCAGGATAAAGATTTCATTTCCCAGCCTCCCCTGAAAGTAGGTGGGGTCACCTAATTCTAAATTTTGGCACATGGGACATAAGCAGAAGGAGGTAGACAACTTCCCAAAGGGAAGGGGTACTCTCCATTTTGCCTCTTACCTCTGCCTTGCTGGCTGACATTCAGATGTAATGCTGGTAGCCACCTTGGATTCTGCCAGGTTGGATCATCCCAAGAAGGGCGATACCTTAGGGAGCCACTGAATGACCCAAGGAGGAGCTGCTACATCAGCCCTGGTCTGCCAATGCATGGCTTGTTACATGAGAAAGAAAGACACTTCTGCAGTATTTAAGCCCTTTTCCTTTAGGTCTCTGCAGGAGACGTCAAATGTGCATCATACCTAACATAATGGCCACGTGTTCTTTATTCCACGAGTTCCAAAAGGACTTGCAATCTGAAAGTCTAGGTCAGCCCAAGGAGATATTTTGATGGCAGAAATTAAGCCTTTTAGAAGTTGCTAAAAGGAAGTCAGAAGTGTTAATATATTACTTTTCATAATGAACCATTCAGTTCACAAAATACTTTAAACTGCATTATTTTATTTAATTCTTGAGACAGCACTGTGAGTTGAGTATCATCCTCCACTCTAGTGTGATCACCCATCGGGTAGGGACTGTATTTTAATCACCTTTGTATCCACATCCCCCGTATCTTCAGTCCAGGGCCTGACATCCAAAGGTGTTTAGTAGATACGTGATTAATAAGTTAATTTACAAATGCTTGGATGCATGAAAAATATGGTTCCCCTATTTTTCAAGATATATTTTTTTAAAGATTCAAAGCTGTTAAGTGACTTGCTCCAGGTCACACAGTTCATAAGAGTTGAACACAGAGAGCTTTGCCTTCTGAGTTGATACTTTGCTCCAGATTTTACTCAAAGAGGGGAGGCAGGAGAAAGATGGAGAAAGGGGGAAAGGAAGCAGAGAGAAAATAGAGAAAGAGAGAAGGCAAGAGGTATTAAGCAGAGACCCTACCCCTTTGCTGGGATATGTCATCTGAAGGGAAGGAGAAAAACGCACAAAGCGATTTCTTCATTTCCAGATCCTTGGGTGGAGCATCGAGATCCAGTAAAGGCCCATTAAAGCCCGGCTTCCCTCTGAGGCCAGCACACACCAGGGCAGGCCTTTGAGCCCCCAACCATCTGAACTCAGAGCATCTGCCACTCACTCTCCCACTGGCAGATTCCCGACCCAGATACCCTCTTTGGGCAATGGATCCTTCTCTAAGTAAAGATCATTTAAGAAAACCAGACTAGCAAAGCATTAGCTGTTTGTGTTTGCCAAGAACAGAAATGAGTGTTTTTTCCCTTAAATCGTTCTCGTGTGAATTTTTTTTTTTTTTTTTTTTTTTTTTTTTTGCGGTACGCGGGCCTCTCACTGTTGTGGCCTCTCCCGTTGCGGAGCACAGGCTCCGGACGCGCAGGCTCAGCGGCCATGGCTCACGGGCCCAGCCGCTCCGCGGCATGTGGGATGCCCCCGGACCGGGACACAAACCCGCGTCGCCTGCATCGGCGGGTGGACTCTCAACCACTGCGCCACCAGGGAAGCCCCTCGTGTGATTTTAAAACTTCTGGCTTGCACAACCTAAAGGGGAATTATTAGACCTCAGATTTCATGTTTAAATCATTCTACAGCTTTAGAGTCTATCTTTCCTATTCACTGAACGGGGAGGATGTGGGCAAGGCCGTACGATCTCAGATTTAATATAGACCATACCAGTCTCAGGCGGCAACTGACAGCAAAGGGCCATGATAACCAGAAATGCAGATCTCTCCTCCCCGGGCAGGCAGCAAAGGCCTGGTCCCCAGTGACATTCTCAGCTGCACCTCACAGGCAAGCTAGTGCCCATTTGAAGGAGCGACAGTTTTGAACACAGAGCTACAGCAGACATTATGGTCAAAGCCAGACACATTGTGTTCAGAGCACAGCCATGGCCAAGAACAACTGTCGCCTGAGGCAGTATAACATTTGTTAAGTACCTACCTTGTGTCATACCCTGGGCTAAGCCTTTCCACTTGCATTGTCTTTATTTCATTTTGTTTCATGTCATTTCATCCTCCCAACAGCCCTCCGAGGTAGGGATCCTTCCCCACCATTACAGATGGTGAAACAGAGACCCAGTAAGGATGAGTACTTTTCAAAGGCATCATGGCAGTAAAGGCAAAGCCAGAATTCCCTCCTGTTCACTTTCCACTCCTCCATTCACTGTTCATTCTGGCAAACATCATCTTTTCCATTCAGAGAATCCACCTAAGCTCTTAAGTTAGGACAAGCCGCGAGCAGACAAAATAAAAATAAAGATGAAATCCCTGCAGCGGGAGTATGAGGGTGGGCGTGTGTCTGTCTGTACTCTCCCGGGAAGCATGTCAGATGACAGTGCTGTCTTCCGGAGGCGTGGGCAGTCCAGGCCACGGGCCAGGATAGGAAGGTGTAGACCGCGAGGGCAAGGGGGAAAAGGAGCCACTGCTCTGGGGCTAATGAGGTGTAACCTCTGCACCCCAGGCATCAGAGCCTTCCAAGGTCCCCAGCTCCCTTTATGCCAGATCCAGACTAAGGCTGAAAAATCCTCGTGGTCGTAGTATATTTTCAAAGGCTTAGTTGGATCGGTAAGAAGAATGCCCTGGAATCTTCACTAATGCAGGGAGGTCTGTTTCCAAGACATGAAGCTTAGATGCCAAGAATCTTACCAAATATCATCTGGGCTGCTTAGCAGAGGAAAATCACAGGTGTGATTTTCAAGGTGTCAGTGGCTGTGACGGAAATGGGCCTCAGTGAGCATGAAATTAAATCAAATAAAAGCATGGAAAACCTTGAACAATCCCTTCCTGCCTTAAATGAAAACCACAGAAAAATGTATATGAATAATTCCTTGATGTCCAATTTTTTCTTTGTACGTAAATCCTTTCAAAGGCTTAGAAGAGTTACAAACAGCATGTGGCCTCCCAAACATACCCTCCCGTGTAAACAATTAACACAATATCTGTACTTTTAAAATTATTTTTACTACCACTTGTAAACAATCATTTTTTAAAAGAGGGCCTTGGTTTTCTTATAAATGTGATAGAATATGATCTGTGGCATGGAGACAAACATACATAAAACACATTATGGAAAATCTTCACACACTTTGACTTCTCAACTGAGTATAAACAAAAAGGTGGTAATATGATATTTTTGTTGATGCTGACTAGTAGTAGGTCTATGTGATTACGTTATGCAGGGTTCTGAGGTGGGTGAAGAAATTCTCATCACAAGGAATGTCCTAGTCTGCGGGAGGATACCAACCATGGGTAAAGATAGATAGAGATCTGCTTAGTTTAATTCAGCAAACATTTGGTGAACACATATCAACTATACATGTACCAGGAACTGTACCAGTGTGGAAAAAGTCAAAGCTGAGCAAGTCAAATTCCCATCTCCCCCAGAGCTCACAATCAGACAAGGGAAATGAAATTGCAGACATCTAATTTACTTTGCCTATTTTCTCAAATCTCTGAAATCAGGATGCATCTTACAGTTGACAGCATGTCAAAATGTAATTGGCAGTGTTTTTTCATTTTTTTAAAAATTAATTAATTATTATTATTATTTTTTGGTTGCATCAAGTCTTAGGTGCAGCACCCAGGATCTTCATTAATGCACACAGAATTTTTATTGTTGCACGTGGGCTCTTCACTGCGGCTCAGGCTGCTCTCTAGTTGTGGCATGAGGGTGCTTTTTCATTCTTAATGGCATATAAAATAAGGGAATAACTTACTATCCATTATAATGAAGTCAAGATTTGATGAAATATGGTCATTACTGTATAAATCAGAACATAGTACTAAAATAAAGAGGTCCAAAATTCCTTTTCAAATGTAAGTGTACCACCCCTCCCTAAGAGTATTTGTAGTTAAATAATTTAAGACCTAATGGGTAAATAAAAGTAAATAAGGTGGGAATTATTACACAAAAGCACTTGTAAAACTTTTTTGTTCACCATAATAAAACAATGAAATTCACTGTCATTTTACTAATTAATAACAATGTATATTACACAATTCATTTCCATTTACTTTACTTCCTTGAAATTTTTTGGGGTCCCCCTCTTTTGGTCACAATAAGACAGTTGTAAATTGTTTTATATACCTGTAGATAATATGCACACTAAGAGCAGTTTTATTTTCCAGAAATTGGTCTTTCACCCAAATATTCAACTTTGTCTTCAACTTTCAGCATGGCTGAAAGTTATTATCCAGTCCATGGGCCATTGATTTCTCAGAAATGAAGAGCAATGCAGGTGCTTATGATGAAAAACGAACAACAAACAAAACTTTTGAGGGAACGTTTTTTCAATATTCTCAGCTTAGTATATCTGATAAGTATTTCTCAATCAACAAACCTTCCCACTAGGAATTTTCTCCTCCTCACGGCCTCCATACACCCCATGCTTCAGCCACAACTGGTTACTGCAAATCCCTAGATGTGCCTGTACTGTTCGTGCCTCCTTGTCTTTGCTCCTGCTTTTTCCTTTTGCCTGGGATGCGCTCTCCCTGTCTCTGTACTTGGAAAACTCATGCTCAGCTTTCAAAACCCAGGTCTAACACCACTGTATTAGCTTGGGCTTCCCCAGGAAAAAAGGGTGTGGGACCAGGACTTGAAGAGGGTCATTTATCTGAGTCCCAATGATTATGAAGGAGGACTGGAAAGAGTTTAACAGTGAAGAAGACCAAGTCAATAGAAGAGTAAGTTATTGCTTTGTTCCTTTTTGTAAGCAATTGGGGCTCCATCCTACAGGGATCATTTGAGGATCTGCACAGGATGCACTTCAGAATTATTACCCGTGAGATAGAAGAGAGGGGCATTTACTCATCAAATCCTGCTCCCCATGGGTCATTATTTGCCTTATGGGATGTTAACATCCTTGCTTTCCCAGATTGTGCATGAGTCAGAGAAGTCCTGGTACAGAAAATGAGAGATGAGTAGTGCTATCAGATTATACCTGTGTGATGCTGGTTGCCATGGCAACAGCTGGAGTAAAAGATGGGCTAAGAGGATGAGGCCATGCAGAAGAGGTCTCTCTTTTCTAACTTGCACAGAATTAGCCTTGCCCCATCAGACCTCCACGGTGCCAGGCACAGACCTCTGCCTCATGGCATTTGTCTTCTTGCTTTCTGATAAACAGTTTCTATATTAGGTATGAACTTCTTAGCAGTGCTGGCAAGATTTTGTTCAGTAGCTACTGAATCTAGAAGAGTACTCAGCATACACCATATAGACTAAGGCCCCTCTCAGTGGAGTCAAAACGCCCATTTTATTTTTAAAATTTTTTTCTCTTGGGTATTCTTTCTTCTAGTTTTATTGAAATATAATTCACGTACAGCACCTTTTAAGGTGTATAGCATCATGATTTGACTTATACACATCATAAAATTACAACGGTAAGTTTAGTGAACATCCATCATCTCATAGAGATCCAAAATTACAGAAAATACATAAAATCTTTTCCTTGTGATGAGAACTCACAGGATTTACTCTCTTAACTTTCATATATAACATACGGCAGTGTTAATTATATTTATCATGTTGTCCATTACATCCCTAGTACTTATTTATCTTATAACTGCAAGTTTATACCTTTTCACTACCTTTACCCAGTTCCCCCCTCCCCCCTCCCCACCCTCTCCCTGCCTCTGGTAACCACAAGTCTGATCTCTTCTTCTATGAGTTTAAAACACACATTTTATTTTGTGTGTATGTGTGTTCCAATAAAGCTTTATTTACAAAAAAAGGCAACAGGTCAGGTTTGGCCCACAGGACATAGTTTGCTAATTCCTGGTATAATCCACAGGTCGGGTACATTTTTTAATGCAAAACAGAGATATCTGTGTTAATGAAAGCTTCCCCCTTGTATCTGTATAACATTTCAGAAAAAATGAAGCTATTTCATATATAATGACTCAAAGTTTAATCCTCATACCAACCCTTTGCAGTGGGTAGGTCTTATTATCCACATTTTATTTTATTATTTTTTAATGAATGTATTTAATGTAAATTTTTTTAAACATCTTTATTGGAGTATAATTGCTTTACAACGTTGTGTTAGTTTCTGCTGTATAACAAAGTGAATCAGCTATACGTATACATATATTCCCTCCCTCTTGCATCTCTCTCCCTCCCACCCTCCCTATCCCACCCCTCTAGATGATCACAAAGCACTGAGCTGATCTCGCTGTGCTATGTAGCTGCTTCCCACTAGTTATCTATTTTACATTTGGTAGTGTATATATGTCAATGCTACTCTCTCACTTCATCCCAGCTTACCTTTCCCCCTCCCCGTGTCCTCAAGTCCATTCTCTATGTCTGCATCTTTATTCCTGTCCTGCCCTTAGGTCCATCAGAACCATTTTTTTCTTTTAGGTTCCATATACATGTGTTAGCATATGGTATTTGTTTTTCTCTTTCTGACTTACTTCGCTCTGTATGACAGACTCTAGGTCCACCCACCTCACTATAAAAAATTCAATTTTGTTTCTTTTTATGGCTGAGTAATATTCCATTGTATATATGTGCCACATCTTCTTTATCCATTCATCTGTCCATGGACACTTAGGTTGCTTCCATGTCCTGACTATTGTAAATAGTGCTGCAATAAACACTGCGGTACATGTCTCTTTTTGAATTATGTTTTTCTCAGGGTGTATGCCCAATAATGGGATTGCTGGGTCATATGGTAGTTCTATTTTTAGATTTTTTAGGGAACCTCCATACTTAAAACACACATTTTAAATTAATGGGAAATTTTATGGCAGTCTATTTCTCGAGCAGTTGATATAGCTGTTCAAAAGAGACATTCTAATGTAGTGTGAAAAAAGGAGAAATAAGTCAGGTGGATTGAAAACCAAGTCAGCAGAGACAAAAAGGTGATCATACATAATCCTGGAAAAAAGGAATTATTTTGACCAAAGTATCCATTATATTTGATGGGATTTTTTTCTTCAGAAATCTGACATATGTTGTATGCTTCTTAAGAAACATTAAATATATTATCAACCACTCAGTATGCAATCTTAAGTAAATTTCATTGAATTCATACTGCTAAAATCTGTCTTTAATCTCTCTAGATCCCTGCAATAACTCCCAGATTCACTAAGCGTGAGAACTAATGTCCTTATAATGACACCTAAAGCTCTACAAAATGCGGTCCTATCACAAGTCTGGCTTCTTCTCCAAATGCTCTCCTCTTTGCTCACTTTCCTTCACACTGGCCTCCACTAGGCACACTCCCACCTGGAGTTTTTTGCACTGGCTGCTTCTCCCACCTGAACCCTTTCTGCTGACATCAGATGGGCAACTCCCTCAGCTTTGCAAGACTGCTCAAATGCCACCTTTCCAATAACACCTACCCTGAGCCCCCTCTTTAATCCTGCAGGCCTCCACCACTCTGAACTCTTGGGCCCCTTATCCTGTTTTACTTTTTTTCTTTTTCCTTAGCACTCAACCACTTCTAACAAATATACAATTAATTAATATATGTTCATTGTTTATTTTCTTTTCCCCTCTGCTAGGATGCGAGTTCCACCAAGGTAGGGGACTTTGTCTTTATTATTCATTGGCATATCCCAAGCATTCAGAACAGTGTCAGGAACATAATAGGTGCTCAATAAACACTTACTGGATTGAACTGAATACCTTGGGGCTCTGGAGATAATATGCTTCCTAATATAGAGGACATGTCATTGATGCAATTCTCTAAACATTGACTGAGCACCCACTAAGTGCTAGGCATGGATAACCTATACATGGTCCCCGTCCTCAAAAAAGGCCCCAGGCTAGTGTGGACATGGGCAGGGTCACAATTACATGCCGGAGTGATGGCACCCTGACACAGCATGCACTATGGCTTTAGGCTCGTGGAAGAGGGGGTGGTTTGTATGTGGATGGTCAGGAAGATGTTAAGTGAGGAGATAACACTAAAGCTGACTTTTCACATGGAAATGGAGCTACCAAGATGATGAAGTGAAGGACACTGGACTGGATTTTGTGCACAAGGATTCTATCACATGTGAGTTATAGAAATGGGAGTCAGCACAGGTGTTGATCTTAAACAGTCCTTTAGGATCAATACACAGTGAACTATTTTCCTCAATTTAATTATTTAACTTCTGCCTCCCCTTGGTTCCTCCCGAAAGTATAGACTCTAAATAAATAGTCAGGCAGTAGAACTTCATGTGTCTCTCCCTCAGTAATGGAAAGGGACTTTGGGGATCTATTTAGGTTTATAATTTTCCCCTTGTCTATTGGGTTGTGTATTTTTGGTCAGGATCATGATTCAATTGCCATATATATTTCTCATTTAAAATATTCATTGATTATGTGTTTATAAAGTAAGTTTTTTTGTTTTCAATTAAAACAAAACTCTGGCCTTATTCTTTCCACTTGATTCGCTCATCCATTCAACAATTATTAAGCGCATGCTGTGTACCAGACATTGTGCTAGATGTCATGGGTAAGAAGAAGAACAGAAGCATTTTCTCTGCCTTTAAGAAGTCTTTAATAGCAGGACAAGCACATGTGAAAACAAAAACAAAAACACTGAAGCATTACATTTTGTATGAGAGAAGGATTTAGGACAGGTCAGCTATAGCCCACATAAGTGTTTGTTTGGTTCAACAGCATTTTTAAAAAACTTGAATTGGTTTTCACAAATTAATCTTGATTTCTGGCTGGTCTTAAAAGAAAAATCGGATTTGGCAACTCTGAGCCAGAGTTTCAAAAGGGCAAAAGAAGACCAGAGTTCAGTCAGGACCAGCCCTTTCAGAGGGAGGGAAGGAGGGAGAGAGGGAGGAGGGAGAGGGGAGGGATGGAGAGAGGCAGAGTGCCCTTGAGAATGTGGATGGGCTGGGAATGGGGGAAGAGATGCAGATTTAAAGTAGAGGGCAGGGCTTCCCTGGTGGCGCAGTGGTTGAGAGTCCGTCTGCCGATGCGGGGACACGGGTTTGTACCCCGGTCCGGGGTCCGCGGAGCAGCTGGGCCCGTGAGCCATGGCCGCTGAGCCTGCGCGTCCGGAGCCTGTTGCTCCGCAACGGGAGAGGCCGCAGCAGTGAGAGGCCCGCATACCGCAAAAAAAAAAAAAGTAGAGGGCATATTTTGTTTGTGGTCCAGAGAACTATATATAAACGCATGCACACTCCGACATTCCCATCCCCCTGTTTTGCCTATAACAATGTTCAATAAATGTCTGTGAGATGAATAAGAGCAGGATCAAAGAATTTTAGCCCAGAAGAGATTATTTCATAGGTCATTTTACAAATGAAGAAGCAGGAGACTGGAGAGGCTGAATAATTTGCCTGATAACAATGTTAACATGAGCCTGTAGTGGTTCACAGATTGTATCCAAGGCTTGGGGGAACAGAGGGGACGTGCGACATGAAACTGTATAGTGGGCATCTGCTGTCTTACCTACCCAGCATCCATTCCTCCTCTCTCTGGAAATGGTACCCTTATTTTGTTTGGGGAGCCACCATTCCTCTTATTCCATGTGGTGCTGGTGGAACTGAGTCCACCTGGCTTCTGGGATGGCATGAAACCCAAGCCTGGCCAGCCCCGCTCATCCTCCTGGAGCTATTGAGAAAGAGGAATAATCCTTCCACTGGGGGCTGCTGAGAAGAAAAGATGCAATTCTGAATGATGCTATTAGTACCCAACCTGAGATAGCATGATGTAATGAAAAGATGATAAGCTACATTTCCTTGGGTAAATTGCTTAACTAGTCTGAACCTTAGTTACCACATCTGTAAATGGAAATAACAATTCCTTGCCTCAAAGGGCTGTAAGGAAATAATGTATGTAAAATGCATGGCACATAGTAGGAGCTCATTAACGTTGGCATCTTTTCTTCTCCTTCCGAATAACGTCAGATGAATGTAACATTACTGTAATTAAAATGTAAGAAGTGCATTGGCAGACTTTCCTTACAACATATTGAGAACAGCTTTTTCAGTAGCTACCTTATGTGATTTCAGGGAATTGGGGAGGGAAAATAAAATAAAATGCAGCTTGCTTTCCTGGAACAATTCAATTCATATCCAATGCTTGCCAAGTGTAGCCTATAATTCTATGTCTGCATTCATCTGTTATCTCACCTCTATTTAGATAAAGTGGTTTTCCTCCCCACTAACTGGCCATTTTATTTTTAAAATGGGAACTCTTTTGAATCTCTGGCAATCATTTAGCTGACAGTTTGGATCATAATGTAATAACAACATTAGTGAGCAGTTGTATGACACTTCCCACTTTTAAAGCATGTTACAAATCTGAGCTAATTAGAATGAATATTAACATGCCAGCTTTTATGGAATAATATTGCCATTATACTTTGCTTTTTCAATAAAAATGCAGTGATCTTTTTTCACCAGAAATGGAGAAAAAGGAAACGAGCTCTCCAAAGGATTCAAACACAATATAGCTGAGATATGAGACAGACAATTAATTGACTGAATGTTCCTCTGACAGCATTCAGGAGGATTTACAGGTATGCCACCTCCTGCTAATTCTACTTTAGGATCAAATAGAGTGTATTAACGGGGGACAGAAAATCTGAAACCCAAGACAGTTTTCCAGCCTTCAGAATACACTTTCTACTCATTTCTAGACCTAAGCACCTCAAAGAAATCAGAGATACCTGACTGTGATTTATTCTTAAACCAAATGTGAAAATATCTCACATAGTATTGCAAAATACCCTATTCTTTCTGTTGTAAATGAAAATATAACAGAGTAAGTGTAGAGTGAGAAAGACTTGGGTTGGAATCCCAGCTCTGGTACTCAGCTATGTAACTCTATCTGAATCTTGGTTTCCTCACCTCTAAAATGAAAGGGATAGTTCTTTGATTATGTGCTCAAGTCCACTAATCCTTTATTTTGCAATGTCTAATTTACCATTAATCCCACCCAGTGTATTGTTTGTCTCAGGCATTGTAATTTTCGTCTCTGGAAGTTCAGTTTCATTATTTTTATATTTTCCACATCTCTACTTAACTTTTTTAACATGCAGACATATAGAATACAGTTATAACAACTATTTTAATGCCTTAGTGTGCTAATTCTAATAACTGTGACAGTATTGGGTGGGTTTCAATTGATTGATTTTTTCTCTGATTATGGGTCATATTCTCCTACTTCTTTGCATGCCTCATAATTGGATGCCAGGCATTTTGAAATTTATTGGGTGCTGGGTATTTCTGTATTTAAAAAAAAATTTATTGAAGTATAGTTGATTTACAATGTCATGTTAGTTTCAGGTGTACAACACAGTGACATATACATATACTTATACATATGTATATATAATCTTTTTCAGATTCTTTTCCCTTACAGGTTAGTACAAAATATTGAGTATAGTTCCCTGTGCTATACAGTAGATCTTTGTTGGTTATCTATTCGATATATAGTAGTGTGTATATGTTAATCCCAAACTCCTGATTTATCCCTCCCACCACCCTTTCTCCTTTGGTAGCCATAAGTTTGTTTTCTAGGTCTTTGAGTCTTTTTCTGTTTTGTAAATAAGTTTGTAACTTTTTCTTCTTTTTTTTAGATTCTAAATATAAGCAATATCATACAATATTTTTCTTTCTCTGTCTGGCTTACCTATTTTTGTATTCTTATAAGTACTTTTGAGTTTTTTGGTGAGGGAGGGGAAATGTAGTTAAGTTTACCTGGAAACAGTTTGAGCCCTTCAGATCTTGTCTTTAAGCTCTGTGTGAGGATCAGACACTATTTCTTCTAATCTTTTTCCATTGGTTTTTTCTCCAAGTTAGGGACAGGGTCTTCTATTTCATAGTCCCCAGAGTCTAGAGCATTACTCTCAAATTTTAACTGATGAATATCATCCTCAAAAATGTGGTATAGGAGAGTATTTATTCTGGGATAAGTGCCCACCACACCCCGTGATCCCACAGCAGCCTGTAACTCCTCCATCATAGAACTTATTACATCATCCTGAAATTGCATGTTTGATAGATTTTATGAGAGCAGAGACTGAGTGCATCTCATTCAATGTCATTTCCCTAGTACCGAGTACAGTAGGAATACAAATATTTGTGAATTCTGAACTCTGAATTCTTCAGAAAATGGGTGAGAAAATAGGTCTTCAAACAAGTCACAGAGTTGCAGACCTCTAGAACAAGGAATTATAAATAGTAGACCAGGCGTCAGGAGTCCACCCGACTGTGGGGTTATAGCTGTATCCTTGCAGGTGGGGTTGGGCTAGACCCTTATGGAGCCTGTTTCACATAAAGCCAGCAAACCAAGAGCATAGTGTGGGGTATGTATGGAGAGGCTTCAGACTAGTCCTTCTGTTTAGGGAGGCCTTTATATCAAAGGCCTTGGGGCATATCTGAATTCTGTGCAGGACTTCCTTTCCTTCCTTCCACATGTATTTTAATGCCTACTGATGGCTGGCACTGGGCCAGGAAGCCTTCAGTTCTGTGTTGCAGGAGATGCTCTTCACACAGTATTCTGTGTCATGGTCTAGAAGGCATTTGATATCATGTGTATCCAAACAGTACTACCAGGCTTCCCATCTTGCCTGCTATGTAAAAGCATCTAATGAAAAGCATCTATCTTCTTTTGACTATCTGGTTATATCCATCTATCTAAACTTGCTGTAAATTACATCCAACAAATATCTTAGAATGCCTACTCTGTTACAGGCATGCCAGTTACCACTGGGACTGGTCATTGGAAAAGCCCTTTGGCAACAGGAAAAGCACCCTCAGGGTGACCTAAGGATGGAGCATTATTCAGTTTCTGAGCACTGGATCTCCCTCTTTACAAAACTTTCTCTCCATCTTCTGCCATCACATTCATAGTACAGCTCATCTTATGGCTTGAGCACAAAGGTGAGATGGGACAAACTCACAACAGTGCGGGAAGTGAACTCATTCCATTAGCTGATTGGTTCATTCATCAGTTCAATATTTATTGCACACCTTATGTGTGTCAGACACCATGTTGAATGTTGGTAGTATATGGACTAGTGCAAAGACTAGCAGATACAGTCTTTGTCCTTAATGAATTCACCATCCAACGGTGGAAGCAAGTGAATGAACAGCTACAATAATGTGAGTGATAGATGGTAAGGTAGAAGAATACATAGGCCAATATCTAATTTCTTGAGGAGCCATAAATTCTCTGAGAGAAATGGTGTTTGTCTTTCATAGTTCCTAACAACATGATCTGTAGAGGGTGAGTACTCATAAAGAGTCAAAAGGCCTAGATTCTGGTCCCAGTTCTGTCTTTGACTAGCTGTCTATCCTTTATGTTAGTCAGTTCAGCTTTCTGAGCCTCAGTTTCCTCATCTGTGATGTGTGACGGACACTAGTCCTGCTTACCTCAGTGGGTTATTGTGAAGATCAATGGTCATGAGAGTGATTTTTAAATTAATTGTAAAGATTTCTATGAAATAAAATATGCAATCGTAAGTTACATTCTTAAATGTTCTTTTGAATTTTAAAACAGATGTTGTTCAACACTTCAGTAAGTGCTGAATAATCCTTCTCTTAAAAGAAAAAAAAGGAAAGGAAGGAAGGAAGAAGGAAAGAAAGAAAGAAAGGAAGGAAGGAAGGAAGGAAGGAAAGAAGAAGGAAAGAAAGAAAGAAAGAAAACCAGCAGGTAAGGGTCACTGTTGCCACCTTCACAGTTCAAAGTAGGTCTGACTTGATCTTTTCAGCACACTAGATATTTACTATTATCCCCGTTTTACAAATTAGAGAAGTGAGGCGCCAAAGAATTTATGCAAGAGCACGGTCTCTTCAAAACCCAAGCCTGGGTTACTTGCCAAGGTCTTTACAAGTCAACAAAAGTCAAAAGGACCAAGCCACACGGTTCCGCAGCATCTTTTTCACTGAAAGCCCCACTTCACTGAAAGCCCCGCTGAGCATGGGAAGGGCTGGCCGAGGCTTCGACTCCGCCCCGTGACGCATAGGACCCCGCCTTCAGTCCCTCCACCTCTCGCGGGATCTCTCGAGAAGACGGCCGGGGTCAGGTTCCATCATGGCGGCTGAAGAGGCGGATGTGGATATCGAAGGGGACGTGGTGCCAGCGGCGGCACAGTCTGGGTGAGGCGTAGAGACTGGCTCTTGCAGAGACGAGGAGGGGCGCAGATGTGAGGAGGGTATCCTAGAAAGGCCGCGGTTCCGGCAGGGGCCAGGGGAGCGGAAGACCATCCGCTGGGCCAGGGTCTCTTAGCGGCCAGGGAGACGCCTCGCCTATCCCGCTTGCGGGCTCCTCCTGAGCCCAGGGTGCGGGTACCGGAGGCTAGTGACCGACGGCCCTTTAACCTTTTACCGGCATGCCGTGAGGGCGCCGGCCGCGCCTAGCGCGTTGTCCACTCTTCAGCAATTAGATTCCTTCTTCCATTACTGCCACCGCCCAACAATAACTAGAACAAGGGCGGCCCCTGGACAGTACCCGAGCTTAGGAGTCTTGTTCCATCGCTTGCAGGCCGTGTGACCTTGGGCGTGTCGTTTTATCCTTACCGGCCACCGGTTACCTTTTCCATGTAGGAATAGTTATGAAAAACTTCCCGAGAAGCAGCGTGACTTGAAGGAAAGGGGCTGGACTTTAGAGTTGGACAGCTCTGGGTTGACCCTGCCAGGTACTAGCAGTGTGACCTTGGGCCTCAGCTCATGTGTTAGCTGACAATCATGTTATGTACCTTATACGGTTATTGTGAAGATAAAATGAAATAATTATGGGATGTGCTCTAGCATAAGGTAGGTGCTCTGTAAATGTTGTGTTCTTTACCATCCCACCAGGGATAGTATTTTGAGGACCCGGTGAGGGGGTCATAATTTATTTACCAATTCCTGCAGAGCAGGCCAGTGTGATTTTAAACAGCATCCTCCAGCTTGAGACATCTAGCTGTTTGACTCCTCGCTTGCAGAGAGAGAAGTTGATACATGCCATTTTAAAAATGTGCTTTCAGAATCTTCTTTTAGTAATGGAAGAGGCCTAGACTGGTCAGGAATCAGAAGACCCCAATTCTAAACTCAGCCATCTATGTTGCTTGTAACTATGAACAACTTCATTAGAAGTCTCTAGGTTGAACCATGTAAAACTGCCAACCTTAGACCATTTTTGACCTATAAAGTAGCAATTTCACATGGTCCAACCTGATAATAGCGCCTCTGTAAATTGTAGAGAAGAGTACTAACCCTGCTCATGAGGCACCAAGATAGTGGGTTTAAAGTTCATTTAGTCATTCTCTCTCAAATCTTCAGGCGAAGCAGTCCGAGTCTGTACAAACGAATAGGAAGCCTTTAATAACAATCATTGTTCACATTTGTGTAGATCAAGTTAATCTTGATCAAGTGCTGTTACATGCATGATTTGATTTACTTTTCACAATAAGTCTGTGAAATAAATGGGAGGGATTCTTATCTGCAGTCCAGAGAGAAATGAGCTGGCCTTGGAAACACTAAAGATCATCTGAGAGCATTGGCTTTACCCCTTTCCATGGGTTCTTCTTTATTTTTCTGATTGTGTTTTATTTCTCTTTTTCCTTTTTCTTTCCTTTCTCATTATTCTGCTGAGCCTTAGGTCGGCTGGTGGCACCTATAATCATATTAGTCTCAGGCAACCAATAACAGATTACTGGTTTCTGATGGTCAGAGCCATTGCCTTACACAATTCCACAGAGCATCATTAACATTATATTCTGGTGAAAGTTGCTCCTTGGTGTTGGGGGCTCTGATCATATGGCATTTGGTGTGAGTGAACACTTAGTTGCCCCTCTGAATTGTGTAGTTACAGCTGATTATAACATCTGTGGAACCCTTGAGGATTAAGTGAAAACACTTTTAAGTCCTTGCTAAGTGCTGGTTACCAAAGTTAGAAGATGGCGTTGAAATGTTTTGGTTTCCCTTCTTTGTCATCCTCCATTTCTTCTGCTTATTCTTTAAATCATAATGTTCCAAGGGATTTTTGTCGTAAGACTTCTCACTAACCACACAGTCCCATCTCTCAAGACTTAAATTTCTGTTAAGTTGGACCATATGAAATTTTCCCAACATTCCACCATTTTTGACTTACAGAAACAACAGTTTCTTAAGTTCCACCCAATACATGCTGATGTTTCCCAAATCTCTTTCCTGAGCTTCACATCCATTTATCCAATTCTCTGAATCTGTTTGCCCTTGGGCTTTCCACAAGCACCTCAGCTTCACTTTATAGAAACTTTCCTTACCCAGCCTGCCTCTCC
Organism: Delphinapterus leucas; assembly: GCF_059928025.1. Lineage (NCBI taxonomy): Eukaryota > Metazoa > Chordata > Mammalia > Artiodactyla > Monodontidae > Delphinapterus > Delphinapterus leucas. The sequence goes on from NC_143129.1 coordinate 140,918,003, forward strand.
AAGCTCCCCAGTTCAATGAGTGGCACCATCCACCTAGTCATGCAAGGCACAGACCTAGATTTTATCCCTTTTCCTTACCTCTCTCCTTCTATCAGAGTCTGTTGTTCTGAGTATCCACTCAGATGTGATCACTTCCTGTTCACACTGTTTGTTCTTTAGGTCTGAATTACTGTCACCTCTCTCTAGTATCTATATAATCACTCCGTCTTAACCACTTCTCGTCTCTTTGACCCCCTTCTAGTCTTTTCTGAAGTTAGAGCAGTCTTTTCTTACATCCAGACCGTATCATGTTATTCCCTTCAGTCCTCAATTAGCTTTATGATAAAATCTTTATTCCTTAACTCCTAGAGACCTGTGTGATCCATGCCCCACCTATCTTGTTCATTCAGTCATTCAGCGAATATTGATTATCTTTTATATGCCAAGCCCTGGGTATATAGCAGTCATCCAAACTAAGTACTTGCTCTCATGGAGCTAACATTCTTATTGGATGAGACAGACAATAAACCTTATATATATGCCAGATGGAGAGAAACCTGTAGATAGGTTTTTGCAGTCTAAGAGGTACAAATTCTTTACACTAGACTGAGAAAAGTCAGTAACTAGGAAGCTTTATAACCTCAAAACGTACAGAAGCAAATATTAAATTTAATTATATCACAGATTGGGCCTCCTCAAACTTAACTATTCAGGCTTTTTCCATATGAAGTGAACAGGGTGACTTTAGAAACTTCTAATTAGTGAAAAGAGTGAGAATTAAAGTTTAATCCCCCATGAACATAGAAAAGCCCCCAAGTAACCCAAGTTAATTTTTTTTTATGTGAGTTGTTACTAAAGCATCACATTTCTTATCTCTTCACTGTACTGTCCTCCTTTGAGTATTTTCTTTTGGTTCTTCTATCTGTTCTGGCTTTTTCTTCATTTTGAGGGTGGTACTGTTGATGGGTGGCTTCTATGCTTCAGATATAACTAAAAGAATTAATTGTAAAGTTGAATTCCTGTATACACATGCATATTCATCAAAAGAAATCTGTAGCGTTGGTTCATAGCCACAGAATATGTTGTAGTTGCTGTTTGGAGGTATTTTTTCCCTCATGAAGTTGTTTATTGGCAGAAGGAGAAGTCTGATATTTAGCAATTGAAATAGGGTGGCTTAAAGCCACTATATATTTCACAGGCCAAAGGTAGAGCAGGCATCTGCAATGTTAAATCTGTTAAGGGGGGAAAGGAACTAAATATTTGCTTAACATCTGAAACCTTCCAGTCACTGTGCTCTGTAAATTATGTTCATTAACTGGTATAATCTCACTTTCATACCCATTTTCTTAATTATTACAGAAGTGATGAAAATACAGCATCTGTTTTACAAGACCACTATCTTGACTCATCGTGGAGAACTGAGAATGGTCTTATTGTAAGTATTTTATGGGAATATCAGGTGCATTAAGCCATTACTCAGTACCCAGAGTACCTCTTTTTTTTTTTTTTTTTAAACTTGGTGCTAGTTCTCAGCAGTCACAGAGGTAATATATTGAAACCTTTCTCTTAACTTAAAAATAGAAGGAATTTATTCTTTCTTCTTTTGACTTTGAAAAAATGGCCTTTTAGGAATCAACTTAGGAGCCAGTTAGATTTAGGTATGAGTCATTGCTCTACCACTTATCAGATTTGTGAACCTTAGTTTCTTCATCTAAAAAATCGGGATCATTGCATGCTTCGTTTCTTCATTTAACAGTTATTTATCAAGTACTTACTATGTGCCAGACACTAGGCCAAGTTTGGGGGATACACCTGTAATCAAGACAGACATGGTCCTGCTCTCAAGGAGCTTATATTATAAAGGGGAGTCAGGTGGTAAACAAGTAGACTAATTATAGATCGTGACGGACATAAGCAAGATGCTGACTGAGAGTTACAAGGTGGGGAATCTACTTTAGATAAAGTTGGTGAGGGAAACTGAGGAGGTGACATTTAAGTTGAAAACAATAGATATGTGAAGAATTGATGAAAAATATTCTAGGCAGAAAGACTAGCAGCACAAAGGCTCTGGTTGAAACCCAGTGTCTAGAATATAGTGGGAAAGGGGAGGGGATGACAGCTGTGACAAGGTTGGAAAGGCAAATGAGGGGAATCAAAGAGACTAGTCAGGAAACATTTGTAGGAATCTAAGCACGATTTGGTGGTGGCTTGGCCTAAGGTTGTGGTAGAAGTTGACAGATTTGAATTATGTTTTGGAGGTAGAACTGCTTGGTAAATTGGGTGTGGGGATTGAGGAAAAAGGAAAGAATCCAGGATGATTCCTGGGTTTCTAGCTGGAATAGCTTGGTGACTAGTAGTACTGTTTACAAAATTGGGAAGGCAGGGGGAGAAGCAGGTGAATGTATGTTATGGTGAGTTTTATTTTGAATATGTTAAGTTTAAGAAGCCTATTAGAGGGGCTTCCCTGGTGGCACAGTGGTTAAGAATCCGCCTGCCAATGCAGGGGACACGGGTTCGAGCCCCGGTCTGGGAAGATCCCACATGCTGCGGAGCAACTAAGCCCATGCAGCAAAACTACTGAGCCTGCGCTCTAGAGCCCACGAGCCACAACTGCTGAGCCCACATGCCACAATCACTGAAGCCCATGCGCCTAGAGCCTGTGTTCTGCAACAAGAGAAACCACTGCAGTGAGAAGCCCACACACCGCAATGAAGACCCAACACAGCCAAAAATAAAAAAATTAAATCAATTTATTTTTTTTAAAAAGAAGCCTATTAGAAATCCAAGTGGAAATTTTGAGTGAGCAGTTAGTTATAACAGTCTAAATAGAGCTTGGAGAAGAGACCTGGGCTGAAAATTTTTAAGTTTTGAGAGTTAAAAAAGAGTATGATTATTTAAGGAGAGATTGTGGCTTAAGGGAAAAAAGAATTGTGGTGAGTTTTGGGAATAGGTGAAGTATCTAGCAAAATGCCTAATACCTAAAAGTTCCTCATACAGGATAGCCATTATTACTTTATCATGGGCAGGAGCCTGAGCCTTGGAATCCAAGGCTCAAGTCTCTTCTCTCCTGCTTGAAATGTCAGTGAATGCCTTTATGGATGCATCTGTGAAGAAGTAATGCCTATCTCATAGCATTATTGTGGGAATCAAAGATATGTCTGTGTGCTCAGTAAATGGTAGCTTTATTATTTGTAATCATTGTATTGTGTATTTTTATTTAAGAAAACAAGATAATTTCAAAAAGCAGTAAATAAAGAAATTTATTCTTCCTTTTTTTAATAGCCTTGGACTCTGGATAGCACCATCAGTGAAGAGAACAGAGCTGTCATTGAGAAAATGTTGTTGGAAGAAGAGTATCCTTTAATGATTATGAGGAAAGTAAAGATTTCAGGGTTAAAAATCCATAAATACAAAACTTACAGAAGAGACCACTGTTAGTTACTAGATAGTATATAACTGCTAGTATATAATGTGTTACCTGCCTATTCTGTTTTACCACTAAGTCTGAGATCTGACTCAATATTTTTGAGTTTCTGTTGTCAACCAACTCTTTATACTATCTTAATATTGAGTAGAAATTATAGAGTGTTTCATGTTTTAACGTTTTTTGGCCACGCCACGCAGCATGTGGGATCTTAGTTCCCTGACCAGGGATCGAACCTGTGCCCCCTGCAGCGGAAGCATGGAGTCCTAACCCCTGGACCGCCAGGGAATTCCCTGTAGAGTGTTTTAAATCAGCTAGAATCTTTAGTCGAAGTCCAAATCATTCAGTCTAAACCTCCATTTTCAGTTATATGAGACGTTAATTTGTCCAAGGACATAGAATTAAAATATGTAAAAGTTCTCACTTCTTACTCTACCGATTTACAGGTGTTAATGGGAGCAATCGAAGTAAAAAGCATAAAACTTTAGAATGAAGATTTTTTCCACCAGAGGTTGTAGGTCCTCATTCACAGTTCAGCCACTGGCTTCTTGTCCTTATTTCTTTCATCTATTTGTGATGTTTGCAACTTAACTTTTTTAGGACTCCATTTTTTTATATGTAAAATGAAAGGATTGAACAAAAAGATTTCTGATTTATAAAGGTTACTAATACTACTCTAATAAGTAGTGAGTGGTTTATTTTCAACTCACCTGTGTTTCATGGATTTTTATCTCCTCTTTAAGCCAGAATATCTATTCTTTTTATTACCAGTTATTGCTACATTGTTTTCGGGGTGTCTTTGTACCTTTAATTATCATGGGTTAGCCCTTTCTAGGCTTTCTTACTCTCTAACTCCCCAAACATTACAGTTATAGCCCAGATCATTGCTTTTCAGTAGAAAAATAGTGCAAGTCACATCATTTACAATTTCTAGTAGCCACATAATTGTAATAACATTTTATTTAACCCAGTATATTTGAAATATTGTTTCAACGTTTAATCACTATATAAACATTATGGAGATGTTTTGCATTCTTTGTTTTATACTCTCTGAAATCCAGCGTGTATTTTATACTTACAGTACATCTCAGTTTGTACTAACCACATTTCACGTACTCAGTAGCTACACATGTGGCTATTGGCTAATACGTTGAACAGTGCCATTCTAGATTAATGAATATTTAAGTAGTCACTGGTTCATTTCCAGATTTGGAAACAAAATAATGAGAATAAAAGCTATGTGAGCTCTTGGAGGACAGGGTTAATGTTTTCTCTCTTTGTCCTCAGCACCTAGTACCTAGCATAGTGCCTCGTGTACACAATACATGTACACAAAATACAATATTTGTTAAGTGAAGAATATCTCAGACTAATCTAAAGTATTGCAGTATAGGCTAGGTTTAAAAAGTCTGAGAGGGAGACTCTGGTAAATTTGACCCAAGCGTTTGTTATTTTTATTAGGATAGAGAGCAACCCTAAACTCTTCTCTGTTACTTTCAGAAATATGAAAGCAAATACTCCTAAATTACCCTGGACAACCAATCAGATTCATCTGTTACATTCTCCATGTGTTTTAGGAAAAAAGATTTAAATAAAACATTGAGGATATATCTTCTCTTAGCCACTAAATAAGGAAGAGAAACTAACTTTTATGTAGCACACATTTTGTGCAGGTACTGTGTCATGTGTGACTTCACATGTAATATTTAATCCATATAACAACCCTGTGAGGTATAAACATTTTTGTCATAATTTTTGCAGACCTGGTTTAGCTAGAATTCAAGTGTGACTTTCACAAGTATGTGAGTGCCTGCTTTAAGTTGCATAAAAATTATAGGACTTTATTATTTTTTTAAAAGTTCCTTAATAATTACACAGGTATTATTTATCCAAAAAGTCACTTCCAGGAAAATTCTGGCTTGATCAAAAGGAAGATGATAAAAAATACATGAAGAGGTAAAATCAATTTATAATACTTTTAAAAGTCTGAATTGTATTTTTAAAAACTTCTTCACAAGCTTCCTTATTTTCTTTTTTCATGTGGTGCAGTCTGCAGAAACCAGCAAAAATCATGTATGTACTTATGTTTTATATTTTAAAATCTTTTTGATTAGTTAAAAGTTATGGAAAAATTAAGCAAAAAGTTATAGCTGGCCTGTGGAAAAGCCCTCTTGACCTTGGGTTATACAAAAATATAAAGTCAAAATTTCTTGTACAGATGTTGGAATGTCACAAGATAATTTTATTATTGTTATTTATTTGTCGGAATTTTTTTAGGGCCCTACAAAAAGGTGGTTTCCTAGGGATTTGTGGGGAACATTTTTATAAAGCTGCCCTTTAATATGTTAGGAATTGACTTGATTCCTGTTGCCCTGTCAGTTAGTTTTCAGTCGTTTCAAACAAAAATTTAAATTGAATTTGTGGCTTTCAAAAATTATCTAGAGAAATTAAGTATTAACTGTTTTATAAACATCCTTTCCCTACAATTGAAGAAAGTTTGATGTTATTTAGTGTTTCTAAACTTTCATGTTTATAATCCCTTAGAGGGTAGATTTCCAATTACCAGCAGTTTGAGCCCTGAGCAGACTTAGGCTTTTGCATTTTGCTGAACAAACAACAGAAACCAAATAAAGTCAATGAAAAGATTAATGGTTTGCTTGAATTAAATTAGTGAGTTTCATCACTTTTTAATTTCTTAATGTCCTGCATTTCAAAAGCAATAAATGTAATGTCATAGTATTTTTACCTGTTTTCTGGCTTGATATTTACATAGATTTACATAGAATAATAAGAGAGATGATATTTCTGGAGCCAATTTAAACTCTGACATGCCAGTTGACAAGCCAATTTAAACTCTGGATTTGGAAATATATTAACATCTGCTGCTTTGTGTCCAGTCTGAGGAAGCCTACTTGTTATCACATTGACTTCCTTTGATGTCTTTTAGTATTATCTTCACTCAGACCCAAGGATTATGTTTTTGGGGGCTCCTATCATCCTGAGCTAGAGAAGTATACAAGACAGGGCAAATCTGTTCCCCCAGGTAGAGACTGCAGCCTTCTTCTTCTCTTTTTAATTCTTAGACTCAAAGTATTAAATTTAGCCCATGGCTGTGTATAACCTTTAGCTGCATAAATATGGAATGTTCCATTTCAGAAATTTTTTTTGCAACTCCTCTTTTTCCCCTCAGGGTACACTCTCCTACAAAACCAGCCAGTTACTCAGTAAAGTGGACGGTAGAAGAAAAAGAGCTGTTTGAACAAGGGCTGGTAAATAGAGCAATTTTTAATTTATAGTAAAATAATTCTAGAAGCAAATATTGATAGAATTATAAGGTTAAATTAATTTATAGAGACTGGAAATTTCTTTCTAATTACAGTGATCATATCTATAGTTTTTCTGTAGTTAGAGTGATGTTTGTAGTATAATATAAGTGAATTCCTTTTAACTCATACCTAAGTAAATAAAATATTAAAATAGATTTGGATCAATATTGATTTTCACCCCTTCTTTGTATTAATAAAATCCAAGAAATTGTACTATATCTGCATACATGACACCAACTACCTGGATTAAAAGGCAAAATTATTTGGTTACCTGATCTTTTCTCTAGGGAAAAAACATGTATATTTGGAACCGTCTGGGTGATCAGCTGAGTTTTTTTTTTAATTCAGATATTTGGCATTGTGCACACAGTCTAAATATTTTAGTGGATGTAATTAAAGACCAGAAACATTATTTTTGCATGAATGTTTCACTGAGATCTATTTAAACGTCCACAAGTTGCATAATGGAAAAAAATATGTGCATAAGTTTCTGATTATGAGAAAACTCCGTAATATAATGAAGCTTAACAAAACATGCAGGAATTTTTTTTAACTGTCAATAGTAGATTTTATCTTTCTCTTACATGTTACCCAGTATTGTACTAATTAATTTTGAAATTATATATATTTATATATTACATATATAGAATATTTATGTAATATTATGTAGGATTCATGAATGCAAATTGAAACATCATTGTTAATATTTCTGCAGATGACAGGAAATAAAATGTGTTTGTATTTTTATAGTTAACATCACCATGACATCTATGTTCTGTGATGTTTTATATAAATACATAAACTATTTTGAGGGTTTTATCTCCTGAGATTTTTCTCCTGTACTGTTGATGTTTTTTATATTGGTATTTTAGTCTGTTGCATGATTATCATTTATATAATCTAATTAACTAGTCATTTATTTAAGATTGCTGACAACTTTGGTGTTTTGTTCATTACCAAAGATCAGAACACACACACACACCCATACACACACACGGGTTGTGAATTTTTAGGTTATTGTTGACTTTGGTGGTAGTTATAAAGGCTGTATCTGCATGGTTCAAAATTCAAATGGTACATAAAGTTGTAGGGTGTTAAGTCTCCCTCTGACTCCTGTCTCAACCTTTAGTTCTCTTTGCCTCAGGTAACCATTGTCATCTGTTCTTGTATAGCCTTCCAGAGATACTTTGTCCCTGTAAAAGCAAGTGTCTACTTATTTAGGTACATATGTAGATATCTATATCTTTATCTACCTATCTATATATACACATAGATATTTTAAACCTAGAATATTTTCCCACAAAAATACATGGAACCATTGGTTGTATTCCCAGCTTTTTAACCTATTAGTATCATTTGTTTATAGACTGAATTCTGTCAGGCTTGAGAGAAGGAAATTATGTGGTACTGAATGATGAAAGATTTTTCCTTCTCTGTCTTGTCCCTTTGCTCTCTTTTTAAATTGGTAAATGTTTTCTTTGCTCCTCTTGTTCGTGTCCCCTCTCCAATTTTCACAGTGTCCAAGCCCCTGCAATCCTAACTAGTCAAACTTTATCCAAATCCTTCCTGTTTCCAAAAGTGATCCATGCTACCAAGTTACCTATTTGCCTTCATCACACAATACAGATAACTAAATCTTCAGTAAGTTGACCTCAGTTAGGTATTAGTTAAGAACAATCTTTAGTAATCATTTTCTCAGAAGTACTTTCAGTTTTAAGAAATTGTCCATATGTCAGATTTTCTAATGAATACCAGAAATAAGTGTATAAATTAAGGTTTATCATTTAGGTCAGAAAGAACTTTGAAGATGATTTATTGCCATAAGTCATGACTGTCTGACCTGTAAATCTGGCCCTGGAATCAGCTTCTCTGAATTGTTGTGGGTTGTTTTTTTTTTCTTTAAATAGTTTTAAGAATTCTAAGAAAGGATTGTTGAGCTACTTTGAGAAGTAGAGAATATCTTGTGTTGGAGATAATGTAAAGGAGATTTATGTATCAAATGATAGGCTTGATACCTAAAAATCCTGTCTCGCTTTAAAATTATAATGCGTTCCTGTCTGTACTGCAGAACACACCAGAGCTCCCTCAAGTTCTCAGTTTTTCCCTGCACAGCTTCAGTATAAGTAGGTATACAGCCTTTGACAGTGGAGGGGTGTAGGGAGATGTTGGTTGCAGGTCGCTTCATTTGTGATTCACTCTTGTAAGTCAGTTTACTGTGATATCTGTATAGTGTAAAAGTATCTGCTATGGAACATGTAATAGTCACTGTAACAGATGGAATCTGGGTAAAAAAAAAAATATTTTGAAATTAGTGTCAGAACATATTCAGTTGATTCTACAATTGGAAAATATAACCTGCCTCCCTTTTAGGCACTTTTTTTTAAGTTATCTTAAATTTGGAACATCATAATGTACACTACTAATACATAATGTTAGGAATACGTAGAAGTGATGGGTCTTCATTTAGGTATCTATAAAAAGAAAACAAATTTCTAAATCATTTTGGTCTGTTTTCAGATGTCAAGATTTGAAAAGAATGTGGGCTTTGATTTTAGGAGTCTTAACTATGTATTGTATGTGAGGCTTCATTGTGTGCTTTAGAAAATAAATAAAGATAGAGTTTTTTTTTTAATATGGCAGTAGTTTGGAATATTAAGTGAGCTAATCAAAAGCTATTTCTTTTCCATTTTGATAACATAGGCTAAATTTGGCCGAAGGTGGACCAAAATTGCAAAGCTAGTTGGAAGCCGCAGTGTTTTACAAGTGAAGAGTTATGCCAGACAGTACTTTAAAAATAAGGTAAGCAGAATATAAATACCCTAGTGATAATATTTTAAATAAATAAAATTAATAAGCAGAAATACTTCTTTAATTCAAGCATTAAAGTCTTAATGTTCAAAGTTTTTATAGTGAAAGTACTTATACCCATAAAGTACGCTATAAATGTTTGTCTTCAAAAATCTCAAAACATATATTCAATGTATTGAGTATTACTATTAAATAAGCATTATTATTTTACTCCACTTAATTTCATGCAGTTAAATAGGACAAAATATTAATTGCTCAAAAAATCCTATAAAGCAAATAATATTCCAAAGAGAAAACCTTAGAAGTCATTGTTTCCTGGAAATTTAAATTTCTTTTCAAATATTTGCATTAAACTTTTAAGAATGATTAGAACTTAGGGGCCAAAAATGCTAACATGATTCTAAAATCTTTTTAATAGCAATGAAACTTGTACAATTATTATGAAGAATTGTCTGAAAACTTTAATAAATTGCAGTGTTCAGAAATGTACAGTTACGGTCTAGTTCCTTAGTCTTTCAAGTAATTTGTGCTATATTCAACCATGTAGTTTTGATACTTAGAATTTTTCTAATATGTTCTGCTTGAGTTCTCGAAACATAATTATATAGAATTTGAAAGTATCTTAAGTGAAATTTGGTGTTTTAATGTAAATAGGGTTGGCCCTTAAGTGAAATTTGGTGTTTTCTTTTAATGTAAATAGATAAGGTTGACTCTGTTTACTTTTTTTTTTTTTTTTTTTTTTTGCGGTACGCGGGCCTCTCACTGCTGTGGCCTCTCCCGTTGTGGAGCACAGGCTCCGGACGCGCAGGCTCAGCGGCCGTGGCTCACAGGCCCAGCCGCTCCGCGGCATGTGGGATCTTCCCGGACCGGGGCACGAACCCGTGTCCCCTGCATCGGCAGGCGGACTCTCAACCACTGCGCCACCAGGGAAGCCCTACATTTTCTTTTAATGTAAATAGGATTTGAACTGAGCAGGTCCACTTCTATATGGATTTTTTTCAATAGTAAATACTATAGCACTGCACAATCTGCTGGTGCGGAATTGCAGATGTGGAAGAACTGGAGATGGTGAGGAACCGCGTATACGGAGGGCCAACTATAAGTTATATGCAGATTTTCAACTGTGTGGACAGTTGGCACCCCTAACCCCCTTGTTGTTCAAGGGTCAGCTGTAATGGGGTTTACCCTGTATACAAGATTTATCTAACTTAGTGTCATTTGGGCATAGGAAGTAAGTAATGGAATGGATTCATTGTAAATCAGTCATCTACCACCTCTTTTAATCAGCAAAAGTATTTTCAAGACAGCCTGCTAAGGTTAAGGTATTATGGAACAGAATAAGCCTAATTTAGTTATTCTTTTTTTTATTTTTTTAATAAATTTATTTATTTATTTTTGGCTGTGTTGGGTCTTCGTTTCTGTGCGAGGGCTTTCTCCAGTTGCGGCGAGCGGGGGCCACTCTTCATCGCGGTGCGCAGGCCTCTCACTGTCGCGGCCTCTTGTTGCGGAGCACAGGCTCCAGACGCACATGCTCAGTAGTTGTGGCTCACGGGCCTAGTTGCTCTGCGGCATGTGGGATCCTCCCAGACCAGGGCTCGAACCCATGTCCCCTGCATTGGCAGGCAGATTCTCAACCACTGCCACCAGGGAAGCCCCTAATTTAGTTATTCTTACTCCCGTGCTCCTCAGACTAGAATGTGCGGGGCATCTTGTAGTGTCAGTTTTACTCAAAGGCTTGAGGTGAAAGGGTACATTTTAATATTAAAAGAAACAATATATAATGAAATATAATGCAAAATTTTATCTAAATTCTTAAGCTAAAAACTGGAGACTTCAAATAAATAGCAAGGTTGTTAAAGGCTATTTCAGGCTAAATGTCCAAATCTCCTTTTCCCTCCTGCTACCTTTTCCTTCTCCTCTACATAGTAAGCCAGTTAACCTCAAATATGACATCCTGGGAGTCTATTGTGATAAAGGATCTAGAAATAATCTCTCTTTGGAAGCTGTCATCCCTTGGGTATATCAGTCGTACAAGATTTTTCAAAAACTCTATATGTAACAAAGGTTTTATTTCAAATCATATATACTCATTGACATTTATTTTCTTTTCCTTATTGCATTACAAGATATTTATGTTTATAATAGCAGATATGATAGATAATTTCATGCCTTAAATTATAAGTTCTATAATATTGGAGCTACATTAAATGAACCTGCAAAAACCAGTTTGTTTCTGTTGTCTTTGTATTTAAATAAAAGATGATTTTAATTTACTAAGTGAAGATATGTGAGATAGACTCCTTTAACTAAAGGATTTTTTAGCATTATAAAAAATGATCAGCTGAGGTATCAGACATTCTGAGAAATAAGCCTTTACAAATATCTTAGAGAATACCTTGTATGACGGTTGTTGGTTCATTCTTTATGGCTGATCTGAGCCAGATTCCTGTTTTAAACTTAATATTGAAAATTAAGTATTGAATAGTAGGCCATGATTATTTGATTAATAAAAATCACCAGACCATGAATGAGTCAAATATATTTATGGAAATTTGAAATGATGATCTTTTACATTTAAAATGCAGTTGTAAACCCTTCAAAGAAAAGAACAGTAAAGGTATAATATACCATTGACGTGTACTCAGTTTAATAATTTTATATCTATCCTATTTTTTTGTGCCAGTGATTACATCTTAAAATGCTAATATTATGGAGGTTTTATCTTGATTTTTAATAAGGTAAAATCAGATGGTCCAGAGAAGGAAACAGCAAATCAGAAAAACAGCAGTGGTTTTCAGATGAAAAATGAAGCTGAAGGCACAAAGGCATGGACACCATCAGGTTTAAGGGGTCGTGCTGATCCCAACTGGAATGCTGTAAAAATTGAAAAGTTATCTGATGATGAAGAAGTAGACATCACAGATGAGGCAGATGAGTTGACTTCTCAAGCTCCCCAAAAGAATCTTAGCAGTGATCTCTTATTAGATATCTCTAAAAATAAAAGTCATGAAACCAGTAAAGGAGAATTCATTGCTTCTGACAGCCAGGAAGATCCCATTTCTAAATCTTCCAAGGAGTATCTTCAGAATATAAAGCAAGGTGAGATGGAAACACTTTCAAGCTCAGGAAATACATTTTGGACTGAAAATCACAACACCAGTGACCAAAAATCAGTTGAATTATATGATCAGAAATGTAATAAACTGATGAAAAACTGTAATAAGCATGATGGAAATGGAATAATAGATGATGCCAGGCAGTTACCTTCTCCAGAGCCTTGTGAAGTTCAGAAAGACTTGAGTGATAATGAATTGCTTTTTCATTCTTCCTGCCAAATGGAGGAGGAGAGCCATGAGGAAGAAGAGCTTAAGCCACCAGAACAAGAAATAGAAATTGATAGAGATATCATTCAAGAGGAAGAAAAGCAAGCAATTCCTGAGTTTTTTGAGGGACGCCAAGCTAAAACACCAGAACGCTATTTGAAAATTCGGAATTATATTTTGGACCAGTGGTAAGGAAAAATTGTATTTTTGGTGCTGGTTTAAAACTTATGATACTCTAGAGTATTTACTTAGGCCTATGCAGAATTTAGTATTTTATCTTCCTAGTGTTCCAGAGAGCTTTAACATATTATATATTTCAATAGGCAAAACTTACAATTTCTCATAATGAAGTCTTGAAAGTTTTGGTAAATATTGTCATCTATAGCTACCTTAACCCATCTGTCTGTTCTTTAAGAGTCTGTGGTCCTAGAAGAAAAGGGATAGATGATTGCCTTAAGAAGCGGTTTCTTAGGACAATGTTAGGAAGATATAGAAAACACTAACTGCATGGGAAAAGGGGGAGAATGTCTTAGTTTATGATGTACTTTGAGGTACAAAGAGAGGAAACCTTGGTGACAGGATAGTATCATTAAATGTGGCTAGATTTCAGAAACCAATTCTAAATAGCTGCCTTAAATGCCTTCAACTTTGAACTTGTGACATAATGTGTTAATAATCCCTTCATCAGGATATAGGAATTTTTTGATATATTAAGTTTACACTCTAAATTTTCAGTGCCTTTTATTTGAATTATTTACTCAGGGATGGGGAACAAACCAAAAACTTCCCACCTTATTAGCTTAAGTGCTCTGAAAGTGATTTGCATTTTTCATAATAGTTTAATTAAGACATCATCAAACATGCATAATTTTTATTGCTTTAGGAGCTACAGAATTGTGTAGAGCCATCTTTACAGAGGGCTTCTGCTGTAACCTAGGAAGATTACCCACACAATATTAAGTATTTTGAAATCTAAAGATAGCCCTATTCTAAAAGAAAGAATTTTTTCTTGTTCTTGACTCTCGTTTATCTTGCAAATGGTTGAGGTTAGGAAAATTCTAGGTAAGGGTGGTATCAAAGTAAAGAATACCTATGAGGAACCACTCCTGACATTTGCATAGTGTTTTATAGTTTACAGAAAGCTTTTCTCTGTCATCTGATTCCTCACAACAATCTTGTAAAATAGGCAGGTGGTATTTTCTCTATTTAATAGAATGATCTTGAGGTCAGGAGAGATTTAGGGAGCCGCCTTGAATTATACAGACCAGCTGCTGACAAAAGAAGGACTTCAGTGCAAGTCTCAACTCTGTAAATCACTCTTTCCATTATTCCACATTGCCTAATTCACACTATTAAAAAAGACAAATTAAATTAAATCTCTGTTGGTATCTAATTTTTTTTTTGGAAATAGCATGAATGGCCAAAATAAAAGTGCTTCAAAATAATGACTAACTCAAAAGTGTCTATAAATTATCAGTGACTACTTAATGTTACTGTAATCAAATTTCATTTGTTACTTTGAATTTTGGATTTATGAGGCAGAATAATTTATATGGATAGCATAAATTATATGGCATTAGTTTCCTAATGTCATTTGCCTTAGTTCATGAAACCGGTTAAATATTGCTGTTTCAGTATGATGATTTAGCCAAACAGTGTGAAAGCAAAAAGGAATGTTTTGAACAGGAACTCAAACCTATTCTCTTCAGAAATAGAAGAGAGTGTTTAGAGACTAGAGGCAGTATTAAAAAAAATAGAAGAGTTAAAGTTTTAAAGATAAAAAAAGTCCTAGATTTGTTTGTTGCTAAAAGATCCTTTCCATAAAAGCACATGCAGTTAACTCCCTGTTTAGGGGAATATTTTATTAGAATAGTAATCAGTATCACTATTGAATACTTACCAAACGCAATGCATTGTATTTAAGTCATCTCTAGTCCTCTTGACAGCCTTGTCCTCATTTTACAGATGAGCAAAATGAGGTTCAGAGAGGAAAAGGAACTTGTTCCAGGTCACATTAGGTGAAGGTGATTCCAGAGACTGCAGTCTTGACCCATTATTTTCACACTTTCAACTCTGGGCCTTGACTGACTTTTCATGCTGCCTTGCATGTTTTCCCCCCTGCCAGATCTTGGTGAATCTTGCTTCCTCTTCTCTTTCAGTTCTGCTCAAGGGAAATTAGAGGCTTTCTCTGACCACCCTGTGTCTATAGTAACTCACATATCTCCTCCCTCTCATTCTCTAACCCTGCATTTTATGTATCTTATAGAACTTATTACCACTGAAAATATTATATTTTTATTTGTGTGTTGTCTCCTCTCTCCCCAACCCCCCATGATAATGTAGGCTCCATGTTCATTGTTCATTGTTACGTCCCTAGTGCTTAGAACAATGCTTGGAATACAGAGGCAGATTGAAAGAGTGAATCATCATTATATCATAAACAGATATTTGTAGAGGCCTTACTATTTGTTCAGTGCTGTACTAGTACCAAGCTCTTTGTTTAAAGCCTTTCAATTTGGATAATCTTTAATTAGACCAATACAGTTTATAGATTCGTATAGTTTTTTGATAGCTGGGTATACCATGCCCATCCCAGCTTTCTTGTCTTCATTTGCACAGTTTGTTTACTTTTCTTTCAAGATACACTGAAATCTCACCTTTTTAATGGAACTTCTGATACCCTCCCACATCACAGATTACTTTTTACCCTCCCTGAAATTCTATAGAATATATGATTTTCAATTTGGTTTCTGCTTAGGCCTTCCCTAAACACCCTATCTAAAATAGTCTGTACATATTTCTATCCCCTTATCCTTCTTACTGTGTCTTCCTAGCACATAATTGCTACCTGACAACATAGTATATATTATTCATCAATTTATTGACTATTAGAATGTAAGGTCTGTAAGTTCAGGAACTTCAGATTCATCTCTGTATCCTTAGTGCCTAGAACAGTGCCTGGTGTATAGGACACAAAATAAATATTTGTAGAATAAAGATTAAGAAATACCTATGTTATATGATATATCTGAATACTTGGTTTATAAAGTCTGTGTTTGAATCTTGTCAGTTTCTTAAGTCAGTGCTTTAATCCCTCTCACCTACTTGTTTCCTTTCCTCTAAAATAAGAATGATAAAATCTGCTTTGTAGAGTTGTATATAACCCTTAGTACAGCATCTATTATAAGCACTCAGTAATTGTTACTGTTATTAAGTTCTCTGTTACTTAAACTTTATGTTGTACCATCTAACATGGTACATTAAGTATGTTTAGTAAATACGTGTTTTGTTATGGAAACCTCTTATTTCTTTCATAGTCTTTGTGCGTTTCTTGATTCCTTTATAATGCCCTGTAGTATCTGTTTCTGTTTTCCACTGAGAGCACTTAATATTTACTAGCATAATGATTAAAAACTAATATAAAACTTTTAAGCATTTACAGGGTAGCTTGTAATTAAAAGATGTTGTCCAGCAAAGTAAAAGTAAATGAACCTAAGCAATTTATTAAAAATTAGAGTGTCTAATACTAAATATTTTCAATATATTATGAATATACCCTTTTTATTCAAAGATTCAGGCTTGCATTTGGATCTGTAGATAAATAACGCTCTAACTTCAGAGTCCTGGGATAACTGAAATCTATTGAATTTAATATTGGGGAAGAAATGATACTTGTAAAACTCACACTATACTTGTAAGTTACTGTATCATTGAAAGATATTTTATTTCAGAAAAGAAAGTACACTTGGTTATTATGTATTACGTTGTCTGTACACATTACATATTGAGAGGGGGTACATTTTTAAAATATTTCAAATATTAAAAGTTTCCCCCAGAAATCTTCTTTTATGTTTTTATTTATCCAAAATAATTGTACTTCCATCTCTTAGGGAGATATGCAAACCGAAATACTTAAATAAGACCTCAGTACGTCCTGGCCTGAAGAACTGTGGGGATGTTAATTGTATTGGACGGATTCATACATACCTCGAGTTGATAGGAGCAATCAATTTTGGATGTGGTAAAAATAAAAACCCAACAACATCTTTTACTCGACATTTTTTATCCTTATAGCACCCATTAATTTCTTTGATAGTTAGAATTCAAGTTAGACGTATTATAGATATAGAATACAGAAAGATGCTATAACGTTATAGAATAAATGTATTATTGAGATTTTGTTTTGAAACAGATTTCTGTTGATAAACTATATTTCCTTTTAACCTACATTGAAAATTGGTGGTATGATTTTAAAGGAAGAATATTCAGTCTAACTGGTAGAAATGATTTAAGGATGCAGTTCTTTGTCAAGTAAAAGTAATTTTATGAAAAGTCCAATCAAAGCCCATTTGATTTGGAAATACTGTGTTAATGCTAGAAATACTGTCTAGCAGTGTTTAAATAAAGAAAATAATTTATGAACCTCTACACTTAAATGTAATAAAAGTGCCAAAATATTTTTCGTGGTAGAAAGTTTCTTTCACCCTAGTTTTTCTCAAATTTAAGCATATTTTTAAATGTATTCCTCCCTTTTATTGAATTAATATGACAATTTTGAAGAAAGATAATAGTTATAGTTGCAAAGTGATAAGTTAATTAGAAGCTTGTAACCCATAGTTTGAGAGGAGTATATTCTGTATTCTGTGTCTATGAAAAGACAACCAGAAAACTTCCTGTCAGAGATTATTTCATTTCATGTAGAGAGAGAATTTATAGTCTGCCCTGGGATCTGTCCTCCATTTCAGCTCCTTGTTTGCCCAAAGCACGGTGTTAGGACTGGCTTTACAGGAAAACTAAGGTGTCATACCTTCCTTAGCCACTAAAAGAAAAATGAAATCATGTTTACTGTATTAGACTTGCAAAGTTAACAAAGTGGGCTTAGCACTCATTTAATCAGAAATTAAACAAATGACCCATTTCCTAAATGTTTCATTTTATTGCGATTTCCTTATAATAACAGCATACTTTTATGTGAGAACTACCAAGTAGCACATCAAATGTGTATTGTGGAAATAAGCTCATATTTTTTTAAAAACTTAGATATTGGCTTATAATTAATAGTATAGATGTGCCTTCCTATTTAACAAATGAGTTCCACAAAATAATAGATTGTTTTGTTTTTCCTGGATTCCAATAGAACAGGCTGTATATAACAGGCCACAACCAGTTGATAAAGTACGAATCAGAGACAGAAAAGACACAGTAGAAGCGTACCAACTTGCCCAGCGTCTGCAATCTATGGTAAGCAGTCCCTTCTCTCACTAAATGATCTTTCCTGATTGCTCCTTACCTGTTAAGGAAGATATGCCTACTTCTCTTCCCCTGTTTAACAAATGGCAATCTAGTAGAAGAACATGTTTTCGCTTTTATTTCACCCAAGCCATTCACTTTTTTGGTTTCCATTCAGTTTCATGTTGATTTATGAGGCAAAAAACAAACCCCCAAAATTTAAAAATTCACACACAAACTTCACACAGAAGCATGATGTTTCGCTAAAGTGGTCTTAGACTGCTTTGTTTTGATTTCTGTATCTAATACATCTTTTTTTAAAAAATATATCTTTTAAAACTGTACAGTTTAGCTCTTTTTTCTCTTTCATTTGTTTTTTGTTTGCTGAAAATTCTTACCGTAAGATTTAGCTTTGTAGAAGTGCCATTCAAAATATTTTAGCCTTTATTTTTTAATTCTTGACGTTAGTGAGTTTTATAGTATCTTAAAATGCATGCATCTTATTTTGAAAATAAGTGATCCAACAAGTCTCCTAAAAGGCAGAGTCATATTGTGGTCTTGTTGACTTTACTGATAAAATAGGTTAAATTGGTAATAGGTAAGATAAATGGAAAAAGTATAGATGATAGAGTAGGTATTTTTCTCAGTGTTTAGGCTGTAAACCATTTCTACCTAGTTTATTTTTTTAAGAAAGGGTGTTTTCATATACAGTTGCTGGAGGTGGTGCTAGTCATACACTGGCTTCTGGCAGCCAGTCCATTTTAAAGGCTTCAGTACTGATGTTTGCAAAACTGGATATTACTAATCCAGTCAACCAACTTTATACTTTTTTACTATTTGTATTAACTAGGCAATCTTTTCCTAAGCCTGAGATATAATTATTTTGCTTCTAGTTTTCAATATTATACCTCTGGCTGTGTGTTCTTGCAAGTTTTCTACCACAAAGTCATTTTCATGGTGATTCTTTTTGGTCCTAAAAAATATTCTTGTCCTAGAGTTGTAACTCCCAAATGGTGAAAGGAAATGAAAACTAAAGAGAAATTGAAATAAAATTTAGAAAATCATCACTGATTTATTTCTGAGCAGAGTGCTAACTATTCAATGTAAATTAATAAAATATAGTCAGGCATTGCTGATCAGGTATTACAGTATTTTAATGGAGAAATTGAATTTTAGAAAATTATCATTTTGGTTTTGTGTATTAATGTGCTGTGATTTGTCCAAGCTAATCTTGTGACCTTTTGCTTTATTTTTAATTTCATCACAGCGCACAAGGAGACGTAGGGTCCGAGACCCGTGGGGAAATTGGTGTGATGCAAAAGACTTAGAAGGACAAACGTTTGAGGTAACTTTGATTCCTTCAGGTGACTCAAAAGTGAAAGTTGTTTTGTCAGTATACATTTGTATATCTTAATGTCACATATATTACCCTTGTTTTATGTGTGTGTGTGTGTATATATATGTCTCTTTCCCATGTTAATTTGTTTGTCTAGAAGTCATCAGTAAACAACAAAGAAGGCACTGATGGTACAGTTAACTAGGAGTTTGACTAATTTTCAGAACTTTGATTATCTGTCTCTATATTCTGGTCTCTAGCTCCAGAATATCTGCCAAGGTGCCAGGGAGTTGTGCCCTATTCATTTCAGTAAAGTCATTGAATGATGTTCTGATATACCAATTAAAATATCGTTCCATACATTAGACATAAATTGAATTACAAATGTTAAAGTATTATTTCTACTAACAAAAATTATGCTCCTAAAAAGAAACATAGGCAGTGAGTATATGTGTGTATGTGTGCGCGTGTGTTCTGTGCATATATAATTTGTTTGTGAACAACCAGTGCAGTCAAACGGAAGTAATATGTGAATGTGTACTTACTGGCTTTGTTACCTTGGGTAACTGTACCGAATCTCAGGGCTTTAGTTATGAAGTGTGGATAATAACATCTCCCTCAAAGATTGTTGTGAGAATTAAGTGAAATAAAATGTATGAAGGTCCTAATGCTCGGTACTCAGTAAGCCTTTGCATACACCAGGTACTCAGTAAATGTTAGTTCTCTTCTTTCTCTTCCCCATTCCCTGCACCCAGCCTCACATCTGAGCATTATTCTAGGCAAAACAATTAGTAACACATGGTTCCTGCCTACCAGGAACTTACATTTCTAGTAGGAAAGGTAAAACCTATGGTAAATTCCATGAGATTGGTCCCAAGAAATATAAGGTCCTCCCAAAGGGTGTGATCAGGGAAGGTTTCACAGAAGATGTGATTTTTCATCTGTGACTTGAAGGATGAGCAGGAGAATCTCAAAATGTGGAAATGTGGATGAGGCAACCCCAAGCTGAAGGAGAGGCATAAGCAAAGGTACAGACATAGGAAAATACTAGATATATTCTGGAAAAGGTACATAGTTCATAAGGGCTGGAATATAAGATTGGTAATAGAAATGAAATGAAAGAGAATTATTTTATTTTATATTTATAAAGGACTTACTGTGTCAGACATTATTGTCAATATTTTGGAAACATTAACTCATTTAATCTTCACAATAACATCATGACATTGTTATTATTACTATTATTGTTCTCATTTTAAAGATGAGGAAAACTGAAACACAGAAAGCTTCAGTAACTTGGCCAGGGTGCTGCCGAATCTGTGCTCTTTAGCTTTATGCTGTTTTGTCTCTTTATTAACTTTCCCTCTCAGTGGTTGATGGACTCTTTGATCAAATGGTATTTTTTTTTTTTTTAAGCATCTCTCTGCTGAGGAGTTGGCAAGAAGAAGAGAAGAGGAAAAATGCAAACCTGGTAAATCTTCAAAAGTGCCAAGGCCAACAAAAAGGTATAGTGTGACATTATATAAGTGTGATTTTTTGTTTTTTTTTAAACTTACCACAAATGATTAGAAAATGTGTGGAATGGATATCTGATATTGCAACATTACATTGTCCACATTAAGTTTAAAAATACTGCTGGGGCTTCCCTGGTGGCGCAGTGGTTGAGAGTCCGCCTGCCGATGCAGGGAACGCAGGTTCGTGCCTTGGTCCGGGAAGATCCCACATGCCGCAGAGTGGCTGGGCCTGTGAGCCATGGCCGCTGAGCCTGCACGTCCGGAGCCTGTGCTCCGCAAAGGGAGAGGCCGCAACAGTGAGAGGCCTGCGTACCGCCAAAAAAAAAAAAAAATATATATATATATATATATATATATATATATATATATACTGCTGAAGGGGCTTCCCTGGTGGTGCAGTGGTTGAGAATCCGCCTGCCGGTGCAGGGGACATGGGTTCGATCCCTGGTCCAGGAAGATCCCGCATGCCGTGGAGCAGCTAAACCTGTGTGCCACAACTACTGAGCCTGCACTCTAGAACCCATGAGCCACGACTACTGAGCCTGCGTGCCACAACTACTGAAGCCCGCGCACCTAGAGCCCGTGCTCCGCAACAAGAGAAGCCACCACAATGAGAAGCCTGTGCACCGCAATGAAGAGTAGCCCCTGCTCGCCGCAACCAGAGAAAAGCCTGCGCATAGCAACGAAGACCCAACACAGCCAGAAACAATAAATAAATAAAATAAAATAATAAAATAAATAAAATTTTTAAAAAACTGCTGAAATTTTTTATTTCACTGATTATTAATTTGGGAGACCTTGAGCAAAAGTGTTAATTTGTTCATGTTCAGTGAATATAGGATCCAGCGTATGTTGTAAGGGGGCCTTGTTTGTGACAGGTGGTCATTTAACTTCTAGACATTATGAACAGGTAACCTCATGAAATGACTAATTCTCTCTTTGATTGATGCTGAATGTTAGGTTTTTCTTTAATAATTTAAAATATTTAACTTGTAACATTAAGGGTCACCAAATAAGTTAAATGCCTTGATTTTGTAGACCCTCACTTCCTGCAGATGGCCCATGAAATACACTATAGTTTTTTGGGTTTTTTTTTGTTTGGTTGGTTGGTTGGTTTTTTTTGTGGCACCCGGGCCTCGCACTGCTGCGGCCTCTCCCGTTGTGGAGCACAGGCTCCGGACACGCAGGCTCAGCGGCCATGGCTCATGGGCCCAGCCACTCCGCGGCATGTGGGATCTTCCCGGACCAGGGCACGAACCTGCGTTCCCTGCATCGGCAGGCGGACTCTCAACTACTGCGCCACCAGGGAAGCCCTAGACTATAGTTTTGTCAGTGTCCCTTTAAAACAAGACATCCAGGAATGCCACTTGGTTATTTTCAATGGAAAGAGCCCTAATACTCAACCAGTTGTATGTCCCTGGGTAAGTTAACACAAAGCCTTTATAAGCCTTGGGTCCTCATTTATAAAATAATATCTATAATAGCTAACACTGTTGGCTCTGTTTTAAGCACTTCATATATATTAACTCATTTAATCCTCATAACAACCCTATGCAGTAGTTAATGTAATCATTCCCATTTTCTAGATGAGGAAACTGAGAGGCACAAAGAGGTTGTGTGACTTGCCCATGCTTGTTAATGGTGGTGTTGTGATTTAACCCAGGCATTAAGGCTTAAGAATCCATACTCCTAACCGTTACATTATATATCACCTCTCTAAAATTAAAATCAAAACTTAGAGTTGTGAGAATTAAATGAGATTAACTATGTAAGAAAATACAGTTGTCCATAAGCTAGGACTCCTCATCTAGTGTCCACACATTTGATTTTCTGAATGTAAATGTGAGACATACTTATTGTAATTTCAAGTCATTCTTCCAGTTTGTGAGGACCTTTTTGAATCCAGATCCACTTTTCTTCGTAGCTTTGAATCAACATTTCAGTAAGCTTGCCTTTTCTATCATTGCACTGATTAAAATGTTTAACTGAGATAAATGTAAACCTCAGACATCATTGTTCAATGAGCTGTATATTACCACAATTAACTCTATTTCTTCATCTTATGCAGAAGAATAATCATAGCAGATGTCTTGCTTACATTTAGTAACAGTATATTTGAGTCTTTATGAGTCTGCTAGTTTCTAGCAGATCATTCCTATCAAAAATGAAATTTAGGCGTACCTGTCATGACATATTTTCATGAACCCATTATTGTTCTTAGTAGTCACCTCTTCACTTGCTAAAGCCTCACAAATCAGCTGTTTAATAACCTTTTCTAGAATTTTCCTGATACTCAACATTTAATTCCTCTGCTTCTTTTTTTGTGTTTTGAAAACAGACCCAATAATTGCCTATTCCTAGTCCTCCAATAATTTTTTCATTCTCTGTGGTTCCTCAAAAAGGGTTGATGGTGGTTTCACATGATGGTTCTTCAAAGTGCTCTGGGATGCATGTGCTTTCTTTCTATTTTCTCATCTATCTTGACCTTTCATTTCTTTTTATTTGCATTGACTAAGCACTTTCTAACTTGAAGATCTTCCTCATTCAGCAAACACTTTTTGAATGCCTACTGTGTGTCAAGCACTGTTCTAGGTACTTGCAATACAGTATTCAGCAAAACAAAGTGTCTGATCTCCTGGCACTAAGTGTCTGGTAGAATAGGAACTAAATAGTTCTGCTCTTTTCCAGTTGTTAAAATGAATATGTTCGCTGTTTGTTTTTTCTGACCGTAGCCTAAAAACACTTTAAATATTTTTCTCAAACCTCAATTCTTTATTGGCCAAAGCCTTTCTAATATTTCTCTCAGATTTGCACATGCTTTTGTATCTAGCCTTGCTTAGGCATCCCTCTTTCCATCTTTTATACTTTTTCATTTTAAAAGATGAGTTTATCATAGAACTTTCGATATCCATTAATTTCTTTAACAGAACTGTTTGCCATTTATTCATCCAACAAATACTTACTGAGTCCCTACTCTGCTGAACACATTGTACTGACAGAGGTGTTTCTGAGAAACTTCCATCTTTCTTGAACTTTCTTTCCTATCTTATGTCAGGTTTAGGTTTTCATTGAACTTTTGAAACCTACTTTCAGTGCAGGACACATGTCTGGCCATTTATAATGTTTTCCTCTTTGGGTGTTAAAAGAAATTAAGACAACAAAATTACTTTTTCCCAAAGGTTATGTTGTTCCCCAAATATTTAATCAAGTCCGAAAGAAAAGTGCTTCTTTCAAAAGGGTTGTATCACAAGAAGTTCTCCTAGTTTAATATTTTTTTCACTTAGACAGAATTTAGGTTTAGATTATTGGTACACATTTTCAAATTTGTAAATGAATGTTATTTTCCTGATTATGTTATTGAAATTATATTAGGAATGATTTTTTTTTCTTTTTCCTTTTCCAGCTCATTCGATCCCTTCCAACTGATACCTTGTAATTTTTTCAGTGAAGAAAAGCAGGTACTACTTATTCATCACTGAATGACCGTAAATAATACCCTCCTCTCAGACATGAAATATTTCTTCTTTTTCTGTGTGTGCAAGGCATGTGTATAAGAAAGGTTGGATAAGGCAGGGTACACTGAAGGTCAGATGAGTGATACAGATGGAAAATGAGAAAAGAATTTCTCCATGCTAGGGCTTTGAATTGTACATGTACTTCTTTAAAAGTCTGATTTGTGCTGAGCCTTGGTTGGTGGTGAGAACTTGGTGTGATAAAGGAGAAAAGGGTGGGCATTCCGATAGGAAGAACAAAATCTCTATTTTTATGCTCCCCCATTTTTTTTTTTTTTTTTTTTATATTTCAGGAGCCATTTCAGGTGAAAGTGGCTTCAGAAGCACTTTTAATAATGGATTTGGTAAGGATATTATATTGTGTTTACTTAGTTATTCTGATTTCTATTCTTGTGTATTTTTATTGCAGGCATAAGAGAGAGTATGGAAGACGTGTATTTTGGATCTTAACTATCCTCCTTTACAAGGAATCTAAAAAATAAGTCTTTTCTTTTGGAGAAAAGCCAAACAATTGCATGTTTCCATATTTTAGAGAAAATAAATTAATGTGAGTTTTTGCAGACTGTTTATCATCATTAACCCGATTTAAATTTCCTAGTATTCTTGTCTGCTGCCTTCTAGATAACTACAACAAAGCACAACTCTTATAATTTGGAGACTCCTTGTTTTGCACTAAACTACAGAGATATCTCCAGTGGTTGTGTGTGTTTATGGTGTTTTGTATAGGAGGACCCAGAGTGATTTTTACTTTGTATCCTTATGATACCTTTCCCAGTAGGCGGAGCAAATGGTATCTTCATTTTGTAAATGAAAAAAATGGCATCTTGGAGTGTTTCAATGTTTGGTTCAAAGCCTCTCAGCTGGCAGTACAGATAGGTCTAAAATCTTAAGTCTCTGTGTGCTGAGCCTAGCATCTGGTTCCTCTACTATGCTATTTCATTTTAGAGAAGCATAATTACCGTACTTGTAAATGACTCTTCTATGATAAGTGAGATTTATTCTGATTTTTTGGTCAGGTAGGTTTGGTTTGTATGTTTGGGCTAAGTCTTATCTTGTATTTCTTTTAGCATGCTCATGTTTCTATGGCAGAAGTGATTGGTCTGTTAGGAGGAAGATACTCAGAAGTTGATAAGATAGTTGAGGTAAGTTTTCTCTTAAAATTTTTAAAATTATTTAGCCCTGCTGCCATACCAAATATTTTTATAGATTTCAGTGTGTATAATTAACATATAAACCTTACCTATGATATAAATGAGAATATGCAAATGTGGACAGTTATATATTCCCAGAGGTGACTGAACATTCCATATATTGAGCACCTGTTTCCTTTTACCACTGAGAAAGAGGGAACATTACCAGGCCTCAGTTCTTCATTGCCTTTGCCATTTAAAAGCTTCAACTCCTAAGAGGCCATGCGCTAACCTTATAATTGAAACTTGGTATACATCATTTTGCTAGAAATTATTATCATAAGTAATAGGTGTCATCAAAAGACTGTGTTTACACAGATACTATACAGACCGACCTGGAAGACTAACCCGTAACTTGTCTTGAGTAGGAAAATGGATTTTGAGTTCCTTGCATACAATCACACTTTTGGAGGGTAATTCGTTTGCAAGTTAAAGGCTGCCTATTATATAGGCAGATAAAAGGCTTGGCTTTTAAAAGTTTCTGTATCTGTGTATGAAAGGACTGAAACAGTAGAATTAACAAGATTTCAGTATAATCATTTAAGGATTAATCCTTTATAGGTCTGTGCAGCAGAACCGTGTAACAGTCTGAGTACAGGACTACAGTGTGAGATGGATCCCGTCTCACAAACACAAGCCTCGGAAACCTTGGCTGTCAGGGGCTATAGTGTGATTGGATGGTATCATTCTCATCCTGCCTTTGATCCTAATCCTTCCTTACGAGATATTGACACTCAAGCCAAATACCAGGTGTGTTTATAGGTCTTTTTGTATGTAGTCTGTAAATGATTGCATATTTTCTCCCCTCTCGTTGTTTTCTGTTAAATAAATACACTTTTAACATTTCTAGCAAAGTGATTACGAGAGTAATACATGTTTATTTAAACACTTAGAAAATTAGCTATTCTGTTTAATATAAACAAGACATCAAAGTAACAGTGATAATTCCCCCCAGAGCCTTTAAAAATGAAGGCGATAACTAAGACAGGGACTGGGTACAATTGAAATAATTGGAAATATATTTTGCACCTCTGGAAAAAACAGAGTTTTGTTTTCTGCAATTTTATGTTTGATATCTGGATGTTTCTGCTGTAGGCAGCTGTTTGTAAATTATTACCATATAGATAAAGATTACAGCTGAGGGGCTAGTGAATATAATTTGTAAATGCATTCATGGCAAATATAGATTTTGCAGGCCAGGTGATCTTTTTAAGGGTGATCTTTAAAAAAAGGATCTGTTCAGGTTGGGTTGGACATGTTTTGGCCTGAAGATTTTAGGGTATGGAATAAATTTAGTTGCTGTTTGGAAGTGAAGTACTTTTGCATCCCATTTTCCTCTATTGGATGTTTAAAATGTTGGTATGGGTAAATACTGAGTTTTAAATTTATGTGGTTGAAACTAATTATACTTTTTTTTAAATTGTAGAGTTACTTCTCCAGAGGCGGTGCAAAGTTCATTGGAATGATTGTTAGTCCTTATAATAGAAATAATCCTTTACCTTATTCTCAGATTACCTGCCTGGTTATAAGTGATGAAATTAGCCCAGATGGCTCTTATCGTAAGTTTTCAACAAAAACAATCCTACTTCTACTTTCATTTTTTTTTGAATCTTACAAATCACAGAATTTATGCCTGTTGAAAGCAATTTGATGGAAAAGTTTTTGTCCTCAACTAGGGAATCACTGTTTGCATACCATGTAGTGCAGCCACCCTCTTTCCTTTTATGATTTCCTTCTGCATTAAAGTTCCCACTGTGTTACCATGGCCACTGGGCAAAAACATTACAATGTAGAGAAAGCTTATGGCCAAGCAGTGTGTGTGTATTAGGTCCTGGAGACATTGCAGTAAGCAAAACAGACAAAGTCTCTTCTGTTCTCTTGAAAATTCTTGATAAATGCAGATTGGCTTTCTCTGCAATGACATTCAAATGAAAAAATAATAATAATAAAGAATAATGACCACCCTACCACTAGCTATCCATGATCTCCCAGTTTAAGCTCAACAGTGCCTAACTATTTTTATATCTGTCTCTCTCAAGAAAGAATTTGGTTGGTTTAGCCCATCATATGACTTGGCTCCTTTGGGATTTATGTCCACTGCTGTTCAATCAACTGGCTGGATAGAGAATTAGTGTAGCAGACTAGGAAAAGTAGGGGAGTGTAAGAAACGAGTGTGGATGGAAGGAAAAGATTAGAGGAAACAATTACGTCTCTAGGATACTCTCTTTTCGTCCTTAATACCACTGCTCTAGTTGACTGTCCTCTCTGGATACTGTCACTGTACATTATACTCTTCCCCATTAGCTCATGAGCCCCTTGAAGGTAGATATGATATTGTACTCATTTTTCTATTCTCAGTTTCTAGCACAGGGCCTAGCATAAAGTAGGTACTAAATGAATGTTTAACAAATTAATTTCTTCATTCTTAATAATGTCACTCAGGTACCCTCTCTTAATAATGTCACAAAAATACCCTCTTTGGTAAAGACCCCAGCACTACCACCCCTCGTGTCATTTAGTATTAGTTGCTCTGTTCTTTGTGCACCTGCAACATTTGTTTCCTGCCTTCGTGGTTGCTTTTGTGTTTTAATATAATTTATTTATTTAGCCTGTCTCACTAAATTGTGAGCCCCAAAGAGCAGGAACTATGTCTTCTTTGTATCTCCTGTAGTACCTAATGAGTTGTCTTACACCTAAGGAGTGGTCAGTGCTCTGTAGGTTTTTGTTGAATGAATAGTACTGACATTAACTTTAGTCCAAAATGCCCATTTTGAACATATCACATATATACATCATTCTTTACACCAGTATAATTTTACAAAAAAGTTAACAAAAGGAAGAATCACAATGAACTTGTTCTCAATTTAAACCGTGTCTTACTGTCACATTCTGCTAGATTTGGGGAGTGAGCCTCTACTCTGATGCTGTCTAATACAGTCACATGTGGCTATGTGTGACTGTTTAAATTAATTAGAATTAAATGAAGTTTAAAATTCAGTTCCTAGAATCCTACTGCTGGCCAAAATGA
This sequence comes from Delphinapterus leucas, assembly GCF_059928025.1. Taxonomy (NCBI): domain Eukaryota; kingdom Metazoa; phylum Chordata; class Mammalia; order Artiodactyla; family Monodontidae; genus Delphinapterus; species Delphinapterus leucas. The sequence goes on from NC_143129.1 coordinate 140,946,672, forward strand.
AGTAACAAGGACCTGTCTGAAACAACCAAAAAACTGGACAAAATACAGAGAACAGTGGTATTTAGGATATAACATCAGACAGTGAAAGAATATGATTCCTGAGAGATGGGAAACAAAGTGAGCCCAAGTTAACCTAGCTTATTGACTTAAAAGAACTTCCAGGTGTGGCACAAGGCGGAAACCCATCCAGAGCCTAGCAGACCCTGAATTGAGGTGATGGAGGTAAGAGCAAGGAGACCAGGGCAACTAAATTTGCAAGACATTGTACCAGAGAGCAGAAAGCTGCCTAGAGAGCAGACTCCAAAGATTTGTAGAAGGTTCAAATTTATTATTTAGCAAGATAAAGACCGATGCCTGTGTGTGAACAGACTACCCCAAATGGGAAAGAATCACCTGAAAGATTAGCGGGCACAGTGCTGGATTCTCACATAAGCTACCGTCACAACACACAAGTATTCCACGTTATCATCATTGCAGAAAGTTCTCTTGGGCAGAGCTGCCTCTTACATGACTTGACCATTGTTAACACTGCTTGTTAGGTCTTAATCCTCGGTTCTTCTCTTTGTTCTTCTTGGAAACCTTCTGGTTCAAGAATTAAAATTTCCTAGAAGCCCTGGGATACCTTGTGTTACAGTACTTTGAACTGGACCCTTTACTTATTTATTTGTTCATTCATTGATTCATTCTTTTTTTTTCCCCCTCTATTAGGTGTGTACCCAAGTCCTATCTTTACAGTATGTCTAATGGTTAATCATTTTCTCTATTTGTAATAGGCCAGAAATATACTTAGTGATTCGTTTTATTCTGACACTTTAGTGGATAAAAGTAATCAGTACATATATGTATAATTGAATCACTTTGCTATACACTTGAAAATAACACAACATTGTAAATTAACTATACCTCAATTAAAAAAATAATAAGCATATCAAAAAATAATCAGTACAAAAAGAAATTTTTACTGGTTTTAGTGCCGTTTTTTTAACTTAGAAAATATTCTTAATACCAAATAGAGATGTATGACGTGTTATGTGTGTGTGTATTTTCATGTTTTTTTTATGAGCACAGACTGAAAATTGTATTTGTTTATTTACCTCTCTTTTAGTCTCATTTTTTACTTTCATTGAGAGTAGGAGTTGCTTACCTGGATTCAGATCCCAACTCTGATATTTATTAGTTATTTTACCTTGGGCAGGTTACTTAATCCCTCTCATTCTCATTTGCCAAATCTGTAAAATGAGAAAAAATTATTAACTTGCTTACAGGAGGTTGTAGAGGCTGTCGGTAATGTATGTAAAGTGCTTAGTAAATAATAGGTCTAAAATAGGTAGTTATGATCATAGCTATTGTCTGTGCTTAGTAGGTAATCAAAACATATCAAGTAAATGATTGTTATCACAGAAGGAGTTTGTGTAATAGCTTATGTACTATAATGTGTCACTCTTCTTAAGTTCCTGGAGGGGGAAAATGAAATGGAAGAGAATTGAGAAATGAAACAAGGTCAGTTATCATCAGGCTTGCTGTTCCTTTCTCTCCTTCCATACACCTGAAAAAAAAATGGGGAGAAAAAAGCCTTTTTAGGGCACATTGACAAGTTATGCTTGTATTGTGTGGAAGTAGAATTATGATTTTTTTCTTAATACCTTCCCTAATACCTTCTGATTTGCTGACATTTTGTTTACTCGAAAAGCCTACGATGGCAAAAATGAAAGTTGATAGGCAGTATAATGTAAACATTAAGAACATAAACTTGAGCCAGACTGCCTGGGTTCAAATCCTGGCTCTACCTCTTACTAATTAGATATGTCCAAGAACAGGTTATTTAATAACTAACCTTTCTGTGGCTCAGTGTCCTCGTCAAAAAAAAAAAAAACATTGGGGACAACACTGGTAGCTAGTTTATGTAACTGGCCTTACATCTATATAAAAAGCATAAAGCCTGGCACATAGTAAGCATTATATAAGTGTTATTATTATTATGGTATTGGCCTTTGGTAATGAATCAGCTGAGCCTTTAATATACTGCAAATACAATTACATGGAGATTTTGAAAGATACGTGAGAAATGTCTAAGTAGGCTCATCTTTTGGTATTTTTTCCTTTCTGACTTATGTATGTGATATCTACCCCTTGGACTTGTTTCCTCCAGAGTTTAGCATGACTCAAGTGCAGTTACTGCCTCTCCAGAATTAAACCTAGCCCCTGTCTAGTCTTAGATCAGCGCGTAGAGGGAGGTGGAATGAATGTGGGCTCAGAAGTCGGGCAAGCCTGGGGGGATTTGAAATCCAAGCTCTGCTTTACTAGTGGAAAGAGCTTATCCAACCTGTCTCAGCCTCAGTTTTATCTGTTAAATAGGAATAATGCTACCTACCTTATAGCAGTGCTGTAAGCTTGATAACATGTGTTTAAAAAAAAAAAATCACTGGGATGGAATATATCTTGGTTTGCCTAGGTCAATCCCAATTTAAGCCTGTGGTTCTGGCACAATTATTAATAGTGCCAGCTTTCACTCCAAAAGTGTCTTGGTTTGGATGATAAATTATGTGATCATCTTACCTCTCACAGTTCCTTGCATAGAATTGTCATGCAAATGGCAGTTTTACTGTTCTTTATTAATTGCTTGGCATTAATATACCTGATGAACCAAGTTCAGCCAGGCAGTGCATATTTAATGAATGCCCACTATGTTTAACATGCTGTTTAGCTGGTCTGCCAAGCTGCGGTTATGAAAACACGGAAGGGAATTTTAAGTAATTAAAAGGAGATTGGAGATTTAAGAAAATGTAAAATGTAAAAATGTGCTGCTTTATGCTTTTCTAGGTTTACCTTATAAATTTGAAGTACAACAGATGTTAGAAGAACCTCGGTGGGGATTAGTGCTTGAAAAGACAAAATGGATAATAGAAAAATACAGGTTATCCCGGAGGTATGTACTGTGGTTTGAGATGGTTGCACATCTCTGCAGTGTTTCTCATTAAATCACATTTTAGGGAAAACCCAAGTTAAATATAAAATTGTGATGTATGGCATCAGTGATAGTTTATTACAAAACTGATTCATTTATAGTATTTGTTTCATTGGTTTGTTTTCATATTTCTTCCAACAGCAGTGTCCCCATGGATAAAATCTTTCGCCGGGATTCTGACCTGACTTGTTTGCAGAAAGTAAGCTGCCTTCACTTTAATTGGTTTCATTGCTCACAGATTCCAAAGCTATTCATCTTGATGTGTTTTCCCATGATGCCTAATGCTTTGTGGATACGCTTTTCTGTGTATTTCCTTTATTGCTTTTTCCTTTCTAAAATTAATTTCTAGGAGATAATTAGTAATATGTTTTGGCACCCATGCTTGCATATAGAAATAATGCTGTTTTAGAAAAAATTTGTCCATGTTGGCTGATAAATTTCTTAGCACATTATTATTGTACACAATGGAGAACATTTTTCTTATTTTATTAAATTCAAAAGTGCCATGTTTCCATTTAGCTTTAACAATTGATCATTTTTAAAAACGGTAGTATAAATCTAACAATTAAATTTAAATGGTCATTTTACTTTCTGGTAGGAAAAAAGAGTCTTGAATTATTTTATTTCACTTCTAGTTTTGTTTCTATGAGTATAATGAATTTCAGTAAGATTGGCAACATTGGTCTTTTTTTCCTTTGGTAACAGTTTGGGAATAGAAAATTTTTAAATTTCTTTTTATTTTATTTTATTATTTTTTTTGGCTGCGTTGGGTCTTCATTGCTGTACATGGGCTTTCTCTGGTTGCAGCGAGCCGGGGCTACTTTTACGGCAGTGCACGGGCTTCTTATTGCAGTGGCTTCTCTTGTCGTGGAGCACGGGCTCTAGGTGGGCGGGCTTCAGTGGTTGCAGCATACGAGCCCTAGAGCTGCGCCTTCAGTAGTGTGGCACGTGGGCTCAGTAGTTGTGGCTCTCAGGCTTAGTTGTTCGTGGGATCTCCTGGAACCAGGGATCGAACCCATGTCCCCTGCATTGGCAGGCGGATTCTTAACCACTGTGCCACCAGGGAAGCCCCTCTTTTTAATATTTTTTACCCCCTCCTATTATAGCCACTTTTTCTTTGCTCTGTTGGAAAATTAATATGCACATTTCCCAGGAAATAGACTCCATCATCCTATTTTTGAAATGGTAGAATCCTGTATTTTTATGTCCATAGATTTTTATCCCATAGGATTCATGGCTTTGTAAATAAAACTACTAAAAAAAGAAGCAAAGTCACAAGTTTGTCCAAAGTAGAAAGCATCATACATGCAATTTCAGTTTTATCTCCTTATATAAAATCAGAAAGGAACTGCACCTCACCTCCTCTGGCCTCTACTGCGAGGCCCTGGCGCTCTGGGCCAACGCCTGGCAGCTGCAGGCCCAGCTGGGTGTCCCCTCGGGCTCAGACTGCCCTCTGCTGACCCTGGTGGGGCTGGCTGTGTGCCACCAGGAGCTGGAGGACCCCGGGGAGTCCTGGGCACGCTGTGAGAAGGCCCTACAGCTGCTGGGGGACAAGAGCCCTCACCCTTTTCTGGTACCCTTTCTGGAGGCCACAGTGCAGCTCTCCTGGCACCTGGGCCTGGACAAATGCCAGTCAGAGGCCCGGCTCCAGGCCCTGCAAGAGGCAGGCCTGACGCCCACACCACCCCCCAGTCTCAAAGATTACTCACCAAGGAGGTGCTGGACTAATATACCTAGATTTAAGGCTGCTGTGGGGAGAGGCACTGCCCCAGGATGGGGGTGGGGTGCGGGCAGATGAGGACATGGACAGCAGTTGGGAGGCGCCTGGGGTCCTGGGAACCCATAGAAGTTCCACAAACAATTTGTAGCAGACTGAAGAATGTGCTGCTTCTGTTGAGCTGGGCTCAGGACAAGCTTTGCTAAGCATTCCTCAGCAATGGCTTCCTGCACTTCAGCTGTACAGTTATTAAACACAAGTCTATCCTCAATCACCTTTAAGGAAAATGTTTCTCGTTTAAGCATTAAAAAATGGGAGATTTGGAAAGGGATAAAATAGTGATAGTGATGCAAACCCTCTTCTCACCACTTTTTGTGTTTAAATATAAAACTTTTCTTTTCAACTAGCTTTTGGAGTGTCTGAGGAAAACTCTGAGCAAAGTGGCCAATTGCTTCATTGCTGAAGAATTCTTGACTCAAATAGAAAATTTATTCCTTTCCAATTACAAAAGCCAGCCAGAGAATGGAGTGGCTGAAGAGAAGTGTGCTGTGGAGCCAAAGGCGCTGTTAACGTGACTATTTTAAAGTAAGACGTCTTAACCGTGACACAGTAGACCGTACTTTCAGAGTTATAGCCTTGAAATTATTGTAATTTAGTTAATAGTGGTACAGCTTTGATTTTTTTTTTTTTTTTTGTGCTAGTTCACGAAATCCAAATTTTGCCACATAAACCATGTGACAAGAAAGAGACATGGACTTGGACTTGTTTTCATATGTGGCGCTTAGTCCTCCTCGGCCCGGTCAGCAGGGTGTGGACTGAAGGGCAGCCTCCCTGCTGTCTTCAGATTGATAAGTGCACTGTGTCTCAGATTTTTATTTCCCCCTGAACTAGTCATTCCAGTTTTGCTATCTCCTGTCTCGTGAGGAGCACTTCCATTCTTTTCATGTGTTTTGGTGAGGCTTGTTTATGGTTGCAAATGAGATACAGGTGGGTGGTCACAGCGTAATTAACATGGTTGAGAACTGCTGGTTTAATGAATCTAAGGACATGCTGTGGGAGGACAGGGGAGGCATCAGGAGAAAATCTTCAAAACAGACAAGAGATCTAAAGGAGAGAATCAAATTACCAGTTTTTTAATTACAGATATTTGCTTCCATTTTATTGTATAACAACACTACTATAGGATATGCCATTTTCTCAGCTGAAACATTTTGTATGGATTTCAGATACATAACATAATAAGCTTCAACTATAGGTCCACTTATGTTCATTTGTGTGATAAAGGCTCGGTTAACTAGAACACAGGTAATCATAACTCTTAAACTAGACTTTTTTTTTTTTCCTACTACCTGCTATGAGGAGAAAGAGGCAGATTACAATAAAGCTTAAATAAATCAGACTTAATTTTAAAAACAAAAAATCCTTCCAGGACATATTATGTATTCTGCCCCGTTTCATATACTTGCTGAATCCAGAACAGGGATCAGTGGACTTTTTATGTAAAGGGGCAATTAGTCAGTAACTTAGGCTTTGCAGGCTACACACCATCTCTATCAGACATTCTTCTTTATGTTTTTTAACAACGCTTTAAAAACATAAAACCATTCTTAGCTCATGAGCCTCACAGAAAACAGGTTGCTGGCCATTATCTTCCAAACCCTGCTCCAGAGAATTGCAAACATTTAGAATTTATTTTCAAATGCATGAGCCTGAGACATTGAAAGGTCTTGCATCATCTTCAAACAACAATAAAACTAAAAATTGTGATTTACATTTAAATTTGTTTTCAAATGAAAGTTAGTAGTGATGCTGCCTGATTTATTCTGATAGATTTTAGTTTACTTCTGTTAACTAAAGAATTAACTTATGTCCTTTTCCCAAGCATTCTTATTAATATCTGTTTTATTCTAATCTGCATATGATTCTGTATTTTTACCTTTTTTGGTTTAATGAATATCCAAGGAAAATAAGTCAGTATTGGAAGGAGCAGTGAGCCAGTTTTAGATGACCTGGGTCTTGACTCAACCTTGTGATTTGAGGGATATAGTTTACCTTCTCTGGGCCTAAATTCATGTGTAACCGAGGTCTAAATTATCTGCCCTGCATCCTTTCAGGTCTAAAATCTTATGATTCACTCTGATTGTTGGACTTACCCACCTGGAGCTTGTATTTTGAGATGTTACAGTTCCCAAATTAATGAATGTTTTTAAAGAAAAATGGTAGTATTTTCCATTTTTCTATATGTATTTAGGATAAACGGTGAAACATAACTTACAAAGCAGTTACTTTTGGGACTGGGCTTATTAGAGCTATAGACCAAGAATCAGGAAACCTGAGTTCTTACCCTAATTCTCTTACCAGCTTTGTTGTGTGACAGTGGTAAGATCACATAAACTTCTGGACCTCAGAATCTTCACCTGTAATTCAAGGGCAGAAAGTCTGTGATTCTGTAAAAGGGTAGTGATTTGTTCCTTTCTACCCCTCCTTTTGACATACTTTCTTCATTGTATCAGGAACAGATCCTAGAAAGTGGTATTAGTTAGCTTTCCTGATTGACATTTCCCAGTAATATTGATGAATTGGGGTTGGAAAATAGTGGAAATTGTTAAAAGTTCTGTTCTCAGTCTGGGTCCTCTGCATGCTAGTGGTTCACCACATTTAGTAACCTAAGCCATACTGTGAGGAGCTCTCAAAGGTGGTAATATTCAGAGTTTAGAGCTTTGAGAGAACAGTTTTTAAAATAATACTTTTTTTCTCATGATAGAGTACATTTATGAGAAAATATTTTTTAAAAAGCAGAGAGCACAGTTAACATTTTGGTATAAATCTTTCCCCATTTTTTTTTTTGCATCATGTAATTTTATATTAAAATCTGATATCTTCCTCCCCTCCTCCCTCATTCATTGTTGTTTTTTTTTCTCATCATAGTCTTAAAACATTTTTGTAACTACAGGTGCCCACATTCCTGTCACTGCCAACCTTGGCCTGCTGAGGGCAGTAGGAGCCAGACCTTGAGAAGCACAGAGGAAGTCTAGGGCTGAGGGTGGCAGTGTAATGCAGGAAGTTTAGGAGGCAGGGTCTCAGAGGAAAACCTACCTCTAGTAATGTTTACAGAGTGAAGATGGGACTTGAAAACATCCAAGTCTCTTCATCCTGATTTGGTTCTTTCTTTTGCACAGTGACAATAAAATAATGAGCTTAATTTATTTTCCTTTTCCAGCTTGCCTGGTGGAAATTGGTACAAATACTTCACTAGTATTTGACCTAGCACTCTTAAAAATCTAATCCCAAAGTAACATTCAAAAAAAGAAAAATCAGTGGAATAAGACCCACAAGATCAGACTCTCCTTACCCCTCTGTAATTTTATCCTTGAACCATTGGCCCTCAAAGCAGCTTTATGACTTTCATAGGCCTTAGACACTTTTGCCTTCTTAGGCCTCTTCTTCCATAAAAAATTAAAAATTAATGTTACAATTGCATTTGTATAAAATGAATTTTATATATAAACACATCCTTAAATCTAGAAGTTTGGTTTTTTTCTTATGAATTTAAAAGAAATTAAAACATTTTGGGGGGCCTTTAAATGTATTACGGGCCTGAGACCTGGTGCCTAATAGATTAGTTGGCCCTGCCTATACTATGAAGGGTGCTATTGGGAAAATGGCAGTCACTACCCTCTCCCCTATGAGCCCACCTCACAAACCCTAGAGGAGCTTTGCCACACAGCCAAGAACATTGCAGTACCTGCAGCTTTAGATCCATAGACTTGAACTTTGTTCTTTACTGATGTGACCAAAATTCAGGAGTGTTACTTGGGACCATTCATCCCCCAAAGAACGATAGGCCACTGTGGCTAACTTCAGTTTTCAGGTAGATATTTTATTCTATTCTTTATCAATAGTTTTGAGACTCATGCCACGTGTCCCACCTTCTTTTCTTCCTGCATTTCCCTCAAGCCCTTTATTTTCATCCTCACTCCCTCACTTCTTACCTGACAGTGTATAGGTACAAGATCCTTCATTGTCATGTGTTGAAAGCAGGGCCTGAAGAATAGAGTTGAACAAACCCATTCATATTTCCCAGAAGCTGACTAATGCTGCCCCAGCCCTCTCTCCATAACTTTCCTCCCCCAAAGGACTGGGGCAAGGGCTGTGACATGCAGACCATCTGGGCAGCAGAGGAGGCTGTGGTCTCAGCATGCCAACCTGAGTGGGCTTCCTGCTCTACAGTTTACCTTCTTCTTTGTCTTGCTGGGTCCTAATGAAGTGAGCTGGAGGACCTGGAGGAACTGATGCAGTCAGGAGGCCCTAGAACTGATGCTTTGTTCTGTCCCTACAAAAGAGCCATAGGACACCTGGCCACCCGGAAGGTAGCTACCATCCTCAGGTCATCAACAAGCATCCAGTTGGTGGGTTTCTCAGTAGAAATTAAGTCAGGGTACCCAAATGTTGTGGGTTTTTTTTTTTTGTTTGTTTGTTTTTTTACCTATGCTCTTCTCTATCCAGAGCTAGGCACTAAATCTATAGAGTCACAGATTATGACATTTAGGAAAACTTTTTTCTCACAAGCACGAAGAAAAAAGCACATACATTTGTAACATCATCTGTTTCATCAGGGTTAATACAAAATTTAACAAAGAAATTTGATCTGCATCTCCAATTTACCAGTGGTTTAATAGTTTTCTTACAAATTAATACCACATTTTGCAATATTTCCAGAAAATCACTGTGGAGAATAATGTAATATACTTTAGCTTAATTCCTGACCTTTTCTTAAATGGTTTTATGTGTGCTGTTCCCCCAAACTCTTGTTTTTTCATTTAACCTATAATTTGTGCTTTCTGGTATTTTCTAAATCTTATCTTTTAAGCTACCTTAAATCCTTTCTGGAACAAGGCAAAGAATAAATATGTCATCCCCCCTAAGTCAGGAGAAAGTCAGAATATCCCAGAGAAGCTGTGATTATGCCAGGGACTCTATACCAAACTAAATTTGAACAAGTAAAATTAACTCATGGTATCTGGGTTGTATTATTTTTATACCTTTGACTATATTTATGAATATATTCATAAGAACTTTAATTTCAGCAAAAAATGCCTGATCTGCCGTCTTTGAGGTTTCCTGGAGTACTCTCTTAGGAATTAAGAAGTATGTTAATTATGATTTTATAGTTTGTATTCCTGTTTCATAGGTTACCACAGAACATTTGTTTCAACCTATGGATTATAAAATAGTATTTAGATTGTAGCATGATTTAAATAGATAGGTCATATATATCTTTAAATTTGTGGATTTGATGTGTAAATTGTGTATTATGTATAAGTTTACTATGATTATTGGTAAACCTGTTGCTCTTGTTTTCCCCAAATGTTATCAGTGTTTATGGATTTCTTTATTAGTTTGAATTTTGGAATGTTCTGTAATAAGATATAATGATTTCAACTATTTTGTGCTTTTAAATATGCCATGTTGTCTATATCTGTAATAAAGAATATTGTAAATATTAATGTTTGTACAATTATTAAAGCTTTTCCTCAAAATGATTGGACTCTCCTCGTACTTATTTTATGTACTGTGACATAAAATATATCATTTTGAGCTTTGGGGTTTTAGCTTGTAAAATTTAAAGGGAAACATTTGAAGATTCTATATAAATAAAAATTTGAAAGTAAAGTGGTGAATCATTTGGTTGCTTTCTAAATCATTAGCAGCATGGACACTGAATTACAAATAATGCCCCATTAATTCAGCAAACATTTGTTGAGCATTGTAGGGGCACAAAGATGAATGTCTTGCTTTCTTTCCACAAGAATCCTACTACCTACTACCTAATAAGTGGGCAACATAAAACCTAAAATAGGTAGCTAAGACACTAGGATACAAGCTGAACTGATTATAAATGCCTGTAAGACTTCAAGGGTAAGAGGTGTTTAGATAAATGAGAATTCTCTAGAATGTAAGCAGTGAGATTAATTGCTTGGAAGAGATCGCCTTTAAACCAAAATGACATTTGGGGAAGATGTTCTGTAGGGAAGTGATCTTAGAGCATAGGCATGGAGGTAAGGAATGAAAAAAGATTTAGAGTGGTGAGTCTTTGGCCAGAGGGTAGGGTACATGAAGATGTTAATTATGAAGGTAATTCACATTCAGTCAACTAAGGATACAAAAGGTATAAATTAACAGAAAATTCTCACCTTAGAATTAACTCATTAACTGGTCTTTAACTTCCCAGTCCTTATTTTCTGCAAAACCTATCATTTTCAAAAACAGAAGAACAGGATCAGACTTGTGTATATTCAGTACATATGTATCTTCAATGTCTGTCCTTTTATTGAGGACTTCTTTCCATCTCAGCACATAAACATCTATTCATTCTTTGCAAGAGGTACATAGCATTCTGTAGTATAGATTTTCCATAATTAATTTGATCAGTTTTCAACTGATGAACTTTAGATGTTCCCATTTTTCTATGAAAAATAACTTCTGTTTGCGCACTTCTAAAATTTCTCTGAATAGATTCCTAGGTGCTGAATTGCTAGATAAAGATCTATGTACCCCTTACATTTTGTTAGTATCTACAAAAAAAAATTTCAATTTCCACAAGCTAATTTTTCTCATAGTACAGCCACGTTCATCATCTTGTTTACAGAACCAATTTGAATTCAGGCTCCTAAATGAAAGTAATTTAGGTGGCAAAGTATAATAAAATCCTAGGAGTGCTAATTCCACGAGGCTGTACAGCTGTTATGGATTCCTGCTAATTAAGCATTTGCTATAATTTTCTGATTGGCCAGCGTCATAGCCTGTAGCTCCAGACCAGCATTGTCCCACAATCCAATTTTTACTGTAATAATGTTTTCTCTTACTGTTGCTGATGTGTTTCTACATCAATGATTCTCAATTATCTTCCTATAGAATGCTAGCTTAAATACAATATTGTCAGTATTTGCAAAGAGATATAGCTAAATAAAAAACTTGCTTTTGTCTTCCGTATTTTCCCTGCTATCAAAAACAAACCTTATCAGTTAATAACTCTGATACCTGTTACTGGGTATAATCCATGATTCCTCTCCCACCTTCCCCCATTAACAAGTTCACCTCAAAATGCGGAAGAATTGGAGTTTCTGAAAGCGAGTTCACTGCTTAGTTCATTTTACCTAGATTAGTGATCATTGAACATTCTTTTGTTCCAAAACACCTCATAATTAGGACTCAGCAGTAATTGTGGCATCTTGAACCTTCAATAACCAGAAGATTGTCCACATCAGACTCCCTTTGTGTAACAAAATAAAGGAAATCTTGATAAGACCTTTTTCACAACCTTCTTCCTAATCACAAAACGATGAGTAGACTAATCCTCTCTGTCACAACCCCCGCCCCCACCCCCAACCCCCGCACCGCCAGACAGACAGAGACAGGGAGATTCCTTTTAGGCAAAACCTCTAATTAGATTGCAACGTCACAGATTTGGAGAGTATGTTAGGATAATTAAAGCTAGCTGCTAGAACAAACCACCCCTAATTTTCAGTGTCTTAACACTGTAGGTTTATTTCTCACACAAAGTGCACTGCAGCTGTTCTGATTGGGTGGCTCCCCTGAGCAGCTCAACTCCCACAGGTAATTCGGGTACCCAGATTCCTTTCACATGTAGCTCTGGCATCTTGGGACTCTAAGTAGCACAGGTGTAATCCATTTGAGGACAGGTTGAGAAAAAACAGAATCACACATGATAATTGACCTTGACTTGGAGTACACACATCGGTTTTGCTCACATTTCTTTAAGAACTAGTCATATGGTCCTACGTTGATGCCAAGAGGGGCTGCTCAATGGAGTCCTGATTGCACAGCTGCTTCACAAGATTCTACACTGTGGAAGGAGAACACGAATCTTTGTTAGTGACTAGCCATCTCTGTTACATATGGCTAGGGTTGGTTTTATAAAATGTTACGAATTCATCTTCAAATGGACTTTAAATTACTGTGCCAGAGCCCTAGTATTAAAAGAAAATGGATAACGTGTCCGCCTAAAATCAAAGAATCTTAAAAGTTGGAAAGGACCTTGGAAACGTTTAGGCTTAGAGTCCTATCTTCTAATATGAAGAAACCGAGGTCCATGGAAATGAAGCAAGGCATCGCCCAGTCATACAGTCAAGTTTGTAGAAAGGCTACGTCTAAAAAAACCACAGTTTTGCTATTGCACCATTCTTTTGAGTGATTCCAAATTATTTTCAATTTCATGGCATAAAGAACTACTCTGAAGATTTTATGTGCAATTCAAATCTTCAATATAATTTATGTTTTAATTTAAAATGTAATTTTGTCTTTCAGAACTGCAAGATCTAATAAATGCCCAGAACATGACTTTTATGGAAAAGTTGACTAAAGAATTACTATTAGAAGTGATATAATTAATGGCCCTTTATTAGCTTTAATCTAAGATTAGCTGTATTAGCTTTATCTAAGATTAACGAACCCCAAATCTTTGCTGTTAGCTTATAAATCCACAAAGCTACATTTGTTCAATCTTTGTAATGAAAATGTTAATATCTAAAGCCACTAGAGGGCCCTCCATCACAGTCTATGAGCACGATGATCTCAGCCCTGCAGTGTTGATTGGCTTTACAAAGTCAGAGAAGGTACATCAGGCTGAATGTGTAAACACTGTAAATCATTTGGTTGCCTAGTGCCTTGACATTGTGTGATCTTGGGGTGAGTATCCTTGTTTCATGGTATCTACAGTGTAGCCATTTTCATTTCTCAAGGTTTCATTTTGAAGGTAATATAATAATAGCATCATCCATTTATAGTTACAGTTCTAAATGCTGTACATAACAGTATAACATTTAATCCCCACAACAACGCTGAAAGAAGTTTCATTATCCCCATTTTAAACTTAGCTTTAGGAGACTGGTACAAGATGTTGGAGCAGAAGGATGTGTGCTCACTCTCTCTCGCAAGAGCACCAGAATCACAAGTAACTGCTGAACAATCATCGACAGGAAGACACTGGAACTCACCAAAAATAGACACCCCACATCCAAAGACAAAGGAGAATCCTCAGTGAGACAGTAGGAGGGGCACAATCACAATAATATCAAATCCCCTAACTGCTGGGTGGGTGACTCCAAATTGGAGAACACTTATACCACAGAAGTCCACCCACTGGAGTGAAGGTTCTGAGCACCATGTTAGGCTTCCCAACCTGGGGGTCTGGCAACAGGAGGAGGAATTCCCAGAGAATCAGACTTTGAAAGCTAGCCGGATTTGATTGCAGGACTTTGACAGGACTGGGGGAAACAGAGACTCCACTCTTGGAGGGCACACACAAAGTAGTGTGTGTATCAGGACCCAGGGGAAGGAGTAGTGACACCATAGGAGACTGAAGCAGACCTACCTGCTTGTGTTGGAGGATCTCCTGCAGAGGCAGGGGAAGGCTGTGTCTCACAATGGGGACACGGACACTGGCAGCAGAAGTTCTAGAAAGTACTACTTGGCAGGAGCCCTCCCAGAGTCTGGCATTGGCCCCTCCAAAGAGCCTGCAGGCTCCAGTGCTGGGTCATCTCAGGCCAAACAACCAACAGGGAGGGAACTCAGCCCCACCCATCAGCAGACAAGTGGATTAAAGTTTTACTGAGCTCTGCCCACCAGAGGAATACCCAGCTCTACCCACCACAAGTCCCTTCCATCAGGAAGCTTGCACAAGCCTCTTAGATAGCCTCATCCACCAGAGGGCAGACAGCAGAAGCAAGAAGAACTACAATCCTTCAGCCTGTGAAAGAAAACCACATTCACAGAAAGACAGACAAAATGAAAAGGCAGAGGAATATGTACCAGATGAAGGAACAAGATAAAACCCAGGAATATCAACTAAATGAAGTGGAACTAGGCAACGTTCCAGAAAACAAAACTCAGAATAATGATGGTGAAGATGATCCAGGACCTCGAAAAAGAATGGAGGCAAAGATCGAGAAGATGCAAGGAATGTTTAACAAAGATCTAGAAGAATTAAAGAACAAACACCTATAAGAATAAAAGAACAAACAAACAGATGAACAATACAATAACTGAAATGAAAAACACACTAGAAGGTATCAATAGCAGAATAACTGCAGCAGAAGAACAGATAAATGACCTGGAAGAAAGAATGGTGGAAATCACTGCCACGGAACAGAAGAAAAAAGAACGAAAAGAAATGAAGACAGCCTAAGAGACCTCTGGGACAACATTAAACACACCAACATCAACATTATAGGGGTCCCACAAGGAGAAAAGAGGAAGAAAGTACCTCAGAAAATATTTTTAAAGATTATAGTCGAAAACTTCCCTAACATGAGAAAGAAAATAGCTACCCAAGTCCAGGAAGCACAGAGAGTCCCAGGAAGGATAAACCCAAGGTTAAACATGCCGAGACACATAGTAATCAAACTGACAAAAATTAAAGACAAAGAAAAATTATTAAAAGCAACAGGGAAAAATGACAAATAACATACAAGGGAACTCCCATAAGGTTAACAGCTGATTTCTCAGCAGAAACTCTACAAGCCAGAAGGGAGTGGCATGATGTATTTAAAGTGATGAAAGGGAAGAACCTACAGCCAAGATTACTCCACCCAGCAAAGATCTCATTCAGATTCGATGGAGATTGAAAGCTTTACAGACAAGCAAAAGCTAAGAGAATTCAGCACCACCAAACCAGCTCTACAACAAATGGTAAAGGAAATTCTCTAAGTAGGAAACACAAGAGAAGAAAACGACCTACAAAAACAAACCCAAAACAATTAAGAAAATGGTAATAGGAACATACATATTGATAATTACCTTAAACATGAGTGGATCAAATGCTCCAACCAAAAGACACAGGCTCCCTGAAAGGATAAAAAAACAAGACCCCTATATATGCTGTCTACAAGACACCCACTTCAGTCCTAGGGACACATACAGACTGAAACTGAGGGGAGGGAAAAGGTATTCCATGTAAATGGAAATCAAAAGAAAGCTGCAGTAGCAATACTCATATCAGATAAAATAGACTTTAAAATAAAGAATGTTACAAGAGACAAGGAAGGACACTACATAATGATCAAGGGATCAATCCAAGAAGAAGATATAACAATTATAAATATATATGCACCCAACACAGGAGCACCTCAATACATAAGGCAAATGCTAACAGCTATAAAAGAGGAAATTGACAGTAACACAATAATAGTGGGGGACTTTAATACCTCACTGACACCAATGGACAGATCATCCAGACAGAAAATTAATAAGGAAACACAAGCTTTAAATGACACAATAGACCAGACAGGTTTAATTGATACTTATAGGACATTCCATCCAAAAACAGCAGATATCACAGTTTCTTCTCAAGTGCGCACAGAACGTTCTCCAGGATAGATCACATCTTGGGTTACAAAACAAGCCTCAGTAAGTTTAAGAAAATTGAAATCATATCAAGCATCTTTTCTAACGACAATGCTATGAGATTAGAAATCAATTACAGGGAAAAAAATGTAAAAACCCCAAACACATGGAGGTTGAACAATACGTTACTAAATAACCAAGACATCACTGAAGAAATCAAAGAGGAATTCAAAAATTACCTGGAGACAAATGACAACAAAAACACGATGATCCAAAACCTATGGGATGCAGCAAAAGCAGTTCTGAGAGGGAAGTTTAGAGCAATGCAATCCTACCTCAAGAAACAAGAAAAACCACAATCGAACCTTACACCTAAAGGAACTAGAGAAAGAAGAACAAACAAAACCCAAAGTTAGTAGAAGGAAAGAAATCATAAAGATCAGAGCAGAAATAAATGAAATAGAAACAAAGAAAACAATAGCAAAGATCAATAAAGCTAAAAGCTGGTTCTTTGAGAAGATAAACAAAATTGATAAAACTTTAGCCAGACTCATCAAGAAAAAGAGGTAGAGGACTCAAATCAATAAAATTAGAAATGAAAAAGAAGTTACAATGGACATTGCAGAAATACAAAGCATCCTGAGAGACTACTACAAGCAACTCTATGCCAATAGAATGACAACCTGGAAGAAATGGACAAATTGTTAGAAAGGTATAACCTTCCAAGACTGAAGGAGGAAGAAATATAAAATATGAACAGGCCAATCACAAGTAATTGAAACTGTGATAAAAATTCTTCCAACAAACAAAAGTCCAGGACCAGATGGCTTCACAGGTGAATTCTATCAAACATTTAGAGAAGAGCTAACACCCATCCTTCTCAAACTCTTCTAAAAAGTTGCAGAGGAAGAAACACTCCCAAACTCATTCTACGAGGCCACCATCACCCTGGTACCAAAACCAGACAAAGATACTACAAAAAAAATTACAGACCAATATCACTGATGAATATAGATGCAAACGTCCTCAACCAAATACTAGCAAACAGAATCCAACAACACATTAAAAGGATCATACACCATGACCAAGTGGGATTTATCCCAGGGATACAACGATTCTTCACTATATGCAAATTAATCAATGTGATACATCATATTAACCAGTTGAAGAATAAAAACCATATGATCATCTCAATAGATGCAGAAAAAGCTTTTGAAAAAATTCAACACCCAGTTATGATAAAAGCTCTCCAGAAAGAGGGCATAGAGGGAACCTACCTCAACATCATAAAAGCCACATACAACAAACTCACAACCAGCATCATTCTCAATGGTGAAAAACTGAAAGCATTTCCTCTAAGATCATGAACAAGACAAGGATGTTCATTTTCACTACTCTTATTCAACATAATTTTGGAAGTCCTAGCCACAGCAGTCAGAGAAGAAAAAGAAATAAAAGTAATACAAATTGGAAAAGAAGAAGTAAATCTGTCACTGTTTGCAGATGACATGATACTATACATAGAAAATCCTAAAGATGCCACCAGAAAACTACTAGAGCTAATCAATGAATTTGGTAAAGTTGTAGGATACAAAATTAATGCACAGAAAGCTCTTCCATTCCTATACACTAATAACAAAAGATCAGAAAGAGAAATTAAGGATACAGTCCCATTCACCATTACAACAAAAAGAATAAAATACCAAGGAATAATCCTACCAAGGAGGTAAAAGACCTTACTCAGAAAACGATAAGACACTGATGAAAGAAATCAAAGATGACACAAACAGATGGAGAGATATAACATGTTCTTGGATTGGAAGGATCAATATTTTGAAAATGACTATACTACACAAAGCAATCTGCAGATTCAATGCAATCACTATCAAATTACCAATGGCATTTTTTACAGAACTAGAACAAAACAATCTTAAAATTTGTATGGAGACACAAAAGACTCCAAATAGCCAAAACAATCTTGAGGGTGAAAACAGAGCTGAAGGAATCAGTCTCTCTGATTTCAGACTATACTACAAAGCTACAGTAATCAAGACAATATGGTACTGGCACAAAAACAGAAATATAGATCAATGGAACAGGATAGAAAGCCCAGAGATAAACCCACGTACCTATGGTCAATTAATCTATGACAAAGGAGGCAAGAATATACAATGTAGAAAAGACAGTCTCTTCAATAATTGGTGCTGGGAAAACTGGACAGCTACGTGTAAAATAATTAAATTAGAACACTCCCTAACACCATACACAAAAATAAACTCATAATGGATTAGAGACTTAAATGTAAGACCAGACACTATAAAACTATTAGAGGAAAACATAGGAAGAATACTCTTTGACATAAGTCACAGCAAGATCTCTTTTGACCCACCTTCTAGAGTAATGGAAATAAAACCAAAAATAAACAAATGGGACCTAACGAAACTTAAAAGCTTTTGCACAGCAAAGGAAACTATAAATAAGACGAAAAGACAACCCTCAGAATGGTAGAAAATATTTGCAAATGAAGCAAAAGACAAAGGATTAACCTCCAAAATATATAAACAGCTCATGTAGCTCAATATTAAAAAAACAAACAACCCAATCAAAAAATGGGCAGAAGACCTAAATAGACATTTCTCCAAAGAGGACATACAGATGGCACATGAAAAGCTGCTCAACATCACTAATTATTAGAGAAATGCAAATCAAAACTACAGTGAGGTATCACCTCACACCAGTTAGAATGGGCATCATCAGAAAATCTACAAATAACAAATGCTGGAGAGGGTGTGGAGAAAAGGGAACCCTCTTTCAGTGTTGGTAGGAATGTAAATTAATACAGCCACTATGGAGAACAGTATGGAGTTTCCTTAAAAAACTAAAAATAGAATTACCATGTGACCCAGCAATCTCACTACTGGGCATATATCTGGAGAAAACCATAATTCAAAAAGACACATGCACCCCAATGTTCATTGCAGCACCATTTACAATAGCCAGGTCATGGAAGCAACCTAAATGCCCATCAACAGATGAATGGATAAGGAAGATGTGGTACATATATAAAATGGAATATTACTCAGCCATAAAAAAGAACAAAATTGTGTCATTTGTAGAGACGTCGATGGATCTAGAGACTGTCATACAGAGTGAAGTAAGTCAGAAAGAGAAAAACAAATATCGTATATTAACGCATATATGTGGAACCTAGAAAAATGGTACAGATGAACCAGTTTGCAAGGCAGAAATAAAGACACAGATGTAGAGAATGAATGTATGGGTACCAAGGGGGGAAAGTGGGGGCATGTTCTGGCGGTGCTGGGATGAATTGCGAGATTGGGATTGACATATATACACTAATATGTATGAAATAGATAACTAATAAGAACCTGCTGCTATAAAAAAATAAATTAATTAAATTAAAAAATAATATAAAGTAAACTTAGCTTTAGGGAATTCCCTGGAGGTCCAGTGGTTAGGACTTGGCGCTTTCACTGCCAAGGGCTCGGGTTCAATCACTGGTTGGGGAACTAAGATCCCGCAAGCTGCATGGCACAGCCAAAGATAGATAGATAGATAGATAGATAGATAGATAGATAGATAGATAGATAGATAGATAGATATAGATAGGTGGATGATAGATAGATAGATAGATAGATAGATAATAAACTTAGCTTTAGAATGTTTAGGTAACTTACCCAAGGTCTTGCAGTGAGAAGTAGCAAAAACAGAATTCAAACTGAGATCCATATGATTCTACAATCAGCTCTCCAAACTATCATGTTATTGGTTTCAGAGCTGCAAGAAACCTAAGGAACAATTTAGTTCAATCTCTTCATTTTTGGATGAGAGAACTAATACCCAAAGATGAGAAGTGACTTGTCCAAGTCACAAACCCAGTCAAGGCCAGATTGGGAAGTCAAGGTCTTCCCATTGCCAGGGCTCCTGGATCACACCTCATGGGAATCCCTGACTTCTCTGCATAACCAAAGAAATCCTGTGCTCATAGACTCTGCACCACATTGTACCCTAACACAGCTGATTAAGCCATGGGATTATTAGTCTGTTATCTAAGAACAGAAGAAATGGGCCTCATGGATAGAAATTTGCTCCAACATGGTTCCCTGTCTTTTCCATTACAGCCAAGCCTGGGACAAGTGAATTCATAAAAACACCTTGCATTTTTAAAAGTAATTAATCTCTCTGCCCCCAATAGGTCCCCCTGCCTCCTCCATACTGCAGCCAGAAGGATTTTTTTTATGAAGCACAAATCTGAGCATGTCATTTCTTGGCTTAAAATTCTCCAATGGCTCACCAAGCTTTCTGCACCAAGTCCAACATGGAAGCTGAGAAGACCATTATGATGTGCCCTTAACCATTCTCCACCTCACCTCTTACGAGCCCCCTAGCCCTTCCAATCCAACACACACACACACACACACACACACACACACACACACACACTTGCACTCTTTGATCTAGTCATACTGAACCACTGGGTGAATCCAAACACGTGCAGCTCCACCCTGCAGCCTATCCATGCCTTTCCCCTACATGGGACACCTCCCCTTGTCCCACCATTGTCTTACTTCTTTGTGAAATTCAAACTCAAACACCACCTCTGCCCTAGAAGCCTGCTCTTCATTATTCTACTCTTCCACTCTTCCCTCCAGACTGGGTTGATCCTTTCAGCTGAGCCCCTCTGACACCCTCTTCTTACCTCAGTCACGGCCCCAGGCATGCTGGCTTTCACTTGTCTCTGCTTTTCTGCCATGTTCACGGTCCTGTGAGCTTCTGAATAGCATGGACCCTAAATTTTTAAACTTTGTATCCGCAGTGCCTGCTATGATACCTAGCATGAATTAATAAGGCACCAAATGGCAGTTTGATGAATGAATAAAGGATTGAATGAATGAAAGAAAACAATAAGAAAAAACGGAAGGCAGATCTTTTGGCGGGGGGCAGGGGCGAATCAGTTTTTTCACACTCAGATGCCAGGTGTTTTTGTTTCCTATTATAAGGAGGAAAAAAGAATTGAGGCAGGAATGTTGGTTCAGAAAATGAGTCCCAGAGTGGGGCGGAGGGCAGGTGGAGCAGAGGGCCTGGGAGAAGCAGCATCTCTTCATTAGCGTAAGTGCGTTGAGAGCTTCTGGGGACATGAATCAACCGATTAGCAAGGGTCGCTTGCTCCAGAAGACACATCCTCCTGCAGTTTCCTCAGAAACACAAAGACAGGTGAGATTATAACACTATAAACGTAACTGCATTTTCTCATCAAAAGTGCAACAGAACTTGGATAATTATGAGGCTTCAGTAACTTTACCATTTTACATCCTGTGTATTTTCATCACTGAAAGCTGGTGGAGGGGGAGGAGTGGTGCTCAATCACTCTGATCCATCACATTGTGTTCTTTTCCATGGCGCCTACACATGGAGAAAACAACTCGGAATGGTAGAGCAGGCAATGAGATAGCCTCCATTTCAAGACGACAAAGATGCCTTGGTAATTTGAGGTCAGGCAGCGAAGTGGGCTCCCTATTCTGTGGGCAAGTGGTATTTCTCTGTCAGGCAAATGGGGACCACAAGGCATCATCCTTAGACCTGGCTGAGTGGTGCAGGTGAGGCAGCGGCAGCTCACATCCAAGCCCTTTCTCCACTTTGATGGATGCCCTTGAACAGCACTATCTTTTCATCCAGGGAGCCAGCATAGCCCCAGGCGAAAGGGAGGGTGACCTAAGTGTCCACCGACAGATGAATGGATAAAGAAGAGGTGGCATATATATACAATGGAATATTACTCAGCCATAAAAAGAAACGAAATTGAGTCATTTGTAGTGAGGTGGATGGACCTAGAGAGTCTGTCATACAGAGTGAAGTAAGTCAGAAAGAGAAAAACAAATACCGTATGCTAACACATATATATGGAATCTAAAAAAAAAAGGTTCTGAAGAACTTAGGAGCAGGATAGGAATAAAGACGCAGACGTAGAGAATGGACTTGAGGACATGGGGAGGGGGAAGGGTAAGCTGGGACGGAGTGGGAGGTTGGCATGGACATGTGTACACTACCCGGTGTGAAGCCGATGGCTGGTGGGAAGCGGCTGTGTGATGCGGGGAGATCAGCTCGGTGCTTTGTGACCACCTAGAGGGGTGGGATAGGGAGGGTGGGAGGGAGATGCAAGAGGGAAGGGATATGGGGGTATATGTATATGTATAGCTGATTCACTTTATTATACAGCAAAAACTAACACACCATTGTAAAGCAATTATACTCCAATAAAGATGTTAAAAAATTAATTTAAAAAAATAAAAGAAATTATGATTCAAAAGTAAAAAGGGAGGGCAGAGTATTCTCCAGGCCGACTGGGATCTCTGGACCCAGAACTGACTGAACTCTCCTCTGTAGGAGAGAGAACATCTACAGTAAAAAACAGAAAAACAAAAGAAAAAACAGGACTTTGTGGGACTGGAGGGCTTTCTAATGGCTGCAGAAGGAAAAGAAAGGATCCTGTCAAGCCCAACCCCCTCCCCAAGATTTAGGTGTGCAACAGTCCTTCCTCCTGGCCCTCAGACAGAGGACCCAGCTGTGCATTTTGCAAAGTTCCGCATAGCAGGTATTTTTTTTTTATTTTGAAGAGAGGGCCACTTGGAGGGAACCCTGGATTTCTAGACAAAAGATAGCTCTGTAAAATGGAGAGCAGAATTTGGACAGTCAGAGAAAGGCATTCTGGGTAGAAGGTACTGGGGCAGCAGTGGCACAGTGACAAGAGAAGACAGTGCCGCATGGGGTGACATGAAGATTCCATGCGGCTGGTACACACTGCATGTGGTGCCACATAGATGTGGAAATCGGGTCAGACCTTGAGGGTGTCAGGAGCCATCCTAGAGAGAGGTGTATCCATAATCCTCATGAAAAGATTCAGGCAATCAACAGCCACCATCTTCAAATCCTAAAAGGAAGAGATTCCACTAAGTCAGTAATGTTCAGGCTTTTATTTAGCTAGAGATCTCTGTTTAAAGAAAAGCTTACATAAAGACCAAGCTATTATGACAGACGATAAACCAAGTATTATCTGCAAAACAGATAATAGCCCCGAAGTAGAAACAACCAATTTGGCCATCAACTGGAAAATGGATAAACGAAATGTGGTCTATCCATACAGTGGAATGATATTCAGCCATTAAAAGGAATGAGGTACCAATAGATGCTACACAACAGAGAAGGGCCTTGAAAACATTGTGCTCAGTGAAAGAAGCCAATCACAATCCAAGCATATGAAATGTCCAGAATAGGCCAATGATAGAAACAGAAAGTAGATTAATGGTTGCTAGGGTCCTGGGGGAGGAAGGAATGGGGAGTGACTGTAATGGATATAGGGTTTCTATCTGGAATGATGAAAATGTTGAGGAATTAGATGGTGGCGATGATGATTGAACAACCTTGTGACTTTACTAAGAACCACTGAACATACTAAAAACCATACTTTAAAATGGTGAATTTTACGGTATGTGGATTTTTGTCTCAAAACAAAACCAAACCGAAAGCAGATAAAGCAGAACTGATGTGGGGAAGGGAGGAGACACCGTAGCCCTCCCAGCTGCCCTGATCATTTCGTGTCCTTTCCAATCTCCCATCCAGAGCTTTCAAGCCTGGCTTCCAGAGCCCTGGGGAGCCAAGTAGGAGAAAAAGTGAGGGTCTTAAAATTGAGGAAGTAAACTTTCACTTAATTCTCCTGTTTCCCCCCCAATCCAGAAAAGTTCTGCCCTCCCCTCTCCGGATGCCAAACAGGCAGTGACCTAGTGGCGTTAGGGAGGGTCAGTTACCTGCCAAGGGAGCAGGAAGGCACTGAGAGGTAACTGCTTCTTAAACATATGTTTTACCCGTCCTCACCTCTTTAGCCTCATCTTCATCTCTAATTCCAGCTGTGCTGCGTGCTATGAATTCCTGAGCCCTGATGGGTGGGAGAGGTTCTACAAGGCAAATGGGTTACTTCTCGCCTTCCCCCGACTTTCCTAGGTCTGCTAAGTCAGGCCTCTCCTGCTTATCTGCTACATCACACCTGTCAGTACAAACCAACCACCACCACCTTGCTGTGCTTTACGGGTGTTCCAGGAGGGAACGGAGGTTAACTGTGCATAATCTTTCATCTTTAACCCAGAGTCTGCCATGGTTTTCTATATTTCTTAAATTCCCTTCAATTAGCACACATTAATTTTATAATTAGGGGGAAAAAAAGGAGAAAGATGAACATTTTGGAGGTCAGTTTGAAATCATTTGGAAAGCGCAAACAGATTTGAGAGAGAGGCAGGAGTCCAGAGAGACGGAAGGGCAGGGGTGCCATTGGCAGACATCTGCAGTCAGAGATCAGAAACAGGTTCGATGGTGATCAGCCAGAGTTACGTTGCTCCATCCTTAGGGGAGGGATTCATCTCTGAGCTATGACCACAGGGCACATGGGGAAAGACCAGCTTTCCAGAATGACCAATTGGGTGTGCAGTGTCACCAGGGCCTGACCCAATGCCCCAGGTGCCCCTGACCTTGGAAGCTGGAGCCACTTGACACCCTGCTGCTCTGCACCCAGGCTCAGCCCTTCCCTATACCAGAACCAGTTCGAACTTAATGGGAGTGGATGAGATACAGGACATCCTGGGCTCTGGAGCGGTTAGCATCCAGGAAGCCATAAATTCCCCTCTGACTCACACCTCAACCCTAATAACCATCCAGTGAAAAAGGCCCCACCTTACAGTCCAATTCTAGCACCAGCCTACCCAAACACACTTTTATATTTTTAATTTAATTTAATTTATTTTTTTATACAGCAGGTTCTTATTAGTCATCCATTTTATATACATCAGTGTATACATGTTAATCCCAATCGCCCAATTCAGCACACCACCCCCTGCCACTTTCCCCCGTTGGTGTCCATACGTTTGTTCTCTACATCTGTGTCTCAATTTATGCCCTGCAAACTGGTTCATCTGTACCATTTCTCTAGGTTCCACATATATGCATTAATATATGGTATTTGTTTTTCTCTTTCTGACTTAACTTCACACTGTATGACAGTCTCTAGATCCATCCACGTCTCTACAAATGACCCAATTTCGTTCCTTTTTATGGCTGAGTAATATTCCATTGTATATATGTACCACATCTTCTTTATCCATTCATCTGTCGATGGGCATTTAGGTTGCTTCTGTGACCTGGTTATTGTAAATAGTGCTGCAATGAACATTGGGGTGCATGTGTCTTTTTGAATTTACCCAAACACAATTCTAAGTCCACATGTTGCTGGGCCTTCCACCAAGGCCTGAAATCTAAGCCAGAACACACACCTGGTAGCTAGATCCCTGTTACCTGCTGCCAATTGTCTCCGATAAGCCCTTTGATGTTTCTCGAGACCCCCCACCCACCTCTCATCCAGAACCAAAGTGCTGCTTCACCCAGGCACGTTCATGATCAACAAGACAGTTAAAGTAGCCAACATCGTCTCCACCCCAGGAGGTTTGAGGTCATGACTCAGCAGTAAGAGAAAGAAGCGTGCCTTACCTGAGACAGCTGCTCCAGATTTACCCTCAAATGGACCTCAACCCCTAGGCTTACCCAAACCTGGCTAGTCTTTCTGGAGATTTCTGGGGCACTTAAAAGTTTGATGATTTCTTCCCAATGCCAATAGACACACTTTCCTCTTGCCCAATTTAGGCCTGGGAAGGCCCTATCTAGAGCTTGCTCAGCCATTTTTGCAATGTAAATTCAGAGGAAAGACTACACATGAGCCATAATAATGAGATTGCATTTCCTATAATCAGATCTTACTGGTTCTCTACTAGTAATTAAAATAAGTGCTGTTAAAAGGTTAAAGCCAGTGAGGGGCCAGGGAGTCCTAGGGTCAGGCAAGAGAAACAGACGACACATCTAAGAAAGACATCTTCCTGGCTGTTGTTATTGTTGTGGTACTGCCCAGGTTAAATCCATGCCACCACTCACTCGGTGTGTGACCTTGGGCAATCTCAGGCACCAATACTGCCTAACTCATAAGGTTGTTGAAAGGAATAAATGAGTTAATACATGCAAAACAGTTAGGACAATTCCTGGGATGAAGCAGGAGCTCAGTAAATGTTACTTATCATCATTATTGCCTTTATCACTCTTATTATGATTATAAATGATATTAGTATTATTATTTAAATACTATTATTTATTTATCACTATTATTTAAATCAGTCACGTTTCCATGTGGGAAAGAGAAACCACTGTAGGTGTTTTATGCAAGAGGAGATTTAACACAGGAAATTAGATGCTTACAAAACCACTGGAAAAGGGGTGAAGGTGTGGACACCAGCCAAGGCTTCCAGGAATGACCACCGGGTGATTCGCTAGGACCTCTGAGGCTGCCACTGGAGCCTGCTGGAATTAGAATCCCACCACTGCTGCTTCCGCTGCCCCCTGAGTGTGGGGAGGCCATGGTAGTGACCACCCTGGGGTCAAGATGCCAGTGAAGGAGCCCTCGTCAGCAGCGGACGGACACCAGAAGGCACAGAAAACTCTCATCTCTACACTTGCAGCAACAACATCCCAAAGAGGCAGGAAGAGGGCTTTCTCCTCACTTCCACCTGCCAGGTCTCCTGAAAGAATATGTAAATGGCAGGACCTAATCCGCAGCGTGTGAAACTCTGAGAGCCTGGGAAGTGCAGTTGTTCATTTTCCAACGGTTCCAACGAGAAGGAACAGGAACAGACGTGGGGAGAGACAATCCACACAGGCAACTGAATGAGAAGACCGTCCTAAGCAGAAGGCACACCTCTGTCTAGAGAGTGGGCCTCACCTGAAGGGGGAAACCATTCCTAATGTCGGCGCATCAAACCAGATGAGGATAGAAAAGGCACGTATGTATGAGCAGAGCGGGTCTCACTCTCTTGGCCTTCACCGTGAAGTTGGGTCTGTTATGAGTAGAAATATATCGTCTAAGAAAACACAGGAGAAAGTTCTTATGCTTGCCTTTCAGGCAAAGCACAAAACCCAGAAGCCACAAGAAAAAAGATGGACCTATTTAACCAAAAAAAAACCTAAAATAAAAATACAAGCCAAAGTTTGAGAGGAAATATTTGCAATTTAAATAAACAGTTAATATCCACACTATATCAAAAGCTCCTTTAAAACAATAGGATTGAAATATTCAACTGGAGCAGGTCACCTGAAAACTTTTCATAGCTTGGTGTGTTGCGTATGCTGTGTCCTCTGGCCAAAGAGCCTTTTCCCCCTCACCCACCTGGAAAAACCTCTATTAATATCTGAAGACTCTAATACTAACCCCTCTCCTTGACTCATTCACTGATTTTCCCTCTGTAGTGGATAGCATGGTGCACAGCCATTCTGAAGTCATCCCCTTCAGAATGGCGGTATACTGTCTTTAGCTACAGGAGAGCTGAGTCTTGTACAAGAATTGCCCTCTGGGGAAAGAAGTTGCCCTATCCAAGGCTACACTACTTTCCTGCGGGCAGCTTGCAACCAAGATGGTGGTTACAGGAGTACAAATGCCCAGAACCCTTTGACAACTAGGAGAACTAAGTAGAACCACGCCAGCTCCAGAGATGATTATGGGACTAGCTAAGATCTCTTCAGATTTTCTGTGTCCAACCAACTTCTCCTCCCTCACCCCTCACGAGTATAGGTCCAGAGAGCACTTTGCAATAAACCTCCTGCAGACAAATCTCAGAGTCCTGGGTTCTGTTTTCCTGGGAAGCTGAACTATGACAATCTCCTATTGATGGTTTACAGATTTTTTTCCATAGTGATATGTGTTAATTTATTTTGTCCATCATGATAGCATCTTATTGTACAAACATACCACAATTTAGTTATTCTTCCCTTTTTATGGATACGTAGTTCACTTCCCTTTCTTTGGCTCTTATAAACAGTGTTTCTATTAATATCTTTTTACGTATCTCCATGAGCACTTGCGAGTGTCTCTGGGATGTATACCTGGAGAAGTGGAACTGTGGAGTCAGAGATATATGCAGCTCCAAGTTTAGAGATATCACCAAGTCTCTCTGTAAAGTTATATTACCCATCGACACTCCCACCAGCCTTGCATCATAGTGCCTACTTCCCCACACCTACCCAGGTATTGTCAGACTTTTACATGTTTTCCAATCAGATGGGAGGGAAAGGGCATTTCATTGTTTTTTGAATTGTAATTTCCTTGGTTACTAGTGAGCTTGAGCATCTTTTTGTGGAGGGTGGTGGCATATTCCTCTCTAGGAATTACTTGTTCATACCTTTTGCCCATTCTTGTATGAGGTTGTTCGGCTTTTCTTATTGATTTTTAAGAGTTCTTTATATTTGGGCTAAATAGGGACCATTTGTTGGTCAAATGCAGGACAAAATCGCCTCCCTCTCTAGTTTCTCCATTAATTTTCTTAGACTTCTTCACATATATAACTTTTATATATATAAATTTACATATATAATTCTTTATGACTTTTGTGGTTTTAGGTAGGAAAAGCTGGTTTCCTACCCGAAGACCATAAAAATATGTTCTTATATTTTCTATAACAGATGATTTTTGTGTGTAGTTTTTTCCATTTGAATAGCTAACTGTCCTACCCCATTTACTTATTACCTCTCCCACTGATTTATAATGCCACCTCTGTCATGTATCCAACTCCCCATATTTGCCTGGCTCTATTCTGGGCTCACTATTCTCTCCCATTAGTTTGTCTATCCCTGAGACAATTCCTTACCACTTCGGTTTCTAGAGCTTTATAAGTCCTAACGGTTGGTGAGGCAAGTTCTTCTCCTTATTCTTTTTTTTTCTCTTTTTTTTTTCAAAAGTATGACGAGTTTCACCAAGAAAACAACAACCACCCTTTGGGAGTTTGACTGGAATTTCTTTGACTCTACAGAAAATGTTGAGGAGAATTGACATCTTTAGAATATTAAGTATACTTATCTATGAAGATGGTATATGTCCCTATCTTTTTTTTTTTTTTTTTTTTGCGGTACGCGGGCCTCTCACTGTTGTGGCCTCTCCCGTTGCAGAGCACAGGCTCCGGACGCACAGGCTCAGCAGCCATGGCTCACGGGCCCAGCCGCTCCACGCCATGTGGGATCTTCCTGGACCGGGGCACGAACCTGTGTCACCTGCATCGGCAGGCGGACTCCCAACCACTGCACCACCAGGGAAGCCCTATGTCCCTATCTTTATCACAGCAACTTTAACATCAATTTTGTTAATATCTTACAATTAAATTTTATACTTTTATCCATAAAGGTCTTACATACGTTTTATTCTTAAAGTGTACAAATAATATATTTATTTTCAATACCTTAATTTTTGATACTGGTATATAGAAATGCAGTTGACTTTCACATATGGATTTATACATATAAGCCTTCATAAGTTATAGATTTTCATGGGTTTTAGAAAATCATATCATCTTTAAATAGTGACACTTTTTTTTCTTTCTTACTAAACTTTATACCTCTTATTTCTTTCCTAATCTTATCATGCTGTCTAGGACCATCAATAAAATTCTGAGAGAGAAAAGGGGGTAATAAAGATGACCTTGTTTTTGTTTTTAAAAGTTGGTCTTAATGTTATGCTATGAAGTAATATTGTATGTGTGTATTTGTTTCCTGCAGCTACTGAAACTTTCCTTGGCCTCCAGTTGCTTTAGAGCAACACAGAGATATGTGAAGTATGCTAGGATATTGTCTCTAATGCAGCTCCCCATGACTTGATGGAGATGGGACCAAGGAAAGTTTTCTATGAACCCATCACAACCTTTTAATGTAGGAAACTAGAGAGAAATCTAGACTAGCTCTGATTGGCAAATTGGGTGGTAGGGAATTTGATATTCAGAGTCAGAAACTTTTTCTGATCTGCCTGGAAGAAAGCCTCTTCTCTAAGGTCACCGTAAACAATGCCTTCCAATTACTGAGAGTAACCAATATTAAACATTGAGATTATTGGCATCCTTGGTACAGAGATCACTGGCCAAGGATGCAAGACCCGGGAAATGAGAATGAGCTCCTCTTGGACCAGGGGAGGCCAATGGCTATGCTTTGTGGAACCTTCTGATCTAAGCTTAATCAGACAGAAGCCCAACTTATTTCCATTGTTAAAGCTTAAGAAATTGGAAGAGGAGGAAGCTAAGTCTTGTCTCCATGAAAAGAAAGCACACAATGTAAAACTGGTACCTACGAGCTGAGAACTTAATAGCTGCGCACACATTTCGTATAAGGGAGGATAGAGACCACACTGGTGTTCATGCCTCTGGAGGGCAGTGGGGCAAAAGGAGCTCGGGTGATCCATAAGGTGAGCCTAATGCTCATAGGAGAACGTACAGGTAAAAGTGCCACCACATAATCAAATGCAGAGGGGCCCTGACAAAGCTGAGGCAGGAACATCTCCCAAGCATAAGTTGAGAACTCATCATTCTAACTTACTTGGAGCACAGAGGAAAGTAGACCAGGAGTGAAAGTGAACATGTGGGAGACGACAGTCTTGGGAAGCAAATACTTCAATGCCGCAGAGTCTCAATACTCATGTGCAAGCCAATTAACCTTGACTGGTAGGAAGTAGAACGGAAAGCTCAGTGGGAGGCCTGGGGAAGTAAAGAGCAGCACCAGATAAAGAAAGCAAATAATACACGTATGTCTTGGCTCACTCAGACCTTCAGGGAACCTGAGAAAATACCACCACCTGGTTATACACTGTTTCCCATGTAGTAGTTTCTCTCCCAGGGAGAGCAGCTGGGGACACGGACTTGGTTTCCACCTTGCGGAAGATGAGCCGTACCATCAATCTCATTATTCATAGTAGTTATGATGAATAAAGTTGCCCTGTACACTGAATTAGTGAATACTGAATCATTGCTCCTAAGGGAGATAGAGGGTTGGGTTCCTATGAGCCCCTGGTCACAACATCTTCGCCAACTAATCAATACATTACACTGTTGCAGGTGTGCTTCTGTTGAAAAACACCTTATTAACATATTCTATTGCTTCATTAACAGTGAACCACAGTCTCCAGCACTATAACTCATGCCTGATCTGAGCTTATCTAGCATGTGTATTTTCTCCGTCAGGGACATCACAGCTTTCTTACACATAGGAACACTTGACAGTACTTCAGCACTACACTTGGGGGCTATATTAAACAGCAAAATCACCAGTCAAAAGCATAAAAATTTTAAAAACATGGCACTAAATAGACTACAAAAAGGACACGTTTATAATCCGAGCTGAAACAGGAAGGCAGAGCCTCGCCTTGTTGAACCTCAGCTGAGAATGTGAGGTTTGGGTGACTCAAATTATTTGCTGCTCTATGCATATCCACAAACGACCACAAAAACACCTCCGTTATTCCTTTTGGAGTTCTAAATACATTTTAGTGAGCGGGAAAATTCGTGCTCACTAAATCCGTGAATGTGAAATAAATGAAATCAAATACGAAATATTTCCAAATATGAAATCCATGAATGACAAGGATAGACTCTACATCTTTTGTAGGCACACAAGATGTGCACATCTTGTGCACAAGATGTGAGCAGAAATATAAGCTCCAGAGAACTAGGGTGGGATCTTAGACACCTGTCAGGGAGGAGGAGACATAGCAGGGAAAGCCCTTGCACTCCTACTTTGGTGTATGATGAGGACCTTCTGCAAGCTCTCCCTGGAGCTGGTAGACTCACTGGCTTACGCTTCTATTACAACCAGCTTTGCGTCTATCTCATATTATAGTTAATACTATGCATAACTCCCTCTAGGCTACGAGAGGTCCTGGGTACAGGAAAATTATATATTTTGTGGTTTCCCACCACCAGGGCCTAGAGCGTGGCAGGCACACAGCAAATGTCTTTTCAGTAAATATAAAGCTGGGAATCTTAAAACTGAGTTGCCCATGAGTAAGTATCCAATTTCATACAATGGCAAAGTACTTTTCACTTTGCAATGTACCTTCACATCCATTGTGCTATTTAATCCTCACAATGACCTTGCAAGAAAAGTCTTGTTTTTCCTCTTTGTAGGTGAGGAAACATTTCCAGTCCAAACTGCTCTTCTGCACTCCAGGCCATGTTTCAGACATCTGGGATGACACACAAGCATTCCAAGCATCATGCATCCAAAAAGGAATTCAGTGAGCTCCCATTCCCCATTGATCCAAACCAGAACATGCTCATCCTCCAGAATTGCCCATCTCAGTTCATGGCACCACCACTTACCTACTCAGGTAGGGAGAAACTTGCAAGACAGTTCACTCTCCTTCTCTCCTTCCCTTCCCACATGTCATCTGTCTGTGAAGTTTCCTCCCAGTTCCATATCTCTCAGTCCCTCTTCTCCAAACCACTCTTCCTGTGTTAGCTCAGAATCTGATCACCTCTCCTGGGCTAATGCATTAGCCTGGATGCTATTTCGAACTCCTGTCTTGTCAATCTCACTCCTACCTCATCCCAGCTCTAGTTCCCCTGCCTTCTAGACCACACATCCCAATGCTGACAGCATGGTTTTTATAAATGTCGATTTGATGGCCTCCCTGTTCTCCTTTAAACAATTCAATATCCCATTATCATTAGGACAAATTCCAAATTCCTTTAGCTTATCATGGCTCCTTCTGTTTTCAACTCAGCTCTCCATTCTGGACTTAGCACTCCTTATTCCTAACTTGAGTCTGTATCCCAGTCTTACTCAGCTATTCGTAGCTCACTAATGTGCCCCATCTTTCAAGACTCCATCCCTATTCATATTTTATTCTTTCTGCCTGGAATTTTGCTCTTTCCACCTGACTGATTTAGCATCAACTTCTCTACCAAGTTTCACCTGACTTCCCTGGTCCCAACATAGAACTAAGACCCTTAGCACATTTGATGGAGCTCCAATGCTTACCACGATACTTAGATATGAATTGTTGTTTTCTCTCTTTTCCACTAGAGGGAGCGCTCCTTGGCAGCTGGAATTGGTCATCCCTATCTCTAGGGTCTAGCAGAGTGGCTGTCACATAGTAAGTGCTTAGTAAATGTTAAATGGGTGGATGGATGGATGGATGGATGGATGAATAGGTCCCCTGTTCAAGATGGCATAGCCAGCAGACAGAATGACAATGCTCAAAACCAAACCTTCCTTTCATATTCTTACTTCTGAATTGCCTATCTTTAAAACCAGTTTTTCAACTTCCCATGTCTCCCAAATTACACCTGCCATTGAAGGTTGCTACAAATGGTGATGATATGCCCTGAGAGCTCCAGTTGCTTAGACTAAGGACTCTGTGCCCAGTGAGTACAAGGTGGTAATTTGTCCAATGGGCTTCTTATGTCCTGGACTGAACGTTGCAGAACCAGCTAATGAAATCTACATTGTAATTAGGCAAAATATTCCTGCAGCAGGTTGGAGAGATAATTACTGCCTAATTGTATTTTCCCCCGGTATTTTAGCCCAATGGTCTAGAAAAATAATTTAGAATCATGATTTTTATAATTATCTTTTTTTGAGAGGTCTGTCCGGAATTGTAAATACCATCTAACAGGTTTGAGAGCTAACTTTGGTGTGGGCACTACTCTAAGGGTTTTATGTGCATTATCTCATTTGATTATCTCAGAAACCCCATGAGGTAGGTCCTATTTGGCTTATTTTACAGATGAGGAACTTGAGGATAAGATGGGTCAAGAATCTTGTCTGAAGTTACCCCTGGTAACTGGGTTGAACTAGAATAGTCTGTCTGCTGCCAAAGGGCATGATCTTATCCACTTTTCTCTGCTGCCTCCACAGTTCTCAAAGGATTCACTTATTCAGTTAATTTAGAAATTCTTTATTATTAAATAGTGGCAGGCTCTGTTTTAGGTGTTGGAGATACAATAGGGAGCAAAACAAAGTCTGTGTTTCCATGGAGCATATGCTCTGGGCACAGAAGAAGGCAAATAATTAATAAATAAATGTATGGTATATTATATATTGGTAAATGCTTATGTAGAAAGGTAAAGAGAGAATGTATAAGGAGAACTGTTTAAAGAATGAATGCATCTAAATTCCAAATCAGTAGTATCTTAGTCTAAGTTCCCTGGAGACATACTCTGAGCCTGGGATTGCCTGCAGAAGATTAACTGGGAAGTGCTCTCAGGAGCTCTCAGGAAAGGTACCTGTAAGGAAGTGAGGACAGCTGGATTGGGCAGAGGAGAAGTTGAGCTATAATGTGAATGCATCTGAGCTCTCAGTAGACACTACAGAGAACTTGCCATTGTGAGGGCTCTTTGGGGTTGTCTAAATTGAGGCAAAGGAGGCTGGACCTTTGTGTCCCCACATCACCAGGCATTGGCCCCTGCTATCACTGGGGGGAAGTGAAGCAGCTCCCTGTGACAAAGGGCAATGCCTACTGTGGGGCAGTTTTTGGAGTCCTGACTGTTGTTCCTGGACAGTGGGTATTTCCTGTCAAGCCTCTCTTGTAGGATTATTGGCTGATGCCAAAGAAAGGACTGAGTCTTCGTTCTTCATCTCTACAACCCAGGATGATAATATCTCTGCCAGAAGGGCTGCTGTAAGGGTTGGAAGGATAAAATGATGATAAATGACCATATAGAAATATAACAGAGATGAAATGAATTAAGGTCATCTATACTGTGGAATAGTATAGATCATGTGTGAAAAAATAAAGTGCCACAGGGCTTCTAATGAAACACAGCAAGCCCTTGTCCATCCTTGTTCCACATTCCAAAGGCAACCTCATTTAACTCATTAAGCTATCTTACCAGACAGTTACCTCTGTATTTCTAAACAACATGGTTATTTACTGTTTCCTGTTTTATCATATTTAGACGTTATCTATTGTCTTTCTATTATGATCCAAGCATATAGCATTCTTATACCACCCTCCCATCCCCCATCTGTCCCATAGTTTAAGTAAGATTGAAAATCAGGGTTTATATTATAATGACTGTAAATGGTTCTTTAATTTTTTAAAAGCTCTTCATCAGATCTTCCATCTACCTATTCTTTGTTTCCTGTTTACAAACATTCTTATACTGGATACTCTATTTACCTTCTTACCTCCTCTTTCTGTTTCCACATGGGGGCATCCCTCCAGGAGGTTCTGTCCTCCTACTCTACCCTAGAGGGGTTATTCTCAAGGTCTATCACACAGCTGCCATCTGGGGGGGATCCTCTTGTTGTTCTCCTAGGTAGAATCCTCCGTTGCCTGGATTTCATGTCTTTTTCTCTCCCCAGTTTGGCTGGAGCACATCCTTAAGCAAGGAACTTGGCAGGAAGGGGTGTAAGTTTCATCTTTCCATCATCCTCTGGATGCCATATGTATTTGCATTTGGCCAAAAGCAAGATGGTTTGCTTCCTAGTAAGGTACCTCACACCCCTGTAGTTAAACAAGTATAAACAAAGCATTACATACTAATCCATTTATTTAACAAATACTGGACTTGGCCCCTTCCGATGATCTGAAATCAATAAGGCAGGAACTCTGCTCTCAAGATGTTTTTTCACTAAGGAAAATACATAAATGGGCGATGACTTAATGTGATCAATACTATAGTAGAAACTTCATGAAAAGCTAAAATAGCACCCCCCGCCCCCAACAGCAACAACAAAAAAGGACTTAGGGAATTCTTAGAAGACTTCCTAGGATTGGAACTACCTAAATTGAGCCAAAAAATGAGAATGCATGTTTATTTATCTATCAAGTATATAGTTTAAAAGTGGATAAGATATTTTGCAAAATGCTTGTAACTGTTCTGGTATCCTGAAATTCTTCTAGCTACCACGACTGTGTTTAGATTTCCCTAATCTCCTGAGTTTCAACATTTTTCTCAGCGACCTGAATAGTGCCTGGCACATAATATAGAGTTATTGAATGAATGGGTGTCAGATGTGGCATTATAAATCAGTGGAGGAAGCAAGTTCTTTAACAAGAACTTTTAATGAATTATCCTGGGACAGCTTACTATTAACACACAAAAGAAAACAATAAAACTTGTTCCTTGTTTTACCTTATTTACAAAGATAAATTCCAGATGTACTGGAAGGTAAAAATTTTTTAAACTTTTTGAAGACAATACAAAAGAACATCTTCATGACATCAGAGTAGGGAAAGATTAATTTAATAAGGCACAGTGTGTAAATCGCAACATCAAGGTTGATCCAATGGACACCAAAAGACACTTATCACAGAGTATTGTCAAAAATTTCTCTCCCCCTGGACTTTGAAGGTCATGTTTGTCAGTCTGACAGACTTTGATTCTAAACATGACCTTGCTGTTTACCAGCTATGTGAGCTTGGTCAAATAATTTAACTTTTCTGAGTTCAGGTTGCCTCTTCTGCAAAGTAAGATATCATTTTGGAGCATTAAGTGATATGACAAATGTAAAGGTCTTGGCAGCATGCACGGTTCATTTTAGGTGTCCGGTGTGCTAGGTGTTGAGGTTTTCAGGATAAATGAGATGTGATCCCATCCTTCAACCTTGAAGAACTTATAGTCTATTGGGCAATTGAGACAAATAAATAGACACTTACCTATAGAGTGACAAGTGTCATCACAGTTCTCTTTACTTTGGCCTTTTGTAGATCAAGAAGCAATGGCACCCCCATCTTGGGGGGTGGGCGGCAGGCCCCTCTTGGCCTCCTCCGTTAGTCCCATTTTCCAGGGCACTATCACAGCTCTCCTGTTCTCACCGTGCACTCTCTTCACACATGATCTCATCCACTTCTATGGCCATGAATGCCATCTCTACCTTGACACCTCCAAAAGTCATCTCCAGCCAAGACCTGACACATCCACTTGAATTTCTAATACACATCTCACACTTAGTATGTCAGAAACTAAACTCAATCTTTCTATGTCTCTAACTAACCTCCTTCTCCCCATTGGTCAAGCTCAACAAATAGTCCTCAACCCACTCATTTACTCCAATTACTCAAGACAAAAACCTGGGACCAGTCTTAATAACTGCCCCTCATGTATTGCCTAAACCAGGTTCACTCTCCCATCAAAATACTTCTTAAATCAAATCCATCTACTTGCCTCCACATGAACTTAACCAACCTGGTCTAAACCATCATTTTCTCTCACCTGGATTTCCACTGTAACTACCTAACAAGACTCCCTGAATCCCCTCTTATCCTTCCTCCCACCCTCATTCTTCATGCAAATAGTCTGAAAATGCAAATTAGATTGATATTTTCCTACACAAAACCCTCAGTTGGCTTCCCATCATACTTAAAAGTCTAAATCTCTTGCCATGGTCCACAAAGCCATGAATTACCTAGCCTCCACCCACCGCAACTGCCTTGCCTCACTCCCTTTGCTCATCGGTCTTCCTTGACAGTTGTCTTTTTCCAATTTCTGCAACACACTATATTCTTTCTACTTCAGGCTATGGACATACGCTTTTCTCTCTGCCTGAAATAATCCCTACCTCCCCCTTGGCCTAGCTAACCCATCTCATCCTTTTGGATCTCTTCTTAAATGTCATTTTCTTGCAGGAAATTTCCCTGTTGCCCCTATCAAAATCAGGTATTTTAACTTTCTAACCACCTCTTTATTCTATCCATATGTTCACCAATTTAAGTATCTATTTAGTTTTATGATTATTGAGTATATTTATCTCACCTAAGTGACTAAAATTTTTATAGGGTAGAAACTATGTCAAATTTGTTCCCTATACTGTTTTGTCCCTTGTTATAGTTCACTATACCAGCATAGTTTACTATACATAGTAGGTAACTGGTTATCAATCCTGGCTGCACAGGAGATTTTATAGGGTATTATTATGGGCTGAATATTTGTGTTCCTCCTTCCCAGTTTCATATGTTGAAGTCTAACCTGCAGTGTGATGGTATTTGAGGGTGGGACCCTTAGGAGGTAATTAGGTTTAGATGAGGTCATGCGGGTGGGAGCCTCATGATGGGATTAGTGCCTTTATAAGAAGAGAAAGACAGAGATATCTCTCTCACCACATACAAGCACAGAGGAAAGGCCATGTATACAAGGAAGCTGGCCCTCACCAGGAACCAAATCTGCCAGCACCTTGATCTTGGACTTCCCAGCCTCCAGAACTGTGAGAAATAAATGTTG
The DNA here is from genome assembly GCF_059928025.1 of Delphinapterus leucas. Taxonomy (NCBI): domain Eukaryota; kingdom Metazoa; phylum Chordata; class Mammalia; order Artiodactyla; family Monodontidae; genus Delphinapterus; species Delphinapterus leucas. Next base: position 140,984,794 of record NC_143129.1, read on the forward strand.
TTTAAGCCATCCAGTCTATGGTATTTTGCTATAGTAGCCCAAGCTAACTAAGATAGGTGTTTAATAAATACATTTATTCGGGGGCTTCAAAAACCTACTGAATCAGGACCTTTTAGGAAAGGAGTCCAGAAATCTGTATTTTTAACACACTCCACAAGTGATTCCTATTTAGATAGCCCAGCTCTGATGTTTGGAATCTGCTGTTCTAGAGGAAAGTGCCCAAGGTAAGAAATCAGAAGACACAGGTTTGAATTCTGCTCTGTAAAATTTTAGGTGTGACACTTAGGAAAGTTATTTAATATCTCTGATCTTCAGTTTCTTTTACTGTAAATTTGGAATAATAACATCTGTTTCAAAGCATAGTTGTAAGGCTCCAATGCATGCTATATTTTATTATTTTTTTTAATTTTTTATAAATTTATTTATTGATTTATTTATTTTTGGCTGCGTTGGGTCTTCGTTGCTGCACACAGGCTTTCTCTAGTTTCAGCGAGCGGAGGCTCTGTTGCGGTGCGTGGGTTTCTCATTGTAGTGGCTTCTCTTGTTGTGGAGCACGGGTTCTAGGCGTGCGGGCTCAGTAGTTGTGGCTCACGGGCTCTAGAGCACAGGCTCAGTAGTTGTGGTGCACGGGCTTTGTCGCTCCGCGGCACATAGGATCTTCCCGGACCAGGGCTTGAACCCATGTCCCCTGCATTGGCAGGTGGATTCTTCACCACACTGCACCACCAGGGAAGTCCCATGCTATATTTTAAAACACTTTGTAAAATGCATTGTAAAGAAATAGACTTTCCACTTGCTAAGGATCTCTTCTACATAGTGCTTATGTCATCATCTCTGACAATCTACCTGGTGCAGCCCACACTTCTTCAGTGAGATAGCATCCCTTTCTTCACACTTCTGAAGAAGGACCAATAATAGTAATTCACAGAACCTTTGCTTTTCCAAAGTTCTGGGCCATCATTGTCCAGATACACATCGTAACACACCCACAGCCTCAATAGCCCTTTTGCTTCTGGGGAAGAAACTGAGATCAGGCAGCAGCAAAGCCGGGAGGAGAAGGCTTGGCCTCACCTCTATGGGGATGGCAAGGTTGAGTCTATGGAAAGTAATAAGGAAAAGCCACCACCAGGAATTGGGAGATCTCTGAGCAGTGTCTTAACTGACATTCACATGCTGAATCCTTATTCTTTGGAGTGATGGCAAAACCAAGAAAACCGGATTCCCTAGCAGAGGTGTAATTTTTTTTAAAAAATGAACTCTCAAATTTAAGCAATGTGCTGTGTGAATCTAGGAAAATTCTCTCATCAACTTGGCTCTCAGATATCTTATATGTGGAACAGGTGGTTGGACCAGATAAACATATAAATGAATGGATGAATGAGCCCAACTGCCTGCAAGACAGCTTTTTGTTTAAGAATATGGCACCGGGCTTCCCTGGTGGCGCAGTGGTTGAGAGTCCGCCTGCCGATGCAGGGGACGTGGGTTCGTGCCCCGGTCCGGGAGGATCCCACGTGCCGCAGAGCAGCTGGGTCCGTGAGCCATGGCCGCTGGGCCTGCACGTCCGGAGCCTGTGCTCCACAACGGGAGAGGCCACAGTGGTGAGAGGCCCGCATATTGCCACAAAATCCAACACCCAGTCATCCAAGCCAGACAACTTGATTCTGATGATTCCTCCTAGGTTGTCTTCATTTCCCTCACCTTCCCTCCCTTCTCCAACCCTTCTAAACTGACCTGATTTAGCCCCTCATTATTTCTCACCTGGACTATTTCTCCAGTTCCTAACAGCTCTGCCTCTGCTCATTCGTTACCTTATTTGCCCACATATTCATTCATCTGAAAAACATTGAAGTATCTTCTCTGGGCCATGTATTGTTGCAGTGACTGGGGATCTGATGGTGAACAAGACAAAGTTCCAGCCTTCACAAAGCTTACATTGTCATTGGGAGAAATGACTGGAAAACTAATAAACAAATACACATGAAATACAACTTGAGGTTGTGGAAAGTTATTAAGGGAATGTGAAAGGTGGCCGAAGGAATAGAGAGTGGCATGGGCAGAGAGCTCTATTTTGTTTTTTTAGGGGAGTTGGGCAAGAATCCTCTGAGGAGGAAGTCAGGGAGTGGGCCATGTGAGATCAGGCAGAATACCATTCTAAGCAGGAGGGGGAATACGTGCAAAGTCCTGAGGTGTACACAAGCTTGGTGTGTTCTAGGAGTAGCAAAAAGAAGACCTATGTGGCTGGAATGGGATGAGTAAGGTGAAGAATCGTAGGAGATGGGTTTAAGGGGTAGGTGTGGACCAGAGTCACGTGAGAAAAAGAGAGATACTAAGAATGACCTGTGACTTTGGGCTTGAACAACTGAGAAAATGGTGGTGCCATCTACTAGGTGGGGAAGACTTGGGAAGAATGCAGACAGGTACAAATTTTCAGTAGTTCTGTTTCCACCAGTTTTGATAGGCTTGTTAGATAACTAAGTGCACATATCACGTAAGATGGATAAATAAGTCTGAAGCTCAAGGAAAATGTGTGAGCAGGAGATGTGAATCTGGACTTATCAGATGTTATTTAGAGAGGGTATAGATGAGATAGGAGAGATGTGAGGTTTAGCCATGGGGAAACTGCATACAGAGAAGGAGACTGAGAAGGGGCAGCCAGGGCTGGCGGGGGGTGGGGGGTCGGGGTGGGGGAGGTGACGACACCAGGAGAGGGGGGTGTTGGAGCCAAGTAAAGAAAGCATTTTAAGAAATAAAAATGGTCACTGTGTCAAGTACCTCTTCTTTTCATGGAGAATTTAAATCAATTACATTTCTTTGAATACTGAGGTATTTGGCCACCTTTCTTACATCTTATTTTGTATTTCAATTTACCATGCTTTTTTCTTTGCTGCTTTATTTCTCTGCTGATAGAAATTCAGTTTGTAACTGGTTTAGAGGGAGTCTTAAATTGTTGGGTATACACATGAATGATTTTATTTTTCCCACTTGTTGCTTCCAAACTCTGCTATGATGATTCCTTTCTCTCACTGGGTAATGGCTCCCTTAATGGCATCTTGGCTAGATTACTTAATTTTCAACAACTTTTGACTAATAGCACAGTCTAATTCTGTTTTTAAAAATTTAGTTCTGTTTATTTAAAAACCAAGTTTTTTTTTCAAAGGCATACCTTTCATCTATAAAATTTTTAGTGGAAATTTTCAAACAGGTACAAAACAGGGAAATTCTATTCATTTAAAACCTCAATCTTATATCAGTTTCAAAGCTCTTATCCTCTGGAGGCTAGATGGGGACAAGTGGGGGACCTATGGTGTCCTGCTGTCAAGGAGCTCATTCCTGAGCTGTGTCCTCAGGGCATTTGTGCTCCCTTCGGAGATTTGATTATGTCTCTGGCCCCTCCCCACTTGGTGGCATCATGCATCCCTCTTGATGCCTGTGACTCTCCATTCTCCACTCTTCCCTGGCACTGGAAACACCACCCCTCCCCCCTCCCTGCCAATATTATCTCTGAGCCCATCTTCCATACTTCTCAGGAACTCGGATCAAAGTGGGGACAGCACCGCCCCTGCCCCCGTTACCCTCTAGTTCTTTCTTCCTGCTCCCTTTACCCCCTACCCTTCTGATTTCTAATTTCATTATATCTTGTTTATTTATTGATTTATTCCTTTGTTTATTCAACAGTGTTTATCAAGTACCTACTATGGGTCAGACACTTGCTCAAAGTGGTGAACAGGTAGATATGCTTCTGCCTTGATGGAGCTCACAAGTCCAGCAGGGAAAACAGACAGTGTGGTACTAGCTCCAAAACAGAAATATAGATCAATGGAACAGGATAGAAAGCCCAGAGATAAACCCACGCACATATGGTCACCTTATCTTTGATAAAGGAGGCAAGGATATACAATGGAGAAAAGACAGCCTCTTCAATAAGTGGTGCTGGGAAAACTGGACAGCTACATGTAAAGGAATGAAATTAGAACACTCCCTAACACCATACACAAAAGTACATAATGATACTAAAGTGTGACGCTATATTACACATTTTACACACATAGATGTTCATCTTTTAAATTCAGTTTAGACATTACCTCCTCTGGGCGGTCTCTCCGGATTCTCCTGGCTGGGCTAGGCACTCTCCTATGTGCTCAGTTGGCATCCTATAAATATCTCTCCCATAGCACTTCACACACTGCCCATCACTGTGGATGGGCCCATCTTCCCCACAGTAAACGGTGGGTGTCTTAGGGGCAGGCATTGCCTCATTTACTTCTTAATCTCTAGTTCGGTTTCAGTACATAATAGATTCCAAAAAATGCTAAGTTAAAGGCTGACTGAATAAACATTTCCATCAGATCCTTCCAAGGAGAGTCCCAATAAATAACTCTCTGAACAACTTGAGAAATAAGTCAAGAGTAAAAACACAAGCCAAATATCCCCTTTAGTAGTGCTAGATGCTCTGCTGGAGGACGTAGCTTAGTTTGAGAGCCAAGTGGGTCTGCCAGGGAACCATAGTATTAGGCATTTGCCCACCCAGGTGAGGGGCCATCAGGAGCCAGTAGGCAAGATTAACATTCCTTCTTAATCTTGTAGAGTCAGAATGACCTACTACTTGGTAACTCCTTAGGAGATAACCTTCCTTCTTAACCTGGTAAGGGGTCATGATGACCCACTACACACTTCCTACATGCTGATCTGGATTGCATAAGCTGGCAATATGTCATTTGACGTATAACCCTTTGTCTCAAAAACTTACATAACTGTGCTTTGACCTCTAATGGGTAGAACAGTCCTCAGAGCTTTCTGAAAGACTGTCCTGGGTTATAATCCTCAGGTTGGCAAATGAAAGTTTCCATTTCTTTCTTAGATCAACTGTCGATGAATTTTTTTCATTGACAGTATCGATGATTTTGCTAGACCCTTCTGCTTATGTTAGATTGTTCAATCCATACAGAGGCAGAGAGAGGTAGGTATTATTCCCATTTTGCAAAACACGAACCCAAGGTTCATATTGGATAAGTCACTTACCCGAAATTGCAAATCAAGGAAGTGGTAGAGAGAGCCTGGATTCAACTGTATTATTAATAATTAGGTTGAGACTTGTTTAGGTGCTTATTATGTGCTAGGCTCTGGGATAAGTACATCAACACATCTAATCCTCACAGCAACCCTATGTGGTAGGTTTTTTTTTTTTTAACTCAGTTTTGTAGAGGAGGTAATTTAGGCCAAAGTCACCAGCTCAGGGCTGAGATTCAAACCAGGATCTGTCCTCCAAAGCCTCCGTTTGCTTCCAGACTCTCAGACCATTCCTGCCTCAGGTAGAACATGTAAGCAAATCCACAGATTACCCCAAACCACAGGACAGACTGCATCCCCTAAGGCAAACACTCATTTCTAGGACGGAAGTAAAATCTCCAGGGTCTGGGTTTGAATCTTGCCACTTGCCAGCTGTGGGTTTCTGGGCCAAGGCCTCAGTTTACTCACCTACCAAGGGAAATAATAACACCCCCATCACAGAGATGGACAGACACAGGAGAAGGGGGTGAGCTACCCAGCTGGCACACAAGGCACCAGGTTAAGGATTTGGGTGAGTGATGGCCCGTGTCTTAGGCAGGAAACAGGCTGACGGTTTATCTCGCCCCCTTGGGAGCCTGGTTCCTCTCTCTGTGCTTGTTTGGCCCAGCCAGGTGCCTTGCCCGTGTCTGAGCCTGGAAGGGATGCCGAAGGGGGAAGGAGGGTTCTCTTAGCAGGGGTGACACTGGGGTCCTGTGATAGAGAGCAAAGGACAGACCCTAGACTGGGAGAGGGGTGCGCGATGGAGTGGCTGAGGTGGGTTGAACTTCTTCCTGGAACCCCGGGGATGTGGCCCTTAGTCCTCCCAGCAGACCTGAAAGGCAAGCGTTAGCTCTGCTCTTCAGAGAAGTGAAGGGAGGGTACTGAAACAGAACCAAACCGAACAGGCGACAGGAGGAGCTGAGTAGGATCTGGGGCTGGTTAAGGAGGATTAAGGAGAAAGGGTGAGGGAAGCAATCACTTACCCACTCTGCCGGCACCCTTTCTATACCAAGGGTGTCCTGTCTTCTGTCCCACAAGGAGGAAGGAGGTGAATTCTGGTTGTTGGAGGTCTGGGTGCAAATCTGGTATAAATGAGCAACTATTTGCTCATTTATGAAGAGCCCTTGGCCCTGTCTGAGGCCCACAGCTGGGGGGGTGTGGGTGAGGGGCTGGCACTCAGGCTGGCCTGACCCCTGCCCTCGTGGGGTCTGTTTTCCATATGCTTGTTACTTAAAGTGTCACCAGTATTAGCAGCTTCAACCTCACCTGGAAGTTTGTTAAAAAGGAGGAATCTCAGGCCCTGCCCCTGGCCTCCTGGCCAGAGTCTGCCTTTCAGCGAGATTCCCAGGTGATTTGAATGCCTTTACATTTGAGAAGTCCTGTCCTACACTGCCTCTAGGTTATCCCAACATTCCTTCACAGCTGCTGTCCACGCAGCAAAAAACGACCCCTTCCGTTGCTCTACTGCTGTCCGCAGACCCCATCTCATTCTGAGCTTTACAGCAATTCTTTAAAGTGGGTTTTATTATCAAAGTCAACAAGAGACTTGCCCAAGTTTTCAGAGCTAGTTTAGATCAAGATAAGAAGCCCTCCCAAGCCTCCTGTCTCTTCACCTCTTCCCCCCAAAAGAAAACCGCACCGCCAGTTCGGAGGTACTGAGACATGAGTACAGTACATGTTTTTTAAAAAGAGGGCATGAGGGGGGACTTCTCTGGTGGTCCAGTGGTTAAGACTCCGTGCTTTCACTGCTCAGGGCGTGGGTTCTATCCCTGGTCCCCGAACTAAGATCCTGCATGCCACGTGGTACGGCCAAAAAAGAAAGAAAAAAGAAGGCATGAGGTTATGGCTAGTATCAATCTTCTGGAATCCCTGCTAGCCTGCACAAACCCCAGTGCTCCCAGGAGAGCGGCCAGTTCCGAGGCAGGCTTTCCTCCGCGCGCAGGGATCTCTCATCACTCCAGCTGAGGAGTCCTGAAGAAACTAGCAGCCTTGGCCTCTGGCCTCAGCTGTCACTCACTGGCAGACTAGGGTGAAGTGAGCTTACGTGTGAAGCACTCAGCTCTGTGCCAGACACAGAGACACTCAGCGGCAATTCCTGTCGTTCCCGGGGCCTCCGTTTCCTCATCTGGAAAATGGTGTTCTCCTGGAATCAGTTGTTTTCAAACTGTGATCCAAAGAGCTTTGGGGATGTCAGTTTGCATCTGCAACCGGGTTTGGGTTGAGATAGAAAAGAGAAAGCACACAGATCCCTGTGCTGCCCCTGATTTTAACCAGAGCACCATGACTTTTAATCCATTTTACCTACAAGCTTCCTAGTGAGACTTCCTCTAAATATATATGTATATACTTTTTGGTCAAGTAATTTTGGAAACCATTGTGCTGAATACACTGGGGTTCCTTCCAACTAGTACAGATTCTGATTCCAGGCCTGATTGGGATTTATTAAGTGAGCCACTAAAATACTTACTGAGTGCCATGACATCATTCACTGAGTGACATGCCCTGATTGCTGCTCTACCACGTTCACTTTGGCTTCTGTAGGGAAAACAGACCATAGGGGTATGTGTATGACAGAAACCCCAACATCCACTCAACCTTCCTTCTGCAGCAACAGAGCCCTGATTTTAGCTGGACACCTGGCTGCACAGAACAAAGCCTGTGTTTCCCAGACTCCCAGGTAGCTAGGTGTGGCTGTTTGACTAAATTCTGACCAATGTGTTTAAATGGAAGTGGGCACAATGTGTGGGTCACCCAGTTAAAGAAAAGGGGTGTGTCCTCCCCTTCTCCATTTCTTCCTCCCAACTGGAGGAACTGAATGTGAACAGGGCGGTGAGCCATGTCAGGTCAAAGAATATGCCCCATGGAGGGTGGGCCACAAAATCAAGGAGCCTGGCACCATGGGGCTGCCACACAAGCCCTGGACCGCTTCCACCCAGGTGGCTACGTGAGTGAGAAACAAAGCCCTGGCTTGTTTAAGCCACTGTTTATTTGGGTCTCTGTTACAGTAACTAAATATATATACATATACCAGCTATGTACTATATGTGCTTATGTATATACTAACCATATGCCATATGATACATGTATAAACTTACATGTATAAACTATGGGGGAGGAAAAAAATAATTTTCTCTCTACCCTTTTAGGTTCTTGGCTGAAACACCACCTGTAATAAAAGACAGATCAACAGAAGAAAGAGAAAAAAGAAAGTTTAATAATGCATACACTTCCTGTATACATGGGAAAGACCCAGGATAACTGAGTAAAAGCTCACTGAAATGGCCCAAGCTAATATCTTAAATACCATCTTCAGCTACAGACAAAAGATGTTAAGGGGAAGGGGAAGACCAGTTATGGGAGGTTACCAGGAAAGGCACAATAAACAAGGATATGGTTGTTATGCAGACTTCAGTTCTTACCTTCTCCATTGATAAAGAGTTTCTAGTGATTTACAGTCATCCTCCTCTTCCAGGTACAGAGAGGGAGACGCCCTTACAAATGGAGACCTCCCCTGTAAATGTAGACGCCTTTTACAAAACGGCTAACTTTTACTTGGTTTTCAGAGCTTCTCCTCTGACTGCAATTCAAGAATAACCAGCCTAAAATAATCCTTATGCCAAAGAGGCATATTTTGCGGTGACAAACTGCTCCCCTTCGATACTACCTGATACATTGGGCAAAAATGGGAACAGAGAGACCAATTAGAATTTTACCAGCAAAACTGGTTTATTTGGGAGCAGAAAAGAACTGCAATTGAGGACATGCAACTGTAAAATGACATGCAAGTCCAGTAAAGCAAAAGAGAGGAAATTCTTTTATTTTATAGAGGAGAAGGGGGAGATGGGAGGGGCTGTTATAAACAAAAAGTCTTTTGGAGGAAACTGGGAGTTTGAAGCATAGTGGCTTTTCATTGGCTGAGTAGTGACAGTCTCACTGGCTGAGCTATGCCAGGCAAGGAGAAAATCTTTCTTCTTCCTGCTGGCAGGAGTAAAGCAGTGTCACTTCCTGTCGGAGATGCAAGATATGTCTCTTCCTGTTGGGTTCTGTATTGATACCAAGTGGTACGTGTGTGAGAGCTCCTCCTTCTGGCCTCCTGACTCCACTTTAGTGAGGTTTCCCTTTATTAATTTTCACAGAGGTGATGAGAAGCTCAGGTGGTTCTGGAGATATTACAGAGATAAAGGAGATGCCATTTGATGGTCTAGTAAATGTGAGGTATGAGAGAAACAGTAGAATCATGGATGATCCCAAGATTTGGAAGAATGTACTGCCAGATGCAGAAGGCTAGGAGAAGAGTATGAAGGAGGCTGGAAATCAGGAGTTCAGCTTGGACACGTTAATTCTGACATGGCAAGTGGACATCCTAGTGTTGACTGAGCATTTGGATTCAGGTATCAAGATTTCAGAAGAGAGGGAATTAATCATAAAAAGAGAATTTTGGGGCAAAAATGTAGAGAATAGAATTCCACAGTAAAATTCTGATCAAGCTGTTGCCTTGTCATTTTCTGTAATTGCAATATGGCTTTTAATTAACTGGCTCTACAGACCACTGGGCACTGGGAAACCCAGAGGACAAATTACTGCTCTGTGCACCTTGGAAAGTGTATCCTTACATCTGAACAGCTCAGTGTTCCCAAGGCACATAATTATCCTCTGAGAAAGCTTTCCAGGGTGAATGGAATTTGGGAAAGTTGGGAAGTTGGGGAACTGGGTTTTCAATACAAAAGACACAATGGAAAGAGCGGTCAGAAGATCTGGCTTGGAGTCCTTAACTCTGTATATAAAGAGCTGATGATATGGGACAAGTCATCTACTATCCAACCGTCCATCTATCTGTCATCTGAATAGACTATCTCCAGTGTCATTTCTTTTCTCTTGAATCGCCCACATTCCTACACCATATGGTTGGGCGGTGCTGCTTATTGCCCAAGTAAGATGAGAGATGAAACCACCTGGAACATAAAAGGCTATAGAATACACACACACACAAAAAAAGGAAACTAGAAATAAAGGGATATCTGTCCAGAAACAAATGGGTAATGGAAACCTCTTCTGGCATCAGAGTTTGGGGCAATAGACACAGAGGGAGAAGAAGAAAGCCCATCCCTAGGGCTGAACTCTCTGAAGTAAAAGCTGTTTTGTGAGAGAGGCTTAGGGACAACAGTATGGAATAGTTTGCGCCTTTGCTTCTCAGGGTCTAACTCTGGGAAATTCCAAGTCTCAGGTTCAGCATGGCGCCATGTCCAACACAGCTATGGATATATAAGCAGTAATGGACAAGGAGGTGTCTAAGGGCAATGCCACAGAGACTGCACACTAGCTTGAGGGAGATAGAGAAACAGGGCGTTCCTGGATCCCAGGGCTGGGGTCAGGAGCTAGATGCCACAGAGAACAGGACTCAAACAACTTACAGAGTAAAGCAGAGACAAAGCCTTCAGCATCAGGGGCCATAAATGGTTGGAGGACACCCAGAAGATCACAGGTGCTCTGAACGCCTGAACAGTCATCCACTCAGAGTGCCCCAACCCACCAGCCCTCTGGATTACACAGAGAATTACAGGAGCTCTTGGACCAGGGTCCCTCCCTGTGTATACTCTCTTCCCTGCCACCTCCATGACCATGGAGATGTATTAAACCTGCACCCAGACACCATCTTGGGAAAGAAGGAAAAGCAGGGTGGGCTTTTTGAATGAGGAGAGAAGCAGTATTGTTAAAAGGCTTGAGTTTAAATTACCGACTCCAACATGACTGGACTTGGCAGAAAAGGTAAATCCAAAACAAACTGATTTGCCTTTAATTGGCAAGTTTAAGGATTATTTTCCACTATCATTAGCAGTGTGGGTGCAAGAGCAAAATAAGATCAGTTATTGCCAAAGGAAAGGATGTTATTTTGCACATCAGCGTTGTGTACAGATTTTTAATTTTCTGCTATCATTCATTCATTCATTCATTCTTTTATTCATCCCACAAACATTTGCTGAGCACTTACTTTCTGTCAGGCACTGAGAGATAGGTGAATAAGATTTTTCTGATCTCAAGAAGCTTAGAGGTTGGGGTGCGAACCACTGCCCAAGGTCTCAGTTCAGGGTAAGAAGTGCTGTAATAGAGGCCAGCCCAGAAGAAAAGCAAAGGGTGCTCAGCCCAGCCTGGGTGGACAATTAGGGAAGACTTGCTGGAGGAGTTGATGCCTGACCTAAGTCTTTAGGATAAGTGGGAGTTCACCATGTGAAAAAAGACGGGTAGGAATGGTGACATTCAGTTCTGTGTTCATTCATTCATTCATTTAATTAATATTTATTGGGTGCCTATTAAATTAAAAAACAGATCTAAGCAATGGGGCTACAGCAGGGGCAAAAACAAATGAGACCCCTCCTTTTGTGGAACTTATATTCTAGTGAAAGGAGAAAGAGAAAAAACAAACCCAACAGAATAAATATGTAATATAATATCAGATAGCGATAAATGCAATGAAGAACAAATGAAGTTGAATAAGGAGAGAGAGGGAGGCTCTAGTGGGAAGTGAGAAAGGAATCAGAGTAGGAATAGGCTGAGGGGAGGACCCTGATGAGGTGAGATCTGAATGGAGCTCCAAATGAAATCAGAGCCTTAAACATGTGACATCTAGAAGAATAACATTTGAGGCAGAGGGAACAAGTGCAGAAGCCCTGAGTCTGGAGTTTCCTTGACAAATTAAGGAACAGCCAGTAGTTTAAAGTGGCTGGAGCAGAGAGGGAGGGGAAGAGCAGTAGGAAATTAGGCTGGGAAGGTATCCAGGGCCAGTTCACACAGAGCCTTCCAGGCCACGATTAGGCGTCTGGATTTGTTCTGAATGTGAAGAAAAGCCACTGGAGTTTCAAGGCATGAGATAGTAGGGAGCATTCGGGGACTTACACATAATTTGTGGTATGATTAGACCATAAAGTACAAAGTGGAGATGGTAAAGGATTGAGCCAGATGAGTAGGCTGGAGGCCGAACACAAAAGGCCTAGCCAAAATAGAGCATTATTCAGCCAAGAGAGTTGGGATCTATCTTGAGTGCAGTGGAAGCATTGAATTGACATGATCAGATGAGGGTTTTGGAAAAATGATTTGTGGGCATTTTGGAGGATGGACTAGAACAGGAGAGTAGTATAGGAGCGAGGGAACAGAATGAGGGCCCGGAAAACCAATCAAGGTGGCTGGTGTAGTCATGCAGGTGAGAGTTGATGACAGAGCAGGTGTGGCAAAACTGGAGATGAAGAGAAGGAGTGGGGTCCAAAGATAGAGAAGTGGAACCAAAGCTTCATTGGATTTGGGAGGTGAGGAAGGAGGAGGAGTCTGGCTGTCTCTTCTCCCTTCAAGTGATCTTGTCTGTTCCCATGAACAGCACCACCATCCTTATGATAACTCTCAAACTTGTATCTCCAGCCCAAATCTCAGTCAATTGAGGTCCAGAAGATACCAGAACTTCTACTTATATTTATTACAGCATATCCTTTGTAATTTATTTTTCTTTTTTATTTCATAATGTACATTCTATATTAGTATGGAAATATTGCTAATAGTCAACGACTAATGAGCACCTACTATGAACTGGACCTTGTTCTAAGCACTATTCATTAATTAGCTCATGTAATTGTCCCAGCAACAATGGGGTTGCTATTATTATTATAATACTTATTTTGCAGATGAAAAGACTGAGGCACAGAAGTTATAAATACCACAAGATCACATAGTTCATAGCTGCTGGTGGCAGACAAAGATGGGCTACATTTTTCCTCCTTCAAGAAAGGATTCCTTGCCCAGCTGCGAGGAGGTGATAAGCTGACAGCCTCTGTTTGTTCATTCTTTATGGGGCTCTTAGCTCTTCTCAGTGTGGCCCCAGCCAGTGACTGAGCAAGATGGTGGCACGAGGGTCTCAGCATTTCCACCCAAAGTGGGATTCTGCTAATGGACTCTGTCCTCCAGCGCTCTGCTTTGGGCCAACAGAGACGGTGCCAATCTGCTTCACAGTCTAGCAGCTTCCTCTGCCCAGTCTTTTCCTTTCACCAGGTTGCTCCTCTGGAAACCTCTTGGTCCCAACTGCATCTCAGCATCTGCTTCCCAGGAGACCGTCCAGACACAGAGACAGAGCCAGGACCTGATGGCTAGGCACTGTAGACCGATGAGCCTGTGCACCCCAATACCCTGTTCGTCCTTCTGTCTTTGCATCTGCTGCACTGTGTTGACATTTTTGGCTTCTCAGTCTGGTGTGTGTGTGTGTGTGTGTGTGTGTGTGTGTGTGCATGAATTAGGCAACATAAAGTTTACCATTTTATCCATTTTGAAGTGTGCAATTCGGTGACGTTAATTATATTCACATTATTGTGCAACCAACCCCATGTTCATTTTTCCAAAACTTTTTTTATCACCCCAAACAGAAACTCTGTACCCATTAAATAATAATCTGAGTCTGCTTTTTAGACACCAAAAATAAACTGAGCTCTCAGGACAACAATGCTATCTTACCTCTATCTGTAGCTCCCAGTCAGACAGAGCATCTACTAGGCATCCAAGATATTGCTTATCAAACTCAGGAATTAAAAGAAAATTCCTGCTGAAATTATCTGGGATGGCTTCCTGGAAGAAGTAACATTTCATTGGCATCCTAATTCGGTAGAAATGTGGGAAGCTCATCCCAGGCAAAGGGAAGAGGAGGAGGGGGCAAACTTTGCTGATTGTCAACCCAAAGTCAGTGCTCCCCTACCACAACTGCAATTTTGTTATCAAGACGGCCATTTGACAGTTGTGGCCAGTGAGATGTAAACAAAAGATTCACATTCCTGAAATGAGTGCTGCCACTTCCTCTTTTTTTCCTCCCTTCCACTTCTTGTCTGGAATGTAGATGTAGTGGCTGGAGCAATATTAGCCATCTTACAACCATTAGAGAGGTGGCAAGAAAATTGTGAAGTCCTTGGTCCTGACATTGAGGCACTGAATCAGCAACTCTAGACTTGTGTGTGTGTGTGTGTGTGTGTGTGTGTGTGTGTGTGTATAAAACTCCTAACTGAAAAACTTGGTTGAGATTTTTTCTGTGCAGTCAATATAAGTCTTAACTGACACAATGGTTAAAGGCATAGAGGTTTGTATCTGAGACTGAGGTATCAGAGACAGTGTGATGAGGAAGAATGTCTAAACAAAGGAAACAGACAGAAAGTACTCGCTGAACACCTGCAATGGCCTGGAAATGCCAGCCTGGAAGTTTTAGGTGTTCTCTGGCTGTTACAGAACGGGGAGTGAAGGACATCTAGTCACATGGTCACGAAACTGCAAAAAACCAGAGGGAACATCTTAAAAGTAGTTCCTTGGTTGATGAGGAAAAGTTCTTTATTGAAGAATCTTTATTGAAGAATCTCAGCAAATCAATGTAGGAGGAGGGATTGTATTAGAAAGTCACCATTTTACAACTCCCTAATGAAATAATGGATCTAGTCAACTATCATCCATGGCTGCAAAAAATCATAAAGTGAAAAATTGTTGGGGAACCTCATAAAGGATCAATAAGACAAACACCTAAACCCATGGATCAATCTTAACATCAGATTTTTGCTTCCCAGTCTATACACACTAGAAGGAGGTTAGAGTAGATGTTGACTGCTGATGGACCACATCTGCCATAGCCTGAAACACTCTGTTCTTCTCCCCCTGGCCCAGTATTACTCATCTTTCAGATTGTGAGTTAGACTTCACTTGCTTAAGAAAGCATTCCCTGACCCCCAGTCTATTTAGATGCCCCATTTCATCTCAACCTCTTGCTGAAAATATCCATATTGCTTTGTGATTTTCCATTACAAATTGTACATTCACCATACTTCTACTCCAATAACGTGTCCATCTTCCCTGCTAAGCTCCATGATGGCTGACACCATATCTATCTGGTTTACCTTAGTATCCTCAGTAGCTTGCCCGCTGCATGGCACACTTCAGTCTCTTTATATGAAATGAATGAATTTACTGAATGAATAAATGAATACACAAAGGAGAGGATGGAGATAATTACTGTGGAACAGCTTGTTATAAGGCAAGTACAGACATCAGTTGGAGGAGAGTTCCTCTGATGTGGGAGGGGGTGTCAGTCTCTTATAATTTGTTTTGCAGGAGTGGTTACACTGGTAAGTATAAAATATGGCAGGCCTGGGACTTCCATTGGTGGTCCAGTGGTTAAGACTTCGCCTTCCAATGCAGGAGGTGTGGGTTCAGTCCTTGGTCAGGGAGCTAAGATGCCACATGCCTCGCAGCCAAAAAACCAAAACATAAAACAGAAGCAATATTGTAACAAATTCAATAAAAGAGTTTAAAAATAATGGTACACATCAAAAAAAATCATTAAAAAAAGACAACTAAAAAAAAAAAGATGATTTAAAAAAAATATATATGGGGACTTCCCTGGTGGTGCAGTGTGGTTAAGAATCCACCTGCCAATGCAGGGGACGTGGATTCAATTCCTGGTCCAGGAAGATCCCACATGCTGCGGAGCAACTAAGCCCATGCACCAAAACTACTGAGCCTGTGCTCTAGAGCCCTCGAGCCACAACTATTGAGCACACGTGCCACAACTACTGAAGCCTGCATGCCTAGAGCCCATGATCTGCAACAAGAGAAGTCACCACAATGAGAAGCCCGCACACCACAACAAAGAGCAGTCCCCACTTGCTGCAACTAGAGAAAGCTTGCACACAGTAACGAAGACCTAACACAGCCAGAAAGAAAGAAAGACCTCTTTCCTTTAAAAAAACCCCAAAACATGGCAGGCATGGATAGCATCTGGAAAAATCCACCACACTCTAAATGATTTCCTTCAGCAGCCTTGAATGGAACCAGATTCTCCTAAGAGAACAGCACTTCCCATTCACTGGCATCTGTCTCCAATAAGGAACATGGTCCCTGGAGCACTTGACTTTGAGGAGGCTGGAGATAATGAGATGCTCAGGAGCTTAAAAGATGCAGGAATAGTCTTTTTCAGAGGTTGTCCATTGCCCAGTCCTCAGAACAAACTGCATCTCAGAGAAGGAACATTTCCCGCAGCTCCTGG
Source organism: Delphinapterus leucas (assembly GCF_059928025.1). NCBI lineage: Eukaryota > Metazoa > Chordata > Mammalia > Artiodactyla > Monodontidae > Delphinapterus > Delphinapterus leucas. Next base: position 141,000,890 of record NC_143129.1, read on the forward strand.
ATAGGTCTATTTGGGATACAGACTCGCTTCTCCAAAGATTTGACCAGACAACTTGTTCGCCTGTAAGGATTGGATATGTGTGAAAGCCTAGCCATAATACTGAAAAGTTTTACTTCTCTGAAGAAAGAGCCTGCCTGGCAGCTATGTGTTTGGCATGGTAATACTAAGGTTCTGGCATAACATCAGTCTGTTGGAAGCTCCTTTCCCCTACACAGAGGGACCAGTGACGTTGGATGGACCAAAGTCTTGTCTCAGATGAATGCAGAGCCCACTTCAGAATTTCCAGCCCCTCAGTCTCTTGCTCCAAAGAACTGACTTTACCATTGAAATTGCTAGTGCAGTAAGTTCAGTGATAGACCGGGGGAGGAAAGCCCAGGAGAGGATGAGCTAGTCGAGGGGGAGCCACGTGCTCTGGAGCTTGGTTTTGGCACCCGTTGTCTAGGTCACACTTCCTCCAAGATACACTACCATAGTCAGAAGAATGGCAGTTTGCTAGATTGAGGTCACACAGGAAAGAAGTGTTAATAAGAAATCCATAATATATGTGTGTGTGTAAATATGTAATATAGCTACTTATAAAACATCAATGAACCGTGGCCATGGGCATGTAAGATGCTGAGAGTTCACTTGTGTCTCATTCTTCCTAGATCTCATGATTGATCCCTTCACCCTCAGCACAGCCCACCTATGAATCCTTATTCCTTACTAACAAGTCTATAAAGCCAGTGTTATTATTTTCTTGGTTTAGAAACCAAGAAACCATTGAGAGACAGCACTCTGAAGTCAGACTTTCTCAGTTTGAATTCCAATTCCACCACTTGCGGCTGTGTGACCTAGAAAAATTAAGCTAATTTTTCCCTGTCTCAGCTTCCACTCTGTAAAATGGAGTTTAAAATATCTCTAACTACATGGAATTGTTGTGGAAATTAAATAACATTTAAAACAATGCTTGGCATATTGTAACTCCTCAATGATATTCATTATCCTTCTTATAATTATTGCTATTAATATTCATTTGTAGGAGACTGGTTCAAGATGGCAGAGTAGAAGGACGTGCGCTCACTCCCTCTTGCGAGAGCACCAGAATCACAACTAACTGTTGAACAATCATCGACAGGAAGACACTGGAACTCACCAAAAATATACCCCACATCCAAAGACAAAGGAGAAGCTTCAGTGAGACAGTAGGAGGGGCGCAATCACAATAACATAAAACCCCATAACAGCTGGCTGGGTGACTCACAAATTAGAGAACACTTATACCACAGAAGTCCACCCACTGGAGTGAAGGTTCTGAGTCCCATGTCAGGCTTCCCAACCTGGAGGTCCAGCAACAGGAGGAGCAATTCCTAGAGAATCAGACTTTGAAGGTTAGTGAGATTTGATTGCAGGATTTCGACAGGACTGGGGGAAACAGAGACTCCACTCTTGGAAGGCACACACAAAGTAGTGAACACATCAGGACCCAGGGGAAGGAGCAGTGACCCCATAGGATACTGAAGCAGACTTACCTGTTAGTGTTGGAGGGTCTCCTGCAGAGATGGAGGGTGGCTGTGGCTCACCGTGGGGACAACGACACTGGCAGCAGAAGTTCTGGAAAGTACACCTTGGCATGAGCCCTCCCATAGTCTGCCATTAGCCCCACCAAAGAGCCGAGTAGCCTCCAGTGCTGGGTCACCTCAGGCCAAACAACCAACAGGGAGGGAACGCAGCCAAACCCATCAGCAGACAAGCGGATTAGAGTTTTACTGAGCTCTTCCCACCAGAAAAACACCCAGCTCTATCCACCAGTCCCTCCCATCAGGAAGCTTGCACAAGCCTCTTAGATAGCCTCATCCACCAGAGGGCAGACAGCAGAAGCAAGAAGAACTACAATTCTGCAGCCTGTGGAACAAAAACCACATTCACAGAAAGACAAACAAGATGAAAAGGCAGAGGACTTTGCACCAGATGAAGGAACAAGATAAAACCCCAGAAAAACAAGTAAATGAAGTGGAGATAGGCAACCTTCCAGAAAAAGAATTCAGAATAATAAGAGTGAAGATGATCCAGACCCTCAGAAAAAGAACGAAGGCAAAGATCTAGAAGATGCAAGGAATCTTTAACAAAGACCTAGAAGAATTAAAGAACAAACAAACAGAGATGAACAATACAATAACTGAAATGAAAAAATACACTAAAAGGAATCAACAGGAGAATAACTGAGGCAGAAGAACAGATAAGTGACCTGGAAGACAGAATGGTGGAAATCACTGCTGCGGATCAGAATAAGAAAAAGAATGAAAAGAAATGAAGACAGCCTAAGAGACTTCTAGGACAACATTAAATGCAACAACATTCACATTATAGGGGTCCCAGAAAGAGAAGAGAGAGAAATGATCTGAGAAAATATTTAAAGAGATTAGAGTCAAAAACTTCCCTAACATGGAAAGAAAATAGCCACCCAGGTCCAGGAAGCACAGAGAGTCCCAGGCAGGAAAAACCCAAGGAGAAACATGCCGAGACACATAGTAATCAAACTTACAAAAATGAAAGTGAAAGAAAAATTATTGAAAGAAACGAGAAAAGCGGCAAATAATATAAAAGGGAACTCCCATAAGGTTAACAGCTGATTTCTCAGCAGAAACTCTACAAGCCAGAAGCAAGTGGCATGATATATTTAAAGTGATGAAATGGAAGAACCTACAACGAAGATTACCCTAGCCAGCAAGGATCTCAGTCACATTCGGCAGAGAAATCAAAAGCTTTACAGACAAGCAAAAGGTAAGAGAATTCAGCACCACCAAACCAGCTCTACAACAAATGCTAAGGGAACTTCTCTAAGCGGGAAACACAAGAGAAGGACCTACAAAAACAAACCCAAAACAATTAAGAAAATGGTAATAGGAACATACGTATCGATAATTACCTTAAACGTGAACGTATTAAATGCTCCAACAGAAAGACACAGGCTCGTTGAATGCCTAAAAAAACAAGACCCCTATATAGGCTGTCTACAGGAGACCCATTTCAAACCAAGGGACACATACAGACTGGAAGTGAGGGGAGGGAAAAAGATATTCCATGCAAATGGAAATCAAAAGAAAGCAGGAGTAACAATACTCATATCAGATAAAATAGACTTTAAATTAAAGAATGTTACAAGAGACAAGGAAGGACACTATGTAATGATCAAGGGATCAATCCAAGAAGAAGATATAACAATTATAAATATATATGCACCCAACATAGGAGCACCTCAATATGTAAGGCAAATGCTAACATTTATAAAAGAGGAAATCGAGAGTAACACAAAAATAGTGGGAGACTTTAACACCTCACTGACACCAATGGACAGATCATCCAGATAAAAAATTAATAAGGAAACAGAAGCTTTAAATGACACAATAGACCAGATAGATTTAATTGATATTTATAGGACAATCCATCCAAAAACAGCAGATTACACTTTCTTCTCAAGTGCACATGGAACATTCTCCAGGATAGATCACATCTTGGGTCACAAATCAAGCAAATCACAATTGGTAAATTTAAGAAAATTGTAATCATATCAAGCATCTTTTCCGACCACAATGCTATGAGATTAGAAATCAACAACAGGGGAAAAAATGTAAAAAATACAAACACGTGAAGGCTAAACAGTACATTACTAAATAACAAGAGATCACTGAAGAAATCAAAGACGAAATCGCAAAATACCTAGAGACAAGCTACAGTGAAAACACGATGATCCAAAGCCTATGGGATGCAGCAAAAGCAGTTCTAAGAGGGAAGTTTATAGCAATACAATCCTACCTCAAGAAACAAGAAAAATCTCAAATAAACAATCTAACCTTACACCTAAAGGAACTAGAGAAAGAAGAACAAACAAAACCCAAAGTTAGCAGAAGGAAAGAAATCATAAAGATAAGAGCAGAAATAAATGAAATAGAAACAAAGAAAACAATAGCAAAGATAAATAAAACTAAAATCTGGTTCTTTGAGAAGATAAATAGAATTGATAAACCATTAGCCAGACTCATCAAGAAAAAGAGGGAGGGACTTCCCTGGTGGCACAGTGCTTAAGAATCTGCCTACCAATGCAGGGGAAATGGGTTTGATCAGTGGTCCAGGAAGATCCCACATGCTGCGGAACAACTAAGCCTGCCAGCCACAACTAATGAGCCCCTGTGCTGTAATTTCTGAAGCCCGCGCCTAGAGCCCATGCTTCACAAGAAGGGAAGCCACTGCAATGAGAAGTGCGTGCACCACAACAAAGAGTAGCCCCCGCTCACTGGAACTAGAAAAAGCCTGCACACAGCAATGAAGACCCAATGCAGCCAAAACAAAAAGAAAAGTAAAAGAGAGAGCAGACTCAAATCAATAAAATTAGAAATGAAAAAGGAGACGTTACAACGGACACCGCAGAAATACAAAGCATCCTAAGAGACTACTGCAAGCAACTCTATGCCAATAAAATGGACAACCTGGAAGAAGTGGTCCAATTGTTAGAAAAGTATAACCTTCCAAGACTGAACCAGGAAGAAATAGAAAATATGAACAGACCAATCACAAGTAATGAAATTGAAACTGTGATTAAAAATCTTCCAACAAACAAAAGTCCAGGACCAGATGGCTTCACAGGTGAATTCTATCAAATATTTAGAGAAGAGCTAACACCCATCCTTCACAAACTCCTCAAAAAATTGTAGAGTAAGGAACACTCACAAACTCATTCCATGAGGTCACCATCACCCTGATACCAAAACCAGACAAAGATACTACAAAAAAGAGAAAATTACATATCAATATCACTGATGAATATAAATGCAAACATCCTCAACCAAATACTAGCAAACAGAATCCAACAACACATTAAAAGTATCATACACCATAATCAAGTGGGATTTATCCCAGGGAAGCAAGGATTCTTCAATATAAGCAAATCAATCAATGTGATACACCATGTTAACAAACTGAAGGAGAAAAAGCATATGATCATCTCAATAGATGCAGAAAATGCTTTTGACAAAATTCAACACCAATTTATGATGAAAACTCTCCAGAAAGTGGGCATAGAGGGAACCTACCTCAACATCATAAAGGCTATAAATGACAAACCCACAGCAAACATCATTATCAATGGTGAAAAATTGAAAGCATTTTCTCTAAGATCAGGAACAAGACAAGGATGTCCACTCTCACCACTATTATTCTACACAGTTTTGGCAGTCCTAGCCACAGCAGTCACAGGAGGAAAAGAAATAAAAGGAATACAAATTGGAAAACAAGAAGTAAGTCTGTCACTGTTTGCAGATGACATGCTACTATACACAGAGAATCCAAAAGATGCCACCAGAAAACTACTAGAGCTAATCAATGAATTTGGTAAAGTTGCAGGATACAAATCAATGCACAGAAAACTTTTGCATTCCTATACACTAACAACAAAAGATCAGAAAGAGAAATTAAGGAAAAAATCCCATTCACCATTGCAACAAAAAGAATAAAATACCGAGGAACAAACCTACCTATGGAGGTAAAAGACTGTACTCAGAAAAGTATAAGAACCTGACGAAAGAAATCAAAGAAGACACAAACAGTTGGAGAGATATAACATGTCCTTGGATTGGAAGAATCAATATTGTGAAAGTGACTATACAACCCAAAGCAATCTACAGATTCAATGCAAACCCTATCAAATTACCAATGGCATTTTTTACAGAGCTAGAACAAAAACTCTTAAAATTTGTATGGAGACACAAAAGACCCCGAATAGTCAAAGCAGTCTTGAGGGAAAAAAACGGAGCTGGAGGAATCAGACTCGCTGACTTCACACTATACTACAAAGCTACAGTCATCAAGACAATATGGTAACGGCACAAAAACAGAAATACAGATCAATGCAACAGGATAGAAAGCCCAGAGATAAACCCACGCACCTGTGGTCAACTAATCTATGACAAAGGAGGCAAGGCTATACAATGGAGAAAAGACAGTCCCTTCAATAAGTGGTGCTGGGAAAACTGGACAGCTACATGTAAAAGAGTGAATTAGAGCACTCCCTAACACCATACAAATAATAAACTCAAAATGGATTAGAGACCTAAATGTAAGACTGAACACTATAAAACTCTTAGAGGAAAACATAGGAAGAATACTCTTTGACATGTCACAGCCAGATCTTTTTTGACCCACCTCCTAGAGTAATGGAAATAAAAACAAAAATAAACAAATGAGACCTAATGAAACTTAAAAGCTTTTTCACAGCAAAGGAAACTACAAACAAGACAAAAAGACAACATTCAGAGTGGGAGAAAATATTTGCAAATGAATCAACGGGCAAAGGATTTATCTCCAAAATATATAAACAGCCCATTCCTCTCAATATTAAAAAAAAAAAACCGAATCACAAAATGGGCAGAAGACCTAAATAGACATTTCTCCAAAGAAGACATACAGTTGGCCAAGAAGCACATGAAAAGATGCTCAACATCAGTAATTATTAGAGAATGCAAATCAAAACTACAATGAGGGTTTCCCTGGTGGTGCAGTGGTTGAGAGCCCACCTGCCGATTCAGGGGACACGGGTTCATGCCCCGGTCTGGGAAGATCCCACATGCCGCAGAGCGGCTGGGCCCATGAGCCATGGCCGCTAAGCCTGCATGTCCGGAGCCTGTGCTCCACAACTGGAGAGGCCACAACAGTGAGAGGCCCGCGTACTGCAAAAAAAAAAACAAAACTACAATGAGGTATCACCTCATACCAGTTAGAATGGTCATTATCAGAAAATCTATAAACAACAAATGCTGGAGAGGGTGTGGAGAAAAGGGAACCCTCTTGCACTGTTGGTGGGAATGTAAATTGATACAGCCACTATGGAGAACAGTATGGACGTTCCTTAAAAAACTATAAATAGAATGACCATATGACCCAGCAATCCCACTACTGGCCATATACCCAGAGAACACCATAATTCAAAAAGACACATGCACCCCAATGTTCATTGCAGTACTATTTACAATAACCAAGTCATGGAAGCAACCTAAATGCCCATTGACAGATGAATGGATAAAGAAGATGTGGTACATAAATGCAATGGAATATTACTTGGCCATAAAAAGGAACAAAACTGGGTCATTTGTAGAGACGTGGATGGATCTAGAGACTGTCATACAGAGTGAAGTAAGTCAGAAAGAGAAAAACAAATATCCTGTATTAACGCATAATGTGGGACCTAGAAAAATGGTACAGATGAACCGGTTTGCAGGGCAGATGTAGAGAACAAATGTATGGACATCAAGGGGGGAAAGTGGTGGGGGGGGCAGGTAGGGGGGTGGGAAGAATTGGAAGATTGGGGTTGACATATATACACTAATATGTTTAAAATAGATAACTAATAAGAAACTGCTTTATAAAAAATAAATAAAATAAAATTCAAAAAAAATTTTTAATTCTTGATAGGAATATAGGTATTTATTCTTTTTTCCTTTGTGTTTTGCTGTATTTTAAACAGTTCTAGAAATGTAAATAAAAGTAAAATGCAAACATCCAAAAATATTCATTTGTAGCACTCTTTTATTGTTTAAAAGCATGGTGTTCACGTATCTTATGTAGTTAGTCAAATTTATGGTTTAAATGACAACTGGATGAAAATTATTTCTCTCCCTTTCTCCAGTCTTGGCCTTTAAATATAGCAAGTGAGCCTAGGTTGCTCTCAGGATGAACTGGAACTGAGGAAATTGAACTTACCCATCAAATGTCCATATTTTAGAGAAAAGAACTATAGCATTAATTAGGTTGCCTTGGGCAGCAAGCAACAAATCATGCCCAAACTAGCTTAAGCTGGAAACCAATGAATTAATTCATATAGCAGATGTCCAACAGTAGGGTGGGCTTCAGGATTGGATTATCAGAGATCTGATGATGCCGTTTTGGTCCTAGGTTCTTTCCATCTCTCCCCTCTGTCCTCCATAGCATTGGCCTCATCATAAGTCTGGTATCCCTTGTGTTCATATGGTGGCTGCCAATGGCAAGCAGGACACATGTCTTTTTTCCCATCTGGTAAGGGAGAAAAAGAGGCTAAATACCCATGAAAGATTCTCTACTGGCATCTCCAAGAGCCTCTCCTCATGACTCAGGGGACTCCCCCTATCTACCTAGGAAGGAAGATGGTGCTACCATGGTTCTCTTAGACCCATCAGCTGGGGTGGAATAGATATTGGAGACTCAGTCTGTGGCTTTTGTAGGTGTCATGTGAAGCGGCTTTCAGACGGTGCTGGGGCTTACCTACTTTTAGGGTCCTTGAGTGTCAACAAGTAGGGCTGTTCTGTTTATCTATTGCTACACAAAAAATGACTTCAAACTTAGTGCCTGAAGGTATAATCATTTTATTATGTCTCACAATTTACAGGTCATGAATTCAGGTAGGGCTCAGCTGGGAGACACTTCAGCTTCACATGGCTTCAGCTAGGGCCACTCAGTGGTATTTGGCTGGAAGCTAGGCTGGTCTGAGGGTCCTAGGATGTCATCACTTACATGACTGGCACCCTGGGGACAGCTAGTGGTTGGGTTCAGCTGGTACCTCTCCCTCTCTGTGTAGTCTTAGGGCCTTTGCCTGTGATCTCAGCAGAGTAGCTGGATCTCTCACATGGTGACTCACTTTGTTACCCAGCCGTAAGTGATGGAGAAATTGTGAAATAAAAAATGGTTCCAGAGGAGCTGAAATGTTATCTTTGATACGCATAATAAAGGTAAAGAAATAGACATACGATTTTTAATAATGGATACTTTGTTTCTTTCCATGCCTACGAAACAGATGTGTCCATTTAAAAATTATTAGTTTGAAAAAGTGCTGCTTTGTCATACTGCCCCAGGCACCAGTGTCACTGGCTAGATCTGTGCTGTGTGAGCTGTGGAGCTCTCTTTACTTCTCATCCGCCCTGCTTGGTCTAGGGCACCAGCACATCTCCCCTGTGGTATCCCAGTAGCCTCCAGCCTGACCATCCTGCCTCCAGACTCATCCCTTCCATTCATTTCCCCCTATTGTTTTCCAGTGTGATTTTTCTGAAAATTAAATCTGCTAGCAGCACAACTCTTGTGCTTTGGGGGGCCATTATTAAGTAAAATAAGGGTCACTTGAACACAAGAACTGAGATACTGTGACAGTCAATCTGATAACAGAGATGAGTACTAAGTCTGATGGGTGGCGTACACTGGACAAAGAAATGATTCACATCCCAGGAGGAACAGAGCAGGAGAGCACAAAATTTCATCGTGTTATTCAGAACAGTGAGCAATTCAAAACTTAAGAATTGTGTATTTCTGAAAGTTTTCATTTAATATTTTCAGACCACAGTTGACCATAGGTAACTGAAACCACAGAAAGTGAGACCATGGATAAGGGGGGACTAGTGTATTCAGTTCTTTTTTACCAACCAAATAAATTCCATTCTTCAGTATGGCTTAAATATTCTTTCACAGGTAGCTCCTGTCCTGGGTCAGATCCCCCAATTATCACTGGAATGTAAGTCCCAGGAGGGACTTTTCTCTCTTGCCCACTGCTTTACCCTCAGCACCAAGACCAGACCTGGCACATAGGTGCTTAATAAGCATTTGTGGAAGGAAGGGAAGAGAGGGACCGAAGGAAGGAAAAGAGGAAGTTAGTTCCGACAGCTTCCTGTACTCCACTGTCATAATGTTCATTTCCAGTTTAACGTCTGGTTTCCTCACCAGATTGTAAGGTCTCAGGAGGAAACAAACATACCATATTCAACACTCCTAGCACAGTGCCTAGAACAAAGTCAATGCTCAAAAAAATTTCTAAAATAGATGAATTAATAATGTGATAAATGCTTAAGGCACATACACAGAGGGGTGATAGCCTGAAGGAAAGGCCAGTTGATACTCTCTCTGGAGTTTAGGGGTGGAAATGGGAAGGGGTAGATTGTGAATGAGCCCTTGGAGGGCGATGACCTTGGCTTCTGCCTGGGGGCCCCACCTTATGGGATTCCAGGTGATTGGTTTTCTTTAGGCCTCTGGCCCTGCATTGTTGGGTTCCTTTGCTCAGTCCTCATAGCCCTTTTGTGTATTCAGTTTTTTTATTTGGCAAATATATCCAACCCTGCTAGTTTTTTTCCAAGAGAGTGGGGCCTTTGAAGTGATGCATGTACTGTCTTGCCTCAGCCTCCTGGAATGTAACCTCATTCCTTCCTCAGGTCAGTACCTTCATTAAGCAGCCTGCTCAGTCCTGCTCCAGCAGGCAGCCTGCCAGGCATGCACTTGGCATTAGGAGTCCCAGTTCAGGGGCTGAGGCAGCCTTTACTATTCAAAAGCATGTACTTCAAAGTCAAATAGACCCCAGAGGGCAGACAGAAGAAGTAAGAAAAACTACAATCCTGCAGCCTGTGGAACAAAATCCATATTCACAGAAAGATAGATAAGATGAAAAGGCAGAGGGCTATGTACCAGATGAAGGAACAAGATAAAACCCCAGAAAACAACTAAATGAAGTGGAGATAGGCAACCTTCCAGAAAAAGAATTCAGAATAATGATAGTGAAGAAGATCCAGGACCTCAGAAAAAGAATGGAGGCAAAGATTGAGAAGATGCAAGAAATGTTTAACAAAGACCTAGTAGAATAAAAGAACAAACAAACAGAGATGAACAATACAATAACTGAAATGAAAACTACACCAGAAGGAATCAACAGCAGAATAACTGAGGCAGAAGGACGGATAAGTGACCTGGAAGACAGAATGGTGGAATTCACTGCTGAGGAATAGAATAAAGAAAAAAGAATGAAAAGAAATGAAGACAGCCTAAGAGACCTCGGGACAATATTAAGCACAATAATATTTGCATTATAGGGGTCCCAGAAAGAGAAGAGAGAGAGAAAGGACCTGAGAAAATATTTGAAGAGATTATAGTTGAAAAGTTCCCTAACATGGGAAAGGAAATAGCCACCCAAGTCCAGGAAGTGCAGTGAGTCACATACAGGATAAACCCAAGGAGAAACATGCCAGGACACAGAGTAATCAAACTGGCAAAAATTAAAGACAAAGAAAAAGTATTGAAAGCAGCAAGGGAAAAATGACAAATAACATACAAGGGAACTCCCATAAGGTTAACAGCTGATTTCTCAGCAGAAACTCTACAAGCCAGAAGGGAGTGGCATGATATACTTAAAGTGATGAAAGGGAAGAACCTACAACCAAGATTACTCTACCCAGCAAGGATCTCATTCAGATTCGATGGAGAAATCAAAAGGTTTACAGACAAGGAAAAGCTAAGAGAATTCAGCACCACCAAACCAGCTCTACAACAAATGGTAAAGGAACTTCTCTAAGTAGGAAACACAAGAGAAGAAAAGGACCTACAAAAACAAACCCAAAACAATTAAGAAAATGGTCATAGGAACATATGTATCGATAATTACCTTAGACATGAATGGATTAAATGCTCCAACCAAAAGACACAGGCTCGCTGAATGGATACAAAAACAAGACCCATATATATGCTGTCTACAAGAGACCCACTTCAGACCTAGGGACACATAAAGACTGAAACTGAGGGGAGGGAAAAAGATATTCCATGCAAATGGAAATCAAAAGAAAGCTGGAGTAGCAACACTCATATAAGATAAAATAGATTCTAAAATAAAGAATGTTAAAAGAGACAAGGAAGGACACTACATAATGATCAAGGGATCAATCCAAGAAGAAGATATAACAATTATAAATATATATGCACCCTACACAGGAGCACCTCAATACATAAGGCAACTGCTAACAGCTGTAAAAGAGGAAATCGACAGTAACACAATAATAGTGGGGGACTTTAACACCTCACACCAATGGACAAATCATCCAAAATGAAAATAAATAAGGAAACACAAGCTTTAAATAACACAATAGATCAGATAGATTTAATTAATATTTATAGGACAGTGCATCCAAAAACAATAGATTACACTTTCTTCTCAAGTGCGCATGGAACGTTCTCCAGGATAGATCAGATCCTGGGTCACAAGTCAAGCCTCAGTAAATTTAAGACAATTGAAATCATATCAAGCATCTTTTCTGACCACAACGCTATGAGATTAGGAATGAATTACAGGAAAAAAAATGTAAAAATCACAAACACATGGAGGTTAAACAATACGTTACTAAATAACCAAGACATCACTGAAGAAATCAAAGAGGAAATCAAAAAATACCTAGACAAATGACAATGAAAACACGACGATCCAAAACCTATGGGATGCAGGAAAAGCAGTTCTAAGAGGGAAGTTTAGAGCTATACAAGCCTACCTCAAGAAACAAGAAAAATCTCAAATAAACAATCTAACCTTACACCTAAAGGAACTAGAGAAAGAAGAACAAGCAAAACCCAAAGTTAGCAGAAGGAAAGAAATCATAAAGATAAGAGGAGAAATAAATGAAATAGAAACAAGGAAAATAATAGCAAAGATCAAAAAAACTAAAAGCTTGTTCTTTGAGAAGATAAATAAAATTGATAAACCATTAGTCAGACTCATCAAGAAAAAGGGGGAGAGGACTCAAATCAATAAAATTAGAAATGAAGAAGGAGAAGTTACAACAGACACCGCAGAAATACAAAGCACCCTAAGAGACTACTACAAGCAACTCTATGCCAATAAAATGGACAACCTGGAGGAAATCGACAAATTCTTAGAAAGGTATAACCTTCCAAGACTGAACCAGGAAGAAATAGAAAATATGAACAGACCAATCACAAGTAATGAAATTGAAACTGTGATTAAAAATCCTCCAACAAACAAAAGTGCAGGATCAGATGGCTTCACAGGTGTATTCTATCAAACATTTAGAGAAGAGCTAACACCCATCCTTCTCAAACTTTTCTAAAAAATTGCAGAGTAAGGAACACTCCCAAACACATTCTATGAGACCACCATCACCCTGGTACCAAAACAAGACAAAGATACTACAAAAAAAGAAAATTACAGACCAATATCACTGATGAAAATAAATGCAAAAATCCTCAACAAAATACTAGCAGGCAGAATCCAAAAACACATTAAAAGGATCATACACCATAATCAAGTGGGATTTATCCCAGGGATGCAAGGATTCTTCAATACACGTAAATCAATCAATGTGGTACATCATATTAACAAATTGAAGAATAAAAAGAATATGATCATCTCAATAGATGCAGAAAAAGGTTTTGACAAAATTCAACACCAATTTATGATAAAAACTCTCCAGAAAGTGGGCATAGAGGGAACCTACCTCAACATAATAAAGGCCATATATGACAAACCCACTGCAAACATCATTCTCAATGGTGAAAAACTGAAAGCATTTTCTCTAAGATCAGGAACACGACAAGGATGTCCACTCTCGCCACTATCATTTAACATAGTTTTGGAAGTCCTAGCCTTGGCAATCAGAGAAGAAAAAGAAATAACAGTAATACAAATTGGAAAAGAAGAGGTAAAAGTGTCATGTTTTCAGATGACATGATACTATACATAGAGAATCCTAAAGATGCCACCAGAAAACTACTAGAGCTAATCAATGAACCTGGTAAAGTTGCAGGATAAAAAATTAATGAACAGGGCTTCCCTGGTGGCACAGTTGTTGAGGGTCCGCCTGCCGATGCAGGGGACATGGGTTCGTGCCCCGGTCCGGGAGGATCCCACATGCCGCGGAGCTGCTGGGCCCATGAGCCATGGCTCCTGAGCCTGCGCGTCTGGAGCCTGTGTTCCTCAACGGGAGAGGCCACAACAGTGAGAGGCCCGCATACCGCAAATGAAATAAATAAATAAAATAATAATAATAATAATAATGCACAGAAATCTCTTGCATTCCTATACACTAATGATGAAAAATCTGAAAGAGAAATTAAGGAAACACTCCCATTTACCATTGCAACAAAAAAAATAAAATGCCTAGGAATAAACCTACCTAGGGAGACAAAAGATCTTTATGCAGAAAACTATAAGACACTGATGAAAGAAATTAAAGACGATACCAACAGATGGAGAGATATACCATGTTCTCGTATTGGAAGAATTAATATTGTGAAAATGACTATACTATCCAAAGCATTCTACAGATTCAATGCAATCCCTATCAAATTATCAAAGGCATTTTTTACAGAACTAGAACAAAAAATCTTAAAATTTGTATGGAGACACAAAAGACCCAGAATAGCCAAATCAGTCTTGAGGGGAAAGAAAAGGACCTGTAGAATCAGACTCCCTGACTTCAGACTATACTACAAAGCTACAGGAATCAAGACAATATGGTACTGGCACAAAAACAGAAACATAGATCAATGGAACAAGATAGAAAGCCCAGAGATAATCCCACGCACCTATGGTCAACTAATCTATGACAAAGGAGGCAAGGATACACAATGGAGAAAAGACAGTCTCTTCAATAAGCGGTGCTTGGAAAACTGGACAGCTACATGTAAAAGAATGAAATTAGAACACTCCCTAACACCATACACAAAAATAAACTCAAAATGGATTAGAGACCTAAATGTGAGACTGGACACTGTAAAAGTCTTATAGGAAAACACAGGAAGAACACTCGTTTACATAAATCACAGCAATATCTTTTTTGATCCATCTCCTAGAGTAATGGAAATAAAACCAAAAATAAACAAATGGGACCTAATGAAACTTCAGATCTTTTGCATAGCAAAGGAAACCATAAACAAGATGAAAAGACAACCCTCAGAATGGGAGAAAATATTTGCAAATGAATCAATGGACAAAGGATTAATCTCCAAAATATATAAACAGCTCGTGCAGCTCAATATTAAAAAAACAAACAACGCAATCCAAAAATGGGCAGAAGACCTAAATAGACATTTCTCCAAAGAAGACATACAGATGGCCAAGAAGCACATGAAAAGCTGCTCAGCATCACTAATTATTAGAGAAATGCAAATCAAAACTACAATGAGTATCACCTCACACCAGTTAGAATGGGCATCATCAGAAAATCTACAAACAACAAATGCTGGAGAGGGTTTGTAGAAAAGGGAACCTTCTTGCACTGTTGGTGGGGATGTAAATTGATACAGCCACTATGGAGAACAGTATAGACGTTCCTTAAGAAACTAAAAATAGAATTACCATATGATCCGACTTTCCCACTACTGGCCATATACCCAGAGAAAACCATAATTCAAAAAGACACATGCACCCCAATGTTCATTGCAGCACTATTTACAATAGCCAGGTCATGGAAGCAACCTAAATGCCCATTGACAGGTGAATGGATAAAGAAGATGTGGTACATATATACAATGGAATATTACTCAGCCATAAAAAGGAATGAAATTGGGTCATTTGTTGAGACGTGGATGGATCTAGAGACTGTCATACAGAGTGAAGCAAGTCAGAAAGAGAAAAACAAATATTGTATATTAACGCATGTATGTGGAACCTAGAAAAATGACACAGATGAACTGGTTTGCAGGGCAGAAGTTGAGACACAGATGTAGAGAACAAACGCATGGACACCAAGGGAGGAAAGCCGTGGGGGGTGGGGATGGTGGTGTGATCAATTGGGCGATTGGGTTTGTCATGTATACAAAAAAAGAAAAAAGTCAAATAGATGAGGGTTTGGATCCTGAATCATCACTTACTACCTGCATAGTCGTGAGCAATTTATTTCTCTCTCTGAGCCTTGACTTCATCATCTATAAACTGGTACTAAAAATAAAGCCTAATTCATAGCACATTGGGGAGGATTAAATTAGATAATCCATGAGCGTATACCACAGAGCCTCAATAAATATTATTTTCCTATTCAAGGACTACTCTTGCCCTTTGGTAGGTCATACATTTCTCTGGGATGGAGCAGGGGTGGAGGGGGAGAGAGGGAAGGGGAATTAGCATGTATCAAGCACCTATAATGTACCAGGCCCTGTGCTGGTATGCCCACCAAACTACATGACAACCCATGTCATTGCGTGTCATATTAGCCCCATTTTCCTGTGAAAGGAATGCAGATTGTAGAGTAGACAAAGCTGGGTTGGAATACAGGCTCTGAAACTCACTTGTGATATGAGTCTGGGCAAGGCCCTTCCCCTCTGTAAGCCGTGGGTCCCCACCAGTACTGGCTGTTACTATATGACAGGCTTGCTGTGCAGATTGTATGAGCTAACACTGTGTAAAAGATGCTTAGCCTGATGGTACTCAGTAAATGTGCATTCTTTCACTCCCGTGGGGTCCCTGGTTGAAAGCAGAGCTTGAATGGAGAGAGGAGAACATGGGGCATGCTAGGAAAAGACACCCCAAGGCATCAGGATTCTGGGGGGACACACTTCTCTTACTCCCCAGAGAACAAGCCTGCTATAAACACCATGAGTGGACCTCCCTGCTGGGCTAGCAAAAAGACTCAGGTGGCTGGCCATCTCTTTCCCTGACCTTTCTGGCCCCAGGGCTTGGTAGGAGTGGTAATGATACAGAAGGAAAGAGTTCAAACAGCAGTTCTAAAGGTCAGCACCCCTGGGTTTAGCTCTGGCTCTGCCACTTATCAGCCATGTGACTTTGGTTAAGTCGCCCTAATCTCTCTGAGCCTCAATTCCCCATCCAAATAGGGATAATATCACATGTTCTGGCTATCTATTGTTGCATGACAAACCATCCCAAGACACAATGGCTTACAACGGCAATTATTATGTCTCAGGGTTTGGGGCTGACTTGGTCCAGCTAGGTGGCTCCTGCTGGGGGTCTCATGCAGTTGTAGTCAGATGGCAGCTAGGGTTGGAGTCATGTGAAGACTGGACAGGGCTGGATGTCCAAGGTGGCTTTTTCATTCACATGTCTGGCACCTGGGCTGGGAGGGCTGGAACAGCTGGGGGCTGGGTGGGCACCTCTCTTGCCATTTGGCCTCTCCACATGGCTAGCTGGGACTTTTTCACAGCATGCTGGTCTTAGGGTAGTCAGACTTCTCCCATGGCAGCTGGCTCCCCCCAGAGCAAGCATGCCAAGAGATCAAGGCAGAAAGGGAAACGTTACATCTCACCTAGCCTTGAAAGTCCCTCTGTGTCCCTTCTGCTGCATTCCATTGGTTATTAGTGGGACACGTGGCCAGCCCAGATACAAAGGGAGGAGATGGGAGGGGTGTCAAAGATGGGCTGCCATCTTTAACTCATCACCCCACATATCCCATCCTCACAGGACTGTTGTGAAGATGTGGAAAGATGGCATGCATGAAAGCCTTTAGTGTAAATGATTAAAGAGACATGAGGTTACTGTTTCAAATCCATCCCTTCCTCTCTGCCCTAAATCAGGCCCTCATCCTTTCTATTCTGCACTACGAGCTTTCAGAGCCATTTCTCTGACTCCTGTGTCTCCCCATCAAATGTATCCTTCATAAATGCCAGCCTCAGTGATCTTTCCAAATCAAAAATACATCTATATCTGTCCCCAGGGGAAAACTGTCATTACACCCAAGGCCCTCTGTGATGTGGCCCTCACTCCCCTGTGCAGCCTTGGCTATAATCTGGACACCACAGCCATACTATTCTGTTCCCCTCTGCAGTGTCTCAGTGCCTTGGCCTACACCATTCTTTCTCCCCACGACTCCCTTCTCTTTGCACCTCTGTCCAAAACTCCCACCTTTCTGGCAACAATTACTCCTATTTTTAGGATTCCCTGCAAAGTCATCTCCTCCAAAAAGACTGCCCCAACTCTTTCCTCCTACTACTGTCCCATGTACCTGTTGGATTTAAGCATCCCTTCTGTCAGCTCCCATAAAACCAGCGCTCACTGCAAACTGGCCTTCTTGCCATTGCCCAAGCAGGCCAAGCATGTTCCTGACTCAGGGCCTTTGCACATGCTGTTCCCTCTGCCTGGGATTCTCATTTCCTAAAAATTCACTAAATAACTGGCTTCCTCATTTCAATCTGGTCCCCACTCAAATCTCACCTCCTCAGAAAAGCCTGCCCCTAACAGCCTGTCTGAAAGAGCAGGCTCTCCATCCCTCTCCATCTCCTCAATCTGTTTCTTTCCTTTCAAGGTACTTATCACCTGTTGCAGTGTCTATGCAATGCTGTGCTGGAGCTGGCTCGCACCAGTTTGCAGGAGGCAACTGTGTGCATCACTCCCAAATTGGCATTCAGTGATGCCAAGTTGGTAGCTTGAAATTAGCCACAGGGAGAGTATTTTCACCAAGAATATCACCAAATACTGCAAATTATGGTACTCTCTCTTTTTCTTCTTTTTCTGGAGAACTTGTTGTTAAACAACTACCAGCACATTACTGTGTATATATTTTTGTTTATTGTTTATCTCCTCCACTAGATTAGAATTTCTGTAACGGTAGAGCCTTTATTAATTCCGTATTCCCAGCATCTACTGCGGTGCCTGATACAGCATGCATATTCAATAATGTTTGTTGGATGAATGAACAAATGCACAAACCAACAAATGAGTAACAATAATCACAATGAATTGTGAGCTGAGGTCCTTGAAAGCAGAAATTGTGTCTTTTTTCATCTTTTGCACCCAGCACAGAGCCTCCCATAGAAGGAGATCAGGAAATGTCGACAAACAAGTGAATGCACTCTGCAAAGGGCTAGATCCAGGTTGAATCCAGCTGCATCCTGATGAGCACCAAAAAAACCGGACTCGACAACTGCTCTGGTAGTTTCCATTATGTGCCAAAGACAGAAATCTGCACTAATGCAGGCAGGGAAAAAGCACTGACCTGGAAAGCAGGGGCCAAGGTTTCTAATCCCAGCCCAGCTATCTGATCTCGGGCAAGTCAATTCCCCAATCTGGGCCATAGTTTTCCTATCGGTAAAATGAAGCATCTGGGAATAGCTGATGGGGTCCCTTCTAACTCACAAATTATGATTGAGTTTGTGTCTGGAGCTACCCCAGGAAAGGTTGCACTAAAGTAGGGTAGGTGTGGGAAGAATGTGGCTGACCTGGCAGAGCTGCTTAGAAACAAAGGCCTGTGGTCCCCATTCCAGCTCCTCCCACCTGTCTCTGCCTCAGGATGGTGGCACCTGACTTGAGGCTTCCCTGAGAATAATTATAGAGCTTTGGCCACTTTGCCTACTTAAGTTGGACATGGATGGGAAGGTCTCTGCACCAGGGAGGAGCAGGGAGCCTCTACACACCCTGGTAACTTGGGTTTATTTGTGACAAACAGCTTGGCTGAGTTGGTCAGCCAGCACCTTGTTTCCTGTTGTTAGTTATGCTACATGGAGGTGACCCTGGCAGCTGAAAGAGTCCTGGGAGAGCAAAAGCTAGCACTTATTGAGCACTTACTGTGTACTAGGTGCCGCTCTAAGCTAAGGGCTGGCAAACTATAAACCCATGGGCCAAACCCTGTTTTTGTGCAACTGCTTGTCTTTGTATGGTCCATGAGCTAAGAACTTTTTATTTTACATTTTTAAATAATTCTATAAATATCTCCAAAATAGCCTTGAACTTTGCTCTTTAGTCCACAAAGCCTGAAATATATGCCATCTAACCTTTCACAAAGACAGTTTGCTAACCCCTGCTCAGAGTTTTAACCTGGATGAGCTTTCAATCCTCACAATAGCCTTGTGAAGTAGGTTACAGTGAGTCCCCTACATACAAACCTTCAAGTTGCAAACTTTCAAAGGTGCGAACATGTGTTCCATCAGCGTCAGGTGCGAATAAAGTCGCAGCTTGCCCTCCGTCTCCTACTGCTGATGACCCTTCAGCCCTACCATCTCCCACCTTTTCTCCCTCCTCCAGTCAGTGACTCTTCTTGCCTGTTCACTCAGTGCCAGCCCCTGGATGCCAGCTGTTATAATGTACTACTGTACTTTTCAAGGGACTGTACTGTAAGATTCAAAATGTTTTCTTTATTTTTTCTTTGTTTTCTCTGTATTATTTGTGTGAAAAGTATTATAAACCTATTACAGTACAGTACTATATAGCCAATTGTGTTAGTTGGGTACCTAGGCTAACTTTGTTGGACTTACGAATAAATTGGACTTACGAACATGCTCTTGGAACAGAATTCGTTTGTATGTATGGGACTTACTGTACTATTATCCCCATTTTACAGATGAGAAAACAGAGGCATAGAGAGTTAAGTGGTTTATTGAAAGTCAAATAGCTGATAAATGCTCAACCTAAAAGTTGAGAGTTATGTTTTATTTAGGGACCTTACTGAGGACTATAGCCTGGGAGACAGCCTCTCAGATAGCTCTGAGGAACTGCTTCAAAGAGGAAAGGGAGGAGCCAGGATATATAGCAGTTTTTGCTGAAAACAAAACAAAACAAAACACAGAACCATGTAGCTGAACATCAAAAGATTACTCTAATCACAAAAAGCAGGCACCTGGGAATTCCCTGGAGGTCCAGTGGTTAGGACTCTGAGCTTCCACTGCAGGAGGCACGGGTTTGATCCCCGGTCGGGGAACTAAGATCCTGCCTACCACGCAGTGACCAAAATAATAATAATAATAATTTTAAAAAAGCAGACACCTCGAGTTAATGATTTTAGTGCTTTTCTGTGTATGGGAAGATATAAGAGTCTGGGCTCATTGAAAGTATTCCTTAGATATGCATCTTAACTATGTAGGGCCAGTATTCAGGGCACAGAATGCTTCCTATTTTTTTCCTTCCTGAATTCCCCTCAGGGTGCACTGTGGGTGTGTGGGGGATGGCCACAGTAGCTGGTGGCTTGATGCGAGAGAGGGGCCTGCAGGGGCAAACATTCATTGTTTCGTGGAATGGCAGGCGACATTCCCTTTCCAAGTGGTGAAATCAGGATTTGAACTCAGACAGCTGGTTTTTAAGTTCCTTCTTCAAACCAAACTGCCTCATGTTTTCACTAACTGGCTGTGTGACCTTGAAAAAATCATTCCACTGTCTCTGTTAAATGAGGTGAAGGCAATGAACTCTATCAGAGATTCTGAATTGGGAGTGGGAAGATCCTTGAGATGGATAAACTTCAGGGACTCCACGACCTCTACTGCAAGCTACAAAGTTTAGTGTTTGTGCACAGTTGCATTTATTTGAGGAGAGAATCCATCAATTTCCTCAGAAATGGATGCCATAACTCAAAATAGATCGGAGCTACTGGACTAGTTTTCTTGGAAAGTCATCTCTAACTTTAACATTCTTTGATGTTACTAGGTTGGGTTGTCATCTTTGTGCCTCACGTGTTATCTCTTCAGTTGTCTTTTCTGCCCAAATATTTCAGTTGCCTTTTTAACGCAAATGTTATCTATTGGGTTATATTTTTCTCTGCATCCCTAAAGCATTACATACTCCTCATCGACAAAAATGAGAAAAACATACACACTTAAGAGCAAGTTAGGCTTTTCTACTGCTGTATTCTGTAACTCTAGGTACATAATCCGTATTAGTGGGGGAGGACAGGAACAGCGCTTTATAACACTTTATTGTAATTATTCATATGTTCCTATGGTATTTATCCAACCTATTTGTATTGAGACCCCACTAGGCAGCCACTGCTGTGTGGACTGTGCGCCCCTGAGAGACAGGGCTTAGGTGTTATTTGTCTTTCATCCTCTCAGCCTGGTACAGAGATGGTACATGGTGGGCACTCAGAAAGGGTTTGGAGTGACTTAATGATATCTGGCTGACTGGCTGAACGGATGTACGGGAGACTAGTCACGTGGGTAGGGAAAGGAGGTGCAGGGTGCTGAGCAGGTTGGCTCTGTTGCCTCCTGGTTGCCTTCTAATCAGCAGCCCCCGTGTTCTTGGAGAAGCTGCTGGGGGCAGCTAATGGCAGAATGGGAGGGCAGTCCTCATTTTCCCATCAGTCCAGTCCTGGTTTGAAAGGTTATGGCTGAAGGTTAGCTGATGGAGTCAGGACTTCCCACATGAATCCAAAGAAATGAGTCCAATTTCTTGCATCCTATTCAGGCCATAGGAACAATGAGGGCTTTCTGGCCCTTTGTTCCCACATTAGAGAACAACGAGTTCTCCTCTCTCCCGCCTGGCCTGCACATTCTCCCTAGACTTCTGAACTTTTCCTCTGTCCCACTCCTCCTCGCCCCTACATCTGTCCCCAGTGTGAGTCTAATGACTCAAAACTGCTGAGACGGGCTTCCCTGGTGGCACAGCGGTGGAGAGTCCACCTGCCGATGCAGGGGACACGGGTTCTTGCCCCGGTCCGAGAGGATCCCACATGCCGTGGAGCAGCTGGGCCCGTGAGCCATGGCTGCTGGGCCTGCACGTCCGGAGCCTGTGCTCTGTGACGGGAGAGGCCACAACAGTGAGAGGCCCGCGTACCGCAAAAAATTAAAAAAATAAATAATAATAAAAAAACAAACAAACAAAACACTGCTGAGAGCAGTAGTGGAGCACAAACCCCTCAGCACACCTGGCACTTGGGAGAAGATATTTGCAAATGATGTAACCCCTGATAAGGGGTTAATACCCAAAATATACAAAGCGACTCAACATCAAAAAGACAAAAAAACAAAAGAAAAAGCAATTAAAAACTGGGTAGAGAACCTGAATAGACATTTTTCTAAAGAAGACGTACAGATGGCAGACAAACACATGAAAAGATATTCCACATCAGGGAAATTCAAATCAGAACCACTATGAGATATCACTTCACACCTGTCAGAATGGACATCATCAAAAAGATGACAAGTGTTGGTAAGGATATGAAGAAAAGAGAACCTTGTGCACTGTTGGTAGGATTATAAATTGGTATAGCCACTATGGAAAGCCGTATGGAGTTACCTCAAAAAATTAAAAATAGAACTGCCATATAATCCAGCAGTTTCACTTCTGGGCATTTACCCATAAAAACAAAAACACTAATTTAAAAAGATATATGTATTCCAATGTTCATTGCATTATTTACAATAGCCAATGAAACAGTGCCCCTCAGATCGGGACTTGAACCCACGGTCTTTTTTTTTTTTTTTTTTTTTTTGCGGTACGCGGGCCTCTCATCGTTGTGGCCTCTCCCGTTGTGGAGCACAGGCTCCGGACGCGCAGGCTCAGTGGCCATGGCTCCCGGGCCCAGTCGCTTCGTGGCATGTGGGATCTTCCCGGACCGGGGCACGAACCCGTGTCCCCTGCATCAGCAGGCAGACTCTCAACCACTGCGCCACCAGGGAAGCCCTCCATGGTCTTTTAATTAGAATCACCCACTTGGTGTCTGGACTTACTGAGGCTCAGGTTCTTTGTGTCTCAGCACAGAAGGAATTCAGTGAGAGGCAAAGTGATAGGCAAGAAGTAGATTTATTAATGTAGGACGTTTGTAAGAGATGTAAGCGGGCAGGCGAGGGAGCTCTGCCCTGAAGATTAAGTGGGCTACAATTTTATAGTCAAAGGAAATGGGGAGGGGAAAAAAGTCTTCTTCAAATAGACATGAGGCTTACATCACTAGTTCCTCCTTCTTATCAGGCAGGAGAGTGTCTGACCCTATGAGGTCAAACTAGGATTATCATAGCTCTTACTCAAATCAGTAGAAGGGTGGTGACATTTTTCTTCCACCTAATGGCCTGGGACATATCTCGTGCTTTTATTTATGGCTTTATAGTTAAGCAAGCCTGCTTTGTTCCACGAACGTTCCAATAGCTTTCTTGAGTGATCATTTACTTACAGTGGTCTCCTAAAGTTTCCTAGGATTCCCTCTCTATCTATAGTCCCCTACTGGGACTTCCACAACTACCTATATAACTAGCCTACTCTATCCCTATCACCAAGATATAGAAGCAACCTAAGTGTCCATCAATAGACAAATGGATAAAAAAGATAGGTTTTATATATATATATATATGGGTATATATATAATAGAATATTACTCAGCCATAAAAAAGAATGAAATCTTGCCACGTGCAACAACATAGATGGACCTGAAGAGTATTATACTAAGTGAGATAAGTCACACAAAGACAAATACTGCATAATCTCACATATATTTGGACTCTAAGAAAAATAAAACAAAGCACAAAACAAAATGAAAACAGACTCATAGAATCAGAGAATAAACAAATGGTTAGCAGAAAGGGGGTGGGGGGCAGGTGGATGAAATAGGTCAATGGGATTAAGAGGTACAAACCACTAGTTGTATAATAAGTTATGGGGATGTATAAGAAGTAATACTGTAATAACTTTGTATGGGGACAGACGATTACTAGACTTATCATGGTGATCATTTCACAGTGTATGCAAATGTCAAATCATTATGTAATATAGGTGAAACTAACATAATATTGTATGTCAACTATGTGTCAATTAAAAAAATTTAAAAAGACAAACAGCCACAGAGGCAGGGAAGAGCAGAAGTGCAAACAACAGAGGAGAGATGACTTTGATGCCCTGATCTGGCAACTATAGAAGAACAAGAGGCTGGATGTAGTCTGAACTTGTACACTAAGTGTGGTGGAGTTGAAAACCTGTGGGTTTGGGAAATTCACACGGTCTGTAACAGCATGGTGTAACAGAAAGAGCATCATCTCAGAACCAGACAAGATGAATGTGAATTCCAGCTCTGCCGCTTACTGTCTATGTATTCTTGGGCAAGTGCCCTTTTTCCTGAGTTTTCGTAAGTGAGAATAACAGAACCTAGATGTTGCAAGGATAAAGATAACACATGTTCAGAAGCTGACCCATAATAGGCTCTCAATAAATTGCAGATATTATAAGCATTGCCCAGAAACCATGTGTCTCTAGAAAAGAGGAAATTGGTAGCTGGGTAAGGGATAGTTTGGATTACACCTACCTTCCTGGGCAAAGGAGTAGAGAGGTGAGACAACAGGAACAAGCCTTCCTCCACAGATTCCTGGGGATCCTCTGCTGGCAGCCTCCCGGTTACACACATCATTTGCTGAACAGGGGCACTGGTGGAAACGCCGCAACCCAGGGTGTGAGGTCGGCACAGGAGGAAGGATGAGGGAATAGTGATGTCTCACCGAGACAAAGGCAAGGGAAGAGGCAGAAGGAAACAGGAAGAGAACTGGGGACAGGAGAGCTGGCTTCAAATATATACCTGAGGAACCATTGAGTGGAGGGTGAAAATCTTACTATTTAGTGCTCTAAGAATGGAAATTCGGATCAGTTTGTAAAACTTACAGAGGCACAGAATTTTCCTAAATATTATGATGAACTTTCTCATAAAGCTGTTCACGTCTAGAGTGAGTTGTCTTGTGGTGAAGAATGGATGATTCGTCAGCCCAGGTAACGCTCAAGCACCTGTTTAGGATTTGGAGAAAAGGTTCCTCTCTTTGGGTGGGAGACTGGGATAAATGACCTCTGAGATCCTTTTCAATAATTCTAAGGAGCATCACCTGGACCAGGACTGCCCAGAGGAGCAGGTTAGTGTGGGGTGCTCTCACCACCTGCCCTCACCTTTGAAACAGCGAGAAGTGCTAAGAAACAGCACACACCTTCACTCCCCTCTATGGGGTATCACACATCACCTGGCCGGCTCAGGGAAAGGAAACACCATGACTCATAAACATGGGCTTCAAGAAACGTGGCTGCCTGGGGAACGTTGTGATAAGATTTCCCAATCTCTCCCCATTTGTTGCCAAATCTCTCTGGAAACTGATGGGCCCGAGAGCCAGTGAGATGATGATTATTTTAACCTTTTTTTTTTTGGCTGCATTGGGTCTTCGTTGCTGCGCGCGGGCTTTCTCTAGTCGCCACGAGCGGGGGCTACTCTTCATTGAGGTGCGCAGGCTTCTCATTGCGGTGGCTTCTCTTGTTGCAGAGCACGGGCTCTAGGTGCGCGGACTTTAGTAGTTGCAGCACGCGGGCCCTAGAGCATGTGGGCTTCAGTAGTTGTGGTGCACAGGCTCAGTAGCTGTGGCTCGTGTTCTTAGTTGCTCTGCAGCATGTGGGGTCTTCCCGGACCAGGATAGATCCCGTGTCCCCTGCATTGGCAGGCGGATTCTTAACCACTGCACCACCAGGGAAGTCCGAGCCAGTGAGATTAATTACAAAGTTACTGGGTGTTTTATTAGCTTTTCCTCAGTCATAAAGCCCTGGGGAAAGAAGCAAATTACCCCTACAGGAAGAGACCAGAATGAGAGGGGAGCCACTTATGGTTTGCAATTCATGGCAAGGAGATCATGACAAGATCATGACGAGAAGATCATGGGCAGAAGATACTGAAACGACCATGACACAGACTTTCAGGTAGTCTGATGAACTACAAAAACCAAGCACAACCATAGACATCACAGCCAACCTCCCCTAAAAACAGAAGTCCCACCAAAATGAGCAGGTGCAAAGAGACACATGCTGTCTTGCCAGAAAAGTGAAAAGATCAGACTTTCCATTCCCTAGGCAGCCAGGTCCCAAAACACACCCAGTCTGCCATCCCGACATCTTTAAACTACTCTCACTCATTCAACACTTTTCAGCAAGAGACCAAACTGTGCCATGGAGAAGTACAGATGATTGTGTCACCAGACCTGGGTTCAAATCCCTCCTCTACTGATTCCTCACTGAGTGATCTTAAACCTCAGCTTCCTGATCAGATGAATGGGGACAAGAATATTTATTTTGTAGAATTGTTGGGGGGATTCTATGGAATGTATTTATAAAGTGCCTGGCACAATGTTGGTGATCAATAAATGCTAGTTCGTATTAAGAGAAACTATGGTAATGGAAAAAAAAAAAGTAGAAGTAAAACCAGAAACTTCACCCCACATATTTCCTCTAAAACTTAATTTGAGGGATTAACTTGATTTAAAATTTTTTATTATAAACATTTTCGTAATAGCAAACAAGGAAATACAGAGAGTGTTCCCGTCGCCTGGCTCTTTTGAATTCTAATAGTTTGTAATACTTGAGTCACATTTTTAAAGAAACGAAACATTGAAGATAGAGTCCTGTACCTCTTGTCTATTTGATTCTCTGCACCCTTGTCTCCAGCCCCTGGGCTGACTTCCCATTCTTTCTGTGGTTTGTTTCTTGGGGCCTCTGTCCTCTATCCCGAGCCAATGCTCACCACAGCCACCTTCTCTCTCTGCATTTTCTACATTCTGGCTGAAGGATCACCTGATTCCTCCAGGGCTCCAAACTCCCTCTGAGGAAGAAGGGAAACCCTCACCAGCCTTCAAGCACTGTCCATTGTCTCAATGGCTGCTCCTCACAGAGCCTGAAGCTGGCCCTGGCCAGGCCAGAAAGAAGAGTGAGTGCTCTTCCCAACACGGCACAAGGCAGCTTCACAGACATTACACGGCTGAATCCCCCACAACATCCCTAAGAGGTAACCATTACCCCTCTTCTACAGAAAAGGAAACCAAGGTGAAGAACCTGCCCATAGCCAGGCAGAATTCTAATGTAGGCTGTTTTTTCAGCAAAGCGGAGACATCAGGGACTACTTCCACTCCAATGTGAGAGGACCTAGTGGTTAGTGGCGTTAAGTCCCAGCGTTTTCAGATGTGAGCTCACTGGTGCACCTTACACAATTAGTTATTTTGTGCTCTTCCCAGAACCAGAACTTTCTAAAAAGCATTTGTACAATTAAGGGAAAGAAAAATAGTAAAAGACAGCCCAAGGAACATGAGATGAGAGTCTCACCTCTCCATTCCTTCAATCCTCCTCCATCTTAATTAATTTGTATGTATATCTGCAGTCGGGAGACCTGGATTCTAGGCCTGGCCTCTCCACTTATAAACCTGTGACCATGAACGAGTCCTTCTCTTCCCCTCCACAGGTCTCTGTTTCCACATCAGTAAAATAGGGATAATAATATCTCCTCTGCCTACACCCAAGGGTGTTGTAGGTATTCCAACAGAAAATGGGAGTAGAAACGCTAAACCACTATCTGTCTCTAGATACTCTCCATATTCCTGTATCCAGTGGGGGCGGGGGAATGATAAGTGTTCTTGGGCAGCTACCCTCCCTAACAGCCAGCCCCTTGGACCATATGGTCAGCAATCCACACAATAACCAGCTTTGTGCTTTTATGGTCTCAAAACAACCTCACATTCCTGAGACGGCCCGATGATGACAGCTAAGATTAATTCCATCTAGTATATGCCAAACACTCTGTTGGGTATCTTATATTCTTTATCTTGAATCATTAAAATAATTATGGATGGTAAGTATTTTATTTTTATTAATCGAATGCACTTTTATTTTTGCATTCTCTTTCTGTGAATCACCTCCTTAAATATAAAACTGATGTGATGGTATTGGTCTGATACCAAGGAAAATCAGATAATCAACACCAGTTTAGAAAACAGAGCACAAGAATAGATGAAGTATGAAGTCCAATGGGAGAAAAGCATGTTCTTAAGAACAAGGTGAGAAATCATCCTTTTCACGGATGGTGGGGAAATGTAGGCCTTATTATCCCCATTTTATAATTAAGGAAATTGAGACTCAGAAAGATGAAGTAACACACAGGCAGTGAAGTGATATAAAACCAGAATTTGAGGCAAAGTATTACTAGATCCAAAGCTCATTTTCTTTCAGCCATACTACACTGCTTGCCTCCAGAATCCCTGTCTGCTCTAACCTTCATCAGACTACATCCTTCCTCCCTACAGCTAATAAAATCTAGGATCATGCTTAAGAGCAAAAATAACACTCATGTATCATTACCCAGTCTTCCTTGAAACTGGGTGTTTGAAAGGTGGGTTATGGTGGGGATAGAGGTTCGTGGCTGGGGTAGGTGATGAGAATTGCACTAGAAGGGAACTACTGAAATGGTCAGCTTGAACATTCCTAGGAGCGTATATTGATACTACAACACTCTGGGCACAACTCAATGTTAAGCCAATAAATATTACTGCATGCCTAATATATGCTGGTGCTGGGGCTACAGTACTCAGATGTGGTTCCTGCCCTTGATATACAGTTGAGAAGCCTGAGTTCATGGCATGCTTTTGTTACATATTTAAAAATTAAAAAAAAAAACCCACAAAAACACGTGATATTTTGCAGACCTAGGCAGGAAACTGACAAAGGGAGAAGGGAGAATCAGAGCTGGGGCTGCTCTTAATAAACTCATCTTGGTATCTGTGTACCTGTTGGAGAAAGTCTGCCAGAACCACAAAATTTAAGAAAGTGTGTGTGGCGGGGAGGGGAGGTCATCTTTGCTTCTCTCCATCTTCCACGTAAGATACTGAGGATGGGTTCCTTTTATCCCCTTCTTCCCAACGCATAACGTGGCTAGAAAATCCAGAGGTTTGGAGACCGCGGAGCACAAGCCCAAGTAAGGCCCAGGCACTGGGGCTGTCCTAGCTAAGTAGACACCACTGTATACGTTCCTCATCCCTGAGACCCCTTCCCCATCAGCTTTCCTTTTGCCAGCCTAGGACCCATTGGAATATCAAGCAGGTGGCTCTCAGTTATAGAGGATTGTGGCTACCTAGTCAGTAGCTGGAAGAGTGAGAAGATAGGATAGATATTTAAAAAGTAAAAAGGCAGCGTATTATTTTTACAGTGTCTTACAGTTTACAAAGATTCGCCATCTACCATCTCATCTATTTACATTTGATTCTCAGAATGACTTATGAAATAGAGGATTACTATTATCTCCATGTTAGAGGGGAGGCCAGAAGCCCAGAAAAGTTGGTGTTGTCATTCTGGTGTTATAGGAATTAGGAAAGCACGGAGAAGGGGCATTGCCCTGAGTGCAATAGGAGGACCAATCAGGGAAGGCTTCCTGGAGGTGACCCAAGAGCTGAGTGAAAAGCACAAAATTATGCACTAAATAGGTGAAGAAGGGGAGAGTCCAGGTAGACGACTTTACAAAGGTTTGAAAACATGACGAAGACTGGAGAGGCAAGATGAAGCCAGATAAAGATGGTGATGATGGTGGTGACCAAAACAGTTAACACCTATCTATGCTTACCAAGTGCAGATACTGTTCTAAGCAGTTTATTTAGGTTCATTTACATGGATTCTAACACCTACCTTGTTAGGCAGGTACTTTTATTATCCCATTTTATTTACAGATGAGGGTAGGAAACTAAGGCACAGAGAAGTTAAGTAATATAACTTAAGAAGTATGCCCAAGATCACATACGATCTTGTGTGCTAACTTAACAAGTATGAATTTTATCCTAAGAGCCAAGGGCCCCTCTGACTCTGTGCCTGAAATGTTCTCAGCAGAGAGGAGATGGGCACAGATTTGTGACTTAGAAGTCCTTCTCTCATTCAGGGTGGACTGTGTGTTGGAGAGGGGAAAACTGACTAGGCTCCTGGTTCAAGAACCTGAACAGAGACAGTGTGGGTAGACAGCAGAGGAGGGCTCCCACAAGGCCTGGTGCTTGTGGGTAAGAAATTGCCCCCCACATGTCTCTGCTTTCTCTGCCTGTAAAGGCAGAATGATATATATCCACCTACCTGCCTCAGGAATTGCTAGAAAATTAATGGGGTAGAGGCCTGGCTGGCTTTCAGCTGTGAAACAACACCCTTGAACCACTGCTGGTGTTCTTTAAATGTTGAACATATAAAATGTGCTTTCACCAGGAATAATTATAGCTTGCTATTTATTGTTAATTTTACCACAGCTTTGAAACCCTGGACTTTCTTGATGAGTCAAAAAAAGAGATGGCAACTCCTCCATCCCATGGAAGCAGCCACACACAGGCAATTTCCCACGGGCTCTAGCCTTTCATTGTTTGCAGTGGTTCAGCTACTTATATGGGATATAGTGAAAGAAAGCAATGACTTGCTCTTTTAGAATCAAATTGTACAAAGAACTCCTTATAGCCTTGCTGATTCTTTGAAAGAATTTGTTCCTTTTCATCTCCCTATACTGAGTACATGCGTAAATATTCCGGGTTTGCGTGTGTGAAGGAGAGGGGAAAAAGGTGTTTAACAGAACTTCTAATACATTGGCCACCAGGCCACCTGGGTTTTACCCATGCTATGGTAACAGAAAGACTCCCTAACCTTTCTTCAGATTTTGCACCACTCCGTTTCCATAAGCATTTGTTTAAGGTCTCAGAACAGCCAGGCAGAGTCCCAACCGCGCCTCCGAGGAATCTGAGGAAGTTGATGGCTGGGAGACCTTAAAGTTTAACCACACCACTTTTAAAATGGGTCTGATAGGGAATGCATACCTGTCGGGACCTGATGTGAGGGTGAGATAATATTTGCAAACTGTAAACTATATAAATGTGTGCTATTACAGGAAGTAGGGAAAGAGGCGAGGAAGTGAAAGTAGGGACAAGGGCTGGGAAGGGGGGAGAGAAAAGCGGGGAAGGGGGACAAAAGAGTGACAGTCCCACGCCATATCTCTCAGTACAACTTCTGAGAATTCCAGCCCCGGAGAGCGGCCGAGACGCCCAAGGTCCTCGGCTGGAGGCCGCGCCTAGGGCGGGTCGCTCCGCAGGTGGGGCCGGGTGGGCCGGGGGCGGGTCCTCGCAGCCCTCAGTTGAGTATCGGTTTTCCGTTCCCGGGCTTTCGGTCCACAGGAGACGGGACAGCCTCCGCTCCCCTGATCCTGCCGCAGGCTGCGCAGGGCGGGTTGGGCCTTCCGTGGGACGGAGACGAGGATGGGGGGCGGCGGGATGTGTCACCCAAATACCAGCGGGTGAGTCGGCGGCCGAACCAGCCAGGCAGGTCCGGTGGAGTACAAGAGCGGGAGGGAGTGGCGGGCGGCAGACGCCTGGAGACCGTCTCAGACGGCGGAGCCGGAACCCAGCGCAGTCCCCAGCCCTCGCCAGCCCGCGCCCCGTCCGCGCTCCTCCGCCCCACCATGGCCCGGGGTCCGGGCCTCGCGCTGCCGTGGCCGTCGCTGCTGCCGCCGCTCCTGCTGCTGTCGGCGGTGATCGGCCACGCGGCCGCGCAGGACAACTGCACGTGCCCCACCAACAAGATGACCGTGTGCAACCGGAGCGGCCCGGACGGCCGCTGCCAGTGCCGCGTGCTCGGCTCGGGCCTGGAGGTCGACTGCTCCACGCTCACGTCCAAGTGCCTGCTGTTCAAGGCGCGCATGCGCGCCCAGAAGAGCGGCCGCGCGCTGGTGCAGCCGAGCGAGCACGCGCTCGTGGACAACGACGGCCTGTACGACCCGGACTGCGACCAGCAGGGCCGCTTCAAGCCGCGCCAGTGCAACCAGACGTCTGTGTGCTGGTGCGTGAACTCGGTGGGCGTGCGCCGCACGGACAAGGGTGACCTGAGTCTGCGCTGCGACGAGCTGGTGCGCACCCACCACATCCTCATCGACCTGCGCCGCCGCCCGGCCGTCCGCGCCTTCAACCACTCAGACCTGGATGCCGAGCTGCGGCGGCTTTTCTGGGAGCGTTACCTGCTGCACCCCAAGTTCGTGGCGGCCGTGCACTACGAGCACCCCACCATCCAGATCGAGCTTCAGCAGAACACGTCGCAGAAGGTCGCCGGCGATGTGGACATCGCCGACGCCGCCTACTACTTCGAGAGAGACATCAAGGGCGAGTCGCTGTTCCCGGGCCACAGCGGCCTCGACGTGCGCGTGCGCGGAGAGCCCCTGCTGCTGGAGCGGACGCTCATCTACTACCTGGATGAGAAGTCCCCGCAGTTCTCCATGAAGCGCCTCACCAGCGGCCTCATCGCCGTCATCGTGGTGGTCCTGGTGGCCCTGGCCGCCGGCGTGGCCGTCCTGGTAATCACCAACCGGAGGAAGTTGGGGAAGTACAAGAAGGTGGAGATCAAGGAACTGGGGGAGATGAGAAAGGAACCGAGCTTGTAGGTACCGATGGGGCTGGGGTGGGGTGGGGTAGGGCATCGGATTTCAGCAAGGTCCCAGACCCAAGTGAGTCACGCTTCTTGATTCTTGGCCCCAAGGAGGGCTTTCTCCCCCCAGATTCCTGCCTCCCCCCGCCACCACCAAATTTAATAGATCCTGTTCTCTGGGTCACCTCTTTCTGACTTCTGTCCTGAAGGAAGCATTTCTAAAATTCCTCCCCTTTCTGTCCAACCAGAAACCTGACTCGAAGGGTTAAGGGAAGTTTGGCATAGGGTTATGTATAAGGGTCAAGTGTTTGTATGACAACTCAGCATCGTTTACAAGTGACGCAAAATCAATGCTGACGGCTAAATGCGTTTAGATGGGAAACAGCGCTTTTACTGTCTTGGGTTTAAGTTATTTGATTAGCTCCCCTTGTATTGTGGCTTTCCTGATGAGGAGTTCGCAACTTGGCCCCGTGTAGTATCCTCATTTACCATCGTTTGTACTGATATTACCGACCACACATGCTTGTCATCGGGAAAGAAGCCTGTTTCAGCTGCCTGAACACATTTTAGATGTCTTTGTTTGCCGGCAGACTTTGGCCCAGAAACTCAGCATCTGTTCTTCAACTTGCCCTTGTTACAGCTGATACTAGCAAGGTTTCTTCTGTAAAATGTTTGTATATAGGTTGTCTTTGATAATGCTGTTGTGATTTTTAAAATAAAAAAAAAGAATGTAATAAAATATAAAAAAGGCACAAACCAAAAGATGGAGTTTGTGAAAACTTGCTCCAGGTTTAGATCACTTTGGTCTCCTCTAATTTCCCACTACTCAGATTTCTTATTTCAAAATTCTAACACTTTTTAGCAGGATGGGTCATTTCCTATAGCCACTCTGGTGTTTCTGAGATCCCTGAACTGGCAAGTGTAAACACAGGTCTTTCTAAATAAGATTGTTTGGAAACCCCCTGCAGGAGGGTGGGTCTGAGGGAGGAAGCTAGAACTAGCTACTGTTGTTGGGGAAGGGGACCAACTTTAGGTTATCTCTAAATGAGAATTCTCCCTTGGAGAAGGAAAACTCTACCTTTGTTTTAGGAGCTGTATCTCCTTTGAATCCCTGCCATACTTGGAAGTAGCTGTGCTATTCCCATTTAGTCCTTGGCAATTGACTTAATCCCAAAGTATTGCGGCTCTGAGTTAAATGACTTTCTCACATAGTCATAGCCAGTCTGTAGAGGGCTTATGCTCTGGCTGTGTGTGCATATGTACACAGTCTGTTTTCCTAAGATTCTACTAGTAATGTGCTTTAAAAACTTTTACTTCATTTTAGCTGCAAAACATCTTGTCTCCTTCACATTTATCTCCTTGTTTTCACTCATTTATGTGAAGCGGGGTGTGTTAGAAGGTCACTGTGGGGTAGTCTACAGGTAAACAAATTACTGCAATTCCTGGGAAATTGCTGCAACAATGGGTGTGCACAAAGGACAGGGTGGTTGGTATATCCAACCCCAAATAGCTAGATCCAGGATATCAGTTTCTTCCCTGGAATCCATCCCACGTTCCTCCTCCCACTTCCACTGGGTAGTCTATGCCGACCACTCAAGAATGAAGCACCAGTACGAACTGGGGCGAGGGAGCTCTTAGCTGCTGCCTTGGCAGCTTGGGGCTGTGGTTGGTGTGTGCTGGTGGAGTGATACCTTATGATCGCCAGAGTCTCTAACTCTATAAGCATTCCTGCTAGGGAGAAATGCCCATCAGGCTCCAAACACCCTCTCAGGCTAAAATGGGGCTTAACAAGGGGAGAAGGCTGATGTGGGTTGGCTTCCCCCACGTGGAAAGGACAGCTTCAGTGCCTGAGGATAGAATGGGGAACTTAACAGAGTAAAACCACTCTCAGGCAACCCCCTTCCCCCACCCCCCAGGTCACTGAACTCCTTAGCTAAAGGGACCTTGGCAATCACCTCTAACCTAGCCTCTCATCTTACAAATGAAAGCGTTAGTGACTTCTCAAGATTAATGTTTCTGTGGCACAACTGAAACTGGACAGTCTCTTGATCCCTCGTCCAGTATTCTTTTGTTTACATCACACTGCCATTGTTTCAAGAGTCACTGCAAAAAACCATCACTTGGGACTTCTCAGGCAGTCCAGTGGTTAAGACTCCATGCTTCCAGTGCAGGGGTCATGGCTTCGATCCCTGGTCAGGGAATTAAGGCGTGGCCAAAACAAAAAAAAACAAAAAACAATCACTTGACTGCCCAGAAAATAAACAGATTAAGGATTGAGTGGGCAGCTGAACAAAGGAAAAAAGTCCTGAGAAAGCCCATTCCTTCATCAGAATGTCACTTCTGGATAATTTCTAAATTTCTGCATTAATTCTGGACTATGAGTCCTTGCACTTTATTGCACTTCATGGTTCTAAAAGCACTTTCACATGTATCACCTCTGAGGCATTGGTTTACTGGTAATAACCCAAGTGTTGACAAACCTGAGTTCAAATCCTGCTCTACTGGGCAATAAGTCACTTAACTCTCCCGAGTTTCCTCATCTGTTGAAAACTACAAATCTCTGTCTATTACAAAAAATTAAATGAAGGTAATTGATAGGAGTGCCTAGAATGATCTGGGCACTTAGAGTTCAGTATATCTTAAATTTTTTCCTCTCCTATAGATTACATCCATTTCACATGTCAGAAAACTGAGGTCCAAATAGGCTGAGTAACTCATGATCACACATCCTCCATGTGCCAAAGCCAGAGTTTAGAGCCTTTGTTTTGGCTTTCTAGCCCAGGTTGCTACCCCAGATACCAAACAGGTTGAGACACCTTTCTTATTCATTTCTTCCAAGGAAGAGCCCCCCATGCTCTGTTCTGAAACTCAGCTTGTCTCTGCCAATCACAGGATTATACTATCCAGAACCGGCTATCTGTAGGGGTTTAGTCTCCACCTCCAGATTTCCAGCCCCGCCCCCCAAATTAACATTTACTGTTTTGGGCACAGGCCTGGGGCTGTCCTTGGAAGGAATGTAAAGAGCAGGTGTGACTCACCTAGCATGTCACAACTTGTCTTCTGAGCCCTGTGGGAGGCTCATCTGATTTCCTTGTTTGGGTCACACGGGGCTTTCTCCACTCTTGCTATTTCCTTAATTGGAGCAATTTTTTTTTTTTTTTTTTTTGGCCACACCTTGCAGCTTATGGGATCTTAGTTCCCTGACCAGGGACTGAACCCAGGCCCTCGGCAGTGAGATCACCAGGTCCTAACCACTGGACTGCCAGGGAGTTCCTGGAGCAATTCTTTAAATCATGTAATTTCTCCCTACTTACATAGTTTTGGCTTCACTGTTTTTCAAACAGAATCACAGAATGTCAGAGCTGGAAAAAGGATCATGTAGTCCAAGACTCCATTCTACGGATGAAGAAACTGAGGCCCAGAGAGGAGAATAGATTTACCCAACCTGAATTTTCAACCTGAAGGTTCCTTTTCAACCTGAATTAAATATGTCCTGCCACTCCCTTCTGGGAGTTTCTGCTGAAAGATCAGCTGTTAACCTTATGGGGATTCCCTTGTGTGTTATTTGTTGTTTTTCCCTTGCTGCTTTTAATAATTTTTCTTTGTATTTAATTTTTGATAGTTTGATTAATATGTGCCTTGGCGTGTTTCTCCTTGGATTTATCCTGTGTGGGACTCTCTGCACTTCCTGGACTTGATTGACTATTTCCTTTCCCATATTAGGGAAGTTTTCAACTATATCTCTTCAAATATTTTCTCAGTCCCTTTCTTTTTCTCTTCTTTTTCTGTGACCCCTATAATTAGAATGTTGGTGCATTTAATGTTGTCCCAGAGGTCTCTGAGACTGTCCTCAATTCTTTTCATCCTTTTTTTTTTTATTCTGCTCTGCGGTAGTTATTTCCACTAATTTATCTTCCAGGTCACTTATCCATTCTTCTGCCTCAGTTATTGTGCTATTGATTCCTTCTAGAGATTTTTAAATTGCATTTATTGTGTTGCTCATCATTGTTTGTTTGCTCTTTAGTTGTTCTAGGTCCTTGTTAAATGTTTCTTGTATGTTCTCCATTCTATTTCCAAGATTTTGGGTCATCTTTACTATCATTACCCTGAATTGTTTTTCAGGTAGACTGCCTATTTCCTCTTCATTTGTTTCGTCTGGTGGGTTTTTATCTTGCTCCTTCATCTGCTGTGTGTTTCTCTGTCTTCTCATTTTCCTTAACTTACTGTTTGGGGTCTCCTTTTCACAGGCTGCAGGTTCGTAGTTCCTGTTGTTTTTGGTGTCTTCCCCCAGTGGCTAAGGTTCGTTCAGTGGGTTGTGTAGGCTTCCCGGTGGAAGGGACTGGTGCCTGTGTTCTGGTGGCTGAGGCTGGATCTTGTCTTTCTGGTGGGCATGACTGCATCTGGTGGTGTGTTTTGGGGTGTCTGTGACATTATTATGATTTTAGGCAGCCTCTCTGCTAATTGGTGGGGTTTTGTTCCTGTCTTGCTAGTTGTTTGGCATAGTGTGTCCAGTACTCTAGCTTGCGGGTCATTGAGTGGAGCTGGGTCTTAGCATTGAGATGGAGATCTCTGGGAGAGCTTTTGCCATTTGATATTACATGGGGCCAGGAGGTCTCTGGTGGTCCAATGTCCTGAATTCGGCTCTCCCATCTCAGAGGCACAGGCCTGATACCCGGCCAGAGCACAAAGACCCTGTCAGCCACACGGCTGAGTTAGAATTCAGGCTTCTTTTATACTAAAAGGGGAGAGCGTATGGCTGGTTGTTGCAAACTTCTTGGTGCTGGGATCCTTTGCAGCGGTCCTCCTAGGTCTGGTCATAATCGTGCATGTATTATTTAGCACTCTCAATAGGGTCTGGAGCAACGTCATCAACACATCCAGATTTCTGCCATGCAACTTATTAGTAGCCACACTAATTGGTATAAATAGACCATAGATAGCTGTAGGCCACTTCAGGTCAGTTTTGTCATCAAATGGGTTGGCACCAAAGTTTCAAAACAGCTTTCAGTTTTCAGAGCATTCTGAATTTGTGGATAAGGGATTGTGGATCTATATAAATTATGGTTTAATTTTTGAGGACTTTTTAATATGGGAAAGTGCTCACAGTATATTGTTAAGTGAAGGGCAGGGGGAATAGTACCAAAGTGGCACAATGATCCCGCTCCATTTTTAAAAAGAAAAATGGGAACACATTTGTAACTTAAATGCAAAATTGGCTGTTTTAAATCCAAACTGACCATAACTGCTTTTGTTTTCCTCTTTTTCTCTTCTTTCTGTTTTTAATCTTCAAGTGCAATGGTATAATTTTTATCAGTGTAGAAATCAATCATTATTCCACTTGGTTTTCTTTGAACAGTCTACTGGGATGGGAGAAAGGGAATCCCTCCTTGGCCACCGCCCATTTGGTGAAGCAAAGGATAAGCCTTTGGATTTACAAAGGGAGGCCCCTTGCTTGGGGAGCAGGAGAAAGAACCCAGACTGATTTGTATTAAGAAGTGGGAGGATATTTTTTTGGAGTTGGGTAGAAGCTGGGGGATGAGGGTGAGGAGAGGATGGAGAGGCAAGGAGGAGAGATCATTCAGCATGGGGTTGACCCCTGTATTAGTTTCCTGGCGCCGCCATAACTATGCACAACAAATGTAGTGGCTGAAAAATAATAGAAAGTAATTTCTCACAGTTCTAGGGGCTAGAAGTCTAAAATCAAGGTGTGAGCAGGGCCACATGCTCTCTGAGGCTCTAAGGAAGCATCGTTCCTTGCATCCTCTAGCTTCTTGGCGCTCCTTGGCCTGTGACAGATAGTTTCAATCTCTCCTTCCTATGGCTGTCTTTCCTCTGTGTGTGTCTATGTCCAAATTTCCCTCTTCTTATCAGACACCAGTCATTGGATTGGGATGCACTGTAGTTTAGTATGACCTCATCTTAACTTGATTGCATCGGAGAAGAACTTATTTCCAAATAAGGTCACATTTATAGGTTCCAGGCGGGCATATATTTTGGGGGGATACTATTCAACTCCATCCAGACCACTAGTGTGTGACTTGACTAAGCAAAGGAAATTCTAATATTTCATTTCTTTTAAAGGCAGTGCCTGCCGAATGAATGAATGAATGATGAATACGGAACTGCGATGTAAATTTCCTCCTTGTCTTTACCCCCAGATTTTCAGGATAAGTCAGCTATGCAAGTGTGGAAATCAAGGAAAAGGCATCTCTTTGTTTCTGTGGGATAAAAAGGGGACACCCGTGGTAAGTGAAATCAGGAATCCCGGAGGAGGGACCCTGAGAAGGTAAGGCCAGGAGTGTCCCTGGGGGCAAGAGCCAGGATCTGAACTGACACCTGGTTACAGATACACACAAAATAAAACACAAAGACTCATCAGTGGGGATACTGGGGCTTTCCATTTTCTCCAAATATACTTTTACATATTTTCCAAATTTTCTATGATGCTTATAATTTGCTTCAATAATCAGGGGGACAAATGTTATTTAAAAGAAGGACAATTCAAGGTGATGTATTATTTAGATTTAAATCCAGATCTTCAGAAAATGCCTAAGGAGCTGGCAAACTGAGTTCTTCCTTTCTTTAGTCTCATCAGACCGCTTAATACTATTAAAGCAATAATCTTCATCCTCCATGAGTATAATTATCCTCTTCAAATTATTCCCTTTGATCAGCCTGTGTGTTTTCAAAAAATTATTATTATAGTTTTATTAAGAAATCCCTAGGTAAAAGTAATTACCAGTGTCTCTACTAAAAATTAATCAGGACATATTACAATTGTCCAGTAGCCACACACACACACATGCACACACACACACATACAGCAGCCATAACTTATATTTGGTCATAGCCTACTTTACCACACTTTGAAAAACAAATGAAGATTCAAAGTTGTGAATGAACAGACATTAGTCATCTACTACTTTTCATCACTATGCTAGAAACCAGAATAGAGCAATAAACAGAATTATTTTCTGTTCTCAAAGATCTTACATTTCAGCACAGAGGTAGTGTTGGGATAGGGGAATAAACTAAACAGGCAAGTACAATCATGTGAGATAAGTGTTGTGATAAGGGAATGCTGGGCTATGAGAACATCCATCAGGTAAAACTGATGTAATTTGGGGTGGAGGTGGGGATCAGTTTAGGGAAGGTCTACTTGAGAAAGTTTAAACTGAGACCTGAGGATAAATAGGAATTTGTCAGGTATAAGAAGAAGAGAAGGGGAAATGGATCAATCAAGGAGGAAAGCAGGTATGTAATACTTGATTGTATTATTAAGAACTATTTCAGGTGCAAGTGTTTGTTAGCAGCTAAACTCAAACCAGTTAAGCAAAAGGAATTTGTTGACTCATGTAACTGGAAAGTGAAGGACAGGTATTAGCTTTAGGCATGGCTGGGTCCAAGGGCTCAAATAATGTCAGGTTTCTGTTTCTCTCTTTATATCTTTATTCTGCTCATGGCTTGGCTTTCATTTTCTAGGCCAACTTCCTCCTCATCTAGGGCAATAGGGCCACCGGCAGCTCCAGTCTCGTATTTTATTAATTTAAGAGCCACACAGAAGAACTTTTTCTCCTTCAAATTCCCATTGGAAATAGTTTTTGTAGATCTTAACTAAGCTAAGGATCTTGAGAGGAGATCATCCTGACTTAGGATGGGGCCTAAATCCAATAACTGGTGTCCTTATGAGAAGAGAGGACACAGAAACACAGAGAAGATGGTGATATGAAGACAGAGGCAGATAATAAGAACCTGCTGTATAAAAAAATAAATAAAATTCTAAATTTCCAAAAAAAAAAAAAAAAAAAAGACAGAGGCAGAGACTGGAGTTATGATGCATCTCCAAGTCAAGGGGCTCACTTGTACGGGAGCGTGCTAGTGGTTTCATCGTGGGATTTGGAGTCAGGAGCCAGCTTGGGTCTCAGAGCCACCACTTACAATCTCTTAGTAGGAAAAACATAAGCATGGAGTGCTGCTGGTACACAGAAAAGTGGGGCAACTCACCAGGCCTGCTGCAGAAGCGTGCAGGACCTGCCGGAGGGTGTGATTTCTGCCCTGTGTTTTGAAGAATGAATTAGCCAGGTGACGGTAGAAAAGGCATTTGTAGTAGATGCCAGTGGTGCCCACACAGATCTCCCTGGATGGCTGTTGGTGTCTGGCCCATAACTCTGCACACGCTGGTTCTACTTGCAACAGCCAGCATCTGCATCCCTCTTCTTGAGGCTTTTGGATCCCTCAGAAGCGTATGCAAGATGCCGCAAGCGCAGAGAATTAATCACCCCCAGGACAGCACTCAACCAATGACTGGCTGGAATTGGTAGATAAATAGCCTGGCGACTTTCTCCTCCAGTTAGGAAAACTCTGTGTGTTACATAGTCTCCCCACACTCTTCAGAGAGACTCCACTCCATTTGACCCCGTCTGTAACTAGTTGGTTAATGCATCATGTATTGGCTTGCTTCCTTTTCCTGTCTCACTTCTCTGCTCCTCAGCTGGTGCTTCCTGGGATCATCTCCCAAATAAATTACTTACATTTGATTCCTTGTCTCAGGGTATCCTTCTGAGGGAGACCCAAATTAGACAACATTCCACATAGAAAAGACAGCATGTGCAAGAGCATTGGAATTATAAGCATGGACATCTCACAACACATTTAAGGGATTATCCAAATTATTTGAGAATCTGCTGCCTGGTCCCCTGGTCTAATGGGTAAATAATTATCCAGGGCTTAGAAATAAACGGGTACCATGTTGTAATGACCCCTCTTATATTTTGGGAATTGTTGGAGTTCAGAAGAATGGCTGGGGATTGTTAATTTTCCCTGGAGCCCTCACACCTACACAGTGCCTGGCACATAGTGTGCACTCAGCAAGTATTTTTTGAAGTAATGAATTTTATTGTGTTGAAATTGGGGTATTACAAAACTCCAGGGCTCACTATACAACACCCATTCATTAAATGTTTATTGAACAGAACTGAAGGCCACTGGAAAGCCAAAGGAAAGCCTTTCTTTGAACAGGCATTGCGCCACCTGGAGGAGGGGGCCTTTGCAGGCACTGGTTGTGTGCTATAGAATTTTTGAGAACTTTTAGTTAGGGTGCAAGGTTGTAAGCTGAGTTCTTTGTAAGAACAAAACAACAGCAATAGTTTAAATGTCCACAACAGGGGAATAATAAGTGATGCAGTATCATTTCCATAGAACACTATGCAGTGATTAAAATGAATTAAGTTATCTCTATACATTGATATATAAATTTCTCCAAGACTTGCTGTTCAAGCAATAAACTGAAGTCACAGAAAATACATGTAATATGATGTCATCATGTCAAAAAAACTCACCAAAATACACCCCATATCTTTGCTTGTTTGAGAGGCAAACTCAGCTACAGATCGAGTGGGATGCTGGGATGATTTTTAAGTCCCTTCCAGTTCTGATATTCTGTAATTTTAAGATGACAAGTCAAAGTTTATAGTTCCTTTAGAAAATATACTGCTTTGACTCATATAAGAAAACTGTAAAACTTTATGGAGGGACATAAAAGAAAACCTGGATAAATGGAGACATATGCCAGCTTCCTGGACTGATAGAGTCAACATTGCAAAGATATAAATTTCTTCAAAATTAATCTAAGTTTAAAAACAACAGCAATAACAAAATCAAAGTCTCAATGCATTTTTGGTGGGGGAGGACTTGAAAAAATTTCTAAAGTTCATCTTAAAGGTGAAATGGATAAGAAGAGCCAGAAAATATTTGAAAATAAAATCTATATTGTGAAGTTAGAATAATTAGAATCTTATACTAGTGCCAGAACAGACAGACAAAGGAAAAGATGTGGGTATTTATGAGAATTTAGTATGTAACAAAAGCAACACTTCAACTGAGTCAGGAAAGGATGGGCTGTTCAATAAATTGTTGGGACAGTAGTTACCTTGGTGTCCTCACCATGGAAGGGCATATGCATGTGTCTTTTGTAAAAGCTCCACTGGCCTAATCATTCAGAAAATATTTTAGGTTATATTTTTCTATTCTACTTTGCACCAAAATAAATTCCTAGTAGACTAAAGATTTAAGAACAAAGTCATTAAATATTGATACTAGAGGAAAATATTGGTAAATACATAATTTTGGGATTAAGACAGACTATAAATATGACCTCAAAGGCAAAAACCAAAATGAAAAGATGGATAGATTTGTCTATACCACAATTTTAAAAATTATTTATATATGCAGACATGAATTAAAATTGAAAGGCAACTGTCAAGCAGGGGAAATGTTTGCTACGTGAACGACAGACAATTCTTAAATATATAAAATATTTTTACCAGTCGATAAGATAAAAATGAATGTTTTTATAGAAAAACGGGTTAAGGCATGAACAGACAATTTGCTAAAGAAGAAATCGAAAGAGCAGATAAGCATAAAAAATTGCTTACATTGTTAGGAATCAAAGGAATGCACATTAAAACAACAGTAAGAAATGTTTTATCCTATCAAAGTTTTAAGTATTTAAAGTAATTTTATTTTTTTAATTCTGTTTATTTTAAACATTGCTTCTTTTTTAAAAATTATTTTATTTATCAATTTTTGGCTGCACACGGGCTTTCTCTAGTTGTGGTGAGAGGGGGCTACTCTTCATTGCAGTGTGCGGGCTTCTCATCATGGTGGCTTCTCTTGTTGCGGAGCACGGGCTCTAGGCACGCGGGCCTCAGTAGTGGCTCGCGGGTTCCAGGGCGCAAGCTCAGTACTTGTGGCTCACGGTCTCAGTTGCTCTGTGGCATGTGGGATCTTCCCGGACCGGGGTTCAAACCTACATCCCCTGCATTGGCAGGTGGATTCCTAACCACTGCGCCACCAGGGACGTCCTAAAGTAATTTTAATTTTGCTTTTCAAGAAGGTTACGTATCAAAATGTTAACAGTGATTATCTCTGGGTAGTGGGGTTAAGGGTACTTTTTTTTGCTCTTCTGTGGTGTTATTTTACTTGTGCAGTAAAGAAATAGTAGTTTGCACTGACTCTTAGAAAAGTGCCCAGCTGGGATCTCTGGAGAACTAACCTCTGGAGAGTGAGCAAGGACGTGTCCAAGCTGTGGCTTCCTCTTGGGCCCAGCCTGGAGCTTGCTGAGCCATACTGAACCCTCTTGGCCCCCAACTTCAGGAAGTGGGTCTGGTTGGCTGCTGTTTATACAAGGGGAATGAGACAGAGGTAGGGAGACCAGTCAGCAAGCTAGTGCAATGACAATCCACGTGGCAATTTATAAAAAGAACACACTGGAATTTGGTGTGACAATTCTATTTGGGCAAAAGAAAAAGAAAGAAAGAAAAAGAAAAGAGACTTCGCTGGTGGTCCAGTGGTAAGACTCCCTGCTTCCACTGCAGGGGGCACAGGTTCAATCCCTGCTTGGGGAACTAGGATCCTGTATGCCACGCGTCACGGCCAAAAAAAAAAGAAAGAAAAAATTATAAGTTATAAATTTAAAAAATGAAATGGCCTGCCTGTTCATGCTATATGAGAAGAAGAAGGTAAAAAAGGAGAGGAAAGTTAAAAAGTCAAATGTGGATGGAGAAAATACTAAGCTAATTTTTGTTGGAGTGGAATATGCAAATGAAGATGCAGCAACTGTCTATGTGGGGGTGCATTTCAGATGCAGAGCCAGCCATCTCCAACATCCGGAATGGTCAGGCCTAGCACGTATTCAAGAAAAAGGAAAGGCCACTTTAAGTTGACGACTGCTCGTGCCTTGCAGACAATCAAATATGTGACCCTCATCAAATCCTGTGCTCATCTCACCTGGCTCTCAGCCCGAATCTAGTTCAGCAGAGTCCTCTTGTCTGTTGTGCTTCTGTCTATGCCTGGTGCTAAAACAATTCATCCCTCATAATTCTTCAGAGTTAGTCTCTCCTTTAATTCAGTATTCAGTTTCCAGTACTTCCTTTAGGAGGTGAGATTGAAAGTCTTTCTGTATCAAAGCAGCTTCTACTTCTGGAGAAACTCGAGTTGCCTTAGGTTGCGTTCCCCAGAAACAGATTCTGAAAGAATTCTTTGTGTGCAGAGTTGCTGGAGAGGAAGGGAAAGAGGACTGGGCAGAAAAAGTGGGGCTTCTCCGCCAGTCCCATGGAGACCTGGGATGGCCCTGCAGAGTTGTCCTCAATTAAAATCCAAGGGTCAGGCCTTTGTCCCCCC
The DNA here is from genome assembly GCF_059928025.1 of Delphinapterus leucas. Classification (NCBI taxonomy): domain Eukaryota; kingdom Metazoa; phylum Chordata; class Mammalia; order Artiodactyla; family Monodontidae; genus Delphinapterus; species Delphinapterus leucas. The sequence continues at coordinate 141,045,672 of NC_143129.1, forward strand.
AGATTAACCAGTCATTGGATGCGCACTGTCCCTGGAGAGAAGGCATATTCTTGGATGAGGCAGGTGTCTTCATCCAAGGGAAATCTCCAGAGAGGAAGCCATCTGAATCGCTCTGGCAGACTCTAGAAGAAGAAAAGAAAAGCCCAAGGGAAGTGGGCTTGCTGGAATGATTTATTTTGTGGAGCCAGAAGACCAGACAGAGGATTATGTTCCATTGGAGGCCCAAAAGACAGATAGTATACAAAGACAGCAAGGAAGGTACAGATGAGGAGAGCACCAGCTAGGGATGATGGCAAGAGAAGCAGTCACAGGGCTGGGCTTGATAATATCCAGGAGGATGATAGCATCCTGAAGCAATAGAAGCCAGGTGGTGGCTTTAACCACCAGAAGTCTGGGGGCTGTGATTACTATAACAGCTGGCAAGGTCAAGGGGGCAGCCTTAGGGGGCTTGATCCACAGAGGTTGTGAAGGTATTTAATAATACAAGGTGTCCCTAGGGGAAAAAATAGATGGGCAGCCAACTGGGTTCTGCTTAACATCTACGACCAGAAAGACACAGGAATGGAGGAACAGGGCTTCTCTGGTGGTGCAGTGGTTAAGAATCCACCTGCCAATGCAGGGGACATGGGTTCGAGCCCTGGCCCGGGAAGATCCCACATGCCGCGGAGCAACTAAGCCTGTGCACCACAATTACTGAGCCTGCGCTCTAGAGCTCGCGTGCCACAACTACTGAGCCCACGTGCCACAACTGCTGAAGTCCACGCGGCTAGAACCCGTGCTCTGCAACAAGAGAAGCCACTGCAATGAGAAGCCCGCACATCACAAGGAAGAGTAGCCCCCGCTCGCCGCAACCAGAGAAAGCCCGCGCACAGCAACAAAGACCCAACACAGCCAATCAAATCAAATAAAATAAAATTAAAAAAAGAAAAGAATGGAGGAACAGGAGGCTCAGAGTTGTTACCCCAATAAAAAGTCATGTTCTTTGCTTAATTCTCACATCTGAGTCAATTTTCAGACCCAGACCACAGAACCCATTGACCAAAGAGGTGGCTGGGTCCCTAGGAAGAAGAACCCTAAAACACTGAAACAAGTATTTACAGTAATGATTGCTCCATGGCCTATGACCATTTTCTCAGCTAACTATATATTGGGGAAAGAGGAATACCCAGACATTTCCCAGGGTCTGAAAGGATCTTGTCACTCAGAAATCCAAGTGTTATCAAGTCCTTTCTCTAAGACTGGGGACTTCTAGGGGTCAGGTAATAAGCGGAGTCCTGAATAACATCCAGCTTACAATGGGTCCCTGGGCCCATAGACCCACCCAGTGGTCATTTCCCCAGACTCTGAGTGCATAACTGGGAGTATATATATTGGGAAGCTGAAGGAAGCCCCCACATTAGGTCCTTGGCCTTGAGTTCTCATGTGGGGAAGACCAAGTGAAAGCCTCTGAAACTGTCCCCTCCCTATCAAGTCGAGATAGTAAATCAAAACCTGTATTTCATCCAAGGGGAAGCGGGGGATGATGGTGGAGTTAATGCCCATGAACAACCCAAAGGATGGTCGTCCCTGTCATATTTCCATTTAGTTTGCCTGTCTGGCCCCTTCAGAAACCAGGAGGATGGCTTACAAACTACTGCAGACCTAATCATGTAATATCCCTGATCACAGCTGTTGTGTCAGCTCTGTGATCCATCATAGTACAGGATCTGGACCACCTGGTCAACCCACAGAATGTCACACCTGTTTCACTGATGACATCATGCTAATCAGGCAGGATGAGCAAGAGGTGGCTAGTATATTGGAAACCTTGGTAAGAAACATGCACTTCAGAGGGTGGGAGATAAGCCCATGAAGATTCAGGGAACTGCCCCTTCAGTTTTTAGGGAACCAGTGGTCAGAGATATGCCAACATAGTTCCTTTAAAGCAAAAGGCAAATTACAAATTATAGACAAGCAAGATAAAAGAAAAAATTACTTTAAAACACTCTAAAAGTGATACCTAAAAATAGTGTTTACATCCTTTAGGATGTTCTTCATTGTGCATAGAATATAAATATAACAAACTGACTTTGAAATTATGGGATCATGTCACTATCTGATATTTATTTACTTGTTTACTTGCTTGTTGTCTCGTTCTTCACTGTGATATAAGCTCCATGAAAGTAGGGTCTGTCTTGCTCTCTGTTTCCCTGTCACTTAGAAGGCATTTGGTGCCCAATAAATACTTTTTGGTGGAATGAATGAAGTGTACTATACACATCACTTTGTAGCCAGCTATTTTCAACTAACTTCCAGATGCTTCAGGTTATTCTTCATCTTCCTTAGAATGTGCCATGTGAAAACAGAGTTTTCACAGCCCAAAGACTACTTCTATCAGTGCAACTTCTGAACCAAGAAACCTTAGCCTTTTGGCAGCCCTCGAATCTCCTTCCTTTTGGTCAGCACTGCCTTAGAATCTACAGCGGGCACAGGCTTGCCTGGATCACTCATTAGAGGGACCCAAGTCAGGTTCCGAGACCTGAGCAGGTGAAGATGTTTCCAGGCGAGCAGCTCTGCCTGCAGCCACGTTCCTCCTCCGGCCACGCGGGGGCGCTAGAGCGCCACAGTTCACATGGGATCGGGGCCCTCTGGGAGGAAGACTCTGGGCGGGTGTATTGACTACCCGGTGTGGGCGGAGCCAAAGGCGTTCACGTCCGAGGCGAGGGCAGGAAGTGAGGAGGCCGGGCTTCTTTGGCGGGGCGTACGCTTGCGCATAGGCCGGGTCAGAGGAACCTTCGGTTTCGCTACTGTTAGGGTCTGTCCTGGTGGGGGACGCCTTTGCACGGCTATTAAGAGTGGGCCGGGCCCAGGGGAGGGGGCAGAGTACGGGAGTTGGGGTGGAGGGAGCTTGGAGGGCCGCTGAGGGTTAGGAGCGGGGACACTTGGGGGCTCGGTTGGGTTGGGGTGGCGAGGCCTGGGGTGGAGGAGGGACGACGGGGAGCCGGGCTGGAGTAAAGCACGAGGGCGGCGTGTGGAGTCGGGGGAGAGGGCGAGTGGGAAAGGAGGACGTGGCAGTAAAGTCTCCGTTCCCCGCCTGATCCCGTCCTGGTGTTGAACTGCGGGGACCCCAGGGTGTTACCCTGGCAGCGCGGGAGTTGCAAATAGGCAGGTGGCTGCATTTTCCGGGAAGATAAGCTCCCTCTCCTCGCAGCCTTCTCATTAGCGGCGCTTTTTAAAAAGTTGTGGTTCTTTTTACCGCAGTATCGTGTGCGTCACAGTGACACCTTCACCCGTAGAAAACCTCTTCCAGCCGCTTTTGGTATCTTGAGACTTAAACCATCTCTTTTACCTGTCCCTCTTAAAGCAGAGAAAGTAAACGTTTTCCTACCCAAACCCCGCAGCGAAAAATAGGAAATTTCCTGCCTCAACAGTTGTAGGGTATTTAAATAATTTCTTCATGAACTTGTCTACAAATTCACTTTTTGTGCTCCTTAAATAATGTCACTTGCCTGCGTAAAGTGGAACAACAGTTGTGTTGTGCCATGCAGTGCTCAATGAGAAATTTTAGTCCAGGGAGATGAAAATACTTCATTGGGAATTCAGGGATTGAACAACTATGGTGACCCTGACCAATGCCATGTAACCCTCACGAAAAGGATTTGGGTTCATATCCATCATTCTCAGCTGTGGTGAAGGGGTGCAGTCTGGCATTTGGAAGCTTAAGAACCAACTCTGCTGCCTTCTAATTTATTATTATTTTTTTAAGCTTTCCATCATGTGTGTACTTTGCTTGAATGATTATTTTAAAGTACATGTGCTATTTTTGCCAATCTGACAGCTGTTTCCATAGAAACTAGGGAAGAAATAGTCACTTTCAGAATAGTTGTTAAAACTGTCTTCCAGGCTTCAGCCGTGAGTGCCAGTGAGCGCTGTACTTGCTCATTCTGAGATGGTACTTAAGGAATTAAGGATCTGAAACGTTCGTAGAGGCTAACAATCCAAATTGTTTAGTTTTCTCACATCATTAATTTAGTAATCCTGGAAGCCTGCCAGCTATGTTTGTTGACCTGCTACAGTTCTTTGAAGAGGATGTGTCAGCCCTGATTCTTTCTTCTGCTCTGTGTAGTCTAGTGATTGGATCTTTGAAAATGTATAGTTTTCTTCTCCCATTCTTTACCCTTTCTTAAGGATACAGCAGGGATTACAAAATATCAGGCACTATTTCTGTTTCAGGTGACACTTGTAGGTGATATAAATGATAGCGTTTTTGCTTATATGTGTACTACATACAGTGTTTGGGGCTTTTGCTAACTTCTGTGTCAGTAGAATACTTTAAATTTCACGTTAGTTGTGAGCTGTGAGCAGGAGTTTGCTTGACATGTGAACAGAGCTAAGCAGTATAAATAGATGTGCACAAACAGATGAGAGCTTTTCTTTTCTGAGAGGTGTAAGTAAATCAGTGGGTCTGGAGCTTCGGAATGGGTGAAGGAGGGGTAGGGAAGGTGCCTGGAGAAACAGTGGGAGGTGGTATTATGAGGGGCTTGGTCTGAAATATGCAGTTTATTGAAGCCCATGGAAATCAATGGTAATTACAAATATAGTTGCCTTTATTGATTTGGGGCTTACAAAAGTAATAACATATCCTGTAAAAGTTTAAACAGCGCGGAAATATATGAGATGGAAATACTGAATCCCTTACAACCATCATCCTGCCACCCCAAATAACCACTGTGAATGGTTTGGTGTGTATTCCTTTAGATTTACTTATATTTGTATATACTAGTGTGTTTTAAGCATTACTGAGTATGTAAAAAATTTGAGTAATTTTCAAATAATTTGATGTATAGATAATACTATTTATGAAAATTGATGTTCTGAAGCATCTTTCCAGATAATATTGTATTAGCCTAGACTGAGTTAGATTTATGTATTTTTCCCTGCAACTTTTATTATGAAGATTTGAAACACTAAAAAAAACTGAAAAAAAATTTAATGAGCACATATATAACCACCACTTAGATACAAAGGTTGTTAGCATTTTTCTGTATTGCCTTTATGTCCTGTGTGTATGTCTGAATGTATTTTTATTATAAAATTTGAAAGTTTTGTTCATCATGAAAAGAGAGTTGAGCAAGCATTTCAGGTATAAGATATCCACCTACATAACCACATCTTTATCACCTAAGAAAATAAGCAGCACTTATCTAAAATAACCTAAAAGCAAATTCATATTCAAATTACCCCAATAGTTCCAGTTGTCTTCTAAAACAAATTTTTTTCTTTCAAATTAGGATCTAATCAGAGATCACACATTGCATTTGATTGTCTCTTTTTAGTACCTTTTAAAAAAATAGCTTAATGTATAGTTGATATTGTACAATAAGTTGGACATATTTGAACCGTGCATGTTTTGACTTACGTGTATATCTATGAAACCAACAACACAACCACAATAGTGAACATCTTAGTTGCCCCCCCAAACTTTGTAATCCCTCCTCTTGCCCCTCTTTACCTTTCCATCCTCTGATTTCTCTATAAGTATAAATCGGTCTGCTAACTATATATTGTTATATATAGTTAGTTTATATATATATAAACTTCAGTTTATATTATAAAGCTGAAATCATAGAGCATGATTTTTGGAGAGAGAGTAGTGTCCTTTCCTGTTATTTTTTTTCCTGTGTATGAGTCTGGCTTTTCTCACTTGCTAGTGTTTTTGTGTATTGCTCTTGTATTCTGCCACCTTAAACTCATAGGTTTTTTTTGTAGATTTCTTTGGATTTCCTGGATAGACAGTCATGTTATCTAGGAATAAAGATCATTTTACTTCTTTATTATCTGGATGCCATTTATTTAGTTATGTATCTATTTATTTAATTCTGTTGCACTGCCTAGCATCTCCAGTATAATGTTGAATAGAAGTGGTGGGAGCAGACATCTTTGCCTTGCTCCTGATCTGAGGAGGAAAGTATAATCTTTCACCAATAAACGTACTGTTGCCTATAGGTTCCTGTAGATGTCCTAGTTACTGAGTTTTTATCAGGGTTGGTTGTTGGATTTTATCCATTGCTTTTTCTGTGTCTTTTGAGATGATCATGTAGTGTTCCCTTCTTCAGTTAGGGTGAATTACATTGATTGATTTTTGAATTTTTATTCAACCTTGCATTCCTGAGACAAACCTCACTTGGTCATGAGGTATTGTCTTTTTAATATATTTTTGAATTAGATTTCCTGAATATTATTAAGAATTTTTGTATCTATGTTCATGAGGGATATTATTCTATAGTCTTCTTGTAATTTTTTTTCTGTCTTTGGTATCAGGGTAGTGCTGGTCTTATGGAAGGAGTTGCAAACTATTCCTTTTTAATTTCTTGGAAGAGTTTATATAGAATTATTATTATTTCTTCTTTAAATGTTTGGTAGAATTCCCCAGTGAAGCCTTTTGGTTCTGGAGCTTTCTTCGTGGGAAGGTTTTTAACTATAAATTCAATTTAAAAATTGGGTATAGGGCTCTTCAGGTTGTTTATTTCTTCTTGAGTGAGCTCTGGTAGTTTGTATTTTTCAATGAATGTATCCATTTAATCCAAGGTGTCAGATTTAAGATTTTCTCTTTCATTGGTTTTAAGAAATTTGGTATACCTTAAAGTAGTTTCTTTTGTGTTTCCTGTGTGTGTGGTTTGTTAAACTTCTTGGATTTGTGGGTTTACAGTTTTCATCAAATTTGGAAAATTTTGGTCATTATTTTTTCAACTTTTTTTTTTTTTTTTTCTGTCTACTATCCCTCTCTACTTTTCAGGGTCTCCATTTACACATATATCAGGTCACTTGAGTTATCCCACACCTCAGTGATGCTGTATGCATTTCTTAAAGTCTGTTTTCTCTCTGCATTTCATTTTGGATAGTTTTTTATTGATACGTCAGTTCATAAGTCTTTATTTATACAATGTCTAATTTGGTGTTCGTCTCATCCAGTGTAATTTTTATCTAAGACATTATAGTTTTCAAATATAGAAATTCAGTGTTGATCTTTTGAAAAAATGTATTCCATGTCTCTACATAACATGTCCGAACTTTCCTTTAACTTCCTAAACATATGCAGTATGTATAACTAGTTTAATATCCTTGAATTCCCAGCTTCATCTCTTTAATTTAGGAGGACCATTGGGCTGCGCTAGGTTTCCCCTCTTTGCATGGTGGCCTAGAAACTCTCTCCAGGCAGAAGGCTGGGGCAGTTGTAGGGCTCGCCTAATTTGTTTCCCATTTCTCAGGGATGACTGTTCTTCGTTGCCTGATGTTCAGTATGTTGAAACCATTGTTTTACTTATTGTCTCTGTTTTTTTAATTGAAGTATAGTTGATTTACAATATTGTGTTAGTTTTAGGTGTACAGCAAAGTGATTCAGTTTGTGTGTGTGTGTATATATTTCAGATTATTTTCCATTATAGGTTATTACAAGATGTTGAATATAATTCCTTGTGCTATACAGAAAGTCCTTGTTGCTTACCTATTTTATGTATGGCTGTTTGTAACTGTTAATCCCATACTCCTAATTTATCCCTCCCCTCTCCCTTTCCCCAACAACCATAAGTTTGTTTCCTATGTCTGTGAATTTGTTTCTGTTTCGTATATAGACTCATTTGTATTATTTTTTGGGATTCTAAATATACATGATATTATATAATATTTGACTTATTTCACTAAGTATAATATTCTCTGGGTCCATCCATCTTGCTGCAAGTGGCAGTATTTCATTCTGTTTTATGGCTGAGTAATATTCCATTGTGTTGATTGGCACTTGGGTTGTTTCCATGGCTTGGCTGTTGCAAATAGTGCTGCTATGAACATTGGGGTGCATGTAGCTTTTTGAATTAGGGTTTTCGTCTTTTATGAATATGTACCAAGGAGTGGGATTGCTGGATCATATGGTAGCTCTGTTAGTTTAAGGAAGCTCCATACTGTTTCCCATAGTGGCTGTATCAATTTACATTCCCACCAACAGTGTAGGAGGGTTCCCTTTTTTCCACACCCTCTCCAGCATTTATTATTTGTAGACTTTTTGGTGATGGCCCTTCTGACCAGTGTGAGGTGATACTTCATTGTGGTTTTGATTTGCATTCCTGTAATAATTAGCAATGTCAAGCATCTTTTCATGTGCCTGTTGGCCATCTGTGTGCCGCCTTTGGAAAAATGTCTATTTAGGTCTACATATTCTTTCTGTTCTTTTAGTTATTTTCAGTGACAGGATAAGTCCCTTTTACTCTGTATTGACCTGAATCAGAAGTGCCAGTATTATATTTGAAAGGAACAAATTTGTATTTTATTGTTATTTATTTTTTTTTAGGTTTTTAAAAAAATATTTAATTTATTTTTTTGGCCGCGTCAGGTCTTAGTTGCGGCATACAGGGTCTTTGTTGAGGTGTGCAGGATCTTTTGTTGCAGTGTGTGGGCTTCTCTAGTTGTGGCGTGCGGGTTTTCTCTCTCTAGTTGTGGTGCTTGGGCTCCAGGGCACGTGGGCTCTGTAATTGTGGCACAGTGGGCTCTAGTTGAGACACACGAGCTCAGTAGTTGTGGCGTGCAGGCTTAGTTACCCCACGGCACGTGGGATCTTAGTTCCTGGAGCAGGGATCGAACCTGCTTCCCCTGCATTGTAAGGCGGATTCTTTACCACTGGACTACCAGGGAAGTCCCACAAATCTGTATTTTTTAAAATGCATTCTTTGTTAGACTTTACTATTCCATTAAATACTCTTTCCCCCCATTGCTGCCAATTGCTGAGACTTAGTGCTGTTTTTGTTTAATCCATTTCTTATTCCCCAACTAATTTAGCTGTTAAAATAAAAATAGACTCCCCCAACTAAAATTAAAAAATGAAACGAAGGAAAAAATCCAGATTTTGAAAGTACATGTTGTTGAGTTAAAAGTTAGTAAAACCTCTTTGGTTTTTATTGTTAAGAGGAGTTGCTGCAGGGGGCAGTGAGTTGAAACCCAAGGTAATTTAGTCAGAGATACGTTAAAGGAAGAACACCTTTTTCATAAGTGTTATATTCCCAGTTTGGTAATAAGTATTTTGCTTAGATATTTATAGTTTATATTTTGTGTTCCAGATAATCAAGCAAAACAAAGATGAGCTTCATCTGTGGACTGCAGTTTGCTGCTAGAAACTGTGTTTTCTTCCGATTTAATTTACTGACCAGCTGGAGAAAATGTAACACACAAGCTGTAACCTCACTGGACCGTCATCAAGTGAAAATTAACAGTATAGTAAATAAGTCTCTGGGCCTGGGAGTAAATCAGGGTGATAGATGGACATTTTTGCCTGAAAACTTTCATTTCTGTAGGACTTTTAATAACAAAAGAACAGGCTGCCTCTTGAGCATCAGAAGTAAGGAAACTTGGATGATTACCCAAAAATGTACTGCGTGGAATAACTCTTTCTCAAGACAGCTACTGATGAAAGACGTTCTAGTAGTTCCTGCGCTTTCAGTGGTGCATCCTCTAAACTGTTTACCCACAAGAGACATCAGGAGTTTCCATACTTCTCCACGGTTTCAAGCTGCTCCAGTTCCTCTCTTGTTGATGATTCTTAAACCAGTGCAGAAGCTACTGGCTATCATTGTGGGCAGGTAAAATGCTCTTTAAAATATAAACTCTTATATTAAAAAGTATCTGTAAAACTCACTTTTAAAGAAAACTTGATAGATTTCCCTCCCGTAATTAGCTCAGAATTCAGTTTCTAAACAGTTGGTTCTACTCAGTTTTTTTATGTATGCCTTAATAATCTTAAAATCATCTATTGCATATTATAGTACAGAAATGTGATCTTTAAAAATTATTCTTGTATATTTTATATAGACACTATTTAAAAGGTCTTATATTTATGATTACAAGAATCAGAAATGTTTGTTACAACTCACATATAAGAACTGTACTTACAAGCATTCCTTTTTAGTTCATGGAATTTGAGACAATGGAGCATGAAACTGAAGAACTTTGCTTACTTAAGAAAGGGCTCATTCCTAGCCACGTTAACTCTTAATTAGTATTTATTATTTATTTATTTATTTTTCTATTCTGTTTCCGACAAATCTTTATTTTCTCTTTGTGATCCTTTATAATAGTTAATGTTATTTTTCAGCTAAGTAATACTTCATATTTAATTTAAAACTCCCCCTCATAATTCTGTTTTCTCTTATTTGCTCCATGAAGATTGAAGAAAGGTAAAGTTAAGTATTGTCTCCTTATAAACTTTTCTTATGTTTGATAACTATGAAGTGCCTTCTAGCCTTCTTACTTCCATACTAACCAACCCAGTTTTCTTTTTATCAAAAATCAAGGACCTGTACTCTGTAATTTATTGTGTTCTTTATGACTAGGCTTTGGCACTCAGAAAATATTCAGCTAATTTAGCTCTCAATTTAAGTAACGACTATCAAAGAAAGCCAGAGCTAGACAATAGTTAAAGAAGTAAAAACAGATTTTATTCAGAACTTCTGCAGTAGGAGAAAACTTCTTCTGCATAGAACCAGAGTCAGCTCTGAATACACCATGGGCTATGTGGGCAGGGCGGGGGTTGGTAGATGGAAAACTATAGAGAGGAAACATCAGAAGCAAGGGGGGATTCCACCCAAACTGACCTACTAGATTTATTGCTGAAGGCAGGTGAGGGTGATCAGATATCACCTGGGGGATGATGAATGGTAAGGACAGATTGGGTATTGTGATCCGATATGGAGGATGAGGGATTCTGAGTTAATTGACCTAGCAGGATTCTTGCTAAAATTGGACAATGCAGAGATGAACACAGTAGTCCAAAAGACAAGGCCTGTTTGAAAAAGAGTTCAGGGGAGTCTGAGTAGAGTTCGGGGTAGGAGAGAATCTTTGTCACAACTCAGCCCAAGTTCTTGGGCCAATAACTCTTTTTCATCCTTTTAAATTATTTATTTATTTTTAACCTTTTGTTGATATTACTATTGTAAATCACCTAAAATTTTATTTTAGGATATGTTTTCATACATTTTAAATGATAATGTCATAAACTTTTAAATTGGAAATAAGTATACTTCATAGTTTGATCTGAATCTTTTTAGGTTGAAACACTTTAAAGGCATTTTAGGTGTGTCACTTAACAAGATTAAGATAACTCAAAGAAGTTATTTTATAAAATAACTTTTGTCAAGAGAATGATGTATATATTTTAAATTCTTGTTGTAATTTCACAGATGAACTCATAGGGGAAAAGTTCTGTTCCAGCGCTGAAAACATTACTGGTTGTCAAAATGTCCATGAACCCTAATAAGCAGCAGAGGGTCTATTGTTGCCTGGTAGCATTGGACCTCCCCAGATGTTATCTATAAAATCTCTCATTTCCGCATTTACAGTGCTTATGCTCTTATTACCTCTCCTTTGTCATGTTCTTGAGGGGTTAGTAGAGTTTCTGCTACTGAGAAATATTTGTTTCTAAAATCAGTGCTCAGATAGTTTCCCTTGTACCTTACTGAAGTACTGGCACATTGTCTCAGATGTCTGACGAGCAGTGGGGGCAGTGGTGGTTAAAGGTATAGATTTGTTGTACCATAACGCCTTCAGATGTTTATCTGGGCAATTCATCCCTATTATATTGCCTCCCTTGCCTCATTTTCCTCTTATTAACTCTACAACCTTGTATAAATTGTTTAACTTCTCTCAAGTCTCAATTTTCTCTTCTGTAACAGGATTATTATGAAGATTAAATGAGGTGATATACGTATAGCATTAGAAGAGTACCTTGAATGTGCTGAAGTCAATAAATGTTAATGGTAGTTATAGTAAAACAGCTTCTCATTTAGCGTTTACCTTTAAAATAACTGAAGAAAATTCAAATGAGCATTAGAATTTTTAACTATAGCTCCATATAATTGATTACATTTTCATCATTTGGCTAAGAATTTTTAAAAATTGAAAAAACCATCTATACAGAAAAATATAAAAATTCGAGTATTTGATGACAGAATTTTAGCATAAGCATTAAGTTTTGGTGATATGTACTGATTCTATTATCAGAACTTTGAATTTTTCTTTTTGCTCCAGGGGCATAAGGAAATGGTGGCAGGCACTTCCTCCTAACAAGAAGGAACTATTTAAAGAAAGTGTAAGGAAGAATAAATGGAAGTTATTCCTTGGTTTGAGTAGTTTTGGATTGCTTTTTGTAGTATTTTATTTTACACACTTGGAAGTGAGTCCAGTCACAGGAAGGAGCAAGCTTCTATTACTGGGGAAAGAACATTTCAGACTTTTATCAGAACTGGAATATGAAGCAGTAAGTAGAAAGAATTGTTTTCAACTACATTGCTTGATGTAATACTCAAAGGAGGAAAGTTTCTTAAATATGAAAGATGCACTAGTTTTTAATTTAATCTCTGATAGCAAATTAGCATTTTTTCCAAAAGCCCTCAGACCTTTCATGCTTAGTATTCCTACTGCCTACATTGCCTTTCCTTGTATCACCCAGCTAACTCCTGTTCATCACATGTCACCTTAAATGTCACTTTCTCAGGAAAGCCTTCCTTGATTATCCTGACTGGGTTAGGCAGGGTGGCTACGTTAGGCTCTAGGGGGTATCCTTCATACAGACTGCGTTATGAATTAGTCATTTGTAGCTATGCTCTGTGCTTGGCTATATTGGGGCTAGGTCTCCTACTTTTCTCTTTGCATACTGTCCTTTTCTTTTAAAACACTTATCGTGAGGGTAACACCATAATTATTTGCATAATTATTTATCTGTTGATCTGTCTCCCTTTCTAGACTAGCTCCAGGGGGTCAGAGACCCTGTCTATTCTGTTTATCATTTCATCTTAAGTACTGGCACAGTGTACAAAGTAGTGCTTAGTATATATTTTTTGAATAAATAGATCTGTAATTTGAATTTTTGTACCTTGAAAATAAAGTAGAATAAGATATTCTCTCCCCCCCCGCACATCAATTTTGGCTATTTATTATATTTTTTGAATGCAAAATAAAGTTGGAATTCAGAAGTCTTAACCTCCTTGGAAAGTATAGTCACTCAAGTAGTTAAACACTTTATACCACTAGTGAGTTCCTTGAGGACGGATCATCTTTCTATCTCTCATGCCTGGCACATAAACAGTATAGACAAACCTCATCTTATTGTCCTTTGCTTTATTACACTTTGCAGATGTTGCATTTTTAAAAATTGGAGGGTTGTGGTAACCCTGTGTCAAGCAAGTCTATCGGTGCCATTTTTCCAACAGCATTTGCTTACTTCGTATCTCTATGTCACTTTTAGGTAATTCTTGCAATATTTCAAGCCTTTTCATTATTATTATATTTGTTAGGCAAAAAAGATTATGACTTGCTCAAGGCTTAGATGATGGTTAGCATTTTTTAGCTATAAGGTGTTCTTTAAGGTATGTACATTGTTTTTTTTAGACATAATGCTGTTGCACACAATATGCACTGGGAAACCAAAAATTCATGTGACTCCCTTTACTAAGATATTCACTTTGTGGTGAATATCTCATTAAAGATATCGAGGGCTTCCCTGGTGGCGCAGTGGTTCAGAGTCCACCTGCTGATGCAGGGGACACGGGTTCGTGCCCTGGTCTGGGAAGATCCCACATGCCGCGGAGCGGCTGGGCCCGTGAGCCATGGCCGCTGAGCCTGCGCGTCCAGAGCCTGTGCTCCGCAACGGGAGAGGCCACAACAGTGAGAGGCCCGCGTACCGCAAAAAAAAAAAAAAAGATATCGAGAACTGGAATTGAACCCACAGTGTCTCTGAGGTGTGCCTGCATATGCTCAATTAATATTTGTGGAATTTATAACCTCACTTGACAGCTTTGTCATGGTTAGATTTTTATTTCAATTGAGCTTCTGAGTTTGTTAATGGAAAGTTACCATAAAAAAGGAAATAACAATGGTTTTTCACTAAAAAGATTGTTCTTAATAAAGATAAGACCAATCTCTTCTATACAGTTTATACAGAGATTTGAGATGTTTCTTAGAATAGTCTAGTTAGAAGCAAGTTTGAGGAAAGTGGTCTGTTAAGATTGAAAAAGGCCTAGTGTTAAATTAGTGTTATCTTCTACCATTTATATCACTAAGAAGCTTTAAAAAATTATATACATGTACATATATTTTTTTCTTATTTTTTAGCCTACAAATGTAATACCTGCTTGTTATGAAAATTCAAACACATGCTCTTATGGGATTATTATAAAGTACTGTAATTACATATAATTTTGTTTGTTGTATCTACTTCAGTGTTTTTCTTTGTTTCAGACAGTTTACACTGGTGACTTGTACTTTTAAAAAATGCTATATAAAGACTTTCAAATTCATATTCTATAAAATCATGTTTTTAATGCATCTCAAGGAGGAAGGTTACGGACTTCTTGATTCATATATGAAAGAAATTATACATTTTATGGAAATTTAATATTTTAAGAACATCCTCACTTTTCGAAGTACACTTGAAAGAGTCTCATGAATATAGCTTCAGAAAAAGTGTCTTCATATGGTGGTTAGTCTTAATTAGCATAATATAGAGAAAATCATATGCCCATTAGTTCTAAAAGTTTAGTAATTTCAACCTATCTGGCTAAAGCACTTTAAAATTAATGAAGTGTCCTTTTTTGGCGGAAGTTTAACTTTCTTAATAAGTATAGGGTGTTTTTCTATTCAGTATGTTATGAAAGTAATTTTCTTTTGTATTTTACTTTCTTATATGAAATCTTTCTGTTCTCTAGGCAATGTTTTGTTTTCTAAAATATTTAGGAATTTAGAAATAATATTTAAGCATTTTATTTGTTCATAGACTAATAGAAAAGATGAGTGAATTTTTATTTCAACCAATTTATATGAAAAATCTTAGTTATTAGAATTTATTCTCTTTGTGAGAAACCAGATTGCCCTTGCATAAATAATTCAAATTTGAAATTTTTTGAGTATTTAATATGTGCATATTTTTACATATTTAAAAATTAAAGTGTTCAACAGTAAGTGCCATATAGCACTCCTTAAAGCAATATAAACATTTTGTAGAGCTAACACTCTCTTAGAGACTACTTTTCTTTTTAATCTTTCAGTGGATGGAAGAATTTAAAAATGATATGCTAACTGAGAAAGACACCCGATACATGGCTGTTAAAGAAGTGGTTCATCATTTAATTGAATGCAATAAAGATATTCCAGGGATCTCTGAGATCAATTGGATAATTCACGTGGTTGATTCCCCAGATATAAATGCCTTTGTGCTTCCAGTAAGTAAATGTTACCCAGCCTAATTTTTAATTGTTAAATTTAACGTCCTTGTTTTTTATGTTGTTCTAATTCCTTACCTTATTTTCATTATGGTGCAGAACGGACAAGTGTTTATCTTCACTGGGCTTTTAAATAGTGTGACTGATATTCATCAGCTGTCCTTCCTTCTGGGCCACGAAATAGCACATGCAGTACTTGAACATGCCGTAAGTACCTAAAATGAATGTTCAGTTGTTGAAACACTCCTTTGAAATTAGCAAGTTAAATCTCTCAGAGAACTGAATCTTTTCAGTTATTTTTTGTGATGGAATTTTAGTTTTTAATAATTGACTTATTCTGTTACCTGAGAAAGTATGATTGGCTAATTTTGAGAATTTTTATCATCTTTAGTGTTTGATACTGAATAATTAGTGTTTCTGTTAAATACTATTTTTATCATCTGTCTTTTTTGCTAAGAAGTGATTATTCTCAACCTGTAATTATTTCAAATTAGATTTTAAACTTTCCATAATTATTAACATACTTAGAATCTAGTCAGCAAATCAACTGTAGGAAAGTGATATTACTATTCAAGTGGTAAGTGTTTTCTTACTTTTTTATTCATTCTCAGAGGATAGCTTAGAGCATCTTTGAAAATGTCTAGAATGATATGCCATGTATAATTAAGGCAGAGTAATAATAATGATACCTTTCCATTTTACAGTTTACTGAGTTTTTTAATACCTTCTCATTCATAATTTTAATACTATCCTCATGAGGTAAGTATTTAATATCCCTATATTACAGGGGTCCTCAAACCCCGGGCCGTCGACTGGTACTGGGCTGCACAGCAGGAGGTGAGCGGCAGGCGGGTGAGCGAGGCTTCATCTGCCGCTCCCCATCGCTCGCATTACCCCCTGAACCATCCCCCAACCCTGTCCGTGGAAAATTGTTTTTCATGAAACCGGTCCCTGGTGCCAAAAAGGTTGGGGACTGCTGCTATATTATATACGAGGTCTCTAATGTTTAAAAAGACCCTAAATAACATGACTAACGTGACAAACTGGCGGAATTGGAACTTTAATCAAGGTTTTCTGTTTGCAAGTCTGGCACTGCTTCCTTTTCCCACAGTTACCCGGCTGTTGGCAGCACTTTTCTCATAGATCATAGAATTCAGGTAGATTTATATACCCTTGTGAATATACATCTGTTTGACTTGGTGTGAATCTAGAAAAATAATATATTTGTTTACTCATAGTTTTATTTTTATTCGTTAGAAATTGTGCATGGCTCATTTGTTTGTATGATTAGCGAGAGGTGTATTTTTTAATTGAAAACACAAAGGTAAATAGTGGAAGGATTGTGAATATATCAGAAATGCAAGTGGAAATGATAATGTTATTAATCCCTCTAAATGTCATCTCAAATTCTGTCTTTTCCTTAGAGTATCAGTAAGATGAGGTGGGCCAAAGTTGTGCTATTCTAGAGCGCAAATAGTAATTATCTCCTTTATTTCTTCTGAGTTACAGGAAAATAGAAAAAAATTTCTTCCTTAAACGGATACATACAAGAATAAATCTAAGCAGTTGAAATACGTTATATCGTTCTAGAAATGGCTTTATAACTGCAAAATCAATCAATTTTGGCCATTTTTAGTTTTTAAAAGGTGTTCATTTCAGCACATTAATTTTTCTGGCATTTGGGTCAGTGCCTTGTTCAGCATAATGTTGTCATCTCTATCGGTGCAAGAGCAATAATTAGACGAGACATAAAAAGCAAATGGTCTTAAAAATAGGAAATAGTTATTAATATTTCTTTGTTAGAGGTCTTAGACACTGTCAATACTATGTTTTCTCTTTTAGGAGTCTCCATTTTATGTTGTTTTCATCATTTCACAAATACAAATTTAAAAAAATTTTTAGTTTTCTAAGATTATGTAATAACAATTATATTCTTTAATAATTAATTACAAGGGTTTTCTCTTGTATAATGACTTCATCATTTAGTGCTAAAATAATTCCATAATTGTTTTTCATGAGTCTTATAATGAAGCAAAGAATGCTTTGTGAAGGCAGATTATATTCAGAAGTATTCTAGGTGATTATTTTTAGTTGTTAGCCATGTTTCATACATTCAAGTAATGATTCCTATGTTATCAGTATCAGCACTACAATAAAATTTATTCAGCAACTTTAGTGAGGAACAACGAACAGTCCAGTGCATTAAACTTATATTTAGATATCACTACTCCAAACAACTATTTTAAGTAAAACATTTTTTGGTTACTGCTATAAGTAAATACAAAAAAATCATATAACTAAATTTCCTGGTGGGAAATACCAGGCTGATAAAGTTGCAGACTTGCATGACTCTTCACATATTAGGTCATGAAGTCAAAAGACTTTTATTTAAAAAATAAATTTCTAATATTTTCCTGAATTGACCTTGTTTTAACTGCTTCATATGTTAGGTCTAGTGTTTGGTCTCTGTCTAAAAGTATAAGCATAATAAACATATTTATTTGATTTTTTAAAAAGATTTAGTGACTGTATTAGAAACTATAACTTCCTGGGTTTGATTCCTTGTTCTTTTACTAATTGCTCTTTGAATTTGGGCAACTCTTTTAATCTCTCTTCATCTTAGTTTATCTATAAAATAGAGAACAATTGTACCTATTTTACAAGATTATTATGCTTGTTAATATAAGACACTGTAGGTTAATGAACCTGTCATTGTATCTGAATGGTGGTAGTGGCTCAAGTAGATATTAGTTGAATGAATAAATGAATGCATAAGTATGTACACAAGAGATGGGAAAAACAGACTGGGAAAGGATAAAGCACACAGAAGAAAACGAATTTGCAGTCTTACGTGGCGAAGTTCAGTTAAACACATGTAATTATTTAATGTTGTTACACACGATGAACTAGAAAATGTTAGCATGTACTATCTGAATTTATTAAGTGTAATTTTCATTATTTTGATTTTTCTCAGGCAGAAAAGGCTAGCTTGGTTCATTTCCTGGATTTCCTAGGTCTGATTTTTCTCACAATGATTTGGGCCATTTGTCCTCGAGATAGTTTGGCACTTTTGGGCCAGTGGATTCAGTCTAAATTGCAGGAGGTAAGTCTGAAACAATAAGTTGAATTTGCAATGGCCTGTGGTGAGGACATTTTACTGTAAAGGAAAAAGTACCAGAAATGTTTTCATACCTTATCATGAGTCTTACCACGAAAAACGGGTGCTAATTTTTAGCGTCTTACGTCTTCTTATTTTTAGGGGATATTCTTTTTTTATTTTTTATTTATTGTTTCTGGCTGCATTGGGTCTTCGTTGCCGTGCACAGGCTTTTCTCTGGTTGCGGCAAGTGGAGGCTACCCTTCATTGCGGTGCGTGGGCTTCTCATTGTGGTGGCTTCTCTTGTAGTGGTGGACTATGGGCTCTAGGCGCGCAGGCTTCAGTAGTTGTGGCTCGCGGGCTCTAGAGTGCAGTCTCAGTAGTTGTGGCGCACGGGCTTAGCTGCTCCGCGGCACGTGGGATCTTCCCGGACCAGGGCTTGAACCCGTGTCCCCTGCGTTGGCAGGCAGATTGTTAACCACTGCGCCACCAGGGAAGCCCTTAGGGGATATTCTTAATAGTGAGCATTCAAATTAGAAAATATTACATCTCTTATATGATGGAGATAGATGGATTAGAAGGGCTTGGCAACTTTTGGCTAGGTTTTTTTTTTTTTTTTTTTTTGCATAGTTATTGTTCTTACAGAGAGAAACCCAGTCACAACCCTTTCTTTCCTTCTGTTGCTTTACCTTCAGACGTTCCCCTTTTGTCTCCTAGTAACAGTGATGTACTCACTGGACGACTCTCCCTTCCCCCAAATATTTGCGTTTTAATGGGGAACTCTTAAAACCTGTAAACTTTTATGGGCGCAGGGTTGGCAGAAGCTGCTTGACTACCTTCATCTCCTCACTCCCAGTTAAATTAATGTTGCCTGGAAAATACTGAAAGGACAGTCTTAATAGGTGTTTGTTAACTTTTGTTTTTAGTACTTATGCGTAATGATAGTCATCTGATAAACTTTTTTGAGTCCTCCATCTTGTTCAAAACAGTACACTACTGAAAGGAGGTCTTGCAATCTTAATATTTGCTTTGTTTAACTATGATTAGCTATTATATTTTATGTCTTTCATCAGATATTTCTTCTTGTCCTGGGAGGTTTGGTTATTTAGGAACAATCTGTTATTTGTTTATTCAGTGATTTGTGGAGCACCCATCAGAGTGCCATCTGGGTGCTGTTTAAATCCAATGTGTAAAATTCTTTGAGACAAATTGCTTTAGAAATTGAATAACTAAGTCTTTTATTCAGTGTTAGCATATAATTTGGTTTCATTTATATTGAAATAAAGGTTCTTAAACGGAAAGAGAAAGAATGGTTATTGCTTAGATTATAGAATCTCATATTTTGAATTTTATTTTTATCATTGATGTGCTGGGAAGTCAGAGAAGGTAATGTAGTTTTCCCCCCATTTATCAATAAATAGCTTTTTCTGTAATGGAATCAGGAGATGAAGTCATAAGAAAGATAACTGGAAGCTGTTTCTCCCTTGAAATACTTGATGATCCTATTTGAGTATAATTCTTTAATAATTAAACTGAAAACGAAGTAAGGATTACTTCTGTTTGAACTCTTTTTCCCTAAATCAGGACCCCCTCCCAGCAATTTTGGTGACAAGGAAATGTTTCTTTCTCTGGAAGCTTGCTCATTGTGATTGGAGAGCAGAGGGGAATGCTGATAGTGAAGTTCTTGAGGGGGAATTGCTGACATTTTTTTGTCAGAGAAAGGAAGAGAGGAAGGAAGAAGTAGGGGGCCCTCACTTAACTGTCTGGGTACAATGTAGCAGCCCTCATAGAGCGCTACCAGGTAGGGTTTTGAGAGCTATTAATAATGATTATAGTAGCTAACATTTATTGAGTACTTACTGTATTGTAGGCACTAGGATAAACACTGTAGATTAATTGTGTACGGGGGTTAAGAATACAGGCTCTGATCAGATGGATCTGTGTTTGAATTTAATCTCTATTAGACCTAAATTTTGTAGAACTTCAGCAGGTTACTTCACTTATTATAGGTTTCAGTTTCTTTATCTGTAAGTTTGGATAATAGTAGTGGCTAACTCAAACATTATTGCGGGTTTAATTACACATTTAAAGCAGCATTTCTCAATATAGGCACTATTGACATTTTGAATTGACAAAGAATTGACAAGATAATTCTTTGTTGTGGGGAATTGTCCTCTGCATTGCAGAATGTTCAGTGGCTCCTACACGTCTAGATGCCTCTACACATCTGGCCTCTACCCACTAGATGCCAGTAGCACTCCCCCCTCTCTTCCCAGCCCCAGTTGTGACAATCAAAAATATCTCCAGACATTTCCAAATGTCCCTGAGGGACAATATCACGTCCAGTTGAGAACCACTGATTGAAAGCATTTAGCACAGTACCTGGTACCAAGTAAGGACTCAACAAATGGGAGTTATTATTATTATTATTATTTGCTCATTTTATTCTCTCTGCAACTCTAGGAGTTTGGTACTGTTACTGCTCCATTTTACATATGATGCTATTGGGCTTAGAGGCGTTAAAAAATTAGCCCAGAACTAATAGTTAATACACATCAGCATTTGGGCTTGAACACGTTTCTTTCCTTTTAAAGCCAATGTTTTTAATTGGTTATACTACCGGCAGATTTGTTGGGACACCTGCAGACTGCTTATGGAAAGTGCAGACACTATATAATATAGTTCAGCAACCTAAAACAGACATGATCGAGAAGGAAGCAAGTCATATCTAGTGGTCATATACAATGGATTAGATTGATTTTACTATTTCTAGCCATTACTGACATGCAGCTACCTCTGAAAAATTGCTTCCCCAATTAATAGCTCTTCTCTCAAAAATCCTGCCTATTGATCCATCTTCTACAAAGTTTTAGTACTTACTGAAAACTAGTATTTAACTGGAAAGCATTCACATAAATACAAGTAATTAGGAAAATTACAGTTATAATATCTATTTGTATTCTTTTATTGAAGTTGGAAGAAAAGTTCATTTTCCTAACTAATCGATACTTAGAAAACAAAGAGGAAATTAAGATAGTATGTCAAAGAAAGAACATTCTGCTATATGGTTAATTTTCTAACTGAAATAAATCCTCTAGTAGTGTCACTGGCTATTATATAGCTATAGTTTTTCAATTTTCTTTTAAAACTGCAAGATCACAATGTTCCTTGGTCATATTAAAAATCCTGCATCAATAAGCTTTCTTAGGGAATCCTCTACATAGTAAGTAGAGATTATAATTGGAAAAATGCAAGTCCACTGTATGATACTGTGGACTCTCCAAAAGTTTGCAGGCTGGTTTTTTCCTATTCTTTCCATGTTTTAAAAATATTAATCTCTGGGCTTCCCTGGTGGCGTGGTGGTTGAGAGTCCGCCTGCCGATGCAGGGGACACGGGTTCGTGCCCCGGTCCGGGAAGATCCCACATGCCGCGGAGCGGCTGGGCGCGTGAGCCATGGCCGCTGAGCCTGCGCGTCCGGAGCCTGTGCTCCGCAACGGGAGAGACCACAATGGTGAGAGGCCTGCGTACTGCAAAAAAAAAAAAAAATTAATCTCTGATGGAGGAAATAAAGGCTGCACTTTGTTTTATACCATGGTGTTCTTTAAATGTTAATCATGGAGAGCATAAAAGCTATATCCTAGGTACTTCATGAAATTAATTTTTAAAATCTCATTTTTTGCTCCTTTTGTTATGAAATAGCCTTAATGGAACTTTTCTTTTTTTTATTTCTTCTTAGTTTATGTTTGATAGACCATATAGTAGAACACTGGAGGCTGAAGCTGACAAAATTGGACTACAACTTGCTGCAAAGGTAAAATATTTAGTAGTTGAGAATACACAGTGTCCTTCATATAGTAAAAGATAAATGTGTATCATCTTAATGAGGTTTGGCGTGGGCATAGAATGAAAGTTGGGCTATATATAATTTTTCATTAATACCTTTTTAAGTCTGTGCCCTCTTTGCTATCTTTATTTTATTCCTTTCCCTTAGTTTGCTGATCTAAGGAGGCTTTTTGAGTAAGTAAGATGATGTGTAGCTGTTTTTCCCCACTTGGAGAAAGGTTTACCTTACTGTAGCTGTATTCCTGGCTAAGCAACCTGAATTTTCACCATTTAAATAAACGGTAGAAGAGCAGGCTTATTACTCTGTATCTTTCAGATTATTTTTGTTGCAGCAGATGGCTTATTTTTGCTAGCCACAGAGAGCAGCTCTGGGCCTTTACTCTGGTTTACGTTGGCTTTGTTCGTATCTACCTAACAGGGCACTTCATGCCTGGCTGCTGTTTTTAATCACCTGTGATAACTGCGTATTATTAGTAGGATTTAACATTAAAAGTAAAACTGTATTTTTAAAAATGAATGAAAACAGTGCCACTTCACATATTAAATTCAAATTGTATTTGATTCTTTGTTGAGTTTTCAGTAGTTATTAAAAGTCCTAACTATTGAAAATTACTATTATCTGAATTTCTCATTATGAGTTTTATGGATTTAATTTCATAAATCAAGATATTACTCATTCACAAAAGCAGTGTTCTTTGAATGTTACATAAGTAGAATTAAGTGAATTATCAGACTGCATAGATTAAGAGGTTCCCAAATGATGGGCCACAGATTGGCTCTATCAAGAATTTCCTAATTTTAATGTACTACAGTCTGTGAAATTTTCCCTCTAGGTAAGTGCATTCTGTGTTCTGATTAAGAAATCTTTGCTTATTTCAGTAAATTGTTCCTGTTTTATTTCCAAGAAGTTTTATTGTTTTGTTAAATATAAGGAGGAGGTCAAGATAATTTTTTTCTCATGTGGATATCTAATAGACTCAGCACTATTTATTGAAGAGTTTATCTTTTCTCCACTATACTTCAGTGTCTCTTTGTCATTAATGTGGGAGGCTATATGTAAGTCTGTTTCTGGACTCCCTGTTGTATTCCATTGGCCTGTTATTTATCTTTGAGCCAATACCACATTGTCATTGTAGCTGTGTTACAAGTCTCGATATCTGATATCTTGATATCTTGATTTCTGTCCTCCAATGTTGTTCTGCAATACTGACTTGGCTATTCTTGGTCCTTTGCTTTTTCATATAAATTTCAGAATCAGCTTGTTAAATCACATACCTGTACAAAAACACGCCTGGGATTTTGATGGGAATTGTGTGCATCAAACATAGATCAATATGGGGACAGCTGACTAGTGTCAACAGTATTGAGTCTTCCAATCCAGGGATGGTATATTTGTCCATTTATTTAGACGTTCTTTAATTTCTTTCAGTGATGCTTTGAAATTTTTTGGTGTGTGTAGGACTTATACATCTTTTGTTAGATTTGTTGCTTAGTGTTTGACATTTTTGATGTTATAAACAATGTCATTGAAAAAACATATTTGCCTATATAGAGAAATACAGTTTGTTTTTATCATTGGCTTTGTATCCAGCAACCTTGCTAAATAAATTCACTTAATTCTAATAGTGTGTAGATTCTTTTAGATTTTTACATATACATAGTTATGTTGTCTGGGAATAATAACAGCTTTATTGCTTCCTTTCCATTCTGTATACTTCCTTTTTTTTTTTTTTACCTAATTGCAATGGCCAGAAACTTCAGCACAGTGTTGATGGTGGACACCTTTGTTTCTTCATGATCTTAGTGGAAAAGCATTCAGTATTTCACCATTAATTCTGATGTTTGTTGTAAGCTTTTTTTAAACCTGACTTTTGTCAGATAAGAGTTTCCCATCTATTTCTAATATGCTAAGAGATTTTTAAAAATTATGAATATTAAGTTTTTCAAATGGTTTTTCTGCACTTATTGATGATTTTATAGTTCTTCTCCTTTAATCTGTTAATGTGGCAAATTACAATAATTTTTTTTGTTTAAAAAATGACAATTTTTTATTTTTGAAATAAACCAGTTTTGTCAATTATATTAACCTTTTAGTGTATTGCTGGAGTTGGTCTGCTCATGTTTAGTTTAGAACGTTTCTGTGTTCATAGGAGGTAGTGGCTTGGAATTTTCTTGTAATATCTTGTCAGGTTTTGGTATCAACATTATGCTGATCTCATAAAATGCGTTGGGTAGTGCTCCTTCTTCTTTGTAAGAGTTTGTGTAAGAATAGTGATATTTATTTTTTCAATGTTTGGATAAAGCCATATGGGCCTACACATTTCTTTGTGGAAGGGTATTTAATTATGGATTCAATAGATGTGGAACTACTCTTTAATAGATGTAAAACTACTATTCAGATTTTTATATCAGTTTTCATAAGTTTTGTTTTTCTAGGAACTTAGGTTTTGTTTAAACTTTCAGTATTATTGGTATAAAGTTGTTTTGATATACTCTTCTTATATCTTTAATGTCTCAAGGATTCCTGCATTCTACAGATATATTTTTTAAATGTCCCCTTTGTTCCTAGTATTGGTGATATATGCTTTGTCTCTTTGCTAGATTTTATTACATTCATTAATCTTTTCAAAAAGATGTTTTGGCTTTGCTTATTTTCTCTATTCTATATTTGTTTTCTGTTGTTTCAGTTACTGTTGTTATCTTTATTATTTCCTTCTGCTTTGAGCTTTATCTGCTGTTCTTCCTAACTTCTTTAGATAGATACTTATGTCATTGATTTGTCATTTTCTTTTCTAATGTATACATTTATGCCTAGCCGTTTTCTTTTCAGAATATCTCATCATATTGCAAGTGTTGATATGTTTTTGTTTTCTTCAGTTTAAAATATATTCTTGCTTTCATTGTAATTTCTTCTTTGACCCATGGGTCGTTTAGAAGTATATTCCTTAGTTTCTAAACATTTGTTGGTTTCCTTAGTTTCTAAACATTCCTTGATTTCTAAACATTTACCTTTTGTTTTTGATGTCTAGCTTAATTACAGTCTGATGGGAGAATATACTGAATGGTGAATTCTTTAAAATTTGTTCAGTTTTGCTTTTTGGCTCAGCATGTTACCAAGTTTGTTAAAATGGTATGCACTTGAAAGTGGATTCTGCCGTTGTGGGTGCAGTGTTCTGCGTATGCCCATTTTGTCAAGTTTGTTAAATCTGTTGTTTCAGATCATCTATATCCTTGCTGAATTTTTTTCTCTGCGTTTTTTTTTTTCTAGTTACCAAGAGAGGTTAGTCTCTCGTGATTCTGAATTTTTCTGTTTTTCCTTTTAGTCCTATTAATTTTTACTTTTTGTATTTTAATACTATTTTTAGCATACTCATATAGGATTGTTAGAGTTTACTGGTAGCTTGATCCTTTTATCAATATGTAATCCCTCTTTGTCTCTAGTAATGCTTCTTGCCTGAAGTTCTCTTTTTCCTTTATTAGTATTGTCATGACAGCTTTCTTTTGGTTAGTGCTTGTCTGTCATATCTTACTCCATTCTTTTATTTTCAAGTTTTCTGTGTTCTTATGTGTGTGTCTCTTATAAGTAACACATAGTTGTTTTCTCGTCCGTGCTGTATTTTGGATGTTTTTAGTCTGTTTATATTTTTAATTTGTATTTCTTAATGACTAATGCTGTGGAGGATATGTTTATGTGTGTACTGGCCATTCATGTACCTTCTTTTGTTAACTGTCTTTTTAGATATTTTACTCAGTTTTAAATTGAGTTGTCTTCTTATTCTTACATTGTAAGAGTTCTTTATACATATGCTGGATATAAGTCCTTTGTCAAATATTTGTGCAAATATTTTCTCTTATTCTGTGACTTGCTTTATTTTTTTTATTTTTTTTTTGCTTTATTTTTTTAGTGTGTTTTGAACAATAAAAGTTTAAAATTTTTATGAAATCTAATTTTTCTACTTTGTGTTTAATTTACTCTTTCTCTAGTTTTATAATGTAGATGCTTAGATCATTGGTTTTAGACTTTCTTCTTATTTAGAATAGCATTTAAAGCTCTAAATTTCCCACTCTGCATTGTTTTAGCTAGACACAGATTTTGATATGTTGTATTTTTATTTTCAGTTACACAGATTTTGATATGTTGTATTTTTATTTTCAGTTAAGTCAGAATATTTTCTAAAATTTCCATTGTGATTTCTTCTTTCATCCATGTGTTGTTTGGAAGTGAGTCATTTAATATCCAGGTATTTGGAGTTTGTCTAAACGTTTATTTCTAATTAATTATTTCATGGTCAGAGAATATACTCTGTGAGAATTTAATTTTTTCAACTCTGTTGGGACTTGTTTTATGGTGTATCATTTGGTCTATTTTGGTGACTGTTCCATCACTTGAAAAAATGTGTATTCAGTATTTGCTAAGTGTATACTCTATAAATATCAATTAAGTTAAGGTAGTTTATAGAGTCATTAAATCTTCTATATCTTCTGATTTTTTGTCTACTTGCTGTTGAGTAAGGAGTTTTGAAATCTTTAACCGTGACTGTGGATTTGTCTATTTTTTCTTTCAGTTCTGTTAGTTTCTGCTTCCTGAATTTTGAAGCTCTCTATTAGGTGCATACACATGTGGGATTATTTTATCCTCTTATTGAACTGGTTGATTATTGTGAAGTATTTTTTTATTTGTCTCTAGCAATACTCTGAAGTATTTTTTGTTTGGCATTAATTTTTTTAAATTTATTTTTTATTGAAGTATAGTTGAATTACAATGTTGTGTTAATTACTGCCGTACAGCAGTGACTCAGTTATACATATATATGCATTCTTTTCCATATTCTTTTTTTTTTATTAACTTATTTGGTTGTGCTGGCTCTTAGTTGTGACCTGCAGGCTCCTTATTTGCGGCACATGGGCTACTTAGTTGTGGCATGCATGTGGTATCTACTTCCCTGACCAGAGATCGAACCCAGGCCCCCTGCATTGGCAACGTGCAGTCTTAACCACTGCACCACCAGGGAAGTCCCTTATTTTTCATGTTCTTTTCCATTATGGTTTATCACAGGATATTGAATATAGTTCCCTGTGCTACACAGTAGGACCCTGTTGTTTATCCATTCTGTACATACCAATTTGCATCTGCTAATCCCAAACTCACAATCCCTCTCCCGCCTCCCTCCCCCTTGGCAACCACTAGTCTAATCTCTATGTCCCTTTTTCTGTTTCTGTTTCATAGATAGGTTTGTGTCGCATTTTAGATTCCACACATAAGTGAAATCATATGGTATTTGTCTTTCTGTTTCTAACTTACTTCACTTAGTATGATAACCTCTAGTTGCATTCATGTTGCTGCAAATGGCATTATTTCATTCTTTTTTATGGCTGAGTACTATTCCATTGTATATATGTACCACATCTTCTTTATTCAGTCACCTGTCAATGGACATTTAGGTTGTTTCCGTGTCTTGGCTATTGTGAATAGTGCTGCTATGAACATAGGGGTGCATGTATGTTTTTGAATTATAGTTTTGTCTAGATATATGCCCCAATCGAAAAATGCTCAGAAGACCTAAAGAGACATTTCTCCAAAGAAGACATACAGATGGCCAATAGGCACATGAAAAGATGCTCAACATTGCTAATTATTAGAGAAATACAAATCAAAACTAGAGTGAGGTACCACCTCACGCTGGTCAGAATGGCCATTGTTAAAAAGTCTACAAATAATAAATGCTGGAGAGGGTGTGGAGAAAAAGGAACCCTCCTACACTGTTGGTGGGAATGTAAGTTGGTGCAGCCAGTGTGGAAAACAGTATTGAGGTTCCTCAGAAAACTAAAAATAGAATTACCATGTGATTCAGCAATCCTACTCCTGGGCATATATCCTGGAATTAATTTTGTTTGACATTATTTTGCTTGACATTAATATAGACCCTCCAGCTTTCTTAGGTGTTATTGTTCACTTGGAATATCTTTTTCTGCCCATTTGTTTTCAAACTCTTTCAGTTTTTGTATTTAAAATGCATCTCTTACAGATGGCATAAACTAGGTTCTTGCGTTTTTATTGTTTGACAATCTATGCCTTTAGTTTGAAGTGTATAGTCAATTTATATTTAATGTAATTATTGATATGCTTGTATTTAGGTCTGCCATACTGCTATTTCTTTTATCTGTTTTTTTGGTTGCTCTGTTCCTCCTTTTATTCCTTCTTTGAGTTAATCATACTTTTTAGTATTCCATTCATTGGCTTTTTAGATATAACACTTCGCATTATTTTTAATGGTCCCTTGTGGGATTACAATATGCATCTTTAACCTTTTGAAATCTACTTCAGGTTTTGTTTTGTTTTTTTATACAGCAGGTTCTTATTAGTCATCAATTTTATACACATCAGTGAATACATGTCAATCCCAATTGCCCAATTCATCACACCACCCGACCCCCTGCGGCTTTCCCCCCTTGGTGTCCATACATTTGTTCTCTACATCTGTGTCTCAATTTCTGCCCTGCAAACCGGTTCATCTGTACCATTTTTCTGGTTCCATATATATGTGTTAATATACGATATTTGTTTTTCTCTTTCTGACTTACTTCACTCTGTATAACAGTCTCTAGATCCATCCACGTCTCAACAAATGACCCAATTTTGTTTCTTTTTATGGCTGAGTAATATTCCATTGTATATATGTACCACATCTTCTTTATGCATTCTTCTGTCGATGGGCATTTAGGTTGCTTCCATGACCTGGCTATTGTAAATAGTGCTGTAGTGAACATTGGGGTGCATGTGTCTTTTTGAATGTGGTTTCCCTGGGTATATGCCCAGTAGTGGGAAAGCTGGATCATATGGTAATTCTATTTTTAGTTTTTTAAGGAACCTGCATACCGTTCTCCATAGTGGCTGTATCAGTTTACATTCCCACCAACAGTGCAAGCGGTTTCCCTTTTCTCCACATCCTTTCCAGCATTTGTTTGTAGATTTTCTGATGAAGCCCATTCTAACTGCTGTGAGGTTATACCTCATTGTAGTTTTGATTTGCATTTCTCTAATAATTAGTGATATTGAGCAGCTTTTCATGTGATTATTGGCCATCTGTATGTCTTCTTTGGAGAAATGTCTATTTAGGTCTTCTGCCCATTTTTGTATTGGGTTGTTCGTTCTTTTAATATTGAGCTGCATGAGCTGTTTATATATTTTGGAGATTAATCCTTTGTCCGTTGATTCGTTGGCAAATATTTTCTCCCATTCTGAGGGTTGTCTTTTCATCTTGTTTATGGTTTCCTTTGCTGTGCAAAAGCTTTGAAGTTTCATTAGGTCCCATTCATTTATTTTTATTTCTATTACTCTAGGAGGTGGATCAAAAAAGATCTTGCTGTAATTTATGTCAGAGTGTTCTTCCTTTGTTTTCCTCTAAGAGTTTTATAGTGTCCAGTCTTACATTTAGGTCCCTAATCCATTTTGAGTTTATTTCTGTGTATGGTGTTAGGGAGTGTTCTAATTTCATTCCTTTACATGTAGCTGTCCAGTTTTCCCAGCACCACTTATTGAAGAGACTTTCTTTTCTCCATTGTATATCCTTGCCTCCTTTGTCATAGATTAGTTGACCATAGGTGCGTGGGTTTACCTCTGGGCTTTCTATCTTGTTCCATTGATCTGTGTTTCTCTTTTTGTGCCAGTACCATATTGTCTTGATTCCTGTAGCTTTGTATTATAGTCTGAAGTCAGGGAGTCTGATTCCTTCAGCTCCATTTTTTTCCCTCAAGAATGCTTGGGCTATTTGGGGTCTTTTGTGTCTCCATACAAATTTTAAGATTTTCTTTTTCTAGTTCCATAAAAAAATGCCATTGGTAATTTGATAGGGATTGCATTGAATCTGTAGAATGCTTTGGGTAGTATAGTCATTTTCACAATATTGATTCTTCCAGTCCAAGAACATGGTATATCTCTCCATCTGTTGATATCATCTTTAATTTCTTTCATCAGTGTCTTATAGTTTTCTGCATACAGGTCTTTTGTCTCCCTAGGTAGGTTTATTCCTAGGTATTTTATTCTTTTTGTTGCAGTGGTAAATGGGAGTGTTTCCTTAATTTCTGTTTCACATTTTTCATCATTAGTGTATAGGAATGCAAGAGATTTCTGTGCATTAATTTTGTATCCTGCAACTTTACCAAATTCATTGATTAGCTCTAGTAGTTTTCTGGTGGCATTTTTAGGATTCTCTGTGTATAGTATCGTGTCATCTGCAGTGACCGTTTCACTTCTTCTTTTCCAATTTGTATTCCTTTTATTTCTTTTTCTTCTCTGATTGCTGAGACTAAGACTTCCAAAACTATGTTGAATAATAGCAGTGAGAGTGGACATCCATGTCTTGTTCCTGATCTTAGATGAAATGCTTTCAGTCTTTCACCGTTGAGAATGATGTTTGCTGTGGGTTTGTCATATATGGCCTTTATTATGTTGAGGTAGGTTCTCTCTGTGCCCACTTTCTGGAGAGTTTTTATCATAAAATGGGTGTTGAATTTTGTCAAAAGCTTTTTCTGAATCTATTGAGATGATCGTATGGTTTTTATTCTTCAGTTGTTAATATGGTGTATCACATTGATTGATTTGTGTATATTGAAGAATCCTTGCATCCCTGGGATAAATCCCACTTGATCATGGTATGTGATCCTTTAAATGTGTTGTTGGATTCTGCTTGCTAGTATTTTGTTGAGGAGTTTTGCATCTATACTCATCAGTGATATTGGCCTGTAAATTTCCTTTTTTGTAGTATCTTTGTCTTGTTTCAGTATCAGGGTGATTGTGCCCTCATAGAATGGGTTTGGGAGTGTTCCTTCCTCTGTAATTTTTTGGAAGAGTTTTAGAAGGATGGGTGTTAGTTCTTTTGTAAATGTTTGATAGAAATCACCTGTGAAGCCATCTGGTCCTGGACTTTTGTTTGTGGGAAGATTTTTAATCACAGTTTCAATTTCATTACTTGTGATTGGTCTGTTCATATTTTCTATTTCTTCCTGGTTCAGTCTTGGAAGGTTATACCTTTCTAAGAATTTGTCAGTTTCTTCCAGCTTGTCCATTTTATTGGCATAGAGTTGCTTGTAGTAGTCTCTTAGGATGCTTTGTATTTCTGCGGTGTCTGTTGTTAAGTTCTCCTTTTTCATTTCTAATTTTATTGATTTGAGTCCTCTCCGTTTTTTTCTTGATGAGCCTGGCTAATGGTTTATCAATTTTATTTATCTTCTCAAGGAACCAGCTTTTAGTTTTATTGATCTTTGCCACTGTTTTCTTTGTTTCTATTTCATTTATTTCTGCTCTGATCTTTATGATTTCTTTCCTTCTGCTAACTTTGGGTTTTGTTTGTTCTTCTTTCTCTAGTTCCTTTAGGTGTAAGGTTAGATTGTTTACTTGAGATTTTTCTTGTTTCTTGAGGTAGGCTTGTATAGCTGTAAACTTCCCTCTTAGAGCTGCTTTTCCTGCATCCCATAGGTTTTGGATCATCGTGTTTTCATTGTCATCTGTCTCTAGGTATTTTTTGATTTCCTCCTTGATTTCCTCAGTGATCTCTTGGTTATTTAGTAACATATTGTTTAGCCTCCATGTGTTTGTGTTTTTTACATTTTTTCCCCTGTAATTGATTTCTAATCTCATAGCATTGTGGTTAGAAAAGATGCTTGATATGATTTCAATTTTGTTAAATTTACTGAGGCTTGATTTGTGACCCAAGATGTAATCTATCCTGGAGAATGTCTGTGCACACTTGAGAAGAAAGTGTAATCTGCTGTTTTTGGATGGAATGTCCTATAAATATCAATTAAATCTATCTGGTCTATTGTGTCATTTAAAGCTACTGTTTCCGTATTTATTTTCACTTTGGATGATCTGTCCATTGGTGTAAGTGAGGTGTTAACGTCCCCCACTCTTATTGTGTTACTGTCGATTTCCTCTTTTATAGCTGTTAGCATTTGCCTTATGTATTGAGGTGCTCCTATGTTGGGTACATATATATTTATAATTGTTATATCTTCTTCTTGGATTGAACCCTTGATCATTATGTAGTGTCCTTCCTTGTCTCTTGTAACATTCTTTATTTTAAAGTCTATTTTATCTGATATGAATATTGCTACTCCTGCTTTCTTTTGATTTCCATTTGCATGGAATATCTTTTTCCATCCCCTCATTTTCAGTCTGTATGTGTCCCTGGGTCTGAAGTGGGTCTCTTGTACACAGCATATATAGCGGTCTTGTTTTTGTATCCA
This sequence comes from Delphinapterus leucas, assembly GCF_059928025.1. Classification (NCBI taxonomy): domain Eukaryota; kingdom Metazoa; phylum Chordata; class Mammalia; order Artiodactyla; family Monodontidae; genus Delphinapterus; species Delphinapterus leucas. The sequence continues at coordinate 141,078,091 of NC_143129.1, forward strand.
TTCAGTGAGCCTGTGTCTTTTGGTTGGTTCATTTAATCCATTCACATTTAAGGTAATTGTTGGTATGTATGTTCCTGTGACTATTTTCTTAATTGTTTTGGGTTTGTTTTTGTAGGTCCTTTTCTTGTCTTGTGTTTCCCACTTAGGGAAGTTCCTTTTGCATTTGTTGTAGAGCTGGTTCGGTGGTGCTGAATTCTCTTAGCTTTTGCTTGTCTGTAAAGCTTTTGATTTCTCCATCGAATCTGAGTGAGATCCTTGTTGGGTAGAGTAATCTTGGTTTTAGGTTCTTCCCTTTCATCACTTTAAGTATATCATGCCACTCCCTTCTGACTTGTAGAGTTTCTGCTGAGAAATCAGCTGTTAACCTTATGGGAGTTCCCTTGTATGTTATTTGTCGTTTTTCCCTTGCTGCTTTCAATAATTTTTCTTTGTCTTTAATTTTTGCCAATTTGATTGCTATGTGTCCCAGCATGTTTCAGCTAGGGTTTATCCTGTATGTGACTCACTGCACTTCCTGGACTTGGGTGGCTATTTCCTTTCCCATGTTACGGAAGTTTTCGACTATAATCCCTTCAAATATTTTCTCGGGTCCTTTCTCTCTTCTCCTTCTGGGACCCCTATAATGTGAATGTTGTTGCATTTAATGTTGTCCCAGAGGTCTCTTAGGCTGTCTTCATTTCTTTTCCTTCTTTTTTCTTTATTCTGTTCTGTAGCAGTGAATTCCACCATTCTGTCTTCCATGTCACTTATCCCTTCTTCTGCCTCAGTTATTCTGCTATTGATTCCTTCTAGTGTATTTTTCATTTCAGTTATTGTATTGTTCATCTCTGTTTGTTTGTTCTTTAATTCTTCTAGGTCTTTGTTAAACATTTCTTGCATCTTCTCGATCTTTGTCTCCGTTCTTTTTCCGAGGTCCTGGGTCATCTTCACTATCATTATTCTGAATTCTTTTTCTGGAAGATTGCCTATCTCCACTTCATTTAGTTGATTTTCTGGGGTTTTATCTTGTTCCTTCACCTGGTACATAGCCATCTACCTTTTCATCTTGTCTGTCTTTCTGTGAATGTGGTTTTTGTTCCACAGGCTGCAGGGTTGTAGTTCTTCTTGCTTCTGCTGTCTGCCCTCTCTCTACTTCAGGTTGATAGTGAGTAATTTCTGGCAAAATGTACAAACTTTGCGATAGTGTATTTGTCAGTCATGAATTTAAGCCAAGATGTAGTTCACCCTTCATGTTGTTTTCTTGATTCTGAGGATTTCCTCTTAATTTCCATTTGTGCTACTCGCTTCCAGTTTTTTTTTTTTTTTTTTGTGGTATGCGGACCTCTCACTGCTCTGGCCTCTCCCGTTGTGGAGCACAAGCTCCAGATGCGCAGGCTCAGCGGCCATGGCTCACGGGCCCAGCTGCTCCACGAACCCGGTTCCCCTGCATCGTCAGGTGGACACTCAACCACTGCGCCACCAGGGAAGCCCTCGCTTCCAGTTTTGTTAATGACTTGAAGCCCATAAGGCTTCAGCTTTTTGTCATCCTAATTGCTCATGGTTGAGGAGTACACTGAGTTTAAAAAAAAGAAAGAAAGAAAGAAAGAAAGATAAAAGGCAGCAGACTTACAGATTTTGCCCCCACAGTTTTATTTTTCAAGAGTCCCTTTGTGTGTGGTCTTTGCTTGCTTTTCTACAACTCCCACCCACCCTCCTTGTATCTCCCTGCCTTAAATGTAATTTAGATGCCAGTCAGGGATTTGGGTGGAGTTGACACAGAGTTTCTCATTCCTTTTGTAGTTCCCTCATTGTCAGAATTCCTCCTTTAGGTTTCTCACTGCTTTAACGTCCCTGAACTATGATCTCTGGCACTTTGGCTGATGAGCCTGTTGCCATTTTCTGTAGCTTTGTCAGTGGAAGCTGGGCAACACCTTCAGGCCAGAAAGCAAGAATTCTTGTCTTATCTCTTCTGTTGAAGTTTTTCAAGATTAAATTCTCTTCTGGCTTCTGTTTTTGTACAGTTTCCATTATGTTTAAATAGTTATTTTAAATCACGTTTTTATAATTGTTATCTGCTGGAAGGTTCACATGTTTGCTTCCCTTTTCTTGCGTTAGTCAAAGTTTCACCTTTCCTAAAATAATATTTTTGCAGGGCATAAAATTTTTAATTGGCAGTTATTTTCTTAGAGTATGTTAACGATGACATTTCGATTTTCTCTAGCTTATTGTTCCTGTTCAGGTTTCAGCTGTCAGTCTTTTTCTGTTCCTTTGAAGGCAGTGGGTCTTTTTCTTCCATGACTGCTAAAATTCTCTGTTTGTCTTTGCTTTTTTATCGTTTGTGTGTCTAGGTGTGCTTTTCTTTGTATTTATTGTGCTTGCTGTGGCTTATAATGTTTCACTAGTTTGGGAAATTCTCAGGCATTATTTTTTAACATATTGTTTTAGCAATATTTTTCTCTTTTCCCCTGTAGCTTTGGGATTTTTATACTTTCATTTGTCTCTCGAATTTTTTTTTTTTAATTTTCTGTCCTTATCTCTCTACATTTCAGAATGTATGTTTTCCACTCCTGTCTTGTGGTTCACTGATCTTATTTTCAGCTGTGTTCATTCTGCCATTAAACTCATTTTTGAGTTTTAAATTTCAGTTATATTTTTCCATCTAGAGTTTTAATTTGATTCTCTTTTATACATTTCAATTATCTGGTAAAAGTCTCCATTTTGTCATAATTTTCTTTATATTTTCTTGAATGCGTTAATCACAATTTTCTTTAAACATTCATGTTTGTTAACTTATTTTTATTATCTCTGAATCTGTTTCTGTTGTGTGTTTTTGCCTTTGGTCTTGTTCTTGGTGTGCTTGCTTATTTTTTTTAAATTATGACTTTATATTGTCTCTTTTCAATGAAGTATATTTATGGAATATGTGTGCTCTTTTTCAGATTCTTTTCCCTTGTAAGTTATTACAAGATACTGACTACAGTCCCCTGTGCTACACAGTAGGTCCTTGTTGCTTATCTATTATATGTATAGTGATGTGTGTCTGTTAATCCCAGATCCCTAATTTATCCCTCCCCCTCCCCTTTGGTAACCATAAGTTTGTGTTGGTGAGTCTGTTTCTGTTTTGTAAATAAGTTCATTTGTATCATTTTTTTAGATTCCATATATAAGTGATATCCTATGATATTTGTCTTTCTTGGTCTGACTTCACTGAGTATGATAATCTATAGGTCCATCCATGTTGCTGCAGATGGCATTATTTCATTCTTTTTTATGGCTGAGTAATATTCATGTGTGTGTGTGTGTGTGTGTGTGTGTGTGTATGTGTATACACCACATCTTCTTTATCCATTCATCTGCTGGTGGGCATTTAGTTTGCTTCGATGTCTTGGCTATTGTAAATAGTGCTGCTATGAATATTGGGGTGCATGTATCTTTTCAAATTATAGTTATCTCTGGATATATGCCCAGGAGTGGGATTGTTGAATCATATAGTAACTCTTTTTTTAGTTTTAAAGGAACCTCCATACTGTTCTCCATAGTGACTGCACCAATTTACATTCCCACTAACAGTGTAGGAGGGTTCCCTTTTCTCCATACCGTCTCCAGCATTTATTATTTGTGGAATTTTTGATGATGGACATTCTGACCAGTGTGAGGTGGTACCTTATTGTGGTTTTGATTTGCATTTCTCTAATAATTAGCAATGTTGAGCTTCTTTTCATGTGCATTTTGGCCATCTGTATGTCTTCTTTGGAGAAATGTCTATTTAGATCTTCTGCCCATTTTTTGGTTGGGTTGTGTGTTTTTGTGATATTGAGCTGTATAAGCTGTTTGTGTATTTTGGAAATTAATGCTTGCTTATTTTTTATTAAATACTGGGCATTTTATACAAACAGTGCTGTTGACTCTGAGTGGTGATTTCTTCTGTCATTGGGGATTCTCCTTGTAGTCTGGTGGACAACTAGAATAGAGCAGATCACTTCAGTCAGTCAGAGCCTGAGCTGAGTCTTTATAAGTTTCAATTTACCTCTAGTTCACTGTCATTCATAAGGGTATTACTGTCTAGCAAAGCCTATTGAAGGCTTGAAGTATATACTGAGTTCCTTCTCTGTAGTGGTTCCTGAACTTCAGTTTTTGTTCTCATGGCGCCATAAGACAGTTGAAATCTTCACTTAGTTTTTCATCTACTTTTTGTTTTAAAAAGTGCCCTGTGCAGCTACTTTGGTGAACTGGCGTCAAGTGTCTCTGTCTCCATACTTTCAAATATTGACTTCTCAAATTTGGCTGCCTTGTCAATCTGGACTTCTAAATTTTGGCTCTCTAACCCTGATAGACAGTGAAAAGCTCTTAGTCACCTCCTTCTGCTTCTGCTTGGATTTCATTTGATTTCTGCTTGTATTCTCAGTTTCTTGCTCTTCACTGCTTAAAATTGAATAGATTTGCTGGATGGCATTGTGACACAGAAGATCAGACTCACCTCAGTGAGTTTTCCTTCTTTCTGGGATTTTGTCTTCTCTAGTCTTGGTTGACTTGGTAACTCTTCAATACCTTTGAACAAATATTATTTATATTTTATCCAGATTTTCTAATCTTTTCTGACAGGAACGTCAGTCTGCTATAATAAGCTACTTGACTCCATCACTGTTAGGAGAGGAAGTCCCTAACTTAGTCTTTTGAATAGCTACCTAATATTCTGTAATTTGGATAACTCATTTAATTAGGTATCTATTAATGAACTTTTGGGTTATTTATTGGTCTTTTTTTTTTGGTTGTTGTTTTTATTGCAAATAATTCTGAAATCATCAACCTTATACTCATATCCTTCTGCTCCTTGGGCTTTAATAGCTATAGGGTGGGATTACTGGCATTTCAATTTTAATTTTAAAAGATACTCCCAATTATTTCAAAATGTTAATAGCAAATCTTACCAGTGACAACTCAGGATGCATTTTTTTAATACCCACTTCAGTACTGTTTTCAATCTCTTTTTGTTAATTTGGACAAAAAATGAAATCTCATTGCTTTTAAGACTTAAATTTTCTTGCTTAGCAGTCAGGTTGAACATAATGCTTCATTTTCATTGGCTCCTTTATTTCTTCTTTTGCAGATGGCCTTTTATTATGTTTTGATTAGTAGATTTTAAAAATACATATTCTAGGCTCCGCGTTGGCAGTTCTGATTCAGTAGCTAGATGATGAAGGTCTGAACCTGAAAATGTTTAGGAGCTGCCAAGTGATTCTGATATCCAGGCAGATTTGGAAATTACAACTTTGAGTAATCAAATGCCTGTTTTGTGTTTTGAGGTGACTTGGTAAATTTCCTGTTTTATTTAAAAAAAGAGGAATGAAATTAGAGAAGTTATTAAAGAAATATTGATATTCCTTTGATTATTTATCAATGCAAGCCATATATTTTTTTAAAAGTATATCTTGATAGATGAAACTATGATCTTATGTTCTAAAGCACACTAAATATTGTGTTATGGACTAGTGACCTTTTGGTATTACGGTTTATTTAGTTCAAAGGAGGATATGATATTGCTACAGATGTAAAGTCATGAATATATATATTCAATTCAACATCTTCAATATAAGATGTTATCTTATATTGATAAGATAACATCTTTGTTATGGAGCACTTAGGATATAAAGATGCAATCTCTGAATACAAGTATTTCTTTCCTGCCAAAGGGAGAAATAGTATGAAAACCTCAAATATTATATTTATACTACCGCTTACTCTGTCACCTTTTTAGATAATAACACCGTCATCTTCCATTTAATACTTACTGTGTTCCAGTACTTTGCTTAATATTTTATATGCACTGCCTAATTTAAGCCTTACAGTAACTCCATGAAGTAGTTGTTATCATTACCTGTGTTGTGTAGGTAAAGGAACTGAAGCCCAGATATTGTTACTTTCTTGTTCTCAGGTACAAAATGGTAAAGGCATGATTCAAACTTGAGTGTGTTTGATTTCAAAATCCATGCTCCAGTTTGCTATCCCTCTACCACAGTTACATTTCTCAAGGTCTGCTTGTCTACCTGTATATTGTTGTATCCCATGCTTACTTTGCCATGTTTATCATGTTCTTCTCCTTAGTAGCATTTGATACTATTAACCGTACTCCCCTTTAAAAAATATATGTATCCATTTGTGTAGCCCACATTTCATTATAGCATGGAAAGTAATTTAGTATTATAAACTCATAATGGGAAATAACAGCCTTCACTGCCCCCTGCCTTATACCCCAGAGATGAAAATCACCTTAACTTCTTTTTGCTATTTACCTCTATATTTCTACATAATGAGTTTATTTTGTAATTTCTTGACTCATTAAGTTTAGACATTATTAGTTTCTTGTTATAAAAGATTTAGTCTGATTGTTTTCTTACTATTGACTTTAGAGTGTTCTTTACATATTCTGGATACAGTCGTTTGTTGGATATGTGATTTGAAAATTGTTTTTCTTCATCTCCGGGTCATCTTTTCTTAACGGATTTTTTTTTTTTTTTTTTTTTGTAGAGCAAGCATTTTTAATTTTGATGAAATCTAGTTTAAGGAATCTCCAAGTAAACTCCACACCAGTTTCTGGGGCAAGCTCTTTCTGACAGCTTGCCCCACAGATTCCTGCAACTTCTGCAGCTTTAAACTCCTGTCTTCTAATACCTTAGCTCAGTCAAGCTCACCATTCTCTGCTTGGGTTCTACCTCCCTGTGGTGTGGTCAGGAAACTGCCCCCAGGCAGAGAACAGGGGTAAATCTCAGAATCACTCATGTTTTTCTCTTCTCTCAAGGATCATAGTCTTGTCCTGCCTGTTGTCTAGTACTTGGAAACGTGTGCCTTTTAGATTCATTCCATTTTATAGTTATTCATTTTGGGAGGACAGGTCCAGTACTAGTTACTTTGGTGGATGGAAGTGTAAATCCCCAAATAGTGGACTTCACTGTAAGGTTATAGCTCTTTCTTTGGGAATTTCCATATGGAATTTATATAGATATATATATATGTCTTTTCTCTGTGGCTATTCAGGTGTCTTTGCAGAAGAATCTTATAAATTGTTTACGGGTTGAGCCGGGAGGGGAGGTGGGCGTTTTCTTGTTCACTGTGGAGACTTTTACTTAATTCTCTACTTGAGTCTTTTTATGTCAGCCCTTTTCTCCTGGATGCCAAGTGCTGAACCGTTCTGGAGTTCCTGCGGTGTGGGGCTGTCGGTCAGCTGCTGTGGAAGCAATAATAGCCTAGCGATAATGAGTGAGCTCTGGGGCCAGAATTCCTAAGCTTGAGAGTCTGCTTTGCCGGAGACGGTACTAGCTCTGTGATCTTGGGCAAGTTATCTTCCCCTCCTGTACTTCAGTTTTCCTTATCAGTATGAAAGGCACAATAATAGGACCTGCCTGTGTCACAGAGTTAATACAGTTAAGGTCCTAAGAGCGTGAATCTTCTAATTATTTATATTCACATGTCTGCTGTTATTTCCTCTTTCTGTTTCACAAGTATCTCAAACCTGATATATTCAATGTTAAATCCTTGACTTCTCCTCACACCTATTTCTCTTCCAGTCTTCCTTTCCCCCAGATTATACCACCTTCTATTCAGTTGCTTTTGGAAAAAATCTGGAGTCCTCCTTAGCACTTCCCTCTTCTTTATCATTTGCATGTAATCTTTCACCAAGTCCTGGTTGTTCTCTCTATAAAGTATATCTTACTATGTTTCCATTTCCGCTGTCAGCGTCTGCACAGCCTCCTTATAGCTTTCATTGACTCCAATCATACTCACCTGCATTCTGTCCTCCCCCATGCCACATATAAGAGGCAGGTTCAGTGAGCTAGGATGCTCACTTTCTCAAGGTCAGACTTAGACGGTCATTGGCCAGCATTTCCACCAGATTCTTCAGTTTCTGGGCTGAATAACTCCCTACTTCTGACTGGCACATTCTCTTTCCTATTTGTTAATACAAGCAAGTAGAAGACAGATCTTTGAGGCCCAGATGTCACTCTCTTTAAGTGATGTACATAGCTTTTCTCTGACCTATTGGGTTAATTTTCATTTATTAGATCAACATATTTAGTGTGTACCTATCATTTACTACAATGTAGGGATACACAATAGTTACACAAGTGGTTAGCCTGGTGAAGATGTTGACGGGTGTGTTTTTGGCATGGCAGGCAGCATGTTCAAAGGCAACAGAAATGATGGTCTAGTCCAGGGGTTGAAAATTCTGTATGGCTAAAATGTAGGTAGTATTCAAGAGCACCAGTGTCAAGAGATAAAACTGAAAAGTAGGTAGAGACTTCTCGTTAGCAATTTTAGGATTTTATACCTTATCCAGCATGACGGTCGGGACCTTGGACTCCAGAGTCAGACCTGTGGTTTGAGCTCTTGTCTCCTCGACATGAGTAGGTAAATCCTTTAACCTCTTCAAGTCTATTTTCTACTCTGAAAAATAGCAATAATGATCACATTTACCTCAAAGGTTAATTTGAACATCCTGAATTTGATTCTTATTTGTGGCTTGTGTCCTCTTTTTGGACACTGATGCATCAGACTCTTTTGACTTCTTGCCATTTAATATTCAGATCACATAATTCTCTTATTCCTAATTCTATCCTTATTAGGCAACCTTCTGATTATAGTCTGGCTTCCTTTGTACCATGCCTACGAGGGAGAGAACATGCTGACTTGAGGACACAAATGCCCTGTGCCCTTGTAGTTTGGGCAGTTATAGTTACTGCTGTAAACTACTAAGTTGGCATTCTTATTTTATGTCAATCTTGTGAGCTTGATTAAGGGGAACTGTTCCTGAGAGATGGATCTATTGGTCATGTGCTGTCCCACTGGTTTATGAGATTTTAAGGCCAAGAGCTAAACAATATGGAAAATTCATTAAAATCAAGTTACTCTGAGGCCTCTTTCAAAATATACAGCTTGCCTCCTCTAGAGATACTCTATATCTGCTCTGCTGTTGGCTGTGAGTTTATTTTGTATCCTTACATTTTTATAGTTGTAGTTTTAAATTTTCATTTATGAGATATTTTATCATTACATAAATAATCAGAATGTAAAATATAGTTATAAAAACTGGTAGGACTGAGGTGTCCCTAGTGCAGAATAACAGCTAGCTGTCCAGTTATCAGCTGACAAAAAGGTGTCCCGTGAAGTATTTGGTTTTGTTGTGTGTGTATTCATTTGTCACTGTAAAGAGAATTTGACACTTTACAGTCATTTACAGAAATGACTTTTGTTTATTTGATTTCACAGAAAACTATAATTTTGAATATCTGTTTCTTAAAGATGAGAAAGAAAACTAATTTTCTTTTAGTGGTCCTACGCTAGAGGACAGTCTCTTAGGGCACTGTATATGATTGTTATTGATTGTCACAGTGACTGGGAGGTAGGATTACTGGTGTTTAATGGGCATGGAGGGGGCAGGGATATTAAATATACTATGGTGGCCTGGAGAGCTCACCAGAGAGAGGAGTGTAGCCCCAAGAGCTTGTAGCTCTTGAGATACATAGCTGGGTTATTTCTTCAAGTAACCTGAATAACTAGGCAGGTAGCACCATCTAGTGAGAGAAATAGGTAATAAGCAAAATCTACTTTCATCCTAGGAATAAGAGAAAATTCAAAATTCTAAATTTTCTGTAAAATAATAGGTTATAGAATCACAGACTTTTAGAGCAGGAAGGAAAATTGGAGATCATCTGATCCACCTTCTCCTTTTACAGATTAGGAAATTAGGTTCCAAAGAGTTGCAGTGATTTGTCTGATAACATACAGCTAGTTAGTAGCAAAAGCCGGGGCTAGAATTCAGGTCTCCGAGTTTTCCAGGTTAGTAATCTGAGCCTTCTTCATAGCAGACTATCTTTGTGTTCTATTTGGGTTAATATCTTAGGTTCTTTTTCAGTGATTCATTTAAGAAAGAAAAAATAATAAATGAGAACATTTCACTTACTAGGTGTGTTATGAAGTAAACTTTCATAATGCAAATATTACGCATTACATCTCATTTTGAACCTAATTGTTTCACCTAGAGAAATGAGACAAGCTTTTGTGTTTAATTTTTTTAGTTGCTGTGATTTCAGCACTAGTATTGAATCTTATGATAAAACTTCAGGATAGAGAAAAAAAATAAATACATGAAATTTATTAAAATTATGTTGATGATGAACTGACATGTTGGAAATCAAAAGATGCAGAAAATTTTAAAATGAAATGAATTATAAAATAATGGCAGTCTCATTTTTCCTCTTTGTTAGGGTACGTAAAATAGTTTTGACAAGTCAAAGTTTTTCCTTTCTTTTTAAATAAGAGAGATTGGCATATTTTGAGGATGGTTTAGCTGTTACCATCCCAAGACTATATCACATTTAGTTGGAAAAGAGCTTTTTTAAATTATTGACTAGAAAAATATTGTTTAGACAAGAAGTGGGTTATTAAGTAAAGTGAGCTTTAACAGGCAATGTCATCTATCAGCAGTATTGGGAGAATGAACCTGTTAAAGTGAGAGACTGAAATAAACTAGTTCCCTGGTAGATGGCGATGACAGTGATAACAGGAGTGCTGGTAACACTGATGATGATTTTGACAACAATGATAATAGTTATCATTTCTTTATGTGCTGCACATGTTCTGAGTGTTTTAAATGTGCTAACTCTTTTAATCTTCATAGCAACCCTGTGAAGTATAGGTTCGTTTTTACGTATGAAACTGCGGGATAGAGAAAGCAAGTAACTTGTCAAAGGGCTCACATATAGTAAAGTTTTCCCCTTCTGTTTCTGAAATGGAACTTTTTATCATACTTTAACCTGCTAGGAACAATTTTGGCCATCTGCAGTATTGCCCCTAAGATGACCATTTCTCTATCTGTTTTAGTTCCTTTAAGTCTAATTTTAAAATAGCCTCAGAGTATTCTTCTACATCTAGGAGTCCAGTTACCCTTCTCCCACAGTCCTTTGTAGTATTATTTCAGATGGCTATTTTATTTACCACATGTCTACATGGAATAGAGGAGAGAATGCCAGAATGACTGGGACAAGTGTAGGGTGTTAATGCCATTCCAAAAAAAATTCAGAACTGCTAGTGTCAGAATTTACCTCTTGGAGAGGGTCATGGCTGGCGTGAGTTTGGTTGGAGAGTCTAGGTGAATAGAGAGAGCACAATTCAGAGACACTTTTCTTCTTTGTACTTCTAATGAAAATTTTGGCTACAGGTAGGGTGTACTAGGTCTAGGTCTAATCATATATTTCTCTCTAATATTGTTTTGACCTTGGGAAGTGTTCAGATTATAAGAATAGCTCTTATACTATTGTACTCTCATGAATATGAGTTTTTAGTTGAATAGTAGCAACTTGTCAATTAATATATCCCCTAATGCACATTCTTGCATATTGATATTATAGGCTAAGTAAACTAAATCCTTCTTTAGTTGTAAATTCATGACATAATCACTTATGATCGTATTGAGGATCCTGCAATAACCATAGGCCTGTGGTTGCTCACCAGGGGAAAAGAAGAGTAAAAACAGTGTCTACTATGTTCTAGATTCTGGGCTTGGTACTTTACAAGAGTTACCACATTTAATCCCAATGATCCACTGCTTTAATTTCATTTTTACAGATAAATTTGAGACTCCTGCAGACTAAATTATTGGCCCAAGTTCACACACTCTGGAATCGGTCTCCTTGGGTTCAAATTGTAGCTCTGTCACTTACTGGCTGTGTTACCTTAGCAAATTATTTGACCTCTGTGGGCCTTGGTTTCTTTGATCTATAAAATGAGCATAATTATAGGATTTACTGCATGAGGTTGTTACGATTAAATGAGTTAATATAATGAATTAATATCTGTAACATAGTATCATGTAAGTGATTATTATTTAAATAAAATAAATAACTGGTATTTTGAACCCAGTCTTTCTGGTTCTAACACCCAGTCTCTTCCCCTTACCCCAGCATAATGTCTCAAAAAGTATTCCAGGACCAATGTATTTTACTAAAACATATTTTATGTTTCCTTTGAACAGCTGTGGCCATTACTAGTTCTCTTTTAAAAAGGAAATGTTGTCTAGAAAGTCTCATTCTTTCTATCTTTATGTACTTACAGACACTTGATAAACACAAATTCCTTACTTTACCATAATTTTTACTGAGGCAAGCGAGTTATGCTTGTGATGGGCTAAATATTTATTTTTAAAATATTTGTATTTTGATCTACAATGATCACTTCTTTTTCTTTTTTTGTTGTGGTAAGAACATTTAACATGAGCTCTACCCTCCTAACAAATTTTTAAGTATATAATACATTACTGTTAACTATAGCCATGATGTTGTACAGCAGATCTGTAGAATTTATTTATCTTGCATAACTGAAAATTTATGCCTGTTGAATAGCAACTTCCCATTTCTCCTTACCCCTAGCTCCTGGCAACCACCATCTACCCTCTGCTTCTGTGAGTTTGACTGTTTTAAATACCTCATTCATATAAGTGGAATTGTGTAGTATTTGTCCTTCTGTGACTGGTTTATTTCACTTATTGTTTTTTTTTAAATTTTATTTTTAATACAGCAGGTTCTTATTAGTTATCTATTTTATACATATTTATGTATATATGTCAATCCCAATCTCGCAATTCATCCCCCCACCCCCCTCTATCCCCCGTGCTTTCCCGCCTTGGTGTCCATACGTTTGTTCTCTACATCTGTGTCTCTATTTCTGCCCTGCAAACCGGTTCATCTGTACCATTTTTCTAGGTTCCACATATATCATGCGTTAATACACGATATTTGTTTTTCTCTTTCTGACTAACTTCACTCTCTATGACAGTGTCTAGATCCATCCGTGTCTCTACAAATGACCCAACTTCGTTCCTTTTTATGGCTGAGTAATATTCCATTATATATGTGTGCCACATCTTCTTTATCCATTCATCTGTTGATGGACACTTCGGTTGCTTCCATGTCCTGGCTGTTGTAAATAGAGCTGCAATGAACATTTTGGTACATGACTCTTTTTGAATTATGGTTTTCTCAGGGTATATGCCCAGTAGTGGGATTGCTGGGTCGTATGGTAGTTCTATTTTTAGTTTTTTAAGGAACCTCCATACTGTTCTCCATAGTGGCTGTATTAATTTACATTCCCACCAACAGTGCAAGAGGGTTCCCTTTTCTCCACACCGTCTCCAGCATTTATTATTTGTAGATTTTTTGATGATGGCCATTCTGAACAGTGTGAGATGGTATCTCATTGTAGTTTTGATTTGCATTTCTCTAATGATTAATGATGTTGAGCATTCTTTCATGTGTCTGTTGGGATCATATGGTTTTTATTCTCCACAATTTGTTGATGTGGTGTATCACGTTGACTGATGTGTGGATATTGAAAAATCCTTGCATCCCTGGGATAAATCCCACTTGATCATGGCGTATGATACTTTTAATGTATTGTTGGGTTCAGTTTGCTAGTATTCTGTTGAGGATTTTTGTGTCTATGTTCATCAGTGATATTCATCTGTAATTTTCTTTCTTTTTGATATCTTTGGTTTTGGTATCAGGGTGTGGTGGCCTTGTAGAATGAGCTTAGGAGTGCTCCTCCCTCTGCAATTTTTTGGAAGAATTTGAGAAGGATAGGTGTTAGCTCTTCTATAAATGTTTGCTAGAATTCACCTGTGAAGCCATCTGGTCCTGCACTTTTGTTTGTTGGAAGACCTTTAATTACAGTTTCAATTTCATTACTTGTGATTGGTCTGTTTATATTTTCTAATTCTTCCTGGTTCAGTCTTGGAAAGTTGTACCTTTCCAAGAATTTGTCCATTTCTTCCAGGTTTTCCATTTTATTGGCATATAGTTGCTTGTACTAGTCTCTTATGATCCCTTGTATTTCTGCGGTGTCAGTTGTAAATTTCTCCTTTTTCATTTGTAATTTTATTGATTTGAGTCCTCTCCGTTTTTTTCTTGATGAGTCTGGCTAAAGGTTTATCAATTTTGTTTATCTTTTCAAAGAACCAGTTCTTAGTTTCATTGATCTTTTCTATGTTTTATTTTTAGTCTCTATTTTATTTATTTCTGCTCTGATGTTTATGATTTCTTCCCTTCTACTAACTTCGGGTGTTTTTTTTTTTTTTTTAAGAATTCAAATTTATTTATTTATTTAACGTTTGGCAGTCTTTTTTTTTTCCAAACAGAAAGTCACAAAAATTATAATCATCCTCATCAGTTCACTCAGTCCCATGTAATTAATTTTTTTTCATCTTGATCTTTTCTTAGCACTTTTATGAATTCATCAGTTTTTCCATTAACTTTGGGTTTTGTTTATTCTTCTTTCTCTAGTTTCTTTAGGTGTAAGGTTAGGTTGTTTATTTGAGACTTTTCTTGTTTCCTGAGGTAAGAGTGTATCACTATAAACTTCCCTTTTAGAGCTGCTTTTGCTGTGTCCCATAGGTTTTGGATCATCGTGTTTTCATTTTCATTTGTCTTCAGGTATTTTTTTATTTCCTCTTTGATTTCTTCAGTGATCCATTGGTCGTTTAGTAGCATATTATTTAGCCTCCAGTAAACAGTATACTTTTAAACAACCAATGAATTCAAAGAAGAAATCCCAAGGAAAGTTAATAAATACTAGAGATGAATGAAAATGAAAACATAATATACCAAAAGTTATAGGACACAGTAAAAGCAGTAGTAAGGGTGACTAGTAATTAGATTGAGAATCAGTAATCAAAATCTTCCAGCAGAGCAAAGTCCTGGATCTGACAGCATCACCGGTGAATTCTACCAAGCATTTAAAGAAGAATTAATACCAGTCCTTCTCAAACTTTCCCATAAGACTGAAGAGGAGGGAACACTTCCTAACTCATTCTGTGAAACCAGTATAATTCTAATACCAAATCCAGACAAAGACGCTACAAGAAAAGAAAGCTACTGACCAATATCCCTTAAGAACATTGATGTAAAAACCCTCAACAGAATACTAGCAAATATAATTCAGCAGCCTATTGAAAGAATTATACACCATGGCCAAAAGAGATTTATCCCTGGAATGCAAGAATGGTTCAACATATAAAAATTAATCAAAGTGATATGCTGTATCAACAAAATGAAGGAGGAAAGCCACATGATTATCTTAATTGATACAGAAAAAGCATTTGGCAAAATTCAACACCCTTTCATGGTAAGGAACATGCAACAAAATAGAGGTAAGAAGAAAACTTACCTTACCATCACTTCAATAAAAACCATATATGAAAAGCCCACAGCAGCAAAGACTGAAAGCTTTTCCTTTAAGATAGTGAACAAGGCAAGGATGCGCACTTTCACTTCTATTCAACAAAGTACTGGAAGTTTCTAGACAGCAAGAAAAAGAAATAAAAAGCATCCAAATTTTAAAAGAAGAAGTAAAATTCTCTCTCTTTGGAGATGATATGATCATGTATGTAGAAAATCCTAAAAGACTCTACCAAAAAAGTTGTTTAAACTAATAAACAAATATAGCAAAGTAGCGGAATATAAAGTCAGCACATAATCAGTTGTATTTCTATACATGAACAGTGAACAATCTGAAAAGGAAACTACAAAAATAATTCCATTTACAGTAGCGTCCACAAGAATAAAAGACTTGGGAATTAACCAAGGAGGTGACAGGCTCGTATGGTGAAAACTACAAAACATTTCTGAAACAACTTACAGAAGACATAAATGAATGGAAAAACATCCTGTGTTTATGGATTGTAAACTTAATATTGTTAAAATGTCAGTACCCAAAACAATCTACAAATTCAATGTAATCCCTATCAAAATTCCAATGACTTCTTTTTTGCAGAAATAGCAAAACCCATCCTAAAGTTCATATGCAATCTTAAGGGACCTGAATAGCCAAAACAATCTTTTTCAAAGAACAAAACTTAGAAGGCTCACACGTCCTGATTTCAAAACTAACTACAAATTTGTAGTAATCAAAACAATGTGGTATTAGCATGAAAGGCATATAGACTAATAGAATAGAATAGGTAGCCCAGAAATAAACCCTCACACATATGGTCAAATCATTTTTTTGTCGAGGGTGGAAAATGGGTAAAGGACAATCTTTTCAGGAAATAGTGCTTGGGAAAGCAGGATATCCACATACAAAAGAGAGAATATGGACCCTTACATAACACCATATACAGAAAATAACTCAAAATTTTTTAAGGACCTGAGTGTAAGACCCAAAACAATAAGGCTGTTAGAAAAAAGCATAGGGCAGAAGCTTCACAACATTGGTTTTGGTAATGATTTCTTAGCTGTGACTCCTAAGGTGCAGTTGACCGAAGAAAAAATGGACAAATTGGACTTCATGAAAAAAGAAAAAAATTTGCATCAGAAGACACCATCCACAGAGTAAAAAGAGACAACTCACAGAATGGGAGGAAATATTTGCAAATCATATATCTGATAAGGGATTAATATATGAATATATAGAGAACTTCTAAAACTCAACAACAACAAAATCCTGATTCAAAAATGGGCAAAACTGTCTTTTCTTCATATTTATTTGACGTCTTTTCCCAATTATTCTAGTGGTATAGATGAAGAGTAAAATTTCTTTAGTACAGTTTAATAGCAGATTAGATTTCAAAATCTTTATATGAAGTTTTTTTTTGAGTTTTTTTTTAAAGCAATGAGCATATTCTACTTTTATTAAAATGATAATGGAAAATATTTTTAAAACATGTAATGACATAAAGGTAAATTTAAAATAATGTCCTCATAACTAAGCTTACTTTGTGCTTTTATTAATTTTGATTTTAGGCTTGTGTGGACGTCAGAGCCAGTTCAGTGTTTTGGCAACAGATGGAATTTGCAGAAAGCCTCCATGGTCTTCCCAAGTTGCCAGAATGGTTATCTACACACCCTTCTCATGGAAATCGAGCTGAGCACTTGGATAGACTCATACCTCAGGTAAGCTAACACTGCGTAAGGCAAGACATTATTTTTACTGTATCATTTATTTTTAATACTTTACTTCTTGTGCTTGGAAAAAGAGCACTAGAAAAGAAATCCTTTGTATTAGTTTGCTTTCTGCTAATTCTGCTAAAAACATAGAATAAATAATCACCTATTTTGATTACCATCAGTTTTCAAAGGATTTGACTGAAAAGTAAAATCCTGCTAGTCCGCAAGTCTTAGTGAATAAATTGGTGTGTATAGTTGACTTTACTTTTCTTTTTTTTTTACATCTTTATTGCAGTATATTCCTTTACAATGGTGTGTTAGTTTCTGCTTTTTTTTTTTTTTTTTTTTGCGGTACACGGGCCTCTCACTGTTGCGGCCTCTCCCGTTGCGGAGCACAGGCTCCGGACGTGCAGGCTCAGCAGCCATGGCTTACGGGCCCAGCCGCTCCGCGGCATGTGTGATCTTCCCAGACCGGGACACGACTTCCAGCAGGCGGACTCTCAACCGCTGCGCCACCAGGGAAGCCCTAGTTTCTGCTTTATAACAAAGTGAAATAGTTATACATATACATATGTTCCCATATCTCTTCCCTCTTGCGTCTCCCTCCCTCCCACCCTCCCTATCCCACCCCTCCAGGCGGTCACAAAGCACCGAGCTGATCTCCCTGTGCTATGCGGCTGCTTCCCACTAGCTATCTACCTTATGTTTGGTAGTGTATATATGTCCATGCCACTCTCTCACTTTGTCACAGCTTACCCTTCCCCCTCCCTATATCCTCAACTCCATTCTCTAGTAGGTCTGTGTCTTTATTCCCATCTTACCCCTAGGTTCTTCGTGACCATTTTTTTTTCCTTAGATTCCATATATATGTGTTAGCATACGGTATTTGTTTTTCTCTTTCTGACTTACTTCACTCTGTATGACAGACTCTAGGTCCATCCACCTCACTACAAACAACTCAATTTCGTTTCTTTTCATGGCTGAGTAATATTCCATTATATATATGTGCCACATCTTCTTTATCCATTCATCTGATGATGGACACTTAGGTTGCTTCCATCTCCTGGCTATTGTAAATAGAGCTGCAATGAACATTTTGGTTTATGACTCTTTTTGAATTATGGTTTTCTCAGGATATATGCTCAGTAGTGGGATTGCTGGGTCACATGGTAGTTCTATTTGTAGTTTTTTAAGGAACCTCCATACTGATTTCCATAGTGGCTGTATCAATTTACATTCCCAACAGCAGTGCAAGAGTGTTCCCTTTTCTCCACACCCTCTCCAGCATTTATTGTTTCTAGATTTTTTCATGATGGCCCTTCTGACTGGTAAGAGATGATACCTCATTGTAGTTTTGATTTGCATTTCTCTAATGATTAATGATGTTGAGCATTCTTTCATGTGTTTGTTGGCAATCTGTATATCTTCTTTGGAGAAATGTCTGTTTAGTTCTTCGGCCCATTTTTGGATTGGGTTGTTTGTTTTTTGGTTATTGAGCTGCTTATAAATTTTGGAGATTAATCCTTTGTCAGTTGCTTCATTTGCAAATATTTTCTCCCATTCTGAGGGTTGTCTTTTGCTCTTGTTTATGGTTTCCCTTGCTGTGCAAAAGCTTTGAAGCTTCATTAGGTCCCATTTGTTTATTTTTGTTTTTATTTTCATTTCTCTAGGAGGTGGGTCAAAAAGGATCTTGCTGTGATTTATGTCATAGAGTGTTCTGCCTATGTTTTCCTCTAAGAGTTTGATTGTTTCTGGCCTTACATTTAGAACTTTAATCCATTTTGAGCTTATTTTTGTGTATGGTGTTAGGGAGTGTTCTAATCTCATACTTTTACATGTACCTGTTCAGCTTTCCCAGCACCACTTATTGAAGAGGCTGTCTTTTCTCCACTGTATATTCTTGCCTCCTTTATCAAAGATAAGGTGACCATATGTGCGTGGGTTTATCTCTGGGCTTTCTATCCTGTTCCATTGATCTATATTTCTGTTTTTGTGCTAGTATCATACTGTCTTGATCACTGTAGCTTTGTAGTAGAGTCTGAAGTCAGGGAGCCTGATTCCTCCAGCTCCGTGTTTCTTTCTCAAGATTGCTTTGGCTGTTCTGGGTCTTTTGTGTTTCCATACAAATTGTGAAATTTTGTGTGCTAGTTCTGTGAAGAATGCCAGTGGTAGTTTGATAGGGATTGCATTGAATGTGTAGATTGCTTTGGGTAGTAGAGTCATTTTCACAATGTTGATTCTTCCAATCCAAGAACATCGTATATCTCTCCATGTATTTGTATCATCTTTAATTTCTTTCATCAGTGTCTTATAATTTTCTGCATACAGGTCTTTTGTCTCCTTAGGTAGGTTTATTCCTAGATATTTTATTCTTTTTGTTGCAATGGTAAATGAGAGCGTTTTCTTAATTTCATTTTCAGATTTTTTTATCATTAGTGTATAGGAATGCCAGAGATTTCTGTGCATTAATTTTGTATCGTGCTACTTTACCAAATTCATTGATTAGCTCTAGTAGTTTTCTGGTAGCATCTTTGGGATTCTCTATGTATAGTATCATGTCATCTGCAAACAGTGACAGCTTTACTTCTTCTTTTCTGATTTGGATTCCTTTTATTTCTTTTTCTTCTCTGATATCTGTGGCTGAAACTTCCAAAACTATGTTGAATAAGAGTGGTGAGAGTGGGCAACCTTGTCTTGTTCCTGATCTGAGTGGAAATGGTTTCAGTTTTTCACCATTGAGGACCATGTTGGCTGTGGATTTGTCATATATGGCCCACCTACTTTCTGCAGGGTTTTTATCATAAATAGGTGTTGAATTTTGTCGAAAGGTTTCTCTGTATCTATTGAGATGATCATAGGGTTTTTCTCCTTCAATTTGTTAATATGGTGTATCACGTTGATTGATTTGCATATATTGAAGAATCCTTGTATTCCTGGAATAAACCCCACTTGATCATAGTGTATGATCCTTTTAATGTGCTGTTGGATTCTGTTTGCAAGTATTTTGTTGAGGATTTTCGCATCTATGTTCATCAGTGATATTGGCCTGTAGTTTTCTTTCTTTGTGACATCTTTGTCTGGTTTTGGTATCAGGGTGATGGTGGCCTTGTAGAATGAGCTTGGGAGCGAGTGTTCCTCCCTCTGCTATATTTTGGAAGAGTTTGAGAAGTATAGGTGTTAACTCTTCTCTAAATGTTTGATAGAATTCGCCTGTGAAGCCATCTGGTCCTGGGCTTTTGTTTGTTGGAAGATTTTTAATCACAGTCTCAATTTCAGTGCTTGTGATTGCTCTGTTCATATTTTCTATTTCTTCCTGATTCAGTCTTGGCAGGTTGTGCATTTCTAAGAATTCGATCATTTCTTCCAGGTTGTCCATTTTTATTGGCATAGAGTTGCTTGTAGTAATCTCTCATGATTTTTTGTACTTCTGCAGTGAAAGTTGTCACTTCTCCTTTTTCATTTCTAATTCTATTGATTTGAGTCTTCTCCCTTTTTTTCTTGATGAGTCTGGCTAATGGATTGTCAATTTTGTTTATCTTCTCAAAGAACCAGCTTTTAGTTTGATTGATCTTTGCTATCGTTTCCTTCATTTCTTTTTCATTTATTTCTGATCTGATCTTTATGATTTCTTTCCTTCTGCTAACTTTGGTGGTGTTTTTGGTCTTCTTTCTCTAATTGCTTTAGGTGCAATGTTAGGTTGTTTATTTGAGATATTTCCTGTTTCTTAAGGTAGGATTGTATTGCTATAAACTTCCCTCTCAGAACTGCTTTTGCTGCATCCCATAGGTTTTGGTCATCGTGTCTCCATTTTCATTTGTTTCTAGGTATTTTTTGATTTCCTCTTTGATTTCTACAGTGATCACTTCGTTACTAAGTAGTGTATGGTTTAGCCTCCATGTGTTTGTATTTTTTACAGATCTTTTCCTGTAATTGATATCTAGTCTCAGAGCATTGTGGTCGGAAAACATACTTGATACAATTTCGATTTTCTTAAATTTACCAAGGCTTGATTTGTGACCCAAGATATGATCTATCCTGGAGAATGTTCCATGAGCACTTGAGAAAAATGTGTATTCTGTTGTTTTTGGATGGAATGTCCTATAAATATCAGTTAAGTCCATCTTGTTTAATGTATCACTTAAAGCTTGTGTTTCCTTATTTATTTTCATTTTGGATGATCTGTCCATTGGTGAAAGTGGGGTGTTAAAGTCCCCTACTATGAATGTGTTACTGCCGATTTCCCCTTTTATGGCTGTTAGTATTTGCCTTATGTATTGAGGTGTTCCTGTGTTGGGTGCATAAATATTTACAATTGTTATATCTTCTTCTTGGATTGATCCCTTGATCATTATGTAGTGTCCTTCTTTGTCTCTTGTAATAGTCTTTATTTTAAAGTCTATTTTGTCTGATATGAGAATTGCTACTCCAGCTTTCTTCTGATTTCCATTTGCATGGAATATCATTTTCCATCCCCTCAGTTTCAGTCTGTATGTGTCCCTAGGTCTGAAGTGGCTCTCTTGTAGACAGTATATACATGGGTCTTGTTTTTGTATCCCTTCAGTCAGTCTGTTTCTTTTGGTGGGAGCATTTAATCCATTTACATTTAAGGTAATTATCGATATGTATGTTCCTATTCCCATTTTCTTAATTGTTTTGGGTTTGTTATTGTAGGTCTTTTCCTTCTCTTGTGTTTCTTGCCTAGAGAAGTTCCTTTAGCATTTGTTTTAAAGCTGGTTTGGTGGTGCTGAACTCTCTCAGCTTTTGTTTGTCTGTAAGGGTTTTAATTTCTCCATCAAATCTGAATGAGATCCTTGCTGGGTAGAGTAATCTTGGGTGTAGGTTTTTCTCCTTCATCACTTTAAATTTGTCCTGCCAGTCCCTTCGGGCTTGCAGAGTTTCTGCTGAAAGATCAGCTGTTAACCTTATCGGGATTCCCTTGTGTGTTATTTCTTGTTTTTCCCTTGCTGCTTTTAGTATGTTTCCTTTGTATTTAATTTTTGATAGTTTGATTAATATGTGTCCTGGTGTGTTTCTCCTTGGATTTATCCTGTATGGGACTCTCTGTGCTTCCTGGACTTGAGTAACTATTTCCTTTCCCTTATTAGGGAAGTTTTCAACTGTAATCTCTTCAAATATTTTCTCAGTCCCTTTCTTTTTCTCTTCTTCTTCTGGGACCCCTATAACTTGAATGTTGGTGCATTTTATGTTGTCCCAGAGGTCTCTGAGACTGTCCTCAGTTCTTTTCATTCTTTTTTCTTTATTCTGCTCTGCAGTAGTTATTTCCACTATTTTATCTTCCAGGTCACTTATCCGCTCTTCTGCCTCAGTTGTTCTGCTATTGATCCCTTCTAGAGTATTTTTAATTTCATTTATTGTGTTGTTCATCATTGCTTGTTTCCTCTTTAGTTCTTCTAGGTCCTTGTTAAATGTTTCTTGCATTTTGTCTATTCTATTTCCAAGATTTTGGATCATCTTTACTATCATTATTCTGAATTCTTTTTCACGTAGACTGCCTATTTCCTCTTCATTTGTTAGGTCTGGTGGGTTTTTATCTTGCTCCTTCATCTGCTGTGTGTTTTTCTGTCTTCTCATTTTGGTTATGTTACTGTGTTTGGGGTCTCCTTTTTGCACGCTGCAGGTTTGTAGTTCCCATTGTTTTTGGTGTCTGTCCCCAGTGGCTAAAGTTGGTTCAGTGGGTTGTGTAGGCTTCCTGGTGGAGGGGACTAGTGCCTGTGTTCTGGTGGATGAGGCTGGATCTTGTCTTTCTGGTGGGCAGGTCCACGTCTGGTGGTGTGTTTTGTGGTGTCTGTGGCCTTATTATGATTTTAGGCAGCCTCTCTGCTAATGGGTGGGGTTGTGTTCCTGTCTTGCTAGTTGTTTGGCATAGGGTGTCCAGCACTGTAGCTTGCTGGTCGTTGAGTGAAGCTGGGTGTTGGTGTTGAGATGGAGATCTCTGGGAGATTTTCACCATTTGATATTATGTGCAGCTGGGAGGTCTCTTGTGGACCAGTGTCCTGAGGTTGACTCTCTCACCTCAGAAGCACAGAACTGACTCCTGGCTGCAGCATCAAGAGCCTTTCATCCACATGGCTCAGAAGAAAAGGGAGAAAAAGTAGAAAGAAAGAAAGGAAGGAAGGAAGGAAGGAAGAGAGAGATGGAGGGAGGGAGGGAGGGAGGGAGGAAGGAAGAGAGAAAGAAAGAAAGAGGAAGGAAGGAAGGAAGGAAGAAAAAGAAAGAGGAAGGAAGGAAGGAAGAAAGAAAGGAGGGAGGAAGGAAGGGAGAAAGGAAGAAAGAAAGAAAGAAGAAAGAAAAAAGAGGGAGGGAAGAAAGAAAAAGGAAGGAAGGAAGGAAGAAAGAGGATAAAATAAAATAAAGTAAGATAGAGTAAAGTTATTAAAATAAAAAATAATTATTAAGAAAAAAAATTTTTTTAAGAAAAAAGAAACAAAAAAAAATGGACGGACAGAACTCTAGGACAAATGGTGAAAGCAGAGCTCTACAGACAAAATCTCACACAGGAGCATACACATACACACTCACAAAAAGAGGAAAAGGGGAAAAAATAATATATCTTGCTCTCAAAGTCCACCTCACCTCCTCAATTTGGGATGATTTGTTGTCTATTCAGGTATTCCACTGATGCAGGGTACATCAAGTTGATTGCGGAGATTTAATCCGCTGCTCCTGAGGCTGCTGGGAGAGATTTCCCTTTCTCTTCTTTGTTCTCACAGCTCCCGGGGTTCAGCTTTGGATTTGGCCCCGCCTCTGGGTGTAGGTTGCCAGAGGGCGTCTGTTCTTCTCTCAGACAGAAGGGGGTTAAAGGAGCAGCTGATTCGGGGGCTCTGTCTCACTCAGGCCGGGGGTAGGGAGGGGTATGGATGCAGGGCGAGCCTGTGGCTGCAGAGGCCAGCATGACGTTGCACCAGCCTGAGGCACGCCGTGCGTTCTCCCGGGGAACTTGTCCCTGGATCACGGGACCCTGGCAGTGGTGGGCTGCACAGGCTCCCGGGAGGGAGCGGATAGTGGATAGTGACCTGCGCTCGCAAACAGGCTTCTTGGTGGCGGCAGCAGCGTCCTTAGCGTCTCATGCCCGTCTCTGGGGTCCGTGCTGATAGCCGTGGCTTGCACCCGTCTCTGGAGCTCCTTTAAGCAGCGCTCTTAATCCCCTCTCCTCGCACACCAGGAAACAAAGAGGGAAGAAAAAGTCTCTTGCCTCTTCGGCAGGTCCAGACTTTTCCCCGGACTCCCTCTCGGCTAGCCGTGGCGCACTAACCCCTTCAGGCTGTGTTCACGCCGCCAACCCCAGTCCTCTCCCTGCGCTCCGACCGAAGCCCGAGCCTCAGCTCCCAGCCCCGCCCGCCCCGACAGGTGAGCAGACAAGCCTCTCGGGCTGGTGAGTGCTGGTCGGCACCGATCCTCTGTGCGGGAATCTCTCCGCTTTGCCCCCAGCACCCCTGTTGCTGTGCTCTCCGCCGCGGCTCCGAAGCTTCCCCCTCCGCCACCCGCAGTCTTTGCCCGCGAAGGGGCTTCCTAGTGTGTGGAAACTTTTCCTCCTTCACAGCTCCCTCCCACTGGTGCAGGTCCCGTCCCTATCCTTTTGTCTCTGCTTATTCTTTTTTCTTTTGCCCTACCCAGGTACGTGGGGGGGTTTCTTGCCTTTTGGGAGGTCTGAGGTCTTCTGCCAGCGTTCAGTAGGTGTTCTGTAGGAGTTGTTCCACGTGTAGATGTATTTCTGGTGTATCTGTGGGGAGGCAGGTGATCTCCACGTCTTACTCTTCCGCCATCTTCCCCCTCTCCCCTAGTTGACTTTTCTTGATGGTGGAGCTTTACCCTTTTTAGTATCATACTTTTTAATTTTAAAAAAATTTGGTGAAAGTCTAAAACTCAAGGTGTATTTTTCATCATACTGATCATAATCTTTTCTTAGTGATTTAAGCTTATCATTAAACATACCAGTTAATGAGTTGTACAAAAATTTTGGGTCAACTGGGTCTTAATTCCAGTAGTGACACTGGAATTTGTTTTCTTAGGGAAAAAAAAATCCTTCATTATTAGTTTGCTTTCTGGTTATTTCTTTTAAGATAGAATAAAGCATGTGCCATGTGCTCTTCTTTTTCTCTTTTATTTTTGTGTAGAATTCATTAATGTATCAAGCTGAAGCAGCTTTCTCCCAACTAGTATTCCCTATCTTCTAAAAACCTTTTGATTTAACATCAGTCGGAATGTTTTCTGTGCTTTCCACATAGGTACAAAATGAATGTCAGACATCTTTAAGCCAGGCTATATGCTCCCTTCTGTCTCACTTGCATTAAATTTGCTGGTTGGTTATAAAAGCAGAATATTCTTTACCAATTTAAGAATTGGTTTTGGGCTTATTTGCTAAAGGATAACACAACAAATACAGATGTATTATAAAACTATCCTTAAATATGTCTTCAAATTCAGATGAACAAACATTGACTACCTATTATAGGAAAGATACAAAAGAAATAATACGTGGTCTTGATATTTGCGGATGCTAAGGTAAGTACAGGATGATTCTTAATATATTAAAGAATATGAATTACCTTAAGAAAAGTAGAAATACAGTGGTATACATTTTGAAGGAAGAATAGCCTGCATCTCATTTGGGATAAGAAATTACCATAAGGTGCATTAATTCATTTGTGAATATTTATTCGTGTTCATTGCTAATCTACCATCCTGTGTTCTGTTGCTGGGGAATGAGCAAGGAGCAAAACAGTCTCTGTTTTCTTGGAGCTAACTTTCTAGTTAGGTAATGCAAACAATAAACAAGCAAACAGACATACATACAGTATGTCAAGCAGCGATAAGCACATTGCAGAAAAACAAAGCAGGTTAAAGGTAGGAGAGAAGGCTGGGAAGCAGAGAATGTGTACTAGTCATTGTTCATTTGTCAAGGAAGACCTCACTAAGCAGAATCTGGAAAGAAGCAGGGGAGCAAGTCCTGCGGGTATGCGGAAGGAGAATCTTTTAGGCTGAGGAAGCAGCAAATCACAGGACCTGAAGTGAAAGTATGCTTGGTGTGTTCAGGGAATAGCAAGGAAGACATTGGGGCTGAATGTAGTAAGGGAGGGGAGAATGATTGAGGTGTACGGGGGCCAGGCGGTAAAGGGTCGTCTAAACCATTGTAAGAACTTGACTCTTATTTCAAGTGATATGGGAAGCTAAGAGAGGGTTTTGAGCAGAGGAGGGACTTGATCTGACTCAAGTGTTTTATAGTGATAGCTGGAGCTCCTGTGTGGGCTGTAGTGGGGCAAGGATGGAATCAGGAAGACTATTTAATAGGCTCTTGAAATAATCCTGGTAAGAGATTATGGAGGCAGAAGAGAGGGAGAGAAGTGGTCAGATTTTGGATTTATTTTGAAAGGAATGATGACAAGATTTGTTGATACTTTGAGCATACTTTGTGCCTTTTATGAACACTGGGGACAGCCAGACATACCTTCTTGAGACCTATCCTAAATATATTTCATTTATACTCTTAATTTGAAGAAAAAATATGTGAGAAAGAAACAGCAGTGAAATTTACTTGATATAATGTGTAGTAATTATTTGTCTTAAAAGACAACATAGGACTGGGACAATACATGTTTCATTAGTAACTGGTTTGTATTGAAGAGCACTGACTCTGAGAGTCTTCTCAGTGCCATCCAACACCCAGGGACCTCATACTACCCTGGGAGGCTTAACCTATCTCTAAAGCCACAATAACCACATGGTTTTCTCTTAGAATTTCCTTTCTTTTTTATTTTTGCTTAGTGAAATTCTAAAAATATATGGTTCGCTTAAAATGGATAATAAGTTCTACCCAACTTTTATCTGATGCCTGTCCTAAATTCCAGGTTTTCATTTCATTATCAGATAACTAAGGATCTTTAAAGAAGTAATAAATGTGCTTTGAAAAGTCTTTAAAATAATAACGAATTGATTAGTGAGTATGAAAAAAAATGGTTGGAGAAACTGATATGTTATTTGGAAGCCAATGGCAAAGAAAAAAACTGAGAGATATTTTTCTTCTAAAAATAAACTATGCTAGTTCAGAAACTTAATTTGAAAAACTCATATAATTTCTTGTATTTTCCCCCCAAGTGAAAGTAATAAAGCTCTACTACAATATTGGGAATAATTCAGTGGTTGAAGTGAAACTGACAGTTAAGGCGTGAGAATATTGTTAATTAGAACACATAGTCATAATTCAGAGATTGGAAGTCCCTACTATCATAGGTCTAATTTCTGTAATGGAAGAAAGTGATTCCTCAGGCAATATATAGAATTATGTGAGTCTGTATACTACTAAAGGCTTCCTATTTTGGGTTAGATTTTATTTAAGGTTTTTTCCTACTTAAGTGAGGACAGTGTTATATTCTACCTAAAGCTCATGTCCTTTGACATTCCTGACAGTATGCCTGAAGTAATGTATGCCTCTAAGGCAGTTGGGAATCTAGCACCATAGTACAGAGGTGTCTAGGCCAGAGATGAGGACTTCAGAGTCACCAAAAAAAGGTGATAGTTGAAGCAGTGAGAGCGAGTTCACTTAGGAAATAAGCAAAGAAAATAATCCTAGACAGTTAGCAGTATTAGGTGGATTCCACATTTAAGTGGTAAGAGGAAGACAGAGCCTTCCTCTGAGGAAGTAGATGAGGTCCATAGGAGGAGAAAAGATCAAGAAAATTAGGAAAGATTCTTTGGTCCTCTGAGAATACAAATCTTGGTAACTTTGATTTGTTTTTAATTTAACTTATTAAAGATTGCATATTTTTATTTTTTTAATGTTTTCCTTGAATATAATCACAGAAGTGTATTATTTCTTACCGTACCATATCAACATTTAAGATGTTTTAAATCTGTATTTTATGCATTCAACAAATATTTATTGATTACTTGTTATGTGCCAGATTGTAGGAATTGTAGGTTCAGTGACAAAATAGACAAAAAACCCTGCCTTAAGGAAGCTTATTCTGTAGTAAAGGGTGACAGACAATGAATAGAATAAACTAGTACTGTACAGAATAAATCACCAATATATTGTATGTTAGTCAGTAATAAGTGTTAGGGAGGAAAATAAAGGAGGAGGAATAGTGTATTATCTTGGGCTGCCATAACAAAATACCATAGACTGGGTAGCTTAAGCAACAGAAATTCATTTCTTCACAGGCTTGAAGGCTAGAAGTACAAGGTCAGGGCTCTGGCTTAAGCAACAGAAATTCACTTTTT
This sequence comes from Delphinapterus leucas, assembly GCF_059928025.1. Classification (NCBI taxonomy): domain Eukaryota; kingdom Metazoa; phylum Chordata; class Mammalia; order Artiodactyla; family Monodontidae; genus Delphinapterus; species Delphinapterus leucas. The sequence continues at coordinate 141,106,236 of NC_143129.1, forward strand.
CTCAATTCTGAGGGCTGGAAGTCCAATAATAAGGTTATGGCCGGTTCGGTTTCTGGTGAGGTCTCTCTTCCTGGCTTTCAGACAGCTAGCTGCCTTCTCCCTATGTCCCACTTGGTGGAGACAGTGATTGCAGTAGTGTCTTTTCTTTTTATAAGGGCACTATTCCATCATGAGGGCCACACCCTCATGACCTCATCTAAACATTACCTCCCAAAGGCCCCATCTCTATAAATACTATCACATTGGGAATTAGAGCTTCAACATATGAATTTGGGGAGGACACAGTACATTCCACAGAAGATAGGTAATGTGTGAGCAGAGGTGATCATGGTGCTGGAATAGCTGTTGGAAATGGGGTTGGGAAAAACAGAGCTGGAGGAATCAGGCTCCCTGACTTCAGACCATACTACAGAGCTACAGTGATCAAGACAGTATGATACCAGCACAAAAACAGAAATACAGATCAATGGAACAGGATAGAAAGCCCAGAGATAAACCCATGAACATATGGTCACCTTATCTTTGATAAAGGAAGCAAGAATACACAATGGAGAAAAGACAGCCTCTTCAATGAGTGTGACTGGGAAAACCGGACAGTGACATGTAAAAGAATGAAATTAGGACACTCCCTAACACCTTGCACAAGAATAAACTCAAAATGGATTAAAGACCTAAATGTAAGGCTAGACACTATAGAACTCTTAGAGGAAAACATAGGCAGAACACTCTGTGACATGAATCACAGCAAGATCCTTTTTGACCCACCTCCTAGAGAAATGGAAATAAAAACAAAAATAAACAAATGGGACCTAATGAAACTTAAAAGCTTTCACACAGCAAAGGAAACCATAAACAAGACAAAAAGGCAACCCTCAGAATGGGAGAAAATATTTGCAAATGAAGCAACTGACAAAGGATTAATCTCCAAAATTTACAAGCAGTTCATGCAGCTCAATATCCAAAAAACAAACAACCCAATCCAAAAATGGGCAGAAGACCTAAACAGACATTTCTCCAAGGAAGATACACAGATTGCCAACAAACACATGAAAGGATGCTCAACATCACTAATCATTAGAGAAATGCAAATCAAAACCACAATGAGGTATCACCTCACACCGGTCAGAATGGCCATCATCAAAAAATCTACAAACAAATGCTGGAGAGGGTGTGGAGAAAAGCGAATCCTCCTGCACTGTTGGTAGGAATGTAAATTAATACAGCCACTATGGAGAACAGTATGGAGGTTCCTTAAAAGACTAAAAATAGAACTGCCGTACGACCCAGCAATCCCACTGCTGGGCATATACCCTGAGAAAACCATAATTCAAAAAGAGTCATGTACCACAATGTTCATTGCAGCTCTATTTACAATAACTAGGACATGGAAGCAACCTAGGTGTCCATCGACAGATGAATGGATAAAGAAGATGTGGTACATATATGCAGTAGAATATTACTCAGCCATAAAAAGAAACGAAATTGAGTTATTTGTAGTGAGGTGGATGGACCTAGAGACTGTCATACAGAGTGAAGTAAGTCAGAAAGAGAAAAACAAATACCGTATGCTAACACATATATATGGAATCTAAAAGAAAAAAAAGGTTCTGAAGAACATAGGGGCAGGACAGGAATAAAAACGCAGACGTGTCTTTATTCCCGTCTTACCCCTAGGTTCTTCATGACCTTTTTTTTTTTTTCAGCTCGGTGCTTTGTGATCACCTAGAGGGGTGGGATAGGGAGGGTGGGAGGGAGGGAGACGCAAGAGGGAAGAGATATGGGAACATATGTATATATATATATAACTGATTCACTTTGTTATAAAGCAGAAACCAGCAAACCATTGTAAAGCAATTATACTGCAATAAAGATGTTAAAAAACAGGAAAAAAAAACAAAGAACGCAGACATAGAGAATGGACTTGAGGACATGGGGAGTGGGAAGGGTAAGCTGGGACGAAGTGAGAGAGTGGCAGGGACATATATACACTACCAAATGTAAAGTAGATAGCTAGTGGGAAGCGGCTGCATAGCACAGGGAGATCAGCTAGGTGGTTTGTGACCACCTGGAGGGGTTGGATAGGGAGTGTGGGAGGGAGATGCAGAGGGAGGAGATATGGGGATATATGTATAGCTGATTCACCTTGTTATACAGCAGAAACTAACACACCATTGTAAAGCAATTATACTCCAATAAAGATGTTAAAAAAAGAAAAAAAGAATTGGGGTTGGGTCAGAGGAGGTTTCACTGGGAAGATGGTATTTGAATGAAGACTTGAAATAAGTGAGAGAGTGAGCCATGTACCTTCCCAGGAGGAAGAACCTTGCAGGCAGAGGGAATAGTAAGTACAAGTCCCTGAGGCAGTAGTGAGCCTGGTATTTGACGACCAGCGAGGAAATCAGTGTAATTGGATGGGGTAAGCAAGGGAAGGTGGAGGGTGCAAGGCTCTACATCCTCGCAAAAAAAAAAGACTGGCTTTTGTCAGAGATGGAACACCACTGGAGGGTTTTGAGCTGAGGACTAGAGGAGTAACAGGATCTGAATTATGTTTGAAAAGAATGTGATCTACGGCTCCTGCAAAGCAGTACAATCATATAATTTTGGAATATTTTAGTATAGTATATTGTTCAGAAAATAGACTAGTTCCTTTATTGTTTTGTTTCTAAATCAAGAAAACGCCCCCAAATTAGAAAAAAAAATGCCCTTTTTTTTTTTAAATGTGAATTCTGAGATAAAGCATGTGTAAATGCCTAGTTAAATATAATCCTGTGATCCGCTAGCATTTAAAAAGGATAAAAATAGGGTTATAGTAATAATATTATTTGTAGTTAATAATATGATATGTTATAATTTTATTTACTTGAAATAATCAGTTAAATTTAGGAAACACATGTTCCACATATTCGGTTACCATAACAACTTGGGAGAAAAACTGAAGAACAGATGTTATATCAACCTGTTGAGGTTTAATAGTATGACAGTTTTGAAATTATAGTTACAATGTTCAGATTTTAAATTTATATATATATATATATATACCATACGTTGTCCTCGAAAGACCTTATTTAATTTTCCTTCTGTAAGTATCACTATACAATATGAATAGGTGTGAATAAGAGAAACTGTATGATAACCCAGGGTAGAAATTTACTTGAAAGAGTTATTTTACAACTGAAAGCATTTATACTGAATTTTGTATTATTTCTTCTCTCACCAACTAACTCTATGCCATCCTTTCCTTGGTGAGGGGGAAGGGGATGGGGAATAACAGAATATGTAGGAAAAACGATTAATTTGGACTTACTAGTTGTCTGGGGTTATGTTATTGTAGTCATAATTTTGAATAGGATTTATTTTTTAACGTTCTTAGAACTTGCAATGTCAGCTTTATTTGTAAACTATTTTTTAAATCTTGAGTTTCAACGTTACTACATTTAATATTTAGACATGAGAATCAGTGGCAGACTACAAACGCATTCATTTTAATCTCATTTTATTTCAAATTCTTTAAACTTTCAGGAAGCTGGGGATTTTAACTCATGTGTAAATCATTCTTACACATTTATAATTGGACAAAGTAAATGCATAAATCATTAATATTATACATCTCATAAGTGGAAAATATGAGTGTGTTTAACATTGAAGTGAAATGTCGTTGTTGGCCAATGTACACAAACATACACTGTTCACCTTGCAGAATTTCATTTTGTCTGACAAGAAGAGTGTTGAGGAAAAGGCAAATATCATAGCAGCTACTGTAATTGAATTGGCCTCTGAATCATATAAAGCCAGGAAGCCTGACAGTAACATTGTCTAAAACCTTAAAAAAATATTATGATGCATGTGATGTGTATCTACTTGAGGCTGAAATGAATGGGCTATTAGAAAAAACTTGCTTTTATAGGGAAAGGGGAGAAAAGTAATGATATTTTTAGAAAAATATGTTTAAAATTTGAGGTGATTTTTTTTCCTTGAAACATCTTGGTTTCTATTTTCAAAGGAAGCTTTTAATCTAATTATGAGGCTTCTTTGGCTTTAATTTTTTTTCCTGTCTTTTTTGAACTTAATTATTATAGTTTATATTTTTATGCATAAATAATTGCTGTTTTACTTGATATATAGTAAATAGAAGAATCCTGATATGTACCAGCAGTTGTTTTATAAATATTTCTGTTATTACTGGGAATAAATACAGCCATTTCTTAATACCTGATTCTCATATGTTAAGAGTGGTTGATCATAAAATTTTATTTGAAAGCTTTTCCATATTATTTTATCATTCCAGAGGATAATTGACCCGTGTCAAGGTGGCCTTAATTTTTAATTTTTTGTATCTATTCAAAGTTTTAGTTATTTATACTTAATTAGACCACTTAAAAAATTAGTCAGACTCCATTTCCATTGCAGTTTATGAAAGGAAATGAGTTAGAGGAGAAAAAAAAATTTTTCAGGTAAAATCATGACTTACACAAATATAAAATGAACCACATCTGAGATTTTATTTAACTTATTATTAATGAGGGAGCCAGTAATATCTTACAACTAGTTCAGATGACTGTACAAGTAGGTGCAAAACTGATGCATGCATAAGGCAATAATCAGTTGCATTTCACCAGACATAGTTCGTTTCCTTTTCTGTGGACAAGTATCATTTACATAGTTCATTTCCTTTTCTGTGGACAAGTATCATTTACATAGTTCATTTCCTTTTCTGTGGACAAGTATCATTTACATAGTTCATTTCCTTTTCTGTGGACAAGTATCATTTACATTGTTTTAAGTTTTCTACAACTTACAGAGTGGTAAAATCTCTCTAAAGCCATGAAAGGCTGGGATAATACCAAAGGATGCATTTGACAGGATACCAAATGATCTTCTAATGCCCGTTTCAAATTCTTTCACAGTTTTCTCTGTTTTTATTTCCTGTTGTCTTCCAGTAGCCTTTCAAGTTGATACCAAATCAAATCATCCTGTCAGACTAATAATAAACAGAAGTTTTGTTTTGTTATTTTTAAGTAGCCACGTAGACATTATCCTTGTATTTTCTGTCTCTTAAAGTGGTAACCTACTATTCTCACTATTTTCTGTTAAATTTGTTTCTAGTGAGTTTTTGCATTGAGATTATTGATGCTAAAATTTCAGATCTTTTGAAAAGTATATGCTTAACCTTCAGAAATCAAGGGAAAGAGTTGGAGATTGAGAGGGTGTAAAGAGACTGCTTTCATTTTTCAGAAGAAACATTTAAACCTCTCATGAGCCATTTAGAACTGAAGATGTAGATGTAAAATCAAGAATGAAGTTATAGAAATGCAAAAATGACAGAGGAAAAGGGAAGCTACAGAGGAAAAAGTTTTGTTCTAAAGAAAAATTTTTTAGTTTACCTTTTGATAATAAAAATTTAAAAACATATGTAAAGATAGAGAATAATTTGAATAATTTAATAAACCCCCGTTTTTCACTTACATTCAGTAGTAGCAACCTTTTTATACACTTGCTTCATCTGCCTCTTCTCTTATTTCTTTCCCCAGAAGTATTTTAATGCAAATCCTAGACATGAGGGCTTTCCCTTCTAATTACTTCAGTATGTATTTTAGAAAGTAGTATCATTTTCTTTCATAATCATACCATTATCATAGCTAAGAAAATCAAGTAATTCTCCTCAACACAGTTAAGTATCCTGTGCATATTCAAATTTCTCTGTCTCAAGATACAGTTTTCTGATTGTTTTGTTCAAATCATAATCCATCAGTATCCATACACAGCATCTGGTTGCTGTGTCCCTTAAGTCTGACTTTAGAACAGTGCCCCTCCCCTCTGTTTTGTTTGTTTCTAAACATGTTGACGTGTTGAATAGATCTAGTCCCACATTGTAGATTTATCTGATTGCTTCTTTGTGATTTTGACCAACTTGTTTCTCTGTATACCTGTAAGTGAAAGTTACGTTTTTGGCAAGAATATTTTATAGGTTGTGCAACTGTGCTTCATATTGCTTCACATCAGGATTCTCTTAATCTGGCTGCTCCATGTTTAGTGATGTCACGTCTGATCAGGGGCGTTGGATGGTGATGGCCTTAACGCCTCCTTTGGAAATGTGGTTCTCCCCCTTATGACCAACAAGTGATTGTGGAGTGGTGATTTGGCGCTCTGCAAAAGATCCAATTCTTTAGCAACCTGAGAAGTGTTTTGATTAAGGTAATATCATCCTCCTCTGTCTCTAAAGGCTTAGCTAAATGTGTGTCTTCAGGAGGAATTAGAACAGTGAAGAAGGAGCTCAGACCAGCCAAGTCAACTCCAAAGGAGTAAAAGATGTTGCAGCCACATTTTTCTCCTACTCAAGAGTAGATTTAAGATGTAGGTAAGGGCTTCCCTGGTGGCGCAGTGGTTGAGGGTCCGCCTGCCGATGCAGGGGACACGGGTTCGTGCCCCGGTCCGGGAAGATCCCACATGCCGCGGAGCGGCTGGGCTCGTGGGCCATGGCCGCTGAGCGTGCGCGTCCAGAGCCTGTGCTCCGCAACGGGAGAGGCCACAGCGGTGAGAGGCCTGCGTGCCGCAAAAAAAAAAAAAAAAAAGATGTAGGTACGACAGATTTTTTAAAAAAATCAGAATGATGATGAGTGCATAAGAGTTGGCAAGAAAGGAAAGTTGACCATAGGTAATTGTATTTAAAAGACTAGGTAGTGTGTGAGTGTCCTTAACTAATACCACCACAAAGACCCTCGTCTAAACTAAATCCAACAATAACGACCAAAAAGCAAAGCCCCTGAAATGCCCATTTTCCCCCAGTAAGATAAGCTTCCAAGAGTAGAAAAATCTTAAAAACAAAACCAAATCTCAAATCTCAGTCTAATTTAAAAATGTTACTTCATTGGAGAGGACAGCCTAGGTGATGAAAACTACAGAAGCAGCACCACGTGAAGCTGGCATGATAAGGCTGACTTAACTACATTGAAAGTGACAGAAGAAGAATGACTTTACAAATGTAAGATACATCCATTTCAAAAAATTGCTAAACTTGTGAATACAGCAGAGAAGCTTGTAAAACTTTCATTGGAGGTTGTAAAGAGAAGAATTGATGCTCCAGAGCAAAGACTCATTGATGCTTGGAGATAGAGGAACATAGCACAACCAAATTAAAACATCCAAAGCTAAAAAGTGTCTAAACAATGGAAGCATATTGAAGACACAAGGAAATCCAAACTGCATTAACAGTGGTAAGGATTCATTCATGTCTTTATTTCTTTGACTTTGGTTTCTATATCCATATTTTGATTTAGATAACATTTCTAAAGATAGGTTTTTGGAAGAATCCCAGAGCATCATGCATGAGAAGCCTGATATGAACATCCCTATATAGTTAATTTATCAAGTGTTTAATCGTCATTGCAAAGATAGGCTCTTAAAGATGCCAAGGTATAAAGAGAAAATTTAAAAACAATAGTAAGAATGACTTTGGATCTTACCTTTCAGACTTTGGAGAACTGTAAGGGCTTAAGGGGGAAAGAAACAAAACCAACCAACCAAACAGAAACCAGCGGAGCTAATACACTTTGCTATGGTATCTAGCCAAACCAACTTTTCTTTCTTTTAAGGTGGAAGATCCCTTAATAAATGAAACACATAAAACAATCTGTCAGTGAAGTGCTCAGTAGCAGTAGTGCTCTTTACAGAATCCACTGACTCTCGAGAATTAGATAAAATATATAGTTTCGTTTGTTTATATATGATTGTGATTATAGCTTGCACCCTGCTGTTCTTAGAAAACCACAGATCATGTAAAGGAATTAACAAAGAAATGAGTTGAATAGGACAAAAATAAGATTTAACCAACATTAGAGACTAAATGCTTAGAAATAGATGTATATTTTCTTCTTAAATGTGCATAAATCTTTTATAGCAATATTGGTCATACAACTTTTTTGGACAAAAAATATGTGTATGTAATATAAAAAGTGTTACGGTTCAAATTGACAGAACACAGTACATTAAAGTTAGCATAACAAAAAATAAAAGATGGGTGAAAGTTAAAATAAAATTGTGTATAAGGCAAGAGAGAAATCCATAAACAATAAGAGCAGTGATATAGTTATGTTTTCATGGGTTGCTGTCAAACTGATTTGTAAAGGAAATTTTATCAATTTAAATGTCTATATGAATAAGACAGAAGAAGAGAAAAGAAAGAGAGTAATGTGTCCCAGATAGGGAAAATACCATTAATAAAATTAAGCAGAAATAAGCAAAATTACAATAGTTGTTTCTTTGGAAAATTTAGTCAAAGTGAGAATCATTGGTTAGTTAGACAAAGAATGAAATGTAAATATGATCAGGAGAGGAGCTACAATAATTAACACACAGGAGAACCAAAAATATTTCGAAGAATGTTATTTTTAGTTGGATATTAGTTAATGGGCCAGGTCAAAATCAGAAATAAAGTGTGTGCATGCATGAGTGTGTGTGTGTTTGTGAGTATTGCCAAAATGGATGTAGCTAGAAGTAGAAATTATAACTAGAATGAACCTCCTCAAATTAAATTTTGAGGAAAGTGGTAAGGTGTAATTAAATCAAATAAATAAAAACAACTGTATTAGAAACCCAAAGAGTCATAACAGATAAGTAGAGAAAAGGACACCTAGCCCTGATGGGGATTAACTTTGGAGAATTTTTTTAAAAGTTCAAAGAACAAATATTCGGTGAATAATTAATTCTAGCTTCAAAATATAGAAAGGGGCATTGTTAATTATTTGATGAGCAAAATGTTAATCATTTTGTGAGTAAAAAGATTTTGTTTTGACAATTTGATAAGAACAACACCTTTAAAAGAATTTATGGACTGGTGTCATTAACCAGCCAACGATACAATACTGCTTAACAATAATGATTTACAGTGAGCAAGTAAACTATCCCCAGATGCACGGATAGCATAATAAAAGAAGCTGTTAACACAGAGGAGGAAATTTAGGACTCATCTTTAATTTCTCTCTTCCCTTCCTCTCTGTATCTTGCCAACTAGAAAATTTTGTCGACAGCCTCCACAAGGCATTAGGGATGTATTCCCTTCTCCATCAGCATTGCTACTGCCCTAGTAAAAGTCACCATCATCTCTTCCCTAGGTTAACTGCAGCCATCTCCTATTTTAATCTTCTTGTTCCACTTTTCACCTCAACCCCTAACAACGTATTTTCAATACAGTAGCCAGAATGCTCTTTTTAATGTCATTTCCATGCTTTCAGTGGTTTCTCATTTAACTTTGAATAAAAATCCAAACTCCTTACTTGGTCTTTAAATCATGTAATTTGGCCACTGCCTGCCTCTCCAGCTTTTTCACGTGCCACTCTCCCCAGGTTTTCCTTGATTCCAGCTATTTCACGTGGAGCCTCTTTCCTCCTTACAACCCCTCTACTTGCCGATTTCTCAGCCTGGAACATTCTTCCCTCAGCTCTTTACACAAATGTTATGTGCCTAGGGAGGCTTTTCCTGATCCCCCAATCTCCAGTAGCCTCTCTTCCATGCAGTCATTCTATAACGCAGTTTACTGTTTAATTTCTTTGTGTACGTAACTAAAGTTCCCTTGTTTACTTATTATCTGTCTCCTCCCCCAGAATGTAAGGCCCCTTTTCACTGCTATATCCGTGGTGCCTGAGACCATTTCTGAGATACTTAGCGAATATTTGTTAAATTATTGCATGATGGTAATAATAGGAAAGGTAAGTAATAAAATATTGTGTTAAAAACAGAAAAATTGGGCAATGCAGTTGAATAACAGTTACATTCTTTCAGAAGTTTAGCATGCAGCAGATTAATAGTCCATGATGGGAGAAGAATGCTTATAGGAAGTAGTGAAAAAATAGCAGTGGTCTAAGGAGTTTGGGGTTTTAATCTGACCCACTCACCTAACTTTGAGGTAGCTACCTAATCTAACATTCAGCTTTCTTCATCTGTAATATTAGGATAGCCATAAGTCCTGGATGTTTTATGTATGTACTTGTATGTTTGTGGGGTAAGGTCCTGCCTCCTTCCCTCCCTCCCTCCCTTATAAGACACTTTAATGATAAGTATTCAACACTGAGCCCAAGATTTCAAAAGTGGTTCATATCATAATACCAATTTAGATAACAGGTTAAATGCCTGGCACAGTGCAAGGTACATAGAAAATGAACAGTAAACGTTAGTTCCTTTTACTCCTAGTTGGAATCTTTAGGCTGGCTAATCCCATAATCCCATATTTAACTCTAGATCTTACATGGGATTCTTTTTTTTTTTTAATTAATTTATTTGTATGTTTATTTTTGGCTGTGTTGGGTCTTCGTTTCTGTGCGAGGGCTTTCTCTAGTTGCGGCAAGCGGGGGCCACTCTTCATCGCAGTGCGCGGGCCTCTCACTATTGTGGCCTCTCTTGTTGCGGAGCACAGGCTCCAGCTGCGCAGGCTCAGTAGTTGTGGCTCACGGGCCCAGTTGCTCTGCAGCATGTGGGATCTTCCCAGACCAGGGCTCGAACCTATGTCCCCTGCATTGGCAGGCAGATTATCAACCACTGCGCTGCCAGGGAAGCCCTACATGGGATTCTTAGAACTGTATATTCTTATTATGAGAGTGTGTTCCTGTTTTCTCTTAGACTGTAAACTCTTAAGAGTGTTTTTCTTATGACATTTATCATAACCATTTATTCATAGCTTGTGTTCTATAAATGGTTGTTTAAAATTCAGCCTGCATTTATTAAGTACCTATTATGTGCAGTGCATGAAGTTAAACACAGAAAACGAAGGAAATAGAAAGGCATATTCTAGCTGTAGAGTGGGAAAACTTTGCTTACTTTAAAAGAGATGAAGGCATATTTACTAAGATTTGAATTTATAAAAAATAAAAGATGTTGACACGGCAAAATGTAATAAAATTAATGTGGAAACGAAAGTGAGAAAATAATATTTTACCAACATATGCAATAAAATCTTACTATGCAAAGCAGGTGAAGATTTGATGGAAATATGTATGGTCTGTAACAGGATTCTGCTTGATGGGTAGAGGAGAAAAACAGTTCACAGATGAATAGATAGTAACAGAAAACCTTTATAAAGGTTTATAGTTTGTATAGCTTGTATAGTTTATAAAGTATGTATAGTTTTTCTAGCAATTAAGGAAATGTAGCTCAGACATCTCCAAAGTGCATTTTATTCAGTAAAAGATTTACTCAAGAAACATATAATGTGGTGCAAAAAAAACCAAAAAAACAAAAAACCCCATTAGTACATGTAATGCAAAAGTATTAAAAACAACAAAAGTGTGTTCTAATCCCTTTTTTCTAAGCCTTTTTATCAGTACTTCCATGCCAGCTTTTTAAAAAACAGACTTTATTTTTAAGAGCAATTTTAGATTCATAGCAAAATTGAGTGGAAGGTAGAGATTTCCCATATACCTCTTGCTTCCATATGGAAACAGGCTCCCCCCACTATCAAAATCCTGCACCAGAGTGCTACATTTGTTACACTAGTTGAACCTATATTGCCCCATTATTATGACTCAAAGTCCATAGTTTTCGTTAGGGTTCACTCTTAGTGTTGTACATTCGATGGGTTTTGACAAATGTATAATGACATGTGTTTATCATTATAGTACCACATAGGGTAGTTTCATTGCCCTAAAAATGCTCTCTGCTCTGCCTTTTCCGCCCTGTCTTCCCGCCAGCCCCTGACAACCATGGATCTTTTTAGTGTCTCCATAGTTTTGCCTCTTCCAGAATGTCATGTATGTAACTAGGGTCATACACTATGTAGCCTTTGCAGATTAGCTTTTGTTTTTTCACTTAAAAACATACATTTAAGGTTCTTCCATGTCTTTTTATGGCTTGATAAGAGCCATAAAAGTAGCCAACACTATTTCTTATTAGTGCTGAATAATATTTCATTGTCTGCTTGCATCACAGGTATGCAGTAACCTACTAAAGGACATCCTGGTTGCTTCCAATTTTGGCAATTACAAGTGAATAAACAAACGCTAAGCAGTTTTTTGTTTCCTGCCAGTCACTTAACCTCTCTAGGGCTCAATTTCTTCTCCGTAAAATTTAACTGATGATTTCTAAGGATTCTGAGGTTTGAAATTATGTGGTTATCTAGATAGAAATCATAAAAATCTTACGTTCTGTTGATTATGAATAACTCAGGTATGTATGTACGCGGATGACATTATAAGGTGGTGAAGCCTTTCTGGTGAAAGCAGTCTGGTCCTATATAACAAAAATTTTACTCTATTCTTACTCTTTGATTAGATCATTCTATTTTAGGGAGCCTCCCTCAAGTAAACCCAAATGGAGGTTAGAAAAATAACATCTTTTTTTTAAACAAAGGTTTTCACAGCAGGGTAATTTATAAAACCCACATAAAACAAAACTATGGAAACAATTCAAATGCCCAGTCGTGGGGAAACGCAAAGTAAATTGCATGAGGGCAGGGATCATGACTTCGTTCTGATCAGTGTGTACCTATCACCTTACTCAGTGTGACGTTCTAAATATTTGTTGAACGTGAAAGTCCTGAATAAAATAATTTAAGGGAAAGAGAAGAGCTTTTACTGAATATAAAAGGTTGTAGGATATGGCACTCTTCTCTTTGTTTGCTGCTTTGCATCTCTCATTGCTAAATTCAGCTGTGCCAGCTACTACCTGCTGAACTCCACACCTGGCCCTTTACTGATACCACTGAAGGCCTTAGGCATGTGATGTAGCAGCCGTGACAGGTTGGCTTCTCACTTGGAAAAGAACATCAACATGGTTGTAAAGGAGTTAAAGCAAGAGTAAACTGTGCGTCCCAGTTTTGACAAGACAATCTCAGTTTATGCCTGATGTCTCAGTGTAAATCTTATTTTAATAGCATTTCCTTTCACTCCCAAAGGTATCCTTGTTTGGACAGTAGGTCACCATTTAGCTGAGGGCCTGAATTTCTTTTTACTTTAGTGCTATAGTTGGGAAACATTTCTTCCTTTTTTCAGTTCAATTTACTTTAACTAACATTTATTTAACACTCAATACATATTAAATCTACTGTATTGTGAGATACAAAGAAACTTCAGACAAGGCCCCTATCACCAAAGAATTTCACTTTAATGCTTTTTCCTCTTCAGTTTATTTTGGTAACTTATAGCCTCATTCAGGGTCAAAGGTCTCCTAGACCCAAGCTCTTGCCCTGGCCTCGACCATTTAAAAAGACCCTTTTCTGGCTTGCCTCTATTTGCATGCCCCCCTCTCCCATGGGAGCTAAGGGAGTAGTCTGTTTTAAGAACCTGTGCCCTCACCACATGGCACTCTGGTATTTGGGATAGTGGAATTCCTTGCCCAAACACTTTGGAGCCCGCTTTCAGGGCCTGCATGGACCTCTTCCTTTGGACGCACGCACACAAGGTCCCTCACTGTGCCAGGTAGGCCAGGCGTGGGAGGAGAAGGGAGTGGACAGCAGGCCAGTGGCAGCAGCTGGGGTAGGCTCCCTGCAACCTTACATGTGAAATTAAAGAATTCTAATTTTGCACTTGGCTGTCCGAGTCATTTTTTTTAAAAAGGTACAGCTACTTTTTTTTTTAATATTAATTAATTTCTGGCTGCATTGCGTCTTAGTTGCAGCACACGGGATCTTTTGTTGTGGTGCGCGGGCTTCTCTCTAGGTGGGGCATGGGCTCTGTAGTTGCGGTGCGCGGGCTTAGTTGACCCTGCGGCATGTGGGATTTTAGTTCCCCAACCAGGGATTGAACCCGCGTCCCCTGCATTGGAACGTGGATTCTCAACCACTGGACCACCAGGAACGTCCCCGTCAGAGTCATTTTGATTGTCTGTTCCTCAAAGTAGAATAGAACATTTTTTTATGTAGTCATTTTAGATGTTTAAATATATGGTATCTGAGCCTCCATTTGCATTCTGGCCATGGACCCCACACATATCAGGAGCAGGCCCACTCAGAGGAAAACCTAAAATCCGCAGCGTGACCTGTGAGATCCCGCAGTCTGCTCCTGCCTCCTTCCCGCCTCTGCTGCGGCTGCCCTGGCTTCCTCCACAGCACTCCAGCCATGCTCCCTTCTCAGGTTCTGGCACTCACTGCTGCTTCTTGGAATTCTCTTCTTCTAGGTACCCATGCGACCTCTTCCCTCAGGTCCTTGTCCTTTAGGTCTTCTCCCCACTGCTCCAAGTCATTATTTCATCAGTGAGACCTTACATTTTTAAAACTTTCCTACTCCCCAAGCACTGACTCTCCCCTCCCCTGCTTTTCCTCCCTTAACATGCATCACTATCAAACATTTAGAAGTAGTAAAAACCTAAACTAGCTTTTCCCCTTAAACATCTTTCTTTTAAAACCCCTTGGGTATTAAGACTTTTTTCCCTTAAAAAAATTGCTATTTTAGTTTTCATGTCTTAAAGTCATTCATGTACCCGCTTTGAAGAAGCACATAGTTCTCTAAGGCTAGTACTTAAAGCGGCAGTCTCCCGATCCTGCCTTCAGTTTCAAGGGTAACCATTTGCAACTCTGTTAAATGATTCTTCTGGTATTTCCCACCTTATCTGTATAACGTGCTTATATGGCTACTTCCTAACTTTTCGGTTTTAGGTATTATCTATTTCTTTTCCCCCATAGAGGATGAGAATTAAGTTCTCCCTTACCACTGTCACACCCTGTGCACACGCACACATGTATCCAGCTCTCCCCCTTCCCAGTATGGTTAAGTTGTGATTTTGGTTAGATAAAGATGCAGTTTTTTAAAACTGTAAACACTAATCACAGCTGAGCCATGTCGTATACTGTGCTTGCTTTTCCCTGCATCATTTTATTTTTCCTGGAGTTAAAAGTTGTCATGATTTTGATTTGCTTACTTTTCTAGATTATTAGCATCATTTCCACCCCAGACTGTCCCAGTCATGTATATCTTCTTTCAGTATGTTCACATCTATTTTCTGTTGTTTTCTCTCTCTTGAAAAAAATCTCTCTGCGTCTTCAGATATTCTCTAATCTGAATAATGTTCTCAGGATTGGCTCGAGTTTGACAAATCATAGAGATACTTCCAAGAAGGCTTATTTATCCCCAGTAGGACAGTGGGCAGTCATTGCAAATACAGTTGTTTTTTGCAGATATGTTATTATATAAACAAATCATGTAGATATAACTATTTACTATGAATTTATATATGGTTCTCTTTCATATGTTGTAATTAAGATACCTTTTATTGCAAAAATACAGAATGTATTCTTATATTTCATTGTTTTACATAGAGCATATTAGGAATTACTGGAATAACCTTAATTAATTTATATATGTGTGTATATTCTGTGTTGTATCCTTTCTTTATAGGCACTCAAAATTAGAGAGATCTGTAATTGCCCACCACTTTCTGGACCAGACCCTCGATTACTGTTCAAACTCAGCATGAAGAATTTTCTTGAAGAAGCAGAGAAAGAAGACCTAAATATCACTGTTAAACCGAAAATGGATACTCTCCCCATTCAAAACGAGAAGCAAATAGCACTAACGTGTATAGTTGAGAAAAGAACTGGCAGTTGAATTAAAATTTATGAGACACCAGGTATATGAAGAATGCAGTAATCCTTATCATTTTCATGTTACTTTTTAAAAAATATTGTTTGAAATGAAAAAAAAGGATACTCAGGGTCAAATCATGTATATTACAGGTATTATCTAAATTCTTATACTAGGTATTTATTTTTCATAAAATATTGATATATGTTAATCTATTTTAAAATGTCTTCAATGAGGAAACTGTCACAGAATAAATTTATATTACACATTTTACTCTGTTGTATACTTTTTTTTTTTTTTTTTTTTGCCGTACGCGGGCCTCTCACTGTTGTGGCCTCTCCCGTTGCAGAGCAGAGGCTCCGGACGCGCAAGCTCAGCGGCCATGGCTCACGGGCCCAGCTGCTCCGCGGCATGTGGGATCCTCCCAGACCAGGGCACGAACCCGTGTCCCCTGCATCGGCAGGTGGACTGTCAACCACTGCGCCACCAGGGAAGCCCTCTGTTGTATACTTTTGATTTGGAGGGCAGAACTCTAGTGGATGAAGAATCAGAATATCGGAATGTGCGGTAATTGTTACTGTCGAGAGGGTTCCAACTGAGCCTAAACTGCATTTCAGAGTCTGGATGGTTATGATGAACTGGGAAACTGACAGTCTGAGATATGCAGAAATCGGTTTGCATTAGGGTGGGATTATATGGAATAGGGGACCTTGAGATAGAGAGATTCCTGGTCCTTGCTTATGGCTGATGAGGGATTAAGAAGAAGCTGAAGAAGCTTTTTTCATAGGGAGGCACAAGTAGTGCTGTTTGTGGTCCAAGTGGCCAAGGGAGAAAATGGGGAGAGAGGATAATCTCTGCATACATAGTGTGCTTGTGTTGCACTGAAATCTTAACAGGAAGTCATGTCATCTTGGCCTCTTGACGGTATTAGTTTGGGTATCTCTAGGGTTCTCAGAGGAAACACAACCAGCGTATTCTCATTGAGGATCACCAGGAGACGCAGGGGCGAGGCGCGGCCCCCAAGTTGATCTTCCTGGGCAGCAGACATCGGCAAAGTGCTGAATGAAGATGAGAGACGCACAAGACACATCCCTAGTGATACCCAGGAATCACTGTATTAATTAAATGTGGAAATAGGTTTTAAAAATGTATTAGTATTTATGTATTATTAGTATTCCCATGCTGGTGAAGTCCAGTGATGTTGAGGTTATATTTCTAAGACAGACATTTTTCTTATAAGACATTAAATCAAATAAATCATTTCTTAGAATCAAAGGGAAATAAACTACCTTTTATTGAGTTTCTACTATGAGCTGTGTCCATGTATTACACAACCCTGTGAAGCAGGTTTTATTACAGGCATACCCCAGAGATACTGTGGGTTCGGTTCCAGACCACTGAAAGAAAGCGAATATCGCAATCAAGTGAGTCGCAAATATTTTGGCTTCCCAGTGCATATAAAAGTTATGTTTATACTATACTGTAGTCTGTTAAGTGTGCAATAGCATTATATCTAAAAAACAATGTACATACCTTACTTAAAAAGTAATGCTGTTGGGAAACTGTGACTCAGGATTGCCACAAATCTTCAATTTGTAAAAAAACATGATAGCTGTGAAGTGCAATAAAGTGAAGCACAATAAAACAAGGTATGCCTGTATTTTCATTTTACGATGAGAATTAGGCTTGGAGAGGTTAAATGATATACTCAAAGTCTCTCATCTAGAAAGAGCAAAGCTAGATCTGTCTGACTACAAATCTGTCCACTTCCACACTCTCGGTATCTAAAAACTAAGCTATCAAAAGGAAAAGAACAAACTCTTTTCAGTTGTTTGTTAGCTTCCTCATGTATGACTTCGATACAGATAAAAATCTCCTCAGTACAAAATCAAGGATCGCTTATATTATCTCTAGGACGATTTTCCAGGTCCTCCTCTCAGACCCTTCCGTCTAACTTCACATCGAAAGCCTGGAGTGAGGCAGGATGAAAGCCTGTGACTTCTCATTGGGGGTGTGTCCTGACACTGTTACATTTTCTTAGACAAAATATTGACCTAGTTGTTAAGAAGACAAGTCCAGAGCCTATTTATGTTTCTCGGGGTTTACTATAGATTGCTTGTAAGGAATTTCCTGATCCGCCCGCAAGACAACACTTGTAAGGCAGAGGTTCAGGTTAACTGTTCTCCATACGGTTGTTCTTTCCTCTCCCTAGTGATTGATGTTCTGTCACGGGCACTCCATGACATGTAAAGACATCTGGAGAATGTCACCTACAGGTAAACAGTAAAACACACCATTAGATTTCCCTGTAGGTTTCCTAAGAAAATAGTGTAGTGGGGATCCTAAGTCTATTTTTTTTTCTTCCATTATCACGTCTAATTGTTCAGACTTCCTAGAACCACGTACAAGTTGACATCATGTCAGAAAGAGCAGAGAAAATATAGAGATAATACCTTTATAGTACATATGAAAAAGATTTTTTTTTAACCCATGGAATCAAATGTAAGAGAAACGTTACATTTCAGCTCAGGGTTTTAGGAGAAATTAAATAACAATTGGAATGTAATATGTGTATGTATGCTTTAAGTTGTACATGGAAACGACCTCTGTATGTCCAGCATTTAGTTTCATAACTTACTTTTATTGCTTTTTACGTGCCTGTAAGATTTAGATGTTATTGGCTGGTTAGCTTAGTTGTAAGAAACATGATGCTAGTAAATCCAAGGCACAAATTCAGTCTAATCTCTTATAATCCAGATAGTTGTAGGACTGTATCCTCTAAAACTAAACTCAAAGAAAATATGTGTATTTACTGCTATGTCCCTAATACCTAACCATTTTTGGCATATTAGCGTTTTACTGATAATGTACCCTCAACATCATCTGGTCAAAAGATTTTTTAAAAAAGAAATAATCATACCTGGTGAAATCTCTGCCTCTTGGTAGCATGGGCAAGTCACTTAAACCCTCTAACCCTCATTTCTTCATTTCTAAAATGGCGATAATAAACCCTACCTTATAGGTTGACGTGATGATTAAGGGAAATGATGTACTGAACGCATTTAGCACAGTGTCTAGAGCTCCAAACATAATAAAAATAGCTCCAATTTATTGAATTCTTACTTTGTACTAAGCACTGTGCTATGCATTTTTCAAGCACTATTGCACCTCACTGCGGTTGCAGTAATAGTTGATAGATGATGGGTATTATATGATCCCCCATTACAGATCAGGAAACTGAAGTTTAGGGGGCTAACGAAACTTGCTCAAGGTTACACAGTATATTTCTTAAGATTATTTTACTTGCAAGAACAGAAAAACCAACTCAATCAAGAAAAGTTATTGCCTCACCTAACAGAAAAGCCCAGAAGTGCACTAGCTTTGGACACAGTTTGGTCCAGAGGATCACGATATCATCAGAGCAATGGCTCTCTCCCTGTGATTTTTCTCAGCTCTGGCTTCTCTCCCCTGATGATACCAACATGGCTGTAGGCAGCTGCCAGGTTTACTTCACATCTAGATGGAAAGAGTGACCCATCTTGCAACTTTTGAAACAAAGCCTTCAACACTAACTGCAGCCTCTAAAGAGCATCCCAGAAGCAATCACCATGGCAGGGGATGGGATTGTCCTAACTGACTGGAGCCAAGGATGGGCACAGTCAACAGTACCTAAACAGAGCTCTACCGCATGGTGAGGGACATGCAACCACGAGGTCTGTAAGTAATGAATAAAAACCTGTTACCTTTGTCCTCTTTGAGCAAAAAAAGTAACAAGATGATCCTTTGAAGATTGGTCTGAAAGTATATTTAATCTGAACAAAAACAATGTAGCAAAATTTTACATTGATATGATAGTGGATTTGCATTGACACATTTGCTTTACTATTTACAAGGTATTTTTTTCTGACCTGAATTATATCCTCAACACCAACCTATGAGATTGGAAGGACAAGTGGCATTTACTCACAGGGGAGAAAACTAAAGCTTGGAGTAATTAGGCAAATTACCCAAGTATGCACTCCAAGTAAATGGCTGAACTGGGATTGGAAGGAAAGGATTCATTGGTTTGTAACCTTGTGCTCATTCAGCAATACCACATTCTTTGGAGAGAGAGGCGTTACCTCCATTTTTTATCTGGAAACCGAAGCTCAAAGATATTAAGCAACTGTGTGCCCAGCACTACTCAGCAAGTAACAGCAGAATTGAGATTCAAACCCTCATCTTCTGACTCCAGAGTCTGTGCTCAACCATTTACTACTTCAGTTGGCAAATCTCATAAAGGAAGTGGGAATGCAAAGGGTTTCTTTCCCTTCACCCCTCTCCTGTGAACAGTGGGGCAATACCCTCTCTTCCCTCACTTAAAAGCACTCACTGTAATACTCTATGGCAGGTGGTAAAAATTATCTATTTTAAGTATATTCCAATACATGGAGATAAAATTCCTGGTAATTGTCCTATAATGTTTTTTTTAATTGAAGTATAGTTGATTTACAATGTCGTGTTAATTTCTGCTGTACAGCAGAGAGACTCAGTTATACATATATACATTCTTTTTTATATTCTTTGCCATTATGTTTTTTTCTTCTTTTTTTTCTTTTTTGCGGTACCCGGGCCTCTCACTTTTGTGGCCTCTCCCGCCGCGGAGCACAGGCTCCGGACGCGCAGGCTCAGTGGCCATGGCTCACGGGCCCAGCCGCTCCATGGCATGTGGGATCTTCCCAGACCGGGGCACGAACCCGTGTCCCCTGCATCGGCAGGCGGACTCTCAACCACTGTGCCACCAGGAAAGCCCTACATGTAATAGTTTGCATCTGTTAACCCCAAACTCCTAGTCCATCCCCTCCCTCTTCCCCCTCCCTCTTGGCAACCACAAGTCTGTTCTCTTTGTGAGTCTGTTTCTGTTTCGTAGATAGGTTCATTTGTGTCATATTTTAGTTTTCACATATAATTGACATCATGTGGTGTTTGTTTTTCTCTTTCAGACTTACTTGACTTAGTATGATAATCTCTAGTTGCATCCATGTTGCCGCAAATGGCATTATTTCATTCTTTTTTATGGCTGAGTAATATTCCATTGTGTGTGTGTGTGTGTGTGTGTGTGTGTGTGTGTGTATACACACCACATCTTCTCTATCCATTCATCTGCTGATGGACATTTAGGTTGTTTCCATGTCTTGGCTATTGCGAATAGTGCTGCTGTGAACATTGGGGTGCAGGTATCTTTTCAAATTAGAGTTTTGTCTGGATGTATGCCCAGGAGTCGGATTGCTGGATCATATGGTAATCCTATTTTTAGTTTTCTGAGGAACCTCCATACTGCTTTCCATAGTGGCTGCACCAACTTACATTCCCACCAGCAGTGTAGGAGAGTTCTCTTTTCTCTGCACCCTCTCCAGCATTTGTATAACGTGTTTTTATTTGAGACCGAGAGAGTTCCTTAATCTGGTAAGAAATATCTCTCATTTCACTGTGGAAAGAAAACACCATCAGTGTGCTTCCCCTTTGTACCTTACTCCCTAACTTCCATCGTAAAACCAATAGCCTTCAAAGGTAGGCCAGCGACTCTAGCTTTTTAATGACAAAGAACTCCTTTTATATGACCTGGCTGTACGTGCATGGACTTGTGCAAACAAGTTCTCTCTATCTTGAAGGGTTGGAGGGTCTAGACACATGACCAGGGCCTCTTGCTGCGCTGGCTGTTTAGGAGCTGAGATCCTTGGGCATGGGGCACATAAGTCACAGTGTGGTCCTGCTTCCAGGTCTCAGAGTTGCTAGGATGTCATCAAAGACCAATCAGGACCGCTGATCATCATGTGATCTCTGGTGCTACCAAATTCCAGCCAAAAGCAAGATTGGTGATTTTAATTAGTTTGAGTGGCCTAATTATACGAGAGAAAATATAACATTTTTAGTTAGGTTCTTTGAAATATTAAGCATAACTGGCAGATTCCAATAACAACTTCACAGGCCCCAAGGGGCCTGGGACTTCTTCCTGGGCAGCGTGGGTTTACAATCAGATTTGCTTTTTTCTCTCCAGAATATAAAAGAAAGTAAAATTAACATGTATTAATTTTGACCAATATATCAAATTATAACCATATTTTTGTGGGTTAGTGATGATGGATGGTCTACCCAAGGATTCTGTTGTTCCATGTTTAAGGATTTTTTAAAGTATTATTTTTGCGGAGAAACAAGTGGAATTTAATTTTTTCCACAACTCTTCCCCTCTGATGTTAGAATACCTTGAGGAGAAGCAAGGGCAACATGACTAGTCTTATTTTTAATTTGGGAAAATGGGATGATAACATTTTCCCTGCCTGCTTCCTAGGGTTATTAGGGGTTTTAAGTAAAATAATGTGTATCTGCTTTGTACAACATCCAAAATGCTGCGCCCGGGTTGATTCTAGCGTTGTCTTAGCCTGGGTGATAAGATTATTATTTAGGATAGGCCATTTCCAAAAGGATGGCCGTTTGCCTGATGCGATACAACCCAGAATTGATGATGATCTGTTCTTATCCAAGGGTGAGAAAAAGGGAAACTTATTTGTAGCATGTTTTGGCTTAGTCTAATTTAGGAATGTGCATGTGTGTGTGTGTGTTTAACCTAGTTATTCTATTAATCCTACTATGAGTAATAATTAATCAGTGTCCCTGATTTCCATCAATTTCAACATTCTGATGCCTAAATCTAGAGAACTAAGATCAATGTTTTCTGGAAGGGCCAGCCCATTCTCCAGATGATGGATTGGGAGGATGGGGACTAATATTTGCTGAGTACTACTGAGGACAAGATGCCACAACTTTTCCTCCTTTTAATCCTGGCAGCAGCTCTCAAGGCACAGGGCATTCTCCCCACCTACGTATAAGGAAACGGAGGCTCCCAGGGCTGGGTAACGGGGCCAAGGTCACACAGATAGTCCAGGAGTTTAACTGGGTTTGTGAGACTCACAAGACTTTACTGCCTTTCACACGCTGTCTCTCACACTGAACATGAGAGCAGTTGCCAGGGCAACATGGGAAACATGTATTCGGGGCCCTTCATTCTTGCACCCAGGGCTTTTCTTGTGCTCCATAAGCTCTGAAACTTCCCATGATCTCACCTCTCAACACTCATCTCTTGCCAGGAGGCAACCAGCTAACGGAAGGGTGTTCACGACAAAGGCCCAGCAGCCCTCGGGAACACAAACTGGCCCATAGTAAGTGCTCAGTGAATTCAAGTCCAAGGATTGAAAGAATGAGTGACTGGAGGGATGTATAAATGAATCCAAACAAGCAAGCTATAGGAGTCATTTTAATGCTGAGACAGTTTGGGGGTGAGCTTTATTTATAATATAGTGAAGATTTGGAAAGTCTCACGCATGCGCACAGGGGTGTTTCTACTTCACGCCCTCCCAGCCCCCGGGTCGTGTAAGCCTCGGCTCTACCACAAACACTCCATGGCAGGGGATGGACAAACCCCGCCAGTTCTGCATGCTCTAATATCTCACTCACCCTCTGCTCTGCTTTATGTGTCTTCATAGGACTTCTCTCCATCAGAAGTGATAGACCTCTTTGACTCTATGGCTACCCAAGGTCATTGGGGTCACCAGGTTTGATCTGAGCTGATCACAAGTAGCTAACTCCTCCTCCCAAGGGAACTGGTTCAGGAAACACTGACGATTCAAGGGCTGAAGATGTGGGTTCAGATCCTGCCTTCCTCACCACTGTGTGACGGCTCGGGTCACTCTGCACCTGTGGGCCTCAGCTTATCCTTACTGTACGTTGTGAGGCTGGAGAGAGCTTTGCCACTACCCCTGCCTCATGGCACTGCAAGCCCGCCCCGTGCCCGGGTCCTCCTCGAGGGCAGGGGCTCCATCACAGCCTTCTTTTTTATCCTCAAGCCAAAGGTCTGCTCCATACCTGTTTCCTAAATCAGTATAAAGAATAGTAACTAACATTACCTTTTTTATTTATCGAAGTCTAGTTCATTTACAAAGTTGTGTTAGTTTCAAGTGTATAGCAAAGCGATCAGTATACACACACACATACTTTTTCAGATTCTTTTCCAGTATCGTTTATTACAAGATATTGAGTATAGTTCCCTGTGCTACGCAGTAGGTCCTTGTTTATTACCTAATTTATATGTACTAGTATTAACTCTTTAACGTTGTCTGGCAAATTCCTCACAATGGGAGTCTCCATCTTTCTGTGGAAGAGGCTAATTTTCCTTTTAGGTTTGCCCTAACGTTTGTGCACAGGGGTGTTTCTACTTCACCCCCTCCCAGCCCTAGGGTTGTGTAAGCCTCGGCTCTACCACAAACACCCCATGGCAGGGTATGGACAGATCCCACCAAACCCTGCCATAGTTCAGCCTCTGCAGCCAGACAGACCCGGATCTGAGGCTGGCTCATTCTAGGTGACTTACTTCACTCTGTAAGGCTCAATCTGCTTCTTCTGGAAAATGGAGTCGATGCTTCCTGGGGGTCGGTGTGAGGACCACATGTGTGTCCAGTGCTGGCATGAAGAAGTCAGTGCCAGCAGTGAGTGTCAGCGTCACAGGTGAGGCCACACCCGTGTGCCCTCAGCCCCCCGGGCTGGCCTGCAGCAGCAGTGGAGAGTTTCTTTTCCACTGCTCTCCTCACCTTCCTGCTTCCTGAAATGCCCCTCCTGAGGCATTTCTCTGGC
Organism: Delphinapterus leucas; assembly: GCF_059928025.1. NCBI lineage: Eukaryota > Metazoa > Chordata > Mammalia > Artiodactyla > Monodontidae > Delphinapterus > Delphinapterus leucas. Next base: position 141,130,400 of record NC_143129.1, read on the forward strand.
ACTACAGGATTTTGCTCAGCCTCAAGCAGGGGCAACCCACAAGTGCAGGGTGAGGGGAGCTCCCCCGGGTATCCTACAAACAGTGGGGCATCAGAGTCAGTGGATAAATGTCTCATCCTCTTGGGATGATTCTAGGTTGTGTTCCCCAGTCTATCACAGGGTCCCCTGTGGGACTGAGTCCCAGTCGCCCACAGCTTTAACCCACTCATTAATGCATCCTGCATTGGCTTTCTCCCTCCCCACTCTGTCCACTTCCTTATGTGAGCTTCCTGAGAGCAAGGCCAGATAAACGACCTGGTGCCTACCTACTTTCCCCTGGTGCCTGTCTGAGGGCCTGCTTTTGGGGGGTCCCAAACTGGGAAGTTAGCTATCAAACATTATTATTATTATTGAGTCCCCATAACAATCCCACTTAACAGATGACAAAACTGAGGTTCAGAGAGGTGGGAACTGGCCCATGGTTACGCAGCACATAGTTCTAATAATCCTTACCTCTCAGGGTTGTTATGAGGAAGTAATGAGTCAACTCTCAAATATAAATGGGCTTCATAAACTGTAGTATTGGGCACGAGTTGTTTATTGTCCCTTCATAATGCCACCTCTTCTAATGATGGTGACACGGAAAGTGATCCTCTGATGCCCAAGTACAATAGCTAATCATTCCTCATTCAGGCCCCATAATCAGTCCCCAGAGCAGCCTCAGAGTTTGAACGTGTTACCCGTGATTCATAGACTCTGGACGTGGAGTGACCCTAATAGCCGCCCCTGCAGTGGGAGTTTTGACCTGGAAATCATAGTCCAGGCATAAAGTGGTTTTTACACACACGCGACAGCCCGCCTGGGGGCAGGAGAAGTTTATTTAACAGCCGGAAGAGATTGCGGAGTAACACTCAAAGGCCTTGTCCAGAACGCAGAAATCTGTCGGGGGTCGAAATGTGAAGGAAACGCAGGCTGGGGAGACAAACCAGTTTTGGGGAATCCTGCTCAGAAGCGCTCCAACTTACTCTGCAGGGGACATTCAGGCTGGATTGTTCTGGAAATGCGGTCACTAGGGCTCAGCAAGGTCCTGAGTCACTGACAATAAGACCAGTAACCAGAGCAATAACGAGAGCCACCATTCGTGAGTGGATGAATAATGAATCACCTCTTACGAGCCAGGCGCCGAAAGCACTTGACGTGCAGGAGCTGCTTTGATTCCTGCAGCCATTCTGTGACGTGGATGTGATCGTCTCACTTTATAGATGAATGCAGAAATCAGAGCCTAGAGAGCTTGGGTGACTTGACCCAGAGTCACAGTGTGGACTGTCCCCATCCTCCAAGCTCGTGAGCCCCAGATTTAAGGCCATCTGATGCCATTAGATGAGGGTGGGTTAGCTGTTTGGCTTGTTGGTTGGTTTATAATGCACAAAAATACAGCGTGATGTGGAGAAGTGTCTTTTGAATCAGACAGACCTTAGACAAATTCCCTCACTTTCCCAGGACTAATTTCACCCCTACCAAATATTCAGTGATATCTTCTTCACAGAGCAGCCACGAGAAGGTAGTGAGTTTATGCATGTATGTGCCTGGCACATGGTGACCAATCACCACTTGATGTTTCTCTTTCCCTTTCAAACTTATGGCTTATAGTCCAGTTACTTCCAAAGATGGTTTGCAAAGGAAAGTTTGGGGCCAAAATCTAAGAGGAGATTCACTTCTTGCCAGGCCTCAAATGGTTTAAGAGATTCTTTTGTAAGGCAGAGAATGTCAAGAGACAAATACAAGATGGGTTTTTCAATGAGGTATTTTGTTTTCTACTCAAGGTAACATTACGTAATATTCAGGCAATACCTTCCCTGGTTTCTCTGCCCTCTGCCAGTGAGCTGTCTCTCTTTGAACTATTACAAAGGTGGCAGCAGAGCTGGAGAGCCTTCCTTACCCCCAGCCTCGCTGACATATGAATGGCAGACAGAGGTCCCATGGTCAAGTTCAATGACCACAACTGGTCACTGACTCTCTTCCTTAAGGGGAACTGCCTCTCCCTGTTTTTACTCAAGATTTTGATAAGATGTTGAACTAGGCTAAGTTTCTACGTGAGACTTATGAAAAGTAATAATGATCAAAATAAAACAAAAATTAAAACTAAAGTTTTCTTAGGGCCAAATATACCACAAACAGGAGAGGGCCACTTCTTGGAGAAGATGGTATGGTGAAGGTGGATGACACAGAAAGAGCTGGTTTACTGCTCATAGGACTGAGGCTAATGGTCACACAAGTTATATACTGCACACCTCCAAAGGGCGCCATCCACCCAAACTACAATGTGGACAACACCTGGTAGAGTTATACAGCAAGGCAGCCCTACCTATGATGCTTTTATCCTTTCTGTCAAGGAGAATGATCATCAAGGTAGAACATAATTAAGGGTGAACTGAAGTTCTAGGTGGAAGAAGAGATGGTCAGAGAGAACCTGGATGCCTTTATTAATGTTTATAATCACAGTAGGCAATAGTAATAGTTAACACTTAAGGAGTAAAACTTGTCAGAAATTCTACTAAGCACTTTGCATATATTATCCCATTTTACCCTCAAGTATAATATTGTTGCCAACAGCCGTTCTTCCCCTTCCCTTCCAGCAAAGCTTTATTTTGTTTAAATGGCAGTGTGCCCTGCCCAAGGAGATAAATCATGATCATCTAAGTCAGTCATAGCAATGCTGTCTCCCTAAGCCAGTGATTGGTCTAGGAGTAGGTATGTGACCAGATCTGGCCAATGAGAAGTAGAGAAAAGTCTAATATTTTCCAGGATGGCAAATATTTTCCCCGGCCGAGAAAGACGAGAGAGGCCACAGAAAATGCTGGTTTTTTGTTGTTGTTTGTTTATTTTATTTTACATTTTTAATTGAAGTATAGTTGATTTACAATGTTCTGTTAATTTCTGCTGTACAGCAAAGTGATTCAGTTATACATACATACATATATATATTCTTTTCCATTACGGTTTATCTCAGGATATTGAATATAGTTCTCTGTGCTATACAGTAGGACCTTGTTGTTCATCTGTTTGTTTTTTTTTTATAAACCTGTGTCTTCTATCCCTGCTTTGCAAGTTTTGTGTTAAGATATGATGTCTGTTGCTGCTGTGGCCTTTTAATGAACTTGAGAACAGGCCAAGAGAACCATGAAGATACCAACCTAGAATGCCAACATCCCTGTATTGCTGAGCCAATGCTGGCACTGCCTCCCTTGAAACCTTTTATGAAATGAGATAATTAAATGTCTGTATTGTTTATGCCACTGCTAATTAAGTATTCTCTTACTTGCACCTGAAAGAAGTCCTACTGATAAAACATTTTTGGTTCCATTTTGCAAATTAGTTAACTCTCCCAGTGTCACCCAGCGAGTAAATATGTTTCAAGCCAGGTCTGTCTGGGCCTGAGCTTTTCACTGCCGCCATTCTGCCTGGGGCCAAGCCTAAGGTCCAGGGGAATTACATTCCAAGGGCACTATGCTGGCCCAACCAAATAAGAAGAACTCTCAACAGTAGACAGTTTCGACGGGGAGGGAGCTCTAGGTTACTGGAAATAGTCAAGCAAAGACAAGACTACCATCCGTAAGGTTTGTTGGAAAAGAGAGTCTGGCTCTGAGTAGGGACAAGTGAGGAAGTGGGACTGTGAGTGAGAGGCAAATGTTCTGTGAATGTGTTCTGGATTAGAACCAAGTGGATCCAAAGACTAGGTAAAAAGAAGTTGCAGCCCTGGCTAACCAGGGTTTCAGTCTGAGACAGCATCTCAGTCATCTGTGCTCAAGGAACAGGTATGATGGCTCTGCTTCTGGACCACCAAGGGCAATGATGTGGTGACCCATAAAGGTCAGGTCTGAGTCTACATCAGGGTCCTAGCTCTTCCATTTCTTACCTGTGAACCTCAGCTTCCCCCTTTGTCAAATGGGAAGAATGCACTTGGTATACTTCGCAGGGCCACTGTGAGGATTAAATGAGATGATTGTACATGTCCACAAAGATTTATTGAGGACCTACTATGTGCCTAGCCTTCTGCTGAATCCTGATGTCTGTGTCAGCTGTAAAGGGTTCCCCAAATTTAAAATGTTAAGTATTATTCTTTATTTTAAAAAACTGTCCAACTCTTCTCTCCTTCCCACCCCACCAAGGGAATAAAACAAGGACCCCATTTATCTATTTTGAAAGAAATTGAGCTCTTATCCAGGAAAATAGAAGAAATGGCTCCAACAGACAGAGTTTCCAGCAATACAAATCCCCCAGTGGCCTCTCTCTGCCACCGCTCAATAATGGTGTTTGCTATAAATCAGAGAGCTTCTTTATCAAGTGCCTTGGAAGCGCTTGGGACCAATTTAGCCCTAGAGTGAGATTAATCACAAATGCTTCTTTAGAAAGAGTGATGGGTGTGAATAAGAAGGGTCAGTAGAGATCATTTCGATTTACCCCGATTGCTATAGATAGCTGGAGTTTGCAGAACTAGGGCTCTAAGTTTTTAACATTTCTGTTTGAGAAAAATTATTGCAACCAGAATTCTGCTATACCCCTAACAATGGCCTAGAAGGACAGGGGAAGGAACTAATGTTTTTTTAAAGTACCTACTATATGTGCCAGACGCTATGTTTACATCATCTGTTTTAATCCCCATAACAACTCCATGAGATAGGTCTGGTTACCCTCATTTTTGAGACCTAGAGCAGGGAAATGCCTTGTACAAATGACCAAGTGGCAGAGATGAGAATAAAATGCAGGTCTGTATGACTGCAAAATCTTACACGGGGCCTCTCAGGACCTTGACTGTAGATCCCTGGCAGCAGAGTTCCATGTAGTCTCCAAGACAAAACTGGAAGCGGTTTCCTGAGACTGCTGGCCCCAGCAATGACGTCTGAAACAGTCCTCTAGGAGCCAGCTTTCACGGCACTGTTCTGTGGTGGCCTTCTCAAACATCTCACATGTTTTCATAAGACAGAGAATGAATGAATGGATGGATGAGTAGGACTCTGCCTCCTCTCTGCTCATGCACAGTATGGCAGCCACGGAGGGTGTGGACCCACTCAGCACCCCCTTCAAGAGAACCTGCTGTGGGGAGCTTAGCTTACTGGTGATCCGTAAGATTCACCTGGATGGCTCCCAGCCAGTGACTGGGCACAGCAGGGGTGCTAGCTCTGGGCTGGGCCATTCCTGCCTCACAGGAGGCACCTGTAATAGACAGCCTTTGCTTGGGGACTCCCTGTTGGTCTAGCTGAGACTTTCTTACAATGGCACTAGTCAGAAGTCCTCCCGACTCAGTCCTCCTTCCTTCCCACTCTCCCTTCCTATGCGTCAGACCTCATCACGGTCTGCAGGCTCTCCCTGCCTACTCCCCTCCACACATCATTCACCTACATTTCTCCAACACATCTCTGGCACATCTAATCCCGTCTTGGTGTCTGCTTCTTGGGAGACTCTAGTAGACAAACATGGTGATTCTATTTCCCCAACCCAAATGTCTATCACCAGGAAAACAGATCGATATGATGATATCGACATGCAGTGGAATGCTATCGAGCAGTGAAAATGAATGAATTAGAGATAAAGGCCTCAACATGGATACATCTCAAAAATACAATATTGAGCAAAAACAAAAAAAAGTTGCGAGTGATAGATGCAGGATGTAATATGTATATAAAGTTTTAAAACATGCAGAACAAAGCAGTACATCATTTGTAGATATGTACATATGTAATCAAAGTATAAAAGCACACTAGGTAGTAATAAGCTCCAACTTCAGGAGTGAGGCTGCCACCGGGGAGAGAAAGAAAGGAGAACGCAGCCAGGTTTTCTATTTTAAGCTGGGTGGTTGGTACATGGTTGCTCATTGCACCTGTGCTTTTTATCTGCCTAAAGTATGTCATGAAAAAAAATTAATATATATTAATTCATACCCAACAAATCGCCTCTTTTTTTTTTATATATCTTTATTGGAGTATAATTGCTTTACAATGGTGTGTTAGTTTCTGCTTTATAACAAAGTGTATCAGTTATACATATACATATGTTCCCATATCTCTTCCCTCTTGCGTCTCCCTCCCTCCTACCCTCCCTATCCCACCTCTCCAGGCGGTCACAAAGCACCGAGCTGATCTCCCTGTGCTTCGCCTCTTTTGAAAATATATTAAAATGATTTGAAATTGGCTCTGCTTCGGAAAATCCTGGATCTATGTTGTCACATGCCAGCAACGGAGCCTTAGTCTACTGTGGCTTTTCCTGCACTGAGTAGCAATTCCTTATTTTTATGCTTGTTCTACTCTCTTTCTCTCCCTAACCCTCACTGGACCATGAGTTCTAAGAAGACTCTCATTTCCTTATTTCTGAATCCCCAGTGGTTATGACAGTAGCAGGGGAGCAATATGTGTTTATTATGTTTTTAATAATCAGGAGGTGGTAAAACGAGGGACTGGGAAGAGAGAGGGCAGGTAGAGCAGATGGCAGAGCATAGGTAGCTTTTCCAAAAGCCGAGAAGGCACCTTCGTCTGAGCAGCGCTGCGTGTGGGTGATAGGTCTGCTGTGGGGCACCGGGGTAGCCAGGTCAGAGGGTCTGATGCCTGAGTGCCTAGCACTGTGCCAGCCACTTTGTTAAATGCTTCGTGTGTTTTATTTTCAGTCTTCACAACTTGGGGAGTTAGGCATTACAACCCCTTTTTACAGATGAGAACACTGAGGCTCAGCAAATTTGAGAACAGCTGGAGCCACCCAGCTGCTCATTAGCAGAGCCAGGTCACACAAAGGGCTTTCTGGTCCCAGTGGTCCACTGTGGGGCTCTGCCTCTGGGTCCTGTGTCTGTTTTACACAAGTCAAGTGATGTGTTTGCTATGAGGCCAATCATCCAGGTAATAATGTGTTCGGTTATTCATTTACCACTCCTACGTCCCAGGCCCCAGAACACATAGCACAGACTCGGACCCACTGACCGTCTAGCAGGGGACACAGAGACACAGACAGGTGCCTGTGCAGTGGGATGAGTTCCATGATAGGTGAAGGTCAAGGGGCAGTGGCAGCACAAAAAGTGGCACATCACCCAGTGTTGAGTTGTCCCGGCTACCTGGAGGAAGTGACCTCCAGAGGAGACCCCGGTGGAGCCGGTGGAAGGAAGAGGGGTGAGCGTGTGGCAGGGGAGGGAGCTTGTTTCTTCAAGAAAGAACTGCTTCTCTGATGCCTGAAGAAGGGAGAGTAAAGTGACAGGGCTTCATGTGATACCACTTGGACGTCCTCCCTTTCCTCTGCCTTCCAGGTTCAGAATTCAGTGCTCCAGGGACTTCGGCTGGGCACCCACAATGCTTCTGCTCACACTTACCTGATTCGTATTAGTCCGGGTCCTTAGAGAAAGTAGAAACCAGAAACCGAGACAGGATTAAACATGCAGGAAATCTGAAACAGGAGAGAAAATGAAGGGGAAGCCAGGAGACGTTGCAGGAGCTACAGTGTGTGGAGTTGATGTGACCCTGAGTAAAGGACAGAGGCAAGGCAGAAGGGTTGGGTAGAGGGGTCTTAGAGAACCCTAAGTTTGGCAAGGCTGTCTGGGAGTCCTTGAGCCCAAGTTGCCTGGGAGAGGAGACCCGAGTCTTCCAGGAATGGCTCTGCCTGAGTGTCCCTGCTGGGCTCTGCCACTGGCTGGGAGCAGCCAGGGACCAGCGTGGTGCAAAGGCGGTGCTGGACTTCAGAGCACAGTGGGTGGGACCACTGGTCAGTTACACTCCCTGAGGTTGGACACCTGAGAGGCATGTTCTTATAGCTACCACACTGCCCTAGGTTTGTTCATCCCCAAAGTCCAGCTTCTCCCTTGGCCTCAAGGCCTGAGTTCTAATGGGGGAAACACGTCTGACCAGAGGTAGTATAAGGGTACAGCTTGGAGCCATTGCCCCAGCTCGGACACTTACCAGCTGCGTACTTTATTCAAGCTACTTAACACCCCAGTTTTCTCATCTGAAAATGTGGATACTAACACTATGTCATAGGGCTGTTGTAAGATTAAATGAATTAAAACACATGACAAGTGCTCAATAAATGTTATCCACTATGACTTTAATGGAGCCATTTTGGTTCGGAGGCTGTTTCAAAGCATCACTTTGATAGGGCTGCATCGAATGCGAAACACCATATGCCCTACCACTGATGTGACAGGTACACCCAGCCCCACTCTCCCCATCTTTTGCAAAGCTTCTCCTGACCCTGAGGCTCAGTTTGGGGTCCTCCTCTGATCCTGCAGTTTCCCTCGCCCATGGAACTTTCCACAACGATTGGTTGCAATTTTGTCATTGTTGTCCACTAAACTGAGAGTTCCTGAGGGGTGGGGACGGTATCTGCCTCACTGCTGCACTTTCAGAGCCTGGCATGCTGGCTGGTTGCTACCCTAGCAAGGCTCAGACACAAGTCCACTTTGTACCATCTTGCAGGGCATCTGCTTGAGAGGGGCAGGGGCTGCAGTCTCACCCGTGCTCTGGACTCCAGGCTATGTGCTGAGAGGCGATGTGTCTGCCTGGAGGAGGTATGGTGTTCTAACCTGCATTCACTCCCTTAGGTGACAGCTCACCAAGCCGGGCCCCGCGGGGCTGCACCTGCCCAGAGGAGGGTCCTTTTCTTATTTGAAAGAGGTGCTGCCAGCTAACAGCAGCTCTGCCAATCAGTGGGGCTTAGAATGTGTGCAAAAGCATGGCATGGTGCCTCATACTGTGTTAGCACCTCCTTCCAGAAACTTCTGGAAAGTCTTGCATGAGTCCTTTTGAGTCTCTTTCTGCCTCTGTAATATGAGAGCTTGGGTTGGTGTTCCTCTAAGGTCCTCCACTGCCCTGACGTTCAAGGGCTCGAGGGAGCCGGCTGTTTGGATCTTGCTAAGGTCTGAGGACAAGCGCTGACTCACGTGGAGGTCTGGATCCCGCACATCCTCTCAGCCCCTCGCCTGGTCAGCCTCTCCTCCTCCTCCCAGGAGTCTGCTGGACCAGGCCCCCATTCACCACATATGCTGCATAATTTATACTTTATTAGGTGACTTCATATATCTTACTTCCTTTAATGCTCACAATGACCTAGTCATATTGGTATTATTATCTCATCTTATAGATGAGGGAAATGAAACTCAGAGAGGTTAAAAATTTGCCCAAGACCACAGAGCTAGTAGTAAAAGGCGGAGCTCAGACTTGAACACAAATCTAGAAAGTAGAATGCCTACGCACTTTCTTTAGGTTGCTTATAATCTTTATCTGCATTGTGTTTCATTCTTCTGTTTAGAGCCTCAGGCTCAGGGGATGTGATTCCACTTCATTCTAGTCCCACCCAAACACCTCATGTATACAATAGGTGCTGTCTAAATGCTGCCTGAGTAAAAGCCAACATGCTTGAGATGCAGTCGCATCATACGTCAACCCCCAGAGAAGCCCCGTGTAGATACAGACCCCGTGTATGCAGGACAGCCCTCAAACTGGTATTTCCTATGTGTGCACTCAGGGCAGCTGGTGTGGCACCTTTAAGAAGACATCTCTGGTTAAAAAATAAGATGCTCTTCTGCCTGTGCCTGTGGCGGTGGATTTGTCAGCCAGATGCTCTGCTTCCCCGTCTCTGCACCATGTCCTTCCCTGTCCTCTCCTCCCCACAGCCCAGGCTCCACATCTCCTCTCATTTAGATCCACTCTTCCTTGACCCCTCTTGCTGTGAGCTCAGCTTCTCCCAACCACACCTTCCTGCCTTTTCCTAGTTTGGGGGCATTCACCCAGAGTCTCCCAGACCCGGCTCCACAGACATCCTGTGGGCAGCAGCCCACAGCCTGCCCTGTCTCAGATCCCAGGCACTACTTAGATGCATGGCAAGAGCTGTACAAATTCGTATGTGCCTGTGATGCCAGGAACTTAGACATATGGGTCCACCAGGCCACACGGATCCATGTCCACTGAGCCAAGAGCAGAGACACAGACATGCATTTATGTCCATGGGGGCAGACCCAGGGCCCGCATGCAAACCCACACGTGTTTCACATGCAAAGTGTGCCCAGATGCACAGGTACATGCACACACACAGTCTCCTGTGTGCATGTGACCTTATGCATTTGAGACCGAGTCTGTGGTGTTCATACCCCTCAGTATGCAGATAGCAGTGTATGCAAACTCACTGCTGTGTGCCCTTCCATGGAGACACGCACAGGCATGCAGAGGCAAGGGACAGAAGCTTAGCCACCTCCTAAGTCTGCAGGATTCCATCGCAGCTCGTAACCTTTTCAAAGGCACAGGTTCACACCTTCTCTTTGGGGTCAGCTCTGCCTGTGTCAAGCTGTCTGGCCCTGGGAACAGAGCCAGGGCTTCTGGTCTGGGATTCCCCAGGTGCACACACCCGGCCTGTCACCTCCACACGTAGACTCCCCTCCCACCAGGAGCTTGCTGCTCTCAGCGGGGAAGGAACGGAGGCTGGAGGTAATTAAATCTCTCTTTTCGCTTCAGCAACATTGATCTGTACAGGGACATACTCTGACTCCAAAGGATCAAAGCTTTTAATTTCCCAGCTGGAATGTGCTGTTCTTAGACTTGTTTCATGTGTGAGTCAGAAGAGTGAAAAGTACAGCATATTTTCTCATCTTCAAAGCATGCTGTAGCTTGTAAGGCACTTTTGTACCATTTCATTTGAGTCTCACAATAAGCCTGTGGGTAGTAGGTAGTATATGAATTTGCCCATTTTACTGATGGGGAAACTGAGGCTAAAACAACAATAACTGTCACTGATTTCCAGCTACATGTCAGGCACTGGTCTAAGTACTTTGCATGTTTTGATTTTTAAAAATTCCTACCACAACACAGAGGTAGGTCTGTCTTCACCCATATTTTATAGTTGAGGAAACTGAACACAATAAAGTGTTATTCACAGCCTGAGGTTACTTAATGAGCAACCTTTCTGGCTTCACCAGATGCTATATGAAGTTGAAGGGACTTGACACAAGGTATTTGTCTTTTGTTTGTTTGTTTGTTTGTTTTTGCGGTACGCGAGCCTCTCACTGTTGTGGCCTTTCCCGTTGCAGAGCACAGGCTCCGGACGCGCAGGCTCAGCCGCCATAGCTCACGGGCCCAGCCGCTCTGCGGCATGTGGGATCTTCCCGGACCGGGGCACGAACCCGTGTCCCCTGCATCGGCAGGCGGACTCTCAACCACTGTGCCACCAAGGAAGCCCTGTTTGTTTGTTTTTAAATATTTACTTTATTTATTATGTTTTTGGATGCATCAGGTCTTAGTTGTGGCACATGGGATCTTTCGTTGGGGGTGCACGGGCTTCTCTCTAGTTGTGGTGCACAGGCTCAGTAGTAGTGACGCATGGGCTTAGTTGCCCCATGGCATGTGGGACCTTAGTTCCCTGACCAGGGACCGAACCGGTGTTCCCTGTATTGCAAGATGTATTCTTAACCACTGGACCACCAGGGAAGTCCCCGTATATGTCTTTCGGGTAAAAATCTAAAGCAATGACTTCTCCTTCTTCTGACCATCAATAGCCACATATATGATTTTCATACATCTACCACCCTTGAAAGAGTTTATCCAGTACAAGCCCTGTATTTATTAAGAAATAGCCTGTCTTATGCCATTTCAAGAGACTTTTTGAAGTTTTGAGAATAGCTTGGATTACCCTGAACCTCTGAAACATTTCTACTGACAGAGATGCCTTGGGATTGAGAAAATTCAGGCTGGAGACACTTAAGATGTGGAAGGGAATTTAATTAAGGTACCTCCTTTATTGATCTGGGTCCAAATCCTGGATTTGCCATTTACCCCTTATATGTCCTTGGTCCAGTAACACACCTCTCTGAGCCTCAGTTTGCTTCCCTGCGGTGTCAGATGGAAAAAATAGCACCCATAACTGGAGCATCAAGGCACAGCAAGATGATCATGGATAACCCACAACGCCACCGAATGAGGAAAGAAGTATTTGTAATGGTCAGAAACACAATACAGCCAGCAGAAGTACATGAAATAAGTTATGTAAATTGTGAACTATGTGTCAAAGTTCTGTTTGTCCTGAGACAGGGTGGAAATCATCACATTTCTCATCAAGATAGAAAATAAAAACAGAGAAAAATCATGAGCCCTTTGGAATAACTCAGCCACAGAGAAATCTCATTCTTTTCATGGGTGCTCTGTTGGGGCACCCACGGGACTACCATTGCTCATCTCGATGCTTGGCTGCCTCTGTATCCATTAATGTACACATTTTGACTTATTTTTTTTTAAAGCTCTTTAGTAGTTTAGCTGGGGTCAGTTGTGATTTTGTCCTTAGTTAATGTGCTTATATGAAATCAACTTCAGAAGGAACAAATCTTGCTTTCTCCTTGGCAATCCCTGAGTAGCTCTGACTCCTCAAAGCTTCCATCTCTTGTGTGTCTTCATCGTTGCTCTCTCCTTTCTTGTCCATCCTGCCTTTTCCTTATTTAGAAATGTTTCAAGAGAATGAGTACGAGTCTCAACCACATTAAGACAAATAACTGGGCTGTAGATCAATCCTTTTGATCATGAGCCTCTATTGGCATTGGAAACTTTGAGCATCCAGTATAAATGTATGCACATTTCTTTGTCTACAAATGGTACAGTTACATATGTACTAATATTTTGTGTGAAAGATATACACAAATGGAGATTTTTAAGACGGGGATTTTTTTAAGCATGAGATAAAAACGAACAATAATTTTACAATAATTTATTAATGAGACAGAAATGCCCTAAAATATTATGATTTTGAAAACCTTGTTTTAACACTTTCTGAAATAGTTATTTAAAAGTTTGGCCCAACGTTTAATTTATATGAGAGGTTGAATTTAATCATTGTCTTAGCTGTAAGGGACTGCCAACAGCTGGTTTCATCACAGAAAATGTCAGCAAATTGCAAACCTTTGTCTTTTTGAAAAACAATTTTATATCTCAGCTTTATTCTAGACAACCCCTTTAAGTACCCAGCTCTGGGATAACTAGTGAGCCTCTCTTTGGTATAGAAGATTTTCATCGTCTTCACCCAACTCTAGTATTTCAGATAATATAATCTGTAAAGCCACTTAACTGTGCACATGTCCACTACAGTAAACCATGAAATGTTGGAAACCAAAAATTGAATGAGGACTCTGTGGGTAGCCCTTCTGCATTGTGGGACACTTACACTTTCCTCAGGATCCCTCAGGGAGAGTAGGTGACAAATAGATTTAGTAAGGGCATCAGGGCCCATCTGTATATTACATCTTAGTAAACATTAATAATTTACTTATTTTAAGTTTAAGCATATAAATAGAGGGCTAGTATGTTTTCTTCCGCAGCTCCCATACATCATTCTGCATGCCGTCTGGGTAGGTCAACCTCATTTTGCAGACCACTCAGAGAACAGTGAGATTCAGGACTATGGACAGCTACATACACAAGTGGGAGGACACCATATTTTAATAATCTGTCTCTGACTCCTATCTGATAGGATAGTTGTGCGAAATAAATAAAATGGCATAGTAAGTGTTCAATAAATATTAATTCCTTCTGTCCTCTTCTCTGCTGCTCAGCCTGAGGCCAAGTGAAGGAAAAATGATGGATCCAGGGAAGATGCTCTGGCCAGAAATAAAACAATGCAATTTTGGAAGTGTTTCTGGTGCCTCCCTCTGCAAACACAATGCCCCAATTAGGAGAAAGGATTTATGTACAATAAGTTTATATCCTATTATAACACAGATGATGTGCCCTTCTTTCCCCGCCTCACATATATGCATATATATTACTGATATGTCCCACTGATGCCAACTTCATCTGATAAGGCCTTTTGCTATCCTGTACTCTGCTGAAAGGGAGCCCTGGGCACTCAGCCCAGTTCATGCTTGTGGTAGTTGCCACACATGTCCACAAATTCTTTGATGCTCCTCCTTAGAAGATGTGGAGTTTAATTCCTCTCTCAGTCCAATGTGGGCTGGATTTAGTAACTTGCTTCTAATGAATAGAATATGGCAAAATGGTAGTGTGTTATTTTTGAGATTACATTGTAAAAAGTCTATGGATTCTCTCTGTCACTTGCTCTCTCTCCACCTTGGGTCAGTTGCTCTGGGGAAAGCCAGCTTCCACGTCTTGAGAACGCTCATGGGGCCATGTGTAGAGGCCCATATGGTGAAGGTCCAAGATGATCAAACAGAGCTGGAGTGAAACCCAGACCCCCTGCCAACAGCCTTGTGACAAAATCCTCTTGCAAGTTGATTCTTCTGCCCCAGTCCAGCCTCCAGATAATGCAGCCCCAGCCAGAAGCTTCACCGCAGCCTCGGAAGAGACCCTGTGCCAGAGCCACCCAGACAACCTGCTTACAGATTCATGACCCTCAGAAACTATGAAATAATGAATGCTGTTGTTTTAAGGCATTGACTGTTTGGGTAATTTGTTATACAGACAAATGATATAATGCTCAAAATCCTGGGCTTACCTTCCTCACTGATTTTAATTTTTCTTTTCTTGAGTTTTCCAAGACAAATCATTTCTGAGTGTCCCTTTTATTTCTGGTTTTTAATCACTATTGTGACTTCTGTTATTTGGAGCTCAACTTCCTCATCAAAACCAACAGTTGTTACCATACACTGAGCATTTATCCCATACCAGGGATGTGCACACATACGTTTTCTTACCACTCATCTCTACCAGAATATGAAGTGATCCTATGATTATCCCCACATGATGAATAAACTGAGGTTCAGAAAGGTTAAAAAAACCTGGCTCAAGGTGATACTTAAACTTTAGTAGGTCATACTGCAAGCCACGTGCTTTAAACCACTTTGCCATTCTACCTGTGGCTTTGATCCTATTTCCTTTCACTTACTTAAAAGTTTTGGTGTAGGAGAAACCTGGGTTCAAACCCTGGCTCCACAACTGATCAGGTGATCACTGTTCCCTCCTCTCTAAAATAGGGGAAACTGCACTTACTACAAAGATTCTGTTAGGGGGCTTCCCTGGTGGCGCAGTGGTTGAGAGTCCGCCTGCCGATGCAGTGGACACGGGTTCGTGCCCCGGTCCGGGAAGATCCCACATGCCGCGGAGTGGCTGGGCCCGTGAGCCATGGCCGCTGAGCCTGCGCGTCCGGAGCCTGTGCTCCGCAACGGGAGAGGCCACAACAGTGAGAGGCCCGCGTACCGCAAAAAAAAAAAAGATTCTGTGAGGGAGAGCTGAAAGGATACACAGGAAGTGCCTGCCTGTCCCACTAGACCAGTGCTGTCCAACTGAACTTTCTATGAAGATGGAAATGTATCCTGTCTATCCAATATGGTCGCCACTTAGCCACATGTGGTTATTGAGCACCTCAAATATGGCTAGTACAAAGGAAGGACTGAATCTTTGTATTGCATTTAATTTAAACTTAAGTAGCCACCTGTGGCTAGAGGCCACCATACTAGGTAGCACAGAGCTAAACCAGAAGCTCCAGGAAGGCAGGGGCTGTGCCCCTTTGGCTCACCAGCACATAGTCAGCACTTAGCACAGTGCCTGAGAGCAAAGAACTACCTGTAATTAATTGTTGCATGGATGAATATATACATGAACGAGTGGCCCATTGTGGGCCTTCGATAAATAGCTTCTATCAGGCGGCAGAGCATTGATGTTTCTCGGGCCCCTCCTGCCTGTGCGCTTCTCGCCTTTTCTCCCCTCATCCACAGCAGCCAATTATGCTCTCCTGCAGAAATGTCATTTGAGCCAAGAATTGGACAGAGACTGGATTTCAGGTGACTGGGGGAGGAGGAAAAGCAGCCCCCTGCACCTCTAATGGGCCACAGAGGACAGGAAGCCCCCTCCAAGGCTGACTAGAAAGTTTGTCTATAACAGAGATGGTTAAATTAATGATGAGGCTCGGTGACAGGGAGGCCAGAGCGGACCCCCTAAATGTCACCTTCGTTATTTCTCAAGCCCACACGAAGAACTGCCTTCCCAGTCAACGTCCATGTTGTTATTGTTCTGCCTCGGGGTGGAGGGATTTTTTTCCCCCTAATCCTTACCACACGCATGGTGTAAGTTCAGCAGGGGCAGGAGATGAGATGGCACAGGACGCTTAATAAGGGTTTTGGCTGTCACTGAGCAGGAACTACTGTGTAGATGTGGGGAGGGGACAGAGTGAGGGTGGCCTGCTAGGGCTCCCTTTCTCGCTTCCTCCCTGTAATACGGAGTCTGCCTTCCCAGACGTGAGAGTGAGGGAGCGCCCTCTGACACTCTGACCCAGCACTCGGGTGGTTTTCCTCACTACTCCTTCTCTGCATCAATATTCTAGTCTGAAACAGAACACGGCATGGCTGGGAGCAGTGAGTTTTGGGCTGGGGGTCTGGGGATCCAGGTAGGAGTCTGGACTCTGACACGACTGGTGTGGGTGACCTCTGGCAATTCACTTCCCCTCCCTGGACCTCCATTTTCTATTCTATGAAATGGGACTGGACACGGCAATCTTTAAGACCTCTTTAAGCCTCTAAACTTGCAGAGTGGCTGAAAGTATGGACTTTGCAGTTACATAAAGTTTGAACCCTGGCTCTGCTCTCTCTTGGCTATGACTTAGCCTCTCTGAGACAATAATAATAGAACTTCACAGGGATGCTGTGAGGATTAAATGAGATAATGAATTCCGGTGGTCTCAGCCCTGGCTGCATATTAGAATCACCTGGGATACTTTTTAAAAATACCAATGCCTACAGCTTCAGCCTCAGAGATACTGACTTAATTGCCTGTGTGGAGGTCTAAGCACTAAGATTTTAAAAATGAACTTCTCAAGTGCTTCTAAATCATGTTTAAGGCTTGGTGAGGGTTTTCATATTTAGCAGAAGCTTAATGAGTATTTGGTGACTCAGTGGATTTTTTTAAGGTCATTTGTGTCATCCTCTTTTCCGAAACCTGGCTCTCTGGCCCTAAGTTACAGGAGCCAAAATATAGCCCCGGGCTTGCAAAATACATATGCCCATTGGTTCCTCCTTTTTTCTCCTTTTCCTAGACCTCATACTCCTCCATTGCCATGACTCTCCTCTCCATGCCTCCTTTCCCCTGCTCTGCTCTGGACCATCAAGCATTATTGCGCTTTGGGATGCTTTCAGTAGCCTGTTATCTTTCTGCTTCTCAGATGAATCAGTAAAATATCATGAGCATATGAGCATAGACTCTGGAGCCAGATTGTCTGGGCTCTAATCCTAGCTGAGCCATTTATTAGCTGTGTGACTTTGAATATTTTTCTTAACCTCTCTGTGCTCAGTAACCTCATCTGTTTACTGAGGATCCCAAAGATCGCAATCTTTGAAATCAGTTTTTCCCCCCATTAGACCTTCTAACAGGGTTACCTTGTAGTAGGGGAATGAAAGAGAATTGAGAAATAAAGTATTGACACAATGTTGAATATTTTCCATACCTATGACATTTCATCCCCACAAAAATAAGCAAGAAAGATATGCTCGTTTATTAGACGACAAAAACAAGGCACAGAAAAGTTGTTTAACCAAAATCATGCAGTGAGTAGAGGCAGAGCCAGGGTCCTGCCCAAGCCTGTCTGACTCCAGAGTCTGTGGTGTGTGCTTCTGATGGGAGAAAGGCCACCTCTTTGGGGACGTTTATCTGCTTTGACCTCACAGCTCTGGGAGGGATGCTGGGGGGTATGGAGATGGGGAAGAAAGAGACACCCACCCATAGATGCTCAACCACAGTTTCTGAAACAACTGCCCATTGGGTGACATATATCAAATTAGAAGATATATTTGTGGCTTTTTTTAAAAAAACCTTTTTTTATTTAAAATTTTTTTTCATTGAAGTATAATTGATGTACAATGTTGTGTTAGTTTCAGATGTACAGCAGAAGGACAGCTAAGAGGAAATAGAATACTTGAGTAACCATACTGTGGTCCCTTGGCAAGAATTAAATATAATAACATTGATTCCTTCTTTTGTACATCACTCCGTAGTAATACAGAAGTTAATTCCCGAAGAACTCTGAGCGAACTTAATTGAGCATAGTGCGGTAGATGTTTAACACACACCTCACCCTATCCCCACATCCTTACGACTTCATTTTCCATTGTACCGAGTTCCACTGGCCAGTGCCTGCCTGTCTCTGCTGAGGGCTTTTTTTTTTTTTTTGGTAGGAGTTTATTAACTTGTTTATGTATTTTTGCTGTGTTGGGTCTTCGTTTCTGTGCGAGGGCTTTCTCTAGCTGTGGCAAGCGGGGGCCACTCTTCATCGCAGTGCGTGGGCCTCTCACTGTCGCGGCCTCTCTTGTTGCGGAGCACAGGCTCCAGATGCGCAGGCTCAGTAGTTGTGGCTCACGGGCCTAGTTACTCCGCGGCATGTGGGATCCTCCCAGACCAGGGCTCGAACCCATGTCCCCTGCATTAGCAGGCAGATTCTCAACCACTGCGCCACCAGGGAAGCCCTGAGGGCTTTTTCTGACTGCCAAAGCCTGCTTTGCCTGTCCTGCTTTGGTGGGCTGTAATCCCAGGGAATTAAGGCCCCCTAGAAGCAGCCCTGGCCTGATGACTGATACGTGTTGGTTTATAACAGCCAGCTGCCTCACCCCTCTGGTGGGGTAGCTCTGAGAGGCATATGCTTCCCTGCCAGAGTTCTCCCAGGAGGATTAAGCCTCACCTGTCCCCAGTAGTAGCTGAGTTTTAATGGACCCATCGATTGGCTGCCTTCCCTTCCTTCCCTCTATTACTCTCCCAGCCCCACAGATGTTTCCTGGGATCCCCTCCCAAATGAGATACTCGCCCTCAAATCCATATCTCAGAATCGCTTCTGCAGGAACCCAGATGCAGACGCTATTCAGAATTGCGCTAGGCGGTGGAGAAACACACAAGAAGGATGCACTATCTTTGAGGAGCTCACGAACCACGGAGGGAGAAGAAGGAACACAAACACAGCTCAGGTCAGGATGCTACAAGTCACTGTTGAGGTGTGGCCCAGAGGCACCAAGAGCAGGCCGGGTCAGCTCTGCTTTTTTTTTTTTTTTTTTTTTTTTTGCGGTACGCGGGCCTCTCACCGCCACGGCCCCTCCCGTTGCGCAGCACAGGCTCCGGACGCGCAGGCTCAGCGGCCATGGCTCACAGGCCCAGTCGCTCCGCGGCACGTAGGATCTTCCCGGACCGGGGCACGAACCCGTGTCCCCTGCATCGGCAGGCGGACTCTCAACCATTGCGCCACCAGGGAAGCCCTCAGCTCTGCTTTTGAGTTGGTAGGGAAGGAGAGGTATTGGAGTTTTATAGAATAAATAAATACTGAAAGGTGGGAAGAGTGTATGACAAAATATCTCCTTTCCTAGGAAAGGAGGACAGCACCGTACTGTCACCGACCGGGTCTGGAGGATCGTGTCTGGGAACAAGCGGTGCTGAGGAAGTCTCAGACAGGTGTGAACAGAGGTGACAGGCGGTAGGCTCTCCATCAAGACCTAGGTGAGGAGTGAGGGGCCCGAGGTAGAGGCAAGGAGGAGGCTGACACTCAGAAAGCAAGGGCGGGTGTCCCTAGGATGCCCATTTCCTCTCCTCTCATCCCCCAGTGCCCTGGCATCTGTCTGCCCTTCACAGGCCCACCTCCTGCACCCTCCCCTTCCCAGCCCCTTCGTCTGTCGGCAGAGCTGTTCTGCGTGGCCTCTGCTCAAGATGAACTTTGAGTCTGGATCATCGACTGCTCCAGGCCTCCTGAGCCAGCCGGCCTTCTGACCTCGCTCTTTCTGAGTCCTCGTGCTCTGGCTTGTCTGAAAGGAATTTCTGGTCACCAGGCAGCGGCTGGACAATGTGTCTTAACGCTGAGGCTCCTCCATTGGCTCTCCCCAAACTGCAGTCGCCCCTGTAGCTGGACACGTGGCATTGACTTTGTGCGGTGGGGGAGTTGTGTTTTTATAGCCTGACATACCAGTGCACTCATTTGAGCAGCACTTTTTAAAAAATTTGCTTTATTGAAGTAGAGTTGATTTACAATGTTTTTAATTTCTGCTGAACAGCAAAGTGATTCAGTTGTACATATATATGCATTCCTTTTCACATTCTTTTCCATTCTGGTTTTTCACAGCACTTTTAGAAGTGCCTGCCCTTGTCACGGCTCCTGGAAGGAGCAGCTTGTAGGGCATTCGATCCTGTACTTCACTCAGCTGCTCACTGTGTCAAAGGTGGACACATAACCCAAGCCTGGAATTATGTGGCAGACAAACAGTTGGGCTGAGCCAATTGATTTCTTTCCCAAACTTTGGAATTGGAAGCGTAAGAGACTGCTGCCAGCATGTGGTGGGCCCTGGGGCAGGAAGGTTGCGTGGACCAGGAGCCGGAGGAATTGGGGGGCCACGTACAAGCTGGTGTGCGAACAGAAGAGAGCAGGGCGAGTCCAGAGGATGGAGCAGGCCCATGGAGAGAAGCAGAGAGCCGCAGGCCCTGCAAGAGAGAGGCCAGGGGCTTCCCTGGTGGTGCAGTGGTTGAGAGTCTGCCTGCCGATGCAGGGGACACAGGTTCGTGCCCCGGTCCGGGAAGATCCCACATGCCGCGGAGCGGCTGGCCCCGTGAGCCATGGCCGCTGAGCCTGCGTGTCCGGAGCCTGTGCTCCACAACGGGAGAGGCCACAGCGGTGAGAGGCCCGCGTACCACAAAAAACAAACAAACAAAACAAAGAGAGGCCAGGTGTCAGACCCCCTGGGACTGGCTCTGCTTAATTGTCTCTCATAGGTTCTCAAGACCTCTAAGAAGCCCTACGGTTAATGCCTTTCCCCCAGGCTAGCTCAGGTGGGTTTCTCTTCCACACAGTCAAGAGTCTTAAAGGAAATAGAACCCAAGGGTAGCTGCTGCTGCAACATGTAGCAGCCCTGGAGGGCAGCCTGAGGGAGGTGCGGCCGGACTCCCACCAGCATACTAGAGGAGCTCACCCCAGAGTGCGTTATTGCACCAGGTCTTCTCGGCAGCATGCCTCAGGCTACAAGGGACCCCTGAGTTGCAATAGGAGAGGCATCTCGAGAGGTGGGATTCCAGATAATTAGTGGAGATGGCCAGAGATTCAAATAGGCTGAGCGGACGGAAAACAGTCCTTTGCGGATGGGGACGGTGTGAGCAAAGACATGGGAATATGAATATATTCATTCACTATTATTATTAATTATTATTATTATATAAATTTACATACAGTCAAATTGACTTTCTTTTTCTGGGTGTACAGTTCTAGGAGTTTTAATACACATAGAGATTTATATAATCGTCATCACAACCAGAACACAGACAGCTCAGCACCTCAAAAACACCCTTGTGCCCCTATGTGGTCAAACCTTCCTCCCACCTCTAACCCCTGGCAACCACTTCTCTGTCATTGCACTTCTGCCTTTTCCAGAATGTCATATAAATTGAATCATACAGTATGTAATCTTTTTTTTTTTTTTTTTTTTTTTTTTGCGTTACACGGGCCTCTCACTGTTGTGGCCTCTCCCGTTGTGGAGCACAGGCTCCGGACGCGCAGGCTCAGCGGCCACGGCTCACGGGCCCAGCCGCTCCGCGGCATGTGGGATCTTCCCGGACCGGGGCATGACCCGTGTCCCCTGTATCTGCAGGCGGACTCCCAACCACTGCGCCACCAGGGAAGCCCAGTACGTAACCTTTTGAGACCATCTTGTTTCACTCAGCATAGTGCCTTTGACATTCATAGCTGTTGTTATTTGCTGTTATTGATTGCTGAGTAGTATCCCATTGTATGGACGTATCATACTTTGTTTATCCAATCCACATGGTTTCCTATTTTTGGTAACTATGAATAGAGCTGCTATAACATTCTTGCACAGGGCTCTGTGTGAAGATATTTTTATTTCTCCACGTAAATGCCTAGGAGTGGGACTGCTGGATCATGTGATAAGTGTAGGTTTAACTTTATAAGAAACTGCAGACTGTTTTACGGAGTGGCTGTACCATTTTGCATTTCCACTCATGAATGAGATTCATGCCCTAACAAAAGAGACCCCGTATGTCTTATTTGCCATGTGTAAAATTGGAGCCATGTAGCTCCTCGAGCCAGAATTAAAAGGAGCTTCATGGTCTTCCAGTGCATAGTCT
Organism: Delphinapterus leucas; assembly: GCF_059928025.1. NCBI lineage: Eukaryota > Metazoa > Chordata > Mammalia > Artiodactyla > Monodontidae > Delphinapterus > Delphinapterus leucas. The sequence goes on from NC_143129.1 coordinate 141,152,428, forward strand.
AGATTTCAGGCTGCCTTCGAGTCCAGGCTGGGAAATACTAGAGAAAAAAATCAATGGGAAACTCACCAGTAGTTTGGCTTCACTTGAAGTTCTGTTTCTTTTGCTACCATTTTCTTTTCAGAGTCCTCAGAGAGCTGCCCCATGCTTTCTTTCTGGAGTTTTTAGTTGCTTTCAGTGGGAGAGAGACAGAGTGGAGAGTGTCTTGACTCCATCTTGACTAGAACCAGAAAACACTCATTCATTTTGTATTCACTAATTTTTTCACTCACTCACGTTCACTCATTCGTCCTTCATTTGTTAATTCTTTCATTTATTATTACTTATTTGCTCAGAAGTCGTATGTATTTTAATCAGTATACCTGCTTGGAGCCCTTACTATTAATCAGGTACTATGTTACTCACTGCAGATACAGACATGAAATAGATACAGTTCCTGCCTCGAAATAATTTGGGCTAGAGAAAAAGGAGATTAATTATCAGATAAATATAAATATAGTGGAATGATACTGTGATAGTGTGAGAGCAATCAACTGCCTTAAATGAAGGGATCCATAAGAAGGCAGCCTAGCTTCTGGAAGTTGTCTCTTGGAGACGTGTAAATTTGCGGTAAGAAGGTACTTCACTTTGAAAGGACAGCATGAATATAGAGCATGAGATTGGGAAATCAAGGGGGTGTGTTTGAAGAAGTAATGTCTCTTGTCTTTGACCTTGGCCTTCCTAGGATTTCAGGACAGGGGTGTGACTGAAAATAATCCTAGAGCAGAACATAAGGACTCCTCCAAGATAATCCTTGAGTTTAGAAAATTGGTATTTGGTGGTCTCTCCTTTCCTATTCCTACCCATCCTGGTGGGTTCCATCTACTTGGTATTCTGTCAAAGCAAAAATGTACGCTTTGTCCAAGGAGCCCATCCGGTCTGTCATCCGTAAACAGGAGGGAAGCAACAGAGCCTGCTTTTGCAGCTGCATCTAGAAAATACGTGTGTGTGTGTGGGGGGGGTGTAACCTGACTCCTACTGATGTTCAGATTCAAGAGGTGCCAAGTCCTGAGATTTCTCAGTCATCTTCAATAACCTTCCATCTCCCACTTCTGTCCTGGATCCCAACCCCTGGGAGCTCATTCATCCCCTGATATATACAATACCTGCATCTGATCTGCCAGTTTCCCTATATTTGCTTATGTATTCAATCATTCATGAATTCACTCATGCATGCACAAGTACATCCAAGTGTATTCCACTCACATTCTATGCCAGACCTTGTTTGACTATCCCCTTCTATGGAAATCTTCTTCTGCCTTCTACACTATTCCCATTTCTTTTCTACCTCTCTGACCATTCTTTCCTGTCTCTTCTGATGGACTCCCTTTCTTTCTCTTCTTTACAAGTGTGGATGGCTCACCTTTGAACTGTTCTTGAAGTCTTCCCTGCCCCATCCTCCTCTGGCCCTCTTGTCCTCCCAGCTGAGGCAGCTGTGCAATCCAGTGCTGAGATGGGGGGAGCTCACAAGGGTTTTACTCAGTCACTGAGCCCAGCTTCTAGTGCTTCAGTTCTAATAGCTGTGATTTTTGCCTCATTTCTGAGACCCTGATGGGATCTCTAGTTACAGTAGTTTCTTCTGCTCACAGTAGTTTCTTCTACTCACAAAATGTGTTGGGCCCTCTCTGCTCTGAGCATGTTGGCTCTTCCCACAATGGGGGCTCCTTCACCTGCAGACTCAACAGCAGGACCAGCTCCAGATCTTGAGTTACAGCATGAAGCCTCCCTGGATCTAGTCCATTCCTCATTGCATGCTTGGATGAGAAGAGAACATGAAATCGGTATCAGATTCATCCATGCTGCAATCTAAGGTTGCAGGAGATAAGTTGTTTAACTCTCTGATATCAATTTTCTAATTGTAAAATTGATTGTGAGCAAAATTCTTACCTTCTACGTTGCTAATAAAACCCTGTCTTTGTTTAGCTATTAAGCAGTCACAGACTTCTGGGGGCTGGGAGTTGAAGTCTTGAGCTAAGCTGATTGTGGTAGTAATTCCTTTCTTCTTACCAGTGATTGGTTTAGGAAAGGACATGGGATGAAATTCTGGTCAATGAGGCATGAGGTGGATGTCTGCTGGGGGCTTTGGGAAAGGATTTCTTCAATGGAAAAAGTCTCAGGGGAGGAAGCATTCACCCTTCTGCCTCATAATGCTGTCCTTTGTGTGATGCCTGGAGTTACGACAGCCATTGCATGAGGCTGCACGGTGCAGACCAAAAGCACAAGCCCACAGCCTGAAGAAGACAACAGGGAGGAAAGATGGAAAAACCTAGTTCTGGATGACGTTGTTAAGCCACTTAATTGAGCAACCCAGAAGCTGTACTTCCTCTGGTCTTTTTGTTATGCAAGATAAATTTCCTTTCACTTCCATCATTTTTAGTTGGGTTTGCTCCCACTCACTGCCAAAAACATCCTGATATGTGGCATTATAATGCCTGTCTCACAAAGTTCAAGTGAGACTTTCTGCTCATCCTTTAGAGCTCAGCCCAAATGTCACCTCCTCAAGGAAGCCTCCCCTGATTGCTCATAGTAGGTCATATCATCCTGTCATGCATCAGTCACTAGCACCATATAACTTTCCTTCTTTTCTTTCACCGCACTTGTCACAGTTTGCCTACCTAATTATTTACACCCTCTCTCACTGACCTCTAGGCTCTTTGAAGGCAAAGGTGGTGTTCCTTTTGCTGACCTTTGTATCTCCCATGGCTATTAGCAGTGTCCATCCAACAGCTCATCGACCCTCAATAAATCTTTGTTGAATGAAAGAATAAATTAATGCATGAACATATTTAGAAAAGAGCTGGCATTGGCAGGAAAGTCTACCTTCATGCCCTTTCTGAGACTGAAAAGTTGATCAACTCTCTCCTTATTTTTCATCTTGACAAATGACTTTGTACCCCACCATTGGCTGATAGGTTTCAAAACAGTTTTACATTTACCTTGAAATGCACCATTATTTCATCCCCTCAGGAGCAGGTGCTATTTATTCCTCCCCACACCCCTCTCGCTTCTGTTCTTTAGCATTCATGACAGCTAAGCAAACCCCTTCTTTGATTTTTCTTCTTCTGCAGGCTCTAGGAGACTGATCAGTCATTACCTGTGAATAATGACCAGGGAGGTTGCTAAGCGATGTAGGAGTCTAGCTACCTCACCATTGAGCCCTCAGCTCTTAGCTAATGAAATGAAGGAAGTTTTGTCACCAACTCCAATCTTACGGGATGTCCAAAGAGCTGTCTTTTACTATCCAGTAATAGCCATGGGGCCCACGATTGCACAGGGATATGGGGGCTTTGGGAAGAAGAGCTGAAACAGTCTTGTCATCCCTCTGGAATATTTCAGAGAAACAAGCCAGCATATCATGGTGATTTATTTTCATGAAGCGTTAGTTTGCCTTGGAAGGTGGAGGTATGGGAGTTTGGAGAGTCAGGGCTTGTTGTGAGAGGCAGAGCTCGTCCTCAGCTTTCTCTTATCCATAGACAAGGAGCTAACAATGATGGCATCAATAACAGCAGTAATAACTACAGCCTCAGAGGAGACTGGAAATGGCGTTGGCAGCAAGCACACACATTATCCAGCCCAGCATTTCTCAAAAGATGCTTTTCAGAGCATAAGTCCCCCAAATGCTCTTTGCTAAAAGAGCTCATGGTGAAACTGTTTGGAAAACATAGTTATACTTCACTCAGTAAACACAAAGTTCCCTGAAAAATAAAGAAACCTGATGGACTTTGTTTAACACAGAGCTCTGGTGCTTATTTCACCAAGGAAACACTTAATTTTTGTAACTAATGTATTAATGACTCCTGGAAGGAACATTTTGGGAAATGCCAATATGAGCAAAGGTGGTTGCTAGGTATTCTCGTACCACAAACATTTACTGAGCAATTCATTCATTCATTCATTCATTCACATAATTATTCATTTAGTTGAGAAAGATCTATTGAGAGACTACTCTGCATAATGTAATGGGCTAGGAGCAAAGGATGCAGATTTGATCATTGCCTGCTGAAAGCTATAGTCTAGTGGACGAGACAAAATTAAATAACACACTTCACAATTGACTGCTAAATTACAGCTGTGATGGGTGCTACAGAAGAGCAGTGTAGGGTGCATATAAATTTATACAATAGGATAAGGGAGGCGGTTTGGAAGGCAATCAGGGAGGCCATGCACCAACCAGCCTGGTTTCCCCAGGACTAGGAGTGTCCTGTGATGGGTGACCTTAACAGCTAAAATTGGGACTGTGTCAGGCAAACCAGGATGGTTGGTCACCTTAGCAGAACGTGACTTCTGAGGTTCTATCTGAGGGTCTTACTGTGGCAGAGAGAACTCTGGTAGGGTGGAGAGCTGTCTTCTGGAGCTGCTTCACTGCCCTGGGCCTGCCTTTCCCTATCTGAGCAATGAAGGGGGTGATGGCTCTTCTGCTTTCTCACAGGTTGTTGGAATGGCAGGTGGGATGATTGCTGGGGAAGACCTTTGCCAGGTATAACGTGCGTCCTAAGTGCCAGGAATTACTATTCCTGCAGGGGAACTGTAATTCATCACTCCCTGAAGGAAAGTCCCCATTCATCCAGGAGAGGATTTTCTGAGAGCGTCACTAGCCATACAGCTGAGTTTCTAAATCCAACAGCAAGAGACATTTTCCACAGATGCAAGAACAGGAGTGCATGTGCAAGCTCACCACAGGAGGCATAAATCACGGAGCAGGACGCCATCTGGATGCTATAGGGTAACAATTTTCCCCAGGCCCAAGAGGGGCCAGAGCCCAGTGGCACTGTTCAGGGCCAGGCCGAGGGCAGTGCCTGGTCTCTACAGCCCAAAGAACAACCTTGCACATGGACTCGTGCACATTGGGTGATTCTCATCACCTGCTGGGGTTTCAGGCTTTTCATCTATAAAGTGGAAAAAATATTTACGATATGGTCAGAATGTAATGAATTTACCATGCCCAAGGAGTTGCGTTGTGTTTACATATACATTTAATCCCCACAGAAAAGTAGATTTTATTATTATCTTTCATGTTACAAATGTAAAAAATGGGCTTAGAGAGGTTAAATACTTGTCAAAGGTAGGGTGACCGACTGTCCTGATTTGCCTGGGACTATTCTGATTTGAGCACTGAAAGTCCCGTGTTTTTGGAAACCCTCAGTCCCAGACAGCCTGGAGTGGTTGGTCATGTTACAAGGTCGCATAATTAGTAAGTGGTGAGCTTGTAAATATTTGAGGAAGACGATTATTTGTTAAACTGTTAACGAAAATTATAACAACAAAAATTTGATATAATTATATTTTTAAATAATAATATATAGTAATAATCATTATTAAATCAGCTTCCTTTTCAATATAAGCCAAGTGCTTCTAGCCTTTTAAGAAAACCCCTTTATTTTAATAATGCTCAGCAGACATTTTTGCTACTCAGCAATATTTGTAGTTTTCTTCCTTCTGGGCGCAGAATCTTTGATGTTAAGCATGACCAAAGGACTTGTTTTGACCAATGGCGTGTGATTGGAAGTGATAGGCGTCACTTCAGGGCAGAAACAGGTGAGAACCTGTGTGCAGTTCTCCATCTTCCCTACAGTGGATGCTGGAGAGGCCTCTCCCAGATCCCTTTTGCTGGCTGGTGCACTCACCCCCCAGCTGCTGAGAGAGTCGGACAGAGCTCAGAGCTGTCCTTGCTCAGCAAGGCTGAGAGGACCAAATCTAGAGCCAGATGACCTGGTTCAAGCCCAACTCAACCAGGAATAACCCTGGGTACTTACTTAACTTCTCTGAGTCTTGGGATCTTTAAAAGGGAAATTCCCTACCTCATGGTGCTGATGTGAGGATTAAAGGAGTAATACATGTAAGGCTCTTATAACAGTTTGGCAGATGGTAAGCTCTCTGGTTGGCTATTTTTATTTCTCCTGCTTTACTCTACCTCTAGGATAGTATGACAACCCATACCAATGGCGCTAATGCTGTCACAGATGATTTTTTTTTAATATGATAACTCTGGTGTATTTAGCTGATGGTAATTTTAAGTGATCATCACTTAGATTTCTTCTTTTTTTTCTTTTGGCTTTTTTTAAATTGAGGTATAGTTGATTTACAATATCATGTTAGTTTCAGGTGTACAGCGCAGTGATTCAGTTATGTGTGTGTGTGTGTGTGTGTGTGTGTGTGTGTATACCCACACACATATATATATATTCTTTTTCAGAGTCTTTTCCCTTATAGGTTATTACAAAATATTGAGTATTGTTCCCTGTGCTCTACAGTAGGTCCTCGTTGGTTATCTATTTTATATGTAGTAGTGTGTATATATTAATCCCAAACTCCTAATTTATTTCTCCCCACCACCCTCTTTCTCCTCTGGTAACCATAAGTTTGTTTTCTATGTCTCTGAGTTTCTATCTGTTTTGGAAATAAGTTCATTTGTGCCTTTTTTTTTAAGATTCTACATATAAATGATATCATGTGGTATTTGTCTTTTTCTGTCTGGCTTACTTCACTTAGTACGACAATCTCTAGTTCCATCTATGTTGCTGCAAATGGCATTATTTCATTCTCTTTTATGGCTGAGTAATATTCCAGTGTGTATGTGTACCACGTCTTCTTTATCCATTCATCTGTCGATGGACATTTAGGTTGCCTCCAAAAGAATGGTTTTGAGCAACAGATGAGGAAACTAAATGCTGAGATGTTTAATAGTCTGTTCAGTGTCACATGGGGCTTTAATGCTGGATTTGGATTAAGAGCCAATACGGGGGAATAATAACACTAATCAGTACTTACCATTTGCCAGGCACTGCATTATCCCATTCAATCTTCATAATAACATCTGGAAATTACTATAACCCCCATTTTACAGTTGTGGAAACAGAGGCAGGAGAGGTGAAAAAGAAAGTTTCACAACTACGAAGTGGTGGCAAGAGTCAGAAAAAAGTAGAAATGAGATATTTTGAGGTGAACTGTTATTTAGCAACAAAAATCAAGTATGATTACTATGTTTAAACAATGAAAAGTGTTGGTTACTAAGGTTTTTGTAGGAGAGCAAACATGTTTGTTCATTTATTTACACAGCGTAACACACGACATCTCCTATTCTATACATTGCCTTTTAAAAAATGAAATCTTCATTTCAGAATAACTTTAGAGAAAGCTTGCAAAGACAGTGCAGGGAGTTCCCACACACCCTTCAACTAGCTTTGCCTAATTTTAACATCTTACTTTACTCTGGTACATTTGTCAAAACTATTGGTACACTACTATTAACTAAACTCCAGACTTGTTTTCAGATTCCATCAGTTTTTCCACGAAAGTTATTTGTCTATTGTAGGATCCAATCCAGGGCTTACTGAATTTTAAGTGAAGAAAAGCCTTAGAAATGATGGGAAAGCTTGTTTGCTAATGGAATCAGGATTTGATATTAGGGCAGTAGAATTATAGGTGATTTTTTTTTTTCTGTGTTCAAAACTTTAACACTCTTGTTACATGAACTCTATGGGAAATGTTACTACAAGAAGGCTCCTGGACTGTGGGCATTTGGCACTGTTGAGCACAAACCAGGTTATGGATTGGAAAAGTCCTTAAATTATCTACTGGCCCCATGGGGTAAAGGAGAAGCATGTATGTGTGTGCTGTGGGAGAGGCAGGTGACGGGCGACTGAGCCACCACCATTGTCACAAGGAGGGGACAGGAAGATGGAGGGGCTGGATGCATTTATTTATTTATTTATTTAACATCTTTATTGGAGTATAATTGCTTTACAATGGTGTGTTAGTTTCTGCTGTATAACAAAGTGAATCAGCTATACATATACATATATCCCCATATCTCCTCCCTCTTGCATCTCCCTCCCACCCTCCCTATCCCACCCCTCTAGGTGGTCACAAAGCACCAAGCTGATCTCCCTGTGCTATGCGGCTGCTTCCCACTAGCTATTTTACATTTGGTAGTAAATATAAGTCCATGCCACTCTCTCATTTAGTCCCAGCTTACCCTTCCGCCTCCCCGTGTGCTCAAGTCCATTCTGTAGGTCTGCATCTTTATTCCTGTCCTGCCCCTAGGCTCTTCAGAACCTGTTTTTTTTTTTCAGATTCCATATATATGTGTTAGCATATGGTATTTGTTTTTCTCTTTCTGACTTACTTCACCCTGTATGACAGTCTCTAGGTCCATGCACCTCACTACAAATAACTCCATTTCATTTTTTTAATGGCTGAGTAATATTCCATTGTATATATGTGCCACATCTTCTTTATCCGTTCATCTGTCGATAGACACTTAGGTTGCTTCCATGTCCTGGCTATTGTAAATAGAGCTGTAATGAACATTGTGGTACATGACTCTTTTTGAATTATGGTTTTCTCAGGGTATATGCCCAGTAGTGGGATTACTGGGTCGTATGGTAGTTCTATTTTTAGTTTTTTAAGGAACCTCCATACTGTTCTCCATAGTGGCTGTATCAATTTACATGCTGGATGCATTTAAATTTTACCTTGTGGGTCCATTACCGGTGCCTAGTAAATCTAGGAGAGTGACTCCAAAGGTTTTTTGTGGGTTCTTTTAGCTTGAGATTCTGTGATTCTTCGAACAAAAATGTATTAAGTATCTTTAGTGTGCCAGGCCCTTTGTTGGCTGCTTTACCTACGCTGTTTCCTGTAATCCTCAAAATAAGATGTCCTTACAGATCAGAAGAGTGAGGTCAGGGAGGCTAAGTGACTTGCCCAAGGACACACAGATTGTCAGTGGCAGAGTGAGGGTCAGAACTAGATCTGTAGGACACTATTGGTCTTTTATGTTCCAAATTGTACTTGTTTGACATCCTCTCAAAAAAGCCTCTTTGGACTTTGGCATCAAAGGAGGACCCTTCTACTCTGATAGGCATTTGGGTAAAAGGCCTGAAGGGATGCTATAGGAAGGGAGACAGAAGCTTCAGAAGGTACAGTAGGGTTGTGTGTGTGAATGTCGTCAGTGGGTTGCTGAGTAGAAACTATTCCTTGAAAATGATTTCACCCTCTCCTTCCTTTCTTCCTCAGTTGGGTAATGATAAGGAATCGTGTGTCAACTCTTGGTTAAAACTAGCATTTCGGAGTTTTTGGAGGGTGGCCAGCACTGGCATGAATGAGCAGGGCCCAGTCAGCCTCTGCATCCATCCAGGGGTTCCCCTGGGACTGGCCAAGTTGAGTTTCCTGGGCCAGATGCTTGGGAAAACTCCAACTTGCCTTTGGGGGTATACACACATGTGCGCGCGCGTACACACATCAAAACCAAATAACGTGGAATTAAAAAGCTGGAGGCACCCCAGCGTGCCCTATTTACAAACTGCTTTAGTTCCTTCTGGGTTGTATTTGATTTTGTCCTTCACTGAGAAATGGGGAGACATCAGAATTACTATGTGCCAAAGAGAGGACTCCTGACCATCCTTCAACCTCCCTCACCCCCTCAGTCCCTTTCATATGACAGGATGCCCTCAATTACTCTCTCTGGGGGGGTCCCAGTCAGAAGAAGATGGAGCCAACCATCTGTTACGGACTCCAGTGAGCAATTTAATTTTCTCTTGTTCCCAATGAGGAGGATTTTGTAAGAACATAAATTACCATCAGTGCTGGTTAATCAGGCACTTGCCGTCTGAAGGGGCAGAGACGGTCAAGCCGGAGAAGCCCACTGACCTGGGCTTACCAGAGGGCACCCTGCACTTTGGTGAAAAAGCCATATGAAAGGAGCAAAGACTGTCAGACAGGAAACTTCCATAGAGATCATCCAATCTGACACCTCCTTTTATAAAAGAGGAAATCGAGATTGTAGAGGGGAAATGATCTGTCTAGCTAGGCAGGGCAGAGTTAGGGCTTGAACTAAGCAGCCCTATATTCCCAAACGCACACACGGTAAAATGAATGACTTGACTACTTGCCCTTGGGTTTGATCTCTAAAGGCAGGATCAAAGAACAACAATCATGATGGCAATGACAACCACAAGAGCTACACTTTATGTGACCAACAATCTAGGAGCAGTTTAGTGTGGAGTTAACAGAATGGGCTCTGGAGCCAGGTTGCCTGGGTTCAAATCCCTGTTCTGTTACTTACTAGCTATGTGACCTTAGCAAGTTACTTAACCTCTGGGACCTACAGCAGACATTGTCAGTTCTTGGTACTATCTCTTCACATCCCCTTCATATTCCCATTCAATCCAGCCCAACTTTCCATGGCCAGCACCTGCATCTTTGTTGGAGGGCTATCCTTGGGCCTCCAGAACTCAATTTATCAGTATACATGAAGGCCGAGTCTTCTGGGGGCAGCCTTTGACCAATGACTGACAGATATGGGGGTATAAATGCCCCAGCTCCCTTGCCTCTTGTCTGAGATAATTTCCACGCATGTGTTTTGCACCATTTCCCAGCGTTCCCTGCAGGATTAAGCTCTATCCACTCACCTTAGCAGCTGTGGCTTAATAATGTACCTGTTATTGCTGCCTTCTTTCCCACACACCTCTCCATAAAATATTTGCACTCAGATCCTTGTCTCAAGAACTGCATCTGGTTTGTTCATTCAAGCTAAGACAGTGCCTCAGCTTTCTCATCTATAAAATGTTATTAATGATGTTTTTGTATCAAACAGTTGTCGTTAGGGTTACGTGGGCTGCAAATGCAAAGAACCGTGCCTGAACTTTAGTGGAAATTCAACAGATAGCTGTGTGGCTGATAAATACTTGTCTCATTAATTATCTCATGAATTCCATGCTATACACACAATTACCCCCATTATACAAATAAGATCATTCAAGCTCATAGAGGTTAAGCAATGTTCCCAAAGTCATGCAGCTTAAGAAGGAATAATGTCCTGATCTTAACACAAATCCATCTTTGAAGTTCCTTCCATTTTCTGGCCTCTTCCAGGAGGTTTTCCCTGATACTCCAAATCTGGCCTCTTCCAGGAGGTTTTCCCTGATACTCCCAATCTGGGTCAGGTCATGGGTCCTTCCTCTGTGCTTCCATTGTGATGGGAAGCATACACTTTAATACACTTGCCTCAGTGTATTAAAATGGTCTGCTTTCTTGTCGGAATTTCTGCCTAGGCTTGGAGCTCCTTGGGGCCTGTGACCTTCCCTCCTTGGCATCTCTGTAAACTCAGCATCTAGCCTGGTACCCTGCATGTAGTAGGCTTCTACTGAGGGCTGAATAAAGCAGCAGCAAACAAGGCAGGGAACCCTCCCCCCCGCCCCCGCATCCCCAACCTTCGCCGTAAACCCCAGGGTGTAAGTCTGTGTATGGGTCTCACGGCCTTCGGATTTCAACTGGGAGCATCTTGGGAATCTTTCCAGGAAATTCTCTTCTCCTCCCATTCCTGCTGCAGAAAGGGTTTGTAAATGTGGTTGACAGGCCTCTTGGGGGTTCCAAAATTTCATCAATGTGTCTAGTCCTCCCTAAAATTTTGTCGGGAAGACAAGGATCTCACGTGGTACCACATAGAGATAAATGAGACTCTAATCCCAGGAACGTCCCATTGTGAGGGCCTGATGGAGCTACAGAAGCTTTCAAGGACTGTTAAGGTGTATAAGAAAAAGCAGGCAGGAGATGAAAGGTGTATTGGCATGACCAAGATGAGGTCCAGCAGGGAAGAAGGAGACCAGAATGAGGCTGGGAATGCAGGGATCTTGTAACGACAGCGATGATGAGCATCAGGCCCACCTCCTTTTAATGCTGGTGCTGTGGGTTGGTTTCAACATGTTGTTTAAGAGTCCAGGTTCTGGAGTCAGTATCCCTTGAGAGTGAATCCCACTCACTAGCTGTGTGATCTTGGGTGAATTATTTAGTCTGTCTGTGCCTCACTTTTCTTATTTATAAAACAGGGATAACACGTACCTTCCTCACGGGATTGTCATAAATACAAAAGCGTGTGAAATGCTTGGGACAGTGACCTGACACATAGGAAGCAAGTAGGCAATTGTTCATTTTTACTAGGCACTGAATAAGACTTTAAGGAATAAAGTGTGGACAATTTTAGCTCTCTGGAAGCTCAGGATCTAGGGGTGAGCTCACTAAACTTTTTTGATTACTTGCCCCATCAGTAATAAAATATTTGAGCAGGTTCCCCCAATAAATGCTCATTTGTTGAAGGGAGCCGAATGATACAAGTAAGAAGAGGATGCTGGGGGAGTGCAAGGGAGCGGCATCTAGTCCAGCCCTGGCTGGGGGCGGCCCGTGTGACTGATGGAGGTCAGGGAAGGCTTCCTGGAAGAGGCAATACTTGAAGTGAGTCTCGAGAGACACGTCAGAGTTAACAGAGTAGAGAAGGTAGGAGAAAGCTTTCCAGGCAGAGGGAAGACCTGAGCCGAAGCCGACAAATGGGCTGTGAGAGGGCCGTCTGCAAAATGTTGAAAAGTTTGGGGCCTATGGCACTGAGTGAGGGAGTGGGGAAGGGTTACTCTGCTGCTTAAAAAGCCCTCGGTGGTAGCCCACTGCTCTTCGAATATACACCAGGATTCTATACAGAACCATGAAAGTCCATGCCCTGGCCCCTCCCCCTCCTAACCCCGCCCCCTGCCACCTCCCCGCCTCCCTCTGCCTTAGCCCCGCTGGCTGTCTCAGTCTGCTTCTCCCCACTTCGGATTCTGAGCCAAAGATTCACGTGCAGGTGGCTTCTTCTCTGAGTGTTCCCAGGAGGAACCTTAAGGAAGCAGGAGAAGCAAGATAGGGAACAGGGAACAGGAAGCCAAGTAAGTGCGATTTCAGGTGTAGTTCCAGACTGTTCTTGATCCCACAGGAAGCGCTGGAGTGTAGGTTATACCTCTGGAGGGAAGTATAATTTATACCTCAGGGTTTGTCTAGATTTTTTCTTTTTTTATTGAAGTATAGTTGCCGTACAATATTATGTAAGTAGCAGGTGTACCACGTAGTGATTCATAATTTTTAAAGGTTATAGCCCATTGGTAGTTATTATAAAATATGGACTATATTCCCCATGCTGTACAATACATCCTTGTAGCTTATTTTATACCTAATGGTTTGTACCTCTTACTTGCTACCCCTATATTGCCCATCCCCGCTTCCCTCTCCCCACTGGCAACCACTAGTTTGTTCTCTATGCCTGTGAGTCTGTTTTAAATTTTGGTTGTTGTTCTACTCTCTAGAGTTTGTCTATCTAGTTTTGGTTCTTCCACACCAGTCAGTTGTTGGCACTGGGCACCTGAGGAGAATGTAGACTTTTAGGCACACTGGCTCTCCACACAGGTGAGGTGTCTCCAGCCTCTGAAGGCCACAGGTGTAAGGTAAGCTACTAGCAGCAAATCACACAGAAACAGAAGGGATCCCAGAGCATGAGGGCAGGGGGGACCAACAGCGTCCATTATACCAGCCTGCTTTGGTATCCTGAATGCTCCCAGCTCTCTCCTTCTACGCAGGGTCCTTCACACCTGCTGCTCCACTGCCTGGAACCCTCTCTCCCCTTCTTCATCTGGCTAAGTCCTCTCATCCTTTAGACCACCGCTAAATGCCATTCCTAGGAGAAGCAGTTTGACCCTCAAGACTGGGTTGGTGGAATCTACAAAATACAACAAACTAGTGAATATAACAAAAAAGAAGCAGACTCACATATACAGAGAACAAACTAGTGGCTACCAGTGAGTCGGAGGAGGGGTAATGTGAAAGTAGGGGAGTGGTAGGTACAAACTACTGGGTATAAGATAGGCTCAAGGGTGTATTATACAACACGGGGAATATAGCCCCCGTGTAATACTGCTAAATGGAAAGTAACCTTTAAAAATTGTATTAAAATTTTTTTTAATTCAAAAGAAAAGACTGGGTTGGACCCACCAATTGTTCATTCTCAACACACCCCATATTTTCCTTCCTAGCACTTCATAACAAATTGTAATTAACTATGTATGTAATTGGTCCCTGTGTATTAGGTAGAACTCTGTCATTTGCAAATGATGGGAAAACAACTCAAATTAGTTGAAGCAAAAATTGGGGAATGGCTTCTGCAGTGGGAAAGGGTAGGGGGTGTGACTCCAGAATGGCAGGACAGACTGACAGCAGCCACTAGGGCCTCAGGACTTGGTCCTGACGCGTCCACAGAGCCAGACTCTTCTCTCTCCTCATCTCTAAACTCTGCTTATTTCTTTTTGGCTTCCTTTTCTGCCGCCGCAGTTGTGAAGGGAATGTGGTCACTGATATCACCACGTCCACATCCTCGTAACTATTGGAAAAAACACCAGTTGACCTGAGTGACTCAAGTCCCTACCTCTAGAGCTATCACCACAAAGGACGTGGAGATGGGCCACTGTGATTGGCCAGGCCTTGGTCATGTGCTTACCTAGCTCAGCAAAATGCAAGGCAATGCCCCTGATGGGTCCCCCAGAGTCACATGACTTGCAGGTGTGGTGTGCTGCTCCTCAAAGGCAGTGTCGGGGAGGAGCTGCGGACACAACATTTTCGTCTTATTTTGTGCTCTCTCTCCCACAGATATTTGTAGATATCACCTACTACGTGTCAGCCACTGTTCCAGGTAATGAGAGACAGGAAAGTAAACAACTATGTTCCTGCTTACGCCAGAAGCTTCTCTTATAATGAGGGGAGACGGAAAATAAGCCCAGAATCATCATAAATGCGTCAGGTGGTGAAATGTGTTCTGGAGAAAAACAAAGCAGGGTACAGAGGACAGGGCATGGCTGAGGGAACACTATGTTCTACAGGGTGGTCAGAGACAGCAATTTGGAAGATGGCACTGGCAGGGGCCAGGTGGCGAGGAATCACTACACCATTCTGAGGAATGTGGATTAAATCCTCATACCAGGTCTGATTGCCTATCAGCCTGCCTGCCTGCCTGCCTTCCCACTTTTTCTTAAAACATAGTATTTAGACTGCAGGTATCAGAATGCCAGGTGACGGCAGGGCATTTGTTAAAAATTCGGGCTCCTGGGCCTCTCCCCAAACCCACAGATTCAGAATCTCTGGGGTAAGACCTAACACTGTATCTTTAACGAGTTCTCCACGTGATTCTTATGCACATTCAAGTTTGAAAACTACTATCTAGGGCAGTAGAGAGATAAGAAGGACTCTGAACAGGGGAAAAAGTTGATCTGCTTTGTGTTTTTTTTGTTTTTGCGGTACGCGGGCCTCTCACTGTTGTGGCCTCTCCCATTGCGGAGCACAGGCTCCGGACGCCCAGGCTCAGCGGCCATGGCTCACGGGCCCAGCCGCTCCGCGGCATGTGGGATCTTCCCGGACCGGGGCACGAACCCGCGTCCCCTGCATCGGCAGGTGGACTCTCAAGCACTGCGCCACCAGGGAAGCCCCTCCTTTGTATTTTAGAAAGCTCTGGAGACTACACGGAGGATGGGCTGGAGGCTCAGAGACTGGGCGGTTGTAGAGGCCACAGAAACAGAGAGAGAACATGTAACTGGAGGTGGTGGAACAGAAGAGAAAGTTTAAGTGGTAGACAGGAATTGGTGCCTGGGAGGGTGTGGGGATGGAGGAGAGGGGACAGTTCAAACACCTCCTGTGCTCTGACTCAGATGCTGGCGGCAGGGGGCGGGGAACCCTTCACCCAGGAACAATGAGCTGTGGACATCATTGACATTGCTCTTCTTTCTTTAAATACTCTATCTCCAAGGAGTAATTTTAGAGTCACATGTTACAATGGTATCATTTGATTATTCAGCAGATAATAAAAAATCCTTAATTGTTTCTTTTCCTCCTCCTCTTCCTAGTGTTTCTTCTTTTTTGAGTTTCTGGACCTTTACTTGAGGGAGGTTGGTATGAACTTCTTGACTTTCTAATTCCTGTCTCGGGTATGATTCACTTGCCAAGAGAAGACCATGAGGAAGGAGCCAGCTTCATGTTCGTGACGTGGGACACGTCTTTGTGAGAGCTCTTTGTGACAGCTCTTTGTGAGAGCTGGTGAATGATACTGAACAGCTAAGAGACTTGACAGATTAAGCATATGGTGGTCTGAATTTTTGTTGTTCCAACTGGGAAACTTCAGGGAAATTGGCTGTTCTGCTGGGGGGATGGTTCCATTCTTTCATACCAGTACAGAATCCCATAGGATAAAGAATAACATTTCATTATTTCTCTTTACTCATCCCCCAAACTCCACTGAGTGTGCCTAGGTATAACTAGCTAA
Source organism: Delphinapterus leucas (assembly GCF_059928025.1). NCBI lineage: Eukaryota > Metazoa > Chordata > Mammalia > Artiodactyla > Monodontidae > Delphinapterus > Delphinapterus leucas. Next base: position 141,168,566 of record NC_143129.1, read on the forward strand.
TTTGGGGGCATGAGGATTCCATGAGATAATGGTGGTAAAATTCTTGGCAGTCAGTGTAGTTGTCTCAGTGGAATACCTGGGCAGGTATTATTAGGCCCATTTTTCCTGTTCAAAGCAGTGAAGCGACTTGCCTGAGATCTCACAACCAAGATGAAGATCTGGCTTCAATCCTGACCAGTTGGACTCTAAAGTCTGTGTATTTTTCACCACTGGGCAGGTGAGTACTGGGCCGGGTGTCAGAACCTCAGTTAAACAGGCTGGAGTCGGGAATGGTTTCAGGGGGGAAGACCATACTAGTTTGAGAAGCTGAGGCAGCCGTCTGATCCTCTCCCCCATGGTGGCCTTGCCCAGGCCACAGACTGCAGATCCCGAGCTTGTCAGGGACCAAATCTCATTCCCACTGATATTTGTTCAATAGCTCAGACATGCTAAGGTTAACTGTCTTATAAATGATGAGACAGATTAACAGAGTTAGGCCTGAGGCATCAATAATGAAGACTCTCCATCCAATGAGAGGACACAAGGCTGAGGGCAGTGAAAACACAGGAGTGGTGGCAGGAAAGGAAACCATCTCCTTCTTTCAGGAGAAGGACCAGGATGAAAGAGGTCAAGGGGCTAGGCAGGGGGAATTCCAGGCAGAAGGGATGACCGAGCAAAGGAAGATAGGTTCTTGGGAATGACCTCATCCGTTCTTATGGCTTCGTGGAGACGGAAGCTTAGTTCACTGTTGGATTGATGACTTGGAGGTGTCTGTGGGGCATCCACTGGAGGTGTCCAGCAAGTAGCTGAGTACATGGGTTACCACTCCCCTGGAAGGGCATGGGGAATAGCCATATAGCTGTGGTATTTAATAATGTATAAGATGAGTGGTAGCCAAATCCATGGGGTAAGACAAGGTCAGTGACAGCGTATAACGTGAGGAAAGAAAAGAAAACTGGTGAGGATGGAATACCAGCATCTAGTGCACAGGAAAGGATGATCCAGTCATAGAGACTGAGACAGAAAAGTTAAAAACAGTAGAAGAAAAAGTTCTACCAGAGCTCAGGGAAGACTGGAATCCTGAAGCAGGAGGATGCAGCTATTGCCAGATGTGGGGAAGGAAAACAGGGAGAAAGCAGAGGACAAACCAACCAACCCTGACTACTCTCTCCTTCTGCCCACTTAGATGAACCCAATCTAAGTCAACCAGCCAGGGGTCCCAAGTGATGCAATCCACAGGATCAGACTCTCAAATATACTAGTGCTTGTGGCCATCTGTTATTTCCTATATTCTGGAGATGAGAGTTTCAAGAAGGTAGGCGTGCTCATAAAACAGTATTGAATGACACTGAGGATCCTTCACTGGAAGTCTTTGATGATTCTGGAGCAAGAGGTTTCAGTGGCATAATTGGAGCCCAAGCTAGATTGCTAGGTGGGGGGAAAGTGGACACTGTGAAATTAGATTATTTTTCAAGAAGTTTGAGAAAGGAGTGAGTGAGCTAGGGCATGCAGAGAATAGACCCTGTTCAGTTTTCACAATGTGTCTAATTTCTCTTGAATATCAAAGTGACCTCCTAATGAGCGTACCAGGCTAGGCTTTCCTTTTTTTCTCCACCTACATTCACTATATTGGTGACTCACCCATTCTTATGGCATTAAATGCCATCTCTATTGGGGATGAATCCTGAATTTATATCTTCCACTCAGGTCTCTCTCCTAAACCCCAGATTCACAACCATCCCAAATTCAACAACTCAAAATAAAACTTAATTTTGCCTCCTCCTCAGTCTGTTCCGCTTACTGTTTCCTCTACCTCAATGCACGGCATCTTCATTTTTTCTCTTGTTCTCTTTCAAAACCATGGAGTCATCCATGTTTATTTATTTATTAATATTTTTTAAACATCTTTATTGGAGTATAATTGCTTTACAATGGTGTGTTAGTTTCTGCTGTATAACAAAGTGAATCAGCTATACGTATACATATATCCCCATATCCCCTTCCTCTTGTGTCTCCCTCCCACCCTCCCTATCCCACCCCTCTAGGTGGTCACAAAGCACGGAGCTGATCTCCCTGTGCTATGTGGCTGCTTCCCGCTAGCTATCTATTTTACATTTGGCAGTGTATATCATCCATATTTTTAAAAAATCTTTCTTTCGTATCCCACTTTCAATACCTCAGGAAATCCTGTCGGCTCTACCTTCCATATCCAGAATGCTGCTACTTGCCACCTTCTCCACTTCTGTCACCCTCATCCAAGCCATCTTCCATGCTGCCCTTGCTTGGGTCATTCAAGCTTCTCCTGCACTAGTTCTGCCGTTCCTTGCCCCCTTGCAGTCTGTTCTCGACCCAGCAGCAAGAGCAATCCTTCAGAAATGCAAGTCAGATTGTGCTTCTCCTCTGCTCACATCCCCATGATGGACCCCATTTCATTTAAGCAAAGCCAAAGTCCTTCAGTGGCTTACGTGGTCTGTCCCCCCGGCCTTTCCTCTGACATCACCTCTTATGAGTCTCGCCCACACTCACTCCACTCAACTTCAAAGACCTCCTTGCTGTTCAAACACTCTAGGAAGCTCCCACCTTGGGGCTTTTGCATCGCTCTCCCTTCTGCCTGGAATGTTCTTTCACCAAGGATTCAGTTGGTTAATGCCCTCACTTCCTTGAAATTCCTTCTCAAATGTTACCTTCAAAGTGAGTACCCTGCCACCGTCTTTAAAATCACAATCTATCCACACCTTCCCTTGCCACACAGCTGACCTGCCTTAAGCTCCACCCTTTTTACTCCCAAGGCTGTTTGTTAAGAGGCATGGTTGAGACCACCCATGTGAAGTACACACCAAATGGGCAATCCTGCACCTTCCTGAGAGAAGCCCTCCAATCTGGCTGGCTCCCTGGGTGGGAATGAAAAAGCTGGGGTTGGTGGCGGGGTGTGGGAGACCCGTCTTGGCCGCTCAAACTCTGCTTTCAAACACAGCCCACAACCTCATTGTCCACGCGCAGGAGCACAGGCAGTCACCTCAGGGTACCAGTCAGCTTGCAAAGAGGAGCATCTGTGAGGCAGACAGGATGCTGATGCAAACAGGATGCTGATGCAGAGCTGGCAGCCAGCAGGGGGGGCCAGCCCTGCTTTCCTGATGTCATCAGCAGGAAGGGAGCTGGGACCACAGAGCAGGAACCCCAGCCATGGAGCCCGAAAGGAAACCCATTTCATCCAGCCTCTCATCCCACGGGACGGGGAGGGTGGTGGCAACTCACAGAAAGTGTCCAGCCTCCTCCAACCACCCAGGAAAACACTCCTGTTACGGGGGCAAAGTGTCAGTTTAACAAACATTTCTGCCAGGCACTGGATGGGGGAGACTGATGTGCCTCTGCCTTTAGGGAGCTCTTGGTTGCGGCAGTGAGAGCAGGCAAGTAAACGCTTTCAATTTTGTGTTATTAGTAAGTGCTGTGATCAGGTAAGCACAGGCATTAGGAAACACACATAGGACAGTTCCAGACTTGGAGGGATGGCTGGTGCGGGAGGTGACCTCTAAACTGAGTCTTAACTCATTCATTCATTCTTTCATTCAGTCATTCATTCACTCAGCCAGCACTTGTTGAGGATCAGCCATGTGCAAAGAGGCCCGCTCTCAGGTATGGAGGGTGCAGTCATGAATCAATAAAAAGTTTCCTCTGGGGCTTCCCTGGTGGCGCAGTGGTTGAGAGTCCGCCTGCCGATGCAGGGGACATGGGTTCGTGCCCCGGTCCGGGAGGATCCCACATGCCGCGGAGCGGCTGGGCCCATGAGCCATGGCCGCTGAGCCTGCGCGTCTGGAGCCTGTGCCCCGCAACGGGAGAGGCCACAACAGTGAGAGGCTCGCGTACGGCAAAAAAAAAAAAAAAAAAAGTTTCCTCTGATTTCCAGGAACTTAGAGTCTAGGAGAGATGACAGATACAACAAGTAAACTAAGAGATGAGAAATATAACAAGTAAACTAAAAAATAAATGTAGAATTCTTTGTTGCTGTTGCTGTTAAAGACCATGAAGAAAAATAGAAACTTTAGATGGAGTGTTTATGGGAGGCTCTCTGTCATTTCCAAGGAAGGGGAGTGGAAAGCAAGAGCTGTAGGTGGCTGATGAAGCAGGGAGTGGGGAGGAGGAGCCCATTGCATCAGAGGCCCTGAGGCCGGAAGCACCAGAGAATTGGAGGGTAAGTAGAGGGCAGCCTGGAGGAGGCATCTTGGCATGGGTTCTGAGTGTGCAGGCCCCTCCAAGTCTGCCCCAAACTCACCCACCCGTAGTCCCACGTGTCAAATCCCACATGTCCCTCAGGGCCTGGCTCAAACATCACTCCCTCCTAGAGCCTGGACATGTAAACCATCTGTCCACCTGTCTGTCTCCCCAGGTCTTGACAACTGGAGCTGTGCAGCCTCTGTGTGTAAAACCCATGGCTTAGACCAGGTAGGTGCTCAATAAATGTGTACACAGAAGGGAGGAAAACAGGAAGGGAAGAAAGGAGAAAGGAGCTAGCTTTTATTTATTTATTTTTAAATTTTTAGTTATTTTTTTTATTGATGTATAGTTGATTTACAATGTTGTATTAGTTGATTTACAATGTTGTATTAGTTTCAATGTTGTATCAGCAAAGTGATTCAGATATATATATATGTATATATATGTATATGTATGTATATACACACACACAAAATATTGAGTATATTTTCCTGTCCTATACAGTAGGTCCTTGTTGTTTATTTTATATACTGTAGTGTGTAGAGGAGCTAGCTTTTGAAAAGCAGCATAGATATTTAACCCTCACAAAGGATATATTCAGAAACCCTTGTAAATCCAGATGCTATTTGCAAATGTCAATCCAGAATATATTATTTTGGCCACAAAACTTTTCCTTCCTAAGAGCCGTTGCTTCCCTAGTCTTCATTACTTTTTCTTCCCTTCCATTACCAGCATTAGCTCCTGGTTTTTCTTTTTAGAAATATGATTCACAGAGAAACCAATTTTTGCACATTTTTAGAATTCAGTTCATGAGCATTACCTTGTAAACCTCAAAAGCCATGCTGAGGTATGCATGCTGGGGTTCCCAAACCCACTTACTCACAAAGCAAATAGCTCTCAAAAACCAAATTAATGATGCTGCAAAATGACAAATTACTATGTGTCATAGACCTCAGGGATCCCCAGAGAACAGTGTACGCGGAGGATGTGAAAGCTAGAATGCTAATGGCTACCTCGCTCATCTGCAAGGAAGAGGGGACCTCTGGGAAAGACTTGGCAACTAGTTCTCCTCTCCAGATGCAGGTCGTTCTCCCTCGCACTGGGCCACAGGTTTAGCTAAGTACTCAGTTACTAAGGAAACCCAAGTTGTCAGTCCTGAGCCATATGGGAATAATGATGATTTATTTAGGAAAAGCAAGGTTTGTCACTTTAAGCTTACTGCTACAAAATTTCTTTTTGATTACCTCCCTCCTTATTGCATTGTCTTGTCACAATAAACTACAGAAACAAGTGGTAAGGTTAATAATCACGGGCTCTGTTCTTGTCACTCTCAAGGCTCAGCAAGGTCACGGCTGCAGGCTGAGTGTGGCAGGCAGGCTTCTTCTGCAAAGCCTCCTCTGGAGAAGAGGACTTCGCGGACGGGACAGGGCAGGCCAGGCTCTCGCCAGGCAGCTTTTACTCCTGACTCCCCTGGAGCCAGAGAGTTCCTAAAATCCAGCCCTCCCAGTTGGAGTTCAACCCATCCTTCAAAACCCATTCCAAATGTCATCCCCTCTCTGGCTGAAATCATCCGGTCCTTTCTTTGCCCATTCAAAGCTCACAGTTGGTACCCTCAGTTAAGACAGCTTATTGAGTAACTACCAAGTGCCATGCCCAGTGCTAGACTTTTCATGTGGCTTACCTCCTTTTGTACTCACAGCCGCCTGCAAGGTGGTCCTTACCATACTTGGCTCTGCTTTGCCTTTCCTGTTGGCGCCATTCTCTCAGACTGGCTTCTTCATGATTTTCTGGCCGCCCACATCTCTAGCTCACAATCTCTATAAAAAGGGAGGAAAGGGCTTCCCTGGTGGCACAGTGGTTGGGAGTCCGCCTGCCGATGCAGGGGACACAGGTTCGTGCCCCGGTCCAGGAGGATCCCACATGCCACAGAGCGGCTGGGCCTGTGGGCCATGGCCGCTGAGCCTGGGCGTCCGGAGCCTGTGCTCCGCAAAGGGAGAGGCCACAACAGTGAGAGGCCCGCGTACCGCAAAAAAAAAAAAAAAAAAAAAAAAGGGAGGAAAGAGGCTCCTTTGCCCTGGTTAAAAAATCCTGGTGAAGAATTCAGATTGGTTTTCCCTGATTCAAGGACCTACCTTTTCATGAATTGATTGAGTCAGGTCAGCAGAATCTCAGACAAAGATGTCAGCTTCCATTCAGATCAATTATTTAGAACAATATCTGAAAACAGAAGGGGCTGCTATTCCCATCAGGAAGGGGCTCTGGGATACAAAATGATAAATGGTCGTTACAGAGCCATATGCTTCATTATCTACTAGATATTTGACTAAAAACACCTCCCAAACTATTCACCACTCACGCTCTGCCTCACTGAATGACATCGTCATCTTCACGTGCTCCTCAAACCAAGAGGTTTAGGACTTGCTAATGCCCCTTTCTCCCTCGTGTTTAAGATTAGACTGGCCACCAAGTCCTATTGTTCTATTTCTAAAAATGTTTCTTTTTTAAAATTTTTATTGGACTATAGTTGATTTACAATGTTGTGTTAGTTTCAGGTGTACAGCAAAGTGATTCAGTTATACGTATACACACATCCGCTCTTTTTCAGATTCTTTTCCCATATAGGCCATTACAGAGTATTGAGCAGAGTTCCCTGTGCTCTGCAGTAGGTCCTTATTAGTTATCTATTTTATATATAGTAGTGTGTATACGTCAACCCCAATCTCCCAATTTATCCCTCCCCCCTTACTCTCTGGTAACCATAAGTTTGTTTTCAATATCTGTGACTCTACTTCTGTTTTGTAAATAAGTTCATTTGTACCCTTTTTTAGATTCCACATACAGGTGATATCATACAATATTTGTCTTTCTCTGTCTGACTTACTTCACTCAGTATGACAATCTCTAGGTCCATTCATGTTGCTGCAAATGGCATTATTTTGTTCTTTCTTATGGCTGAGTAATATTCCATTATATATATGTACACATCCTTTTTATCCATTCCTCTGTCGACGGACATTCAGGTTGCTTCCATGTCCTGACTATTATAAATAGTGCTGCAATGAACATAGGGGTGCATGTATCTTTTCGAATTATATATTTTCTCCAGGTATATGCCCAGGAGTGGGATTGCTGGGTCATATGGTAGTTCTATTTTTAGTTTTTTAAGGAACATTCATACTGCTCTCCATAGTGGCTACATCAATTTATATTCCCACCAACAGTGTAGGAGGGTTTCCTCTAAAATGTTTCTTGATCGCCTTCCTCTCTCCTTCATCCCACTGCTACTATATTAGTTTTGAATCCCCAGCCTTTCATCTCAAGACAACTGCCACAACTCCTAACTGGCCTCCTGTCTCTAGTCTCGCTCCCCATAACAGTCAGGGTCCAACTAGAAAATAGAAACTACTCTGGGTTTTTCCCCTAGGTTATTTAAACAGAGGCAAGGTGATTCAGCGAATAAGTCCAGTGGTAAAGATGGCGTGTTTGCCTTAGAACATCCTTCTTCCAATTTTTCTAGAGGATCTCACTCTGTGGGGAGGAGACTAGGCAGGAGGCAGGCACAACAGAGCACAAAGAACCCCAATAACAGGTGGTTATTCCACTTCGGACTCTGCAGCCTCCTTTTAACTCCCTTCCATAGGCCTGGAGAAATCTCCATGATGTTGGACTATGATGGGTTAACAGCAGTGCTCATTAAGCCTTCCTGGGGTTTGTTCAATAATGACGCACAAGGAGCATGTCATTGGGCTGCTATGCATAGATCCTGCATGGTGTCAAGAAAGAAGAATCTATTCACCTCAAAAGGGAGACTCATAGGCCCCTTCCGTTGAGACTGACAATACTGATGGTGTAGGAGAAGACGGCAAAAGCAGAAACTAAAGACCCAGAACCCTGAGTCTGGGAAACAGGGAGTAGCTACCTGTACAGCATGCAACAGCCAAACCCCAAAGAGCTCAACAGGTAACAGATCCTGTATCATAGGGCTGTACTTGGACTGAGTCCATAAGCAAAGCCTAGTCACAGGGAGGGGTGTGGAGGGAGGAATGGGTTAGGCAGCCTTCATTGACTTTACAGTGGTTCTCATGCTTGGTCTTCAGAGCAGCCTGCGAGGAAAGTATCGTAGGACTCACGTTTTTTAATTTTTTATTTATTTTTATTTTTTTTGTTAGTTTCTGCTTTATAACAAAGTGAATAAGGTATACATATACATATGTTCCCATATCTCTTCCCTCTTGTGTCTCTCTCCCTCCACTCCCTCCCTATCCCACCCCTCCAGGGGGTCACAAAGCACCAAGCTGATCTCCCTGTGCTATGTGGCTGCTTCCCACTAGCTATCTATTTTACGGTTAGTAGTGTATATATGTCCATGCCTCTCTCTCGCTTTGTCACAGCTTACCCTTCCCCCTCCCCATATCCTCAAGTCCGTTCTCCAGTAGGTCTGTGTCTTTATTCCCATCTTACCCCTAGGTTCTTCATGACATTTTTTTTCTTAAATTCCCTATATATGTGTCAGCATACGGTATTTGTCTTTCTCTTTCTGACTTACTTCACTCTGTATGACAGACTCTAGGTCTGTCCACCTCATTACAAATAGCTCAATTTCGTTTCTTTTTATGGCTGAGTAATATTCCATTGTATATATGTGCCACATCTTCTTTATCCATTCATCCGATGATGGACATTTAGGTTGCTTCCATCTCCAGGCTATTGTAAATAGAGCTGCAATGAACATTTTGGTACATGAATATTTTTGAATTATGGTTTTCTCAGGGTATATGCCCAGTAGTGGGATTGCTGGGTCACATGGTAGTTCTATTTGTAGTTTTTTAAGGAACCTCCATACTGTTCTCCACAGCGGCTGTATCATTTACATTCCCACCAACAGTGCAAGAGGGTTCCCTTTTCTCCACACTCTGTCCAGCATTTACTGTTTCTAGATTTTTTGACGATGGCATTCTGACTGGTGTGAGATGATATCTCATTGTAGTTTTGATTTGCATTTCTCTAATGATTAATGAAGTTGAGCATTCTTTCCTGTGTTTGTTGGCAGTCTGTATATCTTCTTCGGAGAAATGTCTGTTTAGGTCTTCTGCCCATTTTTGGATTGGGTTGTTTGTTTTTTTGTTATTGAGCTGCATGAGCTGCTTATAAATTTTGGAGATTAATCCTTTGTCAGTTGCTTCATTTGCAAATATTTTCTCCCATTCTGAGGGTTGTCTTTTTGTCTTGTTTATGGTTTCCTTTGCTGTGCAAAAGCTTTTAAGTTTCATTAGGTCCCATTTGTTTATTTTTGTTTTTATTTCCATTTCTCTAGGAGGTGGGTCAAAAAGGATCTTGCTGTGATTTATGTCATAGAGTGTTCTGCCTACGTTTTTCTCTAAGAGTTTGATAGTTTCTGGCTTTACATTTAGGTCTTTAATCCATTTTGAGCTTATTTTTGTGTATGGTGTTAGGGAGTGATCTAATCTCATACTTTTACATGTACCTGTCCAGTTTTCCCAGCACCACTTATTGAAGAGGCTGTCCTTTCTCCACTGTACATTCCTGCCTCCTTTATCAAAGATGAGGTGACCATATGTGCGCGGGTTTATCTCTGGGCTTTCTATCCTGTTCCATTGATCTATATTTCTGTTTTTGTGCCAGTACCATACTGTCTTGATTACTGTAGCTTTGTAGTATAGTCTGAGGTCAGGGAGCCTGATTCCTCCAGCTCCATTTTTCGTTCTCAAGATTGCTTTGGCTATTCGGGGTCTTTTGTGTTTCCATACAAATTGTGAATTTTTTTGTTCTAGTTCTGTGAAAAATACCAGTGGTAGTTTGATAGGGATTGCATTGAATCTGTAGATTGCTTTGGGTAGTAGAGTCATTTTCACAATGTTGATTCTTCCAATCCAAGAACATGGTATATCTCTCCATCTATTTGTATCATCTTTAATATCTTTCATCAGTGTCTTATAATTTTCTGCATACAGGTCTTTTTCTCCTTAGGTAGGTTTATTCCTAGATATTTTATTCTTTTTGTTGCGGTGGTAAATGGGAGTGTTTTCTTGATTTCACTTTCAGATTTTTCATCATTAGTGTATAGGAATGCCAGAGATTTCTGTGCATTAATTTTGTATCCTGCTGCTTTACCAAATTCATTGATTAGCTCTAGTAGTTTTCTGGTAGCGTCTTTAGGATTCTCTATGTATAGTATCATGTCATCTGCAAACAGTGACAGCTTTACTTCTTCTTTTCTGATTTGGGTTCCTTTTATTTCCTTTTCTTCTCTGATTGCTGTGGCTAAAACTTCCAAAACTATGTTGAATAAGAGTGGTGAGAGTGGGTAACCTTGGCTTGCTCCTGATCTTAGTGGAAATGCTTTCAGTTTTTGACCATTGAGGACGATGTTGGCTGTGAGTTTGTCATATATGGCCTTTATTTTGTTGAGGAAAGTTCCCTCTGTGCCTACTTTCTGCAGGGTTTTTATCATAAATGGGTGTTGAATTTTGTCGAAAGCTTTCTCTGCATCGATTGAGATGATCATATGGTTTTCCTCCTTCAATTTGTTAATATGGTGTATCACATTGATTGTTTTGAGTATATTGAAGAATCCATGCATTCCTGGAATAAACCCCACTTGATCATGATGTATGATCCTTTTAATGTGCTGTTGGATTCTGTTTGCAAGTATTTTGTTGAGGATTTTTGCATCTATGTTCATCAGTGATATTGGCCTGTAGTTTTCTTTCTTTGGGACATCCTTGTCTGGTTTTGGTATCAGGGTGATGGTGGCCTTGTAGAATGAGTTTGGGAGTGTTCCTCCCTCTGCTATATTTTGGAAGAGTTTGAGAAGGATAGTTGTTAGCTCTTCTCTAAATGTTTGATAGAATTCGCCTGTGAAGCCATCTGGTCCTGGGCTTTTGTTTGTTGGAAGATTTTTAATCACAGTCTCAATTTCAGTGCTTGTGATTGGTTTGTTCATATTTTCTATTTCTTCCTGATTCAGTCTTGGCAGGTTGTACATTTCTAAGAATTTGTCCATTTCTTCCAGGTTGTCCATTTTTTTGGCATAGAGTTGCTTGTAGTAATCTCTCATGATCTTTTTTATTTCTGCAGTGTCAGTTGTTACTTCTCCTTTTTCATTTCTAATTCTATTGATTTGAGTCTTCTCCCTTTCTTTCTTGATGAGTCTGGCTAATGGTTTATCAATTTTGTTTATCTTCTCAAAGAACCAGCTCTTAGTTTTATTGATCTTTGCTCTCATTTCCTTCATTTCTTTTTCATTTATTTCTGATCTGATCTTTATGATTTCTTTCCTTCTGCTAACTTTGGGGTTTTCTTTGTTCTTCTTTCTCTAATTGCTTTAGGTGCAATGTTAGGTTGTTTATTCGAGATGTTTCCTGTTTCTTAAGGTAGGATTGTATTGCTATAAACTTCCTTCTTATAACTGCTTTTGCTGCATCCCATAGGTTTTGGGTCATCGTGTCTCCATTTTCATTTGTTTCTAGGTATTTTTTGATTTCCTCTTTGATTTCTACACTGATCACTTCGTTATTAAGTAGTGTATTGTTTAGCCTCCATGTGTTTGTATTTTTTACAGATCTTTTCCTGTAATTGATAACTAGTCTCAGAGCGTTGTGGTCGGAAAAGATACTTGATACAATTTCGATTTTCTTAAATTTACCAAGGCTTGATTTGTGACCCAAGATATGATCTATCCTGGAGAATGTTCCATGAGCACTTGAGAAAAATGTGTATTCTGTTGTTTTTGGATGGAATGTCCTATAAATATCAATTAAGTCCATCTTGTTTAATGTATCATTTAAAGCTTGTGTTTCCTTATTTATTTTCATTTTGGATGATCTGTCCATTGGTGAAAGTGGGGTGTTAAAGTCCCCTACTATGAATGTGTTACTGCCGATTTCCCCTTTTATAGCTGTTAGTATTTGCCTTATGTATTGAGGTGTTCCTATGTTGGGTGCATAAATATTTACAATTGTTATATCTTCTTCTTGGATCGATCCCTTGATCATTATATAGTGTCCTTCTTTGTCTCTTCTAATAGTCTTTATTTTAAAGTCTATTTTGTCTGATATGAGAATTGCTACTCCAGCTTTCTTTTGGTTTCCATTTGCATGAAATATCTTTTTCCATCCCCTTACTTTCAGTCTGTATGTGTCTCTAGGTCTGAAGTGGGTCTCTTGTAGACAGCAAATATATGGGTCTTATTTTTGTATCCATTCACCCAATCTGTGTCTTTTTGTGGGAGCATTTAGTCCATTTACATTTAAGGTAATTATCAATATGTATGTTCCTATTTCCATTTTCTTAATTGTTTTGGGTTCGTTATTGTAGGTGTTTTCCTTCTCTTGTGTTTCTTGCCTAGAGAGGTTCCTTTAGTGTTTGTTTTAAAGCTGGTTTGGTGGTGCTGAATTCTCTTAACTTTTGCTTGTCTGTAAAGGTTTTAATTTCTCCATCAAATCTGAATGAGATCCTTGCTGGGTAGAGTAATCTTGGTTGTAGGTTTTTCTCCTTCATCACTTTAAATATGTCCTGCCAGTCCCTTCGGGCTTGCAGAGTTTCTGCTGAAAGATCAGCTGTTAACCTTATGGGGATTCCCTTGTGTGTTATTTGTTGTTTTTCCCTTGCTGCTTTTAATATGTTTTCTTTGTATTTAATTTTTGACAGTTTGATTAATATGTGTCTTGGTGTATTTCTCCTTGGATTTATCCTGTATGGGACTCTCTGTGCTTCCTCGACTTGAGTAACTATTTCCTTTCCCTTATTAGGGAAGTTTTCAACTGTAATCTCTTCAAATATTTTCTCAGTCCCTTTCTTTTTCTCTTCTTCTTCTGGGACCCCTATAACTTGAATGTTGGTGCATTTTATGTTGTCCCAGAGGTCTCTGAGACTGTCCTCAGTTCTTTTTATTCTTTTTTCTTTATTCTGCTCTGCAGTAGTTATTTCCACTATTTTATCTTCCAGGTCACTTGTCCGTTCTTCTGCCTCAGTTATTCTGCTATTGATCCCTTCTAGAGTATTTTTAATTTCATTTATTGTGTTGTTCATCATTGCTTGTTTCCTCTTTAGTTCTTGTAGGTGCTTGTTAAATGTTTCTTGCATTTTGTCTGTTCTATTTCCAAGATTTTGGATCATCTTTACTATCAGCATTCTGAATTCTTTTTCACGTAGACTGCCTATTTCCTCTTCATTTGCTAGGTCTGGTGGGTTTTTATCTTGCTCCTTCATCTGCTGTGTGTTTTTCTGTCTTCTCATTTTGCTTATCTTACTGTGTTTGGGGTCTCCTTTTTGCAGGCTGCAGGTTCGTAGTTCCCGTTGTTTTTGGTGTCTGTCCCCAGTGGCTATGGTTGGTTCAGTGGGTTGTGTAGGCTTCCTGGTGGAGGGGACTAGTGCCTGTGTTCTGGTGGATGAGGCTGGATCTTGTCTTTCTGGTGGGCAGGTCCACGTCTGGTGGTGTGTTTTGGGGTGTCTGTGGACTTGTTATGAGTATAGGCAGCCTCTCTGCTAATGGGTGGGGTTGTTTTCCTGTCTTGCTAGTTGTTTGGCATAGGCTGTCCAGCACTGTAGCTTGCTGGTCGTTGAGTGAAGCTGGGTGTTGGTGTTGAGATGGAAATCTCTGGGAGATTTTCACTGTTTGATATTTTGCGGAGCTGGGAAGTCTCTTGTGACCAGTGTCCTGAAGTTGGCTCTCCCACCTCAGAGGCACAGCACTGACTCCTGGCTGCAGCACCAAGAGCCTTTCATCCCCACGGCTCAGAATAAAAGGGAGAAAAAGTAGAAAGAAAGGTTAGTAGAAATAGAAAGAAAGAAAGAAAGGAAGGAGGGAGGGAGGGAGGGAAGTAGGAAGGAAGGAGGGAAGGAAGGAAAAAAGAAAGAAAGAAGATAAAGTAAAATAAAATAAGATAAAATATAATAGTTATTAAAATAAAAAAATAATTATTAAGAAAAAAAAGAAAAAAGTTAAAAAAAAGAAACGGACGGATAGAACCCTAGGACAAATGGTGTAAGCAAAGCTATACAGACAAAATCTCACACAGAAGCATACACATACACACTCACAAAAAGAGGAAAATGGGAAAAAATCATAAATCTTGCTCTCGAAGTCCACCTCCTCAATTTGGGATGATTCGTTGTCTATTCAGGTATTCCACAGATGCAGGTACATCAAGTTGATTGTGGAGCTTTAATGCGCTGCTTCTGAGGCTGCTGGGAGAGATTTCCCTTTCTCTTCTTTGTTCGCACAGCTCCCGGGGCTCAGCTTTGGATTTGGCCCCGCCTCTGCATGTAGGTCGCCGAAGGGCGTCTGTTCTTCGCTCAGACAGGAGGGGGTTAAAGGAACCGCTGATTCGGGGGCTCTGGCTCCCTCAGGCTGGGGAGAGGGTGGGGCACGGAGTGCGGGCGAGCGTGCGATGGCAGAGGCCTGCCTGACGTTGCACCAGCCTGAGGCCCGACGTGCTTTCTCCCGGGGGAGTTGTCCCTGGATCCCGGGACCCTGGCAGTGGCGGGCTGTACAGGCTCCCTGGAAGGGGGGTGTGGGTAGTGACCTGTGCTCGCACACAGGCTTCTTGGTACCAGGCGGCAGCAGCAGCCTTAGCGTCTCATGCCCATCTCTGGGGTGCGCGCTTTTAGCCGCGGCTTGCACCCGTCTCTGGAGCTCCTTTAAGCAGCGCTCTGAATCCCCTCTCCTCGCGCACCAGGAAACAAAGAGGGAAGAAAAAGTCTCTTGCCTTTTCGGCAGGTCCAGACTTTTCCCCGGACTCCCTCCCGGCTAGCCGTGGCGCACTAACCCCCTGCAGGCTGTGTTCACACCGCCAACCCCAGTCCTCTCTCTGCGCTCCAACTGAAGCCCGAGCCTCAGCTCCCAGCCCCGCCCGACCCAGCGAGTGAGCAGACATCTCAGGCTGGTGAGTGCTGTTCGGCCCTGATCCTCTGTGTGGGAATCTCTCCGCTTTGCCCTCCGCACCCCTGTCGCTATGTTCTCGTCCGTGACTCCGAAGCTTCCCCCCTCCGCCACCCGCAGTCTCCGCCCGCGAAGGGGCTTCCCATTGTGTGGAAACCTTTCCTCCTTCACAGCTCCCTCCCACTGGTGCAGCTCCCATCCCTATCCTTTTGTCTCTGTTTATTCTTTTTTCTTTTGCCCTACCCAGGTGCGTGGGGGGGTTTCTTGCCATTTGGGAGGTCTGAGGTCTTCTGCCAGCGTTCAGTAGGTGTTCTGTAGGAGTTGTTCTACGTGTAGATGTATTTCTGGTGTATCTGTGGGGAGGAAGGTGATCTCCACGTCTTACTCTTCCGCCATCTTCCCGGAAGCCCTCTTCGACCCACGTTTTTTTAAAGATGGAAAACTAAGGGTTCTGTGTAGCTCTGTAACTTGCCTGGCGTCAGTGGTTACCAAGTGGCAGAGGGACATTTAAGCCCAGGTCATCCTTGACCACTTCCTTATTGAGGAGGTTGTGGAGACTGATACTGGTGCCCATTTTATCTCCTGATATGCACGGGCATACAATTCTCTCTTCAGGCTGGGGGTTTATTATTATTATTTTTTCATCCTTGTGTCATCTTTCAAAAGTGCTGGATTATAAAACCCCTTTTAGGAATTGTTCTACAATCATTTCCTGGACTAAGTAGATCCTACTTTTCTATTAAAGACAAAATTGTGCTCAGAGCATCAAAACCTGACAAGCACCCTTCCCTTCCCCAGAATGTGTACAATGTTTTCAAACTAAACAAACAACAATTTATTGAGCTTATTTACTATGTGCAAAGCACTGTTCTAAATTCTTTGTACAGTTTATTCATTTACTCCTTATAATAACCTTAAGAGATAGATATTACTATTATAATCAATATTTTCAGAGGGGGAAATAGAGGCACAGAATGGATGAATTGTTAGCCCAACATCATGGACCCTAGAGCTTGGATTTGGAGTCCGATCATTTGTTTGCAGAGTTCAGTGTTTAATCGTTCTGCCTGTTATTGTTTGATTTCTGGACTGGGGGACAAGGGAGAGAATGAAAGAGGTCAGGGAACCATCATGCACTGGTGTTGGGCTGCACCCTGCAGGCCTGCAAGCCTTGTCGTTGCCCAGCCTTGAGACTGAAGAAAGGGCCCAGAGACATATATAGAGACATCAGTGGTTTATTGGACAGGACATCTTAGGCAAAAGGTCCTAGAGCGACACCCTACCATTGACGGCAGGTGGCAAGCAGGACATGGCAGCGGGCTTTGCTACTTGGGGGAGGAGGATACCATTTATAGGGGGAATTGACATCAGGTGGGCTCACCAGTTACCAGGGACTAATTAAGCCCTGTAATTAAGAGGATTGGGTAGTCATGTGAGTGAAGCAGGGACTGGTTAAGCAGGGGATTACAGAGAACGAGAGAACAGCCATCTTGAATGGCCTGACTGTACAGCCGGGCACTGACTGGGGGCCAGCACTCTGCACAGGATGCATGTGTGTCATCTCACTTTATTCTTCTAACTATGTGTTTCCTGCACATTCTAACTCCTAAGGGAAGCCAAGGCATCCTCCCCACCTTTCACTTCTCTGCTAGGAGCGAAGAACTCTGATAATAGCCCGAGCACACGGTAGAGCTCCTTTAGGAAGGAGTGGGGAGTTTAGTGAGAGGAGTGAAAGGAATATCAATGAATTAAGTTTTGAAAAAAGGGGAAATGATCTGTCTTGGATAGCCTTTCCTTGCAGCCTGTATTAGGAGCCCTGCAGGAAATACTCTTTAACCGAAGAGAATTTAGTAATAGAATCAAATAGAATGGGGCAGGGCTAAATGAACCAGCAGGTGATGTTGATGTAGTCAGGAACTAGGACCAGTGGAAAGTCATTCTATCCCCTAGGCCTTAAGGTGAAAGAGAAGAGGGTGTTCCCGGAGCCCAGGAAGTAGAGTCACCTGGCAGGAGCCATAGCCACAGAGGGACGTAGACACTGCCAGAACTTCAGTGCTGATAGGTGGAGGAAGCAGGGAAGAAATACCTCCTCTCTCTCCTCTTGACTTGGGTTTTCTGCTAGTACGTCCCACTGGGCAAACTCAACTGGAAACTTAAAGGTAAGGAGCTCTGGAGATGTTAGCCTTGCGGGTCAGCCTCCCGGCAGAAGAAAGGTAGAGAGTGGATCTGGGAGGGTGCGACTGGCACCGGAGGACAGCTAGCGCAGGGCTGGGGCCATAAGATGAGCCTAAGCTGACCTCCAGTTGGGAGATTCCCTTGGCTCTCCCCCTTCCGTGGAGCATAAACAGGATCACAAAAGGAGAAACGGACATTGTGCTTAGGGCATCAGCTCTGTGCTTTAGGGAGAAGTGCTGTCTCTCTTTTGGGATTGGATTTGGCAAGGTTCTTCCTGCTGTGGAAATGGTCAGATTTAAGATTGGGACGTGGTTAAGGAAAAGGCCCAAGGAGTAGTTATTTGCCTAAATTCTTGTCTGGTTCTTAAGCTGGAGGAGAAAAAAGAGATTTTTTCGGAAATTGTATGGACAACCAGAGAGGGCTCTGGAGCTGAAGTCCTGGCTAGTAGTAGACAGGATGTTTTCCTAGAAGGTTGTTTATTCACCTTGGAACAGCACAGCGGAGGCATGACGGATATGGTAAATTAGAACTCAGCATCCATTCTTACCCTCCTCGTAGTGCACTTTTCTGTACTGCAGCATTTTGAAAGGTCATTTTCAAGACTCCTTTCCTAGACTCCCCTGCAGTTGGGGTTCTAGTTGTCATTGGAGTTTGGCCAATCAGATCAGCTTGTGTGAGATTTAGAAGTAAGGGAGGCCTTGCTTCTGCTACTTCTGCTGGAAACTGGCAGAGTCTTGATTTTTTTTTTTTTTTCTGCAGTTGCAGGAACAGAGGTTTCTCTGTCCATGAACCAGCTTCATGGGGGTTGAGATGCAGGGTGTCTGTGGCAGTGCAGCTGGAGGGGATTGCAACAGGCACCACGTGGCTCTGCAGCTAGCAGCCGTAGTCATAGCCTCCTAATCACGGCTGTTTCCTGATCACAGTGGCTTCCTCACTACGGCCATGAAGATGGATTTGTTGCTGGGTGGCTTCTGATGGTACAAGAAGCAGCAGCTCTCTTGTGACCTATGGCATGGCTTTGGGAGTTTATTCTTGAAAATTCAACCTTGAGCTTGTCTTCAGCCAATAACCCTCTCGGACATTTAATCCCTGTAATCAATACCATTTCTGCCTCAACTAGCTAGGGTGGATATTCTCCTCTGAAGCTTCTCCTCTGAAGACTCACCCACTCCTTAAACAAAAGAGGCGGCCATAGTAATAATAATACTATCATTAAGTGCTCACTGTATACTGAGTGTTCCAAGCAAAGCACCTTACATGAATTATTTTCTTCAGTTCTCATGACAATCCTGTTAGGTGTGATATTAATCTTTGTTTTATAGGTGAGAAAGCTGAGTTCTACAGTTACTTGCTCCACGTCACCAGGTTTTACATGGTGAGAATGCAATACAGTCTACTTCTAGCTCCTGGGCTATTGAATCTTTGTTCCATGAGGCAGGTAAGCTGAAGTATCTGGGATTCCAGATCTCAGGCATCGTCTCCTGTTTTAAGATGTAATTAATACAACCCAAAGAGGAAATGGAGGCCTAGAGACAGGGTGTATTTGGCCCAAGGTCATGTGGATAGTAAGTGGCCAAGCTGGGATTCAAATACGTCTCCTTGACTTGAAAATCTATGCTATTGTCCACTTCAGTTCCTGTTGCCCCATGACAGCCCTACAAGCCCAAGAAGACAGCTCTCATATCTCAGTGACTCTTCTCTGCAAATTAAATGTGCTGAGTACTTTCAGGTGCACCTCTGTGGGCTCTCTCTCCACCTGGATCACCCTCCCCCAGTTTGCGGATGTCCCTCTTCAAGTTTGTCACCTAGGACAGATCACAGAGCTCCCTGTGTGGTGTGACAAGCACAGCAAAGCCCCCAGCATGCAGGCTCTTAATCTCGGTCAGACTCTTGAAGTGGACAGGAGCAAATCTCTCTCTTGCCGCCATCTTCCCACAAAAGCCTTCCCAGTGGGACCTGTTCCCACTGCCTTTGAGGAAGACGTGACATATATATTTCCACACAAATTAAGAGCTTTTCTTTGGCCAGGCCATTCCAAGCAGGAGGTTGGGTTTGGTCTCCTGTCTGTTCCAGAACTGGAGTGGACTTCTGAGGAGTTACTTATGGGCAGAATGCTAATTACTTAACTACAAATATGTAAATACTTTGAAAATAAATTCATCACAATATATTAGGCACCACACTGTAATTAAGCTCAATTTGGTATTATTAGCGGTATTAATGTCATGTTGCTCTTGCCTGTTCCTAATGAATATATTAACCCAGCCTTGCTGCCACCATCCATGTGGGTGCATTATGATGATGACGATAATAGACACATAATTAGAGCATTATTGCTTTGCTTGCAAATTGTGGAGAGAAATGTCATTGTCTTTGGAATCTGAATGACTGTCCTGACTGGATGTGTTAGATGTGGCCTGGGGATTGTGTGGTCTGGAAATAAGCATTAGCAGCTTTGTCATCTTAGTTCGTAGCTCTTGAAAGAGAGAGCCTTCTGGTTCTCGTTCATGGATTAGGGTAAATCAACAGAAACAGAGTGTGGAGCGGGGAACCACCAGAAAGGTGTTTGGTATAGCATGGCAGTGAGTTTGTCATTCCAAATCGTAGCAGAGGAGAGGAGCTGTGTCTGGACGTGAAACAGGAGGGGGGCGGTGATGGTGAGGCAAGATATAAGTCTGCAAGGAGGTCAGGGTTCAAGGAGGTGGGGGGGAAGAAAATAGTCCTCAGCTCCATCTATCCTTACAATAACTCTGTGAGGTAGGAACCAGTCCCTCAAAGATGCAGAGTAGGCAACATCTCAAAGACATTAGAGCTGCCCAAGGTCACACAGTAATAAGTGGCAGAGCCAGAATTTGAAATCAGTTTGTGCATAAAAAGTTCAAGGTAGGGCACTCTAAAAACTTAGGACCAAGCGGACTTACATTGTGCCAATCCTTGAATAAATTCAAGGATTTATTCACCAGACTCTCAGCAGATACCTTTTGTGAGCCCTTTGCTCTGAGCTGGGTGATTTCAGCGGGTGCTACAAACACACCCATCCAAGGTGCTTATGATCTGCCTCTAGAAGCACATGAGAGAAAGATCAGCTGGGCCAACGCACAACAAAGAATGATACAGTTAAATCTTTTACTCCCAATTCAGGGCTGGGTTGGGAGCATGTT
Organism: Delphinapterus leucas; assembly: GCF_059928025.1. NCBI lineage: Eukaryota > Metazoa > Chordata > Mammalia > Artiodactyla > Monodontidae > Delphinapterus > Delphinapterus leucas. Next base: position 141,188,996 of record NC_143129.1, read on the forward strand.
GATGTTATATATCCAAGTTTTGAGTATTGGTGGCATGGTCGGATATTAATTCTGATTTGGAGCAAACTGATGGAACCAGAGAGATGGCCGTGGCTAGAGAGAGAAAGAACTTAGCAGGAGAAGGAAACATGACCAACTGTGAAATTCCCTGGACAAACAATTCCTTGAATGTTAAAATTGGAAGATGTCTTAGAGGTAGGATCATCCACTGGCTTCCTTTTACTAGTGAAATGACTCACCTGGGCTATCAGTCAGTTCAGATAGTAAAAAAAAAAACCTCAAGGAATAGAAGAAGCTAGAAGCCAAATGGGATGGAGAGGCAACCTAGGGACTGTCAAAAGCAGATAGCTGTGACTTTCCTGAGGGCTAAAGGGCCAATAGGAGGAGGTGGAGTTATCAGAGGTCCAGAGCCAGGCCCATCTTGTAGGAGCTAGGGCCTTAGGACTCTGGGAAACTTAGAACTCTTGCAACGCAGCAAGATCTGGAGCTATTGTGATACACAGCAGTTGCAAGATACAGCACCTGAGGCAGAGCAAGAGAAGAAGAAATGCCCTGGCTTTTCCCCTTCTCCTGTCCTCCAGCCTCCTGCTTCATTGAGAGCATCTCAGTGGCTACACCTGCTGGGAAGCCAGTAGTTAAAGAAGCCTGGAAAATATCGTTCCTGACACAATGAAAGAAGCAGAGGAAGGGCTGGGGAAGGGATCAGAAAGGAAAAGGGCAGGACTTGGACTAGAATTCAGGTCTGAGTTCAATACAATATGTTTCGCATTGAGATGACAGTGTGGTTTATTTATCACACGTGGTTCTCATTGAGAAGTAAGAGAGAAATAATGGTGGTAAAAATGATCTTAGAGATATCTGGATATTTCTCATAATATTTTATGAGAAAGTTTACCAAGAATTTTCTCATAAAATATTTCATTGAATCCTCATGAACCTTGTGAGAGACAATATCAGTCCCATTTTATAGGTGAGGAAATTAGAAGCTAAAGGGGCCAAGGAGAGTCTTACAGTTTCACACCTGGTACAGTTTCAGACCAGAATTTGACCCCAGATGTATTTTACTCCAAAACCAAGGAGCTCATGGAAAGGAAGAAGGAGATGCCAAAATCCAGGGGTCTCTGAATTTGCATAAGCATAGGACTGGAAGCAGAGCTAGCAAAAACAAATGCTCGCTGCCATTCTGCCAAAGGAAGTGCATGGCTGACGAACTCTTGTCATTTACGTAGGGCCACTAGGGCGCTCTTAAGAACTCACCCTCACCTCTGTCTCCACAATACACTGCAGTGTGCAAAAGATGTTCATGAAGAATTAAATTTCATTTTTCCAACTACCCTTAGAGATCAGTTGGTTGGGGACAAATGGTAGAAAAGAATCTTAGAAAGATGAAGTGACTTAACTTGGAGCTCATCACTGACCATCCCATCATGCAACTTAGACTTCAGCTAAACTTACTTCCACTCTCCAAACAAGTAACATCTCTGGCTTTGCATTTGCTGCTCTCTTCCTCTGCCTAGAATAATCTTCTCCCTCAAAGAACTTTCCCTGGTTGACTTAGTTTGTTCCTCCTCTAGCTCCTGTAATGATTTGTTCTTGACTCTGTTGTATTGCTGTGTAGGTATTTGCTCACTTATCGATCTGTAGTAGACTCTAGGAGACTGTGAACTCCTTGATGACAAAGACTAGGTCTTAATTATTTCTCTAGATTTTACTGAATAAATGAATGAATGGGTGCATGCATAACTGAGACTCCAGCCCAGTTCTGCTGGACCCTTCTTGCCACTGGTCTCTCTTTCAAAGCAGCAGTTTTGCAAGCAGATGAGAAAGCTGTTCACCAAGGAGTGTAGCTGGGGCTGGTAGTATGGTTTTTTATAAATTTCTAAACCATCTTTTCTTTCCCTTTTAACAGGAGAGATTGTGCCAGGAATTAAGTTCTCTTCCTGAGACTAGTTTTGCCGAATTAGCAATTCCTAATCAATTAGATGAAAGGGTTTTCTCTAAACATGCCATGTCTTAATATTTTTTATTTTGCAGCAAAGCTATGAGAGAGGGTAAGAGAGCAAGGATGTGGCCGAGGGTCTCAGGCACACGTGAGAGAGTGGTAGAATTGCAGTGCCATGGCAGGGGATGGGAGTGGGATGGGAGGATGACCTGCAGTCAAAACTGAGTCTTCCCTTTCCAATAGGGCACAGGCCCCCCTAGTTTCTCCAGGGGCGTCCAGCCCCAAGAAGAGCAAGAGCAAGAGTTGAAGCAATTGTGACAGGTTCACAGTGGGAGGGAATCCAGCATGTACACTCTTCTCCCATTTTCTAGTTGAGGAAATGGAGGCTTAAAGAGACAGAGTGACGACTCAGTGTCAGAGCAGAGACTCACCCACTCCTTATTATAGCTCTTAAGCATTTACCTGTACCCAGGCCACTGCGATGAGTAACATATGTGACTCTTGCCTGCCCAGGATCCATTTTCTTTCCTCTAGTACCCTGATTCTCCCTTGGGGCACTGATTCTTCTCTACTAAATAGTATCTTCGTGGGTCTGTCAATCAAAGTGCCTTCCCATCCTCCTACCCTTCCTAGCCAAGGGGCTGGCAAATGAGTCAAACTTAGGCAGTTAGATTCTCTTTTCCTGGAATTTGGAGTATTGTGACATGGATGTTGAAAATAGAGAACTGCATCCAGGAGGCAGGGACCACCTCTGCCTCCCTGCTCCCTAGGTCCTACCCTGCATCTTTTCCCAGGCCTGCTGCTTCAGCTTTTCGTTGGAGCCATGAGATTCTCATCCTTCTCTATTTGGTTAAGATAACCAGAGCTGATTTTTACTGGCTGGGCCCAAAGGATCCTAAATGGTCCACTTTCCCATCCAGGACTAGTAAGAACAGCCAGAAGACAGGGAGAGGAAGGAAGATAACCGCTCCCATGTGTGTGGCCCTTTACTAACACTGTCCAGTAGACCTATCAAGTGAGACAATAGGAAAGTAAACATTTCCCAGTGGCCACATCAAAAAAAAAAAAAAAGAAAAGAAAAAAGCATAAAAGATGAAATTCATTTAAAAAATAAATTTCAACTCAATATATCCAAAAGATCATTTCAATATGTAACCAGCTAAAAGTTATTGAGATACTTTACTTTTTTATACTAAATATTTGAAATCCTGTATGTATTTTACACTTTTACATTTCAATTTGGGTGCTAAATTTTCATCAGAAACACTTGTTTCATCAGAAACACTTGATCTGTATTAAGATTTCATAAAATAGACTGTTGAAAAAGTAGATTCACATACCCAAATTGGGAATACCTGGACATTTTCTAGTAACTGAATTGAATATTAGTTTTTAATTTAACTGAAGTTAAAGATTCGATGTCTCTGTCACACCAGCCACATTTTAAGTGCTCATAGCCACCTGTAGTTAGTGGCTACTCTATTGGACAGTGTAGCCCTTTACAGTTAACACCTTTATCACAACATGTCTCATTAAAGCCTCCCAGCTGTGAGGGAAGAATTATTACTTATTAATACTATCATCATAAGTAGCATTATCGTACTCGTTCTCCGGATGGGAAAATGGAGGTTCAGAGAGATTAAATAAATTGCTTAGGTCAACAGAGCTGGGAGGCGCTAGGTTCAGAGCCTGAAATGTGTGACTAGCTATGTCAGGCCAGGGTCTCTGGGCTCATCCACACAGGGGTGGCCTTGGATCAGAGTACAGGTGAGACTCTAACACCAATATGCTGTATCACCTGGGACACACTGCTCCTCTCCTCTGAGATGCCATTTACCCGTCTTGTAAAATAAGATGGTGGGACTGCATCCTCACCGAGACTCCTGGCTACTTTAGTATTCTACATCTCTCTGAGGGCACATGGGTGGAAAACAGGATGTAATAGAAGCTGCTGTTTATTGAGGTTTACCCCGTGCCACACACAGTTATAAGCACTTTACTTGAATGCCTCATTTGGTCCTCTCAATAGTGCTATAACGAGGGGTCTAATTATATCACCGTCTAATAAGTTAAGAAATGGAAGCCGAGCAATGTACCCAAATTCAACAGCCAGTTGGTGGCAGAGCTGAGATTATATCCCTTGCTGGCTGGCCGCTGTGGCAGGTACCTTATCAGCCGGAAACATAGCCCCTGAAATGTGGGCTCAATGAAGGTACGGATTCTGTTTTGTTCATTGCTCTGATCCTGGTGCCTGGCACATAGATGGTACTTAATAAATAATTGTTGAATGAATAAATACATGAATCGATGGGGAGGAAGAGAAAGCCCAATGTTGTGCAGATTTAGTTCTTGAATATTTTGGTCTCTGGGGCATTTCACAAGTGCGAGTAGGTATTTTGTATTCTAAATAAACTAATTCCTGAATGCATTCATCAGATGAAGTGGTGATATGATTTCTGCATCTGCTTCATTTGTTTTTGTCTTCTCTCTAGCACATACATATTCCCCAAGGGCAACCAGTGACTGTGAGAAAGTCCAGTGGAACCCACATCTAAGTGGAAAATAGATTTCTTTTCTTTTTCTGAAACCTAGATAAAGAAAATCGTACAGGATGTGATGCCAAGTATTACAAACCACACAAAATTATGATAATTTTTTACCTGAATATTTTCTGTTAACATTTTTTTACTTTTTCAGACACCCCTTCCCCATAGCCTAGATCTTTGGCTATATATAGGTAAATATTTTTCCATACTATGGCACAGTGCTAAACTCAGAATGGAAAAGCCTCTTTTCTTTCCTAGACTTGCCATATACTTGTTGTGTGACCTTGGGTAAGGTTTTTCACTTCTTTAGTGCTCTTTTTTCTTATTTTTAAAATGAAAGGAAGGTCTAAAAGGCTTCTCAATTTGTGACCCTCTACAATTCTATGCTTTTCCCTATAGATAGTCATAGAAATAAAAACATTACTGCTTGCACGTGATTCTTTGAATATGTCATTCATTCACTCATTCACACAAGAAATGTGGAATACTTACTTGACACCAGGCATCACTCTAGGTATGGGGGATATAGAAACAAAAACAAAATAAAAACAAAACAAAGCACAAGTCTTTGCCCTCAAGTTCCTCCTAGTCTCGATGAGGACACTAAGAAGAAAGCAGACAGTTACAACGCAGTGGGGTGAGCTTTCTGCTGGAAGATGCTGTAGGAGCACATATCAGTGGTACCCAAACCAGCCTGGGGGTCAGGGAAGTCTTTTAGAGTGTGACAGCACATGAGCTGCTCCTGAAAGATGAGTGTGAGTTAGAGAAAATGTGAAAAGAAAGCATTTCAGGCAAAAAATAATATTCACAACTGGGAGAAATGAGAGATTCTGGAATCTGCATGGATAGTTCAGAATGGCTGGAGCACAGGGGTGTGAGGCAAGTATCAGGAGGTGAGGTCAGGGAGGGGATCAGAGGCCAGATCACCAAGGCCCAGAGTGCAGAACAAGGGTGTTTGGACTCAGCAATGGGCAGCCACTGAAAAGCGTTAAGTAAGGAAGTGATGTGGTCAGATTTACATCCTGGGATGATTCCTTCACCTACAGTGTGGAGGCTGACCCAGAGGGCATCTCAGGAAGCAAAAAGACCAGTTGGAAGTTGTAAAAATAGAGTAGGGGAGAGTTGGCAGTTTCTGAAGCAGGAAAGAAGCAGTGAAGTTGGAGAGGATGGGTCAGATTTGAGAGGTAAAGTCTATGGGATGTGAAGATGAGGGCTGGAGAGCATCAAGTTTGGGGTGTGGGCCATGGGTGGACCATGGTATTTTCTACTAAGATGGGGAGCGTGATATAGAGGTCTCTATGATTCCCTAATGTCGAGAGATAGGTTCTTAGCAGCTCTGACTGTTCTGTTTGGGGGGTGTTTCCATTCCATTTAGCTTCAGAATATGTTCTGTATTAAATACTGTCAGTGTAATTACAGAATATGATACACTGTAATTATGCTCTATAATTACATTTTCTTCCATTAGCAGCACGGCATTCCCACTCAACGCTGGCCCCCAGCACACACAGCTGTTAGCATGGTGGGGACTGCAGAGGCCACCTGGAGCAGATCTAGGTCTGTCCTTCTCAGCCTTTGTCAAATGTTACAGTGGGAATCACAAAGAGGCCGTGCAGTGTAATGGTTAAGAACATGGGCTTTGGAAGCAGGCTGCCCAGGTTTGAATGACATTACCACTTACTAGCTGTGGGGCTCAGGCAAATTACTTAATGTTTCTGTGCCTCAGTTTTTCTGTGTTTAGAAAGAAGAGTATAGATCCTACCTCACAGAGTTATTTTTAAGAATAAATGAGATAATGAGTGATAATTACCTAGCATGGTGGCTATCAAATTTTAGCCCTCAGTACAAGATTTTATTGATGAGAAGGGATGACAAAGGGGGATCCTGCCCGTCTTCAGTCTCCTGGACTAACAACTTGCCTCCATGGACATGGAGGAGATTGTAATACACCAAGTGCTAAGCTATTAGTGAATGATGTTATCACATCATAGAGTGAGAGAATGTTCCTAAAACTCACCTAATCCTCTTCTCCCTAACCTCAGTTTATAAATGAGTCAACTGAGGCCCAGAATAACCAACTTTTCACATTGATCACTAGTCTCAGAGATACCTCAAACTGGGATTCTGATTCTGGACTCCTTATTCTTTGACCAGCGCTAGGGACTGAAACTTTAACTTATTTAAATAAATATCTCTAGATTTTACAAAGCATGTAGCATTCGTTCTTTTTTAAATGTTTGAAGAGCATTTAACATTTCATTATTTTAATTTTTTAAGATTTTATTTTTTAGAGTAGGTTTAGGTTTACAAATTGAGAAGCGGGTACAGAGATTTTTTTCCATATACTGCCTGCCTCCACACATGCATAACATCACTCCATTTTTTTTTAAAGATTTTTTTTTTGATGTGGACCATTTTTAAAGTCTTTATTGCATTTGTTACAGTAGTGTTTTTGTTTTATGTTTGGGTTTTTTGGCCGCGAGGCATGTGGGATCTCAGCTCCCTGACCAGGGATCGAACCTGCACCCCCTGCATTGGAAGGCGAAGTTTTAACCACTGGACTGCCAGAGAAGTCCCAACATCACCAAATGTTGACTTTATTCACCAGAAGGGTACATTTTTAACAGGGTTGAACCTACACTGACACATCATAATCACTCAAAGTCCGGAGTTTATCTTAGAGTTCATTCTTGGTATTGTACATTTACGGGTTTGCATGAATGTATAATGACATATATCCAACATGATGGTCTCGTACAGAGTATTTTCACTGCCCTAAAAATCCTCTGTGCTCCAGCTATTCATCTCTTCACTCCCCACCCTCCCCCTTTACCCCCTGAAACTATTGATCTTTTTATTGTCTCCATAGTTTAGCCTTTTCCAGTATGTCATGTAGTTGGAATTATACAGTATTTAGCTTTTCCAGACTGGCTTTTTTCACTTAGCAATATGCATGCAAGTTTTGTTCATGTCTTTCCATGGCTTGATAGCTCATTTCTTTTTGGCACTGAACAATAGTCTGTTGTCTGGATGTACCATAGTTGATTTCTCCATTCACCTACCAAAGGCATCTTGGTTGCTTCCATGATTTGACAGTTATGAATATGTAACATGCATTCTTTTATTCCATCCTGAAATGAGTCTAATAAATAGTGTCCCTATTTTATAGGTGAAGTAAAAAAGCATAGAAACTGAGTGTAGGGGAGATTAGTGACTTTTCCAAGGATACCCATTTAGGAAATGTTAGACCTGGAGTTTGAATCCTCATCTCTAATCCTCTTCCTTCGTATTCCTTTTCTTTTCCTCCACAAACATTTATCGAGCATCTGCTCAGTAGTAGATACTGTAATACACACCATGGGGATACAAGGCTGCCTGCCTACTAGAGTTTTCCTCTCAGATGCTCAGTAGGATATATGCCAAATTCTACCATGGACGGTATGATGTGGTAAATGCCGGTTGGCTACTGCAGACCTGAGTGTTCCATGAGTATAACAAACGTGGTGGGATGGCGGGGAAAGTGGGTGATGCTTCTGACTGAGATGATCATGGAAGAGTCGGTAACTGTGCTAAACCATGACAGGTGACAATGGGGTCAGAAGTGAATTAGAACGCTTTTTGGTTTGAAGTGACAAAAAACCTAATTCAAAGCGGTTTAAGAAAAGAGGAGAGGGAGGGAATTATTTGGCTGACATAACTGGGAAATCTAAGAGGAAAGCTGGTTCTAGTTTGGTATCAATCAAGGGGTTCAAATGATGGAATCCTGCCTCTGTTTCTCCTGCCATCTTATGGCTCTGCTTTTCCCTACTTGACATTATTCCTCAGAGTTTTCTCCTTTTGAGAGGCAGGCAAGATGGCCTGGCAGCCCTAAACTCATGTCCTTCCAATTAAGCAACATCACAGGAATGGTAACTCCAGCGGAAAAGTCAATGGAGGACTCTGGATGGCTCGGCTTGGGTTATGTGTCCATACCTGAAGCCATTACTATGGCCAGAGAGTGGGTTATTCTTTGTGGGTTATAGTCTGGTGGTGGGGTTAGCTCAGGATGTGCCCACCTGAATAACATGGAGTGGGTGGCCCACAAGAAAGAGGAATTCTGTTAGCAAAGATGTGTGAAGGGGTCCTGAGAATCAAAGTCCCAAATATTCACCTTAGGAACCATTCCTGGGAGGAGAAACAGCATTTAAAAAGGCCTGGATGTTGATAGATATGTGAATAGTACAAAATTGAGAGGTAGTTTTCAAAAGTAAGTTAGGGCCAAACTACAGAAGTCTGTAAGTGTCATGCCAGAGATCCAGACATAGAAAAGATTTTCTCATCATCAAGTCTCTGAAAAGGAAATGGTTAACGCACATCCTTGTCTTGCCCTCTTTGCTTCAGGTACACTGAACTCTTAGACTTGTTTGAACACTCCATGCCTTCTATTTATTCCAGGACAGTGTCTGCAGTTCCATTTCCTCTCCCTGAAATTGTTTTCTCCTTTGCTTGTACAACTCCTGCTTGGATGTCTTACTTAGAGGTCATGGCCTCCAGGAAGCCTTCCCTGGCCACCATCCCCAATGGATTAGATGCTCCCAAAGACTTCTGTACACGTACTTAATTGTCCTGTATATGCCTGTTTACTTGTCACTTGCTCCCGTGTATTCAGCGCTTACGATATGCCAGGTTGATAGTGTTCTTACCCTCGCTTCATATACAGGGACATTTGTGGCTGTGGGATCGGGAAGGAAGACAGGTCTCCCTCATCATCACACGACAGTAACCTTGTAATTCTTGACCTGTCATTTTAGAAGTTCAGCCCTTCCAACCTGGGTCCTCTTCTGAACTCAGGAAGAGAAACGAGGCCACACAGCAGTTAGGGGGACACCATGGCATGTTGGAAAGGGCCTTGGACTTGGGATCAGAAGAAGCGAGTTTGAATCCTGCTGTAGTGAAGCTTCAGTATCCTCTTCTGGAAAATGAAATCGATAATACTTGCTCAGCCTATTTCTAGCCTCTTCATGAGGATGATATGACACTGTGGATATTAAAGTGCTTTGTCGGTACAAAGCACAGTGCGTGTGGAGGAACTGTATGCATTAGGTAGTGGAGGTAATCAGTTCCCTCTCCTCCCGCCCCCTTTACAGGATCCTCCAAGAAGGAGGTGGGGTGGGGGAAGGCAAAAGAAAGAGCCTCGGGCTTCCCTGGTGGCGCAGTGGTTGAGAATCCGCCTGCCGATGCAGGGGACACGGGTTCGTGCCCCGGTTCGGGAGGATCCCACATGCTGTGGAGCGGCTGGGCCCGTGAGCCATGGCCGCTGAGCCTGGGCGTCCGGAGCCTGTGCTCCGCAACGGGAGAGGCCGCAACAGTGAGAGGCCCGCGTACCGCAAAAAAAAAAAAAAGAAAAGAAAAGGACAAAAAAGAGCCTCATTAGGAAGAAGGAGCTATTCCCCAGAATCATAAATTCTATCTCAAGACCTTAACAGACTGCAGAATTGTTATCTGAAGACTGGAAGTGATTTAGCAAAAAATAAAAACTCCCCCTCCACTGCAGAAAGCATCCTTAAAGATCTTATGTATGATTTCCTAAAGCTGCGTGGCACCTTTTCAATTCATTCACAGAGCCAGGTGGCCCCAGAGCCCAGCATGCTGTTGAAGGGGAGGGTTGGCTGAGGCTTAAAAGGAGAAAAATCCAATTACTTTTGCCTTGGGAAAAAGGAATTCTGGGGATTTGAGATCACTGGAGCATAATTGGAATTCAAATAAACTGAGTTTTTTGAGGGGTGTTGAATGGATGGAAGTAGTTTCCCAAGCCAGCTGTGGGAATGACTCCAAAAGTCTTTGTCATCACACCAGTCTTTTGCTGCCTGGAATTTTCCACGATACAGGTTTACTTGTGGGCAACTGGAGGCAAAATGGGAAGGAAGTTAATTTCAAAGCTCCCAGGTCCTTTGGCTGAACAGGACCTTCACTGAGGGTTGCCAAAAGCCTGGCTAGAGCTCAGCAACCCTGACTTCTATGTCTACCCTTTAAATCTGAGAACCTTTGAGTGCGGGGTCTGGAAGGAACTTTAATGGTCATATAATCCCATGACACAAAAATGAAATCCAGAGAGAAGGACTGTCCCAAAGCCATGTATCTAGGAATGAAATCGTGGGATCGTACCTCCGGAAACTTAGAAGTTGTCAGTTTAACACCCCTCTCTTCACAGAAGTCACGACATTATCCCAGACGGATGATTGCTGGTTTCTGGTTGGATGCGAAGAGCAAAAGAGAGCTCACCAGCTCATGAGATGACCCATCACATGGTCAGACAGCCAGGCTGGTTGGAAAGTTCTTCCGTACATGAAGCTGAAAATGCTGTCTGCTTAACATCCAGTGAGAACAGGCGTCCTTAGGGGCTTTTTTGTTGTTGTTTGTTTGTTTGTTTTGAGCAGAGGTGCTCTATCACCTTGTACAAACCACTTCAGCTGTCTGAGGTTTAATTTTTCTCATCTGTGCAAAGGGGCCTCTGGTAGTTAATTCCTAATAGGAGTGTTGTGAAAATTCACTGAGGGTTCTTAGCATTTGGACCAGAATCTCAACAACTGTTATTATTTTTAATATCATCTGTAAAATGGGGATACTTAACAGAGTTTCTGTGGGTATCACCTGAGATATTTTATGTAAAGCACTGAGGAGATGCTTCACCTAGAGAAGATCATAAACACATTTCCTTTCTTAGCATTGTCTGTCTTTGTACATGATTGCTTCTGCGCCTGTCTTAGCTACCAGATTAAACGTTCAGCTTCTTGAAGACAGGGTTTGTATCTAGTTCTCCTCTGTGCTCTCCAAAAGCCAAGTCTCTAAAACGAATGAATGCAGGAAGCTCATGTGTAAAACCTCTTCAGTCCCAGGTCCCCACATCACCTCTGCATGAGGTCACAGTCAACCCAGTAAAGGTCAGTGGCTCAGGGGAAACTGAGTCTCTACCGTGTGTCATGTAGACCTTCAGTAGCACTTCTCAAAACCCCCTTTCCTCTTTCTCAAGCCTCTGCTCCTTTTACTTCTTAAAATTGTCTTAAAGACCCCAGTTTGAGTATTTTATTTTTCTTTCTTTCCTTGTCCCTACTTCTCATTATAATATAAATTGATACCTCTTTTGGTTCTCTTCTAGTTTCTCTTCTGCTCCCCACTAATTAGATTTTCCACTTATTCATTCCTTTAACAAATATTTTGAAAGGCACTGCTCTGGGCACTGGGGAGAGAGAAATGAATGAGACAGACAAGGTTCCTGCTCTCCGGTAAAGCTTACATTATAGTAGAGGAGAGAGAAAATAAATACAAATAAATGACTATTAGAATTTAATAATATGCCTGTCATGAAGTTATATGATATTACCTTGGGACAGATATTACCTACATAGAGTGTGCAGGGGAGGCTTGTGTAAGAAGGTATCAATTGAGTTGAGGCTTGAAGGACAAGGGTTTAATCATATTAAACCCTTAAAGATCTGGGGGAAGAATATCCTAGACAAAGAGAAGAGCAAATGCAAGGGTCCTGAGGTAGAGATGAGCCTCTCTGTTAGGTCACTGGGTCTCAAACTTGAGCATGCCTCAGAGTCACCTAGAGGGCTTGTTAAATCATAGGTTGGTAGTCTGATCCCTGGAGTTTCTGTTCAGTAAGTCTGGAGTGGGGCTGGAGAATTTGCGTGTCTAACCAGTTTCAGGGGATGCTAATGCTGCTGGGCCAAGGATCACACTTTGGGAACCTCCAGTTAGAGAAGCAGAAAGTCAGTATGGATGGAGCTGAGTGAGGAGACAGGTGGTAGGAATCAAGGACAGAGAAGCAGGTGAAAGCCAGACCACAAAGCAGGGCTTTGTAAAACACAGTAATGAGGTTGGATTTTCCTCAGAGGGCAATGGGAAGCCATAGGTTTTCTGAAGGGTTCTTAGTAGGAAACTGACTGGATTTTTAAAATGTTACTTTGGCTGCTTCGTGGAGAGTAGATTTTAGCCGACAAGAGTGGAAGCATCTGATAGATGGATGTTGCAGGGGAACCAGTGAAAAATGGCAGAGTCTTGGCCTTGGGATGGTCCCAGGGCACATGCTGCACGGAGAGCTGACTGCGCTTGGAGTGGGGTAGGGCTTCTCAACCTAGACGCTCTTGACATTTGGGGCTGGATAATTCTTGGTTGTGGGATAATTCTGTCCTGTGCATTACAGGATATTAGCAGCATCCCTGGGCTTTATCCACTCGAGGCCAGTAGCAACCCCTCCCAGATATGGCATTCGAAAATATTTTCAGACATTGCCACATATCCTCTGGGGGAAGGGACAAAATCAGCCATGGTTGAGAAACCACTGGTGTCATTCATCTTTCTTTCATTTATTCAGTGAACGCCTACGATGCTAACAAATACCTACGTGTTGGGATTGTAGCAGGTGTCGCTATATGGCCGTGAACAAAACAGACCAAGTCCCTGCTGCCATGGAGTTTGCATATCTGGTAGAGAGAAAAGAGGTGGAAGGTCACTGAGGGCCTCAGGGAGGGAGCAGTGTTTGAGCACTAACCATTCTCTCAGATCTCAAGCACAGAAATCTAAAAAAAAAAAAAAAAAAAAAGCTGGAAGTCTCCCTGGGGGGCGGGGGCGGGGAGTGGAGCCAGGGAGGAGCTGCATGTACAAAGACAATGTTTTCTTTAGCAGGTAGGGGATGTGGGGGAGGTAGGAGACGAGAGCAGGGGGAAGACAGGAACGTTTACGTGTTAATAATTTTGTCACACAGGCACGAATGAACTTTTGGAGACCAGAAATATGTAATAACACTAAATCAAATGTCAATCTTTCCTTCTCTGCTACTAGCAGTGATAACATTGGCACACCCAGCCACTGTCACTGACATTCTAGATGGACCGTGAGATAGGTATTAATTGATATATTTTTCTCCAGCTGAAAAAAAATAAAATGGATCCAGAGAGGTTAAGTAACTTGTCTAAGGTCACACAGCTGGTGAGGAGCATGGTCAAGCTTCCCACTCTCAAACCCACGGTGTTTTCATTAACCTTGGCCAATGAGAATCGTTCTTTTCTGCCGCTTCACTGGGGTGGGAGGTGGAGGGCTGTGAGATGGTGGGTGGGGATGGCGGTGGGGGGGGGATTTATACTATCTTTCTTTCATAATTATCTTGGAGAGAGAGTCAGAGAGAATCAGAGCAGGTGCCAGAGGAACTGACCTTGAAGGCCATGTCTCCTGAAGAGCCCAGGGCCATGGAGCCATTGTCATCAGCGGCATATATTTCTAGTGCAGTTATCCCCTCGTCCTCTTACAACTCTCTCAGAAGTTCCTTCCGTGATCATTAAAACTGGCTCTGGGCTACAGCTTTGAAAGTGGCTGGAACCACCCAGGGCTGGATCGTGTCCTCGTTAAGCAGGGACAGCCTTCCAGGGACTTCAGCAGGATTTCTGCCTTGTGATAAATTGAGGGAGATGCCACTGGGCCATGCCAATTACAGGTGGGTGCCTCTCAAAAGCGGTTCTTCTCTTTTGCTTTCAGAGAGTCTAAGATTTCTGGCTCCATTTAAGCTCAAAGGCAATCCTGTGTCTCACAGGGTCTGTCATATGCCTGCTGGTCACCAGAGTGAGAGCTGAGAGAGGAGGCTACATCGCTCCATGGTTCCCCGATGTGAGGGTCGGATGGTCTTGGTTTGCAGTTCTCCTCTGCCATGACTTCACGCAAGGCCCTTGAGCTCTCTGCGCCTCAGTTTCCCTTTCTGAGATGAATAGAGGGAGACCATGGGGATTGAGGTGACATCCTGCACATCAAGCATGGTGCACAGTGCCTGGGACTTGGTCGCACAAACAAATTGTGTGTTCCTCTAGCTCTGGGCCAGGGATGCTTTACTGAGAGCTGGCCTATCCTTTCCCTGAGTCCTGCTCAGTCGCCAGCCTCCTAGAGCAAAGCAAAGGGAGCATGGGGGCTGTGAGAGGACAGCCACACAATCCTATGAGAGATGGGTGAGTCTGCACTGAGCCTTAGTTTTCTCATCCATGAAATGGGATGATAACGACAACATTCATTTGTTCATTCACGCATCCATTCACTCATCCCTCTCTGAGTGCCTCATTCTGCCAGGCTCTAGGATGCAGCCATGAACCAGAGAGATTACAGGCCTTCATGGAGTTTACACTCTAAAAGGGCAGGCTTACAATAAACAAGTAAACACAGAATGAGTTTATAGACTTATGATCAGTGCTCTGAGAGAATTAAAATAGGATGATGTGACAAAGGTACCTGGGAGGAATCTGCTTTAAATAGAGGGGTCAGGGAAGGCCTCTTCGAGGTGCGGCATTGGAGGGAGCCCCATGCTGAGGATCCAGTTTTGAGATGGAAGGGGTTAGGGATAGATTCCAGGCAGAGAGGAGAGCAAGTGCAAAGACTCTAGGTGATGAAAAGACTTGGCTTGTTTGAGGAACATGTGGTGGTGGGTGTGATTGGCAGGGGAGTGAGGAAGCAGTAAGGGCAGTAGTGGGAAGTGAGCCTTTAGGATTCAATGCAATCAGCTGTGTGAATGGCTCTCTACAAACTATAAAGCACTGACCACAGGGAGTCAGGGTGATCGATATGGCGAGAGAGCCTGCTAGGCCCAGCTGGAACCACCAGCCCAGCTGGGAGATTAATATGGGCCGAAGGGTCTTAGAACCTGGAGGAAGAGGAAAGCAAAGAGGGATGAGGAGAGAGGAGGGTGGATGGGCTGCTACTCCCTGGGCATCCACGGTTCTGTGGGCTTTGTGCTAAGAGTGTTTCTTCCCATTTCATCTTCCCAGCCACCCTGGGTAGCACAGATGAGGGACTTAACCACGGAGATGTTTAACGATGCCCAGTTCATAGACTAAGTTGGATTTGGACCTAGATTCTTAGGATCCCTGAGGGAGGGCTTGCAACTTTTGCAATACACTGCTTCCTACTTCAAAACCATGGCTCTTGGTCAAAGGGAGGCTGCTTTTCCTACAGTCTGCCTGGCCCAGGCACTCTTCTCGGTAGTCTGTGAAGGAGACAAACTTAATCCAGGTGGCCCTCGGGGCTGATAAGGGATGTTAGTCCTGTTGGTCCCAGCTGCCTTGGGGACTGTGTAATGATCATGATTGGTCCCGATCACCAGAGACATGAGACGTGAGGAATCTAGGACTCACGTCAAAGCCAACAAATGGCCCAGCCTCTCCCCTTCATCTTGTAACAGTCCACTAAGGCCTTGGGCTTTCAATGAGAACTTAACTGCTTGTGAAATCTGACCCCCAAGACATAGGCACTTGCCTGAGAATCTCAAATGTACATCTTGTACTGAAAAGGCTCTTAGGATCTCAGGGCCCAGAGGAACTTACATCTCATTCCTGCATTCTGTTGACATGCCTTCCAAGCAGGTCACTCAACTGGCTTGCTCAGTGCCACTGACGGGGGTCTCACCACCTCTTTGGAAGTTTGCGCGTGTTGGCCCTGAGAAAGTTCTTTACACTAAGCAGAAACCTGGTAACCATCACTTGTTGGCTTTAGTTCTGCTTCTGAGAACTCACAGAGCAATTCTGGTCTCTATTCCCTATGATAATCCTTCAAGTGTTCTTTAGAACCCTCTCCAGACCAAATAAGCCCAAGTGTTTCCATATTGTAGACTTGAGTCTCCCCACGATGCTAGTTAAAGCTTGAAGGTAATTTTCAGAGTGAAGATTCTAGAGTCAAAGACCAAGTTTCAAACCCTGTTCAAGTCATTCGTGTGTGTGTGTGTGTGTGTGTATGGTGTGTGTGTGTATATGTGAATTAACATTTGCAAACATGTATCAGGGCTGGGAGGGTAGTGGCCGGGAGCCTGAGCACCTGGGAAGCTATCAAGGTCCACCTCTGAGGTCAGAGCTTCACACCCAAAATCTGACTTCATCCTCACAACCCTGTGAGAGTGACAAAACCTCCTCTCCCCATTTCATACCCAAGGAACCTGAGACTCAGAGACGATAATTGCTCGCTCAGATCACACAGCTAGTGCTTGAGTTTTAAACGAAGTCTCTCTGATCTTTAAAGCCTGATCTAAGAGTTAACATTACAGAGGGTAGGATTCTGCATCTGTAGATAAGAGTAAATAATGACGCCTTCTTCCCGGATGCTGGGATGTTAAAAGGAAGTGGTGCAGGAAAAGTCTTATGAAAATCCCAAAGCACTATAGATTTTACTTCTTTTCTTTCAGTTTGTCTCTATTCTCCAGAGTTGAGAGACGGCTTTTGTTTTAGTGAAGTTTCCTTGGGTTGCAAACATAGATCCCAATTTCGGTTAGCTTAAGCAAAAAGGGAAATGTACATACAGGTCCTAGGGAAGTTTCCAGAATCCAAAAGAATCAACTAACCAAGACTCAGAATCAGCGAGACCAGGGACAGTCTCTCAGCAGCAGGATTTCTACAAGTTGATTCTAAAATTTTGACTTTAGCACAACTCACCTGCAATGCATCCCAGTCTCTGTGTCTCAGGTCAAAATCTCCAGGTCTTGCTAGAGAGATAGCTCAGCTTAGCCAAGGTGTGAAGTCACGTGGGAGAGACATCACCATTGGGAACACACCCTGAGAACTGGAGGCAGCTTGTCCCCAGGTTCCAAAAAAGTGGGTGGTTCTAAGGCATTCCTCACAGAGGTGTTCGACTTACAGCAAGTCATAGTTTGTTTGTTGTTAACATTTGCCTCTAGAAGGAGGATGCTTTAGGGCAGGAAACGTGTCAGTCTGTTCACTTCCAGTATTAGCTTCAGGCATGGCACCTAACATATGGTACTAACTCCATAAATAAGTGCAGAAAAAAATGAATAAGTGTTTGGATCCAGATACAAGTGAAGTCACCAGTTCTCTCTCCTCGTCCCCTTCAATAATTCATCTAACATTATTTATTGAGTGCCTACTATGTGTCAGCAACTGTTCCAAATATTTGGCTACAGCAGATTTTGCTTTTGTTCACATTCTCTCTCTCTCTCTCTCTCTCGTCTCTTCTCCATGTATGTTTCTCTTTTTCTCTCCCACTGCAGACTTTCTTAGTGCAGCAGGAAAGATGGCTGTCTGTGGCCCCTGATACAAATCTTTCCATCTTCATTACATTAAAAAAAGCGAGGACCTTACCCTGCTAGGTAATCATTTTTGGGGGGTGGGGGGAATGGAGTTTGATTGGGCCACTACAGGGCCATTCACTGGACCAGAGGAAAGGGACACTATAAGTGGCTGGTCTGGGTCCCATAGTAGAGGGCACGGGGCAGGACTGGTCCAAAGATGGGTAGCTCTTCTAGAATGATCTGACTGGAGTGGAGAGTAGTGACTCTTCTAAGGGAGGTGGACAAATAAAAACGGCAGATGTCCGCTCCAGGAGCCTGTGAATACAGGGCCCTTCTCATGCCTGATGCCAGAGGACACATTCATCTTCACCCGTTCTCAGCATATGGATTTCTCAGTGTAATCAAGACTGTATCAAGAATTGATCATCACAGGTGTTGCCAGCTGTAGACAAAACATTTTTATTACCTTTCCTGGGACTTGGATAAATAAGTCAATTCAGCAAATATTTGTGGAGCACCTTCTATGTGCATACAATGTGTAAAAAAAGCAAGGATAGAAATCCAGAGAGGAAAACCCCTGACATATGGGCAGTCTGAATATGAAATATGCTTGAGTTCAAAGAAAACATGAACTACAACTAACATCTAACTTAGACCTGAGGAAAAGCAATAATTTCAGAAGATGTGGAAGGAAGGAAGTGATATTGAGTGCCTGCTATGTGCTGAGTTTTGTTCTAGGTGCCTTCCTGTATTCATTCATTTAGTAAATCTCTCGAGTTGCCTACTCTGTGTAGATTGCTGAGATACTGTAATGAACTAAACAGACAAAAATCCATGCCTTTATGAAGACTATGTTCTGATGGGGAAGGACAGCCAATAAGTAAAATAAATAAGTAAATTATATAGTCAAATAAAGAGGATATGAATAATAGAGAAAAAGCAGGACAGGGGGATAGGTCATGCTGGGGAGAGGGGTTGCAGTTTTAAATAGGGTGTTCAGAGAAGATGAGTTTTCAGCAAAGACTTCAAGGTGAAAGGTGTGTCTTAAAGATGGCAAGGGGAAGGGCTCCCAGGCAGAGTGAACAGCAGGTGTCAGCCCTGGTGTGGGAGCCTGGGTGGGGTGTTTGGGAGACAGTACGGAAGCCGCTGTCACTGGAGGGGTGTCAAGGAGGGAATGAGGGGGAACAGAAGATGAGGTCAGATACATAATGGCACAGGACGGCTGATGGGAAGATCCCTCTTGGCCTTGCCAGGCATGGGAAAGACTTTGGCCTTTACTTGGAGGCCTTTGAGCAGAGGAGTGACATGATTTGACCCACATCAGTTATGCCAGTCAGCATTCTCAAGGACCCTAAGAGTTTGGTACCATGGGCTCTGGTTTGTGAAGAGGAATTAGAAGTAGAGAGGGTAGGGACTTCACTGGTGGTACAGTGGTTAAGAATCCACCTGCCAACGCAGGGGACGTGGGTTCGATCCCTGGTCCGGGAAGATCCCATAAGCTGCAGAGCAACTAAGCCCGTGCGCCACAGCTACTGAGCCTGCGCTCTAGAGCCCGCGAGCCACAACTACTGAAGCCTGCGTGCCTAGAGCCCGTGCTCTACAACAAGAGAAACCACTGCAATGAGAATCCTGCGCACCGCAACAAAGAGTAGCCCCCCGCTCGCCGCAACTAGAGAAAGCCCGCGCACAGCAATGAAGACCCAATGCAGACAAAAATAATAAATAAATAAATAAATTTCAAAATAGAGACGGTATATAACTTTCCCAGCATCACACTGCTAGTAAATTTCAGAGCTGGGTTGGGTTTCAAATGCACATGTTTCTGTTAACAGTGCTCTTTCCATTAGACCACACCGCCTCCCTAGTCCTTGCACTCTTATGTAGTTGCAGCTAAAACATAAAAACCCATCTGGCCTGTCTTTTAAATTTTATATGGTAATTTTTTTTTTTTTTTTTTTTGCGATACGCGGGCGTCTCACTGTTGTGGCCTCTCCCGTTGCGGAGCACAGGCTCCGGACGTGCAGGCTCAGCGGCCATGGCTCACGGGCCCAGCCGCTCTGCGGCATGTGGGATCTTCCCAGACCGGGGCACAAACCCGTGTCCCCTGCATCGGCAGGTGGACTCTCAACCACTGCGCCACCAGGGAAGCCCTATATGGTAATTTTTTATAGCAAAATATTAATGTAATTCTCTTTAATATACCTAAATAATAACCTTCAATTGTGAATGTCAACATATTGCATATATATTTCATAATCTAAAATTAAAATTATAAAATGTGCTTTACAGTCTCTGTTTATACATACACACACAATACGTATCATTTAAAACATTACTACCTCTGAAATTCTGATGATTTTTTGTGCAATGGTTAAAAGAGTTGCCTTTCTTGCTTTTCCTTGGCAAAGTTGGTTGCTTTCTCCCCCGAGCTGTCTCAGCAATGTACATATACTTCTCTTAGGGCCCATGCAAGGCTGGATGGAGATTATGTGTGTATCTGCCTGTCTCACTTGCTAACTCTAGTTCTTTAGGGACCAGGATCTAATCAGTAGTAAAAAAAAAAAAAAAAAGAAAAGAAAAAAAGCTTTGGAGTGTCTTCTTTCCTCTCCCTTACTCTGATGTAAGGAAGATGATTCCTCTTCCTTACTCTAAGGGCTGTTCCCCACCCACTGTCATGTTTGAATAAGGTATCCTCATTCTAATGGCCACTGTTGCTTGGACAAGGGATGGGTGGTGATCCAAGCTGGGCCACTCAGGTGATCTTCTGGAACTTGGAGGAAGCCTCAGAGATTCTGGCTCTGTCTAGATTCGACACTTGAGAGAGGATATGTAAACTCAAGAATACTTATATGGCCTGCCATGAGGATTGGGAAGCATGGGAGTCTGGTTTTTAGAGGGAGAAGCAAGGTGCAGAGAAATGCAGACAATAGGGACAGTAGAAGCCTGTCTGGGTTGCTGACAGACTTCTGTTTCCTTGTTTCGGCCTTTCAAAAGGCTGGCTGCATTTTAGGTTTCAAAAAACATGCTATATTCTTATAATAAATTCTGGGTTTTTTTGCTTAAGCTAGCTTGAGTTGGTTTCTGTTACTTACAACCAAAGAGTCGTAAATAATCCGATGTCTAGTCCCCTTGTATCACCCGAGAGCCTAACACAGTATCTCACTCATGGACCAAGCTTGGGTTTGGCATTTTATAGACCTAGGTTCAAGTCCTGGCTCTGCAGATCACATTGGCAAATTATGTCACCACTTGGAGCCTCTGTTTCCTCATCTGTCAAATAGGGATAATAAAGCCTTCCTGACAGGGTTGTGGGATTAGAGTAAAGCATTTGGCATGTATTATTCATTGCTCAGTAACTGGAAGTTGCTATTATTAATGTGTGTTATGGAATCAATGAAAAGATAGATGATTCTTACCCACCTCCTTGCCCCAGAGTTGACCTGGACGGGATACAAACAGTTAGAGCTTGGGCTCCAGAGTCTGACTACCGGAGCTTGGTTCCCAGACTCACCATTTACTATACATGAACCTGGTCAACTTACCTGACTTATAAAAGACTTGGCTTTCCCACCTGAAAAGGGAGACAATTGCTCTTTTCCCATCTTTGGCACTGAAAGCACATAGACAGCCCACTCTGACTCTCAAATAGCCAAGCTGGCCTAAGAGGTGGAAGGCCCTGTGTCCGTCCCTGCCTGTGTAACCTTGATCAAATCACGAGATCTCTGTGGGCCTGAGTTAGGAAAGTAGTTATCTGCAAAAACAGATTGAATTTCTCTTCTGTCTGCTTCACGGGGTTGTCAAGGATCAAAAAGAAACAAAATGAATCATCTTGTTTACTGTAAAGTGCTTTATGAATGCAAATTAAATGCTTTGTGAATATTCAGCTGAACGCCTATGCCCCACGCTGACCTTACTTTTCTCAACGGTAAAGTGGGACTAATCATGCCGACACCGCATAGCTGTGATTAGGCTGAATTGCCATAATGTATGAAAACACAATCCCAGCGCCTGCCACTTAATTGTAGCCCAGTATGCGGTGGGCTTCCCTTCTTTGGGTTTTACAAAGCAGTGCACTACCTTTTATTTGTTACCTTGGTCTCCGGCCTGGTCTTGGAGTTGAGGCAGCATGGTGTTATCTCCATTTTGCAGACGAGGACGTTGAGGCTCTGAGATACTAGGTGACTCGACAAAGTTGCACAGCAGTGGTAGGGGCAGGACTGGAAATCCATTCTCCAGTCACCCCTTCTCTGCAGGTTGGGAAGTGTGCTCTGGAGCCAGCCTGCCTACTTTCTATCCCAGCTCCCCACTGGGTAACTTGGGCAAATTACTCAACCGCTCTGTGCCCTGGTTTCCTGCTCTGCAAAATGGGGAGAATAAGAATCCCTGCAAAAGAGCACCTACCTTAGAGGGTGATTGGGAGGATTAAACAAGGTAGTGCATGTGATGCTTAGCGGGTGCCTAAGAGACGGGAACTTCTCTATACACGTAGGCTGTTATTTTTGTAGTACCTGCTGGCCGTGTGGCACAGTGGGTGCAGACATGGGAGCAGAGGGCTTTGGGGTTAAGTCCAGGCTCTGCCTCTCACAGCTGTGTGTCTCACACAGGCCATGGAGCCTCCCTTCCTTCTGTAGAGGGGAGGTGAGTGCCTATCTTGGGAAGATTAGAAATGATATACATATGTAAAATGCTAGGTACATGTGGACACTTAAGAAATGGAGCAATTGGGGTGCTGGGAGGAGGAAAGGTGTTCCAGGAAGAAGGAACAGCAGGAACAACAGCAGGGAGGCTGAGAACAGCATGGTGTGCACAGATACGTCTTTAGGAGGGATAAGGCGTGGCAGAAACAAAGAGGAGAGACTAGGCAAGTCCAGAGCATGGAAGACCCTTTGTGCCACCAGAGGCGCTTGAACCCCATCCTGTGTCCACATGGGCTCCCCAAATGGTTTTCTGGGGGAAGGTGGAAAGAGAGTTGTCTGTCCTGTTGGGAGGTCATCCTGGTGGCTGTGGAGGATGGACTGGAATCTACGTGCCTGGAGACAGGGTTCAGGGAGTGCCGTGGCTGTGAGCGGATGCTGGGCTGAAGGAGGGCCGAGGCATCGGGATGGACAGGAAGGAACAGCTTCTGTGACTACTAACCACTGGCTGATACTTACTGAGGATTTACTCTAGGCCAGGAATCCATTGTTGCAAGTGTTCTGCATACAATAGCTCATTGAATTATCTTATCAACCCAATGGGTAGGTACTATTGTTACCTTTATGTTTCAGTTGCAGAGATGGAGGCGTGGAGAGGTTAAGAAGTGTTGAGGAGATAAAGTCCAGAGGGCAAAATGCATGACTTGATGAGGGGAGAAGAAAGGGTGATCCCCAGGTTTCTGGCTGGGATGATGGGCTGGGAGCCAAAGCGTCAGGAGAAGGAACAGGTTGGACAAGGAGGTGGGAAGATGCTGAGCTGAGTTGTGTCTGTGCTGAAGGCACCAGAGGCTGTTGTGAGAGGCAGTGGGACGCTGGGGGATTGGTACATTGGAGCATTGGTGTGCAGAGCTCAGGGGACTGTGCTGGACATGGAGGTTTGGGCGTCAGTGTTATTTTGGGGTCATGAAGCCGAAGGAGAGAGAAAGTCTGGGAAATGTGCGGGTGGTGAGTCCTGTGTCCTGGAGCATGACAGCCCCCAAGTCCAAAGCCAGTTCTGGTCTCAGTGCCTGGACCAAAGTGTTGGGCAGGGTCTGGCTGCCTCTCAGGAGTCCTCATTTCCAGCTGTGGGGCGATTAACAGGGTCCACAGGTGGAACAGGAGAACAACCCATCCCCGCACACTCGGGATAGGAATTATGTGCCTGGGCTGTGTCTGGGGCTCCACACGGGTCCCTCAGGAATCCTCTCAGCCCCTGGACCTCTAGTGCTACTGGCTCTCTCTCCTTCCCTCCTCTCCTCCCTTTCTTTCTCTTTACCCACTTCTCTCTTGTCATCTCTTTCTTTATTTCCCCGCTGCTTTGTTTCTGCCTGTCTCTGTCCTACTGCTGTTCTGTCTCCTTCTTTCTCTCCCTCTCTCTCTGGTTCTGCCCCTGTCTCTCCCATGTGGAGACTCTTAGACTCTTTAAGTCAAAGTAGAGACCCTTTTTTGTCTCTCTTTGCTTCTCTCTCCCTCAGCCTCTGAGTCTCTCTGCTGCCTGTCTTTGTCTATGTGTCTGCTTCTGTCTCTCTTCATCTCTCTCTTTATCTCTGTCTTTGTATCTCTGTCTCTCCCTTTGTCTCTCTCCATCTCTCATCTTTGTGTCTGTGCCTCCCCCTCTCCTCACTACGTCCTTGTTTTCATTCTCTCCTTTCCCTCCTCCCTCCCCCTCTCCTGCCTCTAGGAAGAGGGCATAGGTCACTGGGTAGGCTTGGATGTCATTAAAAGCGGAAAAAAGGAGAAAGGACCCCTTTTCTCCTGCTGGCCCCTGGGGGATGCCTAACAATGAGAGACACTTTGGTGGGTAGGTAATCGATAGGAACGAGATGCAATGAGACATCTTTGTTGGGCAGCGGCAGCCGGCAGTTTTCTCTGACCGGAGCCCCTGGGAGCAGGTGGCCCCTCGACCAGGCTCAAACAGAGTGCATCACAGTGGAGCGACTTAAAGTGTGAGCCCAGCATATCGTGAACCGGAGGTGCGTCATTTCCATCACCTCCTCTCTCTCCCTCTCTGGCCCTCCTCCCCCTCTGTACTCCTGCTCGAATATCATGAATAGAAAGAGACACCGTGATGGACAGGGCGTAGGTTGCAGCCAGCATAGGTTGTACAGTTGGCTAAGAATCAGTCTCTAGCTGGAGCAAGACTTTTAGTCCTTCTAAGCCCTGATTTCCTTATATGTAAAATTAGGGAGACTTACACCTGTGATCCATTCCAGGCAAGGGAGCCAGTTTAATTTTCAAAAAATTAAATCTGATCAGTGCCTCCCCCACTTAAACTCCCACAGCATGGGTCACATCTGTTTTTTTCACTGCTCAGTCTTAGCACCAGCCTCCCACGATGTACTTAATGAGGATATGCGGTATCGTACACAATAGGCACTCAAATGTTTGTCAAATGAATGGAGCTTCCTGCTTCTAGACCTGGAGTACCTGGCTACCTTCAGAGGAGGAGCTCTGACTTCCCAGGACGTAAGCTCCGGGCAGAACTCTAGATGTTTGTCCTTCCTGGCCAGCCCTATCTTCCTTTCTTTGTTTTCCCCCTCCTTGCATGTGACCCTTGGATGTTTTGAGGATGAAGAGAAAAGGCAGTGAGACACACAGGCAGGAATTCAGAACACTGGCCTCTTTTTTTTTTTTAATTGAAGTATAGTTGCTGTACAATATTATGTAAGTTGTACAACACAGTGAGTCACAATTTTTAAAGGTTATATTCTACTTACAGTTATCGTAAAATATGGGCCATATTCCCCACGTTGTACAATGTATCCTTGTAGCTTATTTTATACGGAATAGTTTGTACCTCTTACTTCCCTACCCCTTTATTGCCCCTCCCCCCCCTCCCCACTGGTAACCACTAGTTTGTTCTCTATATCGGTGAGTCTGCTTCTTTTTTGTTATATTCACTAGTTTGTTGTTCTTTTAGATTCCACATATAAGTGATATCATACAGTACTTTTCTTTCTCTGTCTGTCTGACTTATTTCACTGAGTGTAATGCCCTCTAAGTCTGTCCATGTTGCTGCAAATGGCAAAATTTCATTCTTTTTTATGGCCGAGTAATATTCCATTGTATTGATCTTATATATATATATATATATATATCAATTGATATATATATATATATAAAACACTTTTTCTTTATCCATTCCTCTGTTGATGGACACTAGGTTGCTTCCATATATTGACAATTATAAATGCTGCTACTATGAACATTGGGGTGCATGTATCTTTTCAAATTAGAGAACCCTGGCCTCTTGGACATACCAAACCTAGCAGAAGAGCGCACATCCAGTAGCATTCTGGACTGTTGTGTTGTTATAGAAGAAAAAACCCTTAGAGATCATCAAGTCTATTCATTACCCTCCCATTTTACCGATGGTCAGACTGTGTCCAGAGAAGGGGAATGACTTGCCCAAAGTCCGATACCATGTCCCTGTGACAGAGATGGAAAGAAGAGATAAGAGTTCTGCAATCTGCCAAAGTTCCTCACACATCATCCTTGGTGTTTATTTCTACATACCCTTATGCACTGGTAATTACAAGACCTATCGAACCCCGTTCTCCATTTTAGCCTTAAGAATGGAACTCACCAAACCTTCCCATCCTCCGAAATGCAGTCTAATGTTGGGACCCATTCCTAGCCCTTGGCCAATGGAGGCTAACAGGGGCTCTCATTTTGCAGAATCAGCCACAAGGACCCACTTTCTGCCTGGTTCATGCCTTCTTATTTTTTAAGATTCAGCTAGACTGTCAGAGGCCTTCCATGAAGGCTTTCATTCTAAGTTATGCAGTTTTTTTTGCTTCCTCAATATCCTGTACATATCTTTTCTTTGCACTTCCCATATATTATAATGAACTTTATGATATATAATTTATATGCAATAAAATTCGCCAATTTTATATACACAGTTCAATGAATTTTGACACGTATGTACAGTAATGTGACCACCACCACAATCAAGATAGAACATTTTTATTCCCCCAAAAGTAACCTCATACATCCTTGTAGTCAGTTCCTTACCATAGCCAACCTTCAGTAACCATTGATCCGATTTCAGGGCCTGTAGTTTTGCCTTTCCCAGAAGTTTATATAATTAGAGTCATTTTGTATCTGGTTGCTTTCACTTAGCATAATGTTTTTGTGATTGATCAATGGCGTTACATGTATCAGCAGTTTGTTCCTTTCTATTGCGTTAAAATGGTTATCCAGTTGTTCCAGTACCATTTAATTAGAAGGCCATTTTTTCCCCACTGTGTGGATACACCACAATTTGTTAAACTGTTCATCAGATGATGGACATATGAATTGTTTCCACTTCTTGGCTGTTGTGAATAAAGCTGCTATGAACATTCATGTACAGGTCTTGCTTTATTTCCATATGCTCTCATTTCTCTTGAGTAAATACTCAGAGCTAATATTACTATTCAAATGGTAAGTGCATGTTTAGCTTTACAAGAAACTGTCAAATAGTCTTCCAAGGTACCTGCCCATTCTCCATCAGCCCTAACAATGCATTAGAGTTCCAATTGTTCTACATCTCTGCCAACACTTGGTATTATCAGTCTTTTTATTTTTAACCATGCTAGAGGACAGTGATAGCTCATTATGGTTTTAATTTGCATTTCACTAATGACTAATGAAGTTGTCAATCTTTTGTTTGGTAAAGTATCCACTCAAATCTTCTGCCCATTTTTATCAAGTTGGTTGCAAGTATTTTTTCATATTTTCAATACTAGTTTTTTAATGATAAATATATTTGGCAAATATTTTCTCCCACTCTATGGTTTGCCTTTTCAAGCCACGTCCAATAGCATTTACTTAATAATGGCCAGGCCTGAGGTTTATTATCCCTGTAAGCCTCAGTTTTCTTACCTGTAAAATGGTGCTAAAATGTATCTACTTCTTAGAGTTTGTGAGGATACAAAGAGATAGTGCAACTAAAACTCTTAGCATAATGCTGAGAACTTAACAGCTTGAAAATCATTAGCTAATTGTTATTATTCAGTATTTATTCACTCCATCTCTGCTCACTCAAAGAATAGTCCTCTTTGGATAGCCCCTTGTAGTATTGGCCATTAGTACCTGAAATAACTGTCTGGAGCTCAGGAAAGCAATCTGAACTAGAAGTAAAGGTTAGGAAGAAATTAGCAGGTAGATATATTTGAAGTCCGGGGCTCAGTAGGTTCACTGAGTAAAAATGTATATAGTGAGATGTCCACAACTGGAACCCTGACCAATCCCAACATCTAAGGGATGGGCAAAGGAAGAGAGGATCATGAGATTGTACAGCCTGAGAAGAGGAGGAAATTCAGGAGAGAACAGAGTCATAGAAGGCCAGAAAGGAGTGAAATCCAAGACAGAAGGAATCACTAACAGTGTCAAATGTTATAGAGGGGGTGAGCCTTGAGGAAGGGAACTTTAGATTAGCCAAGAGCAGAGTATCATTACCCACTGGGCTGGACCTTTCATCGGGGAGGCAGGCAGGAAGTTCAATGACAGGGGGTTAAGAAGCAGGTGGTTAGGTTTGGGGAGCATGATTTATTCCATTTCTTCGCCTGTAAATATTGGTGGAAATGGGGGGAGAAGAGAAGAGGTAGCAACTTTCTTTAGAGGGTAGCAGTTGTGGAGGGAAGGTTTTTTTTTATAGTATGGGAGAGACTGCGCATGTTTTGGGATAGATGGAAAAGAACCAGTGGAGAATGAATACTCGAAAGTGTAGGAAAGAGAGGTTTTAATCTAGAGTGTGAGTCCCCAGAGGAAGGGATGGCATCCAGATGGTAGCATTAGCCTGGAGTAGGGGAGTGGGGTGACTTCACACTGTGTCAACTGGCTGAGCTAGACCGATGTTGCCCTTTATAGTTCTGGGTTGGAGTTGGCCAAAAGAGAAATTTGCATTTGGTTTGGGAAGTGCAAGTGAAACAGCAGCCATTACTTTCTGAAGGTCATCATGGTTAAACAGGTGAGGGGAACCTACAGAGGTGCAGCCAGAATCCAGCTTGTCTTTGCTCTTTCATGGTGAGAGTTAGATGCAGAAATGTCAGAAAATTCCAGCTTGTCTTTACTATCCTCAACTCTGTTCTTAGCTCTTCTTCCTGCTTGCTCACTCCCAGACCCACAACCAGACCCAGGAATGGTCTTTTAAAGACTCTTCCATCAGTTTCCCTTTGCAGAATGATCCCAGCAGCTGGACATGCCTGGCTGCCCATATTCCTTTATGAGCTCCACCTTGCCCACCCATTCCAGTGTCTCAGGAGGGCTGCTTGGTGACTTCTGTTTGCTCCTCCAATTCTCTCCTTTTGGGCCCTTGCTTCCTAGTTTCTCCCACGGTTATATAAAGTGTTATTCCTACAATACATCTTTTATTCCATAATACTTATAGAGTTTCAGCTTCCCTGATTGAACCCCAACAGATATGGGGTGGATGGGGCACTCTTGTTCAGATTGGGAGAAGGCACTAAGACTGGGTGCAGAAAAAGAGTAAGCAGGTGGATGTCAAATAATTATCACATGGTCTGGAGGCCATATGAAGACATGGGAACCAGGTCAACTGCAGAAAGAGGTTAGGGTTAGGGGAGGGTTTGAGGCTTGAAAAGACTGGAAATGCTCTAGAAAATATAGTATAATAAGTAGAATAAAGAGTGGAGAGAATCCTTTGGGACAAGTCAAGGGACTGGGAAGCATCCCAGAAGAGTAAAAAGTTAGGAGGCCTGGACTCAAGTCCTGGATATACACTCTATGGTTCGAATAAGTCATATATTTTCTTTTCCGTGGCTGTTGTTTGCCTATTCTCTCCCCTCCTCTGTTCTGCTCTATATTTTGAGAAACTACATTCCCCAACTTCCAGTTAGGCCTGATCGATGCATGGTCCTAGCAGAAGACTGGATGAGGGAGAAGGGAAGCCAGGGCATCTGCCACATGCATCCCCACTGAATCTTCTCCATGGTGCTGACTCTCAACAGCTTCTTCCTCAAGGGTCCCACTTCTGGCTGACTGGTTCTTGATCCAGCCAGAAGGCCTGGAAGTGGTAGCAATTTCGTGTTTGTTCCTACTCTGGGTTGCTACTTCAGCTCCCCCGTCACTGCCTGATGAGGTCCCTATATTCAGTTCTCTGTGTTTGAAGTATTAGAGTGGTTTTGTTTTCTTGATTGATACTCTCATCTGTACTGATGCTGCTCACCTCCCAGGGTTAGTGTGAGATGATGGGTGTATCATTATAGCATATGGGGAAAGGGAAGGAAAGTAAGTAAGAGCTGCTCTATTAACGCAGGCACACCTCCCTGGGATTGCTACCACTGAGTGAATCCCACTGCATGCCGGACACCTTCTGTTCATTATATCGACACATTATTCTTACTCTCTGTTGACCCTTGGTGACTTACTTCACCTCTATGTGCCTCAGTTTCCTCATCTATAAAATAGATGAGGAATACGGGGGACAACAGAATGCCTACTCCATAGGGTAATTGTCAAAATGGGATGAGACACTGCATGTAAAAAGCTTAGAACAGGGCATGTATTAACTACCCAGTAAATGTTAGATATAATTATTATAAAGTTCATCTGTTATTATTGCTTTTTGAAATTAATATTTCACAAGAAGCTTGAGGAAACTGAGGACCAGTGGGGTTATATGACTGGCTCAGAGTTCAGAGACTGTAGCTTATAAGACTTGATCTCAGGTCCCCCGACTCCAAAATGGTGCTCTTTCCCCTGCCCCCTGGCTTATGTTGGTGACACCCAACTGTGCAGATCCAGGGCCACAGCAGCAGTGACTGCTACAGGAGCAGCCCTGGCTTCTTTGCTCTCCCTCCCTCGCTTATACACCATCTATATTTAAACCCAAGTGCAACGGATGCAAGGCCCTAAGAACAGAATGGACTTGATCCTGGTAATAAGTTTCCTGAGAGGCTTTGGCTAGCAGAGGGGCAGCTGGAGGGTCACAGAGGAGGGTGTCCACTGGCCAGGAGTGGGCGTGTCTCCACCTGGGCAGCTTCCTCTAGAGGAGCTGTGTGCATTCCGGGGGATTTTATTACCAACAGGCAGTGCTCAGCTAGGCTCTCCCCTCCCCCAACCCCTCCTCAGCCCCAAATATATTGAGCTATGTTGGATACAAAGTATATTTTTAGCCCTGCTGGGTCCTCAGAGAGATGGCTACAGTGGAGAAGAGCCAGTGAGCGGCATAGGGCTTTGAACCCCTCTTCCAGCATCTGCCCCCCATCCTCCCAAGTGCTGCTGCCCTGCAGGCAGCTACCACCTCACAAGCTAAGTGGTGGGGTCTGCTTCAAGGCTAGCATTGACCGAAATAACCTCCAACAGTGGTTCTTTGCAGATTAGTTAATCTGTGTATTTGGGATTCAATTTATGGCTGCAACAAACTCTTCCCTCCCCTGCCCTCTTCCCCCACCCTGCCAGCACTGGGCTTACTACTCTACCATAGTGGAAAATATAAATATCAGTAATATTTGTGCAGGTTGAGCATATTCGTATATGTTATCTCATTGGAGCCTCTTGACAACCTCTGTGGGGTTCGTGTACCAGACAAGGAAGAAATCCAACCTCACAGTGATGATGTAATCCACCCAAGTTATGTAAGTAGAAAGAGGTGGCACCAGAACTCAGACCTAGAGGTATCTGGCCCCAAAGCCAGAACTCTTAATCTTATGCCACACTGCCTCTGAAGTTGTTGACACTAATTTAGATGCTGAAGTTCTGGCTTGGTGGCTTAATAGGTGACTTTTCCTGTCCTGTAGTACTGCATCAAAACAGGGTTTGACCAAACAACTAGCAAGTACACGTCTTCACTAAGGACTCATGACCCTCAAGTCCAGATCAGAACCTCAAAATGCTGTTAGGGTCTCCTCTGCCCCAACCCCAAACACCATAATCGTTTGTCAGATACTTAATATGCACCGTGCCCTTTTCATGTAGAAGTCATTGTGAAATGCAGATCATTGTTGTCGTTTTACAGTTAAGATCCTGTTTAGGATGACACAGCTAGTTAATAACAGTTGCGGAATTCAAAATTGGGCTTCTCCAGGCCTACAAGTCACTTTTAAAGTATCTGGCTCTTCCTGTTCTGTCATACTGCATCACGTTCTTTAAGGCCGCTGAAGGAAGAATTGTAGTAAAGAGCCTGAGAAAGCATTTTAACACTTCTCTTGTGGCTGTGATTAACAGCTGTTGTCAGCTAGGCTTGTGCTTGGCTGCATGTAATAGAAACCTGACCACAGTGGCTTAAACAAATATAGCTTTATTTTTCTAAGGGAACAAGAGTCAGAGAGATGATCTGGACTTAGGGCAACTGCTCGAGCAGCTATTCAAGGACCTGGGCTCCTTCTTGCTTTCTGCTCTGACATTCTGAATATATGGCTTTTGTCTTTATGGTGGCAAGATGGATGTCTTGTCTCCAAGCATCAAGTCTGCACTCCAAGCAGGAAGAAGGGTAAAGGAAAGAAACCGCACGACGGTGGAGTCTGTCTCTTTCTATCAGAGAAACGATAACATTTCTGGAAACTCTGCTCAGTAGACTTTATCTTACATCTGATTGGCTGGAAATGGTCACATGGCTACGTGTGGCTCTAAGGGAATCTGGGATGTGAATATTTCTAACTAGGTACATGGTCTCCTGAAATAGAATCAGAGTTCTGTTAATATAGTAAAGAAAGGAGAGTGGATATGGGCAAGAGTCAGAAGTGTTTGCCACCAATTTGCCCTAGGCTGTGCAGTAATGACCTTGATAATCCCTTGCATTGATCCAGGCTTTTAATTTTCCAAAAACACTTTCATGTGCATTATCTCTTTTAATCTCCCTCCATGAAAACCTTTTAAAGTAGATAGGGTATGAATCGCCAGGAGACATGCAGGTCTGACATCAATATTTCCCATTTTACAAAAGAGGAAAACTGAGGCTCAGAGGGGTTAAGTGACTTGCTCAAAGTCATAGGACTAGTAAGTGATCAAATCTGGAATGGATTCAGTATCCTGCGACCCACTGTGAGTTTAGATAAGTCACTTCTACTCTCTACCTATCATTTGTCCATCGAATAACGGTAATCCTACTAACAATAACGTTGTGAGGAATCAATGACGCCCCACTGCCTGCATATCTTAAGTGTTCAGGAAAAATGACAACAAACATTTTATGGACTCTATTACATTTTCTTGATCATCTCCACAGCAAGTTAGCATCCTTCCTCCAACTTATCGTTTCTTGTGAAGCTGGAATATAGAATTTATCCAACTATTTACACCTTTTCCCTATGCACAAGGGATACATAATTCCCATTAAACTGAGAGGTCCGTGAGGACATGTTTTGAAGGAATCTATTTCTTAGGGCTCTTGTTTCACTAAGGGATTTCCACTTCATTTCTTAGGAGGAAAGAATGCTTGAGAAACCTTTCTATCCTAACTCGTTACCTTTTAATCATCTCACCCTATGAAGGAAAACTACCTTCCTCCCTTCCTTCCTTCCTTCTTTCTGGTTTTTGTTCAATGGTATGGGAAGAAATTCTTCTTGATTGGATAGAGTTAATATGTTATAAATGGCACTTCTGAGTGCAAGGCACGTGCTAAATCCAATGTAGTTGGCTGAGTAATTATCTGTTCCATAGAATTTTTCCTTGGCCAGATCTCAAGGGCTATATACCTGGTGGTAGGGGCAGGAGGTGGTCTGGGAGGAAACCTGATTTTGACGTTTGATTCAAACAATGTTCACTGTGCAGCTCTGCAAGCAGTAATGTTGTTACCTTGACATCCACTTGACTCCCTTGTCTTTTTCTCATGGTTCGGGCCTGAGCAGTAGAGCCACAGTCTACAGCAGATACGGCTGTTTTCCTTCTTTGCCCCCCTGGCACATGGGGACAATACTTGGCCTCCAAAATGAATGATTAAATGTATAAGTGAAAGCACCTTATAAGCCATAAAGTGCTATCAGATAGACATTATTAGTGTTACTACATCTTTGACAAAAATCCTCCTGTTGCTGAGAGGAATAGTCTTGGCTTTGGATGGAACATAATCTCTTCAGGAGGTCTTGGCAGTGTGAGGGTGAGGAGTTCGCAGAAGGAAAAGGTGGAAAGCATGATCTCAACATGTTCAGCCAATACGTACTTTTGGGGGAGGGTGAATAAAACTTGGTCAATAGGAGGCTGGTGGGGAGGCAGACATATACAAGAGTAACTGTAGGTAAGACGTTAATCGAGTGCTGTAAACCTATTGCTGTGAAAGCATAGAAAAGGGGAAGATTAATTTTAACCTGGAGGTGGATGTAAGTATGGGGTTAGGGAAGCCTGGCAGGAGATATTCAAGCTGAGATCAACAAATGAATAAGCACTTTAACAGGCAATAGTTGTTAATAATACAACAATATTATTGAGTATTGTGTTAGCACTGTACTAGAAAATGAACATATGCAACTCAGGTAATGCACCCAGCAACACTGTATGCTAGGTATTATTTTCATTGCTTTCTTAGGTGAAGAAAATGATATTGGTAGAGAACATTCAAAAAGGAAGGACATCATCAAAGGTACGCAAGCCAGAAAAGGGTTGTATAATGATTCATAGGGCCTACAATATATTAACGACCCACTTTGTCACTATTTTGGGGTCCCAGGAGTGCAGTGTGGGTGTTGGGAAGGATTCAGGGAGATAAAGTACTGTTGGCAGGATTTTAAAATCTGGGTCTCAAAATCAATCGGATATGGCATTGTCTTTGTTTTGGTTCTCCCAGCAGTAAACCCTGAGACAAAGATTCAGGGGCTGATACTTAATTTGGTAGATAATATAGGACACCCTGGCAAGGGAGAGGGAGTGTGGAACAGAGAAGGAAAGCAAGCCAATAAAGGGGGCTTTATCAAACACATTACTTTTGAGGGGAAATGGAGCATAATAACACTGGGAAATTCTAGGAGTCAGCGTTAAACACAACTTCAGAGTTATTCCACCCAAGGTGCAAGGGAGATGGGTTATTTATGCACCAACTTCTGTTAGTCCTTGCTTGAGGGCTGCTTTTGGGGGCTTACTAATTCCTTGGTATTTCTCCCTGTCCCGTGTGTGGACAGAGAAGTTTCCAGTGGCCAAAGGAAACATCAGGCAAGGTTGCAGATGGATGATGGACTGATTTCAGTGGAAATAGTAAGGCTGAGGCAGCAAGAGTAGGATGCCAACACGGTATGCTACAGTCTACCCCTTGGACCGCCCAGGTCCACTTCTGTCCACGTTTCCTGCAACTTCTCACTGATTTTGCAAGAGTGTGGCCTGCCATAATTCTGAAAGCAAACAAAAGAACAAACAAACAAAAACTCTACTGCAGAACGGTCAGTGAGATGTTGTCTCTGCCACTGCGGTTGTCTTTAAGGCCATATTGATAATCATTCCCTCCTCTCATTCTAAATCGCACTTACCCTTGGCTAGCACTTCTCCTAGTTTACATTGCTTGCCCAGTGGGGTAACACAGCTTCTTATCTTTGAGGTCTCAGAACTTTTAGCTACCATGCCTTTCTCAGGCTGGCGTTGCTGTAATTGTTATTCATTGTTATCACTGGGCATAGAAGAATTAAGAGATGTTCCTGTAAATCCTCTGAGTTCCAGATGTACTCCTCCACGCCCCAGATATATAGCACCGACTAGTCTCCTTATGATAACAATAGTCACTCACCCCTGGCACCATAGGAACTCCTTTTAAAAATCTGCCATCTACTGGCATGAGGAGTTCAAAATATCGAGAAAGCAAACATTTTGCGCAAGTTCCCCAAGTGTGTCGCTGGGAGGGATGGTGACAAAGGCCATTTCTTCCACACTTTTCTTCTTGGATCCATGTATTCTACCTGTCAGGCATGCATCACCATAGAATGGGCATTGGTTCAAAGTATAAACTGGATCTAGCAGGACAGTACTCTGGCACTGCAATGTGTCATCCCAGAGCTGGTGCTTCGGCTGTGCCTTTAAGAGCCATTCCAACATTCTATCAAGCCAACAGCTTTGGATAGTGTGACATATGGCTGCATCAGTGGAGCTCATGGTCATGTGACATGACCATCACTTACATCTATTGACATAAGTTGGGTGCCTGTTTCCAAGGTTTTGTTATGCAGGATCCCATGGATCCCTTGGGTGACGGTGCTGGCTGAAAAACTGTGGGAAAGAAAGGCAAACTTACACCTGGAATATGTATCAATCCTAATTAGAACAAATCACTCCTCCCTCCAGGATGGAAGAGGACTGTGGTGACTAACTTGCCACCAAGTAGCTGGTTAGTCTACTTAAGAGATGGTACTATACTGAAGGTTCAAATTTGGTCTCTGCTGTCTATAGGTTGGACATCCTGCAGTAGTGGCTCAGTCAGTCTTGGTGAGAGGGCCCAGTGCTGTGGGGCATGGCTTCCACTTCTGACACATAGATTCTTGGTGTTTGAGTCCATTGGGCAGGCACTGGGTGGTTGAGGACAGAAACTGGTTGCCTTACTGGGGTGAATTGTGCTACCCGGTTGGTTGTTTAGTGCGTTCTCTGCAGCCAATGATTTCTTGTGGGGCTCGGTGTGAGACGTCCAAGCAAAGCTGCCGAGCAGAAGCAGTATATTTTCAGTCTGCACCAATATACGAAATTGACTCCCACTGAATAGTCCTGGGCTTTTACCTACTTCGTGGGGATTAGGGATTCCCCAGAAAAGTCATAGGTGTGAACTGAGGAAGAAGTAGAGGTGTAACAGAGGTAGGTGACATGATTACTACTAGTACATATGAAACTTCACCTTGGAAAAGATATGAAATTTGCTTATGGATGTGGCCATGAGATAGTTGCAACTTGTGAATTATTGTGAAGCGGTGGATGGAGGATTATTTGAAATTGGATGCAAAGTTTGACACCAGATCTGGATAAGGTGTGGCATGCAGTGAAATGAGGTAGCTGGTACATATTTGAAGTGTGTACCTGTGTACATTTTGTTTATTCCCATGTGGCTTGGTTCACTTGGGTGTTCTTCTAATTCACTTAGTGTTTCTTGCAGGACAAAAACACTCATAAGCAAATATGAAATTCCTGTTATGCTCAAATTGTCCCTAAAATGTCAATCACATTGGAACAAATTTATGTTTTCAAAAGAAGCATTATAAAAGAACTGACTTTATCTCCAAAAACTTTGGTTATGTGGCAGGCCTAGAATCATCTTAAGGTTTATTTCCCACCCTCTGTTGTGCATGTGGCATAGGAGAGCATCCAGGTGACTTGGAATTCTGATTAACATGAGCTCATCAATAGAGTGGACCAGTATGACATGCCAAGGAATGTCCAGATGATCAACTTACCTCTTGGTAATGACATATCCAATAGTAAAAGTTAATGGAAAATGACAGTAATCAAAGTAAGCCAGGACAAATGATTCAGACTCCTCAAGAATGAAGGTTTAGGTCACACTGTCAGGTAAAGAACCCAATCATTTGAGGTCCTGGCCAAGAACAAAGGAAACAAGGAAGAGTAAAGAAGTTATAAATACCAACTATGGCCTTTGACCAGTGAAAGAAACAAGGATGGTAGCAGCTATTAGTATTTTCTTCTTTGTTTGTTATGAATACATACACATACTCATACATACACCCATGCATATAAATAGACACAAACTATTTTCTCTTTTTTCCTCTCTCTCCCCCTTTCCCCTTATTATTCCACATAAGGATTGATGTTGGTGATTAGCATTACAATGCAGTGTTTAATTTACAGAATATTCAGCAGTAGCTGTAATTACATTTGAGAGATTCAAATATATAGAGAGAGGTGGGTGTGGATGCTAAGTAGCCAAAGGGGTTGACTGTGCCGGTTATTAAGCTGTTACTGTCTCTCAGCTCCAAATCTACCATTTCATCACACTCTGTTTTGCAGTGCTGGGACTGGGATTGTAAAAATGCATTTCTCTGTTGTTAGCTGGCTTCCTGATAGTTTCTGCAAGACTGGAAGGCTGAAAGAGGGAGAAGGCCTTCCTGCTCTCCGTTTGCTTGCTATTCCTGCCGCTGTTAGCCCAGCATGTTCCTTACTCTGGAAGCAGTAGTTTGTTCCAGCAGCAGGTGGTTTCAGCTTTTAACCTCTTATCACACTCCCAGAGCCAAGCTCTTCACCTCTCCTCTGAGGTACCAAGTCCAGAACAACTGTGTTCCCCTCCTCAGGGGTTGAAATCCCAGTTCCAGCATCACAGAGCTGTGTATTAAAAGTGTATTTGGGGCTTCCCTGGTGGCTCAGTGGTTAAGAATCCTCCTGCCAGTGCAGGGGACATGGGTTCGAGCCCTGGTCTGGGACGATCCCACATGCTGCGGAGCACCTAAGCCCGTGCGCTACAACTAATGAGCCTGTGCTCTAGAGCCCACGAGCCACAACTACTGAGCCTGCGAGCCACAACTACTGAGCCCACGAGCCACACCTACTGAAGCCTGCATGCCTAGAGCCCGTGCTCCGCAACAAGAGAAGCCACCACAATGAGAAGCCCACGCACTGCAACAAAGGGTATCCCCGCTTGCTGCAAATAGGGAAAGCCCTTGCGCAGCAACGAAGACCCAGTGCAGCCAAAAATAAATTAATTAATTCATTAATTAAAACAAATAAATAAATAAAGGTGTATTTGGAGTTGGGAGGAAATGGTTTAACAACCTGTGTGTGCGACTTATAAAAACATTCCCCAAGTGTTGTCCTTTAGAAATAGCTTCCTCTTGGGTCATAAAGTGAGCTTGCTGACCCTAGAAAGAGGGCAAACTTCTGCCCCTAGGCATGTAGCTGCTCTTACTGGAGGTGGAGAGGACTCCGTCCCAGGATGGTTTTGTGGAAAGCCCCAGGGTCTCTCCAGGTCTGGGAAGGGGGAGACAAGGGCTACCCCTGAGGCTCCCCGATGCAGCAACAGAAGACAACAGGGTGGGAGAAGGCTGGATGCCACTACCCTCAACCCACAGTCTGAGATAAGGAAATGAGGCAGTGCTCCATGTGGACCTTTCTTTCCAGCTGTCTGGCGGACTTTCCCCCAGAAAATGAAACTTTCCACAGT
Source organism: Delphinapterus leucas (assembly GCF_059928025.1). Classification (NCBI taxonomy): domain Eukaryota; kingdom Metazoa; phylum Chordata; class Mammalia; order Artiodactyla; family Monodontidae; genus Delphinapterus; species Delphinapterus leucas. Next base: position 141,227,205 of record NC_143129.1, read on the forward strand.
GTCTGTCTTAATTATGCATGGACGCAGTTGATTTGCATATCCAAATACTCAGGGCTGTGGAGTGAATGAAAAATTGCTGCCTGGTGGTCGGCTGCAGGAGAATGAAAAAAATAGGCAAGGCTGGCAGTGTCCTCTAGTGCGTGCTAACTTGTCTGATCAGCTCCCCCAACAAAACTGTGAGGTTTGCGGAATTGGCTAAATTCAAATGTCTTTGCTGTTTTACACGTACTCTCACCCATTACCAGCCCACACCAGCAGCCTCCTTGCAGCCTCACATACTTGTTGATGCCTTTAGGTTTCCTTAGCCTTTCAGAGAATCATCTGGTGGGTAAAATCTGCCACCAGGTCATGATGGGCCCTTGGAAAATCTCTATATTTTCTTGGACCTTAATTTCCCCACTGGCCAACAAGGAATTTGTACTAGATGATCTTTAAAGACAATTCCAGCCCTATACGTTCTAAAGTTGTGTATCATGGACTAAATTGTATCCCCTCAAAATTCATACATTGGAGTCCTAACTTCCACTATTATGGTATTTGGAAATGGGGCCTTGGGGAAGTGACTATGGTTAGATGAGATCATGAAGGTGGGGCCCTGATATTAGGGGATTAGTGCCCTTATAAGAAGAGATACCAGAGAGCTCCTCTCTCTCTCTTTCTGTCTCTCTCTGCCATGTGAGCTCACAGCAAGAAGGTAGCCATCTATAACGCAGGCAGAGCCTGCACATGAAACCAAACCCTACTGGACTTTGATCTTGGACTTCCCCCTGTTGTTTAAGCCACTCAATCTACAGCATTATGATAGCCTGAGCTAAGGCGCTGTGACTCTGCTTTTCCCACAGAGTGATCTGGGCAAGCTCTGTCTCCTCCTTGCTCTGCATTTTTCTCACTGGTAAATGAGAAGTTTGGATTTGATTAGATTATATTTAAGGACGTTTCCACATTTGAAGTTCTCTGATTCTAATTTACTCTTAGGTGTCACTGTTGGAATGTATTGCCCCTTCTGAGGATACTTTCAAAGAATTAAAGTAATAGTCTTCTCTTCTCTTCCCTTACTTTCCCTTCCCTTTCCTTCCCTTCTTTTCTGCTCTTCCCTCCCCCTCCCCCACTCCCTCCTCCTCCTTCTCTCTCTCTTTCTTCCTTCCTTCCTCCCTCCCTCCCTCCCTCTCAGCTATAAGTGATACAAGCAACCTTGAATGTAAATAAAGAGAGGAATTTATTGGCCTAGAAATCCAAACCCAAAGAATAGTCTAACTATCAACATTCAGGAAGGGCAGGCATGCGGTGGGTCTCGGGAACTCTAGAATGTGGACCCAGAAGCCTTCTGCTCTTTTCCATGTGTTAACTTCACTTGCTCTCACCACAGGTCAGTTTTCTCCCCACAGGATGAGAGACATAACAGGAAACTGCTTGAGTTTCACATCTTTTAGCATCTGTCTCTAGGAGGGACCAACCTTGGCATTCTGGGGTTCTATTTCAAAAATCCCAGAGAAGAGAGTTCTTAGCCAAGCTTGGTGCAGGTGCCATCTCTGGACCAATCAACCAGCTAGGAGTCAGAGGAATTTAAAAACCAAGTCTTACTTAGTAGAGCCTGGAGTGAGGCAGCTTCCAGTGGAAGGGAGCATGTATGTGCTAATTCAGCATTCCAAAGGAATGTTATTATCATAATGGAGTGGATTTTTCATGATGGCATATTAGGCCACAGTGAAGGGGCCACGAGACAGGAGCTGTTGGCCTCAAAGGTTGAGAACAGCTGAGAGGCAGGTAGAAACTATGATTCTCTCAATTTTATTCATGATGCAACTGAGACTTAGAGAGTTAAAAAACAAGAAGATGGTAGAGCTGAGACTGAAACTCAGGGAGTCTGATTTTAAAGCTCATATTCTTTTAAAACTCATGATCAACCTTAACCTCATGATTTTAAAGCTCATGTTCTTAACCTAACCTCTAGGTTATCATGCCCTGGAGCTAGAAAGTTCTTGCCACTCTTTCACAAGCACTTACTAGGCACCACAGTAGGTACTGGGATGAACAACAAAGACAAGTTCTCTGTCCTGAAGAAACAGTCCAGTAAGGATAAAAACAATCACGTGGGTCATTGCACACAGTGGGGTTTTGTGGACACAATGAAAGCCTTTCCTTAGTGGTCTGACTTATAGGAGAGCAGAAAGCACCTAGTAGGGACACCCCGAGACGTAGCTTGTTGAGGTGAGCCATGGAGTTATTTCTCTGTAAACACATAACCTTGATTGTGCCAGCCTGAGAACTTCCCTGTAGTGAGGAAGCAGGCAGGAGGGCTGAGGCTGTGGTTTGTCGGAGGGGGCCGTGGCCTGCCTCTCTGCAGATCTCCAGCAACAGCAATCATGGCAGACTCCAGAGCTTCAAAAATGTCTGTAGCGTTTCACTTTTTGGGCTGGGAAGTAGGCACATGGGCATCATTATGTTTTCTGAATCATTTTTTATATCTGCAATCTCTCAAATTAAAAAAAAGGTTGCAGAGGAATTCCATGTTGAGAAAATATTCACAAAATAGTTTTAATTGGAATCAGTCTGGTTACAAAGCAATTTATTTAGAATAATTCTGATTTGGGGGAAAAAAAGTAAGAAAACATCAAAGTTATTTACCTAAATGATGAGAGTTTTGAGTATTTTTTTCTTTTTCATTTTTTGTATTTCCAGATATTCTATAAGGAATATGTATTATCTGTGTAGTTAGAAAATAAGTTGTTACAGTTCCTAATGTGATTGCTCCAAAGCCTGAAGTCCTCTTGGTTCAGTATTTGTCTTTCTACAAGTGCACGTGATTGCTCCTGATGGTGAAATAAAGCTGCCTTCTTGCAGCGTGTCTCTGGGTGATTCCTCTTCATCCTTTCACAAAATCTGTGTTCTCTGTCTCCTTTGCTTGAAGGAGGCCAGCCCCATGGCTGTGGAAGAGAGGCTGTGTTTTTTGCAGAAACTGTAGCGGAAAGCAGGGTAAATAAAGGCAGATATAAAGATAGAAAGGCTACAAGACGAGATGAAGCCTCAGTGCTTCACGCTGTTCATGGATCCATATAAACAAAATGTGCCCCTAAGTGTGCAGAGATGGTGCTTTATGGAGTCCGGAACACCTTCACATCCACAAACGCATTTTATGGTCACAACAGAAGCTTGCCGTTCCCACAGAAAGCCACTATTTCAAGTTCCTCTGCCTTTGCATTCGCTATTCTCTCTCCTCCACCTGTAAAAATTCTACATGGTCCATCTGAAGTACCTCCTCCTTGAAGCCCTCCCTTGAATCCAGACAGAATTAATCACACCTTTCCCTGTGCTCCCAGAGTGCACTGTACGCACATGCCTGCCGTTTTCATAGCTACTAACAGTAGATATTGGAATATAGCTTTGTATCCCCCACTAGAACGTGGCTTCCTCAGGGGCAGAAGTGGAGTCTTATTCATCTGTGTATACTCAGCATTTAGCACCCTGCCTGGTACGGAGTAGGTGGTCAACTTGGTAGACATGAAATAAAGACAAGCAAGGCAGTTAATATTACCTCCATTTGAGAGAGGAGTATACTGACGCTCAAAGATGGATGAGTCACGTTGCCTAAAATCCCTCAGCTAGTAAGTGATGAAGTTAGAATCTGAACCTACGTTAGTTTGACTTCTAAACCTATGCTCTTTCAGTTCTGTGATTGACAGTCCTCTTCACTATCGTCACCATCACCATCACCATCATCTTCCCACTGACAGCACTGGGCCTGGAACATAAGAAATACTAGTTGAGTGAATAAATGCACTATTGCCACCATCATTATTATTATCACTCTCCCCTTCTCGCTATTTAACACAAGCATTTGTTGACTCCTGAAGCATCCAGTGCATCCTCACAATAGACTCATTGACTTGACTTGAGACCTTCAAGTTCTAGGATGAGGAAATGCCCCCGAGCTGAGAACTCAGCACACTTCAGGGAAGAGGGAACACAGCTTGACCATATCCTGAAGACAAACCTGTCACACTTAACATTGCACACCAAAAGTTTAAAGTTAGTGTGGTAGAGTGGAAAGAACCCTGAACTTGAGAACCAAAACCCTTGGTTTATGTCCTTTTGTGTTGATTTGCAAAGTAATTTTGGACAAATCCCATTATAACTCTGAGTCTGTTTCTTCGTGTATGAAAACAAGAAAGGTAATATTTTTACTTCCTTCACAGGTTGGTATGAAGGCTGGTATGGTATAAGATCATGTGTGCGAAATTGCTTTCACTCTGGGAGCTCTTCCTCATGGGCAAGACATTCTCGTTATTAAAAATAGAGGGAATAGAGTCATGAGCTAACAAAACAACCTATCATCTTCCTATTCCACCTAATATTTTGTAAATCATAGATCACAAGTTCACTTTCCTGTCTTTAGAGCCATCCTGGATTCCAGCATCCTTTGACTGTGTGTGTGTTTATGTGTGTGTGTGTGTGTGAGAGAGAGAGAGAGAGAGGAGAGAGAGAAGAAAAGAAAAAAGGCAAGGAGACTAGTCATATTATTCTGGAATTCTGGAAAGCATGTACAAAGGGGATCACAGGATTTGACTCGTACACAGGCAGCTCTTGTTTGATGGTGTGCTATCTTAAACAGTTCTCTGTTGGGAGGCTGGCAGCTCTGATGGCTGTCTTTTATCACCATCGTTTTCTTCATGCATAAATCTAGTCTGTGTCCCTACCTTCTGTTTCCTTTCTGTCTTTGAGCTGAGAAGTAAGCAAGAAGCAATTTAGTAGCTGGGCTGGAGGGGGACTGGGTTGCTTCAGAGACATCCTTGGTTTAATTGACTTGTTTGCTTTCAGATGAGTCATGTTCAGTCTGAGTTGTTTTCCCTTAACTAGATGTTGGTGGTGGGTTTTTTCCTTGTTACGCTTCTTTCTTTTCTTTTTTTTTTTTCTTTGTCAAGCACAATCGGTATTTATTCTGATGGAACACAGGCCTGACTTTGAAGGAAACTGTCTGTCTCTTCTTTCCTGAAATTAGAAGGGGGTATTCCTCACTTGGCTGCATTTGGATGATGGCTGAACTTCTAAATCCCCAGCTCTTCTCATCCCCAAGGTCAAGCTTAGCCAAATCTTTCTATCCCCACATTTTCCTGTTCCCCTTGCTTCATCTGTCCAGAGGTACTTAAGGCTCCTGAGGGGATCCTTTCAAACAGGTGTTTACGTTCTTAAATTTCTAATCTGGATATTTCTGGAAACAGGTAAACAGAGCCTCTGAGTTCAGCAGAAAAGTCTTAGCAGCAGGGGATGGGAAATTTACCTGCAGAGTAAAAGACTGAATTAAGGTTTGGCAACGGTCAGTCGATAGAGGAACATAAGAAACTGTTCAACACAGCGCCTGACACCTAATTGCTCTCATAAATGTTTATGGGTGATGCAAGGGAGGGAGGATGGAAAGAATTGAGGGGAAGGGAGGAGCGATGTCTCCTTTACTGACTCCCTCTTTACCTGATGTAGACATTGGATTTCAGAGGTCTCTGTCCTGGTGCACCTTCTCTATCTACCCATCCTCTCTACACTCTTGCCACTCAAAATGAGGTCTGCACCTGCATCACCTAGGAGCTTCTTGGGTATGTATACTATCAGGCCCTACCCCAGACCCACTAAATCAGAATCTGCATTTTAACAAGATTTAAATGCCCATGAACACATCCAGGCTTACAGCTTCAAATACGTGTTTGCTGGTGGTTTCTAAATATGCTTCCTTAACTCTGATGTTCTCAGGAACTTCACATTCACTTCTCTAAATGCCTACTGCACCAGACTTTCTTACTTGAAAGCTAAGATGGAGTCATCTCAAGCTTTATATGACTGAAAGACAGTTCTTGACCCTCAAAACTACTTCTTCTCTATTATTCCTCTTCTCCAGAAATGGCACTGCCACCCACAAAGTTCCTTAAGCCCCAAATGTGCATGTTACTTTAGATTTCTCTCCTTTCCTCACCGCCAGCATCCGATTTATCAGCTAGTGCTGTGCGTTATTCTTCTAAGCATGTATTCAATCCTCCCGCTTCTCTCTGTTCTCACTGCTATAGACCTAGCGCAAACCACCCATCATTTTTGGTTTCAGTCACTGTTCACTTCCACTTTTACCCCATTTGCCGAAAAGGTGCCAAAGAAATCCATTTAAAACCTGTATCTCGTCACTTCACTGCTTAAAATCTTCCAGTGGCTTCCTATATCATCTAGAATACAAGAAAAAAAAATCTTTAGTAAAAAAAAAAATCCCGTGAGGTCTGTGGCCTATGTACATCTCTGACCCAAGCTTGTATAATTTGCCCTCTTTTCTACTGGGCTCCAGCCACGCAGTTCTTCATCTTAGAGCTTTTGCCTGAGCTAGTCTCACTGTCTTGAATGTTCTTTCTCGGTCTTCCCGTACTGGTTCTTGCCTTGTTAACTCAAATCACAGTGCAGGTGTCACCTCTATAGAACAGCCTTTCTAAATCGTGTAATATAAATTTTCTTCAGTTACTTTCTAGGATAATAACCTGCATAGTACTTGTCACTGGTTTTGTATTGTTGGTTGTTATGTATGAATACGTATATTTTTTTAATTTCTTTTTTAGAATGTAAGCTCCCTTTAAGCAGACCTCGATTGTCTTATACCAGCTATAGTGTTATGGCACACAAACAGGCAAGGTTCTTGCGGACATACAGACCACATATAGGCCAATGCTATCACTCTACATGTAGATTATTGAATAGAACTTTTCTGGTTGCCCAGATTGGCAATCAGAACCCAAAGTTCAGGTCAAAGGGAATCAAGTGCCAAGTGAATGAGGGCAGACACTACTTTGAGGACTTTGGAAACCTCAACCTTCATCCCAGTTTTCATCTCCATCTATTTCTATAAAGCTTGCATACATAGAAGACTGAGGAAGAGAGGAAGATGGCCAGGATTAGAAGTTGTTGGCTTGGGAGGAATAGTGTGGTCTTTTCTTTCCCTCCCCAGTGGATGTTCCCTCCAGCTAAGTGAGGAGACTTCCAAGAGAAGAATTGATACTTACAGAGACTGGGGTGCTTTCAAGAGGGGAGATTGGTACCTCATTTCTAGTTATGCTGTTTATCACTACAGTGGACTGGCTGATCTGACCCCTGCTTTTCTAAGTGCTCTTAAGACTTTGCATTTGCCTAAGATAGAAGCATCACTTGATTTCTTATAACACAAGAGGAATTAATGGCAACCTAGAGTTAGTCAAGAAAAAAGGGAAACAACCCTAGGTAGGAGATACTTATCCTATATTGTCTCTTTCTCTACCCCACCATCCCAGAGGAGGAAGGGAATGAGAGAGGTGTCCAGAGACCATACAAGCCTTCTCTTCACACACAAGCCCCTCATACCTAGGTCTCCAAGGTCAGGAGTGAGAGGAAGAAGTGAGCATAAAATTGGGATGAGATAACTGATCCAATCTGGGCTGGACAGTTTAATTTGTGAAAGTGACCAGGAAGGTCAGAGGTCTATCAGACAGTTATTAAGGGGTAGATTCATCAGAGCTTGAGGGAAAAGAGTGATGGGAGAAAAATAAAATTCTTCCATGGTTGCAGCCCATCGAGTTCAATCTGTTCAGTAAACTAGCTGCAAATTTCCACTGGTAGACCACAAAGTGTATAATCTATCTAGAGATAATTAAGGATGGAAACATATAACCTTCTCATTCACATTTACCATTGTATGGAAACCCTGAAATTGAACTGTCCAATTCACACATGGAGACTGGCTGGTGAATTTGGCTAAAGGGTCTTGGAAACATTGTATTATGGAAAAATAAGTTGTGGGTTTGCTTCTCTTATTTCCTTTTAGGTTTCTTTGAAGTCGGTATGGCATCTCCTAACAACCTCAGGATACTTTAGATCAGAAACCACTTCTGAGTTATTCATAATTTTTTATCATACCTAGGAAAGGACCTGGCACACAGCAGACATTCAATAACTGTCCATTGAATTAATCAGGAAATGAATTTATCGATTCCGTTTGATTATTATAGCTAGACTTTGACCAGGTGATTTTTCGATGAAAAATCAACTAATTGAGGGTACGAAGGTTAGGAGGCAGATTCTAGCGATGCTGTATGAATTTGGGAAGTTACACATTTTTCTGAGCTTTGGTCTTCTCGCCCATAAAACAGCAACATCTATTCCTGTGTCATAGGTTGTGTGGATCAAATGAGGTAGCACATATAAATGAACTGAGCACACAGAAGGTATCCCAAAATGTGTTTTTGAAGCTGTAGACTCAGGCACAATCTTCCTGGACTCTAGTGTCCACAATTGTTTGACAAACATTCCCTCCTCCCTCTTTCTTCCTCCTCCTCTATGTCCTCCTAGATTATAAATGCAGGCTGAATCCATCCTCTCAGACACATAAGAGACACGTGTGAGTAGGCCGAAAGACCTTTAAGAAAAGACCAATATTTGCATATCTATTAAAACTACTCACTGTTCGGCTTGTTTCATTACAATTTCTATTTGGATAATGTGTAAGGTCAATACTATCACTGTTCTGGAAAATTCATTTTTTATTAAAGCAAAATGCACTGTATTTATAGAGATAACACCTTAAATGCTACGAGAGAAGGTGCACCAATTACACTGGTTCCCTTGATGGGGCAGGTTTGCGTGTTCCGTGTTTTATAATATGTTACAAGAAGAGGGATCTTTGCTTGTATTGATGTGTTTCAAGTGTTATCCTTGGGCTGAATGTGAATAGGGTTGATGCCTTGACCATCCTTTTTAGACCTGGGAGCACTGAGATAACCACATTGAGAAAAGAAAAGGGAAAAACAAAAATAAGAAAGGTCCCTCGTCTGCACCCCTACATCCATTTATTCCCACTGCATTTCTATCAGTTTCCCCATGAGCTGCTTGCTTGTCGCTCCCATTAGACCACGAGCCACTATATAACAGGTACAGTGTCTGCCATCTACTAGAGGCTCAATAAATATTTGTTGAATGAGTGAAAGTGAATGCCTGACACAAAGCAAGAGCTTGGTAATTGTCTGTTGAATTGTTTTTCTCTTCAGGAGACAAAATGGCATAATAAAGGAAAACTACACATAGACTTTAAGCCAGGAAATCTTGAATTCAAATCCGGGTTTTTATCCCTTACTGGATATGTGGCAATGTATTTAGCTAAATGGAATTCAGTTTCCTTTTTTTTTTTTTTTTTTTTGGCCGTACGCGGGCCTCTCACTGTTGTGGCCTCTCCCGTTGCGGAGCACAGGCTCCGGACGCGCAGGCCCAGCGGCCATGGCTCACGGGCCCAGCCGCTCCGCGGCATGTGGGATCTTCCCGGACCAGGGCACGAACCCGTGTCCCCTGCATCGGCAGGCGGACTTTCAACCACTGCGCCACCAGAGAAGCCCTCAGTTTCTTTTTTTATTAAACAAGGGAAATACTTGTAATGATTACAGTTCCTGGCACATAGTAGATTTAAAACATGCATTATAATTCCAATTCCCTTCACTTCTTTCTTTTTGGTGAACAAAGAAGAAAGTAGAATTGTTGGTATTTTCTTGTCATCCTCTTCTGCCCATGTTAACAAATATAATTAAAATATAGGGAAAATCTTTTCGTGTATGTGTTTTATGGTATTTCCTACAAAGGTTTTGATTTCTGTTTTGGTTTTTTTTTCCCCATCCACTAATTTCAAACTCAATAAACAATTGACCAGCCTGGTTATATTGGTATAGTGAAGTCTAGGGTTCCTAAAGCAGGATCTTATGGTTAACTAAAGTCTGTGACAGCACTAATATCAAGGTAGCAGTGGGGTTCTCTAGTTATTTTTAATATGTCAAGAGGTTTAAGGGAAACAAAATGTTTACTTGTTTTAAGGTTTCATGTGCTAACTCAAAGGTCAAATCTATGAGTGTTTGGATGGAATGAAATCAACTTGAAATTGTAACCTTGATTATCTCCTGATGATAAAAACATCAATAGATGTTTTGTAGTATTTTGGATCATTAAAACAATGGGAATGTGATTTCTTTATACCTTAAAAATGAAGTTTATTTGAGAAACTAAATATTTCAAAACATGAATTCATGAAGTGGGCATCAATAAAGAATGGGGCCTTTGGGAAAAGAGTTGTTGGAGTTTCCTAGGATAGATCCAGTGTTGCATGCATTGCATCCAGTTATGCACTGCATGGCATAACTCCAGGCAGTGGTGTTTATATAGATTTCAATGTGAATGGCGACTCCTGGAATTATGTAATGTGTCGTTCTTGGTCAGACTCATTTTTTTCTGATAGTCTCTTGTGCTGCAATGAAGCAGAAAGAGCTGAGTCTGCAGCTAGAACTGGCATCCATTAGCTGTTGCCTTTGATCAAATCCCTAAACTCTAGGGCTTCCGTGGTGGCGCAGTGGTTGAGAGTCCACCTGCCGATGCAGGGGAGACGGGTTTGTGCCCCGGTCCGGGAAGATTCCACATGCTGTGGAGTGGCTGGGCCCGTGAGCCATGGCCGCTGAGCCTGCGCGTCCCGGGCCTGTGCTCCGCAACGGGAGAGGCCACAACAGTGAGAGGCCCGCGTACCGCAAAAAAAAAAAGAAAAACTCTAAACTCCAGTTCTAAGTTTATTCATCCCTAGGTGATGGTTCCTTTCTCTACAAATGTTACACGCACACCTGATGTCTGTCTACTGAGAGTCTGAGCATATTGATGGGTGATTAATTCTATTTCTTCATCAGCATTTTTCCATCTTCAATAACCATTTATTACTGTTGCTAATAGGAAGGTTGGATTTCAGACTTAATTTCAAGTATGGCACTTGGAAGAAGACATCAGCATGTATACATGGATCACCTTTTCCCTACATTGCTACCCTAGCAATGTAGATCAATTTAGAGGAGGCAGGGGAGGTATGTGGGCACAAGAGGGAAAATGAAGGTTTCCGGAGAAGAAATCAGTGCTTCCCGTGTGTGTCCACTGGAGGACATACCTTGTATGTGCTGTCACTGTAACCCTGTGAGTCAGGCCAGACTGAGACATGACTGGGATAAGTGGGTGCCCTGGGCAGGCCAGCAACAAGGCATCCCTTCACACTGATGGAGTTAAAGGACAGGCTGCTGCTACACGAGGGAGGAGTGGGGAAGGAGAACCAGTGACCGAGTGGTCAGTAGCTCCTCATTTTTTCTGAACAATTTAGTAGTTTCCCTCTGGTCCTGAACTTGCAAGCCTTACCTGCTGGCTTCCTCACTCACTTCCCCACATCCAGGAACAGCCCTGCCGTTACCTAGATTCATCCTCTTTAGAAGTGTTCATCCAGTAAGACTCTAGCAGTCCTTTATGGATCTCAACAGCCCCACCCCTTCCCAAGAAAATCAGAATTGACCTTCCTGCCCTGTACAATGCCCACGTTATAAGCATCCTGGCTAAAGTTCTCTTCCTTCTCGCAGGGCCCCTGTTGTCTCGTGTGGCCCCTGCTCTCAGAGTTGTTGCCGATGACAGTGAGAAGGCCAAGAGCAAGTTTATCCTATGACCCTCCTTTGATCTTTCCCAGCTGTTTCTTGTATTTGACTCTTTGAAGGTGGGGGCCATGATTATATGTGGGCTTGTGCAAGAACCTTGCTTAAACTTGAGGCTCACACGAGCCCCTTTCTTTAAAAGGATGCCTGTTCCCTTGAAGCAGTCAGGTCCAGATGTTGAGCTAGAGGGCTTCTCTTTGGACAGGGCTTGGATAGCTACTGCCGACAATTGCTACTGACAACACTTTCTCCAGTGGACACTTGCTCAAGCCCCTTGACTTGCATCCTGGGGTGTGGGAATATGATTCAGGTATGGGCACCAGAGCAATGACTAAGGCACTGGGTACCACTTCATGGAACTAAGGGAAAAATGGGGACTCAGGCTAAGGAGCTCAGATACTCAAACCAAGACCGAGGTTCTAGCATGGTCAGCATCCTCATGTTATGTGCCATTAAGGTCCTGGACTCACAAATTTCTCCTGAGTAGGAACAGAGTAAGTTTCCAAAGACTTGGGTGGGGCTTGTTCTGCAGGTGGGGTACAAGGTGCCCCCTTGGGAGTGAAGAAGCCTGTGGGATGTGAGCCAGAGCCTCTCCTCACTCAGAACCCCTGTTCTGAACTCACCTTTTCCATGAAACTTCCCCAGATGAGCTGCAGCCAGCCAAGCGCTCCAATCTCCCTAACAACATCTTGACAATCTAAATCAGGGTCAGCCACCTTTCTGAAGTCTCCTGCCAAGTCTTCCTTTGTTCATTCTAATTCAGGGTCTGAAAACCTTTCAGGAGTGGCATGCCAAAGACCTCCTTTATTCACTTTAATTTAGGGTTTCATGTGCCAAAAAATATTCCAGCATGTGTAAAGTCTCATTGTAGTGTGAAGCAAAAATCACTATATAACCATACCATTAGAATTACAGAATCAAAATGCTGGATAACTAGTCCAAAGACCCCATTTTAAAGATACAGAAACCGGGGCCCCAAGAGGACAACAGTGTTACCTGAGGTCTCATAGTCAAGTTAGGAGCAGACTCAAGATCTTCAATCTGAAGCCCACTTAATCTTCAATTTTCTTTTTACTATATCACTGTCTGTCTTTTAAAAGCAAATTGAGCCTCAAACAATAGAGCATCTGCTCTCAATACCAAAAAAATGAAAACCTGAAACAAAATCAAAAGTTTTTCTTTTTTCTTTTTTTTGGTAATTCTTGACATGGATTTCTCCAGCATTTAGAGACTTCTAGCCTCACATGATTTAACTAATCTCAAGGGAAGGCTTGTGGTTTGGTGGAAAGAACATAGACTTCCTGGGAAGTCTCATAGACTGAGTTTGGATTCAGTTCAGCCACTCTATTTTGTAATCTTGAGTACATTATTTAACTTCTTTGAGACTCAGTTCATTCAAAGGTAAATATGGAAAAATAATAACTTCATGGAATTGTTAGGGGGTGTATTCATCAAGGTTTTATAGGAAACAACTCATGTTGGGTGACTCAATAAATGGAATTTTATATGAATTGGTCATAGAGTGGTAGAAGGAGCGACACAGCAACCTGGGGAAGGTGAGGCAATCCCAGGATTGGAAAGGGTAGGAAACCACTAGATTAAAGGCAGTGTTAACCAGAGACCTGGTGTCAGAGCCCAGTGGGAGCCGGGACCTTGGCAGGCAGCCATCCTGGGGTAATCATTCAGGACTGGGAGGTACTGAAGAGGCAGGCTTCCTGGCGGGAGCTCAGATGGTGGTTTAAAGGGTTGACTAGGGAGCTACAGCCACTGCTGGAGACTCTGCCTAAAGCAAATGGGGTGAGGTGAAAAGCGCTCTGACTTCTCTTTCCCCCCCGCCTTCTTCCAATATCCCCCATTGCCTCTAATTGTCTAAACCCTGCCTTTTGGCAACGGGCCTTGGACTTGTAGTTGGCGAGGGTTAGCCTCCCTGTGGTAGAGAGTGGACTGGGGAAGGGTGAGAACAGATCTGAGAGCAGACAAGAGTTAAATGATTTTCTGCATATAAAGCATCTAGCATTGTGCACGAAGGTGTTTTTTGTTTCTTTTGCAAATAACATCTTACATAGTATCTCAATACAGGAAGTAGATAAAAATGGAGCGTCTCAATAAATAACATTCTTCAGGAACGTAGGGTTCCAGAGAAAGCCCTTTGAAATGTACTGATTCATTCCAATCGTCAAGCATATGTACACATCCATTCTACCATATCCCGGCATGCAACCATCAGGTTGATTAGCTCTAACGATAAATACTATGTATAAAATAGATGACTAATATAAACCTACTGTATAGCACAGGGAACTCTACTCAGTGCTCTGTGGTGACCTAAATGAGAAGGAAATCCAAAAAAGAGGGGATATATGTATATATATAGCTGATTCACTTTGCTGTACAGTGTAAACTAACACAATATTGTAAAGCAACTATACTCCAATAAAAATTTTTTTTAAAAAAGAAGCTCATTGGGGCTTCCCTGGTGGTGCAGTGGTTGAGAGTCCGCCTGCCGATGCAGGGGACGCAGGTTCGTGCCCCGGTCCGGGAGGATCCCACGTGCCACGGAGCGGCTGGGCCTGTGAGCCATGGCCGCTGAGCCTGCACGTCCGGAGCATGTGCTCCGCAACGGGAGAGACCACAGCAGTGAGAGGCCCGTGTACTGCAAAAAAAAAAAAAAGAAGCTCATTAGATTGAGTTAAAAATAATATCATTCCAGTCCTAGAACCTCTTACTAACAAGTTACATGACAATGGGCAAGTCATTTAACCTCACGAGACCTCAGTATTCTCACGTAAAAATGGTGACCCTCCTCCCCCTTATGACGCAATTACTGTGCTCCAGGAAACCTGACTGAGCCTCAGAGGATTGTCCTTACCAGCTGGCTCAGAAATTTTTTGATCTGAATGTGGTAACTGTCAGCTCCCCACTAAGATCAAGGTGGCTGAGGCTGGCTTCCTATGTGCACCTTATTCATAGCAACCATCATCATCCCCTGTGCTTCATAAAATGCACCTCTGTCACATATTTAATCTTCAGACAGCTCAGTGAATCATATGACGAAACTGACGATAAAACTGAAGTGCAGAGAGGTTAGGTAAGTTGCCCAAAGTCAAACAGTTAATAGGTGGCAGACTCAGGTGTGAATTGCAATCCAGCTTCAAGTTCAGTCCTTTCACTTATAGATCGCTCTCTGTTCTACCAGGGTGCCTACTGATTTCTTGAGTTTTAAATGTTTCCGTACACGGTATTTCATCTTTTCCTTCTAACAGGCAGCTGTTCTTATTTTACCTTACGTTTACATGAGGATACTGAAGTCTAGTGAGGTTCAATGACTTGCCCACGGTCGCATGATTCATCAGTAAGAGGTTCTAGGACAGGAACGACATTATTTGTAACCCAGTGAACTTCTCATCGTTAGAGCTAGTCAAGCTAGTGGTTGCATGCCAGGGTATGGTAGAACAGATACCTGTGTATGCTTGATGATTGGAATGAATCACTCTACTTCAAAAGAGCTTTCTCTGGAACCCCGAGTTTCTCAAGAGCATCATTTATACACAGAAGCTCCCTTTTTAATCTATTTTCTGTGTGGAGTTACCACGTAAGATGTAATTTGCAAAAAATGGTTTCAGTGCTTTATAACAAGAGCAAGTTGATTCCACTGACTAAATGACCTTCAAAGTTTGTTTGTTTGTTTTAAAGCTCTGATTTTACAATATCCTGAAATAACGTACACCAGCACACATTGCTGTTAAAACTGCAATACGGGGGCCCTGTGTGGAGGACAGGATCCTCTCATAAAAGCTGAATAAACAGCTATTGCGAGTTCAGTGGGTGATGGCATGGGTGCCTTCATTTCCGCTTCTAGCCAAGGAAAATTTTGATCAGGCTGCGAGCCGCCTGCCCATTCATCTGCGTCAGGAAATGGATTTAGCGTCCATATGGGTTGGACTCCCATATTTATCATCCAGTTAGGCCTAATCAAAATGTTTTCCGTTTCACCTGGTAAGTGCAAAGGGCTCGGAGGAGGGTCTGAGTGGTGGTGGTGGGGCCCCATCACTTTCTCATCACTGAGCTGCAGTTGTTACAAGTCCCATTTCTCGTCAGTGCCTCACTCAGAGCTGAGACAGGCAATCTCTCCTGATGCCCCTCCTCAGCTCCCTAGAATCTGCTCTTGGCAGCAGCAAAAATCTATGGAATTGACCCAGGAGGGGGAGGGAGGAGGGCAGATTGTGACCCAAGGAAGGCTCAGGTCACAGGCGAAGCTCAGAACTGATAGATGAAATGAACCTCTGAGCAGAAGCCTCCTTGGATAATGAGTGGCTACAACCTCTTGGGATGGGGGAGGGGAGGCCCAGAACTCCTCTTCAGCATGGCGGGAGCTTAGGAGGGAGATTGGAGTATCTCTGGTCCCTGGAGTAAAGAGGAGATGGGGGAAAGGGCTGCTTAGATTAGAACAGAAATGTGACCGTCATGCAAAGCTTCCAGTTGGATTTATGCATCTTTTGCCAGGATGCTGGGAGGAGGGTACTTGACAGCCCCCATTAGAGGAGGAGAAATGGAGGCAATTAAGCATTGTTATGTTAGGGGAATCCCGGAGACTAGGGGCTGGAAGAGCCCCTGATGAATTCATTACTGAGGAAGTACTGTTTTCATGAGAAAAACAACGCAGAAATTCTTCCACTTTGATGAAGTAGATTCTGATTTGGACTGCACCAGGGTGAAATCTCCCCATGTGCCTTTCAGTATCCAGAGCAGACATAATTCTTTTCCTTTGCTGGTGTTATAGGTGGCGCGGGGGTGGTGGAAAAACAGGAACCTGCAGCTGAGTTTTGGTAGGCTGGGAAATGGGTTGTTCCAAGTAGTGGTGAATTAACAGTACTGAGAGAGGCCAAGCACTGTGGTCCTTGTTTTAAGGTGATGGAGAGAGAGAGCCACAGATGTTTTTTGAGCAGGGGAGTAATGAGATCAGAGCTTTGCTTCTGAGGATAATCCTGACAGCCCAGTGGAAGGTGGGCTGAAGGGGCTGAATGGGAGCTTTTCCCTTTTTGTTCATTGAGAAGCAGATGCATTTATTGGATGCCAGGCAGGGAGGCCCTTCGAAGCCAGTCACAGCAGTAGAGTAAGGGAGGGTTAAGAGCCCTAGCCTGAATGGGGAAGGATGGTGAGAGGGTGGTCGAGAATGAGAATATTTTGAGTATTTAATGAGAGCCTGTCTTGTGCCCAGCACATATCACCTCATTCTGCCATTGCAACCATCCTGTAAGAGAAGGATTAATAGTCCCTGTTACAGATGAGAAAACAGGCTCAGTGATGTTAATTAACCTCTCAACATGACTGTAAGCAACATACACGTTTCATCTGCCAAGAAAAGAGAAAATCTGTCTCTTCCATCCACTCACCTCAGGCTGCCATCATTTTTCCTTTGGAGAAATGGGGTTTTACATCCAGAAGGGGCTTTTTCGATTACCTAGTTCTCCCTTCCCCATTTTATAGAAGAGAAGACTGAGGCAGGGAGTAGAGGCAGAGACAGCTCAGGTCTGTGTCCTCTCATGCTCAGTTGGCCATATGAACTGTCCTCTTATCTGAGACTCATGTTACATGCCCAACAGGCGGGAAATTGACTTACAGCTATTATGTCCCTGGGGCAGT
This sequence comes from Delphinapterus leucas, assembly GCF_059928025.1. Lineage (NCBI taxonomy): Eukaryota > Metazoa > Chordata > Mammalia > Artiodactyla > Monodontidae > Delphinapterus > Delphinapterus leucas. The sequence continues at coordinate 141,244,325 of NC_143129.1, forward strand.
GCAAGATGAAGTGATTGTCAAGAATCCATCCCATTTTTCTCCACCCCACTGGGACACCAATGTCATCTCTCATCCCTTTTATCTCTGATGCTTAATGATCTTCCTTCATCTTTATCACAAGAGATACTTTCTTTAAATTACCTACTGTGTGCTCGGGAGCCCCGTTCTATAACATCAATTAATTTAGTCCTCACAACAAATTTATGAACTGAGCAGCATGGGTGTTTTTTGCCTATTCATATTATTCTATAACTTTTTTATTGAAGTATAGTTGATTTACAATATTATGTTAGTTTCAGAGCACAGTGATTCAGTTTTATATATATATTCACATATATGTATATATATTCTTTTTCAGATTCTTTTCCATTATAGGTTATTACAAGATATTGAATATAGTTCCCTGTGCTATACAGGTTTATCTATTTTATATATAGTAGTGTGTGTCCGTTAATCCCAAACTCCTAATTTATTTCTCCCCACCCTTTCCCCTTTGGTAACTGTAAGTTTGTTTTCTATGTCTGTGAGCCTGTTTCCGCTTTGTAAATAAGTTCATCTGTATCATTTTTTTTAGATTCCACATAAAAGTGATATCATATGATATTTGTCTTTCTCTGTCTGACTGGCTTCACTTAGTATGATAATCTCTAGGTCCATCCATGTGCTGCAGATGGCATTATTTCATTCTCTTTTTATGGCTAATATCCACACACACACACACACACACACACACACACACACCCACATCATCTTTATCCATTCCTCTGTCGATGGACACTTAGGTTGCTTCCATGTCTTGGCTATTGTGAATAGTGTAAGCAACACTGTTTCGACAGCTGAGAAAACTGGGGCTCAAAGAGTTTAAATAATTTACCTACAGTCACGCTACTAGGAAGTGGTACAGCAGGATTCAGACTCGGGTTGGTCCCATTCCAAAGCCTCCTTCATGAAAAGGGGTACTCCTCCTGTTTTTATGCCATTTTATTGTTAAGCAGACATTTTGGAGCGCCCACTACATGTCGAGTACAGTGACAAGCACCGGAGACTTGCACCAAGGGCGAGAGATTCATCCTGTGCCCTCACTGAAACCCTAAAAGGAAGGACAGAGGCTGAGCAGCAATGTTCCTACTCTCTCTTAATAATGAACAGAGCACTTGTGTCCACAGCACTCGAGAGTTCACAAGGCAGTTCACGTTCATTATCTTAGTACACCCAGACAACAACCCTAGGAAGCCACACAACTTCTGTCCCTCTCTTCACGTATAGAGAACAATATGGGAACTAGAGTCAACAGACTCACAGAGGTCAGGTGAGAGGTGTAAGTGCACACAGCTGATAGTGTCGTCTGGCTTCTTGCCCACTGCTCTTCACACAGCACAACATGGATTCTTTCTCCTCCCAACCTTTTGTCAGCTAGCCCTGACCCTTCCTTTTATTGGGCTGGCCAGAAAGTTCATTCGGGTTTTTCTGTAACATCTTATGGAAAAACCTGAACGAACTTTTTGGTCAACACGATACCTCTGTTGACACTTAGTCTTTAGCCTCCCTTGTAGCTATAAGCTGACATCTTGTCTTCCTCACTTTAAATAAGACTGTACGTATTCACACTTTTCAGACCTGTGATTCCTTATGTGGCCTTCTTTTCTCCTTTAGATTTTGTGTGACTTGAGTGACCCCTGAAAACCATTCTGTTCCAATTCAAAGTGTAAGTCTAAGGAACTAAAACAGGTCCTATAGTGCACGAAGTTCTCCCTCATTCTCTTTGTATTTATTCATCCATCCACCCATCCATCCATCCTGTCCATCAATCCTTTCATCTGCCCTCCCCCTCCCTCCTTTCTTTCCTCCTTTCCATTTCAGTTTTCCTTCCTTCCTCCCTTTCAACTATCCATACATCCATCCACTAAACAAATATATACTGAGAATCTACTACATATTGGACACTGTTCTGAGTACTAGGAACATAGCAGAGATCAAGACATACCACTTTCTTATATTATAGATTTTATAGCAGGGCAGACAAAATATAAGTAAGAAAACATATCAGACTTTCAGATACGTAGTGTTAACTGCAGTGAAGAAAATAAAATGATGAGGTAGAGAGTGACTGCACCATGATACCTTAGTCTGAGTGGTCAGGGAAGGCCTTTTGGATTAAGGGTTATTTGAACTGCAACCAGCTCTTTCAAGATCTCCGTCCAGGCAGAGGGAATAGAAATTGCATAGGTGATCTTCCACCCACTCTCACTACCAACTCACTAAATTAAGGTCCACTTGACTCTCCCAATATTTTTACCAGCGGAAAAAGTGCAAGCATTCTTGCTGACCCAATCCCATTTTATAAAGAAGATGATGAAAGACAGGATTGCTCAGGGGTCCTTCTCATGATCACCGGGGATGAGGGTAGCAAGGATAACATGGCGGGATCTAAGGGAATAAGCACTGGGAAGAAATCGGGAAGCCCAGGTTCTGAGTTCAGCTCCACACTAACTTGTTGTGAAAACATGCAGAAGTCACTTGTCCAACGCAACCATTGGTTTTCTCAAAAAAAAAAAATTAGTAGTTATAGGATCTAAACACAGAAACCAATGTAGAAAGTAAGCAAAATAATAATGCTAAAATTTATTGGGTGCTTATATCATACCAGGAGTTATTCTAAGTGCTTTATATACAACTTTAGTCCTCCCAGCAACCCTATAAATACTGTTATTATCTAAATACAAGGCACTCAAGGCACAGGTGGTTAAGGAACTTACCCTAGTCTCACAGACAGTAAGTGGTGGAGCTGGATTCAGACGTAGGCTGTCTGATTTGAGTGCCCCAGCTCTTAAGCCTTATACAGTAATCCTTCTCTCAAAGGGCACCAGAGCAGGTGAGCTGGTTGAAGTCAGGAGCCCTAACCCTCCCACTTCCATCTTGTCTTCTCCCCAAGGATGTTCCCCTGGACCCTGGACTCTGTGAGGAAAGGTTTGAAAGTCTGAGGACAAGAGAATGGTAAATGCTTTTCCAGCCTTAAAAATTGTGGTTCCAGGGCTTCCCTGGTGGCGCAGTGGTTGAGAATCTGCCTGCTAATGCAGGGGACACGGGTTCGAGCCCTGGTCTGGGAGGCTCCCACATGCCGCGGAGCAACTGGGCCCGTGAGCCACCACTACTGAGCCTGCGCGTCTGGAGCCTGTGCTCCGCAACGAGAGAGGCCGCAATAGTGAGGGGCCTGCGCGCCGCGATGAAGAGTGGCCTCCGCTTGCCGCAACTAGAGAAAGCCCTCGCCCAGAAAGGAAGACCCAACACAGCAAAAATAAATAAATTAATTAATAAACTCCTACCCCCCAACATCTTCTAAAGAAAAAAAAAACTGTGGTTCCAGGAATAATCAGGTCTCAGCTGGCATCATGAAATGGGACTCTAGAACCATTTCTCATCAGAGATCATGAGTGTCCTGGGAAAAGGGTATGATTAGGGATGGGGCACATGTAGTGGCAGAAGTGATTTCACCTGGTGGAATCCATCTGGCTGAGGATCATTTAAGGTTTGCCAGGGGGGAATCAATGTCTCTCTCTGACCCTTTGTGAGGCAGACCTGGGAGGAAAGGGAGTTCATTGAGATCAGGACACAGTGGACTCTCCCCAGGCCACCTCTACTAATGTTTACTCCTCTTTCATTCAGCCTATATGCAGTTTCCTCTCTCCAGTTTTCAAAATTGATATTCTCCCACTGGTTCACATGGACCAAAGGATCCTCCTTCCTATTCTGGGCATAAAAAGGACAGGTTTTCTTAGTTCCACTGAAGTGAGGTTGGCAGGGAGTGTGGTGTAGTGATTAAGCTCATGGATTCTGAAGTCAGACTGCATGAAATTAAATCCCATCTATCTCTATCATAGCTTCTAATCTTGAGTGACTTTTAAACCTCTTAGTTTCCTCATCATAATGGGACAATATATTAACATGCTTAACTCATATGGTTGTTAAAATTGTTAAAAAATTAAATGTGATAATAAGTGTAAAGCATTTAACATATTGACTGACATTTGGTAACTGCTCAGTAAAGCCTTTTTTTTTTTTAATGAAGCATATATTAGAAAGGGAGGGAAACTGGTATTTTTACTTAATACATATTCCTTATCAAAATTTAACTGAACTTTGATCCCAGATGGGGTTGGTTGGTCCAGTTTACATTTAGTTCATTTACTAAAAAATTTTACTGAATATTAATAATTACCAGGAATTTGGCCAATGTGGAACATACAAAGAAAAAACATCATTTCACCCCACCCATCCCCTGTTCTTGCTTTGATCTCACTCTCTAGCCATTTTTTCCTCCATCTTTTGGAGTACTACCCATGCAGTGAGGTAGTAATGGTAACAGCCTCAGATTTGAGAAACCTAGTAGTTGTAGATATAAACTTAGTATTTGATGATTATGTGATACTGAATAAATAATAAAACCTCTTTGGGTCTCAGTTCACCCATCTGTAGAGTTTTAGACTATCTGATACCAAAAACCACTTCCAATCCAAAGATTCTACAATCCCATGTTTCCCTTAAATGGAAGTTGAAGTGGAACTGAATTCACCAATGATCCCCAGTCTCTCCTTTGATAGGTTTCATTATCTAATCCTTAGGCACGATTAGATACTGCTGGGGCAAAAGCAAGCTAGAGTTGGAAGGAGTTAAGTGTTATTACTAGAGCCATCAGACCTAGGTTCAAATCCAGGTTACACTATGTAGTAGCCATGTGACTTTGGAGAAATCTGCACACTCTGAGCTTCAGTTTTCTAAATTTTAAAATAAAGACAATAAACATATTTATCATGTGTAGTTGTTGTAAGGACTGAATGAGAATCAATGTATATTAAATATTTAATACATGTTAGGCTTTAATATATGTCCCGTTACCATGATTTCTGTGAACTCATTTGTATACCTTCTCTATCCCTTACTGACACTGCATTCTAATTACTTACTTGCATATCTACATCTTTCCTTAACAGTGAGCTCCTAGAGGGTACAGACTCTTTTCTCCTTTCTTTTGCCTAATGCCTGATCCAGTGCTACCAGTATCTTGATAATCAATAAATGTTTATAGAAACCAAGTAAAACATGTTGGTACATAGATTCATAAATGTTTCTCCCCATTTTATTTTCCAAACACTAAAAACACAAAAGAAAAATAGAACCACCTAAACCCAGTATATAAAGATGAAAAAGGCATATTTTTGTTGTATGACAAATTTCAAAGATTTCATCAATGCAGAAAATAAAAACAAAGAAAAACTTAGAGTTCTAGGAGCATTTGGGCAAGAGGGTCCATCATCCCATAGAAAACTGCAACAGCCAATGCTAGTTGATTCAGCACCATGGACAGCCACACCAGCATTTCAGGGATGCCAAGTCTCTGGAAAAGGGCAAGAGTTGGGGCTGGAACATATGAGGCAAGGGGGAGACTATTGATGGATGAATCTAGAGAGGTATGCAAGAGCCAAGTCATGACTGCAAGATAAGAGGTTTGGACGTAGCCTGTAAGTAAAGGAGGCATGAACAGAAGTTATGCGGGGAGTTAAATGACCAGATTTTAGTCCTAGCGAACACTTTGTTTGGGTGTAGTGGGTGTGGAGATTGTATTTGGACAGCCAGTGTTAGAATGCAAGAGATCACTTAGAAGAGAGTTGCAACAGTTTGAGCAAACAGTTATGAGGGCCTGAACTGGGTATACGTGGTGGGAGAATGAGAGAAAGGGGAAAGTGTGGGAGATAATAAAGAGATGGAATCAGTGCGTTTCAATGGAAGGAGACTGAAGGAGGTCTAGGAGGCCTTCAGGATTTTTGTTTGGGCTATGAGCTTTGAATAATGGAGAGAGAGAATGAAATTGAGAGCCAAAAAAGATTGAAGTCGGATTTGATATACTGAGTTTGAGATGTTAGTGTGACATTCATGTGGAAATGTACAGTGCGCAGTTAAGTATATGTGTTTGGAGCTCAGAAGAAAGGATGAGATATAATGAATATTGAATGAAAATCTGTTGTTCTGCTATATTATGCTAATCTGGCTCAGACACTAATTATTGACTCACCCACATTCTCATTAGGCTGTTGCTGATCACTGGAGCCCACAGGCATTGCCTCTTGATAGTAAAACCATACAGCCTGAGGTCATAAATCCAAGCTGACCAATTCACTGAGACACTTTTTAATCTTTTGGGCTCTTCCAAGATTAAGCCACCTTCAAAGTTTCTCAGATTCTTCCTGAGTTGTGTGTGGCCTCTTCCACTTACAAATATCTAATTTTCTTGGCCTTATTTTGCTAGAAACTCAAGTGCTGCTGTCTGTAAGTAGCTTCATATATGTGGACATTCCAAAAGCTTCAACTCACACTATCTCTCCGGCCATCCCAGAATCAAATATTCAGAAAATCTAAGAGCTAGAAATTGCTCTTGCCGAAAAGTACATTTATAAATGGAAAATGTGAAGCCAAAGCAGAGAAAGTGACTTTCTGGGGTTCCCATTCACGCAATAAAATGTTTATTTATTGGGTGTCTACCATGGGCCAAGCACTTTCCTAGATGCTGGAAATACAATAGTGAAGCTGAAAGATGTGGATGCTGCTCTGTTTTAGTGAGTTTACAGTCTACCAGGAGGGAGAGAAACACTACTAACCAGGACACTCACACAGCTAGGGAAGTTATAACTAACTTGAGATTAGGTATCTTTCCACACTGCATTAAAAAAAAAAAAAATCTCTTGGTGAATAGCAGTGTTTAGCAGAGCAAAGATTCTGATATCAGGTTTGTCTAACCCTAATTCCAAGTTCTTTCCAATATATTATTTGCCTCCTTTACTAGTAGGTAATAGAATTTGCTTAAATCATGGTTGAGGAGTAGTTAAGGGCATGAGTCAGATTACCTGGATTCAGATCTCAACTCCTCACTTACTACCTCTGTGACCTTGGATAAGTTACTCACCCCATCTGAATATTAAGTTCCACTCATCTGTAAACTGCAGATAATCCCTACATAGGGCATGCTGTGTTTAATAAATGATACTAATTTTTATGTTTTAGATAAACTCCAAGGTTCTTTCCAATTTAAAAAATGGTCTCTATTGCTTTCTGCTAAGGGAGGCTGGGGTTATGAGTAAAAGAGCATAAGACTGGGAACTAGGATTATTGGGTCTTAGTCCAAGCTTCGGTCCTATATAGCTGTCAGTTTGGGGCTACCATGTGACTTTTCTGGGCCACAGTTTTTTCATTCTTCAGTTGTGGTTCGGGTTATGTAATCTCTAAGGTGCCTTCCCTTTAACTGATGAACTGTTATGAGGAAGATGGGCCTTATTTTGGGATATTATAAGGAAAGACTTGTACGTCTTAAGCTTGACTCTCATATGACACACTTTCCTCCTTTCCCTTAAGTCTTAATTTCTGTGCTTCAAGTTACTGCACATTGCTTTTATCCGATAAATGATACTATGTGGGTAATGTACTGCATTAGCTGGATCTGCATGGGGCACAGAACGTCTGACCATAAATTGAGAAAAAGACACTGGTAACCACCCAGCTGTTTTATCAACACAGGCCTCAAATGCACAACATTTTGAATATGCAATCTGCAGCAAGATGGAAATTTCAGCAAACATCTGTGGAGATTCATCTTTTTCCAGTACCTACTATGTGCCAAATTTTTCCACCTATGGAAGACAACTCTGAGAAGTAGGCATTCCGTTTCAGAGATGAGGAAACTAAGCTTTGAAGTAAAGTGACTTGATGGAGGTTGCACTAAGAAGTAAGGGCACAACATATGGATTCCAACTCAACTTCCAATGTCAAGTTTAGTCCATTCTTGCCCTAGAATTTTATTTCTGTCTCCGTCTGGAGTAGTCACAGCAAATCATCCCTGTGACATGTGATTTTGTGACTTGGGAAGTTGAGAAGCCGCACACTCCTTTCAGTATAGGCTCTTGAATCTCTTCTAGATGAGGGGGAAACTATGATGATGAAGAGGCACAGGTCCACCTTAGCTCAGCTGCTGTCCGTGAATCTGGGGCTCTGAAGTTGTATTATTATTCTAATGACCTCATCATTCGCATCCTTTCAGAGGGAGTGGAGTGGGGTGGGAGGGTGCGGTTGGTAGGGGGAACAAAAGGAAGCTGAATTCAGTACAAGCTGATCACCAGAGACTCCTGAGCCGAAGGCTTTTTGGTTCAAGGAGCCTGGCTCATTAGGGTGACATGTCTTCCCCTCTTGACCCTCATTCCTGCGCTTTTATTATTGTCCTGGAAAAATTGGGGAATGGATGTCTCTAGCACCTGATAAAGAACAATAGAAAGGACTTTGTTGGGTGGGTTGGGGAAGGACAGAGAGAAGATGTTTACGGTGGAAAGCTGGAAACTCTAAGATTCTCTGACAAAAGCATGAAAGCAACATTCTTTAGAGAAAAGCATCAGAATGTATTTGGTCAGAGATATCTTTCCTTTACTGATCAGCTCTCTCATTTTTTTTTTATAGCGTTTACCACAGAGTTAATAAAATCAATGTTAGTTTGTTTCATGGAGTAGAAATAATCTTGAAAAACTTAGCTGTGATTAGAATTTCTAAAAGGCAATCCTATTCTTCCCTCTGAATTCAAATTATAAAATTGGAGAAGTATTCAGTGGAAAGAATATTGGCCTAGGATATCACAAAATCATTCTTAAGATTGCAGCATATCTCATAAAATCATGCATTTAAATGTTTAAATACTAATTTTAGAGTTAATAGCACTGCAAAATCTTCAGTGAACAGCAACTAAAATATTTCTGTTTGGAAAATTACCTTAAAGTCGTACAGAACAGGAACATGCTAAAAATAGCACTAAAGTTTTAGCTTGACAGATAACATTAAATGAGGTAAGGAATAAAAGAGAAAGATTAAGCTGGCTCAGGATGGGGAAGATTCACGAGTTATCCACATACAAGTAGAAAGAAATTTTATAAGGTTTAGTGAAATGTCAGACTCTCTTTCTCCTGGGCCTTTGAACATTTTCCCTTTTGTCTGGATAATTTTGCTGTATTTCATCAATCTCTAGAACTCCCTAAGCCCTTGACTCCACTATATTTTTCCACGGCGTTTATCACCTCCTAACATAATATAAAATACTTTTATTATATTTTTGTTTGCCTCTCCCATGCTCACCTGTCAAATGTGACAGGACAGGGAGGTTGCCTGTTGTCATCACAGTTGTATCCACAGCACCTAGAACCGGGCCTGCTGTGCAGAGAAGCCTTGATAAATATTTGTGTAATGGATGAAAATTCCACCTTGTAGGGCATCTCCTCCACGAAACTTAACCTAAACAAATTTCATCTTGTACTTACTCCATCACAGCACTTTTAACACCATACATTTAAAAAAATTAAATTGAAATACAAGTAACATAAAATTAGACCATTTTAGAGTATGTAATTCAGTGGTACATTCACAATGTTAGTAGATTTAGCACGTTCACAGTGCTGTGCAAACACCCCCCCTATCGAGTTCCAAAGCATTTTCGTCAGCCTAAAAGAAAACCTAGTAGCCACTAAGCAATCTCTCCCCATCTCCCCTTACCCCTTAGCACCTGGCAACCACCCATCTGTTTTTTGTGTCTATTTCATATAAATGGAATGGTACAATATGTGATCTTTTGTGTCTGGGTTCTTTCAGTTAGCACAATGTTTTTGAGGTGCATCCATGGTATATAGTATGTATCAGATAGTCATTCCTTTTTAAGCCTGAGTAATATTCCATTGTATGTGTATATGACATTTTGCTTACCCATTCATCTGTCGATGAACATTTGGGTTATTTCCACCTTTTGGCTATTGTGAATAGTGCTGCTATGAAGAGCCCTATGCAAGAATTTGTTCACACCATATTTTGATTGCTTCTTTTCTCATCTGTCTCCCCTACAAGATCATGGACTCCATGAGGGCAGGGATCCAGTCTTGTCTTTTTCACAAATACATTCCCAGACGGAGCTGTGGCCTGGAAAATATTTGTTCAATGAATGACTTGAATACAAAATGTCCAATTCGCTTGAATTTTTAATTAAAAGAGAATGATTGGAATTTCCTAAATTAACAGGGATGTCACCACTTTAAAAAAATTCAGTAATTCCACAAATGTAAAAGGATATCTATGCCTTAATTCTATATAGGCTAGTTGCAGGAGGGGGGAGGGGCATGAGGATCACTGAGAGGAATGAAGGACTCAAGAGGGGCCAGGAAGGAAGATGCAGCAGACAGAGGTGTAAAAGCATGGGGAAAGGTAGGGTGTCCGGAGGGCTGAGGCTGGGGCAGCAGGGAGCTCAGAGATGAAGGACAGGGAGCAGCTCTCAGGTTGCTAGATGCCTCTCAAGCCGAGAGAAGCTGAGAGAAGTCCTCTCTGCCCCCAAGAAGCAGCTTTTTGTCTTTCATTTTCCAACATCAAAGTTTATTTCTGAAATAAGGCTTTGCTTTTGTGTGGAATTCTGAAGTTGTTCCCCAGGGGTTCAAGAGTGACCGTGGCTTTTAGAAGAAACTTTTGAAATGGAGAGTTGTCTTCAAAATTGTAGTCATTATTTTTTTTTAATTGTGGTAACAAAACACATAACAATTTTACCCTTTTAACAATTATTAAGTGTACATTACAGTATTGTTAACTACATGCATGTGGTGGTACAACAGATCTATGGAACTTTTTCTTCTTGCATAACCGAACCTCTAAACCCATTGAACTTAAGTAAGCATTTACTGGACACCTACTGTGTGCCTGCAATAAAAGGAAGCCATTGTCTCTCTGGGTAATTTGCTCCTTTGTCCATTTAAATCTGGAGACTCCGTGTTCATTTACATATATTAATAATAATAATAATATATATTTATTTATAGTGCTTCACAATTTCCAAGGCACTTTCCTTGTATTTCCTTATAAATACCTTATAAGATAATTCCTGTTTATCCCATTATTTGATCCCCTCCCGAATTGTCAGTATTTGGATTTTACAAATGAGGAACCTAAAGTCAAGAGAAGAGAAGTGGTTTATCCAAGGTTATAGAGCCAGTAAGTTTTAGAGCTGAGATTTGACGTCAGTTTTTGAAGGCAAGCCCCTCCCCAGTGTATTATGCTACAATGATTCATTCCAAATAACATTAAAGAGTGACTTTAACATTGCCTCTTGGGCTGCTTGGAAAAAAGAAAAATATTTATAAAATAAATTTCATTATCTGGTTCAAAATGTCTTTTAAAAATTCATCATGTAAGTTGCTTTTTTCTCTTAACCAATTCCTCTGATCCAAAACATTTTTCTTATTTAGCTTTTATTTATTGTTCTGAACATTATTTATTTTTTGCGGTACGCGGGCCTCTCACTGTTGTGGCCTCTCCCGTTGCGGAGCACAGGCTCCGGACGCGCAGGCTCAGTGGCCATGGCTCACGGGCCCAGCTGCTGTGCGGCATGTGGGATCCTCCCGGACCGGGGCACAAACCCGTGTCCCCTGCATCGGCAGGCGGACTCTCAACCGCTGTGCCACCAGGGAAGCCCCCTGCACATATTAATTTGCAAGTTTTAGCCATTGCATTGGATAAGTACTAAGGTGTTGGAGCCAAATTTGGGCTAGAATCCTGGATTTGCTACTAAATTAGTTATATGACCTTGGAGAAGTTATTAACCCTAAGTTTCAATGTGCCCATCTGTAAAATGGTGACTATAATCATGGCTACCTCATACTCTCCTAACGAGGAGCAGATGAGATAATGCATCAGAATTGCTTAGCATATTTCCCTGGTCCACAGCAAGCACTCAGCAAATGAGAGATGTTATTATTATCCTAAATATAAAAAATGAATATTTTATCCAATTAAACCCATTTTTAGTAAAGGACTAAATTCTTGCAGCTAGAAAGTATGGAAAGAGTCCAGAATTTGAAGCTAAATTGAAATACGTGCCAGTCCCCTTTCTGCCAGTTAGGAGCAGTATGGATTTTGTTTCCTCATTGCGAATTGGGGATGGTAATACCTCACTCGCGGGATTCTCGCAAGGATATTTGTAGAGATCCTGAGACGTCATAAGGGCTTCATAAATAGAAGCTACTGTTATTATTATAAATATTATTATTTCAAATAAAAAAATCTAAATCTGGGACTTCCCTGGTGGTGCAGTGGTTAAGAATCTGCCTGCCAATGCAGGGGACACGGGTTTGATCCCTGGTCCGGGAAGATCCCACGTGCTGCGGAGCAACTAAGCCCGTGCACCACAACTACTGAGCCTGCATTCTAGAGACCGCGAGCCACAGCTACTGAAGCCCGGGTGCCTAGACCCTATGCTCCGCAACAAGAGAAGCCACTGCAATGAGAATCCTGTGCACCGCAACGAAGAGTAGCCCCCGCTCACCACAACTAGAGAAAGCCCGCGCACAGCAACGAAGACCCACTGCAGCCAAAAATAAATAAATAAAATCAATTAAAAAAAATACCAATCTCAGAGCAAGAGATCTAGATAGAGAAGACACCCAAGGTGAATGCCAACTGAGCATAGAGTTCTCTTTTGGGATCAGAACTCAGATAACCCTTAAATAGTAAACCAGAACACAGCAATGACAGTTAACAAGATGCATCTTATAGCCTAGAGGGCAAAATGCCAAGGTCATTTTTCTGTCATGGATGTTTGCATCTGCATTTTATTCTTTCTTCTGGCCCAAAGCTTTTACATCCAATTTAACTATCATTTATTGAGCACCCACTGCATGCCTGATCCTGTGCTAGTCCCCATGGGAAACACAAAGGCAAATGGGCTAAGCCTTGGATCTCTTCTTGGTTGACATCCCTGGGAGGGGTTTTACTCAGTTCCACGGCTTTAGATGCATCTATATGCTGATGACTACCAATTTATTTCTTCAGTCCCACTTTCTCCTCTTGACCTTCAGAATCATCTCCATTTGCCTGTTTTCCGTGTTCACTTAGGTGTGAAGCATCCCAAAGGTAATGGGGCTGAAACAGAACTGTTGACATATTCTCCTTCCAGCTTCCATAAACTTGCCCTTCCCCCAGTATATCACATTTCAGTAAATGGCACCATAATTCACCCAGTTACTTAACCCAAAGTTGGAGTAAACTATGACTTTTGCCTTTCTTTCACAGCCTATATCCAATGTATCAGCAAATATCTCAGCTTTACCTTTGGAATATAATCCCAATCCAACCACTTCTCACTGACCCCCTCCACTACCATCCTAGCCCCAAACAGCAATCTTTTGCTCTCGCTTGACTGAACCCCCTACTTCCAGCCTTGCCACCAGGCCAGTGACTCTGACCACACACATCGTGCACAGCACAACTCCAGGGACACCATCCACGTCGACTTCAGTGTGAGGATGCCCCTGGAGTCATGCAACGCAGTGACCTTGCTTGCTCTCTTCCAGCCTACCCTCCATGGAGCAAAATGTTCAAATTTAAGTCAAAGCCTGTCGCTGCCCTGCTCAGAACTCCTCATCACTGCCTTTCACACCTATAGGAAAGTCTGAAGTTCTATAAAATGCCGCAGAATCTGGCTCCAGGCCACTCCACCCTATTTGGTTCTCCTCTTCCACTTTCTCACTGTCTTCTGGCCACACAAGTCTCCTTGCCTTTCCTTGAGCATCTCAAGAACATTCCCCTCAGGGCCTTTGATGTTGCCAGTCCCTCTCTCTGGGATGCTCTTCCTATAGGTATTTGCATGGTAAGTGCCCTCACTTAAGCCAAATCTTTGCTCAAGTGTTCCTTCTCAGAGAGGGCTTTTCTGATCATCCCATGATTTAATGTGATATTATTTTACCCAGATATTTTTCTTTATAGGCCTTATTCTACCTTGCATGATATATTTACTTATTTATTTGGTTGTTCTCTGTCTCTCCCATGAGCATTTAATCTTTATGAGGGTAGATATTTTTTCCCATTTTATTTAATACCATATTCTAAGAAGAGCTAGTGTATAATAAGTGTTCAGTAAATATTTAGAGACTGAATGAATGGAATATGAAATTTATTCATTGGTTCATGAATTCCTTCCCTCCTTCACTGAACAATCATTCACTAATAAAGTATATGCTGTGCTAGCATCTTATATGCATCATTTCCTTTCATTCTAACAATAATGTGATCTTCGTTTTTACCACTTAACAGGATTTTGTGGAGAGGAAAAATCTGGGCTACATGAGGTATCCATCTGATGGACTTCATTGCCCACAAGCTTTCCACTCTAGCAAATTCTCACCTACCTGACCCATGCTGGCTAGTGGTTATGCATGGCACTTGATGAAATAAAAAATGGGAAATGATTGTTTTGACAATATGTAGAGGTTATTTAGATAGTATATTAGTCAGGTTTTGCTGCAATAATAAACAGCTTCTTATCTCAGAGGCTCATGACAACAAATATTTATTTCTTGTTCACATTACATGAAGGCTATGGATCAGCTGGGTTCAACTTAGCTCATGTGTCTTCTCGTCCTGCAACCTAAACCAAAGGAGTGACCACTAGCTGGGAAGTGCTCTTTTCGTTGTTGAGGTGAGAGTGAGAGGGATCAAGCCACACCCTGCAAGCACATTTAAAGCTCCTGATTGGATATGGCAAGTGTCACATAGTCCTGACAATATTGGTCAAAGTATGTCACATGGTCAAGCTCAAAGTCAACGAGGCCAAGATACAGATTGCTCCCTCTCTTTGTGCAGGCACATCACATGCCAGTAGGTGGGAATATATAATCCTATTTCAGTAAAACAGAGAATACTTCAGAAAAATAATCCCCAAGTTATTATAGACAAAGAAGATATTTTATAAAACGAGGTCCATGGGGCAAAAATAACAAAAGCCCCCCTTTAGATATCCTTGTAGGAGAGGTGTCACCATGGTTTCAGGTCTGGCTTCACATTGGCAAATTTGGATTGACATTATTATTATTTACACTAGCATGAATGGCTTCAGGGGGACTTCACTCATGCTTTCTTTCATGCATTCAGTCTGTGAAGACTGAGATCTTACTCTGTGCTAGACACGAAGGAAACGAGATGAACTTCACAAAAGATTGTTGTGAAAAACAGCTGTTAAATATTTGTTTGCAGTTGGAGCTACACATTTTTTAGCAGCCCAGCTCTTTGGTACACTGTCCGAAAGATCTTTTTCTCTTGAAGCTAGGGAAGCCAAATTAGCCTTGATGAACAGGGCATTAGAATAAAGGGAATTAAAATGTCTCATCAGAGTTTTCACCAAGGCATTGACTCAAATGAACAGATAAGTTATAACCTCCACATATAATATCTCAGTCTCTCTCTCTCTCTCTCTCTCTCTCACACACACACACACACACACACACACACACACACACACACAGTGTTATAGATGCCCTGACATATGCATGCTCTTTTTGCATCTTTTCATTCAGATTTCGTGTATAACTCTTTAGCTAACATCCTTTATCAAGGCTTTAGCGGACAACTATAATTTTATTTATTCAACTGCATCCCTCTCATTTTTCTGGGAAGAGACTAATTTTTTTCTTCTGAGAACTATGCCTTTCCCTTCCCCTACTACAACTATGCAATCTGCAGGAACCACCTCCTGGTTTATATGTAGGCATCTGACCTCAGTCTGGCCAATACAAGCGCTTGCTTTATAATTTTAGAGCTGGTATTAGGAAAATGCATCAATCCCTCTCTCTGTAGAAATAAAATGAGTGATGTGAGCCTAAGAAGGTTTAGGTCTCCATGCTTCCTCTCTTGTGAAGGAAAACAGCCTGAATGAGACAAAATAAAGCTGACACACTGAGAAAGTCAGAGAAAAGACACTGGCATATGCCATTATGGGTAGTTTTCAAGTTCCATGTCCAATTGTTCTTGATGTCCAGCTGTCTTACTGTCCTGATTGTATCTGATTATTCATCCCTTTCTTGGATCCTGTGAGTAATTAATTCCCCACCTATTTAGGCAAAGGCAGTTTAAATTGTATTTCTGCTTTTTGCAGACAGGTCATTCTTTGGAGTATAATGGCATTTTAAAAACTGTCCTGGGAAAAAAGAGATACTGAAGGTATTTCAGGGATGGGCAGGGGAAAGGAGGCCCTGGCAGAGAAGCAAGAGGAAAACCAGGAGGAGGGCGGGGTCATAGATGATTTAGAGAGGAGGGTTCTGAGAAGAAAGGCAGAATCTACAGTAGTCATACACACTTCTGAGAGAATTGGCAAGATGGGGACCAAAAAATATTGAATTTCATCACAAGGAGGCCACCTAAATCATATACAGAGGAAAGGTAGATGCAGAAGCCAGCCAACATGGATTAGGGAGTAAATGGAGCTGAGGAAGTTCAGACTGTGAGTGTAAAGAGTGTTAGGAGATTTGACAGTAAAGAGCAAGCAAGAAATAAGGTCAGCGTCAGTACCTTCCTTTGAGGAAGGTTTTACATTTTTTCCCTTAATATAGAAGAGATACAATCAGTAAACATTTACTGAGTATGTATTGTATTTCAGATACTATGTTACGTGTTGGAATAAAAAGATGAATAAAACACAAGCAAGATTGAATAAATTATGGCTAATCCATAAAATGGAAAACTAGCATCCCTAAAAATAATGCTGTAAAAGGACTATTTAAACAATAAAATCTGTTGGAATATTAACTTTAAAAATCAGGTTAAAAAACCAGCACGTACATATAGTTCAGTTTTTATGTGTACATTAAAATAGATGTGTACACACAGAAAAAAGCCTGGAAGAATACACAGAAAAATGTAATTAGTGGTTAGTAGTGGTGTTGAGATTTATGGACAACTTTTACTCTTTTGCTTATCTGCATTTTCTAAATTTTCTACTTTGAACCTATTCTACTTTTGTAGTAAGAAAAATACACAAAGATAATATATATATATATATATATATATATATATATATATATATATAGTTGTAATGCAGACCCTGAAGTTGGTCACCAACTAACAGAAGAAACAATAGACTAACAACCAAGTGCATGCAACACTACTAATTAAATCCAAAGACGAGAGTTTATGTGGGTAGAGAGTAAATATATCTGCCTGGTGGAACTGGGGAGACTTCCCAGAGGAAGTGATATTTCAGTTAGGCCTTGAAACATAAAACAAAAACTGGTCTGGCTAAGAAGAAGGCAAGAAAACAAGCATAAAGTAGGGAAGTCCATGAAGAATTCAAGGAATTTTAAACAGTCTGGGGGCGGAAGAGAAGGAGCAGAGGGAGGGTGGCTGCTGGAACCGAAGGTGTCATGCCCACTAAGGACTAGGACATGATCCTGTAGGGCATGCAATGGAGAAAAAGCAGAGAGACAAGCAGGTCTTTGTAGAGAACCATTGCACAGACGCAGATGGAGAAGATGCATCGGGCGTGATGGGGTCAGTGGGGAGGCTGAAGGTCTGGGTGTGAAAGGGTAAGGACTTGAACCAGGAAAATGGTAGAAGGACTGGAGAAGCAGGGCTGTATTTAAGAGTTATTTAGGAAGAGAAATTGATAGGGTTTAATAACAGTAGTAATAGTTGTTGCATGGGTGCTCCAGAAGCAGACCTTCGAGATGGATTTTGGGGTGCAAGATGTTTATCAGGGATCCACACACATGAAGGGAAAGGATCAGAACCATGAAGGGTTGGTCAGAGGGAGAAGTTAGATTGCAGTGCAGGCTTGACAAAACCTTAGCCCCATTTTTTTCTTTTTTTTTTTGGTGGGGATTCTTTATTGCTGTAAATTTTTACTTATTTGTATATATTTATTTCTCATTCATTCACCCACTCCGTCATTTATTTTCTTAATTAAACAATTAAGGAATCTACCACCACAGACAAAAATTGAAAACGTTACTGATAACTCACGGCGACCTCTGTGCTCTCCCCCATCTCTCGCTGTCTCCTCCCACCCTCTTAAAGGTATCACTATCCTAACCTTAGTCCGAATTGCAGGGCTTAGGAGCAAGTATTGCCCATCAAGCTGTACTGTACTGGACCCAAATGGCCATGCCTTTCTACCCCTGCCTCACTCAATCACGGGATATGGTGACCCCAGAAAGGGTGTGACATCAGGTGAGGTAGCTCTATGCAGGCAGATCTTGAAGGAGCTGACAGCTGGAGGCTGGGGAGCAAGTCTTTCCTTGAAGAGGTCTGGGCGGCACATCTGTGAATTTATGGCAACTAACGACGGTGGACATCATGCTAGTATCACAGTGCTCATTTCGTCTTCACCCTACAAAGGAGTCAACGCCATCATCCCCATTTTGCACATGGGGGAAGATGCCCAAAGAGATCAAGGAATTTGCCCAAGCTCATTCAGCTAGTAAGCAGTAGAGTTAGGATTTAAATCTCCAGAATTTGGCTTTGGTGCCTACGTACTTAACCACTGGACCACACTGCCTGTCATTGAGAGTGTGGATGAGGGAGAGGGAATTGTGACCAGGGGCGTGGGTGGGCTGGGCCTGCTAGTTCTCCTGTAATGGTACAGCCTGAGGACTTTGATGTTGATCGCTGTCTTATCTTCCCTCTGCCTGCCCGCACTTCCTCCCCTCCCTCCTCCCCTCCCTCCCACCCTTTCTTTTTTTCTCAAACATTTATTATCATAGGAAGGAGAGTCAAAGTCAATAGAGTACACACTGATTTATTAAACAAAGTCCAACCCGGGGATTAATAACATAAATACAGACTTCAGTGAAATTGTGCCCTAGCTCTTCTTTTTAAAGCCGTGTTTCAAAAAGGTCATCCATACAAGTTACAGATAATTTTAACCAAATGACAGGAATAGACACTAGTTAGTAAAGGTAAATTTTTGTATTCTTAGATTGTCATTGAATACTTAGTTGTTCAATATTGTTCCTTTCCCTTTCTCCTCGGTGATATAATCACTTGAAAGCATGGTTCACAGAAGGGAAAATTTTAAAGCACGCAAACACCAAGAGTCTGGAGTGGGGAAAAGTGCTGAGGGGTTTGGAGGTGGGCTGCGGGAACATGGGGACCCAAGAGACAAATAGTGACCAAAGAGAAGGCATGAGCCCACCCTTCATAGGCTTGGACAGGAGGACCTGGAGATAAGCATCAGCTTCTCCTACTCACTGGCTCTGTGATGAGTGAGGTCACCTCATGTTCCTGAGCCTCATTCTCCACAAGTGAAATGCCCGTGTCATTGGATTGTTGTCAGAATTAAAGGAGATGGTGCCTGTGAAAGAGCCAGGCTTCCTGCAGCTACTAAGAAGCCCCATCTAATGGGAACAAGAAACACCTTTTCTTCATTTCAGGCATTAATGATTCAACATAGCCTCTTTTGCTCCTTGCATCTTTCTCCTCCTCCCATCTGTCCTCATGCAAGATGGGGACTTTTGCTTTCAGGGGCTCCTGGGAGCTTCAGGTGTAGAGCACTGGCCGAGAGGATAATTCCACCCTTGCACTCAATCAACCTTGGCATTCATCTGCAGCCAGGGAGAGCAGTCAGACTGATTTCTTGACACAAACACACCAAACAAGCAAGACAGGCCCCACGAAGTTATTTAAAACCCTGATCTGAGAGAAAGCATTTTGAATCTAAAGTTCTTGCCTAAATCTAAATGGCAAAACTTATTCAACATCAAATCAAATCAATGATAATTTGAGGACTAATTAGCATTTGGGGTTTTTTTCTGCAGTGCGGTGATGTGGTGCATAATGCCACGTGACTGGGGAGAAGCATGTAATTACGAAGCTGAATACATTGTCTCCTGGAGACCTGGGAAGGAGCATTCCGTAGCCAAAGAGGCCTGCCACTGGCCAGAGGGTGGATGGGGGTACAGGCAGGTGGGGTGACTGAGTGGCAGAGTCCATATCTGAATCCTTCGAGGGCAGGACATGGGCAGCCTCCTGGGTGGCCCTCCCTCCTCTCTGACAGAAGGTTTTCACTTCTACTCAGATCAACAAAGCTTCACCTCTCACTTTAGTTCTGGGAAGTAAAAGAGGAGATGAGATTATTTCAGAAAGGAATTGAGCAAAGGGGAACTAAGATTTGGTCCATGCTTTCTAGGAGTCAGGTGTCAAAACAATCAGAGCATGTGGAGTACTTTTCATATGGTTATGTGTATGCCCTTTACCTGCAGCACCAATGTGATCCTTAGAATGGCCCTATGAGATCAGTACTTTTTGGTGTTGTTTTTTTTTTTTTTTTTTTTTGATGAGAATACACGTTCTGAGGGGTTACAAACTTATCTAAAGTGTTACAGATAGAAATCAACAGATCAGAGCTTAATAGGCTGAATATACTTCTGGTTCCAAATTTTGTGCTGCTTATTCCTATACTGTAAGTTTTATTGTTTATTCAATCTCAAGAAGCTTATGGAAGGTGCTGTGTTCTCAGAGATGAAGAAACCCCAGCTTAGAGAGGTAAAGAGATTCACCCAACGTTACCAGGTAGCAAGTGGCCAAGTCTGAAGTCTAAAAGAAAGGTAAAATGAGAACAGAGAAAATAATTGCAAAGAAATGTTAACTCCGATAAAAAAAAAAAAAATTAAAAAAAAAATCCAAAGAGCACACAGCCCTTGTGTGAACCGTTCACATGGGGTGAATAGTCCTCTTCAAGCAGGAGACTTGGTTGAAATGCAGTGTCCTGTCTGCTTTAAATCAATTCCCGTAGGCCTGGGGTTTATCACCAGATGCCCCAGGATTCAGGTGTCCAATCTAAGACTGTAGCCTGAGAGCTACAAGCAGGAGAGGGCAACACATAAGAATCTCTCATATGCTGAATCTGATCCACTGGTAGTGGATGCCTGGGGTGTTGGGTTGAGAAAGATTCTGAGGCCCAGTAGGGCTCAGTAGGAAAGAGGGACAGGTTGATTAGTGGTGTCTACAGTGGAGACAGCACAGTGGAATGGTGACATATGTGCGAGGCATTGGCCGCGCCTGTCTTATGTTCTGGTTATTCCAGCTGCCCCTCTAGTTTCTCTTTGTGCAGTGAATATATATAGGGGGATGTATTCTAATGAGGTATTCTAATGAGACTCAAGTTGAAACAGCTGAATTCTATAGGAGTCCCCAGCATGCCCATGCGACACACCCAGCAGTTAACCACATCCCTTTTCTTCAAGGGACTCTGAGGTGCTTCATTTTAACATTCAGACGTGATCAACCGAGAGGCAGGTGTCTTGGAACAGAAAACTACAGTAAGAAAAATAAAACCCTTTGGACTGAACTTTTTTCCCCCAGATTGAATATTAAGAGACCCGAGAGCGGCTGCTTTTCCAAGCATGATGAGGGTGATTCAAATTATACTCACTCAACCAGGATGGCCTGATGGGGGTCCAATTGCTGAGTATCATGTTGGACATAAAAAGTGAGACAATTAGTTTTCTCAAGAAGCTATTAAGATGCCTTAATTGACACCAGGAAACAAGAGCTCACTCTCTCTCTCTCTCTTTTAATATGAGGAGGAAAAACTCAAAAGAGCTGAGGCCTGAGGATATTGGCACAAGCAATTGTTATGAATAGATTAGCAATTGCATTCGATTATGGGCTGGATTATCATCTGATTTTGACAATAAATCAATTCTTTATTGAGCATCTACTATATACCTATATACTAGATGTTCCTACAAAGAGGGATCATGTATTATTTGTAATATGTACTCAGTCAACATGTAGAAGGTATTTGAGGGGCCCTACCATCAAAGATATGTATAAAATAAGGCCGTTAAAACAGAATTAGACAATATATCTGGAAGAAGGCAGAGGCAAAATCATTAATTGTATAGACTAATGTGGTTACTATGATTGAGGATTAAAATTAGCTCTGAGATTCCTGGCAGACAGGTAAGATGGGGATTTTGATGGATGCATGTTTGCCCTACCAGATAAAACAAGAAAACTTGGAAATGTAAACTTTTTGCTATACTAATTTCCAAAAAAATTTGGATGGGCAGCTTCCTGAGGGCAGCGACTGAGTCTTATTTATCTTAAGACCTTGGTCACCTGGTAAAGTGCCTGGCATGTACTAGATGTATAATAAAAGAGAGCTTGTTGAATTTATTCCATTGATAATTGCAAAGATATGTTAGCTCTGATAAAAAAAAATTTTTTTTTAAATCCAAAGAGCACAAAGCCCTTGTGTGAATTGTTCACATGGGGTGAATAGTCCTCTTCAAGCAGGAGACTCGGTTGAAATGCAGTGTCCTGTCTCCTTTAAATCAATTCCCGTAGGTTGATGGGGATGTCGAGGCTGGGAAAGGCTTTCAAGATAGACCAGTATTATGATCTCTTTTGGGGAAGCCTTTTTGTGGGTGTTTACGGTAATTTAAAGCAACTATACAGCTTCCTGGTGATCTGCCTAGATACAAAGGTAAAACTCAGAATACTAAAAGGAGCACAGGTGTAGAAAAATACCACTGAGTATTTTTGGCAACAGCAAATTATAATTCATCCGGAAGCCCCTGGGGGGAAATCATAATCTTTACTCTGCCACCAAAGAGTGACAAAGGGCAAGAGTGATGGGTATGTGAGGGCGCTGGTTCCACAGGGCTATAGCAAGAAAGAGGAGAGAGCCATATCAGTCAGGGTCCAAACTGGGAATGAGCCATTCTAAGTATATCAATTGCAGGAAATTTAATGTAGGGAATAAGGTACATAGGTAATGGAGGATCTGAGAAGGCAGGAGGGAATGGTGAGGCAACTTAGAGATCAGCAACACAAGAAAGCCACTACAACTTCTAAACTAGAAGGGGGAAGTGGTATCACTAAAGTTGGAGTCACCTGGGGGGAGCTGAAACCATAGCACACTGTGCGAGGTGGGAGCTAGAGCTATGTTGGGAATGCAACTACTGCCAGAGATGCTGACCTAAGGAGCGGTAGGGAGAGAAAGCTGGCTCTTCCCTCCCTCACCCTCTAATCTCTTGCCTCCCATTGGCTGGGCTCATTTGAAATCAGCTGATGTAGGAATCTGGGAAACACGGTATCAGGTCTAAGCCCCTCTGAGATAGAGCAATGAGTAGAGGAAAGGTAAAGATGGATTTGAGGGTGAAGGACCCAGGACTGGCACAGGTACAGATAGGAATCTGGTATGTCTGTGCTCAACTTGTCCCAGGCTTTGAATCATGAGCATCGTAAGGATCTTGGAGAAGCTGAGGCCTGATTTCTTTTTCACAGTTTCATTCATAGAGAATACTTGGGCTGCTAATCATCTTTAAGCGCTTGAGAATGTGATTTGATTGTAAACAGATCTAGGTTTAAATCCCAGCACTGCCACTGAAGCCATGCTGAAAACCTGGGCGAGTTAGCCCACTTCTTTGAGCCTTGGTTTCCCCATCTCTGAAATGGTAATGACAGTACCCACATCACAGAGCCATTGTGAAGATTAAATGAGAAAATAAATGTAAAACACATAGCACAGTGCTTGACACATAGGAAAAGATGAGCGCCTGGCCACTCTAAGCTAACCACCAAAGTTGGTGACTACTTCACACTCACATGGCTACTGCTTTCAGCAGAACCTGCTTGGCTTTTAAGATTCAACTTAAGTGTCATCACCTCCTTGAGGCCTTTCCAGAGTGTTCTTCCTGTGTGTCCTCAAGACCCTCTGGATGTGCCTCTATCCAGGCACATTTCATGCCATCTTAGAATGATCTGTTTACACTGTGTTTCCTTTACTAAAATGTGAGCTCCTTCCAGACAGGAGAGTATGGATTGCTCGCTCCATATCACACCTAGCATAGTACTTGACAAAGAATATGAGCTTAGCAATTTTTCTGGGTTTTTTTTTGGCCGCGCTGCATGGCACGCAGGATCTTATCCTGACCAGGGATGGAACCCCTTGCCCCCTGCAGTGGGAGTGCAGTCTTAACCACTGGACCACCAGGGAAGTCCAGCAAATGTTTTTTGAATGAATGACTAAATGATTGCTATCTGTCGCTCATCAAAAGTAAGATGAACAATTTTCCCAGTCATGGTCTCTGCCTTCTCTAGCTCCGTCTTCATTATAGGCATCTTTGCCTGTTTTTTTCTGAGCCAATCCTGAACAATGTAGTGAGTCTATGATTAACCAGTGAAAAGCAGTTGGGAAAAAAATGAATGAAGTATTAGAGTTGGCTAGAACAAGTCAGGAGAAAGATAGTGGACACCTATTGGATGTCAGATGAGTACTTCTTTCCTAGAAAAAGTGACCATGGGAGCTGCTATATTTGTATAAAGAGCCCCTGGGCACTGTTCTCAATTTATTGCCCCAGTGGAGTATAGGAGACCCAAATGGGGCCAATCAGTTTTGATCTCTTGGAATTTTAGAACAGGAACCTATAAGGAGAAGCCAGTAACTTACCAGTGACTTCAGCGGGCAGCCATACATTTTCTCCTCATGATACAAAGCGAAGTCATTCTGAAGAAAAAGAAAATAGTAAAGAAATTATGCAGACAGGAGTGGAGAGGAGAGAGAGAAGAGTCCTTAGCATGTTTGAATCCCCAGTTCAAATTGTCCCTGTCACATTTCTGTCCATGGATTCCATGAATCATAACAAAAATTGTATTATAAAGCCCTGTTTTTGTTTATGTTAATTCAAGTTTGGTTTCTGTTATGTGCAAACAAAAACATCCTAATCTAAAAGGGATGTGAAAGTAGAATGTGAAGCAGAAAATGTATCTGAGACTAAAGTATCCGTAGTCGTGGATGCTGGGATACAACCTTTGGATTTTACTCTGTAAACAACGTGGAGCCTTTGCAAGTTGTTGAGGAAGGAAGTCAAATGGATCATGCTGTGTTAAATGAAAAGGCCCTACTTGACACCTAAAGAAAATGTGTATATCTCTCCTTGTCACCTCTGTATGCGAAAAGAAATAATCAGTAAATAATCCTAGGGATGTGCTCGTCCCAATTCCCGCCCCCCCCAAATACCCGTGACTTACGTGAATGCCCAGCACACTTTTCCCTGATTCCAAAACCACTTTTTTTTGCAAATTTGTTGCCTTACAGTGATCCGCTCTCTGCCTATGAGACAATTGTTCTAGAACCAGCACTATCACCATGGAAAGATGCCAAATGTCTGTTAGCTGCAGAGAGGGTTACATTCAACACATGCAAAAGAAGACAAAGATTTACAACGCATGCTTGGATTAGCTAAAATATTCATCCTTTCTGTCTTTCAGGTCTTAAATTTCAAGGTGAGTAAAGATCGAGATTCCCTGGGGAAGAATAAGAGCCTGAGACCATTAGTCAAATGGATGCTGGGAGGCAGTGGTGATGTGGATTAGGGAATCAGAAACCCTGGGCTGTAGACCCAGCTCTCAGACTCATTTGCTCTTTAGCACAGGCTACTTATATCCTCTCTCTGCTCCTCAGTTTCCTCATCTGTAAACTACAGGAGTTAATGCCCAAAGGTCTCACATTTGGTGTTTCTGTGTCTGAATATGCTGGGTCTGTGTCACAATCCCCGAGGATGGCCCACTTCCTGGACAGCTCCCTAGACCAGGCCTGTAAATAGACTTGTAGGAGTCTCTCCCAGGTTTCATCACAATCACTGGAGGCTAAACATCTGTGGGTTGTCCACTCAGGTTGCAACGTCAGCACGGACTATTAAGTGAGGCCCCAAATGTCCATCTGGAGCTTTCAGGGGGACCCATCTCCTCCAACACCAGCTCAGATTCTCTTTGCATTAGTAGGAATAATGTGTCTAGCATGAGGTGAGACGTGAGGAGGTATTTAATGGAGTAAGGAACAAGCTCAAGCCTTCCCTGAATGTTCCAACCCACACTCATCCCGAACCTCCCCTGACAGTTATGGGAGCTCAGTCCAGCCCCTGGGTCACTTTGTCTCTTGAAATGCTCCCTCATTTTTTATGTGTGCTCACTTCAGATCCCTCATCTTGCTTGAATTCATTTAAGTTCAAGGGCAAATATTTATTGGGAACCTACTCTCTGCCAGGCATTGAGCTGCTCATTGAAGATAAAGTGACACATGGCACAGTCCCTGCCTTTGAAGAACTCACTGTCTACAGCTGGATACAGACAAGTAAAGAGATGTTTACACGGAGGGTGTTAGGATAAAGGGATGTATTCGTTTTCCTATTTCTGAGTAACAAAGCACCCAAAATTTAGCAGCTGAAAGTAATAACCATGTCAGCTCACAGCATCTAGATGGGCTCAGATGAGTTCTCTGCTTAGGGTCTCCCAAGGCCAAAGTCCAGGTGTCAGCTGGACTGGGATCTTATGTGGAGGCTCAGGAGAAGAATCCACTTCCAAGCTCCTTCAGGTTGGTGGCAGAATCCAGTTCCTTGAGGTTGTCGGTCTAAGGTTCTTGTTACTTTGCTGGCTGCTCACTCTTCCTAGAGGTCAACTACATTCCTTCTCACGTGGCCCCTTCCCTCCGTCTCCAAGCCAGTGGAGGATGGAGTCCTTCCTGTGCTTTGACCCCCTGCTTTTCTCTTCTGCCACATCTCCCTGCCTTCCTCTCCTGCCTTTTTCTTCTGCTGCCAACCTGAGAAAGTACTGTACCTTCAGGGGCTCTTGTGATTAGATCTGGCTCACCTGGCTACGTTCCCTTTTTAAAACCCAGCTGTGCCTTATTACGCAGTCATGGGAGTGATCTCTCATCACATTCACAGATTCCAGGGCTTAGGATGTGGGATCTTCAGGGCCATTCCAAGAAATTCTGCCTGCTACAAGGTGTGTAGAGGATGTTAGGGAGCACAGAGTGGGTGGGAGCAGACACCCCAATTCCCACAAGATCATGGCAAGGCCTTTGGCAGAGGACTTGCCTGGTTGGATTTTTGGAGGCAGAATTCGACTTAAGCAGGGAGAGAAAGGGAGAGAAGGGAGCTGTTTGGAAAAGACCAATGGAAGAGCACTGTGGCAAGCTCAATACCCTCTTTCCTCCCCAGCATCTCACCCATTGCCGTGCATATTAGAGTTTCTGAACAACATTTTCCTGACAAATTTGCTGATTGGTTATAGGTTGTTGTAATGATTAAATAATGTAATGCTCAGAAAGTACTTAGAACAGCACTTGGAACAAACTAAATGATTACTACGTACTAGCTATTATTATTATTATACAACTCAAAATAGGAAACCTCTTGCAAATAGGTCTGGAATATGTATTCCTTCATTTAACAAATATTTATTAAGAACAAACCCATGTGAGCCACTGGGAGGACAGTGGAGAGCAAAGCAGATCATTGTGACCTCGTAGAGTTTACTGTCTGGTGTGGGGAGACAGACAAACAAAGGTGCAGCTCTAACAAGTGTGCCGAGTGCTATAATGGTCAGGTGCTGCCCTGGTCATGGGTCTGGTCTTTGGAAAGTTGTTCCCTTCTTGTCTGCCTAATGGTTGAGCATAAGTATCCTTCCTTAGGTTGACATTCCCTTCCGATCCCAAACCCTCCTTATTCATATTCACATTCTCTCCCTCTCCACCCCACCTCCCTCTGTTAATTCCTTGTTGTCTTGCCTGCCTTCTCCCCCGATTTGAGCATCACAAGGGTAGAGACTCTATTCACTATTTGTCGCCAGTGCCCAGCACCATGCCTGAGTCATGGAAGCCCTCAGTAAATCAATGCTGAATCAATGAGCTCTTACCTTAGACTCTGGTCTAAGACTCTGGTTTCTTGTTTGGATCAAACCCACCCTTTTAGTTTAGTTTAAATAAACATTTGCATAGCACCTGTTACGTGCCAGTATGTAAGCAACAGAGCCAAGATTCAAACCCAGACAGTCTGTTGCACTTGATGCAGGTAAGTGTACAGCTTGAGACCTTCCTGCCCAGCTTTGTACCCATTATGACTAACAGCAGCAAACAAAATCAATCACCACAACCACTTATGAGTATCGTGGCAGGGTTCCTGTATTGACTTTATAGCACAAAGTCCTGCGACAGCGCTGGGGAGTAGGAATTATTATCTTCATTTTAGACATGAGGATTCTGCCCCTCAGGAAGGTTAAGTCACTTGTATATGGCCACAGGCCACCATGCAGCAGACCTGAGACTTAAACACAATCTGATTCTAACCTTGGGCTCTTTGGGAGAAGATTTAGTGCTCTGACCAGTCATTTTCACTGAACTGATTGTTCCTTTTCTTTTGCAGTGACTTCC
The DNA here is from genome assembly GCF_059928025.1 of Delphinapterus leucas. Classification (NCBI taxonomy): domain Eukaryota; kingdom Metazoa; phylum Chordata; class Mammalia; order Artiodactyla; family Monodontidae; genus Delphinapterus; species Delphinapterus leucas. The sequence goes on from NC_143129.1 coordinate 141,272,364, forward strand.
CATGTTAGCATCATGGGATCACTGTCTCTGATACACTTTAAGAATGTTCAGGAGAAAGTCAGAATCTTGTTATTTCAGACACAAATAGCATAAACCAGTTCATAATGATGTCGCCCTGATCTAACGGAACAAAGGATCAGTTTAACTGTGTCAGTCAGCTCATGCCCTGTGTCTTCTGAGTCCCCATCTCAGGGCTGCAGTTCTATCATTGTGAAAATGAAACAAATAGCATTTTTCCAGGGCACCACAGAGAGCCTGAGTGACTTCATTAGCTCACTCTCCATTGATAAGACTTCTCCTGAAATCATTTCTTTGTTACCCAAGAGAGGTCCATGAACATGCAGATACACCAAGTTATGTGTAAATTCCAAGGGTCAGCTGTACAGGCAAGGCCCTGCTATATCCAGTCTGTACCCAAGCACCCAACAGAGGACGTGGCACATAGAAATTGTTCAGTGAATGTTTGTCAGATGAAAGAAGAAAGGAAGCCAAAAAATGAAAACACACATTCCCCTTGTGCTTAGCTGAGTCTGAAAGAAGGAGAATGGAGGGTTGGAATTTAGCACAAATGGAGTAAATTAGAGCAGTGCCTATCAAAATATCTGTGGGGAAAACCTAGTCTCTTCTTTTATCTCTAATCAGCTAAGGATTTGATACGTGGTCCTACTACTGGCACGTGCTTTGTACCACAAGCAACTTGTCTCTGTGAATTCAACAGAACCCTAGTCGGCATCTCGTACAATAAGACAAAACAGTAGTCACATACTGGCAAATCAAAGCAATGTTAAATTGCTTCTATAAGAATTTCTACAAGCTTTACCCTCAGTTTCTATACTTACCTCATCACAAACCAGAAACAAAAAATTCACAGTCCAGCCTTGGTCCCTGAATCACACCGACAGTAGCACCCTTTAGAGCATGGCCTTGGACTCACAGTTGGGTTAGAGTCTAACTAGATGTGAGTTAAAGGAAACTACTTAACCTCTCTTAGCCTGCTAAGTTTTCGCATCTATGAAATGAAAATAACAATACTTCCCTTCTGGGGTTGGAATGAGTATCCAATGGAATCATTCATTCAATATTCATTCAATAAACATTTATTGAGCTCCTGTTATGACAGATACTTCTTTAAGCACTGGAGAAGAAGTAGTAAACAAAACAGACAAAAATCCCTGTTGTCATGGAGCTGAGATTGTGGTGAGATGTTCTATATAAAGGAGGTAGCCTAGTGCCTAGCAGTTGCCAGCTGGGTGTCATTTGACAGGTCACTTCACTCTACCGACCGTTAGTTTACTAAAAATGGAGCAAAAATAACACACGCCTCCTATGATTGTTTTGAAGATCCAGTGCGATCAAAGAGATGGTCACTTGCTGTGTTAGTGAGTAAATACAGCTCAAAGTTAAGTGCAAAATATTATGTGTCCTTGATCGGCGTTGTGGATTGTCCCAGCAGTTAGGAGATTCAAGGTAGTGGGGAGCTTCCACCTAAAACTACGGGGCACAAAAGCCGAGGAATCCAACAGAGCCTCAGGAAACACAGAGAAACCGAGGTGTAGCACCAGATGCATGGCCAACTGAACCCACAGAGCACACCAAAAGGACTGCAGGAAGATGTCAAGGCCAAAGAATATAATCAGGTTTGGGGTTTTTTTAATCTTTCCCTTGTTTTTAATAATAGTCAACATTAAAACTATAGTAGTTACATTATCAGGTTTTTTTTCAGATACATCTTCTTTATTTCTTTTGCTTTTCCTTTTTGATTTTTTTATTGAACTACAGTTGATTTACAATGTTGTGTTGGTTTCAGGTGTCCAACAAAGTGATTCATTTATACATACGTATACGTCTATTTTTTTTTCAGATTCATTTCCCATATAGGTTGTTACAAAATACTGAGAATAGTTCCCTGTGCTCTACAGTAGGTCCTTGTTGGTCATCTATTTTATGAATAGTATTATCAGGTTTTTGGAATCAGGCAGATAAGAACTAGAACAGAATAGCATAGTTTGGAGCTTGCTTTAAGTGCGTACAGGGCCATGTTGTATGGACATGAGGCAAGGTTTAAGGGGATGGATTAGAACAGACACCCCTTCTGAGAGAGATGATAAAGAATACAACCAGAGGGCCCAACCTGTACTCAGGTGCGTGGAGCAAGATTAAAGCCAGCAGTTGAGGAACCACAAAAAGTTAAGAAGGGAGCATAAAGCAAAGAGCAAATTATGCTATGAGGCTAAAATTTAGGCTGGATAACTTCTGTTAGTCCTATCAGTTCTGCTGTCTGCTATTCTGCATCCCGTTCTGTGCCCCTGGAGGCAGACCAACATGGAGAGTAAATGAATCTCTTGTTATCTGGTTTCTGAATGAGTACAGACAATGGGGAAGACAGGCAGGAGACTGGAAGGAGGGTGGGGAGGAGAGAGAGGGAGGTCAAGGGATTTGTTCCCCCAGATTCCTCTCTTCAGACCATCGTGGGGTGTCTGCATCTCTCAACCACCAGTCTGTGTCCCTGTTGCGCTTTCTGGTTCTGTTAATCTCTCCTTCCCCTTCCGCCTTCAGACCTAGAGACATCAGGGAGCCCCACCTATTACTAACCCCGGGGTGCCACACTATCCCTGTGGTTTCCCTGTATGCTGCCCACAACTTTGTGAATAATCCTGTTACCCTAATCGAGTATGCCATCTGTTTTCTGCTGGAACCCTGACTAGACACTCCAGGGCTTTTGTCCAAATATCTGTCTTATTGGGTTCTTTTTGATAAACTATGGGTGGGTCAGCCTAATTTAAAGAGACAGTGTTGGGCAGATCCAAAGTAGAGAGTAAGGCAGGCTGGGGTCGAGACATGGAAGTAGTCATGCTGGAGTCTTGGGTGATAACCAAGATAGATCCCAGAGGATGAAAAAAAAAAAAAAAGCTAATATTTAATATTACACTTAATGTATGGCAGGCACTGTTCTAAGTGCAATATATTTGTGAACTCCTCAAATCCTCAAAACAACACTGTTAAGTAGGTAGGGCTGCCAGTACTGTCTTACAAAAGGAGGAAACTGAGAGAGGTCAAATAACTTGCCTGAAATCACACAACAAGCAAGTGGCTGTAGCTGGATCTATACTTAAATAGTCCTATTCCAGAGTCTGTGGTCCTAACTACCAGTCTCCACTCTCCATAAACATTCGTTATTCGTTTCCAAGTACTGGGCCTGTCCCTTTCTTTCTCTCCTTCTTAGTCTGAAAATTGCTCATAATACCCTTTGCATTGACTTTAGCACTTTAATAAGCTTTAACACATTCTGAACCACCTGACTCAGTTTTTATAGGTTCCAGGGTCCTTTTGATTCATCAGAAGTTTGCACATCCAGCCCAAGATCCTACAGCCAATGAATGATGGAGGGTGACTTGAAGTTCAACCCTTCTAAGCTTTTCCATTCGATCTCATAATCCTTAGAAGTTCCTACAGAGCAGGACCGTGTCTGTCTGTTTCACTGCCATACCCCAGTGCCTGCGTCATGACAGTAACGTGATAAACATTTTACTGAATGAATGAATGAATGGTTTTGACATATCCTTTAAAATTTAGAGCTCATTGGCGGATATCCAGCAAAACCATATTACTTTCTTTACATATTCTTTTTTTAAAATTGGAACCCATCACTGTGGTAGCATCAGAACTGCCTTTTTGCATCTTCCAGCCCTCTTAGGCCATTTTCCTTTCTTAGGGCAGGAATTATACTTGCTGGGTAGACCTCATCTGCAAGTCTACAAGCTTTCTCAACTAGTGATCACAGGGTCTGATGGGGTCGTTTTCTTGTTTCCTTTATCTCATGTTAATTATAGAAGGGATTAGATGCTAATGCTTTTATTACAGCAAGTCATACTTGGGTTGGAATCTCTGCTTTGTCATTTAACTGTGCATAGTTTGCCTAACCTCTGTGTGTTTCAGTTTCTTTATCTATAAATTCATTAAGTCTGTGAGCCTATTTCTGTTTTGTAAATTTGTTCATTTGTATGATTTTTTTAGATTCCACATGTAAGTGATATCATATGATATTTGTCCTTGTCTGACTTACTTCACTCAGTATGACAATCTCTAGGTCCATCCATGTTGTTGCAAATGGCATTGTTTCATTCTTTTTTATGGCTGAGTAATATTCCATTGTGTGTGTGTGTGTGTGTGTGTGTGTGACATCTTTGTTATCCATTCATCTGTCTATTGACAGGTTGCTTCCATGTCTTGGCTGTTATAGAAACAGACTCACAAACATAGAAAACAAACTTATGGTTACCAAAGGGGAAAGGGGGGAAGGGATACATAAGGAGTTTGGGATAAACAGATACACACTACTAGATATAAAATAGATAAACAGCAAGGACCTACTGTATAGCCCAGGGAACTATATTCAATATCTTTCAATATCTTGTAATAACCTATAATGGAAAACTAACACAACATTGTAAATCAACTATACTTCAATTTAAAAAATTGTTATAATAGCAGTATCCACTTCACAAGGTTGTGGTGAAGATTAAATGAGATAATGGATGCTTATCAGTTCAGATCCACCCGGAAGCAGATGTGAATACAGAGTTAGAAGTGCAAGAGGCTTATTGGGAGTAACACCTGTGAAATATAAAGGGGGAAGGGAACAGGAGTCATCAGGGGGAGCTGCAGACTGAGATGCAGTTCTGACACATGTGAAAGGAGTGGAGGAAGGAAACAAGGATGGGTAGGAAGAGCTGCAGACTATGGCTCAGCTCTGAGTAACTCTTGGTCAGGCTGACAGGGAGCTCTGACACCAAGACTGCCCATAAAGGACTTTTGCATTGAGCAGAAATGGCCAGGCCCTAGTCTCCACACTGTGCTCAGTCTTTGATTGGAGCTTCCAGGGAATACGGCTGCCGAAGTATGTAGCACAGTGCCTGACCCCAAGTAATACTCAATAAGTGTTAGCTATTGGTACCATTACTTTTAGTAGGAGCTTGAGGAATGGAAGCAAGTGTTATTCATTGTACTATGTTCAGCTGTATGCAGGCCTGCATTAAATAGAAATTATTCACTGGACACTTGTTAAAATAGCAAGACAGATTTTATTTGAGCTACTACAATAGGATTGGGCTCAACTCTGAATACAGCAAAGGTAGCTGGAGATTTATAGCCAAAAAGTAGAGTGAGGAGGTCAATGGATGGAAAATTACTAAGAGAAACTTAATTAGACATCAAGGGTAGAGGGATTCTTACTAAATTAGTTTAATAGCATTATTGCTAAAGGAAGGTCAAGGACTTAGATATCAAGGGTGGAGGATGAGAAACTTGATTACATATCAAGGGTGAGGATTCTTGCTAAACTGACTTAGCAAGGCTCTTTGCTAAAACTTGGCTTGACAAGTCAAGGATGGGGCCCAAGGTCAAGGCCTAGTAGAGAAGAGGACTCAGAGGAGCCTGACTAAAGTTTGGACAAGGAGAGAGTCTTTGCCACCTGTCCCCTCTCCTAGCTGAAGGAGACCTTGGGTAGGAATCATACCTGTGCCATCTTTTCACCCAACCTCCACCTCTCACCCAGGGCTCGATAAAGGCTTATGGAATGACTGAGTATCAGTTTATGAGTGAATATTGGTTTGTGTAAGGAGTAGACTTACTAAACTGAACCTGATGGTCGGGACCGGCACATGGTGTATGTGGATAACACCTGTGGGCAGCTGGTGGGTGAGCCTCCTGAGTCTCTCAATTTGCAACAAGTAGAGTCCTCATGGGCCTGAACTCAGGTTTGAATAACTGGGCAGTCTGTGTACATAGGACCCCGGCAGTCATGTGTTTGAGTAGAGACAATACAATATGCCCTAAGGAGCCATAGGCAAAGTCTTTGCTGAGTCAAGAAAAGGCCAAAACTCTAATGTCCACATTCTTAACTCTAAATTTAACTTCTTTTCAGCAAGTAATTCAGAATATTGAAAAACCTATACACATTGTACCTTCTTTAATGTTGTCCTCTGGGGACCATCTTAAATTCCCACATGAATTTCTTGGAATAGCATCCATTATATTCCAGCTTTATTCTGAATACTCTTCTATATCAAATTGTATGAAAGCAAACTTTTTTTTGGATATCCACCCTCAATTTATAAATGGATAAATAGATGTTCATTGAGGTCACAGATCTTTCCCCAAGGTCTAAGAGTAAGTGCATGGTAGAATCAGAAATTAGACACCACACTTCAGACTCCGGTCCCATGCCACATTCTCTTAGGATTCTGTGTGTGTGTTTGTGTGTGTGTGTGTGTGTGTGTGAATAGACTGATAGTGATCAGCCAAGTAGTCATTTGACGAATTGCCTTGATCAAAATTGTGCTTGGGGGGTGCTGGAGGGGAAGCACATTATTTTTGAAATCAAGGTATTGGAAATAATTAAGCAAAATCTGGACAGGAATCATCAAGATGAACATTTCTCCAGCTGTCTGCCAATCCAAAATCTTACTTTCTTTATTAGTCTCCAGTGTGAGATTTCCTACCCCGACTTTTGCTGAGCTTGTAACTTTGAGCTTGTAACATTACCTCTCCGGGCAGTTCCAGGTCTGCTTCTGTCCATCTGCACACAGATGCGTGAAGAAGATGCTTAGAGCATGTACTGAAGCAGTCATTAGTGCTCCCGGGTCAGTTACAGGACCTTCATTATCTCTGGGAAAGAAGCCCACTGCAGGGTTATGTTCACTTCACCCCATTCTAAGATTAACAAATGGACCTGCCTAGAATAAGGGAAGTAGTAAGGGAAAGGGAGAAAGCAGTGAACTCGTAGTTGGAAGACCCAGGTTTGACTATATGCCACAGTCTTAATAGCTGTGTAACCCAGGAAAAATCTGTGTACCTGCTTGTGCCTTAGGTCCCTTATTTATAAAAAACAAGGAAGAGTTGGGAGGAAGGCTTAAGGCCCCCAGTCGTAGCCCCACCCCTTCCAGTCACCCACAGGAAGGAGAGACTTAATATCCGGGCACACTGTAAAGAATTTGTAGCAATGCAGTTGGGAAGAACTGCTCTATTAAAATGCAAGCATTCCATGGAAGGGCCCCAAAGTGAAGCTTTTATAGTCCATATAGGCCCTTCAACAGTCTCATGCTAGCCAGGAGCAACATAAGATCCATTGTGTATGGAACGTCTATATCTACAGCATGCTTTATATAACAGTACCTCAAATCCCGACAGCAACCCTGCAAACAGATAATATCATCTCCATTTCGCAGCTGAGAAGACTAATGCTCAAAGAGGCCCTAAGCCTAAACCTTTTCCTATTATCACCCTTTTTCAATTCAGTTCCAGTTTCTCCCATCTCATACTGCATAGCAATTATTCATTCACTCACTGGACCCCTGAGGCCCTCTTTAAGGCCGTGCACACAGTAGGTACTCAGTAGGTCTTCTGAAATAAATGAGAAAATAAACCCTGCCTTTCTATCTGGAGACTTGACCAGGCAGACCCCCAAACGTGGGGAGTGGTGAGGACTCATTTTAAGAATTAGGTCCTTGCCCAGCTATAGGTGGTAAAAGAGGATATTTCCCATTGGGCAAGACCCACGGCCAAGTGGTCTAGAGATTTCTGCACAAAGGGATGGCGAAGTGGTAGCAACAGTGGTCCAGGAGCAATCAGCAGGTTGCTGATTCCAGCAAGTGGTAATTTGTGGACAGGCAATCACAGCAACTAGAAGCCAGGTGATCCAAGAAAGGAAATCCTCCAAGGTTGCCAGGGTGGCTTGATGCTGAGTGTGTCTGTTTAAATCCTTTCTACTTGAGACTCAGATGCATTCTAGGAGCTGTGTGTTTTGACAGAGAATAGTAATGGTCAAGTGCCTCAACTGTGGAAGGAGGAGAGAGGAGAACATTAAGAAATAAGCTGGGTCTCCTAGCTCTAGTCTTCCAATCCACCCAGTCAGTGTTGTGATGTCAGGTGTCATGGCTTCCCCTCCATCCAGCGTATTTGCATTAAAAAAGGCTTTTTGAAGAGAAACTAGTTCAGTCCAAAGGAATGCATGTCTAATTGGATGGCTTTCATGTGCTTAGATAAAAGGATGAGAGAGATCCCTTATGAGGTCAGGCCTTCCCAGCAAACCACACACAGGCCACTATTTTTAGCTGTGTAGATTGGGCCCTGCACAATGATATGTGGCATCCTGAATCTCATCCTGGAAGAATGTGTTTCCTGGAAGAAAATTTGCTGGATTGTCATTCTGTATGCACAGGGAACAGGATTTGTACTACAGAATAAGTCAAATCTTCCTAGAGTTTCCTTTTTCAAAACCCAGCTCAAATGCAGATGCCTCTTGGAAGCTCTCCCTGACGGCCTACTCCATTCCCTCCCGGAATTAACCACACCCCTTCCTTCCACTGTGTTCCTGTAGTGACTTGTTTGCCTAGGTGCAACCATGAAATGGTCCCTGGCCAACCCTGCAGCTCATTTCTTGGCACTCTCTCTTCTCATTTATGCTCCAGCAATGCTATTCCCACCTCCACCCGGCACAACACACGCACAGCAAAAACACCTCACCTCCTAATGCTGCTTCATGCTTCCCTGGCTAGGCGGGTACTGCTCACTCCCTCTGGAAGGCCTTTCCCCACTCCTCTCTTTCTGGCTAGGTTTTAGGCATCTTTCAAGGCTCACCTCTGGCCTGAAGTAGTGACTGCTGCTGTTTGCTTCACCAGTGTAATCCATGCTCCTAGCATGCCACCTGGAATGCAGTAGAAGCTCAGGGAATACTGATTGCATGTATGAATGAATGATTCTCTTTCAAGAAACATTTTCTCTGATACTCATCCTGCTGGTCTGAGTTAGGTGTCAGTCCTCTCTGCTCCTGTATCATCCTGTACTATGTTCTCAGTTACCATTGTATACTGAAAAGTGTCTGTGTCTGTGTCTAGTCTAGCTCCCCTGCCCCTCCCGCCCACCACAGGATTCTAACCTTCTAAAGGGCAGGGGCCAGGCTTCATTCATCTTTAGGCTCCCAGTGCCTCGCAAAGTGCCTGGCATGCATGTGGTAGGCCCTAAATAAATTCTGAATAATAAATAATGGAATTGAACTAGATGATTGCTATCCTTAAGATACTGCATTATGGTAAGTAATTGTCTCTTTCTCTTTCACTGACTTGGGGTTCCCAGTATACCACACAGTGACTAATAGGTACTCAATACATAGTTATTATTTGGTTTGGAAAATAAACTACCTTGTAGAGTAGAGAGAACACTAGTTGAAGAGTCAGCTTCTGGTTCTGATGTTGCCACACGGCAACTGGAGACCTTGGGAAAGTCAATGGGGCCCTTTGAAACTCAGTGGGTATAAAATGGGTGTAAAATTGTTACTATCTTAGTTTAGTTCTCCCATAAGTAGGCTCTTGGGCAAGGGCTTGGGTTATGTAGTTTATTTGGGAGGTGGTCTTGGGAAGCACTAATGAGAGAGTAGGGAAAGTGAGATAGGGAAGAGAAGTAAGTTAATAACATGTGCATTAATGACGGGTTGCTGCAGTGGACAGGGTGGGCCCAATCCCACTGGAGACATTCTGAGAAACCCTGTAGAATGCACCTCAGAACTGTCTCTAGAGATGAGCCAGAAGCTGGCGGGTATTGCTTCATTACCCTCATTCCCCATTGGTTGAAGATTGTCCCTGGAGAGTTAACTTCCTCTCAGTTCTGCAGCCAAGCAAACTTCACTAGGTGCTGAGGAACCCTCAGGCAGAGGAACAGTGAGATGCAGGGACTTGAGATGGGAAGCTGTCGGTATGCCGGAAACCCACGACCACACCTGAGATACCTGTGTCTCAGAGGTGGACGAGGAGAAGTAGGATGGGGCACGAACAGCATCTGTCCACCAACTCCTAGTGTCCTGAGATTATCAACCAGATTCTTAGAAGGGATGATGCTTTTTCAATTGAATGCACTGTATTAAAGTTCAGGTATTTAAAATGGACTATTTCTTTATGTTTCAACATCCCCTTCAAAACTTCACTTTGCCCCTTCTAGATCCTCCTTTCCTCCCCTCTCCTCCCCCTGGTGGACTACTGTTGTTGAGTTAGCCTAATCAAACCCAGCTTGTTTGCTCCTGAAGGGTCCTTGAGGAATCCACAGAGCACTGGCGGCACTCGTTATTTCTCCAGGAGAATCCGAGATCTCCAATAATGAGCACTCACTCGGAGTTCTTTTCTTTTTGTCAAAGAGCCAGCTCCTCTTTTCCCACCCTATCATCCACACAGATGAGCCCTGACCAGTGTACAGGCACCCTGGGAGGGATGATTCTTTCCTCCACAGAGAGGGCACCACAGCAGGGGTGCTCCTTTCACAGACCCTCCCTACCCAGTTCTAGAAACCTAGGAAGATCCTCATTATGTAGCTTTCCCCTGCATGTCAGCCCCATGGCAAGGACACCTTAGATTCAACCATATAATGAGATTTCTGTGTAGCTTGTTCAAGGAATTCTTTGCATCTTTGAGATGTTTTCCCTTGCAGAATCAGTTTTAGTTTTGTAGAATAGAATTAAATATTCCAGGAACAGAGATGCTTAGGGAATGAGCTGACCTACTTGATAGAACTTTTTAGGTAACTATGATGATTTGATCTTTTTTGTAAAAGAAAAGTCTTAAATATTCATATGCTTTGATCCAATAACTTTATTTCTTGCCATGTATTGTAAGAAAATACTCCAATATCAAATGCTTTACACACAGAGATGTGTGTCATAAAATTGTCAGTGCCATGATGGCAAACAATAGAGCAGTGGTCAAATATTATGAAGAGTTTGTAATAGTGTGGAAAAACTTGTGCTATCACAGTGTTCAGAAAAATACATATTTCAATATTTCATGTGCAGCTCAGTCATCCCAATGAAAATAAACCAATTAAAAATGATGCCTAGAAAAAAGACAAGAATTTTATATCAAAATGGTAATGGTGGTTGTCTAAGGGTGCTACGATTATAGGAGATTTTTTTCTTCTCTTGACTTCCCTGTATTTTTATATTGAGCAGACATTTCAGCTCAAAGAACACTTACTTTTCAAAGTTACATAAAAATATTTGTGTTCAAAGTTGAGTATCTTTACAATTGCATAAACATATGCATGTGAAAAAAAGACTGGAAGGGAATACAGAGATGATCATTGTTTGCTGTGATAAAAAGGCGGTGACTCCCACTTTGGCTGCACATCTGAGCCCCCTGGGAGCGAGTGAAAAACACAGGGTCCCGGTTTCATCCTCAGAGATTCAGTAAGTAAGATGGAGTCCTGGGGTCTCCAATTTTGATCAGCTTCCGGTGATTCTAAGAGAGTTTATCCATAGGGCAGCACTGGGCAGCTACTGTCATTTGTGAACTTGGAGATCTTTTTTCTATATTCTAAGCATTTTGTACTGTTGCCAAATTATTTTTACAAGTAGAAAACACAAAAGCACACCTGAGTCTAAGTGTTCAGCACTATGGAAATGGCTTCCTTCCAATTTTGTAATCTGCTCTTGTCTTCTAGCATTTTTAAGTTTCCCTTCCTCCTTCAGCAGTATTATTTTAGTGTAACTTATTATTCTATCTAGTGTGTATACTGTAACTCATTAACCAGTCCTCTGCTCCGGAAGAAGTGTCACAGGAGGAATGATTGAAGAAATTAGAAATTTTCATTTTAAGAGCAAAGATATCTAAAAATAGAGTGAGTCTTGGGGAGCAAATTTGTTTCCTGTGGTCCCAGCAGGTAAAACCATGACCAGTGAGTGGAAATTACCATTAGACAAATGATGGCTTTCAAAGCTACACTTGGCACATGCCTTGGCTAAGGCATTTCAAAAAGGACCTGAGTACCAGGTATTTAAGATTATTCCTGACAGCTCTAGGGTCTTTCCAGCCCTGATATGTCCTGGAATCATAATTTCATTTTTTTCCCCTTACTCACCCAGAATACACTGCTACTCACCCTGGGCAAGCCTATTTGCAAGGCTAATATAATCAAAATTTTACTAAATTGATTGTGGTTTATTCGAAACAGTGCCTAATTCAAAGCAACTGCCTGTCCCCAGCTGAGTTGGGCCCTATTGTTTCTGGATATAAATAAATAAATAAATAAATAAATAAATAAATAAATAAATAAACAAACCCAATATATGAAAATCCAAACATAAGCAAGTAAATTAGGGGGATAATTATTTGCAGAACAAAAAGATTCCCCACAGGGCTCCTTTAAATTGTGAGCTCTCCTACGGCTCTCCTACAGTGTAATTAAATTAGCTAAAATGTGCTTAACACCCAACCCTCCCGGGTCTCTCAGGCCTTGCCTTGTTCCCCCTTCTCCTTCTAGACCAAACCTTTTGATCTGTACCTGAAGGCTCAGTCCTGCCTTAGGATTTGAGTACCGACCTGCCTTCATGAAGGAGTCCATGCTCCGTGTGTAGGTCCTATGCTCCATGCATAGGTGTCATGTCACCTTGCTCTGGCTTGGGCTTCACCTTTTGGTTTTCAGTCATGATGACTGGGTTCCTGCATTGGCTTCTGGAGAGCCAGAGTCCTTATCCTGCTAATCTGTTTAGGATCACGCCTGATTTTGTTCTTACCTGTTCTGTTCATCTCCATAAACTAGACTTATAGGCAGGAATTCAATATGATCAAAAGTGGTTACAAAAGTGTTAGAAGAACTGAAAAGCCATATGGGGCTAACTGAGGCAACCCAGAAAATAGCAACAGCAGGAAGCAGCTACCAACCTTAGGCTGGGCTGAAAAGAGGAGAGGAGAAGCAGTTCTCAGAGCCCAGGAGCAGGGACCATCCAGTGGAAACTGGAACCCAGGATAGAGGCTGCTTGGAGGGAGGTGGGACCACAGATGGTAAAGGCATCAGGTAAGAGCTGGAGTCCTGAAGGAGGTAGGGTGTCCTCTTCCTGCCCTCCAGTCTCTAGCCGGTACTTCTTTCTTATTGGCTGAATTCAGCTGAGAGCCAGTTAGCAAGGGATCCTTATAATTGGTAGGATTCCTCCCCCACTAATAAGAGCAGAACAGGGTAAAGTGGGGAACAGAAGTAGATACCAATAAGCAACATGCCTGGTGCAACAATTAAGAAACTAGAATTGGTAAGATGGGAGTTCTAATTCAGAACTGGGTAACACCAAATCCCTCCAGGGCAAGGATAAAAACAGTGATTTTTTTTAAGTAATAAAAATAACAACAGCTAATATTTATTAGTTACTTTTCTGTAGTCGCTTTCTGTTCTGAGCACTTTACATATACAAATTTAATAGCCCTATGAAGTACTTTCTATTATCAACATCTTATCATCTCATAGATGAGGAAGTGGAGACTCAGAAAAGTTAAGTAGTTTTCTCTGGGCTACACAGCTAGAAAATGGCTGAGTCCGAACTTGAACAAAAGCAGCTTGGCTTAAGAGCCCCTGTGCTGAGACGTGGCAGCGCCAAAGTCTGGGGGGTAGGGGGCATCATTCTGGAGTCTCCTGGGGGACCTAGATGGCTTCAAATCTGACCAAGTGCATTCCCAGACGCTGGGGGAAAATCAGAAATGGCAACCAACGGATAAGAAAACTGAGTCAAATGGAAAGACGAATGATGCTTTTGGACGGGAAGACTCAGAATCATAAAGATCTCAGTTTTCTCCGTGCGGATGAAAGGCTCTTGGTGCTGCAGCCAGGAGTCAGTGCTGTGCCTCTGAGGTGGGAGAGCCAACTTCAGGACACTGGTCCACAAGAGACCTCCCAGCTCCACATAACATCAAACGGTGAAAATCTCCCAGAGATCTCCATCTCAATATCAGCACCCAGCTTCACTCACCAACCAGCAAGCTACAGTGCTGGACACCCTATGCCAAACAACTAGCAAGACAGGAACAAAACCCCACACATTAGCAGAGAGGCTGCCTAAAATCATAAAAAGATCACAAACACCCCAAAACACACCACCAGACGTGGACCTGCCCACCAGAAAGACAAGATTCAGCCTCATCCACCAGAACACAGGCACTAGTCCCCTCCACCAGGAAGCCTACACAACCCACTGAACCAACTTTAGCCACTGGGGACAGACACCTAAAACAACGAGAACTACGAACCTGCAGCCTGCAAAAAGGAGACCCCAAACACAGTAAGATAAGCAAAACGAGAAGACAGAAAAACACACAGCAGATGAAGGAGCAGGATAAAAAACCCACCAGACCTAACAAATGAAGAGGAAATAGGCAGTCTACCTGAAAATTAATTCAGAATAATGATAGGAAAGATGATCCAAAATCTTAGAAATAGAATAAAGAAAATACAAGAAACATTTAACAAGGACCTAGAAGAACTAGAGAGGAAACAAGCAATGATGAACAACACAATAAATGATATTAAAAATACTCTAGAAGGGATCAATAGCAGAATAACTGAGGCAGAAGAACGGATAAGTGACCTGGAAGATAAAATAGTGGAAATAACTACTGCAGAGAAGAATAAAGAAAAAAGAATGAAAAGAACTGAGGACAGTCTCAGAGACGTCTGGGACAACATAAAACACACCAACATTCAAACTATAGGGGTCCCAGAAGAAGAAGAGAAAAAGAAAGGGACTGAGAAAATATTTGAAAAGATTATAGTTGAAAACTTGCCTAATATGGGAAAGGAAATAGTCACTCAAGTCCAGGAAGCACAGAGAGTCCCAAACAGGATAAATCCAAGGAGAAACACACCAGGCCAGATATTAATCAAACTGTCAAAAATTAAATACAAAGAAAACATACTAAAAGCAGCAAGGGAAAAACAACAAATAACGCACAAGGGAATCCCCATAAGATTAACAGCTGATATTTCAGCAGAAACTCTGCAAGCCCGAAAGGACTGGCAGGACATATTTAAAATAATGAAGGAGAAAAACCTACAACGAAGATTACTCTACCCAGCAAGGATCTCATTCAGATGTGATGGAGAAATGAAAACCTTTACAGACAAACAAAAGCTGAGAGAATTCAGCACCACCAAACCAGCTTTACAACAAATGCTAAAGGAATTTCTCTAGGCAAGAAACACAAGAGAAGGAAAAGACCTACAATAACGAACCCAAAACAATTAAGAAAGTGGGAATAAGAACATACATATCAATAATTACCTTAAATGTAAATGGACTAAATGCTCCCACCAAAAGACACAGACTGGCTGAATGGATACAAAAACAAGACCCATATATATGCTGTCTACAAGAGACCCACTTCAGACCTAGAGACACATACAGACTGAAAGGGGATGGAAAAAGATATTCCATGCAAATGGAAATCACAGGAAAGCTGGAGTAACAATTCTCATATCAGACAAAATAGACTTTAAAATAAAGACTATTACAAGAGACAAAGAAGGACACTACATAATGATCAAGGGATCAATCCAAGAAAAAGATATAACAATTGTAAGTATTTATGCACCCAACATAGGAGCACCTCAATACATAAGGCAAATACTAACAGCCATAAAAGGGGAAATCGGCAGTAACACATTCATAGTAGGGGACTTTAACACCCCACTTTCACCAATGGACTGATCATCTAAAATGAAAATAAATAAGGAAACACAAGCTTTAAATGATACATTAAACAAGATGGACTTAATTAATATTTATAGGACATTCCATCCAAGAACAACAGAATACACATTTTTTTCAAGTGCTCATGGAACATTCTCCAGGATAGATCATATCTTGGGTCACAAATCAAGCCTTGGTAAATTTAAGAAAATTGAAATTGTATCAAGTATCTTTTCCGACCACAGTGCTATGAGACTAGATATTAATTACAGGAAAAGATCTGTAAAAAAATACAAACACATGGAGGCTAAACAATACACTACTTAATAACGAAGTGATCACTGAAGAAATCAAAGAGGAAATCAAAAAATAACTAGAAACAAATGACAATGAAGACACGATGACCCAAAAACTATGGGATGCAGCAAAAGCAGTTATAAGAAGGAAGTTTATAGCAATACAATCCTACCTTAAGAAACAGGAAACATCTGGAATAAACAACCTAACCTTGCACCTAAAGCAATTAGAGAGAGAAGAACAAAAAACCCCAAAGTTAGCAGAAGGAAAGAAATCATAAAGATCAGATCAGAAATAAATGAAAAAGAAATGAAGGAAACAATAGCAAAGATCAATAAAACTAAAAGCTGGTTCTTTGAGAAGGTAAACAAAATAGATAAACCATTAGCCACATTCATCAAGAAAAAAAGGGAGAAGACTCAAATCAATAGAATTAGAAATGAAAAAGGAGAAGTAACAACTGACACTGCAGAAATACAAAAGATCATGAGAGATTACTACAAGCAACTCTATGCCAATAAAATGGACAACCTGGAAGAAATGGACAAATTCTTAGGAATGCACAACCTGCCAAGACTGAATCAGGAAGAAATAGAAAATATGCACAGACCAATCACAAGCACTGAAATTGAAACTGTGATTAACAATCTTCCAACAAACAAAAGCCCAGGACCAGATGGCTTCACAGGCGAATTCTATCAAACATTTAGAGAAGAGCTAACACCTATCCTCTCAAACTCTTCCAAAATATAGCAGAGGGAGGAACACCCCCAAACTCATTCTATGAGGCCACCATCACCCTGATACCAAAACCAGACAAGGATGTCCCAAAGAAAGAAAACTACAGGCCCATATCACTGATGAACATAGATGCAAAAATCCTCAACAAAATACTAGGAAACAGAATCCAACAGCACATTAAAAGGATCATACACCATGATCACGTGGGGTTTATTCCAGGAATGCAAGGATTCTTCAATATACGCAAATCAATCAAAGTGATACACCATATTAACATATTGAAGGAGAAAAACCATATGATCATCTCAATAGATGCAGAGAAAGCTTTCGACAAAATTCAACACCCATTTATGATAAAAACCCTGCAGAACGTAGGCATAGAGGGAACTTTCCTCAACATAATAAAGGCCATATATGACAAACCCACAGCCAACATCGTCCTCAATGGTGAAAAACTGAAACCATTTCCACTAAGATCAGAAATAAGACAAGGTTGCCCACTCTCACCACTCTTATTCAACATAGTTTTGGAAGTTTTAGCCACAGCAATCAGAGAAGAAAAGGAAATAAAAGGAATCCAAATCAGAAAAGAAGAAGTAAAGCTGTCACTGTTTGCAGATGACATGATACTATACATAGAGAATCCTAAAGATGCTACCAGAAAACTATTAGAGCTAATCAATGAATTTGGTAAAGCAGCAGGATACAAAATTAATGCACAGAAATCTCTGGCATTCCTATACACTAATGATGAAAAATCTGAAAGTGAAATTAAGAAAACACTCCCATTTACCACTGCAACAAAAAGAATAAAATATCTAGGAATAACCTACCTAAGGAGACAAAAGATGTGTATGCAGAAAATTATAAGACACTGATGAAAGAAATTAAAGATGATACAAATAGATGGAGAGATATACCATGTTCTTGGATTGGAAGAATCAACATTGTGAAAATGACTCTGCTACCCAAAGCAATTTACAGATTCAATGCAATCCCTATCAAACTACCACTGGCATTTTTCACAGAACTAGAACAAACAATTTCACAATTTGTATGGAAACACAAATGACCCCGAATAGCCAAAGCAATCTTGAGAACGAAAAACGGAGCTGGAGGAATCAGGCTCCCTGACTTCAGACTATACTACAAAGCTACAGTAATCAAGACAGTATGGTACTGGCACTAAAACAGAAACATTGATCAATGGAACAGGATAGAAAGCCCAGATATAAACCCACACACATATGGTCACCTTATCTTTGATAAAGGAGGCAGGAATGTACAGTGGAGAAAGGACAGCCTCTTCAATAAGTGGTGCTGGGGAAATTGGACTGGTACATATAAAAGTATGAGATTAGAACACTCCCTAACACCATACAGAAAAATAAGCTCAAAATGGATTAAAGACCTAAATGTAAGGCCAGAAACTATCAAACTCTTAGAGGAAAACATAGGCAGAACACTCTATGGCATAAATCACAGCAAGATCCTTTTTGACCCACCTCCTAGAAAAATGGAAATGAAAACAAAAATAAACAAATGGGACCTAATGAAACTTCAAAGCTTTTGCATAGCAAAGGAAACCATAAACAAGACCAAAAGACAACCCTCAGAATGGGAGAAAATATTTTCAAATGAAGCAACTGACAAAGGATTAATCTCCAAAATTTACAAGCAGCTCATTCAGCTCAGTAACAGAAAAAGAAACAACCCCATCCAGAAATGGGCAGAAGACCTAAATAGACATTTCTTCAAAGAAGATATACAGATTGCTAACAAACACATGAAAGAATGCTCAACATCGTTAATCATTAGAGAAATGCAAATCAAAACTACAACGAGATATCATCTCACACCAGTCAGAATGGCCGTCATCAAAAAATCTAGAAACAATAAATGCTGAGAGGGTGTGGGGAAAAGGGAACACTCTTGCACTGCTGGTGGGAATGTGAATTGGTACAGCCACTATGGAGAACAGTATGGAGGTTCCTTAAAAAACTACAAATAGAACTACCATATGACCCAGCAATCCCACTACTCGGCATATACCCTGAGAAAACCATAATTCAAAAAGATTCATGTACCAAAATGTTCGTTGCAGCTCTATTTACAATATCCAGGACATGGAAGCAACCTAAGTGTCCATCATCGGATGAATGAATAAAGAAGATGTGACACATATATACAATGGAATATTACTCAGCTATAAAAAGAAACGAAATTGAGTTATTTGTAGTGAGGTGGATGGACCTAGAGTCTGTCATACAGAGTGAAGTAAGTGAGA
Source organism: Delphinapterus leucas (assembly GCF_059928025.1). Classification (NCBI taxonomy): domain Eukaryota; kingdom Metazoa; phylum Chordata; class Mammalia; order Artiodactyla; family Monodontidae; genus Delphinapterus; species Delphinapterus leucas. The sequence goes on from NC_143129.1 coordinate 141,291,179, forward strand.
AAGAGAAAGACAAATACCGTATGCTAACACATATATATGGAATCTAAGAAAAAAAAAAACAGTCATGAAGAACCTAAGGATAAGATGGGAATAAAGACACAGACCTACTAGAGAATGGACTTGCAGATATGGGGAGGGGAAGGGTAAGCTGTGAGAAAGTGAGAGAGTGGCATGGACATATATACACTACCAAACGTAAAATAGATAGCTAGTCCGAAGCAGCCGCATAGCACAGGGAGATCAGCTCGGTTCTTTATAACCACCTGGAGGGATGGGATAGGGAGGGTGGAAGGGAGGGAGACGCAAGAGGGAAGAGATATGGGAACATATGTATATGTATAACTGATTCACTTTGTTATAAAGCAGAAACTAACACACCATTGTAAAGCAATTATACTCCAATAAAGATGTAAAAAAAAAAAAAAGAGCCCCTGTGCTTAAACATGTTATCTTACCTAAGTCTGAAGTCCTATGCCCTTACCCAATAGCTGTTTGAGATTGCAAAATTCTTAGCAGTTTCTCTAATTGTCAACATTTTTTTTTTAGAAAAACTAATAATATTACCTATTTCACTGAACTGTTGTGAAGATGAAATGACATAATGCATACAGACTGTGAGCACAATGCCTGGCACATAGATGACATTAAAAATATACTGGCATTTCTAGCATTGACTGATTTCCCCCACCCTCAGAAAGGAAAAGTACAGGAGCCGTTTTCTAGGTCAGACCTAGTTCAGGTTCCCCCTGCTTGTCCTCTGCTCTCCTCTACCCAATCACGCGTCTTTCTCCAGGCCCTAGTTCCTGCATCAGGGCCCCGTTAGGGCTCATATAACAACCATCCAGTGTCTTTCTTTGGCACATGATGGCCATTTTCTCCCTTTGTGGAGAGAACATTCTTGAGAAAACAGATTTTTCTTGGAATAATGAGAATGTGTTAGTCTCTTATTATTTCTGTGTCATAGTACAATGTTTATAATGAGAAGGGAAGAATTTTGTGACATTCTCAATGCCATCGTACTCATCAAAGACTTAAGTATACACCAGTCTCAAAATTGTCCCTTAGTTTCAATGATGGCAAATTCCCTGATGCCCCAGCCCCTCATTTCTCCATCCTTAACTACAGAGCCCTGAACCATAAGATGAGGAGACCAGATACTTCCTTGCACAGCTAGCCGGGTGTAGTGGTGAGGATTAAATGAAATCACAGAAGGCAAAATGATAATAACAAGAAAAGCTAATATCTCCATAGTGCTTGCTGTTCCGGGCACATACACTGAATTATTATACAACCCTGTTGAGTCGATGCTACTATTATCCTCATTTTACAGATGAGGAACCTGAGACACAGTCAGATTAATTATTTTGCTCAAGGTTACAGAGCTAGTTTGAACCCAAGGTAGTCTGGGTCCAGAGTCAAAAAGATGAAGTAGTTCCTCTGAGCCTCAGTTTCCTTGTGTTTGGCTCTTTCCATTCTAACTTTCATGACAGCGGACAGTTTAGGTCCCAACGATCTATAGAGGAAAGAGACATACAAATGCCCCTACAGTAAACCAAAGTCTCATGGACTTTCCCCTCTTCTCAGCCATTGAGGTAAACTTGGCTCAAACCTAACAGTCTTAACAGCTTGTGTGAGTCTAGTGCCTTCCCCAGAACTTCTGTGGATTCCTGACTTCATTTATTTTATGGCTTTCTCTGCCTATGCTCTTCTGTTAGTCTTGAAGGTGACAATATGCCAACAACAGCACACAACTTCACCCTTTGCAGGCTTCCACAGGCAATCCAGTAATTCCTAGCACATCATATTTGTAGTTTTCCTGGATGTTTTTGAGTCATGATGTGGAATCCCATGGTGGGTGAGACCTTTTATCCATGGCCTCCAGGTACCCATAGCACACCTTTGTGCAAATTAGGAAAAACAAACAAACAAAACAACAACCCACCCCACCCATCCCTGGAGTCAATTAGAAAAAGGATCCCCTCTGGGCAGACAAATGAGGAAAATCGGCCCCTTCTTTGCTAACACAGGGCCACACCAAGACCCCAGCTTGGTAAGCAGAGTGCACGTGGGCTGGATTTTAGCTCCCACTCCTGCCCTCGAACGCCCCCCTTATGCATGGCACGATGTGCAGAGCTGTACGCATTAGCCCTGCCTCCGCCATCTCGATGACCCCAGGCCGACTTCTTTGCTTTCTCTCCTGGCCAGTCTTTAAAACTGGCACCACCTTTCTAAAGCTCAGTTCCAACTACTAAGCTTCTCCACCATGCTCGGGCCTTGAAAAACATATTCTAGAACTTCCTCTTCCTTCTGAGCAGGGCCCACCTCGACCCACTTTTCTACATTACCATGAGTCATCAGAGGAGTCACTTCTTGGCCTAAACCTAGCTTTGTCCTTGAGCCTGAGTTCTCAGGCCCCTCTCCCCTGCAGAGAGCTGCTTGCTTCTGCCTCCTGGAAGTACATGGCTGGACAGCCCCTGGTTATGTGGCAGACGAAGGTGGTCCCAGCAAGCCCAGTACTTCACAATCAGCCTTTGGTAGACAAGAAGACAAATGCACAGTTCCTAGAAATTCTGAGCAGTGACATTTAATGTTCCTGCAGTAATCATGCTCATCCATCTCTTCTCTGCCCCCTGAGAAGTCTCAGCAGGGTGTGTCACATGCCACGTGCAGTGTTTTTAAGGTACACGGGCTTGAGCACCACCGTGTTAATATCATAGATTAAAGGCAGCTGTATCAGTTACCTCCCAAGGTTTTGACTGTGCACTGCATCGGTAAGGTATTTTGGGTCAAGCACCCCATAAATGCATGTTTATTTATATATTCATTATATACGTGTATCTCTGTACTTACACTTATGTCATAAACATATGAAAATAAAAATGGATATATTAAATATGAACTGAAGTTCCAATATGCTCTTCCCACACCCCAGCCAATCATCTGGCACACTCCCTGGGAAGCACAAACCTATTCAGATACAACTGAGGTAAGCCATGTCACCTCCTTGCTTGGGACTGTGGGAAGGGCATACCCTTGGGAATCAGCCAGACCTGAGTTCTAATTCTAGCTTCCCCAGTTCATGGCTGGGAGATTTTGGATAAGTGATGTAATTGATTGGGCCTTAGTTTGCTTGTCTGTAAAATGAGGTATGATACTTTGAGCCAGACCTTGTCTTGGGTGCTATGGATTTAGAGGTAGGGTTAAAGTCCTCTTTATTAGGAGTTCAATCCAGACAAAATCTCCCAAGATCTGTGACAACTAACTTCAGATAACTTGGGAATCTGGTTGAAGATGCTGACTCCTGAGCCTCACTCAAAACATAAAATCAAAACCTTTTGGAATGGAACCAGGGAGTCTGGGTTTTATACAATCTCTAGTGATTTTTATGTACATAAAAGGGAAAGAGGTAATCAGAAGTAAATAGATGTAGGGACATAGTGTCATGTAGTGAAAAGTAATGAGAAGTGCTACAAAGAGGGATAAACTCTAAAGGATTTGGGAACCCAAAGGAGGAGCACCTGTTTCAGGCTGGGCAGCTTCCCGGAAAAAGTGATGCCAGGCATTGCTCTTATCTATTCCAGGCAGTTTTCACTCAGGGTCAGGCTTTGGCTTGGACCATGCCCCCTATTTAAGCATTTACTTGGCTCGGCCCTAGCCCTCTGAGTCTTCATTCTCTTTCCAACTTCCCTTCACCATCCCTGGCATGTGTGCAGTGACAGGTGTCAACTGGACTTGCGGAATGCCTGTCCTGCCAGCTGCAGCAGGCTTGGAGTGATGACAGAGGTGCCGCAGAGGCATAGGCTCCTCCTGAAGGCCGTGTCCATTGCTGTTCTGCTGAAAACCTTGGGCTACACTAAAGAGTTTAATGTTGGGTTAACCCTAACCCTAACCCTACCTCATTCCAAAATAGGACTTGCAGTGTCTTCAACAGATATAAACGATACAAGTCAAAAGATGAGATAAATGAGCAAAGATGGACAAAGAAACAATCATCGTAGGAAAATAAGATGAGGACAGTGGTAGAATCAGTAAGCAAACTATTGATATTTAACATGTGATCTGTCACAGCTGCTACATGTGGCCGTAAGTTTGGCTTTGAGTTTCTTAGTTGCCAGCAGAAACAGGGAAACAAATATTAGTTTTATAATATTCATGCCGTTTGAATACCCACTTAAGTTGAACTGGTTGCCAAGAAGAAGCATAACTTTTCTTAGAGCTGTCCTGAAGATGTAAAGCGTCCAGTATATGATGGAGTGAATGATAGCCACAACACCTTTGCAGTAATTGGTAATCATATAATTCTTTAAGAGTCTTTCAGTGTGTAATATTTAGTTAATCAAAATAGTTTACCCGAAGGCACTTTGAGGGTCATCTGTTCTGCCTGACAAGAGAGATGGCAGGCTTTCTCCCAATCTCGCACTACAGCGATATTCCTTGTCAGCTCTGCCCTCTCCCCCAGAAAACCCTATCCAACCACACTTGGATGTTCCCAGGTAGTCTGGCACAAGCTCCACCTTAAATCTTTGTTCAGTCTGCTCCTACTTTCTCAAATGTCTTCTTTATGAAGTCATTGAAATCACACCATGCTTTCAAGATCCAGTTCAGATCTCACTTTCTCAGGAAGCCTTCTCTGATCCAACCAGTTAGATTTACATTCTTCCCCACCATGCTTCTATATGACTCTGCTGGGATTTCCATTTTAACATTTATTATAATCCACCTGGAGCCAGGGCATAAATGGGCATATCCATTAAATATGTCTGTCCCATTCCCTTTATTCTGTCTCCTGAACCCAAAGGGAAGTGGAGCAAAGGTCTCTTGGAACCAGATTCTGGAAGCTATGCGAGAGCCCTCCATTGGGCATTTGCAGGTTGGGGGAGTCCTGAGATGAGGAAGACCTAGTTATTGTCCACAAGCCACTGCAACAGCCCAATAACCATGGGCTCTTCAAGGGCAGGGGGTGTTTGTACCCATCATCACACCTTTAGACCCTGATGTTGATATGAACTTGAAGCAACCTAATCAAATAACACAAAGTGATGGGTCACTTAAAATACTCATCTTAGCTTCTAAGCCCTCTGCTAAATCAGATATGTTATCTCTTAATTCTCACAACTCTGAGATAGTCATTAGTGACACCATTCTACAGATAAAGAAGCTCACATTTTTAAAAATCCTATTAAGTTTTAATTTCTTCAAATGAAAAACTGGTTCAATACTACTTACCTTGCAAGGTTGTTAAGAATAACAAAGAAATGGCATATATAAAATGTCTTATCACAGTACTTGACCTAGAGAAGTTGCTTCAGAATTGTGGGTTTTGTTCCCCAGGAACTGACATTTTATTGAATTCATACTATTTATCAAGCACTGCCCAAAGTACCTTAAATATTTAACTCATTTTCTTTCCTGGACAACCCTATGTAACAGGTACTAATTATTATTGCTATTTGGGAGATGAAACAGAGATCAGTGACTTGCCCAAGGTAAACAGATAAATGGAGGTGGATTGGGATTGGAACCCAGATAGTCTGGCTCCACCCTGAGTTTTTGAACATTCAACAGTTTTGCCACTTATTAAAGCTGCAATCCAACATAACAAGTATTAAAGGTATGTTCCCGTTATTTTGTTCTTTTTTATGACTGAGTATACCACATCTTCTCTTTCTGTCATTGTTGATGGTTTTTTCCATCTTTACTGGAGTATAAATGCTTTACAATGTTGTGTTAGTTTCTGCTGTACAATGAAGTGAATAAGCTATATGTATACATATATCCCCGTATCCCCTCCCTCTTGAGCCTCCCTCCCACCCTCCTTATGCCACCCCTCTAGGTTGTCACAAAGCACCGAGCTGATCTCCCTGTGCTATGTGGCTGCTTCCCACTAGCTATCTATTCTACATTTGGTGGTACCACATCTTCTTCATCCATTCACCTGTCGATGGACACTTAGGTTGCTTCCATGTCTTGGCTATTGTAAATAGCGCTGCTCTGAACACTGAGGTGCATGTATCTTTTCAAATTAGAGTTTCCTCCAGAATATGCCCAGGAGTGGGATTCCTGGATCATGTGGTAACTCTATTTTTAGTTTTTTAAGGAACTTCACAGGGAACTATATTAAATATCTTGTAATAACCTATAATGGACAAGAATCTGGAAAATAATATATATATCTCTCTCAATATCAATTATATATATATGTATATATATATATATATAACTGAATCATTTTGCTGTACACCAGAAACTAACACAACATTGTAAATCAACTACAATTTTAAAAATTAAAAAAAATTTAAATTAAAAAAGTATGTGCTCCCAGTGCATACAGGAGGAATAAACTAGAAGGAAAGGCTTCATGTGAAAGATAAGGTCTGAGCATAATCTGGGGATTTAAGTGGGTGCTAACCAAGCAAGCATTGGGGAACAGTACCTCTGATGAAGGGAACAGCATATGCAAAAGTATAGAGACAGGAGACAATGTATACGTGAGCCTCTAGCAGGACATGCCACTGGAGCTCTTAGTTGTTAATGTTAATATTTGCGATGTTGACACTTCACTTGGTTCTCATGCTTTCTGCTGCATTCCTGGTTTCTGGCCCTCTTGGAACCTTCATGGATTGTGCTTTGCCCCTCAGCTGTCCTTGACGCACTCTTCACTAGCCCTGCAGCTGCTTACCTCCCCAGAACAATCTGTGCCATACTGGTGTTTCTGTGCAAAGCCTCTGCTGGCTGGTTGTGTTACCAGGTCATTCAGGCAGGACCATGGCTAACCATTGCTCTCAGGCTGAGTGTCTACCAGAAGGCTTTTAGCACTGTGGACACACCACAAAGACTTGTTGACTGTTTCACTTCTTTTGATGTGCACATTGCTATCTTTAGCTTTTCTTCCCCTTGCATCCCACTGTGTTTGTTGTCTTAGTTATTCAACACTAGAGCAGGCTAGGCATGTCCTTGGTGCTACGTATACAGCAGTAAGTGAAGCAGACAAAAATCTCTGCTCTACTCTCCTTTTAGAGAGGAAGGAATGGCAACAAACAAACAAAAATGAATATAGGATGTAAGTCATATTGAGAAAACATGGCTTGAAGATATAGAGAATGAGGAGAGTGGAGGTGGTCAGGAACAGCCTCTCTGGACAATTTGGATCAATGACTCCAAAAGCCATTGTGGTCTCTCTAGTTCTAGAGTTGACAGAGGGTGAAAAACATGCTTTCCCTACCTGCTCCCCCACCCCCATCAACACACACACATTGCCACCCCACGAAACAAGAAAATCTGAAAATAAATTTTGCCATGACTGGCCTTGTGATTGAAGCCAGTTATTCAATTTCTCCACCCCTGTGTGAGAAGTTGCTTCAAAGGCACAAAAGGCAAGTAAAATTCATTAATTCAACACATTTCTTCTGAGTACCTACTGTACACCAGGAACCCTGTTGGCATGGGAGTTCAGTGAATAAGGCAGTCATAGCCCCCAAGTGGCTCACTGTCTAGGGGAAAAGGTGAGGAGTAATGGAAAATGATAACGCCAGGGCTTCCCTGGTGGCACAGTGGTTGGGAGTCCGCCTGCCGATGCTGGGGACGCGGGTTCGTGCCCCGGTCCGGGAGGATCCCACATGCCGTGGAGCGGCTGGGCCCGTGAGCCATGGCTGCTGAGCCTGCGCGTCCGGAGCCTGTGCTCCGCAACGGGAGAGTCCACAACAGTGAGAGGCCCGCGTACCGCAAAAAAAAAAAAAAAAAAGGAAATTATAACGCCAAATCTCAATTGTTCAGAAGAGGCACCTAAACCAGCAACAGGTGGTCGGTGGGGAGCTTTCCAAAGAACATGATCCTTGAGCATCGAGTGATAGCTATAAAGTGCTTTGATAATGAGTAGGAGAACTAATTTGAGTCCTCAGCCTTAACTCTTTCTCATCATCATTTACCCCTCATCACTGACGTGTGCACACTTAATGTTCTGGGCAAAGCACGGAATTTCACTCCTTAGAACAGTATATACATCTAGCATGCCAGCTTTTGTTTTTGTTGTACCATCTACCTAGAATGTGTTCTTCCTATGTATAGCTACCAAGTCCTGTCCATCACAGCTAACTTTGCACTTTCCAGAAGCCATACCCTCTCTGCCCTGGTTGCAAATAACCTTTCTCTTCTAAGCTTGAAATGCAGTCTGTATCATGATTATGGCATGTTCTTTCTGAAATTGGATTTATATTTTCCATGACTTTTTTACTAGATGGTAAGTGCCTCAAAGATGGACCCGTGTTTCCTTCACCCCTGTATCCTAAGACCATGCACAGTACCTGACACACAGTAAGTGTTTAACAAGTATTTTTTAGCTCAAATTTAATTGAGTTGAATGGAACTAAAACATGTTAGGGGTTGAATTAAAATTTCCCTTCATCCACTTGCCGCTTAAGATGCTATGAATGGATATTTTAAGAATTAATTTTTATAGAATTTATATAGATGAGTAATTTTTCCAGAAGTTCATATTGCATCAGGCAGCTGGGTAGTTTTCCCATGGTCAAAGATGGTTAAGTCCTATCTGATGAAATTCCATCTCAACTCTCTAGTATGATATCATTTATCTACTGGTAGAACTTGGGTAAATTAGGGGGCTGTCAGCTGCTTGAGTCTACAGGCTTTAGATTAGATCCTAACATCTGGCAAGGTAGAAGACATTAAAGGACTCAGCCATGAGTGATAAAGAGAAAGAAGAAAGACTGAACGATATGGGAAATAAACCACCAGTTACAAAGGATCTAGGGAGCTATGGGCATAGGCTCCACTGTCACCAAGGTGTACTGTCAGGGCTCAAACAACCATGAGCTCAAAGAGGGCTCTATGAGTGGCTGGCTGAGGGCCAGTCCCGCCCCCAAGGAGTCCTTCTGAGCAGATGTTACTGAATATCCATTGATTACTTCACACTGAGGCATTCCTGAGATGTCTTACCTTGAGCCTTTCTTAGACTGACCACCTTGAGGGCAAATGAGGCAGTTCAACACAAAGAATTGTACTTATTATGGCTTCTACCTATTGGCCTATCTCATTTCTCCAAACAACCCTCCTCGGTATCAGACTCAAGCTGTGGGTGCTCTCCTGCATTTGGAGAGCTGGACCATGCAGCCAGCAGCTGGGTCATGTAAAGGTTACGCTGCCAGTGCCGAGTTCTCTTGTGGTTTTCCAGGGTGAATGGGGGGAGGGATTATGTGAATTAGCCTCTCCATCACTGTGCAGGCTTTATTTATACTCTGCTTGGCTATTTTCTCCTCTTATGACTGCTGCCATCTCTCCTGGGGCTTTCTGAGGCTGCTTCAGTAAGTTATATTTTTTATTTTGATTTTCCTTGGCTTGCTGAGGATTTGCAGAAACAAAAAACAAATGGAAACAAGATGCACAAACTCACTGAAGTACAGGGGGTTGCTGAAAGCAGGAGCAGGAAAGCTGATGTCCAAGATGAAGGTTTTGGACTCAGGCATTTCAGCCTGCTCTGTTCACCAGCTGATGTCCTGGCAGTATCTGGTAGTTTAGTCAGTCTCAAGCCATGACTTCTGCCTAATTACCAAGCTAATGACTTCTTTCTTTGCTTACTGAGGAGTTTTACAATACATCCTTGTTCACTACCCACTCCTTCATTCAACGAGCACTTCCTGAGAGGCAGCAGTGGACCAGAACCTTGGATTTGAGTCTACGCTTTACCATCACCTCATTGACCAGTCTTAGGCAGGACACTCTACCTTTCCGGGCCTCAGTTTCACCAATCTCAAATGTAAATTTTAGAATGTGATCACAGTGAGGGCAGAAAATGTCTGCTTGTTTATTTTTACATCCCTAGTGCCAAGCACGGAGCCTGACACATATTTGGTACTCAGAATGTTTGTCGAATAAACAGATTGTAGAGTGCATTAGGTTAAACTGCATGATCTCTAATATTCCAACGTGGTCCGTCAATTTTTCATGTCTTCACTTGAGAATTTCCTCCACCTCTTGACCCTATTAATAACTAAGCTGTGAGGTTTCTAGAATCTATGCAGAGAGCACCTATCATAGGTAATACTCCAACTCCCTAACTCTAAGGCACCTTTTCTCTGAATTTCCATAGCACCCACACTAACCTCTATCTAAACATTCATTATGCCGTCTTACACGCTTGTCTTTTTACTTGTCCTTGCCCATCACTAGTTATGAACACACTGAGCGCAGGTTCTTTTTTATTTCTGTATCCTCAGTGCTCAGCACAGCCCCTCTGTATTAAGTGGAATTGATGAATTATTATTTTAATCCTCATTGTAAGGCCTCAGAGGCTCTAATAATATTTTTAAAGTTTTGAGTCAAATTTCACTATTGTATATATCACTTTCTGGTTTCTCTGTGCATTTCTCCATCTTTTCTTCTCATCATTATAGTACAGTGGTTAAGAACATGGGTTCTGGATTTAGATTTCCTGTCTTGGACTCTTGCCTCTGCATTTCCTAGCTATGTGACCATGGGAAGTTAATAACTTCTCTATGCCCCAGGTTCCCCATATGAAAAGTGAGATAATAATACTACTTATCTCATATAACTGTTATGAGCATTAAAAGAGCACATGCCACATAGTAAACACTCAATATATATTAGTTAATATGATTGCTGTTGTCGCTACTGATCACATATTAAACACCATTATAGGTGCTGTGAACAAGAAAGAAAACTATCCTGTTCTCATGGAGCTTAAATTATCGTGGATCAATCCCTTCTGATTTACGTATGAGAGACAGCTCTTTAAGTTTTAGCACCGACTTACACCTTAGTATAAATCAGATAGTGGATCTTCTCTGGAGAGGAACTTTTAATTGTAGTAGGGAGATACATGAGACCATAGAGCACCTGTCTTAAAGGTAAGAAAGAGGAAAAGAAGAGGAAGCTGTGTGATTCAGGAAAGAAACCACCAGTTACAGAATTTCACTGTGCCTCCCCTTGCCCTCAGGCCATGGTCAGCAAGTTAATTTATTGGTTTTTGTGAGCAGCCACAAGGCATGTCCCATCAGTTTTTTTTGTTTTCGATGACTGCGGAATGGCTCAGACTATTAGCCTTGTATGATTACAGCATCTGTATTATGATGTTGAGGACACGTTGCTGCTACAATTTATTCCCTTTATTTTGTTCGCTTTGTCTCACTCAGCGTATTGCTCAGTGGCTGCTGGCGAAAACACTGGTGATGGACAATTTCCCTTTCTCTCTCCTCTCCTGATACTCCTTCTCCTTGCCCTTCTGCCTTTGTTGATGTCTTGTTTAAAAGAAGATTTGTGGATTTCCTGGTTTCCTCTACATTGGCTGACGCTGGGGTCTGCAGCTCTCAGCAATGCGGCACCTCTCCATGGTGCTGAAAACAAGCACGTGGTTCTAGCTCGGCAGCAGCGGCAGCTAAGGGAGCCTGTAGTATCATAGCATGCAGCAGCGGGCAGTGGCCTGAGAAAGTGTCCTGTCTTGTCCCTTTCATTTCAACAAAAAGGGACAAGAGACACAGAAATGAAGAGTCATTTCCCTAAAAAGTTGTGTACATCTCACCTGAGATCAGAATACAGCTTTTCTGGAGACATATTCAGAGCTTCAGAGACAAGCTAAGAAAATTTTTAGTGTCCTTAGCCCTTATTGTTCTCATCTGTAAAATGGGGGAATACTAAAAATCTTAACAAGTACTGTGACATACAGATTAGATAATATGATACTAATTCCAGAGCACACTGCCTATCTCATGCCTACTTCTCTATCTTTATCTCCTGCTGCTTCCTGCCTGACATGTTTTGCTTGAATAATATGGAGTGGTTTATGGTCTCCCTTCCCCACACCATGCTGTTTTATGCTTTACTCATACTGTTCCTTCTGCCTGTGGTGCCCTTACAAGTTCTTCTATGCCTTTATGACACCTACACTTTGCTCACAATTCAGATCTGCTGACAGCTCCCTCAGAAAGCCTCCTCTGCCCTTCCTTGCCCCTCCTCCAATGTGGACTAGGTGTCCCTTCCAGGTGCTCTTATGTCACTCTCTGTATATCATTTTACACGTCTCCCTATCAAGACACCTACCACATGATCATGAAATTGTGGTGTCTCTGATTTACTAGATTATAAGCTCTTTGAAAAAGGGCCATATGTCATCATCTCTAGGACAACACATATCACCAAGTGGGTGCTCAATGTTTGTTGTTTTGAATTGAACATGATAGGGACTTAAATCATGTAAGTTTCTTTCTCATTTCCAGTCCAATGCTCTCTTCTCGTATTGTGCTGTCTCTAGCTTGTTGGAAAGTTTTTGTGTTGGCTTCCACTGTGAATACCTTCATTTGCTAATGCCACATACGTGTAGGGTTTACTCAGTTTGCTCTGGGTCTTCCTTGAGTGTGCTGGATTCATATCAAGATGGTTTGTCTTATTGTCTTTGGCATAGAGTCTCTCCAAACCAGAGAATTCACATAAGCCATGAATTAGATCCAGAGGGGAGAGGGCACCTGCCTCCCTGAATTAGCTACAAAATTATCCTGGTCTGGCTTCCAAGAATCCTTAGCAAATTCTAAATCGTCGCAAGACTTCTATTTAATATCCATTGGCAAGAACAGCGGCTCTTATTTTAGGAAAATTAATTGCCTTTCAAATTGTTCTAGAAGCCTAAATCCATTTTGATAATTCAGTAGGAATAAACATTCACTTTTAATTTGAGGTCCATGAAAGCCCAGACTCTAATGACTTCCTTTGGACTTTAAAGTCATGTGTCATCTGACATCATCAGTGACCTCATTAGAGATCACATGGTTATTATGGAAATGAGTAGAATCTAAATCATGACACTGAAATTCTATTTATGCTCTGATAATTTACTATGATGACATTGAGCAAGATATTTCACATTTTTTAGCCTCTGTTCAGTCATCTGTAAAATGGCAATAATTGCAACAATTCTGTTATCTTTATTAAAGATCCTAAGGGGATGCACTAAATTGATGCAAGAGCGCTTCGAAAAGTATAAAATTCTATACAAATCCAGACATAATAACAAAGGTGTTAACTAGAAAAAGTAGGAACTGGTAGTTGAAAAGAGAAAGGGAAGGAAAAGTGGATGGCAAAAGCTAAGGTGATGTTTATTCAATGTAGATTTAAGAAAGGGGAAGAAAGCCTGGAAATAGTAGCTAATGTTTACTAAGCACTTATTACATTCTGGGTGCTCTACTAAGTGATGAACTTTTCACAATAACCCTAGAGGTAGAGTTTTTATTATCCTATTATACGGATAAGGAATAGAGACAGAAGAACTCTAGCCTAAACATATATGCTAGAAAGGGGTAAAGCTAGGAATCAAATTTAAACAGTGTGACTCCAGGGTCTATACACATAACCAGCCAGGCTGGAAACTTCTCCATCTCATGATGCTACTGTGCTGATGTCCTTCCGGTTGCTAAAGAGATCCAGACAGAAACTTCGGATGAGCTGGAAGAGATTTATTTTTAAACACATTTATGTTATTTGGAGTAAAAGGCACCAAGAGATTTCAAGGGAGTAAGTAGAGGTCACTGGAGTTGGTCTCAGCCCACTCTGTCTTCCATCCCACACAATTTGTCGGTTTGAGTCTGGTCAACAAATATTTAGCCTTTGTGTATGCCAGATGCTATTCGAGGTGTTGAGACCACAGAGATGATTAAAAGACCCTCTCTTTTTTTTTAAAATCTCTCTCTTTTTTTAAAATCTGTTTTGGGGTATAGTTGATTTACAATGTTGTGTTAGTTTCAGGTGTACAGCAAACGTGAATCAGTTATACACACGCATATATGACTTGTTTTTAAGATTCTTTTCCCATACAGGCCATTACAAAGTACTGAGTAGAGTTCCCGGTGCTGTACAGCAGGTTCTTATTAGTTATCTATTTTAAAAGACCTGCCCTTTCTGTGGCATATCAAAGATAGTGGCAAACTTTTTGCTATCCCTTTGAATTTGGGCTGACTTTAGTGACTTACTTGACTAATAGAATGTGGCAGGTGACATTGTGGGACTTTCGAGCCTAGGTCGTAAGAAGCCTTGCAGCTCCAGATTGGGCTTCTTGAAGCCCTTGCTCTTGGAACCCGGTTGCCATGCTGAGCAAAGCCCCGGTCCCGTGCGTAGATGCTCTGGTTGACAGCCCCTCTGAGTTCCCACCCAGGAGCCAGCACCAGCTGCTAGTTAAATGAACGAGTCAGCTCGCGTGTCCAGCTCAGTGAGTTTTCAGCTGATTCTGGCTTCGGTCACTGACTGTAACCACATGAGAGACCCCAAGGAAGAACGGCCCAGCTGAGCCCAGTTACCCATAGAACTGTACAAGATAATAAAAAGGTTAAGTCTGTAAATTTTGAGGTAGTTTGTTATGCAGCACTAGATATCTGGGACACGTCATAAACAAAGTCTCCATCAGAGAATGGGAGGCGGATGTACGAACAGTTGATTTCAACGTATGTTATAAATACCACACAGTGTAAGTAGAGGACGCTGTGGCGTTAGCTTAGACCTCGAGGAATCAGAAAGTGTCCACTCTGGGACTAGCTCTGCTGCTTTAGTGTATATGAGGTTGGCCAGGATTCCATCATCTGGACGGATTCCATCATCTCTGTTTCCTTCCCAATAATAAGACTTCATGATTGCATAGACCCCTCACCACTACTGAGCCTGAGTTTACCCCTCTGTAAAGTAAGAGAAAATAAGGAAGCAAGAAACCTAACATAGACTGTGGAGCTGGGATAGAAGGCAAGAAGGATAGGAAAAAATCCACTGGAATTACAATGAGAGGATTTGGGGTGCATTGGAATGAGCACAGGCTCTGTGGTCAGACGGCCTGGGTTTGAGTTCTGGCTTCATATCTTCCCAGCTGTGTGACTTCACCTCTATGAGCTCCAGCTTCCTCATTTATAAAGTGGTCATAGCTGTGCCATGGGCACAAGGGAAAGCACCTGACAGCCTTATGTATTGCCTTCCTTCTAGGTCTGTGCTTAGTTCCAGGTCTCTTCTGATGTGGCTTTGTTCAATGGAAGAAGCCAGGCTGGGGGAACTGAAGGAGAGGCAGGGTAGCAGTGTAAACATCAAGAGGCAGGGAGCCATGTGGGTTCACAGCAATGCCAAGCAATATGGAGCCTTGGCAGAGCTCTCCAAGGGCGGGCTGGATGGGGTTAACTGAGCCAGGGGGCCAGCTGGCATCTGTGCTGGCACTCCCAAGGAGAGAAAGAAAAGGAGCCTCAGTGTCAAGACAAGAAAGAGAAACAAAACAAAATACCAGCACTTTAGCCAAATTCCCAAGTACCCGTATGGATGGAGAAGGAAATATCCAGCCAGCTCCATGCAGCAGCCTCTGGTCAGAAAAGACCTGATGATCAGGTAAGTCTGTGAACACACCTGGGCAACTCATCGCTGTTGGATGGCTTGTCAGAGAACCAGATTCTTCATTCAATGTGACAAGAAAAAGGTGCATTTCCCCCCTTTATTATTCATGCTTCCAACCATCTACCCATCCATTCATTCAGCCATCCATCAATTTGTGCATTTCTATAACTAACATGTATTAAACACCTACACTGAGCCAGACACTATGTATTAGGTAACTGGGACTGTAGACAAATCAGTGAGACAAAGATGAATGAGGCAACGTGGTCTTTGCCCCAAGGACAAAATCTGCCAAGACTAGATATTGTGGGCAGCTCCAAGGTGAGCTTGAAGATGAAGCTTGAGGGTGGAAAAAGCTAGCATTTACTGATCATTTATTGTGAGCCAGATACTGTGATAAGAGGTTTACAGGCATCATCTCATTTAATCCTCACAATTTGCCTTTAAGTTTGGCAATGTGATTAGCCCTGTTTTATAGCTGAGGAAACTGATGCTCAGCTCTGAAGGTACTCGCTTAAGGTTGCACAGTTAACTACGTGTCAGAGTTCTGATCTGAGCTCATTTAGTGCCGAAGAGGAGAACCTGGATAAAGACAGACAAGGACATAAGCAGGGCCGGGACTCATGTGCCGCACAGAGTCTTGCTATTGTGTGGGAGTGGATGAGTGGTTGGAAGCGGTTGGGTGGTCAGTGTAAGGTGCAGTGGGAAGGGGGGCACGTCCTGCCGCCACTGGAACACAAATGGCAGTGTAGCACCCACATTTGAAGGGTCACTCCAAGCTGAGACGACACTACCCCAGACCCATCACCCTCTTCTCAGTTTTGGGTGAACGCATTTTCTACTCCTGTGCTGAGAACATGCTTATGAAATACAAATCCTTCTTCTCCTCTCTGCTTCCTGGCTTGCCTCTTTTACCCATATGTGCACTGGCAGATGGATGGCCTACAAATGCAGCTGAGAATCAGAATAAGAGGGGAGGGTGCTGGGATTTGGGGGGTGGGGGAGGACTCCTGTGCAACTTTATCAAGTAAGGTTGTATGCCTGGGTATCTGAAGGGATGGAAGATTTGTTTATTTGTTTTACTATTATTATTTTTACTCCTCCATGTTATTACATGGTGGTTTGGGAAGTAGAAGGCAGGGGGTGGGTCACCTGAGAATTACTTCCTACGAGTTTCCCAGTGAAGTTGGCTTCTTCTCCGAAAACGATTTTCCTTGTTTGGAGTCAGTTCACACCTAATATGGAAGGATTGCTTTTAGTCTATACTTGTTGCTATGGCAGCTTCAGAAGTGGCTGCCAACAGAGCTGGGAGCAGCCGCTCCCTCTTCTCCCAAACTCTTTTGGCATGAGGCTGAACACGAATGTTTTCAAGACTATGCAAGTGTCAGTGGATGGCATGTCTTTTATTTTGGGAGACATCTTTCAAGTGGGCAGAGTGGCAGCTTTTGCTGGTCCTTCAGAGCCTCAGCGCTGCTAATTCTAGATCATGCATGGCTTCTATAGTCTGCTCCCTACCCCACCCCCCTTTTTAGAACAAAGGCTGAAAATGGCCTTTATAGATATTTTAAATAATATAGCTAGTTGGATTAAAATGCAATCTTCTGGTTGGTTTTAAAAATAATTTTAAATAAAAGAGTGCTATAAATAAGTGGAAAACTCATTTCCAATGGGAGGAATGCCTCCCCCTACAAAAATGAGAAGCACAGAGAAAGGAAATGGTGTGAAACATGGTAACACCTTTTGTGTAGGAGTTGGTACAGTGGTGAGTTAGGGCAGGTGGAATAGTGGTGACTGAGATTTACTTGGTCCTTGTCCTTAAGAAGTTTATAATCCAGTGGGTAAGAGACATATTGGATAAGTAATTACCAGTGTGATGAATATTGCAAAGTGGGGGAGTATGGGGTTGCAGTGGGAAAGTGAGATGGGCATCTTACTCCCATCTGAGGCAGTCAGGCAAGGCTTTTCTGAGAAAGAGGATTAAGATAAAAGGTGAATCATGGTATGTGGATCTAGGGGTCGGCATATAAGAAGATTCTGAGGGGAGACAGTATGTTAGGAGGAATTAAATCTCAGTATAGCTGTAACAGAGAGCAAAAGGGAAGGATTATGAGCTACGAAGATGATATTGATGACGGTGATGGTGGTGATGACAACAATTAAAAAGCATTTATAATGCATTGTTCTAAGTGATTTCCACATATTAACTTATTTAATCTTCGTGACAACCTTTTAAAGTATGTACTATTATTATATCCATTTTACAGATGAGGAAACCGAGGAACAGAGAAGTTACATAACCTGCCCGAGATTACAAAGCGATCATGTAAGCAGTCTGGATCTAGAGTCTATGCCAAATGAACAGGGACCTGCCACAGTAAAGAGTTTGGAGTTTTATCCTCTGAAGCCACAAAATGTGAAGCCACTAAAAGGTATTAAATAGGATAGGGACATCTGTGCTGTAGAAAAAAGTCGCTTTGGCTGCAGGAAGTAGAATGGATTAGAGGAAAGGGGAGTGGAGGCAAGGACACCAGTTAGGAGGTGGATGCAAGTGCTCAGATGAGAGATGAGGATGACTTGGATTGGGGGTGGGGGGTGTCAGTGGAGATGGAGAGAAACGGGTGGATCAAAGAGTTACTGAGGAAGTAGAATCTATAGACCTTGAGGGCTGTCTAGATGAGAAGGAAGTCAAGGATGAATGCCAGATTTCAGGCTTCATAACCTGGGTGAAGTGTCAGACGGACTTCAGTGCCAGTCCCTGGAATTGTGTGGGGCCTCCCCACAGGACAACCAGGGTAAATGGACGCTGGGCAGGCAAAGATAACAGATGCTCACATCAAAAGTCAGAAATAAAACATCTGTCTCCTTCCTTCACCCCTCTCCAACTCCCTTCCATGGTGAGGTCCCATCCTACTTATATCAAGTTATGGTCCTTTGTACCTGATAATGATTTAGTCAGTGGATTGTCCTCCCTGCTCACCTGCCTCAACTTGCCTTCCTTCCCAAGCAAATGGGCTGTGCCCATTTCACCACTAATGGAATGGCCCGCTTACCTCTGCCAACTCCCATTCATTCATAAAGACATGGCCCATCCTACCTCCCCTTGTAGCCCTTATGGATCTCTCCTCTCTGAGCCTCTTTGGCTCTAACAGTCTCTGGTCCCCACAGTAAGACCACCTCACAGATTGTCAGATCCCTTTCTTGGTCTTGCTTCTATATCAAAACAGGGAGCTCCTTGACTGCCATCCCCACCCCCTGCCTCAGAAGTTTCATAAATGTTACATCATTTGGAACTTTCATCATTTCCACAGGGGCAGCCCATCTCCTTCTCTCCTCCTCTCCCTCCTCTTTCACAGATGAGGGGGTTGGTACCAAGAGAATCTAAGTCACTTGCCCAATGTGATGTAGCTGGAGAGTGCCATGCAGGATTTAGAAATTCCAAATCCCTTGTCTTTCATTTGTAGGCTTTTAAAAAATCTTCTAGAAATTGGGCAATTGTACTGAGCTTAACAGTTTGATTGTCTTTATGACAATCCTATGAGGTAGGCATTGCTATTATCCTCATTCTACCTTTGAGGAATCCAAAGCTCAGAATAATGAAATATTTTTTTAAATAAATAAATTTATTTATTTATTTTTGGCTGCATTGGGCCTTCATTGCTGTGCACTGGCTTCTCACTGCAATGGCTTCTCTTGTTGCAGAACATGGGCTCTAGGCACGTGGGCTCAGTAGTTGCGGCACACAGGCTCAGTAGTTGTGGTTCGCGGGCTCTAGAGAGCAGGCTCAGTAGTTGTGGCGCATGGGCTTAGTTGCTCCGTGGCATGTGGAATCTTCCTGCACCAGGAATAGAACCCGTGTCCCCTGCATTGGCAGGTGGATTCTTAACCACTGTGCCACCAGGGAAGTCCCTAACGGAATAACTTGCCCAAGGTTTTAGGTGGTTAAGCCAGGACCAGAGCACAGGTCTATCCATTGCCAAGTGCATTCTCTTAATCCCCCTGCTATGCTGCCCCTATTCTTTTTTCTACACAAGGCTGCAGCCATTCTAAGTGCCCAGGAAGAGACGGGAGTTCAGTGAAAGAAGAGAACATGGCATGGCTGGGGAGGTAGAGTGTAGAAGAGAAAAGATGGACACAGGTGGCTCTTCGTGAGAAGCGAGACCCTCCTGCATTAGAGGAGGGCAGGCTTCATGCAGACAGAGGCATTTCTCCTCTCTGGAGCTCACATTGCAGATGCCCTTACCTGAAGAAGGCCTCCCTCTCATCCATACCCTGGCAGCCTCTGTCTCCTGCTGTTTGTCTCAATGTAACTCTTTTCTTCCTGGAGCCCCGGCTCAGGGTGTACAGATGGTCGGTCCTGATCTCCTGGAGTCATCCTGTTGATGAGGCCAATATAAATGCATGAAGGAGTCCAATTGCAGGTGCTGATTTCTGTGAGAGCTCAGCGGAGCCCATCCACAAAGTCATAGTAAAGGCCCTGACTGATGGGCTGGAAGGAGGCATTTGAAGGTCAAGCCCCTCCAGGAAGCTTTTTCACTACAGTTGCTGGTGTAAGTCAGGGGCCTGATCTGAGATGACAACATCTGCCCTTTGGGCAACTAATTATGAAAGGTGTATATTTACAACCAAGCGATCCTCCATGGGCAGAGTTCTGAGAAGAGAGACTTCCTATAGGCCTTAGAGGTTTCCCTGGAAAAACCTGGTGCAGTGGAAAAGGTGTGGGCTTTGGTGCCCTAGACTCAAATCCCAGCTGTGCAACTTTGAGAAAGTATCTCCACCTCTCTGAAAATCAGTTTCCTCATATGCAAATTGGGACAATAATATCCTACTCAAGGATTTGCTCTGAGAATTAGTTTAAATGACTTATATAAAATGCTTGTTACAATTCATGGAGCAAATTAGATACTCACCTTACAGTCCCTTTCTTTCTCCACCCAGGGAGATGGGTCTAACAACCGGTCAGGCGTAGCCCTGCCTTTTCGTGTTTATGAGCTATATACTTCTGCAGGGAGAGATTTGAAGGAGTCAGGTTTATTTATCTCCATATAACCTGTAGAGTAATTAGAGTGTTTATTCTCGGCTCTTTGGGAAGAAGTAACTATAATTACAGGACCAAATTAAATGGCATTATCTTTTAATGTTTCATACTGTTTGTAGGCTGTCTCTGCCAAGTTCTTTTTAGGAATCTGAGAATTTTCCCCACATCACCTTTCTCTTTCAGTGTCTAAATGCTGAGCCTCTTCAGGCTGCAGGTTGAAATTTCCCTGGTATCTCCCGAGTAGGATGGGCATGTGTTTAAAGGGTCTATTTTGTCACCCATGTGGAGATGGCCACCTGTCCTTCAAAAACCCCTGCTCCCCTTTCACAGTTTAGAATTACCACTGGGATTGGTAATTCTAAAGACAGTGGCTGTCTTACCAGGGCCTACAGTTTCTAGCCCCCTCACACATTCAGGAGGGGCTGCGTGACCAGCTGGGATGTAAACAGAGGACATGTGTGCCCCTAATGGCCAAAGGTGGTTAGGCAGGGAGGGTCCTTTCTCCATTTTGTCTCCAAAGGACAAAATAGGTCCTTTCTCTATTTTGTCATCCATCTGGTGACTTAACAAGGACACCAGGGAGATCTCGGAAACCATGAAGATTGCAGGACATCAGTCAAATTCGTCCCTGAATGACGGCATGGAGCACAACCTCCCACTGCCACTGATCAGGAAAATCTGGCTGGAATTTACATGAGCTGGACACTGAGATTTAGGTTTTATCTGTTAGAGCAGTTTGCTTTACCTTAACGAACACACTGCCTGATTCTGCCTCCCTGATAGAGGGCGAAACCATGCTTCTAGTCCTGTCTTGTGGACTGGGAAGTCGTGTACATGAATACATTTCAAAACAGTGCAGTAACCGCTACACAAGTAGGAGGACAATGCTGCGGGCACAAAGAGGTAGGAGTGACCGCCCAGGAAATTTGAGTGGGGCCTTCAAAGCTGAATAGGAGTTCACCAGGAGGTGAAGGATGAGGGCTGGGGAGATTATTCTAGGCAAAAGGAACGGCAGGAGCAAACATATGTGAAAAACTGGGATGTGTTGAGTCACTGTGAGAAAGTCCTTGTCATGAAGGAGGACACAGTGGATCGAATATATGCCAGCAACTACACAAGTGGGCCAGGTTTGGCAGGGGCCAGGGGAGTGGTGTAGAGAATAAAGTACTCTTGGAGTTCTTAGGGAGAGAGACCACCAGAAGTTACTGTCAAGGGGTCAAGAAGGCTTCATGTAGGAGGGGGTAGGTCTGGAACTGTACCTTACATAACGTTGGTGACACTGGATAAGAGCATCATTTGTTAATTTGTTTGTCTTCCTCTTTTAGACTGTGAGGTCCTTTAGGGCAGGGATCAGGCTGTATTCATCTCTGAATTCCCAGAGTGGTGCCCTACCCTCAGGAGGCACCGACTGAATGAGTGAATGACAGAAGGAAGGATTGAATTCAGATGCTTCTGAGGTCGACCTTGCCTGCTCCATGTATTGGGCATCGAGCATCAGAGGCAATGGGAACTTCCCAGTGCTTCCTTATCCCCAGATCGTGACTAAGATTACCTCCAGGCAAAGTGATACTAGATTAAGGAATAGGCTTTCAGTCTCTGTACCATTTTCTCCTGTGTTCTACTAGTAGTTAGAGAGTGCCTCCTGTATATACTGGGTTCCTACAAACTGGGCAGGACACAAAAGTCATCCTCATGAAGTAAGGAGAGTTCATACCACAAGTTGACTATATGTAACATCCCCCTTCTCCCACCACCAAGTCAGATCTCATGATTTACATGATCTCTAACATTCCTTATTTCCATTATATTTATGATGTTGACAGTCAGTGAAATGAAAGAAGAAAGCAGCATAGAGAAAATGTCAAGACTTGGATAATTCACACACTGGATAGCCAGTTCTCAAATCATGGAGACATGACAGTTTTGATGAGTCCAATCCATTTTGTGAGTAATAAGCCTCCTGGTGTCTCCAGGTGAAAGTCCAGGCTCCTTACCAGGACAGACAAACCTTGCTTCTCTCTAGCCTCATCGACCATCACTTTCTCTGCTCAGCTCACACCTGGACTCCCAGATCCTTAGGCTATTCTCTCACACACTTTACACACACTGCTTGTTCTCTGTTCTAGAGCTGTCTATCTAGTCCTTTGTGTTGCAATTAAAGTGTCTTCTCTTGTAGTTTTTCCAGAACTTCCCAACCGAATTTTATCCATTCTTGCTTTGTGAAAAGCACTCTGCTAGGAACAAAGAGGAAGGAAGTTTGCATTAGGAAGCAACTGACTTTTATTGTTGTTGTTTTTTTAATGTTTTAAAAATTTTAGTTGTGACAAAATACACTTAACATAAAATTTACCATCTTAAACACTTAAAAATATTTTTTAACTTGACTTATTACATTGTGTTAGTTTCAGGTGTACAACAAAGTGAATCAGTTATATATCTATTTTTTCAGATTCTTTTTCATCGTAAGTTATTACAAGTATTGAATATAGTTCCCTGCTCTATATAGTAAATCCTTGTTGTTTATCTATTTTTATATATAGTGGTGTGTGTCTTTTAATCCCACACTCCTAATTTATCTCTCCCGCATCTTAAACATTTTTAAGTGTACAGTTCAGTAGTGTTAAGTACATTCACATTGTTTTGCAACCAATCACCAGATCTTTTCATCTTACAGAATTAAAACTCTATACCCATTAAACAACAACTCACTTCCCTCTCCCCCCAGCCCCTGGCAACCATCATTCTACTTTCTATTTCTATAAATCTGACTACTCCGGATACCTCATGCAGAAGAATCATACAGTATTTACCTTTTGGGACTGCCTTATTTCATTTAGCGTAATGTCCTCAAGGTTCATCTATGTTGTAACACGTGTCAGAATTTCCTTCCTTTCCAAGGCTGAGTAATATTCCATTGTATGTGTATAGCACGTTTTGTATATCCATTCATCAGTCAGTAGACATTTGGCTTTCTTTCACCTTTTGGCTATTATGAGTAATGATGCAAGGAACATAGGTATACAAATATTTCTTTGAGACCCTGATTTCAATTCTATCGGATATACACCTAGAGGTGTTATTATTATATCATATGGTAATTATATTTTTAATTTTTTTGAGGAACTGTCATTCTGTTTTCCCTAGCAGGTAGGCCATGTTACATTCCCTTCAACAGTGCACAAGGGTTCCAATTCCTCTATATCTTTGCCAACACTTTGTTATTTTCTTTTCTTTGTGTTCGTTTTGCTAGCAGCCATCCTAAAGGGCGTGAGGTGATATCTCATTGTGATTTTAATTTAAATTTCCCTAGTGATCAGCAATGTTGGGCATTTTTTCCTGTGCTTATTGGCCATTTGTATATCTTCTCTGGAGTCCTTTACCCAGTTTTTAATTGGGTCATTTGGGTTTTTTTCTTGTTGTTGTTGATTTGTAGAGTTCTTTATATATTCTGGATATTGACCCCTTATCAGGTATATGATTTGCAAACTTTTTTCTCCCAAAAGGTTGCTTTTCACTCTGTCGATTGTGTCCTTTGAAACATAGAAGTTTTTAATTTTGATAATTCCAGTTTATCTGTTTTTATCTTTGTCGTCTCTGCTTTTGGTTTCATATCCAGTGAATCATTACCAAATCCAATATCATGAAGCTTTTACTCTATGTTTTCTTTAAAGAGTTTTATAGATTTAGATCTTATGTCTGATCCATTTTGAATTACTTTTTGTAGTGGTGGAAGTAAGGTCCAACTTTATCCAGTTTTTCCAACACCATTTGTTGAAAAGACTGGCCTTTCCACATTGAATGGTCTTGGTATCCTTGTCAAGAATCATTTGACCATATATGCATGGGTTTATTTCTGAGCTTTCTACTGTATTCCATTGATCTATATGTCTTTCTCCCAGTTCCACACTGTTTTGATTACTGTAACTTTGTAATACATTTGGAAATCAGGAAGTGTGAAACCTCCACCTTTATTCTTTTTATTCAAGATTATTTTGACCATTTGGGGGTCTCTTGAAATTCCATATGAATTTTCAGGTGGATTTTTCTATTTCTTCAAAAAATGCCATTGTGATTTTGACTGCCTTGGGTAGTATGACATCTTAACAATACTAAGACTTCCAATCCATGAACATGAAATGTCATTCCATTTTTTTGTGTCTTTGGGTAGCATTTGTTTTGAACCAACAATCAGGGGCTTTTTACATATCATTCCAGATCTCATTTACCCCTAATCCCCTTTTGGGTGACTATTCAGAAATAGGAGCCAGAAAACTTTGCTTTTATGAGGACCAGGGATGTGTCTTCCTCATATTTCTATTATGCATAGAGGGTAGAAGAGAGATCACTTAATTTCCCAAGATTCCCTCTACTACTTCTTCCTGAGAAATGTACAGCTCATTTTAATAATTATGTACAATCTGTTATAATGTAATAATTATGAAGATCTATATATTGGCATCCTTACTTTTGCTCGTGTCTTAAATGTCTACTGTAATTTATGATTTCTCTGGGCCTAATATTTTTGTTTTTCTACTGCATTGTATGCATTGTTGTAAGCTGCCTTAAATACATTGTAAATTGAAATGTGTCTATAAAATAATATTTTTAAGTGAAAGATATGTATTACCATCACCATATTACAGATGAGGAAAATGAAGTTAAGAATGGGTAAGTAACTTCAACAGATCATACAGCTCATAAGTGGCAGAGCTAGGATTCAAATCTAGATCTCTTCAGTTGCAATGCCCAAGCTTCCATTTCTACTGTAAGTCAATAAGATTGGGTCCCTGCATAGCTCAGAATCTAATTAGGGGTGAAGAATTTGATGGATAAATTGGCCATAAATAACTCTCATACCAGCCAGGAATATGAATGGCAATAGGGAAGTTTGAGGGATAAAAATTGGAGGGGGTGGAGGATTCTTGGAATAGATGGGATTCCAGATTGAATGATCTGAATATATCATGTGTGAATTCATGAAGCAAGAACTTTTAAAAGAGGGTTTTAGAAATTGTCTCATCTCTGGGTTAAGAAATAAGAGGCACTGTGTATTAGGTTCTTGCTGTATGCTATTCTAATCCTTATGAGGTGGACATATACCAATGTCTGCTCAGAATCCCTTTCTTTGGAGGAACCACTCCTCCTCATTCCAGGGGTTTCAGTAAAAGATGACCTCCCTCTGCCCCTATCCCAGTTACAATACTCCTCCCTTGGCCACAGTGAGGGACAAGCTATGCCCAAGATAGGCCAAATAAAGCCTTTTCAGGACCTTTGGAGAAAGATACTCTCTTCCTTTAATATCTTGAAGTATAAGGATGATGTAAGCTGGACTCACTTGTGACTGTTTTTGCTGACACGGTGGAAATAGGAAAGAGTTGAATTAACCTACAAAGAGTATAAGAAGAGCAGAGAAAGAACCCTGCTGACATTGAGAATCTCTATCCAGCCAGACCAAATGCTAGATACTCCTTTAACTATTTAGTTGAGAGAACCAATAAATTCCCTTTTCTACTTAAGCTGATTTAAACTGAAGAGTGCCCATTTAAAGCCAAAAGAGAACTGACAGGATGGGATGGAGTAAGAGTATGGACTTCTGCTCGAATCCTTACTCCATCACTTACTAGTTGGGTACCCTTGTGCAAATTCCCTAATTCTTTGCTCCTCAGTTTCCCTTTTCATTCATGGATTCATAGGATTCTTGTGAGGAATGGACGAGAAATTGCATGTAAATGCTAGATCAGAGCTTGGCATAAGTGATCATACTAAGCATGTATATGCTTATAAATATACAACAACTTTGTGAGGGGTAGGGATTATTGTTTCTACTTTATGGATGAGGAAAATGAGGCTCATTAGGGTTAAAAAAAAGTAATGGGTGTCCCACAGGACATCCACAGGAGGAAAGCTTCCATGGGGCACCCAGCCAATTGGGTGATCCTGTTCTGCTCATGGAACCACAATTGGTGACAGCAGAGGGAAGGGCAGAGGAGCCCACCACATCGCTCAGCTGTCTTCCACTTGCTGAGCAATGTGTAGAATCCTATCCCCATTTTCCTCACAGAAGAGGCCCCATCATACCTACCAGGCTACAGGGAGAGAGTGAAACAGCTGTGAAGAAGGTAGGATGCCAGGCTGTATTTGTTCAGGTGAATACAATAGCATCAAACTAGTGTGGAGCTCAAATATTGAATCATAATTCTTCAGGCATCTTTGTATTTAAATCATAGCCCTGTCAAGCTCACATTTGATATGCACTAATTAATGTTCCCCATGAATTGTACCACATACTCTGGTGTGTGTGTGTGTGTGTGTGTGTGTGTATGTGTGTAGAGCTGGAAAGAGATTCCTATAAATGGGAGTGATCAGAAATAAGCATCTGTCAGTGTCAAATTCAATAGTTGGCTCTTTGTGGCCGATGGGTGCCTCCTGGATGAGAGGGGTGGATACTACTTATTAGACAAATATGAATCATTTATGAGGATATCACCTAGAGCAAATGAAGCTAATACTTTTTTATCATCCCTCAAAACTGGGATCTCACACTGGGTTGAAGAGACAAAGCCAAATCCAATGTGGAATTTCATATTCCAATTCCAGTAATTCTGATCCTATGCCTTTCCTTCCCATTCAAAATGGCAAGGGCATAGCTGGCAATATGTGGATGGGATTTGGCTGAAAGGAGGTGGATATTTCAAGTGGAATATTCATAGATTCCACTGTAAAGAAAAAAATTTTAATATCCCTTTGTGGAACATGGAAAAATGTTTTTTGTTTGTTTGTTTTTGTTGTTGTTTTTGCGGTATGCAGGCCTCTCACTGTTGTGGCCTCTCCCGTTGTGGAGCACAGGCTCCAGAGGCACAGGCTCAGCGGCCATGGCTCACGGGCCCAGCCGCTCCACGGCATGTGGGATCTTCCCGGACTGGGGCACGAACCCGTGTCCCCTGCATCGGCAGGCAGACTCTCAACTACTGCGCCACCAGGGAAGCCCAGAAAAATGGTTTTGATTAGAGGAGTCAATAAAAGTGGGCAAGCAGTAGACATGCTTATGAAAATGGTTTTAGAAAGAACAGTTGTTCACAGCAATGTTTACCATACTGTGATTTTACTCAAATTGAAGAACGCTCCTGCACTGCTCTAGACTAGGGGTTGGCAAACTTTTTTGTAAAGTTTAGGATTTATGGGTCAAAAGGCAAAATTGAGGCTTTTATATACTTGTGTAATGAGAAAGAAAACAAATTTCCACTACTTTTTTTGTTGATGAGAGTCCACCTGCCGATGCAGACATGCTTATAATTATGCCTATGGGTGAAATGTACAATGCAATGCCAGTGAAAGTGAGAATTAAAACCACTTGCAAGATTACTCTCCCTGGAAGAGAAGGAATTGGTGAAAGTTTGACTAACTGGAGGAGAGAGCAGGGCAGTGGGGAAGACTGAGATATTTAAGCCGAGAGGCTCCTCTTACATTCACACCTGGAGAAAGGGAGAACCTCAGCTTTGTAGTTAGACCAATTCAGGTTTGAGTCTGAGTTCTGTAGTTTCACATTAAGTGATCTTGAATAAACCATGCCACCTCTTTGATCCTCAGTTTCCTTGTTTATTGAATGGGGGAATATGTCATCCCTACAGAGTTCATGTTAGCATTATGTGATATATTCTACGTGTAAAGTACCTTTTGCTAATTCTACTCAGTTCTAACTTTCTGTTCCTCTATCACTCTCTCCTTCAAGTTCCCAACACATTCTACATTCTACTTTTTGCCTCCATCATAAAATTCATTTGAAATTTTTATGAGTTATGCCACAAGATATATAATACCTTAGGACTGCCATGTTTAAATTAAAACCTTTCTTCTAGGACTGCAAATCACAGCAAAGAAAATACAGATGACAGTAGGTTTATCAATTATGAAAGATATAGCTAGCTGACCATGAAAATGCGTGCTCCCCCTTTCAGAGAAGTAGAATAGATGGCCACTGGGAAATAGCCACCAAGCCAGGTAGCTCTTATATTTGACAGCACCCACTGCATTTAGAAGGTGTCATGTGATTAGTTCTCATCAATGGAATGTGAGAAGAAATGTGATTCCAATTCCAAGCGAATCAACAAGAAGATATGGTTTCTTCTTCTAATGGCTTGGTGTAAACAAGCTTGGTTGTCCTTGGAAGCTAGGTGTTGAAGATAGAGGTAACCTATATCCCTAACTCACCACTTGAAGGAAAACCACCCACTAATCAGGAAAACCAACTTAGAACTTGAATAAGAACTAAACTGCCATCATATCTGAGCTAAATACGCTTTAGATTTCTTTGTTACAGCAGATAGTGTTATACATCAAGGTATTTCAAGATGGCAGACTATATCTATTTATGGAAGTGAGGTGGTGAAAGCCAGCACATCACTGACAGGGTTTAATTACCCGGGAGTTCTGAATTGATTGGGGGTTAGCCTAGGTGGCCTCTAAGGTCTCTTAATACCCTAAACTAATAACACCAATAGCTTACATTTAATAAGTATATGCTATGTTCCAGGCCCAGGGCTAAGCACTTTACATCAATTTTCTTCTTCAGGACTTACAACAACCCTGAGATATGCTCATTTAAAGATAAGAAGGTTGATGGCTGCTGACGGAGATAAGAAACTTGTAAGGTCAGACAATCCACAAGTAGTAGATTTGCATCCAAACCTATCAGACTGCAGAGCCTGAATTCCTCACCACTGAACTACACTGCCTCCCCAAATCTGCGAGTCCATGATTTTTTAAGTGCACACCACACACCTCATGCCTTTATTCCAGGAATTGCTCATACATTTGCTTATGGAAAATTAGTTGAAAGACCACTCAATGGGTCAATTTGTATTGTAGCATTAGTCTATTTTTGGCTCTGTTTAAAAAGGAGAAATGAGGGAAGGGATGGGAACCAGCACTAACAGAGTTTCTGCAATGTACCAGGTGCGTTCACATGTTATCTCATGTAAACTTTTCCAAGATCAGTGTTAATGTCATCATTTTACAGACAAGGAAGCTAAAATTAGAGCTATCCAAAATTTGTCCATATGGCAACTTATTCCTTTAATACATATTTATGGACTTTCTATGTTACCGCAGGAAATCCCAAAGTGAACAAGGCAAACATAGGCCCTGACATATTAGAACTAATGGTCCAGCAACTGCCACATGAGGTAGCAAGCAACCTGTCACAGAGAGTGATTCAGAGAAATCTGGATGCCTCCATACCAGGGAAATTGTGAAGGAAGTCCTGACGTTGGGTAGAGATTGCGTTGGGTGATTTCTGGGGTCCCTTTCTGCACTGAGAGTCAAGTCGTACAGTATCTAGTTGATTGAAAAGGATCACCAGAAATGATCAGCAAGGAGAGAAAATAAATGCCAGGGAAAAGAGGCAAACAAAAGCAAAGACATTTTTCTATCCAGAATCTGGCTTGTAGCAATTGTTCAACAAATATTATCTATCATCATAACTACTAAAACAAGTTTTGCATCCCATAAACAACTTCACATACTTCTTATCCACTGAGTGTTTACAGCTCCCAATAAGGGAAAGGAATCATTGTTTATTAAGTGGTTTCTGTTTCCCATATTATCGGATTCTGTATGCCATAATCTCACATTTTCTCGTGTAGCTCTCAACAGCAATTTGACAAGATAGTACATCAGTAAGGATAGGTTAGGGGATGCTTCAGTAACAAGCTCACCCAAAATCTAGGTGGCTTAAAACAGCAAAGGTTTATTTCTTCTTCATGCTGCACGTCTGTCATAGGTTGCCTGGTGACTCTACTCAACGTCATGTTTGTTTTGACTCTGAGGCTCAGCGTGATAGGGTAGGACAGCCACTGTGCACACTGAGGTTGTTACGTCAGAGGGAAAAGAGAGTAATAGAGTGAAGCACACACTGGCTCCCACCTGGGAGTGAAGGAAGATATTATTTATTATACCCAGTTTGCAGATGAGGAAACTGAGTTTGGGGAGGGGGCGGAATGCTAAATAACTTGTTGGAGTTCTGAGTACTAGTAAGCAGATTTGAATTTCATCGACCTGATTCCAAATCCATGTTCCTAAACTCTCCGCCTGTACTCTGGATCTCATTTTCCTGCCTTCACCACGGCTCTGTCTCTGTCTTCATCTTTCCCTTCTCTACTGGCTCCTTCTTCCCATAGGCATGCTTAAATACCTTTATATTTCAAATGGAAGAAAAACTTTCTTCCTCCACTTACTCTATACATCCAGCCACTGCCCTACCTCTCCATCCTCCCTCCCCACTACACTTTTTGAAAGTTATCTGCAAGTATCGCTCACCTCCCAATCATCCCCTGCATTCTGTATCGTGCCCATATCGCCTCACTGAAACGACTCTTTGTTGACCTTCACACTTTAAATCCAATGCTCTTTTTTCAATGCTTACTTCAAGCTTGATCCCTCAACAACATGTGGCACAGCTGACCACTCCCTCATCCATAAACCTCCCTTCCCTTTGGTTCACAAGGTCAGTCCTCTCCTCCTACATCTCCAGCCACTCCTCAGTGACATTTTCAGGCTCTCCCTCTTTTTCTATCTCTTAACTGATGGTGTTCTAGAAGGATGAGTTTTAGATTCATTTCCATTCTCACTCTACCCACTCTCTGGAGAGTCTTATCACTCCCCATATCTTTAATTATCTCTACAGACTGACAACTGCTACAGTGATCTCTTAAGCCCAGACCTAACTCTGGAGCTACGGGTATGTAGACCCGATAGACCACTTAGACATCATTGCTCGAATGTCCATAGGGGTCTCAAACTCAATATTTTGGGAAAAGCTATGAGTCCATGGATGGGCCTGGTAAATTTCATCTGGGGGATTTCTAGGGAATTGAACTTTTCTTCGGATTGGGTTTGAAACCTTGTCGTCTGGGTTGCTGTTAGAGTGAGACAGATATTTTTTTTCCCACTCCTGTTTACTAAGAGGAAGGATTTTCTCTTTGCATGTTCCTGATCTTTATTTGCCCTTCCCTTGGAGAATTAAAGCAATTTTTCTGATTGTGAATTTAGGAACAAAAACTAGGTGTGCTTAGCTCAGATCCATCTTCCTTCTCTCTCAGGAGAGAGTTTGTTTGCAGAGAGCATTGATTCCCCTCTGCTCACTCATTCCTTAGGTCTTACCTGGGTAGACATCCCACGTAAGACAGTTCAGCTGTGCCTTTGACTGGGTGGGCATGTCTGCCCAGT
The DNA here is from genome assembly GCF_059928025.1 of Delphinapterus leucas. Classification (NCBI taxonomy): domain Eukaryota; kingdom Metazoa; phylum Chordata; class Mammalia; order Artiodactyla; family Monodontidae; genus Delphinapterus; species Delphinapterus leucas. Next base: position 141,322,815 of record NC_143129.1, read on the forward strand.
TTTGGGCTTAAATATTTGCAAGCCACATAGGCTAAGACACCTAAAGCCATGTCCTCCAAATTGGCCTCTAGCAGTAATACAGTTGACACTTTGGTCTCCATAATTACAATTATTTATTTCTCAACTTATTTAAAACCTAGGCAAGGAAACAGTGCTACTTTGGGGCCATTCAAAGGATGCACTCAAAGACATAGGACTTGAGTTTCAGCTCCTACTTTGTTGTTTCTTTTTTTTTTTTTTTTTTTTTTTGCTGTACACGGGCCTCTCACTGTTGTGGCCTCTCCCGTTGCGGAGCACAGGCCTGGGACGCGCAGGCTCAGCGTCCATGACTCATGGGCCCAGCCGCTCCGCGGCATGTGGGATCTTCCCGGACCGGGGCACGAACCCGTGTCCCCTGCATCGGCAAGCGGACTCTCAACCACAGCGCCACCAGGGGAGCCCCTGTTGTTTCTTAGCTTTGTGAATTTGGTCAAAACTTTATTTCTGACATGGGATTACAAATATTTTAAATTCTCTGTCTTATTTCCCTCATAAGCCTGAGAAAAATATCAAGTACTGCATACACTGCAATTTTGCATTGCTTTATTATTTATGTAGCAACATTTATTGAACACCTCTACCCCAGGTTTGGGGAATACAGAGATAAAAGAAACTGTCCCTGCCCTCAGGGTCTTATAGACCCCCCAGGAAGCCAGAGGAGAAAAGAGATAATGACAGTACTGTGTCATCACAGATCAGGGAACACAGATTAGGGTGTGGGGTGAGCCTCAAGGAAATCTTAGAGAAGATGATGCCTGAACTAATTCTTGAAAGATCAGTGGGAGTTAGAGGGGGAGAATGCAGGGAAGGATATGAAGGACTAGAAAAACAGCATACACAAAGGTACAAGGCCTGAGACAGAAGGCTCTTTCGAGGACCTGCAGGGGTTTGGTTTGGCTGGACTGAGGGTGCTGGCTGGAGAGTGGCCAGAAATGGGGCTGGGGAGGTAGACAGCGGGCACAGCTCACCAACGGCCCATTACATGTTGAGGAGAGTGAAGATGTGGCCAGGTTGCATCGTGATGGTGCATCATTATCAATCCAGTGGCTGGCAGAAGAGATGATAGCAGTGGGAGGACCCAGCTACTGTCCCTCCTGCGCACGGGAGGCCGATAGGATCACCAGAAAGAAGCAGGAAAGGGGTCCAGCGCCCTCTAGGCAGACCGCTTGTAGTTCTAGCCTCCTCCCTAGTATTTCCCCCAAGCTGGTAACTTCAGCTGTTGCTTTACTTTGGTAAAGGGCCCATGAAGGTGAGAAGAGTGGCTCTGATACTACCTTCTGATGGGGATTAGAGCCCAATGACGATTAGTGACCCGCCCCAGGTTCCAGAGGTTATAGCCTACGATTTTTCTGGATCACAGGCAATTTTTCTGCTGTATTCAGGGAGTGCCATGTAGATTCTAGAGTAAGACTCCCTGGGTTCACATACCAGCTCCCCTACTTCCAAGCTGAGGGCATATTACTGAAGTCTCTGGGCTTTGATTTCCTCGTCTGCAAAATGCGTTTCATAATAGTCCCTACCTCATAGGGTTATTGTAAAGGTTAAAGTGGTTAATCTGTACGTGCTTAGAGCATTTCCTGGACCTTCGTGACAGCTATAAAGCGTTATCTATAATGATTGTTACTTTATTGTTTCAGTTAGGCTGGCCTTGCTTCTAACAAGAGCATTCTTTAAGGACAAAAGCTGTATCTTACAAACTTTTTGTGGTTTGGACAGAAAATTAGGAATCTTAAATTAGGTTTGGAAAAAGTTCTTCAAAGTCATGGACCTTCTCCCATCCTTTCTCTAATTTCCTCTAGGGAGTGGTCCATTATTCCACACACACATTGGCTGGGCACCTGTGCCAGGCCTACATCTTTTTGAGATGTAATGGGAATAAGTGAGACCCACCTGGTTTCTAACCTGCAGGAGCACGTTGTCTAGTGGGGATATAAGAGGCACATAGCTGTGACACATAGTCCAAAGGGATGGGTGCACACAGGAGGGGCTGGGAGAGTCCAGAGAGGAAGAGGTTACAGATAGCTCAGGCTTCACAGGAGTCTTTAAAGAGGAGGTGGCTTCTGAACTGAGCCCTGAACGATGCATAGGATATTGCCAAACCTGAGCACGAGGAGGAAGGCAAAAGAAAGACAGGCAGAATGTTCCAAACTTCCAAGCATCTCTTGGAGAATTCTGATTAAGGAGCTTCCCATGAAATCCTGCCCTCCCTCCCAACCCATCAAATCACAAGTGGGTATATGCACACACACTGCTCTGTCTCTGGATCCTTTGTCTCTGTTCTAGTTTGTTTAAGCTTTTTGCAGTTTTATGTTGTGCCTCTTCAAGGAAAGAGGAAAGCAGAAGAAAAGTAGTACTTTTGATTGCCTGCTGGGAGCTAATTATATCACCTCATTTAATTTCACAACCCTGTAAGGTCAGCATTATTATCATCCCATTTAACAATAGAGGTGGTTGAGAGTCTGCCTGCCGATGCAGGGGACGCGGGTTCGTGCCCTGGTCCGGGAAGATCCCACATGCCGTGGAGCAGCTGGGCCCGTGAGCCATGGCCGCTGGGCCTGCACGTTCGGAGCCTGTGCTCCGCAACGGGAGAGGCCACAACAGTGAGAGGCCCGTGTACCGCAAAAAACAAAACAAAACAAAACAAAACAAAACAAAAACAATAGAGGGAAACCACAGTTCAGAGAAGTTAAGCAATTTGTCCAAGGACACACAGTGAGCTCGTTCATTCAGTAATTATCTATTGAGTGTTAGGGGCAGAACCAGGATTTTTTCTTTTTTATTCTCTCATTTTTTATTTTTTATTTATTATTTTTTTTTATTTGGCCATGCTCTGCAGCTTTCGGGATCTTAGTTCCCTGACCAGGGATTGAACCTGGGCCCCCTGCAGTGGAAGCGTGGAGTGCTAACCACTGGACTGCCAGGGAATTCCCCAGAACCAGGAATTGAACCTAGGGCACTTTGATTTCAAAGGCCGTATCCTGTTAACACAGGACACTGCTGCTTCTCGAGAGGGTCAGATCCCCAAGGGCATAATCCTTCTCATAGAACCCTCCAACACCTACCAACCTGCATTAATCCCTGGCCCTATAAGGGTACCAAACGGGATAGTCAAGTAATGTCATCAGTGCTGACAGTGTTCGAGGGCTGGGCTCCTCATCTACCTACCAAATCTTCCTCTCTACCGAGCGGCCAGTCCGCCTTCAATACCTAGTGTTTTCCCCGTGTCCAGTGTTGCCAAGAGTCATTAACCATCACCCACGGAACTGCCAGGAGCCTCAGACCCCGTCCAGTCCAATGCCCTAAAGAAGAACCTGAGCCCAGAGAGGACAAGTGCCTGGTCCAAAGCCACACAGTGATTGAGTAGCAGAGCGGGCAGCCTAGCCCTCATTTAGTCAGGAGCCTTGGAAACCACAGACTGTTCATTTTGCCGGGAAGCCCCTAGCTAGACCTGTAAAATATCTCGGTCAGTTGGTTTAAATGATTTTCTTTTTCACTCTTTTCACTGACTGAACTCCTGAAACAGATTGGGCTGAACAACTGAGCAGTAGGGAGGCAAAGTAAACAGAACGGGTCCTCTGTGCCCCCGGCATGTCTGCTGTCGGCAGCAACTCATCACTGCCTGTAAGGCTGACAGACAGCCGCTCCCGCACGGGGTTCTCAGACTCCTTCTGGGGTGTGAAGAGAGAGACCCGCATGGCAACGCCAGGACAGGGGAGCGCCCAGGGACCCGTGCTGGGGAAGCCCCGCGTTATCTTTGTGTGTCCCTGTGGGGGGTGGTGGTCCAGGGTTGGGGGGATAGGGTTGGGGGTGGGTAGTGGGGCGGGGGACAGGAGTATGGAGGTCGGGGTTATATGGGTCATGGGGTGTAAAGGGGTGGAGCCTCCTCATGACAGCAGCACACACTTAAAATCCAAATCAGCAGGTCTTCCCGGGCCTCATTGGACTAAGTGCCCCATTGGATGCTTGGAGTCTTGCAGAAGCCAAGTGGTTAAGAGGAGGCAGCCCAGGACCTGTTACGTTAGAGAAGCCGAGTTCCAGTTCTAGCTCTCACACTTACTTTACCTGTTTAAACCTCACATCCTAAACTGTAACCTCAAAGATGTCACTTCAGCTCTCTGAGATTTAAGTTGTCCCAACTATTCGATTGGATGGCTAATGTCTATTTTGTAGGGTTGTTTAAGGAATCAATTAGAAACTAGCGGTGGCTCCAAGTGGAATCTGTTTTACAGAAGTATTCCGTTTGTATAAAAATCCATTTACTTGGATTTTAATGCCTCTGGGGGATGGGCAGGTGTGCCCCCTAAAGTTGATTTTCTGCCTATCCCTAGTACACAGCATAAGTACTGGGCCCTCCCTTAGCACCTGCAGTGTCCTTGTGCACTTGGGAAAAAAAGTAGCTCTTGGTAGGCCGAAGTGCCTTCCAGTGAAAGAAAAGTTGTTCCTACCTGCAGCTAGACTTTGCTCTGTCCCCCGGTGCATGGTTTGGGGAGCACAGGGAAGGCTGCATTTCAGCCCATCCTCACCCTCTCATTGGGGCCCTTTGCAGGTGTATAAGCTGCCCAGCCACGTACAGACACCCTGTGCAAACACACTCCCTCCCTCTAAGCAATCAACTGCTTCCCTCGAGCTTACTAATGCAGCCCTTCAAGGCACTTGAGTTTGAGTTCTTCGAGGACCAATGATATCGTACGCTGAGCACAGTGCCTATGACACACAGTCGGGTCTGAACGAAGACCTTCACGGAGAAGAAGGGGGAGGATTAAATGAGGCAACCCATGTGACAATCAGGGCATAATTCAATGAGTGCCTATTGCATGAATGAATGAGCTCTCAGTCCAGTTGTGAAAACAAGACATAAATCCCCATGTGAAATGTTTAATAACAAGAAGTGTTCAAATTATAGGTCAATACAACTCAAGAGGTGGCGCAAGTCCACATATGAGTGTCAAATTAATTGCCAGGCAGTAATTTTTATAGGAGTTCAGAAGTTGGAGAAGATCACTTTGGTGGACTCAGGGTCAGAAAGGCTGGATGGGTGCTTGTTCATGCACTTACACAGCATGTTTATTCATTCATCAGATGTTTCCCAGGCCCATATTCGTGCCAGCTCAGTCACTGGACTCAGGGAATGCCAGGATGAACAACACAAAGCCCATGGCCTCAAGGAACTCGCAGGCTGGTAGGGGACCACAGTTACGCAAACAATGTAAACATGATGCTAAACTAACACTGTGGAGAGAAGGGGGAGGGTTCAAGGAGCTAGTGCACACAGCAGGTGGGTCATAAACTGCGGCATTGCGATGCACGCCTCTGATTACCATCGGAGCACATTTCGTTTTTTTTTTAATTTTATTTTATTTATTTTGTATACAGCAGGTTATTATTAGTTATCTATTTTATACATATTAGTGTATATACGTCAATCCTAGTCTCCCAATTCATCCCAGCACCACCACCTCCCCAGGCACTTTCCCCCCTTGGTGTCCCTACCTTTGTTCTCTACATCTGTGTCTCTATTTTTGCCCTGCAAACCGGTTCATCTGTACCATTTTTCTAGGTTCCACATATATGCGTTAATATACGATATTTGTTTTTCTCTTTCTGACTTACTTCACTCTGTATGACAGTCTCTAGGTCCATCCACATCTCTACAAATGACCCAATTTCATTTCTTTTTATGGCTGAGTAATATTCCATTGTATCTATGTACCACATCTTCTTTATCCATTCGTCTGTTGATGGGCATTTAGGTTGCTTCCATGTCCCGGCTATTGTAAATAGAGCTGCAATGAACACTGGGGTACATGACTCTTTTTGAATTATGGTTTTCTCAGGGTATACGCCCAGTAGTGGCATTGCTAGGTCATATGGTAATTCTATTTTTAGTTCTTTAAGGAACCTCCATACTGTTCTCCATAGTGGCCGTATCAATTTACATTCCCACCAACAGTGCAAGAGGGTTCCCTTTTCTCCACACCCTCTCCAGCATTTATTGTTTCTAGGTTTTTTGATGATGGCCATTCTGACTGGCATGAGATGGTATCTCATTGTAGTTTTGATTTGCATTTCTCTAATGATTAATGATGTTGAGCATTCTTTCATGTGTTTGTTAGCAGTCTGTAGATCTTTGGAGAAATGTCTATTTAGGTCTTCTGCCCATTTTTGGATTGGGTTGTTTGTTTTTTTAATATTGAGCTGCATGAGCTGTTTATATATTTTGGAGATTAATCCTTTGTCTGTTGATTTGTTTGCAAATATTTTCTCCCATTATGAGTGTTGCCTTTTCGTCTTGTTTGTAGTTTCCTTTCGGAGCACATTTCTGAATGAATCTCCACCAGTCAACATCTATTAAGTCTCTAAAGCTCCCACCTTTTCTCCTCCCCATCTTGCTCCCTCTTTCCTTAAACCTGCCAGCAGCCTTCAAGGGCACTGCACTGTCTACTTGCTGGACGCTTGGAGAAAGAGGGGACGACTGGAAAGGGGCAGCTTGCAGCTGTAAGGGAGGCCCACGCTGTTTTGGAGCTCCATGGAGCCTTTCCTGCCAAGTCCATCCTCACACTGCAGTCACTCTGATCACCCTGGCAACCGTGCACCCATAGATTCTTTGGCAATAATGCCAGTGATAGTGAGGAATGTTCTCTTAAACCGCCACTGAAGAGGGAGAAAAATACCCCTTCTCAAAAAGGTAGCACATGGCTCTCAGTCCCCTCTTTCCCTCAGAGAAAGGCGGAGCTGGAAGGCACACCCTCATTGCATGGACCCCAGAGCTGAGCTCTGTGACTGGAGGCCCTGGGGGACCAGCCGTGAGGCAGGGGAAACAGCACAGTCAGTAGGGCCAGGATGTCCCAGAATCAAATCCTGGCCACGTTACCTTGGAACACGGCAGCTTAGACACGTTAGTTCAGTCTCTTTGGGGTTCAGTTTCCCTCTTTGCAGAATAGACATAATAATTCCTGCCTACCAGGCTTATGGTGAGAACTAATTGCAAGTGGGATAGGCATTTGATGAACATTAGTTGAGTGCAAAACAGAGGCCCAGAGATTAGCAGGTGCAAACTATTACATATAGGATGGATAAACAACAAGGTCCTACTGTAGAGCACAGGGAACTATATTCAATATCCTGGGATAAACCATAATGGAAAAGAATATGAAAAAGAACATATATATATGTATAACTGAATCAGTTTGCTGTTCAGTAGAAATTAACACAACATTGTAAATCAAATCAACTCAAATCAAATCAACTTCAATAAAATAAATTAAAAAAAAAAAAGAAACCCAGAGGCCCAGATACTTTCTAAGATCACTGAGCTAGTTACCAGCCAAATCTGAACGAGAGCCACCCTTGTCTTTTTTTTTTTAACATCTTTATTGGAGTATAATTGCTTTACAATGGTGTGTTAGTTTCTGCTTTGTAACAAAGTGAATCAGCTATACATACACATATATCCCCATATCTCCTCCCTCTTGCGTCTCCCTCGCACCCTCCCTTTCCCACCCCTCTAGGTGGACACAAAGCACCGAGCTGATCTCCCTGTGCTATGCAGCTGCTTCCCACTAGCTATCTACTTTAATTTGGTAGTGTATATATGTCCATGCCACTCTCTCACTTCGTCCCAGCTTACCCTTCCCCCCCTCCCCGTGTCCTCAAGTCCATTCTCTACGTCTGCATCTTTATTCCTGTCCTGCCCCTAGGTTCTTCAGAACGACTTCTTTTTTAGATTCCGTATATATGTGTTAGCATACGGTATTTGTTTTTCTCTTTCTGACTTACTTCACTCTGTATGACAGACTCTAGGTCCATCCACCTCACTACAAGTAGCTCAGTTTCGTCTCTTTTTAGGGCTGAGTAATATTCCATTGTATACATGTGCCACATCTTCTTTATCCATTCATCTGTTGATGGACACTTAGGTTGCTTCCGTGTCCTGGCTATTGTAAATAGAGCTGCAATGAACATTGTGGTACATGACTCTTTTTGAATTATGGTTTTCTCAGGGTATATGCCCAGTAGTGGGATTGCTGGGTTATACGGTAGTTCAATTTTTAGTTTTTTAAGGAACCTCCATACTGTTGGCAATCTTCCCCTCCCCCATCCCTCCAGCCCTTCCTTTTGTGGAGTATTCATTTGCCTGCCAGTGCTTGCTGTGGGTCGTGAAGAAGACAAGTCTGAGAGAATGTGGATGGCCCAAGGCAGACTTTGCATTAAGTTCACAATGGCAGCTTATCACAGGTGGGTCAATACCACTAGGCCAATATGAGCTAGATGCTGTTCTCCAGCAGGATTGGAAATGGAGTATTCTAAGGACTATTTGGCACTCGATATTAAGCAGCGGCCCTACCAAGGGATTCTCCAGATTATGGAAACTGATAATCCTGCCACACTGGGTCTTGGTTACAAGGCAGGGTCAGCAAATATGTTGCGAATACAGGCACCATCCAGTCCACTCATGGCTTCCATCAGTAATCAATCCCACCTTTCTTTTCTATTGATCTCTGATAGGGACTTGGAATCCTTCCATCTCCTGTCAATTGACTGGTGTTGTCATTCACTCAGTAAACATTAACCGAGTGCCTAAAATGTGCTATATACTGAGGAATACATCAGACATTGACTTACAGAGCTTTATCACTCTAGATGCAACCCACTAGCCATCTCAGGTTTCTAATGCTGCTGTGTTCCAAGCTTGGAATCCATGTGGGATCACAGAAAGGGCTAAGGCTTCGGGGAAGCCAGTGTCTGAATTTGGCTCTCTCGCCACAGTGGATGCCTGTCAATTTTGTCTCCCTGGTACTCCTTCTCTTATCTGGTAACAGGATCTTCTTGATGTAGGGGGACTTCCTCTCCCACACTCCATGGCATTTGGCTACAGGATTGGGTCTGTGTCAGGCTTGGCCAGTCATGGTATCTCTTCACCTTTGGCCAGAGTAGAGGTTAGCTAAGCATGTGAGCCAATCTGGGACAGGGAGAACTTTTATTTATTTTTTTGTAATATGGTAGGATTCATATGTTTCATAGTGGGAGAGAGAATCTCTCTTTCTTGAGATGATACAAGTGTAGAGCTCTCAGTGGCCATGTCCCCATCCTGAGCTCTCCATACAGGAGAGAAGCTTTCTGCAGGGGAGAGGATGCTGGAAGGGCAAGAAACAGAGGAAAGCAAAAGAGGGAGGGAGAGGTGGTGAGGTGGGGAGGGAAGGAGGGAGAGAGTGGGAGAGACAGAGAGAGACAGAGAGGGAGAGAGATCACAGACATGATGACATCATTGGAATCAATGAAAACTCTGGGCTGGCTTCACCCTGGACTGCCAAGTGACACCAGCCAATAAATTCCCTTTGCCTTAAGCTGGTGATCCTGATCTCTCAGACAGGGGTGAGTGGGACAGAGGGAAGCATGAGAGTAAGGAACGACCACATTTCTATAGACAGCGAGAGGGAAAAACAGCAAGACTTCTGAAACAATTCTGTCTTTGCCTGTAATTACAACTACATTGTTCCGGCTTCATACTCCAATTGTCTTTCTGCCAGTAAGTGTTTAGCAGGGCACTGAATGTATGTATCTCGTCTTATGTTTCCCTTTGAGCGTAGATCTGACGTGAGGGTGTTCAGGGTGGTCCTGCCTCCCCTGTGGTTGATAAGTCCCCCCAGGGCCTGGGATTTGTTGCTCCCCATTTTTCCCTCAGCCACTAACTGTAATATTCATGCTTTTATCTTCATAGGGTGCCTTGTGCTTTGCAAAGTGCTTTCATCTGCATTATCTCATTAGATTCTCAGAGCATCTGTGAAAAAGGCAAGGCTGGGATTACTATTCCTGCCTGTCAGATTGCAAAACAGGGGCTCAGGCCCTGGGATCTTAGCACCGAAAGAGAAAGACACGGGCAAGCCTCATGCAGTGATCTCATAGGGAGTGGATGAGACAGGGGTGGAAGTGTCCCTGGATTTGGAGCCACAAGGCCCAGGCTTGAGTCCTGGCTGTTTTACTTACTAGCTTTCTGACTTGGAGCAAATCACTCAATCCCTCCCAGTCTAGGTTTCCCCTTCTGTCAGATATAGGGATGGCATTTTCCTTCAAGAATTCTTGTGACTATCACAGGAGGTGATATGGAATAAAGGGTATTGGGAGCCATAAGGTGCCGCTCACCTGTTCGGGGTTGCTTTTTCGGAGTGGAGGGCAGTGGTGTTCCAGGTCCAGCGGGATAGGCTCACGAGAGCTATGTATATACCTCCTCCCAACTCCACACTCAGTAACATCATGTTGGTAACTTGAAATCAGCCATGGTGAGGATATTTACACCAAGGAAATTGGCAAATGCCACAATTTTCCCCTCCCTGCCGAGAGTCAGTTGTTAACCGGCACACCAATGGTGGTGGGGATGGAAGGGGAGGAGGAGAAAAGGATACTATGTAAGTTTCACCCTTAGAGCATCTCCTTCAGTCCTCACACACATGCAGACCCTATTTTACAGAAGAGGTAATCAAAACTTAAAGAAGGTTGATAACTTGCTCAAAAACACACTATATATGACAGAGCAGGGACTCAAAGTCCGGTCTCACGTTCTCTCTGATAACCATGCAGCAACCCAAAGATGCACCCAGTGGTGCTTGCTCTTTCCTTGATTTCAACCCAGCAATAGTGAGATATTAAGTCAGCTTCTAGGGCCACTTAACATGTAAGATCCTTGCTTGGACTTCAGTATCCTAGTTTCTAAATAAAAGTGGCTTGGAGAAAAATGGGGATGAGTGCAGGGCATTGAGCTGGGTACAAGAGAATGAGTTGACTGTCTTTGGGACCCACAGGTCTGGGTTTCAGTTGGATACATGTTTCAGGGTCTCAGAAGTTAGGCAATACCATTAGATTGGGGCCACTTGAAGCATCAGGCATGGAGAGGCAGAAGGTCAAGTGCACCTGAGCCCAAGTGCCAGCTCTGCTACCTCACTTAGCAGGGGGTGAAGATGCCTCACCTGTCAGAGGGGGACAATGGTCCTACATACCTGTTTCACCTTATTGGGTTTTGTGGTATCAGTGAGGGGAAGGATTCTGAAGGCCTCTGGAATCTGTTATACCGCACAGATGTAAGGGAATGATCATGTGTCTCAGCTGAGAACCTTTCCTCCTGTTGCTAAGAGAAAGGACTGCCTGTTTTCCTTTCCTGCCATCTCTGGCTCTCCCCCGCCCCGCAGCCCTTTTTTCCCCTTCTATTTTTATACCTCGAGTGCTCATATGATGATGTCCTGAATGCTTCAAACTCGATGGGGGTGGCAGACAGGAAAAAATAAATAAAAAGGACCTAAACAAGATGATAGATGGGTACAGAGGCCAGCGTTACCAATGCAAGCCTTTCCCTAGGTGCTGGGATGAAATCTTCTTGGACCTAACAGGTTCCCTTGGCAGGCCCTGGACAGGAAAGTTCCTGGAGAGGGGGGATCAACCCTTCCTTTTCCTAGATGGGGACAGAGGTACAGTAGGAACACTCTGGAGGAGCCTGGGGACTTGAAGTGGCGGGTAAAGATGAAATGAATGGTTATTTAGTAGCTTAGGTGCCTTCACCGTCTCATTTAATCCTTGCAATAATTTTATGAGAATATATATTATTATTTACATTTGCCAGTTAAGGAAAAGGATCCTCAGAGAGTGGTGGGAGAAATCCACACCCAGGCTCCTGCAGTTCCTGGCAAGTGGCCTCTCTCCCTTGCAGACCTAGTGGAAGCGGGTGGGGGGGGGGGTCGGGGGGAGTGTCACTGAGGTTGTGCAGGCCAGGGAATAGAAAGGGAGTTTTATTCAGCACTACAGGAGACTCTGATTGTTTCCCCTGCTTCTAAGCCCCCTCCAGTTCATTCTCTGCGCGGGAGCTTTTACAAATGCAGATCACACTGTTTCCTATCCCCTAACAATCACAGCTCTGCTAACTCCAAACAAATTGCCTACTGACATCCTCCCATAAGACCAGCCTCTCTCTCTGACCTCCCTGTCTCATACCACTAATCACCATCCTTGCTACATTTCAGCCACAGTCGGTTTCCTTCTGCTCCCCAAACACATTTAACTCATTCCTGCCTCAGGGCCTTTGCACTTGCTGTTCCCTCTGCCTTTAATGCTTCTTGGTCTAAGGTCAGTTGTCATCTTCTCAGAGAATCCTTTTCCAGCCCCCAGCCTGATGTCCTACCCCAGTTGTTTCCTATTACACGTCACCATCTGTTTAAATTGTTGTCATAGCAGTTATTATTATCTGCCAGTTTCTTGCTAATTTACTTGTTTATTTTCTGTATCCTCATACTAGACAGCAAATTCCAGAGAGTAAGGATTACTTTATCTTTTTGAAAGTCTTACCCTACTCCATAAAATGGAGATGGGTACAGTTAGCATACAGTAAATTTTTAGTGAATGAATGGTTATCGATGTATTATCATCCCAGGAAGGGCAGACCTGCACTGAGTAGGGAAAAGTCCTCTCATTTGCTATCACTTAACCTTTGTCAAGGTCTGTGTTTATCTCATTTGGTTCTCACAATAATGCTACGAGACAGATAATCTGGTTCCCATTTTGCAGATGAAGAAATGGATCCTCCATCATTCATCTGCCAATTTTCTTAGGGTCACACAACTGCAACTGGAACTCTTGTCTGCCTGTTCCTGTGCCCACACACTGGATGGGGTGGGGAGCACAGAAATGAGTCTCTGGGGATTCTGCACGTGCAAGAGAGTGTGTGTCTGCTGCTGCAAAGCCTCGTGTGTGAAGACTCCAGTGAGGATGAGGCAGTGTAAAAGCATGTGCGGACCAAGACTCCGGCGGCAGCTCAGAGAGGGCTTCCTCTGATAAATCCTTATTACTTGGCCTGAAGTCCAGACTTCTCTGAAAAGCAGACAGTCCCAGAAGGTGAGCACTGCGGAATGGCTGCAAGTTTTAGGCCTCGCTGTGATCGGAGCCGGGAGGGAACCTATCAGTGGATACTGAGGTCCTTCACCCCTCCAGCGGTGCTCACGTCCTGTCGGATCTGGCTTCGCCACTGCTGCCGGCGCCTGCATTCTGCGCTAGGTGGCGAAATGCTGTGGGGCTCCCCTATTCGGGGGAATGCGGTAGTGATGTATAAGGTATGAAAGATGTGGCCTGCAGAGAGCCGGCACAATCTCCACTGCTACTGCTACTGCTGCCGCTGCCGCTGCCGCCGCTGCCACCGCCACTACTGCTGCCTGCAGAGCTGCTGGGAGTGAGCGTCCCCGTCCGGGATACACACCTTCGCGGCATTTCCTGCGCGCCCTGGCCCCAAACGGACCTGCCAGCCCCAGGGAACAAAAGCGGAGACCCCTCGTCCTCTCCTGCTGCATCCGGAGGGTGAGTCAAGAGGGCTAAGCAGAGAGTGTGGTCCTCGGCGGCGGGCGGGGAAGGTGAGAGAAGGTGTTGCGCTCGCCCGCTCCGGCGTGGGAGGCTCGGGGTGGGCGGGGCGGGGCGGGGTAGCACGCCGCCCGGTCCGGCGAGGTGGTGATCTGAAACGCAGCGCCCGCACCGCCAGCCAGCCCAGCGCAGGGCGGGCGCCGAGCTCCCGCAGCCGCGAGGGAGCCCCCTGGGTGGGAATCGGAAGCAGCGGGGAAGAGTCCGGAGCCGAAACCCGGCAGCGGCGGCTGCTGAGGGGCGGCCCAGGGCACTTCGTGGCGCGGGACTGGCTGCGAGGCGGGCGGCGTTGGCTGCAGTGTGAGCAAAGTTTTGGGCGGCGCGCAAAGGCTGGGCGAGGGCCCCGCGCGGCGCAAGTTGCGGCCGCAGCCAGAGGGCGACCCCCGGGGGGCCTCCACGCGGACTTCCCCGACATTGAGACTAGCGGCTTTGGCTCCCCCGAAGCCAGCCGTGGCTGGGTTGGCGCTCAGCCATTTAACCCTTCCCGGCCCGGGGGGAACAACTTCATCCTCGTCGGAGGCGGCTGCACTCAGGCTGGCTGTGTGGCGTCGAGGCTCCCAGCTCGGTCCGTCTGAGGTTTTGCGAGTTTCCCAGCACGTTTTGGGTTTTCTGTTCTTTTCTGGCCACCTCTGTGTCCAGAAACCAGGCAAGCTGGTGGGGCTGGCGGGGGTGGTGGTCGTGTCTTTCCCCCTCACTGTAATTTTACCCCATATACCACCCGGACGCATGTTTTCTCTCTCCCCACTCAGCTTGGCTCTTTGATGCTGCCTTGAAAAATGAGATGATTAATCAATTAGGTTAGTGGCCAATTAGGCATAACCTTGTAGGAAAATAACTATGCCCGGCTCTCCAGGCTTTCCCTGGTGATGAGGTGGGAATCCAGCCCAGGTGGATGGGCTGTTCCGAAAAGATAGGGCTGATCAGGGAATTTCTGGGAATTTAAGATGAAAAGATTCAAATGTGTGGTGGCCGCGGGGGTTGCGGTGTGTGTGTGTGTGTGTGTGTGTGTGTGTGTGTGACAGAGGGGGTGTGGGGAGAGAGAATCAGTTTTTGCCGAGGAAAGTAACCCTTGGCAGCATACTCTGGGAGGACTTTGCAGGCAGCATGTTTCAAACAGCTCAGAAAAGGTGTGTCCCCTGCGTGCCTTCCCCATCCCCCTTATCTCTGATGGGCTGTAGTCTGTAAATCGCCTCACCGTGGCTTTGCCGTTGCTCTGAGAGGCTGAGTTCGGGTGTTTCATGTCTGAGGAATCGCGTTGTAGCAAAGGGAGGTTCCTGTGCTGTGCCTTGCAAGGATACACATTTCCCCTGCCTGTGTTCAGTATAGCGGTTATTAAATGGGTGCCGAACGGAGACAGTCTGTTTCCAGGGCTGGGAAGTTCTTGCTGCCGAGCGGGGCTTCCTTTTGCTTTTTTGGAATGACTGGTGGGGTTTGGCGCTGCAGTATTACAATACAGCCATATTAAAAAGGTCCTCAGAGCTTAGAGCCCTCCACCACTGCAGCCCCATCTTCAGCAGACTTTGATGCTCAAATCCTTCTTGAGGGGAGCATGCAGTGGATTTCTGATGTGCACCCGTGTGTATTTTAACCCCTTTCTGTTTCTATTTTAATCCTCTTCTATCTGTTGATACATCTGGATCCTGTATCGTGGATTCTTGTTCAGAAGGCAAAAACCTAGAGGTGTTCCCAGGGTAGGGGGATTTTTGCAACAGGTCCTAGGTCTGGGTTTTCTAATAATGGGTCCCCCTGGTATTTAGCAAGCTGGGGACCCGGTCTCTCCACCAGTGACCTGATCAGGTTGGAACAGGTGGTCTCTGAGATCCCCCGCAGTGCTGACTTTTATGGCTTTTCTTCCTTTCTGAGCTGATCCAGAGGAGTAACTAAGCAGGGCAGTGTGGCAGCGGTTGTGTCACCTCACTCCCATTAGAAAGGGATGGGGACTGGCTGGGGCTTATTAACAAATAGGAATTGTCCAGCTGGAAGACTGCCTAGTGAAAAACTGGTGTCCAGGGACAAGTAGGACCCATAGGCTCCACCTGCCTTCCTCGGAATCAAGGGCCACCATTCAGTCCTCTCTCTTTTTCAAGATTTTTTTTTTTCTTGAAGCTGGACTCAGCTAGTCACCTTACTGTGACCATATTTGTTGCTCTGACTCTTGTGCTAGAAAAGGCCTTGCTCCTGTTCTAAAATTGAAGCTTTTTTTTATATAGTGAGAAGAGATATGGGCGGAGAAGGAAGGGAGAGAGAAAAGAGGGAAAGAGGAAGAGGTAGGGGGACAGTAGTAAGAGAGCTAGAGAGACAGAGACAGCCCAAGACTTCAAATACAGCCAGACAGTGGAAAAGAGGGAGGAGAGATGGAGAACAAGAAAGGAGGCAGAGGAAGAGGAGGGAGGAGACACACAGGCAGAGAGGGAAAACAGAGGAGGAATTCTAGTATGGAGAGGGGGAAAGAAGGGCCCCCAGAAAGCAAAGTTTTGTTTTATCATATGGCTTTTTTTAAATGTAAAGGAAAACCCCAAACTGCGAAAGACTCGTTGCAGTTAGACAGCCTGGACTTCAGCGTTGACATCATCAGATAATCGCTTATGAAATAAACATTGTGCCACAGAAAGCCATTAGCTCTCTTTCTTGTTTCTTCCTTGGCCGGAACTCCAGTTGTCAGTATGGGGTCAGAGCTCGGAAGGGGGTCTGTTTGCTTGTGCCTCAAGAGCCTGCTCCTATTTGGGTCAAGCTGGGGCACTCCATTCGGGCAGGCTGGGTGTCAGAACAACTTTGGAGGGGAGGTATTCCTTTGTTTTAGATCTGTCTTCCGTAGAATTGACAACTTTTTAAAAATCGTGCATTCTTAATTTAACATTGGGGGAAAGAAGAAAAATGAAGGAGAGTGTAGTAAACATTCCTACCTGCCGCCCAGAACTGAGAGTGATGGGGCGATTATTCCAACTTGTCTTGTCCGCTCCAACCTCCTTGACTCCAGTCCAGACCATCCTCAGAGCCTCCCAACTCATCTCCTGGCCTCCAGTATGGCCCCTCTCTACAGGTGTGACATCGTCTTTCTAAAGGGTTAGGGTTAGGATTATGGTTAGGGTAGCTTTGATCATGTTACTCCCCAGATCAAAACACAACAAAGTTTCCTTGTTGCCTAAAGCATGTTATTCAAATCACTGACCATAGCCTTCAAGGCCTTTCATAGCCTGGACTTCTTGCTTTCTCTTAATGGGCTTCACACACACATACACACAAGCTTGCACCACCACACACATGCACACTCGAATGAACTCGTACCCTCATATACACAGCATCGCCACATACTCCTCTCACGCGTGCACACACACACACACACGCACTACACTCACATTTCACGTGCATACTACACACTGCTTTCGTACCTTTGCAGGTGCAACCTTCTTTCCTTGTCTGGAAAATACCTCCTACTCTTGTACCTGGTAAAGTCCACTCAGCTTTCAGGATCTATCTCAAAAGTCACGTGCACTCAGAGATCCCTTTCCCTCAGGAAGCTGTGTTCCCTTAGCACTCTTAACACACTTCTTTGGAAGTATCAATACTATTCATGTGTTTGTCTCTCCCAGTAGATTGTAAATTCTAAGTGAAGATAACTTATCCACCTCTTCAGTCTCAAGGTATATATAACACAGTGATGGGCACAAAGCTATGTGAGTGATGGTCAATGAATACATTCACTTTAAGAGCTTCTAAAGGATGATTAACATTTGTAACATCTTTTCACTTATTTCTTATTTTATCTTGCTCTCACTATTTTTATATTTTTTCTTTATTTTGATTACAAAATTTTTTTTAATTCAAATGGTACAGAAGTGTGTAAAAAGTGTCAGCCTCCCCCCCACACCTACATATCCTCTTTTTAATGCACGTGTTATTAAATACTTGCATTTCTTCTTGACCTTTGTCTTATGTCATATTTTCCTAGCTAGATCATATGCAGGGATTACGCAGTATACAATATATCTATATCTATGCCAATAATGCCTAATGCAGAGTTGTACGTGTAGTAAGTGCCCAACAAATATGGAATAAATGAACACATATTAGTTTGGTTTAATTACATTAAATAAATTGCTTTACTAATCTTCATAATAGCCTATGTGATTGGTATTGTAGTCCTTATTTTACAGATAGAGAAAGCTAGGCTCCAAGAGATTATATAAACTGGCCAGATTGGAGAGGGAAGGAGTAGTGGGGTCCAGATTCAAACCCAGGCCTCCTTCATTTTATTGCCTCTGCTCTTTCCACTCTATTATTCCATGAGTGGATCTGTGGGCACCAAAGGGAAGACATCTTACTCAGCTTTATATATGCCCAGTACTTGCTCAGAGCTTAAGAGTCTATGGAGGGCTTCCCTGGTGGCGCAGTGGTTGAGAGTCCGCCTGCCGATGCAGGGGACACAGGTTCGTGCCCCGGTCCGGGAAGATCCCACATGCCGCGGAGCGGCTGGGCCCATGAGCCATGGCCGCTGAGCCTGCGCGTCCGGAGCCTGTGCTCCGCAACGGGAGAGGCCACAACAGTGAGAGGCCCACGTACCGCAAAAAACACAAAAGTCTATGGAGCCCTTAGCCCACATCTTCACAGGTATCATTATCCTTTTATGGATGAGAAAGGGAGACACACAGGAGAAGTTAACATGACTTGGCTGAGCCCCTAGAGCCAGGAAGAACCCAGAACTGGGGCCCAAGGCTCATTACCTTTTCTTAGATGTGAGAGTTGATCCCAGAAAAGGACAGTGAACCTTCTGCTTTCCCTTCAGTGCATGACTCAATGGGACAGAAGAAGCCTGGCTGGTAGGGCTGCTTCCTGAAAAGGGGCGGTCGTTGCTGCTGCCATGTCTGGGGACTTCAGCAGTAGCAGGGTCCACATTTCCTGGGACCATTGCATTAGAAATTCCCTGTTGTCTGCTCATCTGCATGTCTGAAGTCTTCTGTACCAGAATCGTGAATGGAGTTACTTGAGACTTTGGTGGGCAACTGTGGACATAGTTATGCTACAAAACCTAATGGGATGGTTTGAAACTTTGGTGTTGGGATATTTTGTTACTGGGGCAGTGGGTGCTGGAGGCCTCCAGAACTTGGCATTTCTAGCACCTGCCTTCCGAGTGGGGTACAGCTCCTGTTAATGGGTGCTTGATATATGTCACCTAGAACAGTGCCTGGTACAATAAGTATCAAATATTTGCTGAGATTTTAATGAATAGAGAAGGAAACCATCCATCAGAGACATTAACTTGTCTTAGCTCACCTAGGTAGTGCATTTCAGAACTTGAATCTGAACTCAAGTCCTTCTGACTCTAGAGACTGTAGTCTTTTTTTTTAACCACACTGTTTCTTCTGGACTGGAAATCCTGACCAGGTGACATAATAGAACTTGAACTTGTAGATCCTTTTCTCCAACTGCTTTATTTAAGAGAGGCAAAAATTTCCTCTGGGCAAAGTGCTGCTCTGCACACTTGAGATGGAGTAACTTGTTTTATCTTCACACTCTACAAATAAGGAATACGAGATGCAGCTAAGTCGTAGAAATGAGATTTGCGCACAGGTAGTCTGTGCTCTTTGCTGCTCAAGTGTGTAAGATTCTGGGACCTGTTTAAGATCCTCGAGTTACTTAGCAGTGGAACCATTGCCGTTATCATCATTATGATCATCACCACCTTTGTCATCGTCGTTGTCACTGTTGCTGCCTCCATAACAATTTTCTTTACTTGTACCTATTTGTGCTTATGGGCGCTTTTCATATGTTATCCCATTAATTCTCAGAGCAACCCCATATTTCTATAGAAGGAAACTGAGACGCACTGAGGTTAAATAAGTGCTGAGAGTCTCATTGCCAGTAAATGCAGAACTGGGGTTGGACCCCATGTGTCTGGTCTTAGCATCTGTTCTCATTTTTGTTCTCCAGTCTCTGTTTTTTCCACTGATCCTTGTTGCTGCTCTTAAAATCCAGCAGATCTTGAAATGATGAAAATTTTCTTACTTTGTTTTTTCATTGTTAGCCCAATATTCAGAGGATCACTGTCTAAAAAGACATAGGCTTTAAGTTTCAGGGACTTGAGTTTTTTCTCCTGTTTCACTGTCAGGTGTATGAAGGGTTACCTGATAGTTCCCTGCATCTCTTTCAATTCCCTGGAAATGGAATAATAATATTGTCCACCATGCTTCCTAATATGGTGAAGGGAATAGGAAAGTTGGGCTCTTGTAATTTTAACTTCCACTTAGAGAACAAGAGGTATCTTGTGAAAGAGTGAGGGGAGTGCTCCTCTGGTTGAAAATGACTACCTTGAGCTGCTCTGTGACCCTGGTTGGCCTGAGCAATAAAGTGACTATCAGTCGGGCTCTTTGTTGGTGACAGTGCAAGAATCCTATACCATTAATACGTACACTCGTGACATAAACGCCATATCGTGGATGACAGGAGACCCCGTGACATCAGACAACCTTTCACTTTATCAGCAAAGCAGATGTAGTTTATGTCTCAAAGGGGACAGAATTAAATAAGAATGAATACTAAATAAAGAATTCATTTGTATTCATAAGCTTTTAATAAATAATAATTTTTTAAAAATGAGCTCTGATCCCTAGGTCTTGAGACTTCTTGTTTAATTAATATGCAGAATATGACTTCTTGTTTCAAAATGACCATTTTTGGGGGTAGCTTGAGCTTAGATTTTTAGTGACATTTTTTTTCTGCTAGCAAATATTTATAGCCGAATTGGAAACTGACAGGAAGGAGGGTTTAAAAAGAAAATGTTACCCAACTGAAGTTTACATCTGACTGAAACACATGGTGTCACCATGGACAGAGTCCTAAGAACTCAAAATATTTGTCACTTTCTAGCACTTGGAGAAACCAAGCTGTTTTCATTTGTTAATGTTAACTCAAAAAATCACATTTTTGTACATGCATTACGGTGGCCACTTATACTTCTTATCTGTTTGGTTTTACTGTGGTTATGGAACTCCGGCCATTTGCTTGTTCTTTATCTTCTGTTCCAGATGAGGTGGATGTCTGAGGGTAGTCCCCATTTTTATTTCCACCGCCATACTTCTACAGTTTTTCCTGCTTGCAATACCCTCCTTTTTCAAGTCTCCTCCCAATCCAATAGAATCTTGAATTTGAGTTCAGGTATCATGCCCCACATGAAGGCTTCTTCGTTAATGCCACTCAATATTGACCAGCACTGACGTGGGTTGTTTTTATCACTTTAATAATTTTTCAAATCATATAAATAAAACAAATTCATTGTAAGAAATGCAAAAGTATAGAAGAAACTTTAGAAGCTAGTAAAAGTCGCTTGAAATTCCAGTTATTTATTTTCCCTTAAATTTGGTGGTCATCCTTTCATTTATCTCTTTAGACACATATGTTAGCATATGTAGATAGATATGTTTACTGGCTCTGCCTTATTATGCAAACTGTTTACTTTTTATCCTGGACATCTATTTTTTAATGTAGTCATTTACTTATTTACTCTCCCTTGCCCCTCAAACTAACAACCAGGATGCCTTCCATATCTTCCTCTAAACTCCTATAACATTTATACATATATGTTCATACACACACATATACAAACATAGGGATTTTTGTCACTGACTTAAAACATGAGATCATATATGCATTCCTTGACATAGTGCCTTTATCACTTTAAACACTATTCCCCTCCAGCCCTCCCCCAGTCAGTTGATATAGATATGTCACTCTTTTCAATGGCTGTATAAGTTTCAGTGGTATGAACATACCACAGATTTTTCAACAGTTTCTCTTCTGATGGGCATTTACTCTTGTTCCACTAATTTTTTTTTTTTTTTTTTTGCGGTACGCGGGCTTCTCACTGTTGTGGCCTCTCCCACTGTGGAGCACAGGCTCCGGACGCGCAGGCCCAGCGGCCATGGCTCACGGGCCCAGCCACTCCGCGGCATGTGGGATCTTCCCGGACCGGGGCACGAACCCGCGTCCCCCGCATCAGCAGGCGGACTCTCAACCACTGCGCCACCAGGGAAGCCCTGTTCCACTGATTTTTACAAGCAATGCTGAAATAAGCATCTTTGTACATTTATCAGTATCTGTTGATGCTGTAACTTTTATGATTCCCAAAACTAATACTTCAGAATCAAAGGATGTATGCTTTTTAAAGTTTTAGTAGGTGGTACCATATATCTTTCCAAAGAAAATATAATAATTCTCATTTCCATTGGCATGCAGAAAGCAACATTTCCCTGCATCTTTGCCAACAGCATATACTATCATTCTCTTTTGCTTTTGCTAACCTGATAAGTAACGAGTGATATCTCATTGCTATTTACTTTGTATTTTCTTGATGTCTGCCAAGGAAGAGCATCATTTCACATTTATTGGGCATTTGGATTCACTTCTTGATGGACAACTAATTCATTGTCTTTGCCCATTTTTCTTTGGATGGTTTGTCTTATTTTATAAGGGTTTCTTTTAGATTATAGATAGTAATCTTTTTTCTTTCATCTACATTACATCTGATTTTCCTTCCTTAGAGGTTTGATCTAGTATTATAATGATCTCTTTATTTGTCTATGTCAAATCTAGACCAAGGGTTACTAGACAGCAACGATGAGTCTGATTCATCTCTAGGACATCACATTCAGGGTGAGTCCTGAAAAAGCGTGGGTTCAGAATGAATGGTTTTAACACTGACTACAAGTGTGATATCCAAATGTATTTCATTTAACATTGAATTGTATGAAATAATTTATGTGTGTGGCACCACATAGACTGAGATGTTTCAAATAAGCGAAGTTTCAAGATGACCAATATTTTGAAACTCTTTGTAAGTGAATTACATACTTCCCTGCTTTTAAAATAGATTATGACTCAGAAATATCATTTTGAACATCAACTGTTGTGTCAGGTTATATATTTTGTATTCTTAAGGGCTATTTAGACATGCAGGACTGTTTGCCCGTATATATGAGTGTCCCTAGACCTATGGATGTACAGATTTTAAATTCTCCTATCTATTTTTTATACCTTTGTAGTCTCTTCCCTCACTGTCAGATTGCATCAGCATGTCTTGATGTTGTCATTCTATCTGCCTCTGAAAGCAGTCTTCCTCCCTTCCTGTGGGTCCGTAAGCACCAACCAAGTCTTGGCCAGGGTGTTATTCCTATGAATAAAGTGCACCAGCTGCCAGTGAAAATATGTTTGGCTGCTTGGGGGTGTTTTTTGTTTCTATCTTTGTTTATAACTGTTTTCTGGAAAAGAGAAATTGCTGGATAAATGAAGTGTTGGCATGCCATTTCAATGAATTAGAATATCGGTCCAAGCGCATGTAGGCAAGACACCAAGTAAAACAACTTAAAAGTGTCTTTAAAGTGGTGGAAGTAGATATCTCAGTCTTGTAACAGTCTGAGTGCTTAGGGCAGCTCCCAGCTGTGAAATCATACAGGGGCCAAGCTCTTCTAGCTTGCCTCTCCTCCATCCCTAGGACTTTGCTGTCATCCTCATCAACCACGATGGGACATCACAACCTCCTCATTCAAACTAGGTGGCCGGGAGAACCTCCTCATTTCTTTCAAGGGCATGACTAGAAGTTGGACGCATAATTTCTTTTTACACCCTCATTGGCCAGACCCTAGTCAACTGGCCACTCCTAACAGAAGTGAGGCTAAAGAGTACTGTCTTTATTCTGGGTAGCCATGTGTCAGAATTGGGGGCTATGCTAGAGGATGGGGAGGAGGTATGTTCGTGGGCACCCTAGTGGCCTCAGCCACGCCTACTCCCGTCATTCCCCGTGTCTCCACAGCTTTCTCATAGGGTTGCCAGCCCTTGAGTGCCATCATCACCTATTCTTTTGCTCACTACCTCCCATTGTTGTATAGAGTGTACACTAGTTAGTCAACAAAGACAGCTTTATTTGCAATCTTTCTCTCCCTATTTTTTAGGGAGGGGACAATTGAGCTTGCTAATAAGAGGTTCAGAGACTAGAAGCCTTTAGGCTTCCTGGCTGATACTGCTTTAATTTAGCTCCTGTCCTGTCTAGTCCTTTAGGGCTCCACGCAGGATTAGTTATTCCAATTTCTTATTCATTTTCAGCTCTAAGAGGTTCAGGTGTGGAGACCACATGCTTTGGAAGCAGGTGTGTTGGGCAATTCTGTGAGTGTCGAGGGGGAAATCAGCCCCCTGCAAATAATACAAGTGAGCTGAGAGTTTGAGATTAAGACCTCTTTTGCAAAAAGGGTTTCCTGGTAATCAACAGATTGCATCTCACAGCTGAAGTTTCTGTACCCCATGGGCTCCCATTGCTTTTCTGATTAACATAGAAGCATCCATCCCTTCCCTTACTCCAGACTGACTCTGGAATTGGGTTTGCTCCAGCCAAATGGCTGATTCTAACTGGTTTCCCTGCTTTCAAAGCACAAATGTGATGTCTTTTTTCTTTTTTTGGTGGGGGAAGGTTTTGAGAGATAATAGTTACTCATGCCCTTTCTCTCTCCAAGTTAAAGACCACATGGGAGTTGAATACTGGAGTTAAAAAGATGAAACTGGATCTTATTTCTGTTAATGCTTGATTGGAGAATTTAGGTTGTGCAGCTACATCAGGCCTCCCGAACTTCCTCTTTAAGTTGGTCTGAGCTGGATATCAACAGGTTTCCCTTTCCCCTGTAGGAGCACAAGTGGCCTCATAGGCTTATTTCATGGATGAGCAGTGAATGAGGATCTTCTGAGGTCAGAAAGCTCTGAATGGCAGAAGGAGAGGAGCTGTTCTATTGTGTCAGTTAGGTTCTTAGTCGCAGATGACGTCATTTAAACAGAGAGGGATTTATTAATGGGTGTTGGGTAGCCAATAGCATTCTAGGAGGGGCCAAGCTCGGATGTCGGCACGGTTGCCCAACCACACCATGGAATAATAGGGTGGAGATGACACTGTAGCTGGAGACAGGAGGATCTTCATCTGAGCTGCTCCAGAAGAGTTATTCTCCTTGCACATAGCAGATACTGTCTATCTTTCTCCTTCCAACCCTCATGCAAGTGTGTCTGCTTGGTCCCTAGAGCACCCTGTAGTCCTTTCTGGGTCTCCTGCAGAAGGATAAGAAATGCAAATATGGAGTTGGAATGGTGCCGAGAGAGACCATATCTGCTATAGCCACACATGTTGGTTCTCTTCTGATTTCACGCAAAAGATAAATCAGTCCCTTTCCTTTGAGGAGAGAGGATGGAAGTGTTGCGGCCCTGCTTTTCCCTTCTGGAGAGTGGAGTGGAAGTAGGCAGTAAGCTTTCCCCTTGAACAGCACACACTTGCGTACAAACCCTCAGGGGCTGCCTTGGCTTTCAGGATAAAACTTAAACCGCTTAGCGTGACAGAAAGCCTCTTCTTGGATTCTGTCCTGTTTTTCAGCCTCATTCCTCTCCAGTCTTCTATTCATTCACTACTTACTCTCTCCTCTGGTTGCAGTCCCTTGTGAACTACTTAGAAGACCCTTGAACTTGCCCACGCTCTCCCATGCCTCTGTGTCTCAGTGCCTGCTGCCCCCCCACTCCGCCCATCACGAGTGATCTGCTCTCCATGCCCTCCTTCGTGTGACAGCCTTCTACTGACCCTTTAAGACCGAGGCATCATTTCCTTTGGGAATCTTCTTCAGTGCCTCCTAGACTGGCCTAGGCTTCCCTCCTGGATGTGCTCAAAGAACCCAGCAATCCCTTCTGTGACTACACTTAGCACATCATATGTGACCTTCAGTTTATCTGACCGCTCGAGTTCCTGAGAGCTTCCTAAGAACATGGTGTTTATCTTTTATCTCTGTATCCCAGTAGCTAGCACAGTGCCTGGTATACAGTGGTTGTGCAAATGAATAGAAGAATGAGTGGTAGAGTACCGACAAAGAACGCGGGCTTTGACGTTGGAATCTGACTTTGCACCAGTTAGTTATATAACTTTGGCAACTTAAACTTTGGAGGGTTGTTGTATGAAGGCTAAATATAATAATGTGCATAAAGTGTTTAGCGTAAAACACATAGTAAATGTTCAATAAAATTTAGCTATTCTTTTGATTCTAAGATAATCATTATCATTGCAGGCGTTCAATAAATAGTAGCGATCACTAGAACCCTTTCTAGACCAAAGTGTAAAGTGGTAATCTGTGACATTTCCTGCGTCCTGTAGCGCCTTCTCCCAAATACTTTGAAACCACCAGTGGATTGAAAGAAGGAGTGAAAACAGACAGAAATCGATGGAAGTCACCGTCAGGGAAAATCCTCTGCCAAGTGAGCTCAGTGGCAGCGTGAGACAATGCCTCCTGCCATCGGGTTACAGTAATTGCACTGCCACTGGCATTTTACTAAGAGTTCTGCCTCCTTTACATACTTCTTTCTCAACTCCAGAAGTTTTCCCTAAAAAAAAAAAAAAGAAAAATTGGCACTAAGGTGACACGGAAAACAGTGTCAGAACTTCAGCGAAGGTCAAACATTTTCCAAGGGATTGCCTGGAATCACGCATCCCACTGTGTTCTCTCTGCGAGCGCACTAGGTAAAGACAGTGGGAGCTTGAAGCTGATGTTGAAAACCAGCTTGGAAGGGAGCAAATGTCTTCTTTGTGCCAAACTCCCAGCACAGTGTCTCACACAGAGTAGAGGCATTTCCATCTATGTGTGTGCAGAATACCTCCTCTTTCTCTCTTTTCCCTGTTGGGCCCATGCTTATTACCCTCCATTCAATTCAGCAAACATTTATGGAACCCCTACTGCTTGCAGGGAACGCTCCTGCTTCTTTCCTTCTGTGCTCGTTTCTCCCACCACATTAAGGTTATTGCTTTATTAGAAATAAAGGCTCGTGTCAAAAAAGAAATACGTTAGTTGCTGGCAGCTACTATTTTCAAGGGGACAATATAAAAATATTTTTATTACTGGTGTCTGTAGCGAGATCCCTTGTGATTGGGGACTGAATGGAAGTCGAGGGGGCAGAAATTGGTCTGGAGAGCGTCTGCAGACCGAGGACCTAGTCCTAACCTGATGTGCCGTCCTGAGCATATTGTTATCATCTCTGGGTTCCAGGTTTCCAGTGCTTATTAAGGACCTTTCCAGCGCTAACATATTATGATTCAAAAAAGTATAAAAGGAATGTAACAAAGATTGGATCTGACATCCTAATATGGAAAGTGCAGTGGCTTTGGAATTAGGAGGCTTGGTTTGGGGAGTTCCCTGGTGGCCTAGCGGTTGGGATTCCGGGCTTTCACTGCCTGGCAGGGTTCAATCCCTGGCTGGGGAACTGAAATGCCACAAGCCGAGCAGCACAGCCCATACACAAAAAGAAATTGTGATCAGGTACACATAACATAAAGTTGACCATTTGGGAGTACCCTGGTGGTCTAGCAGTTAGGATTTGGTGCTTTTACTGCCAAAATTTTAAAAAAATTTAAAAAAAGAAGAAGAAGGCTTTGTTTGGACTCTGGCATTGACATTTGACTTGTGTGATGTTGGGCTTAAGCTTACAGCCTCCCCAGATCCTTCTCTTGAAAATGTGGACGCTGCTTCTCGCCTTTCCTGCTCTATGAAGTTGTAGTGAAGCTTCAAGGAGATGATGCATGTGAAAGTGAATTATGAATGACAAGGGACTGCACACACACACGCGTATAAGCTATTATTACTGTTAATCACCATCTTGATTTCAATATTTTATTCTAACTGATGCTTTCACATTTTACCCTCTGGGTTGTTTGAAGGAAATATCACTTTTTGGTTTTTGCGGGGTTTTTTTTTTCCTCCCGGGATCAGTCAGGGGGTTTCTCCAAGGAGCGGGGTGCTGTGTCCTCTGCGTGTCTTTCCAATCCACATGACACCGGTCTCGGGCCCCTGCGCTTGTCTGAGTGTATAATGTGTTATTTTTTGGCCTGAAAGGAGACCATTTGTTCCCTGCTAAATGAGCTGTTACTGTGCACCTCTGTCGCCCCTCCCCCGACACCCGGGGCTGTATTCATGGGAGAATCCAGCCGTGGATCTCGGGAAAAAGTTTATTAGAAGGAGGCAGAAAACATTTCTCTGCAGGTCGTGCCCTCCACCACCGGCCTCGGCTCATCAGTCAGAGCTGGGCGGCTCACCTGGGAGTGGGGGGGCAGGCCTCCGCTCCTGCAGGTGCTGCCAGGGGGCTGGGGGGCAAAGGGGAGGCCCAGGCCCCTCCGCAGCCTCTCTCTCTGACCTTTCCACCACCCCTGCCCCACAGGTGGCTAATTAGCTGTAATTGGCAGGCACACTGCATCCTGGGGTTGCCCGGGGAGGTGGGAGTGTGTGTCGGTGTGGTGCTTATCTACGCTTGCCACCAGGGGCATCTCTCTCTTATTTTGGCCCCAGGCCTGACCTAATGGCACAACCTACCACAAGGAAACTTCTCTGCAGACCGGGCCCTTTGCTCTGTCCACCGTGAATGGCCTGGCTCCGAGGGCCGAAGCGGTATCTTCTATCCAGACCCTGGCAGCTGGATCGACCCAATAAGGACCATGCTGGGCAGCCAGCCCTGGCCAGTTTGAGGGGTTAGTTCACTGGGGATGATGCCATTGTTACAGCTGTGCCAGGTGTTGGTCATCTCAGCCCCGGGTCTCTATGACATCCTACTGACACAGCAGGAGTCCAAAGTACAGAAGAGAGACCCAGAGAGATTATTTTGTCACAGCTCCTTCCTCTCTACACAGCCTCACACTCTCTAGGTACAGATTGATTCACGGACACAGCCAGGACTGGAATTCAGGGCTGGAATTCAGGGCTCCCAACCTCAAAGAGAGTGTATGTCTATCTTCTGCCCTGAGGGGACTCTGCTTCCTCATCTTTTAACCTCCTAGTCTAGGTGCTCAGAAAATCCTTGTGAAATAAATTTCCGAGGGTCTTGAAATAGGAAGTTTTCATGGCTAAGCATTTGAATGCTGGATTCGAATCCTGGTTCTGCACTCACTTAATTCGTGATCTTCATCGAGCTATTTAACATATCCGAATTTCAGTTTCCATGCTATAAAATGGAGATGATGATAATTGAATCTCTACTTCACAGGGTGCCTGTAGGCCTGAAATGAGATATGACACCAGGCTCAGAGTAAGATTTCACTGAATGTTAGTAATGATCATTTTTGATTAGCTACCTAACCCTCCGCCCATCACACACATGAGGATACTAAGGCTTAGGGGGCAGTGAACATTGACTTGTCCAGTGTTAAACAGCTAGTTATAGACAGAGGCAGATACAGAATCTAATTTTCAATATTAGAATAGTATCCTATTCCACTGGGACCCAGGTCTGAGAAGCAAGTCTGTCCTGCAGTTGTTCTTCAACCAGATGCATACCTGGCTTTCTGTTTTCTCTTGTCCATTTCTCCTTGGTCAGGCCCCTACAGATGCTAGGAATGCCACAGATACGAGGCTGGGTAAAGGTCACAGGCCCTGGAGTTAGTCATTCAGAACTCAGAGCCTGGCCTCTGTATCTCAGCCTCTGAGTGGTGTCTGGCAAATCCCAAACCTTAGGGCGTTACTTCCTCTGCCCCCAGCCTTCAGTGGCTCCCCATTGCCTCAGGATAAAGTGCAAGCCCTTCCCACTGCCGGCCCCCCATCACCTGGCCTGGGCAGTCTGGTCCCAGGGAATCACTTGCAGGTCCCTGTGTGTGCCCTGCTCTCATTCCTTTCTGAGCCTTCGCCCTTGCTGGGATGTGGTCTGTTGAATGAATGGTGCTGAGTGACTCGAAGCTCTTCCAGCTTTCCTGAGCTGTGACTCCACAGCTCCTGGGGAATAGACAAGTAGGCACAGCAGAAGGACCCCCTCTCCCCCTCCCAAGGCTGCTTGCCCCCTGCCCTGGCCACCTTTGTCTTTCTCCCAGTGGCTCAGCACACTACCTGCTGGGCAGGCTTTTGTTATTTTGTCCACAGGACTGTTTTCCGTGCGGTGTGAAATCTCAGTTTTGTCGGACCCTCTCTCTGCTCCGCCTCTGAGCACCCTGCCTTTCCCCATGATGTCACCCATCACAAGGGATCGCCATCCTGTTGGCTTGTCTGAGAGCTCCAAGAAGCACAGACTAAATCTGTTTTGCTGCACATTGTAGCTTCCGTCCTTGGCAGTCGGGAACCAATAAATATTTGCTAAAGGAATGAAAGAATGAATGGATCCAGGGTTGGAGCAGTGGCAGAGAGGCAGACAGGCGTGAACTCCAGGAAATGTGTGGTCCCAAGTCCTGGCAAATCTGATGTCTCTTGCTGAGCTGATGGCAAACATCAGGCCAAGCCTTTATTTTTCTTATTATGCTTAAAACCCACCAGTCGCCCAATAGTATAATTTTCTAAGTGGTTTCATTTCAGCTCTGCTAATTGAAGGGAACCCAGCTCCTTTTGAAGGCTTACTTTGTGTGTGGCTGTTACTGGTGAGAGTTGAAACTGGTTGTCAATCATTGATAATAGCTCGCCGTTCTGGAATAATTTAAGTTTAGGTCTTTCTTTCACTCAGGCATTCATACCCTGTTATATGTTTTCATACTGAGCTGAGAACAATCTGGGGTGAGAAACCGTCATGTGTTCCAGGAGCCAAAATGCAGATTTCTTGTGCAATTTCAAATTCCAGTGGTCCATGGCTCGGAGGAGCTTGGGGGGAAGGTCACAGGTTTGGAAGTCAGGCCTCCTGGATTGAATCCTTTGAAATCTCCTGGTTTGAATCCATTGCTTCCCCACCCTCTCCTCCAGCTGGGAGACCTTGATGCGGGGTAGTCAGTTTCTGAGTGTGTTTCCTTATGCAATTAAAGGGGCTGTGGGCCTGGGTCTGGTTCCTCTCCAGCTCCTCAGGGCCCACACTAGCCTGATTCCCAGATGCAGCCCCAAAGGCTTGTTGATGGGATGAATGAATTTCTTCCCAGCTCTGAAATTCGATGCTTCTGAGATTTTGCCTTTACTGGTACCTAATTTCCAAAAATAGACAAAAGAAATATACAGTTTTCTGCCTTTCACAAAAAAGGTACTATTTATAATCCATTACATTGATATAGATATTCACACTTGACAAAACATTTTTCACATGTATTACTTGGTGCCGTACTATCCTAGTGGCTTCTCAACTCTTGAGCTTCAAAATACTACAAGGCCATGGTTGGATTTCATGCAAATAGATCTAGTTTTTGAACTACTGGAACCATCTCCAGGTAACAACACATCCTTGCCTCGAACTGATCATATTCACAGGACTACTGCCCTGTCCCCCACCCTAGGCGGTCTTTTCACCAAGCTCTGAGGTCTCACTGACTCTCAGGTCATGGGCCAGATTGGGCTGCTGGTCACCCTGATCTCAGGAGTCCCCTTTCTTGGTCTGGTTTTTAAGCAACAATGTCTGTATCAGGTACGTGATCTCCAAATTCACAGCCTCACAGAGGAGCCTGCTGTTGACAGCCGTGAGCAGGGGAAGAAAAAAGAATACAAGACTGTCCAACAGAAATAAATCTCAGAGAGTGTTTTGCCAAGCCATCCAAGCATTCATACATTTGCTGCTGCGTGCAGAATACTGGGAGGGAAGGGGAAGGAAGGGGAGAGATGAGCGGAGGAAGAGCTGAGACCGCCTTGCACTGTGGGCAGATCAAAGCTCTTCTTCTCTCCCCGCACGCCCAGCTTCTTCCTCCCTTCCGGAAGGCCCCACATGAGATGCATATGGTATCTCTTCCTTCTTCGTTTATTTTCTCTCTGTGACTTTTTCCATTGTTGCGTAGGCTCCTGATGGGCTACATGCTAGAGGAGAACAAAGATCTCAGTGTGCTGTGAATGCAGGGCTTGTAGACAGTACTGGACACAAGCCTAAACCCTGCTAAGTAGGCTTCCTTCAACCACGTACCATTTTACCAGGGCTCCCCTTTGCTACTTGAATCTGTTTCTAGACCCCAGTTGAATTTTGAATGTGCTGTTCCCCTGCCTGGAATACCTGACCCATCCACATTTCTTCCAGCCTTCAAGGCCCACCTGGAGTTTCCTTCCCTCCATAGAGCCTTCCCAGACTCATCCAGCCTTATGCAAACTCTACCCTCCCTGATTTTGGATGGCTTTGTGATTAGGACCCCGCAGATAGCCATTTGGCTCTGTGGCCTCCATTTTCCTTCTTTGTACCTTTCTCCTTTGTGTATTTCAGATTACTTACTTTTAGAAGTTGTGGAAGGAAGAGTGAACTTTTCCCTAGACATTTCTATGTCTTAGAATGATTCTGCTTTTAGCAGGTTCTGCGATCTTGGACCCTCAACATCTCTTAGCCACAGTTTCCTCCTCCGGAAAATGGGGTAGCAATGTCTACCTC
This sequence comes from Delphinapterus leucas, assembly GCF_059928025.1. Taxonomy (NCBI): domain Eukaryota; kingdom Metazoa; phylum Chordata; class Mammalia; order Artiodactyla; family Monodontidae; genus Delphinapterus; species Delphinapterus leucas. The sequence continues at coordinate 141,354,525 of NC_143129.1, forward strand.
ATCGGGTGCTTGTGAGGATGAAATGAGTCAATATAACTAGCATGGAGGGCTACATCTGGCACTTGGTGGCAATCAGTAAATATTGGGTTTCTCCAGAAGACATTGGTAGGAGGTTGTGCCGGGGAGTCAACAAAGAAGGATATCATTAGGGTCTGTGGGTCAGATTGCCTGAGTTCAAATTCAGAATCTGTCACCCTGTGCCTAGAGCAAGTTACTTCACCTCTCTAAGCCTCAGTTTCCTCCTGTGTAGAACGAAGAGGATCCTGGGACCTGCCTCATAAGGATGATACAAAATACTCCTCATAAGGATGATACAAAATACTCCTTGGTACAAAATACTCCTTTGGCAGAGTGCCTTGCACTGAGCAAGCACTCAATAAATGTCAACTATTTTTGAGGAGGTAGATTATATTTTCATTTTTTTTCTTAACGGTTCCATTGCACTCCAACTGCTCTGAGGAGGGAACTATGGCCCACTCTGTAGATTCAGGGCATTCACATCATACCCTTGATGAGTCAGATGACTGCAAATTTCAAGAAGAGTCTAAGACTTGGATTTCTGCACACCCACCTTAAGCCTGGCCTCTGTGCCTTACTTATTTTGTGGCTTTGAGAAACTGAACCTCTCTAAGCCTCCTTTTTAAACATCTGTGAAATGGGATAATAACATCTACCTTTAACAGTAAAAAGCAAACAAACTAGGGCCAGCATTTGTCAAAGCACTTTTTGGACTGAAAAATGTGCTACCAAGGAAAGATATTATATATCTGTTGTTATTATTCTTATATTATCAGCCAAGCAACGTTAGTATAGCATCTCGCCTGTGCCACACTGGACTGGGTCTAAGGGGGTCTCCAACATTTTTTTGAACAGAATACTTGTAGTCAGTGGAAATTGTCCTGAATTCTGAGATGGCCAGAGCTAGCGCTTCAAGCACAGGACAAGCCCGGACCATCCCAGAGTGGCTCACGCCCAAAGCAATCAAGAGCTGGGGGAGAGCAGTTAGAAGGTCCCCCAAATCCTGGCTCTGCCTCACATGTGAATTTGTCAAGCTGCATTGAACCTACCAAATGGGTAGATTAAAAAAAAAAAAAAAGAAGGTCCTGTGAAGGTCAAATGAGATAACTGATGTTAAGTTACTAGGGCCAGCGTGCAACACGTGCTGTGCTGCATGTTACTTTTCCTGGTGTCCCCACTAGTATACAAGGTCGTGGAAGTGAGTGACTGTTGTCTGTGTTTTCTCAGTGCTTAAACAACGCTCATTCAGCACATGCTCCATGGCTGGGAACAGATAAATAGAGCATTGTTGCCGTTCATCTTATTAATAAGCTTCCTTCTTTCACCTCCTAAACTCCTTGCCAAAAAAGTGCGATTCCTTTAATGAGGTTGCCTTTTAAGCTTTACCAATTGAAGCTACTACTACTACTTCTCCCACTGCTACTAATCGCTACTGCTTATTCAACACCTCCTCTATCGTAAACCCTCATGTTAGGCACTTAATATGCAGTATCTAGCACTCAGGGCACTTCTGTGAGGTAGATGTGGAACCTAGGCTCAGAGAAGCATGAGGAAACTCGCTCGAGGGCACACACCTTACCAATGGGAGAATGAGGGTTTGAACCTAGTTTGTCTGATTGCAAATTCTATGCCGATTACCCTGTACCCCACTGCCACTGGGAAGCCAACAAGCAGCCCAATTGTCCCATAATAGTCCACAGTTGAGTGAGGCAGTGATTTCTCCCCTGAGCGGATTAGAAGTAATTCCCACTTGGAGAACGCAGGGGGTGGGAGGAGAAGACAGGCCAAGGTAAAAAAGCCAGAGAAGCAATTCTTCTTTCAAAGGAAAAAAAAAAAAAATCTGTATCTGGATTCTTTTTTACACATCCAACCCAGCAGAAAATTGGTTTGCGGAAGATGTAGGTCGTGGCTCTGGCCCCAGCATCCAGACGCCTTATATTGTACACTATATTACCGGAGTAATATCGTGCACTTTATTCGCACCAGCAGGATTTGGGATTCCCGTGGGGACTGCTCTTTGCTGTCAGATGTATAAGAGGCCATTTAATCCCCTTTATCAGACCCGGTTCTGCCTCCCCCCCGGCCCCACTGCCTCCTCTTGCAGACCAATAAAGAGAATTTCTTCAGATTCATTGGTCTGAAAGCTAGCTTTTAAATACTCCTCCGTCTTTCCCAACCTTTGTATCTAATAAGCAAGCAAACCAAGGAGGTGTCAATGCCTTGAAAATCAGCTTTGTGCAATTGAGTAGCAATTTGCTCAGGAAATTTGTAATTGGAACTTCATCTTCCTTAGGCGGAGATGGGAGGAAAAATTTGTTAATTATGCCTCGCCATCTCTGGTCTCACCCAGGCACTGTCATCTTTGGGGACAAGATTGGTGTTCTTTCATCAGAAACCCAATTACACCTTTGGTTCTGGCTGAGAGAGATGACTAGAGTCGCTTAAGGGAGAAGGAGAATTTTCTCTGGACAGAACCTGGATCTATGGGGCCTGTGTGGGAGCCTTTTTTGACAGAACCAAATAAGATGTTCAGGGTGCAGAGAGGTTTATGTTCAAAATCCAGCTCTGTGCTTGTGCCCTGTGTGCTGTGATATTTATGCACACGTGTAGTATGTGTCAGCCCTGGAATCGGTACAGGGGACCTTGGGGTTAAGACATGGCCCTGCATTTGGATAGGAGACATGTCTGAACAGATGCTAGCAACACAGTGTGATCAGTGCCATGGGGGTCACAAAGCAGACCCTTGGCCCAGTCATGCATCTCAGAGCAGTAACTTAGAGGAAAGGACGGCTAAGCTGACTGCAGCCTTGGGTTAGTCTCTTCACCTCTGAGCCTCAGGGTCCTTAGCCATAAAGTGGGACAATAATACCAACATGGAAGGGTTGTTTGGGCAATAAGTTACATACTATATAAAATTCTTAGCCCAGTGTCTACCGCATAATAACTAGTGTTATTTAAAAGAGACAAAGGGGGGATCTCCCTGGTGATGTAGTGGTCAAGAATCCGCCTGCCAATGAAGGGGACGTGGGTTCGAGCGCTGGTCCGGGAAGATCCCATATGCTGGGGAGCAACTAAGCCCGTGCACCACAACTACTGAGCCTGCGTGCCTAGAGCCCATGCTCCGCAACGAGAAGTCGCCGCAGTGAGAAGCCCACACACCGCAAGAAAGAGTAGCCCCCCTGCTCGCCGCAGCTAGAGAAAGCCCACTCGCAGCAATGAAGACCCAATGCAGCCAAAAATAAATAATAAATTTATTTTTAAAAATTAAAAAAATAAAAGAGACAAATGGGCTGAATACTAACACTAATAGTCTTTTTTATTTGTATGAAAGAACTGGAGAGAACTGTAAATAAATATCTGGGAGATCAACATTTGATTCAAGTCCCTTCTTAGCTGTGTGACCTTAGGGAAATCACATCACTCCTCTGAGGCTCAGGCTCCTTTCTGTCAGATGGGGATAAGGTTGGGAGGATCAAATAAAATAGTTAAATGGAAAGGGACTTGGCAAATTGTCAGGTGTTGTACATCTAGAGGGAATTCGTGTAGGTTTAGATAATGTGAAAAAGATGGGAAGATATTGTGTTCCCAGGAGGTGAATTGGAGGTTGAACCAGCCCCAGGCTTGGTGCAATGAGTGTCTATCTGTAGGACATGATTTTAAGCAGGATTTCTCCACCATGGTAGGATAAGAGGAGAGAGGCAATGTAATAATTACCCAGGAAATTGTTTTCAAAATGTTTATGTACGTATTCACAGCTCTTCTGCCTCTGCATCCCACCTGATGGATTACCCAAGGCATTCCAGAATTTGCAGTGGGCATTGATGACATGCATTTATAAAAAGCTGATAACCACATCGTCCCTAAACTTGAGTTCTGCAGTTTCAAACAGCATTGAAAAGCCCACTTGGTGCTAAACTTACGTCTTTCTACCTCTTGCCATTGTCATTTTAGCCCATTAGCCTGTCCTTATGCCTGAAGGGTGGCTCCAATATATTAAATACTCCGACCTCCATATTTGGTTTCTTCATCTTTATCGCTCTACTGAACGTATCCAGCCAGTATCCCACCAGCTGGGCAGTTTTTTGTTTTTGTTTTTTGCAGTACACGGGCCTCTCACTGTTGTGGCCTCTCCTGTTGCGGAGCACAGGCTCCGGACGCGCAGGCTCAGCGGCCATGGCTCACGGGCCCAGCTGCTCTGCGGCATGTGGGAATCTTCCCAGACCGGGGCACGAACCCGTGTCCCGTGCATCGGCAGGTGGACTCTCAACCACTGAGCCACCAGGGAAGCCCCAGGTGGGCAGTTTTAACACCTGGAACATTATATAGGGCTGTGGAACCTGTAGGACCAATAGAACTGGGACATCTTCAGGAGCAAACCAGGCTTTTGTGAGCTATAGCTGAAGGTTCCGTAAGACCTTGAGGTGTGCAGTCATCATTGGCGGTCCTGGCCATCCTCTGCACAGCCCCATGCTGGTGATGCCGCATTGCATTTGCACAGCTTTCCACAGGGCAAAAAGCACTTGCCCACATGCTATGCCAGTGAGCCTCAGGCATCTCTGTCAAGTCACCAGAGCAAGTATTAGGGCTCCATTTTACAGATGAAGTAAAGGGTTCCAAAGAGGTTAGGGGGCCTGTCTGTGGTCACAGTTCATGAGGGATGCAGCCATGCTCATCCAGTGGGCATGCTTCCTGCCTGGGAGGGAGGCTGTGTCAATGTGGGGAGGTGTGACATGGTTCGCTTGTATGCACCAGTGACTGATTTTCAAACAGGACGTGCTCGGGAGCTGCCATCATATTACAAGCTGATGCAGAGAATCTGTTTAAAATTCCCTTTTTTGCAACGCAGCCCTTTGAATCTTCCCCCATTGTTTAGGGTCAGGTGTTCGGTTCTATAAGGATCCTGTGAGCAACGAGTGGGTGGATCATTTCTAGCAATATATATGTGACCTTACCACCCCAGGGGAAAGCAGCACAGCCCGATAAATCCTTATTCATATTTTCTCAGGCATGGTGTCATTCTGCATGGGGACTCAGAAAAAAGGAGAAATATGTGTATGTTCATGTGTGTATATACATTTGTATATGTGTGAGTGTGTGTGCATATTTTTAAGAAAACTGAATCAGTGCAGGAAAGCAAGAGAAAACCACAGCTCTCTAAGAATGCTTCTGGGTTTCAAAAAGAGAAAAAAATCAATTCAATAGTTTTCAACCTGGACCGGCCAATAGTCACAATGATAATGCCTTATAACTATACTTGGGCTTATGAAATGTATTCACATTGACAATAATAATAATATATTGTTATTATGTATTACTGAGGACTTACCTTGTGCTAACATTTACTAGACTCCTTTTTATATCTTATTTTATTGAATTCTCCCAAAATGTATATGACGAGATTATCATTATTTCCATTTTAACCTGGGGAAACAGGTTCAGTGAGGCAAAGTGACTTACCCCAAATTGCAGGGCTGGAAAGGCTCACCCTTCTTTTTTTTTTTTTAAGATTATTTTTTTTAATATTTATTTATTTATTTTTGGCTGCATTGGGTCTTCGTTGCTGTGCGTGGGCTTTCTCTAGTTGCGGCGAGCAGGGGCTACTCTTCATTGTGGTGCATGGGCTTCTCATTGCAGTGGCTTCTCTTGTTGCGGAGCATGGACTCTAGGCACACAGGCTCAGTAGTTGTGGCGCACGGGCTTAGTTTCTCCGCGGCATGTGGGATCTTCCCGGACCAGGGCTCGAACCTGCGTCCCCTGCATCGGCAGGCGGATTCTTAACCACTGCGCCACCAGGGAAGTCCGCTCACCCTTCTTCAACAGAGAGGGTCTGAAATTCCAAAGCCAGTGGTCTCCCAAATGCTATGTGGCTGACTCTAGAGTTACACAGCTATAGATGTTCATTTTTTAAATTAAAAGAATTGCTGTGCTGAAGGGTTCTCTTCTTTCCTCTTTCTCCCTCTCTCCTCTTTCCTCCCCTCCTGTCCTCCTTCTGCTCTCTCTCCTCCCTCCCCTTTCCCCTCCCCATCCATCTCCTCCTCCTTCTCTCCCTCTTTCTCAGAAGGAACAAGTGGTCTTCACTTCCCTGGAGTGACAGCCTCTCATGACAAGAAGAAAATTTAAAGATCATCTATTTTAAACCAGTGGTTCACAACCATGGTTCACATTAGAATCACCTGGGTTAAAAAATATTCCCTCCCCGATCCCATTCTTGAACAATTAAATCAGAATCTTTGGGGTCATCAGTCTTTTTTTTTAACTTTCCAATTGATCCTAATGGGCAGCCAATATTGAGGACCACTTATCTGGACTCATGACCATCCTTCTACAATATCCCTGCAAAATTGTTATCCATCCTGTGTTCAAAGGCCTCCAGTGGCAGAAAGCTTACAGTCCTAGGAGGCTGCTGATTTCATTTTTGATTCTCCTCTATTTAGGGAATGAGCTACTAAGAAAACAAAACAAAATCTAGTTATGGGCCAGGCAGTGTCACTTCTGCTATCTCATTTAATCCTCATAGGAGTTTTATTATTATCTCTACTTTACAGATAAAGAACCTGGGGCTCATTTATTTTTTCATTCAGCAAAGGTTTACTCCATTGATACCTGCTAAATGAAAAGCCTGTTATAAGCCCTGGACATGCACAGATGAATGAGGCAGGCATGGTCCCAGCCCTCAGGGAGCTTTCTTTATTTGGGGAAGACAGTCATCAAAAAAGCAGATGATACAGCTAACTAACCATGGGTGCATTGAGAGTCTGCAGAAGGTGGATCTGGCCTTGTGTGTGTGCAGGGAGACCAGAGACTTCCTAAGTAGAACAGCTCTCTGAGCTGAACCCTGAAGGACAAGTAGGAATTGACTAAGGTAGGGGTTGTTCACAGGATAAGGCAACTGTGGGCAGAAGGTCACAAGGCAGGAAAGTGCTTGATGCTTCTGAGGGACTGGAAGGTGGCTGACATGTCACCAACACTAGGAGAGGGACTCCAGAGGTTGGCAGTAGTGGAGGGTGGGCAGGCCCAGCCGAGCCCACTCATTCAGGCCAGGGGAAGCCTTTGAAGGAAATTAACCACAGGAGAGGCATGGCCGGATGTGTGTGTGTCAGAGACAGTGCCCAGCCAGGAGGAGATGTGGATGGGACTTCTGCCACTACCCCATCACTTCCTGCCTTTCTACCTGTAAGAAGCATTTCCTTCCTCCTTCCTTTATAGGTGTGCTCTGAGGGGTGAACCAGAACCAGAGACAGCACATGCATAGATTCCAGTAGGAGAATCCTGTTTGAGGAGGGGAAGGGACCAGTCTAGACAGAAATCCAGAGGAACCATGGGGATCTGAGCCATGGATTCAGAGCCCATCTCTCTTTATTCTAGTGCTCATATCGCTTTGTGCTTAGCAATAATGTATATTTACTTTAAATTGAAACAGAGAGAAGAATCTCACAGATCTAAGTGAAAATGAAGTGGCCAAGATTGTGGGAGTTTTACTTCTTAGAAAAGCACTTGGAGAATGTGTGAAACCCCATCTTAAATCCCTTTTTGAAAACCACCCACAGTCTAAAAGGAGAATCTTAAAGCACCAGGTGCTGTAAGAATCTGCTCATAGGAAGTGTCCGTCTCTTGGGAAGTTGAGGAGATGGACGTTTTTCTCTCTATGTAAAAACCCATACACAAAAGCCCCCTCTGGGAAAGATGCACATATTGTGGTCGTTGAATATTTGATTTAAATACTTCACTTCATTGACTTGTTCTCCTTCCTTATTTCCCAGCACCCTAACACAGGCAACACAGAGCTTCTGGCCCAGGGATTCAAACCCAGGTCCAGGGACAGAGGAACCAACAGATACAGGCACCCACAGAGACATGGTGCAAACTACAACACACTCATGTACAGGCAGCCACTGACCTCTTCAGCCTCCTGCACAAGCAAATGCAGACACAAAACACCCAAACTTTGAACTTTAGGAAGCAAAACATATCTCTCCTGGGCTGTAGAGTGGAAGCAGCATGGGCTTTGGAGCCACGGAGACCTGGGGTCACATCCCTGCCAATCACCTTGACTTGGACAAGCTGCTTATCCTGTCTCAAACCCCATTTTTTTAAATTTGTAAAATGCAGACAGGAACATCTAGGGTTGTTTCAAAATTAGAGTTAATGTATAGAAAGTGCTAAAACATATAGGATGCTTGTTCTAATTATTATGTGCTTATTCAAAATCCCATGCCAAAATGTATTTGCCCAGATAACACTGCAGTTCTAGTGATCCAGAATTGAACCCCAATTCTGGGAGCCCTGAGAGCATCCATCTGAATTCAGCCCCCTTTGTATTGTGTTTCAGAGGCCATCTCTAAATAACAACAATCAAGGCTTCTGATTTTTCTCTCCATCAGACATCCCAAATATCTCTTCAACCTTAGTTTTTCCTGCAGTCCCTGCCTGGAAAGAGCATCATGGTCTGTTGCCTTCCTTCTGGACTAGTTGGCCTGTAAGAGTTATAGTCCATTTGTCCATCCATCCATCCATCCATCCATTCATCTATCTGTCCATCCAGGCATACACCAAGGTCAGAGTTGCCACAGTTTGGCCTATGAGGTGTGAAGGTGCAGAGACTAAATTATACAACTGCATTCTCCAAGAGCAGTCTGCTGGTGGCATCTGTATCCCCTGCAGTGGGCAGAGCCCCCCTCCAACCCACTTAAATAGAACCTCTGGGGGTAAGGCCCTGAAACCTACATTTTAAACCCCAGTAGTTCTGATGCAGCCTAAGAACCACTCACTGGATCATATCCTTCCATGGAAACAGACTCTAGCATTTTGGGGAGCCTCAAGGAGTAATTAGGATGCAATAACTGGAGATGTGCAGAACTTGGCTTATGACTGAACATTTGCAGTCACTTGAAAACCTTCATCTATGTATTCATTTAACAGAGTACCTAATCTGTGCTGGGTGCTGTTTGGTTAATAAAGATATATCAGTGTGAGGACTGATGGGCCCCCTACCTTCAAGAGGCTAACAGTCTAAAAAAGAGAGACAGATGATGACCACCCAAACGTACGGGTCAATAGGGCTATCTCTTGGCGATACTAGTGCTGTGAAGATAATACCATCGGAGGTGGGCCAGAGGTTGACTGGGGTTGAGGGCTACCGTGACCACGGTGGTTACAGAAGGCCTCTCTGAGGTGGAGGCGGGGGGGGGGGGACATTTGAGCTGAAACCAGAATGACAAGAAGGGGCCAGACCTGCAAGGACCTTGAAGAAGAATTTTAAGCAAACGGAACACTTTGGAGTGTTTAAGGTGCGCAGAGAAGGCCAGGAGGATCAGAGCCGAGAGAACCAGGGAGAGGGTTATAGGAGAGGAGAACCAAGCGGTCAGCCTTGTAGACCACAGTAGGGTATGTGGTTTCATGCTGATGTCCTCAGTGAGACCCATTTCTGCAGCTGTATCAAGGTGGAGAGGGAAACAGAGCATCTCTCTCTCCAAATGACCTTTGATACATTGGCTTCTCTGAAACCTGCCTGGGATAAAAATCTGACTGCTGGCAAGAAAACCCCAGCTCTGACTCCTACCTGTTGTGATTAGATTTTCCAGGATTGCTCACTCCAGTTAGAAGACAAAAGAACCCTGTAGAGGCCACAGTGGCTTGCCCCAAGAGCACTAACTTTGAATCGACTTGCCTGGAAAGGGTAATCTCGGTCAAAAACTTAGCCTTGCTCTGACATAAGACAATCTCAATTTTTTTTTTAAAAGTTTGCTCCTACAAATCTACTGCTTCTGAAAGCTAACAAGTTCATAAGTAAGAATTGAGATCAGTAAAGAAATAATCTGTGTGTTCTTTCATTATTCAACATATCTCAAAAGCATTTTCTGAGATCACCAAGGAATTCTATATGGCTCAATCCAGTGGTCACTTTTCAGAACTCATTTTGCAGGATGTCCAAGCAGAATTTTATACAGGAGATGAACACCATGTTTATTTTTTACCCAGTTGTTTTGTTGTGGTAAAATATATATAACATAAAATTTACCATCTTAACCATTTTTTTTCATTTGAGATGTTTTTATTTTTTTTAATTAAAAACAAATTTTTTTAACATCTTTATTGGAGTATAATTGCTTTACAATGGTGTGTTAGTTTCCACTGTATAACAAAGTGAATCAGCTATACGTTTACATATATCCCCACATCCACTCCCTCTTGCGTCTCCCTCCCACCCTCCCTATCCCACCCCTCTAGGTGGTCACAAAGCACCGAGCTGATCTCCCTGTGCTATGTGGCTGCTTCCCACTAGCTATCTATTTTACATTTGGTAGTGTATATATATATATGTCCATGCCACTCTCTCACTTTGTCCCAGCTTACCCTTCCCCCTCCCCGAGTCCTCAAGTCCATTCTCTATGTCTGTGTCTTTATTCCTGTCCTGCTCCTAGGTTCTTCAGAACCTTTTTTTTTTAGATTCCATATATATGTGTTAGCATACGGTATTTGTTTTTCTCTTTCTCACTTACTTCACTCTGTATGACAGTCTCTAGGTCCATCCACCTCACTACAAAGAACTCAATTTCATTTCTTTTTATGGCTGAGTAATATTCCATTGTATATATGTGCCACATCTTCTTTGTCCATTCATCTGTCGATGGACACTTAGGCTGCTTCCATGTCCTGGCTATTGTGAATAGAGCTGCAATGAACGTTGTGGTACATGACTCTTTTTGAATGATGGTTTTCTCAGGGTATATGCCCAGTAGTGGGATTGCTGGGTGGTACGGTAGTTCTATTTTTAGTTTTTTAAGGAACCTCCATAGAGTTCTCTATAGTGGCTGTATCAATTTACATTCCCACCAACGGTGCAAGAGTGTTCCCTTTTCTCCACACCCCCTCCAGCATTTATTGTTTGTAGATTTTTTGATGATGGCCATTCTGACCGGTGTGAGGTGATACCTCATTGTGGTTTTGATTTACATTTCTCTGATGATTGGTGATGTTGAGCATCCTTTCATGGCTTTGTTGGCAATCTGTATGTCTTCTTTGGAGAAATTTCTATTTAGGTCTTAGTTCAGGGGCATTAAGTATTCAGGTTATTGTGTAACCATCACCACCATCCATCTCCAGAACTCTTTCCATCTTGTAAAACTGAAATTCTGTACCCATTAAACAATAACTCCCCATTTTCCCTTCCCAAGCTCCTGGCAACCACCATTCTACTTTCTGGCCCTATAATTTTGACTACTCTAGGTACCTTGTATAATGGGAATCATACAGTATTAGTCTTTTTGTAACTGGTTTATTCCACTTAGCATAACATCTTTAAAGTTCATCCGTGTTGTAGCACGTGTCAGACTTTCCTTCTCTTTTAAGGCTGAATAATATTCCATTGTATGTATATACCGCATTTAAAAAAATCCATTTATCTGTTGATGGACACTTAGATTGTTTCCATGTTTTAGCTATTGTGAATAATCCTGCTGTGAAGAAATATCTGTTCGAGTCCCTGTTTTCAGTTCTTTTAGATATATATCAGAGTGCAACTGCTGGATCATATAGTAATTTTATTTTTAATTTTTTTAAGGACTGCCATATACTGTTTCTTACAGCAGCTGTACCATTTTACATTCCCAGAAACAGTGCACAAAGGTTCCGATTTCTCCACATCTTTTTTCATCAACACTTGTTATTTTCTGGTGGGTTTTTTGTTTGTTTGTTTGTTTGTTTTTTGGTAGCAACCGTCCTAATAGATGTGAGGGGATATCTCACTGTAGTTTTGATTTTCATTTCCGTAATGATGAGTGAGGTTGACCATTTTTTCATGTGCTTATTGGCTATTTGTGTATCTTCTTTGGAAAAATGTCTATTCAGGTCCTTTGCCCTTTTGCCTCTCACTGTTGTGGCCTCTCCCGTTGCAGAGCACAGGCTCCAGACGCGCAGGCTCAGCGGCCATGGCTCACGGGCCCAGCCGCTCCGCGGCATGTGGGATCTTCCCGGACCGGGGCACGAACCCGTGTCCCCTGCATTGGCAGGCGGACTTTCAACCACTGCGCCACCAGGGAAGCCCCTTTGCCCATTTTTGAATTGGGTTGTTTTATTGTTGAATTTTAGCAGTTCTCTGTATATTCCCATCTTCAAAAAAACTCCTTTGTATTTTGGCTTTTCTTCTGACACACTCTCCTGGTATACGCATCCTCCCTGGTTTATCCTTCTGAGTCTCCTTTACCAGCTTTTAATCCTAAGGGTAGCCTCTAAATGCTGGTGTTCCTTACAGCTTCAAGGTGATGTGGCCAATGATAAGCAAAAGGTATGAACAGGGTATTATAGAAGCACACAACGTGGGTACTTGTTCCCAAGGAGTCATCTAGCTCAGAGGATTCATGAGTACAAGCTACTGATCTGAAAGAGTAGGGTAGTGCATCCCTGGCAGAGAGAACAGCCAAAGCAAAAGCTCAGAGGATTTAATGGCATGACATGGCATTGCAGAATTTGGCATTTTTAGAGCATGAAATTTATGATGGAAGACAGTGAAAAATGAGGCAGTGGAAATGTAAGCAGAAGTTGGTTGGGAAGGTCTTTCTTTTTTTAATTTCTTTTTTTTTTCTCCCATAGACTATGGTAAGACACTGAAATGTTTTAAACTAGAGTAACATGTTTTGCATTTTAGAATGATTCCCATGGCTGCAGTGTAAAGGACAGAGTTAAGTGGGTACAATTAAAACGGCCTTGGAATCATCCAAGTAAGAGATGATGTTGGCTTGGCCTAAACTGATAGCACAGAAATGGAGAGGGGCAGTGGGTAGACATAAGAAACAATTTAGGAGGTGAGATCATCAGACATAGAGATTGTTGGATGAGGAGAGTAGGTCTTGAAGTCCTGACGTAGGAAAGCAAAATGAGGTAGACTCCAGAATTAGACCCTTTAGCAGTTCAACAAAGTAACCTGGTTTTAGCCAAACCTATATTACCCTTCCCTTATATGATCTTCCAGCTTAAAATCTCTCTATATGGCACATCTAGGCTGAAAAAGACCTCAGGGATTCTTTAAGTTTCTCATTAGGGATGTGGAAACTGAGGCTCACAATAGGGTAAGTTGCCCACAGCTCTTCACTCCCCTTCCTTGTGATACCAAATCTGACCTCTAAAAATGATCAGATCACTGCAAGTCCTTCTTTCCCAACATCAGATACTTACCTGAAGATACTGATATTAAAAACACAGCTTTAGGGGCTTCCCTGGTGGCGCAGTGGTTGGGAGTCCGCCTGCCGATGCAGGGGACATGGGTTCATGCCCCAGTCCGGGAGGATCCCGCGTGCCGTGGAGCGGCTGTGCCCGTGAGCCATGGCCGCTGAAACTGTGCATCCGGAGCCTGTGCTCCACAATGGGAGAGGCCACAAGAGTGAGAGGCCCGCGTACCACAAAAGAAATAATAATAATAAAAATAAGAACACAGCTTTAGTGATATATATGTGTGTATATCTGTGTTTTTAGCCTTTTTTGTAATTGTAGAACAAGCATTCAAAAGAGACAAAATTCCAGGTGAGGGAGGTTTGAGGGTTTCTTAACCATGTTGGATCTGGAACACTGAACCCTACCACCGCCAACCAGCACTGTTTGTCATTTAACTAAGTTTCAACAACCAGATGATTTGTACCTAAATGAAACTTGAATCAGAAGAAATTAGAAATCATTCCAATGAAATGTACCCTCGTTCACTCCTTCTAGCTTCATGAAGCTTTCCTCCTAATTTGAGGGATGATGGGAAGAAATAAAATCCTTGAGATGTTGTACTCCATTAAGTTAATATAAGAAGGGATGTGTTTATGTTTCTGCCCACCAGCTGCATTTATCTTAATTTCAGGGAGCTGCAAGAGTAGGGGATGGTTTTTCTGTAACCCTTGATGTAAGGGAAGAGGCAATAAATGTAGTTAGGTCTGTACACCCTTCCCAAAGCAAACCAACCAAACAGCTTCAGTGTCAGGGTTTCAGGCAGAATGGCCTGAGGATATCCATCCTGGTGGTTAAGAATATGAGTCTTAAAGTTCACTTCCATGAATTCAAATCCTGGCTCTACTACTTAATAGGTGTATGGTCTTTGCATGTTAACTGACTTTTCTGTGACTCACTTTGCTCATCTGTAAAATAGGGATAATGACGGCTGCACCACAGGATCATTTTCAGGTTCAATGAGCATCGGCAAGGTAGTACATGCAAAGCACATAGTATAGTGCTATACCATACTGTACACTGACTATAGTATAGTCGGTGTTCAATCTGTTCTTTTCTGGCTTCAAAATCTGATGCTACTCTAAGAGACTTACAGGGGAACCAGAGAATGAAGAAGTGGTTCATTAACAAACTGGCCCATACACTCCACAGGGAACTGCAAGGTCATTAAGCACCAATGGTGGTAACAAGGCCATTAATTTCCCAGGATTTCCTTTATCAAGCCACACAGTGAGGTGAGGCTTAACCCATCGGGAGGGAAGGGGTTTGGTGGGATCTGGGGGCAGAAGATCACAGCTACTTTATAAGGTAGACCAGCTGTGAAATGTTAGAACGGATTGTGTACTCACTGTGTCTGCACTGATCATCCCTATGGACAGAGCATCCGAAAATCATTTCTGTTTGTTCATGGCAGGCAGTGGGTTGTAGAGTAAAGAGCATTGACTCTGGAGTCTTAGACCTGACTGTGAATTCCATTTCCACCATAACTAACAATGAGACCACAGGCAATCTATTTTATCTCTGAGTGGCTCAGTTTCCTCATCCAAAAAATGGGGAGAATCATGAGTTGTTGTGAGGAGAAAATTAGAAAATATAGGAGAAAGCACTTCGAGAATTTTTTTAAAACTCAAAATCCTAGGAAATAGAAAATACTACCTTCTGACTGTAGCAATTTAAAAGTGTGCCTCTTCTCACTTCCTCGTATTAATCTCCCTTTTCTCCTCCATTTGTTTGATTGGAATAATAGATGTATGACTTATTTCTGGAGTTTGTCAACTACTCATGCTTTGGCTGAAATCCATTGCAAAACTCACAAAGCAAAGAGCAGATGCAACGTGATCTTCAGAATAAGTGATTTCATTAGAATGAATTTCTGAATGTGAAAAATCAATATCACTTCAGAGGAAATTTCTGGAAGAACTGAATAGACCCACATATCACCATATCGATTTGAATGGAATGTCTAAAATAATTTTAGCTCTGATTTTTTAAGCAACTAGGGCAAAAGAAAGAGATTCTAGAAGTTATATAGATAACTGTGTCAGAGAGTGGAGATATTTTTAGGATAGATCTTAGATGTGGAAATAACTCTCAAGAAGTTTTTACAAGGCTCCAGATACCAGAGCAGTGTCCTTACCATGGCTTATGAGACCATACATGACTTGGTGTCCACCTGCCATTCTGGCCTCATCTCCAGTACAGGCATGCCTCAGACATGCTGTGGGTTTGGTTCCAGACCACCACAATAAAGCAAATATCACAATAGAGTGAGTCACATCAATTTTTTGGTTTCCAAATGCGCATGAAAGTTATGTTTATACTGTAGTCTATGCATCTCTAAAAAAACAATGTACATACCTTAATTATAAACACTTTATTGCTACAAAATGCTACCCATTATCTGAGCCTTCAATGAGTGGCAGTCTTTTTGCTGGTGGAGGTCTTGCCTCGATGTTGATGGCTGCTGACCGATGAGGGTGGTGGTTGCTGAAGGTTGGTTGGGGTGGCCGTGGTAATTTCTTAAAATAAGACAACAATGAAGTTTGCTGCATCGATTGAATCTTCCTTTCAGGAACCATGTCTCTGTAGCGTGCAATGCTGTTCGATAGCATTTTACCCACTGTAGAACTTCTTGCAAAATTGGAGTCAGTCCTCTGAAACCCTGCTGCTGCTTTATCAGTCAGTGACACAGAGACATGAAGTGAGCAAATGCTGTTGGAAAAGTGGTGCCAGTACACTTGCTGCAGGCAGGGTTGCTACAAACCTTCAATTTGTAAAAATCGCAGTCTGTGAAGTGCAATAAAGTGAAGCCCAGTAAAAATGAGGTCTGCCTGTTCTCCCCACCTTGCTCTCTCTGCTCTAAGCTTCTGTCAATTTCTCCACCAACCCATGATAAATTCTACCTCAGGACCATTGCAGAATTGGTTCCTTCTGTCTAGAATGCTCTCTTCCCTCAGTTTACCTAGTTAATTTCTATTTACTTTTCAGAACTCACTTGAAGTAACATTTCCTCAGAGAAAGTGTCAAATCTCCCAGATTCCTTCCACTTAACCTCTCATAGCATCGTTCCCCTCCTAGAACCCATCTCAGTTTTTGACTAAATATTTGGTCATTGTTTATTTTCTACTTCGTGCATACGTGAGCTCCCTGGGAACAGAAGCCATGTTCGTTATGCTCACCGTAATTTCATGTACTTAGTACAAGACCTGGTACATGATAGGTGCTAAAAAAAACTTGGAATAAAAACAAATACTGAATACATGAATATATGAATTCTCTATAGCAACATAGCTTCTCACACACAAGCATTTTATCTTTTTTTTTTTGCAGTATGCAGGCCTCTCACTGTTGTGGCCTCTCCCATTGCGGAGCACAGGCTCCGGACACGCAGGCTCAGTGGCCATGGTTCACAGGCCCAGCCGCTCCACGGCATGTGGGATCTTCCCGGACCGGGGCACGAACCCGTGTCCCCTGCATCGGCAGGCGGACTCTCAACCACTGCGCCACCAGGGAAGCCCAACACAAGCATTTTAGACCGTAGGGTTCTGATGTTACTCATCTTTATCCTGGCAGAGGGAATGATCTAGACGTGGATCACAATACATCTTCTCATCTCAGAAAGAGAACATTGATCAGGAAGAATGCTCTGCTATTATCTTTACCTATTAACCCATTCTTCGGTGGGATAAAGTCCAGATTATTTCTCATGACGTACCAAATTCTCCACGATGTGGCTTTTGTATCATCCTTTATCATTCTCCATTCATAGCCTGTGCTTGACCATGCACTTCTACTGACAGTTTCATGAGCATGCTGTGCCAATTCCAGCCTCTGTGCCTCTGCTTGTTCTCTTCCTCCCACCTGGAATGCCTTTCCTTAGGGAGAAAACATGCAGCATAAGGTCAAGAACCCCAGCTCTGGAGTCAAGCAGATACAGATCCAAATCCTGGTTCTATTACTTAGTTGCTAGATCGTGGATTTCTTGAGGCTTAGTTTCTCCATTTAAAAAATTGGGATGATAATATTTACCTTGTAGAGCTATTGTGAGGATCAAAATAAGGTGTATAAAAAGTTTACTGCTTTGAGTGGTACTTAAGTGCTCAATAGATAGATGGTAGTGCTGTTGTTATCATTACACCTTTCTGGAAAACTCTTCTTATTGAGTCAGGTCAAAGGTCATTTGAAGCCTTTTCCGAGTCTCCTGGCCAGATTAAAAGGAACCTTCTCATTGCACTTTATATACACCTCTGATATAGCATGTATAACATCATTTTCTAATTGTCTGCATATCTACTTTCCCATCAAATTATAATGCCCTTAAAGTTATGGTTCAGATATTCCCCAAATGTGTTTTCAGTACCGAGGACAGTACCAGAATATAGTACAAGATGCTCGGTAAACATCTTTCAATGAAGGAATAAATAATCCTAAGCCAGCTAGAAAAATACCTTCAATATAGCAAGTACAATTGGACCAGACATTTTTATTGGCTCTCTCATTTGTTCACATGTCTGGCATATATATCAATCAAACATATTTAGCCTTTCTGCTGAAAGGTCTACATGGTGTTAACATTCCTGGTCTTAAAAAAAAATCCATTATGCAGTGGCTAGATGGCGTCTTTATTTCATTCTTGTCACTATTTGCATTGGAAAACAGCTACTCAGCACATTTGCCAATGACTTTTCATAAGGTATATTTTAGCACATTTACCAATGACTTTTCATAAGGTATATTTTTTCCTTTTTTTTTTTTTTTGTTAGCCTCAGGTTCTCAGCATGTGATACTACAATGTTTTTGCTCCAGATTTGCAAGTGCAGTGGTGTTAGTTCCCAAATCAGTTTGTCACATGAAAAATGTTCTACAACAAAGAGGATTAATTGTTTTCCTTGTGCAAATGTTTTTAAATGGAAGGAAGCCCATCTCTCACTGGATCCAGTTGGCTATAACTACTAGGACTCTAACCTATAACTGTGTCTTTTGCCTTATTTCCTGGCAAACCCCAGCTCATACTCTGTACTGCAGCAAAGCTAATCAGACTACAATTTCCACCTAGCCCGTGTGGTTTCATGCTTCTGTACTTTTGTCCAACCTGTTCTCTCCACCTGAAGTGTCTCATCCCGCTTACCTTCTGACAAACTCCGATTTATCTTTTGAGATTCATTTCAGGTGTCACTTCTTCCAGGAAGCCTTCTTTGAATGGCCCAATGTGGCTTGGCTTCCTCCCCATTATTCTGTCTCTCAGCTCTGTTCTTTGCATTGATGCGAGTAGGTATGTGGTGGGGCAAGTTCAGTTTAATATTTAAGAAAGTAAGTTTTGGAGTTAGCCTGAGACTGAATTCAGGCACCACAATTTACAAACTTTGTGGTCTTGCGCAAGTTACTGACTCTCTCTGAGATTTCATTTTCTTCCGTGAAATGAGATGACTTTACAGAACAGATGTGACCATTAATAAGGAGCTCTATATTGAGAACTTAACACAATGCATAACGTATAAGAAGCGTCCAATATATTCTGGACATGATTTTACTACGAGTAGTACTACTACTATTAATAGTACTACAGCTATCAATACCAAAGCACGTACACTTCACTTTAAAACTACCTGTATGGACATTTGTCTCTCCTAGTGGACCGAGAGCAACCAACCATCTCAGGCTGCTCAGCACTGAGGGGGGTTCCTGGAATATGGGACTTTCAATGTTAAAACCAGGATGGTCCCAGGAAACCAGGAAAGCTGGTCACACTCACCTTCACTAGAATACAAATAACCTGGAAGGAGAGACCCCAACCTCTAATCTTTATGTTCCCAGTGCTGAGCACATTGCTTTTTTTTTTTTTTTTTAACATCTTTATTGGAGTATAAGTTGCTTTACAATGGTGTGTTAGTTTCTGCTTTATAACAAGGTGAATCAGCTATATGTATACATATACCCCCATATCTCCTCCCTCTTGCGTCTCCCTCCCACCCTCCCTATCCCACCCCTCTGGGTGGACACAAAGCACCGAGCTGATCTCCCTGTGCCATGTGGCTGCTTCCCACTAGCTATCTATTTTACATTTGGTAGTGTATATATGTCCATGCCACTCTCTCACTTCGCCCCAGCTTACCCTTCCTCCTCCCTGTGTCCTCAAGTCCATTCTCTACGTCTGCGTCTTTATTCCTGTCCTGCCCCTAGGTTCTTCATGACCTTTTTTTTTTTCTTTTTCTTAGATTCCATATATATGTGTTAGCATACGGTATTTGTTTTTCTCTTTCTCACTTACTTCACTATGTATGTTAGTCTCTAGGTCCATCCACCTCACTACAAATAACTCAATTTCGTTTCTTTTTATGGCTGAGTAATATTCCATTGTATATATGTGCCACATCTTCTTTATCCATTCATCTGTCGATGGACACTTCGGTTGCTTCCATGTCCTGGCTATTGTGAATAGAGCTGCAATGAACATTGTGGTACATGACTCTTTTTGAATTATGGTTTTCTTAGGGTATATGCCCAGTAGTGGGATTGCTGGGTTGTATGGTAGTTCTATTTTTACTTTTTAAGGAACCTCCATACTGTTCTCCATAGTGGCCATACCAATTTACATTCCCACCAACAGTGCAAGAGGGTTCCCTTTTCTGCACACCCTCTCCAGCATTTATTGTTTGTAGATTTTTTGATGATGGCCATTCTGACTGGTGGGAGGTGATACCTCATTGTAGTTTTGATTTGCATTTCTCTAATGATTAGTGATGTTGAGCATCCTTTCATGTGTTTGTTGGTGATCTATATGTCTTCTTTCGAGAAATGTCTATTTAGGTCTTCTGCCCATTATTGGATTGGGTTGCTTGTTTTTTTGATATTGAGCTGCATGAGCTGCTTGTAAATTTTGGAGATTAATCCTTTGTCAGTTGCTTCATTTGCAAATATTTTCTCCTATTCTGAGGGTTGTCTTTTTGTCCTGTTTATGTTTTCCTTTGCTGTGCAAAAGCTTTTAAGTTTCATTAGGTCCCATTTGTTTATTTTTGTTTTTATTTTCATTTCTCTAGGAGGTGGGTCAAAAAGGATCTTGCTGTGATTTATGTCATACAGTGTTCTGCCTATGTTTTCCTCAAAGAGTTTTATAATGCCTGGATTAAAGACCTAAGAGATTTTGAGTTTATTTTTCTGTACGGTGTTAGGGAGTGTTTTAATTTCATTCTTTTACATGTAGCTGTCCAGTTTTCCCAGCACCACTTATTGAAGAGGCTATCTTGTCTCCATTGTATATTCTTGCCTCCTTTATCAAAAATAAGGTGACCATATGTGTGTGGGTTTATCTCTGGGCTTTCTATCCTGTTCCATTGATCTATATTTCTGTTTATGTGCCAGTACCATACTATCTTGATTGCTGTAGCTTTGGAGTATCATCTGAAGTCAGGGAGTCTGGTTCCTCCAGGTCCGTTTTTTTCCCCTCAAGACTACTTTGGCTATTTGGGGTCTTTTGTGTCTCCATACAAATTTTAAGATTTTTTGTTCTAGTTCTGTAAAAAATACCATTGGTAATTTGATAGGGATTGCATTGAATGTGTAGATTGCTTTAGGTTGTATAGTCATTTCCACAATATTGATTCTTCCAGTCCAAGAACATGGTATATCTCTCCATCTGTTGGTATCATCTTTAATTTCTTTCATCAGTGTCTTATAGTTTTCTGCATACAGGTCTTTTGTCTCCCTAGGTAGGTTTATTCCTAGGTATTTTATTCTTTTTGTTGCAGTGGTAAATGGGAGTGTTGCTTTTATTTCTCTTTCAGATTTTTCATCATTAGTGTATAGGAATGCAAGAGATTTCTGTGCATTAATTTTGTATTCTGCAACTTTACCAGATTCATTGATTAGCTCTAGTTGTTTTCTGCTGGCATCTTTAGGATTCTATATGTATAGTATCATGTCATTTGCAAACAGTGACAGTTTTACTTCTTCTTTTCCAATTTATGTTCCTTTTATTTCTTTTTCTTCTCTGATTGCCATGGCTAGGATTTCCAAAACTATGTTGAATAATAGTGGTGAGAGTGGACATCCTTGTCTTGTTCCTGATCTTAGAGGAAATGCTTTCAGTTTTTCACCATTGAAAATTATGTTTGCTCTGTGTTTGTCATATATGGCCTTCATTATGTTGAGGTAGTTTCTCTCTGTGCCTACTTTCTGGAGAGTTTTTATCATAAATGGGTGTTGAATTTTGTCAAAAGCTTTTTCTGCATCTGTTGAGATGATCGTATGATTTTTATTCTTCAATTTGTTAATATGGTGTATCACATTGATTGATTTGCGTATATTGAAGAATCCTTGCATCTCTGGGATAAATCCCAGTTGATCATGGTGTATGATCCTTTTAATGTGTTGTTGGATTTTGTTTGCTAGTATTTGGTTGAGGATTTTTGCATCTATATTCATCAGTGATATTGGTCTGTAATTTTCTTTTTTTGTAGTATCTTTGTCTGGTTTTGGTATCAGGGTGATGGTGGCCTCATAGAATGAGTTTGGGAGTTTTCCTTCCTCTGCAATTTTTAGAAGAGTTTGAGAAGGATGGGTGTTAGCTCTTCTCTAAATGTTTGATAGAATTCACCTGTGAGCCATCTGGTCCTGGACTTTTGTTTGTTGGATGATTTTTAATCACAGCCTCAATTTCAGTGCTTGTGATTGGTCTGTTTATATTTTCTATTTCTTCCTGGTTCACTCTCAAAAGGTTGTGCTTTTCTCAGAATTTGTCCATTTCTTCCAGGTTGTCCATTTTATTAGCATGTAGTTGCTTGTAGTAATCTCTCATGATCCTTTATATTTCTGCAGTGTCAGTTTTTACTTTTCCTTTTTCATTTCTAATTCTATTGATTTGAGTCTTCTCTCTTGTTTTCCTGATGAGTCTGGCTAATGGTTTACGAATTTTGTTTATCTTCTCAAAGAGCTGGCTTTTAGTTTTATTGATCTTTACTATTGTTTCCTTCATTTCTTTTTCATTTATTTCTGATCTGATCTTTATGATTTCTTTCCTTCTGCTAACTTTAGGGCTTTTTTGTTCTTCTTTCTCTAATTGCTTTAGGCGTAAGGTTAGGTTGTTTATTTGAGGTGTTTCTTGTTTCTTGAGGTAGGATTGTATTGCTATAAACATCCCTCTTAGAACTGCTTTTGCTGCATCCCATAGGTTTTGGGTCATCGTGTTTTCATTGTCATTTGTTTCTAGATATTTTTTCATTTCCTCTTTGATTTCTTCAGTGATCTCTTGGTTATTTAGTAGTGTATTGTTTAGCCTCCATGTGTTTGTATTTTTTACAGATTTTTCCCTGTAATTGATATCTAGCCTCACAGCTTTGTGGTTGGAAAAGATATCTGATACGATTTCAATTGTCTTAAATTTACAAAGGCTTGATTTTTGACCCAAGATATGGTCTATCCTGGAAAATGTTCCATGAGCACTTGAGAAAAAAGTTTATTCTGTTGCTTTTGGATGGTATGTCCTATAAATATCAATTAAGTCCATCTTGTTTAATGTATCATTTAAAGCTTATGTTTCCTTATTTATTTTCATTTATGATGATCTGTTCATTACTGAAAGTGGGGTGTTAAAGTCCCGTACTATGATTGTGTCACTGTCAATTTCCACTTTTATGGCTGTTAGCATTTGCCTTAGGTATTGAGGTGCTCCTGTGTTAGGTGCATAAATATTTAAATTGTTCTATCTTCTTCTTGGATCGATCCCTTAATCATTATGTAGTGTGCTTCTTTGTCTCTTGTAATAGTCATTTTTATAATGTCTATTTTGTCTGATATGAGAATTGCTACTCCAGCTTTCTTTTGATTTCCATTTGCATTCAATATATTTTTCCATCCCCTCACTTTCAGTCTGTATGTGTCCCTAGGTCTGAAGTGGGTCTCTTGTAGACAGCATATATACAGGTCTTGTTTTTGTATCCATTCAGCCAGTATATGTCTTTTGGTTGGAGCATTTAATCCATTTACATTTAAGGTAGTTATTGATATGTATGTTCCTATTACCATTTTCTTAATTGTTTTGGGTTTGTTATTGTAGGTCTTTTACTTCTCTTGTGTTTCCTGACTAGAGAAGTTCCTTTAGCATTTGTTGTAGAGCTGGTTTGGTGGTGCTGAATTCTCTTAGCTTTTGCTTGTCTGTAAAGGTTTTAATTTCTCTGTCAAATCTCAATGAGATCCTTGCTGGGTAGAGTAATCTTGGTTGCAGGTTTTTCTCCTTCATCACTTTAAATATGTCCTGCCAGTCCCTTCTGGCTTGCAGAGTTTCGGCTGAATGATCAGCTTTTAACCTTATGAGGATTCCCTTGTATGTTATTTGTTGTTTTTCCCTTGCTGCTTTTAATATTTTTTCTTTGTATTTAATTTTTGATAGTTTGATTAATATGTGTCTTGGTTTATTTCTCCTTGGATATATTCTATATGGGACTCTGTGTGCTTCCTGGACTTGAGTGACTATTTCCTTTCCCATATTAGGGAAGTTTTCAACTATAATCTCTTCAGATATTTTCTCAGTCCCTTTCTTTTTCTCTTCTTCTTCTGGGACCCCTATAATTCGAATGTTGGTGCATTTAATGTCATCCCAGAGGTCTCTGAGACTGTCTTCAATTCTTTTCATTCTTTTTTCTTCATTTTGCACTATGGTAGTTATTTCCACTGTTTTATCTTCCAGGTCACTTATCCATTCTTCTGCCTCAGTTTTTCTGCTACTGATTCCTTCTAGATAATTTTTAATTTCATTTATTGTGTTGTTCATCATTTTTTGTTTGCTCTTTAGTTTTTCTAGGTCCTTCTTAAACGTTTGTTGTATTTTCTCCATTGTATTTCCAAGAATTTGGATCATCTTTACTATCATTACTCTGAATTCTTTTTCTGGTAGACTGCCTATTTCCTCTTCATTTGTTTGGTCTGGTGGGTTTTTACCTTGCTCCTTCATCTGCTGTGTTTTTCTCTGTCTTCTCATTTTGCTTAACTTACTGTGTTTGGGGTCTCCTTTTTGCAGGCTGCAGGTTCATAGTTCCCGTTGTTTTTGGTGTCTGCCCCCGGTGGCTAAGTTTGGTTTAGTGGGTTGTGTAGGCTTCCTGGTGGAGGGGACTAGTGCCTGTGTTCTGGTGGATGAGGCTGGATCGTTTCTTTCTTGTGTGCAGGACTGTGTCCAGTGGTGTGTTTTGAGATATCTGTCACCTTATTATAATTTTAGGCAGCCTCTCTGCTAATGGGTGGGGTTGTGTTCCTGTCTTGCTAGTTGTTTGGCATAGGGTGTACAGCACAGTAGTTTGCTGGTCGTTGAGTGGAGCTGGGTTTTAGCGTTGTGAACGAGATCTCTGGGAGAGCTTTGGCTGTTTGATATTACGTGGAGCTGGGAGGTCTCTGCTGGATGTATGTCCTGAACATGACTCTCCCACCTCAGAGGCACAGGCCTGACACCCGGCCAGAGCACCAAGACCCTGTCAGCCACATGGCTCAGAAGAAAAGGGAAAAGAAAAATAATAATAATAAAATAAAGTTAGTAATATAAAAAATTATCAAAAATAAAAAAATTAAAAAGTCATAGAAAAAGAAAGAAGAGAGCAACCAAACCAATAAACAAACCCACCAATGAAAACAAGTGCTAAAAGCTATAGTAAAAAAAAAAAGAAAAGAAAGAAAAAATGGGCAGACAGAACCGCAGGACAAATGGCAAAAGCAAAGCTATACAGACAAAATCACACAAAGAAGCATATACATACATACTCACAAAAAGAGAAAAGGAATAAAAAAACCAAAAAATCTATATATTAAAAAAAAAGGAAGAAAGCAACCAAATCAATAAACAAATCTACCAGTGATAATAAACTCTAAATACTAAACTAAGTTAAACATAAAGCCAGAAACAAACTAGATACAGAAAGCAAACCCCAAGTCTACAGTTGCTCCCCACATCCACTGCCTCAATTTGGGATGATTCGTTGTCTATTCAGGTATTCCACAGATGCAGGGTACATCAAGTTGATTGTGGAGATTTAATCCACAGCTCCTGAGGCCGCTGGAAGAGATTTCCCTTTCCCTTCTTTGTTTGCACAGCTCCCAGCGTTCAGTTTTGGATTTGGACCCGCCTCTGTGTGTAGGTCGCCTGAGGGCATCGCTCAGACAGGACGGGGTTAAAGGAGCCGCCGATTTGGGGGCTCTGGCTCACTCAGGCCGGGGGGAGGGAGGGATACGGATGCGGGGTGAGCCTGCGGTGGCAGAGGCCGGCATGACGTTGCACCAGACTGAGGCACACCGCGCGTTCTCCCGGGGAAGTTGTCCCTGGATCACGGGACCCTGGCAGTGGCGGGCTGCACAGGCTCCCGGGAGGGGTGGTGTGGACAGTGACCTGTGTTTGCACACAGGCTTCTTGGTGGCTGCAGCAGCAGGCTTAGCGTTTTACGCCCGTCTTTGGGGTCCGCGCTGATACCCGTGGCTCGCACCCGTCTCTGGAGCTCATTCAGGCAGTGCCCTGAATTCCCTCTCCTCGCGCACCCCAAAACAATGGTCTCTTGCCTCTCCAGCAGGTGCAGACTTTTTCCCGGACTCCCTCCCGGCTAGCTGTGGCGCACTAGCCCCTTCAGGCTGTGTTCACGCCACCAACACCAGTCCTCTCCCGGCGCTCCGACCGAAGCCCGAGCCTCAGCTCCCAGCCCCGCCTGCCCCGGCGGGTGAGCAGACAAGCCTCTCGGGCTGGTGAGTGCTGGTTGGCAGCGATCCTCTGTGCGGGAATCTCTCTGCTTTGCCCTCCGCACCCCTGTGGCTGCGCTCTCCTCCGTGGCTCCGAAGCTTCCACCCCTGCCACCCCCCCATCTCCGCCAGTGAAAGGGCTTCCTAGTGTGTGGGAACTTTTCCTCCTTCCCAGCTCCCTCTCAGAGGTGCAGGTCCGGTCCCTATTCTTTTGTCTCTGTTTTTTCCTTTTTCTTTTGCCCTACCCAGGAACGTGGGGAGTTTCTTGCCTTTTGGGAGGTCTGAGGTCTTCTGCCAGCATTCAGTAGGTGTTCTGTAGGAGTTGTTCCACATGTAGATGTATTTCTGATGTATTTGTGGGGAGGAAGGTGATCTCTGCGTCTTACTCCTCCACCATCTTGAAGTTCTCTCCAGCACATTGCTTTTTAATCAGCAACTGCAGCAGTAGGAATAGGTTTAGTGGAAGCTTTCTCACTTTTTCCAATCGTGCGTATGTTTCCATACCCTATAGATTCCTTTATATTTGCCACTGCGGTAGTCTGCTAGGGCTGCCATAATAAACCACCATAGAGTAGGTGGATTAAACAATAGAAATTTATTTTCTCATAGTCAGGAGGGTAGAAGTCCAAGATCAAGGTTCCAGCTGATTTAGTTTCTGGTGGGAGCTCTCTTCTTGCTTGCAAATGGCCACTTTCTCACAATGTCCTCACATGGCCTTTTCTCGGGGTGTCCCCAGGGAAAGAGCAAGCTCTCTGGTGTCACTTCTTACAAGGACACTAGTCCTGTTGGATCAAGGGCCCACCATTTTGACCTCATTTAACTTTATTTTCTTAGAAGCCCCATTTCTTTTTCTAAATTCAATTGTTTTTATTATTTGTTACAGGTGTACAGTATAGTGATTCACAACTTTTAAAGGTTATACTCCATTTATAGTTATTATAAAATATTGGCTACATTCCCCGTGCTGTATACCATATCTTTGTAGCTTATTTTATACCTAATAGTTTATCTCTCTTAATCCCCTACCCCTACATTGTGCTTCCGCCCCCCTCCCCCTGGTAACCACTAGTTTGTTCTCTATACCTGTGAGTCTGTAGAAGCCCCATTTCTAATACAGCCAAAATGGGGGTTAGGTCTTCAACACATGAGTTATGGGGGTAACACAGACATTCAGTCCATAATACCACCAGCATCCATCAGCACCACATCTAAAAACCCACTATATCAGTTAGTTATTGCTGCATAACAAACCACTCCAAAACTTAGCGGCTTATCGCAGCAAGTATTCAATTAGCTCATGAGTCTGTAAGTCAGCTGAGGGCCTTGATGCATCTAGGATGGCCTTCCTCATGTATCTGTGGGGTGCATTGGCAAGTCAGCTGAGGCTTTTTTAATCTTGGCTGGTTTCTCTAACATGTTTGGATGTGCTGGCTAACTCAGCGCTGCTTTACATGGCCCCTTCCTCCTGCAGCAGGGCTAGACTGAGCTTGTTCACATGGTGGAGGCAGAGCCCTGAGGGAGAGCAGAAGGGTGCAAATCCTTTAGGGCCTGGGCTGGGAACTGGCTCAGCATCCCTTCTGCCGCATTGTATTGGCTAAATTAAAGGCACAACACCAGCCCAGGGTTAAGGGGAAGGGAAATAGATGCCACCACTTCAGCTGCAAAATCACATGGCAAACGGCATAAATACATGGATGAGTGCAAGGGTTGTGGTCATGTTTGCAATCTACCACAGCTACTGACCTAACACAAAGGTGATGCTCAATAAATGTTTAAGTCATATAAAACAGCAGGAACTGGGAAATACAGTATCTAGGAATGAAGGGCATTTGGTGCAACAGGTAGGTGTATCATTTGTGGGAGTTTATGGCACAGTCTCAGCACAATGATGAAGTGTTCTTCCTAGAAAGTGATACATACAAATAAAGCCATAAATGGTTAGAACAATACTCAGCTGGTCGGTTTGAGAAAGTTTCACAAATTGACATCAGAAAGGGATATGAACTTGACCTTACCTCTCTGGGTTCCTCCTGAGAATCTGGGACAGACTGGGTCCGTTCCGCAGTAGAGAAGGAGAAAGCATCAGAGAGAGGGTTCCAGAGCACGGAGAGAGGGACAGTGCCTTCCATCTACGTAGCATCTTGGTGTTTTCATGCTACTTCTAATGACCAGTGTTCATCGGGTTTCCTGGCACATTCATCATTCATTTAAAGAATTTTAATGACAGCATTGGGGAAATCATATGGTTTGGTCCCAATAGCTGATGAAGTGGAACACAGTGAAAACAAAAGCACTAGGCTAAAAAGAAGCCATTTAATTTGATATTTTTTAGTTCAATGAGCTAAACAGCTGAATTAATTAAAACCTACTTTAGGGTCACTTTATATACTTAACTAGCACAAACAGGATCTCGGGGCCTCTAGGGGCCATGGGTGAGAAGACCTCAGACAAACACTAGCAGCAAGCTGCAGTTTTAGAAACACATGTTGTCTGAAAATCACATGCCCTTGCAGGGGAACACTGGAGTTTATTGTGGGCGTGGGAATAAACCAGGTCATAAACTACAGAGTAAAAAGACCTTGGAGAGTGGTGATTTGGGCACGGCAGATGAATTAAGCTCAGAGGGTCTCTGCAGAACAGAATGGTACTATTATTAGACCAGAGCCTGAGAGAGAAAATATGCTTGCCAGAAGGAGTTATCTGAAAGGATCCTTACTCAGGTGGATGTCTGCACGTGGGCTGTAAATTAAGGATGCCTAACGTGTGCTGCTGGGTTGTAGAGCAGAGAGCCTCAGATGGGGACCAGCCAGCTTTCTGTGTCATTCTGATTCTGTTTCCAACTTGCTATGTGACCCTGGGCAAGTCGCTTCAGCGATCTTGGCCTCAAACCTCACATGGGTCACATGGATGATATTATTATAGTAGTACCTCTTACTAGAGGGCTGCTAGCAGGCCAATAATATCATATATGTACTACAAGCTAGTTGTTAATCACAGTGAACCTTAGAATCTCGTGGTGTACAGGAACCCTTAGTACTTAGTTGGAATTGCATCACAGATGTTGGCTTATGTTCACCTTCCCCTTGCTTCTAGGCACTTTTTGTAAGTAGGTATAGCAGATGTTGTTGGTGCCCCACCCATATCCATTAGTTCACAGCATCCCGCTGGAGGCTTCTTGGTGCATCTGCCTGCAAATGCATCATGTTGGAAGTACCCACGAATTCACATCCCCAGGAGCAGCCTTCAGCCAACTACAGGTGGGAGTTGGTGGGTAAATATCTCAGCTTTCTCGTCCCTGGGGTGGGACAGCACTGAAGCACAGTCTGTCACCCCTTAGAGGTCCCTAATGAGACTGAGCTGCATTTGCTCACAGAGGTCATCTGTGTACTGTCACCCCCGGTCATGGCTTCCGTCCTTCCATTTCTCATGTCTTCCCTCCCCTATTAGCGCTTCTGGGCATCACCTCTCGAGTAAACCGCTTGCAGTTAGATCTTTATCTCCTTAGACAGTAGGGACTGTGTCTGATTCATTTCTGAATGCTAGTACTTCATTCCTGGGACACAGATAAATGTTTACTGATGGAAGTTTAAATTCCACCCTCTGAGACTCCGACAGTAAGTTGATTCTATGTTTCTCATTACAGTTCTTTGTGTCAACCTAACTTTAACTCCATTTCGTCCCAGCCAACCTACCGCCTGAAATCTTAATCTTCTTCAAAAGCTTCATTTCCAATCTTTAAAACTCTTCTCTCATGACTTGGTTTTAGGCTTGCTCCTCATTCTAGATTCTATATTCACATGACACATTCAAACTTAGTTTGAATCTAAGCCCAGTAATAAAGTTGGTGCTTGCTCTGTGGCTGGGTAGTGTGGTAATTGTTGTAGGCAGTGTCTTAGGTATACCAGGTACATGGCCATGCTCTATACCCACTGGCTGAACCCTTGAGTCTTTCTCAAATGCACTGTGTATGCAAACCCTTTGACTTCAAGATGTAACATTCATTTAGACATTTGTTCAATAAACATTCAGCAGGTCTACTATATATCAGGCTTTGGGTTAGGCTCTGGGCTTATAAAGAAGATAAATGCCTGCACTTGAAGAAGTTCATCATGGTCTACTGGGAGACACAGGAGACACTTAATACATCTTTTTAGAGAGACATTCAAAGAGATCATTACAGTGCAGTCTGATCAATGCTATATGACACAGCAGTAGACTCATAGCATGGTCCTTGGACCTGAGCTATTAGCATCGACTGAGAGCTTGAACATGCACATTTTTAGGCCCCACCCATTCAGACCTACTAAATCAGAAACTCCCTCTGTGGGTCAGCAATCTGTGTGTTAACAAGCCCCCAGGGATTGTGATGCTTCTTAAAGTTTGAGAACCACTGTGATGTGGAGAAATAGAGAATTTTCTGGCAGAAGAGAGAAGGGTCTGGGTGTATCCGAGTGCGTTTATATGTGTATGGAGAGAGTTGGGTGCATATAGGAAGATAAATCAAGGAAGGCTGCCTAGATTAGGTGAACCCTTAACTAAGTCTTGAGGGAGCAGCATGACGATAGTAGCTATGATTTGCCTTGGTGCAGGCTCATCCTGAGATGACCTTAGTAATTTAAAGTCCAGACATTCCTAATGGCAGGTCAAAACCTGGTAAAATGTTTTATTACAGTTGTGTCTTAATTAAAGACAAATCATTATTTAACAATTTATAATCATAGAACAGAAACTTTAAGGAACACATTTTGACATGACAGAGGACCTATGTTTTACCAAAGGATCCACCGAGGGTCCCCTCCAACAGCCTGCCCCGTTTCCCGTACTCCGCCATCACGATTTTTAACCTCTTGAGAACAGGACCTTTTCGACTTGATTTTCCTTTTTTAAATCACCTAGCCCCAAGCACAGTGCTCAGTGCCTAGGTGCTCATCACATATTTATTGATTTGATTTCCCAGAAATAAATGGTGTAAGGCAGGTCTGCCTGTGTTCTTTTCTTTTGGCTCAGATGCTACTAAGCAATTGGTTTAGGTGACTTTAAATGAAAATGGCTGAATTGAATGGAACAAATGTTTTGCTGTTGCAGAGACGTAACCTACCTGTGGAGAACAGTTTGGAGGGGTAGGTGTTGTGTGTTGTTCTTTAGGGTCCCCAGAGTCTAACCTACACATATGGACAAAGCAGCCCTACAGTGCAGGTGATTTTCATTGTTATATAATAATATAGAGTATAATTAGCTTGTACAAATGATAGTAATTCTCAATGCCTGTATAGTGCTTTCTGCTTTACAAAACACATTCACATCCGTTAACTCATCTGATCCTCACAACTTTGTAAAGCAGGCATGGCAGGTGTTATTAGGATCCTTATTTCTCAGATGGCGGAAGCTGTGGCTAGAACCAGCATACCATCACTTCGGCTGTGCTCAGTTGGCCAGACCAGCACAGCTTTGAGAGGAGAGAAAATAAACCCCACCTCTCAAAAGGAAAACGTCAGAGAAGTTGTGCCATCTTTAATCTACTCCAGTGACCTTGGCACTTAACCTCTCTGAGCCTCAGCTTCATCTGTAAAATGCAGATAATACTGACATCATATGGGTAATAGTAGGTGCTTAGATAGTGGCAGTTACTATCAGTAACCAATGCGGAATTCATCTGATTCATTTTAAGAAGAGAATAACTGATCATAATATATGGATACATGGAAAGACAACCAATAAATGTAAGAAGGCAAGGCTTAAGTAAGAACTTTGACTGCTGTGCAGTCTTCAACACTACCATCTAATTTCCAGGTTGATTTTTTTTCCTTTAAAGCTAACACTTATAAAGCATTTACTGTATGCCAAACACTCTTTTAGACTTTTACATTTATTAGCTTGTTTAATCCTCACAAAAACCCTGCAAAGTTGATGGGACTGTCATCATTCTCATTTCACAGTTAAGTAAATTGAGGCATAAAGGGATGGAAGAGCTTGCTCAAGTGAACAGCAGAAGTAGAGTTCAGCATGTCGGCCCAGATGCTGTGTCCTTCACTCTCATACTTCGCTACCTATCAGATACATTACCTGTATACCGAGTCTCGTTCCATCGTGGGACAGAAGTATGTACCTTGAAAACAAAGAATTAAGTCACAATTTGTCCCAGATTTTAAAATATTAAATTTGGACTCTCCAAAGAAATATGGAGAACATTTTTTTTTTTTTTTTTTTTTGCGGTACGCGGGCCTCTCACTGTTGTGGCCTCTCCCGTTGCGGAGCACAGGCTCCGGACGCGCAGGCTCAGCGGCCATGGCTCACGGGCCCAGCCGCTCCGCGGCATGTGGGATCTTCCCAGACTGGGGCACGAACCCGTGTGCCCTGCATCGGCAGGCGGACTCTCAACCACTGCTCCACCAGGGTAGCCCTGGAGAAAACTTTTAAAAAGAGAAATTTGAGGAAGCGGGAGATCAGTTATTTGCTCAGAGTCCTTGTAGGCCTCTGCCAGGAGCCTCTCCCTGTTTTCTAAGAGCTGATTGCCTCTTTCTGGAAAACCTCCCCTAGGATTAGAGCAAATGGTGAGCACAGAATATTGACCAGTTTTCTCTGTGAAACCCTGAGAGTTGGGGTTCTTCATTTTCTTTCAAGTGTACATTTGTCAGTTTCCAGAATTAGAGACATCCTGGAAAGGGTTTCCCAATATTTTCTTCTCATGGGATGTGGAGTATTGAGATGGGAAGGTGGTTGACTTATTTATCAACTCTTTTCATGGACTTCTGGTGTCCAGCAAGCACAGGCAAAATCTTGGAAGGATCAACGTGTCCAGTGGATCAGTATACTGAAAGACCACCTGTCAAGTGGCATTTCTAGTTTGCTGCTTGAATTTTCAGAAGAGACAACTGAATTAATTAATAAAAATAAAATAGGATACAACATTTGTAGGTACTAATTGATACCGATGAAGGCCATGCATATGGCAAGGACTAAACCAAGCTAATCATAATATTGTATGATTGAGAACTGAACCCATGTCTTCTCACTCTGCATCTTCATTCTCTTTCCATTGGGTATCTCTGGAGCCTGCATAGCACAGCACCCCTTACACTGTTGTGGGGATGAATAAGCCATTATTATTTGCTGTAGAAAGTGGCTTTGAGTTTCTCCAGGGAAATGCCACTTTGAGTGTTGGGACAGCTGCCTCTACTTTGGCTTTCTCTCCCCTGGATGCAGCTCTCATCGTTTCTAGATTAACTTATCAGCAAGAATAGAGAATTCAGCAAAATGTTGGCATTGCTGGTTAGTCCTGTCTACCATGATATGAAGCTGACAAATCCTTCTTTGAAGAGCTGCTTCATAGCTGTTAGTATTGGAACTGAAAATATGATGCAGTGTGAACTACTGTACTTGGGAATCTCAATCAAACTTGTGATGATGGGAATAGATTTACATTTACAGCTTTCAGTACAAAGCAGCATTAATGCACTCATGTTGAACTAACATTATGCCTGGGGTTTAATTTCCAAGTGAGATTTTGCCACAGAATTATTTTCTCAGAAGCTGTTAAGTAGAAATTAAGGAAGAGACAGAGCTCAAATGTAGTTTTGAATTTTGCTAGGCCCTTGATCATGCCTCTCTTGTATGTCCCTATCTGTTTTCAAAAGGTGGGTAATTCTTCTACTGAATTTTTATTTCTTCTGAAGGCCATAAAGTGAAAAGTATAGCTCAGATCCAGTCTATGACCAGGTCATGTCTATCTTACTTCTGCATATGTTATATACATCCCCTGCTCTTTTCCAATTTTCACTGCCTTCAGCAGATCTTGTCATGGTTTACTGTGGCTTAATCCAACAAAACCTTACTTCCTATGCATGTCATAGGTCAGCATAGGTTGCAGGGGGGCTCTTCTCCATACAGTCATTCAGGGACCTATTGTCTGACTCCACCACCATCTAGGGCCTTGTTCTCTGCATGGAGCTAGAAGATGGGGAAGAGAGAATAGGAGACTCTCATGGGAGGTTTTCAGGGCCCAGATCTGGAGGTAATATGCATCCTTCCCATCCTCATTGTATTAGTACTGTCACATGGGCTTCATGTAAAGGGAGGCTGGGAAGCATAGCCTAGCCATGCCCAGGAGAAAAGGAAACTTCTTTGCCACACTTGGAATATTTCAGTGTTCTCCAAACTAAATGGTCTCAATCTGCAGTCTGGTCACCCTGTCACAAGAGGTATCTAAAATACACTTGTCATTTTGTTGTTCTCCAGTTATTTTAGTAATTGCCCTATGCTTACAAAAGAAAACCCAGCTTATCTAGTATGACATACAAAAACCTGCTCGCTCCTGCCCTGTTTCTCCAGCCTGTTTTCTCATAGGGCCCTCCCTTACACCTGGGGCTCCAACTCCTCTCAATTTCTTGTGCTTCCAGAACACACAAGACTGCTTTTTTACTTCTGGTATTTGCACATGCTGCTTCCTGTCTTTGAATTGACCTAGTTATTGGTTAAGAAACTTCATGATTTTATTGGATACGGCAGCAGTGTATTAATGGGGCTTGGTTTCTTGGGTGAACGGCTAGACTTGCTGAATGGAAACACATTCATTTACTCATTGCCATTGAAGAACCCACCACTTAAAGCAAGAAGATGTAAAAAGATGCAGTCTCTCCTTCCCATCTGCTGGTTGAATAGCCGTCTATATCCTTCGATATTCAGTTAAATTCCTCTGTGAAACCTTTTACAGTCTCCCTGAAGTAACCATGCATGCCTTTGTTCTTCCCCTTTGTCTGTAAAGAGAATAATACTGTTTGGAAGCATGAATGCATCATCTTAAGAGGGAAGGAGTCAGTTTCTGGGTTTGAATTTGAATCTGAACTGTACTGCTTGCTAGCTCTGTAAGCTTGGGTAAGTTACTGGACATTTCTAAGCTTTTGTTTGCTCACATGAATAGAGCTAACTGTAATGCTTACTGTTAGGATCATTGTACTTGGAACATAATAAACACTCAATAAATGTTAGGTCTTATGTTATTTTTGTTGTTCCATATCTGTCTCATGTTATAGATTCTAAGTGACTTAAAGGCGGACACTATATCTTCCAATTTGTCTTTGATATATTCAAGCAGCGAATCACATGCTTAGAAAATACTACTGAATAAATGAATGAATTAATGAATGATGCCATTGTTCCACAAAAATTACTTCTTTGTATTTTAGGGAGAAAAATAAAATCTCTCCATAGAACTCTTGGTGAAATAGCAGGTGTGTTCTTTATCCTGTTTTTGTCCCAACCTCCTTCTTCTCTTTTCCTCTATTTTTCCTTCTTTCTGTTATTTTCTCCAGACTCTGTTCCTTTAAAGGACTCTTTTCTCTATGTCCCTTTGTCTCTGTACCTCTGGGTCTTTGCACTCACTGTGCCAATCCTTGGAATTGCATTCTTCTATCTCTGATAGCAAATTCTGCACATCTTCAAGTCAGTTATCTTTCCTCTGGAGCTTTTCTTGATTTTCATCCCCCCAGCCAAAAGTATCTTTTATTGTTTTAATTTTATGGGTTTCACAAATACAAGAGCCACCATGCTTTAAGCACTTACCGTATAGTAGCCAGTAAGGTAAGAAGTTCATGATCTCTCTCTCCTGTGGCCCTTGTAACTTTCCTACAGCTATTTGTGCCCTTGTCTTTTTCTTCTACTGTAATATAGTCTCCTTGAGAACAGGATTCAAGTGTAATTCCTAATTTTATTCTCCCTGATATCTTATATTTAGTGTATTCATAGCTAAATGATAGACAAAGACACAGAAACAACAAAATCATTTCTTCTTAGTTACTGAGAATGGAGTTTATTACTATATCAGAGGAATGATTGAGACCAACAAAAGCAGAAAAAGATCTTGAGACTAGTATGGACCACAGGTTGAATAGCATTGTAGGCTATGTTTGGACAATTATCAGGCCACTATTTGGGTTCAATATAATCTTCTGATTCCATTAAGCCCCAGTCGGACCCTTAGGACTCTGAACCAACACCATGGCTTAAAGTGATGCTGGCTTAAAGTGATGCTGTAGGAAGTTGAGATGGATGAATGGAGTTGGAATTACTCACCTTGGAAGAATGAAGGCCTGCAGGAAGAAGATACGCAGAACCTACAAATGGACTTTCAGCACAGGGAGGGTCAGTCAGCTATCAGTATTAGAGTGGATTTAGGTTAGAAGTAAAAGATTTTCTTTCAGATGACCGTATTTTGACTTACTGAGGAATCTTACTATGTAAATCTTGAAAAATAGTACAAATATTAATCTTCCCAGAACTGTTGGAGCATCTTCATACCCAGAGGCTGAAGAGTGTACTAGATAAGTGTTAAGAATTGAGGACAAGATATTTTTATTCCTCAATATTTTTTTTATGAGAATGAGAACTAATATTTGTTGAGCTAGGCGGGGGTGGGGGGTGGGGGGAGGCTATTGCTTTTACACGTATTATCTCATTTAGTGTCGATAATATCTATGTTCACAAAAACATTATAATCTCTCTTTATAGGTTCAGAGAGGTCACATGAAATGTCAGATATCACACAGGCAACAGTGCTGGAGTCAGGATTTGAACTCGGGTCTTATCTGAATACAGAGTCACTGCTCTTTGAGTGTACGTGCTTCCCGAACTGATTGCTCTCTTTCAGTCTGAGAAGTGAGTTGAAATAAAAAACATATTTTCCAGTTTTCCCAGTGTAACAAAGGTGGTGAGGTAGGTAACACGAAACAGATTTAGAGAGAGATAGGTACATCTGCCTAAGGTGCAACTTGCGCTCCTTCGGCAAATTTCTCATCAAACTGTCTTCCCTTTGTTCATTTATTGTCATGACAGAAGTAGACACCTTGGGTTTGGCTCTTGGGTTACTATCCATGACTTTGGCCGAGATACCTCACCTCTTTGTAACTCAGTTTTCTCGTTTGTAAATAGAGATAATTAGAGTAATTACCTCCTAGGGTTGTTGTGAGGAATAAAGAACATAATGTGTTGAAAAATGGTGCTGGCACATAGCAAACGCATTATAAATGTTAGCTACTGATTTTTTAAAGAAAATTTTAATTGTGGTAAAATACAAATAACACAAAATTTACCATCATAACCATTTTTAAGTACACGGTTCAATGACATTAGGTTCATTCACATTATTGTTGCTTCTGTCACCACTATCCATCCACAGAGCTCTTTTCATTTTGCAAAACAAACTCTGTACCCATTAAGCAACGGCTCGCCATTTCCCCACCCCAGCTTCTGGCAACCACTATTCTAGTTTCTGTTTCTGTGAGCTCAGCTACTCTAAGTATCTCATTTGTCCTTAGCTGTTGATTTTTAAGAGTTGGAAGACCTAAGCACCATCTTGGCTCCTTTACTTCTTAGATATGTATTCTTGGGAAATAAACTTTCCTTCAGGTACCTGAAGTCCTTCTCAGTTGGTATTGAAAATTAAAGATCATGTGAGGCATGGAAATACTTTGTGTTCTCCACAGTGTTAGTTTTTTTTATAACAGGTTAAAAGGTGCTCACATATTCATTCATGTATTGCTCTGTCCTTCAAAACATTCATTCATTTGTTTCATTCACTGAGCTGCAGCTGTATACTAGTCTGTGCTAAGTCTGTGGGGAGCTGCAAAGATGAAACAGGCACAGACTCTGCTCTCAAGGACCTCAAAAATGAGTTAGGAAGCAGAAGCTGTCATAGATGCTGAAAACCAAGTTCTCAGTCCAGTGGCGGTTCAAAGGGGAGATGAGCTTTTCACGAGCAGCCCTTCAACTGTGAAATACAGTGCTGGAAGGAGCAGTGTGGTGGGCTCCAAAGACCTGTGGTCTCCAGCTTCACTATTAACTGGCCACTTTGTGTTCCCCTCTCTGGTCCTCCGCTTGTGCTCAAGCAATGGTTTTCTAGAATTCCAAATGCTGGGATTCTGTGATACAGGATCCTTTCTTCCATCATTCTGCTTTCATCTGTTTTCATTAACGGGGTTCTGAGTGAAAAAAAGGAAAAACATTCCATTGCTTTATCAAGTTTGCTGTTAGAGGTGTCACCTTGTACAAAGTACCTAATCTCTCTGCACCTCAGTTTCTTCTTCTGTAAAATGGAGACGATAACAGTACTTACCTTAAGGGAGTTTTTGGGAGGACTAAATGTGCTTATAATCGTAGTAGGTGCTCAGTGAACGTTAGCTCACGTTATTATGATCATTGCTATTTGGGAAACACTGGACAAGAACGTTTCTCAGTCCCTTCCTCTGATGACCTGGGTCCTGCACCATCCTCCCTGTGTCCTGTATTTCTGTTTGCTTTCCAGCCTCAGGCTCCTTGATTTCCTTCCCATGTGGCACACCTCTCAGTTCTTCACTCCTGCCTCCCCATACTTCTGTAGGCTACTGTGTATACCCTGGGACGGGGACTCTGGGAGCCCAGTGAGGCATGGACGTCACACGTGTGCCCTTTTCCCAGCCTGGGCGGGAAGTCTGTCCTCCTTGCCTTCCATCCCACAGTCTCATCAGCTAGAACACAGTCCTCAGCCTCAGAATAGCCAACTTGCTCAGTAAGTGAACTAATTACACTGGTTGCGCTTCTCTTTTGTTCCCCGATCTTGCTGATTTGCTATTTATAGCATTTCCAAAGATGTTTGCCAGCAGTGTCCCTTTTAATCCAGCTTCAGAGATATGACACTGAAGGTGAAAATAGCTATAATAAAGCACCAGAGACCGCTGTCCCCTGATCACCTGTGGGGCAGGAAGTGCTATGCTTTATTTATTTTAACATGATATTTTCCCAACAAAGAGACAGTGGATGGTAATCAGGGTCTTTAGGGTTGGAGTGGTTTGTGAAGGAAGGAAGGAAGGAAGGGAGGGAGGGAGGGAGGGAGGGAGGGAGGGAGGGAGGGAGGGAGGGAGGAAGGAAGGAAGGAAGTGGGGGGTGAGAGAGAGAGAAGGGAGGGAGAGAGAGAGGGAAAGAGAGAAGGAAAGGAAGAAAGAAAGAAGGAAGAAAGGGAAGGAAGAAAGGAAGGAAAGGAGGGAGAGAGAGAGGAAGGAAGAGAGGGAGGGAGGGGAGAGAGAAAAGGGAGAGAGAGGCAAAGAGAGAGAAAGAAAGAAGAGAGGGAAGGAAGGAAGGAAAGGAGGGAGGGAGAGAGGAAGGAAGGAAGGGAAGAAGGAAGGAAGGGAGGGGAGAGTGAGATAAGGGAGAGAGAGAGGGGGGACAGTGGAATCATACCCAGAAGTGTGTCTGGCCGACTGTGAGCCAGGAAATGAAAGAGTGGAGCCTAACATCACCAATCGGCGCAGGTGCGATGAGCTGGACTGAATGCCTAGATGGGCTGGTGAGTTGATGCACTGCGTGGGAGGAGGTATAGTCAGGTGCCAGGAACGGCTCAGCAGCCCCTTGAAGCATGGAGTGGATGTAGTGCGATCCGTCAGGGGTTTCTCTCTCTCCTTGGCCCAGCATAAAAGCAATGAGGTTGTCTTTCTTCTATCCAGCATAAATTAGGATGGAAAGATCACTGAAGTTAGAGTTCTCTGCACTAGGTTCACGTTGTAGATCCAGTGGTTCTCTGATTGTAGGTGCCTGAAAATCATGTGGGGAGCTTTAAAAATGTCCCAGTCCCAGGTACCCCAACTCAGTAATTGCTGGCCTGGATCCCAGAGGGCAAAGCCAAGGCAAAAGCTTATATCCTACCACTTTATTGGGAACTAGACTCCCAGAGAAGTACCAGGAGGGCAAAAGGGAGTGAGGAAGGAAGGGAGTAATACCAGTGCACAGTATGTGATTGAACTGGCTACAATTTCATGACGAATGAAACTAATTTCTCACAAGACTATCTCCCAATAGCCTATGGAACCACTGTATCTCAGGATGGTCAGAGTAGGGGAAGGAAGGGGGAAGACTTAATCCACTATCTCCCCTTCCCATGGGTTAGAGGCTTGCTCATGGAGCGTGAATTCCTCTGCACTTCTGGATGGAAAATGCCTGGTGCCAAGTGGATCTTGCGACATCTTACGCCTCAGAAATGGCAGTAAGGATGAGAGCTGAAGGCACAGGCCATTGGCATAACCCAGGCGTTGTCATATTACACTCATGGGAAGTGAGTAGGGACCTGGGAGAGCAGGTGGTTACCTGGATGGCTGGGGTCAAACAGGTGGTTGAACGCCCCAGAGAGAGGCAAAACCAAGTGCATTTCCAGGGGTGCATACAAGGTGTCTGATACAAACCCTAAATGATATTGATCAGGGTGATCTGGGGACCATACTTTGAGAAACCTTGTCCTAGACCGAGTGACCTAGGGCAAACCATTTAACTCCTCGGCGTGTCAATTTCTTCACTTGTAAAATGAAGAGCAGGACAACCCACTTTCCTGAAGATAAAACTAAATAAACTGCAGGGAAAAACTAATACTTAAATGACAACAATCCGTGTGAATCTGCACCAGTATTTTGCACTGGACAAAACTGCACAACCACGGTATGACCGGGGATAAAAACATCCTTTTCGTCTCTCTCAGTAACACCCACAGAGCCGACTCTGCTTATAGTTGATGCACTTGGACATTGTAATTAAGCAAATATGATAAAGCTGAATTTTGTAGAGAGCATGCAAGTAATTCATTCAATATTTAACAAATTTTAATGATTAATTTTCTGCTAAAATACTGGGAGGTGCAAAGGCAAATAAAATAGCGCACCATAGACATGGAAAAAAAAAGCAATGAGTAATTTGGGAATTGTACTTCTTTTTATCCTTCTAATTATAAGGCTAATTAAACCCTGATTAGTGGTCCTAGTGTATAAATACTTTTGCTGTGCTTGGATCCCTTGTGGAACATTCAAGACCCATGAAATTCAGGTATACAAGCAAAGTTCCATTTACTGGAGGCTCAGCTACCTGCGGTTTTGGTCATACACATGTACACAGGGAAAAACAAATGAGTTAATGCCTTTCTTAGCCTTTGAGGATGACAGGTATATATGACCACCACCTTCAATGTTTAACATGTTAATGATATAATTTAATAAATTCCAAGTTGTTAAGATACCTGGCTGATTGTTTATTTTGGGCCTGTGACATTTCCACTAGAGAGGCTGTTCTATGTTTGGGTAACTGAATCTTCCACTAATCACCCTTTATGCATCAAATCCTAGCTTCATGATGTAGACTCATAGGATCTTAGCACTAGACAGGCCTTTGTGGTTATCTGGTTTTGCTCTTATTCCAAATAGAAATGTGCTATTTCCGATGAATATTCACTTTCCACTTGAATGTTTAAAGTGTTGAGAAACTCAGTACGTGGAAACTCAGCCCCTTGTGTTTAGGGAGAATTGTTAATAGAAAGTTTCTTGTAAGTTCTACATATTGATCCAAAGTGGAACCTCTGGATCAACAAGTCATATGCTGAGTCCATTCTCTAGCAAACATTTTCTGTAAGAAGTCATATAATAAGTGTTTTAGGGTTTTCAGGCCAGCTATATATGGTCTCTGTTGCATATTCTTTTTGTTTGTTTGTTTGACTTTACAAACTTCAAAAATATAAAAAAAATCTTATCTCACAGGTCATTTAAAAACAGCTGGATTTGACCTATGAGCCCTTGATCTGTATGTCTAATACACACAGATATATGTGTGTGTGTGTGTGTGTGTGTATATATATATATATATATACACACACACATATATATATATACACACAGATACACATACACAATAATATAGGTGTATGTATATATATGTGTATATTTACACATATAGAAATATGTGTGTATATAGGCATATATATCTAGTATATATTTCATAAATGTGTAAATATATAAAATATAGTTATCTACACACACATACATTTGTATAGGTATAGCAGAATGTTTCCGGGTGTTGGGAGTCAGATTAAAGTGGGTTTATCTTTCATCACTGCCATGTATTATGTTTGGGAGGCAAGACAATTTATCTAATTTCTTTGAGCCTCTTTAAAAATCTATAAACTTAAGATGTGTATGCTACAGCAGATTGCAATATTGACCCCAGTTCTTCACCCTTTCTTTCTGTATCCACACCTTTTGCCATGTAACTCTGCAGTGCTCTCTCACTCTGACCTGTATGACATGGGATGTTTGCAAATGTGATACAAGCAGAGGCTTAAGTAATGCTAGTGCGTTTCCACTTGTGCCCTTGCTCGTCTGCCATGGTCATGAAAACATGCTTGGACTAGCCAGTTGGAAGATGAGAGAGACATGGAGACAAGGAAAGTCAGCTAAATTGCCCCAGCCAGAGCCAGCCTAGATTATCAAAAAGCCAGTTAACTCTCAAACATATGAGGACATCCAGGCTAAACCAGAACCACCTACATGACTCTCGAACTAAATAATTTACTGAGTTTTAGGGTGGTTTGTTTTTTAACATTCTCGCAGAAATAGAGAACTGATAGAAATGCCCACTCACAGAATTTTTTTGAGAATTAAATCACAACTCTCTTCTCTTGATTTTCTGCAATGTGTTCATCTTTAAAAAGAAAGCAAAAGGTTGTAAGTTTCTGCCATTTGTCTAACTCCTGGAGTTTACAAGATATTTTAGTTTCTATTTACTCCTTTAATTCTCCTCACAACTGCTATCTCCAGCCTCCTTGGTTGCCGATAACAGAATCCACTCCAATTGAATTAAGCAGAAGAGGATTGATTAAAGAATATTATATAGCTCACAATAGCTCAAAAAGAGGCAGATAACAAGGCTTGAATGTTACACTGGCAAAGCACCATGGCCAGGAAAAGCCACTCTATGGTCTCATTCTGGTAGGAAATCTGTTGCCCTTGGAGCCTGCCCTTTGACTTCTTTGTCACTCAGGCCTGAAATCAGAAATTCTACCCTGGCTGCTCCAGAAGAAGCAGACGTCTCTGCCACTTGAATTGCCAGATTTCTCGCCCTGTGTGGCCGCTTCCTCATGTGGCTCTTTGTCCATATAGACGTCTTGGGTGGCTGTGTATAAATGGAGGAAATTACGTTACATGACTGTACCCTTGCTGGAAGAGAGTGCAGGAAATGTAGTTTTGCTTGTAGAACAAAATGCAAGCTAGAAGGGGGTTAAATGCCTGCTGAGTGAGGTACACCACAGTCTCTGCCACACAAACTCTGGGGTCAGTGACTGTATTCATACTTCACAGATGAACAACCTGAGTTTCAGAGAAAGTCAATGACTTGCCCAAAGTCATATAGATTTTGAAAGGCAGCAGCATCCAAATACAAGTCTTCCCATATCGAGAGCTCTGTTCTTTCCGTAATGCAACAGCCTTCCCCATCTATTGGAGGGTGGCCCAATCTAGGTGCAGTTAGTACTGCTGGCTGGGAAAGTGAGGGGTGTAGCTGACTTGGTCTGAGCTTCTAGGAGACTGCTGAAGTTCCAGCATGAAGCCACTTTGCCAAAAGTATTGGCAGAGGAAAATCATACATCAGAGATTCAAATTTTTCTAAAAAGCTGTGGCAGGCCTCAGGACCCAGCATGAAACCAAACCTTATAGCCAGGCCTGGTGTCCAATTAGAAAAGCATTCCAGGCTCCCCAGCTGTCAGTAAGGCTTCAGACTAGAAGGATTCAATCTGGGTGACGGTCACATGATATGGCAGCAGGATGCTTGCCCAGCATGTATTTGCTACAGG
Source organism: Delphinapterus leucas (assembly GCF_059928025.1). Lineage (NCBI taxonomy): Eukaryota > Metazoa > Chordata > Mammalia > Artiodactyla > Monodontidae > Delphinapterus > Delphinapterus leucas. The sequence goes on from NC_143129.1 coordinate 141,398,074, forward strand.
CCCTAGAGATATGCCAGGAAAATACTGCTTGGGGTACCATTTATGTATGTTTCCTCAGCACAAAACTGAAAACCACAGATTCCTGCAGATAATGAGACTATACACCCATGGCACTTTACCCATCCTTCTCTTCTTATGGCTCCCTCTCATTTTTCAGATCTGTAGGATGGGTTAGCTTTGATATTGATGAGTTGGACCAGGAGTGGAATATGCTGATTAGGTAGTAGTTCTCATCAAACCAGCAGTGGTTTCTCCTACAGTTTAACCAGGGAATAGAAAAGATAACTGACTTTTTCTCAGAGTATGGGATAAGAGCATTTATCCAGCTAAGAAGGCAATATGGAGCCTTTCCCATTCCTTGGTTTAACAGGCTGATTTGGGTGCAGTCTGCTCTTTTTCGTGCTAAACATGACCAATGTCTTTGACTGTTCCCATAGACACAGACTCAGTCATATTAGTCTCTTCTATGTGGCCCCATGCCTGTGTATTTAAGAACTCAACCAGTGTAGCCTTCAGAGAGGCAAAATGCATTCTGAATTAGGGTAAAAGGCTTTTCATGTATTCTTTGAGATCCATTATGCATAATAACAAAAGACAACTTTGACTCATTTCTAAATGTCAGCTAGCAAAACGTCTGCTAGCCAGAGAAAGCATGACCTTCCCCAGAACATGAGCTCACCTCAGCACCTGCTGTGAACAACCACTCATTTCTTAGAATTCATGCTCCAGCCAATTGGAATGAGCGTGAAATTGAATTAAAGGATAGAGCATTGTTTTTAGCTGATGTTACTGTGTTTCAAGCGGTTTATACCAAGTAGCTTTTCCATGTATTTGGGTAGTGGACTTGGAGACTGGGAAGCCCTCATTTTTCCACTTTGTTGTTATTATCATTCAAGATGAGAGACTTGAATAGGATGCAGGGTGTTTAGTTGATCCAGAATTCAGGGACCTGGGTTTCTAGTCCCAGTTATTAGGAATGCTTCTCCACATGATATTTAATCTACTCAATTCTGAGATTAGTTTATGTAGAAAAAGAACATGTTGTGTTTTTAAAAATTCTTTATTTCTACTAAAACTGTTGGTGAATGTGGTTTATATCTGTAGGCAAGTGGATTTCTTAATACCAGATTAAAGAATAAGACTTCCCTTCTATAATCTCAGGCAGTACTGGACCAGGGCAGGTCTCCCCTACTCCCATAAGAGCAAAGAAGAGCCCTATAAAACATATAGGGTAGTTCTATAATGTCAGGGCAAACTGAAAGCTAGCAGCTCTGCTGCTAGAGGAGAGTAGGTTGATTTGGAGCAGTGTGTATTCCCAGAGGCTTTGTTAAAAACAATAGCAATCTCAGGGGCAAACACTTGGAAAGCCAACTTGCAAATACTTGCATATATTGGGACAAGGCACATGTCAACAGATTATATCAGAAATTTAACGAAGAGATCCAGAGAATGAGATAGCTATACTGTACCTTGATAAGCTGCCACGTATCCCTGTTGGTCTGGAAGGCTACACATATGTGCCAGGCTGCGTACATCCTCAGGAGGCACCAGAGAGTACCCTCGCTAACTACTGATCTGTCTGAATGTGAGACCTAGTGAACTCGTAGAGGAGATGCAAGAAGGCCCATCAGAAAATAAACCTGCTCAGTTTAAACTGCTTGAACTTTCAGTATATTCTTCAACCCACATATAGGTCCATTGGAAAAGGGCAGATACCTTACTAAATTGAGGTATTTAAATACTACTTATGACCAGTCATTGACTGACTGCTAAGCTAGGGCAAACCCTAGGAAGCCAGGGTTAAAATAAAAATGAATAAAAGAAAAAGAAAAAAACTGAGCATAGACATTAGCAGTTGCACAATTTGGGGGATACATATATAGAATTAGTCCAGCAAAGTCAGTAAGCAAATAAACAACAACAAAAACCTTAAAAACAAAAGCAACCTCTGAGGGGAATCAGAATCCAGAATTCCTTCAATATATTATCTAAATATCAATATATTTTCAACAAAAAATGTAGCATGCAAAGATACAGCAAAGTATGACCCATGTACAGGAAAAAATAGTCAATAGAAACTGCCTCTGAGGTGCTCAGATTTGGACTTATTAGAAAATCACTTCAAAGCAGCTATCGCAGATATGTTAGATTTAAAAGAAATCGTGTTTTAAAAAATAAGGAAAATATGCTGACACTGAATAATTAAGTAGAGAATAAAGATATAGAAATTATAAAAAAGAACCAAATGGAAATTCTGGAGTTGAAAAGTTCAATAATTGAAATGGAAAATGCTCAAGAGCAAATTCAAGATGTCAGAAGAAAGAACTGGTGAACTTTAATATATATAAATAGCATTTATCCAATTTGAAGAACAGAAAGAAAAAAGAATGAAGAAATATGAACAGTGTCTCAGGACCTGTGGATTACAATGAAGCATGTCAACATATGTTTAATGGGAGTTTCAGAAGATGAGAGAGAAAAAGGAGAAGAAAAAATATTTGAATAATTAATGGCCCAAAACTTCCCAAATTTAATTAAAAATTTAACCTGTACATCCAAGAACATCAGTTAACTCTGAGTAAGGTAAACACAAAGAAATCTATGTCTAGACACATGATAGTCAAATGATTGAAAACCAAACACAAAGAGACAATTCTAAGAGCATCAAAAGTAAAAAACTCATTGCATACAGAGGAACCACAAAAAGATTAATAGCAAACTTCTCACCAGAAACAACAGAGGTTTCTATTGATGACATATTCAAAATGCTGAAAGACAAAAAACTATCAACCAAGAATTCTATATCCAGCAAAACTATTTTTCACAAACAAATGTGAAAGATAGTCTCAGATAAAAAAGGCAGAGAGAATTTGTTGCCAGTCGACCTGCCTTATAAGAATTAGTAAAGAAAGTTTTGGGGCTGGAAGGAAATGACATGAGATGATAGTTTGAATTCACATGAATAAATAGAGAGCTCTTGTAATTAATTACATAGGTAAATACAAAAGACAGTAAATATGTATGTTTTTTCTCTTGACTGACTGAAAACACAATTGCATCAAACAATAATTATAAAACTGTATTTTGGGGCTTATAGCCTGTAATAATGTAATGTATATGACTATAATAGAACAAAGGAAAAGAAAGGAAATAGAGAGCTATTGGAACAAAGATTCTATATGTTATTGGAATTAAGTTAGTATTATTCTGAAGTATATTCTGATAGATTAGGATGCATATTGAAATCCCAGGAAAAACCACTAAGAAAATAACTCAAAGGACAGAGTGAAAAAAATCCAAAAAGGAACTAAAATGGTACACTAGAAAATATCTATTTTACACCAAAGAAGTTAGGATAGGAGGAGCACAAAAGTCATGAGACATATAGAAAACAAGTTTCAATATACAGATGTACATCTAACCATATTAATAATTACATTAAATGTAAACATCACATTAATTGTAAACAGTACTCATATGAAATGTGAATAGCACTCCTGTCAAAAGCAGATCATCAGACTAGATAATAAAAACATCCAACTATATGCTATCTATAAGATACACTTTTTAGATTCAAAGAGTCAAATAGGTTGAAAGTAAAAGGATGGAAAAAGATATACCACGCAGATCACCAAAAGAGAGCTGGAGCCACTCTACTAATATCAAACAAAATAGATTTTAAGACAAAATGTGTTACTGGGGACAAAGAGGAACAATTCATCAGGACACTATGACAATTGTAAAGCTGACAACAGAGTCCCAAAATACAAAAAGGAAAAAAATGAAAATAATTAAAAAGAGAAATAAGCAGTTCAATAATAACAGTTGAAAACTTCAATATTCTGCTCTCAATATTTCACAACTAGACAGAAAATCAGCAAGTATATAGATGACTTGAACAATGCTATCAACCAATTTGACCTAATTGACAATTATACAACACTCCACCCAACAATGGCAGAATTCATATTCTTTTCAAGCACATATACAACGTTCTCCGGGATAGACGTATGCTAGCCCATAAAACAAACCTTAATAAATTTAAAAGAATTGAAATCATGCAAAGTACATTCTCCAACCACAACTGCATCAAGCTAAAAATTAACAACTGAAAGAAATTTGGGAAATTAACAAGTTATTTGGAAATTAGGCAATACAATTATAAATAAACTGTGAGTCAAATAATAAATCACAGAGTAAATTAGAAAATATTTTATATTGAATGAAAATGAAAACAAAACCTACCAAAATTTACAGGGTGCAGCTAAAGCATTTCTTGGAGGAAAACTTATAGCTTTCAATGCTTATGTTAGAAAAACAGAAAGATCTCAAATCAATTACCTAAGTTTCCACTTTAAAAAACAGGAAGAATAAGAATAAACCAAACCAATGCAAGCAGAAGGCTGGCAATAGAAAATTATAGTGGAAAACAATGAAACAAAAACAGAAAGAAATAGAGAAAATCAACAAAACCAAAAATTTAATGAGAATATTGACAAAATTTACAAACCTTTTGCTAGACTGATTAAGAAAAAAAGAGAAAACACAAAGGACCAAAATCAACCAAGGTAGCATTTCTGTAGTACTTAGATCAGTTGCTGTAACAAAATACCATAAATTGGGTGGTTTATAAATAACAGAAATTTATTCCTTACAGTTCTAGATGCTGGGAAGCCCAAGATCAAGTGCGAGCAGATTCAGTGTCTGGTGAGGGCCTGCTTCCTCGTTCCATCTTCCAGCTGGGTCCTCACATGGCAGAAGAGGTTAGGGAACTCTCTGGGATCTCTTTTGTAATGGCACAGATTCCATTCATGAAGACTCCACCTTCATAACCTAATCACCTCTCAAAGGCCCCACCTCCAAATACCATCACATTGGAGGTTAGATTTCAACAAATGAATCTTAGGTGGCACATTCAGTCTGTAGCAATTATTAATGACCTTACAGAAATTAACATATTTATAAGGGCATTCTATGAAAAACTTCATGCCAACAAGTAAGACAACTTAGATTGAAATGGACAAATTCATAGAAAGAGACAAATTAACAAAACCAACTAAAAAAGAGTTTGAAAATTATGAATAGACTTATAACAAGTAGAGAAACTGAATTAGTAATTTAAAATCTTCCCACAAAGAAAAGCCTAGGCCCAGATGGCTTTACTGGAGGATTCTAACAAACTTTTAAAGAACTAACACTAATCCTTTGCAAACTCTTCCAATATATAGAAGAGGAGGGACCACTTTCCAGCTTATTCTATGAGACCAGTATTAACCTGATATCAAAGCCAAACAAGGTATCACAAGAAAGTGAAACTGCAGATCAATATTCCTCATGAATATAGCTGCAAACGTCCTCAAGAAAATGTTAGGAAGTTGAATTCACAAACATATAAAAAAAGATTATATGCCACAACCAAGTGAAATTTATTACAGGAATGCAAGCTTAGTTTAACCTGCCAAAACTAATATAATATACCATATTAATAAAGTATGAAAATCATATGATCATCTCAATAGAAGCCAAAGAAGTACTTGACAAAATTCAACATTCAAGACAAAACCTCCCAATAGACTAGGAACAGAGGAAACTTCTAACTGTAAACCATTTGGCCTGCATGCTGTCTGTATGTAGCCCACCAGATAAGAATGTTTTTTACATTTTTTAGATGGTTGTAAAACAAACAAACGAAATGTGATGGTTAATTTTATGTGTCCACTTGATGGGGTCAAGGGGTGTCCAGATATTTGGTTAAACTTTATTCTCTGGGGGTTTCTTTGAAGATGTTTTCAGATGAGTTTAACATTTAAATCATAGGCTGAGTAAAGCAGATTGTCTTTCCCTATGTGGGTGGGCCACACCCAATCTGTTGAAGGCCTGAATAGAACAAAAAGGGTTGAGTAAAGAGAATTCTTTCTCTCTACCTGACTGTTTTCAAGCTGGGTCATAGGTCTTCTCCTGCCTTCAGACTGAGACTCACACCGGAACTCATACCATCAGTTTTCCTTGTTCTCAGACCTTCAGACTTGGACTTAAAACTACATCGTTGGCTCTCCCTGTGTCTCCAGCTTGCCAACTATAGATCTTGGGATTTCTCAGTCTCCAAAATCACATGCGCCAATTCCTTATAATAAATATTTGTTCTGTTTCTCTGGAGAACCCTGACGAAAACACAGACAGACAACGAAGAAGAAAATACGACAATGACCGTATATGCCCTGAAAAGGCTAAAATATTTACTATATGTCCCTTTATAGAAAAGTTTGCTGACCTCTGATTGTAGTACATAAGAAAGCTTCTACTATTAATATAGCTATTATTTACTATGTTTACTATAAACCCGACACCCTGCTGAGCCCGTGGCACTCATTTGTTCAGTCACTCTTTTTCTTTTTAATTTTTGAATTTTATTTTATTTATTTATTTATACAGCAGGTTCTTATCACTCATCAGTTTTATACACATCAGTGTATACACGTCAATCCCAATCGCCCAATTCATCCCTCCACCATCCCCACCCCCCCACGGCTTTACCCCCTTGGTGCCCATATGTTTGTTCTCTACATCTGTGTCTCAAATTCTTCCCTGCAAACCGGTTCATCTGTACCATTTTTCTAGGTTCCACATACATGTGTTAATATACGATATTTGTTTTTCTCTTTCTAACTTCACTCTATATGACAGTCTCTAGAACCACCCATGTCTCAACAAATGCCCCAATTTTGTTCCTTTTTATGGCTGAGTAATATTCCATTGTATCTATGTACCACAACTTCTTTATCCATTCGTCTGTTGATGGGCATTTAGGTTGCTTCCATGACCTGCCTATTGTAAACAGTGCTGCAATGAACATTGGGGTGCATGTGTCTTTTTGAATTATGGTTTTCTCTGGGTATATGCCCAGTAGTGGGATTGCTGGGTCATATGGTAATTCTATTTTTAGTCTTTTAAGGAACCTCCATACTGTTCTCCATAGTGGCTGTATCAATTTACATTCCCACCAACAGGGCAAGAGGGTTCCCTTTTCTCCACACCCTCTCCAGCATTTGTTGTTTGTAGATTTTCTGATGATGCCCATTCTAACTGGTGTGAGGTGATACCTCACTGTAGTTTTGATTTGCATTTCTCTAATAATTAGTGATGTTGAGCAGCTTTTCATGTGCTTCTTGGCCATCTGTATGTCTTCTTTGGAGAAATGTCTGTTTAGGTCTTCTGCCCATTTTTGGATTGGGTTGTTTGTTTCTTTAATATTGAGCTGCATGAGCTGTTTATATATTTTGGAGATTAATCCTTTGTCTGTTGATTCATTTGCAAATATTTTCTCCCATTCTGAGGGCTGTCTTTTCATCTTGTTTATGGTTTCCTTTGCTTTTAACTTTCACTAGGTCCCATTCGTTTATTTTTGTTTTTATTTCCATTACTCTCGGAGGTGGATCAAAAGAGATGTTGCTGTCATTTATGTCAAAGAGTGTTCCTCCTATGTTTTCCTCTAAGAGTTTTATAGTGTCAGGTCTTAAATTTAGGTCTCGAATCCATTTTGAGTTTATTTTTGTGTATGGTGTTAGGGAGTGTTTTAATTTCATTCTTTTACATGTAGCTGTCCAGTTTTCCCAGCACCACTTATTGAAGAGACTGACTTTTCTCCATTGTATATCCTTGCCTCCTTTGTCATAGATTAGTTGACCATAGGTGTGTGGGTTTATCTCTGGGCTTTCTATCCTGTTCCATTGATCTATGTTTCTGTTTTTGTGCCAGTACCATATTCTCTTGATTACTGTAGCTTTATAGTATTGTCTGAAGTCAGAGAGTCTGATTCCTCCCCACCCGTTTTTTTCCCTCAAGACTGCTTTGGCTATTCGGGGTCCTTTGTGTCTCCATACAAATTTTAAGATTTTTTTGTTCTAGTTACATAAAAAATGCCATTGGTAATTTGATAGGGATTGCATTGAATCTGTAGATTGCTTTGCGTAGTATAGTCATTTTCACAGTATTGATTCTTCCAATACAAGAATAAGGTATGTCTCTCCATCTGTTGGTATCATCTTTAATTTCTTTCATCAGTGTCTTATAGTTTTCTGCATACAGGTCTTTTGACTCCCTAGGTAGGTTTATTCCTAGGTATTTTATTCTTTTTGTTTCAATGGTAAATGGGAGAGTTTCCTCAATTTCTCTTTCAGATTTTTCATCATTAGTGTATAGGAATGCAAGAGATTTCTGTGCATTCATTTTGTATCCTGCAACTTTACCAAATTCATTGATTAGCTCTAGTAGTTTTCTGGTGGCATTTTTAGGATTCTATATGTATAATATCATGTCATCTGCAAACAGTGACAGTTTTACTTCTTCTTTCCAATTTGTGTTCCTTTTATTTCTTTTTCTTCTCCGATTGCCATGGCTAGGACTTCCAAAACTATGTTGAATAATAGTGGTGAGAGTGGACATCCTTGTCTTGTTCTTGATCTTAGAGGAAGTGCTTTCAGTTTTTCACCATTGAGAATGATGTTTGGTCTGGGTTTGTCATATATGGCCTTCATTATGTTGAAGTATTTTCTCTCTATGCCTACTTTCTGGAGAGTTTTTATCATAAATGGGTGTTGAATTTTGTCAAAAGCTTTCTCTGCATCTATTGAGATGATTGTATGGTTTTTATTCTTCAGTTTGTTAATATGGTGTATCATATTGATTGATTTCCGTATATTGAAGAATACTTGCATCTCTGGGATAAATCCCACTTGATGATGGTGTATGATCCTTTTAATGTGTTTTTGGATTCTGCTTGCTAGTATTTTGTTGAGGATTTTTGCATCTATATTCATCAGTGATATTGGTCTGTAATTTTCTTTTTCTGTATTATCTTTGTCTGGTTTTGGTATCAGGGTGATGGTGGCCTCATAGAATGAGTTTGGGAGTGTTCCTTCCTCTGGAATTTTTTAGAAGAGTTTGAGAAGGATGGGTGTTAGCTCTTCCCTAAATGTTTGATAGAATTCACCCGTGCAGCCCTCTGGTCCTGGACTTTTGTTTGTTGGAAGATTTTTAACCACAGTTTCAATTTCATTCCTTGTGATTGGTCTGTTCATATTTTCTATTTCTTCCTCATTCAGTCTTGGAAGATTATATCTTTCTAAGAATTTGTCCATTTCTTCCAGGTTGTCCAATTTATTGGCATAGAGTTGCTTGTAGTAGTCTCTTAGGATGCTTTGTATTTCTATGGTGTCTGTTGTAATTTCTCCTTTTTCATTTCTAATTTTATTGATTTGAGTCCTCTCCCTCTTTTTCTTGATGAGTCTGGCTAATGGTTTATCAATTTTGTTTATCTTCTCAAAGAACCAGCTTTTAGTTTTATTGATCTTTGCTATTGTTTTCTTTGTTTCTATTTCATTTATTCCTGCTCTGATCTTTATGATTTCTTTCCTTCTGCTAACTTTGGGTTTTGTTTGCTCTTCTTTCTCTAGTTCCTTTAGGTGTAAAGTTAGGTTGGTTATTTGAGATTTTTCTTGTTTCTTGAGGTAGGCTTGTACAGCTATAAACTTCCCTCTTAGAACTGCTTTTGCTTCATCCCATAGGTATTGGATCGTCGTGTTTTCATTGTCATTTGTCTCTAGGTATTTTTTGATTTCCTCTTTGATTTCTTCAGTGATCTCTTGGTTATTTAGTAACGTATTGTTTAGCCTCCATGTGTTTTTGCTTTTTACGTTTTTTTCCCTGTAATTCATTTCTAATCTCAAAGCGTTGTGGTCAGAAACGATGCTTGATATGATTTCAATTTTCTTAAATTTACTGAGGCTTGATTTGTGACCCAAGATGTGATCTATCCTGGAGAGTCTTCCATGCGCACTTGAGAAGAAAGTGTAATCTGCTGTTTTTGGATGGAATGTCCTATAAATATCAATTAAATCTATCTGGTCTATTGTGTCATTGAAAGCTTCTGTTTCCTTATTTATTTTCATTTTGGTTGATCTGTCCATTGGTGTAAGTGAAGTGTTAAAGTCCCCACTATTATTGTGTTACTGTCGATTTCCTCTTTTATAGCTGTTAGCAGTTGCCTTATGTATTGAGGTGCTCCTATGTGGCATGCATATATATTTATATTTGTTATATCTTCTTCTTGGATTGATCCCTTGATCATTATGTAGTGTCCTTCCTTGTCTCTTGTAACATTCTTTATTTTAAAGTCTATTTTATCTGATATCAGTATTGCTATTCCAGCTTTCTTTTGATTTTCATTTGCATGGAATATCTTTATCCATCCCCTTTCAGTCTGTATGTGTCCCTAGGTCTGAAGTGGGTCTCTTGTAGACAGCATATATATGGGTCTTGTTTTTGTATCCATTCAGTAAGCCTGTGTCTTTTGGTTGGAGCATTTAATCCATTCACATTTAAGGTAATTATCAATATGTATGTTCCTATGACCATTTTCTTTATTGTTTTGGGTTTGTTTTTGTAGGTCCTTTTCTTCTCTTGTGTTTCCCACTTAGAGAAGTTCCTTTAGCATTTGTTGTAGAGCTGGCTTGGTGGTGCTGAATTCTCTTAGCTTTTGCTTGTCTGTAAAGCTTTTGATTTCTCCATCGAATCTGAATGAGATCCTGGCTGGGTAGAGTAATCTTGGTTGTAGGTTCTTCCCTTTCATCACTTTAAGTATATCATGCCACTCCCTTCTGGCTTATAGAGTTTCTGCTGAGAAATCAGCTCTTAACCTTATGGGAGTGCCCTTGTATGTTATTTGTCATTTTTCCCTTGCTGCTTTCAATAATTTTTCTTTGTCTTTAATTTTTGCCAATTTGATTACTGTGTGTCTCAGCATGTTTCTCCTTGGGTTTATCCTGTATGGGTCTCACTACACTTCCTGGACTTAGGTGGCTATTTCCTTTCCCATGTTAGGGAAGTTTTCGACTATAATCTCTTCAAATATTTTCTCGGGTCCTTTCTCTCTCTCTTCTCCTTCTGGGGCCCCTATAATGCGAATGTTGTTGAATTTAATGTTGTCCCAGAGGTCTCAGGCTGTCTTCATTTCTTTTCATTCTTTTTCTTTATTCTGTTCCGCAGCAGTGAATTCCACCATTCTGTCTTCCAGGTCACTTATCTGTTCTTCTGCCTCAATTATTCTGCTATTTATTCCTTCTAGTGTAGTTTTCATTTCACTTATTGTATTCTTCATCTCTGTTTGTTTTTTCTTTAATTATTCTAGGTCTTTGTTAAACATTTCTTGCATGTTCTCAATCTTTGCCTCCATTCTTTTTCTGAGGTCCTGGATCATCTTCATTATCATTATTTTGAATTCTTTTTTCTGGGATTTTATCTTGTTTCTTCATCTGGTACATAGCCCTCTGCCTTTTCATCTTGTCTTTCTGTGAATGTGGTTTTTTTTCCACAGGCTGCAGGATTGTAATTCTTCTGGCTTCTGCTGTCTGCCCTCTGGTGGATGAGGCTATCTAAGAGGCTGTGTAGGTTTCCTCTGTTCAGTCACTCTTTATAACAATTTTTAATTGTTATTTTAAACTTAAAAAAAATTTATTTTTTAAAGTGATGTTATTTTTAATTTCTATTCTATAGTTGAGGAAACTGAACCAGATTTAGAACTTGGATCTGATTATTTTCATAGCCCAGATATTATGACACTACTGCCTGTAAGGGATCCACATTAACCAAGGGGGGAAATTATTATTTCATGACTACAGATGAAATGTGCTAGAACTGACTCAGGTACCTGTTGGAAGGTGCTTTTAGGCTCTCTGATAACACTTGTTAGAAATGAAAATGTCAAACAGGAGAAATAAATGTGGTGTCCATATAGATGGGATCACTGAAGTCATGATATTGGATCAGAACAACCAGACATAGAGTAGAGAAAGTACGCAGAGAAATGAAAGATTCAAGGTATATCCTTGGGGAAGAGGTACATAAAGATATTAGAGAGAGGAAAGGAATCAGAGAAGGAATGGTCAGGAGAGAGGTGATGGATGTTGTGTGTGTGTGTGTGTGTGTGTGTGTGTGTAGTCATTTGCTAGAGCTGCCATAACCAAGTGCCACAAACTGACTGGCTTAAACAAGAAGAAATTTATTGTTTCACAATTCAGGAATCTAGGAGTCTGAGATCAAGGTGTTAGCAGGGCTTTATTCCCTCTGAAAGTACTAGGGAAGGATCTGTTCCAGGTTTCTCTCTTAGGTTATGGTAGTTTCTTGGCTTGTAGCAGCGTAACTCCAAAATTTACATGACATTTTTTCTGTGTGCATGTCTATCCCTGTGTATAAATTTCCCCTTTTTATAAGGACAGCAGTCATATTGGATTAGAGCCCATCCTAAAGACCTCATTTTACCTTGATTGTATCTGTAAAGACCCTATTTCCGAATAAGGTCATGCTCTCAGGTACTAGAAGTTAGGACTTCAGTGTATGAATTTTGGGGGTGGACACAGTGCAGCCCATAACCGTGTGTGTGTGTGTGTGTGTGTGTGTATGTGTGTGTGTGTGTACATGAGAGAGAGACAGAAAGAGACAAAGACAGGGATATAGGACAGTGTTTGTCTCAGAGAAAAGGAGAGGGAGTAGATTCTGGGATCAAACATTTCCAAAAGTTTGCAGGGGGAACATGGTTGGAAAAGACTGTGAAAATGTTACTACTTTATTTGTAGGAAGTCACTGGTGATCTTGGGAAGAACAGTTTTGAAAAGCAAAGAGAGGACAGAGGCCACATGCAAGGGTTGGAACAAAGAATCTTACAGTTTCTGTCTCAAAACCCCTTCCATATCCACTGAAGCAGCTGATCTTCACAACCCCACTGGGAGGGGGCAGATTAATGACCCATTTTATGAATGAGGAAATTGAGGCTCAGAGAGTCGCTCTTCTTTTAATTCATGGCATTTCTGCAGTGACTCTTAAACTGGCTTGCAACAGTTCAAGGGTTGTTTTCCTCTGTTCTTGTTTAATTCTTGGGTCACAAATGTAAATTTTCAAGCCTTTCATGGGGCAGTGCAAAGAAGTGGACGTCACCAAGTATGGGTGACCTTGAGCAGGTCATTTTTGTATATGAGATGAGATTGCTTATATACAGGTTATAAGGTTGTTGTGGGGCTTAAAGGTAATAGAATAAGTAGGGCAGCTGGGTACTTAATAAATCTGTTTCCTTCCCCAGTAGCTTTCTAAATCCAATGTGGATCAGGCACTATATGACATTCCCTCAAATCTCATAGCAACAAGTACAATACCTGTACATAGAAAGAGCTCAGTAAATGTATGATCTTTTCCCCTCCAATATCAGTTGAATAATCAGCTACATTAAGACAGTTATACAGAACTTATTTTATTTGTTTTTCTCTCACCTGAAACTCCATGCCGGTTATCAAATTAAAATGTAACATTTTTTTAAACACATATATTTTTGGAGCATTTTATTCACTTTACAGATATTTATAGAGTGTCTTCTGTGTGTCAGATATTATGCTTGACACTGGAAACACAGAAGTTAAGAAGGCAGATTTATTCTAAGTGAGGACATTGGCCCTTAGTGGGTAGCTCTGGTGCAGAGAGAGCCCTTACCTCAGTTCCTAAGGTCTTGGGGTTGAGTTCTAACTGGACTATTTTCCCACCAGCTGCGTGACTCTGAGCTAATTAGTGAACCTCTCTGAGCCGCAGTTTCTTCTTCTGTAAAATAGGATTAATAACACAACTCAAACCCCACCTTCTTTTATTTGGAACAGCTCCAATTTTACAATATTGTTTTACATATTGGATAGGGGGAGATGGGCTTGAAGCCTTTTTTTTTTTTTTAATACAACTGCCCCAGGGGAACTTTGCTCTACAGCAAATGCCATCCTAAATTACAGATTCTTTTTGCCACAGACTACTTTATGCAGTTTTAAAATATGTAATATTCTAGTAGAGTTGGGTTTTCTTTACCTGTATGAAGAGTTTCCTATGGTGGCTCAGAGCATAGCCCAGTGCAGGGTGATGGCTGCAAACTTGAACACCTGCAGGGCCAGTGATATAGGTGAATAAAGTGGAGGTTGGGCTATATGTGGCTCCCTGGTGTGTCTGGGGCTGACAACTGCTACTCAGCTCTTACAGAAGGATTTGCTAGGAATATGGGCCCAGTGCTATTATATGTGCTCTCATTTCACAAGAAGCCAGAAATCTGGATTTCTTTGTTTATGGATTTCCAATTTTTAAGTCTTGATTGTTTGGGGTTTTTTTGTTTGTTTGTTTGTTTTTGTGTGTGTGTGTGGCAGTCAGTAATTTATTTATTTTTTATTGTTGGTTAATATTTCATTATACAAATTTATCATGATTTGTTAATCCATTCATTTTTTGAACAATTTTCTATAACTCTTTTGTGAACAAATATTTTTATTTCTCTTGGATGAATAATTAGGAATAGAATTACTGAATCAAAGGGTAGATATTTGTATAAATTTATTAAATGCTATTGAACAGATTCCAAAATGGATGACAAGCTTATCTCTCACTAAAATATATATAAAAAGTCCAGGTACTCCACATCCTTGCAAAATTTGGTATTTCTATTTAAAAAATTATAGCCTTTCTTGTTAGTTTCTTTCTTTTCTTTTTTCTTTTTTTTGGTTGTATTTTTTTTAAGTGTAGATCATATAGACATGTCTTTGAGCTGTTATCAGCTACTGGCCACCAGATTATAGCTTTAATACGGAAAGGACCTGAGACTTTGGAGCCAGAAGAACTGCTGCCATTATTAGCTGAATGAATGACCTTGGGAAAATTATTTACCTCTCTCTGACTCAGTTTCTTCATCTGTAAAAGTGAGGATAACAGTAACTTGTCCCTGGACTTCCCTGGTCCCGGGCGCAGTGGTTAAGAATCTGCCTGCCAATTCAGGGGACTTGGGTTTGAGCCCTGGTCCGGGAAGATCCCACATGCCGCGGAGCAACTAAGCCTGTGAGCCACAGCTACTGAGCCCGCGTGCCACAATTACTGAAGCCCGCGCACCTAGAGCCCGTGCTCCACAGCAAGAGAAGCCACTGCAACGAGAAGCCCGCGTACTGCAACAAAGAGTAGCCCCTGCTCGCCACAACGAAGACCCAATGCAGCCACAAATAAATAAATTTATTTATTTATTTAAGAAAAAACACATTAACTTGTCCCAGTGAAGTAGTGAGAAAGGTGATGTGTAAAACCTAGCACAAGACAAACAACTTCAAAAATGCGCCAAAGTTTTGAACAGATACTTCATCAAAGAAAATATGTAGATGGTTAATAAGTCCATGAAAAAATTCTCAACATCATTAGTCATTAGGAAAATGCAAGTTAAAACCACAGTGGGATACTACCCCACCTGGAACAGAATGGCTATAATCAGAAAGTCAAATAATAACAAGTGTTAGTGAGGATGTGGAAAAACTGGAGTAAATATCGTTTCGTATATTGCCAGGGGAAATGTAAAATGGTGCAGCCACTTTGGAAAACAACTTGACAGTTTCCTAAAATGTTAAACAGGAACTTACCATGCAACCCAGAATTCCACTCATTGGTGGAATTTCACTCATATGAAAACACATGTACCCAAAAGACTTATTTGGTAATTCTCACAGCAGCATTATTTATAAAACCAAAAAAAAAAAAATCAGTTCAAATGTTCATGAACTGGTAGAAGGACATACAAAATAGCGTATATCCATATGACGGAGTAAAAAGCAATGAGATGGTAAAACATGGATGAACCTCAAAAATATGCTCAGTAAAATAGCCCGATGTAAAAGATCACATATTATATAATTCTATTTATAAGAACCACAGGAAAGAAAATCTATGGAGGAAGAAAGTAGATTAGTTGTTGCCTGGAGCAGAGTGTAGGAACAGGGATTGACTACATACAGACACAAGGCAACATTTCAGGGTGATGGGAATGTTCTAAAACTAGATTGTGGCATTTCGGAAATATACTAAAAATCTTGGAACTGTACACTTAAAACCTGCGAATTTTATAGTATCTAAATTATACCTCAGAGCTTTTTTTTTTTTTTTTTTGAAAAAAGCAAAAACCACCTAGCAAAAACACAAAAAAAAAACCACAAAAAAAAGCAAAAACACAAAACCACCTAGCCTGGCACATAATATTTACTTAATAAATGCAACTTCTTCACTTACCCCTTATGTATAGAGAAGCAAAATTGCATTGCAGTGAGGAATTCAGGCCCTTAAATTGAACATGGCCTTTTCACTTATTTACTAGCTGTGTGTCTTTGGAAACATTACTTAACCTCTCTGGGGCTCAGGCTCCCAATTTGTAAACTGAAAATAATAATAGCTATAGAGATTTTTTTTAAGAATTAAATTAGATCATGCATATAAGGTATGTAGCATTTAGTAAGCCCTCAGTGAATGATAACGACATTGTTTTCCAGATTTATCACCTCTTGTCTGCTCATTCCCTGTCTTTAGCACCAGTGATTATAACAGAGTACCTCTTGCTCTACTCCTCTTCCCCACAACACTGGGATTTTCTCTGCAGGATTTAGTCAGTTTATAGGTCTGTAGTAGAGTCTGGGCTTGAAATACTGCTTAGCATTAGCTGACCGTGGGGTGTGCACTACTTCTATGAGTGTCACTTAGAGGTAGATAGGCAATTCTAATAACACTCAGCATGTTGACACGTGTCCTTACGTACTTGCCTCCGGGAAGCTCATTTGTTGACATGTGTCCTTACGTACTTGCCTCCGGGAAGCTCATTTGTTGACATGTGTCCTTACGTACTTGCCTCCGGGAAGCTCATTTGTTGACATGTGTCCTTACGTACTTGCGTCCGGGAAGCTCATTTGTTGACATGTGTCCTTACGTACTTGCCTCCGGGAAGCTCATTGCCCTCTTACAAATGTTATCAAATGGCTTCTGTAGGCTTCTTGTCAGGTGGAGGCAGCGAGGATCAAGAAGAGGGCCCCTTTCTGCAGACTGATAAACTGATGCACGGAGAATTGGAGAGATCTGCAGGAATTGCATGGCAAACTGGTTGAGAGAGGTGGTTGATGGGAAGGGGGCCCTTCAGGTTTCCTCAACAGAGTTTGGGGTCTCGCTGAAGAGAGTGATCTTGATGTAAGAAATCAGAGCTCTTTCAAACTGTCTTTCATCTGCCAGAGAGGTCAGGGGAAACATGTTTTTCTTCACCATAGGAAAAACAACAGTGTGAGTGTGGTGATTAATGTAGTCCAGTTGACATTAGGGAGTGGTAGGGACTGTGGTAAACTAGAGGGTCTGTGTTCCTTTCAAAGGGAGCATCTGTTCCTCAGCCCCACTGTGTTATTTTCATGTGGGAATGGGGTCCAGAGAGTCCAGAATTATAATTCCTTAAAAGAAGTCAGGCAACCAGGTTTCTGTGCAGAATCTCTTAATTTTTTAATATTACTAACAATGAAAAAATATTAACTAAAAAAATACATCTATCAACTGGACATGACCCCAGATCTAACCTCTATTCTGAGGTAATCTTCCTGCATCCATCACAGGTGTTCAAGGAGAAGCTGAAGGAGCCAGTGAGGATGTAGTGGAGGGGATTGCTGCATTTAGTAAAGGGTGAGCTAGATTATTATTGAGGCTCCTTCCTTTTTCTTTTCCTATGATATCAGAGGGTCAGGAGTAGCATCCAGGCTCAAGGCTGAAGCCACACCCTTGTTGTCCCTAACAGGTGATGTCACTGGTAGAATTTCACAATGTCAATTATAATGTGTACATGAGAATCACTTCAGTCTTCCCGTCATGCTGCATTTTAATAATGATTCAAAAAATAAAAAGGAGGCTATTATAAACTATAAAACTCAGAAGGCCTTTGAAAACATCAGGGCTGATTCGAAAGGCCTTTGTACTAAATGCCTGTTCTGAATGGATGTGCTTACCTCTACCTCAGATTAGGGAGATGTTTGTGAGGACATACTATCAGCTAGTGTGATGTATTTTTTACTGACACATATTAACTGCTGATTTCAATATCTTCCAAGCCAACTATACAAAATGGAGAAAAACTTAAGTGGAAATAATTAAACTGATCACCTCTACTGTTGCTTGGATATATGTTGTAAAGCTTTAAACTTGGATATGAGATTTGGAGTTTAGAAAAGGAGCTCTTAATTTTTTTAACTGAGCTCTGTTAAGTCAACAGCTGAGTGGCTACTGGGGTCATAGGAAGGGCTTTTCAGAAACTCACCCAGTTTGAAACTGAGCGCCCAGATCATCATCGTCATCGTCATCGTCATCATGGTCACTGTTCAGGAGGAACAAGTGTGAATTTCTTAACACCTTCATCAACAGTGAGAGTGATATTGTTCTCCTTGTGATGAATAATATACCTCTTCAGAGAGTCCCATTTTCACTTTATAACACAAACAACAGAATGGAAAATAGCATGGAGGGTCTCAAAAAAAAAAACAAAACACTAAAATTAGAACTACCACATGACCCAGCAATTCCACTCCTGGGTATAACCTAAAAAAAACAAAACAAAAACACTAATTCGAAAAGATACACGCATCCCAGTGTTCATAGCAGCATTATTTACAGTTGCCAAGGTATGGAAGTGACCTAAGTGTCCATCAACAGATGAGTGGATAAAGAAGATGTTATATATATATATATATATATATATACATATATATATATATATACATATATATATATACATATATCATACACAATGGAACGTTACTCAGCCATAAAAATAGAATGAAATTTTGCCATTTGCAGCAATATGAAGGTTATTATGCTAAGTGAAATAAGTCAGACGGTGAAAGACAAATGCTGTATGATACCACTTGTATGTGGAATCTAAAACATACAACAAACTAGTGAATATAACAAAAAAGAAGCAGACTCACACACATAGCGAACAAGCTAGTGGTTACCAGTGGAGAGAGGGAAGGGGGTAGGGGCAATATAGGGGTAGGGGAGTAAGCGGTACAAACTATATATTATGTATAATGTAAGCTACAGGGATATATTATACAACACAGGGAATAGAGCCAATATTTTATAATAACTACAAATAGAGTGTAGCCTTTAAAATTGTGAATCACTGTCTTGTACACCTGTCACTTATATAATATTGTTCATCAACTGTACTTCAGTAAAAAACAAAAGCAAAAACAAACAAACCCCCCAAATGACAGAAATGAAGCCCTCAGCTCTTAGGGGGCTGTTCCATTTGTAGATATCAGCAATGAACACACAAATATGCTGATGTCCGTTCATAAGTCCACTCTGGCACATGTGTGTTGTTGTGCTCTAACAAGCAATGTGCCGCAGCCCTTTATGCCAATTGTGGTAATGCATAATCTTCTCTCTTAAATCTTCTAAGCATGTACTGATTTCTGCACTGCAGGAAGGATGGCGTCTCCTATGGACCAATGAGGAACACAACCCTTCAGTCCCGATGATTCAACTAAAGTAGTTTGCAATCTTGGGCCTTGTGAGTTGACCTGAAGACATGGTGCAGTGAAAATCCAGATCACTGCTAAGCAGAGGCTCAGTATATGTTGCTGGAGGGCGAATCCTCTTTTGGAGGGGCATGCCAGTATATCTAGCAGGATATGCTGGGTCCAAAGCAGGTTATCAAAACCCAGGTACCAGGTCAAATTATTGGCAGAGAACTAGGAGAGATGAGACAGGCGCTACATGTCAAAGAAGGAAGGGCAGGAAGTAGGCCAATAAAACCAAAGATGGAGACTTTGATCGTGGGGTTGGGGCCAGTCTGGCTACAGCAGAGATTTTTATTTTTAAAAATTCTAACATGTGTTTGCCTTAGCAAAGCAAATTCATTCAGTGAACATTTACTGTCTCCATTATGTGCCTGGCATTGTATTAAGTATTAATATACAGTGGTGAACAGGAAAGCAATGTCCCTGACTCAATAGGTGTAGAGAGACATTAAACAGGGAGTCACAGAATTGACTTCAATTTTAAAATGTGGCAAATGCTATAAAGGAAATAATTGGGGTTCTGTGAGAGAGGGAAATGGGAGTGGGGGGGTGGGCTCTGCTTTTGGTTGAATGATCATAGAAGGTCTCTCCAGGAAAATATTTAAGCTGAGACTTGAATTACTAGAAGTAATTAGCTATGGAAGAATGGATGTGGTGGAGAGTTCCAAGAAGAGGGAACAGCATGCATCTGAAACTTAAAATTAGAGAGAATAGCAAGTATCCCATAAGAGGGCTAACTGGGGTCAGAGGGCAAGCGAGATTACTTAATGAGGATATCCTTTGGCTCAACAATTCCACCTCAAGGAATTTATCCTTGGGAGATAATCAGACAAATGTTCATTCCAGCACTGCTTATGACAACAAAATATTGGACATATAATACATGTCTAGCATGCAGGGGACTCATTATTGATTTCTCTTACTACTTAGATTTTTCTTTGTTTTTGCCATTCAGCAATTTGACTATGATATGTGTAGGTGTAGATCTCTTTGAATGTATCTTACTTTGTGGTTCATTGAGCTTCTTGAAGCTTGTAGGTTAAGCTTCCAACAATTAAAGTTTGTAGATTTCTACCACTATGGGAAAATTTGGACCAGTATTTTTTCAAATAGTTTTTCTACCCTTTCTCTCTTTCCTGTGCTGCTTACACACATTCACCACCAATTTCAATCCCTTCCAAGTCAACTTTGCAAAACAGAGAAGAAATTAAGTGGAAATAATTAGCTATTTCTACCCACTGTTGCTTAGAGATGTGTTGCAAAGTTTTGAAATTCATTAGCTCTTGGACCGTTTATAATTGCTGCTTTGAAGTATTGTTCTGCATAATCCAACATCTGGGACACTCAAAGACAGTTTCTATTGACTGCTTCCCACACCCCTCCCCCCAGTCTGCGTTCTACTTTGCTGCTGCTTCGCTTGTCTCATAATTTCATGGTTGAAATCTGGACATTTTAGTTAATATATTTTAGTAACTCTGAATTCTGAATTGTTACTATCGCTCTTATTTGTTTTTGTCTCTTTGTTTGCTTCTTTGTTTAGTAACCTACATGAGCTCAGCCTGTGAGCTCTGCCTCCCTCCTCTCTCAGTGTACAGTGTTGAGGTCTATGTTCAGGTTTTTTGTTTGTTTTCAGCCTAAGAGTTGCCCTGTGTTTGCCCAGTCAACGATCAGACAAAGGTTGTGTTCGAACACTTCAAGCCAGGAAGGCTGCCTTGGAACTGTGTGTGGGGAGAAGAGCACATTCAAAGTTGGGGTGCCCTGGCTTTGGCTTTCTGCTGTGCTTCCTGCTGTGACTTGTGTATATGTGCTCAGCCTCGAGATCAGCCAGGAGTGTGTGGACATGTGAGCAGCCTCAGCCAGGAACATGCTTATCTCTCCCATGGCTGCAACCTCAGACTAGTGATGCCTTGACTGTCCCCACTGACCACCTCAAGGGTCATCACTTCCACTGAAAACACCCCTGAGAGTGGCTGTCTCCCACCCCTCAAATCCAAGGAGCCCCTTTCTCCCTCGCAGGGAAGCTACTTGCCTTTGACGTTTGTCCTGCCCTCTTAGAACTTTACATCAGCAGGGGCTGATGGGTGATGGGAATGGAGGCAGCTCCCGGCAAGAATGCAACAGATTCTTACTCTTGTGACCCAATGTTCAGCAGATTTTCAAGCATCAATGTTTCTCAGATTGTTCTATGCTTTTGGTCAATTTCCAGAGTGCTTAAAATGGTTGATTTTGTTAGTTTTGTCCAGCTTTATAGACGTTTTGAAGGGAGAGGATTTGCCCATCTCCTCATTCGGCTGTTGTTGGAATTCATAATAGACTATGGTACATACAGGCAATAGAATACCGCCTCGGCACTGAAAAAGATGACTTCGCTCTAGATTCATTGACTTTAAATATTTCCATGAGAGTATAAGTGAAAAAAGCAGGCCTCCAAAGTAAAAAAGAAGAGTTGCCATGTGTGTGAGTATGTGAATGTGTGTCCATGTATGTGCTGTGCATCATGAATGCCTGGAAAGCCCTTCACCAAGGTGTTAACGGTGGTGAGATTTCAGGCAACTTTTATTTTATTTTTTTGTATTTTTCATATTGTTTGAATTTTCTGCACGTGCATTTGTTATTTTACAATAAAGAAACCCAATATGGTTGCACTAAGAAAGAAAGAAAGAGGAAGGAAGGGAGGGAGGGAGGGGAGAAAGAGAGAGAGGAAGAAAGAAAGAGAGAAAGAGAGAAAAAAGGAGAATGAAGAAAGAAAGCAGCATCTTTGTGAGGTTGACAGCCTGCTTAAGGATGGTTGTAATCTGGATCAGCCTTCTGAATTCACACACCTGGGCTCAGAGACTTGACAAGAACGTCGTCAATCTCCTAAAACTCTGTTCTTTGCCATGGTAAGACTACCCTCTTTTCTCATTACTTGAAGGGCAGAATCTGCCTGTCAAGGCTGAATCTGCACTTTGAAGGATCATCCTTTATACCTCCTTGTCTCTTATGTCCTGCATCCTGTCTGTCACCAAGTGCCATTACCTCTTCCCCTTAAATAGCCTGCCCCAGCTGCCCTGTATCCACTGATCCCTCCTACGATCAGACCCTCAGCCCCAATCCCCTGCACCACTGAAAGGCCTCCTAAATGGTCATCATGTTTTTGATTCTGTACACCTCGAATCCCATTCTATGTATTGTAGCCAGCCCAGTCTTTCTAAAAAGTAAGTCTGACTATGTCATGCCCCAGCTTAAGAGCCTTAAGGAGATCCGTATGGCCAAATAATGAAGTCAGCAGTCTTAAACCTGGCCTCTACGTTCTCAGTGACCATTCAGTGACTAAGGTACTAATTCTAGAGTTTATATCTGAGTTTTACTACTTACTAGCTGAATGGCCTTGAGCAACGTACTTAACCATCTCAGTTTTCTCTTCTGTGAAACACGATGATAATACTTATAAAATTACTGAGATGATGAAGTGAACTTACATACATATATAATCACTGAGAACAGTATCTGGCACTCAGTAAGTATGCAGTAAGTGTTAGCTTTTATTATTTCCTCTCTTCTGGAACTCTCTTCATTACTTACTCTGTACTCTAGCTACACCAGAGTTTTCTAAAGCATCTTGCTGTTCTAAGCTTCTGTGATTTTGAATAATGTTCTTCCTGTTGCCTAAAATGCAAGGTCCAGACCCTGTCTTCTCTTCTGCAAAGCATTCCTAAATCCCATTAAAAAAGTCCCCTTATCCCTGTTCCCAGGCTTCTCTCCGTGTACATTCATGACTATACATTGTAAATGTCTGTTTACAAGCCTTTCCCTTCTACTGGATTTGAGCTCCCTAAGGCAGGGACCTTGGTCTGTTTGTCACGGTGTGCATTAAGTGCCTAGCACACGGTTGGCATTCAGTACCTGTTTCTTAAGTAGGCGAAAAAGGGAGATGACTTCATTCTTTAAGTGAGATTCGTTGAGCACTATGGTAATGCTTTTGGTGGTAAAACTTATTTCTAGCTTGCATCTCAACTTCCTGCCTACATTCTAACCTCTTTTGTAGTTGGGCAATGGACGGCCCTTATGTATTTACATCACTTGACTTAAGACTGTAGATATACCCTATATTGGCTCATTACTGTCAATACACTATAGTTATAGCACTTCCTATGTTGTACTGTTGTTAGTTGTGCATGGACTGGTCCATCTATTCAATTACGTCTTTTTTCAAAGGCAGGAGCTGTCTTGTTTATTTGTCTCCCAGTCTCCCAGCATATGTTAGTGACATAATAATGGAAAAAGCGCTGGGCTGGTGTTGGTGGGATTCTAGGCACCTGGGCATGCCAAGCATATACTCTTTTGTAGAGGGGCATTCTTCCTTTAGTCTGGTAACCATGCCCTAAAATATTTGAAGTCTGTAGGACCTATGTCATAACAAAGTGATACAACTTTTGTAGAGCCCAGTGATTTGGATTTAGGTGCAAATGCTCTGCTTGGGTGGTAGAGCATGACTGGTTTTCAGTGATGTAGTTAGAGAGCATTTGAGGGCATCTTGTTTTGTGAGGCCCAATACATGTATAACTGGTTGCTCCCCGTATGAACTGTAACTCAGCCCAGGTTAGCTCCATAAAAGGTTTCTGTTTGAATATCAACTTTTTGGAGAGGCTTTCTGTAAATGTCCTATGTACATAGCTCTCACCATCACTCTCCACTCTTACTCTGCTCCATTTTTAGTTATTCCACTTAAGTGTACTCCTCCATTGGATTATTTCTTTATTTCATTACTTGTATATTATTTGTCTCTCCCATTAGAACATCAGCCCAATGAAGGCAGGGTCTGACTCTGTTTCAGGTACTGCTGTATTTTGAGCTCCTTTAATGGTGCTGCGTACATGATAGGAGGCCCCAGAATGTTTATTGTCTTATCCAGAGCAGACTGAGCAAGGCAGCTACCTTGCTAATAGAACCAAATACTTTACCTTCTAAAATTTTTCAGAGATCACAGACACCACCCCTCCCACTCCTAGGACCCTTCCTGCTGTTGCACCTGCCTGGGGTGGTGGGAACAGGGACACTGACTCTACCTCAGACCATAGACCCTCGTTTCTACCTGTATGTCATGGAGCATGCAGGTGGCAGTTAAGCTTAGTTTTCTTCATTAATATTTGGAAGGTCTCTTTCTCTGTAGAAGAACTTTAAAACAAAAACAGAACCTGTTTTTATTTCTCCCTTCAGGACTGGGGAATTTGTCTCTAAATACCTTGAAAGAAGTTCTCCAAACAGATTGATATACCTTGGAGAGTGAAGACTTTCCTTCTGTCCTTGACTCTGCTTCACCAGCTGTATTCATGGACAAATGACCTTAGCACCCAAGTCTTTACCACCCTGAGTTCCTCAGCTGAGCATTAGGGATAGGAGTGCCTTTCTTGCCCAGCTCCCAGGATGAGTTCTCCTGAGTCCTATTTGACAGAATCAGGGTTTTAATAATCAACCTCTAGATCCAATACATTACAGAAGGCATCGGCCAACACATATCTAAATTCCACCCAACTTCCTCGTTCCCTGCAGTTGCTGTCACACGTGGTGATGACCCAGGAGAAGACTGATGACATGGCTCTGTCATGTTGCTGCTACCGATGATGGTGGTAATAGTAGTGATGATGCTACCTTTGGACTTTTTTCAGGTGATAGTAACACTTATTGAAAACTTCCTCTGGACCAGACATCATACTAAGCACTCTACAGGCTTCTTCACATTTTCTTTAAAAAAAGAGAAAAAAAATTGAAGGGTGACCTAAAAACAGTATAGTGCTTGCGGTGCATTGTAACTGGTATGGTGAATGAATAGGACTTAAAAGAAAAAAAGTTAAGTATACAGCATGGAGAGTTTTTATATATGTATAGACTCATTTAACCATCATATCAATAGGACACTTCCAGAATCCCAGCAGTTTCACTCATGCCCCTTCCCAGCCAGCACCCCCCAGACGTGCTATTCTGAGCATCAATTAGTTGTGCCTCTTTCTGAACCTCATATACATGGAATTATACAGTATGTTCTCTTTGTTTCTGGCTTCTTTCAGTCAACGTGATGTCTATGGGATTCATTCCATGTTGTGCATGTATTCTTTCTTTTGTTCATTCTTTCTTTTTTTTTAACTTTTAAAAATTATTTTTAATTTTTTATACAATTTTGAAAGGTTACTTTCCATTTACAGATATTACAAAATATTGGCTCTATTCCCTGTATTGTACAATACATCCTTGAGCCTATCTTACACCCAATACTTTGTACTCCCTTATCTGTTGACTTGAAGGAGTTCTTAGAGTGAGCCAGACACTGTCTTAAGTGTTTTACACGTATTATCTCCCTTAATTCTTCACACTACCCTGAGGAAGGGACTGTTTTCTTCCTTTCACAGATAAGTCTCAGAGAAGTCAAGGAACTTGCCTCGAGTCACAGAGCTATTACATGGTGGAGAATCAGTTCTGGTTCCAGAGCTGGAGCTCGCTAGCAAGGGCAAGAGCTTGAGCTGCTTTCAGAATTAGATTCAACCAGATTTGTTCCCGGTTTGAGGTGAAGGTCATGTGATTATTTCCTGGCTATTCACAAAGGGGTCTCTGTGGGAACTCACACTTCATCGGAATATCCCATCAGGATATTTTCTCCCCCCTTGCTTAATCATCCGGGCTTCTCACACTTGCATGTGTATATTTGACTTGCTTCCCTGCCTGTGGCTGCATCCTTTCGGGAGCCAGACCCGCTTCTTCCTTGGGCCTTTGCAGGAGACTGCTTTCTCTGACCTTGCCTGAAGGCTTAAGCTGCCTAAGGATGTCTTCCTCCTCCTTCTGGGATGTGATCTTTGATGAAAGAGTCAGGAGTCACCCTGTTTGACTGTGTGGGTACTTTCCCATTCTCAGCTGGTGGGGTTTCTAAGGAAACGCAGCTGAAGTAGATGTTTCTCTCCGCCTGGTGTAGCCGAAATACCTGTCCTCCCACCCTTAAGCCTCACCTTATCCCCTGGTGATGGATAGCCCTGGTCTAGGGTGAGCTTAGCGGTAGCCTTTGGTGGAGCACAGGGGACCATCCAACATGTGGACTGAGAGTCGTGGCTCTGGACAGCACAGGCCCGACCCCTGGACTCACAGGGGTTGCCTGTAAACTCATTAGACTTTTCTCTTTTATAAATTCATCCTCTGAATTCATATCTCCACTCTGTATAGATTTCCTTCTGAGCACAGTATTCATTGCCTTTTCCCCCTGGGCTCTGAACTAATCCATTACGTTTGGCTAAGACAGAGACAATAGGTAAATGGCCCCTTGCAGGCTGGAGAATTAAATAGAAAATCTGAGCTCTGTCTGGGTCTGTGGCTCAGTGCATGGGGTAATGGGTAAGAGGCTTTGGCTTTCCTTTCTCCATGCAAATGAAGAGAATAAGTAAAGGCAAAAAGAGATGGCGGTGGAACCTTTTTGAATACTAGCATTAGACCTAGTCACTAGGGCAGGCAGAATATGGCTTTTCATTTAACCCCTTGTGGGCCGTTGCCCTTTAGGAACTTGTCTTCATCAAGAAAGCTCAGCGTTTTGCACTGATCACACAATCGATTCCTTACCCATCATAAGTTCCACGCACGATAAATTGTTCCTTGTTCATCACTGAATTCCCAGTGCCCACAAGTGTTAGCTCAGAAGAGGCATTTAATAAATATTTCTCAAATGTCTGCAGAGTTGTTAATTAGCAGTATAAAAGGTATTTGGGTGAGGAGCTGTTGTAATGCAGTAGGTAGAAAGATGATGCAAACCATTAACCCTGGTGATTTTTAAGGCCCTGCCAGATTTGGTTTTGGATTCTGGTGACTCAGAGTTCATGGGGTCCAGACAACTCAGTTCTGGGTCTGTTGCCTGCCTTCCTACCCAAGCCATTCTTTGTGCCTATGCACCCTTCAATTGCAGCTGCCTCCTTTTTTTTTTTTCTTTTACAAAGCACTCAAATGAGAGGCATGATGGTGCCTGCACCCATGCCTCGGGGCCAGCCACCTAAATCCAGCGGCTCGAACCCAGTAAACCCAGAGAGGAGGAAGCCACAGATATTCACAAAGAAGACCGGGCCTGCTGTCAGTTGCCGTTTCCTCATGCTGGCCTCAGCATGGCCTCTGAGAGCACAATGTACACAAAATTATAATGTTATCACACAGGCTGGCGCGCACAGCGAGGACAGCCACTTAGGAAGGTACACACCAGGGGCAGGAAGGCACAAAGGCCATTCTGAGGCTAAAGTCACACATATTTATATTTTTAGCAGAGGGGGGCTGAAATACAATTTCAATGAAGATTGCTTTATGGATTATTGCTTGAGAAAGCTTTGCCAAAGGACTAGGGAGAATATTTCGTTTCCAAAGTGGACTTTTTCCTCCACAGGGGTTGAGGGAAATGGAAGGAAAGAGAAGGCTGCTGCTTCTATTTTCTAAAACTGACTTGGGATGCTGTAGTGATAATGTATGACAGTTTCCTAAGCCAATCTCCACGTAAGTCTGTGTGTGTGTCTATGTGTCTGTGTATATTTTATTTGAACGACTCAGATCTCGTTTGGTAGGCAAAGCAGATGCTGTTACTACCATTTTACACGGTGGAGACCGAAACTCAAAGAAGACACATGAGGGGCTTCCCTGGTGGCGCAGTGGTTGAGAGTCCGCCTGCCGATGCAGGGGACACGGGTTCGTGCCCCGGTCCGGGAAGATCCCACATGCTGCGGAGCGGCTGGGCCCGTGAGCCATGGCCGCTGAGCCTGCGCGTCCGGAGCCTGTGCTCCACAACGGGAGAGGCCACAACAGTGAGAGGCCCGCGTACCGCAAAAAAAAAAAAAGACACATGGCTGTGCTCACATCATTAGCTAGTACCATTATAAAGTCCCAATTTCTTCACATAGCTTACAAATCCTGTGTTGTTCTGGTTCCTACTTATTGCTTCAGTTTCCTCTTGCAACATTGTTTTGTTCTCAGTCTAAACTCCTTCCACAGTCAACTTGCAGATCCTTAATGTATCATGTTCTTTCTCTCCTCTGTACTTCGCACACACTGTTCCTTTCCTTTCCAGCCTGCCCTCTCCATCTATCTCTTCCCTCTCCTGCAGGTCTCACCTTATACATAGGGCTTCCTTGACTTCTCAGGACTGGTTCTCTGCCCTGTCTTCATGAAACCATGCTCTCTGAGCTCATCTGTTAACTTTTCTGTCTTTCTCACTAGATTATGTTTCTCTTTGGTGGAAAACTAACATCCTGAATGTTTCCATTGGTTCTGCAAGTGAGTGGGGGTAGAATGCATGGGCGAAAAAGTAAAGGGTTTAGCATACAGTAAGAACCTAGCTGTACTTGAAACATGCCCAGATTGGGAAGGGGTAGGGGACACAGCAATATAACCATCTCAAAGAAACATTCAAGCCTCTTTTCTGTCACCTGTGCAGGTTCTAATTTCACTCTTCCACTGAAGGTGGTACTTCACTTTACTGCATTTGAGCCTTAGTTTTCTCATCCAAAGATGGGGAAGAGGGACTTCTCTGGTGGCTCAGTGGTTAAGAATCCGCCTGCCGGTTCAGGGGACACGGGTTCAATCCCTGGTCCGGGAAGATCCCACATACCACGGAACAACTAAGCCCATGTGCTACAACTACTGAGCCTGTGCTCTAGAGCCCGCAAGCCACAACTGCTGAGCCCTCGTGCCACAACTACTGAAGCCTAGAGCCCATGCTCTGCAACAAGAGAAGCCACCGCAACGAGAAGCATGCATATCGCAAGGAATAGTTTCCCCCATTCCCCGCAACTAGAGAAAGGCAGCACACAGCAACGAAGACCCAACGCAGCCTAAAATAAATAAATTAAAAAAAAAAAAAGATGGGAAAGAAGGTGCCAGATAAAGTGAGATAAGAGTGGTAAAATATATTGTAAGGGATAACTAGCACTAAGTAAATCTTTATTAATATTATGCAAAAATCTCCAAGATACTATTGACGAGTAAAAGTCACATGATCTCATTTGTATAAAAAGTAGTGATGAAACAAAAAGGATCCTAGCACTTTTGACAGATTCTGCGATCTAAATGTCAGGACGTACTCTATTCATCATAAGATAACAGGCAAACAGAAAGCAAAATGCCAAATTCAGGGACAGAGAAATATTCACTATCATGAGACATTGGGTTCATTCTCAAGTTGAAAAATTTCGAAAAGCCACCAGGAGTATTGGTTTGGAGGAAGTACTGCTTAGGTATCTTTCATCTTGAAGTCATTCACTGAATAAATGCTTGCTGAATTCCAGTCTGAGCACCTACAATGTACTTGGCATTGCTGTAGCGCTCATGGCTGCTGACTCTAGCCCTCAAATGCCACGCCTAGATCTGCTATCATGCCTTCGCTTGTTTTGAGAACCTGGCTTGAAATGTTTGTACCTGTTATTAACTTACTGGCACTGAGCTACAAACCCAACCTTCAGTACTCAGCTTTGTGACTCTGGGCTGGGACAAATTTCTGCTTTGCCCACTGGCTCCCTTTTAGGCTCTGTCAAGAGGGGATGCTAAAGGGAGACACCACAGCTGAATGGGGGGAGTTGGGACTTGCACCTTCTTGTTTGCTTCCTGTCCCTCTCAGTGTTAACCTAGAACAGGTTCCTCTGCTTTGACACTATTGACATTTTGGACTTGGTAATTCTTTGCTGGGGAGAGGGGGCTTCTTGTGCATTGTAGGAGGTTCAGCAGCATTCCTGTCCTCTACCTACTAAATTCCAATAGCAGCTCCCCAACTGTGACAATTAAGAGTGTCTTTGGGCTTCCCTGGTGGCGCAGTGGTTGGGAATCTGCCTGCCAATGCAGGGGACATGCGTTCGAGCCCTGGTCTGGGAAGATCCCACATGCCGCGGAGCAACTAGGCCCGTGAGCCACAACTACTGAGCCTGCGCGTCTGGAGCCTGTGCTCCGCAACGGGAGAGGCCGCGACAGTGAGAGAGAGGCCTGCGCACCGCGATGAAGAGTGGCCCCCGCTCACCGTAACTGGAGAAAGCCCTCGCACAGAAACGAAGACCCAACACAGCCAAAAATAAATAAATAAATTTATTTTTTTTTAAAAAGTGTCTTTGGATATTGCCAAATGTCCCCTAGAGCACAAAATTGCCCCTGGTTTAGAACCACTGACCTAGTAGCTAGATATTTCTTCACCTCGGCAGCTGCAGTTCCTTCCTGTAGCAACAGCTGAATCCAGGCTGCACTTTTCCCAACACTTGCAGACCCAGCTTTGTCATAACTCAGGAGACACTGGCACCAGCTGGTCGGTGCCAGTCCTCAGAGATCTGGGCCAGCCCATGGGGCCCCTCCTCTGAGCTCAGAGACACCAGCCCTCCTTGGAGACTGAGTTTCATGCCACCATGCACCAATGGGCTTCTCCCTCTGAATTTCTAAGTTGTTTAGAACTACCTTCATGATGCCTTAGAGTTCCTGTTAATCTCTCCGTTACTTAGTTAAGAATTTTGCAACTACTTAACACTTTTTTTTTTATTACAGTCTCTGTGCTAAAGTAGTTGAGATAGTTGTTTTCTCAGACTGGACTGACTGATACAATGTTCTTTCTCCCTTCCCTTCCTTTCTTTTCTCTTCCCTTCCCTCTCCTTCCCCTCCCCCTCCCTTCATTTCCCGTCCCTTCTTTCCTTCTCTCCTTGGTAAATTTCTTCTCCCTTTTAGAGCTCTGACAAATATCACCCTTTTCTGGAGCTTTCCTGGACTCTGCTAGGCAGAGCCACTTACTCTCCTCTCGTCCCCCAGCTCTTGGTACAGTGTGTCTCGCCCTATGGTAGAGCCCTGTCTGTATATCTCTGTCTCTCCTACTAGATTCTAAACTCCCAAGGGCAGGAAGCACATAACAGTCGTTTCTTTATTCCTAGCACACATTCAGACTTGTTAAAGGAAGGGAGGGAAGGAGAGCAGGAGGGAGGGCGGAAGGAAGGAATGGAGGGAGGGAGGGAAAAAGGAAGGAACGATAAAAGAAAGGAAAGGAGGGAAGGAGGAAAGGCTGCATGACACAGGACTTTTGCCTGGTGCTGTGTCTTCCCCTCCCTCACTTTCTGCCTAGCAATCTCAGTGAGTGTCGGGATGCAGTCTCCCACATCCTCTCCAGTGGCTGACCCATTGCTTTGCAATGACACTGCTATAGCACCCCTATTGAGTTGGGTTTCTCTGAGCTGGACCTGTTTTGCTCAGTAGATATCAATCTCCTTGAGGATAAGGTTTGTTGGGCATAAAGGAGTTTCTTCCTAAATATTGGTTGAGTGAATTGCTGAAGGAAATGAGGGGAGGTTTCAAGGGAAAGCCCTTGAAGGATGGGGAGAGGTCTTAGGAGTGGAGCCTTCATCCCTGGTAGTGGTGATGGGGTGGGGATGATGTGAGGAAATGCAGGGAAGTTATTTAGGGAAACTTTGACTTTCCTAGTCTGGTAGAATGCAGAACATATGGAGATGAAATTTGGGAGATGGGGCTGCAAAGGTAAGTAGGATATGGATTTTGGATACCTTGAGAACCAGGTTAAGCAATGTGTGCAGCATTTGTTGGGTAAGTCCAGTGGACCTGGTGTAAGGGACTGGCATCACAAGGCTCCACGCTCGGGAAGAGCTCTGAGAGGGCTAGAGGAGAAACTGAAGGTGGAGGCCATTCAGGAAAAGCTGTGTGCCGTAAACCCAACAGGAAGGGTTAACACAGAGAGCAAGGCTCCCGCAGTCCTGACAGTTCTATTCCTAGGAAGTGGATTCTTTTTGTGGAGGAAGATGAATACTCCATGTTATAGACAATGGAGACCAAAAGGAGGTGAGAAAGGGAAAGAATAGGAATGTAACAATTATCCCAGGTTGAATGGTTCAGCTTCAGCTTTTTTTGTTTTTTTGGTCTAATTATCACAGAGATTTTCAGAATTTGATGTATTTTGTAAGATATGAGAGATAATACAAAACAGTGTCTGTCTTGGCTTTTAAGCAGACTTGTGTGGCAGGGCAACAGCTGTGTGTGGGATTCAACTGGGTTCTGCTCCAGGAGGGGTGTGAGTCCATTTGAATTCTTCGAAGAAAGAAAGCAACAGCAGCCTGGGAGGGACCTGTATATAATCTTGTGTTAAATGCAGATACTGATATCAGCTTTCCTTTATGTTTCAGAGCTTTGGGAAAAATCAAATAAGATGAAGGATGTAGAAATAGTTTGTAAATCATTAACTGCCTAAAAAATCCATCCATTCATCCAGCAAATGTGTACTGAGCATGCCCGATATGACAGGGGGTGCAGGCACAAGTAAGACCTGGTCTCTGTCTTTTGAATCTCTAGATGAACCAACGAGCTTTGGCAAAGATACTTGCCATGCCGTAGGAGAAGTTTCCATAATTCATAAGGGATTGTTACTAATATTACACTTAGTAAGATCAGCTTTGCTGCTAATGGCTGCCAAGTTAATGTTTTAGGTTTTTTCTAGAAGAGTACTCAGAGATGCAATACCATGCTGTTAAAGGAATTGGGCTTTGGAGATAAAGGATAAGCCTGTTACCCTCTGCCACATGATAACTGTGAATTTGGGAAAGTCACTTGTTTCCTCATCTGTGTCATTGACATAACTCCTCCTGTCTAACTCGGAAGGTTACTGACATCACCAAATCAGCCGACAGATGTTAATGTGCTTTTAAAACTGCAACATGCTGCACGCATGTTGTGGATCATTTGTTAAGAATAATAGGAGAGGGACTTCCCTGGTGGT
This sequence comes from Delphinapterus leucas, assembly GCF_059928025.1. Taxonomy (NCBI): domain Eukaryota; kingdom Metazoa; phylum Chordata; class Mammalia; order Artiodactyla; family Monodontidae; genus Delphinapterus; species Delphinapterus leucas. Next base: position 141,431,233 of record NC_143129.1, read on the forward strand.
CCAGTGGGTAAGACTCCACACTCCCAATGCAGGGGGCCTGGGTTCGATCCCTGGTCAGGGAACTAGATCCTGCATGCACGCTGCAACTAAGAAGTCTGCGTGCTGCAACTGAGAGTCCGCATGCCACAGCTAAGAAGTCCGCATGCCGCAACTAAAAGATCCTGCATGCCGCAACTAAGACCCGGGTGCAGCCAAAATAAATAAATAAATAATAAATAAATAGATAAATATTAAAAAAAGAAGGAAAAATCTCCACACTGTTTAAAAAAAAAGAATAATAGGAGAAATTGACAATGTCATCTTTCATGGTCATTATCATGAATGGTGGTTTAATTAAGGAGAAGAGAATGGATGCTAACAGGAATAACAAGGAAAAGTCAGACACTGCAATAAGCATTCACATACCCCTGTTATGATAACCCTGTGCCATAAGCATCATTCTCCCCATTTTATGGATGAGGAGACTGAGAAGCAAAGATTTCCCTACATTTCCCGAGGTATATGAGTAGTGCTTAGAAGAGCCAGGAGCTGCCAAGAGGAAGTCTCGTACCTGATGTAACAATTGACTGTATCACTGTTCAGACTCCACTTCCTTTTCCCATTATGGGTGGTTTTGTTTGGGAGACAGACTCACTGTGACATTTCTCTTACTCTTCTCTCTGATGAGGCAGTGGTGGACTGGAGCATTTCATTAGGCAAATACCTGCCCAAGAATCAGGCCCTCACGTACATGGACAGGATCCAGGGATAATGAACATCCACCTTGCAGAATGTGGGGTGTAGTTTGTTCCTCTGTGGGCTTGTGAGAATTTCCCTTCACATGCGTACCTTCTTAAGCGCATCACTGGGTAACATGGTGGACTAAGAATGCTGCCTGCCATGTCAGTAAACAAAGGAAGTTGCCACCATCAGCCACTCCAGCCGCCCGGACACTCAGGATGGAGCAGAATGCCCACCATCAAGCCATCAAACACTTCAGCCACTCCACTCCCACATGGTGCACCCCGAGGAGACTCAGAATGAGAAGAATGCACTGGATACTGGCCCCAGATAGCTGAGGTGCGTATCAAAGGAGTGATTTCAGTGAGCCCGGACGCTAGCATCTTCCCATACATAGAAAAGCGCTAAATTCCTTAACTTGAAATATCTGGTTTTCCTTCATTAAGAGTGATCTTTTGAGGTTCGGACCCCCTGGTCTTTGTTGCAAAAACTCCTATGTATCCTGGCTCCCCACCTTGCCCCCTCTCAGAGTTATCTAGATGCTGTGTCTTGGGCTAAAGTCCTCAGTTTTATCCTCCAAATAAAACATAATTCTTAACTTTTAGGTTGTGGGGTTTTTGTGGTTTTTTTCAGTTGGCAATGGAAATGGGTAGAAAAGTACTGATTTTACCCTATGTTCGCCTGATGGATCTGACCTCCTCGCCCCTCCCCTAGCCCTTTCACACTTTGAGTCAATTTCTCGCCCTGGAATCAACTCTGTTCCTGATTCCCATACCTCTGAAGACTTACTTGTTATTTAAAACCCAGCTTAAGAAGCCCTTCCCCCTCACAGAGTTGGTCGTTTCCTTCTTTTTTTAACTCCTCCTCCAATATTCCTCCTTTTACTATTTATCCAGCTATATTTAACTGTATGTTTGCCAGTCTCTCTTCCTGGCTAAAGTGAACTCTCTGGGGAAGGAATTGCAGATTGTTTTCATCTTTATCCTCAGACTCTACCAGATGCTTTTGGCATGGCAGGCATTCAGGAGCCACTGGCTGAAGGATTGTACAGATGAGGGAATGAGCTCCTCCGTCTGGCCAGGGGTGGGAACCCAGGGCAGCCACTTCTCTGATGGCCTTGGAGGCAATTTCCTTTTCTTACATACAAACTGTCAAGAGAATTGATACTTCTGGGCTGACTTAGAGAGAAATGCTTAGCCAGAACTGTGGTCTTCTTATTCAAGAGCTGGTAGTACTTACCCTAGGCCTGTTTGGTGCAGCAAAGCAGGCCTCCCATCTCTCCCTGTTCCCCCTTTTTCTTAACCTTACATATCTTTGTATTTTACCTGAAGGCAAATTCACTGCCTTGGAGTTTTGGGTCCAGGAGGAAACCCCTTTGGGCAACTTGCCGCATTTTTTCTGTGCTCCTTCTTCTATTTTAGCCTGTCATGGAGTTATTTTTGGTCAAGTACTGCTCTGGGGGCAGAAGCTTGGCTGTGAATAGAGGATGGAAAAACGCTCTAAAGGTGCTTTGCTCAGACAAAGGAAACACTTCCTTAACTGCTGCATTCTTTACTTTCACCATGGCTTTTGGGTTTTGTAGGATCATAGAGGCTCTGCATGAAAGATCTGGGCCCTTAGAAGTTTTGGGGGGTGCTATGGTCTGAATTTTTGTGTTCCCCCCAGGTTCATATGTTGAAATCCTAACCCCCTAAAAGTGGCGATATTAGTAGGTGGGGTTTTGGGGAGTTGCTCAAGTCTAGATGGTTCCACCCTCATGAATAGGACAAGTGCCCTTATAAGAGAGGCTCTGGAGAGCTCCCTAGCCCCTTCCACCATGTGAGGACACCCTCAGGTAAAGGGTCTGAGGTCCTGAAGAGGGCCCTCACCCAACCATACTTGCACCCTGATCGTGGACATCCAGCCTCCGGTACTGTGAGAAATAAATTTGTGGTTTATAAGCTATTCTGTGATACTGTTATAGCAGCCCAAAAGGACTAAGACAGGGATCATAGTAGAAAATCCACAGGCCTTGGAGCCAGGCATAGCTGGGTTGAAATCTTGGCTCTGTAACTTCCCAGCTATTAAGTGTGGGGAAATGTATTAGCCTTTCTGAAGTTCTCTTCCTTTATCTGTAAAATAGGGATACCACCACTTATTTTGCAGAGACACATAAGACTTAGAGATGATGCATTTAAACATGCCTGGTCCATAGAAAGCCTTCAGTGAATGGAAGGTACTTAGTCATGGGCTCGCTCCCCTTATTTTTGAGTAATCATAAAAATTTGCCCTGAAGCGTATTTAACCTTTCTTTGTGGCTGAAAGCATCACCAGTGAGCAGTTGTCTTAGAACCACTATAAGAGGAGTTGTTCCTATTTCTATTACCCTTTACATTAGCTACTTTACTTTCAAAATTGCAGTGTGGCATTTTAAGAGTAAACCCATATTTATCAGTAAAAGCCTGCAAAAATAACAGTGTGGGTGAGGTGCGGGGGGGGAGCAGAGAAGCAGGCTTTGTGAAAACTCTCTTTGGTACAAATCCTGTAGCAAGGTTGTATGCAGACACGTAGCTGTTGGTTTCAACACTCTGTTGTCAACTTAAGGTTCCACAAGCGCTGTTTGCCCTGGGGAACTGCTTGAGCTGTGTCAGGTCGATGGTTCAGGGCCCGAGTATGACTCTTGTCAAATGTGGGATCCGAAGCCCTGTATGAACCCAGCTTAGTATTCAGGAAGTGTATCCATAGCAGCTGCCGTCAGGGTAACTATCGCCAAGGGTAGACAGTTGATGGCTTCCTTCCTGCTATGTGTCTCTCCCAAACAGTCTTCAAATTAGCACTCGCCCCCCATCACCACCCATTTGCAAGATGGGGAGGGAAGAAAGTCGGTCTTCTCTCCGTACGTAGCAGTCCTCAGGTCCCCTCACCATAATTATGTGATGGTAATCAAGACCTATGTTCTCCCTTCTCCTTGGAGGCAACCCGTGTTAGAATCTCTTGTTTATGTCCGTTTATTCATAAAACTTGTAATCCTGGGTGTTTGCTATCTGCTGACCAGAGACAGAGACAAACAGACAAGATAGTTTTAGTTAATGAGAAGTGCCATGAAGAAAATAAAAGCAGCGATGTGATGGAGAGAGCCGGCGAGGGGCTGCTACTGTTAAAGGATGGTCAGGGAAGAACTGTTTCCTGTGGAAGGGACATTTGAGGCGAGACCTAAATGACAAGAAGTAGCTGAGTGAAGAAGTGTGGGGAGGGGCGTTCCTGACACCCCGAGACAGGAGAGCATGTGGTCCGTTTGAAGGTCTGAAGGGAGGTTGAGGTCTATGTGTCAAGTGCAAGGGAGAAAGAGGTAGCAGATGAAGCCAGAGAGGCAGGTAGAGGCCAAATCATGTAGGATCTTGAAGGCCATGACAACGAGTTCAGAATTGATTCTAAGAGAGCGGGAAGCCCTTGGCAGGGTTATGCAGGGAAATAGTATCGTTTGATGTATGTTTTGAAATGATCGCTCTGGCTGCCATGTAGAGAATAGAGTCATTCCTTGGTATCCTCAGGAAATTGGCTCAAGGACCCCTGCAGATACCAAAATCTGTGGATGCTCAAATCCCTTATATAAAATGGCATAGTATTTGCATCTAACCTACGCACAGCCTTTCATATACTTTAAATCATCTCTAGGTTACTTATAATACCTAACACAATGCAAATGCTATGTAAATAGTTGTAAATACAATGTAAATGCTATGTAAATAGTTGCCAGCATGCAGCAAATTCAAGTTTTGCTTTTTGGAACTTTCTGGAATTTTTTTGAATATTTTTGATCCGTGGTTGGTTGAATCTGCAGATGTGGAACCTGCAGGTATGGAGGGCTGACTGTACGCTTCAGGGGTAAGAGAATGGGAGAAGGAGACCAGTGAGGAGGTGGGCAGTAGTCCTGGTGATAGGCAGTTGCCAACTGGACTGAGGTGTGTGTGACTAGTGATGGTGGTAGGGGGGTTGCAGATGGTAGGTCAGACTGCAGACAAGCTTAGCTCTAGAATCAGGAGTCTCACCCATGCTGTCAAGGCCATTTTGTTGAGTGGATGACTCCATGCTACCTTCCCTGGCTTCCTAAACGTTGAGCGCTGCTTGTCATTGGGAGCAAAAGTCATAGTGGTTTTCTTCAGCACTTTAGACTTTGCTTTTCTGTCTCCAGGTTATAGTGGTTCTTAGTGAAAGATCAATGGGCTTCAGAGTGCGATAGATCTGGATTGGAATCTTTTGCTCCAACACTTACTTATGGTTGACTAGGTAGCTTTTAAATTAGTATCTCCAATCCTTAGACTTAATAACAGTGCCTGCTTCTTGCAGGCTTATGCTGAAGCATTAAATGAGATATATTTAATGAAAATAGGTGTGAAAATATCTAGCACATAGTAGGTTTCCAATGAAAGTTATTTGGCTTTGACTCTGAACTCCACTCCTCATGTCGGTGAAGCACATGACGTCAGAAACAAACATTGCACCGAAAGGTAGTAGGTAGCCTTGGTTTTCTATTTCCTCTCCTTGTTAAATACTGAGTGACTTTGGATAAGCCCTTCTCCCTCTCTGGACCTCAGTCCCTCATCTGTAAAATGAGGAAACTGGTCTAGATAGTCCAAGTAATTTTAGTGGATAGTGACTTGATTTCATTTGATGCCAATATTAACTTTAACAGCAATGACTGTCAGTTATGGAACACCCCATGGGGCCAGATGATGTGCTGTATGCCTTATATACATGTCATATATAATCTTCAGGACAGTCCTGTGAAGGAGGTACTATTATTGTCCCCATTTTACAGATGGCTAACTGAGGCAGAGAAGTGGAAGCATCCTGTCTCTCTGTTAATAGTAGCCAGATTCTCTGCAGTTCCAATCAACAAAACCCTTTGGGAGTTTCAAGGGTGCTAGGCGTTATTCAAGGCGCTGCAGCTTCAGGCCAGGACCTTGCCCTCCAGAAGCCCACAGTCTGGAAGTCAGGGGAGCCATGCAAAAGACTGGTCGTTCTTGCATCCTCCTGCAGGAGGAGAAGTCACTGTGAAGGGAATGTCCGCAATGGCATTCCTTGGCACGTGAAACTAGTTTGGGCTGGTTCTGTCCTGCAGTACAATGTGGCCTTTCTGAACTGAGCAAGTACAAAAGGTCTCCGTCTCCCGTCTGCATTCTCATGCTCGACTCCTAGCCCCCTTCTCCTCACTGACGATTACTTTGCTTCTGTTTATGTTCTTTTTCAGTAGCTCTTATTTCTCATTCTTCACAATCTTTCCTCATTTTTTTTTCTGTGTTAATTATAGAAGGAAAGTTCAGCTAGACACAAGGAGCGCTGTCTGCCGAGGAGGAAGGCTGGAATGGCAACAAGGGCCTTTGTCTGGCTTGGGCCTCTTTGCGTACACTGCGTGAAGAGGTCGCGGGGGCTGTCTCGGAACCACGAGCTGGAACACTTGGGTCCTCATTCAGGCTCTGCTACTTACTGCTGCGTGACCCTAGGCATATCACCTCACCTAGCTGAGCTGGAATTTCTTTCCTCTAAGATGCTGCTAGATAGATACTAGATACTAGTGGAGAGTATCTAGATACTAGAAGAATACTAGTATAAAATACTAGTAGATACTAACAGACGCTAGTAGAATCAGAGGGCTTGGGTTATATCTTAGATTTACCACTTACTAGCTGTGTGACCTGTCACTTAACCTCAGTTTCTGTTTGTGTAAAATGAGGACACATATGAGATTGTTGTGAAGATGAAGTTACATGATCCATGTGAGGTGCTTGGCACAATGCCTGGTATGTCATAAGCTCTATATAAATCTTACCTATTACTAATGACCACGATGGTTAATTGACTTAATGGATATAAGAGCGTTTTGTAAACTGCAAAGCACTGTACAGGTGTTATTATTTTGGCATTGATTGTTATTTTGAAATAAGAGAGAAAGGACTTTTGATAATCTTTACTTGCCAAGTCAGTTTTTTTTTTAATTGGGTTTTATATTTATCTCTTTCAATAACATGCTATTAATATTATATGAACTCTTTCTAGGGCATTATTGTTCCAGAATCAGGGACATCAAAGGCCATCCCATGCCTTTATACACACAGAAATGGGAAATCAGCCAAAAGGCTGTGTAATTTCATTTTACCCTTTGCTTCTCTCACTGGACTTGGTAGTTCACATCTAAATGAACTGAGCTTTGAATTTTTGCATCAGTAGCTCTAGCAAGCCAGTGTACATTGTGATTAAAATGCAGTGACCCTCCTTAAAGAAATAAAATGCAACTAAATGGAAGGAAGGAATTACATGGAAGAAAACTCAGTAAAAAATGCTTTGGCAAGATGTCATTCTATTTGTGTCACTAAAATCTGGTTGTGTGAAAAAAATACATATATAGGTATATGGTACTGTTGGGGGTAAGAAAATCCTATGGTAGAAAGGCTCTGGGTCTTGGGACTGTTATCTTTTGTTTCGTTGCTGGGAGTCTTTCTTGAGAAAGGTAAGTAAAGTGAAATCCTTTACAATGATGATACTGGAGGCAAATAATATCTTATAGGACAGCTGTGTTATTTCAGGCTCTTATTCTAGGTAGTTTTTGTGTTCCAGGGAACAGGATTTTGACCTGCTCTGTATTGAATCCATACAATAATAAGCACCGTTATTGCCTCCCTCCTCTGCCAGGGCTCCCAAATGCTGTAGGCACCATCCTCTAAGACTGTGAGACAGCTTCAGTGCAAACAGAGGTTTCAGAACTCTCCAACAAAATACCATCCTTAATAATGAAGAATTCCTGGCAATAAACATTCCAGGGATGTCTCAGACACAAAGCAGTTATCAACTGATTTGGAATGAACACCCACTGATATCTGAAATGATCTTTTGAAACATTTTATGTTGGTCTAAGACGCACTAGTGGGGTGGAGAGCTGGCCAGTTGCACATATGTAGCTCATCCCTGTTCTTGAGTGAATCCTTCACGTGTCTTCTTTTCCATTATAGATTATAATCAGCAGAATGTTAGAGGCTGTGTCATTAAACAGTTCCATTCAACAAAACATTTACTGAGAGCCTACTGTGTGTGGGGACGGGATGGGTATTCTACCTGGTGCCACCCTTAAAGCAGTGGTCCTCAAACTTTAGCACGCTTTAGAATCTCCTGGGAGCTTTGTTAAAGCTCAGATTGCTGGGCTCACCCCCGGAGTTTCTGACTCCGTAGGTCTGGCTGGGGTTTATTGGAGAAGGGAGAATGGCAACAATTTTCATTTGCCACAAGTTCTAGGTGATGCTGATGCTACAGCTCCAAGGACCACTTTGAGAACCACTGTCTTAAAGAACTCATGGCACTTTCTGGTGAGAAGTACAGACGATGGATTAGTATAAAATCAGACCGTGAGAGTTGTTAAGATGGAGGCATAAAGAGAAGGCAGTGAGAAGGGAGCAATTTCTGTGCAGTGGGGCAATCAGGGACGGTGGTGAGAGGGGGGAGTCTGAGAAGGAATTAGGCAGGTGAGAAAAGGTGCAAAAGGAAGTTTCTCTGAAATATAGCAGGTTAGGGGTCCAGCAAAGATGCTCTAAGGTTACCTGCTCTTCTTTTCCTTCCCTGACCCAGGGGAATAAAAGGGTACAAAGGGTTAGATCCAAGGAACTCTCTCCCTTTGTATTTAGAAGCTCCAATTTCTGCCCTCACGAAGGCCGGGAATGAGACTGCAGTTTTAATGGCAGTACCCATCTCCCCTAGAACAACGATGAAGAAACTCCATTTCCTGCAGAAACAAAAACACCATCACTCCGTCCCCCTGGGAACCTCAAAGGAATTAAAAATGGAATTAACAGTTCATCTGGAAACCCTCCTTTTAAAAATCATGCTTAGCTCACTGTTCCATGAAAACTGTTTCTGAAATGCCAGCTTAATGTTCCTGGCATCGTATTCCTGTTTCATCCCTGTCCGACTGAGGGACAGAGGGCAGCCAAGTGGCAGGGGGATAAATGAGGTGTGGCGGGAGCTGGTAGGGAAGATGAAGAGGGTGAGAGCATGACCCTTGCCCTGCTATGGACCAGCTGACTGTGCGAAGGGAGTGTCCATGGCCACCTCGACCAGAAATGGAGCTGACAGAGGAGGCAATGGTATTGGCTTGGGCAGTTGGTTAAGATCTAGACAGAGGGAAGAGCATGAACAAAGAGAAGCAGTTTCTCTTGGTCCCTGGGACCTTCCTCTTTCCATGCTTTTAAGGATTTTCCCCATCCTTTTCACTATTGTGACATTGTTCAAGATGATGGAGGGAGACAAATGCGGCAAATACCAGTCCTTTGCAAACACACAGATACCTGATCACAGCACTGCCTCTTGCCGGCTCTGCTGAATATGACACTTCCCTTTGATGTCAATGCTAAAGATATAGTTGTGACACTTGATTGCATTGCAGAATGCTTGGGAAGGCTAGGGAGTGTAATTCTCCTATCAAGCCTCATGTGGTATCTGAACCAAACAATGAGAATTTGCCTCAATAGGGAAAGAACTGGAAAGTTAGAGGGATGGAGCCGCCCAGTGTTAAATGATGAAAAAAGGATATTAACTTTGTGGATTTATGATAAAGAGTGATGGTGGTGGTATGAGACGGCCTAATCTTCCAGATGCAAAAAATATGCCACTGCAGATGGAGTCTCTGTTTAAGGGAACCTGGACACCCAATGATGCTTGAGAAAACAGGAAGGTGTTAAAAAGAGCTCCATTATAGGGATTAGAAGATCTTATTTAAAGATATAGTTTCCATTTATTGAGCATCTACTGTGCACTGGCCACTTTATGTATTAGTTCATTTAATTCCCATAGTACCCCTATAAATTGGTGTTACGACCATTTTATAGGTATGTTTGAATACAATTAAGCCACTTGTCCAAGGTCACACATCTAAGAAGTGGTCTGGTCAGGATCAAATCAAATTAAGCCTGATAGCAAACCTTAGGCTCTTCACAGGCTTTATATCATAACACTTAGTACAGTGTTTAGTACATGTCATGAATGACAGAACGAATCACATATTTTTTAATCCCATTGACGATGGCGGGGGAGACATGACAAAATCACGGTTTGGTAGAAGAGTGTCAAGATGATGTGCAGAGTGGATGAGTGGAGAGGTTTCCATGCTCTGGCCTTTCTACCCAGAAGATAGAAAGAAGTGGAGGCTGCCAGGTCTATAATTATGGTTGTTACTGAGGTCTCACTAGGGGAAAAGCCCAAAATTACATACACTGTTGGTGAAGCTCAAAGGAAGGGAGATAGATTCCTATAGAGAAATCCTAACACAAGCACAAGTAACCACCCCTTTATCTACCCATCCATCCATCCACCCAACCACTCATCCATCCATCCATCCATCCAGCCAGCCAGCCAGCCAGCCAGCCAGCCATTCATCCACTCACCCAACCATTTATTCAACCACTTTAGCATCTTTACATTCTTCTCTTCCTTTCTCTTTCTTGCCATTGCCATCCTAGTTACATTTTCATGTAACTACATTTTTTCCCTCTTTTCTAGAGGAGTCTCTTAAACATTGTCCTCTTAGAGAATCTTCTTCCTTCAAGCTTTCATACTTTTCACCACTAGATTGAGTATCTAGAAAGCATGGATTTTATTGTATCACCTTCCTGCTCAGATACCTTCATTGGCTCCTCATTATTCATAGGGTGAAGATCATGTACAACATGACCCCACCTACTTCCTCCCAGCTCATGGCTCTATCACCACCTCGTGTTTCCTTAACCCAGCCCATGCTTCTTGTTTCTGTGCCTTTGCTCAAGCTGTTTCTCTTCCTGGGGATGCCCTTTTGGGCCCTCTCCAGAACCCCGCCTCTTTTCTGGTTGGAATTCTATTCTGTGAGCCTTTCTCTGAACCCTATAACAAGGAGTTATTCCTTCTTTTTTTGAGCACAAACTGTTTTGGGAGACAGCTTAGTTTAGTATGAGCTTTGAAGTCCAAGAATCCTGGCTTAAAATCTTGGCTCTTCTATTTACTATCTATGTGATTATGGGAAGGGTACATACCTCTCTGAGCTCAGTTTCCGCATCCATAAAGTGAAGGGGGAGGAGACATTAGTATCTACCTTATAAACATACTGTGAGTGTTAACTGAAAAACATATGAAATGCATCATTGGTTCTCAGCAAATACTGGTGAATGGATAATCAGGCAAAAATTTTGCCAATATTCATTATTTTTAAATGAAATTATAATATTGTTTTTATGAGGGAATTTTTCTCAGATCAGTTCTAGGCTAGAGCTACAGGTCTTGACCAACTCCCAAATGTCAGACCATCGCCTTCCCACAATCCCTGGCTCAGATACATGTATGTGCCATCCATTCAAGCACCAGAATGCCTATGGAGGCATTTAGGCTGAAAAATGATAGCAAGTTCAGGCCCTGGAGAACCTTCCTCTCTCACCTGGTATGTTCTTTATTTGTGACCCCTGGATATATAGCCTGCTACCGTGGAATAGAACTTTGGTCCAGATTCACTCTTACGGTAAAAACATGCTACTGGAACAGGCAGGAAGCTTGGAGTTCTTTGAGATCTGATATGGGACCTGGCTTAGAGTAAGTGCTTGACTAGAGTTGTCTAGAAGGAAAGATGACTTGATGCGTAGATGGATGGGAGATAGATTGATGTAGGGTGGATAGATAGAGGGTAGGTGGATGGGTATATGGAAGGATGGGTGGTTGGATGGATAGATGCTGGATGGAGGGTAGATGGATGGAGGTTGTATAGATGGATGGGTGGATAGAGTATGGATGGCTGGGTGGACAGTGGATGGATGAATGGACTTCGATGGATAAATGTGAATGAGACACTCACTCTCTTGGGCTCAGTTAAAAGCTGAGAAGCAGTGTAATGTGGTGTGCAGTAGACTAAGAAGCAGGAACACAGGTTCCAGGCCAACTTTTGTGGTCTCCTTACTATATGACCCTAGACACTTTATTTAAGGCGTCTTTATCTCTGAAACAATGGACTTAGATAAGATGATCTATGTGGCCTCTTGTAAAATCACATTCTGCAATTCTGTGGCTCTGTGAAGTAGAACATAGGTCAATCTTTGTATTTTTTAACTGGTCTTAAAAAACAGATATAGGTGTATAAGCATGTAGTTTTATTTGTTTCTCAGAGATCAAAGCAGACAAACACACAGAGTTCCTGATTCTCAGTTCTGTGTACCTCCCACCGTTCTGCCCTCTCTGTCCTGTGTTATCTCTCCAAACCCTCATCACCTTCTGAGGGTCACAGTTCCTTATTCCATCCATAACTGGTGAGGCAGCTTGGTTTTAGTGGAAATAGCTCAGACTTTAGAATTAGACAGATATTAGAATCAAATTCTGGATTCCCTATTTATTTGTGATATGTGGCAAGTTACTTACTTCTCGGGCCCCTTTACCTGTCAGATGGTGTCACCAAATGCCTCACAGTGAGGATTAAAGAGAATAGCTATGTCAGGAAGGTAATAGATCTTGATAACTCTGATAAATGGAAGTCCCCTCCTTACCCTCTGCTCTGCACAAAGAAGCTACCAGTTGCCTAGAAGATGTTCAGAAAGCACTTGTTGAATCAAATGGATTTGAATTCCTTCCAGCCTCTGGGTTTTACTTGCTTTGCAGCTAATGCTTTCAATCTATCACCAGTTGAGCAGGAAATGCAAATGAGAAACTTTGCAGATGCCTTCCACATGTCATAAATCTGGTATTTTGAGAGCATGGCTGTGAATATTGAGGTCAGCTTTTTGGCCACGGGTCCAAGATTAATGCAGCTCTAAGTGTTAGGGGGCCATGACACACTGACCTCTCCAGATAGGCTGTGGACATTTGGGTTGTAGGTGTGGTGTGTGGAGGACCTATGAAAATACTGAGGTAATACGGGAAGAGACCCCAGCCCCAGGATAAGTGGTGTCTAAGTCACTCTTGAAGTGTTAGGAGGGAAAATGGGCAGCTAGTGGCGAGGGCATCTCCCCGTCAGTCTTCTCGAATAGGCTGCTCATATGCTAACCTCAGTTTCTACCATCTAGGCCCTTGTTACCAGGGAACCTTGAATTCCAGATGACCTGCTCCTGAACCGATTATGTGAGAGCTGAGTGCTGTTGTGTTTTCCTATGACAACAAATATGTTCTTCCTCTTCTTTCCCCTCAGCAAGTACGTTGTGGCAGTGATCCGGGCATCTCTGACTGGTCTCTGGTGGTCCTGATGCTCCCACCATCCGGCCCTACATTTTACACATGAGCAAACTGAGCCTCAGAGAATGGCCCAGGGTCACACAGGGAGTTAGTGGTAGAGCTAGGGTTGCAACCCAGGGGTCCTGACTCCAAGTTATAATCCCAGCCCCCGCCCCCCAGCATTCCACAGCTTATGATTTATGACTGCCACAGCTTATTTCCCATGGAGTTTGGAAAGAAAACATGCAGAAAGCACCTCTTACCTGCCCAGGATATCTCCCCTAAATCCCTTAACAGCGTCCAAGATTCCTGTAGCACGTTATTCCTTTCGTTTAGGGCAGCATTTCACAAAATATGCTCATGTGATGCTCTATCAAGCAGCAGAGGTCCGTGGCCAGAAGGGATTGAGAAATGTTGCAAAAATATGTTCCCCTTTTAGACTCACAGTGCATGGTAGCTAGTCAAGGCAGGGCCCTCCTCAGTAAAGAACCCTCATTTAACTTTGTCATCCCATTTTTCCTTATATTGATTTGACCACAGAACCTCACTTTTCCTACCCCTTCACCCCTTAACTCCTGTAAATACTTCACAGAACCAGGTTCATGAAATGCACTTTGGGAAACGGTGATTTAAGTCATGGAACACCCCCATTGATATGTATGGTTTGTTTTAGGGGAATTGTAATGATTGTAGAACTTCACAGTTGCCAGAGATCTTTCATACCCATTAACCCTTTTGATTTACAACAGCCCTATCAGAGAGGTAATGTCTTTTCCTCACCAAAAAAAAAAAACAAAACAAAACAAAACAGAGCCTTGGATGATTGACAGAACTGAAGATGGGAAGTGAGATTGGAGTACAGGTTGCAGACAGCACAGCTCCAGAGTCTCCACTCTACATTAAGCCAGTTTCTACCAGGCACTGTCTGTCTCCCGGGCTTCTATTCAATGGTAGACTGTCATTTTCCCTCTTACCTTATTTGACAAAGAAGGCAAATGATGCACAGAGAGGGGAAGTGATGTGCCCAAGGTCACACAGCCAGTTAGTCATAGAGATGGAAGCAGAGCCCCAAACTTCTGGGAAGCCAGCTGAGGACAAGGGCCCTATGTGCATTGGGAATCAGGAAGTAAGCCTGGAAAGAAATGCAGAGCTTGAAGAAGGGGGAATTGAAAGGCCCTAAAGATGAAATTGGCAATGGTGCTTATTACCAGCCCTGTGAAGAATAATTACATTGACTGAAAACACCAGGCTGGCTGTTCTGCAGTACCTGGCTGCCAATTATAGATGGATCAAAGGAGAACACTTGGAAACTTGACAAAGTGACCTCCACTTACTTGGAGATTCCTCATTTGTCCAGCAACTTTATCTATTCAAAAAACACTTGAGAGCCTTGAATGAGGATAAAAGGTCTCTGAGCAACTAAAAGAGATCAATCAACTAATTGCTCAATTACTAAGTAAATGAAACAACAAAAGAAAAAATGTATGAAACACCTACTATACACAAGCCCTGGAAATCTGCTGGAGGCAGAAGTAAGACCGTGTCCCATCCTCCAGGAGCTTAGAGCCAAGGATGGGAGACAGACATGTAGACAAATAGGATAAGACCCTGTGAGAGAGGTTATGAAGGAAATGCAGAGTGCATCCAAATCAGACGGGTCAGACTAGGCACTGGGAAGGGAGTCTATGAGCCTGCAATTCTTTTCTTATGGAAGTATAGTTGATGTACAATATTATGTTAGTTTCAGGTGTACAAATAGTTATTCAACATTTACTTTATGAAATGATCACCATGATAAGTCTAGCAACCATCTGTTCCCATACAAGGTTATTACAGTATTATTGACTATATTCCTTATGCTGTATATTACATCCCCATGACTTATTTAGTTTATTACTGGAAGGTTGTACCTCTTAATCTCCTTCACCAATTTTGCCCAACCCCCCACTTCTTTCCCCTCTGGCAACCAACAGTTTGTTCTCTGTATCTATGAGTCTGTTTCTGTTTTGTTTTATTTGTTTGTTTGTTTTGTTTTACAGATTCCACATATAAGTGGAATCATATGTTATTTGTCTTTCTCTGTGTGACTTATTTCAGTTAGCATAATGCCCTCTAGGTACATCTATGTTGTCATAAATGATAAGGTTTTATTCTTTTTTTAATGGCTGAATAATATTCTATTGTTTATATATACCACATCTTCTTTATCCATTCATCTACTGATGGATGCTTAGGTTGATTCCATATCTTGGCTATTGTAAGTAAAACTGTAGTGAGTGCATATATCTTTTCAAATTCATGGGGTTTTTTTTTCATTTTTTTTTTGTTTTTTTTTTTTGCGGTACGCGGGCCTCTCACTATTGTGGCCTCTCCCGTTGCGGAGCACAGGCTCTGGACGCGCAGGCTCAGCGGCCATGGCTTACCGGCCCAGCTGCACCATGGCATGTGGGATCTTCCCGGACCGGGGCACGAACCCGTGTGCCCTGCATCGGCAGGCGGACTCTCAACCACTGCGCCACCAGGGAAGCCCTCAAATTCATGTTTTTATTTTCTTCATGTAAATGCCCAGAAGTGAAATTGCTGTATTGTATGGTAGCTCTATTTTTAAAGTTTTTGACAAACCTCCCTATTGTTTTCCATAGTGGCTGCACCAATTTGTATACCTACCAACAGTGCACAAGGGTTTCCTTTTTCTCCATCTCCTCACCAACACTTTTTATTTGTTGCCTTTTTGATAACAGCCATTCTGACACGTGTGAGGTGGTGTCTTATAGTGGTTTTAATTTGCATTTCCCTGATGATTAGTGATGTTGAGCATCTTTTCATGTGTCTGTTGACCATCTTATATCTTCTTTGGAAAAATGACTATTAAGATTTTCTGTTAATTTTTTAATTGGATTGTTTGTTTTTGATATTGTGTCCTATGAGCTCTTTATATATTTTGAATATCAACCCCTTATCAGATATATCCTTTGCACATGTATTCTCCCATTTGATAGGTTGCCTTGTTTTCTTGATGTTTTTATTTTCCTCTGTGCGAAAGCTTTTTATTTTAGTTTGCTGTAATCACTTGTATTTATTTTTGCTTTTGTTGCCCTTGCCTAAGAAGACAGATCCAAAAACAATATTACCAAGATTGATATCAAAGATTTTACTGCCCATGTTTTCTTTTAGGAGTTTTATGGGTTCAGGTCTTACATATAAGTCTTTAATCCCCTTTGAGTTTATTTTTTGTATATGGTGTAAGAAAGAGGTCCAGTTTCATCCTTTTACATGCAACTGCCCAGTTTTCCCAACACCATTTATTGAAAAGCCTGCCTTTAATTGACCATAGAAGTGTGGGTTTATTTCTGGGCTCTTTATTCTGTTCTATTGATCTATGGGTCTGTTTTTGTGCCAGTATCATACTGTTTTGGTTAGTAGAGCTTTGTAATATAGTTTGAAATCAGAGCGCATGATGCTTCCAGCTTTGCTCTTCTTTCTCAAGATTGCTTTGGCTATTTGGGGTCTTTTGTGGTTCCATACCAATTTTAGGATTATTATTCTGGTTCTGTGACAAATGCCATTAGTATTTTGATAGTTGTTTTTGTAACTAGTTGTTTTTCTCTTGCTGCTTTCTAGATTCTCTTTATCTGTATCTTTTGACATTTTAATGATAATTTGTTTTGGTGTGGGTGTCTTTGGGTTCATCTTGTTTGGGATTCTGTGCTCCCTGAACTTGGATGTCTGTTTCCTTCAGCAAGTTAGGGAAATTTTCAGGCATTATTCTATTTCTTCAAATAGATTTTCTGTCCCTTTGTCTCTCTCTTCTCCTTCTGTAAGCCTATAATGTGGATGTTAGTATGTTTGATGTTGTTCCAGATGTCCCCTAAATTCTCCTCTTTTTTTAAAATTCTTTTTTTTTTTTTTTTTGCTGTTCCAATTGGGTGGTTTCCACTACACTCTCTTTTAGATCACTGTTCCATTCTTCTACATCCTCTAATTTGCTGTTGATTCCCTCTAGTGTAGTTTTCATTAGTTATTATATTTTTCAGCTCTGACTGGTTCTTTTTTCTATTTTCTCTTTGTGGAAGTTCTCACTGTGTTCCTCCATTCTTCTTCCAAGTTCAGTTAGCATCTTTATGATCATTATTTTGAACTCTTTTTCTAGCAGATTGCTTATCTCTGTTTCATTTAGTTCTTTTTCTGAGGTTTTGTTGTATTCATTCATTTGGAATATATTCCTTTGTCTCCTTATTTTGTCTAACTCTCTGTTTTTACATATTAGGTAGATTAGCTATGTTTCCCGGTTTGGAAGGAGTGGTTTTATGTAAAAGGTGTCCTGGGGGCCCAATAGCATGGTCTCCCCTGGTCACCAGAGCCAGGTGCTCCAGGAGTATCCCCTGTGTGATGGGTATGCCCTCCTGTTTTGGCTGGTCCACAATTGCTGCAGGTATGCTAGTGTGTGGGGCTGGCTCCTGGTATGGCTGGCTGTAAAGCCCAGCCATGACTGTTGCAGGCTTTCTGGCATGTGGGACCAGCCTCCGGGTCAAGAGCCATTTTGGGGGCATGCCAGTCCTGGCAGAGGCTGCCTGCCAGCTTTGGTGGGCAGGGTGCCTCTTTGGAGGGGTTCTGGTGCTGGCCGAGGCTGCCTGCTAGATGTGTCGGGGCAGGGGGCTGCTTTCGAGGCTGGTGCCAGCAATTTTTGAGTGGAATTTTGATGGATGAATAGGAGTTGGCCAGGAGATGAAGAGAGTAAGTGAAGGAAATGTAGTCCTTGCGTAAAAACACAGAGGCATAAAATAGCAAGATGTTAGCCAAGCAGGGGTATAAGATGCAGAGTAGGGAAAAAGGAAGTATTGAGACTAAAAAAGTAGTCATGCAACTAGACCAGAGAGAAGCTTGCATGTTAAACTAGGCCCTTTCCCCAACTGTAGCAGCTAGATGCCAAAAATCAGAGACAGAGGAAGGGGGCAAAGACACATTTAGTTTTTAAGAAATAACACCTGATACTGGTCTGCCACTTTGTGTGTAAACAGAAAACAGGAATACACACAAGAGAGTATAAGCTCATGGGAATGTACAGAAGTGAGAACTTTGAATGGTAGGTCATGAAATTAAGCAGCATCTGGACTTCCCTGGTGGCGCAGTGGTTAAGAATCCACCTGCCAATGCAGGGGACACGGGTTCGAGCCCTGGTCCGGGAAGATCCCACATGCCACGGAGCAACTAAGCCTGTGCACCACAACTACTGAGCCTGCGCTCTAGAGCCCACAAGCCACAACAACTGAGCCCACGTGCCGCAACTACTGAAGCCTGTGTGCCTACAGCCTGTGCTCTGCAACAAGAGAAACCACGGCAATGAGAAGCCCGCGCACCACAACAAAGAGTAGCCCCCGCTTACCACAACTAGAGAAAGCCTGCATGCAGCAACGAAGACCCAACGCAGCCAGAAATAAATAAAATAAAATAAATTTATAAAAATTTAAAAAAAAAAGAAATTGAGCAGTATCTAGATCTCAAAGTGCAGGAAAGTCAGAACTGTTATCTAGGTTATTTTAATCCACTTTAATTATATCATCCTCAAGGACAGGGACTGCTACTTTAGTTTTCTGTTAGGCTGCAAACCCTCCGGGACAATTTAAGCAGGAGTCACTGGGCAGCCTCATCCAGAACACATCTTGGTTTGGTGATCCTGGGTGCCCCTCTTAGGGGTGACATTGATAGATCAAGGTTATTCTTCTCATGCAGACCGCAGGCAGATCCTCACAGATCCCCACCTGTGTGAGAGGGGGAGGGGCAAAACAATACACTTTGGTTTTTTTGTTTGTTTTGTGTTGGTGTTTTTTTTGGGTGAGATCATTTTAGTTCTATTCTCTTAGAGAATTTCAATTATACATGTTTTACATTAGATCCTCAGACCTTATTCATCTTATAGCAGAAAGTTTGTACCCTTATATCAACCCCTCCCTATTTCTCCCACCTGCCAGCCCCTGGCAACCACTTTTCTGTTCTCTGTTTCTGTAAGTTTGGCATTTTAATTTTAGATTCCACATATATATAAGTGATGCCATGCAGTTTTTGTCTTCTCTGCCTGGCTTATTTCACTTAGTGTCATGCTCCATCCATGTTGTTGCAAATGGCAGGAATGTCCTTCTTTCTCATGGCTGGATAATATTCCATTTTATATATATATATGTATATATAATATATATTCCATTATGTATTCCACATCTTCTTTATGCATTCATCTGTCAGTGGGCACTTATGTCTTTTCCACATCTTAGCTACTGTGAATAATGCTGCAATGAACATGGGAGTACAGATCTCTTCCAAATCCTGTTTTCAGACAGCCACAGGCAAAAGAATGAAACCAGATCCCTATCTTACACCGTATGCAAAAATCAACTCAAAATGGATAGACTTGAATGTACAACCTGAAATCAGAAAACTCCCAGGAGAAAACATAAGGGTTAAGCTCCTTTACATCAGTCTTGGCAATGACTTTTTGGATTTGACACCAAAAGCAAAAGCAACAAAAGCAAAAATAGATGATCCACTTTTAAGACCCACGTTTTGAAAAAGATGGGCTCTTTCCAAATGAGTAGTCATGGAACTGCTGTGTTTCACTTTCTCAGTGTTCTGAAAGGCTGGCGGATTCAAGCTGAGCCTCAAAGGGTTTCTCTTGCCCCTCGCCTGTGGGGAGTCCTGGGGGATTGGCTTATTTGGGAGGCTCAGAAGTATCAAGGGCCTGGTGTGTTGCCTTCTTCATCTCTAGTTACCTCGATAGGAATCTTGGCCCTGGTCTAGTGAAGGGGAGCAGCAGGGCATCCATGCCAAGAGGGTCCTTTGAGCCTTTTTCTTTTTATAGAGCACCTTCTGTGAGAAAAGGCCAGACTGACCTCGTTCCAGGACAAAATCAGTTTGATGCTTAAAAGCTCTGTTTCATAGAGACATAGAATGTTAACGGATAGAAGAGGTCTTAAAGAATCGAGTCCAGTGTTTCATGAGCAACCCGTTCCCATCCTCTGGCTCCACCATGGTGATGGTCTGTCCCCTTCCCCGTCTCCATCTCCGTCTCCTGGGGCCTGCAATAGGGATTTCACATTGTTTACTGGCCTACCCCACAGCTTAGGTCAGTAGTATCATCATAAGCTGGCCTCACCTCTCCGCATTCTTCACCTCTGTAGTGTTCCCATCTATACAATGGGCTGAGTGCCCCTGACCCATGAACCTAAGGGATTTTAGCAGAAGGGAATGTACTTAAAGTCCTCTAAAAAGTATAAAATGATGGGACTTCCCTGGTGGTCCATTGGTTAGGACTCCATGCTTCCACTGCAGGGGGCATGGGTTCGATCCCTGCTCAGGGAACTAAGATCCTGGAAACTGTGTGGTGTGGCCAAAAAAAAAAAAAAAAAAAAGTATAAAATGATCTATAAATATTATTTTATTGCTAGCATTATCATTTGCACTCTATTCGTAGATATTTATTAAAAGAATTAAAGGAGCTTACATCAACTAGAAACTGAATTAAGCCCAGGATAAACTATGCTGAATTTCAAATGGGCTGAATCAAAATTCACGTTTTTAAGATTGTACTAATTAAAAACCAAACAAATAAGCAAAACCCATTCAACACAGTGAACCAATGCCTAATAGTACTGAACCGTTGTGCTGTGGGTTTCAAGACCATTGGATCTTCTCCTAAATGCACCTTAAGCAGATTTTAGTACTTAGCTCAATACAAGTCCCAAACAAAATACTTCAATCTATATTATTTATAATTTCTATCTTTTGTTACCACATAAGTACATCAGAAATATAAGAAAAGCAGGTGTTGAATCTCCCTCGATTCAAATATAATAATAGTAATAGTAATAATAATAATAAAACAATGACAGATTGACTCTAGAACCCTATCCGTTATCACTATATTGCCTGCCTCATACAATAGGGATGACCATTTTCCTTCTAAATGCTTAGTGTATGCTGGGTATATTACTAATTTCTTTATGTGAATGATTTCACCTAACCTTCAGAATGC
Source organism: Delphinapterus leucas (assembly GCF_059928025.1). Lineage (NCBI taxonomy): Eukaryota > Metazoa > Chordata > Mammalia > Artiodactyla > Monodontidae > Delphinapterus > Delphinapterus leucas. The sequence goes on from NC_143129.1 coordinate 141,452,156, forward strand.
TCTCCCGTGACGAAGGTGCCATTATCGCTCCTATTATATAGATAGGAGAAATAAGGCTCAGAGTGGCAAAGACACTTGCCTAAGCACACACAGCTGACAAGTGGCAGGTGGCATCTGACTCCGTAGTACACAGTCTTAAACCACTTTGCTAGACTGCTTCCTTGTTTAAAATATGGGGAGACGCCAAGGAGAATCTTGTGTCAACTATTTAATCATTAATCTGGTGGTTCTTAATATCTAGCTCATTACCTGTAATTAATCAAAAATATGCAAATTCAAAAGAACAGATATCCCAATACTATTCAGGTAGATATGCGTCCTGGCAAAGCATAGTCATGGAGGTACTGGTAGCTCATCATCTCCCGAACACAATCCAGCCTCTGATTCATTGCTGAACTACAGCCCCGTAGCTGATGTTGATAATGCTGACTTGACTTCTTAAACTGTATTTAAGGAAGCAGGGATGAGAATAAGATATGGTACAAAGAATGTTATTTGTTTTTAAGGTAACTTTTTAGAGCACTGGTGCTTAAATCTATAATTGCTCATTTCTGTGTAAATTCATGTGTCTGGATTAATAAAGTCTTGTGGGGATTATATATAGAAATCTAAGTTGATATATATAATCGATAGCATAGCAACCATTTTATTCCCTTTGCTGTTTATGTGCATCCCAAAGCTTATTGCTATAAGGCTACAAGATGGTACTACATAAACACACACACAGAGATACGGTATATACATATGTATATACATATATATACACACACACACACACATCTATATACATATGTATCTTCACAGTAACTGAGATGCTGAGATGACAAGCTACTCTGAAAACCTAGATGTTTACAGTACATATTTTAAAATAGTCTATGGCATTTCTACTATTCACATGATACCCGTGACACTGTGACTCACCAAAGTTGTGTGTGCATGTTTGCACATGGCTTCATGCAGTAGAGTGGGAAGAGAGAGGGTTTGGCAGACCTGACTGTCAACCCTGGCCCTACCCCTTACAAGCTGGGTCACCTTGGGCAGCTAGTTTGAGTCACTGAGCTCCTGTAAACATGGTTAATCATAGTTTTGAAGGGGCTGCTTATCCTGCATGACGACCCCCATTTTTACAGAAGAAGAGCTTCCATGCCACCTTCAGGAAAGTAGGAGCAGAAAACTCCTGCTCGCTCTGTCCTTACTCTTCCATGTCTCCCAGAGGACCAGGTCGGCCTCACCTGCTCACTGAATGTGAGTGGAGGGCTGGCCCAGAGGATCAGCCTTGTCTGGGAGTTCACTTTTGCATCTGCTTGTGTAAAGGATACATGTGTTCTTTGCCTGCCTTCTTGCAGAAGGCAGCCTTGCAAGGGAGTTAGGAAGGCGATAGTTATAGGAAGCTTGATTCTGGTCACGCACTGGCACTTTCTCCAATCCAGCTGCGTCAGCAATAAATCTGAGCATTTGATTTCTCTCTGTCTGATTTTTGTATAGATCTTTCAACTGGTTCTGGACTTCGAGGTGTGCCAAGCAAGGAGTGGTCATTACCCTCCAACACTTCACGGGGCTGATGTCATGGTTAAAATGAAAACAAGGATATTAAGAATCTAGCCCAGTGTGTTACACACGGTAGTTGTTTGGTGACTGTCAGATTCCCCTCCCATGTCTGACTGTAAACCGAACATGACCCAGCCTGTATCTTACAAATGCCCCTCTCCTTCCCCTCCCACCATGCTTAATTAGCACAGGGTTTCAGATGTGAGCTGCGTAAGACTTTTAAGAGCCAGAAGAGACTTTACCAATCTGTTAGTTAAATTCCTTCATCTTCCAGATGAGAAATTTGAGGACCAGAGGTGCTAAATGCCTAACCTGAGATCACACAGCTAGTAAGGGCCCACCTCATCTCTAAGAGGGGCTTGTCATTGAGCACTGCGTGATTTCATAGAACAAAGGGAAACTATGTCTTCTACAGAGGGCAAATTACAAGGCCGCCTAAAACCCCAGAGCTTTGTCAAGGTAAAATGTTTTTATTTTGTTGAAGACAAGAGAGCTCCCAAAATACTTTTCTTTTGACCTACTTTGCTATTCATCTCCTCCCTGCCCCCACCCCCAACATCAATTGCTGCCTCTTGGAAAATCCTGTTAGAGTTTTTGTCATTGTATCCGCGGCTCTGGTTTTAAAGACTTTCTCAGGTGGAGCAGGGACTTAAGAAAATACTCCCCGGGAAGGCTCTGAGAGACAATGCGGACATACTGTACCTGTACTTTACTTCTCCACATGTCTTGAACTTGGGAAAATGCAACTGAGGGCAGTGGAGGAATGATAGGCCCTTTTCCATCGTCATAGAGTCCTTTGTGGGCCTAATGATGTCATAGAGATTACTTGCTCTTGTGGTTATTAATCAGAGGCCAGCTCTAAAGAGGGATGATAGCCATATTGAGTGTGTGTATTTCTTTTTTCCCTGGACTGAATTGCGTTATGAATTCATGGTCTCATTCCCCTTCAGAACATCTCAGAAAAATAGGAGAAAGGCAGATCTTTCTCATCTCATTTTGAATGTAGGAAAGCAGAAGGAAGAGAAATCAAGAGATTTCAAGACATTCTCACTTCTGCCATTCATTGCACTTGGTATTTTTTCCTGGAATGTTACTCCCCCGCCTGACTTTCCTGGAAAACTCCTACTCGCTCTGCAAAAACCAGCTCCTTGAAAGTCACTCCCTTCTTGGTGCTCCGTTGCAATTTCTGTGTTCTATTTGGCATGATGCTTGAGCAATTTTGCTGTGATTAATCATTTATATGTCTCTACCTTTCAGAAATGGATTCGTCCTTAATAACAATCACTAAAATCCTATCATCCCCATTTTATAGAGAAGGACACATACCTCAGAGAGGTTACATGACTTATTCTAAATCACATGGCCAGTATGTGATGGGGCCAATTATTGAGTATAGGGATGTCAGCCTCTAAAGCCCATTCTCTCCACTATGGTCTCAAGCTGTTAATAACAAAGGATTTTGTTATTAAAGAGAATGCATTTTACCCTTAGCTAATTCCTAATACCAATAACTAATTACTAACTGCCATTGATAGAATGCTTTATGATTTACACAGCAGTTTTCCATATACGTCATCTCATTTGATCCATATAACAAAGCTGCAAGTTGGGGATTGTGCAACAGTTTTAAAGTTTATGGCTTTACAGTTGAGGAATGGAGGCCCAGAGAAGGGACTTGCCAAAAGCCATCCTGCTATTTTGTAACAGTTAGCACTTTGCAGGAAATTAAACACGCATCTCCTGACAACAAATCCCTTTGCCATGTTGCAACAATTAATTCAGGTTCTCAGTAGGCTTAACGTGCAGTAACGGCAGAATCTCCAAATAAATAAACTGTACATAGTCCTTAGGAGACCAGGACATTCTCTTCGGTTCCACAAAGGAGGTTCCATTCCTCCTTTGGCAATGGTGTGGTACAGCGGACGGTACTGCACGTCAAAGTCAAGGGAACGAATCCCAGACCTCAGAATGTGATCAAGGACAGTGGTTTGTCTTCCGTATAGTTATCACATTGTCACGTGACTTGACGGGGTTACAGAGTGGCGCTTCTCAATGCTTTTATTTTTCTGCCAACACACACAAGACACACGCCTGTGGGAGCACTCAGGTATATGCATTATCCCTCACGTTCTAACTTTAACTTGACCCTTTTCTACTCGAGAACAAAGAAAGGAGTGAGAAGGCCATTATTAGGAGAAAAAGCTATATCTTTCATTTATTTTGAATAGTATATATATATATTTTTTTGCCAAGTTTCGTATCTTAGAGGAAGCTTCTGACACAACTCACTGGGACACACCTGTGTGATGTGTTCCAGTAGTGAGAGTAGAAAGTTAACTATAGCAGGGCTCTGTCCTCAAGGAGCTCACAGTTGGGTGGGCACGCAGACGTGAAGCGCCGGCTAGCATTCAAGACAGGAGATCCTGGTACTAAGAATCTTTGTACTGGCGATACAAAGAAGGAGTGAGGAAGTATTGGATTGGGAAAAACAAGCAAACTTTGATAGAAAACTGAATCTTTTTTCCCTTTATTGTTAATTGAAGTGTCGTTGATTTACAATGTTGTGTTAGTTTCAGGTGTACAGCAAAGTGATTCAGTTATACATACATATATATACATATGTTACATATATATGGTGTGTGTGTGTGTGTGTGTATAAGTCTATTCTTTTTCAGATTCTTTTCCACTATAGGTTATTATGAGATATTGAATATAGTGCCCTGTGCTATACAGGAGGCCCTTGTTGGTTATCTATTTTATATATAGCAGTGTGTATCTGTTAAGCCCAAACTCATAATTTATCCCTCCCCCCCGAAACTGAATCTTTGAATTGAAACTTTGGAGATGAATGATGTTTTCACAGGTAGTAGGGGAAACTGAAAAAGAAGATGGAAACATCGTGGACATCATGATACCCTCTGTTGGGCCTGGGGAATGCTAAGTAGCCCTGTTGCAATCAGAGTGGACATTTGGAAAGAAGGAGGTAGGAAATGAATCTGAAAAGTAGGTAGTACTTGAATGTCATGCTCGCATGTTTGGATGCGACCCTATAGACAATGGGGAACCATTAAAGGTTTGGGGCAGGAGTCTGGCGTGATCCGGCTCAGGTTTCTGGAAGGTCACTCTGGCAGCTCTGATTCTATGGCGTCACTGATCATCACCTGACAGAGAACCTACAGCTCGAAGTGGGGGACGAGGAGTGCTAGTTGATGAGCTGAAGAAAGAAAAAAATCAAAGATCCCATTTTCCTACTTGTGTCAAGTCAAATAAATGGAGCCAGATAAACGTGGATAAAAGTGGAGACAGTAGCAAAATTGCCTGCAAGCAGAATGTTTTTCAAAGTCCCTAATGAGGTGTCAGTGAACCTAACGAGATGAAACTCCCTACCCTACACCTAGTTTTTCACGCTATCCTTTTCGTCCACTCACAATTAAGTTGTGAAATTGGAATTATAGCCTTACATTAAAGACGGAGGCCGACTCTGCCTGCCTCTTGCTTCTCCAAAGAAGGTGACTCTGAAAAGCTCTCTGTTCTGTTGCTTCTTCTCCCGGTGATGCTTCCCCTGATGTGGCTGCAGGCGATGGCATTGTCGTTTTAGATTTTGATTAAGAAGGGCCACGTGGCTCCTCTTCATTGATTTCAGTATTGAATTCCGTCATTCTTCATTAGGAATTATTAGGCAGCTGAAGTTGAAAGGAAAATGTCACGGTCTTTTTGTGCCGTTGGCTTGTTAGTGGAAGGGAAGGGTAGGCTGGGGGAGAGAGGCATGCACCGTGGGCCAGACACTGGGTGGGGCTCTCTAGATATGTAGGGCCCCTCTGATTCTTTCAGGCTGTTACAGTGAGAGGAAAGCTTTATTCCCATTTATACGGATGTGGAAACTGAGGCTCACAGGGGTTGCAGGCCTTGTATAATAAGATCCTCCAGGTTTATTCCAAACCCATGCTTCTCCGTCTCCACTGGGATAAAGATGGCGACTTCACTTTTAGACAAAGAGGGTCCATGGACAGGAGGCTTAGATCTATCAGCCACCACTCCGTGAGTGTCTCACAGTGCCCTGTGCATCTTTCTAGGGCACTTTGAGGTGCATTTTTTTATTCCTACAAGAATGCTTTGTAGGGACACTCATTGTGGCTCAGAGAGTCTAAGTGATTTACCTGAAATCACACACTTAGGAAGTACAGACTCCACCTCACTGCGTTGCTTTCAAGTTGAGATCTCTACAGGATAAAATGCCTCCTCTGGAAGGATGAGGCCAGTAAGAGACATTTCTGGTACTGGGGCCAGCTCCCAGTATGAGAGATACATGTAAGGCAGGCCCATTTTTCTGAAACCCTGACATACTGGAATACAGGGGTAGGGCCCAGAGGAAGATGAGAAGAGGAGATCAGAGGCTGGCTCTGTGCAAGGGGGGCAGGAGCTCTGGGCAGCATCAGCCCGGAGCAGAAGAGCACCTAGAATCACGAACTCACTAAAGAAATACGAGCATCGTGTCCTTTTCTTTTCAGGACTCTTTTCATAAACTTACTGAGCAGATTCATAAAGCAAGGACTGGAAATGTGGCTGCCCCATGACGAGCACAGCTGTGGATGCTCCGTCGTCCGGGGGTTGGGTCTGTCTTCTCCCCACTGGGGCGGCTCCAGCCCCACCTCTGCTCCAGCTTTTCTGAGGAACCAGTGCCTTCCTCTCCAATGGAAACACTAGCATGGACTCAGGTTTCCAGGTCAGGCCTGGTTCTCTCTGCTCTGTCCGTCATAGCTAGCCCAGTATAAAAATGGAAATGCAGGTCCACGATCACCGACTTGGGACCTTAGGGGCCAGATGTCTGTCAGAAATTTAGAATATTTCAGATCTGAGAAAGACCATATGATATGTATATTACATATTATGCAACACTCCCTGCCAGGCTTGGGGCAGCACCCATCATCACGCACATTAATATTTCTGCAGTAAAATCTGTAATAAATGAATGTAGTGCGAATAAACACTGTAAGTAGTGTTCCGTCAATACAGGTCAGTTTGTGCCCTCAAATGAATTCAGATCAGTTTAGATATGCTGCCAAAATGAGTTACATATATAGTTGCAAAAATTCTCAACAAAATATTAGCAAACCGAATGCAACAACACATAAAAAGGATCATGCACCACAACCGAGTTGGATTCATCCCAGGGTCACAAGGGTGGTTCAACATATACAAATCAATCAATGTGATACACCGCATCAACAAAAGAAAAGACAAAAACTGCATGATCGTCTCAATAGATGCAGATAAAGCGTTTGCTATAATTCAAAATGAATTGCACACACGCACACACACACACACACATGCATGCACACATAAAACTGTGCTTTCAGACCTTTTTGGATTTTAAAATTCAGATAAGAGATTGTAGGTAAATATTTGTAGCTCACATAGATTGGGTTCCTGTTATATGCCTGGCATTGGACTGAGCAGTTTACAGACATTTACTGCACAAGAACCTCAGGGCCTATGATGAATATAGTGTTACTCTCTGTGTTTTGCAGCGTAGAGCTGTTCTGGGCAATCGATAGCCACTAGTCACGTACGGCTATTTCCACTTAAATTAATTAAGTTAATTTAAACTAATTTAAATCAAATGAAATTAAAAATTCAGTTCCTGGGTTGTACAATCAAGAGCTTGATAGCCACGTGTGGCTAGTGGCCACGCATTGGAGTAGCTGTATATGCCTAGTGCGTACCATACTGGGAAGCACAGAATATTTCCATCAGAGCAGAAAGTTTTATTGGACAACGTTGGCCTACATGTTGGACAGGGTGGTGGTTATGAGCATGGATTCTGGAGCCGTACTTCCCAACACCACCGTTTCCTAGTTATACAGCTTTGACCAAGCTTCTTTACCTCTTGGCACCTTAGTTTTCTCATCTGTAAACTGGGGATAAAGATAGTAACCACTTCATTGGTTGCTATGAGGAGTAAATGAGTTCATACATGTAAAGAACTCAGAACAGTGCCTGGCTTGAAGTTATCTCTTAATAGTATTACCTATTATGCTTATTATTAAAGATGGGGAATTCAAGGCAAGAAAGATGTTTTAAACTCTACGTCCAAGTCCTTGCTCTTAGGCTGCATGTCCTATACCCTCTCCAGACATGTATCCCGTTCATCTCTTCTCCTGTATTGCTGAATGAGTGAATGAATGAGAGAGGCTGAGAGTGGTGACCTGGATACCCAGAGCGAGGAACAGCTGGTGATCTCCTGGTCTTTAAAGTCAGGCTCAGACGTAGAGACCTACAGTGAACCATGGCTGTCCTTTATTGATTCCTCAGACCAAGACTCAATTCATCTCTTTTATTTCCACTTTGTTCCATTTTCCTGTGTCTAAGCTTAATTTTTAAAAATCAGCTATAACTAGGCTATTGTAAGGCATCGAACCTGCTGTCAGGACTATATATTTGAGATAATATGTTGAAGCTTCATTGATTCTGTTTGACAGCAGTCGAAACAGAAACAGAGTGGAGCTGCTGCCTGGAAATCACCCAATGAGGTCCCGGATCACTCTCGCGAGAAGCACCTGCCAGATGTGCCTGCAAATAGCTGTGCGCAGCGCCTGGTGTGGAAAGAGGTGTAGCGTTCGCTGCAGTACCCCCAGGCACGGAGTCAAATGGGATGGGGTCTGGTTTCAGTCCTGAACCAAACCTGGGCAACCTTCTCTTATCGCTTCAGCTTTTCGAGCCTCAGTTTCATCATTTGCAACAAGGGGGTAATTATTCTGATTCTGTCTCCTTCACATATTGTCATGAAGACCAAATGCAAAGTAGATTAAAACACTTTATTAATTATAAAGCACTGAGCACACATAAGTTAATAGTACAGGCAACACTTTTCTTCTGGTAGGAAGGGAAGCCTCTGAGCTTTGGGAGAGACAAATAGGAATATCTGGTGTGCATTAGTAACTGGCATTGCTTATTAAGTGTTTGTCGTCATTTTCGGCTTAGTGGAAAAATAATGTTGTAATATACATGTTATTAATATCAATTGAAAGATGAATAGACCATCTTTGAGAAGTAAAGGAGTATGCTAGCATTGGCACTGCTCTTTTGGGGCTTACTGAAAGGAAGCCCACTGGTGAAGGCATTGTCCTTTAGGTGGTCTTTTGTCTTATTTACAAATTTTGAACTTTATATTTTGAATTTCGCATCAGTAAAAACTGTCCCGCTTATAAGCTTCTAGTTTTCCTTTTAACAAACAATGAGTTACAGCATCATCATCTCCACCTCCACTCCCCTGGCAACCCCCTGGAAGTAATTATTTTAATGCTTAATTGAGGTTGTCATCTTATTCTTTCTTTATGCAGTTTTAGAGTTAAAGAATTGAATTACAGAATGAGAGAACAAGAGGAAAGGGTAGACTGAAGTCTAGCTTTTTAAATTTTATAGGTGAAGAAATTGAGAATCTAGAAAGAGCAAGAAGGATGCTTAGGGGCTGAGGGCCAATCACTGGCAGACTAGGACTAGAATTGCTGTCTCTGACTCACAACCCATTTATCAGGCATGTTCTAATCAAGAGTTGTATGGTGAGCATTGAAGCAGATCAAGGGAGTTAGGTAAGTCTAATGTATATTGGAAGAGCTTGATGGAGCCATCTCGCCATAGGGATGACCTGGCTAATGGGACCTGAAATACTTGAAGCCTGTGGCTACTGTATTAGTTAGGAATGTGTGTAGCCCCAAATCATGGCTCCCAAATAATAGCAGCCTAAACAAGTAGAATTTAATATTCCTCACCTAGGAAGAAGTCTACTTCTAGGCAGTTGTTAACATTGCTTCACTTGTTTAAATATGCCTCCAGGGACTTAGGTTCTTTCTACCTCTTGTTCACCAGATGGCTGCCTCAGTGCCAGGCATCGTATCACTGTCCAAGAAGAAAGAAGGAAAAACTGAAGCTAAAACTTTCCCAGAATTCTTCTAGCAGATTTCCACTTCCATTTAATTGTTTAGAACTGTGTCACCTGGCCACATCTAACTTTAAGGGAGGTTGAGAAACTGAGTATTTATTTTTCTAGCCTCTATCATTGGGACAATATTTTTAAAAATTAACAATCAGGGCTTCCCTGGGGATGCAGTGGTTGAGAGTCTGCCTGCCAATGAAGGGGACATGGGTTCATGTCCCGGTCTGGGAAGATCCCACATGCCACGGAGCAGCTGGGCCCGTGAGCCATGGCCGCTGAGCCTGTGCGTCCGGAGCCTGTGCTCCTCAAGGGGAGAGGCCACAACAGTGAGAGGCCTGCGTACCACAAAAAAAAAAAAAAAAAAAATTAACAATCAGTGGGGCACAGCCATAGACCAATCGCAATGGATGCCAAGCATGAGCCACTGGCACAGTTGTAACAATGCATACATGAATATTAGCCTTACCTATTGTAAAGGGTGACCAGGGAGAAGAGTGTTAAGAATTGGTGTTGAGTAAGTCTCAACAGTGTTTGATGCTGTACATTGTTCTGCATCAGGGTCAGCAAAGGGTCAGTAGTAGATATTTTAGGCTTTATGGCTTTATGATCTCTCTTGCAGTTACTCAACTCTGCCATCATTGTGCGCAAGTAGCCATAGACAATACATAACCAAACGGGCATGGCTGTGTTCCAATAAAACTTTATTTACAGAAACAGGCAGGAAGCCGTATTTAGCCTGTGGGCTATAGTTTGATGGCCCCTGTTCTGCATCCATCTCCACATTAGGGATGTCCTGGCAATGAGACTGGAATACCAGCTGTTGGTTACCTCTAGCTATCTCTCTCTAAGTGGTATCCAAATGGGCATGGCCAACATGTTTCCATTCTTGACTAGATAATTCTGCTTCCTGCCCTAGTGGAGAGAAGCCATTTCTTTCTCTTTCAGGCTCTACATCCCTCTGCCATATACCTACTCTGAATAGTGACGTGGAAATTCAACCTATGTCTTTGAATTTGGGGGACACCTTCCAGTATTACTCAAATATTGTCATCTTGAGCGGTCATCATGCTTGAGAGATTCAATAAAATAATGATTATGAAAGTGCTTTGCCAACTCAAAAGTAGTATGTGAAAACTCCTGCTTACTACAACCTTCTTATCTGCAGATGCTCCCCGTGCTTCAAGGACCTTCTGTACTTTCTAAGGTTTGTTCACATTTCCTGGCATCACATCTGCCCCTATCTGAGAGCAGCTTATCTTTCCTTCGGCAACATAGTCTGCTTAGGGGAGTGTATTCATTACCACGATAGGGTCATTGAAGTGAGCTCTTGGTTTACAAGAACCCCCTAGGGACTCCAGTACACAAGCACATACCCACGCTCATACACTCTCATTAGATGGAAGTTTTTGCTGTTTGTGCCTCAGCCTCTAACAACAGATACTTTATGATGGCACAGTGGATGATGCAGAGGAGAAGCTGGGCCTTTTAAGAATCAGATGTTTGCAAAAGTCAAATTATGCAGGTTGGATGCCAGTCATAGCCTAGCCAGTCATGTGGAGGAGTTTGGAAGGCATGTCATTCCGCCGGGTACCACGAACCACAGGATTGTCCGAACCAGAATGTTTTGCATCACTGCTAGCACATCCTTCTCCCATGTCCCTTCCAACTAATCAAGAGTTTAGTCCTTTTTGGCCAGAATCCTACTCACCTCCTTTTCTCCTTGCTGAGTTCTCCTTGCTTTTTTTTTCCTTTTTTTTCATTTTTCATTTTCATACTTACAAGTGGATAATTGGTGTGAGAATCCAAGGGCAGCACATGCCAGACAGAGGAAACAGTAGATGCCAAGGCATTGTGGCTGCGGGATAGGGAGAAAGGCTGCAAGTGGCGTGACAGGGTCAGGGAGGAGCGTGGGCCCAGATTTGTGTGCGGCCTGCTGGACCATTGTAAGGCCTTTGGGTTTATGCCAAGAGCAATGGGACTTTACTGCAGCATTTTAAGCCGTCAAGGACCCAGTCTAACTTCCTCAAGACCCCTGCTGCTTTGTGGAGAAAGGATTATAGTTAGATCAAGAGGGGAAATGTGGAGAGCAGTTAGGAGGGAGAGCCAAAGGAGGGAGGAGAGAGGGAGGGAGGGAGAGAGAATGAGAGAATGAATGAATGAGTGGTGGCTTTTGGATTATGGCAGCCACAGTTGGGAAATGCAGAGAAGTGGATAGCTCCAGGATGGTACCAGAGAAAGAGAACTTAATGAAATGAGAGCAGACACTGAGGTGATGAACAGGGTTTTCCAGGGGAAAAAGGAAAGCACAGATGCCCTGACCCAGGGTTCCCAAACCGTGTTCCAAGAAAACACCAAGTCCTGTGGAATGTGAAAAGTTGTTCTTCGAAAAAGGATCAGATTCCTTTGTGACTTAAAAAAAAAAAAAGTCTGGACAGTGCTGCCTCCTGTGTTGCATAGGGCAGGTGAGCAAACAGTATATTCAAGGCTCTCGGAAACTCATCAGTAATGAAGCCAATTTAACTTTAATATGGCTTTTCTCAAGTCTGTTTGATCCCACAACTCCTTTCACACAGAACACCTTGCTCCTGGCCAGCATTCTTCCCAGAGTGTTTGATGGGACTGGATGACCTAGAACAGCATTCTTGTTTTATTCATGGCAAGATGGTGGCCCAGAGAAGGGAAGTGACTTGCCCAAGATCACACAGCTTGGTAGAGGCAAAGACTGGCAGAAATCATAGCTTCTCTGACTTAAGACACGCTGCTGCTTCTACCCCAGGGTGCTAGCTGCATCTGCAGAGAAGACTTGTGCTGTTGTATTGATAGGGTCCTGCCTACAAATAACACGCATCCTCACCTGCTGAATGAACGAAACACTGCCCCATGCTCCACCCTCCCAGAAGGGCCCTAATTCAGAAATAGTGATGCGCCATTCCCTGGCCAAGGTGTCAGGCTTATAAATTCTTACCATAGTGAACAACAGAGAGTTGTAAAAACTGCACACAGGGAGAAATGCAACAGTCAGGGTGGCCTGAGGGGTCAAGTCCTATTGAAATATGTTTGCAGATTCCACTGCCCAGCAACAACCTAAATAACAATGGGCTATAATGAGGTGATAATTAACATTGAATCTAGAGTCAGCAAAAAGATTTTATACTTCAACGGGGTAGAGATGCAACTTGATTGTAATTCTGGATGAGCTCCTGGGGGACCTGCCCGTTGTTGGAAAGAGAAAAAGAGCACTACTGTGCTTCCGGCTGCAGGGCAGAGAAAGTGTGTTTCTGCATCAGATTTTAATCCAGATTTTGCCATCTCCTAGCTGGGCAATTGTGTGTGAGTTGCTTAACTTCTCTGGCTTCAGTTTCTCACCTGTGAGATAGAGATAATATGTCATTGCAGGGCTGATGCAAAAAGTAAATTGAATCGTGTGTGTGAGGTACCTAGCATGCCTGACTCACTAGGCACTTGGTAAACGAGAGCTATTCGAATTATGTGTGTGGTTTTCCCCTCTTCTAAACACCAGATCATTCTGAGGGTATTTGTCCTGAATGGCCTTGATAGTAGCTCTTTACGCACTGAAACCGCTGAATATACTTTTGATCTTCAAAGTGATCGAATCCCACTTTGAACTAACTTAGGCCAAAGAGAAAGTGTTGTGTTTTGCTTATTTGTTGCTGATAATATTAGGTTACCTTATGTCATAGTGGTAAGGGCAAGGGAGTAGTTTGGCTCCAGGGACAACTAGAGCCTAAGGCTCAAATAAAGCCACACTTCTCTCTGTCTCTTGACTCTGTGTCTTTGTTCTCTGTGACCAGCTTCCTGAGTGTGGTGCAAAATCGCTGCCAATGATCCTTGAGGACTCAGTTTAAAGTTTAAATATCTAGGGAGAGTCCCTGATTGGCCTAGAATGGATCAGGTGCTCACCCCAGGACCAATCAACTAAGGCTAGGGTGAATGAGCCTACGAGGACATACCAGCATCTACTCATTATCACAGAGTGAAAGAGAAGGATTATGCGGAGAAGAAATCAGGAATGGGAGCTGGTGGGCAGAATGAAAATATCCAACCCCCCCGCCCCCCTTTGAAACTAAGCTCTTCGTGGGAAATCTAGTGGACAGCTGCTTTTTCACTTGTTCAACTTCTACTCTACCTTCCTTGGTCAACAATACCCGCTTTGGCATTGGAGAACTCCCCTACCCCTTCCCATGTGCTTTGGCTGGGAGTGTAATCCTTCCTTTTTCAAATCGACTCAGCCATCAGCTTTTCCATATTCCCATGTTTTTGGCCCACGTGAGCATCGTGCAAGTTGCGCCAGTCAGACTCTAGTTTTTTCCTGAGTGTTGGTTCTTGGGGAGAATGACTCAAGGGTTAGAGCAGAATCATTCTGTTGACAGCCTTAAGAAATCTGCCCGTGAGCTCTCCCTACTTCGATTCCTAAAGCTTTAGAGCTCTTGCCCTGTCTGAAGTCTGATTGTTCAGTTCTCCAATCCACTCCAGAGCCACTTTCAGTGATCTTCTGGGAAATCCAGCTACGTGTCTAAGTTAGCCGGAATTGATTTCTGTTGCTTGCAACCAAAGATCCTTAGCAGATGCAGGCAGAGGCTGAACATTATTCATGTTAGTATCCTCCATGCTCCTACTGGTTCCACGGCTACACAAATGCTCAGAAAACATGTGGTGGACTTGTTCTTTCTTTTATTTCTCCCCATATCTTCCTTCAAAGATAATTCAAGATCAAACATGATATGTAAAACAGTTAAAAGAGAGGCTAGGCTACTTGGGTTGAGGAGAGCCCAAACCCTGAAGATTCAGCCTCCACCTTGCTCCTTAGGGATGTTTAAAGAACCCTAGTGGTCTCTGGAACACAGTTTGAAAACCTTCGCACTTGAGGGTGCCTCAGGTCCTTTCTGGCACTAAGGTTCTACAGTCTGACCACATGCCAGGGCTTCCCTTGAATCCAGGGTGTGTCATCCTCCTTCAACCCAGAACCATTCTCTGTATCAAAAGCCTGTTCCATTTGGGGCCCCCAAAGACACCTTTCTCTAAAGTAATATCTCTGCTTTAAAGTGCCTGTCAGTCTCCTGCTCAGCTAAATGTTTTATGTACTTGTCACTGGGGTATTTCGTACTATTTGGAGCATTTATATGTCATTAAGCATAAGGCAGCTCAGGTTAATTGAAATTGTTATTTTTGGAATTGAAGTTATTATTTTTTTCTTTAATTGAAGCCGTTCCCCAGAATAAAATTGTCACAGACTTTGGAATTCACAGCAGTGGCTCCGAAGATTTAGCTCACAGTAAGATCACAGGATCTCAGTGCAGATTTTGGGGCACCACCCCTGAAGATTGGCGTTTCGTATGGCTCCAGTGGGTCCTAGGAATCTGCATTTGTAAAATAGGGGGAATAACTGTGAGAACATCATTGATTTGTTTTCATTCTTAAATGCAGTACTTTATTTATTTAAAGATCTTAGCTTAGTGCCTGGCTTTATCATGAGGACTTGATAAGTGAAACCATTATTATTGTTAGTTTTGTTTGTGATATAGTATCCGGCGAGCTTATCCAGTACTGATTCAAGCAGGTGTTGAAGTCAACAACCAACCCTAAGGGTGGTATCTCTCGATTCTGTCTGTTTTCTGCCTCTACTGCATTAGTTCAACTTCACTATCATCTCACACCTGTGTCATTACCACAGCACTTCCTACAGCAGATTTCCTTGATTTCAGTCTCCTTGTTTGAGTTAATTCTCAAAAAAATAGTGAGAGTTATTTTACTACAGTCAAATCTGATCACATTCCCTTCTGCTGAAAATCCCTCCATGACTCCCCATCTCTTTCAGAATGAAGCCTAAACTTCTCACCTGTAGTCAGCATGGTCCAATTCATGAGTTCCTCTCTAACTGCAAATTCCTATTGCATCTCTTGCTCTCTGTAGTCAGCCACCCTAAACAAACTGTGGGTCCCCCGAAGTCTCACGCTCACTCTTCTTGCAGCCTTTGCTCATTTGGTTCTCTCTGCGTGAAACACACTGGCCCCCCTTTTGGCTAGCCAGAGGTCCTTCAGGTGTCCTTTTGGCCATTCCTCTTCTGTTAATCCCGCCCTGGCTCCTCAAAGGCTGGGTTAGACTCCTTTTTTTTTTTTCTAATTTTATTTATTTTTGGCTGCGTTGGGTCTTTGATGCTGTGCGCGGGCTTTCTCTAGTTGCAGAGAGCAGGGGCTACTCTTCGTTGCGGTGCGCGGGCTTCTCATTGAGCACGGGCTCTAGGTGCACGGGCTTCAGTAGTTGTGGCTCGCGGGCTCAGTACAGAGACCAGGATCCAGCTCTACAGAGAAAGAACTTACAAGAGGTTGGTGGAGTCATGGTCTCAGCAAGATGGCTCAGTTCACAGCAGGTCCTCTCTCCTAGCAGACACTCCTGGAGTAAAAGAAGGAACACTGCGTTCAAGTGGTAAAACCACAATTCCTGTGTTGCCCTGTCACTGAAAGCTTCACGGGGTTGGCACATCACTTCATTTTTCTGGGTCCCCAGTATCCTCAACTTTAAAATGGAGCTAATAGTATCTACTCCATATAGTTGTTTTGAGGATGAAGTAGTAAGCTATTTATTTAAAGTTCTTTGCATATTGTAAAGCTGTGGTCTTCTTTGCTAGGCTGTGAGCTTCTTGAGGGCAGGGGCTTTGATGTGATGCATCTCTGTGCCTCAGTGCCAGGCACATGGAAAATACTAGATGAGGTTTTGTTGAATAAATAAATGAATGAATCAAAGGGTGACTGAATGAATGAATGGATAGGGAAAGTCTGACCGCTAGGTTGCCTAAGCAGGAAATGACAGAGAGGCTCAGAATAGCCTTGCTGGGGTGAGTTGCATACACATTGCTTTTCCCTCTTCCATGGAAACTTCCTTGAAGTGGGGACTGTTCCCTAACTCTCCCCACCACTCCTGACTCAGTGCCTTGTGCACCTGAGTCAGTGCTTAAAAAACACTTACGAGGGACTTCCCTGGTGGTCCCGTGGTAAAGAATCCACTTTACAATGCAGGGGACGTGGGTTCGATCCCTGATCAGGAAACTAAGATCCCACATGCCGCGGGACAACTAAGCCCGTGTGTGCCACAAGTGCTGAGCTGGCGCGCCTCAACTAGAGCCCACCTGCCACAAAATACAGAGCCCAAGCACTCTGGAACCTACACCACAACTACAGAGCCCACACATCCTAGAGCCTGCGTGCCACAACTAGAGAAGAGGAAACCCACATGCCACAACTACAGAGAAGCCCGCACACCACAACAAAGAGCCCCCGCGCTGCAATGAAAGATAACACATGCCTCAAGGAAGATCCCGCGTGTGGCAACTAAGACCCAACGCAGCCAAAAATAAAATAAATAAAATACTAAATAAATCTTTAAAAAAAAATCAGAAACAACAACAACAACAAAAAACACTTAGGAGCTTGTGGTGAATTTGTTGACTGCGTTACAATTTCCAGTGGTTTGAGGTAGGTATATAACATCACCCCCATTTTATAAATGAAGAAACTGAGTGTCAGAGATGTTTAAATGAACTGTCCAAGTTTGCATGGCTGGCAAGGGACCAGTCCAGGACTAGAACCCAAGTCTTCTCACTGTTAATCCAATGCTTTTTTCCATCAGAGAATTTGTCTCTTTATCTCCTGACCTCACCTGTCAGCAGTGTTTCTGAAAATAAATGGTGTGTGGACACACCCAGCAAGGACATGGTGGGCCCTAAAGCAATGGCAGCCTTATGTTAATGAGAGGGAAAGAACCCCAGCAAAGAAGAGCCTTCTGACAGGTGTTGATGAATGTTTACAGATGGGGTCTTGCTTTGAACGGAAGGAGACCTAATTTTAAAATGTATTCAAGGGGTTCCCTGGTGGCACAGTGGTTGAGAGTCCGCCTGCCGATGCAGGGGACACGGGTTCGTGCCCCTGTCCGGGAGGATCCCACATGCCGCGGAGAGGCTGGGCCCGTGAGCCATGGCTGCTGAGCCTGCGCGTCCGGAGCCTGTGCTCCGCAACGGGAGAGGCCGCGTCAGTGAGAGGCCCGCGTACCGCAAAAAAAAAAAAAAAAAAAAAAAATGTATTCAATTATTGTCAAGCCTAGGGGGCATTTAGAAGTGACCATTGCTAACCACCCAGACTAGGAATATTCCATGACCTTGAGACCCTGACCTCTGCAGCAGACATCTTTTCTGGTGCTTGATCTCATGAGGGAGTGCCAATGTACAAAATTTATGGAGTCCTCAGAGCTTTTGTGGTTGCAGATCACAAGACTTTATCAAACAGAAAGAGAAGCTTGCCTTGGAGGGTGAGAACATACTTTTCAGAAATAGCGATGGGAATACAAACAGGCCAATTCAATTTCTTTTGGGGTCATGGTTTGTAGCTTTATTGAATGTGTGACATTCCCTTTTGAAAAGTCCATGGGATGTTTTCACTTCAGAGAATAGTTTCCACATCCTGTTCGACACCAAGAAATGGGTACTTATTGTAGCACTTGGTGGTTATTTATCACAGTTTGAATGGAAATAAATTGCTTCAAAGTGAAATCACACTTCATGGTTACCTGTCTGCCCTATTAATCTTTCGTTTAATTTTCTTTATTTTAATGTGCATACCAGTGTTTGTGACCTGTCTGGTCTGTCTCCCTCATAATTGCCTTCAACACATTTCAATATGTTAAGAGAAATTAAATGAATGGGTTAAAGGAAGGCTCGGGATTTGGGAAATGGGGGGTTAGCTGAGAGCAGTAATTTATTTCTGAATTGGCTCTCCCTTCTCTTGGAACAGGAGCATACTGGAAATCAAAAATGGGTAAAGCACATGGTTATTCCTGCAATAAACCAGCTAGTTAGAGCACAAGTGGTGATGACTGTTTTCTGGGTCCGGCGCTGTCCACAATGCCCACCTTGGCAATTTTCCCAGTGATTTCATTTCAACTAATAAAATCCACAAAACAGCACTGCCTTTCTCTCCTTTTAAAAATGTGAAATCAGTCTTTCCAAGCTTCTTTTTTTCTGCCCTAGTCATCTAAACTCTGAAAATGTAGCTGAAAGGGCTTGTTCACTTTAATTTGACAAATATATATTGAGGGCCCACTGTGTGCTAGATATTGGGCTACGGAGGTCCCTTCTCTGAGGGTTGACCGTCCGGTGAGGGAGACTTCTCTGTTGTATTTCCCCTTCTGTGCCTAGCACACTGATGTGCAGATATGATGAGGTAGATACTGTTTTCTTAGCAATCGTTGGAGAATACTTTTTAGGGAGAGGTTTGTGGCATTGGGAATATTTCTAGATAAGACTTCTTGAAACAGAAGCTGATCCTTCAAAGGGTCTGAAGGTGAGACGTGCCAGACATGGGATGTGGGAAGGGGATTTGTTGTTACTCTGAAATGGGAGGAAAAGTGAGAGGGTGAAGGAGCCCAGACGTGAGCCCCAGCCTGAAAATGCACAGCCTGGTTACTAGGACTCAATTTGACAATGAGTGGCGCCATCGGAAAAATGGAGCAAGGGGCTGGTTCAAGGAAGACCAGGGACAGAGGTGTAGGTTGGGAAGCCTGAGGCAGGACCCAAACTAGGTCAAGGCAGGTGAGGTGCTAGCCTCCAGGGCAAAGTTTAAGAAAGCACCGAGAACTCGGTCATCAAGATAAGTAATATTCAAATGCCATATTTAAAAAAATCACAACAAATGCCAGAAGTTCCATGATGAGCACATTATCAAAAATTGAAATGGTGACAAGATCAGTAACCGGGGTGGTGTGGAGCCATATTGGAGCCTGAGGCAAAAGAAAAACTTTGGTAATACTGAGCCTGTCTTTAAACATTTCAATATTTCGACATTTATTTAAATTATTTTGCAGGTAGTTTTATTGGACCACTGCCACACCCGTTTGTGTACATATTGTATGGCTGACCTCAGGCCATAACACCGAGTTTAAGTAGTTGCAACAGAGACTGTATGGCCCACATAGCCTAAAATATTATTGACACTCAGGCCCTTTCCAGAAAGGGCCTGCCGCCTCCTAGACTAGGTGATCCCTGGGTTCCCTTCTGGTTCTGGTATTTGCAGACTATGTTTTCGGTTGACTTAATCAGTTACTTTTGATGCACGATGGACCCTAGCCTTTGAGGATATTTCATTTTATGTTTTGTAGACATTGTGTTTTGTATTACATTAGATACGCTTTAACAGAAGGCTTACAGTATATCAGGTACCACACAAGGTCTTGAGTGATAGCTTGGTGCTATTCAGGGTATCTCCCCTTTTCCTCTTATTAGACTGTGGGCTGCTTGAGGATCCTTGGGGGTGTTCAATCAGTGTTTCCTGAATTTACCAGTTTGATCACCAGTGGTTCTCAGCTCAGGTCAGTCCTGTCCCTCTAAGAGGCAACTAGAAATGTAGAGCGTGGTTTTAGTGGTGTTTACAGTGGCTTCAAGTTGCTACTGGGGTATAGTCGGTCAAGGTGGGATGCTGAACACCCCATAATATGAAGAATGTTTCATCCAAGAAAGAAGAATTGTCCCTCCCCAGATGGCAGTAGAGCCTCTGAAAAACACTGAGCAACCCCCTGTTCCTGCAGGTAAGTTCTGTCCTTTGCCTCCATCTATTGTCCATTTTCGCATCCTTTTCCTGAGGTTACAGTAGAATTCTGTTTTTTGTGTAACGTTTTACCACTTTAATGGAAATGCTGGTTTCAGGAAATATGAAAATGACTGGTTGAAAGGCTTTGAATGATGCTTTCCAGGCTTTTCAGATATTTTTTTATTGAGTTGTATGTATGCTAATTCATTAAATTCATTAAAGGAGAAAAGAAGTCTTTGGGAATACGCACAGCTTGCTATTTCCTATTGTTATTCACAAAACATAGATTTTTCTTGTTCCAGTAAAAAAAAAAAAAAGTCATTTTGGTAAATTGACATCTCCCGTGTTTCAGAAAAAGTCCTCTTAAAGAGTGTCCTTCTCTAAGATCTTGCTTTAAAAATAGGATTTGACCATCTCTGGATTAGAGAACGTGGAGCAAGGAGAAGGCGTCTCATCAATGGTTCTAGGACTTTGGGGAGGGCAGCAGGTTGGTTCCTGATACCCCCGCCCTGGCAGGCAGTGTCACTCGGAAGCCACCTCCCTTGTAGAGTCAAGCGCTTTCTGGGGTCCAGCTTGATCACACTCTCTTCTTTCTCCTTCTATATGTTCTCTTTCCTCTCCCTTTCCTCTCTCCATCAAACTATCCCTTCCTTGGTCCCGTTCAGCCACACACCAGTGCTTTGTGTGCACCATTGTGGGAGGCAGCAAGAGTTGTGGGTAAAAATGAAGCTGATAGGGCTTCCCTGGTAGCGCAGTGGTTGAGAGTCCGCCTGCCGATGCAGGGGACATGGGTTCGTGCCCTGTTCCGGGAGGATCCCACATGCCGCGGAGCGGCTGGGCCCGTGAGCCATGGCCGCTGGGCCTGCGCGTCCGGAGCTTGTGCTCCGCAGTGGGAGAGGCCACAACAGTGAGAGGCCCGCGTACCGCAAAAAAAAAAAAAAAAAAAAATGAAGCTGATAACAGGTTGGATTGCAGCTCTACAGCGAATTAGCTGTGTAGCTTTGGGGAAGTGACTTAACCTTTCTGTGCCTCAATATCCTCATCTCTAAACTGGGGATTAAATAAGTTAATACATTAAAAAAAAAAAAACAAAAAAACCTCAGAAGAGCATCTGTCAACCAGTAGGTATGGAGGGAATATCTGCCATTGCTGTGTGGAAAGGCCTGTGGCAGGCGTGATGGGGATGTGTGTCAGAGGGGATTGAACCTCAGGGGCCAGGTGGCCCAGATGTCTGGAGCACGGAGAAACCAACTCTCAGCCGCTGTGAAGTAGACGGCTGAGGGGCGGGGCTTTTGACCTCCAGCTCCCCTTTTGAATGCCCTTTGTGCTGACTCTTCTGTTTGGGATTCTGGTGGGAGGGAAATGTTTCTATAATTAAAAGAAAAGTTTAGTTCATTGATCTCTTCATATCCACGATATTTACAGATAGAGAAAATAAATTGCACAGAAGGGAAGTGACTTGCCTCTAGCCATCCGTCAAGTTACTGATAGGTTAGGGTTAGAAACCAATCAATTAACAAATATTTGTTAATACTTTGTACGTGCCAGGTACTGTCCTGGGCCTTAAGTTCAAAACATGGTATAGGATCCTCTGGGGTTTTTTACATCGAGCAGGCCCCCTCACCCACTATCCAGCCATCCCCCCGTAAGCCCCTCCCCCGGCACCCCCATATTGTTCTCACCCTCTGTTCTGAGCTGTGCACCTCGCTTCATCCTGGATGCCTCTTCCCATGCCGTTGCGTTCCCCTTAGCCACTGACCTGACGACTGGTTTTCCTTTCTGCAGCCTCACATCGATCCA
This sequence comes from Delphinapterus leucas, assembly GCF_059928025.1. Lineage (NCBI taxonomy): Eukaryota > Metazoa > Chordata > Mammalia > Artiodactyla > Monodontidae > Delphinapterus > Delphinapterus leucas. Next base: position 141,474,029 of record NC_143129.1, read on the forward strand.
GCACTATTGTGTCCCCTACTCTGATCTCTGGTTTCCCTCCTTGACATCCATCTTTTCTCCCCTTTGATGTTATTGTTTTGATACCCTGGGTAAAGACCTTACCTCGGTCTTTTGGTCCTTGGGACCCTTGACTTCAAGGTCAGGAATCACATCAAATTCATTCATTCATTCAGTGAATATTTATTGTGCACCTGCTTTGTGCCAGGCATGTTCTAGGTATGTGGGATATAGCAGTGAACCAAACAAAAAGAAATCCCTGCCTTCATTGGAGCTTACATCCTCATGGATGTTGACATTCAGTAATCAAAACTTTCTCTAAGTTCTCTCTGCCTCAGTTTCCTTATATGTGAAATGGGGATAATAATAGTTTCTACCCCATAAAGTTGCTTGGAGGTTTAAATTAGTTGTTATGTGTAGAGCTAACAAGAGACAAATAAATAATAAATTGGTAAGACATATAGTATGATAGATAGTTATGCTAGGGAGGTGGAAAACAATTTGGTGACTCCTCAAAAAGTTAATAGAATTACCATACGAGCAAGCAATTTCAATTCTAGGTATATTCACAACAGAATTGAAAGCTGGAACTCAAACAGACACTTGTATACACGTGTTCATAACAGTATTCTTCACGATAGCCAAAAGGTTGAAATAAGGCAAATGTCCATTGAAAGATGACTAGTTAAACAAAATGTGGTTTACACACACACACACACACACACACACACAGATATTTTTCAACTTTAACAAGGAATGAAATTCTGACATATGCTACACTACGGTTGAACCTTGAAGACATTATGCTAGGTGAAATAAATCTCACTCCAAAGGACAAATATCGTACGATTCTGCTTGTGTGAGGTAGCTAGAATAGGCAAATTCATAGAGACAGAAAATAGAATGGTGGTTCCTGGAGGTCAAGGAGGGAGGGAGTGGGGAGTTATTGTTTAATGGGTACAGACTTTCTGTTTGGGATGACGGAAAATTTCTAGAAATGGATAGTGGTGATGGTTTCTCAACACTGTACGTGTACTTAAAGCCACTGAATTGTATACTTCAAAGAGGTTAGTGTGGTAAGTTTTATGTGACGTATATTTTACCAGAATAAAAAAATGTCCAAAAAAATGCTACAGAGGAAAATAAAGCTCAAAAGGAAGGTAGTGTTGGGGTGACGGTGAAGAGGTTAATTTTAAAAGGGAGAAATTGCAGAGGAGGTGACACTTAAGCAAAGACTGGAAGAAGTAAGCCACGTGACTCTCTCTGGGGGGAGCATGTCCCCAGGCGAGGGACCATCCCACCCCCCTCCCCGACGCAGAGGTGATGTCTTAAGACAAACCAGCATGATCTGGGTGTGATCCTGGGTGTGAGTCCCAGTTCTACGTTTATTTTCTGCATGACCTTATACAACAGTCTTAGTTTTTTGTGTGCCTCAAGTTTCTGGGTTTTATAAAGGGTATAATAATACCTACCTCTGTCAGTACTGTATTCAGTGAAATAGTGCACAAGAGATTCCTCAGCACAGTGCCTGGTACCTGGCTGGTCTTTAACAGCTGCCTGAGTCAGCTGGTCCCGTTTATGGCCAGCATCTGCTCTGATATGTTAGTTGGTACCTGCGCTGTATGGCTTATTAAGTATTTTGCTATCACCCCTGCCTGGCACATAGTAAATGCTGAATAAATAATAGTTTTTTCCCGGTTCCTTGCTTTTGATTCAGGCAGAGTGAAAAGACTAGAAAGAACTTAACGTAGTACTTGTTACATTGATGGTAATCAATAAATGTTCGTTTTCTTCATGTAATCCGTTGGTCATTCTTTTGTTCATCAGAAATAAATAAGACACCGTCCCTGTTTTCAGGATGCTCATTATTTTACTGTTGGGAAATCTAGTAAAACGTGAAGGTAAGGGTTTAGACCATCCCTGGGGATTCAGGGAGGGAGGAGATGTGGCCTGGAGTGCATGGAGGTGTGACTCCAGGTGAGCCTTCCAGCCTGGCAGGGATTGGGGTGAGTGATCAGGGAAGGGAAGAAGCACAGTGGTGGGACAATGCTCTTTGGTCAGAAAGGGTGAGCACAGCTCACCTGTGGACAAGCATTGCTCAAGTGGGATTTTATCAGCCTTAGAGATGTTGTTCTAGCACGTTAGGAAATACCCATTTCTGAGGGGCCCATGTAGGACTTGTGCTGGGTCTCTTCCATTTGCCCCTCCATAGCCTCTTTCCTTCCTTCCCCACCCTGCTCTGTGCCTCGGGAGGCTGTCCTGTATGGACCACATCATCCAGGTTCCTTGCCCTCTGTATTAGTTTGCTAGGGCTGCCATAGCAAAGCACCACAGGCTGGTGGCTTCAACAGCAGAAGTTTATTTTCTCAGAATTCTGAAGGCTAGAAGTCCAAGATCAAGGTGTCAGCAGGGTTGGTTTCTTCTGAGGCCCTTCTCTCCTTGGCTTGTAGGTGGCCATCTTCTCCATATCTTCACGTGGTCTTCCCTCTGTACATGTCTGTGTCCAAATTTCCTGTTTTTATAAAGACATCAGTCATATGGGATTTGGGCGGACCCTAATGATCTCATTTTAATTTAATTGCCTCTTTAAAGACTCAATCTCCGTATACAGATACATTCTGAAATACTAGGGGTAAGGCTTCAACGCGTGGATTTTTAGGGAACACAATTCAGCCCGTAACACTCTGTGACTTCTGGTTGGGTTTAGCCAATGGGGAGCATCAGCAGGATGTAGGGAGTGGAGGGGAGTGAGTTGGGGTATTTATTCTCCTAGCTGTTGCCCTGTGGTGTCACTGAGGATAAATGTCCCAGACCCTGTCTGGCAGCCCTCTCCACACAGTCCCCCCGCCCTCTCTCCAGGGTCCGGTGACCACTCTTTCCCCTGCTCCTTCACAATGAGGATGACGATGGAGCCAGTACTACATCCCCGTGATTTCCCTCTACCCACCTTACACCTTTATAAACAGGCCTTTTATTAAACTCTCCTCCAGTTGCTGAATTTGAGTGTGTCATCTCATCATTTCCAGCTGAGGCCCTGACTGGGGGGGAAGGGTGAGAGGCTGCAGGGAGGGAGGATTTCACGCTATTGCTTATGATGAACTTCGCCAGCATAGAACTTCCCTCTATGTACTCTTTCTTTTTTTTTTAATTTATTTTTTATTTTTGGCTACATTGGGTCTTTGTTGCTGTGCACGGGCTTTCTCTAGTTGCGGTGAGCGGGGGCTACTCTTTGTTGCGGTGCACGGGCTTCTCATTGCAGTGGCTTCTTTTGTTGCGGAGTATGGGCTCTAGGTGTGCGGGCTTCAGTAGTTGTGGCACGTGAGCTCTGGAGCGCAGGCTCAGTAGTTGTGGCGCACAGACTTAGTTGCTCCGCAGCATGTGGGATCTTCCCGGGCCAGGGCTCGAACCCGTGTCCCCTGCATTGGCAGGCAGATTCTTAACCACTGCACCACCAGGGAAGCCCTATGTACTCTTGTAGACCTTGATTTCTCAGTGGTTTTTTTTGTGTGTGTGTGGCATCCTCTACTGCTTGCTTTGCCCACTTAAGTCGGAGGCAGTATGGAGCAGTGGGAGGAGAAGATGAATTTGAGCAGCAAAGGTCTGGACTCAAAGGTGGCTCCTTCACCTCCCATGGTATGATGGTGGGCAGGTTTCTTTATCTCTCTGATCCTTTCATTCCCAGAATTGTAAACTGTAAAAGAAGCCTCAAACATTTTGTTGTGAGGGCTTGATTATATGACATTAAATAAGCGAGCAAATGTTCAGTAAATGTTTCATCTTCTTTCCTCAATAGAAAGAGTCCTTAGTCTAATTTCATTTTGGAAACACCTGCCGCGATCCTAACTGAGCAGAAGCAGCAAGAAAAGAGAGCCGGAGTCAGGGGTGGGGGACAAGATGGGTCACACAGAGGCCCCCGACTAGGTGACTTTCCACTCTCCTCTGTTCCCCGCCCTGTTTCCCCATCTGTGCGGTAGAGGCAGTGGTAGCATCCTGCTCTCCTCCCATTAGGGCCATTGGGGTGCAGACACTGGCTCCCTCTCCAGCCTCATCTGGTGCCTCCTCCCCTCCCCCTCTGGCTTCTTACAGTTCCTTCCATGCTTCATGCTCTTCTTTGTCTTGAGGCCTCTACCCTCATCTTCCTTCTGCCTGGGAGACCCATATCTCTCTCAACCCGATGATCTCCTGCTTATCCCGGGGAACTCAGTGCCAATAGTTTTTCTCCAGGGAGAGCTCCCTGATACCCCTCTCCCTCACTACAAGGACCAGCCCCCCGTTATATGTTTTCAAACCTCCTGGAACATCTCCTTCACATCATTATTAGTAAAATTGGTGGTTTACCTCTGTGTTTCCCATTACGGGGAAGCTCCATGAGAGCAGAGGTTGTGTCTTTCTTCTGACAGTCGTGATAACTGATAAGAGCGGACTGCCTGGGTGTCTGTTTAGCTCCATCACTTGCCAGCTGTGTGGGCATGTTACTCTCTGTGCCTCAGTTTCCTCACTTGTAAAGTGGGGATATGAATAGTACCTATCTCACAGGGTCGTTGTCAAATATTAAACGTGTTTGTAAGTGTGAAATGCTCGTTACAGGGCCTAGCATGTAAATGTTAGCAATTGCTGCTGAATTCTCAGCTGCTCACATCCAAATATCTGTACAATGAAAAGAGGTTAAGAGTGAATGTGGGGACAGGGCTAAGGTGAGGCCTGCCCTCTCCCTTTGGGGTGGTCTCTGTAGCTTGACAGATAGATTTGCAGGACAAGGGAGGCTTCTTGGCAACACTCTTATGCTAGGGGATGTGCCCTTCACCATCCCATAAGCAATGGGGTCTCGGGGTGAGCAGCCTCGCCTGTGCCTCCTGGTGGGGGTGCCAGTAGATATTAGGAGAGTGGGCAGTTAGCCTGCTTTTGTATTCAGCCTTAGACTTCTCCACGTCGGGTACAAGGCGGCCTTGAAGAGGAGGTAGCAGAGATGTTTGGGGGATTTGCCTTCAAGATGTTGGTAACTTGGGGAATGTTTGGATACCACAGATTCTTTTTTTTTGGTTTTGATTCTGCCTTCACGCGGTGACTAGAAATCAGGAGCCCTAATTTCTGGGTGTGTATCCTGGCAGAAGTTGCCCAGCCATCTCAATTTGTGGTTTCCTCGTTCATTAAGTAGGGAAAATAACACAGTATCACTGTCTTATTGATTACTTTTATCCAGGGTCTAATGACCTCATTAACAGATATGTAAATAAGTGCATAAGCATGCATGTGTATACACACACACATACACGCGTGTGCACGTTCTCACACCACGGCTGAAATAGCTATCACAAAGCACATTCATTAAATCTCATCTTCATTACTTAGAGAAATCTCTAAGACTGTTAGATTATAATCAGTTTACACCTCCTTTACGAACAATTATAATAATCCTTATTATCTGGTTTCTTGGTTTGAAACAAATTAAAAATTGGTAGGCATGGTGGACCAAAAGGTGGCAAAGGAAAAGGGATGATACTGCCATGAACAGGGACACCAGTCACACAGCAGTGACATTAATTTTTAAATCCTGGTAATTTGGGGTCATTATCTTTAAGGGCAAACACTCTTCAGAATCTCTTTGATGTTATCATTGTTTTTTTAAAGCAATAGCATTTTTAAACCAGAAGGACCCAAATGATGCTCTAGTCCAAAGCCCTTATTTTCTGGTGAGAAATTTAAGGTAATAAAAACACAAAACTAGACTGCAGCTGAGTTGGGGGAGAGCCCCCAATCCCCTGTTCTTCTAACTGTATTATTTTGCTCCTCCTTTTATTGGTCAACACATACATCGTTAACACCATGAAATGCCCAGGTCTCTCCTGGACACAGAGCCTCTGACCTCCAGGGACTTACACACTGGCAGGAATGTTTGTCTGCATGAATGTAACTGCTAAATTATTAATACCTTTTTAGACATTTTTAGATATGATAATTGGTCCCTTCAGGCTCAGCTTCTACTGCATATATACTGAGGACACAGAGATCGTCAAGACATTTCCCTGTGACCAGATTCACAGCACTAAGTGTTAAGGGTGGGATAGTTTAAAATATCAATAAGGAATACTTTGGCAAGTAGTTACCGTGTGCCCAACTATTGTGGGAATTTAGAGTGACAGGGAAAAGAAAAAATACTGATATGATTGCAGCTTTCCAGGAAATTATAATAAGCCCAGAAAAAAAGTGGTGGGAAGGGGTCTCCAGGCAAGCTCACTGTTGAGAGACAGAGAGCCTGGACTTGGAAATCTGCCTTGTCCTGAAACCTGGCTTTCCTGTGACCTATGGACACACATCTAACACGTGTGCATTATCTGCAAAATGGGGCTAATGAGAATAATACCTACCTCTTAAGAGGGTCGTGAACATTAAAGAAAATAACGTACCTGGTACATTTCCTGGAAGATAGTAAACACTCAGCTTTGTGGATGGAAGGGGGGACCCCTTCCAGGGCCCAAGAGCAGGCTCTTGTCTAACACTCGGAAATGAATTGTCCGAGGAGACACACACGCTGACAAAGCAAAAGACTTTATTGGGAAGGGGCGCCCGGGTGGAGAGCAGGAGGGTAAGGGAACCCAGGAACTCTGCCACGTGGCTCGCAGTCTTGGGTTTTATGGCAACGAGATTAGTTCCTGGGTTGTCTCTGGCCAATCACTCTGACTCAGGGTCCTTTCTGCTGGCGTGCACATCATTCAGACAAGATGGATTCCAGCGAGGAGGATTCTGGGAGGTTGGTAGGACATATGGACTGGCGTCTCCTCTCTCCTTTTGACCTTTCCCGCTTTCTTCTGGTTGGTTGTGGTTTGTTAGTTCCACATTCCTTACCAGGACCTCCTGTCCCAAGATACCCCATGCAAATCGTTATTGTGGTGCCTGGGTAGGGTGGGCAGTTTCAGTCAATGGTTCCTCCAACAACTTTAGTGTTTCCAGTTGTGCATTAGAAACTGAATATACATAGAGTATACACAATCGCACATCAGACATTTATTGAGTGCCTACTCTGTGCCAAGTTCTGTGCTGGGTGATGAGAATAAGGAGGTTGTCTCAGACCCTGTCCCGAGACAATTTGCTGAGCAGGAGTCCGCCAGCTCCAGCCCTGGGGCCAAATCCCACCCAGGGCTTGTTTCTGTAAATAAAGTTCTTCTGGCAGAGTTGAGTGGATGTAACAGCGTCTGTGTGGCTCCCAAAGCCTGAAATAATTACTACATGACTCTTTACCGAAAAAGTGTGCCAAGCCTTAGTCTAGAGACTTGCTACTCAAAGTGTGGTCCTTGGACCACGGGATCAGCATCAGCTGGGGGAAGTGATAGTGTTACCAAACGCAAGTTCTTGTGCCCGTTGCATAGTGAGGCCAAACCAAAACGTTGGCGTTTGGAGCAGAGAATGGTTTATTGCAGGGCCATGCAAGGAGACGGGTGGCTCATGCCCAGAAAACCCCAAACTCCCAAATGGGTTTCAGCAAAGCATTTTTAAAGGCAAGATGAGGGAGGGGTGTGGTTGGCAAACTTCTTGGTGTAGGCATCCTTTGTTCTTGCAGCTGTCTGCATAGAGTCAGGTCATAATCTTCCTGTAAACCTCCAACTAGACAAATGTTCTTCTCTGTTCTGAGGCTTTTTATCTTTAGATAAATGGAAAAGTGTTTTACTCTTAAAGGTCAGAGCTTTGAGAATGGGCTATCCTGTATATTTCAGGATATAGGCAACATTCTTAACTGGAAGCAAAAGCAATAGAATACAGAGGTTAAAGTAAAAGAAACGGATCTAATATGGAGTCAGATTCCTTCTTCCCTGTTACAGTAGAAGTGCAAAATCTCAGGTCCCACCCCAGACCTTCTGAATCAGAATCTGCATTTTAAAGCAATCCCAGAGTTCTTTGAATGCACAGTCAAGTTTAACAAGCACTGCTCTAGGGGAAGTCAAAGACACTTAAATAACTTACTCACCTGGTGAGTGAACAGTGAAGTGCAACGTGAACGGTGAGGTACCCCACCTGGTGAGGCACAGTGGAAAAGCATTATAATAGAGGCAGGTATAGAGGACCATTTCATATGTATTAACTTTGTGTCAGGGCTGGACTAAATGTTTTGTATACAATACCTTAGTTAGTCCTAATGATGGTTAAAAGGAAGATACTACTTTTAACCTCTGTTGAAAAAGCCCAGACTTAAGGAGACAACGTGATTTTACCCCAGGCTTTCAGTTAGTGAGTGGCTGAGCTGGAGTTTGAATTCCGGTCTCCCAGATTGCCAGCCACATCATCATATTGTTCTTCTTACTAAAAGCAACACAAAAGAGGGAGTGAGGAGGGATTTCACAGAGGAATCTTACAGAGTTGGCTCAGTGCCTACCTCAGTCAGGGTCCAATCAGGAAAACAAAATCCATTCAAAGAATGTAAAACAGAGGAAATTTAATTCAGACACTTGGTTACACGGCGGCAATGGAGGAGCTGGAAAGCCATCAGGAGATTGGGAGGGGTTCCGCGATTAGCCACGGCAGGAAGCTGCTACCCCCCTTAGGCTGGAGGAACAAAGCGTTGGGATGATGTCACTGAAGCCGGGCAGCCAAAGTCACCAGGGAGCAGCTGAACCCCAGTGGGCTCTCCAGCAGGGGGTCTGGCCATGGGATCACAGAGCCGCGGGCAGTGCTCCTCAAGGGGGAGCCCGAGGGGAATAACAAGCTTCCCCCGCTCACCCTCTGTTTCTCCACCAGCTAGAAGCCAGCTAAGGTAGGAGCCCAGAAAAATGTGGCCTGCAGTGATCAGGGTTCCGTAGTAGAGAGCAGAGCCAGCAAAGGGCAAGCAATGGACCCAGTAGCAAAAGGGCCAGGGGAGGACCTGCTGGTGCCCTGTCATCTCCTCCCTGTGCCAGCAGAAGGCCCCAGACACTGTCACAACGTCCGCTCCAGAGTCTCAGGCATTCTCTTAAAACTTTCCACGTCCCATATTGCTGTTCTTGTGCTTTGTCTCTCATTTTCTTTTCTTTTTTTCTTTTACCCCCTCGGATGCACCCTTTATTTAAACTGTCATGTTCCCCAATCCCCCTCTGTCCCTAGCCACTGTCTTTCAGCTTTCCTAATTACACACTGCTGCCTCTGGGTCGATTTCACCACACCGCCCCCATGCCCAGTAACTAGATTCAGTGCTTTGGGCCTCCGTTTATCCAGGAGCTGGAAAAGAAACTCTTGCATGGGGTCTTGAGTGATGATGAGCAGGGTTCTTCAGGCAGAAAAGGGTGGTCTGGTGTTCCCAGCGAGGTGAGATAGCAGAAAATGGGAGGCAGATAAAACTCAAGGCCTAGGGGAGAGGTTGTATGCCACCCTAAAGTGGTGGTAGTGAGCCTCTGAAATATTTAAATAGGATGAGATATAATTGTATTTGTGTTATGCAAACTTCACTCTGGCTGCAGAATGCTTGTTGGGTTAGAAGAAATCAAATTGAGAGTAGAGAGGCCAGTTAGAAACCTGTTGCAGGAATTTTGAGTGAAAGATAAAGGGATGATGTTGACTGATCTATGGAATGTCGGGATGGAAGAGGATGGAATGGCAGGAGAGTCTGCACAGGAACAGCTGGCTGTCCCCCCACATCTCTCCCCTTCCCTGCTTCCCTTATTGAAGGAGACCTGATTTTACTTGGATGCTGACTCTTCATTTAGACATTACCCTAATAGGGGACCCTCCCCAGATCAGAGAGTGACTTAACGATTAGTTCATTCATGGCCACTCTCCTCCCTCTGCTGGGGTTTGGACTAACAAGGATGTGTGATAGGATTCTGGATGATGAAAGGAGCTGGAATTTTTCTAGAAACTGGAGGTGGCAGAAGGTGCTTCAGGGAAGCAGTTTCTTATTCTTGAAAAAAGGTTGACAAGGAGAAATTCATCTTTTTTGCCTCTAGTTGTGACTGAGGGAAGAAACCAGCACGGTGGCCATCCTGGGCCTAGGAGGAAGTGAGGAGAAGGAGATAAGCCAGCCCCCTGGGGACCAAAGAACTTACCTCAAAAGTACCATTGTATCTCGCAATGACCCGACTCTGGAATTGTCTGTGCTGTGACACGGTAAACCACTTAAAGTTTAAGCTACTTTTGGTTCTTTTTTCTTTCTTTCTTTTAAACAGCTTGCAGCCAAAAGCATCTTAACAGATACGACAAAAATTAGCAGCCATAGGACTTAGTGGATCTTTTGGTTGTGGATGGTCGCGAGAGAGATGACTGTAAGAGGAGTCATTAGTTTTGCGCTTGGGTCATTAGGTAGAAGATCATACTAGTTACTAAGATGAAAAGCCTAGGAATTGATTTTAACAGAACAGTGTAAGGACATGCATGTTTTTTTTTTTGTTTTGTTTTGTTTTGTTTTGTTTTGTTTTGTTTTTTTTGCGGTACGCGGGCCTCTCACTGTTGTGGCCTCTCCCGTTGCGGAGCACAGGCTCCGGACGCGCAGGCTCAGCGGCCATGGCTCACGGGCCCAGCCGCTTCGCGGCACGTGGGATCTTCCCGGACCGGGGCACGATCCCGTGTCCCCTGCATCGGCAGGCAGACCCTCAACCACTGCGCCACCAGGGAAGCCCGGACATGCATGTTTTGAAAAGCGAAAGTTTAGCTGGTTTATAAGATACGTGTGGGGGATTATGGTGAGCTGGGGGTAGAAGGGACGGTTGTGGTCATATGTCGTGTCCTGTACTGATGCAACGTGGTTGGATGTCAGGTCTGTAAGTTACCATCTCTGTGACATTGGGCATGGTGCTTAACTTTTCTGAGCTTCTGTTTTCTAATCAATAAAAATAAGGCTAATACTGCCTAGCTCATAGGGTAATCATTGTAATGATGCAATGCAGTATATACGTAAAACAAACATAAGAGTTATTATTTTATGGGACACACAGCGGGAGCTCTGGGTGGTGACGCCCTGAGGGCTGCACTAGATTTCAGCTGGCAGGCGGGCTGTGACATGGTTGGAAGAGCAGAGGCTGGTGACAGAAAGCTCAAGCCAACAATCTCTGCTGGGGTCTAGGCCTGCAGTTGGCAGACACTCCATAGGCTTTGTTGCTGAAAAGAAAGCTTACTCCAAAGAATAAATAAATAAAACTGTAAAAAAAGAAAGAGCTGGAAAGAGGGGCCCAGAACAATTTCCCCTCCTGTGCTTTCCTTAGTAACTCCTGAAAGGGGCCCCAAGGAGTCTGTCGATCCCTGTGGGAAGCAGGTTGGAAGTTGTTGATCTAGACAACAGTGGCTGTGGAGAGGGTGCAACAAAGTGTGAAATATTCAGGAGTGCCTTTGAGGAGCATGGGTTAATAAATGTGTGTAACACTGAATCAACCTATTCAACCTAAAACTCTCTTACCTATAGAACTCCTACTCATCCTTCAGAATATAGCTTAAATGCTGCCTCCTCCAGGAAGGCTTCCTTGACCAGCCCCCAGGTATCCTTTCTCTGAGCCCCCTCTGCCAGAGAAATTACCTCCTTTCCAGCCCAGCTGCCCCCCTGACTCTTGAGCTGGGCTGTGACTGTTTTATCTGTGTAGCCCCTATAGTGCCCAGCTAAGTACTTCACATTTGTCTGAATTGTTCTTCTAAAGGAGTAGTGGGTGGGATGATTGAGGTGCCAGCCCGAGGATTCAGAGGTAGGAACTGGGAGGCTAAAGGTAAGACAGGATGCCCACCCTAAGAAAGTTGTGGTTTGGGTTAAGGTCAAGAGAGAGACGAGGATGACTTAGAGCCCAGATTCTGAAGGCTAAATTTAAACCCCAAGGGACATGAGCCTAGAGGTAAACAGAAGGGAATAGGGGCCCGATAGGACGAGAAGAGAAAAATAAGATGCAAAAAGTTAAGTAATGTGTCCCAGATCCTGCAGGCAATAGGACCAAAAGTGGCCTTGAAGCCAGGTCTCTGACTCTAAGGCATGCGACCCTCTCGCTCTCTGTCATCCGTCCCCTTCCCTTCCCCTCCAGGGGCCTGCACAGGAATGGGCATGTGGCTGCCTCTCCAAAAAGACTTGATGGAGTGATTGAATGAAACTGTGTCGTCTTGATTCTTTTTCTACATTTCAACCACTTGTTTCAATGGTGTTTTTCTGACCCCGCTTGGCATTTCAACCACGAAACATCAGTGGGCTGTGTGTTGTTACACATCAACACGGTACCTCCTCTCCTCCCTGCCTCCCCCACGCCGGTTCTTGGTGCCCAAGATCAAAGAGAAATAATGTTCAAACCGCAGATGAAGAAACAAGGCTAGCTGCCTTTGATGTCAGGCAGCAGCTCTGTAATCTGTGCCCCCGACTTGGCTTTACTGCTGATGCAATTTGCAGCTGTGGTGTGGAGTCTAGGTAATTGTTTCTCCAACCCAAAGGCCACTAGTATTTTTTATTTCAGTGTGAATTTTCATTTGGCTAACTAAACACTTCCTGTCTGCCCCCCAGCAGATGGTGGCCCTGAAACAGGACAGGGCTGGGGGTTTTCAGGAAAACAGAGCTCAGGTAATCAGGAAGGCCTAACAAGAGGCCATTATGTAGAGTGTACCTTTCCTTAACTTTCTCTTTTATTAGAACAGTGTAATTTCAGTTTCATAAATACTAAGAGATTTATTGCTGGGCACTGGGGCTATCCATCTGATTCTCCTTAGAAATTAAGGCTCCTGCCTTCCCTGCAATGTTTCTCTTTGACTCTAATATCACTTTAGCTGCCTTTAGGAACCAAGCCAGGATGTAAAGAATTCAGACCATTTTATTTTTTACAAGGTCAGATTGCTCATGATTCCTAACAGAGAACATTGAAAACCTTTTTATTGAGGGGCAACTTTTCTTCTAACTTATCTCTCCTTCCAGAAACGGTTGCAGTCAAAGACGTTAACTTAAAACCTTAATCTTTGTTCAAGATAATAATAGTAGGGGTAGTAGCAGCAATAATAGTGACAGAAAAATGTCATGTACTTGTAAACATAGAACAGACCCAGTCCTAGGCACTACACTTACAATATCTCATGGAACCCTTGCAATGACCCCGCTAGGCAGGTATTTTAGCTCTATTTTGTAGAAAAGGATGCTAAGTAAGACTCAGAGACATTAAATGGCTTCCCCCTAAACATAGTAAGAGAGGCAAAACCAGGATTGAAGCCATTGTTTCTCTATCTGCTTCTGGACTGTGTTTTTCCTAGGCTATGATATGGATTTTCACAAGGCCATAAGTCACAATCAAATCAAAAGCAATGACCTGTGGTAGGAAGTGAGCAGGGGATCCATGCCCCATTTTGCTGAGCGATGGCTTATAAAGCACTTACTACTAAGGTATCTGGAGTTCTTCCCTCTGCCTGGAATGTCCTGCCCTCTGTGCTTTGCTTCCCCTCCTGCCCTGGGTTCCATCGTGGGGACTCTTCCCACATCTCATAAATAGTCCCTCCCACGCCGTGCTGGGCTACTTTTGTTAACTTTTCTCATGGCACCATCACATTGTACTGTAGCCTTGGTGACTGTCCCCTCCACCAAGCAGTGAGCTTCTCGAGGCTGGAGATCATGTCTTATTCGATGTCATATCCCAGGACCTGACACCATGATTGCTGCATGGATGGTGCTCAAGAAACATTTATTGAATGAATGAAGTGAATAAATAAATAGGTGAACAACCTACTGTCTCATCATTGAGATAGTTAATATTATTTCCTTTCATATCTGGTTGAGTGTACTCCAGAACCACACTTAATTCCTAGAGTACGTGTGTCTGGCTTTCCTATTTGTTATACTAAGGTGGTGGCGAGAGGCGGCTCAACATTTCTCCCTGATGGCTATTTCCTAAGGGTTCTGTTAAAGAAGATATAAAGCGTGAAGATTTCATTAATTAATCAGAAGATGAGTTTTTATAGGTGGACAAATGCCCACATCATGTAGCACACAGCACATGCTGGGTGAATGCAGATCCTTCTCTGTCACTTGGATTCCTCTCCTATGTCTCATTTTTTTCAGTCTTTCAAATACTCTCCCTAAAATTATTAAGGCAAAGCTCTTGTTCAGACAATACCTTAATCTTCTAAGGTTAGAGACAAGAGCTCTAAAATAAGAACCTCTGCTCGGGGAGAGATTGGAATCCTCTATTTTCATTTCTGAGCTGTGTGTTCTCTGTTTTAAACTCTGGTTTAAGTGTGGGAAGAACCCAGCTTTCTCTCTTGATCTCCCTAGCATAGTAATGCCAGGCTGACATTTACAAAAGGAACTTCACTATGCATGCTTGGAGAACGATGGAGGAAATGGTTGATAGAAACAGTAAAAAGAGTCATATGTTCGCATTCCCCAGTAGAATGTGAGCTCCAAGAAGACAGGAACTATACTTAATTCCTGTTTACCTGGAATTCACCTGCAATACACTGGGTGTTCAATAAATACTTGAACGAATGAATAGATGAATGTAGAAAGGAATGAATACACCAAGCATTGAAGAGCTTGACTAGGCCCTAATGTCACTTAGATGTTGTCACTTAGGCCTTGACAGATTTGTGCAAATTTCTATTTCTTTCCTCCTTCCTCTTTTGCTCTGTTTTTCCATCTCAGCTTCCTGTTACCAAGTGGTAAATGCCCTTCTACTTCCTGGCAGGGCAAACTTCCTGTCCTGCCCTGGGTTGAAATCCTACTCTCAGGTCCACCCGCTCTCAATCTCCTCCCACTCAGTTCTAGTTTCCCGACTGGGATCATACTTAATTCACAGCTGATTGGCCCAGCAGGTGTGATTGGCATTCATTGAGCCCCAATGTTAGATCAAGCTCCTCCAATCTGAGATTCTTCCCATTTTTGGAGCATTCTTTAAGAAGCTTATGCTTGTCAGTGTGACCTAATGGGCATATAATGAGAACTGATATGCAGGCAATAACAGGACGGTAATCCTTTATTTTCGATGATTAGTGGATTTATGTTAAGTTTTCCTTCTTAAAGTGCTACTCCGTTAAGTGTTAAATGCCTTTAAACGGCCATACCTAGAGAGTAATAAGGCTCAGAACATAGCTACTGAATCCCAGTACAGAGCTGGGGATACCATCATAGCTACAACATCTGGTACCTTCTACCTACTAAGCATCTTATATACACTATGATATTCAACTCTCACCTCAGAAATACCATGCAGGTATAATCATTGTTTCCACGCAATTGTTTCCATAGTATATTTGAGGAACCTGGATCTTGGAAAAGATACACATTTTGCCTAAGGTCCCATGGCCAGGAGGTGATTGAGTAGAACTGCAACCAGTGAGTCTGATTCCAAAGCTCATGCTCTTTGCGGTCTAATAGCCGTTCCACAGGGACTTCACAGTGTGTTATGGTGCTATCTGGTGGGAAGTGCTAGATGCCAAGCATTGTTGAAGCAAAGGGGCGGAAGAGTGAATGGAAGACATTTCACTGGACTTTGAAGAGTGAATAGGGCTTCTCTGGCCAGAGAACAAAGGGGAGAGAATGCCAAGTGGAAGGAACGGCGGGGGTGAAAGCACAGAGGCGTGGGGATACATGCACGCCATGTTCAGGAATGGTGAGTATTTCTATGGAGCAAGAAACATGGTGTAGGATGGTGAGGCAGTGAGGATAGAGGTGGTGACCAGCAGCCAGAGTGGGGACTGGAAAAGTAGCTTAGAACTTTAGAAGCTCCGAACTTTAATCTGTGTTTAATGAGATGCCAAAAAAACCTTCCAAACATCAGATCAAGTGGCCGGATGTTTCCTTCTCCCCAGGGTCTGATACTAATAGTGGAACTGTACACATAGTGACAGATGGACAAGAGAAAGTGTGTGCGCTGCGGAAATCTTTCAGCAGGATGCTTTAAATCACTCCCGCTACATCTATACATAGGAGACTTCAAACCAAAAAATATTCTTTAAACAACTACGTATATGTATATATACATATACACGTTCACATTGTCATGACAAACTTCAATTAAAGGTGTTGAGCTGGAACTGTGATTTCAGGCAGTGGCATTACCAAGGGAGGCTGTCCCACAGTTTCCAGCAGCTCTGCTAATGAATTCCTTTTGCAGACCTCCTGTTTGAAATGGAGTGTAATGAGAGTGATGGTTCTGCCCCGTGCAGGGCAGACTTGGAAAACAGTGCCTTATCATCATCTAATTAAAAACATTTAAATACTTTAGTGGAATATATAACAACACCTCAATAGGAAAAGTGGAGGAGGGTTGGAGCCTTTAGGAGAAAATAATTTTATTTTGCTGGGGGATTTTTAGCCCTTTATAAAGGAGACTGATTGTATTTAAAATATGAGATTTTATGTAACTTTTTTTTTTTTTTTGCGGTACGTGGGCCTCTCCCATTGCGGAGCACAGGCTCCGGACGCGCAGGCTCAGCGGCCATGGCTCACGGTCCCAGCCGCTCCGCGGCATGTGGGATCCTCCCGGACCGGGGCACGAACCTGTGTCCCCTGCATCGGCAGGCGGACTTCAACCACTGCGCCACCAGGGAAGCCCTTATGTAACGTTTTGAATTGAGAAAAAGTAAAATATCAAGATGACCTTGAGCCACTGGAACTCTTGCCTATGCAGAGGACAGCAGTTTCATGGTATTGGCCTTATTTTTTGAGAAGAGCCGTTTAAGCCAGAGGGTTCTAGAAGAGGTCACATAGGAGAGGCGTATATGGACCCAATTCCTCCAGCTGTCCTGTCCCACTGCTCCTGCGTGACAGGCAATTTCCTAAACCAACATCCTCTATAAAAAAAGGATTCATTTTCTTCTTCCTGATCAAATACCAGTCTTCCATTTCACTGGCACACGTTAAATGCCTAATGTAAAATCCCAAGTGTATTCTACCCATTTGCTTCCAAAGGCAATCTCACTGTCATGCAACAAAATGCACCTATGCTATTAACTCACTTGTGGGATGCTGACCTGTACATGCATGCAATTTTTCAAACATGTTTTCCCCAACATAGTCATTATCATTTATTCTACAGTTCCAGTGATAATCCCATGTTTATGCAACTTAAATATTACATATATATATATTCCTCTCTCTCTCTCCCTCTCTCTCTCTCTCTCTCTCTCTCTCTCTCTCTCTCTCTCTCTCTCTCTCTCAGAGGTAAGTATATATTTCTCCATTTTATAGAGAAGGGAACTTTAGCTCAGAAAAGTAGGACAGACTTGCCCAGGGACCTACTGGACAGTAACAGATGAGACTCGGGCTTGAACCCAGGTCTCTGACAAACAAAAGATAGGCTTTTCCACTGTAATGTGCTACCACTGGCACTCAGATGGGGGTCTGGTTCCAGCTACCAGTTTGCGTTTTAAGATTGGAACTACACAGCTCTTACTGCAACCAGAAGTATAACATTTCTTTACCCCTGGATATGTTTCATCAGTGAGTCACCTTTTATTTTTTTTTTTTATTTTTTGTGGTACACGGGCCTCTCACTGCTGTGGCCTCTCCCGTTGTGGAGCACAGGCTCTGGACGCGCAGGCTCAGTGCCCATGGCTCACGGGCCCAGCCGCTCTACGGTATGTGGGATCTTCCCAGACCGGGGCACGAACCTGTGTCCCCTGCATCGGCAGGCGGACTCTCAACCACTGCGCCACCAGGGAAGCCCAGTGAGTCACCTTTTAAAACAGGATTGATTCTGGCCAACCCTGGGCCGCTCTCCTTCCCTCCCCATGGCAGAAGGGAAAACAGAGGCACACAAAGGAGACAGTGGTACCCAGTGACATGCACAGGCAAAGCAGAAGAGAAAGAGGAAGAAAGCCCTGAGCTTCATATAAACCTCTCCACCCCAATTCTAAAGCAGAGAGACAGCAACAATAATGACAATAATATTAATAATAGATCACCTATACTGTAACATTTACTGAAATTTATCTTTGCCAGGAATATCTCATCTGATCCTCTGGACAATCCTATGGGGTACAATTATTCCCATTTTACAGATGAGGACATAAAGGCTTAAAAACTCAAGATTTAAAAAAGCTATTTAAAGGCTTTAAACATATAGGGGGTTTTTTGGTTTTTAAATTTTTATTTTAACTTTTTTTTTTACTGAAGTATAGTTGATATATAATGTTATATTAGTCTCAGGTGTACAACATAGTAATTTGACATTTATGTACATTATGAACTGATCACCATGGTAAGTCTAGTAAACACATTGAAGTAAAATATGTAGCTTTTCAGTAGGCTATGTGGAGGTCCTGCCTATGGCCCTTGAATATTTCTGACCTCATTTTTCTCCCCCTGCTGCCCTTTCTCTGGCCACAGTGACCTTTTTGCTCTTCTGACGGCACAGAGAGCAGGGCCTATACTTACTGTACCTGCGCCCTGGGCTGTTCTGCTTGAACAGATTTTTACTGCTTGTCCCTCACTGCATGCTGGTCTCCTCTCAAATGTCACCTCCTCAGGAAGCCTTCCCTGACCACCACTGGTTACTCCCTATTCGTTTAATGTTGCTTAATTTTTCTTCTTTAGAGTCATTATCCTACCTGTCATTGTGATCTGTTTGTTCATTGGGCTCTCTCTCTAGGAAAAGAATATCATAAACAAAGATTTTGTCTGTTTTATTTACTGATGCTCCCCAAAAGCCTAGAACAGTGCCTGCCCCATAATGAACATTCACATATCTGTGGGATGAGTGATTTGTTAAATGCACAAATAACTGTTATCATAGGTTGATTTCACTGTGAGACGTCCCGCATCACTAAATTCACAAAATACAGACTCAAGTTTGCCACATGGATCCATGCATTCTTTCTGGTCATTCAGCGCTTACCTGAGCTCCCCTGCACCCCCCTTGACTCCAGGCTTTGTGAGGCATAAACAGAGTGCGTGGAAGAGAAGAGCCAGTAAGAAGACAAAAGTACTTTGGGGTGGGGGGACGATGCACAGGGTGACAGGGGACTCCTGCCCGAGGAGGAAAATGTGGCCTCTGTCCCCAGGGCCTCCTACTGAGTAAATGAAATCTGTGGTTTGTCCTTTGGGGTGAGCTTGCTTATTCCGTGATTAGGAAAATCAAAAGAAAGAAATGATCAGATGAGACTGTTTTTCCACCAGAAATATCCCTCACATGGGGGCTGGAAGGGAAAAGATGTAAGTAAATGTGTGTGCTTCCACTCTGGGAGCTGAGGAGAAGAAAGCAGTGTCTTGTGCTGTTTTATTTATTTATTTTTAAAATTTATTTATTTATTTATTTATTTTGGGCTGTGTTGGGTCTTCGATTCTGTGTGAGCGCTTTCTCTAGTTGTGGCAAGCGGGGGCCAGTCTTCATCGCGGTGCGCGGGCCTCTCACTATCGCGGCCTCTTTTGTTGCGGAACACAGGCTCCAGACGCGCAGGCTCAGTAATTGTGCCTCACGGGCCCAGTTGTTCCGCGGCACGTGGGATCTTCTCAGACCAGGGCTCGAACCCGTGTCCCCTAGCATTAGCAGGCAGATTCTCAACCACTGCGCCACCAGGGAAGCCCTTGTGCTGTTTTATTAACACCCAGGCATTCCACTTATCAAAAATCACAACTTAGAGCTCTCTTGAAGTGGGTTCATTTTCTCCTTTAAGCCACTTGACTGGTTTTTGCGCGAGAGGAGTAAATTTCAAACCCCTTAAAAGCCCGTTTTCCCACAGCCTACAGGCTAGCCATGATAATAGCCATGGTCCCTCCTCCTTCGAGCTTTCAGATGATGGATGTCCATACTCCTCACCCAGGCTCACCAAGGCCTGGAGAATTGGCCCCTGCCTATCACTCTATTATGTACTGACCTTTCTGCACAGGTGCCTGGGCCCAGCCGTCCCCTGAATGAGCTGTTTTTCCTCTTCAGCTATCTATCTGGGCTCTTTCTTCTGCCTGGAATGCCCTTCCTCTCTTCTTCCTTTGACTCTCTCCCCCACTCCGCCCTCATCATCCATTAAGGGTTCATCTCAGGTGAAACCTCCTCCAGGAAGCTTTCCCTGACTGCTTCCCATCCCACACCTTCTCCTGCCCACATCTCCACTTCTGGACTCCCATGGCACCCTCAGAGTACCTTTGACTTAGTCATCTTGATGCTCACGTTACCTCCCTCTCTAGACAGGAAGCTCTTTGAGGACAGGAATTATATTTTTGTATTTTTTTTAAATCACTGTTGGTATAATCTTTCTTGAGCACTAGGTATTTAATGCTGAATTAGGCCTTTGCAGGCTGGTTAAAGACCTATAGATGACCCTTTATTTCCATACTTGATTACTGAGAAATGGTTTTGGGGTATTGCTAGAACAATGACTCAGAGAGCCTAAAGGATAAACAGATTAACTGCAAGCCAGACTGGATTTGGTATAAACATTCCACATCAGAATGAAAAACCAGGGAAGAGAAGCCTACAGCATGGTGTGGCTGGGAGACAGGAAACTTGGACTCTGGTCTCAGTCCTTCCACTGTAGGTAAGTCATGGCCCTTCTCTGGGCTTCTCTTTCCTCCTCTGAAAAAATGAGCATGTGGGCTGAGGGATGGCTGAGAGCCTGAGGGTCTAGAATCCTACAATTCTATGATACTTCTCATGGATTACACACTTTTTCATGAGCTCAAAGTTTGCATTACCATTTCAGTGTCTTGTGGTAGTGAAAAGCATACACTTCTTTACTGCATCCTGAAATATCGGGCTAGGAAAGGCAAGCCTCTGACCTCAGCAGATAAACTTAGAAGTCCCCACCAGTCACATTTCTCAGAAGAAAGTGCGTTTAAATAGAGGAGGGGGGATGAGATGGGGAATTATTTATTCACTGCTATTTAAGGCTCAAAGATGTAGAATTTATTCTTTATACTTCATTGTTCTACATCATTTCTCATTTCCTGCATATTTTCTCAGTTAATCTTACCAGGATCCCTTTGAGGGAACCAGGATGGGCAACTAGGCAGCCACTAATGCTATTCACCAGAAGGTTCTAGTTCCCCATTCTTCTAAGAGCATAGTAGGAGAATAATTTCTGGCCTGCAGTGGTTGGGGGGTAATCATGCAGCCAGTTCTGTCCAAGGAGTTGTGAGCTTCCAGATATAATGTTTATTAACTTCAGTCTGAGCATTTAAGTGAAGGTATGAGGCCATCTTGGGTTTTCTGTTTCCTCTGCCAGGGTGGCCAGAAATGTTCCAATCAGTGGCTCTTCCATTAGTTTAGGTCCTGGAATGAGGCTAATGTAGAGAAAAGCCCCGCAAGTGAACTGGGAGAGACATATAGCATAAGCAAAATCATCTTTATTATTTTAAGTCACTGACGTGTTGGTGCATCCCAACTTAGCATATCTTGACTGACACAGGCATTAGCCCCATTTTTCACATGGGGAAACTGAAGCTCAGTGAAGTAAAATAAACAGACTTTCTCAGGGTCATAAGAACGTCATAAGCGCCCAAGCCTGGGATTTGAACTCAGGTCTTCTGACTCCACATTAGTGCTTTTTTCCCTGTCTCACACTGCTGCCTTAATTAGCATGAGGTATTAGGCTTGATTTCATTTGAGCTCACCCTGTGGGTCCTGGTTTTCATCAGTCTTTGCAAGATAAAATGGGAGAGGGAGAAAATCACTGGCTTTGGAGTTAAGCAGATGCGGGCTTGAGTCCTGGCTCTGCCAATTATTAGCTTAGTGTCCTTGGCCTGTTGCTAGAATGTGGTCTCCTAGGTCTTCTGATTCAACTAAGACTGCAGAGGGTGGGAATTATTTTTTTTTTTCTTTTTTTTTTGTGGTACGCGGGCCTCTCACTGTTGCGGCCTCTCCCATTGCGGAGCACAGGCTCCGGACGTGCAGGCTCAGCGGCCATGGCTCACGGGCCCAGCAGCTCCGCGGCATGTGGGATCTTCCCGGACCAGGGCATGAACCCGTGTCCCGGGCATCGGCAGGCAGACTCTCAACCAGTGCGCCACCAGGGAAGCCCAGGTGGGAATTCTTGATAGCGGGGAATACTTACTGCTAATGGTATGATATCAAGCATCGGTGGCAGTATGGGTAGATATTGGGGGTTGGGGTCTGCTTTCCCAACATCCTCAAATCAGAGAGGCTGAGTCACTCGCCTGAGGTTATACAGTAAGTGGAAGAGCCTGAATCCCAACCCAGACCTCTCTCATTCCTCCCAGTATATCTCACTGCCTCCAGAGGAAACTAGCTCTGCTATAACCCTACATCTGTGAGGAAGGGAAGGCACAGCCTGATCGTAATGATTGACTTCAACGTGAGGAGCCTTCCCATTCTGTTCATGTTTGCCTTGGAGCTTCCAGTTGATTTATTCTTTGAATATTTCTCTCCTTTCTCTTACTCTTACTCTGCTCTGAGAACAGCAGGCATTGCCTTGGCAAGGTTACAGGATAAACTTGCTGCTTTTAGGACATCTGCATACAGCAAAATCTTTATTTTTTCTCCCTTGGGCATAATCTTGGAAAACCGCATCTGTTATTCCGGGTGCTTACCTGGCTGGGCTTATTTTTCCTCCCTTGGATGGAGAACTGTTCTGTCAAGATATGAGGAAGAGTTTTCACACCCTCTGAAGTCACAGACCCTCCGTGTATTAAAAAAACAAAACAACAACAACAAAAAAAAACCCCTCAGAATCTTGATTGAGTCGTAAAGTTTTATTAAAAAGATGAGAGCACCACCTGTGTCCCAGAGTCCTTCAGTTCTAGGATGTCAGAGTCACTGGAGATGCTTTCGGGGTCTCTTCTGATTAAGTCACTGAAGTGCAGGCAGTGGTTGGGGGTTTGAGTGCATCTTAACAGAAAGACCCTGCATTCCCCAGATACCTGTCCCAGGACACACCTCTCCCCTTTCTGTTCGCTAAGCCACATTTACACGCGGCTGCCTCCACCTCATCCTCTCCAGTGAACTTTCCAGTACCTGGGGAAGAGAAACAAAGATTAGGGTCAAAGTTTGAAACTCAGTTCTGCCTCATTCATTCATTTATTCATTTTAGAACAATTATTGAGCACCTACAATGTGCCAGGCACTGTACTAGACATGGAGGAAGCACCTGTAATCCAATCCCTGACTGCATTGTTTTAAATAGTGGAGATTTGAAAAATAACAAGGCAATTATAATACGGTGTGATTAACTCATTGATAATTAACTCACAACTTATTCAACAATACTGAACACCGATTATATGCCAAGCAATGTTTTAAGTGCTCGGAATATAGGGTGAGCAAAATAGACAAACATCTCTGACCTCATGAAGCTTACCTTTAGATGATGTAGGCAGATAATAAAATAACTAAGTGTATAATGCAGTGATAAGTGATAATGGTGAAGGGCATCTAACCTATGGCTACTTGTGACTTTCGTTGGGCTACTTGACTTCTCTGAGCTTTTGTCTCTTCCTACCTTGAGGGGGTTTAATGCGCTGCCCGCTTGCCTCCTCTGACAGTGGAAATAAAAAGAGAAACTGTTCTTGAAGGAGCCTCCTTGCTCTCCCTTCTTGGACCTGTGAATTACTCTCATTGGCCAGTTCTCCAGAAGGCCCAGACTCGTAATAGTCTCACAGCTTCAGTGGTGCTGATGTGAAATCACAGACTCGGCTTTGAATCCTTCCACCAAAAAGAAGGTCTCCCAATTTCCCTGAGCTCGATCCCCGCATCTGTACAGTGGGGATAATGAACAGAACCTGTGTTTTCTGGTTATTGTTAGGACTAAGTGAGCTTGTGTATTTCATGCCCTCTAATGGGACTTACCTTGTAGGAAGTGCTTTGACACTGTGTTCACTGAATGAATAATGTCACTATCATTATATTTATTAACATTAAAAATAACAGCGACGCCTCAAGCGCATGACTGGCGTGTCATCATACACAGTGAATATTTTTGCCCTTCCCTTCTCTTCCTCTTCTTTCCCACTCTCTTTCCAGTGATGTTGCCCCCTTCGCCTCTGTCCTGTTTGATTCAGAGCTGAGGTTGCAGAGAGCTGGCATCTGAGGTTAGGCTCAAGGGAAAGAACAAGGTAAAGAAACTTGAACCCCCTTCTTCTTGGGAACTTTCGTTGCCCATCAACAGAACACCAGGCTCGGGCTTCCCTGGTGGCGCAGTGGTTGAGAGTCCACCTGCCGATGCAGGGGACGCGGGTTCGTGCCCCAGTCCGGGAAGATCCCATATGCCACGGAGCGGCTGGGCCCATGAACCTTGGCCGCTGAGCCTGTGCGTCCGGAGCCTGTGCTCCGCAATGGGAGAGGCCACAACGGTGAGAGGCCCGCGTACCGCACAAAAAAAAAAAAAAAACAAAACAGAACACCAGGCTCTGTTCTAATCAGTTTACATGCATATTAACCAATTTTGTTGCAGGTAGGGGGACCCCTTCCAGGGCCCAAGAGTGGGCTCTGGCCTAACACTCGGAAATGAATTGTCTGAGGAAACACACGTGCTGACAAAGCAAGAGACTTTATTGGGAAGGGGCGCCCGGGTGGAGAGCAGCAGGGTAAGGGAACCCAGGAGGACTGCTCTGCCACGTGGCTTGCAGTCTCGGGTTTTATGGTAATTGGGTTAGTTTCTGGGCTCTCTCTGGCCAATCACTCTGACCCAGGGTCCTTCCTGGTGGCGCGCGCATCACTCAGCCAAGGTGGATTCCAGTGAGGAGGATTCTGGGAGGTTGGTAGGACATATGGACTGGAGTCTCCTCTCTCCTTTTGACCTTTCCTGAATTCTTCTGGTTGGCAGTAGCTTGTTAGTTCTGCGTTCCTTACCAGGGCCTCCTGTTATAAGGTAACTCATGCAAGTGGTTACTATGGTGCCTGGGTAGGGCAGGCGGTTTCAGTCAGTGGTTCCCCTAACAACTTCCCCCTGAGAGACGGGGGGACCCCTTCCTGCAACAATTTGATCCTCGCATTGACACTCTAACGTATATATATTGATTATCCCCACTTTATAGTTATGGAGACTGAGGTATCGTTAGAGTAAGTAACTTCTCCAAGGTCACTGAGCTAATTTGCAAGGAACCCTTTAGCGCAAGCAACCCAAACAAGAGAGAATTTAGGGGCTCAGGGCAGTAGTTCTTTAAGGAATTAAGATAAGAAAATAGGTGGAAAGCTTCTGAGTATTGTGTCTCTCCAAAGCCTGAAAGTAGCAAATGAAGGGCAGAGGGAGCCTGAACCCCAACAAGGAGGCACTCCATGCTGGAAGGCACGCGGTAGAGGGGTTTCTCTTGTCACTTGGGCTCTGCTTACCTTCTCTGATCTTCCCCTCTCCTTCCCTGGGGCTGGCAGGCATGTCCGCAGACAGCTGTAAATTGCGGATCTTTGTGAAAGGCACCGAGGAAAGACAAAGTGAATCATTAAAGAGAAGAAACGGAGTCTCCTGTCTTTGAACTCTCAGACTCTGGAGCAGAGCAGTGCTTGGAGCTCAGTGCTGCTTGTTTCAGAACTCTAGGATCAATAATCGCCAAGTCCCTACACCCTGCCCTCTGGGAATTGAGGGACCCCCCCCCCCCCGCCGGGCACTGAGAGTTACGGTGTGGACTCCCAGGTGCAGAAGCAGCACGAGGAGGACTTGGTCCCCAGTCTTTGGAAACTGCTGATCTTTCCTTTCTCTTTCTCTTCTTCTGGAAAAGCAGCTGGCTTTGAGGAATAGCAGGCGTACTTAGTCAATTAGACTGCTGGCACACCCATTGATCTTTGGGGAGCTAAGGTTAGAAGAACAATTGCCCAGCCTGTAATCCTTCTCCACCTTTCTCTCCTCCGGACCTATTAGAATTACATACGATTGTCAATGCAAGCTTTGTTCTCCTGGTGTGTCTCTCCCTCCTGCTAGTTCTCTCTTCCTATCCATTGCTGCCTCTGTCTTCTTCATTCTCACTATTTTCCTGACTTCCCCTTTTCCCTTCTCTTCTCTTCTCATCTAGGGAGTAATGAGCCCATTTGGTCAATTTCAAGGCCATTCCCCGACTTGCTGCGGTTCATCTGCCCACTGGGGTGAAGGCATTGTGCAGACGAACATTTGGGGAATCAGACAGGTGGGAATTCAGATCCTGGGTTTGGGCTTATTTGCTTTGTGATCTTGGACATCATTTAGCTTTCATCATCTCTTCTTTGAATGGTTGGATTGGATCAGCCTATGAGCGTGCCCGTGATTGGCCCATGACAGGTGATTCACAGATGGTGACCATCATCATCATTATTAATGATTATTGTTCCTTAGAGAGAAGGGGTGTGGGTGAGGTCCTCCCCCACCTGTCCCAGCCCGCCCCAGATCTCAGCAACAATCATTGCCCCTTAAGGCTCCAGCTTCTCAGGGCCTTAACCAATAACAGCACGGCCTGATGGAATAGTAAGAACTCTGTCCTCAGAAAAAGGGTCTAGAAAAGTCAGATGTGCAGTTACCCAGGGTGAAGATGAAGGAATTCCCTATCCCGCCCGCGAACAGCATCGGGCTGCAGCTTCCCCGTCTGACCTCTCCACGTGTGTCCACTCTGACCACCTGGCCCGTTCCCAAGTTCTTGGTTCCCTCTCCAGTTTGCTGCTGGGATGGAGCCCAGCCCAGAACCCGTAGCCTGGTGAGATTTCAGGTTCCTGCCGACTGCATTCCGGAGCTCAGTTGTTCTTCTTCTCTGGCTTGGGTGCAGGTGATACTACAAAAGCCTGGTGCTGGAGGGTGTAGCTGCGGACGGCCTGGAAGTCGGCTTTTCAGCTTCCCCAGCATCACTGCAGGAAAGAGCCATCAGTGATAGTGAAGGCACCGAAGCAGAAGGGGAACAGGATTTATTCATGATCCTTGGTATCAGCAGAAATCTCCCGATAGTCCTGAAAGCGTGCTGGATTTGAAATCAGCAGACTTGGTCGGAGTCAGGGTTCTGTCACTGACTAATTATAAAAACTTGAGCAAGTCAATTAACTTCTTGAGAGACATTCCCTACCATTCAGTGACAACAATCATTTAATAAGGATGCATCTACAAAGTGGTTAGTAACGCTGGCTCCTTCCTTTTTTAAACACTCTTATACATATGAGGGATATTTGTCATGGATTTCTATTCTGCTTCAAGAGACAAGGTGTTTATAGTAGTTGCCAGTTACAATATAAAAGGCAGCATGGCACTGGGCCTAAGTACAGGGACTCCCATAAGAGTGGGACTGCCAGGGTTCACATCTCTGATCTACTTATCAGCTGTGACCTTGGGCAACTTAACCTAACTCTGTGTGTCTCCATTTTCCTATCTGTACAATGGGGCTTGTGATATTAGTACCTAACTCATAGAGGTTTTCTGAGGATTTTGAGAGTTAATAGACATAAAGCTCTTAGAACCATAACCATCACAGAGGAGTCTTTGTCTCAGTGTTAGCCGCTATTATTATACGTCTAACTTGCAATAACTCACCTTAAATGCCTCCCTCATCGATGGCCATTTTCTTTCATTCACCCACCGGCCATATTTGATTGCACTAGGGGTGGGCCCCGGATCTTAAGTTAAGCTGATCAGAGTCCCTTCCCTGGTAATTTGGGAATGAAGCCAAATAATGATGTGTGTATGTGTGCGTGTGTGTGAGAGAGAGACAGACAGACAGAGGAGGATGAGGGATTTGTGATAAGTAAACTCAAAAGATTTGGAAAAACATCTTCCCCCTACTCCCCGACCAGGTGGACTAGGGGTGCAGGAAGAGAAACAGAGAGACCCACAGGGAGAGGCAGAGACAGAGACAGAGAGAAGCAGTCAGAGATGGAGGGAGGAAAAGAGGCCAACGCACACACGCAGAGTGGAACACGGTTTGAGAGAGAGCTGGGCAGCTTTATAGGCCCTGGTTCTAGTGCCTTCTTGAAGCCCAGCTGCATGTCTAACCTTGGGCTCCACAGCACATTCCTGTGTCATTATAACACATCCCTCTGGATCAGTCAGGATAGGCTAATTTATGCTTCTGTAACAAGCACACCCCAGATCACAGTGGTTTCATACCACATAGGTTTTGCTCTTTCTATGTGCCAACCTACGTGTTCTACCAGGAAGCTATTTCATATCATCCTCACTCAGAGGTGCAGTCAGTATCCTGACATGCTTCCACGATAACTTTGGTAGGAAGTAAATGTGGCAAATGTGCACTGGCTCTAAAACTTCCTCTTGCAAGTGACACAGATTGCTTCTGCTCACAATTTCACTGGCCAAACAAGTCACATGACTACATTTGTTGTTAAAGGAATGAAGTGAACTTTACCATGTATTAGTAAGTGGTACCCAGACTATTTCTGAATGTCCTCTGATAACTACCATACCCGCTTTTCTTCTCAATTCACCTTGAATTGCTTTCTATTAAAATAACAAGTAAAACGTCCTAACTAGCCGAAATGATAAGAAAAGATATTCTCCGTTCCCTAGGTGGTTGGATGTTAATTTGTCTGGGATAAGCAGTTGGTGCTCTTGGACCCTAAGAAGGAGCAAGCCAAAGGGGGAATAGGGTTATGGAAACTGGATGAAAGGTGTGGTATTTGAGCTGGGCTGTGGAGAAGGGGAGCATTTGCCTAGCACCATCATGATTCAGTCTTCAGAACTTTAAAATCACACATGATGTGGTGGACCTTGGGGGTAATGCAGTCTGGAGTCTGCATCCCTGCTCTTTAGGGATGGAGTAAGCCGATGAGCAGCAAGCACCTGGAATATCGCATGGCACTGACTAGCTGTTGAGGAAATGTTACTTATCTTCCCTTATCTTCTTACACAGTAATCTTCTCTTTTTAGTTACTGCTGCTGCAAAGTTTTCATCTTATTTTCCCCTGAGGAATCTAAACACTTCATACTGGCAACATCATTGGGAGCCATGTGATTGAGGGGTTTGCCATTTTACTGGGAAGACTAGTTTAATTGTTGGCATAAAGTTCATTGCCTTGGTGTTATCAGCCAACAGATTTGAGGCTCTGGGATACCATCTGTTTCTCAAAAGCATTTTCCCCCAGAATCTTCCCTGAGAATATCATTTTCCACTTAACTTCAGAGATCCCTTTTCTTACCTATTAGTGGAAATCTTGGGATATTATTATTCTTTCCTTATGAATAGTAACCTGTAAAACTAAAGACAAAGAGAAGTAGATATAGTAGTTGAAGCCTAATGATATAAAGTTATATTTTCAATACACAGCTTGAAACAGGTTCTCCTTTGCTCTAAAACCATCAATGGCAGACTTCCCTGGTGGCGCAGTGGTTAAGAATCTGCCTGCCAAAGCAGGGGACACGGGTTCGAGCCCTGGCCCAGGAAGATCCCACATGCCGCGGACAACTAAGCCCATGTGCCACAACTACTGAAGCCCGCGTGCCCAGAGCCTGTGCTTTGCAACAAGAGAAGCCACCGCAACGAGAAGTCCGTGCACTGCGACAAAGAGTAGCCCCCGCTCGCCACAACTAGAGAAAGCCCGCATGCAGCAACGAAAACCCAACACAGCCAAAAGTAAAAACATAATTAAATAAATAAATTTATAAAAAAAAATAAAACCATCAGTGGGTCCCCAGTAACCACAGAGTGAAGTTCAGGTACAATTTCAGTAATATCTCCCATGATGTGTTATACTTCCCCACTTTTTGCTTTTGCCCATATTATTCCTTTATGTTCTGTACTCTTCCTCACATCTCCAACCACTGAAATCAGCTGGACAGGAAAATATTTAGAGTGCATTTGGCTGTAAATAATAGAAAACCCAACTCAAAGAAACTTAAACAATAGTGGGGTTTATTGGCTCATACATTTAAGATGTTTATAGGTATGGGAGAACTCAAGGTTGGTTTGGACCTATGGCTCATCAGTATCACAAAGTGATGTTCTTTCTGTCTCTTTGATCTACCTTTTATGGAGCCAATTTCATTCCTTGTGATTTCAAAATAACTGATAAAATCCCCATGGACTCCATGCCTCCTACTTCCACTGGGGAACAGAGTAACATTTCTGTTTATTTAGCTTGTGAATTAATTTCCAAATTTCCTCTGGTTATACCTTTATAAGTCAGTCGTCCATTCCAAATTATTCTAAATAGTGTAATGGGTGGCACTGAATGCCTTAAGCCTGGGTTATGTGTGCATTCCTGCACAAGTCACAGAGACAAGTTGACTTAAGCCAGTCAGCTCCCCCATTTCTACTCCAAACTCTCCCTGAATTTTTGGTTTGAAATTCCCCAGTTGGAATTTCCAAATCTATAAGAAATGGTCCATGAAAGTATGCATGCTGGAGCTGCAACCATCAATACATCTAATATTGTCACACTTAAGCTTGGCTATAGACTCGAGAAATATTTATGGAGGACCTACTATGCTCCAGGTGTTCTACCAGATACAGTCTTAGGCTCAAAGGAAGTCAAATCTGGTGGGTGTGAGGTGGGGGGAGGATAATACAGAATCTTTTGAGCACCTGTTCAGGTGCTATGATAGAGGTAAGCATGCGGTACTGTATGAGCCCAGGGAAGAGAAGAGGATACTCATTATGGAAGGTGGAGGTGGGTGGGGTCAAAGAAGGCTTTTCAGGGGAGATGATCCTGAGCTGATTCTTGAGGGGACACTTGGACTTAATCAGGTAGGAATGTGGAAAGAGGGGAGAGGAAAGAATGGCATTCCAGACAGGGAGCCAGTATGTGTGAAGACAGAGCAATGGGAGAAAGCATGGTGATTTGAATAATGCAGCTACTTCAGTACAGCATAGCGTCGAGAGCGTGGACTCTGACGTTAAAGTGTCTGGGATTACACGCCAGTTCAACCATTTAGTGGCCATGTGATGGATAAGTTACGTGGCCTCTCTGGGGTTTAGTTTCCCCATTATAAGACAGGTATAATGATAAGAGTAGCTGCCTCATTAGGACTGTTGGTGAGGATTAAATGAGTTATTACGTGTAAAGTACTTGGTTTACGCTCTACCACAGAAGCCCTGTAAAAGTGTTGGCGATTGTTATCATGGCCAGGGCTGTGTGTATGTAGGGGCACACCTCCTTATCTATTTGGAAGAAACAGAGTCTGGGAAGTAGATGAGAAGCCTGGAGAAATTTGATGTGATAGATAATACAGTCTTGCTTTTCTTTTGGTTTCAGCCCTGGCAGAAAGTCAAGGTCTGAGAACTGTAAAGACTGTCATTGTTCTTTTCTAAACTGATGGGCTGAGCTGCTGAGTCAGGGATGTTTTGCATGATCGTGTCAATGTCTTCATCTTACCATTTCTATCATCATTGCTGCTTAGCACTCTCCTCAGCTCAGAAAAGAAGTCAGGATAGCTTGTGCTCAAAGGTTTGCGCTTTGGAATCAGACAGATCTGTGTGGTTTGACTCCTACCTTGTCATATGTGTATGTCTTTTAATTCTCATACCAGCTCTGTGAGCTAGGTCTGGTCTCCAATTTTGCACATGAGGAAACTGAGGTTTGGAGAAGTTAAGTAACCCCCCTACCATTATGTAGATGGTAGGGCTGCACTTTAAGCCCAGAGCTGTGAAAGCTAGCGTTTTTTACTTCCGTGTGTGTGTGTGTGTGTGTGTGTGTGTGTTTTAATCTTTAAAATGGGATAATGATAGTAACTCCTTCATATTATGTGACGATAAAATGAGATACTGCTTGTGAATCAATCAGCACCATGACTGGCCCAGAAATAAATCTTTGATAAATTAGCTCTGGTGGTGATGATGACATTTGACGTTTTCATGTTTTTAATAAACGTCAAATTAACTAATGGGTATGCAGGCAAATGTAGGGAGGGGAGACCATTCATGGAGACTGCTGTAAAAAGAGTTCATGACGATTAATCTGGTTAAAATTGCAACTCTCCTGCAGTATTTATTTATTTAAAGCATCTCGCTTTATTTTTCTCCAGAAAACTGCCCAACATCTAACACGCTGTACTCTACTCCCTTACCTTTTTATTTCTGCATGTTCCCCACTAGAATGTAAACTCCATGAGGGCAGGAATTACAGTCTGTTTTGTTCTTTGTTGCGTCCCCCATTCGTAGAACAGTGCTTGGGAATGATACGTGCTCCATCAATATTTGTAGAGTGAATGAATTAACTAGGAAATTAATGCATCAATTAACATTCAGGATAATGACATTTCAGGTCCCTTTCAGTTCTGAGATCCTATGATTCCATGAATTTCTCAATCATTCCTACTTGGAAGAATAGGGTAGTGGGAAGGTATCTGTCTCCATTATTTTGCTGACAAGGTCACAGGTACTTCATGAGTCTCTAGCCTTGGGTAGCCATAAGCATTATTCTCCATGCATTCATTCTTTAGGTTCAGGAATGGCCACTTCCATATTTGGTTGGCATCACTTGTGTGTCAAACATCAATGCCATGTCAGAGGGCAATGGTACCGTGCTTTTCTCAGCACCTGTTCGTGGAGGGGAGTCATGGCCACGGTCCTTGTACACTCTTCTATGAGCAGGCCAGCAGCTCACTTTCTCTTCTGGTGTAGACGCTGTTCTCGGTTGTTTCTCATGTGGACTCCAGATCCTTCCCCATCCACACTGTGTGTTTTCCCAGGATGATACAGATCACATCAGCGACAGTGTTGCCTCAGCTGGATTAGCAACTGCCTTCATAGCAGCTGCCTTCATTTCGTAATGAATATCCAGTGTAAGAGGACTTAGTCTTTTTTAAGCAAATGCAGATTCTCCACGTTACTTCCTGTCCTGGCCGGTCTTGCTAAGCCTTTTGGGGTGCTCTTGATCTTCTTGGTGTCCCCAGAGCTCCGTTCTCCTCTCCACTCACATGTCTCACTGTGCCTCCGCCCACAGTAGCTCCACCCATGCCCTTGGCTTCAACTGTCAACTCCATGCTGATGACTTCCCCACCATCCGGTCTGTCCCCTGAGCTCCAGACCCTGGTTTCCATTGCAAGCTGGACATCCCCACCTGGAAGCCCCAGGCTCTTTGCATGTTCACACTGAAATCATCACGTGTGCCCTTAAGCCTGCGTTCTCATGTCAGGGAATGGCAACACCATTGCATCCGTCTAGCTGCACAGACCCTTCTTACTCCTTTCCCACTTCTTGGCCTCCAGTTGGCCTCCTAGAGATGTGGATTTAGCATCCTGATGACTCACAAATCTAGCCACTCCTCATTTGTATATCCTAGTGACAGGCCCTCATTATATCTTGAATACATACTTTTAAACATTTTGCCTTCAGTGTTTGCTTTCTCAAATACATTCAGTTCACAACAACAGAGTGATTTTTCTAGAACCCATTTCCAACCATACCACTGTCCTGGTTAAAACTACCTGTGCCCTTCTGCAGGAGTGAGTCTAAGCTTCTTGATCTGCCTTGGCCTAGTTCTCGGGCCTGTCTGCCACCAGGATCCTTAGTTTCCTCGCCTGCAAATGGCATATGTTAATCCCTCTTGTAGGGTCACAGTGAGGATCAAATGAGCTAATCCAGGTAATACAGGTCATATATGCCAGACACATAGTAGGTGCTCAATAAATGCCAATCCCCTTCCTGCCTCTCCCTGAACCACCGTTTGGAATTGATCATGGACTTCAGCGGAGATTTCTCTCCTGTAAGTTGAGCCTGAAGTCTTTCTACCTGCCTTTCCTCTGTGGAGGCATAAGCTGAACGCCATCCTCCTGCCCCTCCCCCATTCCATCTCTGTGATGACGGATCATCAAGTAATTAGGACACTGAGCATTTGAAACTGTGTCAGCTCCCTGATGGATCAGTTCCTAAACGCCTGGCCTAGTACTGAGCGAGGCATGTGCTTCTCTCCATACTACCCCACCAAGAACCCCAGGCCTCTCCCTGGGATGTCTGGAAGGACAAAAAAAAAGGGAATGACTGGGGTACTGATGCTGTGGGCAACACCAGTAGCTTTCCCTCTCTCCATAGGAGGCTTTTTAGATGGGTATTTGGTAATGGGAGTTACTGAGAAAAGCAAGGGTGTTGGAATCAGAAGATGTGGGTTTGAGCCTTACTGCTTTGTATCTACTACAGGTTCCCTAAACTTTCTGAGCCTCAGTCTTCTCAGTTCTGAAATGGGGATAATGCTCTCTTTCTCACTGGGTTCTTGGAAAATCACAATTAAATAATGGATGAATTATATAGGATATCATTTCAACATGGCGACACTAAATATTGATTATAGATGTGCTATGCTGACAAGGCATTTAGGGTCACAGAGCGGTATTCTCAGAGCAGACTTTCTTTTTTACTTCCTGTCTGGGAGAACTGGGTGAACGTGTTTATTATTCTTTCTCAGTCTTAGTATATTTAGTTTTAAAACAGGGGTAATTGCCCTCACACTTCATAGGGTGAGTTATGTATTATGTTCTTGGTAGACTGCCAAGTACTAACAATGGTTATTATTATTACTCACACTAATGCTGGTGAATCTAATTATTTATCTTAATTAAATCATGAGAGTGAACAATATTGTTCTTAGAGGCTAGCACACGCATTGAAAGCTATGGGTAAGTCACTTAATCTCTGTATCTGTTTCCTCAAATATAGAGTTAAAAGGATGAGTTTGGTCAGCACCTAGAATAGGAGCTGGTATACAGTAAGAGTGCAATAAGTAGAAACATAGTAAGTGCTCGATAAATACACATTGAATAAATTAATGAGTGAATGAACAATAAAAGTTATTTCACAGAGTTATTTTGAGCTCTCTATGGAATGAGAAAGTGCATTACATACTGTGGGGGGAGACATGTAAGGGACTGTGTTATATGGTGGATCAGCCCTATAGCCTGCCTAGTTTTCTCCTGCCATCTCCTGCCACAATAACCTGCTTTCATGCCTTTGTGTGCTCGTTTCATGCAGCAGATATGGGGTCCCCACATCCAGCCCTCTGGGGACAGGGCCAAGGTTGCCTGTGAAGCCCGTGGAGACCATAGTGTGTGTAACCCCAAGCAGAGTGACGGTAATAAACACACTGGAGGTGCCTTTGCTTTCCTCTGGTCCCACTCACTCTCGTACAGTCCAATTTGGAGGAACACTGAACCCAAGAGTCAGAGATTTGTGCTGGTTTAACCCATGACATTCCTTTTGAGGTTCTAGAATGTTCCAGAAATCTGTGCAGACAGCTGTTTAAGCTTTGCTATGTTCCTGACCAATGGTGAATGAATATGTCCCCTTTGTTCTAGAGGTAGCTGAATTAAAGAAAGAAAACATTTTAGCATGGAGTTTGGAAGCATTAGAGAAGCTTACAGTCTCAGACTCATACAGACATGAGGACCTTTAGGTAAGGGCTTCTACCATAACCTGTCATCCAATTTCTCTTACATCACTCTTGGCAGGTGGCCGGTCAGCCTCTTTGTGCATACTTCCAGAGGTGAGACACTTGCTATTTTATTCAGCATCTCATCTGCTGAGCCAATATCTTCCTGCTCTATTTTACCACCTCGATCCTAGTTTTGTACTCTGGAGTTTCACCGGAGAAACCTTGTCCCTCTTCTATTACCTCAACTGAAGTGACCGCACTTCAAATATTTGAGAATTGTGCTCTTGATCCATTGTCTTCTTTTTTTTTTTTTTTTTTTTTTTGCGGTACGCGGGCCTCTCACCACTGTGGCCTCTCCCGCTGCAGAGCACAGGCTCCGGACGCGCAGGCTCAGCGGCCATGGCTCACGGGCCTAGCCACTCCGCGGCATGTGGGAACTTCCTGGACCGGGTCATGAACCCGTCCATCAGCAGGTGGACTCTCAACCACTGCACCACCGGGGAAGCCCCAACCCCTTGTCTTCTTTTCTTCATGCTAAGCCTGCCTTCAAATCTGTCTTGCTTTTTTACTGTTTTCCATAATAATATATGAAATTTGTTGAGATGAAGCTTATTATGTACCAGGCTCCGTCCTAAATGCCTTGTTTAGTTCGTTTTTAACCCTCACCACAGCCCCTGAGTACAGAACTTTCATTACCCCAGTTTTACAGATGAGATAGTTGAGGCCCAGCGCAGCTAGTAAAGGGCATACCTGGGATCTGATTCTAGGGTGCTGTCTGGAGAGTCTGCACTCAGAAACCCTAGGCCATACCCCTCCTTTTTGTAATGTTACTAATAAAATAATAGAAATGGTATTATTATAGGTACTGATTATTGGTGGGCTGCTAATTGCCGGACTCCACTAGGGGTTTTATATACATTAGCTCTAACCCTCCCACAGCGAGGAGATCTCACTGTTTACAGGAGAGGACCCTAAGGTGTCGGAAGCCAGTAATTAGTTTGACCTTCCCTCTTCTGCTTTATCAGTGAAGCTCATGCATTAACGCTGGTCTGCTCTATGCCAGCCACTGTGTTAGGGACCGGGCTGTACAGTGATAGACAAGACAAAGTTCCTCTCCTTTTGGTACTTACGTTGTAGTAGAAAAATAGGCATGAAACAACGAATTACACAATTGCTTATTTCGTTTACAATGTGATGTGAATCACTCAAGTAAGGAATTAACATTATATTTGATACTATGGAGGAAAAATGAAATGTGTAATGAGAGAGAATAACAAGGGAATCCAAGATTGTCAGACAAGAAGGAATTAACTAGTCCAAGGGGGGACTGAGAGGGGGAGAGGATACTCCAGGCAGAGGGAGCAGCATGTGCAAAGGCACTGAGGTGGTGTTGGGATGCTGGGGGAATGAACTGTAGGCCTAGACTGGGGAGACAGGCCCAGGGGGCCAGGCCTTTAAGAGCCACAAGGGCCAGATGGGAAGTTCAGCCTTTGAAATGGGGAATATTTAATTTTGTTTGGAAAAGATCACTCTGACTGCAGGGCAGAAAATGGACAGGTGATTACAATGCCTGGTGACGTCTGCCGAGCAGGACTCTCACACCTTGGGCTGGACTCTGTTAAGACCATAGCGAACTCTTGGGGCAGGGGCACAAGGCCATGGTCCAGAGCCCTGCCTGGGAGCCCAGGTGCCTGAGTTTGAAGTCTGGCTCTACTTCTTACTAGTGACACGACCTTGGCCAAGTTACTAATCTCTTTGTGTCTCAGTTTCCTCACCCATAAAATAACACCTACTTTAAGTGATCATTGTGAGATTATGTGAATTAATATATATAAAGCGCCTAGAACAGGGCCTGGCATATACTAAATGTTATTTTGTAACTATGATTATTTGTTTAATGGCCACACACACTGTTGATTGAAAGCAATTGTGGTTAATTAAATCTGAAAGATCATTATAACGTAGCAAAAAATAGTTTTATGAGAGTTTTAAGCCTAACAAATTAGTCTGTCTTTCCAACTAAATAGCGCAGGTCTTGCTGAAGGCCTCCACTGCTCAGGAGTAGGGGTTTAACCCCTGGGTGATTGTTTAAAATAGGACTTGCGTGTGTACTTACTTTCCTGTCTCACAGTGTCTCGTGTTCCCATTTATTGCTTTCAGGATGTTCCCCGACTGGAAGAGCACCCCCCTGCTTGGGTTGCTGTTGGGGTTCCTCATCACTTTCTTGATTCCATTTTATTCAGGATTTAGCCACAAAGAGCCCCCTCCCTTACCACTTGTGGGGGACACTGTGGGGTGCCCCCAGGTCCCCTTTCAAGGCAGATTTGTTGGCCCAGCTGCTGGGACTGCAGTGGGAAGACAGCTTTTGCTTGCTGGCCCCTCCCGGGATTGCTCAGAAGTAGAGAGCTGCCTCGTCCAAGGTCAGATTCTTCCTTGGGCAGCACCCATCTAGTGACTTGTTGACATGGAGAGATAAAGTCCCAAATCAGACAGCTCTGCATGGCAGGTCCAGCTCCAGGACTCCCCCTGGTTTAGCCAAAGTTGTCCTTGGGGTTGCATTGCAGCTTGATGTCTCGCTCTAGAGACCCCTGCTTCCTGTGCCTCCTTCCCAGGCATGGACCCCAGGGCACTGGACATGCTAACATCCTACACCCTCCGCACTCTCAGAGCGGCCTCAGGGGGACCCACCCATTTGTGGCTCTGCCTGCTGCCCCCTCAGAGCCAAAAGGAGACCACCGCGCCCCACTCTTACCGGGTGCAGTTCCTCTATAGCACGAACAGAGTCTGTTGTGAACTGGATTTGATTATTACAGTTGCCCCCTCACCTCCAGTTTCCTATCCTAAAATATAAGATTCTTGTCTGCCTCGAAGGTACTCAACAAATATAAGGTGAATGAATTTGGTATAATATCATGGTTAAGTCCCCTCAGCATTTGGAGCTAAACTTCCTGGGTTCAAATCCTGACTGTGACACTTAGCAGCCAGTGATCTGGCACAAGCTTTAAAATGCTAGGCCTAGAGCATGAATCGCACAGAGTAAGTGCTCAACAAATCTTAGCGGTAAAGGGTCAATTCATTCACGGGGTTGTTGTGAGGATTAAATGAGGTAATGCATGCAAATCGCTTAAGTAGCTCAGTGCCGAGCTCAGAGTAAGTACTCTGTACATTCCTCTGCTGGCATCAGCAATTGTCTAGGCGAAGTCACTAGAAAGCAGGTCTGTGTCCTCGGCCTCAGCCCCGGAATCCCCTGCAGCGCCAGGCACCGTACGCCACGTCTTTATTCTGCGCACAGGAGGCGCTTCAGTTGGTGAGCCACCCTCCTCTCCCAGCGCTCTAGGGCAGAGGGTGGCCTGCCTTTACTCTGAGAAGTCCACCCTGTCTAGTCCAGGGCCAGCCAACGGTAAGTTCTTCACACACACATTTCAGAGAGGGGGTTTGAACCAAATTTCAGTGTCATCTCGTTGCTCAAACGTGGTCTCCATGGCGACTCCCAGTCCAGCAGGTTGAGGAAGGTGCTTCCAGATCTCGGGGCTGGCACACTTGCAACCTCCAGACATGGGCCATATTTTTTCACATTTCTCAGACAGATTGTGGGTTGTGTGTTCATTAATTAAGATGAGAGTAATTGATCCCAGCAGACCATCTGCAAACTGTGTACAGCGAGGCCCTGTGCTTCTTCCCCTCCCATCTCCCATCTCTGTAGCTGGTTCTTTGGCTCCTGACTGTTTTCCCAAATCCCTAGGCCCTCCTTTTACTGTAACAGTTGAAGAATAAAGGGAGAGTAGGATTGGAAATGGAATTTTCTTGGCTTATTGAAAGTCAGTTCATGCCCAGGGAGGGAAGAAATAATAAGCCCCCTCATATGTGTGTACTACTTGGTGATCTTTGAAAAATTCTTTCACCTGTGGTGTCATTTATTCCTCACTTCATCACTGGGAAGCATGTATTATTATTATTAAAGGTGTTAAGATCTCAGGCTCTGGAGCTCCAATCGTCTCTTCTACTTAATAGCTATGGAAATGGCAACTTGCTTGCCCCTTTCATGTGTCATATTCCCAGTGTGAATTATCATAATGACTTGGGACCCAATTCACAGGATTACATTGTGGACTAAATGAGACCATGCAGGGAAACCACAGAGTCTACATTGTTGGCTCTTAAGGTTTTGGTTGTGAATATACCCATTTCGCAGGTGAAAACTAAGGCCTCTGAGCTCTCTAGCTAGTAATTGGCTTGACAAAAGTTTAGACTTCAAGTTCTCTGGTTCCTAAATAGACTGAATGTGTGCTCAATGTGGGGCTCTGGGCGTTACACTTGACTTTAGATGACAATGCTTCTGGTCTACAGAGTGTGGTTATGTGCAGGGAGCCTTGCTCCCACAAAACATTGCCCGTTTTTTTTCCTATGATGAGGTTAATTTTCAGTCATTGAAAAAGGTGTCATTCTTCCCCCTCATACGACAAGATGACCTGTACCTTTTCTCAGTTATTGGACCCCCAGGTCATTTCTACGTGCTGTTATTTACAGCATGGTAACCCCAGAGCAACCAAAAGGCTCTGCTGCTTGCCTTACTTTCCATAATTATTTTGTTCTTTTCTATCCCTAAAACAATTCCAGTTATGGGCCTCTTCTAATATTCTGCTATCCAGGACCAGTGTCTGCCTGGGGATGGGGACTGTGTTGTCCAGCTAACTGCTAAACAGTGCCAAGCCCAGGGCCTATCACATGATACTCCCTGCATCAGTGCTTGGTGCATAGTAAATGGACCAATTCGTTAATCAATAAATCAAGGATATTAGCTCATAGGCTGAAATATTGGATTCTGGCCTTCTCGAACTTTTTAATTGTACGCTTATCCACGCCCACATGCAGTTGTCTCTTTTTGTGTGCATTCCTGACATTTCTTGCAAATGGCTCACCCAGGTCCTGATGTAGGTTCTTCTGGGCCCATCCATGGGAGGGCAAGCATAACGCATGGTTTCCACTCCTCTTGGGTCTGTAGGTTGCAGAGGGCTGAGACACTGTCTCAAAGCAGAAAGCCACCTGTGTGCCCAAGCAGGCTCTCTGTCGTATGTCCCACCTGACGGTGCATTGAGGCTGGGATTCCTGGCGCCATGGTGAGTGTTTCCAGCCTGCTCCAGGAACAGGACCTGGAGACCTCAGTGTGTTTTCCCATGTGGTAGCTTTGTGTCTTTGCATGTCTTTGAGTGGCAGAGTGGCACAATGAAAGATGAGTGTTTCGAAAAGGAATCTGGAATAGCCATGTGGAAGGTCTTTGAGGCCTGGAGACCAGCCAAGGTCTGCTGGAATCATGGAGCCAGAAGCCCTCCTTGAATTGCATAGGATTCTCCCCTTGGAAAGTGACTGAACCACATGAAAACCCATGCAGTGGAGGAGAAAGCCCTGAACAAAGACTAGTAAGAGTCGAGTTATGATCCTTACCTCCTCATTGATTAGGCCTGTGACCTTCGACAAGCTCTGTAGCAATCTGAGCCTCGGTTTCCTAATCTGCCCAGTGGGGACAAGTTATCCGTGCCCTGGGTGATTCTGTTGTGTTGTGGTAAAGCTTGAACAAGATGATGGCTGTGGAAGAGGTTTGGGAAAGATGACGTGTGCTACATGAGACACATTTTTAGTGTTATTATAGGGAAGTGAGGAGCTATAAATAGGATATTTTAATATAGTGAAGTTTCCCTGGATGAGATGGCTTCTTATTCTAAGCAAAAAAATGAGTTTGAGCCCAAGGCTAGTCATTAAATCAGCAGAATGATTTTCCTTCTGTGGGCCTCAGTTTCCTCACTCTTTGAAATGGAAGTTAGATTACATCGTCTTTACATTCCTACTAGGGACATGTTAGGATACTAAATTCGGTTAATTTATGGGGAGCAGCTGAGTGTCATGGAAGAGAGTTCTCTGCCCATTTTGGGGCAAGGAAGTCACATTTACTGATTCCTGACTGCTCTGTGTCAGGTACTTC
Organism: Delphinapterus leucas; assembly: GCF_059928025.1. Taxonomy (NCBI): domain Eukaryota; kingdom Metazoa; phylum Chordata; class Mammalia; order Artiodactyla; family Monodontidae; genus Delphinapterus; species Delphinapterus leucas. The sequence goes on from NC_143129.1 coordinate 141,515,054, forward strand.
CCTTTCCTGCCTCATTTAACTGTCACAGAGCCCTGGGAAGCTGGTTTTATTGTCCTCACTCCACGGAGAAGGAAACAGCCTCTGGGAAGTTATGGGTTGAATTGTCCCCTCCCCCTCCAGATTCACATGTTGAGTCCTGACCTCCAGTGCCTCCGAATGTGACCTTATTTGAGAATAGGGTTATCGCAGATGTGGTTAGTTAAGATGAGATCCGGAGGATAGGCCCTAAACCAATATGACTGGTGTCCTTATAAAAAGGGGAAATTTGGACACACATACACACACATACACACACACAGAGGGAGACTTCCAGATAAAGAAGGCAGAGATCAGGGTGATGCTTCTATATGCAAAGGAGTGCCAGAGATTGCCTGCACACCACCAGCAGCTAGGAGAGAGGCATGGAACAGAGTCACCCTCACACCCGCACAGCCCGCAGAAGGAACCTACCCCACCAACATCTCGATCTCAGATTTCTAGCCTCCAGAACTGTGAGATGATGAATGCTGTTGTTTAAGCCACCTGGTTTATGGTACCTTGTGATGGCAGCCCTAGGAAACTAACACAGAGAGGCTAAGCAACTTGCCCAAGTCTATTTCACTCCAAAGCCCGTAGACTTGTCATTGCATTCACCCTCCACACCCTGGAATGTCAAAGCTATGCACGTGAAGGAATGGGGCCAGCGAGGATGCTCTGGAGTTCATCTCAGCCCCTGAGCATCCTCTTCTTCCAGCCCCCACTGGTCCCCTGCTCTGCCTAAGGAAGGGGATGGAGTCACTGAGGATCAGGGTCCCGTCCTTCTTCCCCTTCCTTCTTGCTGGCAGCACTGGAGGAGACAGCAGGGAGGCAGACAGCCCCTGGCTTGGCTGACTTCCCCGAACAGTGGCCTCCCGCAGCTAGAATGTGGCATCCCCCTGCCAAGGAGCCAGATGCCCCACATCGGAATGTGACGTCACGGCAGGAGGAGGTGTGCGAGCAAAGGGAATTGGGGAGAAACTGCTCAGGCTGATGTCCCCTTTCTTCTAGCAGCCCATGGCTCCTGGCCGAGGCGGCTGAGTTGCAGTCTACCCTAGGGCTTGTGTGCACTCACTTACAAAACCCGAGGCGAGTGTTCCTGTTGACAGTCCAGAACTTAATGGGTGCTCAGGCAGGTTCCCCAGCCTGCACTCACAAGCTCTCCGGAGGGCGGCAAGGGTAGCAAGGAAGAGCCCTTGGAAAGAAGCCATCCCTGCCTGAGCACCTGTACTTTCTCACTTTGACCTCCTACCTATCTCCTCCGTAAGGCGGCTCTAACTAGTCCCTCTCTGCCCAGGGGAGAAAATGGGCACAGAAAGGTGAAGAGGGTTTTCCAAGGTTACACAACAGGGAGAAGGTAACCTAGGGTTAAAAACTGGTCTGTCCACACAAGCCTTAATAGCTTTTTCTCTGCAGCTTAGACCGTAATACAGAGAAGTCAGGCCACAAACCTGGCTCTCCTCTCTATCTGCTCCTCAGCTTGGAGGGGCCAGCAGAGAATGGAGAGAGAACTCAGCACCCTCTGGTTTGAAAAAGTCCAGACTGCTTAACCTGGACTCCACCTAGCTTTCAACTCCTTTCCCACACTCCCTCCACCCACTGCCACCGTCCCCCAGAACACAGAGGCCAGCTCCTGCCATCCCTACACTAACCCACTACCCCCGAACATCTTTGCTCAGGATCTTCTCTCCCCTAGCTTGGTATGCCTGGCCTTGCAGAGCACAAAAAACCCTTCTCATGTGTCAAGTATCCATCTCCTTGATGCAGCCTTCCCAGACTCTTCCAGGAAGCTTTCCTATCACGGCTTTCAGTGTTGGGACAGCAGCGTAGCCTAGAGACTTCCAAGCATCAGCTCTGGAGCCAACTGCCTGGGTTGCATCCTCTCTCTGCCATTTCCTGGCTGTGTAGCCTTGGGGAAATTGCTTAACCTCACTCTGACTCTACTTTCTCATCTGTGAAATGGGATGACGATAATGAGGGGCTGCTCCATTAGGTTGATGGGAGGATTAAAAAGGATTAACTTATGCACACTACTATATATAAAATAGATAATCAACAAGGACCTACTGTATAGCACAGGGAACTCTGCTCAATACTCTGTAATAACCTACATGGGAAAAGAATCTGAAAAAGATTAGCTGGATGTATATGTATAACTGAATCACTGTGCTGTACATCTGAAACTAACACAACATTGTAAATCAACGATACTCCAATATAAAATAAAACTGTTTTAAAAATTTAAAAAGTAACAAAAATGATAAATGTGTAAAGGATTCCACTTGTACATTGGGCTATCAGTAATTCTTCCTTGCTTGTCTGCCCTTTAGACTATGTGCTCTCTGAAGGCAAGGAGTATGTCTTACTTGCCTCTGTACCTCCCATAATTCCCAACATGGGGCCTAGCGCCTGACTGATAAATATTTGTTAAGCAGATAAATAACTCCATATGTAAGTAGAAGGAGATGACCAGACTTAACAGTGGCTCTCTCATGTATGTACCCAGCATCAATCAGGTAACAACATTAATAATAGAATTAGCTCATCATGTCTACTGAGTGCTGACTATGGGTCAGGCACTGTTTCAAACACTTTGCCTGGTAACTCATTCAATTGTCCCAACAACCCTCCAAAGTAGTCGTTGCTGTCATTCTCATCATCATTTCAAGGAGGAAAAGAAAGGCATCTGGGGTTTCAGGCTTCCCTATGACGATAGAGCTACAATGTAGCAGGCCATACTCATGGCCACTCCATTGTGGTATTTCCAGGGAAGGCGTGATGGCAGTGAACAGCCCAGGGGAGAAGGAAGAGGATCCTGAACCAGCAATTCATACTAAGAGACAAGATGGAGTGAGGGAGGCAGGATGGGACAGGGCTATGCTTGGAGCAGTCAGGTGGGGTTGAAACTTTCATTGCAAATGGCCCTGCTAAGTTCCTCACTTTTCTCAGTGAGTCATTGCACTTGTCTTAAAGGAACTGAGATAGATCAGGGGGCCATCAAGCAGCAGGTGTGGTCCTACCTAAGGCCAGGAAGAGGATAATTCCTTCCTTTTTTGTGTGTTGGGTTTCTAGCGTCTAGTGGAATGCCTGACACAGAGTCCGTATTTAAAATATGGCAGTCGAATAAGTGAATGAGGAATCAGGGACTCCAGGATTCAGTAGCTTGCACGGGTGTCCAGTTTCCACTTATGTTACTTTAAACCACTTCTCATCTGTATGCCAGAAAGCCCAGGTTAGGGGAGAGGGAGCACATTTTTACACGATGAGATTTTGCCTCTCCCATCCCCGCCTCGGGCAGCAGCCTTGGAGCGTCCCACTCTTCTGGAGCTCCAGCGGGCATTGCTATGAATGATGAGGCCTCCGGCTGGTCTTGGTGCTGAGCAAATATTAACACTTTGACTCAATTGTGCCTCCTTGATTACTGGGAAAACTGTTCGGAGGCCGGCAGTGAGCTATTGCACCATGCAGCAGTCGAGCATGGGAGATACAGTGGGAGTAGGCAGCATAAATGAGTCTAAGGCAACGATGGATTTGCGCTTGGAAACAGGAATCATATGGTGAGGTTTGCTGGTGGAATTGCAAAGTACGCCTGGAAGAATGCCAAGAATAATGCAGATGGGCCCCTTTTTGTCTCAGCCCATGCTTTCCATGATGGCCAACCGTAGAATGGGGAAATTAATAGTACCTACCTCACAGGGTAGCAAGGAGGAGTAAATGAGTTCCTACAAATAAAGTGCTTAACGCAATGCTGAGGGTGTAGTGAGCACTCAATGAGCGTTAGTGAGCATTGAAACGTGCTGGGTACCACGAATACAGCTAAGGGTAAGAGACTGGCCCCTATTGTCCTTATGAATCTTACGGTGTATGGACAGCCAGCTACATAACTGTTGTGTAATGTGATGGGTACCGTGACGGCAAAGATTCAGGGCACTGTGCAACTCAGAGAGGGCTTTCCCCAAACTGGACTTGGAGGGTCAGGGAAGACCTCGCAGATGAAGTGGCACAATGGAGAAATTAACAAGCAGGAGGTGGCCAAGTGGAGATCAGGAGAGAGGATGCTCCTAAGAACAGGCAATAACAGTCTATCCAAAGACCTGGAGTAGAGTTATAGAAAGAGTTATGTCCACTGAGCTCAAAGTTCAGGCTAGCTATGATGTGCAGTTGGGGGGTGTGCTAGTGTCCTAGGGCTGCTGTGACAGAATGCCACAGACTGAGTGGCTTAAAACAATACAAATGTATTCTCTCGCAGTTCGAAATCTAAAACCAAGGTGCTGGCAGGGCCACGCTGTCTCTGAAGGTTTTAGGGAAGAATTCTTCCTTGCTTCTTCCAGCTTCTGGGAGTGGCAAGAAATCCTTGGCGTTCTCTGGCTTGTGGCTGCATCCCTCCAATTTCTGCCTCTGTCTTGATGTGGCGGTCTTTCCTCTGTGTGTGTCTCCGTTTTCTCTTCTTATAAGGACACCGGTCATAGGCCCACCCTAATCCAGTCTGACCCCATTTTAACTTAACTAATTACATTTGCAAGGACATTTTTTCCAAATAAGGTCACATTCTGAAGTTCTGGGTAGAAATGAATTTTGAGGGAACACTGTTCAACCCAGTACAGCGAAGGTGGTCAAGGGGAGTGGAAATGAATGAGAGTGAAACAAAGATAGGAACCTGATTCTGAAGGGACTAATAATAAATAATAATCACAAACCAACATTCATGAGCACTTACCATGTATGGAGGACTGTGGTAAGCACTTTACGTATATCAAATGCAGACTCCCTTTGAAGGAGGGTGAGTCAGGTTGAGTGAGGCCAGAGGGAGCTCAGAGTTCACCACATGTGTCATCAGTCAGGGTCCCCATAGAAAGCAGATGGCAGGCTTGGATTAGGATAATTCAAGGAGGGTTTAATGAAGGGGCTGCTTACCAAGGTATGTGCAAGGCATAAAGAAACCACAAGAGAGCAGGACATCAGGCTCTTACCCCTGAATCTGAAAGATGCAGCTCAGGAAGCAGGTACTGGAACCCAAACCAGAACACTGTATGAAGAGGGCCGCCTTGAGAAGAGCTGTAACCTTTAGTTGAGGGAGGCAGCCAGCCCTAGGTGACCACAGAGGGAGAAGACAGCCAGGAGAATAGATACCCTGCCTTGACTCCTTCTTCCTTCTGGTCTTTTTTTGAGACCCCACTGGCCGGCCCCAACCGGAAGCCAGAGAACAAGAAGGTCCACTGATGTAGTCCACGTGTATCAAACTCATGGGGCCCTGAGCCGAGTGGAGAGGGCTAGAGAGTGGATCTGGAGAGGCAGACAGACAACGTCTTGCGTTAGAATATTCATGAAAAGGGATCTGAAAAAGAATCTATGTGTGTGTGTGTGTGTGTGTGTGTGTGTGTGTGTGTGTGTGTATCTGAATCGCTTTGCTGTACACCTGAAACTAACGTAGCATTGTAAATAACTCTACTACAATTAAAAAAAAAAAAGAATGAGCGTGGGATCTGGGGTGAGAAAGGCCTGCATTCACATCACTAACTCAATCCATCTCCAACCACCTGTGTGACTTTGGGCATCTGCCTCCTTGTGGTGTTATTGAGATGTTTATACAGACCAATACAACTTCAGTACTTACCACAGTGCATGGCACTGGTAATACATACTCAGTGAACATTCACTACTGTTGCTATTATTATGAACAACACTGAACAGCAATCTGTTGCAGTGGGGCCTCTCTTATTTTTATTTTATTTTATTATTTGGCTGCATCAGTTCTTAGTTGCGGCATGTAGGCTCTTCGCTGTGGCACACGGGCTTCTCTAGCTGTGGCATGCGGGCTTTTCTCTAGTTGTGGCATGTGGGCTCCAGAGCGCACGGGCTCAGTAGTTGCACGCAGGCTTAGTCGGACTGCATCATGTGGGATCTTAGTTCCCCGAACAGGGATCAAACCTGCGTCCCCTACATTGGAAGGCGGATTCTTAACCAATGGACCACCAGGGAAGTCCCAGTGGGGCCTCTCTTGAAGGCCGGTGGCCAGTCACTCTGTCCAGCATTCATTCGTCCATTGACCCATTCAGTATGCATTTGTGAGCATCTTGTGTGTGCCCATCATGGGTCTAGCAGGTAGTGGCGAACAAAGCCAACAAAGCTCACTGCCCTCGTGGAGCTTACATTCTGATGGGGAAAATAGACAATAAACAAACAAATAAGGACAACAGACTGCCTGAAAATGATCAGTGCTGTGGATAAAACAAAGCAGAAAAGGGACAGGGGGGATACTTGGGATGGGATTGAGAGTTGAAATACAGCTGCAAGAAGAATCATTGAGAAGGTGATATTGGAGCAAAGATCTGAATGGGGTTGAAGGAGGAAGCCATTCTGATACCTGAGGGTTGGTCCAGGTAGAGGGAAGGACAAGGGTGGAGACCCTGAGGCCGGAGCCCGTGGGAGCATTTGGGAAGCAGCAAGCATGCAGCACCATGGGAACTGAATGCAGTGAGGTCAGAGGGGTAACAGGAGCCAGACCTGCAGAGCCCATGGTCTCCAAAGGACTGGGTTCTGCCTGACACAGCAGTACATTCTGCAGTCCCGGACATCTCACATTAATGCTATTCCCCCATCTGTAAAATGGGGACAATAATCCCTTTTGTTTATTCCCCAATTGGATTGTAAGGGTCCAGTGAAAAGATGGGTTATGATGTTGTTTTGAAAATAATTATTTGGCGGGAGAATGTTCTTATTGCTTAGTAATTTTGCCCTAGTCTACCTGCCGCTGAGTAGAAAGACTGCCCATGCCCTCGAGAATGTGGCCCTGCTGGACCATTGCTTGATACTGAGTTGTCGTCTGTTTCTCAGCAAAACTCATCTTTTTCCTTTGCCTCTTCAGCTCTGGGTCCTGGATTTTAAAACAGCAGTCTCTCCCCACTGTGTCCCATACCCCAAGCCTCCTCAGTGGAATTGCAGACCAGTAATTCACAGAGGCCTGTTATTTTTCCTACACGCAGTAAAGACTTTCTGTAGGTTATGGGAAATAAATGTGCTTTTTACTGTCATCTGTGGTTCTTATTAAACTTATCCCCTCAACAGGGAAATACCTTTGCAGGACCAAGCGGTTTTATGTCCAAACAGCCAATGAGCTGATAATGGGTTTTATGTCTAGCTGTAACCAGCGGCCTTGCAGGCAGCCCTTCCTGCATTGCAGTCAGGAGTTGTGGGCTTCTCAACGCACAGCGTATAAGTACTTCTCATTAACGTGGCGGTCTGTGCTCGCAAAGAGAGAAGCTGGTCTCCCCATGCCAATCTGCTGGCGGAAACATGGGATCCAAGAGGCCTGATGGAGCTGAGGCAAAAAAGCTGGACCAAGCACGAATGGCATGAGGTTATGAGAAAGGCTGGAGCAGTGGAGAGAATACTTTACACTGGTGGAGTCTTTAAGCCAGGAGTAATTGTTTAAATTGTAGATACAGGAGCTGGGCTGTTACCTCTTAGTGGGGGAATAGAAGAAGCAAAGGCAACTAAAATCTATTGATAATTATTCTGTGCACCAAGCACTTTACATAGACCATGTTTTTTGATCTATTTAAAAAAAAAAAAACTGGTGAAATTCACATTTTAACCCTGATTTTTTAAAAGGAGATTGAGGATTAAAAGCCTTACAGTTGACACATAACTGAGCCAAGGTTGAAACACAGGTTAGCTACATCAAGTCAGACAGACCAGCTTCTCTACCCAGAAAACTTTGTAAGACTCAGTGTCTTCATCTGTCAAATGGCGTTGAAAATGTCACACGTGGAGATTTGTGGTTTAAAGGACCACCGTGGTGCTGGTGTGTAGTTCATGTTTGGCAAGAAGAAAGCCCTGATTTCTGGCCAGCTTTATACTTCCTGCCTAACTTCTTCCCTCTCTTTCTTCCCTTCAGTATTACATACAAGTGAAAATAACCACAGGCAGTAGGTGGGACCACGGCTTCAGTGAGATGATGGGAAGTCAAATCCAAACCTAGGTGTTACCAACAGAGTATGGTTGCCACCATGGGAATCTCCTACTTTCATCTGGAATCACAGCATTGGTTTAGACTGTACAGTGATTTCATAGAGAGTTGTTTAGATGTAAATATAGAAATTGGGGTGCTTTCCATCACAATTGGAAAAGGGAGGAGGAAAGTGAATTAGTACTTTTTGGAGCCTACCATGTGGCAGCTACTTGCATGTCTTATCCTTATGATGTTTCCAAGAGAACATAAGTTCCATGAGGGCTGGAATTCTGGGCTGTTTGTATTGACTGGGGTATCTCCAGCACCTCTGCCACTATGTAGCATGGAGTAGGGCATCAGGAAATGCTTGCTGAATGGACCGTGGCTATTTAGGACCAGCACAGCACCAGGCAAAAACCAATCAGCCACATGGCACTGAGCATCATGAAGATAAGGCAGTCTGGCTAATTTTCTCTCATTCCCCTAAATATTGCCTAGATTAATGCCCTCCTCTTGATCACACTTCCACACGACACATCATATCTCACCCTTATTCCTGCCATAGCCTCTACTTTGTTCTCCACACCATAACTGAATCGATGTTTTACTATGTAGCCAGAAAGATTAAAAAAAAAAAAAAAAATATATATATATATATATATATATATATATATATATATATAAAATAATGACTCTTCTCTCTTATATCTGCCAATAGCTCCGTTTTCTTTGAATGCAGGCCTAAACCTTTTCAGGCTCATGAGAGCCTGCTGGATCTGGCCCATTAATCTCTAGCCCTTGTTGGTCTCCTCTTTCTGTTCTGTACTGCTTTTAGATCCTCAAATGAGCCATGCTGCCTCTTGCCTCAGGTCTTTGCACATCTTCTGTTTGCCTGGAATGCTGCCCTGTTCATCCCCTGTACCTCTCCGTACTGTCCTTGTCCTAGATGATCTCTACTCATTCTTATAGTCTCCACTGATATCATTTCTTCAGGGGACTCTGCCTGAGAAATACCCACATAAAGTTCCCAACTTCATGCTTCCATAGTGCCCTGCATGTCCTCTTTTCATACACTAATAGTTTTAGGCAATATTTGTTTTTCCACCATGCTAAAAGCCCCTTGAAGGAATAGATGGATCCTATCTTGTTTACTGCTGTGTATATGGCATCATATGCAATGCCTGGCACGTAATATGTACCCAATAAATATTGTTGAATAAATAATCATCATTTAATACTAAAAATATCCTGCAAACTAAGAGTGATTTTCCCATTTTCAGATAAGGAAACTGAAGTCCAAAGAGATGAAGTTTCAAACTCAAGGTCACATGGCAAATGACATATTTAAGAGTCAAATCTGAGTCTGACTCCAAAATCCATGCTCTTTCCACTATTCCAAGATGAATGTTTCCAGCAAATCAAATGTCCTGTTTGCTGGGAGATCCCAACATGTATATCATATGTTTGGTACCAATTTGCAAAGAATCAAAATACACCAGACAATCAGTTCTTTCCCTGTTGGCTCAAAAGGCCCTGGGGAGTCTCTCAGTGTGGCTGCTGAATGACTCTGAACATAACTGTCATTGGAAAGGAGTGTAAAGATAGTGCAGATCATTTATGTTTTCTTATTTCTGGATTCTGGATACACGGTCTTTGACTAGACTTTCAGGTCAGACAGAGAGATGACCTGATTCACTTCCTGGCCTGAGACAGTGTCAGTAGAAGATCCCATATTTCTCACATGAATGGAATGGCATGAGGGTCTTCAGATTTGAACATGTGATAATAGTTAGCAGGACACCCAGGCCGGGAGCTTCGTTGCACCATCCCCCATGTTCTGTGAGATGCCACTCATTTGTATGCCCCTCAGGGGGCAGCTGCAGCAGCAAAGGTCAGCTTCCCGCACACCGCTTCCCGTACCACGCTGTCCAGCGTGGCAGCCACAGGTCACACATGGCTATGGAGAAACTGAAGTATAATTAGTGCCACCTGTTAAAATGATACCATTTGGTTATATTCAGTTAAAGAAAATGTGCCGTTTGAATTAATTTCACCTGTTTCTTTTTACGCAAATGTGACTGCTGGAAAGTTTAAGATTATAATAATGTGGCTCACATTCATGCCTTGCATCTAATTTCTCTTGGACAGCACTGCTCGATACAATCCATAGAATAATTAAACAACACTTTTAAAATAACTAACATTTGAATATACTTTTTCAGCCTGAATATGTGCATAAATATCATGTCATGATAAGAATTAGGAGGGATCTTGGAGCTTATCTAGAATGTCCTTATTTTATAGCTAAAGAAACTGAGACCCAGAGAGATGAGGCAACTTTGTCCAAGGTCACATAGCCAGAAAGCGACAGAGCTGGGCTGGAACCCAGGCCACTAGCGCCAAGTCAGCCTCCTTCATTCAGTGAGTGGCCCACAGAGCACAGGCATCATGGGACTTACAATGTATCCCTGGGAGCTTCCCACCTCTTTGTCCCCAGCACCAGTGTCTGGCACATGGCAGGAGCACTTTTATTTAACACCCGCTCGGTCTGAAATGCTTTACCATACTGCACAAAAGGTGCAAAGATAAGTAATACTCAGGTTCTGTTCTTTACAAACTCACAGTATGGTGGAAAAGATACCGGATAAATAGTAGCCAGTTAAAAATCATAAAACAGAGATACTGGCAAAGTGTAACTGAAAGCTAATGTGGAAATGTATTCAACCTCACTAGTAATTTAAAAAATGCAAATAAAACTCTGATGTTCCATTGTTACTTTATTCATATTCTTTCTGGTTTCAGAGGGATTGAAAGTAGTTCATAATCCTACATTAGAAAAATATCAATTGAAAATAGAATTAATAGAAAAAAATAGGAAAAAAAACCACAGTTATTCTTTCTGCAAACATATCCTGTTGCAGGGGCAAGGCTTCAGCCCAAGTAAGTGGTTTGGACTATATGAACATTTCCGTTACCATGGTGTCCTTTACCCCAGTTTGCTTGGCTTTAGAAAAAAATAGTTATATCCCATTGCATACTTGATATACACTGGGCACAACCTTTATCTCCGTTTACTTTTTAAAAAGCCAAAATTCCCTGGCCTTCCTTCAGTATCAAAATGGGAAAGTTCCTTGGGAGAAGAAACCAAGTCTTGTTCTGTCCCCCAGTGTCTGCCACATGACCTCACACGTAATAAGACTCAACTCAATAAAGCTTTTCTGAATATAGGAAGGTACCCACGTTTATTCTGTGCCAGTTATGTTCCCACGTACCTTACAAGACTTCATATAAATGAACTCATTTAATAATCTCAAAATCCCGAGACGCTGAGTCTCAATTTGCAGGTAAGAAAACAGAAACTCCAAAAGGTTGAGAAACATGCCCCCGGTCCTCAGCTACCAGGGATTTGAACCCCTAATATATCTGGTTCCAGAGCTTGTGCCACTATGTCATGTGAAGAAATAGAAGAATAAAGGGAAAAAAGAGAGAAAGAACACAGGGGAAAAAAAGAGAGAGAGAAGTGGAGGAAAGGATGCAGGGAGGGGTGGAGAGAAAACCAGAGATGGGAGGGAAGGAAGGGGAGAGTGAGTATGGAATTACGTGTCTTTTGGCACATAGTCTAAGAAGAAAGACAAAGAGAAGGGTCAGAGTTTCCCTGGAGAAAATTATTCCTGGCAATTTAGAAAGAAATTTTCTAAAATGGCAGGTTAGGATCTCAGCCACTGTCGAAGGCTCGGCTCTCCGAATCTCCCCCAGGACTGTCTCCTCTCTTGCGGCCTCATTATCGCCGGGAACAATCTGCATGGCCAGTAATGAGGGAATCTTAACGCCGGCCGTCTCAGGGCTGGGGAGTTGCCCTGCACGAGGGGTTCAGGTCACAGGTTCAGGCCTGGATGCTGAGGAACGATCTGTGCGGAGCTGCCGACTCTCCCCCTGGACCAACAGTCCATTGGCTCTTACCCCCTCAGCAGGGCAGTAATGAGAAAGGGAGGTCCGCCCCGCAGCCCCCTGACAGCAGATCACGGTGGGTGGGGGGCGGTCCCCGCAATGGCAAAGCACATCCTGCTGCTGACCTTGACCCTGACTCTCCCTGCAGTGCTCTTGGTCTGCCTGTAGGAGAGCATTTGTCAGGATTCTGACTCCTCCCAAACTCTGCTCCAAACAAAAGTGCATGTAAATTATTAGGGAGCCACACAGCTCCTACTTTACAATTGGAACATACTTTATGCTTTCCAGTTGTGTGTTTCCATCGGTGAGACCACTCTGTAAAGTGGAAAAAGCAAAGACTTGGAGTCAGGATTTTAATCCTAGCGTCTCTGTCCATCAGCTATATAACCTTGGGCACATTATTTCACATCTATGAACCTCAGTTCCTTACATGTAATGAAGAATAATAACACCGGCCTCATAGGTTTATTTGGATTATTATTTGTTGTTAACAATCATAGCTAACTGTGAGTACTATGTGCTGGGTTCGGTGCTAATTGCTAATATGATCACTAATCCTCATAGCTCTCTATATGGTTATTGGTCTTCTCCCTAATTTACACAAGTGACAATTGACGCTGGGATTACTTAGTACGTGTCGGAACGGAGACCCAAAGCCTGTTCTCACTGATAAAGTCTGTAACCTTAACCATGGTGCTATACTGAAATCATGAACTTACACCCACAGCAAGAACATGACACACTATGTCAATGATATTACTTATTTTCTCCACTCCTTTTCTCTTTGACTAGTATATCAGTTAGGATCCAGCCATAAAACAGAAATGTCCCAGGTATTTCAAACAGAGAGAATTCTATACAGGAGCTGTTTGCATGGGTGATGGAAAAGCTGAGAAGCCAAAGGGGGACATTGAGGCAAGCCAGAGATCAGCGATGGGAGGAAGCCATTGTAACCCTTAGGCTAGAGGAACAGAGGAAGAAAGTGGTGCCAGCAAATCTCAGAGCCCTGGGTCACCTTCAGCAGCTAGAACCACAGAGGAGCCATGGAGGAGGCGCCAACCACAGCCAAGAGACCTGGGGGTAGAAACATCCTGGCCTCTTTCTTTCTCCTATCCTCCAATCACCCCATAGTCCCTCAAATTGGCCATACAGACTCGGAAACCCACGAGCAAGGGAGCTTGGGAAATGTTGTTTCCTGGCAGGCTTGACAGTGAAGGACAGAGAAAAGACCTAAAAGCAAATAGGCAGGTGTCTGGCACAGCTAACAATCCTATGAAATAGCTAGGATGAGATTATCCTCTCAATTTGACTCTGCCAAGCGCTCGATCCGTGGCACAATAGTGATCCCATTTCACAGATGAGGAAAGCAAGGTCAGACAATAAGTACTACCAGAGCTTCAAAGAGGAAATGATTAATCCTATGGGATTCAAGGAAGGCTTCATCATGGGAGGGGCTTTGAGGACGTCACAGGTTATGGACAAGTAGGGTTTTGTCAGATGGCTTAATTTAGAAGGGTACTCCAAGCAGTGAGAGCAGAAGAGGTAAAGAACTTTATGATCCATGGATTGAGGAGTTTAAACTAGGCTGTGCAGTCCCTGTGTTTCCTGCCAGCTTTAAGTGTTTTTAACCTTGAAATTCTACTGGGAATTGAAGAATATATATATATATATATATATATATATATATATATATATATATATATATATATATAATCTATATTGTTTTCATAGCACCTTAAGGGATCAACTTTCTAATACTGAATTAAATCCCCGGACCCCTGTTTACACTGGCTCCACGAGGTCCCTTCATGTTGATGGAGAAATTGGTATATTGCTAACAAGATCTGCCCACAAGGGACAGAGAATTTTGGTCTCTCTTCTGCCTTCTTACCACCGATGTGTTAACAGTTGGGAAACAGCCACACGGTGGCTATACATGAATGTTTCAGTGATCAGTTATTTCTAGGATATGTTGTCGGGACATTTGATCTGTTCATATTCCCATTATACACTCCTTTGTACTGAGTTTGATGGATAAAATTTGCTACCGATGTTACACGCCACATTTCAGCTGTTAGCATGCATCTCCCTCCAGCTTAGAATGCCTACGTCTAATTTCTCCTGATTCCGATCACCCCACACCATGGTGGATGGAATGCTCATTTGGAAATGCAAACCTGATTATACTAAAGGCTTCTTCCTCCTCACTTGAAATCCCTCATTGGTACCCCATGCCATCAAGATAAATCTAAGCTCCTTAGAATATCTTGGCTTCCTCTTAAGTCGCCCAACTCCCCCTCCTTGAACTCTGAATGTCAGGCATATTGAACTACTGACTATGCTGTTTCATGCTTCCATGTGACTAGCCTTTGCCCATGTGTCCTCACTGGAATATCCTTTCTCAGCTTCTGTCTCTGGCAATGTCTAGTGCTTCCTAAGGGGTTTTCCCCCTGTCCCCGCCCCTCTCCTTTGTGTGTACGTTTTCAATGTGCCATGTATACATTGCCAGTATACTCAGTAGGTTAATTTGGGGTGTGTACAACCTCCTAGAAGACCCGACACATGGTAGAAGCCAGTAAGTGGTAGCTACTGGGGGAGACGGGGTTTTCCTTGCTTTGTTTTATTCATTTCTGGCTTCCTAGTACCTCACACAGTGTTTGGGACGCTGTAGGCATTGAATAAATATTCGTTGAATATTTGTTCCCCTCCCTGTGTTCCTCAGCCCAGCAGCCACCTGTGACGGGGCCCCAGGTGGCCTCTGGGGCAGTGCTGGCTTGACCCACGACACATAATAAGGAGGAGCTGTGACAGCTGAGGATGAACATGTGCACCTTCTACTGTCTGTCAACCATCCAAAAGTCCAACCATGTGGGCATTTAAACTGCCTCAGCGATGTGGGGCTTGGGGGTTTGTATGGGGCACAAACCCCTTTTTAGCAGAGGTGCCTGGCCCATCACGTCAGGGCCATCTTCTTGCTCTGTCTCTCTCTGGGAGTGGCCCGTCCATCAGAACATTCTTTCCCCACCAGCCCTGACACAGCCTCCGAGGCCTCCATGGTCTGGAGACACAGGGAAGCCAGCCTGGTCCCAACACTTTAGAGGAATCTTAGTTGCCCATCACAGGGCGTTGTCGTGGAGACCCTTCTTTGTGAGCAGCATGGGGTAGTGGGTTTTTTGGGGTTTTTTTTGTTTGTTTGTTTGTTTTGCGGTACGCGGGCCTCTCACTGTTGTGACCTCTCCCGTTGCGGAGCACAGGCTCCGGACGCACAGGCTCAGCGGCCATGGCTCACGGGCCCAGCCGCTCCGCGGCACGTGGGATCTTCCCGGACCGGGGCACGAACCCGTGTCCCCTGCATCGGCAGGCGGACTCTCAACCACTGCGCCACCAGGGAAGCCCATGGGGTAGTGTTTAAGGGCGCGTGCTCTACAGCCAGACCGCCTGGACGGGAATCTACACTGCCACTCTGCACTCTGACGCTTGTTAGCTGTGTGACCTTGAACTAAGATTACTTCACCCCTCAATGCCCCAGCTTCTACCACTGTAGCATGAGGATGATGATAAGAGTAGCTTGGGCGTTGGGGGTTTTGAATGAGTGGATATAGGTGTTATACTATATAAAGCTGTGTCTGATGTATAATAAGCACTGTCTAAGTTTGGCTCTCGCTAATCGTTCTCCAAACATATGCTGAGAGCCTGCTATAGGCCAAGTGTTGTTCTAGGTGCTATGTAGGGAAACAGATGAAAAGAGGCACTTCCATCCTCCATATCCTCAGCCTACAAGGAATGAGAGACAAGGAAGCAAATCAATGCAGTAGAGTTTGCTGATTGTAAAATGCAGGCTTGCACGAGATGCCATGAAAGCACAGAGCATCTGCCCCAGATCATCAGGGGAGGGCCTGAAAGGCTTCATGGAGGAGAAGACATCGGAGCTAACTCTTACAGGTGGAGTCGAAGTGTGGCAGAAGGAATAGTAGGAGAGAATATTCCAGATAGGCAGTAGTACCTCTGCAAAGACTCAGAGCTAGGGTCCAGCATGGCCTCTTTGGGGAACTGTACTGTGGAACTGGTGCATACGTGTGACAAAGCAGGAATAGGTGAGGCGGGGCAATCAGGCAAGGGTCCTGGATGCAACTCCTAGGAGCTCGGACACAGTTTCACTGGGTGATGAGGACTCCCTGCAAGTTATGGGATTGAGTGAAAGAGGAGAGAATTGAGATGGAGGCCTTTTTGTTGCCCTTTGAGCTATTATGTTTATTTTTAAGAGAAAAAAATGAATAAATCAAAAACTAAACTTTCATGAGATGGATATGAGACCTGCATTTCAATACTTAAAATAAAATATTGGTTTGTGAGCTAATTCTATTCGGACATGTGGTATATTTTTTAAGTTTATGAATTTTCTGACCCAACTTCTTGATCCAAAGGAAACTCATTTAGCGTGAAGGTTCTGTACGAATTATATAGTTCTATAAGGTCAAAATAAAAGTTGGGAGTCATTTTATCTTCATCGGTACTGGTAGAAACTACAGAATCAAGCTGCTTTAATGAGAAAAAGCACCAGGAAGGGAAAAGTGAAAATAGAAGTGTCAGCACCATCAGAGATTTCTGCTGCATACGGATGCTGGAAGCTGAGGCCAGGGCTGGGCTGTGAAGTCTTTTGACAACATGGTCTCTATCCCCGAACAACTTGCCAGGGCTTCAAGAGGAATAGACATGAAACACGACATCCTTCCACCCTTATTAAGATTTAATCCTGCTTTCAACAGGATTGCAGTGTTATTAAATTAGATTTTTTTTTCTTCCTTAAAAAGGGATTTAACTTTTGCTTTCCTGACAACATAATCAACACGGAACAGATGCAAAGGGGAAATTGTGTGACCGCTGGTAATACGGACCTATACTTAACATGTAGCATGTGAAGTTATTAAAATGGAAATTAATTCTCATTATTACTATCGTACCCTATCAATTAATTTGGTTGGAGGTGCTTATGAATATGCAATCATTCCTCTCTGCCGCCCACCCCTTATTCCATGTGTGGAAGCCTTGGTAAAGCCATATGGAAAATTTTAGGTTCTTTGGCTAATTTTGCTAGCACCCTTTGCTCTCTAATAATATTGATAATGGGGACAACTAACAGTTATTGAATTTTTCTACATGCCAGGCACTATTCCAAACACTTTACATTCATTGCCTCATTCAATCCTCACAATAATTTTTTGAGATGGGTAATTTAATTATCCTTCTATGAGGAGAAGGAAAATGAGGCACAGAGAGTTGAAAGAACCTTCCCCAGGTCACTGAGGCATTCTGACTCCAAAATCTGTACCCTTCAGTGCTGTGCTGCACTGCTTCTTACAGCTTCCAGGGAAAGGACTGGGCCGGAGTCATGAGTCTCAGGCAGTAAACTCCTGTAGGCTGCGGGGGACCTGGGAAGGGATAGAGGGCTCTGAGTTGAGGGTGCTTGTTTTAAAATATAGATTTTATTATAGATTTAATAATATGGGTTTATTATTATTTAGGTATGGCAAAGCCACCAGATCAGGAGACAGTCATCATTAATAGTTTGTTACCCTCAGACCCCAATAAGAGGGGACACACCACACCATGGGATCCATACAGGATGCTCCATATTTGGTGGGAAGGCAGAGGGAGAGGTGGGAAATCTGGGGCAAAAGCCTTTATTGTGGTTTCCATGGGAAAAAACAAGAGACAGGATGAACAGCTTTAGGATTGGCTAGTTTAAATAATTTCAGCAGATTCTGGGGCATAGAGGCTGTCCCTAGCTGTCTGTACCTGGCCTTGGAGTGGTTAGGGTAGGTGGATAGTGGCCTGGGGTGTTAAGGATTGGAGGTATGGAATCTGGATTGGTCGTTTTGCATTTGAAAAGTGCACTATGAGAGAGCTGTTTACTATCTCTTGGTTAAGCTAAGCCTAACATATATCAAGACCCCAGATATCAAAGCATCAGAAATACAGAAAGCAAGACATGATTAATAGAGCAAGGGTTCATGGTGGTGGGGGGGGAGGCCCTCAGAGGCTGCCCAGGCAGGAAGGAGGAAGGCAAGGAGGGACAGGTAGACCCATGAGAAACACCTGAATATACAATGGTCTTTGTGATGCCTGGGAGGGGTCAGGGAATTGAAGACACTGAAATTAAGCTTCAGAGTATCTTTTTGTCTTACGACAAAAAAAAAGGGGGGGGGACTTTCACTTAATATGCATATTAAACTTTGAGGTGGGGAGAAGATTATGACTCATCTTTTCATCTGGACATTTTCTCCTTGGAAGCAGAGACTCTGTCCAGACCATCCTTTCACACCCTACAGATTCTGATGGGAGACTTGCTCTCCCAGAATGGAAGGGTCCTGGTTCATGCCCTGCTTGTAAATCCTGGTTTCTCAATAACACCCCATCAGGCTAAGTCTCTTTTCGTGTGCCATTTGCAAACTGTGGTTTTGGTATAAGAGAGCCTGCTAACCCAGGTGACAGGAAATCCAGGTGAGGGATCAGGGTCATGGACAAGTGCTTGACTGGTAAGCCTTGATCCACACTTGCTTCTTTTTTTCTTTACTTTGGAAAAGCAAGAAAAATTAGGTAAGGTGAACCAAGATAGCATGACAGGGGATCCAACTACAAGTTTGCTCTACAATACTTGGAGTGAGATGATTTGTACATCACGTACATAGGCTTAAATTTTTTTTAAATTTTTATACAGTTTTAAAGGTTACTTTCCATTTATAGTTATTACAAAATATTGGCTCTATTCCCTGTGTTGTACAATACATCCTTGAGCCTTATACACGTAGTTTGTGCCTCCCAGCACCCCCTACACCTATATTACCCCTCCCCACTGGTAACCACTAGTTTGTTCTCTGTATCTCTGAGTCTGCTTCTTTTTTGTTCCATTCACTGGTTTGTTGTATTTTTTTAGATTTCCGGTATAAGTGATATGGTATCATACGGTATTTGTCTTTCTCTGTTTAATTTATTTCACTGAGCATAATGTCCTCCAAGTCCATCCATATTGCTGCAAATGGAAAAATTTCTTTTTTATGGCTGAGTAGTATTTATATATATATATATATATGTATATATATATACACACACACATATACATATACATATTCATCTGTTGATGGACACTTAGGTTGCTTCCATATCTTGGCAACTGTAAATAATACTTCTAAGGACATTGGGGTGCATGTATCTTTTCTAATTTGTGTTTTTGGTTTTTTTGGATATATGCCCAGGAGTGGAATTGCTGGGTCATACGCTAGTTCTATTTTTATATTTTCGGGAAACTTCCATACTGTTTTCCACAGTGGCTGCACTAATTTACATTCCCACCAACAGTGTACGAGGGTTCCTTTTTCTCCACATCTTCGACCACATTTGTTATTTGTGTTCTTTTTGATGATGGTCATTCTTACAGGTGTGAGGCGATAGCTCATTGTAGTTCTGATTTGCGTTTCCTTGATGATTGGCCATGTTTTTCATCACCAATCCAGAACCTAGGAGTCCTTCTGGATTCCTTCCACTCTTCCATCCCCACATCCAATCCATTAGCATCCAATCCCATTTCCATCTCCGAAGTGTGTGGAACGTCCACACTCACTTGCCTCTGTCCAAGTCTGGGAAGTCACAATCAGTTGTCTCCTATACTTTTATAAGAACTTTTTCACAGCTCTCTTCATTTTGTCTCTTGCCCCCCTCCAATTTATTTTCCACATAAAGGCTTTATTTTATTTTATTTTATTTTACCTTCCAGCTTTATTGAGTAATAATTGACATATAGCACTGTGTAGGTTTAAGGTGTACAGCATAATGATTTGACTTACATGTGTGATGAAATGAGTACCACAATAAGTTAGATAATGTCTGTCATCTCATATTGATACAAAAGAAAAGAAAAAGAAATGTTTCCTTGTGATGAGAGCTCTTTGAACTTACTAACAACTTTCATATATAACCTACAGCAGTGTTAATTATATTAATTGCGTTGTACATCCCTAGTACTTATTTCTCTTATAACTGGAAGTTGATACAGTGTAATTAGGGTAGGCTAGCTGTTGTAGCAAAAGGATCCAAAAATACGTAACAGCTCATACACGATAGCTATGACCTGAATGAGTGAATAAATCAGCAGGGTAGCCCTACTCTAAGGAGTCATTCAGACCTTGTTAACACGTGGTTTCAAAGATATCCTAGGTTGGATTTCCTGGAAGGAGACCCTGAAACCAGGATTCATACAAAAGGAACTTTTCCTGGGAAAAAAACTGATATAGAAATGGGGAAGTGGGACCATGAAGGGGAGGAAATTAAGCAAGGGTGTGATATTAAGGAAGGGTGTGATATCAAGCAAGGTACCAGGGAGATAACTGTAGCCTAGTCTCACAAGGGAAGATCTGAAGATGCCATAGCCACCCTCCGCTCACAGGTGTCCCATCAGGAGAAGGGAGCTGGAGTATGTGAGCCCATGCCTGTGATTCATGGGTTAAGGGCTGCCTCTAGGGAGAGGTACCTTCCCAGGTACTCCTAGCAACCTGTGTGTGCAGGCAAAGGGGGTTCTGACACCCTGAGGGCAGTCCACTGTTAAGGAGGTGCAGGCGCTGGCATTTGGGAGAGAAAGAACACCCGGAGTCGGTGATCCAGGGTCACGAGTGGAGCCCTGACAGCAGCTGCTATGCAAAGGCATCCTGGGGCTTCCTGCCAGTGGGAAGGCGCAAGTGTGGGGAGCGTAAATGGGCCCATGCTCAGAAGCGAGTCACATCACTTCTGCTGATAGTCTACTGGCTAGAACTCTGGCGCATGGCTGTATCTAACTACAAGGGAGGCTGGGAAGTGCGGTGCAGCTGTGTGCCCAGGAAGCAGAAGAGAACGCAGGCCTCCTGCCACAGGTGGCCTCTCTTAATACTGGAATAAAATTCTAACCTCCCTACCAGGACCTAGAGATCTCTCCAGGACTGCTTCTTGGGCCGTGTCACCTGCTACTCTCATTGCATCCCACCCTATTTCAGCTGCACCAGGCACTGCTTTATCATATGCTGGGCTTTATTAGCACAGACTGTTGAGAAAATTAGCAGAAGCCCTTCGGCCTCTAATTGCAGTGTTCTGGAATGATGATAAAAGTGTTAATTTGACCTTTGAATAAGGGTGTTCGATGGATTGCGATAAAGTAGATAATAAAACAACTGGTCACTTTGAGTGGAGGCTGTATGAACCATAGCTAGCCTCAGATAAACTCACAAAAAGGGGAGAGCCGTGCCCTCTGTGTGTTGCCCTAGGTGGCCAGGCACACTGGACCAACTGCATCATTGTATCATCACTACTGCCAAGGCAGAACCCCCAACGCCGGGCTGGCTGTCTTTGATAACCAGCTAGTAGCATGACCTCGGGCAAGTTAGTTAACCTATATGTGCCTTGCTTTCTTCATCTGTAAAGTGAGGCTAATAATTGTTTCTAATTCATGGAATCGTTGGGAAAGTTAAATGGGTTAATACAATAGCAAAGGCTAAGCACTTGATAACTGCTATCATTACTATTAGGGGACCCATGGGCTACGCAGACAGCCTCCTCTCCAGCTCCCCTGACCTCTCACTGGGGTGAGAATCTGAAGGACATTCACTTGTTAGCAATTTATTTTCCTCTACTTCCTGCAGCCCCACTCCAGGCTAAGGGATATTCCGCGGTAACAAATAAAAGCAAGCTCCTATCTACCATGAAAGCTGTGTGTATGTGCATCTTCCTCGCCATTGGGCACAACTTAAATCAAAGTTACATTAGAACAGCTCCAGCATTTGGTGGGAATCTGCTATCACCCTGGGAGGAGGGGACCCTCACAACCTTTCTGTATCATCCTAAGACTGTCCCAGGCTTACACAACCCACTGTAGATTACAAGAGACGCAAGAGAAAAATAAATAAGATATATAGTATGTTAGATGGTGAAAATGCTAAGGAGAAAAGGCAGAAAAGTTGGCTAGGAAGTTGGGAGAACTATGGGAGAAGTGGTAGTAAACTATATCTTCAAATTATGATGTGCTCTGTATAAGATAAACTTAGGTCACTGTCAATCCGTTTTTTTTATTGATAAGCCATAAACACCCATAGAACCTGAGATGATGCCCACATCTTTTCCCAAAGCTGCCATTTTCCTTAGCTCCTGTTCCTTGAGAAGGCCAAGTCTCCCCTTGGCCTGGAGTTTGCTTTTCTTTCATCTCCCAAGTCCTGGGGCTGGTGCTGCCTTTGAGTGTACATCTCACAACTCAGGAGGTGCCATTCTCCTAGACTACGATGGCAGCCCTGAACCGGGCACTATCTCGCTATCTCAGTGTTGGATGTAAAGTACACATGTTTTAGAGTCGTAATGATTAGCATGTGAATTCTCTCACTCACGATTCGTGTGACCTTTTCTAAATTATAAACCACCTTGTATGGATAAGCTAGCTTCTCTGGGCCTCAGTTTCTTCATCTTCAAGGGGGTGGCAACACCCATGTCACAGAGTTGGCCTTGAAGGACTATGGGGGGTGTAGGTGAAAAGTCTAGCTAAGTGCTCGGCAGTATCTCAGTTCCTCAGAGTTCTGGTTGTCAATTGCCATGTAAGAAATCACTCTAACACTTAGTGGCTTAAAACAGAAAGGACCGGGCTTCCCTGGTGGCGCAGTGGTTGAGAGTACGCCTGCCGATGCAGGGGACACGGGTTCGTGCCCCGGTCCGGGAAGATCCCACATGCCGCGGAGCGGCTGGGCCCATGAGCCATGGCCGCTGAGCCTGCACGTCCGGAGCCTGTGCTCCGCAACGGGAGAGGCCACAACAGTGAGAGGCCCGCGTACCGCAAAAAAAAAAAACAAACAGAAAGGACCATTTATATGCTTGGATTCTGCAGTTGAGACAGGGCTCATTGGAAACAGCTCCTATTTCTCTGTGTGGTGTCGGTTGAGGTAGTTCACCTGGAGCTGGAGGATGGAAGACAGTTTCTGTCACATGACTTATACTGCAGCTGGGTGGCAGGAGTGGCTGGTCATGCCCACCCTCTCCCTGTGACCTCTCATCTACTGCAGCCTCTTCCTCTCCACGTGCCCTCCCTCTCCCCTCTCCAGCAGGGTGATCAGACTTCTGAACATGGCATCTCAGAACTCCCAAGAATGCAAAAATAAATCCCACCATGCCTCTTAAGGCCCAGACCTGACATGGGCCCTGTGTTGCTTCTGCCACATTCTGTTGGTCAGAGTAAGACACAAGGTACAGGGGGAGTAGACTCTACCTGTTGATGGGAGAAGCAGCATGCATAGACAGGGATGGAGGGGATCGTTGGGGCCATTCTGTGGATAATCTATCACGCTCAGTAAGTGGCTCATTTTCAGTGTTACTGGATTCATACGTGGGAGGAGGGCCAGGCGCTGCAAAATCAAATCACCTTTTAGACAAAAAGCCCTAAGGCCCAGGGGGACTCAGGTCAGCTAGATAGAGTGATGTCATTGGATTTCTTCTTTGGGATGGGAAGTCATTATTTCTGGGCTAAGTGCTACTTAGACAAAGTGTAATTTACAAACATTCGACACTTTTCTCTATTTCCCTTCTGATTTTCCCATTCTGACTGCATGTCACTGATGTTTAAATTGGAGAAACTCCTTTACTAGTTGTCTATTTTTGCATAGCAAATTATCCCAAAATTCAGTGGCTTAAAGTAACAACATTTAATATCTCACAACTTCTACAGGTCAGGAATCTGGGGGTGATTTAACAGGGTTCTGGGATCCGGCTGAAGCTCCAGTATTAGTTGGATCTGCAGTCATCCCCAGGTTTGCAGCAGGACCCATTCTCAATTTCACTCAGTATTGATTGGTTATTCAGCTCCTAGCAGCCAATGAGACTGAGAGCTCTGTTCCTCTGGCTGCTGGGGAGAGGCTGCCCTCTTTTCTTACCGTGTGGGCCCCTCCATAGGGTAGCTTTTGCTTCATCAGAGCAAGCAAGCAAGAGAGCCAGGGACAGTGAGTGACTGCCAGCAAGGCAGAAGTCACATTTGGAACCAAATTGCTGGAGCAACATTCTGTCACCTTTGCTGTATTCTGTTTGCTAGAAGCAGTTGCTAGGGCCAGGGCACACTCAAGTGGAGGGAATTACACAGGTTCCTGCAGTACTGGAGGGATTACAGTGACCATCCAAGAATTCCAACACTTACCCCTCCTTCCAACAATTTTAGAGTATTTGAAGTTCACTCCATATCTAGATATCAAACCATTATGCATGGGCTATAATTAGGGTGACTGTGTCCCAGTTTGCCTGGAATAGGCCCAGGCTAAGTGATCTTTTTTTTTAAAGGTCACTCTAAGCATAGAATAACAATGCTTGAAAATAAAAATGTCAATAGAAATTTCTTTAAGAAAAACTAACTTTGTCATTCTTAATTGATTTATTCAACAAAAATTTATAGAGTGCTTTCTAGATGCCAGGGCTACAAAGTAGAATAAAAACACCATTCCTTTCTTTGAAGAAGTCAGATGAGAACACACGCACTATTTTTTAAATTTTATTTTTATTTATTTATTATTTTTGGCTGTGTTGGGTACTCGTTGCTGTGCGCGGGCTTTCTCTAGCTACAGCAAGCGGGGGCTACTCTTCGTTGCACTGTGCGGGCTTCCCATTGCAGTGACCTCTCGGAGCACAGGCTCTAGAGCGCACGGGCTTCAGTAGATGCGGCATGTGGGCTTAGTAGTTGTGGCTCATGGGCTCTAGAGCGCAGGCTCAGTAGTTGTGGCTCACGGGTTTAGTTGCTCCGCGGCATGTGGGATCCTCCCGGACCAGGGCCCGAACCCGTGTTCCCTGCATTGGCAGGTGGACTCCAAACCACTGCGCCACCAGGGAAGCCCCAAGAACACATGCACTCTTACTACCATGTAAAAGTGGTGTGAGAGGAAAGCCCAAGGTGTCCCAGAATCAGAGATAGTGATGCTGGACTGTTCTGAAGGATGAATAGGACTTGGCCGGATGAAGAATGCTGCAACGGAAAATAAGTGGTATATTAAAATGAGACCATTGAAGGAAGACTTTTTTTCCAAAGGTGAGGGTATAAGGAAACCAGAAGGAATAGGGTAGGCATGTGGTGCTCAGTTGATACCACCCAGACCCCGTGAGATGAGAGGAGGCTGCAGTTACCAGAATCAGGAAAGTGAAAGAGCTGTAGCCTTGTTCTCCTTGGTAGGTGAGACGCTTCCATAGAGGATTCCAGTCAGCTCTCATGAGACATTGTAGAAAAGAGCCAAGGGAATAAATACTGATCTCACGCCCCTCTTTCCCTTCATCCCTTTCCCTTCATCCCCTGCCAAACCCAGCTGGAAACCAGAGGACCTGGGAACTCTCACTGTGGCCCAGAGGGATCAGTCTCCAGGGGCACAGGGCAGAGCGGAAAGGTTGAAGGTGGGCCTTGGAGGGGTGAATAGAATCTATCTGACGCAATAGGGTTAGACAAACCCATTCCAGCGAAAGGGACGCTAGTCAATTGAGGGAGATGTGAAATGTCCGGATGACTTTGGGCTGAAGAATGTGACTTGAAACGAGAGGAAAGAAGCAGCTGAAGCCAGAGAAACAGGCAGGGGTCAGACTGCGGTAGTTTCCCTGGGTTTTTTGCAACATTGTCCTACCTGACCCACCAGTCCGTGCCCATCCTGTCGTCAGATGGCGCCCTCTGTGGTATAGATCGCATCACACTGTCTGCTGCTGAGCTGTGCAAAAGAGCTTAGATCCTCCCTGTATGTAGAAGAGTTTTAACAGGGCATGTGTGTGATCTGCCCTGCGTCATGGGCAGGGTGGCTGCGGGGTAAAGGGTGGATTAGAAGGGGCCTGATTCCAATGCCAGTTCTGCTCCTACTGCTTTATGACTTGGTACAGTCCTGTAACCTGGGTCCTACTTTTCTGGTTGGTGATGGCAGCTCCTGCTGCCTAAACATGAGGATTTGATGAGAGAGATGTTTTAGAAACTACAAACTGCTCAACGTAAGTTATTAGTACACGGTTCAAAAATTGCTTTTAACAGGGAATAGAAAGGAGAGGGAATTAGAACTTTGGGCTCCTTCTACATGCCAGGAACTGTGCCTGAACAATTTTGCATTTAATATTCTGTTCATTCCATGCAATAGCTCTTGAGATGGTTATTAGCTCATTTCAAAGAAGAGGAAAGAGAGACCTATTTTGATGACAGGTTGTATCCCATGCACTGTACCTGGGGGATCTGAAGGTAAGAAAGAAATAGTCCTGGCCTTTAGGAGATTATAATTATGGATGCTCAGGTCATGTAGATCAGGGCTTCTCATAATGTGCATGCAAATCACCCACTTGATCCCTTGTTAAAATGCAGGTTCTGATTCCGGTACTGGACTCTGGTTGGCGATTCTGCATTCCTGACCTTCTCCCAGATAATGTGGGTGCTGCTGGTCTGTGGACCATACTTTGAGAAGCACAGTTTACAGGGTCAGATTCAGCACACACACACACGCACACACACACGTACACACACACGCACACACACACGTACACACACACACACACACGCCCGCACGTTTTTTATCAGTACTTGCAGCCATGATAAATTGAAGCAGAGGGAAGTTCTTCTATAGCAATTCCAATTTTAGGAGACAGGAAGCAGAAGGGGAAAACCATACGTCCTAATATTTAACTGGACTGCAGCTACTAAGGCCTGGCGTTCTGTTCCAGAATCCAAACCTTCCCTTGTTTGGGCTAAGCAGGATATTGTTTTTCTGCCCCTTGGATATATCCCATTATGAGCTTTGATCAAAGCAAACCTTTCCCTTTGAGGCTTAGGGGACATGTTAATGGCTTTGTTATTCGCATGTATCTGCATATATTTGCAAAGCAATTCAGCTGCTTCTGAGGGGGAGGAGGGGTAGCGGCTGTGGTTAAGCCTAGAGTCTAAGCATCTCTCTAAAGCCTGGTCCGTAGCATCTCAACGTAAAGGAAATCCAGCAGCAGCAGAGAGCTGGAGTCTCCCAGCCTCCCAGCCATTCGCTGGAGATCTTTGCCGCGGGGAGTTTTGCCCCACTTCAGGTCCTGCCATCACCCTTTCCCGCCCATTTCACTCACTGCTGCGCAAGTATGTTAAAACATTTCTCTGCACAGGGCACTCTCCTACCAGAGACTTTCCATTGTTCTGTTTTATCTGTGGGAGAAAGCAAATCTTAACATGATATCCAGAACTCTCCCTATGTTATCAGGTCCCAAGGTATGGCTTCAGCCTCCCTCCCACTACCTCCCTGAGGTCTATCCAAACTAAAGCATTGCTTGTTTTCTCTGAGCCTTATAAAGACCCACCTTTAAGACTTTGCTTATGTCATCACTTCAGTGAGATGCCCTCTCACTTTTCTCACTCATATCCATCCTTCAAAACCCAGCTCAAATGCTACTCTATCCAGGTAGTCTTTGCGGAACTTCCTATCTGAAGAAATTCTTCCCTTTTTTGAACTCCCTTCGCATTTTACCCATACCTTTTTATTCCATGATGTTCTTGGTTTGTGTAGTAGGACTGTCACGGGTCATTACGTGTCCTGAAGCCCATCCATGCCTAGTCATATGTATATATGTGTAAATATATATATAATATATATATATATACATACGTATATATATTTAATGAAACTTTGAATGAGAACATGAATGAATGAGAGATGAGACAGATGGCTTCTGAACTGCGATTTTATGGCAGCAGATTCCCCCATGCCTTCATTCTTTCAGTACATACTTCTTGGGCTCCTGCTCTGTTGCAGGCACAAGGGTCTGGCAGTACAAAGGGGAAGAAAGGAGAGTCCTGGGCCCGCAGGGACTTTTCTGGGTATGAGGCCATCTCATGTTCTTTGTTTAATTAAGTTGGCTACACTCCAGCTAGTTGCTTAATAATAAATGATTTGAAAAATCTGATATTTTTACAGATCAGTGACCTGTTAGATGAACAGGCTAAATCTTATTTAATCTGTGCTTCTGTTCATCAAAGCAGTCTTTTGGTGTAGAGTGTGACAGCAAATTGGATTGTACTTTCATTGTGCTGTTTGCCTCCCCATCTTAAAAATAATAACAGTATAGGGGCTTCCCTGGTGGCGCAGTGGTTGAGAGTCCGCCTGCCGATGCAGGGGACACGGGTTTGTGCCCCGGTCTGGGAAGATCCCACATGCCGTGGAGAGGCTGGGCCCGTGAGCCATGGCCACTGAGCCCGCGCGTCAGGAGCCTGTGCTCCGCAATGGGAGAGACCACAACAGTGAGAGGCCCGCATACCGCAAAAAAAAAAAAATAATAATAATAATAATAACACTATATATTTATGGTGGAAAATTTGGAAATTAAAAAAATGAATATAAACCACTCATAATCTCACAAACAAGTAATCAATGATTGTTAACATTTGGTATATTTCCTTTCAATTTTTTGTTTGTTTTGTTTTTAGGAACACACACAAACACAGTTTGAGTCATACTTTTTGTACTCTGCTTTTACTTTTTTTAACTTAATATTGCACTTATTGCATATTTGTGCAGGTTGTTGAAAATTCTTTAAAATGATTTAAAATGATATTTAATATCTTGTATGGATATATCATAATTTTAAAACCAATTACTTATAAAAGCTAAAACTTGGAAGCAAGTACACTGTGAGCATCTTTATGTGTCAATGTTTTTCCTTATCCGATCATTTTAGTAGCATTCTTGAAGTGGAATTAGTGAGTTAAAGGGTATGAACATTTTTAAATCCTTTGTCCCATTTACCAATTCTTTTATCAGAGATGGTTAATTGTTTTGATCTTTTTTGGATGAGTCTGTCCTCAATTATTAAACACCCTTTTGTAATTAACAGGAGTCTGTGAGCTCCAAGACCCCTCCCTCATTAAGGCACAGCAAGTAGCGGAAGATGGTTTTTGAGACAATGCTCCCATTCATTTGTATCCACACTGCTGGCTAATGCTTCTGCGGTTGATTTTGTGTGTGTGTGTGTGTGTGTGTGTGTGTGTGGTCCTCAGTGATGGATTTTTGCAACAGCAGCTGTAAGCAAACTTGACATCAGAAACACTTTTTTTTAGTTCATGCAACCTGCATTTTGATCTTTTAACCAAAATATACTGTAAGTACTTCTTTTGCTCTCGGAATCCTGGAAGAGCAGCCCCACTGAGGCAGCACTGAATTAGTTTGAATACCAGATTCTCATCGTTTGCTGGGATAAGGGCTACCCAGCCATGGACCTCTCAAGGTCCTGCTTCTCTTCTTGGTCTCTTTCTACTGTGGGAGAATTAAGGAGTTCATTTTAGTTGACCTTAATGCTAGGTAGTGTAACTTCGCTTTAATTGAACCTACTTGTAAAACTCTTTCACATTTGTATAATGCTCTACAGTTTACAAAGCACCTTCAAGGGCATCAGCTAATTTGATCTTCACAATCTTTCTGTGAGGTAGCTATTCACACCCCTCCTGTTTCATAGATGGAATACCCAGGACACAGGCTGTTCTAGATGCCAGAGTTAGCAAGGAGAGAACATGGGTCTTTGGAGATGTATATACCCAATTTCAAATCAACTTAGCCACTAACAAGTTGTATGACACAAATTCTTTGAGCATTATGTTCCTCGTCTGTGACGGGAATAGTACAGTTGATTCTTATTTTTGCAGATTCTTTATTTAGGAACACACCTACTTACTAAAATTTATTTGTAACCCCAAACTCAATACTCATGGCACTTTTGTGGTCATTAGCAGACATGCACCGAGCAACAAAAATTTGAGTTGCCCATTGCATGTATTTCCAGGTGGGGTCCAACAAGGCGAGGCCCTGCCTTCTTGTCTCAGCTCTCGTACTGTGAACAAGTGTCCTTTGCACGGTCTGTGTTGTGCCATGTGTTTCACATTTTTGTGCTTTTTGTTGGTAATTTCACTGTTTAACATGGCCCCAAGTATAGTGCTGATGTGCTGTCTGGTGTTCCTCAGCTCAAGAAGGCTGTGATGGGCTTTATGGAGAAAATGCACGTGTTAGAGATGTTTCACTGGGGAACAAGTTATAGGGCTGTTGGGGCCATGAGTTCAATGTTAAGGAATCAACACTATTTATTAAATAAGGTGTCTTTAGACAGAAACACACATAAAACAAGATGTGTGTTGATCGGTTGATGAAAATGTTATGACCGGAGGCTCACAGGAACCTAACCCTGTGTCTCCCTTAGGAGCAATGGTTCAGTATTGACATAGCCTTATAGAACACCACTCTTGCAAATAATGATGATCAACTATACCTATTTTATAGGGTTGCTGTGTGTATGTTAAGGATGTGTATAAAATGCCTGGTGTGTTGGTGTTCTAAAATGGGAGACTGTATTCTATGGTATGAGGAAACAGAGGCTCAGAGAAGTTAGCTCAGGTGAGTAGCATATAAACCCAGTCTCTCTGAGTCCAAAAACAGCAGTTCTCAAAGCATACTGGCTGAGTCTAGGAAAAATCCCACACAGGGGAATTAAGTGCTTCTTAGTTCCTTCTTTTTTCTTTTTTTTTTTTTAACATCTTTATTGGGGTATAATTGCTTTACAATGGTGTGTTAGTTTCTGCTTTATAACAAAGTGAATCAGTTATGCATATACATATGTTCCCATATCTCTTCCCTCTTGTGTCTCCCTCCCTCCCACCCTCCCTATCCCACCCCTCTTAGTTCTTTCTGAGTTTGCTCTTCATTTAAATATTTTATCCACATGATTGTGAATTTTTGAAAATCTATTTAACCACCCACCATCCCCGTCTTTGTGCCAGGCCCAGTGCTAACCACACGCCATCTGGTATCTCTTTTAATCACAAGAGGATCCTGTAAAGTGGGCATTATTGTTATTGTTACTATTTTAGAGACACAGAAAAGTTATGTAAATTCCTCAAAGTTATACAACTTGGAAAAAGTGCAACAATATTCAGGTCTTTCTGATTCCAGAGCCTCCATTCTTAATCTTGATATCAGAGAGTCCCAAACTCTTGGGGATTTTATAGGCTAGTAAGAAAAAGAAAAACAAAAAGCAGAAAAACATGGAGAAGGATCTAGAGTTCTCAACTTTTATTTACCCAGGTAAGGACATTAAAGAAAAAAGTCAGCTTTGTCTATCATCATTATATAAAGAAAAGTAGGGCTTCCCTGGTGGCGGAGTGGTTGGGAGTCCGCCTGCCGATATGGGGGACACGGGTTCGTGCCTCGGCCCCGGAGGATCCCATGTGCCGAGGAGCGGCTGGGCCCGTGAGCCATGCTCGCTGAGCCTGCGCGTCCGGAGCCTGTGCTCCGCAACAGGAGAGGCCAGAACAGTGAGAGGCCCGCGTACCACAAAAAAAAAAAAAAAAAAGAAAAGAAAAGTAATCTTAAATCGTAATGTATAAAGAGCTTAACCTCGGGTTTAGAAAATCCAACCCATTCATCTTTATTCACCTTTATGAGAACCTCACCACATTGTACTTCTTTTTCTCATTGCACCCAGAACAGGGCTGTCTTTGTTACAGACAAGTGCCCTTTGGCAACCACAGCTCTGTACTTTATTCTAAGTTTTTTCCCCTGATCTAAGCCTGGGAGCTTTGTCATGTCTCCAGGGCAGTGGATTGGATCAAATGATATCAAAGATCACTTTTCAATTCCAAGGATGGCTTTAAGAGTTTGGCCCATTCCTCCTTCCAGCCCAGAGACAGAGAGGACGCCAGCCCCAGTGCACTGGCTGTCAAGTCAGTGGCCGCTGGTCTATCAATCTTGTCCTTGACAAGAGCAGGCACCTTGCAAATCGACCTCCAGGGAAAGAATGGATGCTTAGCGGCGGCAAATGAGTTGCTTTAACTATTGGGAAACAGAGCACACACATAAATCTATATTCCTTAAGGAGATCCATCAGGGAAGAGAGGCAACCTGTGAAAGACAAGGACATAACTCTTGGGCTTTCTTTCCGCCCCCCCGAGGTGGATACCCTTCAGAAATGGAAATGGCCACAAGATAAGTTAGCTTGAGGACTCTTGTGCTTTTCTACTGACCCACAAATCAGGAATCTTCCATTGTCCAGGCCTGTGCTCATTTGCTAAAACATTGATAAAATAATAAGAAAGAGCTAATAACAAGTACAGCTTATTAAGTAAATATAATACATTCTGATGACTTGCTAAGTTCTTGGCATATTTAATCCTCATAAGAGCCTCGTGAAGTAATACCATCAGCATCCTCACTTAGAGACGAAGAAGCTGAGACTCTGAAGGTGAAGCAACTTGACCCACCAGGTTACTAATAAGTAGGAGAGGCATGAATTGAGGCCAGGTGTGTCTCTCCAAAGCTCCTGCTTCTAACCAATACACTGTCTGCCTGACCTACAGTCTGTGCCCTGTTTCTGTATCATTTCTGAATTTTGCAACTAAATGTCCAACTTTTTCATTTTTCCCTTTTGGTAACCAAGTAGGAAAATAGCCTGGATCAACTCAGTCCATGTATGTGAATCTTACTGTGTGCCAGGTCAGAGGTCTGGGGACACAGGTGTGCAGGGTGGACCACTGCTATCGAGATGCTCCCATTCTATGAGGGAGACATGAACACAGTGGCTTTGATAGAAAGCGGTCTGTAGGAGAGGTATTGGAGAAGTCTCATGAATAAAATGCCATTTGGGCTAAAACTTGGAGGATAAGAGTTTGGAGTAACTACCCTCCAGGTGGAGGTGAGAACAGGAGCAATGCATGGCATCAGAAAGGGACCCGTGGGACCCTTGTGCCAGCTGGACTGTGAGATGGATGTGGGTGATTGTCATGAAGGATGATGCTGTAGTTGTCCAAGGGTCACATTTTGAAGTGACTTGGATGCCATTCAAGGAGGATTGGATTTTATTAAGTAGGCAGTGGGGAGACCGCAAGGGTGTTTGGACCCAGGAAGAACATGATAGGAGCTGAATTCAGGATAAATATATTTTAAATTTATGGTTAAATGCCTTGTAGATTATCTCTCTAGCTCATCTGCATTTAACAAGAGACGAGAGAGAAACCAAATCTGTGAACACGAGGTGATGGGATTTCGGACACCAGGGCGGATCTGTGGTTCCTAGTTCCCTCAGTCAGACCACTTAGATGCGTAGTTTCCAGATGTGATTAGTCTTGGAGTACTGGGAAGACCATTAGAAATCCAGGTTCCTGGGCTCTACCCCCTTGAGGTGCTAATTCAGAATTTCTGGTCTTGGGCCTGGGAATCAAACTTTTTAAAGCTGGCCAGCTGATTCTAATAAGCACTGGCTTATGTAACTACTTCTAATGGATGCACTGAAAACAATTCTACCAACTTAAGGAATTTTATTGAAGCCACCCCCCCCCCGCCAAAAAAAGGGTTTATATTGCCAGAGATGTGTGTTAGTCAGGGTTCTCCAGAGAAGCAGAACCAATAGGATGTGTGAGTGTGGGAATAAGTGTATACATATTTAAACCAACACATCTAAACAAACCAATAGGATGTGTATATTCGCACACACATTCTATTGGTTTTGTTTACATATATAAAGAGATTTATGTTTTATTCTTATATCTATTTATATAAATAGATGTTTTTATTTATATACACCAAGAGCTTTATTATAAGAAATTGGCTCATGCAATTATGGAAGCTGAAAAGTCTCAGGATCTGCAGTCGGCAAGCTAGCGTCCCAGAGAAATGATGGTGTAGTTCCAGTCCGAGAGCTGGCTGGCGTGAAGCAGATGTATCAGTTCATGTCTGAAGGCAGGAAAAAAACAATACCCAAGCTCAGGCAGTCAGGCAGAGAGAAATTCCCTCTTCCTCAGCCTTTTTGTTCTCTTTGTTCTACTCAGATCTTCACCTGATTGAATGCAACCCACCCCCATTAAGGAGGGCAAAATTTGCTTTACTCACTTTACCAATTCAAATGTAAATTTCATCCAGAAACATCCTCATAAACATACCCAGAATAACGTTGGACCAAATATCTGGGCACCCTATGGCGAGTCAAGTTGACACATAAAATTAACCATCAGAAGATACCAAAAGGACTTCGTGTTAATAACGTCATCCCTATGATAAGAATAGTAATAAGAATCATTATTATAATATTTGTACCCCTTTAGTACCTGGCACATTTCATTAGGTGTAAAGCCAGTTTGCAAGTGAATGAATGAAGCAAGCATATTAGCATTGATATTCATAGTTTATTAAATGTTTTTCTCACCCATTATTTTATTTCACCCACATAACTCTGCTGGGCATTTGAAATAGATTTCATTATTACCTGCCATTTTTGAGAGGGGTTGTGCAAGGCACACAGAGGTGAACTTACCTGTCTAAGGACACAGAGTAAATGACAGGGACCAGCTCAAACCCAGAGCTCCTTTTCCACCATATCACCCTAGTTCATGGCAGATTAATCCCCAGCAAAAGCATGCAGAGGCCTTCATGTCTTCCTCCTCTGACCACCAGCAGTTTTCTGATTGGCTACATCTATTGCTAGCTCTAAATATAGGAGAGGCACAAATTAACAAACAAAAACCAAGAGATATGTTTGTACTTAATGCTACTAACAGGCAGGATAATTACAAGAGTGTTGCTTGACAAACAAATTAATAAAAAACTCTCGTGCCAGTCTCAAGTACAAATTGCACAGCAAAAGGCAAGGAGAGCCTGGGTTTGACAGTTGTAGGATAACAACCTTGATATATATCTACATTATGCGAGGGGTCTTTGGAGGTCTGTCTTATGTACTTGGTTAGAGGCCATGCTAATGAACTGCCTTAATGTTCATCTTTTTGCGGGACCCATCTATATTTCTTTTAGGGTCTAGTTTTACCACGATTAGGAAAACTGCTTAGTTAGATGTGGGCTTCTAGTCATTCTGTGTGTTTCATATGGTTAAATAAACCTGTCCAGTTAATCAGAAGTCATTATATTAGCATAGCTGTTTATCTCACAACAGTTTCTAACAAACTTCTATGAATAGACTTAACATAAATTATTCTTTATACTCCTGTTATGGTTCATGGTTCATTCATTTGACAACTATTTAGTCCAAGGTACTTTTTGCTAATAGCTATAGAATTGCAGAGACAAACTATGGTCCTTGCCTTGTAGTAGCTCACTCTTTTGTACAGTGGTTCTCAACTCTGGTTGAATATTAGATCGCCAAAGAGTATTTAAAAAAATACTGATGCCCAGGCCCCAACCTGGAGATTTTGATTCCCTTGGTCTGGAATGGAGCCCAGGCATCAGTATATTTTAAAGGCTTCCCAAGTAACTGTAACATGCAGAGCCCAGATCTGGTGAGAGAGACAATGATACAACCAGATAAGGTGCACTGCTTTAGTATAAAAAGAGAGGTATGGGTAACTGGCTGTGGGATGAGAATGCTAAATGCTTCCAGGGAGGATCTGGAAAGGTTTTGCTGGGGCTGTTATTTTATATTTGAGGAAATCAGAGAGGTTTATTTTTAACTTTTAATACAATTTTATTATTGTATTATTCGAGCTGCATCTTGGAGAATATAGATGAGAAGGGAAGGGGAAACGAATACCAGGTAGTATATGTGCAAAGGCACTTGGGGAAAAGATGTCCTTGTCTTCAGAGAATTTTGAGTTGTTTAGTTGGGCTGAAGTGTTGAGTGTATGAATTCATTGTCATTAATTCTTTCAAACAATGTTTATCGTGGATCTCTTCTGTATGAGGCATTGTATTAAGTGCTTCCAGGGATTCAAAAATGAGACAAAAGAGATCCTACCCCCAAACAAACTCATAGGCTCTTCGAGGAAACACATTATGCATGATGATGGTGTTGACAGTGGTGATGGGATGATGGTACTATAGTAACCAGAGCTTAAAATTGAAACTTTGACTAGATACTAAGCTATGATAGAAATGAAAATTTAAGGTGAAGTGCCAAATTACGTTACTGCAGGTGTTTAGAGGAAACGACCTAACGTTGAGAGAGTGGAAAGGGAGATGAGTGATGAGATCTCCTTTAAGGATGTTCTTGCAGAGTCTCCACTCTGCGTTATGGGAGGAGGAATGCAGGCAGTGGTCTATCTCCTACCCTCCAACCAGGTGAGAGATGAAAAGGACCTGCCTCTCCACCACAATCCCAGAGGGAACGGCCTGTGGTGGGAGCTTCGTGGACTGGGGTCTGACCTCCTTTCTCCCCAGAAGATACAGAATAAGGGTGAGCAAACTTATATTGTAAAGGACCAGGTAGTAAATTAGGCTTTGCAAGAGGCATGTTATCTCTGTCATATATTCTTTGTTTTTGCCGTCTTTTAAAAATGTGAAAACCATTCTTAGCTTTGTGGGCTGTAGTTTGCTGACCCCTTGATCTAGGGAAAAAATGGCCTGACCCTTTGAGTAGGGAACCTGGAAACAGTGTTGGGGATGGAGCCACCAGCTCCCATCCAGGATAGAGAGGTACAGGCAGGGTGACCATATGATTCACTATCCAAACAGGGATGCTGGGGAGAGAGAAACGGAGCACTAAGAACCAAGTAATTTAATGAATGATAAGCTGGGGCAACAGGACTCAACCCAGGACTCCCCAGGCAAACTGGGGTATATAGTCAGGTCACCAAGTGTATGGGCAAGGGAACGCAAGCCGGAAGTCTCCAGGCACGGGGTCCCCTAAACTATGCTGTCCAATATGATAGCCAATAGCCACATGTGGCTATTGGGCACTTGAAATTTGATGTCCAAATGGGGATGTGCTGAAAGTGTAAAACATGCCTCTGTTTCATACTAAAGACTTAGTATGAAAAATAGAGTATAAAATATTATAGAATATAACTCAGCCATAAAAGGAATGAAATTGGGTCATTTGTAGCAACGTGGATGGACCTAGAGACTGTCATACAGAGGGAAGTAAGTCAGAAAGAGAAAAACAAATATTGTATATTAACGCATATATGTGGAACCTAGAAAAATGGTACAGATGAACCGGTATTCAGGGCAGAAATAGAGACACAGATGTAGAGAAGAAATGTATGGACACCAAGAGGGAAGAGCGGGGGTGTGGTGGGATGAATTGGGAGATTGGGATTGACATGTATACACTAATATGTATAAAATAACTAATAAAAAAGAGTGTAAAATATTAATATTTTTATATTGATTACATGTTGAAATGATAATATTTTAGATACACTAGGTTAAATAAAATATATTATTTATGCTAATTTCTGTTTCTTCTTACTGTATAACATGTGGCTACTAGAAAACAAGTGAAATTTACATATGTGGCTCGCATCCGTGGCCTGCATTATATTTCTATAGGACAGCGCTGCTCTAAAGAGTCCTCAGATGCTCATTAGACCAAGAGGCAGCCTTAAACATCCACAAGACCCAGAGTCTCTAAAGCCAGTTTGCCTTACTATGACAAGTCCAAGTAAGACCTTTCCTGCCTCTTCTCCTTCCTCCTTTCTCACCTGCCACCCCTGGGGCTGAGGTGGGGTAGGCATGAGAAAACATACTTAGCTCACAAGCAGAGGCAGATCAGGGAAATCAAAGGGCAGTTCAGCCAGTCATGCCCTCTCTGAGTCTCCATCCTCAAATGGCCACAACTTAGAGATGTAAGATGGGCACTAAATCGTGGTCAGGGTTTGGTTTCCACCTTGGACTGTACATTCTCATTTCTGAATTAAAACTGCATTTGTGAGATATGGGGATATATGTATATGTATAGCTGATTCACTTTGTTATAAAGCAGAAAGTAACACACCATTGTAAAGCAATTATACTCTAATAAAGATGTTAAAAAAAAAAACGCATTTGTGACTTAAACATTCTGTACACTGTCTCTTTCCTAAGGGTAAGCAGGAAAGTCATGGAGTTTTAATCCAGGGGCAGGGAAAGACTATCCCACTGAATGTATTTATTTTCTATTGTATCATTCATTTAACTTTTTACTGTGAAAACTTTAAAGCCTGGGGCTTCCCTGGTGGCTCAGTGGTTAAGAATCTGCTTGCCAGTGCAGGGGTCACGGGTTCAAGCCCTGGCCTGGGAAGATCCCACATGCCGCGAAGCAACTAAGCCTGTGCGCCACAACTACTGAGCCTGCAATCTAGAGCCCACGAGCCACAACTACTGAGCCCACGTGCCACACCTACTGAAGCCTGCGTGCCTAGAGCCCGTGCTCCGCAACAAGAGAAGCCACCGCAATGAGAAGCCCGCGCACCGCAACAAAGAGTAGCCCCCACTCACTGCAACTAGAGAAAGCCCACGTGCAGCAGCAAAGACCCAACGCAGCCAAACATAAAAATAAATAAAATAAATTAAAATATTGATAAAAAATACCACAAAACTTTAAAGGCTGAATTAAGGTGGAGAGAATAGTATAATAAACTCCCATTTACCCATTTCCCAGATTCAACAATCTCAACATTTTGCTAATTTTATTTTATCCATTATCCCTGTTTGGAGAGTAGGGGGAGGGACTCAAGTATTTTAAAGCAAATCCCAGACATTATGTTATTATACCCATAAATACTTCAGTATATAAAGGATAAAGATTTTGCTTTTAACATAGCTGATTTTATTTTAAGGGGACAGCAGGAAATTAAAAAGTAAGTGTATTGGGGCTTCCCTGGTGGCTCAGTGGTTGGGAGTCCGCCTGCCGATGCAGGGGACACGGGTTCGTGCCACGGTCCGGGAGGATCCCGTGTGCCGCGGAGCGGCTGGGCCCGTGGGCCATGGCCGCTGGGCCTGCGCGTCCAAAGCCTGTGCTCCGCAGCGGGAGAGGCCATGACAGTGAGAGGCCCGCGTACCGCAAAAAAAAAAAAAAAGAAAAAAAAAAGTAAGTGTATTTCAAATATACCATGAAGCATGCCTCTTAGCACACTTGTATCAATAACAATAATAGACAAACTGCTGGGACCTTAAAGGTCATTTAGTCCCGTCCACTTATGGAAGCTCACAGTGGGGAAAGGACTTGCCTAGAGTCCCCGCAGGCAGATCTGGGACTCAAACCCAGGTGTATCCTCACAAGGCACAAGCCTGCCAATGTGAATCTCACTTGGAGAGATTTGA
Organism: Delphinapterus leucas; assembly: GCF_059928025.1. NCBI lineage: Eukaryota > Metazoa > Chordata > Mammalia > Artiodactyla > Monodontidae > Delphinapterus > Delphinapterus leucas. The sequence goes on from NC_143129.1 coordinate 141,553,997, forward strand.
ACTTGGCTTCCTCAGGGCCTCCACTGAGTCTCTCTAGCATCTCCAAGGCATCCCCTTTGCATTTCTGTACTGCAAGATGAGAATCAAAAAGAAGTGTCTCTAATATCAGTTGTAATTTCACCAGCAGATTAAATTTGGAGGTCTGCATGGGGCAATAGTTTGACACTTAATGTCTTGGAGAGCCTTTGAGTGGTGCTTCAGGAAAAAGTCAAGAGTATGCAGATCCTCAAGGCATCCAGGTGCTTTGAGGTTAGAGACTTTGTTTGTGAGGAAGGGTTTTATTAAGGGTTTTGCCCATGGGCTCTCTCTAAGTTCCTCAGAGAGGTCAACTAATAGCCTGAATTCTCCAGCAAGATGAACCCTTCTGCCAACCTCTTGGAAGCCATATTTCCCTGACTGTCAGGAATAGCTTTGCTTTTCAAGAGGGGAGAGCACCGAATCCTAACCACCAGACCACCAAGGAGCATCATGCTTTTCAAGAGGAGAAAGAAGCCTATCTAAACGAACTGTTCGACGTCCCTGGTCCCCAGCCCCTTAACCGCTTCTGAGCATAATGGCAGCCTTAGCTCCTGGGTTCACATCACCTCGATCTAACTGGATGCTTCATTTTGCTTAGAATTGATCGAGAGCATTCCCTGTTTCTCCTTCAGATCCACCGCTCTCTGTTTTCATTTTACCTGATTTTTCAATCTTTCCACTTTACCCACTCCTACATTGGCCTCCAGACTTCCATTTTCCTAGGCCAGTTCTGCTCTGAAAATACAAGTTGCTCTCTTATCATCATTTTCTGTTTTGGTTTTTCAGCCACATTCCATGCTTTTCCCATTTTTCCAGCTATGGGTATCATATACTCACATCCCTCTCATTTTTCCACTTAATCCCTTGGGGCCCCATCTATTCTTACTGGTAGGAATTTCCCTATTTTCCATTAGAAGTCTCCCTCCCAATAGTTTTATCTGGAATATCTGGAGCTCTGTCCTGGCTCTACCCCTTGCTAGCCATGGGAACTTGGACATATTACTTAACTCTCTATCCTCAGTTTCCTCATCCATAAAATCACAATAATAAAGTAACTACCTGATAGGGTGGAGGGTCAATATATGAAACACATTTAGAACAGTGACTAGCACATAGTAGGTGGTCATGTGGGTTATACACACATGCTCAGCTCTTGTGCCCAAGGGATGACATCCACACTAGGAAGATTAAGCTTGGAGGAACTCAGTCTCCACTGTGTGCTGGGTTCAAACCAGTACTTCCTATAAGCCTCCAAGCTATGGATTTGAGCTTCGGTCGCAAGCTCAAATGACCTTATTTCCTACGGTAACTTCATTTCTGCAACACTTTCTTTGTTGGTTGACATCCTTTGGTAACTAGCAGGGTCCTGGTGTTTTCTTCTCGGGAGACCCCTTGACCTCAGCAGTTTTACCCAATTTCTCAATGGGAATCAGTTATGCTATCAGGGCACCTTAAAGAGGAAAGCTTTGCCTTCCTCTTTCCCTGAGAGGAACCATTTACAGACGTCAAAGTTGAAGTTGCCCAGTTGCTGGAGAAATAGCAGGAATTTCTCTTGATTAAATACTGATAATGATGAAGGCAATGGCTCCGAGTCCATCTCATGAAGTACTCTGTTACACAAAGTTCCTTGCACAGAGACGTAATCTCTGTCCGCAGTTCGTTGTCGAGTGAGGAAGCTCAAATATATTCAAAGCTCCTTCCGAGAATTCTAGAGATAACGGCTGTAATAAGCAGAAGAAAGAGTTATTTTAGGTGATTAGTGGCCATGCTTCATACAGAAGTGGTATTTAAGCACTTTCTGGAACACTTCCAGTAAAAAGGAGGGAACTCATTATTAAGCAGGGAAGCCCAGCTTAATGTTGCCTGGGATTACAGGTGGATATTTCCTATGCTATTGAATTAAATTTCACATTCCTCATTCTACCTCCTGGGATTATACAGACAAGTCTTAATGCAGAATAATAATTCTGTGGTTCTAGTGCGTCATCAGAAGAATGGAACAATGACAGCATTTGCCAGGGGACAGGTTGTGGACTTTTCTGAATCTGAGAGAGATGTTATTCTTCTTGGAAGAGAGATAGTCATAGTGAACATTAAAAAGAAAAAAACAGATCACACATTGCAGCTTTTCTGGAGAGGGGGGCTTAGTGATATGTGCTTCTTATCATTCTGCTTGCAGTGACTTAAGGTCATAGAATCATTGACTCTCAGACAGGAAGGGACTTAAGAGGTCATCCAGTTTAACCACTCAGGATCTACTCTGGAGCAGTGATCCCTCTTACAGCATCTCTAATTGATGCTTGATTAGTCCCACCAATGGGGAGCTCTCTACTCAGTAGGAATATTTCAGAAATGGTACAATAGGAAAAATATTGGTCAGAGTATCAGACAGACCTGGGCTCAGATTTACCTTACTGGTTATATTATATTGGGAAAGTCACATCCTGTTGAGTCTCAGGCGTCTCATCTGCAAAATGGGGAAAACAATGCCTATCTCATGGTGCAGTTGTAGATATGAAGTGAGTTAGCAGAAGAAATATTGCTGACCTCATGTCTAGCTTATGGTAGGCATTGGATAAATAGTAATTAATAGTACATAGGCAATAAATTTTATTTATTCTCTTCTTCCTGTGCTAAGTATTTTCTTGCCTTCTGGGGTTGAAAAATGGACCACATTATTGACGATGTAAAAGTTGTTAATAAGGCTGTAAATGGGAAAGCACACTTTTATTCCCTTCTATTTTCTAAATTTAATACCTAACGTTATAGCTTCAAAGTCTTGGGCATTTGTTCCAGCAGGGAATGGGGCTTCTCTCGCTGGCCAAAAGAACTTTCCCATAATTTAAAAATAAATAAAATATGAATTGCTCTAGTAGTATGAATCACCCTTCATTTTTTGGCCATCGGAATGTCCTGAGCCATTTTAACATCCCATAATATTAGAGCTGGGAGTCATCTTAGAGGTTATTATATCTGGACCATTCATTTTATAGACAGAGAAACTGAGGCCCAGACAGACTGTGACTAGTGCAAGGCCGTGCAGCCAATGTGTGGGGAAGCTGAGATTTGAGTAGAGGTCTTCTAAGTCCAAATCCCATGACCTTTCCATTGTATTACATTGCCTTTCCCTATAATAATAATATTTTCAGATGACACCTTTGGCCTCTGCCTAATCTCCAAGGCAGTCATTACACAGCTGCAATTTTTCTCCTTTATGCACCATCTCTACCCTGGGCCTTGTCCACAGGAACTTGATAACTGGGTACTGCTTTGAGTTTCTCAGGGAAGGCTAGGAAGGGCCTGGAGGAGGGAGAAATGTCACTGGGGGTTTGGAAACTGGAAATGATTATGAAACCAATTAACACGTTTTGATTCCAGAAAAGTGATTAAGAAGGATTTAAATAGGGATTGAAGGTCAAGTGAAATGTGTACTAACATGTTTGCAAAGATACATTGACTCAAATATTCTGGAACATGTTTCAGTCTCTTAGAGAAACAAACGACTATATAGTAAGGCTTCAAACTCCGTGTCATTTAACCAAGGCAGCCTGAGACCTTGCTAGTCTGTGTGCAATGCAGCAAACATCAGCTTGTTGAGAAATGTTTAAAAGTGCCTCCCTTTGCCTTTAGATCCAGGCAGGGGATGGGGGATTAGGATGGCAATTTGAGATGATGACGGAGCCCCTGTTGAAATTTGTTCATTCAACACATGTTTACCTACTGTGTGCCAGGCGTTGGGCTAGGTATCGGGAATCACACTGTACGCATTCCTTTAGTCATTCAACAATCATGTAATGTGCCTACGAGATGCTCGAAGTAAGCTCCTGTGTTCCTTAATCGTTTTATGCCTTTATCTATTTATTCCACAAATATTCAGCATCTACTGTGCGCCAGGCACTGTACTAGGCAGTGTACATCAGGCATTTCAGGCTTTCTGGATAAGATTGTAGGAAAGAAGAACCTATCTATTTAAGCCATGTCTAGCCTGGCTCTAACCTCATCACTGTCACCAAATCCAGAAGAAGATGCGACCAACAGCTGGATTTAAAACCAGTTCCTACCATACACAGGCAGTGTCCCAAGTTGGAATTTGTGACTGACTTATTCCAATTCACAGCACTGCTGTGCCTACTCCCCAAACTCTCTTCATAACTCCCTGACTTTGCCTCTCTGAGGAGACTGTGAACTCTCTTAGACTGAGGACTTGGTCTTACTCATCTCTGTGCCCCCTCCTAAGACCCAAGGCAGTAGATTGTGTGCAGCTCTTCCCTCTGCTTTATTTTTCTCATTCTCCTACCTTGCCTCTTTCTTCTCTTCTCTAACTTCTTTCCTCTTTCTTTTTTTCCTCCCCTCCTTCTCACTCTTTTCCCTTCTTCTATTCCTTCTCTCTCTTACTTCTTCTCCTCTGTTGCCTTTCTATCTAAAAACACTCACTGGGTTCCATGCATTGTACCACGATCTGTGGAATCCACACTACTTGCCCTTGCTGAACTTTTAGGCTTACAGAAGAGACAGCCATGCACATAGAAAAGTCCAGTACTACCTAATGAGTAGTTGACGGAAGTCAGTGCTCGGTATAAGAGCACCAAGACGAACTCAAACCTGAGACATGGAGATGGGGACATTCCATAAGAAACAGTCAAAGTTTCTTATGGAATGAAGGACCAAGAGTGAGAGTTTGCCAGACAAAAAAAATGTTGAAGTGTGGTGAGGATGGGATGGGCCCAGGCAGAGGGCACCGTATCACAAAACCCACAGAGGAGTGCTTCTTGGTGGAGCTACAAATGTACATTATGACTGGAGTCTGAATACCCAGTGAACATTGGTCAAGTAAATTCCTGGTCCTGGAAGTTCCAGGTCAGCTGGCCCCCGGGCCTTTTCTTGCCAGCTGTATGTCTAAGGCCCTGGCCTTGGGCAAATGTCCATTGTGAGTCCCTGATTCTAGTGGCCAGTAACCTTATACTAAATGCATTGGTTAAAATGGACATCCTTGAAGGGTAAGAGAAGTGACTGGAAGTCTACTGCGAACAGCCTGGGGAGGGAGTTGAGGGCCATGGGAAGGGAGAGGGAGGTAGGTCTTATTGCTAGGCAACCAAGGTTTGGGAACTCAGCAGTCTTAAGATCTGTGGACGTTAGGACAGGCTGGATCCAGAGATGCTGGCAGCTAGAGAAGAGCCCCAGCTACTGGAATGAAGCCAGAAAGAGAGAGAGAAGGAGGGAGGGGGAGATAGGGGTAAGAGAGGGAGGGAGGAAAGGAGAGAAGGGGAGAGACAGAGACAGAAAGAGGGAGAGAATATGAGTGCCGAGTTGGGGGTGAAAGCACTTGGATGTAGGCGCTGTGATCACCAGTCTTACCTTTGAATTCCACCTGTGCATTCAAGAGCTGTCGTTTCTGAGCCTTGGTTTTATTATCTGAAAAATGGCTTGATGATACCTACTGAGGCATTGTTATAGAGAGTAAATAAGATGCTATATTAAAGTGCCAAACAAATTGCCTGGCTGTGAGTTGCCCTATAAATGGGAGTCCTCTAAGTTTTAGCTAAACAGGTAAGAGGGCAGACACTGGCTGTTACTTCAGTACCTGGCTGGGGAGGCGGGGTGCTGCTGAAGAGAATGAGGGAGAGCCCCAAATTTGGGGGACCTGGTGAATTAAACAGGTTAGGGAGACACGTGGCATAAGACAAGGACTACTCATGGTGGTGAGAGTACCGTCAACCACCCACCTGATAATAAACAGGGCAGGGTCTGAAGATGGGAACCAGCATGGTGGCATGGTTAAATGCTTTAACTCTGGAGCTTGAAAACCTAGGCTCAAGTCCTAAATCTACTACTGGCCATTTGTAGGGTGTTACTTAATCTCTCTGAGCTTCATTATCTTTACCTGTAAGTTGGGGATGCTTATCCTGCAGGACAATGATAATTCAATGTCATATTCCCATGAAGCAGTGAGCAGAATATCTGAAACGGGGAAGGCAGCAGCCCCGAGGAGGGCTGGGGCTCCATCTGCATTGGGCTGAAACTCCTGAGCTGCTGCGAGGTCCTCCATATACATAGTCTCCTCTACCAGCCCCACTTGGCCTCCAAGTGGGCGCTTCCAATTGGGAGCCTGTTACCCGGGCGACCACAGCAGGGAAGATGGCTGCCACTCACTGAGCCCTGGCTCAGGTCTGCACCATACTCTCCCTTCTTCACAAACCTTATTGACTCCTACGCCCTGGATCACCCAGATAGGTAGGTAGCATAATTCCGGTTTAGAGGTGAGGCAGGAGCAAGGAGAGATTTGCTGACTTGCCTGAGGCCTCGGCAGGATTTAAACCCAGGTCTGCTCGGTTCTAGGGCTGTTTCTTTAATCAGCATCCTATGTCCAAATTGGCAGTGTGACAAGGAAGATGACAGGGCAGAAGCAGCCAGAGCGTGCCTTTGGGAAGAGCATCTTGCTGAGCAGCTCCAGCCTCTGCGTCCCCTGGCACTTGGGTTTTTGTCGTTTTCCAGGAGAAAGCTCTGGCTGGGCACAGGTGGCAGAGAGCAGCTGGTTTCCAACATGAGTGTTTTAACAGCCTGTGCCTAATTGCACAGCTCTTGTGCTGATGAGACGTTTGTCATGGGCTTTTTGCCAAAATGAGAGCCAGGTGTCATCCTAGGTACTCGCTGATCAAGAATTCCCAAAATGATGATATGGTCCAGAAAGCCCCCCCAAGTCCAAGGATGGACAAGCAGGGGACATGGGTAGTGAGGAGGGCCTGGCCTTTGGTGTGGGGACCGATCTGCCTCCCGTTCTGGGGCTGCCACACTGTGCCTCTGTGACCATGACAAGTGATTCAGTCTTTCTTAACCTCAGTTTCTTTATCTATGAATAAGAGAAGATACCGTGTGCATGCAGGTGTACCTTGAAGATCAGACTTCTTACTGTAGCGTGCCTAGTGCAGAGCCTGGCACATAGGAGGTTCTGAGTAACGGCAGGTACTGGCTATTGTTTATTGTACATCGAGAATCCTATCTGCTTTGTGCCTTGTAGTCTCAGTTCCTGGCATTGCGCCTGGCACATAGGAAGTAGTATTGGATGGATGGAGGGTTGTAGGTAGGGTGGATGGAACGTGGTGGCTGGTTGGCTAATGACGACAGAGGCGATAGAGGTGACTTAGGGGGTTTTAGTTTGAGCAGCTCAAGGTGCTGGCACCACCTGCTAAGTGGGGAATGGAGGAGGAAAAGCAGACCCAGAGCTGGATGTGGGGAAGACGAGATCAGTTTTGAGTAAGTGTCTGCAGGACACAAGGAGGATATGACTAACAGATACATAAAATTGTGCCTATGGGGTTCAGCTGGGTGGAGGGGGTCAGTAATGCAGCCTTAACTTTGGGAAATCATCCTTGTATCACTTGACACCATCAGCCGTAAAGAACAAAACACATTGACTCAGGATGACTTCAACTAGGGATGGGGAAACTACGGCCCACAGGCTACGTCCAGGCCTCTGCCTATTTTTGCAAGTCGTGTTTTATTGGAACACAGCCATGCCCATTCATTTATGTGTCGTTATGGCTGCTTTCATGTTATAAGGGCAGAGTACCTGTTTCAGAGACTTTATGACTGGCACAGCCTAAAATGTTTACCCTTTGGGTCTTTACAGCAGTGGTCCCCAACATTTTTAGCACCAGGGACCAGTTTTGTGGAAGACAATTTTTCCATGGATGGGGGTGGAGGGGCGGGGAACGGGGGGGAACGGTTCAGGTGGTAATGCAAGCAATGGGGGCGGCAGTTGAAGCTTCGCGGGCTCACCTGCCGCTCACTTTCTGCTGTGCGGCCCGGTTCCTAACAGGCTGTGGACTGGTACTGGTCCGCGGCCCCGGGGTTGGGGACCCCTGCTTTACAGGAAAAACATGTGCTGACCCCTGACTTAAACAATATATTATCTCATTTGTATCATTTTTTTAGATTCTACATATAAGTGATATCACATGATACTTGTCTTTTTCTGTCTGACTTACTTCACTTATATGATAATGTCTAGGTTTATCCATATTGCTGGAAAACAGAAATAGACTCCCAGACATAGAAAACAGACTTACGGTTACCAAAGGGGATAGGGGGTGGGGGGGAGATAAATTAAGAGTTTGGGATTAACGTATACACACTACTATATATAAAATAGGTAAACGAAAAGGACCTACTGTATAGCACAGGGGACTCTGCTCAATATCTTGTAATAACCTATAATAGAAAAGAATCTGAAAAAGGATATATATATATATATATATATATATATATCTGAATCATTTTGCTGTACCCTTGAAACTAACACAACATTGTAAATTATACTTCAATAAAAACAAAACAAACAAAACTATATAACCTCATTAAATAACAAGGATCAAGGTCAGGCTGGTACCTCGGTTCAAGGATGTGATGGGGACCCAGGGTCTTTCCATCTCACTTGACTCTGTCTCCATCTCAGTGTCCAATTTCCATCTCACTCTCCATCATGTGTGTCGGCTTTGCCCCATCATTGCAAGGTGGCAGCAGCAGTTTCCTGCTTTATATCTGGAAATGACACATCCTGATGCTGAGAAAGGATTGCCTCTCTTTCTGGCGTCCTTCTTGCAGAAGGACTGCTTCTCCCATCTCTTGCTCCAGGGTTTAGTCTCCAGTCCCTTCCCTTGCAAGGGAAATGGGATTAACAGGTTGGCGTAGATCAGTGATTCTCAATGCTAGCTCTACATTTTTTTTTTAATTTATTTATATGTATTTTTTTGGCTGTGTTGGGTCTTCGTTGCTGCACTCAGGCTTTCTCTAGTTGCAGCGAGCGGGGGCCCCTCTTCATTGCGGTGCGCGAGCTTCTCATTGCAGTGGCTTCTCTTGTTCAGGAGCACTGGCTCAGTAGTTGTGGCTCGCAGGCTCAGTAGTTGTGGCGCACGGGCTTAGTTGCTCCATGGCATGTGGGATCCTCCCAGACCAGGGATCAAACCCGTGTCCCCTGCATTGGCAGGCAGATTCCCAACCACTGCGCCATCAGGGAAGTCCTGCTAGCTCTACATTAAATAACCCCTGAGACTTTAAAAAAGGGAATCCGCAGCACGCCCAGATATTGGATTTTTTAAAAGCGTTCTGGATAATGTTAAGGTGCAACAAGGATGGAGTGAAATCTGCCTTAGACAAATCATTCTGGGAAGGAATAGATGTTCGGAACACAGATGCTATGACCAACACAATCTCCATGGAGAAAAAAATAGAAGCCGTGGAGGCTTGGGTGCCTGCCCAGGACAGGCTTGTCAGGAGTAGCCTTGGCATCTGGGCTGGACCAGACAAGATGTTCGTCCAGTTAAGACCAAAGGCAGCATAATCAGAAGTATAAACTGTGACTAAGGAGTAAAGTCAGACTTCATAGCCAAGAAACAGAATTAAATAGCATGTCTGGGGACAAAATGGAAACAGGAAATAGGAAAGTGGGCCAAGAGTATGAAGAGGTGTGGACGGGATAAGGGCGTGGCGTGGCAGAGAGAGGTTTGGAGGGATATGAGCAACAGGGGGGGCCAGAGGCCAGATGTGATGGCAGGTGGACTCTGAGAGGAAACACAGTTGTTCTGCAGAGTCAAAGGGATGGTGCTGGACCAGAATGGCTGAGACATGTGTCTCTGTCTCAGGCCCCTGGGCTCCATGTGGCCTTGGTCAGACCAGGTCGCTGAGGCCAAGCTACGGATGGGCACCTGCCACAGTGCTCCCCCTTCTTTGACTCTGGCTCTCTTGCCAGATTCACAAAGGAGCATCAAATTCACAATAGGTTTGTGAGGGCTGAACTTAGCACAGGCCCTGAGCAAATGCCGAAAAGAGGCTATAGTTGTTCTCCGATGACCGGCGCTTCCCTGTTCCATGTCCCCCTTCCTCCTTCTTCTTTTCTGTTGTCCCCTCCTTTTGGGGGAGGACTTTCCCTGCCAGCGTCTATGTTCCATCCCTCCCTTATTCAATCAGGCGGGTCCATTCCCTCAGTTCCGTGACATCCATCAGTCAGTCATTAAACAAATATTTATAAAGCGTCCACCAAGTGCCACGCTCTACTCCGGAGGCACGGAGATGGAAGACCGCTAAATCCTCTGTCAGGAGACTCACGTGGGACGGTCCGAGGCAGACTCATAAACAAGCAATCATAATTTATGGGGACAAGATATGATTGCAGTTTGATTTTCCAAGTCCCAAAACCAAGCAGTGGGCTGGAAGACCCAGGGCCTATGAGCCCTGACTGCACCTGCCATCCTTGTTGGGTGCAGGACAAATCACCCAACTGCATGGAGTCAGCCTCCCGATCCTGCAAAAACAGCAAGGCAATGACTGCTTAAAATCACCCACAGCAACTGCTGGTGGATTGATATCCACAGCGTGTGAGTGTTTTTACAAAACTCTGTAACCTTAGACAAAGGCAGAGGTATTTGAGGTATTTTATTATTCTTCCTCTTTCTGGGTAGAAACAAACTTTTAATAACTCTTAAGAATTTAATTTTGAAGCTCAAGCTCTCCTTTTATCTAATGTAACAGGATAGAAATAAGATGAGCCTTGAATCAGACAGACAGAACTGTATTCAAAACCTGATTCTCCCAATTCATTGCTCTGTGTCGTTCAGCAAGTTACTTACCTTCTCTGAACTTCAGTTTCCATGTTGGAATAGCAATAATGCACTAACATCTACTTGCATGGGTGTTATGAAGAATAAGTGAAGTTATATATATTTCATTTATTAAGTCTGGAGCCCTGGCACATAGAGAGCATTCAGGAAATGATAGCTGCTATTATTATTATTACTATTATTGTTGTTATTATTATTAATTGTATTATTATCAGTGCTGTGCTGGTAAATTTTTACACTGCAGCTTTCTCGTTAAAAGAAAAAATGAATGAAAAATAGCATGATTTGCCCATGTGTTGATTTCCATGGTGTAGCACTGCCCCCATGGCTGGTTTCAAGCTAACACGAGTTGGGAGGCGATGTACACAACTGAGCCAGTATACACTGTCTTCACCTGGTGTGAGCCAGCTCCAGCACACCATTGATGATTATTAACATTATTTACATAAAGTGGGGGCAATAGGACAGAAGCAGGGAGCAGCTGTGGGTTGAAAACAACCATCCAGACGTATGGGAAGGAATCTTACCATGACTGTGTCTGACATTTACCATCTGACATACTCTTTGATGATCAGTCATGTCTTAATTAAGGAATCAGTGCACGTGTACAGGGTTGTTATTATTAAAGGAAGAAGCCCAAGGAAAAACTCCACTGTCTTTGTGGAGTGTATGGCTCAGGTCAGTGCTGCTGTGGTCTCTGGAAGAGCCTGGATCTCCTGTCCAGCAGCTCACCATGGATCAGAAGCTTTCCTTGCTATCTCTATTTCTGGGATCCCAACTGCTTTTCTAGGGTAAAATGAATAATGGTAACCATACTACTTTAGATCACTTGGGAGTTTTTGCGCTCATTTTATTATTTGATCCTTATGGCAGGGCACTATTATTTCCGTTTTAGAGTAAAGGAAATGGGATCTCTATTAGCCAGGATAATTTAGCAAAAGCTACTGTAACAAATAATCCTAAAATCCCAGTGGCTTAACACAACAACAGTTGATTTCTCACCGAAGTGGGTTAGGGGACCCTCCTCCAAGGGAGGAGGGGGACTCAGGGGCATTCCATTGGCCAGAACCCAGCCACATGGCCCCTACCTCTAAGGAAAGCTGGGGAGTGTAGTCTTCTTGTGCACCAAGGAAGAGGAACAGTAAGCATCTAGTCAGTCTACACCCCAGAGGCAAGACTGGCTAGATGGCCAGTGGCATGTGGGATGTACTTCTCATCCGGGCCTGGCTCTAAACCTTCTCACACAATCTGCCCCACCCTCTCTCTTCCTGCTCATTGTGGGCCAGATGGGGGCAACCAGCAGAGGACTCTGAAGAGGCTCCAGGGATGACAGAGATAGAAGATGGAAGAGCTGGAGTCCCTGAGTCACCCTGTGGAATAGAGCCTCTCAACACGTTTCACATTGTGGTGTGAGAAGTAAACCTTTGCTGGGCTAAGCCACTGAGGTTTGAGGGTTGTTTGTTTCAGCAGCTATGTTAATTGCCCTGGTTAATTGCTAGTAGATCCAGAACTCAGTTGTTGTGCTTCCCCAACCCCTGTATCTCTGCTGTCAGAATCACACTGTGTTTTAATTGTCTTCTGGCTGGTCAGTTGTCTTCACACCAGACCATAACCTCCCTGGGGTCAGAAACTGAGTCTGTGACTCAGTTCTTATCCCACAGTCGCTGTATAAGGCTCAGAGAACATTTGTTAAATATATAAACATGCAGTCTTATATTTGTTAAAAATAGAGGTATGTGCTCAAACATTTTTAGGAGGAGGTGAAAGAGAAAGGATGTGAAATAAGAAATCAATTATTTTTGGTTGATTACCTTAAATATTTATGTTCTAGGAGGAAAAGAGAGGAAATCAGAAAAAAAATTCAGTAAATATTCAGGCTTATAAGGTAGAAACATCTGAGTTGGCATCTTCAGTATCATTAAACTAGCTGTGTGACCTTAGGCAAATCACTTAACCACTCTGTGCCTCAGCTTCCTTGTAAAATGAGGACAATAATAGCTACCTCAAAGACTAACGATATAAAGACTAAATGAGATGATGTTGGACCTTGATTTAAAAGGAAGAGTTGGGACTAATCACCTGGACTCCTTCCAGATCTGACAATTTCATTTATAAAATACAGACTAAAGGTTGCTCCACAGGCTAATGTGAGAATACGTACCACCCAGGATTAGTCTAACCTGGTAGAGACTGTTTTTTCCTACTCCCTTTTGCATTCCCTTTTAGAGACTGGGAAAGTAGACCCAGGCTGGGCCAGGCCCACAAGCCATCAGAAAGTAAAGCCCTGGCGAGGTTTACACTAAATCTAAGAGGCCAGGGAGACTTCTTACTGGTGTGATATCTAACATTTAGGTAGGACTTTTCACTTCTGTGAGCCAGTTGCCTCGTGTATAAAAATGGAGATACCACTACCTTCGTTAAAGGAGGTAGTGAGAATTAAAGGAGAAGGAAATTTGCAAGAAAATGTTGAACATTAGGATGGCAAATAGCTTTTATTTTCCCCGTGTCAGCTTCAATCAGTTGGCAGTGATTGTCTGCAAAGCCCTGCTGAGAAAGATTTTGAGGTTTCACCTTCCCAGGCTGGGTGTGTGGTAGGGAGGTGCACTGACCACTGAGGGATGTCTATGATGGGCACCGAAGGGGCAGTGGAAACACGTGGGCTGTGTTGCCGACAGCTCTGCAGGGCCAGGGCAGGATGGAACATCAGTAAATGTTAGTTGAGTGGAGTGGAATTTGAACACAGTCATTGTGCCTTTCTCAATTTTTAAGCAAATAATTGAAGTGGAATATAAAGAAACTGAAATGGGATATGGGGAAATTAACATGAATATCACATTGCAGGCACTTGACAAAACTAATTAAACTGAGAAATGCAGCTAGATTTTTTTTTTTTTTTTTTTTTTTTTGGTGCATAAACATTCTTCTTCTCTTGCAACAAGGGGGTAAAACCGACAAGTGTTCAAATTACGCTTTTATGTATGTGCTCTTCCAAGCATGCGTGGTACTTTGAAGAAGGTTCTGTTGTGTTTGTAGCAAGAGACTCTGTAATTGCTCTGAGAATTCCTGGAATTTTTCAGATATTTTTTTTTCCTGAGTGAAGGTGAAACATAATGCTTCTTTCTGTAATAAAAGAACACAGCTGCTTTCCAATCAAGTGTGTGGCCTGGAGCCTTGGTGTTTTCATCTCTAAGGTGGGAATAATCCTGCCTACCTTATAGGGTTGTTATAAGGATTAGATAAGGGAATGGGTGTGATGGAGCCTATGAACCATTCAGGACTGTTCACACCTTCTGGATAAGAGTTGTTAACAGAAGGTAGCACTGGGGACACATGCCAGACTGCCAAACCTGGAATCCCAGTCCGGCTACGGACTAGCAATCCATGTCACCTCTCTCTGCCTGTTACCTTATCTGGAAAATGGGGGAAATAATAGTAGCTAGCTCCAAGGCTTGTTATAGAAATCATAAGAATTAACAAATACCAAACATGTAACATAATGCCTGGCACATGGTAAGTGCTCAACAAATTCTAGCGATCATCATCACCATAATTAAATACGGTGGATTATCATTTAATTTACTGAACTGAGTTTCTTGGAAATATGAGCTATTCAGGGTGCTATGATGATGTCAAAGGCAAGTAGAGTACGCTTTCAGCTGTCGGGGAGTTTATATCATAGTAGTGGGAAGAAGAGAACAGCAAGTGGGCTAAAAACTAATTATCTTAAAGACATGTTTTTAACATTTCCTCTGAAAGGGGAATAGAGCCTTTTTCTTACAATACTTTATATTACCCAAAGATCTTCACGTACATGGTTTCATTTTATCCTCCTAACAACACTTTATCCTATAAACAATCATATATCCTATAAAATAGGTGGGATGAAGCCCAATGATATATGATACCCTGCACAATGCCCTTATTTTAGCATTTCTCTGACAGTATGTAGTATATAACAAAAATGAAGTTGGGACATTGTTTAGCTGGACACTTCTCAAATGTTCCAGAACACACAGTTTGAGAAACAAGAGCAAGTTAAATGGCTATGGTAATGAGGCAATGGTAGTATATTGGAAAGAACACTGGATTTTGGATAACTGTGTTTTCCCACTTTCGAGAAATATGATCTTGGACTTAGCTGTCAAATTCTTGGGTTCTTAGTTTCCTCATCTGTAAAGTGGGATAATGCTATCTAACTTTCAGAGCTGTTCTGGGGTTGAAATGAGAGAATCTTTGTGGTTTCTGGGCTTAGCTTGTGTTTGTAGGTGTGTACACATCATTTCTGAAGTACGTGTGGATAAATAAATACATAATGGGTATTATTTAAATGTTCCCATTAATAGTCCTACTATGCGATTGGCTCATGATACTTAACCTGGCCAGCCTTTATGGTTGTGAGTCTTTTGGAAGAATGTAAATCATCAAGCACCACCACATGGCTATAACAAAATAAGGTGGCATGCTCAGGGTTGAGTTGATGAGTTCAAGGACTAGAACTTGAACTCGGGTCTTCTGATACTGGATGCCCTGCTGGGACTTGAATATATACAACAAGGAGATTTGGTTTGAGGTGCATTAATGTGTCTCACATTGGTATAAAACTAAGCATTTCTCTAAGTTTACTATAGGTGGAAGATGGAACCAATTTTCTTTGGCTTTTTTTTTAGAGAAAAATACTTGGTGTAACATCGGAAGTTCTGCAGTCTGATCCTTTACTTCATTTCTACACTTATTTTTTATCATCTGTCTTTATTTGCACTGAGAACTACTTAGATTTCCCTGAATGTAATCCATGCTTTCCAGCCTCCATGTTTTTGCTCAGGCTGCTTCCTGTTCTATAAATGTCCTTTTTAATGTTAATCCCTATATGCTTAACCTTTCAAGACCTAGGTCAACCACCTCCTGCTCTAGAGATCCTTCCCGAATCCCCCTACCTCCACAAGCTGGTTATATTCTTTCTTTCCTCTAAGTTTCCAAATACATTATCCCCTTGTTTTTTAAGCAATGTTCACTTTCACCTTGCATTACAATTGTTTATCACATGATCCACAGATCCTAAGAAATTTCTAATTTGGGATTGGAAAGGATCCTGAATTAGGATTTTGGTGGTTCTGGATCTGAATTCCGCTCCACTGTATCCTAGCTGTGTAATCTTGGGCAGGTTAGTCAAACTTTCCAAGCTTCAGATCTCTTACCTGCAAATGAAGCTGATGTCTACCTCTCAGGGTATGAGGGTTACTGAGAGCTCTCTGGACAGTGTCTGACACATAGCAGGCAGTCGGTACATGGCGATTCTTCTTCTTCCTTCTCCTAAAGAATAGGATATCTGTATGTTACTTGCTTAGCTCCCATACACAGTGCTTGACCCATAGTAGGTACTCAATACCGACTCTGTAGGTACTATAATGATAAAGTAATATCATTTACTCAATTATAAATGCATAAATGGATGGGTAGACACATGAAAGAGTGAAGTAGAACATGGCCCCCAAAACGTACAAATAAATCTGAACTTTATAAGTGTTTAGCTTCCAGGTAATTGCTATTTAATCATATTGTCTCTTTTACTGTTTTCCTTTTGGGTCCATCATGAGGAATGAACATCTAGATACTTAGGTAAGAGAGGGGGTTATGTATTATCATTGCTTTTATTCCTCCTTCAGCTGTCTCTTTTCCTTTGAGCAACTCTCCAAAGACTCCACAGCATTCTGTCTTGAGTACATTGGCTAGGAGATGCTAAAGACAGGTTATCTCCTGGAAGGATAATGCCAAACATGATTGACGCGTTCTCCACGTCTGAGCCCTGCCGACGTCGCCCGCCCTTGAGTGGCAAACACCAAAGATGCAGCTGACATGCTGAACTTAAACAAGTTCTGTTGCTTACGCACTGAATTAAGTCTACATCTGTGGCTGTTAAAGCGGGAAAAAGATTAATAAAGTACATGTTGAAGCTTGAAAGAATAATTAGCGGGACGTTATATGTTTTGGCTGCAAAGCCGGCTCCACATTTAGTCTAAAGCAAAACCTTTCTTCTAATCCTTCTGTGGATGAAGGATTGGCTCGAACTAAATTGGTTTTCTTTGTGCATCTTGAGGTTTTTTTTAATGTTATCATTTTTAAAAATTATTATTTTCCGAATTTCAAGTAAGCTTTTAATCAGCCTCTTTGTGGGATCTGCGTTGTTTCTGGATTTGCCATCACTCCGTCGCACGATTAGCTGCCTCTTGGGCCCTGATAAAATAAAGTTTGAATTGTGGGCTGCAGAGAGCTTAAATCACATCTTTCAAGGGGGCACATTCCATCGCTATCAGGGCTGCGATGGTGGCTGCCAAGAGCCCACCTCGCTGAGATGGAGAGTGAGTTATTGGTGTACATAATAAACTAACATCTGTACACTGCATCTCAGAATGGGTGTCAGGGAAGCTGGAAGACAAAGCAGGATGGCATCATTAGGGCCAGATTTAAGACTCCAATTTGTGTAACATTTGCATAACAATGCACGAGAGCAACTATTCACTGTTCCCTTTCAGAATTCACGTGTTTCACCTTCAGGAGAACATTCCTGAGGGAGGGGAGGCAGAGACCGGGTGCTTGCAAGAGGGACTCAGTCTGGGAGAGCGAGCATCCTTTCTGGAGGCTTGGGATTCACGGAGTAGGTAAGGAGTCCCCCGTGTCCTGGACCCACTGAGCTGCCCATGCAGTCTCTCCTGTGGAGGACATGGGCGCTCTGGGACCTGGTTTGTACGAGTACATCTCTTCTGGCTCTGAGTTAGCGTCCCAGCATGCCTGTCAGTCAACAAACATTTCTTCTTGAGTGTTGTAAGGTCAAGAAAAAGCTTTGGAGTCCCTTGGGGTCCAGAGATAGGAACTCAGGTCCTGTCTCAGATACTTTCTCCTTTTGACCCTTTGCTAAGGTGATTTGCCTATATGAGCTGAAATCTCCAGGGAAGGGATACTCTTAATACTTGTAAGAGTTAGCAGTTACTGAGAGCTGATTTTATGACACTAGACGCTAAGCATGTTTCATTCTCGTAACAACCCTCTGAAGCTGCTGATTCCATTTCCTTACTTTTTTTTTTTTTTTTTTTGGTTGACATATGAGATGTTGACTGAAAAAACATGCACCATGTGAGTGTTGTGAGTTAAGTTTTATTGGGGACAAAGTGAGGACTCTAGCCTGGGAGACAGCATTTCAGAGAGCTCTGAGACACTGCTCCAAAGAGGCAGTGGGGGAGGTCAGTGTTACATACGATGTTAGTGAACGGGGCACGTGCAGTCAAGCACACATTTTGGCAGAGGCTGGCTACTAGTCACGAGGAGCAGATGTCACCGTTAATGATTTTAGTGCTTTCTTAGGTACGAGGAGAGGCAAGAATTGGGCTCATAAAATCTTCTTCTGAAAATAGCGAACTATCTGAAGACCTGTTCTGCCGGTTTTTCCCAGAGCACAGAGTGCCTCATTCCTGATCTCCACCCTGAACTCCTATGGGTGAGGGTGGGGGTGGGGGGTGGGGTTGAAGGTCAGCAGCTGCAGCAACTCACGATTTAATCCCTGTAGAGGCAGATGGCAAGTGCCAGTTTGTAGTTGGCAGAGGAAACTGAGGCACAAAGAAGTAACCTGCCACTCACACAACCTCTGAGTGACAAAGCCGGGGTATTGCAGTGTCTTTTTACCTCTCATGGTGGAGGCTCAACAATGTTAAATTGGTAAATGCTTATTGAGACCTCTGGGTGCCAGGTACTGCGGCCTCAAGTGCTGGGGATCCAGCGGTGTGCGGAAAAGCGCCTTGCCTTCCGGGGCCGCCCGGCGGGGTTAAGGGAGCAGGTTGATGGGACACACTCCCAAACACCGCCACTGTGCTGGTCCCGGGCTCCCTGTCCCTAGGCCTCCACTGCTGCGTTATGTGGTGAGAGGACAGGCTTTGGAACTAAATAGATTTGGTTTTGAATTCTGACTTGGTCACCTCCTTACTGTGTGTGTTTGGGCAAGTCTCTCAACCTCTCTGAGCCTTAGTTTTCTCAGGGAAAAAAAAATAGGAACAAAAAGTATTTCTGCCTCAAAAGCTGTTGTGAGAATTAAATGATGTCATAATGCACAGGCCACAGATTTCTTAGCACAGTCTTGCCACGAATTAATTTCTCAACAACGGTAGCTATTATTATTAATCAGCCACTATGACCCACATGCAGCTGAACTCCTGTGACCTGAAGGATCAAAAGGGACCTGCTTTTTGTATCTTATTCAGTATTCTTATCTGGCCTTGGATCTTGAAGCATTGATTTGTTTTTTCTTTCTTTTTTTTTGCGGTACGCGGGCCTCTCACTGTTGTGGCCTCTCCCGTTGCGGAGCACAGGCTCCGGACGCACAGGCTCAGCGGCCATGGCTCACGGGCCCAGCCGCTCCGCGGCATGTGGGATCTTCCCGGACCGGGGCACGAACCCGTGTCCCCTGCATCGGCAGGCAGACTCTCAACCACTGCGCCACCAGGGAAGCCCGATTTGTTTTTTCTTTTTCACCAAGGCCAGGTACACAGAGCCCCTCCTGGCTGCAGCAGGCTGTCTGGGTATCTGGGCCCGAGGATCCCCACGAGGATGTAGTATGTTTGCTGATTCCTCTTCAAAGCAGCCTCCCTTGAAGTTGCAGATGTATCAGAATCACAATGTCCTCTGGCCACACACTCACCAGGCCTCAGCCTGGTTCTGAATGACAATGATCCACTCTAACCCCAGACACCAGCCCTGGGCCCCGTGTCTCAAACTCTGGCCTGGGTGTTTGGACAGACTCACGTGTTTCTGCCCTGCCTATAACACCAACCCCTACCCGCAACCCTTCCAACCCCCATACCAACCTTGCCAGTTTAAAAGGGCAAGGGCACGAGGGATCTTATGGGGTGATGCAAATGCTCTCAAACTGATTTATGGCGATGGTCCCACAACTGGGCAAGCTGACTAGAAATCATTGAACTGTGCAATTGAAGTGGGTGAATTCTATCATATATAGAATAGACTGCGATAAAGTTATAAACTAAAATGTGGGCATGTTGAAACTCTCCCTAGTTGGACAAAAAAACCCTCAGTTTCCTCATCTGGAAAACAGGGACTCCTCATAGCGAATGGCTTACCGGTGGCCGAGGAGACTGATAGAAATTGTATTGTCAGTGAGAGGAAGCGTACCTGTGTCAGAAGAGAAGAAAACCGGGTGTGGGTAGGGGCAGTCGGTATGAATGTGCTTATTTTCCACTCCTCAGGAAGCTGGCTTTAGGTTTGAAATGCATGTAGCAGATTTTGAAGACCTTTTTTGAGCACCTCTCTGCAGCAGGCCCTGGCTGCCTCGGCCCCCTCCTCACAAACCTTCTGTGAAATGGTAATGAAAGAGCCGTCTGGGTGAATATGTGTGAAATGTTCACTAAGCTCCAGGCGCTAGTAAACACTTTTTTCCCACGGATAATCTCACTCCAAGTCTTCACAACGGCTCTGTCAGGAGCCTTCCACTCTTCTACAGATGGAGAAACTGAGGCTCAGAGGGTAAGCAGTGACACCTGGCTGGGAGGAGGTGGAGACAGGCCTCTCAGGCCGTTCTCCCCTCCCCCAGTGGGTAGGGGGCTCAGCAGGGTCCCTGTGAGAAATACAGATTCTCGGGCCCCACCCAGACCTACTGGATCACAAACCCTGGGAATGGAGCTCAGAAATCTCATGTACACTCCAGTTTACATGTGCCCAGGGCAGCGTCACCAACTAAAGAAAAATCCCTGGTGAGCGCAGACTGGCTAGTTGCCCCTGCAGGGAGAGGAGTGTGAGCCTATTCCTTAGAGCACTCCAAGTGCTGCCATGCCCGTGCCCCAAGAGCAGGTCTTGTGCAGCCTGCGGGATGGCAGCTCTGCCTGAAAAGCTCGACCAGTGCTAAATGAACCTGTTTATAAAACCCAGATTGGGAGAGAAGAGTTGGCCTGCTGCAGGCACCATTCTAAGAACTTTAGATGCATTATTTAAACATCCTATCAACTCTATGAGGATAGTCCTTTTTAAAAATTATTATTATTGCCCCCATTCTACAGATGAGAACATTGAGGTAGAGAGAGGTTTAGTAGCTTGCAGAGCTGGTTAGTGGAAAAACCAGAGAGGTGAATCCCAGCAGTCTGGCTCCCTCTGCTCCACTGCTTCTGCCCTGAGCAATGTCCCAGCCAGTGGAAGCTGCCCAGGTTCGCTCTGATGGCATCGTAGTTGTTTTCTTCTTTGGGCTTTGCCACAGAGCCCCTCAACCATTATGAATAAGATGCTCCATCCAGAAACTACTGAGTCCTCTGCTTCCCAGTGTGTGTCCAGCAAGCCCCACCTGTGTCCTTCTGCTGGCCCCTGGATTGAGGCTGGGGACTTTGAGCTAAACCAAGAGCTTCCAATGGCAAGTGGCACAGTATCCCCAATCCTGGCCTGCCATTGAGTCTGAGCTGCATTTAAATGCCAGCTCTGCCATGAACCAGCTGTGTGACCTCGGCCAGGACACTTAGCCTCAATTTCTACAATAATTCTACAATAAGAAATTCTACAATTTCTACAATAATATATATGTATTTGTAAAATATGCATGCATCAACACATATATATGTGTAACATATGAAAAAGAATGCATATTACTACTGACCTCCCTGGGGTGACTGGGAAGAATGAATGTAAGGGTGTAAGGGAGAGAGACTTTCAGAAAACTGAATCACTCTACAACATGAAGTGTTGCTCTTGGTCTCCCCTGCCTGTTTCTCCCAGCTCCTAGGTTCTGATTCTTTTTGTAGCTCCTCTGCCTTGGCAGGAGTCTGTTATCTCCATCTGAAAAGCAGAGTTTCGGATGGCCTAGCACTAGGTCTTGGATGAATTACATATGCTAATTTAGTTACCTGGTCTTTGACCCCCACCTCCCATCTTTCAGCCTTGAGCTGGGGGTGGCCAAGGAAGACAGGCTGGCACAAAAGAGAGATGGATTCTGGACCTAGAACCAGGCAGAGCAAAGCTAGACTGGGGCTGTGAAAATGGGCCGTGTCAGTTTCTGCTTCCTGTTTGTAAACTTCCAGGCCAACAGGTGCTCTGAGCAGTCATCTGACAGTGATGACTGGCAGCATTTCCCCCGGGCCGCCCTGCGTGGGAAGCATCCACAGATGCCAGTCAGAAAGCAATGACCCAGTGGAATTTCAATCTAGGTTGAAGGCACTGACACGGACCCAGGGCGCGGGAGAGGCAGATTGAATGCTGAAACCCACACACAAAGAGTAGAGCAGTCCTGACCCACATAGGTGTAATTCCTGTAATCAAAGGGGCCCTAACAAGTTGGGTTAATGACAGTATCCGCATTTGAATCCTATTTCAGAAGAAAGTAGCTAAGGGCATTTTTAAAGAAACCCTTGAGCACTTTGGCTAAATGAAGAATTGTCTGGTAAAATGAAGTCTCTCCCACCACATCGCACATTTTAAAGAACGTCAATTGGATTTCCATAAAACTGAGGGCCAGCTATCCAAGACATGTCAGGAAAGGGAAACCATTAAACTTAAGTTTCTTCTTTGAGGTTTCTTTCATCAGTGAAGCGGAGAGGAGCACAATATACTAGACAGTCGGAAGAAGAAAGGAACTAGAAAGGAACTAGATGATGCCCATCGTGTAACAGTGGCTGTGCTGTGGTCCTGTTGCCAGCCACTATAATACATGTGACTCCGTCAAACCCTTCCAATTACCAGTGATGGAGGGACAGGTATCCCTCTATCACAGTTGGGGCACTTAAGGCTCCAAGTGTTTAAGGGATTTTTCCAGAAAGATACAGATAATAAAATGAACACACATATGATGAGGTTTGTTACTAATACTCATCACCATAAACATACTATATGCCAGACCCTGTCATGAGCCCTTCCATGCATCTCAATTAATCCTTCCAACAATAAACCAATACACTCGATAGTACTGTCCGCATTTTACAGATAAGGAAAAGGATTCAAAGGATAAATAACTAGCCCCAATTTAGAAAACCAGTAAGTAGTTGAGCTAGAATTCAAGCCCAGGTCTGTCTGGGTGCAAACTCTCTTATTTTTTATTTATTTGTTTGTTTGTTAGATATATGCTCTCTAATGTTCTCTATGTGCTCTGTGTCATTTGGCATCAAAGTACTTGTTTATTTAAGATGTTGTGGGTCTCCCTATATAATGTGCCTTGCATTCTCTCTGCTGATTTCTTTGCCTTGGGTACCTAAAGAGAAGCTTTTATCCCTGCTTTATAGATAATGATTCAGAGGCTCAGAGAGATGTAATAACTATGCAAACCTCCTAGATGATGAGCCGTAAGCCAGGTCTGTCAGACTCAGAGCTACATCCTAGTAGACCATGGAAGAAAAGAATGTGGATTTCAGGCTGATGGATAGGTATAAAGTGGCTGAAAATAGGTAGGTTTAGAAATGTACTATATTTAAGAACTATAGAATTCATTCATAATCTACAGATACCAAAATATGCAAAGTACCCACAAGTTTAAAAGAAAAAAGTCTTCTAAAATTATAACGGAGGGCCCTGTCAATTCATCAGCCAAGGAGAGAGTCACAGACTAATAGAAAAGAAGAGACAGTCTCCAAACTCAGACCTTTGTGTTTGGGATGGCTTAAGACTCAAGGTCAGCATGTTAGTTTCCTGTGCCTGCTGCAAAAAATAACCACAAACTTGGTGGCTTATAACAATAGTTTATTCTCTTACAGTTCTGGAGGCCAAAAGTGTGAAATCAGTGTTACTGTATAGAAATCAAGGTGTCAGCAGGGCTGCACTCCTTCTAGAGACTGGAGAGGAGAATCTGTTCTTTGCATTGCATCCTCTAGCTCCTGGGGGTTGCCAGCATTCCTGGGCTTGTAGTCACCTCATTTTAATCTCTACTTCCATCTTCCCATCCCCTTCTCCTCTGGGTTTGTGTTAACCTCTCTGTGTCTCCTTCTTAAAAGGACACAATGGGGCTTCCCTGGTGACGCAGCAGTTGAGAGTCCGCCTGCCGATGCAGGGGACACGGGTTCGGTCCAGGAAGATCTCACATGCCGCAGAGCGGCTGGGCCCGTGAGCCATGGCCGCTGAGCCTGCACGTCCGGAACCTGTGCTCCGCAACGGGAGAGGCCACAACAGTGAGAGGCCCGCGTACCGCAAAAAAAACAAAGGACACAATGTTTGCATTTAGGGTCCACCAGGATAATCTCCCTATCTCCAAGTCCTTAACTTAATCACATCTCAAAGACCCTTTTTCCTTATAAGGTAGCATTTACAAGTTCCAGAGATTGATATCTTTGGGAGTTATTATGCCCACCACCATCAGAAACAAGGCCATAGGGCTCCTCGGTAGCAGAGGGATCATCTCCAGTCTTTATGCCTTCACATTTGGGATGACCCCTGTTCCCCCAAAGTGACAATACTCCCTTTCCAGAAGCATGCATCCTCACACCTGTTTCTGAAAAGGAGGCCCTTTACTAGAAGGCAATGCACTGGATAAGGCTTTACTGAGAAAGATAGCAGTAAGGGGGGATGAAAAGAGCAAAGGAGGGGCCAGGGAAAGGATTGGAACTTTGAAGGTGCAAGGAGAGGAGAGGGAGAAAAACTAAGGAACCAAGAGAAAGGGGGAGAGAGAATGGGACCAAGAGCAGGAAGAAAAAGAAGAAGAATGATTTAGAGAAAACTGGAGAAAAATGCAATAGAAAGATTGAGAAATTGGGGAAGAAGGAAAGAGGGAGGACAAAGAGAAGATGATGGGAAAAAATTGAGAGAGAGGAAAGATGGGAGAGAAAGAGATTGACAGGAGGTAGGGAGATAACAGACTAAAGACAGGGAGGGAAGAGAGAAACGAGGAAGATGGAAGGGCAATCAATAGGAGAGGAGAGAAGCATTGAGGGAGGAGAGAGAGACTGAGGGTATGAGATGGAGCCGGCAGAGAGGGGAGAGAAAGACTGCTGACTCGAGCGCACGCTGGGAAAGAAAATATTAAAGGCATTTGGTAAGGTGACAAACGTCTCGATGTTAGCATGCTGAAATAAATAGAGCAGCTGCAAGTTACAAATCACATTCATTGGCTGTTACAGTCTGGTGATTGTCCATAGGGATATTTTCTTTCTGGTTCCAGACCCTGGCTTATCAGAGGACGATATTCTTTTGAAACGCCACATTATTTTGTAAGTACATTTCACATCCAGAAGTTCCACTAAGTATGATATACTGAAGACGTATTTAATTTCCATTCTGTGTAGCCCCCAGGCTCCAGCACAATGATTTTAAAATGGCCATTTTGGTCATCAGTTTCCTGACATCCAAGGGCAGGACAGCCCTTCCCACTGGCTGCTCTCCAAATCTATCTATTTAGCCCCCTCCCTTCCTCCCTCCCTCCTTCCCTCCCTCTCTCAGTATCCCCCTCTTTCTTTCTTCCCTTTCTCCCCTCTTTGCCTCTCTTTTTCTCTCTCTTCCTCCTCTCCCTCACTTTTCCTTCCTTTTAAGTGTCTTTTCACAAGGCAGCATGAAGTTGTAGGCTAGCTTTTGTCAACCTCTGCACTACTAACATTTTGTGCTGGTTAATTCTTCGTTGTGAGGGCTGTCCTGTGCACTGAAGGATTTTAGCAGCCTCCATGGCCTCTACCCTTAGATGCCAGTAGTATCCCCATCCCCTAGTTGTGACAACCAAAAATGTCTCCAGACATCACCCAGTGTCTGCTTAGGGTGGGAAGGGGCAAAATCATCCCTAGCTGAGAAAGACCCTATTGTGTAGTCAGATAGATCCAAGCTCCAACCCACCCCCCTGTCCCCCCCACTACTCCCTGGCTGGTGTAAGCAAACCCTTCAGACTTTGAAATGCAACAGAATCACCTGCAGGGCTTGTTGAAACAGGGAGTGCTGGACCCCACTGCTGGAGCTTTTGATGCATAGGAGCTGGGCTGGGATCTGAGAATGTGCATTTCTAACACGTGCCCAGGTGCCTCTGCTGCTGGTCCAGGATTGCACTTTGAGAACCACTGCCCTGCCTCTAACCTAGCTGACCTTCAGTATCTTCACCAAAATATAGACTTAATAAGGCTTCCCTCTCTGGCTTGTTCTACAGATTAAGAGAAATAATGTGTCTAAGATACCTAGCACAAGATCCTGGTCCGTGCTAAGTGATAAATAAGTGATAGCTCATAAAGAAAGTTTCCTTAAAGGAGGGTTGGTCTTTGGCAGGAACCAAAGAGGTTTTAAAGGAGAATTAAAAATATATACGGATATATTCACAGCAGCACACAGATGTTAACCATTTTTTTTAAAAAGGTTCAATGGCTTTTTAGCAACAAAGTACATGTGCTTATTAATAAATCTCTCTCAGTGGGATCGCTCCCTTGCAGTGATGGAAGATGAAATGATGCAAGCCAGCACTACACCTTGGATCCTGGGGATTTAAATTGATATAGCCACACACATACTTGTTAAGTCCAAGAAGAAGAAGTAAAATCCCTCTAATTTCCTCTCCCCAACTGAAAGGGAGTTAACATTTCTTGTATCCACTATGTGCCAGGCAATATGCTAGATTATATACATATGTACATTTGTTCCTCAGGCTACAAAGTTTTATCCTTATCTGTCACATTAAGAAACTGCGGTGCACAGAGAGGTCAAGTAGTTTGCCTTGTGCCATCCAGCTAGCAAATTCAGTGCCAGGATTGCATTTCTGCTCCACATGACTGCCTCCTCTACTCTGCCCGCTGCTGCAAGATGCTGGCAAGTGCTGGTGGACACAGATAAGCGCCTCGCTGTTCAGAATGCTATGAGCCCAGTGCCTTGAGACTGTGTTCTCACGCCTGTTTCTCTAGTTAGAATCTTGGTTTCCTTTTTGAGAGCAGTGGGTCTGTTCTCTTCTCTGTAATCCTGTAGCCTAGCCTAGCATGGGGACATGCACATGATTGGCACTCAGTGCTGGAAGGAAAATGAATGAATAAAGGATTGTCTCAATGAATGAATCAATCAGTCAGTCAGGAAATGTCCCTGAAGCAACATCAGATTGCATGGCAGTAGTTCTGGGTCCTGGTGTCAGTTTCCCACAAGTTTATGTGCAGCCTTAGTGAAAAAGTCACTTTCTCTTGCTGAATTGTGTCCCCCCACCACATTTACATGTTGAAGCCCTAACATCAAATGTGACTATATTTGGAGATGAGGTCCTTACATAATTATGGTTAAATGAGGTCCTAATCATAAAGGTAAGGGCCCCGATCTGACAGGACTGGTGGCCTTATAACATGAGGAAGAAAGAGGGGAGGGAGAGAGAGACAGAGAGTTATAGACAGAGAGAGACAGAAATGTCTCCTTCCTTGTATGCACAGGAAAAAGGCCATGTGAGGATACAGCAAGAAGGCAGCCATCTACAAGCCAGGAAGAGAGCCCTCACTGGAAATAGAATCTGTTAGCACCTTGATCTGGGACTCTAGCCTGCAGAACTGTGAGAAATTAAACTTCTGTTCCTTAAACTGCCCAGTCTATGATATTTTGTTATGGCAGCCCAAGCAGACTAATACACTTCCCCAACCACATTTTCCTCGTCTGTGAAACAGGAAGAATTTAGATTAAACTGTTTCCAAAGAGTTTTCTAGAGAATTCCAGTTTTCAGCAAATGTTAGTAGGTATGCCATCAAAAAGAGTTCTATGCTTAAAAGAGTTGGGAAAACGCTAAATGTTCTATCCCCTTCTTGGAAATCCGTGAGTGTGTATAAGATCGGTTATAATAAGTCCTGCAGGAGAAACCAAAACCAAATCAAAACAAAACCTCTTTTAATCTGTTAAACCCAATAGTTTTCAAACTTGCTGGGTAGGTAGTATATTATTGCCCAGATCCCAACTCCTTCTTTGTTTGTTTTTGTTTGTTTGTTGTTAATAGATAGGGAATTGAGGTTAAGACAGATTGAAAAACTCCCACCAGGCACATAAACAACAGGGGGCAAGTTAAAACTCGTGTCCGACTGTCTTGGAAATGCAGGCTCTTCTCAATATACAATTTAACGTCTGATTTTGAGCATCCAGTCCAAAAGCTTCTCCTGTGGAGAATCAGACGTGGCAGGTTGGGGCAAATGGGCAGAGTGTTAATAATAATATTTGCTGCCATTTATGGAGCATTTGTTATATTCCAGGCACTGTTCTAGGTGCTTTAAACATATTAACTCATTTGAAATTCACAAATACTCAGTAAGGAAGGTACTATTATTATCCCAGATTTACAGCTGAGGAAACTGAAGCCTCAGGTGTTAAGTAAGTTGTTTCAAGGTCACATGCAAGGTTAGGAAATGGTGAAATGAAGCCCATGCTGGTTCGAGGTCCGACACCATCCTATACCTATATATATTTATACCCTACTGCCTCTGGCAGTGTACACAACATTTCTACAAGTGCCAGGGAGAAGTTATAAAGAGGCAGCTCAAAATAGGTAAGAACTTTCTAAGGAAGTCTATGAAGGGCTTTCATTCCCCTCCTACCTTTATTTTTCAGAAGGCAGACAAAGGGTTTTATAAAGATACCATTGTGCTTCTCTTCTGGCACTGATCATATTTAATGCAGTGATTTGTTCATTTGCAAGGTTCTAGAGGGAAGAAATGATGTATTCAGCTCTGTAGTCCCCTGCCTAGCATGGTGCCTGGCACACAGAATACACTTGGAGTTGTCGAATTGAATTGGAGACCTATGGCAGCAATTGGGTCATTATCTGGAAACTAAATGAGATCTAAATGACCAGGATTCTGCATTCAGTCGGTGCTCTTTGGGTCAGATTTTTCTGCTAGTTGGAAATTCCAACATCCCCCTGCCCTCAGCCCCCAGCCCTGCTCTCCTCAACCCTCACTCCCAGCTCAGCACTATTTCTGGAAGTTGAGTTGCATTAAGCGAATCACTGGGCGGGGGTGGGGGGTGGGGTCTCCTCCCCCAACCGTGATTCTTTGAACTCTCCAGGGTCACCAATAGCACTGTTCTTCCCAAGAATGGCTTGGCTTTAAAATAAGTCTGTAAAGAGGAGAAAATTCTAAAACCCACTATTTAAAGAAAGAGTCGTAAAATACTTACATGCTAAATACTGAGAGTCTTATAGAAATTGTCGCAACCTGTGATAAGACTGAAGCGCAGTGAGGTGAATGATTGACAGAAGCTTATGCAGGGCTGGAATGGGAATTCACTTTTCTAAATTCTCAGATGTACAGTTTTCTATTCTTCTGTGTTATTGTCACAATCAGAAGTAAGATGCTGTCAAGGTGATTTGACATCTATGAAAACAGCTTGGATCTGCCAGAAAGGACCAATGTAAGGGCTCATAAGTGACAGTCATAATTTTGAGTAAAGATGAGGAACATGAATTTCAACCCAACAGGTGAAGTTAAGTTTCCGAAATTTGGGATCCTTAAGAAACAGGACTTATGATTCCCTTCGCCACACTAATGGAATACACTTCGTTATTGATGGGATTTAGCCTGAACTCTCATTTATCAAACATCTATTATGTGCTAGGAACAGCCCTAGGTTTTTAAAAAATACATAATCTCATTTAATTCTCACCACAACTTTTAATGGGAGATAGCATTGTCCTCATTTTTCAAAGGAAGGAAGTAGGGTGTGTAGAAAATGACTTTGCCAAGGTCGCTCAACTTAGTTATGGTTAAATTCTAGCTTCTATCCCAGATCCTCCATGTGCTTGGGCTTTTGTATGGTTCCCCCACCCCACCCCCGAGAAACCTGAGGCTCTTATTAACAGTTTGAGGACACCTGCTGGCCTCATTTTCAAGTCTTTAAGCTTTCAAAGTTTTCAAGGTTATACTCTAACTCCCTAGTCTCTTTCCCTAGAGGGTCTTGATTTTGATAACTGCAAGTTAAGGTTTGCTTGAATAATCCATTACCATAGAGAAAATTACCTTCTCATTATGAAGTATTCTGTGTCACTTTCATACTAATTACTCTAACTGTATTTATTGAGGATTAATGACTGAGCAATATTTTATTAATAACCAACTGGCACTTATTATTGCATAAATAATAAATAGAGTGCCTCGTTAAATATAAATGCATTTTTTATTTGGGCACCTGCATGGAAAGTGTTGCCCAAAAATGTTTGCATTGATTAAAATTCTCATTGAGATGGTTGGCTAATCTTGCCTTTGTGCCCCAGCCCAGACCCAAAAAAAGAGTCCCTGGCAATTCCTACACGACAGGTAGACTTTGGGATTATTCATAGGCCTGTCGGGAGAAGCCCTTTTAATGCAAAGCTGCTATGAATCGGTTGCCATGAGAACCTTAACTTTCTGCCCGTCGTCTCTCACTTTGTTATAGTTACATCTGCATCCCTCACCTGGTGTTAGGGGGTTCCTGTATTTACAAACTTGAGGACCTGTAAGTCATCCCTTTGAAATCTCGGACCCAGAGGAGCAGAAACGTACTGTTGAAATGGTCTTGCCTCTCATTTATAGCCAAAGAAACAGGTCCAGAGAGGGGCAGTAACTTGGTAGACGTCACACAGACAGTTACCAGCAAAGCAGTGTCCCTTGACCCGCAGTGTTCTTTCCACTGTACCACACTGCTCGGTTCCAGTAGTTCTTCTGGCAGATTCTCTGCTTGGGCCAAGGGGCTCATCCATCTGCCACTGTCTTCTGAGTTCTTTCCTTTTTGCTTTTCTTTCTTTCTTTCTTTCTTTTTTAAGTCACTAAACAGTTCAAATATCCCAAAGCTGCTTTACCTTGTTCAAAGTTACATTCAAATTTTTCAGGCTGAAAGCCCCTCCCTCCCCAATTCCATCACTTTTCAGAGTTGCCCCACCCCGAGAATCTCCAGGTGTGTCTAAGGGGCACTCACCTATTCTCATAAAACCAGTCTATCTGCTACACTTGTCATATCTGGCCCCCTTTTCTCTCTGGTCTGAACCCCACCTTGTTGCTCTCCATCCTCAAAGTCCTCTGAAGGACCCCCTCTACCGCCACCACAGTCATGCCGGTTAGGAGAAGTCCAGTATCCATGCAGAGTTGCTTCCTCCCCATGCCCCAAATCTGCTGGTCCTGGAGATGCTGGAGCGAGCCGGTATCTGTGAAGGAGCAAGGCCTGGCACCCCAGCTCCCGCAGTGCTCCGAGCATCTGGGTCCCACGGCTGCTTAGGCCATGTTCCAAGTCTCACGTTCTCTTATGGACACAACTGCTTCAGCTTCTGGCCCCCCTCTTCTGCCCATATGGGCTCCAACCCAGGCTGGAAATTAAGTGGGGGGCAGAGGCCATCCTCTCCCACCTTGTCCTCCTCTTCACCCCAAAGGCTCTGGTCTCGGATTCCTTCCTCTTTCAAGGAAAAAAATAAAAGCTCTCACAGCCATAGAGAACAAACTAGTGGTTACTAGTGGGGAGAGGGAAGGGGGGAGAGGCAAGATAGGGGTAGGGGAGTAAGAGGTACAAACTATTAGATATAAAATAAGCGACAAGGATATATGGTACAACACGGGGAATATAGCCAATAGTCTATAATAACTATCAATGGAGTATAACCTTTAAAAATTGTGAATCACTATATCGTACACCTGTAACTTATATGATATTGTACAGGAAATATACTTTAAGTTCTCATACATGTTATCCAGATTAATGGAGGACCAGAGGAATCTCCAGCCTGTCACTTCCACGTACAAACTATGCGTCAGTTTTGTCTCGACTGGGATGCCTTGCTCTATGTATACTTCATTCCCTTTGCCTTGTGCCTTTTGCTGGCAGGATTTTCTCAATAGTCAGAGGCCCTGCAGCCTCAGCTGTTTACTATTGTTAGTTTACACCTGGAATTAAAGCATGCTCCCTTCAGTAGTAGGTTTGCCGGGGTTCCCCAATAGACTGTGATTTTATTTTTTTTAAGGGCAGAGATGGTTTTGGTTTTAATTTTTATTTTTATTATTTAAATTCTGTAACTTCAGCACTTAGCCCAGGGCCTGGTACATAGAGGGGCTTCCAGTGATACCAGTTAAATATTATTGAATGAATGAATGAACGCCTGTTTCCACTGGGGTTGGGATTGTCGGAATCAGTCCAGCCAAGCTTTCTTTGACCTAAGGAATGGGCTAAGCCTTTGAATAAAAGTCTAGTCCAGTTTCCAGCTCGAACCTGCACAATGAGCTCTAAAACGTGACATTTGCATCTATTTCACTGAGAATCTTGCACTCCCCCTATCTCTCCAAATCCTGTAACAATAGAAGTCCTCATTCCACTAAAACTGTGTCATTTCTTTAGTGTTTTGAGGGTTAGAAACTAGGACAAGACTATCAGCCCAATGCAGCGGGTACCAGTGTACTTGGCTGTGTATCTTATCAGATATTCAAGAATGCGGCAAGAAATGTCACAGGGAGCTTTCAACAAAAATATTTAATTAATGGCAACAGCTACAGAAATGAATAAGAGCATCCAGGCAATTACAAAATTCAATAAAGCAGCTCTCCCAGGATGGGATGGCAGCGGATTACTGACTGATGGACTGCATTTAAATATGTTATCTGCTCATTGGAAAGACCCCGGTGGTCCCTCCCCTCTAAGACATGGCCAGCAATAGTATTATTATTGCATCTTTTTTTTTTTTTTTTTAATGGAGTAACAA
Organism: Delphinapterus leucas; assembly: GCF_059928025.1. Classification (NCBI taxonomy): domain Eukaryota; kingdom Metazoa; phylum Chordata; class Mammalia; order Artiodactyla; family Monodontidae; genus Delphinapterus; species Delphinapterus leucas. Next base: position 141,586,223 of record NC_143129.1, read on the forward strand.
CTTGAATTATCTGGGAGAGTGGTCAGAGATTTCTGGCCCTCTCAGAAATATCCATCAATTCTTTGGTCCTCCCGAGGAATATTAGGGTGACCGGAAGGATAATAAAAAGCACCCTAAATGTGTTGTGCTTTAAGGTACGAGCGCTCATCAAGTGTTAATTGAGGGTCAGTAGGGAAACTTAAAGCTCCAATCCTGGGTATATGACCATTGATAAGTTACTTTACCTCTGTAAACCTTAGGGTTTTTTCTTACCTGTAAAAATGTATACTGAGGCTTACCTAGTGTGTAGTTGTGATGATGACGGATACTCCTGCATATGGTAGCAGTTCAATGTATAGTAACCCCTTCTTTCCTAGGTAACTCCATCAGGGCTGGGGAGGTAGAATTTGATTTCCTGGTCACTGAGGGCTCCATGGTAGGGACACAGACCCAACTGGATTAAATGGAAGGAAGGCCAGTCTAGCAAGGAGAACATAGCACCTAGAAATACAGTAAAATATCTTTATAAGGATCCAAGGGGAGTCTAAAGCCTCCATGTAAGATGCAGAGTTGCATTATTGTAAGGTTAACACAATTACCAGGATATGCGTCCTACAGAGGATGAACTAACCACCAATCATTCTCTAGCTCAATTTGCATCCCATGGGACACATCATTGTGGTATGTTACTCTAAAGAAAGTGATAACTGGTGGGACTTCTAAAAAGTAACTGGCACCAGGAGATTATAGGTGGTCTAAAGACAGGACATGAACACTTGGGAGACTGGTGAATTTCTCCGGGTAGGGACTGTTGTCTTTGTACCGAAGAATGTTCATTTGTGTCTGCCATCTGCTCAGTTGTGAGTTTCTTTCTATTCATTCAACAGATACTGAATGGGAAAGCTTTAGTATGCCAAGCAAAATATTAGGCACTAGGGAATAGAGCAGTAAGTAATGATCTAGCAGGAACTACGGACATTAAACAAAAAAATTGCACAAATAATTAGATGTCATGAGAGCCTTGAAGGAAAAGTAAAGCATGCTGGAGAGCATGTAACAGGGCAAGTCATATGCTCTCATAGACACAGTTCTGAAAGTTACTTGGGTGATGACCCAAATCAGATTCGAAACAAGCGATTATGAAGAAATATTAGAAGGGTTGCTAGACGTGTACACTCTGTTCCACCAGCAGGAAGAAGCATCTGTCTGAAGTCAATGTGACAGTGAGGGATGTAACATACAAACTGTAGCAAGCAGACACAGGACCCATGAGCATAGTAGGGTTGGCCACTTAGTATATGTCAAATGTGCCTACATATCCTCGTGGCCCCTAAGTGCCTCTCCCAGAATACCACAATTCATGTTCATGACAAAGACCTATCAAGTTTAAACTATTTGGGTTGATTTTAAAGCAAATGGAAATAAATAGAGTAAGTTTGGTTCTGTTGCAGGCACCGTTGCTTACTCTTCATGTGGCTGGTGTGAGACACTCGGCCACTCTGAACCTCGGTTTCTTTATCTGGGGGAATAGAGTTCCCAGTTATAACCGAAAGGGTGGTGAAAGAGAAATGGCGTGGCAAATGTGAGAGTGCTCTGTAAGCAATACAACTTCAGTTACACCTCTCCATTCCAGAGTATTCCTCTGATCTTCAGATTGGGACTTCCAGCTGCCTTCTGCCCGTTTCCATGTGGTTGTCTCCCAAGTATCTCATATTTGCATGTTCAAAACTGATTCCCGAGTTCCCACCCACAGTGAGATTTTACTCAGCCCTCCCACTGTAATCTGCTTAATTCCTTAACATTCTTCCCCATCCCTCATCTCCCACATCCAATTCAGGAGCTAGTCTAAGCCACTGTCTAGAATGTGTGCTATTCTTTCCATCTCCTTTGCCTCAGTCTCGATTCAAGCCACCTTGACCTCTCCTGGACCATTGCAACTGCATCCTAAGTGGTCCCTGTGTTTCCCCACTTGTATTCCCCCACCAACTCTCTTTACAACAGGCAAAATGGTCTTTTTAAACCGTCAATCCATTTATGTCACTTCTCTGCTTAAAAGCCTACAATGACAACTCACTTAAAATCTAAACTCCTTCCCAAGGTGTCTGAGGCCCTATGGAACCAGGATCCTGCCTGCCTCACCTGCCAAGTCTTCACTCCCTCCCTGCATTCACCTGGCTCCAGCCAGAAGCCTCCCTACTGCTCCTTCAACCTGCCAGGCTCACACCTACCTAAGCAGGGCTTATGCACCATCGAAGGGGAGATGCGCTCTCTCTGGGATAAGTTAGGACAAAGTGGGAGAATCCATCCAAAGAACCTGTCCTCTCCCTGAAAACCGTGATTCTCCTCCTTATAAGGGAAACTATTCAGGGGCAAATCATTAAACTTCGGTGCTGCTTCTCACCACCCTCCTCTGGGCCAGATTGAGAAGCACAGGGAGCTAAATAGCCTCTTTGATATTCCTGGGTAGTCAAATTATACTTTCTACTTCGTCTTCATCTGCACTGCCTAAATTATTTTTCAGTAATTTTGCATTCCTTTTTTTGATGTAAGCTTTATTTTGAAGTATCACACGTACATCCAGAAAGGTGCACAAATCATATCTACAGAACTGGATGAATTTTCTCTAATGGACACACCCTTGTTACCAGTAAGAAGTGCAGCTGTTCAGGCACCCCTGAAGCCCACCCCAGCCCCTGCCAGTCCACACCCCACCAAGGTAACCACAATGCCATCTTCTAACAGCATAGGTTAAATTTGCCTGTCTTTGAACTTTATATATATGGAATTATTCAGGATGTTCTCTTTTGTCTCTGACACCTTCCACTTAACTTGATTGTATTCATTTTATAATCAGAAAAAAATGTATTCCTAGCATTACTGACAATTGTCAAGATATGGAAGCAACCTGAACGTCCATCCACAGATGGATGGATAGAGAAGATGTGGTACATATACACAATGGAATATTACTCAGCCGTAAAAAAAAAAAGAATGAAAATTTGCCATTTGCAACAACATGGATGGACTTGGAGGGCATCATGCTTAGTGAAATAAGTCAGACAGAGAAAGACAAATACTGTATGATCTCACTTATATGTATAGATAGAATCTAAAAATTACAGCAAACTGGTGAATAGAGCAAAAAAGAAGCAGACTCACAGATACAGAGAACAAACTAGTGGTTACCAGTGGGGAGAGGGAGGGGGGAGGGGCAATACTGGGCTAGGGGACTAAGAGGCACAAACTATTAGGTATAAAATAAGCTAAAAGGATGTATTGTACAGCATGGGGAATATAGCCCATATTTTATAATAACTACCAATGGGCTATAACCTTTAAAAATTATGAATCACTACATGGTACACCTGTAATTTATATAACATTACACATCAACTATACTTCAATTAAAAAAAATACTATCTTCCCAATTTAAAAAAATAGTGATTTCCACTCTGTGAGAGGGACAGTGACCCCTCGCAGGGGACTTGAGCGGGCTGCTTATAGATCCCCACCCTGCACTGTGCCTCTGTGCTTCTCTACCTGCAGGTCTCTCTGCCTGGGATGCACTTCCCAACTTTACCTTCTCAACTCTTGGGCATCCAAGTCCCTGTTTAGCCATCAGCTCCTCTAGAGACCTTTCTCTGGCCTGTAGAGCCTGGTCCCGTGCCTCTCCCCTGTGGGCATCCTTCCCACAGCTCCTGTGCTTCTGCCGTCCCTGTGCTGCTCACATTGTAGCATCCTGACTGTTACAAGTCCACGTCACCCTCAAGGGATGACTCCGGGGCAGGAGCCGTATTTAATTCTGTGTCCCTAGCACTGTGCCCAACAAAGGGTGTATATTAGTCAATGTTTGTTGAACTTAATACACTGAATTAAAGCAAGGTAGCAATGATATCTATAAGACCTCAAACATAGCTCAAGCCTTAGCTTACTAGAAGAGTTACTGATTGTCAATACTTTGGAGAAGTATTCAACACTTCTTGGAGGTAAGGCAATGCTTCAGTAACAGCTTCTGTTTCTATTAATTTCTCCCTGGCCTGCAGAACTGAAGACGAATGAAATAATCAACTCCATGCATTACTATTATACATGTATGTGTGCTGAGCACTGTGCTAGACATGAGAAAGTTAGAGTAAAGGGTGAAGGGAAGGTAACAGACCTGCTCTGCAGAGTTGTTATAAGAATTGAATACAACGCCATAGAGAGCACGGTGCTTGATCACAGCAGAAACTCCACTGATGCTTCCCCTCCTTCCTCCCCAGCAGCAGGCATGTCCTAGAAGGATGCTATGACCCTGGTATCCAAAGAGCCTGGGGTGAGCCCTGGGCGCCTATCTGGGTACCCTAATCCATCCCTGACATGAATTAGTGTGAATAACTGACCTCATTTACCTCTTGGGAATTCTTTCTGGGATTGCCTTGCCAGAATCCACAAATCTGGCACTGTGTTTCTGGGTCCTTCTCCCCAACCCTGCTGCCCCTTACTCTCCAGTTGTCCACTGCCTTCCCTCCTGCTCTTTGTCCCGTCATCGGTCTGGACCTCTGGGGACAGGCATCAGGTCTTGTGGACAGAACATCATTTCATGCTCAGGAAGACTTGTGGTGGGGCCCTTCCTCTGCCTCTTAAGGCTGGGTGCCCTTTGTGAGTGGATTAACTTCCCCAAGCTCAGTTTCCTCCTCTGTAAACGAAACTCTGTGTATGGTCCTCCTAGGCTTGTTGTAAGGAGAGAAACAATGTACGTGTGTTAAGACTCTTAGCGTTGAACCAGAAGAGGATCTAGAAAATGGGTGCTGTTATGCTTCGGGGGGACATTAAACAAATGAAGGCTTTGGTAGTGGTAAAGAGCATGGGATTTGTAAGGAAACACACATGGGGTTGAATCCCATTTCTGTTATTTACCAGCTATGTGATCTTGGGCAAGTCAGCTATCTTCTCTAAGTCTACCATGTAGAGTTGCTGTAAAGATACATAGGATGACATATGTATGTAGTAAGAGTTTAATAGGTGCTGTCTTCGCACCAGCATTGTCATTATTTTGGACTCACTCGCATGAAGTCCCACTTCACTGTCATCCTTAGATCCCAGCTCCTGGGAACTGATAAGATACCTCTGCCGTCCAACCAGATCCCCATTCTTGGCCTTGGCTTCCTCCCTTCTGCACCCTCACATTGATGAGTTCCTGGGGTGCACTGCAGCCTGGCTTGGGCCATTTTAACAGTCAGGGTTGCAAATAGCAGATACCGGTCCTGACACATTATGGAGAAATGGCACATCATTTGTCTCGTTCCGACCAATACTTTGAATTTGCGGGGGCGGGGGGGGAAGAAAGTAGAGGAGGGGGGTGTAAGTGATAATGCAAAGTCCCAGAAATTAATGAGGTAATGGGTGAGCACATTTCCACCCCAATGAGCTGGGGTCATGTTCCTGAGAAGGAACAACAAAGAGGAATAACTGATGAAACAAGCTCAAAGTGGAAATCAAGCAAACAGGCTGAATAAATCAATGTCCAGTTGAGTCTTATTTGTGGCAATTACTTCTCTGAGCCTCTGGTCCCCAGTGCCCCATGTGTGGGCTACAGATGCTCATTTAGCTGCCCCGAGGTTGACACCCTGATGTCCTTCCCACATAAAAAATGGAGATCTGCTTCAAAATTCATATATGTCGTTGACAGTTCCATCAACATCTTTCCATTCAAAGAAACAGAATAAGAAGGAAGTCAGAGATGAGGGAGGGCACACGGGCGTGGGGGAAGGACAGCTACCCAGAGTGGGGTTAAGAGGACAGCTACGTGCTGGGGATCTGTTCTAAGCCCTTGGCTTATATTAACCCATTTAAGCCTCACGCCTACGCCATGAGGTAATAGTATCGTTATCTCATTTTTATATAGGGGGAAACTGAGGCATAAAGAATTAAAGCAACCTGCCCAAGGTCACATAGCTAGTGAGTAGCAAAGCTAAGATTTGGAGCCAGGACCATCTGACGCTAGCATCTGTGTTTTCCTCGCGGACGGGGGCCTGTGGACTTTAGATGACCTCTGAAAATGCTTTGAGCTGAGGAAACCAGGCTCTTGAGAAGAGTGGCGAAGGAAGGACCCAGGACTGAGGCTGCTGAGGTCCTCTCTGCTTCTCAGCTGCCCTGAGCAGAGCCAATATGGAAACCTCTGGTAATTCTAAAATGGTATTTATATGTGTTTAACTTTGTGAGGAGGCTCCAGAGTACTTTGGCTGTTAAACCATTGGAAGTCTCGGGAATGCTGGCTGCCTGAGGTCCCCAACTCCATCTCTCTCAATTCCCCTCGATCCCACCCTCAAATTTTCCACCAGGTAACCTGTGGATTCTAACAGTCCAATCAGCACCATGCTGTGCTTGATTTACATTCGTGGGGGCATTAGGCTCTGGGCATTCAACCTCACCAGAGGGGAAAATGAGTCTTAGTGACAGGAACCTGTCCTAGGTCAGTATGAGGGGGCTTCTCCCAAGAGGAAGGAACTCAGGTTTCTTAAATACCTTCCATGTGCCAAGAATTTTATGTATAGTCATTTGTGATCCTCCAGTCCCCTACCTGAGATGCATTTCATTGGAAGGAAATGAAGCTCAGAGAGGGTAAGTGACTTGCCCAAGATGACATAGCCACAGAGTGAGTGCGGATTCAGAACTGGAACCCAGCCTTGTACGTTGGCAAATGCTCTGAGTTTTCTGCTGTGGCATCCCGCCTCCCCTTGGGTAACCTCAGGGCTCTTCTTCCCTGGCAAGCTCAGTCCAGATGGGGGCAAGCTTTTGATTTTCTCACCACTCCGCCTGCATCACTGAAATGGGCCAGTTGCCTCACGTATTGACCCCCTGTAGGGCATCTTCATTTTTAACACAGATGAGTCTCTTCTGGGTGGGACTGGACTTGTAAGTATTCCCCTGGCCCCGAGCTCCCGAGCTCAGTAGGACAACCCGATTGTCAGTTTTCTCTCATATTAGCTACTTAATTGCAATCTCAGGAATGAAAGGGCAAGCAAATGCTACCCACCAGATGCTCCAGGCATGCGGTCGCATCCCAAGTATACTTGTCATCTTTGTGGTCTGCTTTTTTCCCTCCCCTTTAGTAACCTCAGTGTTTCTCTGTACAGAAATCACTCCTCTTTGGAGAGGACACTTCACAGCACTCCCCATTCCCTCCCCCAGCTCCTTCACCAGCAAATTAAAACTTCTCTCGAAGCACCAGGAGAGGCAGCAGGCATCTTATATAAATGGTAATTAGTGCGGCCTCACTAAAGACCTGGTGGGAAAGACAAGGCATCTCTTTTTCTGAGCTGAGTGCCCTCAGCGTTTGCTTGGACCTTTCTTAAGGTGCTTATCATACTCTGCCATGTATATTTCATCTTTTCATTGATTGATTCATTGATTGATTCATTCAGGGAGGTTTCATAGCACAGTGGAAGGAGCACGTGCCTTGACTTTAGACATATACCAGTTGGAATCCTGGGGTTCTCAGCTCTGCTATTTGATCTTTTGCCTTTGAACAATAGACTTCACCTTTCTGAGCCTTCCTCATCTCTGTAACTGGGGAACCAATACCACCCTTGTAACATTGTGGTGGAGTTGAATGGGATCAGGTCAGTGAAATGAATCATGTAAAAGGTAAACCACAACCCCTCAAAACAAACGTAACTGTGAGTTACCATTATAGAAAATAGAATCCAGATATGTCTGTGTGGCTGGATGGAATCGTCTGCTGGGGGGAGCTGGAGTTCCCATTATCTGAAGAGCACCCTATAAAAGGAGTCAACTTGTTCTTTGTGGGTCCAGAGGGAAAGCCATGGCAAGTAGATGGAAACTCCAGAGATAAAAAATGAATATTAATATAATATTAATATTTCTGTTAACAAAATATTTTGTAACTACCAGAGCCATTCAGTACAGGTGATATTGAACAGTTCCTGCATGGATCTGGAGTTAGAAAACCCGATGTGGAATCTCAGCTCTGCCCCTCACAAGCCTAGTGGCCTTGAAAGATTTAGTTACTCTCTGACCCTCAGTATCCTTATCTCTTGACTTAGAGATACTAGTAGTAACTATCTCATGGATTTTTTTTTTTGGTGAGGGTTAAATAAGATCACGCATGTAAAGCCCAGTGCCCAGCATACGGTGAATATCCAATGAATGGCAGTTACTTAAAACATGAATAATAATAATAGGCATTTGGAGGTGCTGAGCTCCCTGGAGAGCCTTGGAGAGAATGTGGCTTTGGATTCAGCCTCAGGAGATGGCTTTGGAAGACAACACCCTTATAAGTCATAAATAGGAACTTTTAGAATTGGGATATCTCACCTCTGTGGACCCTGTTCCACACTAGAAAGGAAGGTGACAGACAACCCATCAGAAAACATGTGGTCCTCCGTCAGGGAGACTGGGGAGGAGATAGGGTGGAAGGCAGGCTAGGGGTTCCCTTTCCTTCCCCCCACTCAGCCCCCCCCGGGGAGCTGCACCCCAATCAGAGCACAGCGTGACGCCTCCTATACTGGTCTCAGTGCCAAGCGTGAGGGACACTGCCCCAAAATACATATGATCAACTGGGTGTCAGCTTCACCAGTTGGTTAATCTCTGAGCCTCAGTTTCCTCATCCATAAAAAGAAGGGATAATAATCCTTACCTTACAGTGTTGTTAGGATACCACATGTCGATGGATGGGAGTGCCCCCTCCCCGGCCCCCCAATCTCTGGTCTGTGGCTTGATTAACACCCTCTCTGACTGCACTGAGTGCCCCGTGTCACAGACAGCAATTGAGTCTCTGTGCTGGTGCTGCGAATGAGGAACACCGGCCACACTGAAATTACTAATTTCCGTTTAGGACACTTATTAAGCACATATTATGTTCCAGGTACAGTGGTAGGTAGTAGAATACACAGATAAATATCATGTATCCTCTGTCTTCAAGGCATACCATCCTGGAAAGGAATTCAACTAGTAAACACAAAAACTGTAATACTGATGGATGTCATTATTTACATATGACAGATGCAGAAACAAAGACTTAGAGAGGTATAAAAATACTAAAGTGGAGTTTCAACCCAATTTCTACTCTGCCTCCTCTAACTCTGCCCGGAAGACTGGAGTTTCCAAAACCCTTTTCCTGAACTATATGCTTTCCAAGTTGGGCAATTGCATTTGGGAAGAAAAGAAAAAGAGGGGGAGGGAGAGAGTAGACAAAGAACAGAGAAATGCAATTTAAGCGGCTTACAGACCCTTTTAAGCAACTGGTCTTCATGCTTTTTGCAAAACCTGTTGAGCTAATAGCATGTTGGGGTACCCAAATTATTAACATCTAGTTGGAAAATAGGTTTCTCAAATGCAAAGTAAAAGTACCTTGCCTCCAAACTCCAAGATCTCATTAAACGAGCTAATTCACCTACTGCTTAATTTGCTGGAAGCCCTATGAGTAATTAGGCTGCTGACATCTTCCAAAATTATATTCTTAATTGTTGCATCACAATGAAACTGCCCAGTCTTCCTCCTAGAGTGCCTTCCTCCTCTGCCTGCCAGAGCTTGGTGCTGGGAAAGGAGCGAGTTTGCATTTAGCACACTACGATCCTGCACGTAATTAGTGAGAAATATTAATTAGAAACGCAAGACCACCCTGGAGATCCAACAGAATATTTGAAGCAGTGGATTTGGTGGTTTTCTTTCTTTCTTTTTTTTTTTCTTTCTTTTCTAAATCTGGTCCTGAGCCCTGAAATCCTACAGCTGTTATTTCACGAGGGCGAGCTCCTATTTCTTGATATTGTTTTGCAACAATTTCTAAGTGCTTCGCTGGAGCTGTGCTACCTGGCTTTGGCTTGTAACCCACAACACAATATTTCATTCTTGAGATGTTGCATCCACTTGTCATGGTAAATGTGTGTGTGTGTGTGTGTGTGTGTGTGTGTGTGTGTATTTTTATGCTTTGGGAAAGAGAGGCATCTTCCTTACATAAATAACACTATTCTGGGGAAAAAGTCCACTGAGCCATTTCCCAGAGAACAACCCCAAGCACATTTGGGGCTTACTGTAGCTAGATTCTCTAATTGCTTTGAATGTACTTTAGTACTTGACTGGGGATGGCTTTGAGGTGATTATGAAAGAATAAGGAGGCTTCTACAAGGAGAATTTCAAAAGAAAATGCTCAGGAGACATTCTATTTTCAAGTTTCTGTATGAGCAAGTCTCTGCTTGCTGATGAGTGACAGTGACAGCCCTTCCACCAGAACAGCGGGACTGGGATCCTCCTTAGTGACTCTTATTTTGGTATGACAAGTTCAACCGTGCCCTCACTGCCTTGCTCTTTCATTGCCTGGGAACCTCTGTTACTCTTGCCGTCCTGGCAGCTGGAGGGCTGTTTAGCATTCATGTTTGTACTTTGGAAGGCAGTTCTGCACCCAGGCTGTGTTCTCTTCTTCTCTGTCCAGTGAGTTCATTGGCCGCCTGGGATTCCCATCATTTGATGCCCAGAATATGTTGGCCAGATTCCCCCACCCACACTCTGCTCCTTGAATTTTCAAAGTGGCTTTAAATAAGGAGATAGCTCCTGTGTTCGGGAAGGGACCCTTTCTGGTCGTCACTCCACCACAAGCTTTCTGCATGGGTTCAAACTAGTCATGGAAGCCCTCAAGCCTTCCGTTTTTATTTAATATATTAAAGATCCAGGCTCTTCTCAGCTACAAATTGTAGTGCATGTGTGCATCTTGTGTGTCAGAAATCTGACTCAGAGAGATTGAGCATTTGAAGGCTTATCTCTGTCTGCATTTTGCTTTCCTAAGAGAGAAAACACAGTGACCTAACTGAGTAAGAGGATGGGCAAGAGGCTTCAGGGCACAATGAAAGAGGTGGGATTTGGAGTCAGACAGACCTGGTTGCAAATCAGCTTCACAACTTAAGAGCTCTGCGACCTCAGGTCCCTCTCCTCTGAGCCTCCATCTCCAAATCTTGGCAAAACAGGGCCGTAATACCTACCTCAAGCCCAGCCGCAGAAATTAAATGAGAAAATGTTGGTAAAAGGTATGAAGACAATGCCTGGCATACACAAGACTTTCAGGAAAGGTTAACTCCCATCCCATACTCTGTTCCATCCTCTCTGAGGGAGGAGGTGCCAGAATAAGTCATACAAGAGAAACTAAAATCAATCCCCAGTAGCGGAAGGCAGTGCTTGTAAAGAGAAAGTGGGGAGGCATCTGACTTCATGATGGTAGAGAATTTTGCTCGCTTGAAGGTAGCTTTGGGAAGACGAGGTATATACCTTCTTCCTCTTTGGCAGCAGGGTTTCTTAAAGATACTAAAACCACAATGAAAATACTAACATGAACCTGCTTTTTGAGTCAGGCTTTGGGCTTGCTGTATGATGTACATAGACTAGCTCCAATCCTGACATCAGCTTGGTGTTGCGTTTTATAAAGAAACAGACATAAAGTCTGATACCTAAGAAGGAACAGAGCTTGGGCTTGAATGGTTTGATGGTAAATCCACCACTCCTGTTCTACCACAATCATATATAGACTAGAAAAGCACAACGGTCATTTAAGTGAACCACACGGTTGATCCTTTTGCTTAATATTGACGCTTTATCTAAAACAGGTTCTGGTCTAAATGGCAATTCACCTTTGCATCCCCAGCATGCGGTGCATGATAACTGCCCACAAGCGCTAAGTAAATAAATGAAGGAAGGGTTAAATCTAACTTAAGTTGGCCACCAGGATAAACCCACAACTCGCCTGAGCAAAGAGCCAAACTCTTTGACCTGAAATGAACTTTTTTATTACCTGAAAGTGCTTCCTGGTAGGTGGAACATGACACCATCATCCAGGGCTCAGGGACAAGAAATGAAGGTTGACTTCCTATCACAGAAGAAGAAGAGTTTCCATTAACCACAATTAATTCTTGGGACTGGATTTTGGCCTGAATGCCAGAGTTGGCTCTCACAGAGGGGCACTGGAGAACTTCCAAAGAGCAGATGCTAGAACTCGAACCTCACCCTCCTCTGTGCTCAGACGTCACAAACTCATGGTGGCCAGCACTGAGTTGGTCAGTCGCCTTTCTCTGTGGACCAGTGTTCCCATCACCGAAAGCCTGTTGACAGTTGATCCAAATGCACTATGTAGTCAGCTCTTCCAGAGAGGCCAGTGACAGAATGGGTTTTCAGAGCCACTTCTTTTACTGCCAGCCAGTTTGGACATTTTAAAATAAAGCAGAGAAGTAAGTGAGGCAACGGAAAGGAAACTTATATTCATTGAACAGTATTATGTTTTAGGCACCACCTGGGGCATCATTAATAAAATAACTCATGTAATCTTTACCAAAAACCCATGACACATACTGTACCTATTTTACAGATGAGGACAATACTGCCTGTTCAGTCAACAAGGTTCATTTGCTCAGTACTGAATTCATGTCAGAGGACAATAGAGATAAAGGAAAATTCTAATGTGGTTTGCCATGTTTTTCAGGATAACCATGATACTGTTTGGGCAAGGATGGGCACACACAGACAAAAAATATACAAAGCCAAGGTGGCGCAGTGGTTGAGAGTCCGCCTGCCGATGCAGGGAACATGGGTTCATGCCCCGATGCAGGAAGATCCCACATGCCGCGGAGCGGCTGGGCCCGTGAGCCATGGCCGCTGAGCCTGCGCGTCCGGAGCCTGTGCTCCGCAATGGGGGAGGCCACAACAGTGAGAGGCCCGCGTACCGCAAAAAAAAAAAAACAAAGCCAAGATACTGAAGAATTACAATCCTCTACACACAAATACATGGTCTCATCACTGAGGTATAACTATTGCTAACAGTAAACACTTCTTCTACCAGCATTTTTCTAAGATTTTTTTTAAAAAAATGTACTAGATGAAAAGACAGCCTCTTCAATAACTGGTGCTGGGAAAACTGGACAGCTACATGTAAAACAGTGAAATTAGAACACTAGCTAACACCATACATAAAAATAAACTCCAAATGGATTAAAGACCTAAATGTAAGACCAGACACTATAAAACTCTTAGAGGAAAACATAGGAAAAGCACTCTTTGGCATAAACCACAGCAAGATCTTTTTTGACCCACCTCCTAGAGTAATGGAAATAAAAACAAAAATAAACAAATGGGACTTCATTAAACTTAAAAGCTTTTGCACAGCAAAGGAAACCATAAACAAGACAAAAAGACAACCTCAGAATGGGAGAAAATATTTGCAAATGAAACAAAAACCAAAAGATTAATCACCAAAATATCCAAACAACTCATGGAGCTCAATATCAAAAAAACAAACAATCCAATTAAAAAATGGGTGGAAGACCTAAATACACATTTCACCAAGGAAGACATACAGATGGCCAAGAGGCACATGAAAAGATGCTCAACATCACTAATTATTAGAGAAATGCAGATCAAAACTACAATGAGGTATTGCCTCACACTGGGCAGATTGGCCATTATCAAAAAATCCAAAAACAGTAAATGCTGGAAAGGGTGTGGTGAAAAGGAAACCCTCCTGCACTGTTGGTGGGAATGTAAATTGATCCAACCACTATGGAAAACAGTATGGAGGTTCCTTAAAAAGCTAAAAAAAAAAAAAAAAATTTTAAATAGAACTACCATATGACCCAGCAATCCCACTACTGGGCATATACCCTGAGAAAACCATCATTCAAAGAGTCATGTACCACAATGTTCATTGCAGCACTATTTACAATAGCCAGGACATGGAAGCAACGTAAATGTCCATCGACAGATGAATGGATAAAGAAGATGTGGCACATATATGCAATGGAATATTACTCAGCCATAAAAAGAAATGAAACTGAGTTATTTGTAGTGAGGTGGATGGACCTAGAGTCTGTCATACAGAGTGAAGTAAGTCAGAAAAAGAAAAGCAAATACCATATGCTAATGCATATATATGGAATCTAAGAAAAAAAAAAAGGTACTGATGAACCTAGTTGCAGGGCAGAAATAAAGTTGCAGACGTAGAGAATGGGCTTGAGGACACAGGGAGGGGGAAGTGTAAGCTGTGACAAAGCGAGAGTGGCATGGACATATATACACTACCAAACGTAAAATAGATAGCTAGTGGGAAGCAGCCACATAGCACAGGGAGATCAGCTCGGTGCCTTGTGTCCACCTAGAGGGGTGGGATAGGGAGGGTGGGAGGGAGACGCAAGAGGGAAGAGATATGGGAACATATGTATACGTATAGCTGATTCACTGTGTTATAAAGCAGAAGCTAACACACCACTGTAAAGCAATTATACTCCAATAAAGGTCTATTAACGATGCAAACAAAATGTATTAGGTGATGACTGTACACACAATCTGGAATCCTACTTTTTCACTGATCATTAATTCATTTTCCATGTTATTAATTCAAACTCTGTAAACATAATGCTTAATAACTGGTAATATTATAACCAGTGGCTGTCTTTTCTATTTATTCTCCTCCCCCTCCCCCCTTCACCCCTCCACCTTCTCCTTCTATTCTTCCCCTTCCTCTTCTTCTCCTTCTCCTTCTTCTTCTTTCTCCTCTTCTTCTTTTTCTTGTCCTTTCCATCTCCTCCTCCTCCTCATAATACTACTACTACTAGTAGTACTTCTAGTAGTAGGACTTATTCCTTTTTTTTTTTTTTTTGTTTGGCGGTACGCGGGCCTCTCACTGTTGTGGCCTCTCCCATTGCGGAGCACAGGCTCCGGACGCGCAGGCTCAGCGGCCATGGCTCACGGGCCCAGTCGTTCCGCGGCATGTGGGATCTTCCCGGACCGGGGCACGAACCCGTGTCCCCTGCATCGGCAGGCGGACTCTCATCCACTGCGCTACCAGGGAAGCCCAGGACTTATTCTTTAGAGCTTATCTTTATTAAGAGCGTTCAGTGTGTTAGACTCTGAGTTAAATTCTTTCTTTACAAAATCTCACTCAATTCTCTACTAACTCTGTGAAGCAGGTTCTGCTATTATCTCTTTATAGATACAAATATAGAGGTGAGACAGTTAATGCACCTAAAGGTTAAATAATTTCCCTAAGGTGACACAACTATTGAGAAGTAGAGCTAGGATTTTGTTTTCTCTGATTCTACGACTGAAGTTCCTAACCATTGCCACTGAAGTTCCTAACCTTATTGTTAGGTATTTAGGCTGATTCCAATCTTTCCCTGTAATCTCTGTGTGTGTGTGTGCGTGTGTGTGTGTGTGTGTGTGCATGCATGTGCACTTTTGATTAATTTCCTAAAAGAGATTTACAGAAAAGGACTGATTAAGTAAAAGAGCGTGAATATTTTGCAGACTTGTAATACATACAGCCAAATTGCTTTCCAAGAGCTCCATCCACTTAGATTTCTGCCGGGAATGTATGAGAGAGCCCATTTCATCAGACGTGTCAGAAATGAAAAGGGAAACAAAAGCAGCAAATGACCCTACATGACTGAGAGTTTCAGACATACACAGTTTCTGAGAGTTCTGGAGCTCCTGGTTGTTATGGGTTATGAGTGTCTTGGGGAAGGTAGAGAGAGAAGCAGCAAAGGGTGGGGGCAAGGAAGTGTGTTAGAAACATTTAGAATCAGAATATTTGGGCTTGAGACCCATCTCTGCTACTTCCTAATTTTGGCTGTGAAATTTCAGTCTCCCTGTTTGTTAATTTACTTCATTTATTCCAGTTGTTGCGGGCAAGGATATGGGTAGAGCGGAGATTTGGGAAGGCTTTGGAAAAGTAAGGATGGTTCACCTGGGCCTTAGATGGTGGGTGGGATTTCAGTTGATGAGGGGGTAACAGAAGGGCGTTCCAGGTAGAGGTGACTTCTGAAACACACCTGGAGTCCATGGCTTGTTCTGGCGACAATGGGAGCAATGAATACTCACAGCAGGGCAGTGGCCGGAGTTGGGGTTGTTATGGCAAGCTTGGGCAGAACCTCGAGAACCTTAAATATCATTCCAAGGAGTTTGAACTTGACTTATAGGTAAAGAGATTCCATCAAAGTTTGCTCCTGCTTTTTCTCTCAGGGGAGTGACTTGATCAGATTTGTGTTTTTAGGAGACTGCTCTGAGTATAGGAAAATAGGAAACAGGACTGGACAGAAAGGCAATAGTTAGGTAGAGTCAAAATAATCTAGGCAAGATAGGAGCAAGTGCTAACTTTTAGTTCCGAAAATAGAGTGACTGTAGCTATAATAAAAGTACATATATTTTAGGGGGAGCCCGGCAGAGGGATTAATCAATTTCTACACACAATAGGGGTAAAGGGAAAGTGTTTTGGAGAAATGAAATGTATTGAATGGGACGCACAACCGTCCTCTAAGGAGGATAATATCTCCATTTTACAGGTGAGTGAAATGAGACTCAGGCGGGTCAGTCAACCTACTCAACATTACGCAGATAGAACGTGAAAGTGTTGCACTTAAAGCCAAGTGTAACATACCCTAAATCTCACTCCTGTCAAGGCATCCTAGAGGAAGTGGCCTTTCAGCTGAGCCTTGAAGAAGACACAATCTATCTCCAGATGGACGATGACGAAGAGAAGTCCAGGCAAGGAAAACGGCCTGGGCCAAGGCATTGCATGAAGAGAGCCTGCGGTCCCTTTCAGAATGTGCAAATCTGCCTTCAGAGATACGTATACACGGGAGTTAGTACTCACTGAGTATTTGCTACGTACCTAGTCTGGTTCTTAGCGCTCACCACTTACTGAATCTTTCAATCTTGTCTATTGCTTCTATGTAGACCTTTATTATAATGCCCACTTTAGAGAGAGTCAAGCTGAAGACACAAAGCACTTAAGTGGATTTCCCAGATTCATAGAGCTAGTTAAGTGGCAGAGCCAGCCTTTCACGTAAGATGCCCTGTATCCAGAGTTCTTAACCACTTTGCAATATGGCCTTTTATGTACAGTGCGGAGGCTAGGAGCCATTCTTCCAAGGCATCAAAGTGGAAGGAAAGAGTGGAATCAATTTATTATTTTTTTCTTCCCCTGAAAAAAGACATGGATGCCTTTGATGAAGACAGAGATCAACCAGGGTGACCTGGATAGCACTCTAGTTTTTCGTAATGAGTATGACAATAATAATGACAGCTGCCATTTCTAGAACCATGCTGTTGACCAGACACCGTGTGTGATGCTCTGTACGTCTTCTGTCCTCTGCAAACCCCACTGGGAGGAGAGGGTGTGTTGCGCTAGGAAAATAAAGACCAGCGGGCACATAGGATGCTGGTGTGGAAATGGAAGGAGAGATAAGCATTGTCAATCATGCTAAAGAATGTGGACCTCATCTTTAGGGCAGTGGGGAGCCCAGGAGGGCTCTGAAGACAGTGACTGATAAAATCCTGGAGAGAGTTCATGAACCATCTGTGGTGATAGTTTGGGCGAGGAAAGGGAGATTGATTAGGAGGGGTTAGGATATCAGAGGCAGCTGATCCTGGTAATGATCAGACTGGAAAGGGCCTGGGCTGAAACAGACTACCTACCCGGGAAAGGGCCTAGACTAAAACAGCGGCAGTGGGAATGGAGAGAAGGGAATGATCTCAGACTCTCAGACTTAGTGTCAAATTGCGTGTGAAGAGTCAGGGAAAGAGCCTTTAGGGATGGCACCTGACTTTCTATCTTATCTTACTAGAATCCACAGATTACTTATTTTCTTGTTTGACTGGAAACCTATCTCTCTCTAAAGAAATGCATCTCATGTTGGGGCCAGGAGCAATACGCTTGTTTTCTTTTTCCCCCCCCCCGAGCAGAGAAAGCGAAGAAAGTGTCACTTACGGATATGCACAAGTAATAGAAATCCAGATCCCTTCCTTCCCTCCCCGCTTAAGGAGAAAAATTATTTTGCTCATAACTTGTATGAGCTTGATGAATGTTCGTGTAGCATCCAAAGCACGCAAACCGCCCAGGCTCTGGGGAAATTATTAATATTTTACTGGTGGCCTAGGCTGAGCAAACACAATAAAAACAGGCCTGGTGTCATTGCATGCTGGAAAAGCAGATGGCAGTCAGAAGCAAAGCTGCATCCGGCAGTTTGCAATTTCAAATTACATCAATTTGGAGCTTTGCTCCTGCTTCAGGCAAGGTTTCCCCTCAAATGAAGGAGACAGGGGAGGCGAACCCTTTATTCCTGGGCTGGTTGGCAGTGGCTGCTGACTTCTGTAATTTCTTTGATGCTGGGTGACCTGAGAGATGGAAAGGAGATGGGCTACTTTCTGTCCCAAGTTCCAGAGTACAATCCGGGGGAATGAAAAACAAGAGAAGTCCTTGGGTCCCTAGGATCTCATCAACCCAGACCCTGTGATCTGGGGCATCTAGTTTCAAGACTGTAAGGGCCTGTATCTGGGGGGCTTGGTGCTCTCTGACTTGGTCTTGACAAGAAGTAGCCCCAGCTTGCCCAGGTCAGGAGTTCAATGGATAGTGACCCAAATGAAGGAAAGAAATCCAAGATGTTAATAGTGCGACAGTTCTCAGAACTATTACTGACTATCGTAGTAGATAAGAATGAAATGGAGGTTGCCTTTGGAGTCCTTAAGCTTGTGCACATTTGCAGTTTTGTGGACTGGCTAGCTTGGCTTCTGTTCCTTCAGTCCCTTTATTTCTTTTTTCTGGAAGCCAGCAGTGTGAGTTCATCTAGATGAATGGTTCTCAACCCTGGCCGGTTAATCATCTCGGGGGGTGGAAGGGAGCTTTATAATAATACGTTTCATCAGGCCCTGCCCCTGGAGATTTCAGTGTCATGAGTCTGGGATCTTGTTCTCAGCTGTATTCTTAGGAACCAGCACAATGCCTGAGCCATGATAAGCAGTCACACTTACCTGTTGAATAAACAAATAAAATGAGTAATATGCAGGTCCCTGTACAAACCATATATTCAATATATTCTTGCATATTTTGTTCCCATAGCCTCGGATACTCTTCCCCTTTTCATTCCCTCCTCCCAACCTAGATAACTTCTATCCTTTGGATATACACTTTAGATCATACAAGGTGTTGTAGGAAATGGGAAGATTTATTGGGAATAATTGAGAAACCATATTGGGAGGGTTTAAAGTAAGAGAGTAACATAATCCCATTAAGGGTTTTAAAAGACCACTGTGGGTGTTGTTTGGAGAAGTCACAGGGAGGCATGAAAGGTAGCAGAGGGACTGGAGGCTAATCTAGTAGTCTGGGAAAGATGTAGTAGTGACTCGAGGAGGATGGTTGCAGGGGAGGTGGAGGGAGGTGAATGGACTGGGGGTGCTTTGGAGGTAGGTCTGGCGGGCCTTGTTAATGAACTAAGCAGGTTTGAGGGGAAAAGAGATTGAGCTTAACACCTGGGTTTTGAGCAACTAGGTGAATGGTGGTGCCATTTTCTAGGGTATTTATAAGGGGGGTTTTCAGGGAGATGTGTTTATTGTGTATAAGGGCTTTGTGCATTTAGAGTTGATATACATTTGGTATGCCTGTGTAATGTATACGTGTAGAATATGTATTGAGGAGAGGTATATTATATACGTTTCCTGTGACTGCTGTAACAAATTGCAACAAACCTGGTGGGTTTAAAACCACAGAAATGTATTCTCTCAACAGATTTCAAGGCCTTGAGTCTGAAATCAGTTTCACTGGGTGGGAATCAAGGTATCGGCAGGGCTGCAGTCCCCTGGAGGCTTATGGGTAAATCTGTTCCTTGTCTCTTCAGCTTCTAGTGGTTGCTAGCATTCCTTGGCTTGTGGCTGCCTCATTCCAATTTTCAAGGCCAGCATCTTCAAATCTCTCTCTGCTCTGTCTTTACATCACCTTCTCCTCTGTGCGTGTGCGTGTGTGTGTGAAATCTTCCTCTGCCTCCCTCTTATTAGGATGTATGTGATTGCATTTAGGGCTCATATGGATAATCCAGAATAATCTCCCCATCTCAAAATCTTTAACTTAATCACATCTGCAAAGACCCTTTTCCCAAATAAAGGAAACATTTACAGTTTTCAGGAATGAGAGCCTGTGTACATTGGGGTTCAAACCATACAGAGAAGAGTCCAGATTATAGCTCAGTGGTGTGTGTGTGTGTGTGTGTGTGTGCGTGCATGCACATACACACAAGTCACATGCACACGTGGCTGTTTAGGACTGTATGTGAATGTGTGGCCCTCTCTGTGTGGTATGCACCTCTTCTCTCCTATGCCGCCACAGCAGGAGACTCTGCCAGTCGCTTGGTTACTGCTGAGAGTGTTTATAAACGACATAGGTCTTTCTTGCTTTCCCTGCAAATCCACGTTAACATTATATCCTCAGGCTACCCCAAGAGGAGTCCTTCTGTTTTGACTGTATAACTGGTTATGCTTACTTATAACCTTTGGGTGTCTAATTTAATTTTGAAAATGTTTTAGAGTTGTTTCCCAACATCTAAGTTTATGAAGCCCCCCTTTAAAGTAAAAAAATGATGTGTTGCCCCCTACCAACCACCATAAGAAGAGTTGGATGTGCTTAGTGTCCATTCATTGAGAACTATACACTGACAAAAAGTTAATATGAATTTGCTTATGCTTTTGAATAAATGTATACTTTATTCAATAATCTTAATGGCATCTACTTACATTTTAAAATGCTACTGTCTGGATGTACATGGCATTTACAGGTGATAGGTAATGTTTGGTATTATATATATTCATGCTGTATTGAAATAACTCTAAAAACCCTTGGGGGATCTGTAGCCCATGATTTGGGAGATATTATAGTGGAAATGG
Organism: Delphinapterus leucas; assembly: GCF_059928025.1. NCBI lineage: Eukaryota > Metazoa > Chordata > Mammalia > Artiodactyla > Monodontidae > Delphinapterus > Delphinapterus leucas. Next base: position 141,606,884 of record NC_143129.1, read on the forward strand.
GATTCACAAACTGGTGTGCCACATACCCAGTTTGACCAGCACATGTGTTTGGATTGGCTAGCAGATTACTATTGTGTAATTAAAGCGTAATGCCTTTGGTGGGACCAGAAGGCTCCTATGGATTCTGGCCCCACCACTCACAATTTTACTAAACCTGCCTGCTCCACCCTTTTATAACCTACATGTCCCTTGAAGACATTTGATTTGTGATCCCTGGTATAAAATGATTTGTACCTTTGACAGAATGCTGCTATCTGCAGTTGGTACAATTTGATAATCTCTGACCTCATTTCAGCTTCATAATGCCCACCCGCCAACCATACCCCCCTGTGATAAGAGATAACATCATTCCTGTCTTAAGATGAGTTAATTGAGACTCAATAGTTTTTTGTGGTTTTTTTTTTTGGCTGCATTGGGTGTTTGTTGCTGCGCGCGGGCTTTTTCTAGTTGCGGTGAGCGGGGGCTACTCTTGGTTGCGGTGCGTGGGCTTCTCATTGCAGCAGCTTCTCTTGTTGTGGAGCACAGGCTCTAGGCATGCAGGCTCAGTAGTTGTGGCATGCGGGTTCAGTAGTTATTGTTCACGGGCTTAGTTGCTCTGTGGCATGTGGGATCTTCCCGGACCAGGGCTCGAACCTGTGTCGCCTGCATTGGTAAGCGGATTCTTAACCACTGCACCACCAAGGAAGCCCAAGACTCAGTAGTTTTAACACCTTGCCCAGTGTCACCCGGATTGTAAGTAAAGTTGCTGGGGCTGGAATGTAGGCCTCTTGACTCCTAGAAAGATGTTCTCTCTTCCTCACCCGTACTGTTTTCTTTGTAATCTGCCTGAAGTCTAGACAAACCAGCTATTACTGCGGATGGATGGCCATCAAAATCAAATCTGAGCAAATAGGAGTAAACAGCTGACCTTCAAAAAAAAGCAAGGGAGGAAATCTGCTCAATTTCTGCTCAAGACATTCGTAAGTGTGGATAGATAATGCACAAGGAAGCAGATAAGGGAGTCTGTAAACAATAGAAAAATTCTATCCAAGCCAAGAGAAAATCAGAGATTGCTGAAGGCAGAGAGCAAAGAGTAGCAGAAAAAAATACAATTGAAGAAGCCAGAAGATCTAAGCCTTCACTTGCTTGTACCCAGACAAGATCACCTCTCAGAGTGTCTGTTCTGTTTTGTTTTGTTTTTCATCTTTAAATAGGGTTGATCATATAATACCCACTTCCTTGTGTTGCCATCATGAAGATCAAACAGAATCATGGAGGCAAAAATGTTCTGAAAATAATACAGTGAATAATAACTCTATTGTCTGAAGCCCAGGAAGCTTTCAGATAACGTTTTTTCCTCCATGGGGAATTAATTTTCAATCTATGTAGTCACTGAAGGTTTTCTTATCTCTCATAGAAAATTGTGGGGCTTCCCTGGTGGCGCAGTGGTTGAGAGTCCGCTTGCCGATGTAGGGGACACGGGTTCGTGCCCCGGTCCGGGAGGAACCCACATGCCACGGAGCGGCTGGGCCCGTGAGACATGGCCGCTGAACTTGCGCGTCCAGAGCCTGTGCTCCGCAACGGGAGAGGTCACAACAGTGAGAGGCCCGCGTACTGCAAAAAAAAAAAAAAAAAAGGAAAAGAGAATTGTGGGTTTCTTGGAAGGCCCTGGATCTCTGTGCCAGACCTCAAGGACACTAATAATTTGAAAATTGCATAGTGAGTTTCCCTAAAGACCATTGGCCCAGACATCTAATATAGCCAAGTTCCGGATGGATGAAGAAGTATAAATGTTTACTTTAGGCAGTTAGATTCTGGGAGGTTGGATTTGAAACTGAATGACTGTCTTAGTCCATTTGAGCTGTTACAACAAGCTTCCATAGAATGGGTGGCTTAAACAACAAACCTTTATTTATCATAATTCTGGAGACTGGGCAGTTCAAGGTCAGGGCACTGACAGATTCAGTGTTTGGTGAAGGGCCACTTCCTGGTTCATAGAGGGGTTTATCTCGCTGTGTCCTCACGTGTCTGAAGGAGTGATGGATCTCTCTGTGATCTCTTTCACAGGGTACAAATCCTACTCATGAGAGCTCTGCCCTCATGACTTAATCACCTCCCAAAGACCCCACCTTCAAATACCATCACAAGGGGAATGAGCTTCAACATATGGGGACACAAATGCTCAGTCTATAGCAGTGACTATGCACTTTGGATTTGAAAGGACTGTATTTCTTATTCATGTTGAGTAAGCACCAGTATCTTCTGGGTAGTCTATTGATTTTAGCTGAAATGCTCTCCAAAGGTGACAGGTAGCCAGCAATGGATATCCTTTTTTTTGTGCTCTGGTTTCTAGATTTGATTGTGGCTTCAGGACATCTCAGCAAGGAGCCTTGGGAAAATCAGTGAGAGACACGGTGGAATATTCTGTGTGTTGCACGGGTTTATGGGTAATCTGACTGGCTAAGCTAAACCTCTCCGAGAGAGGAACATGGGTTGTGATATTCTCTGCCCATACTTTTTTGACTACTTCTGAAGCAAAGCTCTCTCACCTCTAGTTGGGAATCTATTTTTCTTTGCAATCTTAAGATTTATTGTCTATAATCCCAAAGCACAAAACTGATCTAAAATGGAAAGGTAGTACATTTCCATTTTTCCAGAATCCAACCAGGCAGAGAGGCAACTAGGAGAAATCTCTCAGAGGTGCTCCATGATTATTGTTGACTTGATTGCAAGAATTAAATGAGACAACATATTTTTATGTACCTTGTAATCTTGTATGTAAAGAAGCAGTTCTAACCTATCTTAGACTGAGGACTCCTTTTAACATCAAGAAGTTTTGTGATGTGTAGTAACTATTTGGTATTATTAGATGAGAAATGACATGATGACTAAAAGCTACAATGAATAGCATGGTGCCATTTTTAAATGAACTCAGATGTTAAGTATATACAAATGTTAGATAAAGAAACATGCTTACATTAAATTTATGGAGCTATGCACACACATTTGAAAAATACTGATTTAGATATTGCCAAGATATTCTTTTTTCAACTTACAGAAATATCTGATGGATATTCAGATACTTGAACTCCGTGTAAAAATTTCATGATTTCTGGGCTCTGTTGCCTTCTGGTTGACAAATGCTGAGTTCTTAAATTAGTTTTGCTAACTCTTTGAAAAGTGAACATTCATGTAAAATATGTACAGTGATTAGGTGACCAGATTATTCAGTTTATTCCTTAATTATTCCAGATAAATAAGAATGGTGGGGACAGGTTTAAGAACTTAAGTGTGGCATTTCTTTACCTCCGAGCAGACAAAAATTCAACAGTATGCAAATGACACAACACTTATGGCATTGGAAGGGGTTTGAAAGATGGGAGGTCTTATGATGGAGTGGAAGAATTCAGAAAGACTTAGATCCATGGCTGCTTGGGTTCCATTGTTTCCCAGCTGTGCATCTTTGAGGAAATTGAGCCGTCTAAGTCTCAGTGTCCTGATTTGAAATTTGGGTATAAAAATACCCATTTCATAGCATTGTTGTAAGGCTCTGCATATGACAGGTATTGACAAATTGTAGCTATATTTTAATCCAACCTCCATTTTATAGATAAGAAAATTAAGGGTCAGAAAGATTGAGACCTAAAGGAGATTTTTAAAAACTAGTTTGGGGCTTCCCTGGTGGCGCAGTGGTTGAGAGTCCGCCTGCCGATACAGGGGACACAGGTTCGTGCCCCGGGGAAGATCCCACATACCACAGAGCGGCCGGGCCCGTGAGCCATGGACGCTGAGCCTGCGCATCCGGAGCCTGTGCTCAGCAATGGGAGAGGCCACAACAGTGAGAGGCCCGCGTACCGCAAAAAAAAAAAAAAAAAACGAGTTTGTGACAGCTCAAAGCAGAGACCTCTTGACTCATGCATCTGTATTCTACCACAATTTTAAAATGCATATTTTCATGCCAATTTTCTAGGCTGTAATTGGCAATGGGATGACAGACAGAGGTTTGTTTTTAAAAGAGGTGAGAGAAAAACTTGCAGCATCTTTTATCCAGATTCTCAGAATGGTTTCCAGTAAGTGCTACTTCATCCCAAGAACTCAAATGGTAGGTTTCTGTTCCTCCTGCCTTCTCTGATTCTGTTACTAGTTGGAAAGCCCTGAGGTTCACAGCTAATTAAAGAGAGATGGAAGAAAATTATACCTCTGTTGATGCTATTGTTTTAATCTATCTCAATAGCTTCTTAACAGCAAAGGCAACAAGCAGTGGACTGAGAGGGTGTTCTCTCTGACAGAGAGGGCACAGGAGACCCTAGAATGATTTCCATGAACCCATTATCATTTCATTTAGTGACTTTTATACTTTCTGTTGTTACAGATTCACACAGACACACACACACACACACACACAACCCAAACACACATACACATTCTTTCAGATAATATTCCAGGATCTGCTAAGTCTTAGGAAAACAGGGACTCCCAGAAGAGAATAACATAACATTTATATTATGTATTTATTATATGTCTTGCACTGTGTTTTCTCTTTTCATTTCTTCATCTAATCATCACAACAAGCATGTGTCCCCATGTTATATAAGAAAATACCAGGGCCTCCCTGGTGGCGCAGTGGTTGAGAGTCCGCCTGCCGATGCAGGGGACACGGGTTCGTGCCCCAGTCCGGGAAGATCCCACATGCTGTGGAGCGGCTGGGCCCGTGAGCCATGGCCGCTGAGCCTGCGCGTCCGGAGCCTGTGCTCCGCAGCGGGAGAGGCCTGCGTACCGCAAAAAGAAAAAGAAAAAGAAAATACCAAAACTTTGTGACGTTAAGGTCACATAGCTAATAAGTGTCAGAGCTGGGACTCAAAGCCATATCTTTATTGTCATCATTATAATCAGTCATTCTAATTATCATTCACCATCTTCATTAAAATGCCTAACCTTTATTGGGCACTTATGGATTGAGCCCTCTTCTAAATACCTTTAATATATTTATTTAAATACATTATATATATATATTTAATAGTCTACTCCTCACAAACAAACCCATGAAGTAGGTATTAATATTATTCCCAAATTTTCCCAAGGTGATGTAGCTGATAAGCCAGCTAGTTTAATTCCAGAAGCTTCACTCTGAATTGCACTGCTCTTTCTGAATCCAAACCAGGTATTTTCCAACTCCACACCTTGTCTCACTAAGGATTTCAGGACTGAGAGGTATTTCAGAGGCCTCATGGAAATAAGGGAGCACATCTGCTTTGAGAATATGATCCAATTCAGGTATACCTAGATTAAAATCTTCCGATATTCATCACAGTGGGCAATATTGTGGACAATAGTAGGTACTATTCAGGATCAAACAGGTGAGCATTACTAGGTCATCTGGGTCCCTTGTTGTTTAACAAAGCAAGACATTTTTAATGTGATTTAGCAGTGTGACCAAGTAACTACCTATAAGGAAAGGACAGTGCTAATTAACCAGAAATGGGCAACACAGTCAGCACCTAGGACAGCTCCAGTGGTGCTGTGGCTCCCAAAGAAGGCTGAACTGCAATTGGCAGCTCTCTGCTGTGTAATTGGTCCTGCCCTAAAGCTGGAACTTTAAAAGCTCTTGAAATTTTTGCCCTAGACTTAAAACAGTGATTATTCACCTTCTTTGTGCATACAGTGACCTAAAACGACAACAATGTATTCTTTCTCCTGATTTTCTGGGTTGGCTAAGCAGTTCCTCTGCTGGTTTTCCTTGGCTGTATCATGTAGTTGCATTCAGCTGGAGGGTCACAGAGCTGAAGGTTCAAAATGGCTTCACTCGCATGTCTAGTAGGTAGTAATGTATGCTGGCTGGGCTGCCTCATTTCTCCTCCGTGTGATTTGTTATTCCTCCTCTTGAGACCTAATCTCCAGAACTCACAAAATGTCAGTTCTCACACATTCTAATGGTCAAAGTCCATTCTAGTGGCAAGTGCATCACAGATTCAAGCGGTCAGAAAATTGACTCCACTTCTTAATGAAATAAGTTGCAAAGAATTTGCAGCCATATTTAACTTATCATGGCCTCCTTAACTACTCAAGATAGACCACAGTGAGAAGTAGCAAAAATTTTCCCTGATCCTTCAATACAATCCCACCTTAGCACATTCTCCATATAGCACTTCTGTGCTTTGTATGTACCTCTATTATAATACTAATCCATTGGTACAGTAAATAAGCGATTATTGAAGATCATTTGTGAGCCAGCCGAGGTGCCAGGTTTTTGGTTTTTTTTAATTTTATGTTAGCTCATCAAGTTATTATAAGAATCTATCAGATCTTATCATTCCCCTCCACCCCCACTTAAAGATGAAGACACTGAATCTCAGAAAGATGAAGAAATTTGCTAAATGCACAGTCAGCACATGGCACTCTTCCATTTTAGTAGTCTATTTATCATTTGCCCTTAGCCTGCAGTATTACAGTTTTCCGTCTACCTCCCCTAAAGATTGTGAGCTTCCTGAGGACGAGACTGTCTATTTCTCCTTTGCGTATTACCAGTTCATAGAATGCAGCTAGAGATGGCACGTAGGTTCTCAGTAAATGTTGCTAGATAGAAAGATGAATGGACTTCCAAATTGTGGGTGCTTTGCTCTTTCCTCTATGAGTGTCTCCTGTTTATGTTATCTGAGCTCATATGGCTGAGAATAATATGATGGGAAAAATAATCCACAACATTTATCAAAAAGTTATTATATGCCAGAAACTATTAAGAATCTTTGCATATTTTTTTCATATATTCTCACCACCTGTGAGGTAGGTACTGTCTTCTTGATTTTACATATGTGGAACCAAGGGGTTAGAGAATAGATTTAGATTGCCCAAGGTGATACAACCATTAGAACTTGAACTCAAAACTGTCTGACTCCTAAGGCCATATTCTTCACTGAATTATTCAATTCACCCAACCCTGTTGCCTTTCTGCATTCTTTTCTAGAAGAAAAGTTTACAAGTTTATGTGAACGGAAATTTACATGAGATAGACCTCTCCATCCCTTCCTGAATAAAATAGAAGGAAACTCAAGACTCTCCATGATATGACCCCAAACTGCCTTTCCAGCCTTAGTTCCTACTCTGCCTATCCATAGTTCTATATTTCTACCCTATTACTCACTATTCCTGTGATATGGTCTCCACTACCGTATCTCTTTGCCTTTACTGATAATGTTCCCTCCGTTTTTCACACATTGCAATTCTTAGTCTTTATAAATAGCTAAAGTGACTCCTCTTTGGTAAAACATTCTTTTTATTCGTCTGGTAGCCATTGACCACCTAGTCGTCAATGTTTCTCCAAGCAAATAATGTGTACCTTTATTTAGCCCAGTTCACTGTTTACATGCCTGTCTTCCACTAGACAGTTACTCCTTCCTGCCTCCATCTCTCCTCCCTTCCTCTCTTTTTTCCAGTAGATTTCACATTTCTGCCCTGTCCCAGGCACTGTGCTGTAGCCTAGAACTATAGAAATAACTAAGACATCAATCCTACTCTCAGGAAACTCACAGAGAAGCCACTGAGTACACATTAAGTAAATAAATACAGGTGCTTGCCTAGGGGTGAAGTCAGGGGTATAAACAATTCCAATATCAACTCTACACTAGAAATATGGGCAGTGCCTCACAATCGAGACGTTTGGTAAATATTCATTTAATTACTCTCTCTAATGAGATAGATTCAGGTCCTATTCTTACTCTCTGGGTAACTTTGAGCAAGTCCCTTGAACTTTCTGAGGCTCAGATATCAAGTATGTGAAAACAGCCAATAATACTGACCTCATGGGGATTCTGTGAAAATTAAATATGTAGCAGATGCCTATAGTAAGAGCTCAATATATTTTAGCATTCTAAACTCACCCCTAAATTAAATCCAGAAAGAATATTTAGCGATGCAAGATACATTGCTTGCAACTAAGGAGCCCGCCTGCCGCAACTGAGACCTGGTGCAACAAAACAAATAAATAAATAAATATTTTTAAAAAAATACATTGCTGGATGGATGGATGGATGGATGGATGGGTGAATGAAAGAGGCAAGACTTGAGTAAGACTTCAGAACATGATGACACAGGCAGACCCTGTGGGACTAGAGGGTATCAACTCCCTTCTTAGGGGCTCTGAACCACTAAAGCCCAGGAAAACACCCTCTTCTGCTACCCTTACCCCCACCAAGGGTCATGCCACTGCTCCTTCCCTTCACAGGGCGCCCAACAGCTTGTTTTTCTCCTCTTTGTATGTTGGAGATATGTGATTTTACTGTCAGCATGGTGTTTCTAATGAAAGGCAAATGGTGTCCAATGTGACTTGAAAAAAAACGTACAAACAACAACAAAATTATATGTTCTTTTTTCCTGTAGTGTTCACAGGGAGAATATGTGACTTGTTTGCTGTCAATACGGCTTATAATGACACGGTGCACAGAAGCACTGCCAAATGTGTGCAGCATTCATTATACACATGTATTAAATGTTATGCGATATGAGTTTGGTGGCAGAGCAGATGAGAGCTGCCCTGGGGCTAAGTTGGAGTTACAGCATCTCTTCCCATGGGATGATTAAGGGGGAAAGGGGAAGTGGGCAGCAGCATAGGTGTGAAGCAGGGTGTCTCTAAAATCAGAATTTTCTGCTCTGATCCTAGGGTAGGTTGAGAGAAAAATATTGGAGCTCAAAGGGCCCTTAAAGATATAGCAGCAACAACAACAGAATCATTTAATAATCAATTCTGGAGTCCCTACTAAGTGCCAGGCTTGTAACAGGCTCCGGGAATAAGATGCTTCGGTAGCTTTCAAAAAGTTCACAGATTGGTAGTAGAGAGAGAGAATAACAATATACCACGATAAATGCAATAATAGCTACAGACTAAGTGTAATATCAAACTGCAGAGGGGGATACCTCAACCAGAGTAATGTCGCTTGTTCTGAGATTCCGTCCCTGACCCCTCCCTATAGGACCAGGTCACCTTGTTATGTGCTCTCATGGCACCCTGGGCATTTCCTTCACGGCATTTATCATGGTCTAAAGTTAGTTGTGTGTGTGATAATTTCATTAATGTCTGTCTGACTTTTAAGACTCCAAGCCCCCATGAAGGCCGGGACGTCATTTATTTTGCTTACCTTATGTCTCCAGCACCTAGCACAGTATCTGGCACATAGTAGATGCTCCAATAATGTTTGTGGTTGAGTGAATGAGTGGATACAGTCATATATGAGCTTAATCTTGTAAGACATGGGAGAAATAAGCCAGGTAAAGAGGGTGACGGGAAAGGTGAGCCAAAGGGAGGAGCGTAAATCATTTACAAAGGTTTATAAAAGTATGGAAGTGAAAAAGTGCAGGACAAAATTAGGAGAAAGGTAGTAAGGGTGGACCGTTGAGATTCTTAACTATAATATTCACGTTTTCTCCAGTAAGGCAAAAACTTAGGTGAGAGGCCAAACATCACTGCTAATGTCTGGGAAGAAACGCAAGAAACGCTGGACCTGGTGGAGATGTAATTTGGGAGGCAGATGGGAGATGAGACAAACATTTTGGTGATGAGCTAGGCAGTAAAGGCATAGTGTGGCTAATGAACAAACCATGGAAGAAGGAGAGTTTAGCCAAAGAATGTGTAAGAAATTCTTCTCTAAGTGGTGAGATGATAATAGGAAGGGGCACATCCGTCACCTAGTTGATGAAGCTTATTGGAGGAAATAGCTGGACAACATTGTTCCGAATGAAAATGTCTTGTTAAATGTACATTCAGACCCATGGATAAATAAGAGGAATAATATGAACAGTGACTAACGTTGTTTTGTTTTGTTTTGTTTTGTGGTACGCGGGCCTCTCACTGTTGTGGCCTCTCCCATTGCGGAGCACAGGCTCCGGACGCGCAGGCTCAGCGGCCATGGCTCACGGGCCCAGCCGCTCCGCGGCATGTGGGATCTTCCCGGACCGGGGCACGAACCCGTGTCCCCTGCATCGGCAGGCGGACTCTCACCCACTGCGCCACCAGGGAAGCCCGTGACTAATGTTTTTTGAGAAATGATTATATACCAGAAATGTACAGTGATAATCCGCTTCCAAGTGCTAACGCATTCAATACTCACAGCAAAACCCTGGGGTAGGCACTAGGAATATCCCCCTTAAAGATGCGATAAGTAGAAGGAGACCTAGTGAGTTTAAGTAACTTGTTCAAGGTCATCCAGCCAAGCAGAGGCATAGCCAGGATTTGATTTGAGGTCATTTGACTTCTGAATCCACTCTTTTAACTACCAAGTTGCTGAACCAGACCTTAAGACAGCCACAACAGTCTGAGTCCTTCACTGTCTGGACTTAAATGTAAGCCTGTGAACTCAGCATTCAATAAAGACTATGTCTTGCCCATCTCTTGACCTTTAATTTGGGTCTTAGTGCCGGTTCTTTATGGACTTTTGATGTACTTGCTGTCATATCAACCCTCATGATTTGGAGATTTCCTAAAGTTTCAGGAAGTGACTCTTGTAAACCTTCAGGTCTACTATGGTTCAGCATGATGGGGTTGGGGGATGGGGATTCAGTTGGTCAGAGATGGTACTGGAAGTGGGTGAGTCAGATCATGGGAAGACTGATGTGTCACAGGGAGGATGCTGACCCAACTGATAACTTAAAAAAAAAGGAAAGTGAAAAGTTTAGAAGTTAAGGGCTTTCCACAGTACTTTGTAAAAACTATACGTGTATGTATATACATTATATACACATATGTACGTACACATATGTACATATGTATATTATACATATTTACACATAAAATATATATGCACCCACATAATATATATTACATAGACATAGTATATACAAATATACATTATATATACTCATGCATATATATCATAATTAAAATATATGAATATATGTATGTACATATTTACCTCAAATTATACCAGCTAACGTTTATTGACTCTCATGTACTACTACTATGCTATGTCTTCCCAAGCATTATGTCATTTAACCTTCACAACATCCTAAGGAAGTAATTGTTTTTATTTGAATTTTTCTAACGAGGAAAACAAGACTCGGAGAACTTAAGGCACTTGCCAAGACCACAGTGTTAGTTACTAGCTGAGCTAGCATTTGGTCCCCAGTCTGTCCAACTCCTCCAGGCCTGTTCCATTAACAGCCACGTGATTCTGTCTCTCTCACCTGCCACTACCTGTTTGCAGGTAGCTGTGCCAACAGGTTTTTCTGTGAGCTGGCGGCTCCTTTGTGACTTCTAAAGGCTGAAACCTACTCATCGGTGCCTCCATGGCTTAGCTTTCGCCCATGTCAGCACCTGTGAATGTTTGTGGAGTGAATGAAGGAATGAATTGCCTCAGTGTACCCGGATGTTAAGTGGTAGAGCTGGGCTAGAACCAGACTCCCCAAGTAGAGCATGAGGATCTCTGTTCAGCTTCCAAAAATCTCTCCCTCCTCGGAAGTCTAGCACCATTTCCTCTTTCTGAGTCACCACATACTGTCTTATGCCATCTTTTGCACTACCGTATTGCTTAATATTTAACACTTGCGTGGATTTCCCTTTTTGTGGATTTGCCTCTTTTTCTTAGTGGATCAAAAGCGCTTCAGTAGTTAAAGGGAGATAAAGGAAATTCACATTTGTTGAGTTAGTAAAACATGCCAAGCGCCATATCAAGGCTGTCACATATATGAGTTTATTTGATCTTCATGACAATTCTTAGAAACAGTTATTATCTGCCTTTTACAGGAGAGCCGATTTGGGCTAAGAGAGTAACATAATTTGAATGACAACACACAGCAAGTATGCGGCAGAGCTGGGATTCAATCCCAGGTCTTTCTGACTCCAAAGCTCATGACATGGGCACCGACTTTCAACTTTCCCACCTTAGTCTTAATTGCCACATGGCCCAGGCTTCCACTGCCAAAGACACCCCCTCCCTCCTGTCCCACACACTTCTCTGTAGCAGGACCTGATGGCGGCAAGCCCGGGCAGCGTGGAGGGCTGCAGCAAAAACGCACTCTGGCATCTTAGAACGTGGTACAAGGTACGCCAGCGAGAGGAAGAACAGTTGGTGAACAGTTGGCGAATGGATATTTTTATGCAAGGGTTGCCTAGAGAGAGGGGGAAAAGAGTGAAAAAAATTGTTTATAAAGGAGCCACAATTAATAAGGTCTTTGTTAGCTTTTTGGATTTCGATTTTCAAGTCCATTGCTTTGGGTTTGAAAAGGAACAGAAAGGTCCCCAAGGAGTCAAGCTCCCCAGCTTCCAAAGCGTGAAAGCATTTAGGAAACCAGGCCCAAGCCTGAGTGTGTTGAAGATTTTAATTATTCAGCAAGGAGTGCAAAGATGCTCTGAATTCCTTTGGACAGCTTCTTGTCCTGACTGTTTATATTATGGCATGTTTGGTATGTGGGCTTAAGAGCTAAAGGATGACAACGGAGAAAAAAAAAGGAAATGGAAAAGAGAGCACCATGCTTAGTATATCTGAAACACTGCAGCCCCTCTAATCCCTTGCCTACCATTTTACATCCCTGTCTGAGCTTCAATGTTCTCATCTGTAAAATGGGAATAATAGTATTCATCGAAGTGAGGATGGGAAAAATGCCCTGTAAACCTTAAAACTGTTTAGAAGTAAGAATATTGGTTTGTGTAGAGCACTTTTTAATATAAAGACCTTCACATCTCTTTTTGCATGTAAATTTATTTTGCAAGCATTTATAATACTTAGACTAATGGCTACCATTTATCAAGTACTTGGAATATGCAAGGTCCATATTTTCCTATATTTGACCTTGCAATGATCCTACGACGTAGGTCCCATCCTTCTCTCTCTCCCCTCCCATTTTTCAGAAAGGTTAAATAATAAACCCAGGTCAGTAAGAAGCAACATTAGCACTCAGAGACTGTTCTTGAATGGACACGTTGGTCCAGAGTGAGTGCCAACCACTCTGCTGTGTGCCTGGAGCCCCATAGCCATCCATAGAGCTGGCACAAGGGCAAGTATTCTGTCATGGATTGAATTGCATCTCCCCAAAAAACAAAATATGTTGAAGTCCTAACCCCCAGCACCTCAGAGTATACCATTATTTTGAGATGGGGTCTTTACAGAGGTAATCAAATTAAAATGAGATCATTAGGGTAGGCCCTAATCCAATGTGACTTGTGTCTTTATAAAAGGGGATTATTTGGACACAGAGATGGATAGGCATAGAGGGAAGAGACACAGGGAGAAGACAGCTATCTACAAGTCAAGTAGAAAAGCCTGGAACAAATCCCTCACAGCCCTTAGAAGGAAACAACACTGCTCACTTCTTGATTTTAGACTTCTAGTATCCAGAATTGTAAGACAATACATTTCTGTTGTTTAAGTCACCCAGTTGGTGATGCTTTGTTATGGTCGTCCTAGCAAACTAATACATATTCTGAATCCCCTTTTCTGGATGAGACATTGGAAAAGGAAGAGACAAAGGTGACTTACTCAAGTTGTTAAGTGGGATTGCTGAGATTTTTCACCCCCTTTCCCCTTTCACTCCTCCACATGGATTGCTAGAAAGAAAGCTCTTGGGGGGCCTGGAATTTCTCTTGGCTTTTGTTTATTGCCGTGTCCCCAGCATTTGCTTCAGTGCCTGGCATGCCATAAACTGATAGTTGTTAATGAATGAATGAATGAATGCTCTTTCTACCAACTTACCCAGAACCTTGCAACTAGCACATCACATTGGAACAAGGAGTTCCAATCACTGGTCGTAATTGCCACAACAAAGTATTTCATACTTTGTGTTCAAATATTCTTCTGACGGTCAGATACGATCATGAACAAGTTTTCAATCAAATTCCTGGGAAGTCTAGCTTTATAGACTGTCAGGTACAAAACTCCAAGGGCCTAATTCTTATTTATATTTAGAAACCGTGGACTCACCTACCTTCCTTCTTCTCTACTTTCTGCCCATGTAGCAGTGTCACCAGATGATTTCCTTTCCACCTCATCAGCTATTCCTTGGTTTTCCTTTATTGGTTCTTCCCCGTTTTCCCAGATTCTAAACTCTGGAGTGCTCCAGGATTCTGCTATTCTCTGTCAACACTCATTCTCTTGGCAGCCCTATCCTGTCTGTGGCTTTAAATACTATCTATGTGCTGACGATCCCCAAATGTACATCACCTGCCTAGGTTTCTACACGGAACTCCATACTTATATATCCAGTGACCTACTTAGCATTCTCACTTGGGTGTCTCATACATGTCTTGACGTTGATATGTTCAAAACCAAACTCCTGATTTCCCCCCTCACCTCAAGTAAAATACTGCTTCACCTACAGTGTGGAGTCTCCCCTGTCATAACAAATGGCAACTTCATGCTTCCCACTGCTTAGGTCAAAAACCTTGGGTAGGGCTTCCCTGGTGGCGCAGTGGTTGAGATGTCGCCTGCCGATGCAGGGGACACGGGTTCGTGCCCCAGTCTGGGGAGATCCCACGTGCCGCAGAGCGGCTGGGCCCGTGAGCCATGGCCGCTGAGCCTGCGCATCCGGAGCCTGTGCTCCGCAACGGGAGAGGCCACAACTGTGAGAGGCCCGCGTACCGCAAAAAAAACAAAAAACAAAAACAAAAAAAACACCTTGGGTCTTGCTTGACTCCTTCTCTTCCCTCACACCTAATGTTCAATCACTCAGTGAATCTCATTGGTATTACTTACAAAAGTTCTTTGGGGGGCTTCCCTGGTGGCACAGTGGTTGAGAGTCCGCCTGCCAATGCAGGGGACACGGGTTCGTGCCCTGGTCTGGGAAGATCCCACGTGCCGTGGAGCGGCTGGGCCCGTGAGCCATGGCCGCTGAGCCTGCGCGTCCGGAGCCTGTGCTCCGCAACGCGAGAGGCCGCAACAGTGAGAGGCCCGCGTATAGCAAAAAAAAAAAAAAAAAAAAAAGTCTTTGGAATTTGGCCACGGCCACCTATTACCACCTGCACTGCTACCTGAATTATTGCAGTAGCTTCTTAACTGGTCTTCCTACATCCATCCATGTTCTCATACAACCTCTTCTCTACACATTTTTCTGGACAACCCTATTAAAAATATAAGTCAAGTCACACAATGCTCTATCCAAAATCTTCTGACATACTGTAAGCAGCTCTTTGCAGGAAAGTGCCCTCAGCAGGAAGCCCCTTTTCTTGTCACTTTAGCAAAGCTACATTGTAACTAACTTTTAAACCAGGAACCCTCGTGCTGTACTCATCTCTGGCCCGCGCACACCTTTCACATCTTTGGATCACATCATACCATGCCTAACTTGTCGGGTTCTTTCTGTAGATCAAAAGAAGTAGGATTGAAGAATAAGTAACAGATGACCAGATTTGTTTCCTAGCTTCCCTTTCAGTAATCTCGAGAGCAAACTGTGTGAACAAGGTAACATCTAGAGGAAGATCAAGTGGGTTGCACAAGCCTACCTGCAGTAGGGGATGGCGATGTCTCTGACCTCCCTATCTCAGTGATTAACTGAGATTACTTCCCAGCTTTCCTTTAAAACTTTCATGGCCGAGCAGAATATTCGGAGGTGGTTCTTTGGGGACACTGAGTCCACCATCTCTCCACATTGCCGGCATTCTGACCAAAGACAACTTTCCCCTCTTCCAACGTTTACGAGTTTGCTTTTGTAAGCGGCGGGCAGCGGGGCCCGATTCAGTCGGTAACTGTGCTAGATGATTTAGTTCCTCACTACCTCTAGGACTTTATTTCCTCATTCGCTAGATCACATTCAGTTTTATTTACATTGATTATGTTCAAGTCCGCAAAGAAATGAGCATCTGGTGGACCCAAGATTTTTCTGAGGGAGTAATCTCAGTTTAATCCCGTGAAGAACCAAGCTCTTCTCCACATCGTTGTGCCAATGCTTCCCCAAATCTCCCCAGGCTCTCCCCCAAGACAGGGTTTAACTAGATCACATGTTGCTCCACATCTCATTAAAGTATCTGCTTCATTTGCATGTGATTTTTAAACTTTTTTTTTTTTTTTTTTTTGGCGGTACGCGGGCCTCTCAGTGTTGTGGCCTCTCCCGTGGCGGTGCACAGGCTCCGGACGCGCAGGCTCAGCAGCCATGGCTCACGGGCCCAGCCGCTATGCGGCATGTGGGATCTTCCCGGACCGGGGCACGAACCTGCGTCCCCTGCATTGGCAGGCGGACTCTCAACCACTGCGCCACCAGGGAAGCCCTGCATGTGATTTTTAAAATCATCATATCGCTAACAAGAGGAATAGCCAAGCTAGAGTGGTTCAAGTGTCCTTCTAGCCTCTTATCTATTGGGGTCAAACTTCATCTGAGTGAGGCTTACCTCACTCTTAAGGTTGCGAGAAGGTAAGTCAGTTGCAATCTCCTCCTTACCTTGTCTGTTTTTCTGAACTTCTTGGTATGCTGGATGTCTTCTCTTAACTAAATTGCCTTTCAGTCCTTCTCTACTCTGTCCCCTGCCCCGGGAGACTGACCTACATGAAGCACATCAGTGGGCTCCAGTGCCCTAAGGCTTCTGGATGAAGTGGGGAGAGAAGAGAGTGAGGTCCGGGCATTTTTTTCCTCTGGTTCCCTCCCTGTCAGGTCACCTTGGGCTGCCTGTGTCCCAAATGTCACTAATCCTTCCAGGGGCGCTGCTCTACAGAACACCCTCTCATTTAGGTTCTGATAATGGCTCCCTCTTACCTCTTCCCTTCCAGCCTGGGGGGTGTTAACCTCCACTATTATCACCTCTGGGCTCCTTCCCCATTCCTTAAGTTTCCCTTCCCTTGTCTACACCTTTATAATTAGTCCCTCACTGAGCTATTCTCATTTGAATGTGCCACCAGTTTCTTGCTGGGACCCTGACAGATATACCTGGTGATCTGTAAATGTTTCCCTGACTTAATACATTTTATCTGTGGTAATTAGACCTGCTATATTCCCTTCCTTTGACAAAACAGATTCTTTTTCTGAATCATAGTACTCAGCGGAATAAAAGTCAATCTTACCTTTGGGTGGTAGGGTTATGGGGCCAAACTGGCCCATCTTGTAATCTTGGATTAGACCATGGCTAAGTGCCTTAACTTCTCAGCATTTCACTTTCCACCAGCTCTTGAACATTATTAAATGGGATTTATATGATTGATATAGACTGGTGCATAGTAGGCACTTTGCAAATATTAATTCATATTCCTTCCTCTTCACCTTGGTGCATTTGTTTTTCTAGGTTTTTTTTTCTCCTGCTTCATTTTGATTAATGTAATACCTTAAACTTCAATGGAGCTCGTGGAGTAGCACAGTGTGTGATTTGCAGTCAGATAATTTTCTCATTAGTGGGAGTTGCTTTGGTGCTAATTTGGGCTGTATCCTCTATTTCAGTCCTTTGTCTCATTTGTAAAGAGCATGCTGTATTGTTCCAACTTCTACACTTTTCTGTATGAGATTGTACACGGCGACTGAAAGTGAGGCTAGAAAGTCCATTCCACCCTCGGACTGTTAGACTGTGGGGCACGTGCACAAGAAGGCACTGTTATTAGGGAAGATCTAAGTGCACCGATTTCTGAATAGCAGGATCTTTCTCTGTCCTTGGGCACATCCTTGATTTGCACTCAAGGAGAGACCATGCAAAAGACACTGGGCGAAGTCAGGTTAACAGGGATCCCCGATTCCTCAGCTACCTGACCTTCCGGGGCTGGAGTCTAGTTCACACCAAGCAGTGCCCATTAGGCCTGCTCAGAGGAGCAGTTTAGAGAGAGATGGCTGAGCTGAAGCAAGAGCGGTGGAATCAGGAGGGAGAAAACCAGCCACGAACCTCAAGATCAACAGCACATCACAGAGGCTGAAAGCTGGGACACCAAGTACCAGAGTTCATGCCGGAGGTTTTTGTAGACCAGATTGTATATCCTAAGCTCAAGAGCATAAAAAATCTTTTCAAACCTCGAGAAGGCAGTGGCAAATGAAGTGTGGATATAAGCAGGGTCCATCGGGGAACAAATTGTCTGAACATAGTCACTGCGCCTCTCTGAGGGAAGGTTTGGCATGGCTCCACCAAAGTCAAAGGCCAAAGCTAAAACTGGCTTTACCTTTGGGACCTTTGCCTCTCTGAACCCTAGGACTCATGTCAGTTACTAGGGGATAATGCTCTCTGCCCTATTTGTCACCCAGGGCTGTTGTGAGGATAAAATGAAAAAATAGGTATGAAAGCATTTTATAAACCACAAAACACTACACAAAAGTAAGGATCCAGCAGACGTTTCACCATGTAGAGCTGAACGCTTCTGTAAGAGGTCTTGTACCTGGTCAGTTGGAGTCAGGCCAATCCTGAACTCTATTTCCATGAGGAATGCATTAATTGGGAGAGAAACTATACTCAAGGAAATATAAGCAGACTTCCCGGGTGGCACAGTGGTTAAGAATCCACCTGCCAATGCAGGGCACACGGGTTCTAACCCTGGTCCGGGAAGATCCCACATGCCACGGAGCAACTGAGTCCACATGCCACAACTACTGAGCCCGCGCGCCTAGAGCCCTCGAGCCACAAGTACTGAGACTGTGCGCCTAGAGCCAGTGCTCCGCAACGAGAGAAGCCACCGCAATGAGAAGCCCATACACCACAACGAAGAGTGGCCCCCACTCGCCGCAACTAGAGAAAGCCCATGCGCGCAAAGAAGACCCAACACAGCCAAAAATAAATAAATAAATAAATAAATAAATAAATTTTTTTAAAGAAAGGAAATATAAGCAAAAAAGTCAACCAAAGGCAAACTGCAGGATGTCTGGTGTGTTCTGGGCTTTCAGGATGAGAGGAGGCTGGTCTTCAAACACAAACCAACCTTGATCCTTTTGGACTCTCTACTTCTTCCTATGATTCAGCTTCATCAGGCTTCTATCACAGCCCAACTTTCTCCTTGAGGCTGAAACCTGGTCACTGCAACTCCCAGACCTTCCACTTCCCAGCATCACCATCCAAAAGGAATGGACCCTCTCCTCTCATTTCCATTTCAAAAACATCCTGAGAGAACTTTTTCTGGCTTGGGTCACATGGCCATTCCATGACCAGGGTGAGGGGCACTATGATTGGTCCTTCTACATATTTTGGATCAAGGAAGAAGCTATTGTTCAACTCTTCCCAGAAGGGAGGGTGCTAAAAGGACAGAAAAATAGACAACCACTACAAGCATCTAATTAACATTACATCCTATAAACTACGTTTTGGAGACTAAAACATCTGGACTTTTTAGGAGAGACCCCTCTCCCCACTGGAAACCCATCAGGAAGAGTGTTGAGAATGAGTTAGTCTGGGTCCCCGCAGGGAACGTGGTGCACTCAGGAGAACCTGAGGCTCTAGAGAAGGTTCTATTTATAGAGGGTTAAGAAACCAAAAAGGGATGGTGGAGTATCTAAAGGCTATCACCAGTGGGAAGCCATTTCTGTTCCTTGGCCTGAGAGAGAAGGGGTGGGGGGAGGGTTATCTGAACCCACTGAGACAGGTAGCTTAGGGAAGGAAGGGCCCGTGGATAGGAGCTGTGGCCTTCAGCACTGGGAACCAGCCCCTGCAACTGGCAGACCAATAGGGAAGGAGCAGGGAATACAACCACCTTTCTCTCCTTCCACCTGCCCACTCCCTGCTGTGCCTCTCCTTGGCCGATCCCAACTACAAGTCAAAAGTCAAGGCACTTAGCTTGACGCAGTCCTTAGCAGATCCCCAGGGCAAGGTGGAAAGGGATGGCAAGGGGATCTGGAGGGGCATACGGAGGACACCGAGCGCAAGGATACATCTGCTCCCTTTGGCCCAAGAGAATGGCCTAGTTAGAGTCCACTCTGTAAAATGGGACAGTTTAAAAGAACCATGGGATTTTAGGGCTAGAGGGGCCATGACACTCATTCAGACCTGAAATCACAAACTTGCGTATATCTAGCCTTCAGATGTGCTTCGCGTGTCTGACAGCTTTAAAGTCAAAAGCAAGAACAAGCAAACACTAGGCAAAAACACCTCAAATCTCCACACTACCATCCTTAAGTTAAGGATGCACTTTCCAGCCCCGCACAGTCATCACCATTCCCCGCTGTCCAATGCCTGCCACTGTATACATTCATGTTTCCGAGAGTATTTGATTTGAGGACCTGTGATTAGAAAAGTCAAATTTCTTCAGTTTTCAGATAGAGAAACTGGGCCTAGAAAGGAACGCTTCTTGGCCCCTGGCTACTCAGCTTTGGTGGGAATTCTGTCTGCACAGACAAAAATAAGAATATGTAAATAGAAGGAGTGGATGAAAGAGTTGTTAGTGTCCATTAGATGGTATAGCCGAAATTTGGCCTCTGTACACTGGTATCAAGTTGAATGTCGGAGACAGAGTTTTGGGTGGAGTAGAAAATAATAACATTATTGCTTTGCCAGGGAAAGGGGGCCACAGTGGGCTAATGCCCTCAAAATTGTGTGTTGCACCCTGGAGGGGGTAGTGAGTTTTATAGTAATGGTTCAAAGAGGAGGGCATGATCAGCTTGTGGACATTCTTCCGATTGGTTGGTGGTGAGGTAATTGGGAGTCAACATTCTGGTTTCAGCTGGTCTGGGGTCTACTCGCTTGTGGGCAGTGTACAGTTAACTTCTTCCTGCTAGGGATTTCAGTATCTGCAAAAGGACTCAAAGATATTGTTATGTGTATCCCTTGAGGGGAAACCGGACCCTGCCCCAAGGCTGCACTGTTGTTTCTTGATTGCTCCTCCCTTGTGTGTACATCCCTCCCCTTCCCTGATTAGCAACTGTTTGAACCTGCCCTTTGGAATTCAGGGAAGGTCATGGAGGCTGAATGAAGCCTACTTCCTATAAACAAGAAACAGGGGACGCAGAAAGGTTTTTGTGCCCAGGAGCCCCATAGGATCCTGCTCGGTTTCAATGGGAGCCACCCTCACACATAGAAGCATGGATTATGCAAAGATTCTACTCACTTTGTGTGGTCCCAGGAGGTAGAGCTAGGACAATAGGGTGAGTATGGTAAGGGCAGGTCAGAGCTTGCAGAGGGTTCTTCAGAATGGACTGGGCTGCCTCTCTTCGACCTGGTTTCCCATGTGTGCAGATGGTCTATTAACAGAAAGTGGACTGCCCCCTTGGTGAGGATGTGTTGGATTCTGTCCTCTGAGCCCCAATCCTACTCTATGAATTGAGCTGATGCTGGGTTGAATGGTAACGAGAGGAATGTGTCTGCTTGGCTCTTTTTCCTGGATTATCTTTAATTTCATTCCATTCCTTTTTGGTGGCATGTGGGTGGGGAGGCTTTATTTTACCCTCAATTCAAGATTCCTAGCCTTCCTCCCATGGAGAATCTAGAAGCAAGTATCCTCTCCTCATCTTTACTCATTCCTTTCAGATACTTATCCTCTTCTCCACTCAGACCAGTCTCCTCTGTCCCCACACATTCAGGCTCATTTCTTCCTTCACATATATCCCCAGGGTATGGTTAGTTAGGATATTGGTTTGGTTGTAATAAAAGAGATCAAATGGCAGTGGCTTAACAAGAAGAAAGATGCACTGCTCTCACGTGTAAAATTGGAGCTGTTGCGTTGTCCAAGTGGGTAGGGTGGCAGTGTTCCACACGGTCACCAGGAACCCAGTTCCTTCTGTCCTATTGCTTTACCATCCCTCACTGTCTGCAAACATGACCAAAGATGACTCTACCACACCCCCATGCCGTTTCTCACAAAGGAGGGTGAAGACGTGCACTACAAGCAAATTCACCTTAGGAAGTGGTCCACAGCAACTTCTCGTCATGTCCCATCTTTCAGAACTTGTGGTCATGCCTAGTGGTCATGCCTAGTCAGAGGGAAGGCTGGGAATAGTTTCTAGTTGGATAGCCACATGCCCAGTTAAATAAAGGAAGAAGTATGTTAGTAAAGGGAAGACGGAATGAATGGATGTCGGGAGCCTGGTAGCACATTCAGGACATATGTTCTAAACAGAATGTCCTCATTTTGCCCTCTATGAAACCAAAGCACACCATCTTTCAAGTACCAGTTTAAATCTGCCGCCTCTTAAAGCTTTCCCAAGAAAACCATCCTCCAAGATCGTCTTCAGCGTTGTAAGAAGCCCAGGCTGAACGTCCACGTAATCCCAAGGATTACGTGAAGATTTGGTTCAAATGCTAACCACCTCCACCACCATTGTCCCTAGTTCAGCAAAAGTGAGGAATGGTGCTACACGCTAACATTTACTGGGCAGCTGCCAAGTACCAGGTGATCTGCTGACTGTGTTATGAGCATTACCTCATCCCATCAAAGAGTACCCTTTGAATTAGGTACTCTTGTCGATTGCCAGATGAGAAAACCAACACTCTATGAAGTCACTTTCCCAAAGCTCTCCAGCTACAAAGTCCCAGATTCAGAATTCAAACATAAAACCTTCTGGCTCCAAGGTTTATTGCTCCTTTCATCACATTGCAACTCTTCTGTAAAGAGTTTTGCAATAGGGAAGCTTCCCAGAAATGAAACAGCTGGGTAACTCAGTTGCTACACTGGTCACATTGGTAATATGAATATGATACACAAGGCAAAAAATTCTAGCCAACTTGTCCGTTGTGCTCATTTAACTTTCCAGGTAAGTGTATGTTTCCTTGTGAATCAGGCTCCTCCTTCTCTCTGATACAGAGGACTTAATTTTCTGCCCTCTGTTTCCATCCTTTCTTAATTCCTTTCATGATTTTCTCTTGGGGGAAAGGAACAGATTGAAAACTGTGGTTATACATCTAACCATTAAAATAGATGCTCTGCCTATAAAAACGAGCTCTTGCTCGGGTCTAATAAATTACGTGCTAATATGCCAGCTCCCAGTCTGCAAGGGAATCACAATCATTCTGCTCAGAGTAGCATAATTCCAGCCTCTCCATTTGTTAGTTCCTTAACTCAGCACAGCTGAGGACTTCATCTTGACAACATTCAACATTCTTGAGTACCACAAGGTGCCTGGTTATAAACTAGGAATTGCAGACCAGAAGTGGAGAAAACACAGACCTTGCCCTCAGGGAGGTAAGAGTCCACAGGGGGAGAACAAAATAAGAGAAACAAATAACTGTAGTGCCCTGAGAGTTACCCAGGGTGTTGTTGGTTTAAAAGAGAGAGCTTTGCCTCTGAGTTGAAATGAGGAGGGGAGGTAATGTCTGAGCTGAATTTTGAAACATAGGATGTAACCAGATGCGGGAGAGAACATTCCAGGCGGAGGGAACAGAGTAGGCAAAGAAGGCATGAAACGCATCATGTGTTTTGGGAAACAGAAGCAGATAGAGAATATTGCAGTATAAATTGATCATGTCAATGTAAGGACCTTATTTGATTGAAGCCAGGAGTTTTAAGTAGGAGAGTAAAGTGGCAACATTTATGTGTTAGAAATATCCCTCCTGGCAATGTCACGAGAGCTTGGAGAAATTAGGGAGACCTGTTAGAAAGCAGTTGCAATTATCGTAGATGAGAGATGATGAAATATAAGTGTGTGATGTCTCAGAAGTAAAGCTGGAAAATGGATATAGGGAAGCAGCTGACATGTATTAAGGATTTATCAAGTGCCAGGTATTTGTTCTTTGTTCTTTGCTATTATAACTTATTTCATCCTCACGGCACTCCAAGGAGGTAGATACTGTTATTGTCCCTGTTTTACAGATGAGGAAACTTAGGTATTGAACCTAGCAAAGAAACAGCAGAACCAGGATTTGAACCAGGTCTAGCCCCACAGCCTTGTCTCTTCAGCACTGAAGGGGGTGCTTTCGTTTGATGTTCTTATTGAAATATCAGGCTTCCTAAGTTTCCCTTTGAAGGTAATAAAGAAGACTTGTCTGGCAGTGAATTAGGAAGAAGATGCGCAGGACATCCATGAAGTTTACTAGCTTGATAACCTTGAAAACGTGATCATCTATGTCCGCATCTGTGACATGGAGATAATCATATACCCTTCACCGGATTTTTCAGAGGATTTAAGGGACACTGGACCTACAGTGACTACCATGGGGCCTTAGAAAACGGTTCTCAAATGCTGGTTTCTTTTTCCTTCCTTCCCCTTGGAGGATGCTGGCGGTTTGCAACTCCCATTAAGGTTCTTTATAAAGAGAGATGAAAATTCTTAGACTGCTGAAGGTAAATGAACTACCACTACCTGGAACAACATAGATGAATCTTGGAAAACTAATGTTGGATAAGAGAAGCAATTCTCAGAAGACCACATAGGGTATGATTCCATTCCATTTTTATGAAGCACAAAAACAACCAAATCTAAATAATGTATTGTTTAGGGATATGTGGTAAATTATTTTTTAAAAAGAAAAGGATTGCTTAACACGACACTAAGGATGATAGTTGTTGCTGGAGCGGAAGGCAGGGAAACAGGATAAGTAGGGGCACATAGCTGCTGCAGTGGTAAAGGTAGCACAGTGTTTGTGTTAAGTGAATAGTTGTTTATTTTATTATTATTATTATTATTATTATTACTCTCTTGTAGGTATTAAATATTACAAATATTTAAACAGGTAATGAAAGGAACAGGGTATCCAAGGAGGTAGAATAGGCTTCAGGCTTGGCTCGACTCGGGACCCAAACGAGGACCCAGGGCTCTGTCGCATGGCTCTGCTTCCTCTAGATGAACAGCTTCCTTAATCTGGACAGTGTGGCCTCCCTGGCAGCTGCAGAGTCACACTGCTCTGGTACCCAGTCCAGCGGAAAGCATCTTCTGATGCTTGAGCTGATGGAAACATCAGCTCAAGTAAGTGACTCAGAACTGAATCTCATCCTCCCTACTGGCCTGCTGGGCCACGCTCAGTGCTGAAATCAGTCCCCGAGGCTAAGGCTTGCACTGATGGGTTTAGTCAAGGTCATGACCTGGAATCACATGGCCTGGGCTGGAATCGACTTAAAGCACAATGGTTAAGAATGAGGACAGCACTGGCTCCTCCAAAGCCAAATTGAGATGTTAGTGCCACACCAAGGATAGATGGTGGTGGTAAACACAGCAAATGCCCAGAGGAACTATTTAAAATCCTATGATTACATAATAATGCATGTGTACTCTATACATTTTTGAAAGTTGTGAAAATTATAAAGGTAAAAACAAAGGTCACCAGCCATCTCACAACTCTGAAAAAACCATTGTTAATGTTGGAAGCTATTTCCGTCCAGCCTTTTTTCGACTTCTTTTGTTGCATTGGCGATTGTAAATTCAGTGATGTAACCTGTCTCCTTTTCACTTAACATCTACATCATTGGTGGTTTATTAGGCTATTAAAACTTTATGTGACTCTTTCATTCATTTAGTTTTTATTTATTAGCCATTAGTGAGCCCCTCTTACGTTCTAGGTATTTTATTAAGTGTTTGGAATACTGAAATGATTGTCACAGTTCTTGTCCTCAAGCCTCAAGCTAAATTCGGAATCTACTACTGAGTAAGTAGTCATGGGGGGGAGATATATATATGTGTGTGTGTAGTATGATATACAAGTTTTAATATACATGTTTTATTTATATGTACATAAATTATTATGAAAGCATTGAACAGGGCATCCTACCCAAGCAAGGGTTTCCAGCCATATGTCTGAGCTCCGTCTCTAAGGAAATGTGGGATTTCAGGAAGCCTAGGAAGCAGGTGAGAGGGTGAGGTTGCAGAGTAAAGGATCCAGGCAAAGATGATAGCATAAGCAAGGACATAGCGGTGAAGGTGCCATAGTGTTTCTGGAGCCCGAAGTACAAGACACAGAACAAAGAGAGACGAAGCAGGAGAGGAGGGAGCTGGAAGGCCTTATATTCCCTGCAGGAGAAGCTGGACTTCTCAGAGAGTGGCCACAGTTTATTCTGTTGAGAGTTTGGGGATGCGATCTGTGTTCCTACTCGGGACACACCACGACCTGAATTGCCTTTCTTGCAGGCTCTCTGTGTGCCTGGTAGAGTCTTACACATTCTTTAAGGCAAACTAATGGGCTGCCCTCTCCTTGCAGCCTCCTTCCCCCCAGCTAAGGGGAAGCCAGCTCCCTCCAGACTCCACAGGCACCGATGCCCTCTCAAGCACTTTGGTGCTGGGTGTGTTAGGGTGTGTGTGGGAGTTGCTTGTGTGCCCACCTCTAGATTTTGTCCTCCCTGGACAGAAGACATGCTGAGGGCCTGGTCTGAATCATCTTTGTGTTTCCTGCCCTGTCTGATGTGTGGAATGTGAGCCAGTTAAACACTATGGAATTGAACTACATACTAGTAGCTTTCAGCCGAGAGAGAATTTTCCCCCCATGAGACATTTGGCAAGGTTTAGAAATATTTTTAGTTGTCGTGACTGGTGAGGGAGGAATTACTGGGCCTGTGGAGGGTAGACCCAGGGATGCTGCTGAATATTCTACCATGCACAAGATGGCCCCGCAGCAAAGAATCGTCTAGTCCAAAATGTCAATAGTTCTGAGGTTGAGAAACCCTGAAACATGCTGAATGAAGTATAGTGGTCACTGGGTGGGCTGTCCAGAGCACTCATTTCTGGTCCTGGCTCTGCAGCTATTTCCCTAGGTGACCTTGGGCAAGTGTGTGCTCTCTGGGTCTCTGGGTCATCATCTCTAGGATGTCTAAGTATGGAGATCACGTGCTATGAGTCAGATGAAGGTGAGCTCAAATTTTCATTCAACTCTCTACCCTCTGTGAGGTCCTGGGCAAGTTAGTCTTTATGTCCTGGTTTCATCTTTTATAAACAGGGATTACAGTGCCTACTTTGGAAAAGTATAAGGAATTGAGATAATTTATGTAAGACCCGACACAGAGAAGAGGCTCAATGATCAGCACTGTTATGACACCACTGCCATTACTATTAATAGACTAGAGGGCTTGGAAATGGACTCTTAGATTTTTTCCAACTCTTATAATCTAGGACTTCTCCATTTGTTTTCTCTGCATGTAAATATTGAATGTTTTTGCTCAGCTGGAATAAGGGCGGTGGCCGGGCATGGGTATCAGATGGGGTCCGAGCAAGTAACATACGCACACTCAAACTGGGAAACTTGAGGAAAGTTGATTAAAGGGATTATTATAAAGATGTGGGGAGGGTTTAGGAAACCAACAAGGAGTAATGCAGAACCCCTGAGCTACACGGCCTGCATCTGAGAGGGTAAGGAGAGGAACAGCTATCAGAATCCAGAGAAGGTAGTTTGGGGGAGAGGGCCCCCTTTTAGGAGCTAGAGTGAACGTTGGTGGAGAGAGCCGGGGAATCCATTTCAGGCTTCCTCTTCTTCCTCCTTCTCTGTGTCTTGCCTGTGACTCCCATTGTCTGGAATCCAACAGCTGGAATCCAACAGGAAACCAGAGGGCAAAAAGCCTGTTGATGCAGCTGTTATGTCAATTTCTGAGGTCATGGATCCTGCTAAGAAGGTGGGGAGTAGTGGATCTGAAGAGGCAAAGAAAATATCAGTTACAGCATAGTCTTAGGGCCTGTGGAGTAGCAGCAGTCTGGGATTTAGGCATCATAGCCTGCTCTCAGATCAACATGTTAGCATCAATACTTTAGCTCTTCGCAGGGGAGAGATAGCACCACGTGTGACCATCTGTCCCACTCGGAGTGCATCTCACTCCCCAGACTCAGGGGGAAACACAATTCTGTTCTGATAAAGGCTGCTGTTACTTCTCTGAGTAATGCCTTCTTCAGAGAAGAGAAATGTACAGAGAATCTCCACACTGGGAGGTGGAAAATGGTAGGGGCTGTTTTGGGAAGCAGTGTGACTTAGTGGAACCCTGGTGACCTGTGTCCCAGTTGTGGCTCTATCACTTGCTGGCTTTGTGATCTGTGGGACTCAGTTTTTTTCACCTGTAAATTGGGGGTAGCAGTCTCTAGTATACAGAACTGTTTTGTGGATTAGGAACACTTGAAAGAGTGTAGTCCCATCCTTGGCACCTTGGCACGCTCACTAAGACCAGATTTCATTTATTTAACATTTATCAAATGACTAGTTACTGGGTGCCAGTCTTGTGCTTGGAGTAAAATCACAATCACTGAGGTAAAGCCCCAACCTTTAAGGAAATCACAGTCTAGAATAAGAGTTTCTATCCTGGGATTGATAGGTAGGCTTTGGAGACTCTGTACTCTTGAAATCGAATGCAGAGATTTGTATACATATTATGTATGTATGTATGTGCATTTTTCTAGAAAGATTTCATTAGGTTCTCCAAGTTAAGAATCGCTGAAGGAGAACTTTTAGAGGAGAATTCCTGAGAGAACCAAGTTGTAAGCCTCTGATTCAGCGGAAGCGCAATAAAACAAACAAAAAACCCAAACAGTATTCAGTGTTGAGAAAATACAATTAGAGGATGCCTCCATAATCACCTCTTTGTGGCTCTTCCTGGAAGAATTTGGGCTTGAGATTGAAAGTTTCAAGAAGGAGGTATAAGCTCCACATAATAAATCAGTTTCCAATGATCAGAGATGTCAGGAAGTTGATTGGGGGGGTCCGACACAGTTAAGATGATGCTGAAAGATCATTTACAGGGCATTCTACACTGGAGTAAGTGACCTGTAAGGTCCCTTCCAACTCTCAGGTTTCAGTATCTCACCAGTACAGCATGTAAAGATGATGGTGGTGACCATGATAGAGAGAGAAAAGATATGTGCTTGCACGTGTCTGTGCTTGCTCTGTCCCGTGTGTGAGATGACACGATTACATGTAAAGTGAGATGTAACAAGCTGTGGAGGTGGGTCGCTGACAAGGTACAGGGAGATAGATGAGACAGCACTTTTTGGAGTGTGCGGTTGAGCTCACAGGTGTGTCCGTTGTTTACACAGGCAGATATTATTAGATACTTTCCAAGCCAACTGGATAACCTTGACTCTGACCAAGGCTAGATTCCAAGACTAGGTTCCATGGAAGCTTCTCTTCTGGGAGGTCCCCTAGTTCCAAGGTCTGGGGACAATGACAAGTAATATCTTTAAAACACCTTTACGTCATAAATTCCCAAATCACAGATGACTATTGATGTATTCATTCATTGGATATTAATTAAGTACATACCACCTGGCAGAAATTGTACCAAGCAGTAGAGATACAGGTTGGATATGGAGAAGGGATCAAGCTAAATTTACTGAATGAAAGGTACTTAATAATTATTACCTGATTTAATCAGGATACTGATCTTGCAAGATGGATACATATTCATTTTAACATCTACAGGAAACAGACTAAGCAACTTATCCACGGTTTTGAAGCTGTTGGATGCTGGAATTTAGATTTGAATTCAAGGTAGAATCACTCCAAAGCCTGTGCTTTCCGGCTTCTATTAAGTCTTTGCACTTAAGGTGCCTATAGCATCATGTGGGGCACACACACAGGTAAAGAAACACCTGCTGCCCAATGGAGAGTGGCGTAACACCGGGCAGTGGGCTGAGTGAGCGCTGAAGGGCCAGCCAGTTCTAGTGTTACTACCATCTCTCAGGCAGGAGCAGGCTAGGTCCCTGCTGGCCTTCTTCCTTCCACGGCAGAACTCTCACTGGCCGTTTCTCTCGTTCTGAATGCCTCCTTATAAATCAGGAGAAAATGCCCCAGGGCCCATGCATGGCTCCCTTGTTACCATAAATCTTGGGTGTGAGTGTGGTGAATGGTGGGTTTAGGTAATTGCGTAATATAAAACGGCTCTTTGCTTTCTCAAATCTAAAGAATTGCTATCTGTGTATCTACTTCTGCAATTTATGGCCATTCTAGATGAGAGGGAGCATTCTCACAGCCACTGCCTATAAATTACATGCTTTCCCACTGGTGAATATTCCTGATGGGTAGTGACTATTATTTCTATTTCTATAGGCTGTACTCATATATACATAATAAATATAGGCATGTTGGATGATGAGGATCAATTTATCATGACTCCTTATTTAGAGGGCAGGTCCAATGGGGGCAGGGACAGGATTTGTGCCTCTCTGAACAGCCCCTTCCAATGGAATAGGGGCCTCTTCCATGGGGTCCTCTGGAACCCTTTGCCCTCCAACACATACCAGTCCACTTCAAGGTGGTTCAGCTGTAACAGCTCAAATAATAATTGCTTGTGTTGATTTTACCACATAATTAACTGTGCGATTGGGTTTACTCTTGCATTATATTCTCATTGTTTCTTGATTCTTTTTTTTTTTTTTTTGTGGTACGCAGGCCTCTCACTGTTGTGGCCTCTCCCGTTGCGGAGCACAGGCTCCGGACGCGCAGGCTCAGCGGCCATGGCTCACGGGCCCAGCCGCTCCGTGGCATGTGGGATCCTCCCGGACCGGGGCACGAACCCGTGTCCCCTGCATCGGCAGGCGGACTGTCAACCACTGCGCCACCAGGGAAGCCCTGTTTCTTGATTCTTAATCACAGCATTATTTCTCAAGATGAGGACAATGTCTTCATGTCTTGTAATTCAGTATCCCCAGCTCTTGTCTGGTGCTATGTAGATATAGTGGAAGGAGTGTAACTTATTTTAGACAGTCGGCAGGTTTTCAATTTGGTCCCTGGTCAGTCCTTTATTAGCCATGTGACCTCTAGCAAGTTACTGTATGCCTCTTGGTCACCATCTCCTCATCTGTATATGAGGATGGCAGTAATCTTTGGCTTTGCATTGTTTAACTGTGATAAAATATGTGAGAGTGCCTTACACAGCACCTGATACTTTATAGATGCCAAATAAATGTTTAATGAATGAGTGAATGGATAAACAGTCCCTGATTGTAAGCTATCTATAGCTTAATATATAACAAATTATGTTAAAGCACAGCTAAGCCCAAAGAACAATGGCTCAAGCAAGGTAGAACTTTCTCTCTCACCTAACCAGAGTGACCAGGCAGTTCAAGACAGTAGATCACTCTGTTCTATGTCTTCCAGGACCATTATTCCTTCCATCTTATTGCTCAGCCATTCCCCATGGTAATGTTCTCTTCTGAATGGTCAAAGTTGTCTCGCCACCGCCACATACAGGTTCTAGCACACAGGAAAGAAGAAGGAAAAAGTGCAAGGCAGGCAACTTTTTTTAAAAGATTGAGATCTGGAAAATGCATACATGATTTCGACTTCTTTACTGGAACTTAATCTTATGACCATACCGAGCTGCAACATGCCTGGGCAATGGAGTCTTCTGTTGGATGGTCATATGCCCAGATGAAACTTGGGAGATTGTATTAGTAAATACAAGAGAAAAAGGGATATGGGGGTGATCAATACTCTGTGTGCCACATACCAATCATCACTTCCATTTGGAGGTCTTAACTCTACCTGAAGACAGAGTACTACCTTGTGTAGTTAGTTGTAGTTTCAAATGCATCTGTCTTAGGACTTCCCTGGTGGTCCAGTGGGTAAGACTCTGCGCTCCCAATGCAGGGGGTCTGGGTTTGATCCCTGGTCAGGGAACTAGATCCCGCATGCATGCCGCAACTAAGAGTCTGCATGCCGTAGCTAGGAAGTCCGCATGCCACAACTAAGAAGCCTGCATGCCGCAACTGAGTCCGCATGCCGCAACTAAGAAGTCCGCATGCTGCAACTAAAGGATCCTGCATGCCACAGCGAAGATCCCACCTTCTGCAAATAAGACCCAGCACAGCCTAAATAAATAAATAAACAAACAAACAAATAAATAAATATTACCCAAAAAATGCATCTGTCTTATCTCCTCTCTAGATTAAAAGCTTCCTGAGGGTTTGGCTCTTACTTAACCTCTTTGAGTATCCTCCTGAGCTTCATACAGAATCTGACCCATTGCAGTTGCTCAGTGTTGGTTGAAAGACTAGCTGATGGATTACAATATGCCCTGGGATGGAGGCTAAGTCATCCTACAATATGGCTTGTGAGGAATGATGCAATGGTGTGCATTGACAACAACATAGGTTCACCGTGGACTTAGTGCACCCTGGTCCAGAGGACCCTGGCTGCCAACCAACTCCTGGTTATATATTGAGTATCTGGGTAACATCTGTCTACTTTATTGCCTCTGCCCAGAAAAGAAAAAAAACAAAAATGAAAACACTTGACCTATTCCATTTTACAGATGAGTAAACTGAGGTCCTAAATTAAGTGACTTGCCCAAAGTTACCTGAAGAGTTAGTGCATCACTAAGATCACAATCCAGTTTTCCAATTTCATGAGGAACTTTTTCACCACCCCATTAGATTTCTCATACCAGATTAAAAAGAATTTCAGGGCTTCCCTGGTGGCGCAGTGGTTGGGAGTCTGCCTCCCGATGCAGGGGACGCGGGTTCGTGCCCCGGTCCGGGAGGATCCCACATGCCGCGGAGCGGCTGGGCCCGTGAGCTGTGGCCGCTGAGCCTGCGCGTCCGGAGCCTGTGCTCTGCAACGGGAGAGGCCACAGCAGTGAGAGGCCCGCGTACCGCAAAAAAAAAAAAAAAGAATTTCAACAATAGCAATAGCAAGCGCATTGTTCTTTATAATTTCCACCATCTTTCACATCCATGGTCTCATTTAATCCTTATAACAGCTTATAACAGCTTATAATCCTAATAACAGTAATGTTATTAATATCCCTCTTTCACAGATGAGGAAACAGAGACCCAAAGTGCTGATAAAATATTCTTTGCAGTAAATGAGATGCTAGAACCTCAGATTAATTGTTTGTAACCTGATGTTGCCAGGCCTCTTTTCTGTGGATAAAAAAATAAATATCCAAGCGCCTTGTAAACTGCACCTTCCAAGCACCTCCAGCGTCAGGCACTGTTACTGATGTGTTATTGCCGGGAGACCCAAATCTGCACTTGAATCCACAACTTGGAAAGCCTGCAGTATAATTTAATTATAGCCACTTGATAATCCTGAGGTGTTGTCGGGGGCAGGGAGCTGTCCTCTGTCACGCCTGTGTCCTGAAGGAGGGGATTCCAGGTCCATGAACATTCAGTGTTATGCTAAACCATGGGTGCTGCATTTTCCTCCACTCACAATCAGATGCTCACTGCATCCCTGGACATTTACAGCCATTAAGCAGACGGATCAGAAGCAATTTTGGGGTACCTCTGTTAGGGTTTTCTCTCCTTATCACTTGGTGATTCTAGAACAGAAAACTAGCACTGGAGAAATGAAGAGCTACCATATCCTCGCAGGAAGGTTGGCAGGCCACCGTTGACAGAAAGCTTCGCATTCCCCATAAGGGTTTCTTAAATTGGGCATTGCAGGACTCAGTCCTTTGATTCTTCATTTGCCTTTGGTTTTTACACTAGTGGGAGAAGGGTGGGGAAGAACATAACTGTGGGTAGGACCGTGCTACCCAAATGTGGTCCCTGGGGCATTGGTGTCACCTGGGAGCTGGTTAGAAAGGCAGCATGGCAGGCTCTACCCTAGACCCACAGGATTAGAATCTGCTTATTAATAAGGTTCCCGGGTGATTCCTTTGCACAGTAAGTTCGAAAAGCATTAGGCTAGGAGATGGAAGTTCTCATCCTCCACTCTGCCTGCCACTGGCTATGTAACCTTGGGCGAGGCACTTAACCTCTCTGGACCTCTGTGGCTGCCCTTTCTGTAAAGTGAGAAGGTAGGGCACAGGCGCTAGGGGTTCTGAGTTTGATTCAAGGAGGTGATTTCCTCACAAATCCAGTGCAGCAAGTATCAGCACACACTACATCTTCCTTGAAATCTCTAAGACCTCCTCTTTTTGGAACAGTTACTGAGCCAACAAATTATTTACCGAGTATCAACATGCAGCAGGCAGCACGACCCTCAATCTCCTGAAATTTGCTGCCCTGGACTTAGAAGGACCTGTCTCCCTCACTGAAACTAAGCCCAGAGTCTCTAAAGTTTGTGCACCAAACCTGAACATTTAGCCTCTCCTGAAGTTTTTGCATCCTTCTGTGGTCTTTTCCATATTTGTCTTCATCATTACTATCACGGGATCGGCCTTCTGTATAAATAATAGTGATAGTCCAACCTTTCACGGTGCTGTGTTAGATTTGTATAAGGGGTATAACGTTTCTTAATATGTCGTGAGGCTGTTTGTTCATCCAACATTTGTCGGAGCCATAATGTGCTCTCCAGACACAGTGCCAGGTGGACGGGACAGGGCAGTGGAAAGGCACAAGCCTGGCCCCAAACCCGACCTCAGTGGGAAAGCTGGCTCCAGTACTTAGCAGAGGTACACCAGGCATGGTGTACGTGAGGTTCCTTGGCCTCGTGTGGCCTTGCTTTCCACATCTGTAAGAGAGGATGATGATGCTTTGTGGAGAACAGCACAAGTTCACTCAGCACCTTTCAGGAGCTTGCAGCCCTGTGGGGAGACAGGTCCAGGTGGGGAACAAGGCTATGGATTCAGCCTCCTCTGACCTGCAGTGTCAAGGTTTTATGGAAGAAATGACCTCTAGGCTGAGACCACAAGGACAAGGAAGAGTTGGCTAGATGAAGGCAAGACTGGAGAGCAGGTGGGGTAGAAGGGAGACTTTTTCTGAAAGTGTGCTCAGCATGTCAACATTCTGAAGATGAGTGAGAACATGGTGGGTTGAATAGAGCCAAGCCCCTAAATATACACTTGGCTTGTTAGATAGTTCTTATGGGGCATTGATTGCTGCGAACTGAATGTTTGTGGCCCAACAAATTCCTATGTTGAAGCTTAAATCTCCAATGTACTGGTTTTTGGAGGTGTGGCCTATGGGAGATCATTTGGTTATGAGGGTGGAGCCCTCGTGAATGGTATTAGTGCCCTTATAAGGGGATGAGGAGACCAGAGCTGCCTCTGTCGTGTGAGGAGACAAGAGAAGACAGTGATCTGGCCATCTGTAAACCAGGAAGAGGGCCTTCATCAAAAACCCAGCCTTGCTGTCACCCTGCTCTCAGACTTCCAGCCTCCAGAACGGTGAGAAATAAATGTTTGTTGTGTAAGCCACCCAGTCTATGATATTCTGTTAGAGCCATCGAACTAAGACACTCATAGAAATTCATTTGACTAATACTGTTTGAATACTGAAAAGTAATGAGTCATTAGGGGACACTGAACAGATTTAATAACATTTGGTTTGGCCCAGCACAGAGTAAGCAAAGGGAAGCGGAAAGAGCAAAAGCTGCGACCTGGCCCTCCAGCTCCCTAAGGCAGGTGTTAACCCTTTAGTCACTGGATGTGAAGAGGTCCTGGGGAGGGACAGTGGCTGCCCTGTGGCCACTGCAGGCGAGTAGGGGCTTGGGTCACGAAAGATAGGAAGCCTGAAATTAAAAGTAGGTCTTTCAATGATTGAACCCATCCTTTGCTTTCTTTATCTTTCTTTAACATTACGCTCCATCCATGGAACAGATGGTATGGAAATATTTCCATATTGTAAGAACCAATGTGATCCTGCAAATACTTACTGCCTGGAAATCAGTCCTGATTGTTAACTGTATTTCACATTCGTTTAAATCCCTGTACTGAGCATGACTCAAATACCACCTGTTGTCTTGAGAAATTGCTCCTGTTCTCAAGAAGCTCATAACCCAACAGAGAAGACAGATTTGAGAGCAAACATCTCAGGAGCAATGTGATACGTTCAATAATGGAGCACTTCCCATCTCACGACCACCGTAGGAAGCAGATGTGTGAAGTGTCATCGTCCTGATTGCACAGGAAGAGGCAAGGGAAGTTCAGAAGTGTCCTGTGCCTCGCCCAGAGTTACACAGCCAACAAGGGGTGAAGGCTAAATACCTCTAACTCTGAATCCAGAGGATCCCACGAAAAGGGATTCCCATAACAGGAGGAGCGGATTAATTCTGCTTAGTCGCAACCAGAGGCCCAGAATGTTCCCTGGACGGGCACAGTCAGCTGGCCCTCACTTTGGGACCATCTGAACAGGAGCTCATCTCTGCCAGTGGGCAATGTCATGCACAGGTCCCATGGCCACTGAACCAGCTGACCTTGAGGCTTGACAGCAGTAGGGAGGGTCGTGGTGTCCTGCTTTTCCCAAGAGAGAAGGGTACTCGGGAAGTGCATCAGACTGGAAAGGGCAGGGCCTGCTCCATGATGTCAGCTGTTCAAGAAGGCAGTAAGGAGTGGCCACTGACAAGCAGGAAGGGAAGGTTTGAACTCTTCAGCCCACTGACCTGGCCTGGGTACTCTTGAATGATCAGCAACAGATTTTGAAGCTGTTGGTGTTTTAGGTTAGGGATGCTGTTTTGCTCAGAGCACTTGAAGTGGCCAGGGGACCTATAAAAGCTCCACTTCTGATTGCTGGCCCCTGTCCTGTTATTTCTCTAGGTCACCTCCCATCTCCCTCCCTCCAGCCTTCTCTCTGCATCCCCACCTGCCTCCCTTGGTATCTGGATTCCCAGGGGTCACCACAGTTGCTATAGACTCTGATGGCCTGTTATGGACATGCAACTCTAGCTCATTTGCCTCCTTCTCTCATGAGCAGTTTGGCTATTTTTCTTCTGGTACTAGTGGGATGCTAGCTAAGAGGCTCCAGGCTGGACTGGATTGGCAGGTATAACTGACTAAATTGATTTCAGGCAAGCCCTCCCCACATCCCCCCCACCCCTCCAGCAACCAGAGTGATCATGCAGGAGAGTCATGTTGGGCCCCTTCTCTATGTGGCTGCCGCCATTATCAAACAGTTCCAAGATTAGTAATATTTATTTGTACCTTCCATAAATATTGACCAAGCACCAACTATGTGCCAGGCCTGATTTTAAACACAGGAGTGCTGAGATACTAAGAAAAGGCCTATGCTCTCCTGGAACTTACACTGTAGTCAGGCAGGGCAACCATCAGAAAGTAAAAGGAAAAACCGACTAACCCCAAACGATATCAAATGGTGACTACAGGGCTTCCCTGGTGGCACAGTGTTTAAGAATCCGCCTGCCAACGCAGGGGACACAGTTTCGAGCCCTGGTCCGGAAAGATCCCACATGCCGTAGAGCAACTAAGCCTGTGCGCCACAATTACTGAGCCTGTGAGCCACAACTACTGAGCCCACGTGCCACAACTACTGCAGCCTGCGCTCCTAGAACCTGTACTCTGCAACGAAGAGCAGCTCCTGCTCGCCGCAAGTAGAAGAAAGCCTGCACAGCAATGAAGACCCAACACAGCCAAAAATAAATACATAAAATAATAAATTTTTTTTAAAAAGAAGGAAAAAAATGGTGACTACAAAGAAATGAATCAAGGTGATGGAGTCGGGAGCAAGCTGGGGGCTAATTAGCGTTCATCATGGAGGTCCTTTCTGGGAAGAAGATATTTGGGCCAAGGCTGAACATGAGAAGAGGCAGCCATGTGAAAACTCACGGGGAATGCATCATGGATGGAGGGAAGAGCTGGTGCAAAGGCCCTGAGGTAGGAACAGCCTGGCTGAGTCACAAAGAGAAGGAGGCCCGTGTGGCTGGAGCAAAGGGAATCAGCAGCAGACGGAAGGGTGTCGGATGAGGTTGGTGGGGTCCGCAGGGCCCCAAACATGTTGGTGTTTTAGGCCCTTGAAGAGAGCTTGGGTTTAATTGTGAAAGCACCTGGAAACCACTAAGAGGTTCCAAGCAGGTGGGTGACATGATCTACCTTATAATGGGCTGAAGAGGCAGAGGGAAAAGCAGGAAGGCTGGTTGGGGCCTAAATCAGTGACCTGGGCAAGAACCGATGGTGTCTTGGACTTGGAGAGAGGCAGGGGAGTGGATCCATTCAGAATATAGTTTGAGTTAAATGTGACTGGGGTCCAGGCTCCAGCCAATGATCACAGACGGCAAATCAATTAGCAAATGTGAGTTACAGAAGTACAAACCTTTCTCTCTCGAGGCTGATTATTTATTTAAGGGCTGCTGTCTTCTTTGGACTAACCTGCCTATAAGGCTTTAGTTTTCACTATATAGTTGCCTTTGGGTTCCTCCAAAAGTGTGCCCACTTTCTAGATAAGAAAACCATGGTTCAGGATGATTAACACCCCAAGGTCACCATTTAGGAAAGACATGAAGCCTGAAATTAAAAGCAGGTCTTTCAGTGATCGGGCCCATCATTTGCTTTCTTTATCTTTCTTTCACATTACATTCCATCCACTGCAAAAATTGAGATCTGTTTCAAGTTTCCTTCTCCACCTGCCAACTTGAACAGAGTTAGTCCCCAGCATTTCCAGCAGCTGTGGACAGCCTGAGACAGCATCTGCCTAGGGCAGTTTTTTGTGCAGTCTTTTTTTTTTTTCTGATGGTGATCCTGCCTCTGACCTCCTTATTGCCCTTGTTAATGTTACTTAACCACTTTGTGACTTGCTTTCCCCATCTGTAAAATGGAACTATTAATCCCGTCTCTCAGAGCAATTATAAATATGGATATAGTTACTACAGCATTTAGTTGGTGAAGAATAATTGTTCCTTCTCTTCTATTTCTCCTAACATTGACCTGTAGACTGTTCACTACCCCAGCAGTAACACTCACTTTCATTTGTTAATAATCTCAAACGAAGGGACTTCCCTCGTGGTCCAGTGGTTGAGACTCCACACACCCAGTGCTGGGGGCCCAGGTTTAATCCCTGGTCAGGGAACTAGATCCCACATGCTGCAACTAAAAACCCCGCACTTGACAATGAAGATCCCGCGAACCGCAGCTGAGACCCAATGCAGCCAAATAAATAAATATTTTTTTAAAAATCTCAGATGAAGACAGACACCATTAAACAATCATCATAATCAACATTTCTTGAGCACTAGGTCATGAACTGTGATGAATAATTTAGTCATTACCTCGATTAATCCTCGGAAGAGCTCCATGATGTATGTAATAGGATTATTATGCCCATTTTACAGATGCAGAAAGTGAGGCTCAGCAAGGCGTAACACAACTTACCAGAAGTTACACAGCTAGAATGTGATAGAGTCAGGGGTCAAACGCAGGCCCCTCCGACTCCAGAAGAGATGGTCCTAACCCCTGAGCCCTCCTGCCTCCCATGCGAGACTAGCTGTGCTGTCATAAGTGCCAGGTTACCTTGCTAATTATCCTCTGTGGCAGACATGAGTCAGCATAAGGCCTGAAGCTGGTGGCAGGAGATGTATGTCTCAATTAGGCTTTGAGTTTAACTTCCAGAGAAGGAACAGGAGATTGAGTCTCAGAAGTTGCTAAGCGAATGAAATTGGAACAGCCAGAAATGACTTGCCTTAGGGGAGAGTGGCTTCTTGGGTCACAGAAATTTTGTTTCCTCTCTCTGGCAGAGCGCTAAGCCTGCAAAAGTCGTACCCCTGCCTTACAGTTTGCTCAGATGGAAACTTTAAGGAAGCTTGGAAATTTGAGCAGGGAGAAGGGTCCAGCACAATGTCCTCCATGTCAGGGTGACCCCAAGGCACAGTGAAGAAGTACCAAGCCCAAGTGTGGGTCTTAGAGTTAGATGGATGTGGGTTCCGATCCTGGCCCCATTCTTCACTGGTCTTGGGCCAGCCAGATTCTTTATCTATGAAAAATGGCATTCGAAACTGTCTTGGCGGGCTTCCCTGGTGGCACAGTGGTTGAGAGTCTGCCTGCTAATGCAGGGGACACGGGCTCGAGCCCTGGTCTGGGAGGATCCCACATGCCGCGGAACAACTGGGCCCGTGAGCCACAACTACTGAGCCTGCGCGTCTGGAGCCTGTGCTCCGCAACAAGAGAGGCCGCGATAGTGAGAGGCCCGCGCACCGTGATGAAGAGTGGCCCCCACTCGCCGCAACTAGAGAAAGCCCTCGCACAGAAACAAAGACCCAACACAGCAAAAAAAAATTAAATTAAATTAAATAAAAAAAAGATCTTTAAAAAAAAAAAAAAACTGACTTGGCAAAGCTGTAGAGAAGATTAAGTTAGCTCAAGTAAAGTGCTAGGTACTTAACACATAGTAATCATTCAATCCATGGGAGTTTATGCATGTAAAGAGCTTAGAAGGGTGTTCTTGGAACATAAGCATCTTATATCAGCTATACTTCTTATTATCTTTGTGCTTTTGACGTTGACAGAACATGATTTTTTTTTCCTTCTTAACCCTCTAGTTCCACACATCCAAAAATAATACAATTAGAAATATTTGTATTTCTAAAAAATTCTGGCTCAAAGATGTTTCATTTATTTTCAGATAATTTTGAGTCTTTTAAAAATCAGTTTTCTCACAAGATACCACTACACACCCACCCAAATGGCTAAAATTAAAAAGACTGACAACGCCAAATGCTAGCAAATGTGTGCAGCTACTAC
Source organism: Delphinapterus leucas (assembly GCF_059928025.1). Taxonomy (NCBI): domain Eukaryota; kingdom Metazoa; phylum Chordata; class Mammalia; order Artiodactyla; family Monodontidae; genus Delphinapterus; species Delphinapterus leucas. The sequence continues at coordinate 141,646,909 of NC_143129.1, forward strand.
TGCTCGTTGGTAGGAGTAGAAAATGGCACCACCTCTTAAAGAGGAAAAACAGGGAAAAGGGCCTGTTAGTTTCTTTTAAACTGAACATACACCTAACCTATGACCCAGCAGATCTGCAACTTGCCAATTACCAAAGAGAAGGAAAACCTACATCTGGAAAAGACATTTATAAGAATATTCATAGCAGACTTGTTCACGCTAGCCAAAAATTAGAAATAGGTGTCCATCAATGAGAGAATGGTTAAGTGAACAGTGGTATATTTATACAAATAAATACTGGTCAGCAATAGAAAGGAACAACTTATTGTTACATACAATATCATGGGGGAATCTCAAAAACATTATGCTGAGTGAAAGAAGCCTTGCACAAAAGAGCACGTATTGTATGATCCTATTTATCTGAAGTTCTAGAATAGGCGAAACCTACCATGAAACAAAAGGAATATGGGCTTCCCTGGTGGCGCAGTGGTTGAGAGTCTGCCTGCCGATGCAGGGAACACGGGTTCGTGCCCCGGTCTGGGAGGATCCCACATGCCGCGGAGCGGCTGTGCCCGTGAGCCATGGCCGCTGAGCCTGCGCTTCCGGAGCCTGTGCTCCGCAACGGGAGAGGCCACGAGGCCACAACAGTGAGGCCACATTAAAAAAAAAAAAAAAAGGAATAGTTGTTGCCTCTAGATTCTGAATGAGAATGGGCTTCTGGGGTGATGGCAATGTTTTATATTTCAGTCAAGTCTTTGGTCGTACAAGTATAAGTATTTGTCAAAACTTATTTAGTGAGAATCTTCATGTAAGATTCATGCATTTAATTGTATCTAATTTTTACCTCAAGAGAAAAAAAAAACAAAAACAAATGTTGAGCTTTAGTTAATGATATTCATGCTAAAGTATTTAGGGAGAAAGTATACAGATGTCTTCCATTTAATTTAAAATGCATCAAAAAATAAGATTGGTGGTTGGCCATAGGAACGGATAGATGGGTAGATAATGTGATGAAATAAGCATAGTAAATCTTAAGTGGTAGGTACATGGGTGTTCATTATAAAAGTATTCAGCGTGTTTGAAAGTTATAACAATGTTGGAGAAAAAGCAAAAAAAAAAATTCCTTAAACATTTACTAGCCTTCCAAATAAAGTGACAATCCTAATGGTCATATTGGAAGCCTAAAACTTGTGCACCATTTAAAGGAATGTACTTTTAGGTTTGTTAACTTTTAAGTTGATAAACCCTGATTTACAGGGCACTTAGGATCAGAATGAAATGTGATTTAGTGAAAGAATTGAACCGGCAGTTCACAATCCCGCATTCTACCACCACTAGAAAAAATTTTAAGACTCTTTTTGAGTAGTGTTAGGTTCACAGAAAAATTGAGTGGAAGGTACAGAGATTTTCCATATAACCCCTGACCCACACATGCATAACTTCCCCTGCTACAACATCACTCCCCAGAGTGGTGCATTTGCTACACTGATCAACCTACAAGGACCACCATCACCCAAAGTCCATATTTTTCATTAGGGTTCATTCTTGGAGTTGTACATTCTGTGGGTTTGGATAAATGTGTAATGACATGTATCCACCATTATAGTATCACACACGGTAGTTTCACTGCCCTAGAGAAGCTTTGCCGCTGGCTTGCTCCTGTTAAATCAGGAGGGGACACTTGTAACTACGGATGGTTTCTTTAAGCCTGATGGTTATGATTCACTTACCCATATGTAGAGTCAGGAGGGGGACTGAGGCTGGAGCTCTCACCCCACGGGGCAGCTGACCTCTATCCCCAGATCTCTGACTCTTCAGGAGAGATTGCTGTAGAGCTATAGAAATTTGCCTTTTTATGGAAATGAAAAGAGTTAGCAAGTCCTTCACGTATAAGAAGGGAACTATCTTGGGTGTAATGCTTGCTCTGAGCTTCATTTACTGGCCACAAGGTGGTCATCATCAATTGCATTTCACAGATGAGGAAACTGGAGATCCAGAGAAGTTAATTCATTTGCCTGTAGTCACTTAACTAGGGGAGTAGCAAAAGTGGGACTTGAACCCAGCCTTCCTGGTTCCCAAGTTTGTGACCCCCTTTCACTTAAGGCTGTTGGGAAGGAAGATGTCTTCTGGGGGACTTAGAATCCAGAATGCATTTTTCTTGAGAAACTATATTATTGAAGGTGATTAGGTATAATGGAAATGGTGCCTTTAATCCTGTTGTTTTTGTTTTTGCAATTTGGGGCTAAGTGGGATTCTCTCTCTCTCTCCCTCTCTCTTTTCTTTTTTTTTTTAATATTTATTCATTTTGGCTGCACTGCAGCATGCGGGATCTTTTTTAGTTGCAGCATGCAGACTTCTTAGTTGAAGCATGCAAAGTCTTAGTTGTGGCGTGTGTGTGGGATCTAGCTCCCCAACCAGGGATCGAACCCTGGCCCCCTGCATTGGGAGTTCGGAGTCTTACCCACTGGACTGCCAGGGAAGTCCCTAAGTGGGATTCTATTAAGCTTGCCTGGGAACCTCACTCCTAAGCATGACGTTATTTTGAGGAGTGCTGGTGTCCCAAGATTTCAGCCCATGACTTCCAAACTTTGGAGACAAATTTTCCATAAGCTAGAGACCATCTTTAATAGTCATACCTGATGCTCATACCTGGCTTTGCTATTTGCAAAGTACCTTCATGTCTGTGTCTTGTGTGAGCCTCACATCCATACTGCAAGGCAGGGAAAACAAGGATAGGATCATTATCTCCATTTGATGAGGGCCAGGGAGACCAAGAGAGAGGTGTAGAAGTTTGCCCAAGGCCACACAGCAGGGCAAGGGTCAGAGCCAATTTGAGAACTCAAGCCCCCTGACACCTGGTTCACCAGTGCCTCACACCTGCCCAAATTTTTATCCCATTTTGGCTCCTAGACCCAGGCTAATTTACATGTGAAATCTTGCAAGTTCTCGGTAGGTGACCAATAATAACGTGTAGCTAATGAGATAAAGTACAGTTTCACTTTAGTTAGAAAGGAAGGGGAACTCTCAAAGGGATTGTAATAATCAGGCCTTTCTCAGCGGAACTCAGAGAATTTTATGGGCCTGGAGAAACAATCCATCCTCACAATGGACCAGTGTGCCTGGGAATTCCCATTGTCCCCACAATTCTGCAGAGGACAATTGGCGCAGGGTCACAGACACCCAGGTCAATCACACAGTCTCAGTGGCCCAGTAGGGAGTGGAACCAGGACTCTGTGTAACCATCCATGAGAATGTGCTCCAGCTTACACATCGTGTACTGTATTTTTAAATACCCCAAGGAGCTCTTGTCAAGGAGCAGAAATGGACATTCCCTATGATAGCCTTGAGACTCATCCACAAGCCCCGTGTCCAAGGTCAAAAGGAAATCAGGATAGGCCCCAGAGAAACCCCAGACCTCTTTATGTCATCAACCTATGAGCATTTGTATTTGACTACATGTCTTGCTTAAGACATGTAGTCAAGCTTGCTGTTTTCCTACTCTGTGACCTTGAGTGAGTCATTTGACATTTGGGGGCCTCAGTTGACGCCTCTGGAAAGGGATAGTCGGACCAGATGACCTATATTCCTTAGAACCATGAAGAAAGAACATTTTTACCCAGAGAACTTATTTTTTTTAGTCTGAAACTCTCTGAGAGCAAGGACGGTGTTCTGTTTTCTGTGGTCCCAGTGTTGAGCCCTGTTCCTGACACATAAAGGCTGCCTGATGAATGTTGACTGAGTGAATAAAAATGGCACAGCCCCTCTGTTTAGGATGAGCCATGTTTCCATAAATTCTGTACACTGCTGGCGTGTATTTCAAGTGTGACCCATTGCATGCTGGAAACACAGCTTGTTAATCATCCCACAGACGAGTCAGAGTATAATCACTGGCTCCAGAAGGTTCTCATGATGTAGAAGGCGAAGGCTTGCTCTTGGTCTGAACAGTGACTCGGAGTGACAGTGGGACTCAACTCAAGGCATACTTTTCTAATTGTCCTTAAGGGTTAATTTTTTAAGTAGGGAGTAAAGATCTTGATGAGAGGCGGGATGACCACTAGTCACTAGGAGGAAAACTGAAGTTCATGATCACTGAGTTTCCTTTCAGACCCACGATTCTGTGTTTCTCAACCTATTCTGTTTTTACGTGGAAAGTACACAGATATTCATCTGAGAGCGTATGGCTTTGAATCCCATTCTGAAACTTATTAATCGTATGACGTTAGGTAAAACTACTACTAGAACTCAATAATAACATGAATAAAACTCAAGATGTTAACATGATCACTGGCATTTATTAAGGGGCTCTACATGTCAAGAGCTTTGTTGATTTATTTTTAACCTTACAATAAACTCATTTAATCCATTTGAAGGAGGGCTCATTATTATTACTATCCTTCAGATGAGTAAACTGAGGCACAGAGAAGATAAGGAATTCATGGTCCCAGGTCCCCCAGTGAGAAGGTGGCAGGCCTGGCGATTCACTCTCCTGTCTGTGTAACTCCAGCCTCGGAGTTCTCAATTAGTAAATCTCTGTCCCTCAGTTTATTAGACTGTAAAATTGATATTGTGATGTCTCAGCATTCTTACAGGTAGTTACAAAAATCAAATGAGATAAGTTTCCATTTGTTTGTCTCTTGCATCAGACAGTCAGCTCCTGGAGGTGCTTGGTTCACTCCTTCAAAGTGGAGGACTCCTAAACAGTGCTCATTAACTGTTGTCTGAATAAATACGTGAATTAATGGAGAGAATAATAAGAAACTGCCTTATGAAGGGTCAAAATACTATACGAGGGTTATTTATTTATTTTTTTGGTGTTTCAGATTGGTACTCGGCCTTGTTTAGCACATTTTGAACTTGCAGGGTACGAACAGAAAGAAAGCTCCGTGTTAGTCTGGTGACTTTAATGCCCAAATGTTTGTCTGTTAGGAATGTTTCTTTCTAATTCTTCTCGCCTCCCTTGGATTGTGTTTGATTTGCATTTGTATGAAATGTGGAAGTGAAAATTATGGACTGTGTTTGCACTTTCTCCATTCCTACCAAAATTCCATTCCTTATTTGGGAGGTGTTTATTATTAATGCTATGTCTGAGAAAACAAAAGGGTTTAACACGTAACCACCTATAAAATCCTCACCATAACCCTGTGAGGTCCATGGTTTGCCCCATTATACACAGGATGACCCTGAGATTCAGATTCGTTCACTCCTATTGTTCACTCCTTCATTCATTCATCCTCAGGGTCTGTACTGGGGTCCGGAATATGACATCACTTCAGACGTTGCCTCTGCCCTAAAAGAAGTTTGCAGAGGACAGCTTGGAGTTCAGTGAGGGGGCAATTTTTACCTTGTCCAATGAATTGCTAACTGCCAGTTGTAGATCCAGGACTACGCACATGACTGTGGCCTGATGTTTGTGACTGTTGGCGATCATACACCCTAAAATGAAGAGGTGTGTTTGCCTACCTGGTGCTATCAGTTTGGTTGTCCTGCCCTTCTCATGAACTGGCTCATGGGTGTTTGATCACACATGGCCAGCCCATTTAGATGATGCACATCCCACTCATCACTGGGAGACACACTTCCTCGCTCTGGCTTTATTTACAGGCAAAATCATTTCCCACTTCTGTTTTATAACAGTGGGACATCCCTATTTCAGTTCCTATGTGCAAAACTGAAAGAAGCCTATAATCCTCTCTTGTCCTTCCCATTCCACTTCTTTACAGACAGGGGAGTCACGCTGAAAGCTTCAGGAGACGGTGACTGATTGGACATGGATTAATCTAGGGTTTCAGCCTGAGTCTCTGCTCTCTGTCTGTGTTCTCTAAATTGTCTTTTCTCTCTCCATTCAGACAAGAAAGAAGGAAAGAAAGAGAGAGAGAGAGGGAGGAAGGAAGGAAGGAAGGAAGGGAGGGAGGGAGGGAGGGAGGAAAAGAAAGGAAGAAGTGCTATAGTCAAAAGAAAGCTTGGGAACACTGAGATAACAGGGCCCTTAACTATAAAACTTCTCAGAACTTTATTATGCTTGTGGGTGGGCGTCATATATTTCCACGAGCGGTTCATCATGATGTGCATTTCTCAATGTACTTGTCCCTGGAAATTCTTGCATGGAACAAATAGGACCATTTCATGGATGGTGGTTCCTCAGGGCAAAGCCACTCCAGACATTCGGCTCTCAGGCTGTGTACTCTACTCAGCTTCTGTTTTCTGTCTTTATTTTACTTCCTTTCTTCCTCTTTTTCAGTGATTCCCAAACATTTCTTTCCTTCCTTCCTTCCTTCTATTCTCCCTCCCTCTCTCCCTCCCTCTTTCCCTCCCTCCCTCCTTTCCTTCCTTCTTCCTTTCCTTCCTTCCTTCCTCCTTTCCTTCCTTCCTTCCTTCCTTCTTCTCTCCCTCCCTCTCTCTTTCTCCCCCTCCTTCCCTACCTTTAACTTCAGGCCTATACCATCTGCTGCAGAGACTCATGACTGACACCAGGCCTATGACTTTGAGGGTCTCATAGCCGACAAGGGAGGGTTTGCCCCTCATTTTTTGTTGAGGAACATATATTAGTATTCCGTAGGACACACTTTAGGGAAATCTTTCTGACACTTAGAAATACTGACAATGGAGCCCTGTGACAACCTCCTGAAACCACCAGGGGCCTAGAAACCCTGGGCTGGGAGCCATTACTACCATCTGAGGTTTAGACAAGTGAAAAGATCTGCTTGATGTCATCGGGCATAAGTAAGCAAGAACAAGAGTTCAGGGTTCAGGTCTCCTTTATCTGGTCCAATTCTCGTTCTATTGCACTAATAAATGTCCCAACTAAAGTCACCAGGCATTTATTAGTAACTCCATGGGTCTGCCATTGTGCTTTCTGCTAAGAACGATGTTGAAGTCCTCACTAATGGGGGAGATGATACTATACAAACCAATGAACAAATAGGGTCAAGCGGGGAATATTGCCATGGAGAAGAACGAGGCAGAAGGAGGGAATAAATAGTAATGGGGGGGGGGGCTGCCCTGGTGGCACAGTGGTTGAGAGTCTGCCTGCCGATGCAGGGGACACGGGTTCATGCCCCGGTCCGGGAAGATCCCGCATGACGCGGAGCGGCTGGGCCCGTGAGCCATGGCCGCTGAGCCTGCGCGTCCGGAGCCTGTGCTCCGCAACGGGAGAGGCCACAACAGTGAGAGGCCCGCATACTGCAAAAAAACAAAAAACTAACAAACAAACAAACAAAAAATAGTAATAGGGGTGCTATTTTGTAAAAGTGGGGAAGGAAGGGATAGGGTGGCATTTAGGGAAGTGAGAGCCAGGCATACAGCTCTATATGGGGAGTACCTTACAGGCTGAGGAAAAAAGTGGTGCAAAGGTGGGAGAAAGTTCTAGAAACACCAAGGGGCCAATGTGGCTGGAGCAGAATGAGCAGGGGAATGAGGTTAGGAGATGAGGTCAGAGGGGTGGCTGGGGCCATAGCCGTGTGGGTCCTCAGGGGCGGTGGTAGGGACGCCTGCACTGTTCAGGGGTTTTGATCAGAGAATTGATGTGATCTGAGTTAGGTTTTCAAGCAGTTCAGTTGGGCTCTTTCTCTGTGGGGAAGAGACTACGGAGTGAGAATGGAAGCCGGGGGACCAGTGGGGAGGGTAGCACAGAGGTCTGAGGGGGAGGAGACATTGGGCCAGCCCAGAAAGGGAGCAGCAGAGGGGCAGGGGCTGATCTGATTCTGGACCCGTGTGAAAAATGCAGCAGACAGAAGTTGTTGATAGTTAGATATGAGAGAAAGAAGAGACAGGACAGTTCTGAGGATTGGTATGGGGTGGCCGTTTTTTGACATGTGGAGAGTGATGTGCTTCTGCCCCTTAAAACTTGATTTATGGGGGCTTCCCTGGTGGCCCAGTAGTTGAGACTCTGCCTGCTAATGCAGGGGACACAGGTTCGAGCCCTGGTCTGGGAGGATCCCACATGCCGCGGAGCAACTAGGCCCGTGAGCCACAACTACTGAGCCTGAGCGTCTGGAGCCTGTGCTCCGCAACAAGAGAGGCCACGACAGTAAGAGGCCCGCGCAAGGCGATGAAGAGCGGCCCCCACTTGCCACAACTAGAGAAAGCCCTTGCACAGAAACAAAGACCCAACACAGCAAAAATAAATAAATTAATTAATAAACTCCTAGCCCCCAACACCTTCTTAAAAAAAAAAATGTCCTGGTGTAGGTAATGGCCAAATGAATTCAGAACATAGCAAATTAAAAAAAAAAACAAAAAAACTTGATTTATGGTTAGAGAGTCAGCATCTTTATAGTGCTTTTATTTCTGTTCCTATAGAAGGAATACATCTACTGGCAAAAACAATTAAAACAGTACAAAATGCATCCAGTAAAAATCAGTTCCCTGATTTCTTTCCCAAGAAGCAACCACTATTACCAACCTCCTGTGTATTTTTTCCAAAGTCTAAGAGAGCACATGTGTGTATGTGTGAGCATATTATATCCACTTTTCTTTTTTAATACAGCGGTGCAGACTACATATCCTGTACTGCAGCTTACTTTTTCCACTAAATAATATATCTTAAAGATTAGTCCATACCAGCACATATAAAAAGAATTATTTCTCTTAACAATACAACAGTGTATTCCATTGTATTGCCATGTTATAATATTTAATTAATTCCCTACTGAAGGACATTAAGATTGTTTCCAGTATTTTTAAATTACTAATGGTGAAGTGATGAATAATATTATAATAATATCTTTGAACATATTATTCACGTGTAGAAGTGGATCTGTAGAATAAATCCCTAGAAGTAGAATCTGCATCTCAAAAAGAATGTGTATATTTAAATGTTGGCTAATGGGGCCACTTTGTCCATCAAAAGCGTTGTGCTAATTAATAGTCCAGCAACAATGCCTGATGATACCGGCCAAGGTGAAAGCCTTTATGATAATAGTGAAACTGATGGTAACTTACAAGTACGTGTTGCTTTATATTTGCCGAAGTACTTTGATCCTATTATATATTTCGTTACCAAAACAACTCTTGGAAGTAGATCTTTTGTATTCTAATTTTATACATGAGGATATGGGACTTGGAGAGATCGATCATTTGCCCCGTTAGTGAATGGTGGGGCTGGGATTTGAACCCAAGCCTCTCAGACATCAAGTCCAGACTGCCTCCAATGTAGCCTTGCCAGAAAAGTGTTTCCATAGCCCATACTTAGACTTCTCTCTCTGACAGACTGAACTCCCCGTCCCCGGAAGCATTCAGATGTTAGCTGGATAAGGCCTTAGCAAGAATGAAGGCATTGTAGCCCCATTATGAGGGTCTGACTACATGACCTTCAAGGTCCCTTTCTGCCCCACCAGCTCCATGGACTAAGCAACTCTCCTCTCACGCTTAATAGCTGCATTGATAAAATGAAAATAATATCACCTGCCTCTAACCGCATGGGAATGTCATAAAGCTAAATCAAGGAGTACAGCTGAAGCGCTTAGAGCAACTTAAGAAAAATAAACTCTATAAATCTGTGTTAGGCTGGGGAGGAGGATGGCTGCAATGGCATGGAGCCATTGAGCCCACCTAGCTTCCCCTGGGCCTTTATGAGGAGTAAGTTCCCTTAAATGGATTTGTTTTAAGTACAGATACAAGTATGCACATGTGCTCATACACTCACACTGAACTACTTCTTCCAACTCCCTGGCACATTATTAGAGATTCACAGATCTTTTTTTTTTTTAATTGAAGTATAGTTGTTTTACAATGTCGTGTTAATTTCAGGTGTACAGCAGATTGATTCTGTTTTATACACACACACACACACACATATATGTATGTGTGTATATATATAATGTTCTTTTTCAGATTCTTTTCCCTATAGGTTACTACAAAATACTGAGTGTAGTTCCCTGTGCTCTTCAGTAGGTCCTTGTTGGTCACAGATCTTTGCATTTTTATTTTTATGACTCCCCCTAATCTGACATCTAGCTTGGTCCGTAAATTCATTTGAAGCTTAGCCATCAAAACACATTTGTTCATTATCTCCTGTAAACTTCACAACAATCCTGCAAGTTGTGTTATTTACTATCTCTTTTCTCAAAACAGACATCAAAGCTCAGAGAGGTGACGTTTCTTTGTCAAGATCACACGGAAAATGGGAGCAGAGCAGGGATTAGAACCATGTTGTCTGATGTAGAGTCTGTGTCCTTTCATCTGCCAAGACTTCTCTCAAGCCTTACTCCCTCTGGGCCCTGAGAAGACATCCCTGACTGCCCTTCACTCCATATTGTATCTGGTGCCCCATTTCACATGCTTTGCTAGACTTGTTTACCTGCCCCATGCTGCTGTATATGTACCTATAGAAATGTACATTTCCATGAGCTCCGGTAAACTGGGACGCTGCGGGCAGGGATGTGGGCTGCTCCATTTCCTGAGCCACCATGCTGGTGTCGGAAGGAAGTGCCAATTTTGAGTGCCTATTTGTGTCAGGCATACTGTGAATGTCTTGAACTTTAACCCTCCCAACAAAAGGAGGCAGTCTCATCACTATTTCTCAGCAGAGGAAATTGAGACTTAGGGAACAAAGTCACATGTCCAGGGACACACTATGAGTGGAAGGACCCAAGATTCAAACTGAGGTCTGTCTTACTCCACGTACTGGGCTCTTGCCAATACACCATCACCCCTTGCAATCACCCCATGTGATTAGCATGAAGCCTGAAATCAGTTGTGGGTTGTTGTTTTTTTCTGGTATGTGACCTTTTATTGGAACATAACCACGCCTACTTATTTACACACTGTCTATGGCTGCTTTCTCTTATTTACTTATTTATTTTTTACAGTCACAGGTTTATTTATTTATTTATTAATTTTGGCCGTGTTGGGTCTTCGCTGCTGTGTGTGGGCTTTCTCTAGTTGCAGCGAGCAGGGGCTACTCTTCATTCTGGTGCGCAGGCTTCTCATTGTGGTGGCTTCTCTTTGTTGTGAAGCATATGGCCTCTAGGTGCACGGGCTTCAGTAGTTGTGGCACGTGAGCTCAGTAGTTGTGGTGCGTGGACTTAGTTTCTTCGTGACATGTGGGATATTCCCGGCCCAGGACTCGAACCCGTGTCCCCTGCATTGGCAGGCGTATTCTTAACCACTGTGCCACCAGGGAAGCCCTGCTTTCTGTTATTTTAAAAACAGCTTTATTGAGATATAATTCACATAACACACAATTCACCCATTTAAAGTGTAAATCCAGTTTTTAAAAATTAGGTCCCATTCTTATAGGATAGGAGGACAGTAGGAAACCGTCTCCAGATGGGTGTCTGGAGACCGAAACCACGTCACGTTCACATGGGCGGTGTTGAACAGGGGCAGAGGGTGTAGGGAGGGGAGGGCTGGGCACATTGCAGTCAGCTCCTGACGCAGCATTTCACCCTAAAGACTTTAAGGACAGCAGCAGATGAGCTCCCACAAGTACATGGATAGCTGATTTCAGAGCACCCAAGGCCTCCCCTCTTTGAAAGGAAATATACCCACACAACCCACTTAGTGATGTGCCTGCCTCTTTAATATGCAGCTGGGGAGGGGGGCCTGGAGGGGAACCGAGATGCTAATAGGCACAGTGAAGGGTAAAGGAGATGTTAGTAAAGCATGCTGTGGGAGTTCAAAGGAAGATGCAATCATAAGTTTGCAAAGCCATTTTCACCCTTCTCTCACTGAACCTTCTTTCCAACTGTATGGGGCAGGACTATTCTCTTCATTTTATTACTGAGGGGCCTGAATGAACCGTCCTCTTTCAAAATTCAGTAGGTAGCCCATGGCCCTGAAGCACAGTCAGTCAAATACAGGCCCCTCTGGGCTCCTTTGGGGGCACCTCCCTCCATCCAAGGCTGCCCTATGCTCATGTCTGGCCATGGGCCTGGGGACCAACACATCATGCTTACTCAATGGGGAGGAGGGACAAGGGGAGTAGGGCAGACACATTTAGAGAAAAGTGTTCAGACCGGCCCAACTGGCAGGGGAACCATTCCTTCCAGGGATGACTGAGAAGCATGGGGGTTACAGGTGTGCACGTGTGGGCTGTGTGTGAAGTCACACTGCAGGGTTCCAGCTCTGGTTCTCCCACTTATTAGCTGTATAACCTCAGGCGAGTTCCTTGACCTATTTAATCTGTCTGTGCCTCAGTTTCCTCATCTGTAAAATGGGGCTCATTGTTTTCTTATTTATTTATTTATTTTTAACTGAAGTATAGTTGATTTACAGTGTTGTGTTAGTTTCAGGTATACAGCAAAGTGATTCGGTTATACATATATATGCTTTTTCAGATTCTTTTCCATTATAGATTATTACAAGATATTGAATATAGTTCCCTGTGCTGTACAGTGGGTCCTTGTTATCTGTTTTATATGTAGTAGTGTGTATCTGTTAATCACCATGGGGTTATTTTGAGAACTAAATGAATTATTTTTTTTAAGAAACCCTAAGAATATTGCCTAGTACCTAGTGAGCACTCAAGACAGGTTGATTGCTATTATTATTACACATTAAAAATATACTGGTTGGAGCTAGAATATGAAAGGACTTGGATGCCAGGCTGTGAAATTCGTCCTCGATTCTGTAGCTCTTGGTTTTTGAACCCGATGAAATCTGGGCTTTGGGGAGGTTTACCGATGTTAGAATGGATTAAAGTAGCAGGAAAATCAGAGTCGAGACCAGCGAAGGGGCCTTGCCAAGGTCTTTATGGTAATTCCATTGTCTGGGAGAGAGGCGGGCTGGCCTGCTGACTGCACCTGGGCTTTGTCAGTGCCTGTCAGATCATCTGCCCTGAGGTGGTGCTTTGGCTGTTACGGCCCGATTCCGCTGTCAGGGAGCACTTTTGCCTATTACCTTATAGGAAATCAGGATCATTTTCTTTCACCTGCCTGGGAAAGTGACTGTCTTTATGGAGCGCTGAGGATGAAGGCCTGTGGTCTCTGTGCAGAGTTGCCAGTTCTTGAACTGGCAGCAGGCTGGAAGCATGTGCGTGGGTTCTCTCCAACTTTGCCTCTCTAGTCTGAGCAGGGCTTTGGCTAAATGTGGTGCCCAATAACTTCAAGGGATCAAGTGCTTTTGAGAAACTTTTCTCCTAAGAAGATGAGCTGAGGGGAATTGAAAGCAAGGCTGCCAGCCTTGATGTCTTAAGTATGAAATTTCAGTGGCTTACCAGCTGCCAGTCTCTGGTTTTAGTGCAGACAGGGTAAGATTTAAGGAAATGATCACATCACATGCCCTATGGGTGACAAGTAATGATGGAGAAACAGCCCAAGAAACCCAGGGAAGGAGAGGTCAGAGAGCCTGACCTGGCGTTTTCAGCTGGACTGGGTGATCTGCTGAAAATCTTTTCTTTTTTTTTTCTTTTTAGAGATGATTTGGTTTGGTATTTTTCCATTGCAAAATACGTGCTTATTATCAGATATTCAGAAGATATGGAAAATCAGAAAGACGAAGACAAAATAGTGATTTTAGCCCTTCCCCAAAGAAAAGTATTTTGGTATATTTCCTTATAGTTCTTTTTCCATGATTTTTTTAAAAGTTGTTATATTCGTTTCTTGTTTGTCTGTTTACCTTCCTACATATCTACTTCTCTGTCTATCTAATTGAATTATATATTCGTCCTTGTTTTTTGTTTACTTGATTGGTTGGCTTTACTTTTGTTTTGCCCAACCAACACGGTAAAATACATTTTTCAATTTAGTGCTAGATCTCTGCAATTTACATGAATCCTGGTTGGTCCAGGGATTCCCAAAAATTAGGGTGCATGAAAATGACCTAAAGAGCTTATGAAAATGTGGGGTTGATGCTCGGGAATCTGAATTTTAACAACCACTTGTGGCGATTTTGAGGAATGTGGCGCATGGACCACACATCAAGAAACCTTTATATCAGGCTAAATATGATGGTTATGTTGATCCGCTGAATGGATTCTTCATATGCTTATCCACTTTCGTCATAGTGGGTATGTGGGGTGTTTATTGCTTTTCATTAAGTATAAACAATGCCACGATGAACATCTTTGGCCGCTCATTTATTTCTGAGCACCTGTACAAGGTACACCTTCCCAGGTGCTGGAAAGACCAGTGACCAAAGAGACCCAGTTCCTGCTGGGAGAGTTCCTGCTCTTATTGAGAATTCCTGCGCTTATTACCTAATGGAGCGACAGACAAATACAATCACAACATTAGATTATTGCAAATCATGATGAGTATCGTGAAAGAAAGATTCAGGCTGATATGGCAAGGCAAAGAATTTAGATTCAGAGGCCAAAAAAGCCTCTCTGAGGAGGTGATGTGTAAGTGAAGCTTGAGGGAAGAATAGAGTTAGCCGATGTCACTTTTAAGACTTGCAGAAGTAGAATTATTGGATTAAAGGGTGCTGTCTTTTAAAACAACTTCCTTAATCTCCCCTCCCCCTCAGGTTTCAATGTCCGTGTTCAAATATGCAGGGTGTACAGGGTGTCAGGGTCCAGTGGGAAAAGAGGGACTTTGATACAGGAGATTCGTTATAAACAGTTTGAAAGGTTGAAAGAGCAAAAGGGAAAGGTGAGGTAGGTCAGAGATTAGGAAGCACTGGAAGCAGCTACCACACCTAGGGCTGAGTGAATGGAAGGAAAACTAGGCAGCCCCCTCCTGATGAGCTGTACTGCCACGGGGCTGGGGGACCAGCCCATGCGGAATCAGGGAGAAGGGATTGCTGAGGCTGGAACCAAAGAGAAGTCACAGCATGGCTTGTGCTGGGACATCAGGTGCTGGGCTGTGGTGCTGAGCTGTGCAAGAATTCCAGAGGTTGGTGATGAGAACGCAGAGCTAACACTGTATGGCTGGTGCTGGGGTCTCAGGGGCCACCACTTGGCTGGTCCTGAGATTGTGGAGGACCTGCTAAGTTCTGGCCCCAGGATCCAGAAAGAGGCTTGGCACTGTAACAGAGGACACTGCCAAAAGGTGCCGGACATCCTAGCTCTACACCTGCTGCTGGAAAGATGCTGGCAGAAACCGGAAGCCGGAAGTAAGTTCCTTCTCTCTTCCTCCTGCTTTGAAATGTCCTACCAGGTCTTCTGTTGATAAAACTGAAGCAAAAGCCACCAGGCAAAAGGACATGAGAAAAGCACGTGTGGGGGTCCTAGACGGAGAAGGGCAGAAATGGGACCTGAGACGAAACAGGCATATGGCCAGCACACAGAGAAAGGAGTCCCCCTTCCTCCCCATCCTTGTATACTGCCTCTAGGGGGAAATTAAACCAGTTCAGTGGTTATCCATTCCATGGCTCCACTATCCTCGAAAATCCTGTCTTTTCCAAATGTCTTTGTGCATAAATCTGCCTCTGAATAATCGAAGTCAGCACTCTGTAAAAGCTGATTGTGTGGATGGATGACGAATGAATGAATTGTAGCTGCTCCTAAATATCACTAAGAATCTGGTACTATGCTAAGTGCCTACATTTGTTCTTTCAATCAAGCCTCACATCTGCCCCTATAGGTAGGCACTGTCACCCTCAGGCAGTGAGACTGAAGCTCCCAGGGGTGAACCGACTTGCTCACCCTCACACACCTCCTCAGTAGTGATGAGATCCAAACCCACATCTCTTGGCCTCCATAGCTGCTACTCCTTCAGAAACTTCAAATAATGTAGGCCCACATTTAAAGGCCATTTTTCAGTGATCTTTACACGCAGGTAGAGAGTGGCTTGTTGAACATATCTGAGTCTCCATAAGAGTATACTGGTAGTAGCCTAGAAGTGAACTGACCCTGGAATTCCAATAGAAATGACAGCCTCGCCATTCCAGGCCACACTGTGGCTCCAGGCTCCTGTCTGAAAACCCTCCCCTGACCTTTTCCTAACACTTGGCATTTTATTGTTTTGGTTGATTACAGATCACTTATGTGCAGCACACAGCTGACTGTTAAAGTGAAAAATGGGAAAAAAAATAGAAAAGAAAGTACATGCTTGCCAGAGCAGTGCTGTAGAACAGTTGTTCCCTAGGTATTCATCTCCGTACGTCTAAACACCTATAATTAAACTAGCTTTGGAGCAGTGCCTCTTGGTGAAGGCGGAAGAATCAATTCTGCAGCATTTGGACCTTGTTCTTTGTATACACTGCTCAGCAGTGAAGATGTTCAAAAAAGACCAGATGCTGTGACTCAAGAATGCAATTACCCACCTATCAGGGTGAATGGATGATGGTCTGGTCTTGGGGACATCCGAGCTCAGGGTAGCAGAGGGAAAGAGACAAGTGATGAATATGGTGACCTCCAGTTCTCTGTGTCTGTTCCCCAGTCTCATTTCCTTGCTGGGAATTTTATATTTGTACCCTGGATACAGTGATCGCTGGGTAGCTTTGTGTTAAACAGCTAATTAATGGCAATTCAAGTCAGCTCTCCTATTTATGAAACTCTGGAGCAGGCAGAGACACTTCACTCGTCCGGAAAAATAAGTTGGGATCAAGCTGCATCTTCTATATAAATATGCGAGGCATTGCTGTCCGACACCAGTACCAGCCAATGCTGTCTGACTTCACATGAATCATTGAAATGACCCAAACCTTCAGTCTGAGCGGATTGTAGCTAATGTGTGCTATATAATCTCATATGCTCAGAATGTCTTGTGAACCAGGCACGCTATCAAGATACAGTTTTAATTAACATTTGCTTTTTAGATAATATACGCAATTTATTTTGGCAAGAGTTCATTGAATGTAAAATCTACATAATTAAGATACTAAACCTGTAATATTTTTTTTCTTTGCAGTAGTTTTTGCTAAATGACACAGATTCAGCAACATTTGTTACCCAATAGATAGCTGCAATGGGCAATCACAATTTAATACTTCCTTTTCTTTTTTTCTTCTCTAACCAAAGGATACAAAGTCATAGAGTTGATTTCGTTCATTTTGTAGATTCGAGGGTATCAGATCTTTTTCTTAGTTCAATTTCACATTAAAAATAAAGCAAAGAAAACACATTATGATTCTCTTGCACAGAAATCTGTTATAAAATAAGGTTTATTTTAGAAATTAATATTTTATGAGCTTATTTCACTAAGTTTTCCACTACTGTAATGGGACTCTAGGTTATGATCAACTGAGAATAGGCATGCTGGGAGAGACCTCACAGGTCATTGAGGTAACTGCTCATTTTACGAAGACAGCCCAGGTCCCCAAGTTTCAGCGTGGAGATGTGACTTGCCCAAGGTCACACAACACAGAACGAAGACTAAAACTCATGACTCCTGACGAGTCTAGCTTGTTTTCTACTGTTCTAGCTGCGTCCCTTTAAGAAATATCTGCCCTCCCTCTGCCCACAAAGAGCCTCGTCCTCCTTCATCAACTCCATCTTCTAAACTTAGAAGTGCCTCGGTATCACGTAAAATAGGCATATTTGGAGAAAAAATAAAAAAGGAAAATAGACCTGCATCCCCAAACCCTCCCCTAAAGTGAAGAGCAGCACAGTGGCTGAATCCCAACTGCTTTGTTCTTTGTGATAATCCATAGAATTGGGTCAGGGGGCAAATGACTTGGCTTCAGGAATCTGAGCCATATGCCTCCATGACTGGCAGCCAGCTGCGTGACCGGAATGAGAGCCATTCACCACGGAAGCCCAGGGCCACAGCTGATGCAAGCCGCAGCCAGACCAAAGCTGGGAGCGGAAAACAGAACGGCCCCAGGTTATGAGGCCATTTTCTAGATCCTCCCTCTACCCCTTCCAATTTGCTTGGTTTCTCAGCTGGCAGGTTCTTCCCAGACAGGCCCTTGACAAGGGCCTTTCCTGAAGGCTCTGCACCTAGAATGTGGTAGGCAGGGATCATGCGGTGTCTCTTCCCTCGGATCTGTAGTAAGCTGCTAATTAGTGTCAGTAATTGCTGGAGGAGAGGATCGCTGGCTGCCCATCAGCACCGGGAAGCGGTGGGGTGCTAGCGCCTGCCTCCCTCCCTCCCGGCTCCCTCCTCTCTAGCGTCAAGCAGTAAATCTATATGGGTTAAATCGGCTGTTGGGCTGCTTGTTGAATAGCATGTCAGGGGAGTCGTGTCAGGTTAATGGGTTTAGCTAATGTATGGGCGTAAGGATGAGTAACCCGATCAGGCGTCAGAGCTAAAGGCGGGAGGCTGGAGGTCTCTGAGAGAGTCATCAGAGCAGAGGGCACACAGATAGCTTTTGAGGCCCTGGTTTTCTGGCAGAGAAGTCCCGGAAAAGCTGTTTCTTGGGCAACTCTGTTAAAAGAAGTAGAAAGTAGCGCTTTATACCTGTGAACGACTTGCCAACAGATGGTGAGGAGGAAGAGAGGGCTCAGCTTTCACACAGCTTGAGGTCCCTCTATGGTGCTGCCATTAATAGCTGTCACTCAGGGCAAAGGATGAACTTCTCTAAGCCTCAACTTTCTCATCACTACAATGGGGCTAGGAAGAGCATCTAGTTCACAGAGTCATTGAAAGGCTGAAATGAGCTACTACACAAAGAGTGCTCACTGCAACACTTATCACTGTTTTGAAAGTGAGCATTTATACTATGAAATAGGTTAAAATAATAACATAGGCGTGCTTGTGTGCTAGTCAATTTCAGTGTAATTTCATACAGACCCTGGAGTGTCTTTGCATCAGGTCAGGAGACCTGCTGGTTTCCAATTACCCCATGGTCAGTTTTCTCTTCGCCAGCCCTATCCCACCTTTTCAGCATGGGTGTGTGAGGAAGAGGTAGAGAAGTTGTGGCCACCAGATGTCTGTGTTATGTGCAGCCTCCCACATATGTACATGCATCATGCATTAGTGCCCAGAGTGGCAGTACTGAGAGCCCTGCTTACGCCCTGATAAAGCATTCTAAGACCTACTGCAAAGCCTCAGTCATTTGGATACAGAGTATCCAATGATACGCAGCAGTTGTGTTTTTGCTTGATATGATATAATTATGAAATAATGCTATTGATATGTGTGTCTGTGTGTTTCCCAGAGATGTAGGTATTTTCTTTGCCTACAATATTCATTTACTTAGCAAGTATATAACATATATTACATTCTTATTTTTATATGTATACTTGCTAAGAAAATGTGTATTGCCTATGTGCATACACATCTGTACATTTATTCATTCAACAAATATTTATTGAGCACCAAATGAATTGTAGGATTTTAGAGCTAGAAGGGACTTAAGCAGTCATGCTATCCAGGGCTATCGATTTAGAGAAGAGGAACCTGGGATCTTAACATGACAAGGCCCACCCTCCGCCTGGGTACCCTCCTCGCCTGACTTCACTTAGAGTCCATTGTCCATCAATATAGTCAGTGGAGTAACAGGCTTCAATAGCTTTCCCTCTCCCTCTCTGTTCTACAGTGCTGTCCACACCACAGTTCTGGGGAGCCCAGCTGTCTGCCCCTCTGCCTGGCACCAGAACATCTGCATGCAGCTGTATAAAAGCACACAGTCAGTCAGCCTAATTGTATGTCATGCCCCCAAACCTCCATCTCAGGGAGTATGGCAGAGTAGTTAGGAACAACTAAGCCACATTGCCTGAGTTTGTATATTAGTTCTGCCATGTTCTAGCTGTGGGACCATGGGCAAATTACTTAACCTCTCTGTGCCTTATTTTTCTCACGTAAAATAAGGATGATCTTTATTTCATAGGGTTGTTTTAAGGATTAAATAATTCAAAACATAAAAGGCATTTAGAGCAATAACTGAGACTATATTGGTATGTGTTCATTATTATTATTTTTTTTATTTTATTTATTTATTTTTGGCTGCGTTGGATCTTTGTTGCTGCATGCCGGCTCTCTCTAGTTGCGGCGAGCGGGGGCCACTCTTCATTGCGGTGCGTGGGCTTCTCATTGCGGTGGCTTCTCTTGTTGCAGAGCACAGGCTCTAGGCACACGGGCCTCAGTAGTTGTGGCACGTGGGCTCAGTAGTTGAGGCTCACGGGCCTAGTTGCTCTGCGGCATGTGGGATCCTCCCGGACCAGGGCTTGAACCCGTGTCCTCTACGTTGGCAGGGGGATTCTTAACCACTGTGCCACCAGGGAAGCCCTGTGTTCATTATTATTATGCGACACTCTACGTTGTTGTGCCAACTCCTCTACATACACAATGGCTGCGGTGGTACCAATCATCTAAACCACATTGCAGGCTGCAGGAAGGGAAAAGGGCTTCTGCCTGTTGAGTCAGCTCCTTAAAGGATCCTTCCCCAAAGTTTCTCACAACACTTCTGTTTACAGAGCCTGGCTTCATGGTCACACTTAGCTGTGAAAGAGACTGGGAAGTAAGATCTTTATTCCAAACCATATGTGCCTCAATGGGGATGCTGTGACTAAGGAAGAACGGAGAATGGAATATCTGTAGGTAATAGAAGACTGTTACATCCACAAGGCCACATTTAATGGATTTTCTCTCCTTTCCTCTCACTTAACTGCCCAGGAGCTTATCTATCTTGGCTTCTGATACCATACCCTCTTGGTTTTCCTCCTACTTATTCTCGGGTCACTGTTTTTCCATCTGTTTTTCTGACTTCTCCTCTTCTTCCCAATCTCTATAAGTGAGTGAACCCTAGTTTTACTACTGAACCTTCCTCTCTTCTCCAGCTACACTCAATCCTGTGGTGGTGAATACCCCACTCATGTTGGTGATTCCCAAATTCCCATCTCTAACCCAGACTTCTACTCTGAGCCCTACACTCGTACCTACTTGTTCATCTCCTCCCTGCTTGTTTATTGAATAGCCACCTCAAAAATTACATTGGAGCATAACTCTGATTTCTCAATGAACGTGTTTCTCTCCCAGACTTCCCCATCTCAGCACATGGATACACCACCGATCTGCTTGCAGTCCAACACTTCAGAAGCTATTCTTGATAGCTCCTTGTCTTTTAACCTCCCCAAATAATATTTAAATCTGTTTCCCTCTTTCCACCTTGGCTATCACTGCTCTAGACCAAGCCAGCAACATTATTACCGAATGCAAATTCATGTGTCCAACACACAGTGAGGCCAAACAAACTGAAACATCGGAGTTTGGAGCAGAGAAAGGTTTATTGTAGGGCCATGCAAGGAGACCACTTGCTCACACCCCCAAACCCCGAACTCCTTCAAGGGTTTCAGCAAAGAACTTTTAAAGGCAAGGTAAGGGAGGGGCATGGTTAGTTGTTGCAAACTTCTTGGTATTGGAATCCTTTGTTCTTGTAGCTGTCCGCGTAGGTCAGATCATGGTGTTCCTGTACACCTCCAACAAGACCAACGTTATTCTCTGTTCTACAAGTTTTTATCCTTATATGAATGGATTCTTAAAGGTCAGAGCCCTGAGAATAGGCTATCCTGTACATTTCAGGCTATAGGCAACATTCTTTTGCAAAAGGTGCAGAGCCAGGATGACTAAGCACAGACAATAGAACAGATCTAATTTGGAGTCATATTTGTTCTTCCCTATTACAACATCTCCCACTTTGACTGCTGCAAGTCTGCCCTAATGAATTACCCTGCTTTCATGCTTTCTCCTGAGGTAGAACAGGGTGATGTAGTGCCAGAACTCTGGAGCCAGACTGCCTGGGTTCAAATCTTAGCTCCAACATGTACTAGCTATATGACTTGGACAAGTTTATTAACTTTTTTCTTGTCTCAATTTCATCCATAAAATGAGAATAATAACAGTACCTGTTTCATAAGGTTATTGAGAGCACTAAATGAGTTAATATATGTAAGCACTCAGCAATGCCTGGTGTATAATAAGCACAATCAATAAATGTTAGCTATTATCATTAGCTGTTATTACCATACATTTTTCATGAAGCAGCCAAAGTGATCTCTTAAAACATAAATTAAATCTTATCGTTCTTGTGCTTAAAACTCTCCAGTGATTTCCCATTTCAGTTGCAATGAAATTCTAACACATCACCATGGCCAAAGGTCTTATATGACCTAGCCCTCAACTCCTCCCATCTCTGCTCCAAGCTCCCTCCCCATCTCTCACTACCTTTAAGTTACAACTGCTTTATTTTAGGTCCTTTAACATTCTAAGCTCTGGGGCATTGCCCCCGTTCTCCTTCCTCTGCCTCAAATGCTCTTCCCTCCCTCCAGTTGGTCATAGGGTCAACTTATTCTCTTTTTTTCAGATCTTACCTCAATTATTTTCCCCTCTGAAAGTTCCTCCCTGGCCACATGCCTAAAGGACAACCCATCCCTGGTCATTCTCCCTCCTCATATTCCATGGTACCTACTGCAGTTGTCACTGTTTGTGTTGGTTTGTGTGTTTGCTTATCTTACAGTCTCTCTCTCTTCCCCCTAGAGTGTGGGGTTTCTGAGAGGACACACCGCATTTTTCTTGTACACTCATGGATCCTAGGACCTAAACCAGCAATGGCACATAGTAGGTGCTCACAAAAAAGTGGCAAAGGAAAGAGGAGATGACCCTTGAACAATATTTTAAAGAATGAATAGGAATTTTCCAGATATACCAGGAGAGGCAAGGATTTGAAGCAAAGAGAACAGCATTTACAAATGCATAGATATGAAGCAGAGTAGTGCCTTGCTGTTACAGAAGTGCAGTGTGGTCCTCAGAGCAGCAGCATCTCGGCCTCACCTGGGAGCTTGTTAGCAATGCAGAATCTTAGTCCCCAGCTCCGACCCACTGAATCAGAATCTGCATTTTAAAAAGACTCCTAGGTGATTCCTTTAAGAAGGACTGGAGTAGTGTGTTCAGGGAACCAGAAATAGCCATCATGACTAGAGTATAAAGTACAAGGGGAATGTGTTATCTAGGATACAAGTTCAGCTGCATGTGACAGACCCAGAATGACAGTGGCTTAAAAACACCAGATAGGGCTTCCCTGGTGACGCAGTGGTTGAGAGTCCGCCTGCCGATGCAGGGGACACGGGTTCGTGCCCCGGTCCGGGAGGATCCCACATCCCGCGGAGCGGCTGCGCCCGTGAGCCATGGCCGCTGAGCCTGCGCGTCAGGAGCCTGTTGCTCTGCAACGGGAGAGGCCACAACAGTGAGAGGCCCGCGTACCGCACATAAAAAAAACAAAAAAAAACCCAAAACACCAGATACTTTTATTCACTTCTCACGTAAAAGCCTGAGCTAATATGGCAGCTTTTTGCTAAGTTCATCAGGGACCTGGCACATTCTAAGTGTTCTGTAAAGGTGAATTTTCCTTCCCTGTCCTCTAATAAAGATTGTCTGAGATTTTGAACCGCTGCTTTGTACTTGGCTGAAGCAATCATTCCTGGGCTGCCTTCACAATAATCAGTGAACACCTACTACCTGCCACGTACCATGCTGGGTGCTGGGGACACAGCCATGAGGAGCTGTGACCCCATCCCTCAAGAAGCTCAGCATGAAAATGGGCATCATGATATAGTTCCAGATCCTTCTGTGTGACTTCTCAGATTTCCCCGTCAGGAATAAATGTCAGCAGGGAATAGGAGGGATCAGCAAGTGAACCCTCACATGACTGAGACTGGGGAGAAAGAGGATGAGAAGGAGCTAGAAGACTTAATATTTTCTCCTTCCAAGATACTCAGAGCAACAGAGAGAAGAATGACAAAAAGGGATTCTAACACACTGAATAATACAAAAAGGAATCCATGAGTCTAGAGTGATACTAAAAATTGAAGAGTGAAAGGGAAAACTCTTTTTGCAGGAAAAACTAATGTATGTGGAATGACAGCATCAGAACACTACTATTTTGCAACCACTGTTATAATAATTGCTTTAGGTAAGTATTATCAATGGATGCTTAAGCCGTCGTATGAAAACTTGTTTGGGAAAAGGATATTCATATGCTCTCAAATAGCTTCCCGCAGAATACCAATTAATCACACAGTGTAAAAAACAAAATTCAGCTGAGTACATTTTAAACATCTTATTGGCTTTATTCAATGACTCATGAATCAGGCAGCATCCCATCTAGCAGATAGAAAGGAGCTCTGAGGAGCTGTACAAAACGAAAGACTTTTATAGACAGAAGGGAGCCATGACAAAGAAGTTATACTCGGCAAAAAAAAGCACATTGGTTATTGCAAGGTTATTGTCTTTAGGGGATGGCAGGGGTCTATCAGGCAGATTGCCTACCTAGTGCTGATCCGGCAATTCCTTACTGACAGATTTAAGATTCCATTTCTGGGAGAGCCAAAACTGTAATTAAGTTAAGTCTCTGTTTGATGATGTGGGGCTTAGCATAAGTGACTCCATTTTGGGCCTGCTGTTTTGTTTTTAAGAAGAGGGAAAAGGTACTTTTACAGTGAAGAAATCTGATACACACCTATTAATCGTGTGATAAATTTAAAGTCTCCAATGATGGGGTGAATTGGAATCATGTGACTCAAGTTGAAGATCATTCTGAAAAAACCAAAAAAATAACCTGGCTTCTGCTGTTCAGAAGTGTCAATATCATGGAGAAAAAGAAAAGGCTGAGGACCAGTTTCAGATTATAGGCGAACAAGAAATGACAATTAAATGCAGCACATGGTCTTTGACTGGACCCTACATGGGAAAGAAAGGTTTGAAGGACATTATTGCGATAATTGGGGACATCTGAATATAGACTGTACATTAAATAACAGTTCTCTAACGTACCGAGTGAGATCATAGTATTGTGGTTATGCAGGAATATCCTCTTGTTCTTAGAATAAACATGCTAAAGAATTTAGGGGAAAAGGTTCACAATATTGCCAACTTATTCTCAAACGGTTTAAGGAAAAAAGAAAAAGTATATAGAGAAAGAGATACAACAAATGTGGCAAGATATTAAAAGTGGGTGAGTCTAGGTAATGGGTACTCAGTTATTCCTTGTGTTATAACTGCAACTTTTAGGCGGCTTTAAATTTTGCTTTAAAAGAGTGCTGTACTGTCCTCGGTGGCTGATCCTATGCAAATCAAGTTCAGTACTATATACAACGGATTCCCCAAGCTCACATCATTTGAGATTCGCCTTAGTCCGGCCACTGGCCCATCAGCCTGTACACCAGGAAATGCGGTTGGCTCTGAGCAGGAGGGACTGGGGGAGCTGGGGTCCTGCGGGCTCAGATTTAGCCTCTGTCTGAATCTTACATCATCTTCCTTCTCTTTGGAGGGTCTGTAACTAACAAGCTATGCGTACAGCGCCTGGCAGACGGGGAAGCGTGGAGGATGAAAGCCTGCTTTCCCTTTAAACAAAAATTGAGACCTAAAGCTGCCACTGGATCTTGGCTGACTAGAGAGGGTCTGTGAAAGAGGAGCAGATCAACAGGATGGAATGGGGTTCTGGGGTTTTATTTTCGGGGATGGGGGTGTTAGTATGGGGAAGAGAGAGAAAGATGAGATGGAATCCTAACTGTGAGAGTTGGGGAAGAGTGCATTTCAAAGAACATTTTAGTCACAGATGGTTGAGGAGAAATAGAGAGAACAGGCCCCAGCACCTCCTCTTCCTGGCTGGCGGCAGGGAGGGGAGCTTGCTAATGAACACACTGATTTCCCAGCTCCTCAGAACAATAGCAAATGTTTTTTGCAGTTATTAATTGGGATCCCACAGCAGGTGCGGGGGATGGAAGGCGCTGGTGATTCTAAGTTTATCTTTGGGGGTTAGGCGAAGAGAAAGAGAATTTAAAGAGCAAGGAGGAAAGAGCTGGGCTGTGTGGTCCCAACTTGATTAACTCTCAACCTTGCTACTGGACAATTTAACTGCTTCAACCTTTCGTTTTCCTCTTCGGTTAAAAATTAGAATAATACTCCTCCTTCACATGGATTATGTGAGAACTAAACAACATAGTTAATACATGTAAAAAGTACTTTGTAAGCTTTCCAGGACTATATACTATTTGTTTTTCTTGTTTGTTTATTTATTTATAAATTTAGTTATATATTTATTTACTATTTTTGGCTGTGTTGGGTCTTCACTGCTGTGCGCGGGCGGCTTTCTCTAGTTGCGGCGAGCGGGGGCTGCTCTTCATCGTGGTGCGCGGGCTTCTCATCGCGGTGACTTCTCTTGTTGCGGAGCGCGAGCTCTAGGCGCACGTGGGCTCCAGTAGCTGTGGTACGTGGGCTTCAGTAGTTGCGGCTCTCGGGCTCTAGAGCACAGGCCCAGTAGTTGTGGCACACAGGCTTAGTTGCTCCACGGCATGTGGAATCTTCCCACACCAGGGCTCGAACCCGTGTCCCCTGCATCGGCAGACAGATTCTCAACTACTGCACCACCAGGGAAGCCCTGTTCATTTATTGTTAAAGTGATTGATTGATCGATTGATTTTAAAAGTGTTTATTAAACACCTACTATGTACAAGTGTGTACATAGTAGGTGCTTAATAGATGCTTTTTAAATGAACCTAGTTTGTGCTAGGTTCAAGGAATATGGCAATGAATTGGAAAATATAGTCCCTCTCCCTGTAGAGCTAGTGATCTACCAAGGAAGAGGGGAATTGACCAAGTGATTACACATGCACTGAGATATACCAGTTGCTATTCCAATAGGAAGCTTGTAACAGACTGACCCGGGAAGTCAGGGAAGACCTCTGAAGAAAGGAACATCATTACAGAGACCCCTCGTAAACAGTGATATTACTATCCCTCCCCATGAAGCAGGGCCAGAGACTTAAATGCTGACCCAGGTTGGCCAGATGGACAATGGTGTGAAACCTTATGAAGGATGGATTGACTTCAGTTTCTCCATTGAGGAGAGACAAGCCAGTGTGTCCTCAGAGTGGCCCCTACCGTCCTGCTAAGCTTGCTTCGCCTTGTCTGCTGTGAAAACTCCCTGGGTACTGGCTGGCATCCTACAACAGGGTGTTCCTCATTCTTGTTGAAAACTCCCTGGGTACTGGCTGGCATCCTACAACAGGGTGTTCCTCATTCTTGTGAGGCTGATACCCTGATAGCAAAGCTCAAGTTTTCCATAAGTGGCCAGGGAATGTCTCCCTGCTCCCAAATAAAGAGGCAGCAGGGAACTGATGTCTTCTCGGGTTCACACACCATCCCACAGTGCACAGCCTCTATGGGAGACTGCCCCCATCCCGCTAACTCAGTGCCTGCACTTTTCCCTAATAGCTCTGCCATGAGCCTGTGCCCCATGGCACTTGTAGTATTTCTCTCTAATTCTAGGTCAACACTGGCTTTTATAAAACCACCCTTGAAAAACAGGACTTTTGGAAGCTGGCAGGGTAGTCTGGGATAGAAAGCTGGTATCAGAAAACTGGAGCTCTGCATTCAGTTCCATTGGGGACATATTTCCTGAGGAACCACTGAGGGAGAAACCCAGTGCTGGGCACAGATCATTCAGAGGTAAATATAATTCTAGTCCAGTTAGGGAGCAGGACTGAGAAACAAATGTTGTGCATTGTGCAGGAGTTTAAATAAAGGTTGGATGAAAGTATCATGAGGGTTCTGAAAAACCTTTTTGCTTGCCATTCACTCTGTGGGTGGCTTTGTGAAAATCAGCACATAATTGCCATTTTATGGACTTTGGTGCTGGTGGTAATGCTGGAGGTGGTGGTAATGATGGAGGTGGTAGAGCTGGTGGTAATGATAGAGGTAGTGGCAATGATGGTGGTGGTGGTGGAGATGGTGATAATGATGGAGGTGGTGGTAATGATGGAAGTGGTGGTAATGATGGAGGAAGTGGTGGTAATGTTGGAGGTGGTGGCAATGATGATGGGGGTGGTGGAGATGATGGTAATGATGGAGGTGGTGGTAATGATGGAGGTGGTGGTAATGATGGAAGTGGTGGTAATGATGGGGGTGGTGGTAGTGATGGAAGTGGTCGTAATGATGGAGGAGGTGATAATGATGATGGGGGTGGTGGAGGTGGTGGTAATGATGGAGGTGGTGGCAATGATGATGGGGGTGGTGGAGATGGTGGTAATGGTGGAGGTGGTGGTAATGATGGAGGTGGTGGTAATGATGGAAGTGGTGGTAATGATGGGGGTGGTGGTAGTGATGGAAGTGGTCGTAATGATGGAGGAGGTGATAATGATGATGGGGGTGGTGGAGGTGGTGGTAATGATGGAGGTGGTGGCAATGATGATGGGGGTGGTGGAGATGGTGGTAATGGTGGAGGTGGTGGTAATGATGGAGGTGGTGGTAATGATGGAAGTGGTGGTAATGATGGGGGTGGTGGTAGTGATGGAAGTGGTCGTAATGATGGAGGAGGTGAAAATGATGATGGGGGTGGTGGAGGTGGTGGCAATGATGATGGGGGTGGTGGTAGTGATGGAGGTGGTGGTAATGCTGGAGGAGGTGATAATGATGATGGGCGTGGTGGAGGTGGTGGTAATGATGGAGGTGGTGGTAATGATGGAAGTGGTGGTAATGATGGGGGTGGTGGTAGTGATGGAGGTGGTGGTAATGCTGGAGGAGGTGATAATGATGATGGGCGTGGTGGAGGTGGTGGTAATGATGGAGGTGGTGGCAATGATGATGGGGGTGGTGGTAGTGATGGAGGTGGTGGTGGAGATGGTGGTAATGGTGGAGGAGGTGGTAATGATGGAAGTGGTGGTAATGATGGAGGTGGTGGTAATGATGGAGGTGGTAGTAATGATGGAGGTAGTGGCAGTGATGATGGGGGTGGTGGAGATGGTGGTAATGGTGGAGGAGGTGGTAATGATGGAGGTGGTGGTAATGATGGAAGTGGTGGTAATGATGGAGGTGGTGGCAATGATGGGGGTGGTGGAGATGGTGGTAATGATGGAGGTGGTGGTAATGATGGAAGTGGTGGTAATGATGGAGGTGGTGGTAATGATGGAAGTGGTGGTAATGATGGAGGTGGTGGTAATGATGGAGGTAGTGGTAATGATGGAGGTGGTGGTAATTATGGAAGTGGTGGTAATGATGGAGGTGGTGGCAATGATGATGGGGGTGGTGGAGGTGGTGGTAATGATGGAGGTGGTGGCAATGATGATGGGGATGGTGGAGGTGGTGGTAATGATGGAGGTGGTGGTAATGATGATGGGGATGGTGGAGGTGGTGGTAATGATGGAAGTGGTGGTAATGATGGAGGTGGTGGTAATGATGGAAGTGGTGGTAATGATGGAAGTGGTGGTAATGATGGAGGTGGTGGTAATGATGGAAGTGGTGGTAATTATGGAAGTGGTGGTAATGATGGAGGTGGTGGTAATGATGGAGGAGGTGGTAGTGATGATGGAGGTGGTGGAGATGGTGGTAATGATGGAGGTAGTGGTAATGATGGAGGTGGTGGTAATTATGGAAGTGGTGGTAATGATGGAGGTGGTGGCAATGATGATGGGGGTGGTGGAGGTGGTGGTAATGATGGAGGTGGTGGCAATGATGATGGGGATGGTGGAGGTGGTGGTAATGATGGAAGTGGTGGTAATGATGGAGGTGGTGGCAATGATGATGGGGGTGGTGGACGTGGTGGTAGTGGTTTGTGCATGTGTGTGGTTTTGGGGTAGGGAACGGGTTGGAGTCGGGGGAGTTGAGCCCAATAACACCTAAGACACCTTCAACAGCTTTGACCTTTATTCTGTTAAACGTAATTATTTACCAGTCTATAATATAGGTACAAGTACTGCTTGTGTTCTTTAGCGAGATATTTCTTGAAAATGAGAGAATTTTCTAAGGACTTCCATATCTAACAATGGGATCAAATCATTTTTTATTTTGCCTCCAGGATCCAGAAGCAATCCCCATCCATGTTAATTTGGAACACATAAACTATGCACATAGATGGAATTAGGAAATAGCTTCTATTTCATGAGGAGTTTTTAAAAATCATGGGCTCTCTATTCAAGACTTCAAAAAAAGAAAGGAATAAAATTCACACATTTGCAAGAAACTGCTGGTATCTTTGAATATCTTCCCATAAGAAGGGAAATCTGGTATTAAAAAAAAAAAGTTGAATTTTCCACGTATGAAAGAAAATGTTTATAATTGATATGGATGAATAAAACCATTAAGTAAATGTTGTATAGGTTGAAATAAAAAAACTGCACCCTTATTCTGAGTCTCTGAAAGAAACCATTCCCCTCCCCCACCCTACCCCTAAAGGGCAAGAAATAGGTGGAAATGATTGAGTTTTTGTTTCCTGAGTTAGTAAACAGGCAAAAAAAAAAAAAAAAAAAATGTAGATACATGCCAAGAATACCAATGATCAGCTGAATATATATTCTAAACACTTTATGTGTATTAACCCGTTTAATCCCACTACAATCCTATAAGCAAGGTGGCTATGATCACCTGTTTTTTCACAAGTGTGGAAACAGAGAGACCCAGTAACTCACTGGGGATCATAAAGCTGAGAAGTGGTGATGCTGGATTTGAACCCAGGCAACAGAGCTTTAATGCCTCCAAGCTTAAAAAAGAAATATGAACCCCTTACAAATTTAAGACTTGTAAAGACTTATAAGGTCTTATAAATCTGGACCACTATATTTGCTGCCTGACATTTTTCTTTTTATTAAGTCCCCTTTGTCCAGAGTCTTTCATAAAACTTTTATCAAAAAGTTGACTATCACGTATATGGGACCTCACTATTATTTCTTACAACTTCATGTGAATCTACAATTATCTCAATAAAAATTCCATTTAAGAAGAGTTGACTAGCACCATACATGTCTCTAAGCAGTTTCTAATGGGCAAGTGGATTAAAATTTCAGGTACAAAACTACCAATTTTAGATTTAAAATCAGCTTGTAAATGTAAAGAAATATTTTATGTAAATATCCCCGCCGTTGGTGGTGGTAGGCTTGAAAATCAAACATGGGTCAAAGTCCCAGTCAAACTTTGTCTTGGGAAAACTCCTTGACTTGTCTGGGCCTCAGTTTCCTAAATGTGTAAAATGGGATAGTGATGCCTACTTCATTGCATTGTTAGGAAAAGGCAGATTTGAAGTCAGGTTTGTCTGAATCCAGAGTCGCTTGCTCTTAGCCACTCCGGGCCACCCTGAGAGGAGGGGCAGGGGGCACCAGCTGCAGGGAAGAGGGCCTAATGGGGAGTGTCCGTAGCCCTGACAGTTACCCCTTCAGCCCCTTTCATCTACCAGTTTCCCCAGAACTCATTCCTTTCTGCCAGGCCTGACCTCAGATTGTCACGTCAACTGCACTGAATCTTCCCAGTTCAACTTGCTTCTCTTTCTGGATTTGGAGTCAGAAGATCTCAGTTTAAGACCTGCTTTTGCTGGGTAGCTTCTGGCAAGCCACTTCCCCAGCTGGGTCTCAGGTTTCCCACCCATAACATGAAGCATCCATAACAGGGCACCAAAGTCCCTCCTCCACTCAGTCCTTTACTCCACACAAGGAATGAGAAATGGCTCCTCCATCTCTATGTGCAATCCCAAAGCTGCACTCCCTTGCCATTTCCCTACTGCCTTTAAAAATATTGTGCCTAGGGCAAGTGAAAAGATGATCAACATTGCTAATTATTAGAGAAATGCAAATCAAAAGTACAATGAGGTATCACCTCACACTGGTCAGAATGACCATCATCAAAAAGTTTATAAATAATGAATGCTGGAGAGGGTGTGGAGAAAAGGGAACCCTCCTATACTGTTGGTGGGAATGTAAATTGATACAGCCACTACGGAGAACAATATGGAGGTGTTTTAAAAACCTGAAAATAGAGTTACCATATGATCCAGCGATCCCACTCCTGGGTATATATCCAGAAAAGATAAAAACTTTAATTTGAAAAGATACATGCACCCCAATGTTCAGAGCAACACTCTTTACAATAGCCAAGATGTGGAAGCAACCTAAGTGTCCATCCACAGACACTGGATAAAGAAAATATGGTGCGCACGCACACACACACACACATACACACACACACACACACACACACACACACACACACACACAATGGAATACTACTCAGCCATAAGAAATGAAACATTGCCATTTGCAGCAATGGATGGACCTAGAGATTATCATACTAAGTGAAGTAAGTCAGACAGAGAAAGACAAATATTATATGATATCACTTATATGTGGAATAGAAAAAGATGATACAAATGAATTTATTTACAAAACAGAAAAAGACAGACATAGAAAACAAACTTATGGTTACCAAAGGGGAAGGTGGGAGGAATAAATTAGGAGTATGGGATTAACAGATAAATACTACTATGTATAAAATAGACAAACAACAAGGATTTACTGAATAGCACAGGGAGCTGTATTATCTTGTAATAACCTATAATGGAAAAGAATCTGAAAAAGAATACATATATATATATATATATATATATATATATATATCCGAATCATTTTACTGTACACCTGAAGCTAACACAATCTTGTAAATCAACTATACTTCAATTTTTTTTAATTGGCTTAGGGGAGGAGGGGGTACAGTTATGAGGCTGCATTGTTCAGCAAAGGGCACTAGCTGGGCAGTGTGAGGTTTCCATCACAAAGGCATGAGGTAGCCTCTAGCCTAGGGAATCGAGAAGAGGCTATAATTGGAGAGACTCACTGTTGCTAAACTGAAAATTTTGTGAAATCAATTGAGAGAAAAATCAATATGGGATTTTTTTTTTCCATGATGAAAAGACAAGATTCCCACACAATTAAGAACTGGGCCGTGGTTTCCGCACTCTGCCTGTCATGTTCTCATGTTTCAGTGCCACAACTGTTCATCAGAAATAATTAAACATTTTCCCATGGGCAACAATTACTTGCTTCAAATATTATGAGTAAGGAGAATACATTTATAATTACCTAACCTTTCTGAAGGTGAAAATATATATTATCCTTTGATGGAAGGGAAAAAGGAGCTTCTGGATTCGCCAATGCACTGTGCTGTATCTGTCCTGATTACGCTAATTGCCCTAAGGATCAGAACAATAACTTTTTACACACCCCAACCTTCTCTTTCATTTTCTGTAACTTTTAGGCATCAAATAAGGGTTCCTTTTTCTTGTTATTTTTGTAAGTCATTAAATAGCCAGCCTGTAGCTATTAGGATGGCCAGACAGCATCTCTAACGGCCCCAGTGCTGTGATATAACGAGAGTGGCAACGTTTCACTTTTCTTTGGAGTCCGTTTCCTTGTGAGCCACTGGCAGACACAAGCCAGGAGCCCAGCGTTTCATGTTGTCACTAGTTTCCTGATTTTGCGTTAAATACCCACACAGTGGAAACGACCACATATTAATCACAGTAGTTAACACGTACTGAGTGCTCACATCCTGTTAGGCGTGTCTAAATGCTTTATGTATACTATCTCATTTAATGCTCATAATAATTCCATGAAGCCGGTTACTATGAACACTCTCATCTTACAGATGAGAGAACTGAGGCCAAGAGATGTTAAGTAACTTGCCTAAGGTCACACAGCTAGTAAGTGGTGAAGCTAGGGTTTGGTCTAAAGTCTATCCCTTTAACCACTATACTAAAATATCTCTCAGATTTCTCTATCAAGTCATTTTGGTCCAGTATTTTCTTTTAACTGACAAAGAACATATTTCCTATAAAATATTTCTCAAAAACCAGACTGCAATCATGCTTTTATGTTAAAGGTTTTATTTTTGTAACTTGTTTGGCCTTGCTGCTAGTTTTGAAATCTACAAGCATGTGATAATAGTAGTAGCAGTAGTAATGATAATTCTTTCAGCAGCAGTTATCACTTACTGATTATATATCCTGGGCTAAGCACTAAGATCTTCACTTCCATTCTGTCCCTTCCCTCATATACACAACAAAGATACAGGGAAGATAATATCATCCTTGGTCTACACACAGGTAAACTGAGGCCCAGGAGAGTAAGTGACATGACCAAAGTCACGCAGCTAGTCAACTGTATGGCGGGGACTTCAAGGGATCTGCCCATCCCACTCAGCCAGTTTTATGCCACGTATTGTGTGCCAGGTACTGTCCTTGACTCTGGCAATACGATTGTGAATTAGGCCTCATCCCTGATGCCAGGCAGGGCTTGGTTGGCTTAACACCCACTATGTTTGGGGGTCAACAGTTGGTGCAGCTACATGCATGCTTTCCTCTGGAATGTTCTCTCGCTTATTTTAGAAAAACTGAGTTTTGGTACCTCTTCCACAGGATCTAAAGTTACATATAATTTTGTTGAGATTCCGCGGAGTCTTTTAACAACGTCAGTGTGCATTTTTGTGTTTGCATATGTCATTGGTATGAGGATGTTATCGTAGAACTCAGTTGCCATCTCTGATTTTGTGTCTTTTCTTTAATAGTGGGCAGTGAAGCTCAGTATTCAGGTTCAGCTCATCTTCAGAGCTAGATTATTCTGTCAGGAATTATGCTAGGAATACAACAAAATTTAAAATGTGGGGTCTCCCTTTCAATAAGTAAAGTTATGTCTTCTTATTTTGCAGATTCTCTAGAAGCAATAGTATGATGATGGTTAAGGCCACAACTCTGGAGCCAGACAGCCCAGTGTCAAGCCTCAGTTTCAATAGTTAAAGTCAGTTCAGCTGTGTGACCTTGGGCAAATTACTTACCCTTTCTGTGCCTCAGCTTCCTCATCTATTAAATAAGAACAATGGAATCATAGTGGCTACTTCATGGGTGAATTGAATAAGTAAAGATGCATCATCACTTAGGACAGTAGGGCTTGGTGCCTGGGCATATGTAAGTGTTGGCTATTGTTATTGATGGCCATCCACAGACTTGAATTCATTATCATTTGAAAAGGACTTATTTTGTAAGAAAGGAAAATATCACTTCCCTATCTGCTTTTTTCAGCTCTCAAGGGCCCACTGTATTCTTTAAATCGTCCCTTCTGGGGATTATACACAGCCATTCAGTTAAGGATGCTCTCAAAGCAAGTCTTCTATGGACTTTTCAGCGAGCTGGAGGTCTGCATTGCAGCACCTTGCTACAATTAGCCCAGACCAGTTTAGCATGTTGTCTTTAAACAGTGCAGTGCAAGTAGATTATTTGAATAGGATGTAAAACTTTATACTGGTGCAGCTGATAAACCTCTCCCCACGCCCACCCTCCACCAGCTGTTAGGTGTTTCAGGTAGCACATCGCACAGAAAATTAACTCCTGACTGATCCTTTCCCTTTTTGCTGTTGCCCCTTACAAGCCTTTCTCCACAGGACAGCCAGAGTGATCTCTTTCAAATGCAAATCAGATGACTTTCTTCTGCTGAAATCCTTCTAGCTTCTTCCTATTACACTGGGAATGCAATTCGGAATCTTCCCTGTGCGATACAAGGTCCACCTCATGCCTGTGCTCCAGGCACCCTGGCCTTTACTGAGCTCCTTCTAATACCCAGGGTGTTCACCTTTGTGATTTCCTCTGTCTGGAATATTCTTTCCTGGCTATTCACAAGGCTGGATTTTCTCATTCTTATGGGCTCAAGTAATGAGATATCACTTCCTTAGAGAGGCCTGTACAATCACCCTACCTAAAGTGAGCACTGCCCTCCCCCCAGTATTCTCTCTTAGCACACTGCTTATCTTACTAGAACATTTCTCAGTCTGTATAATTATTTCATTTCTTTATACACTTGCTTGCTTCTTGCTGCCTTTCCTGCTAGACTTCACACTTCCTGAGGGCAAGGGCCAGGCCTGCCTGGCTCTCACTGCATCCCGAGTGCCTGGTGCAGAGAATCCAAGTCAAAAGTACACAGTACACCAAAGTTGATGTAATTGCCTCTGGATCATCTAAAACCAAATTCTCCACTTGCTTCTGACTTCTGCTTTAAATGTCACTTGCTAATTCACCTTATCTCTTTTTTTTTTTTTGAATAGAAAATAAAACCAGTTTCTAGCTGTGCTGTTAGTAAAATGCTATGATATTTATTTTATACTTTTTTCATGCTCCTGAATAGGAGAGGTAAAAATTCCCTTTGGTCGCAGAGTTTTTGGATAATCTCTTTCTGAAACTCCTGTTGAGTGCTTTAGGATCTTTTGTGAAAGAAAAGAATTTATGAGGAGTAAATAAAACAGTGGTTTTCAAAGTGTGGTCATCAGACGGGGCGGCAGCAGCATCACCTGGGAACTTGTTAGAAATGCAGGCTTTCAGCTGCCACCCTAAACCTACTGATGCAAACTCTGGGGGTGGGGTCCAGCAGTGAGTGTTTTAACAAGCCCTCCACGTGATTCTGATGCTAGCTAGTTTGAGAACCAGTGAAATAAACTAACTTTTGTCAGAGAGAAGTGGAAAAGTTGCTAAGTTCTATGAATCTTTATGCAGGTCAATAGTTTAAAAGCAGGTAATTAACATCTACTGTATGCCAGGAATTGCCTGGGGTGCCTGGGATTCAGAATTAAACCAGAGAGGGCCTGATGTGGAGAGAATGGCAAGTAAACAGTCTATTGCAATATATTATTTTGCCTGTTGGGATGGAGGAAAGCAGAAAGAGCTGGGGGGGGGGGGGGAGCAGGACTCTTTCAGCTGAGAATCTTTGAGAGTAGCATAGGATAAGGGTACAAAAGTGTGCGCTTCGGAGACACCTGCCCTGAGTTTAAGCCAACGTCCATTATTTACCAGCTGTGTGATCCTGAGTAAGTTACTTAACCTCTCTGTGCTTCAGTTTCCTAGCTTAAAAATGAAAGTGATAATACTAATAGTAACCTACTTCATAGGGTTGTTGTGCTGATTAAATGAGTTAATAAGTGAAAAGCGCTTCAGTGCCTGGTTCATTGCGAGTACTCAATAAGTATTAATTAGACATTTCAACGTCATCTGCTTGCAAGCAAAGGCTATCAGATGTACCTGATCATTAGGGCGGTGAGTGAGGGGAGGTTATCCAGGGAAGGTCTCCACTGTAATTGCTGGCAGATCTTGCTACTCAAGGTGGGATCCCTTCACCAGCAGCGTCAGCAGCATTTGTGGGCTTGCTAGGAATGCAGAATCTCAGGCCCCACTCCCGACCTCCTGAATCACAACCTGCCTTTTAACAAGATCCCCAAGTAATTTTTTTTTAATTCATTTATTTTATTTATTTTTGGCTGTGTTGGGTCTTCGCTGCTGCGCGCGGGCTTTCTCTAGTTGCGGAGAGCGGGGTCTACTCTTCGTTGCGGTGCGTGGGTTTTTCATTGCGGTGGCTTCTCTTGTTGCGGAGTGCGGGCTCTAGGTGCGCGGGCTTCAGTAGTTGTGGCTCACGGGCTCTAGAGTGCAGGCTCAGTAGTTGTGGCGCACGGGCTTAGTTGCTCCGCGGCATGTGGGATCTTCCCGGACCAGGGCTCGGACTTGTGTGCCCTGCGTTGGCAGGCGGATTCTTAACCACTGCGCCACCAGGGAAGTCCCCCTAAGTAATTTTTATTTATTTATTTATTTATTTACTTTTTATTGCGGTACGCAGGCCTCTCACTGTTGTGGCCTCTCCCGTTGCGGAGCACAGGCTCCGGACGCGCAGGCTCAGCGGCCATGGCTCACGGGCGCAGCCGCTCCGCAGCATGTGGGATCGTCCCAGACCAGGGCACGAACCCCGTGTCCCCTGCATCGGCAGGTGGACTCTCAACCACTGCGCCACCAGGGAAGCCCTAAGTAATTTTTTTAAAGCAGTTTTTAAAAATGGAGAACCACTGGTGTAGAAGAGTGGTTCTGAGCCCTGGCTGCACATACCCGAAGAGGGGATATACAGGCAAAGGCACTGACTCCTGGGACAGAAACGCCTACAGATCTGTGTTGTGCGACAGGAAGTGGTGGCGGGGAGAGGAGGTGTACACGAGCATGGCCATGGCGGGAGGGTTGGACCTCATCCATGGGCAGGTTTGCAGCAGTGAGGCCAGAGCTGTGGTGCCTTTTTATTTGAGAAGCTCAACATGGCGACCCTGCAAAGGCTAGAGGAAGGAGGGCCGTAAAACTGCCCTGCTTCCCTGGTGGTACAGTGGTTGAGAGTCCGCCTGCCGATGCAGGGGACTGGGGTTCAGTGCCCCGGTCTAGGAAGATCCCACATGCCGCAGATGCGGCTGGGCCCGTGAGCCATGACCGCTGAGCTTGCTCGTCCGGAGCCTGTGCTCCGCAGTGGGAGAAGCCACAGCAGTGAGAGGCCCGCGTACCACAAAACAAACAAACAAAAAAACTGCCCTGAAAGAAACGATGAGACTCGGAGGCAGTGAAGGTGGAGAAGAAATGAGGTTGAGGGTTATGCGAAGATGACGCAGGCAGGTAGGACTGAGCGTGGGAAATGAAGGCAGAGGAGTCAAGCGTGACTCAGGCTCTGAACTCACGTGACTAAGTTTAAAAAGCTGCTCTTTGGAAGTTTTTCTTCCTAACTCCTTTCCAGGGTTTCTCTCTAGTTCAGTTTCCCAAAGACTGTCCAGTGCACAACCTTCTATTCCTAGCCACCTAGGGATTTCTTGCAACACATTCAACAAGCATTTGGCATTGCCTCCTGCCATACGAGGGTTTGGGACAAAATGTTCTGTTGGATGCCAGGAATGATGGTGGGATCCTTCCATCTTTGTCTCATGTCTCTAGCCGTCTGTTCAATTATAGCAAAACTTCAGTTCCCCAGGCCCCTTACAGAATGGATCATCTCATGTAAGCAAAGTTTTCATGTAGCTGAGGACTAATCTTTAATGTGTGGGAAAATTTTATTTAAAATATTATACTGTTTTTGAGGGTATATTTTAATGCATTCGTTTTCATACTCTTTCTTAAAGCAATGGGGCCTTTTTTTTCAAGTAGAGTTATAGAATCTCAGTATATAAAACAGAATAAAGAGTTACTTTAAAGAAGTAAGGAGCAGGCCAAGCCCCTGGCACGTGCTTTCTAATTTCTCCATAATTTGTTTCCTGAGAGTCCTTCACGCATACCTTGGACCCTGTCAAACAGTTTGAACACCTTTGTTTTAAAATGAGCTTATTCTCTACTGATTTCTTAAACAAAAGAATCAAGTGTAATGTTTTTGTATGACTGGGGACTTTGTCTTCAATATCATTAATGTGACATGATTGAGTTGGTACAGATAACTTCCACTGCAAGTGATAGGAATCTGACTGTAACACCGGCAAAATGATGAATTTATTGGCACATGTAACTGGGAAGACTTGAGTGATGGTTGTATATCTGGCCTGGCTGTGCTAAAATGCCTCCATCAGGGTTCATCCTCTCTCTTCATCTATCGATTTCGACCTCTCTCTGTTTCTAAATGTGTCAACATTTAGCAATATTCACTCCTGCCAAAGGGAGCTCCAGACTTCCTGCAAACAAGATAATTTTGTTAGACTCAGGTAAAATCCTTATAGGTCTCGGAACAGAAACCCTCTTCCTCAATATCCATGTAGCAGTTCTTGTGGGAGTGCTCAATTACCCTGCCTGGGTCACATGCTGACCTGTAAGGCCAGTGGTCAGGTAAGTCATCGTGATTGACAGTTGTTCTAGAATCCCATAGGATGGGCCAGCTATAAAAAGATGCTGGGCAGATGACAGCAATATAAGTCTACTACTGTGCTGTAGGCTCCTTTAAAAAAAAAATACTGAATTCGTACTGGGTCCTGTGGCAGAGACCATGAATGAAACAGGTCTGAACAGGATGAAACAGAAGACCACCCAGAATTGAGCAAGCAAGGCATACGCATAAACCACAGACTGTTATAATGTGATGAGTTGTGTCTGAGGGGAACACATGAAGTGTTCTGGGAGAAATGCTCTGGACTGAATAGATGAACAGTAAACTGTGCTGGAGGAAATCAGGAAGGACTTCACGCAGGAGGTGATATTTGATGGCATTTGCGTGGTGGAGGAGAAAAGTGATCTCAGGTGGAAGGAACAGAACATGGAAAAGTAGGGAAGTATGAAAGAGGTTGGGGCAGTCGGAGGTGAAAAGCTGAGAGTGGTGTTACTTTCTCAAGAGCTGGAGAGATGGTGTGTCAGTCCATGGCTACTGTCCAGCCTCTCCTCCCCGAGACTGCAGACCTGCTCTGGCCCCCAGCTCCCCGATCCTCAGGGCATCACCACCCCCTGCTTTAGTTACCATTTACCTCTCCTCCCCTGACCACGAGATCCAGACCATTCTTCCTGCCGTCCATCTCTTCTTTCGTGTGTTCTGTTTTTCCTCTTGTTGCTTCCACACTTTTCAACCTTCTTACGTAAAGAAAGAACACCAATTTTAAAGACCATCACGCCAGTCAGAACATTTCTTTACTCCAGTGAATTTTTGCAACCTGGGCTCCCCATTACAATAACCTGGATCTACCCCCAGAGACTGATTCACTAGGTCAGGTGGAGCCTGACCATCAGTAATTTGTAAAGTTCCCCAGGTGACTCAAATATGCAGTTTGAGAGCCACTGCTTCACTCTATGTGCACAGTGCCTCATGCACTCACAGGAGCTTTGGAACATTCTCACAGAAGCCTCTCTGTGGCTCCCCTGCCTAAAGATCCTGCCACAGCAGAAGCCTGGTCCCTTGATGGTCACCAAGACTTTACTGTAGTTAGGTTTAATAAGCTAGCCCCAGGCTTGTTACGCTATGGTCTTGTTCATAAAAAATTATGTTTTAGCCTTCCGGACATCTAATTTTGCAAATCAGTGTCAGGTACAGAAAAGATACTGTCACTAGAGAGCAAGGCATTCAGTAATTTTAAAGGTCAAAGACCCACGTGGAAATTAGCTTTCAGCTATTGAAATACATTGACTTACACACAACAGAAAATGTGGTCTCAGGGCACACTGGGTATTTACACATCTGTAAATTAGTCCATTAGTTATATGGATCCTGATATCTCAAGTACTCACTGATGATGCTGGTAGTATGGTGAGAAACACTCGTAAATGAAGAAAGGGATTCTGTTTAAAGGCTACTATAATAATAGCTCTCATTGATGGAGCGTCTACTTTATGACAGGCACTGCACTGCAAGGTGTGTTTACCCCAAATCCTCACAACAGCCCTGCAAATAGGAAACTCGGGCTTATTAAAAAAGGGAATTTACCTACAATAATACAGTTACAAGTGAAAGAGCTAGGATTCCATGCCAGACCATCTGAGCAAAAAAACGCTCCCATCTGTGCCACACGTTCCTGCTCAGTTCCTGATCGTCAATGACAACAGTGTGCCGGGGGTATGCTGCGTGTGACCCGGCATCCCGGGAGCAGGGCTACCTCCAGTGCAGGGGAATCTGTCCCCAGAACCCTTGCCCACACTGTGTATTATTTTTTAAAAGAGTATTATTGATTTGACCAATGGAATATGATGGCTCATGTTAATTTTTTTCAGATGTTGGTTCTGATCAATTTCCTTAATTTTGAATGATCTGACTCAAGTACATTGTATTGAAAGTAATTCAGAGGGCAAGGATGCCGTTGGTTTGTTTCTTTGAACTATTAACCTAGGAAGGGGAAAAGAATGGCCAGATTTCGAGCACTGATTTTAGTATTTATCGACATACCAGTCATCAAGGTAGAGAAGTAGAAATTTGTGGTCACCCTCACCAAAAGATTACAAAGCATGTTTTGTTTGTTTCGTTCAGTTGGTCAAAAATTGTGTCTCCTAACTGTTCTGCATCCGGGGGTAAAACTGAGCTCACTAGCAAAATGTCCGTTTTGATAAATCGGGAACCAAAAGACCAAAACTAATGACTTCCACAGTGGAAGGTGCCCTGGGAAATATAATATAGAATAGTGGCATCAGGGGCTTGTTTACCATGATACTGTGTATCTATCTGATGGGGAGTATAAATAGTTTTCTTTGCGCAAAGGGACCCAGGGAATAGTGAATCAGGGAATAATTGACTTGTCTTGGTATGTTTGTGAATGTGCATTTTTATCTGATGGCAAATATGCTGTTGGCCTTTGAGTCAGTCACCCACTGTAAAATTTCCTTAGCATCATGTGCAGGATAGCATGCCCATCCCCCCAAAAACACACCAGCTTGAAATTAATTTGAAATTAACATTAATCAACCAATGTTGTATTTGGGGCCCTATGTGAAAGCCACCTACTGCAGCTGACTGCCCTTCAGCAGGCAAGAAGTGATTTGCAATATAATTTAAATGAAGAGTTGGTTTCCTTTCCCATTTAGACCACACCAGTATGGAAAACTGATTGTCAGCCATTCTGGTGATGTGCATCAACTTGGCTATTCACTCAGAAAATGAAGTTTCCTGAGACACTGGCACATTTAATTTATTTTTTTTCGCTGTGAAGTTAACTTCAGCTTGTTAAATACAATGATGATCCAAACCACAGAAAAGCCAGCACCATTAATTTTAATGCTCATAATGTAGTGGAAAGAGATTATATTCATTTGGGAGTTTTTCCCTATTAATAGAATGTTTACTTGCCCCTCTCCTTATGAGTTAATTATTATTTTCCTTCCGTAATGCTCTACTTATATCTGAGCAGCCAGTGTGTCTATTAATGTCTTGAGTTTATGAGTTGCTGGTGAATCTATCATTTTGCCGTGTCTATCACTAAAATACCAACAGCTTGGCAGTGTGGTGAGTGAAGGTGCAGGTGATAGGGATGCTATGGGTCCCTTTACAGAACCTTCTCACCTATTTTTATAAAACATTTACTTTTAGTAGAGTTTCTTTTCTATGCTTTGATTGGGAGATTGAGTGACTTTTCAGTGAATTATAAAGTAGTGAGTTAAGAATTTGGTAACTTTCCCTTGTTTATCATTCAGAGGTTTTTTGTTTGTCTTAAGATTTTTTTAACTTTTTTAAATTAAAAAATATTTTAATTTTTATTGAAATATAGTTGATTTACAGTGTTGTATTAGTTTCAGGAGTACAACAAATATGTATCTAATTCTTTATATATATATATATTCTTTTTTAGATTCTTTTCCATTATAGGTTATTACAAGATATTACAAGATATTAAGAGCCTCAATATCTTGTAATGACCTTGTGTCTTGTTCCTTGTGCTATATAGTAGGTCCTTGTTGGTTATCTCTTTTATATATAGTAGTGTATATATTTTAATCCCAAACTCCTAATTTACCCCCCCTCCTTTCCCTTTGGTAACCATAAGTTTGTTTTCTATGTCTGTGAGTCTATTTGTGCTTTGTAAATAAATTCATTTGTATCATTTATTGTTTTTTACATTTTTAATTCATCTATTTCTTAATTTAATAGACACAGAGCAGCCAGTTATGCAAGTAGTGTGCTAAGTACTGGGGATTAAAAATAACTAAAGCAGGCTTCCCTGGTGGTACGGTGGTTAAGAATCCGCTTGCCAATGCCGGGGACACAGGTTCAAGGCCTGGTCCAGGAAGATCCCACATGCCGCAGAGCAACTAAGCCCGTGTGCCACAACTACTGAGCCTGCGCTCTAGAGCTCAGAGCCACAACTACTGAATCCCGCACGCCTAGAGCCCATGCTCCACAACAAGAGAAGCTACCGCAATGAGAAGCACGGGCACCGCAACAGAGTAGCCTCTGCTCACCACTGCTAGAGAAAGCCCACGCGCAGCAACAAAGACCCAACGCAGCCAAAAATAAATAAATACATTTATAAAAATAAATAAATAAGGCATCTTCCAGGAGCGCATAGTTCTGAGCAGGACTGACAACAAGGAATTGTAGCACAGTAAGATGAGTGGTACAGGTGAGCTGGGCATATGGTAATAGAGGGTGGGATGGAAGGAGCTCTCTCTCTGCAGAGGGGGCTATCAAGGGAGGCTTTACAGAGTAGGAGGTGCTAGAGCAAGATCCCAGTGACCTGGGCCTTGAGTTCTTCAGGTTGGCAGTGAAATGATGGGTGAGGGTGGGAAAAGGCAGTACAGGCAGAGGGAATAGCAAATTCGAGGTGGCGACTGGGAGGCTTTTATTGGAAACCAGCTACCTGCTATTTAA
Source organism: Delphinapterus leucas (assembly GCF_059928025.1). Taxonomy (NCBI): domain Eukaryota; kingdom Metazoa; phylum Chordata; class Mammalia; order Artiodactyla; family Monodontidae; genus Delphinapterus; species Delphinapterus leucas. The sequence continues at coordinate 141,690,497 of NC_143129.1, forward strand.
ATAACAATCATAGGAGCTGATATTTAAGTGCTCACCATATGTCACACACTGTTTCAAATTCTTAGATCTGCAAACTCAGTTAAGCCTTATAATGGCTCTTTGAACTTGGTATTACCGGCATCCCCTTTGCAAATCCAAATCAATGCCTGGAGAGATTTGGTAATTTGCTAAATATCACACAGCTGATAGGATCAGGACCAAGACTGGAACCCATGTTCTTTGACTCCAAAGCCTACAAGTTTAAGTATTATGCTCATGGCCTCATTGCCCTTTAGGACCTTCATTCCAGCTTTGCAGATAAGGCATGCTAATAGTGACTGACGGTCGGGACTGTCTAAGGGGGATAATAACAATACCTATCTGTCACCTGTGAAGAGGGTTAAGTGAGATATAGAAAGTATTTAGAACAGTGCCTGGTGCATAGGAAAGCATTTTAAACTATTATTTAAACTAGTATTATGATTTAAACGAGTATTTTAAACTAGTATAATAATACCAACTTCAAAGTAGTATTATTAAAAGTAGTAGAGCCCAATAAATAGGAATTCAATAGTACTCAGGGATTAAACCATTTAGGGGTAGTTTACTGCAGAGGTCATTATTCAAGAGACATTGTGGAGTTGGTGGCATTTGATATAAACCGGGATGGCTTAATGGTAGAATTCCTATAGGTAGGACTTGGGGACAGGGAAGTATTTCAGCAAGAGAGAATGGAATGCAGAAATGCAAGCAGACTGGAAAATTCCATCATGCTTGAGAAAAGTGAATAAACTAATCTTCTGAAAGCAGAGGGTCTGTAAAGAGAAACGGAGAATAAAATCAAACAGGTAGTTAGAAATTGCTTATAACCAATGATGTTTGTTGAATGTTTGGCACTGTTTATATTTTGTATTATTGAGTCATCGTAAACATTTTCCTGGGATTATAGACTCATTGTTTTCATTTAAAGAAAATGAGGTTCAGAGAGGTTACATAATTTGCTTACCATCATCCAGCTAAAAAGTGGTAGAACTTGAACTCGAACCCAAGTCTATGCGTTGGGTTCTTAAGTCTATGGGTAACTTAAAGTACCATGTTCATTTGACTACCCCATGCTTTCATCTTTGTAGCTCTGACCTTTCTACACATCATGAATATTGATAGAATAATTTTTCTAGTGAAAAGGGTAGGAGAAAAAAGTAAGAATAATGTGTCAACGTGTTCTTCTTAGAATTTTGCTTATCAACCACTATAGCCCAACATTTTCCCACTTAATAGGCTGTGTCTACTTCTATTAAGATGGAAAGAACTGGTCTCCCTGATTCCGTTGACACATACCCCAGCTCCGGTTTCCTATTTGTGTGTACCTCTTACAACAGGTACCTCCTAGAATAAGAGCTAATGGTTAAAAGTTTGGGTGTTGAAGTACTGCCAGGTGCCAGGGCTAGAAGCCCAGCCCCGCCCTTCATAGCTGTGGTCAAGAGCAAGATACTTTCTCTATGTTTGTTTCCTTATCTATTTAATGATGACAGTATGGTACCTATGTCAGTGGGTAACTGCTGGAAATAAATGGATTATTCCATATAAAGACTAAAAACTGCTATTAAAATGCTATGATCGTTCATTAAATATTAGCATTATTGTTGTCATTATTATGCCTTATATCTTGTGTCTCACCAAATAAAGACCTATGACCAGCTCTTTTGGGGAGGACTTTCCCATAGTTGTCTTTTCATATATTGCTGAAGAGACTGTAAAATTGCACAGCCTTTGTAGATGGTAATTTGACAATATCTATCAAATATTATAAAACATGTTTTCTTTACCCAATAATTCCACTTCTAGGTGTTTATCCTACCGATAGATTCAAAGAAGTGAGAAATGTGGAATTTGTACATTTTGAATTTTAACCTGTGTATGTATAACCTAGTCCAAATTTTTAAAATACAGATTGATGAATATGCTATGCTTTGTTTGTACCCGCCACGTAGTCTAACACAACACTTGGCACAGAGACACTGACAAATGCCCTTTTGTTTAGCCTGGTACAATTCCTTCGGATCCCTGTGCCCCAAGCCCACCTACACGCACCGCGTACACTTTAGGTGATGCTTCATCCTGAGCCACTCAACTCTAAACATTGTGACTGCTGACTCCGGTTTGCTTTCAAAATTGACATATACTTCTTTCATTATAGCGATGTCCTTGGCTTCTCTCCATGACTATTCCTGACTCGTGGCCCTGGCAATCTTGGGAAAACATCATCCAGTTTCTTGGATCCAGATCCTGGGGCCTCCGTTTCCCCAGCATTACCCCCACCCAGCCTGGACGCATTGACCCAAGCGTTTCCTAGGACACGTGTAAGTAAAATACTTGACTCTTCCATGATAATAGTTTAAATCATCCCCTCCCCTCCACTGCACACTCCACTTTGGAGCATGGTTTTGTTTCTCTCGGATGCTGTTCCTATTCTCTCCCTTTCTGGAGCTAACTGCCTGTCCTGAAGTTTATACCCTCAGGTTTAGTATTTGTTTAATCAGTAATTATCCAAGGAGCCGGTAGGCAGTAGAATCTGAGAACTGAAAGGCAGAAGGCTTTGTTCTCCTCCTGTGTGGTTCCATTCAGGTTACTTGTCTCTGACTTAGACTGGAGACTAAATGGATTAAAATAAAACCAATTTAAGCGAAAAGAAGAAACGTTCACAGACACAGAAATAGAGATTCCTGCTATCTTGGCTGCCTAGAAGATCTGCAGGCCTCACCAAGGAATTTAAAAAGTAATGTTTCTTATCATAAGTGACAGAAATATGCTGCTTTCTGCATCAGTAGATATGAAGATTAAAGGGTCTGACCGTGTTAAACAATTTTGCACAGCACCAGGCACCCTGGGCTCTGCTCTCTGCCTTATTACCCTTCATCTTGTGGCTATTTCAGGCCCAATTTAAGAATACGATGCGGTCTGGCTTTGCAAATTGACATCCTTTAATTTAAACTGTCTTGTGAGAGAATTAAGAAATTATGGAACAATTATATGCCTTGAGTTGAAAGCTGGATGGCATCCCGAGATCCTTGTACATCAGCCATTTGAATTGATTAAGTCACATAATTGAATTACACCTTTGCCCCCCATAATATCTTGTGGCAAATATGTTGGTATTTCGTTCTGGGAAAATGCTTCCATAAAAGTAAATAGGGGTTGGGGTTGGAGATTGACCTGGGTGTCAAAGGAAACCTAGGGGCAGGGTGGGATGACATTTTGAGATTTTGTGCGGGGAGGTTGATTAGCAGAGCAAGTGTTCCATTTGAAGTTTAAATGGAAGTTCGCAGATCAAAACTCTGTACATGATACACGGGGAAGTGTGCTTTCCCCAGTCTCCCTCTACCTTGTCCTTCAACCTTCAGCTTAAGCGTGTATTGCTCATTCTCAAGGCTTCTTTTAACATCTCCCATGAACAAAGATGCCGGGTTTGGTATAGCTTCCTTTGTCCCCCATGTTTTCCCGTATACCCTTCCATCAGAGCACCTCCCACAGTGATGACGAGTCTCCTTTACCAGGCCACGTGGCTGGGCAGGGAACCGTGTCCAACTTGTGTAGCATGGTTGTAGCGCTCAGTCAGTATCTGTTGAATGGGGCTTTATTTGGAAGCTTCAGTGGTTAGGTTCTAAACTCAGTCTTCTTTTGTAGTATGGAAATCAGAAGGATGTGGACTCTGATAGTAATTTTTAAAGCATTGTTCTTAAGTAGGGTTTTTTTTTGCCCCCACTTTTGTCATTCGACCCTTTTGTCAAGGATTTCTTAAACACCAACTCTGTCCATTTAACAAACGTTTATTAGGCACTTATTATATCAAAAAGCTAAGGTAGGTGCTGAGGGGGAAAAATAGCCAAAAATTATTCCCTGTTCTTTCGAGGAGCTCAAAATCCTATTGGGAATTGGAGAGGTTGGTGTGGGAAATAGGCTAATAGCCTTGGTGACTGAAGGAGCAAGCAGGCTGCTGTTGAGTGGTCCAGGACTATGAAAGGGGGTGATGGTAAATTCCATTTTACTCCCCTCTGAAGCTTGTTCTGCCCTTGTTCTGCCCTTGTTCTGCCCTGCTGCCCACCCCCCCACATCATCCATTTTGGAACCCAGCAGAGAAGAAAACTCTTGGACGAATGGCCTGTGGTCAGGCAGAATGTGTGCCTTTCATCTGAAAACTCCTCCAAGGAAGACAGCTTTTAAAGCACTGTTCTCCCCCACCTCCTTTCCCCACCGCCCCCAGCTTCCAGCTCTCCATCCTCTCACGCAGCCTTCTGGGTCTTCGTATTCTTTGTCTATTCCGTGCAGCACAAGAACCTCTCTCTCTTTAAAAGCTCTTTACCTTTTCTTTACCTTTATCAAAAAAAACACTCTTGGAGCTTTTTAAAAACCCAACTACAGCTATCCTCCTGAATATATTTGTGTGGAAGGGATTAATCAAGTCTGTCAAACATTGAGCTGTGAAACCTTTAATATTTCTAAAAGGTTTAAAGTCTGCATATTTATCACATGCATCATTGAGAATAATCTTTCTATTTTGTAAAAAAAAAAAGTTAAATGCTCACTGTAAAATATTGTGGTAATGAGCACAGCGGGCGACAGGCTCAAGCAGGGGCCTGTTTGTGACACTGGAGTGGAGTTTCTGGTACAACCTTTCTCTGACATCACTCCCCTAGAGACCACCCATCATCTACCCCTCATCTATGTGTATGAATGTTTTATATTGTGGAATTCTAGAACCTTGGTGCTCAAAGGGAAAGGAAAGAAGGAGAAAGGGACTGGTCTTTGTGGAGTGCCTGCTTTGTGCCGGGTGTCGTGTCTGTGTGCTTTGAGTGTTGTCACGTGGTCATTTTCACAACTGCCTTTATAGCAGGCAGTATCACCACTGATTTATAGACAAGGAAACTAAGATTCAAAAGGCGAAGCGATTTTCGCACGGTCACGCAAATATTCATTTGCAGACCTGGGACTTGACCCTAAACTAAGCCTCTCTGATTCTCTCACTCTGTTTATGTGGCATAAGCTTGGCAAATGCTTAATACAAAGTAGGCACACATGAGAGGGTCCCAAAAGTTGGTTTTTAATGAAGAATCTTTGTTCTACAGACAGAGGGACAGTGTAGATTATTGGGCATGATTCTGAGAATCAGAGGTGTTAGATTTTAAGATGTTTAATCCAGAAATGGTGGTAGTTTCCTTAGAGTAGGGAGAGAGCCATTCAGGGCTTTTTATTAAAATAGCTAATACAAACAACTATTTATTTATAAAGTGCTTTTACGTGCACAACCTGGTTTAATCTACTCTGTAGGCTTGTGATGTCACATCAGCATTTTTGCCATTTTACAGATGGGAGAACTGAGGGCCAAAGACATGGTTAGTCCTGCCTACGTCACTCAGCTAGAAGCAACTCAGCTGATGCTCCAGCTTTGTTTTTCTGGTGCCACAGCCACAATCTCACCACTATACTGTACCATTTTTAAAGCATTTGATTATTATTCCTAAGAATGCAAAAAATAAAGTTTTGAAAAGAAAAGCATGAAAAGACCTTAGAGACCCATCAGTCTTGTTTTCCAGATTTGACAGCAGAGGCACAGACACTGAAAATAGTATAAAAGAGGCCCAAGCAATGTGTTATGATAACATTGAAGAAAGGTGAATGTATTCATATGGAGTGTAAAACCAGGGAGGGCTGCCCTGAGGTGGTGACCCTTGATAATATCCTAAAATGAGGAGGATTTAAATAAGAGGGTGAAAATTCAACAAATGATGCTAAAATGGAAGAAAGGAATGATTGTGTGGCAAAATGACAATATGGTGGTCCCATGGGCAGAGCCCCTTCAAGAAAGCTCGAGTTTGTTGTTTCAGTATAATTAGTTGTGTAACTTGCATTGCCAGAGTGCCACCATAGCGCCACACACATGTGTAATTAAACCCCCTGCCAGCCAGGCAGTGTCTTCCTCATGCCTCCACTTCATGCCCCAGCTTTGCATCAGAGCGAGCGACCAAAAGAAAGGCCCTGAGGTTGGGATGATTTGAAATTTCAAACTCACCTTGTCTGTGAGTGGACCTTTTTGTGTTTACCTGTCTGTGTCATATTGGGAGGAAAAACAGATACAAGACTTAGAAGGAGGCAGAGCTTTCTGCTCCCAGGTTACTGTGAAGACAACAGGCCCATTTCTGGAACTCTTTTGGGTGGGCGAGATGTTTCCCCAGTTTACATTTAGCAAACTGTAATTAGCATCAGCTGGAGAAAAGGAACAACTGTGTTGGGAAATACACTTTCCTCTGCACAACAGCCTCTGTTCCTAAGGGTGGTCCCCAGCATTGGGTTTTTCTTGTTAGGAGGCAGTGTACAGAGGCCCTGTGTAGCTGAAATGGGGTTATTCTGGGGGTGAAGCTCTTTGCATAGAGACCAGATGCTGATCCACTTCAGCTGGCAGAGTGTACCTTGCTTACATATCAGCCAGTTGGAATTGTGAGGTTCTTGTATGTTTTCATTCATTCCTTGAACATACATGAACCCACACCCAGGTAAACCTTACTAGATGCTGAACAGTAGGTTAGATGCTAGGGGCTACACATCACCCATGCCTCTGTGAAAAGCCATGCTGGTCAAAAGCAGATTCGTGGATGGATACACAGAGAACCAGCTGAGGCTTTTTGGTTTGGGGACTACTGAGTAAATCAGACACTCCCTGTGGATTAGTTAGGATAAGTAATGCTAGCTGCATTAACCGTAACCCCTCCCAGCCTAGATGAACACAGAGTCTTGTCTTGACATTCCCTTAAACTCAGTTCCTACTCAAACAAATGCAAGATCATCTGAAAGATTGCCCTTTGCTACCACTTTGAGCGGACCTTCCAGGAAAAATTATCTTCCAGTGTAAAGTGGAATTCTACTGGTGAGGATTTAATTAATAAAAATCATCTGGAAGAGCCTGAAATGACTTCATAACTCTTGACCTCAGAATTCCTCTTTCAGTATTCCATCCTAAAAATAGAAATTACAAAGATGTATGAACAAACAAGTTTATTTCCACATTACTTGTAGTTTTGAAAAAGGGAAAACAAAATTTCCCAAAAGGAGGAAAATGCTTCACTAAAGTTTTTCATATTCAAATAAAGTAGTCATTAAATAAAACATTCTAAAGAATTTTTTATTGTTCTTAGTGGCATATGGACATGAAGGTAAGCTTCAGGACTTTATGTACAACACAATTCCAATTTTGATGCAAACATATCTCTAGGTGTATAGGCATAGACCCCTAAAAAGGCTGAAGACAAGGCATTAAGATATTAGGAGTGAATTTCTCTGTGTAGTAGGATAAGGAGAGCTTTTATTTCCCTCTTTATATTTTTTCTTCTAAATCTGATATTATGATTGAGAATGCATCACTTTTATGAATATAAAAAAATAAATCATTAAAAACAATTTCTAAGTGTAAAGAAGAAGGGCTTTGGATCAGGACTGACTGACTCATGTAGGGGAGATCTCAAGCATCTCAGGAGTGAAGAGGCATGTGCAAGCCGTGTTCTAGAACTGTGTCAAGTCCAGAGGGGGAACAGTGGGCTGGAGACCAGAGGACCAGAGGACATCATAAAGGTCAGGATTTCTGCAAACTAAGGGGCCCACAACTGGGCTAGAGAGCATAACTGTCAACTCTAACTGGTATTCAAAATGGGAAAACTGAACCGATTTAAAAATTTAAGATTAGGACAGTGGGTTCAAGTCCTGGCTCTACTGCTTACTAGCTGTGTGGCTTTGGGCATGTGTCTTAACCACTCTGAACCTCATTTTTAGAATGCAAATAAAACCACCTTCTTTATAGCATTGCTGTGACATTAAATGTGACCGTTATTTTCAAATACCATATGAGGTAAGGGGGCACTTGGGCTGTGATGCTGCACAGTGCTATATATATATTTGCATGGAGTGTGTGTATATATATGTATACACACACACACACCATACACATATATATGCCAAGTAGGGCCCAGGGTCAAAATATGAGGGGCTTCAGTGGTTGGACCTATGAAATTGCGGTGTGGTGTTATTGACAGCATTGACCAACACCTGTTCTTAGCTGTGATCCTTTTGGCCTCTGGGGAAACAGAAGAGACAGAATCTAGCCTGGCTTACAGAAGCTTGGGGCAGATTATCTGTAACACCGTGGAAGCTAAAGCCTGGCGTCTCCCACCGCGTTCAAAGGGGCGCACCTTGGGGTAAAGCCCTTTCTTCATTGCAGCTTTTCATGGTCCTCTCCTGCCTTCATTCCCCACTCTGTCCCTGCCCCCACAGGACCATCACCAGGACCACCTGGAGCCTAAGTCTGAAGGAGTCTCTGTCACTGTGACCCTCACCTGAAATTTGGGGGTGTTCATCGTGAGAAGTCTCCCCCATCTCGTTTTTTTTCTTTGCGGTACGCAGGCCTCTCACTGTTGTGGCCTCTCCCGCTGCGGAGCACAGGCTCCGGACGCGCAGGCTCAGCGGCCATGGCTCACGGGCCCGGCCGCTCCACGGCATGTGGGATCTTCCCGGACCGGGGCACGGACCCGCATCCCCTGCATCGGCAGGTGGACTCTCAACCACTGCGCCACCAGGGAAGCACCCCCCCCATCTTTTCTTTGCGTGTCCAGCTTGGCATCCACGCAGTCAAGGCCCACTTCATGTCCAGCCGGCACCTCAACCAGGAGAAAGGCGAAGCGTCTTGAGTGAAATGTTCTAAGGCATTGATGGTTCTCACCAGATGATTCTGAGCAAGGGGGCACTCAGGCTGCGACACTGCACCATTCTGCAGAATCAAAGGAGAGGAAAGACAGCCAGCCCTGGAAGCCATGACTTCACCTCTATCTTAGCTCAAGCTGCTGTACCAAAAACACCATAGACCAGGTGGCTTAAACAGCAATTAGTTATTCCTCACAGTTCTGCAGGCTGGGAAGTCCGAGATCAGTGTGCTGGCAGATGCAGTGTCTTGAGGGCCCATTCCCTGGTTTGTAGGCAGCCACCCTTTCCTTGTATCTCACCTGGCAGAGAGAGCAGAGAGAGGAAGGCAGCTGTCCTGTCTCTTCTTTCTTTTTATTTCTTTTCTTTTCTTTTTTTTTTGGCTGCGTCGGGTCTTAGGTGTGGGTCGCGGCACACGGGATCGCCTGTTGTGGTGCACGGTCTTCTCTAGTTGTGGCATGTGGGGATTTTTTTTCTCTCTAGTTGTGGCATGGGGGCTCTAGGGCGTGTGGACTCTGTAGTTTGCGGCATGCGGGCTCTCTTGTTGAGGTGCCTGATCTCAGTAGTTGTGGTGTGCGGGCTTAGTTGCCCAACCAGGGATCAAACCTGAGTCCCCTGCATTGGAAGGTGGATTCTTTACCACTGGACCACCGGGGAAATTCCCTGTCTCTTTTTTTAAAGGCACTAATCCCATTCATGAGCACTCCACCCTAATGACCTAATTACCTCCCAAAGGCCCCACCTCCTAAACCCATCACATTAGGGATTAGGATTTCAACATATCAGTTCTGGGGAGACACAAGCATGCAGTCCATATCAGCATCCCTGCTGCTTAAGCAAGGGATTCTGAATCATTTTCCCACTTCTGTCTGAAGCCAGTCTAAATGGATTATCACAGCCATCTCCTCTAGTGATGAAGACACCTATGTGCCAGATACTGTGCCCAAGCATTGTCACATGCGGTACATCTGGCTTTCATTGTATTGTGTTTCCTCCAGCAAGAAGAGTTTTGTTTTTCTCCTCTGCTGACTGCTTTTTTCCCCCTCCTAGGCATATCTTTAGTTATATGGCTTCTAAACTGAGCAAAGGTGGGATGGGAATCCCTGAAGGTGCTATGGGATGGTTTATTTTGGGTGTCTACACCCTCTTTCCCTGCCTAGTTGAGGGGGACTAGTTTGCTGGGATGCCCTTGAAATTCAGCCCAAAGATTTTCAGCTTAACTTAAATGGTGCTCAGTGACTTCTAAGAGAAAAGAGCATGAAAGGAAATTGCTCTGTTTGCAGCTTAGTGACTCCCCCAAATTCTAGGCTGGTCTGTGAGTTATGCTGCCAAGAAGCCTGTTGCTGATTATGCTGGATGCCCCATAAATTAGTGAGGGCTGGACTCGGAGGTGACAACTATCACTGAGTCTCTGGAACAGAAAATGCAACACTAATACGTATGTTTCAGAAATGTCTTTTGTCTATATGTTTGGAGGAGAAAGTGCTGATGAGAATCAATTTCATATTGACTTTAAATTTTTCAATTGACCCAGAGCCCTTTTTATTAAGTAATGTGCACAAAAACATTTTATCCCAGGCCAACTTGATGGCTTGGAGAATTCCCTTCAGAGTGCGGCAACCTGGAGAGAATTAGAAAAGCAATTCATTCATTTACTCTTTTATCCATTCTTTAATAAATATTTGTTGAGCACCTGCTACGTGCTCAGTTCTAGAAACTACGCTAGACAGTGAGCAAGACCCAATCTGCCTTCAAGGAATCTAAAATCTAATGAGCTTGACAGACACATCGATAAATAAGCCTGGCCTAGTGTGATGTGTTTTGTTAGACGTAAGTGCAGGGTATGTGGAAGTAACGAGGACGGAATCAGAGGCATCCTGTGTACTTGGCGAGTACTTAGCTCTTGTTGATTGAATGAATGAATGAGTGAGTGAGTGAATCAGATGGCCCTCAAGCTGAGATTTGAAGAGAAGTAGAAATGGAAAAAGAGGTAAAGGGCATTTGGGGCTGAGGAAAAGCGTGTGCCAGGACAGGGGTGTGTGATGTTTTAAACATAGCCCAGCTGTGAAAGGAAGCAGAGGTGGGCTCCAGGGAGTCAAGGACTGGACATAAGGACCTTGGGTGTTGAGCCGCCACCTGTGCAAATAGACATTCTCATAGAAGGCAGAGTGGACCCAAGGGGCCTTGCACCCCTTTAGAGGACAGGTCTCACCACACAACAGATTCCTTATCCTGCTACATTATTTCCTGTGTTTAGAGAGTAGATCGTACGTGCAGCAGGTAGTTGCCCATTGGTTCCTTTGGACACTTTCCTGAAGAGGCACAGCCCTAGAACCAAAGTGCCTGCTCTGAGAAAGATCTAGTTTCAAATCCTGGTCCTGCCATCCTACGCTGAGCAGGTACCGCAGCTTGCTGCAAAGCCAGCCTCTATCTTCAGTTCTGACTGAATGTTGGGCAAAGCAATGTGAAATCTCCCTCTGTTTGCTGCCTTCCTGTACTTTTCTCAGCTCGTCTTTCCCACATTCTTGTTACTGTCTTCCTGTTCGTTGGTGTTGCCATCTTGTTTTCTTTTGTTTTAACCTTGTTTGGATCGTCAGGCCAGTCTGGGGAATCTTGAGTATCACTCTTCTGAGCGTGTACCTCTGGGATGTGGTCCCTGGGCTTTGACTTACAGGTTAGAAATTCTGTCGCACTCCCCTGAACTTGATTCAATGGCTGCAGTGGCCAGGCTGATTTATGGCCGTTTCTTTCCATGTTTGATCTTAGCAAACAGACAGCTGTTATAGAGCAGCTTCATTTTACTCACCTGCTGGCATCTTCATGTTTGGTCTAATAGCTTGTTAACTGTTCTGAGGACAGGCACTGCCCTTCCTGGCTACCATGGAGAGATTGATCTCTATGGAAACCACATCACATCGGGGACCATGCTCATTCTTCAAGGCTTTCCTTCTCCATTTTTCTCTGGTGGCTTCTGGGTAACCTGTAATGGTTGGAGCCCTGCCTCACCCTGCCAGGAAGCCACTGCTGATTTAAAGCCTCTCAAAGGATCGTAACAAGACACACTGCTTTCCTCTGGCCTTGTTGCTTATTCTCCGTCACACTTGGTCCAGGCCTGCAGGGAGCTGTCATCTCCCCTTTATCATCTCTCCTTTTGGCATTTCCCAGGTATTGTTCTCACCCTCTCTCAGAAAGCTTTGACACAGTTTCTCCAGATCTCTTTGCTCATTAATGTCTTGCAACAATCCCTCTGAATCCTGGCATTCAACATGTTCTTTTTTCCCTCATTTCTTTTTGTTTATACTCTTTCACTCATCTTTTCAGAAATGACTCCCAAGCTGTTTGGTCTTCATCTGTACCACAGAGATTTGTGTCAAAGAGCCTCATGTAGACTGTTCAGTTATAATATATGAAGAAAGAACTGATTTATGTGTAATAGGACTCTAGCGTGTTCGTTCTGCTGATTGCATTCAGGGTTCAACAATAATACTACTAGTAATTGTGAGTGTTTATGTAGAGCTGACTATGCGCCAGGCATTGTGGTAATAATCACCTATGTCTTCACAATAATCCTGTAAGGTCAGTACTCTTATTGTCTCCATTTTACAGATGAGGAAACTGAGACACAGAAAGTTAAGGAACATGCCCTAGGGCTCCCAGCTGTTAAATGACAGAGCTAGGACTTGAACCCTCGTCTCAGAATCCATGCTCTTCACCACTGTACCATACACTGGGCAGTGACTGTTGATCTCTGTACACATGTTCCCAGAAATGGCCCATTTCTGCTAAGCTAAGTTGTACTCCTCAACAATGTCAAGATTAAATGTCACCTGCTGTGTGAAACTACCCAACTTCCTCCACATTCACGATGTAAGTTCATTTGTTCATTTGACAAACATCAAACATAGTGGTTATAGCCCATTCAACAAGATTTTATCAGGTGCCTTCCGTGTTACTGTGCTAGGCATTATGGCTACAATGGTGAGCAAAGAGCAAGCAGACCCTGCTCTCATCCTACTTATTTGTTTTTTCTTAACATCTTTATTGGAGTATAATTGCTTTACAATGGTGTGTTAGTTTCTGCTTTATAACAAAGTGAATCAGCTATACGTATACATATATCCCCATATCTCCTCCCTCTTGCATCTCCCTCCCACCCTCCCTATCCCACCCCTCTAGGTGGTCACGAAGCACGGAGTTGATCTCCCTGTGCTATGCGGCTGCTTCCTGCTAGCTATCTGTTTTACATTTGGAAGTATATATAAGTCCATGCCACCCTCTCACTTCGTCCCAGCTTACCCTTCCCCCTCCCCGTGTCCTCAAGTCCATTCTCTACGTCTGCATCTTTATTCCTGTCCTGCCCCTAGGTTCTTCAGAACCATTTGTTTGTTTGTATTTTTTTAGATTTCATATATATGTGTTAGCATACGGCATTTGTTTTTCTTTTTCTGACTTCACTCTGTATGACAGACTCTAGGTCCATCCCCTACTTATTTTTGAGAAAAGAAAAGTAAGCCAGAAGATAGATAGACAGACAGGCAGAAGGAAAGACAGAAGGAGTCAGAGATAGCTGTATCTATACATATCTATAAATTATATCTATGGATCTACATTTATAAGCCTCTTTATCTATTGATGAATCAATCCACTGATATGAAGGGTTTTTTCCAATCAATTTCTTCTGCCTCTTTATATGATAAAGCTCACTTCCTGAACCTCACATTTAAGATCCTCCATGATCTGGCCTCAGATGACTTTCCTGGCTTATCGCCTACCAGTTCCTGCTTCCTGTTCTCCAACGACCCACTCCAGACCCCGACTCCCAGAAAATGTTTCTTCATTGGAAACCATCCAAGCACAATCACAGCACCATGCTTTAGCTCAGCCTTTTTTCTCTGCCTCAAGTTCCCTTTTCATATTTCCCTTCTCACATTTCTCCTTATCCAAGTCCTTTCCAAACACCAAGGCTATGTTCCAGCACCCTTCTCTGTGGAACTGCTCCAACATCCCCTTACCCACATTCCCACCTACAAGGAATCGGTCTGTATGTCCTCTGTGCTCCAGTGACACTGGACACACCCCTCTGTGACAGCATCTATGACTCCAAGCCCAGCTGTCCATGTGCACGTTTGTTCTCCTCACTAGGACTGCAGACCCCTTGACAGTGAGGAACAGGCCTTATTGCTTGCTGTATTTGAAGAACCTAGGACAGTGCCTGGTAGATACTAGACTTCTATTTTTTTAAATTAAACTGTTATTAATAATAATAACTTTGAAAGCACCTGATTGCCATCTGTATCTGACACTCTGCTAAGCATTTCACTTGTTTTATTATATTTTTCAATCATAAGAATCTTATAATGTAGATTATGATAGAGAAGCTCCAGTTTACAGATGAGAGACTAAGGCTCCGAGAGTGTATGGTACCTGCCCAGGTCACATGCCCCTAAGCAGCAGAGCCCGTCTAGATCCCAAGGGGACTTGCTCTATAGCATGTGAGAGTGGAGTCTGTTTGCTCTCTGTTCCCCATTGTTGCCCCTATACCTAGCACAGTAACCCTGAAGACACTTGATCAAATCCTGTAGACTGGATGAATGAATGTTCTGTAGCTAGTACCCTTTGATGTTGGTGGAATGAACAATGAACTTATATCTTGAGTCTGGAGTAAAGTGCTTTCACTTTCATATATAGTTTTACATACACACACACACACACACACACACACACACACACACACACACGGAAAAGGAAACCAGAGAAGGATTCTGTAAAATTCTGATAAGATGACCACTGGCTGCAAGCTGTATGTTTGTATTTTTTGTAGGAGTTGCCTTTGGGTTTAGGTGAAGTTGCTGGCAGAACCAGAACAGTCTTTTAGATGTTTGTAGTCCAGAAGGGTCAGACTTTGTAGTCAATAAAGCCAGTATTAATTCCAGCCTTGCCATGGCCTCTGTGTGACTTTGGGCCAGTTAACCCCTCTGAAGTTCAACATAGTGATTAATGTGTGAGAATCGGATGGCCTGGCTCTAAGTTTACTTAACTTCTCTGTGCTTCAGTTTCCCTACCTGTAAAATGGTTATAATAATATCATTTCCCTCATAAAGCTGATGTGAGAATTCAATGAGTCAGTTCATCCGAAGCCTTTAAAATAGTACCTGACACCCAGAAAACTATAACTAGCTCTTAGATAATTCTATTTCAGAGGGATGTAGTGAGAAACGATTAATACATTCATGAAGCATCTAGACCTCTAAAGCTTAGGCTCAGAACTGGTACTACATCACTTCCACCATATTCTCTTGGTTAAAATTTCAGAACAATCCCAGATTCAGGGCTGTGGAGGGGACGAAGTAGGGACCTAAATGCAGGAGCAGAGATTCATCAGGGGCCACAAAGGGGTAGCCTGTCACAGCATTAATAGAAGAGGTGACATGGGCTATAGATCTGAGTTGGTGTCAGTGGGTATTAAAGAGGCAAAATGGATATCAGTAATTTCACACATTGACACCTATTCTACCCTCGGAAGAGCCCTCAGGCCCTCCCCTCAGAACCTGTTCCTCATTTTCTACAGCATTGTAACCAAGTGTTAGTATATGCTTCACACAAGAAATCAGAAGAATGTTTGCGAGATGGAATTGTTTCTAGAGACAGGTCCCCTGGCAACAAAAAAGGGAAACATGACAAAAGACAAAACATGAAAAACTATAATAAAATGAAAAAAAGATCCTACAATGAAGGGGAAATGAGGGCATTTGCCACGGACTGGCATACAGACAAGCATGTATTTTGCATGTGTGCTGTTTCATCAGAAGCTGGATTGATACTGCGTACCCTAGCCTTTCCAATCCCTCCATCGGTGGTGGTGAGGAGGGGAAGGGGTTGTATTCCTGATGCTCGTCCAAGGAGGCAGGGGTTGTCTCGTTCACAATGGAATCCCCATGACTGGCCCTTAATTGGTGCTTTGTAAGCATTCGGTAATGGTATTGTCAGCCGTTTATTTGAATGGTTTGCTATTTGCTGGTGCCATACTAAATGTTTTCCAGATATCATGCAATTCCACTTTATAGTTTAAAAATCCTTTTCACCAATATCAACTCTTTTATCTTCATTAGGATCACCTTGTTATAGATGAGAAGATTGAGACTTGGGAACATGGGTGTTTGCTGAATTGGCCAAGTTGGGATATAAACTAATATGGTTCTGTCTCCTAATCCAGTGTTCTGTTTCCTTACTCCAGACATCCCAGATTATAAGTAGCTCCATCCAGATCATTTACTCATTGACCACATTTACTGAGTCTGTGCTAAGTGCCTGAGAGTCTTGGGCCAGTCTCTGCTGTATACTCATTGATTTTGATCTGATGATGTGCTGTGCATTTTGATATACACGATATAAATTCATTTTCACAATTGCCGCATGAGGTAGAGACTCTCGCCAGTGCTGCCAATGAGAAAATTGAGCTCAGAGAGGTTAAGTGAATTTCCCAAAGTCCTGCAGTTGGATGGTGCCAGAGCTGAGATTCAAACACAAGTCTTTGTAATGCCTAAGCCCATGGTCTTTCCATTATATCATGCTACTTCGTCTTCCTCCTACAAGATGGCCTTTCAGCTGTACTCCAGTCATCTTCCCATTATGCTGGACCCAGAGCTCTTTCCAGACCCAAGCGCAGAGCCTGGAATCGAGGCTGAAGATGTGTCAGCACTCACAGGCAGGGTCAGAGTTTTCTGTACCAAACACCTAGACCTATACATAGGTATAGGCTAACACTGAGGATCTCCTGTATGCATCTAGCATTGGGCGTGCCATTTACATACAGTATTGCATTGCAACCTCACGTCAACCTTACAAGGTTGTATCTATTGCCCCATTTTACAGAGGAGGAAACAGAGGCTAAGAAGGGAGAAGTACCTTTCCCAAAGTCATTTACTCTGCCCACCTCCAAAGCACTATTCACTCTCTCAGATGCCTCAGAGAGGGTTTGAATTATATAGAACACTGTCTAGGAAAACTTCATGAAAAAGGTGAAGCCTGAGCTGTACCTTGGAAAACGTATCATGCAGACGAGATAAGTCTGCTGAGGGCCAATGAGCCTGCTATTACAGTTGTGATTAGGTTTCCATGTGTTTCTCAAATCAGATGTGTAAATATAATCAAAAACATTTCTCTTTGCAGCGCAGATCTCCAGCAGATTCCACCCGGCATCGTAGTTCTGAGGAAAGATGATAAATTAGCTCTAATTAGCTTTCCCACGCATCAAGGCACATTTCTCCTGTTGCTGCTTTGCAAACAGGAGAGAGAGGGACTCTGCTGGGCTTCTCCTAAGGAAAATGGTCTGCAAGGGGATGGTGGTAGCGGGTTTGGCACATGACTTTCGGTTCTTTATCACCTTGTGTTGCTGTGCACAAGCTTTTTGTACTCCCTGGCCTTTGGTTTTTCCTTCTTGTAAAATGAGGAGCTCAGACTAGATTCTTTCTTCTCTTATACAGTAAGAGTCCATGAATCTACTGTCCTGGAGGATTTCCCAGCTTGAAGCACCAACTGCTTTTGTATATGCAGTAGAGTTATTGAATAGCCACTGTTTATCTATCAGGCATTGACCTAGATACTGGAGGTATAAAGATGAGTAAGAACTGGTCTCTGTTTTTTTTTTTTTGACCGTGGCAGAACCTGCCTCATGATTTTATTTTATTTTTTTTGAATTTTATTTATTTTTTTATACAGCAGGTTCTTATTAGTTATCTATTTTATACATATTATTGTATATATGTCAATCCCAATTTCCCAGTTCATCCCACTACCACCCACCCCCCGCTCTCCCCCCTTGGTGTCCAAACGTTTGTTCTCTACATCAGTGTCTCTATTTCTGCCTTGCAAACTGGTTCATCTGTACCATTTTTCTAGATTCCACATATATGCGTTAATATACGATACTTGTTTTTCTCTTTCTGACTTACTTCACTCTGTATGACACTCTAGGTCCATCCACATCTCTACAAATATCTGAATTTTGCTCCTTTTTATGGCTGAGTAATATTCCATTGTATATATGTACCACATCTTCTTTATCCATTCATCTGTCGATGGGCATTTAGGTTGCTTCCATGACCTGGCTATTGTAAATAGTGCTGCAATGAACATTGGGGTGCATGTGTCTTTTTGAATTATGGTTTTCTCAGGGTATATGCCCAGTAGTGGGATTGCTGGGTCATATGGTTGTTCTATTTTTAGTTTTTTAAGGAACCTCCATACTGTTCTCCATAGTGGCTGTATCAGTTTACATTCCCACCAACAGTGCAAGAGGGTTCCCTTTTCTCCACACCCTCTCCAGCATTTGTTGTTTGTAGATTTTCTGATGATGGCCATTCTAACTGGTGTGAGGTGATACCTCATTGTAGTTTTGATTTGCATTTCTCTAGTAATTAGTGATGTTGAGCAGCTTTTCATGTGCTTCTTGGCCATCTGTATGTCTTCTTTGGAGAAATATCTTTTTAGGTCTTCTGCCCATTTTTTGATTGGGTTGTTTGTTTTTTTAACATTGAGCTGCATGAGCTGTTTATATATTTTGGAGATTAATCCTTTGTCCGTTGGGCTCTGCTTTTAAGGAACTCTCGTTCTAGTAGGGAGAAAAATGATAACTGCTACTTATTCCTATGTACCAGGGACTTGGCCATGCCCATCAAATATGTTATCTCATTGAATTCCTGCAAGAGACCTTTGAGATAGTATTGTTATCTGTCTTCTAGAGATGGAAAAATAGTCTCTGAGACATTAAGTCACTTTTCCACAGTTTCACTGCCAGTATGAATGGAACTCTAATTTCAATTCAGAGCCTGGTCTCTTAACCACTGGATTAGATCATCTCTTTCAGAAAGTGTTAGAAGCCATAAAAGTAAGAGACAGCAGGTCATAAGGAGGCCATGGGATGGTGAGATATATTCCATGCGGGTGATCAAGAATAGCTTTAGTGGGCTTCCCTGGTGGCACAGTGGTTGGGAGTCCGCCTGCCGATGCAGGGGACATGGGTTCGTGCCCCGGTCCGGGAGGATCCCACGTGCCGCGGAGCGGCTGGGCCCGTGAGCCATGGCCGCTGAGCCTGCGCATCCGGAGCCTGTGCTCCGCAACGGGAGAGGCCACAACAGTGAGAGGCCCGCGTACCGCAAAAAAAAAAAAAAAAAAAAAAAGAATAGCTTTAGTTAGGATGGTGTTTGAATGGAATCTTAAGGGAAAGATGGGTTTTTAATCTGTCAAGATGGAAGAGGAAAATATTTTAGGTGGAAGCATAAGGACATAGAGGTAGGAAAGACAAAGAGTGGGCATGGGTGAGGAAGAGGATGCTGTGTGAAAGAGAGCCTAGTGGATCATAAGACTGGGTGCTATGCTGCATTCATTCAATGGCGAATTGTTATTGAGTGCCTACTATGTGTCAGGCGCAGTTACAGCCTCTGGGAAGGGCAGAATGAACAATACAAATTACCATACTCTAGTGCGGGGTTCTCAACCGAGGGCAGTTTTGCCCCCAGGTGACATTTGGCAATGTCTGGAGTTAGTTTTGTTTATGACAGCTGGGATGGTATCACTGGCATCTAATGAGTAGAAGCCAGCGGTGTTGCAAAATATCCTACAATGCGCAGAAGGTCCCCCACAACAAATAATTATTGGTCCTTTTAAGATGTCAGTAGCCCTAGTGGAATGACAAGCTGGGGACAGCTCATTAAGAACCTTGCAGGCCAGGCTGAAGAATTTGCCCATGCCTTTTCCAGATCAGGTGACCTCACGCAACCAAACATAACAGCGGAAATGACAATAGCAAACCCTTTCCATTGCAAATGACCTCCCAGCACAAAAGACATCATTTCAGTTGCCTCAGCTATTTTATTACAGGCCTGGGATGACCTGAAAATGCAATTCTACCACCTCTGGTTCAGGACCACTCAGGGCTTATGAGAATATACGCTCGCACTCCCCCACCCCCAAAGGGATGGCTTCTTCCTTCTTAATCAAATTAAGTAAATAGTATCTCTGCAGAAACTCTGCACAGCTAAGGAAGTTATTACAAATGACCCAATCTCATGGTTCTCCCCTGAAAAGGAAATAGACTAAACCATGTCTAACCCTCTTCACCCTGAACATTTTGAAGTACTGGAGCTGGGCCAGAGTCTATTTATTGAGTTAAGCAATATTTACTGGATCTAGCTTGAGAGTGTCAATATGGTGGAACTTAACTGCCTTTTAAAATGAAAGTCTGCTTTTCACGATCATCTCGAGTATCCAGTGCTATTTTGCTTCTCTACTGCTGGCTAAGAAGGAAATAGGGATTTAGTTGTGGCTTCGAGGAAACTTCAGATGGCAGTCCACGAAAGACAAGATACATATCAGGCACTTCGAGGTGGGCATCCCAGAAACAGCACAGGCTCTGCAATCTGGCATGCCCATTTGGACACCAGCTTTGCCTTTCACTCTGCAACCGTGGACAAGTCTCTTAACCTCTCTGAACCCTAGTCTCTTTACCAAGAAAAACGGAGAGCCAAATACCTCTTAGAATTATTGTTAGGATAATTGTGGTGAGGAAATGGGCACGAAGCCCCATGCCTAGCCCAGAGCAGGCCCTCCGTAAATTGTAACTGATGATGTCAGATCATTTTCCTACCCAGATTTGTCTGCAGGGCTGTGGGGTCTGGTAGAAAAAAACGAGGATCTGCTCTTGAGGTTTAGTTACTTTTCTTGTCAAGGGCAGGAGAGAGGGGAGATTTCTTGTGCACTAGAGGCTTCTTAGCAATTCATATAGTTCAGGCCAAGTCTCTGGGTCCAGGCAGAGGCTGGCAGGTAAGCTCTCCGCCAGGTTGGAGAAAATAAGAAAGAAAATCAATTAAAAGGGCCTTTCAGGGAATGAGGGGTGGCAAACGCCCAGGGTTAATCCTGATGGGAGATCTATATTTCCATAACAGGCGAGGCTTTCCCTTTAACCCACTGGCACGGTGAGTTGGAGTTTTCCGGGGTGAAGTCCATTACTGGCAATGGGTGTGCCACGTGTGATTAATGACCCTGGTTACGGGCCGGTTAGCAACGGAGAGCTCCATCCATCTCACTTCATGGAAGCATCACACACCATTTATTGTCTGCGGCCAGGATGTGTTCTTTTGCAATTAGGTAAATGCCTTCTTTCAGAATAGACGTGATAATTCCTCCATTACTGCCCCCATGCCTCTGTCCCACACTCAATGGCGGAGAGGGAAGGCAAGGCCTGGAACAAGTCTGAGATGGAGACTGTATCAGGTGCTATTCCATGACCTCAGATAAATATGGTCCAGGAGTTTTTGCCTGCTCTCAGCTACCTCTTTTCAAAGGAACATACAACCCAGCGAGTCCACAAATATCATGGCTTTAAAATCCACCCAGGGGAGGGCTTTCCTGGTGGCGCAGTGGTTGAGAGTCCGCCTGCCGATGTAGGGGACACTGGTTCGTGCCCCGGTCCGGGAAGATCCCACATGCCGCGGAGCGGCTGGGCCCGTGAGCCATGACCGCTGAACCTGCGCGTCCGGAGCCTGTGCTCCGCAACAGGAAAAGCCACAACAGTGAGAGGCCCGCGTACCGCAAAAAAAAAAAAAAAAAAAAAAATCCACCCAAGGGAAAGAAGGAAGGGCATTCATGTTAAATGAATCCCATGCTCATTTCCTGGTGTCAGAAGAAACCCTCACAACTAATTGTTTTAAATAGCAACTATGATTTCTGGGGGCCTCCTCTGTGTCAGGCACTGTTCCCCCCTCAAAAGAGCTCTACCAGGCATGCCCGATTATTATCTCCAGTGTACAATCAGGGAAACTGAGGTGAAGAAATGAGAAGAAAATTCCTCTGTGTTGGACCCCTAGGAAATAACCAAGTTGGGCCTCACAGGCTCGTTCCAAAGCTGTGCACTTCACCACTCGGCTATCCTGCAATTCTGTCTCATTCATAGATGAACATGGGCCAGAGCAGGAAGAGTGACAAACCACACATACATGTTTCTTTAAGGCAATCCACCATACACAAGGAAAAGGAGAGCATTACTTTATTTCACAGTTATTTAGGGAATGCCCACTATGGCCAGGCACTGTGTAAGTTCTGAGAATATAACAGCGAATAAGATGAACGGTTACAGAGCTCACCCTCATGGCAGTAACAACAATGACAGCCACTAGTTATGGTTTATTATACACCTTGGGCTACACTAATTATTTTACCTACCTCGTCTTGTTCAATCTTCACTATAATCAATGAAGGATGCATTATAATTATCCATATATTTCAAATGAGGAGATGGTGGCAAAGAAAGTTATACATAACCTGGCCAAGTATCAAGACCCCACCAGTTGATTGTAGATGGATGCTTTGAATCCACAGCCTGATTCTAACTGTGCTTTCAGAAACTGAATAAGTCGTTGCAAGTGTGTTGAGATTTCCTGAGAGCATGGCGGGGAGCAGACAGAGGGGTATGGAGATGGAGGTGATGGGTGCTTAGGACAGGGGGAAGTAGCCTAGTCTGGGGGTACAAGGAGAGAGTCCAAAGTGAAAGGGAGTGAAAGGAGATCCCACGAAGAATGGGGACTGAGGAAAAGAGGAGGAAGAGGGAGAGTTTATCATGCTCAGTGAGCCTTGAAGAGCATGACAATTTTTCGGCCTAGAGAGACCACTGTCACTGGAGTGTTGAGACCGTGGGGACAGCCTGATGTAAAGCTGGGTATGTGGGTCAGGAGTCAACTTACATAGGCCTAGTAGGCTGTGTTAAAGATTTTTGAATTTCATCATATGGAACTTAAGCCAAAGCGGGAGAGGCTGTGTGAGAGCGTCTAGTAAAGCCACCAAACCTGTGTGGTCCTCACTCCATAATACGGGCTTGGCCCTGTGGGCAGCGGTCTAAACCGGGACTGCCTTTTCTGCCCCGCCCCCCTGCTTTCCAGATGTGGGTACATGATTATTGCCTGACAAGGAATGTGAATGGAAGTGATGTATATCCAGGCTGGGGGTTTGAAGAGGCAGGGATGCCTTCTCTGGGCTCTTTAGATGTTTCCACTTCTCGAAGAAGGCAGCTCTGAGTCACAGGGTAGAAGGAGCCTGGGTCCCTAACTCACGATGGGGCTCGTAGCTCCGTGAGGATGGGATTGCTTTGTGAATGAGAAATAAACTTCTACAGGTTTGAGCCACTGAAGTGTTGAACTGTATTTGATACAGTAGGTAGCATAAGGATAACTAATTACGGGGACTTGACTTGTATTTTAAAGAGGTTACTCTGACACAGTAGAAAGGATGGGGAAGAGCAAGAGAAGATTGGAAGACCCGTGGTCCAGGCGAGCAGTGGTGGTAGCTTAGACCATTCCTAAGATTCCAGCAGCCCTGTGCTCCACAGCAAGACTTCTTTAAATTCTCCAGTCTGATGGTACATGAAGCAGAGGGAGTGACTTGCAAAAATGTCAAATTCAATTTTTCCAGAGTAATTCTAGGTATTTTATCTTTATGTAGTATGTGCTTTCATGATTCACATGAAAGCAGTGGAACGTGGAACCATGACAAAGCAACGTTTCATCAGAAATGAGCAAGGAAGGAGCTGGATACGGGACAGTTAACTGTGAAGTAAAAATCACTCATCCCAAGTCCACTGCTGGGGCTTCACGAACCGATGCACCCTGACGTGGCTACTAGGTGATTATGAGCTCGGGATCGAAGGTCAGACAGGTCTGGTGGATCTGAGTCCCTTCCTCAGCTGATCATTACCTGTGGGTGCATTTTCTGCACCTTACATGGTCTCGGTCTCAGTTTTATCAGCGGCGAAATGAGAGTAACACGAGCACCTGCCTTGTGGGGTTGCTATAAGGAAGAAAGCACTTAGTCAAGATCATGGTGCATAGGAAAGACTCAATAAGCAGGAGCGATCATTATGTTATTGTTATCAGTATTCCATTATGGAAAGACGTATTGAACCCTGGCTTCACCTTCAGTCTCTTATGAATTATAGCCCTTATCCCTTCTTCTCCAGAAGGGAGTCTTCCTCCCCAATCCCCACCTGGCTCATTCTGGTTTCTACCGACCTCAAACAGTGCCTGGTACCACCACCACCCCCTGCCCGGCTTTCCTTTTTCTTCCGAGCAAACGTCGCTCCTCATTTTATACGTCTTCCTTGACGTATTGATATTCTGTCTCATTCCACTGGAATGTGAGCTCTGTGAAAGCGGGGATTTTATCTCTTGCTCACAGCTGTATCTCCAGCATCTAGAATAGTGTCTGCCATAGCGTAGGAGCCCAGTACAGATTTGATGACTATAGAGAAGAATTAATGATGATTTTATCACACGTGCACTATGTTCCAAGTCCTAGCTTTACTTCAGATCTTCCTGTTTCCTTTTTCCTCTGTGGTGCCCTAGTGGATCACTTATCAACCCAAAACCTGTGTACAAATTTATTCTTTTTCTCTTCTCTGAAAGCTACGCTCCCACCATCTCCTGTTCCTAATCTGCTTCCACAGAAACCCCGCGCCTGAGACAAAGAATCTGCAGCCTTACCAGAAGGGGTGACAGACCCTGTCTTGAGTGCCTGGCAGTTCCCTGTGGCATTCAATGCTGGTGCTGTGGAACTTATGTGCTTCCACACCATCCAGGTTATCAAAGCCTGCAAATTAGAATTATGGCTCAGAAAACTGCCCTGGACCACAGGGCCATCTTGTTATGTGATCACATGCTTCCACCAAAAAAAAGTTAACAGTTTTATTGAGGTATAATTGGCGTATAATAAATATACATATTTAAAGTGTACAATTTGATGACTTTTGACATATGCATCCACCTGTGAAACTATTACCACAATTAAGATAATCAACATTTCCATCAAAGCCCAGATTTACCTTATGCTCCTTTATAATCTAACTCCCCTCATTTCAACCTCCCATTCTCCCCCACACACAACCCCCATACCCAGGCAACCACAGGTTTGATATCTGTCCCTCCAGTTACTTTGCTTTTCTAGAATTTTATAAAATTTGAATCTTGGGGTATAAAATCTTTGGATTCTTTCTTTCGTCATAGTTACTTTGACATGCATTCATGCCATCAAGTGTATCAATGGTTTGTTCCTTTTTATTGTTGATTAGTATTCCATTGTATGGATTCACCACGCTAGTTCATCCCCTCAACTGTTGGGCGCTTGGGCAGTGTCTAGTTTCCGGTTATAACCCATAAAGTTCCTATGAACATTTGTCTAATGTCTTTGTGTAGGCATATGTTTTCATTTTCCTCAGGCAAATAACCTAAAAATGGGATTGCTGGGTTGTGTGATAGGTGTATGTTGAATGTGGGTTGCTCTTATGGAAGTGTCACGATCTGTCACTGGTCCATCCATTCAAGTCTGGTTGACAAATGTTTCACCTGGAAGTGTGTGTGTGTGTGTGTGTGTGTGTATATATATGTGTGTGTGTGTGTGTGTGTGTATGTATTTAGAAGCTAAGGGAGCTTTAGGAATTATTTGTTTACATCCCTGTTTAAAAGACTGGGAAACTATGGCTCAACACGTTTAAATAACCTGCCGCAGTTTCCTGGTAGCTTAGAGAACTTCCATTCCCACAGTGGATTCAATAATCTGCTTGACTTAGTAGCAGTAGAAAGACAACTAACTAACTGTACAGATGAACCCCGAACCACTTTTCTTAGTCCGGCTATTGCAAAGTAAGGCACTTATGTGCACTATTGGTCTTAGCTGCTCCATGAGTTCCCTAAGCTCTGTGATGTGGATAGGTGATAATTAGTGCTCAGACTTAACAGAAGAAAGCCATTTTCTTTGAAGTTATTCACTGACACAGATCTCTGCTGGACCTAACTTCTGCCAGGACAGATGATTCTGGGGGCTGGCTGTGGTAGCCAACCCAGCCAGGAAGCTGAGACAGGATTGAATGACTGATGGAATTCATTTCAAGTTCTCTCTCTCTCTTTGCTTCGAGCAACTCCTTCGAATCAGGCTCCCTGAGGTAAGAAGTCAGGGAGACAATGGCCAAAAGGCATCTTTGTGTTACCTGATTAAGAATAAACTGAATTGGGGGAAACTGGTCACTCCACTAACCTGAGGGGTACTTAGTCACGTGGGCAATTCTTAAGAGAAATCCCGTTCCCTGACATTCAGGGATTGTGATTCCAAGTGCGGAATGCCGACCTGTCACTGCTCAGAACCCTGTGCCCAGAGCATCCCAGTCTCCTCTCTAGCTAATAACCTATTTTCCATCAGGCACTTCTGCAGGGGGTTGTCATTTGAGTCCTGATGGAGAAAGAGATGGCCTGTAAAGGCAAAGACATGAGGACAAAGCTTCCCTAAGTGGCTGACACGTCTGTCCTGCTCTGTGCCTTTTAACTGGGATTCCAAAACTTGGACCTACTTCCTGGCCTGGGCTCCAAATTATTTATGTCCACCAGTTTACCTGCTGACATATTTCTCATCTCCCTGCCTCTTGACTCCCACATTTATTTCCTCTTAATTGTTCAGATTTGCTGCTTAGACCAAACATGTGGAACCGTTCCTCTGCTTGGGCTCTACTTTCCTTCTCAACTATAGCTATTATTGCCATTTTAATATTGTATTTAATACGTATTATATGTTAAGAATATTCTATTTGCCAACCAAGTTAATAGGTACTTTATATTCACTGCTCTCATCCTTTCAACAACCTTGCAAGATAAGCTGTAGAACACCCACTTTGCAGATGTGAAAACTGAAGCTTATTGAGGTAAATGATTTATTCAAGTCCTCAGAGCTAGGAGGCAGTAGACCAGGGGGCCTTCAAGCCCTGTCTACTTTGCTCCAAAGCTTTGCATAGGGCTTCCCTGGTGGCGCAGTGGTTGAGAGTCCGCCTGCCGATGCAGGGGACACGGGTTCGTGCCCCGGTCCGGGAAAATCCCACATCCCGCGGAGCGGCTGCGCCCGTGAGCCGTGGCCGCTGAGCCTGCGCGTCCGGAGCCTGTGCTCCGCAATGGGAGTGGCCACAGCAGTGAGAGGCCCGTGTACCGCAAAAACAAAAACAAAAACAAAAGCAAAACTTTGCATAATGCTCTATAATTCACATTCATCCTTGCGTCATTCTACTCTTGGTTTCTCCAAGCTAACTAGTACAACTACAACCCCTGGAACACTTTTACCTGCCCTGACAATGAGCTCTGTTGGTATTAGGAATGGGAAACATTTCCTGAAACCAACATAGAGATTAAAGTGAAAATAAATAAGGGGTGGGTGGGTAGATAAGCTTCAACGTGATTTCAAATATCCATTTCACCAATATGAATACCAGGGCCATACCTAGATGAAGTTAAAAACTGCTATTAAATAAAGGTCTCTAGTTAGCATCCTAGTATGCTAACGTCCCTTCAACTAAATATAACACCAGCAATATATTTAGTTTACCTCTTGCATTCATATTCTGATATTCAGAGCTTTTTCATATCCCTAATTTCAAGTGGGCTCCAGAACAACACTTAGTATGGTCCCCGTAATTCAAACAAGGAAAATATTTCAAAGAGAAGTTAAAAGTCTTCCTTAAGGACACAGCAGTTTACTGTGTAGTCAAGTAAAGGGTAGAAGTAACTAGATCCTGGTCCTTCAGATGCTTAGATTTGTGTTTTTGTCAAATGTAGCACAGAAAAAAAAAAAAGTATTTTGAAGGGAACTAGTATTCGCTGAATACCTACTTAATACAGAATGTTGTCCCTTGTATTTTATTTTCATGCATTACATTCATCCATTATGTTCAGAGCATTAGCATGAAGTAGGTACTGTTATTGTTCTTGATTTTCTAGGTCAGGAAACTGAGGCTCAGAAAGTTTAGGCAACTTGCCCAAGGTCATAGGAGTCAGAGAGTCAGGGTTACACAAAGGAGTGTCCGATTCCAAAGCCTCAAGGCTTCCTCATGGCGTGGCATGCTTTTATTCTCCATAGTATCCAAGATGCCTGAAGAATCGCACTCAGAACACAAGGGCGCACCCCAGCCTATCCTGCTGGTTGCTAGGTAACGTCTGTTTGGCTCCACCTGGTAAATATCCTCATCGTTATCTTGCCAGCAGGTGCGGGTGATCAGGATGGTGGTTAAGCAGGCACTTGTTTTCAGAAGACCGGGCCTGGTTTTGAAAAGCCACAGAAGTATCTTTGGGTGATTAAGTTCCAGGGTCCCACAGCTTTACAATGACAGCATAAATATTGTAGGCTGGATGGACAAGAACCAAATGGGGATATTCCCTACTGCCTTGTGAGAAAGCTGCCACTAGGGAGGACTTCCAAAACAAATAAACACCCCATATGCCAGAAGAGAAAGCCCAGGAAAGGCCCGTTCCAGCTGGAGTTGGTGAACGTCATTCCCCCAGGAAGCTGGTTGTGCCTGGTGGAAAGCAATCCAGGTGGCTAACCTCCGGCATGACTGCCCTGGTCCTGGTCTTTGGCCACTTCACTGGGTGACCTGCTGAGCCAACAGAAGAGGAATCCTGCAGCTGTGGACCAAGACCTAAATACTTATGCCCACTGGCTCAGAGACATGCTGCAGTGGGGCTGGGGCACAGGTGTTGGGGACTCGTTTGTTTCAGCAGCACTTGGCTACGACTAAGCAGAAGGAGACTGGCCACAGGGTACCCGGGTTGCAAGCATGGACTTAACGCAAACGCACCTGTGCTCAGAGGTCTGCTCCTCCAAGCTGTTTGTTATTGGGCAGGTTATTTACCACGTCTGAGCCTATTTTTCTCATCTGTTGAATAGAGATGATACCTTAGGTGATTGTTGCAAGATTTAAATAATACTTTTTAAGTCTCAGCACAACAGTATATCCTTAATAATAATTTATTATATTGCATATAATATACATTATATATTATGTATGATATACCATATATTATAAACACTATCTTACGCGTTATAATGTGTTATATGTGTTATAAAAATATACACATGTTATTACCATTATTAATATTAATAATAACAATATATTGTTATTACCATCATTTCTTACCAGAAGTCAAACATTTTTTAGGAACAGGAGAGACACAGAGGTCCAGGATTTTTCTCAAGGTAGCAATCATCTCCTCTAGAACTTGACCAAATGGTTATTTTCTCTCTGCTTAAATGCTCCCATTGGTGGGCAGCCAAGAAGCTCATGTGGCCATTTATTTCATTCCATTTATTGGACAGCAATGGAAAATAATTCACTAAACTGAGACAATCTGCCTCCCTATGATTTCAACACTTTGGACCCACTTCTCCTCCCTCAGATAACAGAATAAAATAGTGCTAATACTTATTAAGCTCTTACTCTATTCCTAGCATCGGTCAAAGAAATCCATTCACATTCACTCACTTAACTCTGACAACAATCCACTGAATTAGTTAGTTATCTTGATTTTACAGATTGGAAAATTGAGGAAACAAAGTCATCTTTCACGTGCTTGGCTTGAAGTGTTTAAAGTCAGAGCTTGTTTCATTCATTGAACTGAAGTTTACTGAATATTTTCAATATGTAAGATTGTTGTGTTCTAGTTTCTAGCAATATGGAAGGGAATGCCAAGAAAACTGCTCCACTCAGGGAACTTGGAAAAGAGATTGAAAAGGCAAGTCACAGACTAGAAGAAAAGCAAACTTATGATTACCGAAGGGGAAAGGTGGGAGGGAGGGATAAATTAGGAGTTTAGGATTAACATATACACACTACTATATATAAAATAGTTAATCAACAAGGACCTACTGTATAGCACAGGGAACTCAATACTCTGTAGTAACCTATAATGGAAAAGAATCTGAGAAAGAATAGATATATGCGTGTGTATAACTGAATCACTTTGCTCTACACCTGAAACTAACACAGCCATCTGCCTCTGGAGATTGTAAATCAGCTGTGCTCCAATATGAAATTTAAAAAGCTGAAAAATATCATAAAATAAAAGGGGAAATATAAATACATAAATAAATAGGTAATATCTTTAAAAGGTTTATCTGACAAAGACCTTGTATCTGGAATAAGTAAAGAAATTCTTACCACTCAAAAATATGATAATCCCATAAACTCCACCAAAGAAAAGATAAAGATGACAAACACATGAAGAGATGCTAAAAATCATTAATAGGGAGCTACAAGTTAAAAGCACAATAAGATACCATTATAACCCACTAGACTAAGAGTAAAGAGAGTAGACGGACTAATCGTACTAAGTGTTGGCAAGAAAAAAGAGCAACTGGGACTCACATACACTGCTGGTAGGAATATGAAATGGTACAACTACTGTGGAAAAGAGTTCCCTCTTGGTAACTCATGTTATCTTTCCAATGATTAGAGGGTTGAATGATCTTGTTCTGTCACTAATCAGCTGTGCCAGTGAGTAGGTCACCTCCCCTCTCTGGGCTTCAGTTTCCCTATTGGTAAAATAAGAACCTTGGACCAGGTAACGTCTAAGATCTTTTCCTACGTGAACTTCTGTGGCTCCATGTTGACAAAATTGCAATACTTTAAAAATACTTTTATCTTGATTAATGACTTTTATCAAGCCTTAAACATTTCTCTGTAAAGCCCAAGTCCAACGTTTAGCATAGTGCCTGGTACACAGCTAGTACGGAGTAAATGGTAGTTGGGTGAGTGGATAATTCCCACCTACATCCATCGTATATTTTTCACTTGCTTCAACTTTCTAGCTGTGTGACCATTAACAGATTGCTTAACTTTTAAACTCAGATTCATCATCTATAAAATGGAGGTCATAATAGTACCTGTATCAAAGGATTGTTCTGAGGATAAAATGAGTTATTATATGTAAAGCGCTTACAACAGTGCCTGGTACACAGAAAGCCCTATATAAGTGTTAACTGTCATCATTGTCACCATCATCACTACTTATTCTATTATTCCTCATATATTTCCATTGTCTTCAGAACCCTTCTCCAGGTGTCAGTGTTATTGAGTTAATCCAGATGTTACTTTCTTGAGACTCCTCATGATGCTGTGGTCAGTGTTTCACTTTTATGGTTAACCCTCTTTAGCCATATTAAGAATTAAACCTAAGATTTTTTTCTCAGCACATTTGGAAATGAATTTTTCTTTGTCTGATCATGCCTACTTGCCTTTCTGCTTTTCTTAAATTATTTCCAATTACAGTGTCACATAGTTGCTTTACTCTCAAGTTTCTCATCCTTCTGTACTTTTTTTTTTTTTTTAATTTACTTTTGGCTGCTTTGGTTCTTTGTTGCTGTGCGTGGCTTTCTCTAGTTGCGGCGAGCGGGGGCTACTCTTCATTGCAGTGCACGGGCTTCTCATCGCGGTGGCTTCTCTTGTTGTGGAGCACGGGCTCTAGGCACGTGGGCTTCAGTAGTTGTGGCTTACGGTCTCTAGAGCGCAGGCTCAGTAGCTGTGGCGCACAGGCTTAGTTGTTCCATAGCACGTGGGATCTTCCCAGACCAGGGATCAAACCCACGTCCCCTGCGTTGGCAGGCGGATTCTTAACCACTGCGCCACCACAGAAGCCCTATGCCTTCTATACTCTTACCAGCTTCTTTCTTTGGCTGAGACAAGGCCCTTCCTTACTCCCTCTAACTTCTGAGACAACATCAGTGACACCAGTGAACGCCCTGAGAGACGCTTGTGTTTTAGCTGAGTGGGGCTCCCGTCCAATATCTGCGTGGGTCGCGTGAACACAGCAGCTCGTTTCGTCCAGTCAGTGAAAGTGCACTTATGGGGCGTCTTCTTCGTGCAGGCTCTGTTCTAAGTGCTGATTACTAGCTTTACACCCCGAGTGTATCGTCCAAAGCCCCTCATAGACCCAGTCCTCAGATAAACACATCCCCACTGAGACCCTCCTGTGAGAGGTGTAATAATCGCTTTTATAGATGTTGGTCATAGCTTTTTGTATGTACAGTAGCTACTTCATTGACAGGGGCGAGGTGCTGGAAATAAAACACTGTATACAGCATGCTGGTTGCCCCTGAGTAGCCCTTTGTCTCATGGGGCGGGGGCAGATTTGTGGAAGGATTGCAGCATGCCATGGTAAGCGTCTTGAGGTGCAAGGTGCTTCTGGAGGAACAGTTTTCATGGCTGAACAGAAGCATCCTGCTTATCTGAGGTCACCTTCTTGAATCGATAAAGTGGGCGTAAGCTTACTCATCTCTTCGATTCTTAGGAGGCCACCCTCGGCCTTTGCTCTCCTCTGCCTACACTTCCTGTCTAGGGGATCTCATGCGGGCCCGTGGCCGTGGATACCAGCCCTCTGTGGATGCCTCCAGCCCAGCCCCCGTTCAGGCCCAAGTCCCTGTAGTCATTCCTCGTGCTCCTCTTCCTTCCACACCTCACATCAATCCAACAGCAAATCCTGCCCACTCTCCTGATGCTTACTGTACATCTGACATTCTCATCCACCTTCATGAGATTATTGCAGTACCTCCGGAGTCTCCATCCGTCTTTCCTTGCCCACCTCCTGTCAGCTCCTTACACAGCAGAGAGAGAATTCAAGACTGCAGTCAGACGGCATCATCCCCTTCTCAGATTTCCTTGTGGTCGCCATAGTATGCCCAGGAGAGAACCCCCAATACACTGTAAAAGGCCCTACAAGGCCCATGTGGTCTGGCCTCCACCTACCACTTTTCCCCTTTTTTCCTTAATCTTCCTGACACATGTCCCCTCAGGTCTGCACACCTTTTCTCTCTTCCTCCCTCACTGCCCCTCCACCTATTTGCCCGGCCCTCCTTTACTCCATTTCAGTCTCTGCACCCTTGTCACGTTCTCAGAGCCTAGTACCTTCCCTGACTAGTACCCCCATCACGTTTCGTAAACTCACTTACAGCATCTATGGTTGTCATCCATTACAGTAGTTGTTTATTTTCTTTGTTTATTAAATGACCCTCAGCTAGAATATAAGCTCCGTGAGGGCAGGGACGTTGTCAGCCTTGTTCATTCATGTGTCCCCAGGAAGATAAGGCAATACGGTGGGCACTCCGTAAGTATCTGCTTAATGAATACATGAATGAATGTGGATGAAATAAGAGCATATTTGTAAAATGCCAAGCTTCAAGTTTTGCGTTTATAGCACTGGTTGCTTTTTGCTCCTACCTCACTTCACCCCTTTCTGTCCCCTTCCAGCCACCCCCAGGCCCGGCTAAGGGTACTGTGCATTCACAGATGCCTCACAGCCTTCTTTCCATTTCATGAGGAAGTAATTAAAATGCAGCCTCCTGTTATTCCTCTCCTCAGGCTCATTCACTCTGAAATCCCCTGCTCCTCTCGTTTATCGAGGCCGTGACATTTATTCCTCTGAGTTTAAGAAAGAAAAAGTCCAGAAAAATGTAGTGATCATTTACATTTTACAGTGAGTCGACAAGTCATCGGCTTTTCTTTCATTTCTTCACGTCTCTGGAGATTTGTATGCAAGGCTTGAGCATAACTCTCCCACGTGAAGAATGCGTGGAAACGGCCACCTCCAGGGTCTTATTGTGGGAATTCCTGGTCTCAGCATCACGGCCGCCCTGGCCAGACCTTGTCCAGGTAACCCAGCACATCAGTCTTCCGCTCTCATCTTCTAGTGGAGCTCATTGCGTTCACTTGCACACCAAGTGCAGCCTGTATGTTAGGGACCAAAAGGCAACCAGGCCACCAGCTTGCAAACCCCTGACTGTTCCCCAGTGTGGTGAGAAGAGAAGGGCACCGGCTGCAGAGACTTGGGTTCAGATCCAAGTGTATCACGTTTATGATCTTGAATAAATGTCTGGGACCCTTCATCATCTTTAAAGTCTCCTCCTCAGGGTTGTCATGAAGATTAGAATAAATAAGCATTCAAACAGTGCATCGCTCAGAGGGACTGGATGAATGCAAGCCTCTCCTCCCTCCCACGATGGGCTCTTCCTTGGACCATGGTGACTTCACACTCCCTTTTTTTTTCCCCAGAGAAAGGGGCATAGTCCCACTCATGGGGCCTCGTAGACACCCTGCAGTAGTATACTGGGTACATTTTTACTCAGCTTGTGGAAGCATCAGCCTTAGAGTTGGAGTCTTAGGGCTCCAATATCATTTGAAATTTTTTTAAGCTGAAAACTATTTTCATAAACACAGTTGCAGAACACAGGGAACTCTATTCAATATCTTATAATAACCTATAATGAAAAAGAATATACATATATATATGAATCACTTTATACCTGAAGCATTATAAATCAACTATACTTCAATTAAAATAAAAAAAAGACTTGCAGGGAACCATTGCAGCATTTGGCGCATAGTAGGCATTTAGTGTTGACATGTATGTTGAATGAATGAATGAATGTGTAATACAATTAAAAAATAGCTGCTCTGGTTAAAACAGACACTGAGGTCTGAGAAGCCTGCATTCTAGGCCCTCCCCCGTCCCAGGAAATAACCTTTGAAGCACAACCCCTAGAATCTTCTAGGCTTCATAACATTTTGGAAACCACTAATCTGGTCTAATGCCGTTTCTACTATAGACATTTCTCCTCCAGCATTTTTGATGAGATGATTTTCCTGTTGCTGATTGAAAAAAAAAAAAAAAAAAAAGGGGAACAGCTCATTCTAGTTCTGGACATTAGGGGATTTTAAGAAGTTTTTCATGTTGAGACAAAATCCACACCCTTAAGTTTCTACCGGTTGGTTGTAGTGCATTTCGTTCATTCATTCATCCATTCGTTCACTACATGTATTGAGCCTCAATTCTATGTCTTGCCTGAAGCTTCACTGTTGGGATATACAGATGGCCTTTCTTTTTCCTTTTTAAGTTCTTCATTCGCTTCGCGTTCAGTGAAACTCAATGTGGATTTTTACTCAAGGTCTTCTCGAGCAAAGAGAGATTCCCATGACAATATGCAGCGAGAACTTCTGAAAATCTACTTTCCAAATATCTACCTTAATAAACCTATGCAATAAATCAGCAGCTCAAGTAATCACCTCCTCCTGCCAGCCACCTGGATTTTTACCTCTCTTTTCTCATTTGTTATTCAAAGTGGCTTTTCTCCAGGTAGCCCCAAACACTTGCATACGTATTGCTATCTAATAGCCCTTTGGTAAAGCTTCTGCCACATCCATCCGAACCAGCCATGCAGAAGTTCCTGCTGGTAGTCTGTCCATTCAACAAATATTTATTGAGCACATACTATGTGTCATTCACTTTTCTAGGTGCTGGGGATATTACTATGAATAAAACAGACAACATTCCCTACTGTCATGGAGCTTACATTCTGGAGGAGGGAGGTAGACTGATTAAAAACAAATAAATAGGTAAAAACTGCATCAGTCTGTCAGATGACAATAAATATAATAAATGCAATGGAGAAAAATAGAGGTTGGGGTTACATCATTGCCTATAAAGCCCCATGATGATTAGAACCTGCTTGAGGGATGGCCTGTGTGTGTGTGTGTATGTGTGTGTGTGTGTGTGTGTGTGTGTGTGAGAGAGAGAGAGAGAGAGAGAGAGAGGGAGATTATTTCTGATGGCCTCAAGCAAGATGGCAGTGGTGAGATGATGAGGGATGGGGCAGGGAGAGAGGTGGGGTCCATGAGTGAGCCATCTTTTTTCCTGCCAGTGGTGACACAGGGGCTGGTGAAGAGGGTGGTCCTCTTTGGATCTCACAGAAGTCCTTGGATCCCTCGTGATTTTTACCAGTGGAGGGAAGAGGGAAACATGGGGGCGCTATGGATATACATATGAAAGTATTTGGAACATAGAAGTAGGAGGAGGCAATTAGGAAGGATGCTTCAAGGTAGGAGACAGCATAGGAGTTAGCCATTTGTGGGATGTCAGGGCAGAATACATTCTGATGGCCAGAGGGAGCCATACCTGCAAAGACCTGCAGGGATGAAGGCATCTGGTAGGTTTAAAAAACTGCATGTGGTTCACCTTATCTGGAGCCCAGGATGCAAAGTGCAGTCAAGAGCTACAGAGGGAAGGAAGAGCTACGATGAAGGAATTCACATATCATGCTAGGATTGTAGCTTCCACACCTCCAGCATTGGGGGAACATTCCAAACTGAAGAATGAGATGACCAGATCTTGTGTTTCAGAAAGGCTTTTCTGGTATCCGTGGTTTGCAGGGAATAAAGACTCACTGAGAGGAAAGAAATGAGCCAGAAGCGAGGGCAGAGGGCAGGTAGCAGGGAAGGAGAGGCGGACACCAGCCCAGCCATCCAGAACAATCGCAGTCCTCTTCTGCTCAAAGACTGGCCTGGGGTCTTCTTTCCACCAGACGAAACTTCTCGATTGCTAGGGTCAGCCCACCTCAGGGGTGTGCACAGGTAGTTGGTGCTTTCGCTACGCGCCGTAGATCACGGCAGCTGCCCTCTCTCGTCCCTATATCCTGCTGTCCTCAGGCAAAAGTCAATGTCAAAGTGAACAGGTGTTGCTGATGGTACGAGAGACTAGGAAAATCAGGAAACAACAACTTTGAGCCTGAAATAATAACATTTTAATTGGAAATCTGTGAAGAGACTAACCTGTGTAGACATATGCAAATTCTATGCAAATACACATGTGGTCTTTCTATTGTCAGAACCTCCATCTGACCCATGGGAGTTCGTAACGGTAGATGCTATAGCTTTCAGCTGAGGCTAAGGGCTGTCGATGAACAACTCTAGGTTTTACCTATATTTCAACCATAATTAAGAAATATATTGATGGCAACCTGAACTTAATTAGCTTAACTGAAT
Source organism: Delphinapterus leucas (assembly GCF_059928025.1). Lineage (NCBI taxonomy): Eukaryota > Metazoa > Chordata > Mammalia > Artiodactyla > Monodontidae > Delphinapterus > Delphinapterus leucas. Next base: position 141,726,876 of record NC_143129.1, read on the forward strand.
GTTGGAATTGATTGGGTCTGGAGAGAGCCCAGTCTCTGAAGCTAAGCCTTGGGGAGTTTGCAGGGGGTAGAAAGAAAACGCAACTTGAAAGCACCTAGCAGAAGTGAAAAGGAATGGGCGAGGGGCCACTGGGAGCATTATTAAAGGGGAAGGATTCTTATCAGAGAGTTGGAAGAGGAATGCTTACATTTCAAATCACGCATAGCTGTTCTAGGTCAGACCACGCAGTCAAATGGGGGGAAAAATGATGTTGGGAAGCAAGATTGTGTGAGATACAGAGCGGCAGCAGGCATCCTTGTGTGGGAGTGTATCACACTGAACACACGCATTAGACTGATGGGGACCAAGCCAGGCCACCAGGCTCCATACAAGCACTTAGGGCACCTAATGGTTAAAAACAAAGGATTTCAGCTATGAGGTATGTCTTCTTCTGTCTTTATTAAGACCTAATTATGTAAGCTATCGAATTGTATTTTATAATACATGGTTTAATTTTCTTATTTCAAAACACCTACATTGTCTGGAGTTAGGTGATCTTGAGCTTCAGCGCCAGCTCTGCACCTTTGTACAACGTGACCTTCACATCTTGACGCCTCAGTTCCTTTACCAGATTTGATAGTACAGATCCAATGTGATGCGCTGGTAGAAAGGTGCTACACCCCCGGGCATTGATCAGTCCACACCTCATGTTCTTGTTCGGTCCTGTGGTTTGTAAGTGGTTGAGCTGAGGCGCAAACTGTGGTGCCTGGTTGTGTTACACGTTTCTGCCTTAACCCCCTTGCTGTCCACCCTGGTTCTCCCCTTCTCTTCAGAGAAGCTCTCTGAGTTGTGTCCAGAGGTGTAGTCTGCTCCACCTGTGTGGCCTCACCTCGTCAACAGGGACATTCTAGCCAAATCCAGCATCAGCTTTTCTGTCTGTATCTCACCTTCCATGCTCAATTCTTCCCTAAAATCTCCCCCTTCCGCACAAACAATGATGAAATAGAGCATGAAGTAGGATATAAAACATGAATTACATTTTCCATTTTGCTTTTATAATTATGTACATATGCATGCGTACACATCTCGGTACTCAGAGAAAATAAATTACTGGAAGGAAAAAAGCCAAAATGTTACCAGATGTGAATTCTGGTCATTGTTGGGATTTTCCAACTGTCCACAAAGGATATATTATTTTTAATTAAAAAAAATCAACATTAAAAACATGACTGTATTTGCCTGGGAAGCCAGTTAACCTGGGTCTCAACCCTGCTTCTTACAGCCTGTGTCCTGTCCCTCGTGAGGGCACTCCTGGTGGCATGGTCCTCCAGGACTCTTATTTGAGAGAAACATAAATTCCTCCGACCTTCTCTGTTGTCCTGTCTCAAGTTTTAGCTGCACAAGAAGCAGGCTCAATTTCAGGAGAATAGCAGCTTAAATTTACAACATTGTAGAAACCAAAGCCCCTCTTGTAGAAAATTCAAAGAGTCCCTGGAGGTAACATCTAACTTTCTAGGAATATCTTCAGGCATAACCTCCAATCTTGATGTGACCTTCTCTTCCTTCAGGTGTGAGGATTGCGTCTTGGAATGGACATTCCTGGGATTTCCAGGCCCTGATAAGTGTCTAACCTCATGGGCACCCCCTTCACAAAACTGGATCATGTAGTTGCCCCCACTACCTACATACACACAGACACACCCACCAGCACCACCCTGCCTGTGATGACCACGTAGAGCTTCAGATCCAGAGCAAGGCCTTGACCTTGATTTGGGACAGTCGAGAACCAACTGAGAAGGTTCCTTCAACCTTAGGTTGTTTTGCAACTAGTCTGGCTTAGCCACTCGTGATCATTTCTGCATTGCTGCTTGTGTCTGAGTGATTGCTTTTGGTAACTCGTGGTATAACAGCCCCTTCTGTCTGGCCTCTGAACACCTCCAGCCCCGCTCACCATGCTAGAAGGTTACAACTCAGTAGCAACAGGTGATCTATCAAGATGACCATGTCGTTTTTTCCTTTGAATTACTGGTTAGAGGCGTTATATTAATGTATGTATCCCTGTAGTCCAGGAAGAAGTCACATTTGGTCATGATACTTCTTTAATAAGTGAGTGAAATAGGTTTGCAAATGTTTAATGTGGGATTTTGGTATCACATTCCTGTGACATGTGTGTGTTGGTGTGTACATGTACATACATACATGTTCTATCTTGGTCAGGTTTTGGTGTTATAATGTCTTGATTTACTACGTTACTAATCTACATTATTATGTCAGATTATTTAGACTATACTTTCTGTCCATTCTGATCTTGTCGAGGTTTTCTTTGTATCCTGGCATACTCTTACTTTGAATGATCAGTGTCCTAGTTTGCTTTCAAAAGACATGCATTCTTTCTTTGAGATTAACATACTAGCTGAAAGGGCAGTCTCTGGGAATACCTGCTTCAGTTTGGAACAAGGCTTAATCTCTTATGACAATGCAGTTGTGTTATAATCTTGGGTAAATTAGTTAACCTCCTTGTGCTTCAGTTTTCTTATCTTTAATACATGGATAATAATTTTCTAACTCACAGGGTTATTGCAAGGATTAAATGAGATAGTAGTATATGTAGATATTTAGAACAGCGCCTGGAACATTGTAAGAACTCAATTAAGTTAGTTTTTAGCAATTTTTAGAGTTGGATACATACTTTAATAAAAATGGTATTCTATGCTCAACATCATTAATCATTAGAAAATGCAAATCAAAGCTACAATGAGATATCATCTCACACTGGTCAGAATGGCCATCATCAAAAAATCTAGAAACAACAAATGCTGGAGAGGGTGTGGAGAAAAGGGAACCCTCTTGCACTGTTGGTGGGAATGTAAATTGATACAGCCACTATGGAGAACAGTATGGAGGTTCCTTAAAAAACTAAAAATGGAACTACCATACGACCCAGCAATCCCACTACTGGGCATATACCCTGAGAAAACCATAGTTCAAAAAGAGTCATGTACCACAATGTTCATTGCAGCTCTATTTACAATAGCCGGGACGTGGAAGCAACCTAAGTGTCCATCAACAGATAAATGGATAAAGAAGATGTGGCACATGTATACAATGGAATATTACTTAGCCATAAAAAGAAACGAAATTGAGTTATTTGTAGTGAGGTGGATGAACCTAGAGTCTGTCATACAGAGTGAAGTAAGTCGGAAAGAGAAAAACAAATACTGTATGCTAACACATATATATGGAATCTAAGAAAAAAAAAAGGTCATGAAGAACCTAGGTGTAAGATGGGAATAAAGACACAGACCTACTAGAGAATGGACTTGAGGATATGGGGAGGGGGAAGGGGAAGCTATGACAAAGTGAGAGAGTGGCATGCACATGTATACACTACCAAACGTAAGGTAGATAGCTAGTGGGAAGCAGCCGCATAGCACAGGGAGATCAGCTCGGTGCTTTGTGACCACCTAGAGGGGTGGGATAGGGAGGGTGGGAGGGAGGGAGGCTCAAGAGGGAGGAGATATGGGGATGTATGTATACGTATAGCTGATTCACTTAGTTATAAAGCAGAAACTAACACAGCATTGTAAAGCAATTATACTCCAATAAAGATGTTAAAAAAATAAAAATGGTATTCTAGTTTTGTCTTTCTTGTTAAAGTCAACTTCAAGAAGGTTATTTCTATCACTACCTCATATTTCTAAGAGTTTTTGCTTTATATACTTTGCCATTATGTAACAGCACACATCTTATTGCTTTACTGTAAAACGAGCCGTTTATCAATACAAAATAACTTTCTTTGTCTCATGTAATGCTTTTTGCCCTGAATTCTACTTTGAAATGTTGCCAGTTGCTGCTTTCTGTTTGTTTGTTTCTATGTTTGATAAATATTTGCCCAGCTTTTCCCCCCTTTTCTTTCTTGTTTTTGTTTTACTGTTCATCTCTTGTAAGCAGCATATGGTTGGATTTTGCTTTTAACCCAATGTGAAAGACTTTATCTTTTATTAGGGGAGAGTTAAACCATTTATATTTACTGTCATAACTGATAGGTTTGGTCTTATTCCTGTCTTTTTGTTTTATGCTTTCTCTTCTTTATACTTTCTCGGGGCTTCCTTTGTTTCCTGTCTTTTTTTATATGGGCTAGCTCATCTTCCTACTTTTTTTCCCCTTCTAGTGATTTAAAAGCTGAATATCTGTTTTTAGCCAGTCCTGGGTGAACCTAAAAAATGATCTCTGAGCTTCAGTAGTGACAGAAGTGTAATGGTGGGTGAGTAGCCAGGCCACTGAGCATGGAAGTCAATAAAATCGGTCCTAAGCCTCAGAGGAATAGCGGTAGTTGTTCCCTGAGCCACCTTATCACAGCTGTGTGAAGCCCAGGCTCCTTAAATCTGTGTCACATTCTTGTGCTTCACACTTGGGTCCCAGCCTACCTATCTGGCCCGATCTCCTGCCAGCCTTAGCTAAGTACTCTGTGCTTCAGACACATCTACTACTAACCATCCCCCAAATCAGACTGATTCGTAAACATCTCCACACGTTGGTTCAGGCTGCTTCCTTTTTGCCTTCTTGAAGGGTGAAGACACCCTTCAAGACCTGATGCAATGCAGTGTGTGTGCGTGTGTGTGTGTGTTGCCTTCTCATTATACTGTCCCATTCTTCCATAGATACCATTAGGTAGCAGAACTCACTGGATAAACCTACCTGGCTTTGAGTTTCAGCTCCCTTCCTTGTAGCTCTGTGTGCCCTGGATGCAATTTTTGACTTTAGAGCCAAAGTTCCCTCATTTGTGCAAAGGGATGCTGACGTTATATCTCCCTTAGAGTAAGGACCGATTGAGATAACGAGAGAAGCATGGGAAGAGCTTAGCACAGTACGTGGCACAGAGTAGGTATTCTGTGTATTTGAAATAAACAAACAAAGAAGAAATACACAAGGGGGAGAGGACGGATTGTTTTTTAAATATGCATGATGTCCTTTTTAAAATCAAGTTGTACGATATCTAGGCTCTCTTTAGAAAGGCCAAAGCTTGTTCACTGCTGGTTCATTTTAAATGAACCTCCACTACTTCCCCTCCATCTCTGGTAGGGTAGCAGTCATGTGGTCTGTAAAGCACTTCACGTGCAGGCATCTTCTTCATTTATATTGCCTGCCTTGCAAAGGGCTGCCGGCCTAGGGAGAATTTATAAAAGTGGAGTCTATTTATTCAATTTATTAAACAGGAATATTTGAAGGGTTTTCATTTAGAAGAGTGAGTTGATTTATTCTGTTTGCCTCCAGAAGGCAGGTCTAAGTCCAATGGGTAAAAGTGAAAGGAGGGCAGATTTTACCTCAACCTAAGATAGAACAAAAGGTTTGTTGAAAGAGGATTTGTTTGTTCATTCATTCTCTCAATCCATCTATTTATCACTCAGGAGCCAGAGAAGAGGAAACTGCCTTTGATCTGGCTCTTGCTGTGTCTGGGATACTGTGGTCAACTCTCTCACAAACTTTAACATCACGACATTCTCTTTACTGTGTAAGGAGGCATATTATCCCATTATATAGATATCAAAAACTGAGGCTTAAAGAGGTGGTTGCTTGCCCAAGCTGAACAACAGCCTGACTGAGTATGGCTTAAACACCAACCTCTCTGTTCTCTGTAGAACTCACTCTCTTTCCACTCGACTGTGGTATCTGCCAGAACAGATAGAGGGTCAGATCGGTGTGACCACCAGAAATTGGATGCAAGACTGAAAAATCCATCAGCCCACCTTTCCGCCATTGTTCTTTCCCTTTTCCCTTCCTGCTGTCTATCCATCCATCTCTGCCAACCCCCAAACCAGCCCCAGTGTGCCGCACAAAATTAGACACTTCTAATTTTTGTGGTTCTAACCATCAGATGGTGAATGTTGTCAAGACATTCTCAACGTGTTCCTGGGTGGGCAGAGCAGCTGCGGATGAGGCTCTAAAGCAGAGCAAGAGAGGGGAAGAAATACCCCAGCCTCTTTTCCTTACTGCCCCTTGACCTCCCCTCAGAGCTTCCCATTAGCAGAACCCAGCAAAGAGCCATAAGTCAACGAAGCTCCCGTGAAGCTGTCCACAGGAATCCTGGGTCACAGAGGAGGGCAGACATGGGTGAAGAATGGATGGGGCAGGGACCAAACAGAAAATATCCAGCTCATGAGGGGAGATTGGATAAGTGACCTGGTGGGCTGAATTGAGGGGGAAAGCCCACATTGAATGATCATAGCAGGGACTCTGCTCCTCTGGGCCCAACCTTCAGAAAGGAAGGGGTTAGAGAATTCTGTAATGATTTCTTCTAGAGGCAGCCGCCGTTCACACTGCAGCCCCTGCCAAACGCCAGGCTGGTTTCAGTGTGTCTGAGTCTCTCGCAGGATTACTCCTGGGTGTTAGGATTCACTCATTCATTCACCAGAGATTTACGATGTGCCATCCTTTATCCTATATAGTGGGAATTCAGAGATGAGAAAGGTAGGACTCCTGTCCTTCAGCACATCACAGGACACGAAAGGAAACAGATCTGGGGATCAATTATTTCAGGGTTTTAGATATAAGATGAAAGTATGAATGCTGGCCCATGGGGTCGTAGGTAGAGTGAGTAACCCTCCCTGAGAGAGTTTAGAAAAGTGATGCTTGGGTCTTAAAGGATGACTTGGAGTTTTAGAGTGGCAGGAGAGGGCAAGACAGTTCCTGGAAGACGGCATGGCAAATGGCATGTTGTGTAAGATTGGAAAAAGATGTTGTGTTCAGGGAACAGCTAGAGAGTAATTGTGGCTGGAGCTACCAGCTCATGGGGCTACAGAGCTTCCTGGGAGGTCAAACCTGGTCGAATTCCTGCTTCTTCCAATATAGCAAGTCAGGAGGAAACACGTCCAAGAAGGTCAGACCCTGCTGTTCCTGCCTGTTTCCTTCCACAGCCTTCTAAGAGAAGGCAAAAGGGAAGGTTGTCCCAGTGCCCAGGGTGTTCACCTGTCCGGACAAAAGAACTTGAAGGTACACTGGAGAGGCTCTTAGGTGAGCAGACTACAAAGCCAAGTTCATTCAATTTCACTGATCTTTCTCCAAAGCTTTCTGTGTGCAAAGTTTTTCTGGAAAATATCAATACAGAATATGTCCCTTCCCTTAGGTAATTTCTAAATTGGTGAATCTTGAAAGGCTTCCTGGGAGAGACAAATTTTGAACTGATAACCTAAGTATAGAAGGAAGGAAACCAACAATTTTTTGAGTCTCTGCTATGTGACAAATAATACACTGGGTGCCTTTGATGTATTATTGTATAGAAGTTTCATGGTAATCTTATGAAGCGGGTATTATTACCCCCATTTTGCAGATAGGAAACTGAGGCTCAGGAAAGTGACTTGTCTAAGATCACCCAAATGGGTAATAACCAAAGCTGAATTCAGACTTGACATGAATCCAAAGGATTCTTGCCATTGTGTTATGTGGGCCACTGAAGGACAGGACAGTGAGGGGTAGAAGGATTAGGGCAGAAAGAGGCTTTTCTTCTGTTAAAGGGATGCTGCTATCCACCTAGCAATGTTGTTGGGGGGACTTCATGAAATAAGATACGCCCTTGTTTCATACTTTGTTCTTTGCCTTTGCACATGGTGATCTCGCAGCCTGGAATATCCTTTCTCCCATCCCTACAGCTCCCCATATCTCTTGCTGCCTGTTTTCCCTTTGTCTTTCTTAACTTGGCTTAGCTAATCCTTTCACTAGGAAGCCTTACACTCGTCACATAGCATTGGATGTACCTGAATGTTTGTTTGCCTCCCAGACCTGATGCTGAGCCCCGGGCTTACTCTTCCATGTGGCTTCAGAACCGTCTACAAAGTGTGTCCTGTTGAATGAATAAACAGCCATCTGAGAGGGCCTACAGCGTAACAGGGGCTCCATAAATAATAGTTTCCCTTTTTTCCCCTCCTTTTTCTGGAGGCAGCAGACATTTTTAATAATCAAAGGCAAACAGGAAAACAATTATTTTATTTGAAATGAGCATCTTTCAGGAAGCTTGGGAATAAGGACAGCCTCCCTCCTTGAAGGAAAGGAGACCTGGAATGCTATGCTTTTTCTGGGCTGACTCTATCCGACAGGTCCCAGGTCCCCTTAACCTCACACGGAGAGGCCGGGGCCCTATGGCTCCTGGTGGCTGCCTCTTACCTGGTAAGATGTGGTGGCCCTTCCACTTATGGGGCAGAGGGCAGGGCTAGCTGATGGACTGACACAAGCAGGGTGGTACGCAAAGTAACAGTAAAACAAAATGATAATGCATTTCCTAATAGCCTCCTTCACAGCTGTGTACACTGATTTAATCTTTGCAAAGCACTCTATTGTTTATGAGGCCTCTGGGTACAATTTTATGCCTGACTGAAGAGGTTGCTAATAGCTACCATATTTGTGTTTAAGGACCTGCAAAGGATTAAACAAAGTATTTTAGAGCAATGAGCCATAATAAACTAATAATACATTGCGAATAATAAATGTTTTTTAGCCAATAATTGACTACAAATCTTGTGAACCTTAAATGACAAAAATACTAATTATAAATGCAGTTATTCTATGTATCCTTCAATAGGGATGGAAGATCAGAGGATAGGGGACCCGGGGTACTTCAGGTCACTGGGGACTGTGGTGTGGACACTGGTCTCTTCCCCTGGTGTCATGGTTGAGAACTGTCAAGGTCACTTAGGGAAATGCTGGGTTTCATTTGCATCTTGTGGGGATGGAGCAAGAGTCTGGGGCCTAAGCCACCCACTTAAGTTGGTGGGGTTTGTTTTAACTTACTCATTTTCTAGTCCTAAGGTTTCCAACACTTGGTTTGCATTTGGGAGAATTGCAGAGACATCCCCCAGAGCATCTTGGAAACAGACTGGCTCTTAAGAAAAGCTCATGTTTTTGTTAAGCTTCTGCAATGAGCCAGGTTATCTTTTTTTTTTTTTTTTTTTACTGAGAAACCTGAGACACAGAGAGATGAAGTATTTTGCCTGAGGTGTCATAGTTGGTAAGTGGCAAAGCCATAGAGCCAGCTGTGGAATTCCAAAGCCCATGCTCTTTTCCCCAAATCTTATTACAACTCTTTTTTGTTCCTGAGCCTCTTGTGGGGCATAGAAGGGAGATTCATACCCTTTGAAAGAATATATATCTCTAAGTTCTGTATCTCTCAGTCATACCAGTTATTTTTTCTTTGCACGTGGGTAATATATAATCATGATCTAAATTTTAGATATTTTTAAAAACTCAAGATGAAAATTAAAATCACCAGGACTTCCCTGGTGGCGCAGTGGTTAAGAATCGCCTGCCAGTGCAGGGGACATGGGTTCGAGCCCTGGTCCGGGAAGATCCCACATGCCGCCGAGCAACTAAGCCCGTACGCCATAACTACTGAGCCTGCGCTCTAGAGCCCGCAAGCCACAACTACTGAGTCCATGTGCCACAACTACTGAAGCCCACATGCCTAAAGCCCATGCTCCGCAACAGGAGAAGCCACCGCAATGAGAAGCCGTCACTCACAGCAGCTAGAGAAAGCCCGCGCGCAGCAACAAAGACCCAACGCAGACAAATATAAATTAAATAAATAAATTTATTTATTTTTAAAAAATCACCCATAATTCTGCCATGCAAATAAATCACTGTCAACTTTCTGCTTTCATTTTCTCCAAGGATTCTGTTCCATGTAAATGTAACACAATATTGGAATTGTATTTTATGACTCTTTGGTATCCTAATTTTCTAAAAACAGCATTATTTGATGGCATTAATGTTCCCTGAAAGATATTTTTTTAATAATTACATAATAGTTCATGGTATATAGTCCCTATAGATCAGTACTTAGGCTGTTTCCAAATGTTTCCTTATAATTAAAAATTCAATAATTATTGAGCCTGGCACAGTGCATGGCACCTAATAGTCATTTCTGTGTCTTTTATGAATGAGCAAATCAATCTTTGCACATTTCTGATCATTTCTTTTGAACAAATTTCCAAAAGTGAAAGTTATTAGATCAAGTTATGTAAATATTGCCAGACTCTTGATATATATTACTGAATTGCTTTCTAAAGGGGCAGTACCAATTTTCAGTATATGACAGGCACTCATAAATTCTGGAACCTGTTTTTTTTAAAGGATAACTTAGTTACTAATATGTTTGTACTTAGCTTCCTTACTGTCATATATTGAATGAAACACAGTTACCAAGACTCATTCCTGAGACATTCCCTGTTTAGTGGGGGGAAGAAAAAAAGAAAAAAAATATGCACGTGAGTGCACACACACACACACACACACACACACACCATTTATTGAGGACTTACCATATACCATGAATATACCGTGAACTATTCTAAGCTCTTTACATGTATTCATACTTTTAATGTCTCGCTAATCCCATGAGGCAGACAATAAAACTCCGAGCGTTCATTGAGTTGCCTAGGGTCAGATAGCAGTTTTATGATGGGGCCCACACTCTACTTCACACCCAGTGGTTATAGATATGAATGAAACAATCAGATAAAGAGTTAATTATGATAGGTGTGGTCAGTGTTATGATAGAAGAATATAAACAAATCAGAAGAACACAGAGGACTCTGAAGGGTTCAAGGAGAGATTCACAGAGAATGTTAAAGGATAAATGGGAGTTTGCAAGGAAAACAAAGTGGAAGTGCACAACAGGCAAAAAGAACAGCAGATGCCAAACATAGATTATAGAAAGGAGTTGGTGGGGTGGGGCTGGGGGGCAAGGAGAAAACAGCCTAGGACATTTAAGGAGCTACAAGTAATAAAGGAAGGGAATAATAGTTAATATTCTAGGCTTTCGGTTCAAATCCAGCTCTGTGATCATCAGCCATTTGACCTTGTGAAGCTTAAAGTTACAAAATATGTAAAGGCTTAGCAGAGTACCCGACACTCAGTCAGTGGTGGTGTGGGTGTGGACATGATCTAATTTGGAATGAGGGAGACACCTTAGGACAGGTATCGCCCTCATTCCAAATGAAATCCCATCAACTGGGCATCCACCCACTTTCATACATTAGAGGGCAGATCTGATTTGGAGCAAAGACTAACCATGTTTCAGGCCAAAGGAACACAGCCTGGAAGTTACCTTAGACAGGTCAAACGGGATGATATGAGTACTGGAGGGCATGGCATAAGGGTAGAGACATGAGGGTACAGGAGATGTTCCGCCTACAAGAAAGAGGAGATCTGGGGACACTTTAATGAATGATCAATGAAAAACACCTGGCCCAGTGTCCACAGGGGCCCACACTGAATGGTAAGGACGGAAAGCAGTACAATCAGATTTGTGTTTCTTCAGAGATAAATGGACAATGGATGGGGAATGGTGGTAAGGGGAGGAAAAGAAAGGTGGGGTGGGAGAGAGACCTGTTGTAGGTCTCTGTCCAAGGGAGCAACGCTGATAGTTTGGATGGTGTCAATGAAGATGGATTTGAAAACTATTCAGGAGGTAGATTTTGATTTTGAGATGGACTTAATGGGATCAGTGAAGGAGAGAGAGGAGCCAGGGATTCTTCCTGGGGTTCTGGCTTGAGGAGCTGTGTGGATGGAGATGCAGTTTCTGAGATGAGGAGACTGGAGGGACATCATGTTTTGGGGGCTGTGATGATGTGTTCAGTTTGTTGAATGAATAATGAGACTTTATGCCGTAGATCAAGGCATATTTCTGGCTCTTTTCGTGCAGAGATGGGAAGGGTGTAGGAGGAAGGCGTGGAAGACTCTGAAATGGGGTAAAAGACAAGATCTCTGTTAGCTATTATGTGCAGTGACAACCCTCGCTGTGTTTATTGCCCATTTAATAGAGTGTACATTGCAACCCACAGTGATAATCAAAAGACGGGAGATGTCGAATGAGATGCGGAGATACCATAGATGGGAAATTTGTTTCACTGTGAACAGGTTTTCATTTATGAACAGGGATTCTGGATAAATCTTAGCTTCTGCATCCCTCCACCTCTCCTTCCCTCATCCCCCAAAGAGGGAGCACAGATGCTTTCGAGCCACAGTGTTTGGAGGCAGAGAGCCATTTTGAAAAGACAGTTTTGCCGTAGGAGAGAGAGAGAGGCTAGGGAGTGACTCCCCAGGGATTGTAACGTCAGTTACTTTATCTGAAGGCGAATGATATGCTAAGTATCGAAAGTCATCTTTGCTGCCATTTTCCTTGAAAGAGAACAGTGATGGAACCCTTCAGACCAATGGTCCGGCCCTTCTTGACCCAAGATGAACTGTATTATATTTTGATGCTTTTTTTTCACTTTTCTCTAGCTTTGGTTTGCTCATTTGTAAAACAGGGATCATAATAACGTTTTCACAGAGTCGAGGTAAAGATGAACAGTCATTAGACACCAATTGTTAGACAACGGATGCAGTAGTAGTCACGTAGTAAATGTTAATGACTTCCTTTTTCCCCCACTCTTTTCTTTCCATACTTTGAAGAGTCAGACTGGGCCATGAGGTAGGACTGGCCTTGAACTGGGTTTTGAGGGAGCATCATTGAAAGTGGGGAGTCCTCATATCCAGGAACACTAATTATCCACTTTCCTTGGGGCCTTGGCCAAGTGGGTGGAGAGTCTATATCAGCAAAGGTCCAGGGTGGTTACTGACGAATGCCGTGGGGCTTTGCTCATCCAGGTGGTCGTCCCCGTGTGTCCTCGGAAGCTTGGCTGCTTCCAGGTGTCTTTCGGGGACAGCAGCATCTGGTGGCTGCCTGAACAGTAACCAGGCTGCAGGCTTCAGGGGGAGCAAATCACAGCATCTGTGTTTCTCCAGCAAAACAGCAGGACTATTAAAATAGCTCTTAGGCACAATCTATCACTGCACTGTCTCCCTCGTTTGCACGGGCTATACCTGGGGAAATGAGAGTCTGGAGGCCCTGATGTGTTGGTGGAGCACTAGAAAGGGAATCAGGAGACTTGGGTTCATGTCCAGGTCTTGCCAACCACTGGATGACGTTGGCCAAGTCACTCGGACTCTGTAGGCCTCGTTTCCTGATCTTAAATGCCCAGAGGCTGTCTTTGATTTATAATGACAATTGCTGCTTGGGCCATATAGGTGGGATTCATCATAGTAGGCTTCTTTATTATATGACATTGGAAAAATGGCTCAATTTCTCTATGACTTAGTTTCCTCATCTGAAAGCAGGGATGCTGATCGCTACCATAAAGAAGGGTTCTAAAGATTGACTGGGATGCTGATTTTAGAGTCCTAGACATGATTCCTGGCATGTAACGAGCACTCAACAAATGTCAGTTGCCTTTCTATCCCTAAGTCATAATATTGCTTAATATCTGTGCTGAATTACAGGGCTCCTAAACTGTTTAGTCTGAGCATAGAATCTAAAATCATGTTCGCAATCATTATGATCAAGTGTGATGCAAGCACATTAGTTTCTCATTGGCGCTTCTGCACATGTTGATCCATTTGCCCCTCCTTCACTTGTTCTTCAAGGTTGAGCACAAATGATTCTCCTTCATGAAACTTCGGACCCTCTTTAAGGAGATCTGATGGCTCATTTAGTGAAAATGAACCCAGACCCCTCAAGTTTCACAAAAAATGGAGATGGTAGACTTGAGAAGGAGTGCATGGATTATCCTGTTGCCTGAATACACGTCTGTCAACCACGTGGGAGGATGCGGGTGGGCCTCAGCCCTGGAAGACGCACTTGGCCACCTTTCTGTTTCTTCTGCTCCCCCGCATGTATTCCCTTTGTTCCTTTTTATGAATAACCTAGTGTCGGTACATAGTAGGTATAATGGGTTTAATGAATATTTGGAGAATGAATGACATATGTATCTAATTCCGCAGTACTTTTTCATTGAGCATCTGTTGTGTCAAGGGGGCAAGCAACAGGAAATTTCTCTTCATGTTGTTTAGCTATGTATATTTTATTTTCAAAATGAGGTTAATTGATTCTTAATGGGATGGTGGGAGTACAGGCAGCACAATTTATATTTCCTTAAGGCTCCATGTGGTACCTCACACAGGCATTCCTTACCTCAGTGTGATATTGTAGTCAAAACTGTGTGAATTTACTGCAATCCGAAACCACTGCATCACAGTTACAGTGCTTATTGTTTGCAGTTGTTTAATGTACTTTATGTTTCCACATTTTATAGTCTAATGCATTAGACTGCAGAAGAGCCCAATTCATCTTCTTCTGCTTGGGATTTTAAATAGGTTAATAGGATGCAAATACAAGGCGCATTTTTGCATTTTGTTACAAATATCATACACAGATGTTACTATGCTCTTTGGGCAAAATGTAATGAAATGGAATTTAATATGATACTTTCAAACACATAAGATTTTTCCTGAGGGTTTTGTGACCGCGGTCCTAAACTGTGTTAAACCATACAGCTCAAACAAGTCTGAGCAAAGTGAGTTTCTTTCCTCATTTTTTTGGCCTTTCCGAGTTTGATGACTTTTGGTTGCCCATGCTGAATGATGTTTGGGGTTTCATGTGGTTAGGCTAGGCTAGAAATGAGTTTGAAAATATTCAGCTCTCTTTGTGAGAATATATTGCTGTTTCTATACTTTTAGCCGGCTTCTCAATTCACCACCCATTCTATTTATTTATTCATTCACCAAACTCACTCGTTCATTCATTTATTTATTCAACTCTACATCTTGCTCTGTGATCCTGGCATTAATCTTTCTGTTTCCCCACCCTCTTCCCTGAGATGGAAGCTGTGTGGTCCTGGGCAAACCTGCCTGACTAGAGTGTAGGACAGTGGCTGGCTCTTAGAAGGGGCTGCATACCTGAGAACAGGAGGAATGGATGTGAGTTTTCTCTTTTATATAGTGAAGATTTCTTTATTTTAAGGATGAAATGAAATAAAGCTGTAAAGTACTTGATGCAATGTAAGACATGCAGCACTCAATGTTCATAGGGAAAATGCGTAAATGAACCCATTTCTAAATGTATAACATAGGAACTAAACACCTAGGTTTGTTTTCAGAATTAAATAATACGCCATTAACACCTAGAAGAGTGCCTAGTATATAATAGGTATTTAATTTGATCTCTTTTCTAAAGAAAGATAGTAGGATCTACCATCCATAATACGGAATAGGAATGACCCAGTTAAACCCATTAGGGGCAGATTTCTAAAATCCTGACTTTTGCATACCCTGGAAGAGGAAAGAGCCCATTTCTTCTTTTTTCCCAGGCACTACTGCATAGGAAGTCCTTCCCAGGCTCGCTTTATTTCCCCTTTGCTCTACAGAGCTTCCTTCCTCCCAGCCTGACCTCACATGACTATAGGATCGGGTATGTTATGTCAGGATTCACAGTGGAGAAGGAAAAGAAGGGAATCTTCACAGCTCTTCATCCCTCTCTCCCAAGCCCACAGTGACGCCCTAAGGCCAGTTTTAGATGGAACCCAGTCCATCTCTAGCCACTGTCCTATCCCACTCCTTCCCCTTCCCAAATGCCCAGGCATCTGAGTTCAGTTCCCTTTGAAATATAGACAAATCTACCCCAGTCCTCTGAGCAACCAAAGACTCAGGAGAGAACAAATACAAAGTCTGCAGCTACTTTGACTCCCTCTATCTTTTTTTTCCCTCTTTGCCCCTCCACAAATTGAATCCTCTCCATTGACTGCACATCTGCATTTCAGGAGGCAAGCTGCAATTATTCAATGACAGCACGCCCTGATTTCCACTGTGGAAGACCCAGGGCTGGCTGAGATGACCCAGGCATGACCATCCTCTGTCAGCAATGCTAGAGAGAAGCATCTGACTTAAAATCACACAACAGCGGAGAGCACTGTTGTCTGGCATTCTCATAAGTCATTCAAAATGCTGGGACAAGATTGCCCCACAAAGGGCCTATAGAACATTCTGGAAGATTCCTCTCTCCTGACACGTCAGTAAGGCCCCACTGATGGCTCTTACAACTATCCTCATGACAAGAATGGCTAGTCGGTGGAGTGACTTTTTTTTTCCTTTTATTTAAATAGTCCCAGGTTTTAAAACTTGGAAGAGAGATGAGAGGTATCCCCCCAAATCCTGCTCTTCTGTTCCCCATCCTCCCTTCACATAGTTGACTTGTTGTTCAGACTTCAGCTGAAATGTCATTTCCTCAGGGGAGTCTTCTATGATACTTCCATCTAAGTCAGACAGGCCTGCCATAGTTTGACATAGCTCTTTGTGCTTTCCCTTTGTATCTTGGATCATAATTTATTATATGCGCGTGTGTGGGGGTGTGTGTGTGTGTATGATTTTATTAATATCATTATGTTTGTCCTATTGTGTGATTCATGTGCATCTTCTCCACTAGAATATAAATTTTACTCCCTAGCACAATCCCTGGCACAGAGTAAGTTCTTGATGAGTATTTATTGAATGAATGGTTGGACAAAGACAGGAAATATGGTCAAAATAAAAAGAATAAAAGAAGGTGGTTAAATATGCAAACTTTCAGGTATAAGATAAATAAGTTCTGGGCTATAATGTACAGCATGATAATGATAATTAAGACTATATATTTGAAAGCTGGTAAGAGAGTCAATCTAAAACAGTTTTTATCACAAGAAAAACAAATTTGTAACTATGTGAAATGATGGATGTTAACCAAACATCGTGGTAATAGTTTTGCAATATATACATATATCAAATCATCATGTTGTACACCTAAAACTAATACAATGTTGTATGTCAATTATATCTTAATAAAACTGGAAGGAAACAAATTTTAGGAGTCTAATAAAGAAATATTTACTAATTGGTTAATTTGAGGAAATTTTTTTCATAGCCTATAAGTGAGACAGTGTTTTACGGGTACCCGAGATCATGCACACATTCATTAATTCACTAGGAGGACTCAACACATAATCATACTCACAGCTAAGACTTCTTGCAGAGGTACAGCAAGGATGCACACCTAGATCAGTAAGGGAAAAACTTAGGTGGAGTCTGGAGGGATCCATGTTCAGGCTTTCTAACCTCTCTCCCTCCCATGAGGTGTCATACGGAATGTGTTCTACCCCCAGCCGTGAACATTCAGCAATGTTCGTTAGGGTGTTTCTGGTCCAAGGAAGCTCATTTGAGACTGAGTGCCCAAGGTCTTTACTGGGGGTCTGGTCACATATGGACTCTCCGCCTAACAATTACAAAATTCCAGTCTCCAAGAAGGAAAACAGATATTCAGCCTAAACCAAATTATTTGCATAAACAGTCTAGGTACAGTGGACCAGTCTTAACAGGTAGGGACCATTTTCAGAGCCAAGTTCCCAGTCATCAGCCAAGGACTAATCTTGCAAACAGGTCCTTCTAAAGACAGCAGCCGCAGGCCTGTATGTTAATTCCGTCCTGTACAGAGGACTAGATCTTATTATTTTCATGTGTGTGGGGAGACACACATACTCACATCCATGTACACACATGAGCCAACACCTGGGTAAGAGAGACTATTTAGTGTGGCCGTGAAGAAGGCCAACTTTGGCATCCAGCTGCCTGGGTTTAAATCCTAGCTATACTTGCTGTGTTGTCTTTGGTACATTGCTTTACCTATCTGTGCCCTTTACCCATGTGTAAAAATGGGAAAAGTAATAGACCTATCTTATAGTATTGTGGCCAAGATGAATGAGATCCAGCATTCTCTCCACAGTGCTTGAGAAAGAGTAAGTACAAGCTAACTGATGGATGGTGTCATCATTACTGCTATCATTATTATTCAGAGGTTACCCAGTATTTAATGGTCCCTCTAAGTTCAGTGCATGTGAGCTGAGTGACTGAACGACTCTGCAAGTGACAACGCACCTGGGTTCTAATTTTGTCTCCACCTGTCACTTACAGCGTAACAGCGGGTGTGTTATTTCCTCTCCCTCATCTCAGTTTCCTCATCTTCACGATTAAGATGTCAGTCCTTGTCTGGCCAGTTCCCATAGCGGAGCAGGAGTGAGTGCAGAGTATCACGGGGAAGCATTTGACTTGCGGAGTTAGATAGATTTGGGCATCTCTCTCTGCACCTCAGCCTCCCAACCTGTAAAGTGAGGATATCGACAGAGTATCATACTTCTGAAGCATAGGCCGTTGCTCACTTGAGATAATGGGTGTAAGAATCTTCTGTATTTACCCAATTTTTTGTCTGGTAATACCAGACAAAGCAATTGGGGGCTGTAGTAGCTGTACTGGAAGTAAGTCTTACCGAGGACTTACGGACCTTCAGCTGGGGTGGGAATCTCTAGGTGGAAGAGGGCAGGCTGAGCAAAGAGATGTGAGAGAAAGAGAGAGAGAGAGAGAGAGAGAGAGAGAGAGAGAACTAGCTGTGTTCCCACCAGACTCTGAGTTGCCCAGACCTCAAGACTGTTTTTCATACTAGGTCTCTGGCATCTAGCACAGGGTCTTGTCTGGCAGGAAGCTCTCAGTCAATGTTTGTTGGTGAAAAAATGAATCCTATCAGCCTAAGGTATTATTACTCATGAAAAAACCATTGAATGAGTGCCTACAAACTACCAAGCACTTTGTGCATTAATTGTTTGCATGAGAGCAGTCATACGCAGTAGGCATTTTTCTACTCATCTTATGCAGATGAGAAAATGGGGGTCCCGTGAACTAAGAGTCAGAAGGCAAACGGGAGATAGAGCGTGAATCCAAGCTCAGTTCTGTGAGGCTTTTAAAGCCACAAGACACTTTCAACCATCTAATGCTAAAATTGTCATGGTTTTCATACTTCGTTTTTCTTAAGTGGAATTCTTCAGAATTTTATAAAATTGTCAGTCAGTCTCGAAACACAGTTTCACAGCTCTCTTTTTAAAGTTTTCATGCACCTTGCCAAGAGAGGAACAAGCCTCATTGCAGACACTGTAAGTGGACCTCTTGTCTGTCGTTTAAGGCTATCACCCCAACAAGGTTATTACTTGAGGGGAGGGGGTAGTTGGGAAAAAAATGAAACATTTATTAAATTATCCAAAAGAGCACTCTACTAGGTTTCCTTAGCATGTGCTTGCAAGGTGATAGATGAACTGAAATAAAATTATTGAATTGAGAAGCCATTCATTACAAGGGAATTTCAGGAAACCAGAATGCTTTTTATAATATTACCGCCAGAGATACCCATTAATGAAGGTTACGTGTTCTCTGGCGTTATTGAAACCTCTGGTTTGTCATCCTTTCCCCTCAGCCTCCTTTCTAATGGTGCAAAAACTTATAATTTACAACATAATTGGAAATTGGAAAGTTCCTGACATAATTGGAAAGTTAATTAGTTTTCTTCAGATTTCGCCTGCTTTATTTTTTATTTATTTATTTATTTTGGTGTGTTAGTTTCTGCTTTATAACAAAGTGAATCAGCTATATGTACACATATGTTCCCATATCTCCTCCCTCTTGCGTCTCCCTCCCACCCTCCCTATCCCACCCCTCTAGGTGGTCACAAAGCACCGAGCTGATCTCCCTGTTCACCTGCTTTATTTTAACCACTATTTTCATAGCCTTTGTTTTCCCCCTGATTGTCACTTATGTCAGAGGTTTGATAAGTTTTTGTCTTTGTTTATCCTTGCTGTCATTTGAAATCTGAGACTCAATACATAAGCCAAGTCAGTCTCTGCCTGCAGACATGGTTGCATCCATTTTTCTTGTCTCACTTTTTTTCTTTGACTTTATTCCAATACCTCAATCAACAGGCTTTTGTTGAGCATTATCCTGTGTGCTATGGCTGGAACAGGGGAGGGGGCAGAACACAAGGAAGAAGGAACAAAGGCCCACCTCCAGTTGCCAATATTGCTGGGCAAGGGGGAGATAAGACAGAAATGTATCGGAAGAAAACACATAAAAATGGATACTCAGAATGGCTGTGTGGCACTGTGAAAAAGCATGGGTTTGGAAATCAAATCTATAGACTTACCACATATGAGCTGTGGGAACATCAGCCAAGTAGTAAACCTCTCTGAGCCTCAGTTTCTTCCTCTGTATAATGGGGATAAGCACATCCACATCATTGGAGTGTTGTAACGTAGAAAGATAATGCAAGTGAGAGCCTGGCATAGGACCTGGGACAAAGCAAGCTCTTGGGCTTGTCAGTGACTCCCTCTTCTCTACTCCTTCCTCATCCCCAACCTAGTGCCACCTTGTGACACCTACAGGCAGACCAAAGGGAGTGCAGAGAGAAGCAAGCTTTGTGTGTTCCAGGGAAGTCAGGATAAGCTGGAAGTCATGGCTTTGGAACTGGACCTTAACACATTAAAAAGACGATAGTCATTGCCGTCATCACCATCATTATCATTATCAAAATTGGAGGAGGAAGAAAAGAAAAAACAAAGAATAGCTACTATTAAGCACTGAGTATTGCCTCTCTAAATACTTTGCAACCTTCTATGATTTATTTTTCCCAACAAAACTCAGTGAGATGGATGTCACTATTTTCCCCATTTTTGAAGATTAAGAAATAGGTCCAGGAAGTTTCATTGCCCAAGGTCACAGAATGGCTGTGCAGCCAAGCTGGAATTCAAGCACAGGTATGTTGGACTGCAAAGCTAGGGTTGAGCTACCTCTTGAATTCTCCTGGGCACAGACATCCACCTCTTTTGTTGACTTTTTTCCCCCTTGACCACTGGGCCCTGGTTAGTTTTCTACGGTAGAGGATCCCTTCAACAATGACTGAAGCCATCCTTCATCCTGATGAGTGTTTGATGTCCTATAGGAGAAGGGCAGGTTATGAAGGGGAAACAGGCAGAAGTGTTAACACACACAAAAAGAATCAAAAACCGAATCTGGCCTTTGGCAGCATTAATTTTTCTCCCAGTAACTTATCTAAGATTTAGCTAGTCTTATATTAAACAATAAGGAGTTACCATAGCAACCTCATTGCCATGTAATAACACTCACATCCTTCCCAACTGTAAAATCAAAGCCAGAGACGCAAATAGAAACCATTAAATTACCAAATAGCCATCTTCTTCGTCTCTCTTTTTCCTTCGTAGAATGATTATTGATTCCTTTCTTTATTGTAGGTCATGACACTATTACTAATGTTTTTCCCTTCCCCCTTTCTGTTGCCCTCTCTGTGAACAAGGAGGGTCCAGGAAGGAGCACCGGGTGAATGCCTTCAGTCCTCCGAGTGGCAGAGAGCCTCTTATTCCAGGCGGACAGAGCTTGAGTCGGTGCCATCTCCTGCCAGCTGCTGCCAGTATTACCCTGGGGGCATTTGTTTCTCTTGCTGGCTGCAGAATGCTTGATTAACCCCACGCACTTGCCACATCTGCTCCGACGCCTGCTCACTGCATCTCTTCACCTTCTGGCAGAAATTCGCTGTCCATGTTGGAGCTCTGGGCAGCTGTGTCTGCAGCAGATGTTCTCTCCCGGTACACAAAGTGGGGAAACTTTCTCCCCCCTCCCCTCGGCCACCTATGTATACCTGGCCCTGCTTTTTCCCTTTTTTCTTCTTGGTGAATTCAGTTTCCCTTCAACATTCAGTTAGGCATTACTTCTACCAAGAAGCTTCCCCTAACATTCTCAGCTTGGGTAAGGTGCCCCTCCTCTGATATTCTGCAGGTTCTGTTTATTCCTCTGTATATTGCACCTGCTAGCATGCCAAGCACATAGTAGGAACTCAATAAACATCAAACGCCCCACTTCGTTAACTGTGGATGGTATGAGACTGTTTATTGGCACCAATCTATGGGCAGTTAATCAGACTGACTGGTTCTTCGTTTTCTTCTGCGATTTCCACGTGTGAATAAAAGTAGATGGACTGAGAAGCAAGTTTGGTTTATCTGCTGTATCTCTAGCAAACCACATCTTTTTAATTTCATGCATCGATGGAATGATATGTCATGCCTGCTACAGCGCGACAGCGTGCTGCCTTGTATAACTCAAATGCTGATGCAGCTGGGCATGTGAAATTATTCCAAGAGGGAGTCAGAACCAGGACATCAGAAATGGTATCAATTTTCCCAAGGTGGTGTTTCTTTACCCTTTGCCTGGGACCTCATCCACTGTGGGACCCAACCTGAACAACATTCCCACATTAGCTCATTGAAGGGCAATTATGCTTTTGCTAGACACCAGGTACTAAGGAGCAAAATGCCTAAGGAGGAAAATTTTTCTTATTGGGGTCCAAATGGCCACTTATTCAGTCAACAGATATTCACTGAGGACCTCAATAATTGTTTGCACTATAATAAATGAGTGAATGAATGAAAGAGTAAAGTCTGTCTGCATTCTCCAGTCCAACTTCTGCCCTGCTACCAGATATGTTGTTCTAAAACCCACTGAGGTCACCCCCTCCATGGCATAAGCACTTGTGATGATACTCCATCTTCTACAGAATAAAATCCGAAGGTCTCAATTCAATGAAACATTCAAACGCTTTTACCATCTACCTTCAGTTCCTGCTATTGCCCATGCTACTTTCCGGGCACAGCCCTCCCTCCTCTGATGTTCTCATTTATTGCTCTCTGCTAGATAGGCAATACTCTCTTGAAGGGTAGTGTTCTTGAATTTGAGAGTTGACACAATAAGTTCCCTTTGAACATCCAAAATCTCCTGTCTCAGGCTGGATGAACATCTCCAGAGATGGTGAAGATGTGAGAGCTTCTCTTCTGGGCGAGCCGGGGGCCCTAAGCTCTGACTCAACCTGAGATTCCCAGGATCTGGGCTTTTGTTTGGGAGTGGGAATGAGCTGGAATAGCTCAGCGTAGAATCGGAAGGATCTTGCATGAAACTGAGCCAGTCCCTCCATGTTACTTGAGAAGGCTGACACCTGGAACAGTTAGTGCCTTGTCTGAGGTCATGGGGTTTAATGGCCACAAGAACACTAATCCCAGGGTAGGCCTTTCCCCAGTGCATCGGGCTGATATCTGATTCCCTCATGGAAGGTACCCCTTGAGGCCACTCGTCGGCCTGAGGTCAGCCATGTTCTTCTCCAGGCAGGTCACCTGTCAACTCCTCCTCCCAGCTCTGAGGTGGTGGATTTTTCCTGAAAACTTGAGTGCTCTTCTGCCTAGCTGCCACTGGAATCCCTGAAGCTCGACAAAGCGCTCTCTGCTGGCTAGAGCTGGGGATGAAAGCCATAAATATTAGCTCAGGCAACGAATGACTGACTCGGGGAATAAATATTTGGTTTTTTCTCAGAGGTTACGCTGTGGTATTGGTTAAGAGGCATAGCCTACTGTTGGCTTCGGATAAAATTGCTACTGAATATCTGACGTCTATTGGTCTCCGTACATGCTATCGTTAAGGTCAAATATCAATATAAACCCTGTGCTGAGAGCACCTGCATGTGTTGTACCCCGCTCGGTAACGAAGCTCTCAACCCGTTTTGAGGTAACACATCTTGGGTGTCCTATTTCTCTAAGTCACACCCCGGAAGAACAGTCAGTCAGATTTGAAAAGTGATCAGCCCTAGTCCCAGGAACAAAACCTCGTGCTTCAGTTTCTGAGGCAAATTCCTATCTTCTGTCCTACAACTTGAGCACATGCATAGCATATAATGCAAAACCTTCCCTGATAGGCACTGGGGATGGGGGGAGGGGAGGTAAATCTGTGGACTCTGGAACCAAGCAACCAAGCCTGGAATCCCAGCTCAGCCACTCACCTGCTGTGTGACCTTTGACAAGTGGCTTAAATTCTCCGTGTCACCGCTTCCTCTGTAACGTGGGGATCATAATAACAGCTTCTTCCTGGGGTGACTGTATGGACTAAATGAATTAAAATAGAGTAAGTGCGTGGAACTGCGCCGACAACTTAGCAAGTAGTATATATGTATTAGCTAAGGACGTCATCGTCATCATCACTGTTATTATCATCACTATTATTATTCCTCGCAAAAGACAGCCACCAACTGGCTAGACAGCAGTGGTCTCATAGAGCACAGGCTTCATAACCAAACAGTCTTAAGTTCAAATCCCAGCATTGGTGGTTACTAGTGGGGAAGGCCTTTGACAAGTTAATCGACCACTTTGGGCCTCTGCTTTCTCATCCTTAAAGCGGGACCGGCATTTTTGACCTCGGTGTCACTGTATGAGATGACATAGCTCATGTGGTGCTAGAACATGCAGGCCACCCACAAATGGTAGTTACCCTCCCTTCATCCCAGGCCCAGTCTCCTTGTACACATCAGAGCCTGGAGATTCATCCACCCAAGAATTATGGAGTTACTATTCTGCACTGGGCACCATGTTGCATGCTGGGGATATGAAGATCGTATGCTTGGACCTCAGGGGGCTCCCAGTCTCATCCAGATCCTGTTTGATTCTCTATTTCTTGCCTAGAAACACAGGATGTGTTCTCCTGTCTTCCACAGGTACATCACCTGCTTCTCCTCCAGAAGGCCCAGCTTGCTTTCTGTATGAAGACCCTCACGCTTCCTTTCCAGGGTCCGTGTGTCATCTCCACCTCCTCTCTTCCTCGAGTCCCACCTCTCACTCACCACCTTTTCTTCCAACTCAGGTTTAGAATCCCCACTTGATTAAAGAACACTGTGTTTCTTATATGTCAATATATCTCAATAAAGCTGGAAAAATGTGGTTCTCTTTTTAAAAACTTTTCTGGCAGAATTTTCTTCATTCTATGTGGAAAGTGTAGAGAGTTCTTTCTCTCCTCTTCTCCTGGGAGCCCTCTGTCTCAGCACCTCCAAAACCTACCTATTTTCCAAGATCTAGTTTGAAAAAAGGAATGCAAATATTATGTTAATGATTTCTATGTATTGATTATATGCTGAAATGATGTAGGTATCCTGGGCTATGTCAAATATATTTCACCAGTTTCTTCTTACTTTTTAAATGTGGCTGCAAGAAAAGATAAACTTACATCTGTGGCTTGCATTGTTTCAATTGGACAGTGCTGGTCTGGGATAATATCAGCAACGTTTTTAAATAAGAACTTTACTTGAATGACTAAATAATCCTTTGAGAGTGACAGCTTTTAGCCTGTGACCATCCTTCTGGATTTGTCCAAGAAAGTCCCAGTTTATGCTGATTGTTCAGCTATAAATTATTAGTCATGTCCCCTTTCATTATCAAAAGAGTCTTGGTTCAAATGATAAATTACACGGTGACCCTACTTAAAAAAGATACACCCGGAGCTCTTAGGTTACTCTGCAGATCCTTCTCTCTGAAGAACCCTTACCCAATGCGGCTATGTCCAGACTAACCCCCTTTTCTGTGGTCCTCACTGCTATCTGCCTGCTGTATCAGCATTCCCTTTAGCAAGAAAAGACACTTCCTACTTGGATTCTCAACTAAAAACAGTCCTCCCTTGCTAATTACCATGGCCAGCATGATACTTACTGACCAGCACTGTGAAATATTTCCCTGGGGGTGGCAGATGGGGAGAAGCTATCTTGAGTTCACAGGCATTATCCTTTAATTAGCTCATGTTGCATTTTGTGTAGATTATATATGCAAACTACAAAAACGTTCAGATACACACTCTCCCCACTTTTGGCCATTCCACTTTCCAATTCCGCCACACAAGAGAAGCCTGGTGTTAGGAACAAGATTTAGCCCTTGCGGAACCTCAGCTGCCTCATCTGTCAAGCGGATTTGAGGATAACCCTCTACCTCATAGAAACTGTGAAAATTTAATAAGATCATAGTTATTAAGTCCCCATCAGAATATCGCCATGTAACAGAGGCTCAGTTAACATTTTCTCTATGGCCCTTTCCTCAATGCAAACTCATTCTCTGAAACACAGGAAATGGGTGACATAAACTCTTGGTTTTTTTGTTTTGGTTTTTTGTGGTGGTACAATAACACTCATTTTAGTGATTTGACTTTGATTTGATTTTCTAACACTGTGCTTTGTGATTGACTCTTTTTAAAAAATTTTTATTTTATATGGGAGCATAGTTGATTAAGAATGTTGTGTTAGTTTCAGGTGTACAGCAAAGCGATTCAGTTATACCTATACATGTATCTATTCTTTTTCAAATTCTTCTCCCATTTAGGTTATTACAGAATATTGAGTAGAGTTGCCTGTGCCATACATTAGGTCCTTGTTGGTTACCTATTTTAAATATAGCAGCGTGTACATGTCAGTCCCAAACTCTCAATCTATCCCTCACCCCCTCCCCCGCCCCCCCCCCCCAGCCAAACTCTTGGTTTTTTCATTTATGATAGAAAGGCTGTTGGTAACCTGGAGAGCTGCCTAAGGAATGTGTCCCTTTTGGTCATCTGCGCCTCCTAAATGGTTGTGAAAGTTTTATTTAAACCTGTAATGGGAAAGGGAGAAATTCACCGGAATGCATAACCTGTCACTACCATCATCGCTGTGACAAATGGACATCTGACAGTTTAGGTCCTGCCAATTAGCGCGCTGCTTATTGCCTCTACTTTTGATACACATCAGTCATTACAGAGGTTGGAGAAGCTGTGTTTCCCAGTCGTTTCCCAGGGTGCTTCTTTTTTTCATTTTCCTCTCTTGCTTCTTGAGTGTACCTTCTGGCACCAACCATACGTGCTGGCTGCATCATTAAGCGCTAAGACTTTACATCTTAATTCTGTGTGAGAGGTTTTCTCTGGGGGCCATGGTGCATCTGTGGAAAAAGAATTTCAGTGTACAATGGAGGTGATATGGTGGACGATGTTGATGACATATTTAAGGAAACAGCTGTCCAGAAACTATTTTGCGTATGTGTGGGTGGATGGGTGGGTGAGCAGGAGGGAGAGGAAGAGGCTTGCTTTGGTTGCCCACAGGCTAAGGTGGGATGTCTTGCCTTGGCTTAGAGGTCTGCTAAGGAAAAGCCTTGAAGTTCTTAACTCCAGCAGGAAAGAACACGGATTTAGCAGGTGGGATAATTTGCTCAACGTGTATTCTCTTTCTACCTGGGAGGCTCATAAGTTATCAGGTAATGTTATCACCAACTCCCACTTTCTTCTGCATGCTTCTTAATATTATTTAATACTCTTTTCGACAGAATGGGGACTAACCCAGGATGAAATTATGGCTTAATTTTTTAATGTAATTCCTTGTGAAACAAAAAGATGTCTGTGTTCAATAGCTGGGTAGATGTATGGCAAAATAGGGGAAAGGCAAGCTGTGTAACATTAGGACCAGTTTCTATAGCAACAAAACTGTCAGCCATCCTTTTGGCTGATCCTATTAATCTGGAGTAGAAGCAATGATACTGACACATTCGAAATGTATTTAAACCAGAAGGTGAAAATATAACCCAGCTGTAGATTGAAAATAGAGGTAGAATTAGGCAGCAACAGGATACAACTGAAACACATAGGATGTAAGGGAAAGCGAGGAGTTCTCAAGTACAGCCTCTGCATTTTTAAAATTTATTTTTTAATGATTAAGCTTTTCACCGGAAGTTATTCCAAATAGTCTTGCACCCAAGTATAAAAAAGAAGGGTAAAGATCCCATCAGTCTCTGTTATCCAGAGCAGGCCTGTCTTTTCCATAGCGTTGGCTCAGAGTAAACCCTTGCAATTAATTGTTTTGAAGATGGTGAAATTTGTAACTTTGAGAGCTGCTGACATTTGTGAACCTTCCAAGAAGGAAAGACTAGGTTTCTGAGAGAAGAAATCTGGCCTTTGGACCAGAACATGTGGTTGTGGTTTCTGCTCTTTTAACCACAGAAAGGGCTAGTGTGAGACTTGTGAACAAACACCAGTATCTGTTAATGGAGGTGATGGTCCCAGCTCTGTGTACTTCGTGGAGCTACTCTGAGGACCAAATGAGATAATGGATGTGGAAGTACTGTGAAAGAAGTCTAAAGTGCTATAGGAGTGTAACGAATTATTATTATTAGGGAACAGCCAAAGAAATACTCTGTCCTACAGAGCACCAGTAGCAGACAGAGTTGAGGAGGCGGGTTATAAACTCTGACTATCTGGGTCAGCGGTTTGAATTTTTTTTTTTTTTCCCAAAGGAGACTGTAAAGCTGCTATTCTGTGCTCTTTCCCTTTGGTGCCTCTTTTTACTTTCGAATTATTTGAATGGCTAAATCTTTTCCCACTTTGCAAAGCAGAATGACAGTCGCCAGGATATTTTGCTGCTGGAGGACAAAATAAATGGGGATGCAGATCCGTGTCATTATGATGAAACACCATCTTTTCATCTTTATCTGGGAATTTCAGACTCCTCAGGAAAGATGACCGCCTCTCGTTATGGCAAATGAATTTGCCAGCAAACAAAGATATCTCTTAAGTTGTTCTTGGGGCTTCCTGTTTCCAAAAGCATCAAGGAAAATTAGCCCTATTTACTATTCTTGGCTTAGTAAAAACGGTTTCCCTTTCCTCACCCACTCCCCAAATGTCTGAAAATGATTGTGGAACAACAGAAGAGAATGGAGACAGAAACCAGCAAGGAAAATGAAAAGCTTATGTAACATTCGATTAACCAAGATATCTTCTGTAAAGAAATAGAATCTGTTTTTTGAAATGAGTAGCAAAAGGTCTGGATATTTCTACCCCCTGTCTGGATACACTTTCTTACACTTCAGAAATAATTAACACTCTCAAAGCAAAGGAGATGCTTTCAACTGTGCCTTGAAATAAACTGTTGTTTTTGTATGAACCGTGGCTGGGGATATGTCGCTGTCACCTTCAAGCCCTGCGTCGTGACTGATGACCTGGGAGGGTGTCCAAATCTCAGATTTTGTCTCCATCCATCAGTCACCAGTCAAATATGTATCTAGCACTATGCTAGGCTCATGGGGATAAAAGACAGGGAGGGTGAAGAGAAAGAAAGTAGAATTTTTTTAATATTTACCAAATTTCAGGCACTGAGTTGCTGTCTATCAGTTCATTAAATTAAAAGAAAATGAACTGCATAGGCTTGTAGAACCAGAGAGGCTAGTTGATTAGTTAAGACAAACAGACTTTTTAATTCTTTTTAATTAATTTGTCTTTCAGCACTCAGCTCTTCTGTAAAGCTTTTCTAATTGCCCTGTTATGCTCCCAAAGCCCCCTTTGTAAAACAATATAAGTCAGTGAGGAGGGTTGGTTTAAGAGTCAGGTACAGGTTCAAGTTGAAGCTCCGTCCCATACTAGCTGGGTGACTTTGGGCAATTTCCGTGAGCTTCCGTGGCATCTTTTGTAAAATGAACAGCAGTAGATCCTAACACACAGGGTTTTATAAGGACTAAATAGAAAATGGATGTAAAGTGCTTAGCCGAATAGGTAGTATATGTAAGAACCCAGTAAGTGCTAGCAATTGTGATTATTTTCATTTCTGTGAGTATTATAGAATATTTTGAACTTTTTACTTAGCCCATAGAAAAAAGAAACATGTTTTACTACCAAGCGACAAGTATGAGAAACACCCTCAGGTCTCTGACGCTGAGCCCATCCTGCGGAGGCCTCTGAGGTGGGTGGATGTTTAGGGACATAGGGGTGTCAGAAATGTGCTGAGACTCAGGGTCGGGATGGGGCTCAGCAGTGGAGGGAGGATTGTACGTGTCTATTGCACACATTCATTTCTGTTTTAAAACAGCACTTTTATATTTGACTCAATCCTTTCGCTCTTTTCATTCCCAAGGGCCTTGCCCAAGCCTTGGTATGTCCTGATCATTGTTGTAACCCTCATCGCATTATTGTAACCCTCATCGCACTCTAGTGTTTCAGTCTCTTTCTCTGATGATTAGCCTGTGATCGATAGAGAACAGAGATTGTATATAGTTATTCTTTTTAAAGAATTTATTAGTTATTTATTTGGCTGTGTTGTATCTTCGTTGCTGCGCGCAGGCTTTCTCTGGTTGCGGCGAGTGGGGGCTACTCTTCATTGCGGTGCGTGGGCTTCTCGTTGCGGTGGCTCCTCTTGTGGAGCACGGGCTCTAGGCACACGGGCTGTAGTAGTTGTGGCTCACGGGCTCAGTAGTTGTGGCTCGTGGGCTCTAGAGCACAGGCTCAGTAGTTGTGGCGCACAGGCTTAGTTGCTCTGCAGCACGTGGGATCTTCCCGGAACAGGGCTCGAACCCGTGTCCCCTGCATTGGCAGGTGGACTCTTAACCACTGCGCCACCAGGGAAGCCCCTATATTATTATTTTTTGGCTTATTTATCTAAATATCAAGTACTGTTCCAGGGGTTTAAGAGGTATTTGTTTGATGGATAAATGGGTCAAGAAATGAACAAACAAATGAGTAGAAATTTTCATTAAAACTCGTGGTTACCAGTGGAGAGAGGGAAGCGGGAGGGGCAAGTAGGAGTAGGGGATTAAGAGGTACAAACTACTATGTGTAAAATAAATAAGCTACAAGGATATATTATACAACACAGGGAATATATCCAATATTTTATAATAACTTTAATTTTTTTTTAATTAATTAATTTTTGACTGCATTGGGTCTTTGTTGCTGCGTGCGGGCTTTTTCCTAGTTGCAGCAAGTGGTGGCTACTCTTCATTGTGGTGCACAAGCGTCTCATTGTGGTGGCTTCTCCTGTTGCCGAGCACGGGCTCCAGGCCTGCAAGCTTCAGTAGTTGTGGCTCGCGGGCTCAGTAGTTGTGGTGCATGGGCTTAGTTGCTGCGTGGCATGCGGGATCTTCCCGGACCAGGGCTCGAACCCGTGTCCCCTGCATTGGCAGGTGGATTCTTAACCACTGTGCCACCAGGGAATCCCTATTATAACTTTAAATGGAGTATAATCTATAAAAATATTGAATCACTATTGTACACCTTAAATTAATAAAATATTGTAACTCAACTATACTTCAATGAAAGATACATTCTAAGGACGCATTTAAGCCCCCATATGACCATGTGATAATAACTAAGTATTACTGCATATATGCTTTGAATTGGCCAGTTTGTAGGTAGGCAGATGAATAGGGCATTGAGACCTGTTGTACTGAGGACTCTGTCCTTAGGTGAAGACTGACATTTTCCTGGTCTTGAAGAACGCCTAGACTTAGATCCTCTGAGAGGGTGTGAACAAAGAATCTCTCAAATTATACCAGTTCTATCAGGGATGAGTAGCAGGCCCCTTTGCAGCACTAACCCTCATTTCTAATCCACACACTCAAATCAATAATTTTGAGTGGGCTGCCAGAAAAGCAGTGGCAGATCAAGTGTTGCCTGAGGAGCCCTTCACCCTTGACTGCGAAGAAGCGTGACCTTCTCCCTTGACTCTGGTAGCCAGAGCTGAAAGCCTGAGGCAGCTCCTCTTGAAAGGCCAGCACAGAAGATTCCTTCCAGAGCTGCAGGGTGGGGGGCTGGAGAGGGAGGACACTCGTGATGTCTGACCCTTCATGGGCAGCTGGTCATAGCTTGGACCAGACATCTGAAGCAATCAAAAGAATGTTTCTAGCATTATCTCTTTTCATTCCCAAACCGTCTCTTTCCGTTTCCACACCTGGACCAAGAATCCGCACGTCCCCAACCTTCTGGATCTGTTCCTCCTCCCTTTGAATGACACATCCCAATGCCCAGCCCTCTTGCATTCTGTTCTATTTTGTCTGCTCAGATGCCAGTTACAAGTATAACAACGATAACAGCTAATATTTATTTAATACCTGTCATGTAGCTGGCACAACTTAAGTGCTTTACCTCTCTTTACTCATCTTATCTTCCCCACAAGCTAAGAAAACAGAGGCACAAGGTAAAACGTGATCAAAAGAGAGAAGTCAAGGTGTGGAAGCCCAGAATATGATGAGTTAGTTTATGAGGGGTGGGTCAGAAAAGGGTTAATAGAACTTGTGAGTGAATTTAATCTTGAGAGAGAAGGAATAAAATGGGAACAGGACATGCCAGTGGTCAAGGGCATAGATGTGTAAAGCGCGCCTTGGTTTACTGGTCATGGTTAGCACAGTACCTGGTACATAACAGGCACTCAATAATCCTAGGCTGAAATGAATCAAATAACATGTTTGGGTGAACACTGCAAACATTGCAAAACGGAGCAGGAGACCAGAGGTGGGAGGGTTAGCCTGGTAGCAGTCGTTTTCAGGAAGAGTGGGTGGATGATGAAGCTTTCCATAAAAGCGAGAGCAAATTTTATGACTGCAACTCACAGATTTCTCATCATAATGAATTCTCCATTAAATGTCCTCCTAATCCACACTGGCTGATAGATGAACCCCTGAAACAGAAAGTTCCCAGCAAGATCTATGGGAGTAGCCACGCATCAGAGGAGATGAATGCAGTTAGTCATCAGGAATTGCAGGAGTCAAAAGGAAGATGGGACCATTCGCCTGGACTCTGAAAGCCAGAGAACAAATGAATCCGCCTGCTTGTGTTGTCAAATGTTCTACTCCTATTAGCCACCGCCTCAGTCTCTGATAGCTTAGCAGGCTTTGAAGAAAGAACATAACAGCTTAATGAAGGTGTTAGAGCGTGCCTGAGAGAGCACCACACTGGGGGTCGTGGAGTCTTTGAATGGCAGAGCTAGATGGGATCTTAGATAGCATCTAGTCAAATGAAATCTTAAGGTAGAACCTGAATAAATAAAATAGGTGAAAGCAATAAATGGGATCCTCTGGCAGTTTAAATCTTCATCGTTTGGCAGACAGGCACTTTTCATTGTTTGTGGATTTCCCAGAGCACACCCATGTATGGAAAACACTGGTTTGGGTCCAGTACTCTTATTTTACCAGCAAGGGAAACATAGGCACAGAGCAGGGAAATGACTCCCTTGATATAACCTAGGTGGCCAATGGCAATGCCTGAGCCCAGACAAGTATCTGGAAATCTTGACTCTGCTTTTCATCCACCGGTAATGTTCTTTTGTTCAAGAAGTGTTATTAAGCAGTTATTATGTAAAGGACACTGTCAGCCTGGAGCATACATCGAAAGATCAAGTTCCTGTTCTTAAGAATTTCAGGGACAATTGCAAAGACAATTCTAATTCAGGGTGAAAAGTGTAAAGCTAGAGTTATGTACATATTATGGTTTACTTAGATATCACAAATTCAGAAGCTTCCAGGAGTCAAGCAGGTAACATGAATGAAACATGCTGAAAATAAGGTATGGTGGCAGCTGAGGGAACTGAAACATGAATGTCTGTTGAGTGCATTCGAATTTTGTTCTAATTTTAAAACCTCAACTTGTTAGAGAATATTTGCCGAAAAAATAACCCCACAGTTAACATTATACTAAATGGTAAGAATCACAAAGCCTTACCACAAAGCTCAGGGACAAAGCAAGGATGCGCTTTCTCACTAATGTATTTCAGCATCATACTGGAAGTCCTAGTTAATTCAATAAGACAGGAAAAGGAAATAAAAGATATATAGATTGTGAAGGAAGAAATAAAACTGGCTTTCTTTGTAGATGACATGATTCTCTATTTAGAAAATCTGAAAGAATCAACAAAAAAATCTCCTGGAACTAATAAGCAATTATAACAAGTTTACAGGATACAAGATTAATTTACAAAAGTCGATCACTTTCTTATATGTCAGCAATGAACACATGGGATTTTAAATTAAAAACACAATACTATTTATATTATCATCCCCAAAATAGAATACTTAGGTATAACAAAATATGTATAAGAGCTCTATAAGGAAAACTACGAAACTCTCATGAAAGAAGTGAAAGAACTAAACAAATAGATATTCCATGTTCATGAATAGGAAGGCTTACTATTGTCTAGCTCTCAGTTCTTCCAAACTTGATCTATAGATTCAATGGAATCCCAGCAAGTTATTTTTGTGGATGTTGACAAACTGATTCTAAAGCTTATAAGGAGAGGCAAAAGACTCAGAAGAGCCAACACATTATTGAAAGAGGGAACAAAGTTGGAGGACTGACACTATTCAACCTCATGACTTAGTATAAAGCTACAGTAATCAAGACAGAGTGGTACCGGTGGAAGAATAGACCATAGATTAACGGAACAGAACAGAGAGCCCAGAATTAGACCCATATAAATACAGTCAACTGATCTTTGACAAAGGAGCAAAAGCAATACAATAGAGAAAAGATAGTCTTCTCAACAAATGGTGCTGGAACAACTGGACATCCGCATGCACAAAAATGAATCTCTACATAGACCTTATACTCTTCACAAGTATTAACTCAAAATGGATCACAGACCTAAATGTAAAGTGAAAAATATAAAACTCCTAGAAGATAACATAGGAGAAAATCTAGATGAACTTGGGTTTGGCAATGACCTTTCAGATACAGTGCCAAAGGTATGATATGTGAAAGAAAGAATTGATTAACTGGACTTCATTAAAATTAAAAATTGCTGCTCTCCAAAGACACTGTCAAGAGGATAAAAAGGCCACAAACAGGAAGAAAATATTTACAAATGACACGTGATAAAGCACTGTTATCTAAAATAAACAAAGAACTCTTAAAACGAAACAATAAGAAAACAAGCAACCCAGTTAAATATGGGCCAAAGATTTTATCAGATACCTCAGCAAAGGAGATATACAGATGGCAAATAAATATGTGAAAATATAGATGCTCCACATTGTACGTCATCAGGGAACTGCAAATTAAAACAACAATGATATACCACCACATACCTATTAAATGGCCAAAATCTAGAACACATTTGACTACCTCAAATACTAGTGCAGATATGGAGCAACAGGAACTCTCATTCATTGCTAGTGGGAATACAAAATGGTACAACCTCTTTGAAATATAGTTGGGTAGTTTCTTACAAAACGAAACATACTCTTACCATACCATCCAGCAATCACGCCCCTTGGAATTTACCCAAAGGAGCTGAAAACTTATGTCCACATAAAAATATGCACACAGATGTTTATAGCA
Source organism: Delphinapterus leucas (assembly GCF_059928025.1). Classification (NCBI taxonomy): domain Eukaryota; kingdom Metazoa; phylum Chordata; class Mammalia; order Artiodactyla; family Monodontidae; genus Delphinapterus; species Delphinapterus leucas. Next base: position 141,761,487 of record NC_143129.1, read on the forward strand.
GCTTTATTCATAATTGCCCAAACTTGGAAGTGGCCAAGGTATCCTTCAGTAGGTGAATGAATAAATAAACTGTGGTACATCCAGACAAGGGAATATTATTTAGCACTAAAAAGAAATGAGCTTTCAAGCCATGAAAAGACATGCATATTACTGAGTGAAAGAAGCCAATCTGGAAAGGCTACGTACTGTCTGATTCCAACCATATGACATTCTGGAAAAGGCAAAATATGGTAGTAGTAAAAAATTGGTGTTTGTCAGGGGTTAGTGGGGAGGGAGGGATGAATACATGGAGCACTAAGGATTTTTAGGGCAGTGAAACTACTCTGTATAATATTATAATAGTGGATACATGTATTTGTCCAAACTCATAGAATGTACAACATCAAGAGTGAACTTAATACAAACTAAAGACTGTGGGCCTTAATGATGGGTCTATGTAGGTTCATCGTTTGTAACAAATGTATCACTCTGGTGGAGGGCTGGTTGATAATGGTGAGGCTGTACATTCGTAGGGGCAGGAGGTATATAGGAAATCTCTGTACCTTCTCAGTTTTGCTGTGAACCTAAAATTCCCCTAAAAACTGAAGTCTATTTTTAAAAAATTGAAAACTGTACAATCAAAACAAAACCCATTTGCAATTGCTGGGCCACAAGATTTCCCTGGAGACCTCCCTTTACATTTTACAAAGCTCTTTCATATAGTATAGCCTTAATTTAGAAAAACAAATTCATTTAACATAGCAACCTAGTCCACACATACACACATATAAATGAAACAAAAATTTTACAATACCGTCCTCAGTCTTATGATACGTGAGCTATTCTCTATTCCATTCCATTCTATTCTATTCCAATTTTATTTTGTTTAAAAATAGTAGTTGTGATCCACTAAACTAATTTCCAGACCCACTAGTGATTCTTAAACCACAGTTTGAAAACCATTGCAACAGCATTGGAACCTCACACTACCCTGTGAGCAAGTGGTTACAGTTTTTCCCATTTTACTCATGAGAAAACGGACTCTCAGAGATTAAGCGATTTGCCTGCCCTTGTACAATGGCAGACGCAGACTGGAATCAGACGCCCCTGGTGTCCCAACCATGTGGTTCTTTAAGGAAACCACGTTGCCTTCTAGAGAATGCTGATAAGGCTGGGTTCCAACTCTGTCTCAAATCTTTATTTTTGCATTGCCCCTGATAAAAGGGAGTTCTTTATTTTCCTGTATTTATCACTTGTTCCCATTAATTTGCTGGATTTGCTTCTTCTTGGACAATCAACACAGAATAGATTTTCAAGATGGGAATGGATTCAAATATGGACTTGACAGCTCATACACGATCTTTACTGAGCCCTGTATGTATGCAGTTTGAGAAATCCCTGCAAGCCACTTACCTGATGTTTTCATACCATTTCCTGATCTCACGCATCTAGCAAACGAGTGTATGTTTTTCTAGAAATTTCAAGCCCCACATGTAAACCCTGATGGCGCCTGTTTTCCTGCAAGTTTAATAAGGCCAGGGCCATAATTGTAAATGTTTAAAAACTTGATGTATGGCCAGATGGATTCGTTATAGACCATATCTGTAGTTAGACTCTTTATTTTCCAGTTCGGTGCTGGTAATGTCACATAGGAAGACACACATTGTTCAGGATCAGACCCGCAACAGATGCCAAAGGTAGAGCGTTCATTTGTGTCCTTGCCTCCGATTTTCCTAATAGTTCTTCTTATTTAGGCTTCCCCGGACTGAGATGGGAGCCTGATGAAAAAATAATAGATATAAATTGTGCTTTGGTCATTGGCTGTTTATCTTAAGAAGAGAAACTTGTTTCCAGGCTGCCTGATAATTGGACATCCAAAAAGTTCCCTAACGTGGAGAGAGACCAGACTGTTGATTTTCTTTTATTAGAAGAAGCTGCTGATACTTTCATTTTCCCCAAGTTGTGGGTTTCTTTATTGAGTGTGACAACCGCTACCTCAATAGTCCATGAATTATCTATGAATTCTTAAGGCTTTGACACAATAAATTCTCATACTTGACTCTATAAAGCGGGTGGAGAGCTGGCGGGGTTGCCAGGGGAGGGGATCAAACCCATGGGGAGAAACTAGAGTCCTCTTCATTCAGTTATTCATCCACTGCTTGATTCAATAAACATTTACTGAACACTTTTCATCTAGCCAGTTCTCACTTCAGCCCAAGCACCAGCTCTACTAAAAAGTCTCCTATGAACGAAGCCTGATTTAGATGCCCTGGCTCTGTGTTCCCATGGGATAGAGCAGTGAAAGCACTTGGCACGTTGTAGGATAATTGCTAGATGTACACATCTGCCTGTCCCTCTGCTGTGGGCTCCTTGGAGGCAGGGACTGTGTCTTCATTTGCCTTTCTGTCCCAGCACTATGTGCAGTGTTTACCACATAGAAAGGTCTTAATATTTGAGGTGTTTGAGAATGTGAGGATGAATGACTCCTTGCTCTGGAGGAGTAGGACACATATCCTGATTAGCATCTAGCCTTTCAATCCAAAAAATATCCAAGTGTTCTATATTGGTCTTTAAGAATTTGTCCTCATTTTCCATTCCTTAATTATTAAGGCTAAAGAAGGGCTTCCCTGCCATTATTTCATTTGAGCATAATTCTTTTCTCTTTGCACTCTCTCAATGCTATCTCAAGTGTTTTCCTACCAGATCTGTATGTTATAGGTGCATATAAACATGTCAGTGTGTAGAATAGACAATGATATATATGATATTACATAGATACGTATATGTGTATGTCTAGGTGGGTGAGTGTATAAACATACAAAATGCCTTCATACATGTAGTATGTGATATGATCCTTTAAAAGACTGAGTCTTATGTGTGTGGTGGTAGTACAGGTAGCACCGCCCAGCAGAAGTTGGAACAATCCATGTAGATTAACTCAGTATGTGACCATGAACAGGAATCCATGTCCTCTCTGAACCTCTGTTTCTTCATCTGTTTCTTCATTACAAGAGTTTCCATACCTCCCTCTACGGAGTTGGTGTGAGTCTCAGATAGTGGATGGGAAAACCCTTTGCAGGTTAAATCAATATAAGTGATCGGAAAATGCCAATGAGTTGTATTTGTAAGATTGGGTTTGATAATGCTATTTACTGTTTGGGAACATGAATGAGAAAAAAATGCACTTTCAAAGGTTCCTGGCATCAGGCAGAGGTTCTGAGAGCAATGCTGGCACTGCTGGTGCATTTTCCTTTGAGTGATGAACATATTCCCACTTGCTTGGCAGCTGCAGAACCCTCTTGTAAAATTCCTTGGTATCTATTTCCTTTCTTTCCCTCCCCCACCTCTAACCTTCCCCCTCCTTCCCCTGCTCTGTGTCCAGCCTTGTCAACAGTCACACCCGTATGGCTTGGGTTACCTAGAGCATCCATTCTTCCACCCATCCACTGATTTAATTCATCCTTTCAACACATATCCACTTTGTACCTACTATGGGCTGGACCCAGTGTGGGGCACTAGGGACAGAGTGGGGAATAGATGGTGCCCATGACAGTAAGGACTTTGTGGTAGGCTGACTAATAGTTCCTGAAGATATCCAGGCCCTTATTCCTAGAACCTGTGAGTGTCACCTTATATAGTGAAAGGACTCTGCAGATATGATTAAGAATCTTGAGCTAGGAAGACTACCACTGTCTTTATAAGGGGGAGACAGAGGGAGATTTGACAACAGAAAAGGAGAAGGCAATATGACCATGGAAGCAGAGATTGCAGTGATGCAACCGCAAGCCAAAGCATGCCAGCAGCCTCTAGAAGCCGGAAGAGGCAAGAAATGGATTCTCCCCTGGAGCCTCCAGAAGGAACTAGTCCTCCTGGTACCTTTACTGTAGCCCTGTAGGGCTCCGTTCAGATTTCTGGCCTACAGAGCTATAGGAGAATAAATTTATTTTGCTTAAGACACTAGGTTTGTGGTAATCTGTTATAGTTTTTGTTATATAGTTTCCTAGGGAATAGGAAACTAATGCAGACCTCAAACTCTAGTTGTAAGTGGGAAATTGCCACTAAATAAGATAAATGCTACTTTTAGGGAAGTACAGGCTTCTTCTTTGAGACACAAAGTGGGAACTTATCCAAGAATTGGGGTGTGAGGGAAGTCTTCTCGGAGGAAGTGACATTTCAGCTGCAGCCTGCAAGATGAGCATGAGGTACTAATCAGATGAGGGAGGCGAGGACGGGTCAGGCGATTGCAGGCAGAGCAAACTGCACGTGCAGGGTGTGCCTTCCCACCTCCCCCCTGTATGTCTGGTACAGGCTAGTTCCTTTGCCCTTTTCCTTCCCAACGTCCCAACCTATTCCACACACAAATACGCACACACACATCACATATGCACACTTCCTAATTTTTCCAGTTGGCAAATTTCTATTCACTATTCATATTGTTCCGAAGTCCCCTCTCCCACGGGATCCTCCTACCTTCTCTGCAGACAGCAACAGCAGGCCCTCTTAAGGATGCCCCATTCCCAGTTACCGAAGCTCTGAAATCACAGAAGCGATGTGTTAGGAAAATCCCTGAGCAGAATTCAGTGGTGGGCCTTGCTACTACCTTTTTCTCCCTCTCCTCCCTGGGACTCTAAAAGGCCCAGGAGTGGGGAGGGAAGCCTTCAGCAGACAGAACCTTTTGGCAGCGACAGCTGGGTTGGGAACCCATCAAGAAAGGTTTCACAGTCTCCCAGCAGATCCCCTTAGGCTGGTGAGTTAAGGTCCTTGGTACAGATGTCCTGCAGCGGGAAATTCGAAAGCCCCAATAAACCCCTCCTGATTAACTGGTTCTTCCAGGTCAGGGGGCATTTTAGTCCTGGGTGCTTTGTGATCCTGTAAGGAGGAGAGGCACATGGGAAATACAGAGGTTCTGCTGGTATCTGACACCTAAGGGTAAGAAATCAGGCTAATTATCTCTCTCTCCTTCCTTCCTTCCACCTAGAATGAAAGCAAACAACTGTGTGATCAAGGAAGATTCCCTCCCTCCCCTCCCTCCCCTCCTTCCTTCCTCCCTCCCTCCCTCCTTTCCTTCCTTCTTTCCTTCCTTCCTCCCTCCCTCCCTCCTTTCCTTCCTTCCTTCCTTCCTCTCTTTCTTCGTTTTTCAACTGGTTGCTATGGTGTCACGTAGGGAGGACCCATTTGCCACTCTGAGTGCTTTGTACCAGGAGGCGACTGTCAGTCCTCAATTAATTATTCATGTTTTCATTAGGAAAAATAATGAGAAACAGTTGAAATGACAGGTCCCTAAAGTTACTGGAAACCCTAAAATATTCATTTATTCTTGGATTAGCAAACTTTTTAAGGTAGAGGGAGCACTAATTTTGAAGAAAGGTCTCAGTTTGAATCCTAGCAGCCACTTACCAGCTATTTCTGTTGTGGTGTGACATTCACTTTACCTCTTTGAGTATCAGTTTTCCCACCTGTAAAATGGGAATAATGATACCTGCCTCTTAGGAACGCCTAAAGATTACAGATAATGAAGCTAAAACACTTAATACAGTACCAAGTACAGCAATACTTGGCTTAGAGTAGCTGTTCAATAAATAGTATCTTGTAATGATAGGAAAGCTGAAATGGACAAAATACTCTTCTGGTGAGGTTTAACTCAGTTTACAGCCAATCATCCTGTTGGTCTTGAATGATGTTTTTCTGCTCTTGGGTAGAGAAACGTTTGAGTATTTAGAAATGGAATTGCCAAGCTGCAAAAGGCCAGGTTATCTCTATGTAGGATGTGTTTGTCGTAGTTGTTTATTTTGATGGCATTATGTTGCATTTACCAAACGCCCCTCAGTTCATAGATTCGTATTTTCAGTTTATGTTATTTTATTGGGTGTTTTTAGCCAATAAAAAAGGCTGCAAGTCTGTGAAGTGGCTCTGGTCGTGGGGAACACTAACCCTATGTTTTATTACTTTTGTTGGGGAACAGAGAAATTACACCGTATCCTAAAGCTCACGCAAACATTTGAGTAGCAGTCTGGTTCACAAGCAACTGAGTTCGGGAAAGAATAAATGACAAGAAACCTCCTCATGTTACATGATTTGGCATAAATGATTCTATGACTTCTTTGTCGCTAAATAATTGGAGTCGAATCAAAAGAGATAATGCATGTGAAAGCATTTTGAAAACTAAAGTTTTCATTGTAATGGATCATTATTATTCTAATTACTACTAATATGAAGAACCTAATATAGCATGAACCAATTATCAAGATAAGAGTATTTCTGAAGTTGTGAACACTGGGTACCCGTTTGGTATTTGGTTTTATACTGTTTTGCTTTGTTCTCTAATTGTTTCATGCATTTTAATCTTCCCCCTCTACCCCAAGTAAATTATAAGCATCTGTAGAAGCATTTAGTCATTCAGTACAACTCATTATTTCAAAATCATTTACTGAATGCTTACCATGTACCAGGCACAGCGCTGAGTACTATAGCCAAATCAGCGAATAAGATGCTTTTCCTACCCTCAATGAGCTTTCTCCCCGATGGAGAATATAATCAAGGCGTGTCTAGAAGACAGGGTGCTGAGTGCCCTGACTTGGGGATTTCAGAGCAGGAAGCGTGACGGGCCAGGGCTGGAATGATAAGGCTACAGTTAATCAGGTGAAAAAAAATGAGAGCAACTCCAAGTGGTAAAAGTGGCATGTGGAAAGGCTCTGATGTGTGTGTGTGTGCATGTGTGTGTGTGTGTGTGTGTGTGTGTGTGTGTATGAGAGGAGAGAGAAAACACACGATACATTTGTGAAGCTGCAGTAATTCGCTATGGCAGATATAATAAGTGGAGGTAGGGGCACTGTTGGAGATGAGGCTAAAGAAGTTTCAATCATGTTACTGCACAAGAAGACACCCCAAAACTATGTGCTAGAAACAAAAAGCCATTGAGTTGCTCATGATTCCTCAGTTGGGTCATGATTTCTCAGTTTGTCTCTGCTTCAGTTGGTGTTGGTCACTGTTTGGTCTGCATGTTCTAGGACTTTATATAAATGGAATCGTACAGTATGTATCCTTTTTCAGTCTGGCTTATTTAACTCAGCATACTTATTTTGAGATTCATCCAAGTTGTTGCATGTATCAATAGTTCATTTTTATTGCTGAGTGGTATTCCACTGTATGGGTCCAACGATTTGTTTGTTCATTCACTCGTTGATGGATATATAGGTTGTTTGCAATTTTGGGGTATTACTAATAAAGCTACTACAAACATTCATGTAAAAGAAGGCATAGAGCATCACTTCTGTCACATTCTATTTGTCACACAGGTTAGAGGGCCCTCCCAGAGTCAAGGTAGAGGGCAGTAAACTTCGGGACGATCAGGATGCTCTACAGGGACAGGAGGAATGGTTAGTGCCTCTGGCTGCAGACAGTCTACAGAACAACGAGTACACCATGCCATGGAGAGCTTGGCTTTATCCAGAAGCTTGTGGTTCAACCACTAAAGGAGCTTCTGACTAGGGAAAAAAAAAGAGGTCGTGTATTTTTCAGAAAGCTGACTCCTGAAAGCAATTTGGAGCATGGATTGGAGAAGAGGGGGCCAGCAGCAGAGAGGCTGGTTAAGAGCTGATAGCAGGGTGTAGGGAGGAATAATGATTGCCTAGACTAGGAGGATGGTAGTCAGTATAGTAGGGGAGAAAAGGGAGAGACTCATTCATTTATGCATTCAACAAACATTTATTGAATGACTCCTACATGCAGGTCTGTTGAGAATGCAGCAAGAAACGAAACAACTCCCTCCAAAAGTTTATTGTCCTCCTGGAGTTGAGATTGGAGTGGGTGGAAACAGAAACAAGTCAAGTATGTGAAACATGTTTTAAGGAAAAAATATAAAGGAGGGAAGGGAGGGAGGACATATTAAGGAATATGTGTTCATTTATGGTAAGGTACCCAGAGAATGGTTTACCAAATAAGGAGCTAAAGGACATGGGACCTCTGGGGGAAGAATATTCCAGGACAGTGGAAGAGCAAGGACAAAGGCCTTGCATTTATGTCTTGGGGTTACTGCAACAAAGTGCCATGAACCGGGTGGCTTAAACAATGGAAATTTATTGTCTCTCAATTCTGGAGGCAAGAAGTCTGAGATCCAGGTGTTTGTAGGGTTGGTTCCTTGCAAGAGCCATGAGGAAAGGATCTATTCCAGGCCTCTCTCCTAGCTTCTGGTGGTTTTCTGGCAATCTTTGGGATTCTTTGGCTTATAGACACATCACTTAAGTCTGTCCCTTCATCTTCACATGGTTTCCTGGTGTGCATGTTGCTGTGTCCAAATGTCCTCTTTTATAAAGACACCAGTCTTACTGGATTAAGACCCACCATGTGACCTCATTTAAACTTGACTACCTCTGTAAAGACCCTATTTCCAAATAAGGTCATAGTCTGAGGTACTGGGGGTTAGGACTCCAACATATCTTTTTGGGGGGAGACACAATTCAACCTATAACAGGCCCCAAAGCATGAGTAGGTCAGACAGAGGAACTCTAAGGAGACCGTGTGAGCAGGGGAATGAAGGAATCCTAGGAGATGAGGTCAGAGAGAGAACAGGGCCCAGATCAAGTAGGGCCTTTAGGTTTATAGGAAGAATGTCAGCTTTTCCTCTGTGTTAAACAGGAAGCTATGGGAGTGTTAGGACAAAGGAACAAGAGAACTCGCCTTGCTTTTCTAGGTTTGCAATAGCTAATATGTTAGGAATAGACTGAAAGGGCAAGGGAAAATGAAAAGACAGAAGATGACTCAGTAATCTGAGGGATTGAGATAATGGTAGTAGGACCAGAGGAACAACAGTAGAATTGGTGAGAAATGGTCAGATTCTGGATCTAAGGATTCCCTGATGAATCAGATGAGGGACTGGGCATCAACGATGATTGCAAGGTTTGGAGCCTGAGCTATGGGTGGCCGGAGTTGTCATAAACTCCAGGTTTACAGTTATATATCAAGAGCTCAGTTGCGGACGTGTGAAGTTTGAGATGTGGCTTGAATATCCAAGTGGAGAAGTCAAGTACATCGTTGGATATGCAAATCTGTAGTTCCAGAAGCAGTTTGAACTGGAGATAGAGATTCAGAAGTCATCAGTACATGAATCATACTTTAAAACATTAAACACGGTGGTGTCTTTAGCAGTCAGTTACCTTCTCTGAGTTTTTTTAAAATTTATTTTTTTATACATTCTCTGAATTTTTTATGCAAAATAAGAATCATAACCCTTTGCTCACACCATGACAGTGAGGACCAACTGAAATCCAAATGTGAGGGATTAGTATAAAGGCTTCAATAAATGCCCATTATATGAGTTGGTTTTAAACTAGTGAAATCTTCCCCGATGTTCATAGCAGCACTATTTACAATAGCCAGGACATGGAAGCAACCCGAATGTCCATCAACAGACGAATGGATAAAGAAGGTGTGGTATGTATATACAATGGAATATTACTCAGCCATAAAAAGGAACGAAATTGGGTCATTTGTAGAGAGGTGGATGGACCAAGAGAGTGTCAAACAGAGTGAAGTAAGTCAGAAAGAGAAAAACAAATATCATATATTAATGCGTATATGTGGAATCTAGAAAAATGGTATAGATGATCTTATCTTCAAAGCAGTAATAGAAACACAGATGTAGAGAACAAATGTATGGATACCAAGGGGAAAAGGGGGTGAGGATGGGAGGAATTGCGAGATTGGGATTGACATATATACACTGGTGATACTATGTATAAAGTAGACAACTAATGAGAACATATGGTATAGCATAGGGGACTCTACGCAATGCTCTGTGGTGACCTAAATGGGAAGGAAATCCAATAAAGAGGGGATCTATGTATATGTATAGCTGATTCAGCTTGCTGTGCGGTAGAAAAGAGCACAACATGTAAAGCAAGTATACTCCAATAAAAATTAATTAAGAAAAACCAAAACAAAGTAAAATAAATTAGTGAAATCTTGGTGACTGCCTTCTGAATTTTTGTCTCTTGCGGCTCCCTCCTAATGGCTGCATTTGGTTCCCAAGCGCCTTGAGCTATTTATATATTTCCAAAGGAAAGCCCATGCCTCCTGCAGATGGATATAGCAGCCTCATAATACTTGCCTATCCAGGGTTCAGAAGTGGTTCAGAGAAAGTCCGCAGCGGCATGCAGAGGGTTAATCCTGAACCAGTGGTGATGAACAAACCAGGAGCCCAGCTAAATCTCAATACCGCGGGCTGCCTTAGGGATCATCATGTACTAAAGCCCAAGATAAAAAAGCCTGACAAAGATTATTGACGGTTTACCTTTTAATGAGCAGCTGGGATTGATTCTGTTCTCCTCTGGGATGGCTTTCTCTGTCCTTCCTGCACCGGAGAGGCTATGGGGAACGTCAACAACAACAAAAGACACATCTCCAATTTGAATGATTGCAAGGATCTGCTTTCTAGCAAATAAAGTTTCTATGAGTGAGAAATGGCTCACCGCTTTCAAAATAGATATATTTAGAATTGCTATGATTATCCCGATTATTATTGGGTATCCCTGGTACACTGCATTATTTTCAAAGAGGCTGGTTGCCTCTAATTGGATATTCCATGCAGTTTCCCTCTGGGTGGGTCAGCAGTGTTAACTCTTAATCATCCAAGGCAATTAAATGCACATGGTTCTAGCCTGGGTACCAAAGGCTGCTGAATTGTTAACATAGTTATAATGGTAGAGCCAGCTGTCAGGATGCTGTTCAGGAGGAAGAAGCTGGCAGCCAGTTGTGTGAGCTTTTGCACGTCTGTTTTGAGAAAGGGAAATCATACCTCTGCAGATGGCAATGGACAACAGTCCTGGAGATACTGGCCTGCAGGCATCTCCCAGTGAGCTGCTCTCTGGATCTAATTCCTCCCTTTGCGTGGGGCCAGAGCTCCACCTCAGCCTCTGAGTACTTTGTTGAGCTTAGAGTAAGGCCTTAGGTCACCTTTGGGGTGTAAATGATGGCTACTGGAAGTAGTCTACTGTAGGAAGAACAAAAGAGGAAAAGTAGGAATTTTGAGATAATCTTTTGGACAATTGGAGTATGTCATGACCCTGAAAAAACCAACAATTAAGTCTGTACTGGCTTTACAACCTTGAATCTCCCAGCATTCCTGATCGTCATCCCTGCACCCCCATTCCTGATCCATTGTAGAAAGGAGATGTGGCTATCTGTAATACATGTTTCATGATAATTATTTTCTATGTTCTCAAACCAACTAGGATAATGTTTCAGACTTTTTATTGGGACCCAATAAAAAAATAAGAAATACTAAAATTTTACATTTTGACTCAGTACATATGCACATAACCAAACCAAAGTTTCACAGAATGATAATTACCTTTTTTTCTTGTTTAACATGCAGTGCACTGTGACAGAACCTGTCCTGTACCTTTTTTTAAAGCTTTGGCCATGACAACTTGATTTCATAGCCTACTAATGAATTGTAATGCATAGTTTGAAAAAAAAAAAAACTGAGCTAATGGAAGAAGCAAAGAGGTCTCTGACCTCTGAGTCTTAAGGATCAATGAAGATGTGGATGGAGAAGCCTGCCTCAAGAAAAAACAGAGCCAAGACAGGTAGAGACACATAAGGCCCTTTTTTCTGTAGCCTTTTCCAAGATCTAGTGTTAGTCCGGGGACCAAATCTAATGCAGTAAAACTGACATTGAAGGGGTTACAGGATTTCACTCTGGGCTCTTAATTTTGGCCAGACTCTGTTTCTGTGATTTTGATCTTCCCGGATCATCTAACAACTGTTTAAATCCTAGAGCTGGTATCAGAGAGTGCTGGATATTTCTTGTTGGCCCCTCCAGAGCTGCAGTCTACCTTTCCCCCCTGCTCCGTACCAGGGAGACTGCATCAACTGACATTGTCTGCCCTCTGGCTTCTGTTGGGTTTCTCTACTGATAGGTACAAGCAGGGGAAAGAAAAGTAGGCGAAAGAGATCAGAACCTTTCTTTCACGAACAGCTCCCTCCTTCCCAAGCTACAGGTTGATACTTGCTGTGTTTTCTCGACCTAAGGCCCCAGCTCACTCCTAGAGTTACGGCCACTGCTGCAATTCTTTCTCTAGGTTATACCAATTGCTACCTTCCTTTGTCCTTGAGGATTATGGGTGCAGTTCAGTACTATTTACAAGGACTAGTGTAGCACCCTGGTAAACTGTACCTTCTTTACACTCTCCTTAACCATCCGTCTGTGCCATCAATTTCATGAAGGGTCCAGTGGTGGGCAACTTAGGCATTCCTTTAAGGAAGGATGTACTGCCTGGCTGTGTGGAGTGAGGTCAGCAGGCAACCTCCAGCTGTCAGCTCCTGCCTCAGCTGCAGAGACCATCTTGTCAGGTCATGCTTTTCCTGGCAGCCTCATCTGGTGCCTGAGAGAAGCAAGGAGGAAGGTATATAAAGGCCAGGCACCTGGGCAGACAGTATTCACTCTAGAGCTCCCGCCGGGGTGGATAGGCTTCGCTGAAACCACTCATAGTTCAACTTTTCCCTCTGCCCAATCCTGCTCTTTCCCCTTCCTTTTTAGCTCTTGTTCTCTATTCAAAACCTTATATCCTAACTGGGTCTCTGCATCTTCCTCCAGAAAATCCCACCTGTAACAGGAAGCTAACTGACACTCAGGGTTTAGAGAGGGCCTGTTTTAGAAGTAGAGATGTCTCCTTATTGGTCTTTAACATATATACACTACTATATATAAAATAGATAATCAACAAGGACCTACTGTATAGCACAGGGAACTCTACTCAATATTCTATAATAACCTAAATGGGAAAAGAATTTGAAAAATAATAGATATATGTGCATGTATAATTGAATCACTTTGCTGTACACCTGAAAGTAACACACATTGTAAATCAACTCCACTCCAATATAAAATTTTTAAAAAAGTTTTTTTAAAGAACAATAACAAAATAAGTAACAGCCTCACCCAACGGTCCTGTCTGGTCTCCTACTCTTAAACTCCAAGTAGAGAAAGATACACTCTGAGTTGGAGACTCCTCCTTAGGGATGGGTGTGTCTTTCAGTGAATGTTTCAATGTTAAAATGTTTACTATTTTCCCACCGTGGCCTGATTTCTGCTAGAAACCACATCTCCCCAGCTTTGTTCAAGAGTGAGTTCAAGGAATCGATTCAAATCATTATCTGAGCTAGAAAGGTCTGCACCACAATAGTCTCCACTTGTGACAAGTGGGAAACACTCTTGGAATATTCCATAGACCCCCGTTCTGAGGAGAAAGAGAACCTTCTCCTGGGTCCATCAGACCCAGGGGCTCACCCGAGTGACACAGCTGCTTCATCTTGCCTGTCACAGAGGCTTAGCACAGTTAAAGAGGACACAGCTGTGAAAGACTTTATCCGATTTCCTTCCCTAAAAGTACATTCCAAATATATTTTCCATCTTTTTCATGACACTACAGTATATTCCACAGGGTTTGTGAATTTCCCCTTTGTGAAAAGGAAAGGCTGGGGAAAAGGGGGAGGCTCTGGGTCTCCAACCCCTCTCCCTGCCCCTCAGCCCTCCCGAATTCAGCCAAGCACCTCCACCTTCATTTTCTATACATAGCTACGGCTAACCCAGTCCATCATCTTATAGATGAGAAATCAAAAGTACAGATAAGACAAGGAACTTGTTCAAGGTCTCTCAACGATTCATTTCAGAGACAGGAATAAATGCAGGTCTCTTTGTTCTCTCCATTCCTCATAGTCCAGTCTTATATTTTCTTATAGATTTACTCATCAAAAAATGGCAGCAAGGGCTTCCCTGGTGGCGCAGTGGTTGAGAGTCCGCCTGCTGATGCAGGGAACGCGGGTTCGTGCCTCGGTCTGCGAGGATCCCGAATGCCGCGGAGCGGCTGCGCTTGTGGGCCATAGCTGCTGGGCCTGCGCGTCCGGAGCCTGTGCTCCGCAACGGGAGAGGCCACAGCAGTGAGAGGCCCGTGTACCGCAAAAAAAAAAAAAAAAAAATGGCAGCATATTCAGACGCAGATGAGTAGAAGGTGGAGAGGAATGCCATGTCTTGGTGATAGAGGGAGTGAGGGGTTGTGTTTTGATGATACATTTGGGATCTTCTGAGCCTATTTAAAATCATATGCTAGAATTACCACTTTATCTGTAGGAATATGATTTATTCTCCTTTGGAGTTCCAGCATCAATTTCAGGCCTGGCATAGAATATGTTCTCAGTAAATGCTTGTCTGTGGATGGATAAATGAATGAATAAATGAATTTGTAAAAATCCCTAATACCAGCAGCTCCAAGCTAGGGCAGTCACATCCAGTGTCCTATTGATACTTTAAGTGTGCTTCTTGTCTCAGCTGACGTTTTATATTTCAGGGGGGCAGGAGGAAAAAAAGTCAAATTATACTACTGGCAGCTTACTGGATCTGATGAGAAGGGGTTGGGTGGGGATGAAAATTAGACGTAGGTTGCCATTAAAGCAAGTGATCATGCGATGTGATAGATTTCTTTCTGAGACTGTAGCTTAAATCCCAGTTACCTTCTGGTGACAAATGAACTCGCTGAGTAATTCATTTTGACTGTTGGAACTTTCACCTTCTGTGTTTCCATCGCATGGGGAAGGTATATGACAAATTTCTAGCTTTAATTTTAGTGCTTGGGAACCCAAGCGGGACAATTAGCAGATCAAGAGTGATGACAGAATATTAACATGAAGAGCTCATGTGAAGCTGAATTTTTACTGAGAATGCTCAAACTTGGACCCTTGTAAGCAATGTGGAACTCTGACCGGCTTCAGTCATCTAGACTTTGGGATATTTTCTTCTCTAACTTTATCCTGATACTTGCCATTCAAAAGGCCTCTGAGTAGGGCTTCCCTGGTGGCACAGTGGTTGAGAGTCCGCCTGCCGATGCGGGGGACGTGGGTTCTTGCCCCGGTCCGGGAGGATCCCGCATACCGCAGAGCGGCTGGGCCCGTGAGCCATGGTCGCTGGGCCTGCGCGTCTGGAGCCTGTGCTCCGCAACGGGAGAGGCCACAACAGTGAGAGGCCCACGTACCACAAAAAAAAAAAAAAGAAAGAAAAAAAGGTCTCTGAGTCCTGCTGATGGTGTCTCTAACATATCTCTTAAATTCCTCCCTTTCTTCCGTTTCTCACCATCTTTCTTGTTGACTGTTAAAGACAGTATACATAATGATTAAGGACACAGATCCTCTGGTCCATTGATAGGAGTTCAGATTATGCCTCTGCCTTGTCCTCCCTAAATAACCTTGGTCAAATTACTTAGATGCTGGCATAGGGGTTGTCCTGAGTATTAAACATGTTTATACAAATAAAATGCATGTCAGGTAGTAAATGCATAATTGATGATATTTTTTATATTAGCGTTAGCATCCCAATCTAGCTCGTATCTCCTGTTCAATCAACCCTCCTGTCCAGGGATCAGCAAATATTCTCTACGAAAGACCAGACAGTAAATATTTTAGGCTTTTCAGGCCATATCATCTCTGTTGTAACTACTCAATTCTGCCATTGTAGAAAAAGCAGCCACAGACGATAAGTAAACACGTGTGGCTGTGTTCCAGGAAGGCTTTATGAACTCTGAAATTTGGATTTCATATATTTTTCACACGTCACGAAACGCTATTCTTTGGATTTTTTTTCAGCCATCTAAAAATGTAAAACCTGGATGGCTAAAGTGAGTAGAGGGAGTCAAAAGGCGCAAACTTCCAGTCATAAGATAAGCGAGGACTGGGGAGGTAATGTACAGCACGGTGACGAGAGTTGATGAAACCGGACCACACATGTGAAGGCTGCTAAGAGAGTAGATCTTAAAAGTTCTCATCGTAAAAAAAAAACTTTTGTAACTATGCATGCTGACAGATGTTAACTAGATTTATCATGGTGATCATTTTTCAACATATACAAATGTGGAGTCATTCTGTTGTACACGTGAGATAAGATATGTAACTTATGGCTCAATTTTAAAATATTAATTAATTAATTAATTTAAAACAATAAAAATGCAAAAACATCTTTAGCTTGCAGACTGAACAGATGGCCAGTTGGATTTGGTCTGTGGGTGGTAGTTTGCTGACCCGTGTTCTGATCTAATGTCTACTCAAGGGCCAGCTTAATCTTCTTGAAAGATCCCCCAGAACCTTCGATGACTCTATATTGCCTACAATCAAAACTATTCAGTCTGGCCTTGAGAACACTTTGAGGTTACGTGTCGTGGCCCTGGTAACTAAGCCCACACCTCTCATTTTATCATTCCCAAACTGGGTCTTCCCAGGTTTTTTTTGTTTGTTTTTTTAGGGTACGCGGGCCTCTCACTGTTGCAGCCTCTCCCGTTGCGGAGCACAGGCTCCGGACACGCAGGCTCAGCGGCCATGGCTCACGGGCCCAGCCGTTGCGCAGCATGTGGGATCTTCCCGGACCGGGGCACGAACCCGTGTCCCCTGCATTGGTAGGCGGACTCTCAACCACTGCGCCACCAGGAAGCCCCTTTGCAGGTTTTTAATGTCCCATTCCTAAAGAGTTATACTCCTTTTAAAAGTTCATGGACTTAACTTATGTACGATAGAAAGAACTGGGGAGACCCAAAGGCTCTAGGATGATGCTGTTAGGACAACAGCCCACCCCCTGTGGGGTCTGAGGGTACTGAGGAAACCCCCTCCTCCCTACTCTAGAAACTACTCTCCCTAACTTGCTTCACTGTGCCAAGGACTTTCCATTCATTCAGTCTCATCTCATCCTCACAAAGACCCGATGATGAAAATAGATCTTCATTCTTCAGTCAAGGAAGTTCATTTACAGAGAGGTTATGTAACTGGCCCAAGGTCACACAGCTACTACATGGTAGATCCAGAACTTGAACTCAGGCATCAAGGAGCTCGTCCTCTTAACCATTACATTACATTGACTATTTTCTTGCACGACAGCTGGTGACCTTCTGAGAAGTGCTTCTTCCACTGACAAAAATAAATGTTCCGTTATGTGCATGAATGTGTATAGGCATATGTAATACCTTCCCCCGAAGTTAAATTTCCCCTTTCTGTCAAACCCAACGATAGCAGGAGGAACATAAAATACCTTATTTAGCATTGCAAAACCATACTGTTCCCTAATCCACACAGATAGTCTTGAAAGTGAGCCCAGACATGGAAGAAATGCTGCTTTGAATGTATTCCTAATCCACAGTGAAGGACCGATCATGTTATAACATTTCCCATCTTTCTGCATTATCATCATCAGAGGACACATTTTAGGCAGAAAGGGAAAAGCTGCTAAAATGAATTAGTTACCTCATTTTCCAGCAGAGAGAGGTGAGACCACATAAATGGAATGTGACGTGACGTGAAATGGCCAACTTCCTTTAACAAGACTAATGCGAGCTGAATCGGCACGTCGGTGGGGGGGAGTGTGAGGCGTTTGCATCTCTCTCCTCTGGACCTTGAGACTTCTGAGAAGATCTCCTCGGCAGAGCAAGCGTAGAAGACAAAATGCCCGAGGCTGTCTGTCTTTGGCTCCCTGACCCCTGTCAAAGCAGGCAGCCAGATGTGGTAGAAAGCTCCCCACAGACCAGAAATCATGCCCCCTCACTCTTCACTCGGCTTTGCCCTTAACTTGCTGTGTGATTTTGGCCCAAGTCCTCTCAGCTCTTTGCTTTTTCTTGGCATTGACATGGGCATCACCATCATTACATCCTTGGCCTTCCATACAGAGCAGGAGGCCCCAGAGCATGATGGTTAGGAGCTTGAACAGTGAAGGCAAGCTATTTGGGTTTGAATATTGGATTTATCACTCACTGCTGAATGCCTTGAGGCCAGTTTTTCCACCTCAGCCTTAGACTTCCTCATTTGCAAAATGGGAATAATAAGAGTAGTACTGCTTCATATGGCATTGCCAGAACTGAATGACTTAATCTACCTTAAGTGCTCACCACACTTCTTGGTGCATGCTAAGCACATGATAAATGATGATTGTAATTATCATAGTCCTCTGTGAGGCTCTAATTAGACAATAATAACTAACATATGTATGATTCTTTATAATTTTCTCTATGACTCAATCGCATTTAATCTTCATGATAACCGCATGCAGTGTTATAGGGACCTTTATTCCCCACTCAGATAAGGAATCTAAGAGTCAGAGCGGTTCAGAAATCTGTCTCAGAACATACAGATTGTTATTGTTTATTATTGACTCAAACAAAGCACTCTTCCCTATGTTATTTTTCTGTAGTTTGTAAACTGTCGTCTTTTGTATACATGATTACTATCACTGAAATAAGAATCAGGGATCTCCGGGTTTCATCATTTTCTGGTGTCTGTAGGTTTTCTCATATTTGTTTTTGTATTAAGTTAAAAATGTTTTGAGGCTTCCAACTAAATAAAGGAAAGGGTAGGGTTGTCCTAAGTGGCCAAGACGTACATCTGTTTGAGCCAAGATTACATGAAATGTGTTATAGAGTAATGTGGAAAGAAGAGGGAAGGTATTATGAATCTCCTGACTTGCCAAGGAGGATTATACAGCAAGACAATAGGCTTGCAGACCAGACTATTGTCTTCAGTGAGAAATTCCCACATGCCTTCATCCTCCCCCTTTAACCTACCTAGGGCTGATTCTTGTGGATCCAGTTCTGAGTATCTGAAAAGCACAGGGGTAGCTGCCATTGGTGGGAGGATTTAACTCCGGAGAATTAAAGGAAAGCCTTTCTCTAACCTGGAGGGTTGTTTGGAAAGAAGAGTGAGAGAAACAAGGCAGGCAGATGGGCTCTGAGATTCTTTTCTCCAAGCCAAAGCCAGAGCTGCCAAAGCCATGGGCAGCTATGGGTAATACTGAGGGCAAAGGACTTTTATTCCAGGTCATTCTTAGGACTCTACAAAGAGAACACCTTTAGGGCTGCCCCACAGGACTCTGCAGTGTAGCCTAATGTGTTCAGACAGAGAGATGCAGAAAGGGGAGCCAGAATGCTGAGCCCTGGGCTCGGCAGACAATGAACCCCACATCAGGCTGGGAGGAGAAGGAATTATCGGTGGGCCGGATGCAGGGAATGACAGACACTTGGGCATCTGCAGCCAGTGGAAACTGAGGACAGGGCGACCAGGCTTAGGCCAAGTTGAGGGAGAAACCAGACTATGACTCACACCACCCTCAGGGATAGGGGGGCCAGCAGAGCCAAGAGGTCAAGGGTCCTGGCCCCGGAGACCAAAACAGGCAGGGGGTGCTCCACCTGACAATCCTTGCTCCCCTTTGCCTTCTCAAGGGCTTCTCAGACAGGCCTCCCCAGTGCATCTGGACGTAACACCGAGAGAAGAACAGAGGAAGGGAGGAACCATGTCCCAAATGGAACATTATTTTTTTCTTTAAATCAGAGACGCTGGGTGTCACCTAAAGGAATTTAAATAATTGAGTTGGGATTAATTTAAACAGAATTGGGCACTTACTTTCACTTAGATTGTCTTTTCCCTGCAAACCATCATAAAAGAGTTTGAGGGGAAGCCCAGATTAGGCTTAGAAGATAATAAATAAATTACATTTGATCTGTACACATGAGTTCTGGTGTGAGTTAAATTTACCACAAGCATATGTATGCATCACGATACCTTATTTTATATAGTGCTTTATAGTTTTAAGGCACTTTATGTATCAATGACATTGGGTTCTGTGACTTTGGTAGGGCATGAGTTATTTTCCCCATTATACTGACTAAGAAATTTAGGATTAGAGAAGGCTATCTATCTTCCCAGGATTATAGCTGTAAGTCATGAAGAGGGATTAGACTTTATTTTCTTAATCTTACGCCAGCATTTCCCTCACTACATCATTTGCTGAAATATATATGTATATTACGTATAGCCAAGCATTATGTTTCATGAGTGGTTATATTTTGAAGAATAAAAGAAAAAGTCATGTAGGCTATGTGTAAGGGGAAAAGCCATTCAGAAGGTTTGTTTAGGACTCTGCAATACCAGAATTTTTAAAATGAGGAAAATGTAGGAGAAATTTATAATAATTATACTTTGGTATTTAATATCCTTCTATGACCTATTCTCTACCTGTGTATCTATTTCTATGCTCCTTTATCTAGAAACCCCCTCTCCTTGAAGATGCTCCCCTACATCCAAGGGAATTTCTTTATCTAGCAGTTCCCAAAGCCTGTTTTATAGAACATTAGCTCTCTGGGATGTAAATAGGTGTAACAAGGACAATGATTTCTAATGGTAAAATAAGTTTGGAAAGCACTGGGCTAACAAATTTAATAGATGTCTTTACCCACAAATTTTTCTGAACTTTGATGTCGTAAATAAGGTTTATGACTCCTAGAGGGAGAGAAAATATGTTGCATTTCCCACCTTATTTGACCATGGGACCTTTTTTTGTTAGTGGTCTCCCGTATCACTTGTGTTCTTTAAAGCACGTGTTAGCACTGCCACCTTAATCAATAACTCTGATGGATGAGAGAGAGTCAAGCTATGATATGGGTCATTCTATTGACCATTAGGGTTGATTCAGCTGACTGGATGGATGGATGGTTACATCCTGGTGCTACATGCTCCAGCAAATAGTGTGACCTTCCCATGGGGACCATTATTAGGTCAAGTGACTGTGGTCCCCTAAGATCCTGGTTTCTGCTTGAGCACTACATGCCATAATTCAGATATCTATAGCCATGGGTCATGCTGGGAGGAAACCAGGTCTAGGTGAGAACTGTGCCGTGGAAATTAATTTTACTCATTGAAGCAACACATATTTTTGAACACCTACTAGGAGCCAGGTATTGTGCTGTGTGCTAGGGATACATGGATAAATAAAGCATAGTCACTGTTCTCCAAGGACTTAAAATCTGGGAGGAGAGAGAGGTTTGGGAAATGACGCATATAGAGACTAAAATAGTAACCCAGTATGGTGTTATGTACAACATATATGCTCAGATGCAGTGGAGGCAGAGGAATAGGCATGCCCTGGTCTGCCCACAAGGGTCAGGGAAGGTCTGAAGAGGAAGCAGTGCCAAGGCTGCAGCTTGTAGAGTGAGTAATGTTTTTGTCTGGTGAAAATGTAGAGCATTCGAAGAAGAGAGAAAAGCATGTACTCCAGTAGAGAGGTCTGAAAAAACATGGCACTGTCAGAAAGCAAGTGGTACGACATGGGTAGAATACAGAAACTGAAGAATACATTGGAGTAGCTGATGCCAGGGAGACAGAGAGAAGCCAGATCATGATGGGCCCGGTGCCCATACTAAGGAGTTTGGACTTTACCCTGTTGGTAATGAGGATCTGTTTGCTACTTCCCTAGACGGTTTCAATCTTCTTCTCTGCTAATGTTGACAAAAAGTTGGATTGTGACAGTAGCAACCAGCAGCTGAAACCCCAGGTTCCTGGGGATGAGAGAAGCTAGGATTAGCCCATCCAAGCGGACCCATCTTACCTTTGGAATACGGTGGCAGGTCTTTTCCAGGCCAGAGATAGTGTTTATGGTTCAAGGGGAAGCTAGCACTATGGAGCCAAGTCAGTGATGGGTATCAGGACCCCAGCCTAGCACCAAAATTTAGGCTGGGCCCCAGTCTTGTCAAGGCAACCAAAACTAATCAGGACACCAAGACACATGCTGAGCCCTCTCAACTAGACAACACTCTGTGGATTCAGAAATGGACTGCTGATCATGGAACATATGCAGAGGGCTGGGTGACTCATTCCAGAGGCCACATCCTCCGGGGGCTGAGCCTTCTTGGTAAATGCCTAGAGATTTACAATCATTATCTCACTTAATCTTCACAACCCTAGAAGGTGATTTCAATACCAGTGTTTTATAGAAAAGGAAGCTACGGTTTTGAGCCTTAGTGAAACCTGTGTGAGTATACATAGGGAGTTAGTAGTCAAGCCACAACTTAATCCCTGGTCTTCCCAACTCTGAAGTCCAACACAAATCAGCCACCAGTCTACACTGGCTTCCTGTTATAACTCCCTGCCTCTCTGCAGCCTTGGTTAATGTTGACCAAAGGACTGGTGGGGCTGAGACTCCCTTGAAGTTCTTCAATGCCATCGGAAGCATAGGACTGGAGCAAATCATGGCCACCATGTTTGCTGGCATTGCCACTCAAGGCCCACTTGTCTCTCCTTCAGGGCCTTCTGTTCACCCCCACATCCACTCCTTGTGAACTGTTGTCAGGTTCAACATTCTTATGATACCTTTTTTGAGGAACTCAGTACATCATGAAAAATTTATCTCAGTAACTCCCAGCCATTCCTGTGAAGCAGCATTCATTTCTAGTCCCTTATGTCCAGGTTTCCAAGGAAAGGTCATAGAGACAATTTTTCACAAACCTGAGGACTCAAACATCCCCATCTGGAAAGGATATCTTGTTCATTTCTTTTCTCTGCCTACTTGAAGCTGTGTACCTTTTTCTGTACTTTGGGGCTCTGTCCTAGACATTGTATCTGGATCACTATACTTGCTTCATGAGTCCATCAGCAAATCCCTATGAAATACCATTCAGTCCAGATGGTGGACCTAAAAGCCCACGGTAGGTACCACCCTTCCCACTTGGAACCTGAGGTTCCTCATCTATCAAGTTTAGCTTTGTCATCTTTAAAATCTTGTTCAACAGTGCAATTCATATGCATTTTACAGAAGATGAAATTGAAGACCAGGAGCTTAATGGCTCAGCTAGGAAATTTCAGAACTGGGATTCTAGCCAGTTGGCAACATATTACTTTCTAAGAAATCAATTGTTTAAATATGTTTGTTGAGCACCTATTACGAGTAAATGGCACTGTGCTGGAAGCTAAGAGTACACGAGGAAAAAGAAATCATCCCTGCTGTCTAGACAAATATCGATATACTGGAGGAGACAGATGCACAAAAAATTCCAACAGGGAAAACATGGATGAGGCTTCATGGGAGCAGACACAACAGAGTTGTTACCTCAGCCCAGGTGCCTAAGGAAACTTACAGCAAAGGTGGCACCTCAGCTGAGGAAGGAGAGTTGACCTGTGAGTTAATGAAATTGACTGATGACCATTTGCTCTTAGGCAGCTTCTAGAAAAAGACAACCTACCTTTATTTTCACTGCGTCGGAGTCTAAAAATCTTCAACAAATAGCGTCTTAGGATCTGCCCCATGGAAGAACAGCTGTAAAGAGATGATATAAAAGGACAAATAGAAAAAGACAGTCCTCAAAGATATAGGCATATCTACCTGGAATGCCTGCCTGCCATCTAGCAATAAATAAGACATAAAAATAAACACATGCATCTGACAGGAACAAGAGGAAATAAAAGGAAAAGTCATTGAAAATAACAGGAACCTGCACAATGGCCAAGCCTTCCACAAAGCCTGGTTAGATTAGAGCAATTTTAAGAGACAAATGCAAATTGATAAGGGAATGCCAAGATGAGAAGAGGGGAAGACGACAGTAGGGACAGAGATAAATAACCTGTTTTTCAAGTACATGTCCAATAAGTCCGCAAAGGAGGGGGTGGCAGGGCTGCAGAGACTTGCTCAGTGTAATTTATTGACTAGGAAAAGTAGACATTCCGTTAAAAAATTCTTTGCCTCGGTGACTGTTAACAGCAGAGGTTGGGAGATGAATGCCGGAAGTGAGTGTAAATTCCCTTCTAGAGGAGAGAGAGTAGCACTTGGAAGAAATAAAGGTGAATCCTGACAAGAGGAGGTTGATTAAGAAGCAAGTGTGCTCAGAGATTGGGTCAAGCCTGGAGTGATGGATTGGTGAGTCTGCAACAGCTCATCCTAAATTGGGTGTCTGAGCATCCCCAGACTTTCGGTCAGGGGACGGGGGCGGGTGGGGGGGTGGGTGGGGAGAGGAGGGTTGGAGCCCAGGCCTTATGCACACGATGAGCCGCTTCCCTTTGGATTTACAGGAGGTAGGAAGTGAGTGTTTGTTGATAACACATTGCTGGGCACTGTGGTAGGTGCCTGACATATATTGTCTCATTGATTTCTCATCATACCCTGTAAAGTAGGTGTTATTATAAGAAAACTGAGGGTCAGAGAGGTTAAATAACCTGTCCAAGTTCTCATGGTAAGTAGCAGAACCAGGATTTAAACTCCGGGTCTATCTGATGATAAAATCTATAGGCTCTTTTCACTTCATTCCAATGAAATAGTCATATCCTTTTACCTTTTCGTAATGGATGTGTCAAGCCTAGTAGCTCAAATAATGGTAGCTAGTAAAAATAGAACTAGGAATCGCAAAAGTAAGGGGGTGGGGTATACATAAATGGATCATAAGACCTATCTGAAAGGGCTGTTGTGAGAAGCGAGATAAACTATGTCAAATATCATCATAGGGCCAGCGGCATGGTGGGAATTCACAAACTGGGAGGTCTTTCTTTGGTACTAGACACCTTGTATCATACTTCTCGGTATGTTTCTTATATGTTTGAACACCTCTAATAGGCTATAAGCTACCTGAAGGTAGAGATTTGCCTAATTAATCTCTGTATTTCTCACAGGACTTTGCACAAAAAGGACCCAATCAGGGTTTACTGAATGTGGGCAAGTACATATGAATGTAGATCAGGACTGTGTAATATAAAAATGCCATTTTTCTCTTTACAATTACTCTGTTATTTTCATGATTCCTAATAGCTCATCTACTAGGCTATAAATACACACATACACGCGTGTATGAGTAGGTGTGTCTTGTCGTATACCAGGTGCTTTATATAGATATATAACTAGTATATTGAGGAACCCAAACTTGGTGACATACAAACCTGATTTTTTTTCTCTATTCACTGCTTGCAGCATGCTCATAAAATCTCCTTTTCTCATTTTCTATGTTGGGCAGAATCCATAAGCTTCCAATCATTTTCTGGTATTAAATGTTCATCCAATGTACAACTCCAGTCTCACACTGGACTTCATATCTGCCCCTCCCCTGTGCTGGCTAGAATTGTGGCTTAGGGGTCATGGTAGGAAAAAGACACTTGGGGTTGGTTCTGAACTACTTCTCCCTTCCTTTACAGCACTTATCTCCTCTGAGGCTGGGAGCTGGTTGGGCGAACATGACTTTCTTACTGGCTCATGATAATTCTCCTTCTCTACTGGTTGCGTCTTGCTGATTTCATGGGGACTCACTATCCCTCTTCACCTTCTGTAAGGCACATATCTAAATGCTGGATATATGCGGGGTTCTTGAGAGGTCCCAGTGCAGTAGACACATAGCACTCTTTGACCTCTGTCACTGCACACCCTAACCAGGCCACATCAAAGCCTCTTGCTTTGGGGACCCCTGGCCTACCAGCAATCAAGTCAGCTCAAGCCTAGCCAATGTCCATGACCTTTGACCCACAGGACATCACTCATCCTCGGCACATCCTTGGCCTTGAGGGCAGCCAGGTGGTGGCCCAGGCAAGTGAAGGACAAGCCTCTGCCCCAAGCTGTCTGCCCTCCCAAGGCCTCCAGTGACTCTTCCTCAGCGTCTCCTCTGGGAGTTTGTTTTGCTTTGCTATAAATGAAGGAGGGGAGAAGGTGGTAATGGTTTGGGGGAGGGGGGACAGCATAGTCAGTTTTGCTGCTTTGTAATAAGTCCTAAGGGAGGTGACTGGCCTCATTTGTTGGTGGTGGCTTTTAGATAGGGATTCTTTTGTCTCAGTACTGGGTGCTAGCTGCCAATTCTGAGGCAAAATGAAGAGTCCCAACCCACACGTGATTACACGTACTTTTAGCATACACGTGTGTACCTGTGAGGTAACATTCATCCTCCTCCTTTCAGTTAGGAAAATCAGGCTCAGAGAAGATAAAGCAAGTTGTCCCAAACTGCACACAGTCAGTGACAGAATTGGCATTCAAACTATGTCTGCCTGACGCCAAAGTCCACCCATAGTAGCAAAGAGATGCTTTCCTAAGAGAAGAAAATAGGAAATGGAAATAGGATGGAGAGACATGGGTGGGGAGACACAGGGAACTGTGGAAGGAGCCAGAGAGACGAGCACTCTGGGGGCTGCTCCCATCTGGCAAAGGATCCACTAGACCAAGGGGTCCAATAGCAATGAGACAATGGCACTCCCCCCCAGCCATAGCCTTTAGAGGTGGGCCTTTAAAAGGGCCCCATATCCTCTGGTCCCATTGTCTGCAAGATTCTCACCAGTGGGGAAAGCTTTTCGCCTCCCAGGTTAATGGGCCTCAAGCCTCAAAGAGCCGAGGTGGAGCCCCTGGGTGGCTGTCATTGGCTGAATGGAGAAGGCCCAAGTGACTAGCCCTGGGGACTGATGTGTTTTAAGGACAAATGGCCCACAGCACGAGAGCCTATTCCAGTGGCTGAGTACAGACCCCTTCCCCCTGATGTCGGTTGGGATGGTGAGTCTCCAGCCGGCAACCTCCTGGGAATTTGTTAGAAATGCAGTCTCCTCCCACTCCCAGACCTCAGACGGAATCAGAAACTCCCAGGGTGAGGCCCAGCAATCTGTTTTGACAAGCTCTACAGGAGATTCTTTTCTGTTAGTTTTAAGTCAGGTTTACTGCAGTATAACTTACAGAAAGCAATTTGCCGGGCTTCCCTGATGGCGCAGTGGTTGAGAGTCCGCCTGCCAATGCAGGGGGCGCGCTTTCGTGCCCCGGTGCGGGAAGATCCCACATGCCACGGAGCGGCTGGGCCCGTGAGCCATGGGCGCTGAGCCTGCGCGTCTGGGGCCTGTGCTCCGCCACGGGAGAGGCCACAACAGTGAGAGGCCCGCGTACCACAAAAAAAAAGAAAGCAATTTGCCTTATTAGATGTAAAGTTTGAAGAGTTATAATAAATAGGTACAGTCATGTAACTAGCACCAAAGTCAACAAATAGAATATTCCTCTCTCCCCAGAAAGTTCCCTCATACTTCTTTGTAGTCAGTAACCACCCCCTCACCTCCAGTCCCTGGCAACCACTGATCCGATTTCTGTCCCTCTCGTTTGCCTTTTGTAGAGTGTGCTGTAAATGACTCATACAGTAGGTAGCTTTCCACGTCTGGCTTTTTTGACTTAGCACGATGCTTTTAAAATTACCTATGTTGCTGCATGTCGCACTAGTTCACTCCTTTTTATTAGGAGCTTGCTCCTTTTTGTTGCTGACTGGTGTTCCCTTGTATGAATGTAACTGAAATGTTTTACTCACGCCCGAAATGATGGACACTGGTGTTGTTTCCAGTTTGGGACTTCTATGAATAAAGCTACTGGAAATACTCATGTACAAGTCTATGTGTGAACATATGTTTTCGTTTCCTTTGGGTAAATACCTAGGACGGCTGCATCATCAGGTAAGTATATATTTACCTTTATAAGAAACTGCTAAACTGTTTTACGAAGTGACTGTAACATTTGCTTCCCACCAGTAATATACATTCACGGGACTTCCCTGGCAGTCCAGTGGTTAAGATTCTGCACTCCCAATGCGGGGGACATGGGTTTGATCCCTGGTTGGTGAAGTAAGAGCCTGCATGTTACATGGCACAGCCTAAAAAAAATACATACATATATATATATATATATATGTGTGTGTGTATATATATATATATATACACATATATGTATATATATACATAAACATACACTATATTCTCTCCATCACTTGGTATTATTATCAGTTTTTTTGTTGTTAACAAACCATTCTAATAGGTGTCTAATGGCATCTAATTACAGTTTAATTTTTATTTCCCTAATGACAAATGATGCGGAGAATCTTTTCATAGGCTTATTTGCTATTCACATTGCTTCTTTGATAAAGTGCCTATTTAAATCTCTTCCTATTTTAAAAATAGTGTTGTCTTCTTCTTATTGAGTTGTAAGAAGTCTTTACATGTTCTGGATATAAGTCCTTTAACAGATATGTGTTTTGCAAATATCTTCTCCCACTCTGTGGTTTGTCTTTTATAATCTTAAGAAGTTTTTTGAATAGCTGAAGTTTTAATTTTGATGAAGTTCAATAAACCGATTTTTCTTTTATGGTTTATGCTTTTTTTGTCCTACATAAGCATTTTTTTTTTCCCTAACACACGATTACAAAGATTTTCTCCTCTGTTTTCTCCTAGAAGTTTTACAAGTCTAGAGTTTTAGTTTAGGCGCGTGATTCATTTTGAATTAATTTTTGTATATGGTGTGAGGGTTTTTGTTTTTCTTTGCATATGGGCATCTAATTGTTCCAGCACCATTTGCAGAATAGAATATCCCTTCTGCGTTAAATTATCATTGCACCTTGTCAAAGAGTCAGTTGACTACGTGTGTGCAGGCCTATTGTTGGACTCTCTATTCTGTACCATTGATGTATTTGTGTATCCTTGTAGCAGTACCACCCTGGCTTGATTAATGTAGTTTTACAGTAAGTCTTAAAATCAGGTAGTCTAAGTCCTACAAGTTTGTTCCTTTTTTTTTTTTCTCAGAACTATTTTAGCCATTTTAGGTCTTTATATTTCCATATAATTTTTATAATTAGCTGTCAATTACTTTCTAAAAGTGCCTTATAGACTTTTGATTGAAATTGCATTGAATCTATGGATCAATTTGGGGATAATTGTTATGTTAATAATACTGAGTTTTCCAACTCATTAACATAGTTTATATTTCCATTTGTTTAGGTCTTTTCTAAATTATCTCATTAGTTCTTTTTATGGTAGCAGCATACAATTTGCTGCTAAAGTTTTACAGTGTTTTATTAGATTTATCCGTTAGTGTTTCATGGGTTTTTTAAAATGCTATTGTGAAGGATTAGGTGTTGAAAAACTTAGTAATGGTATTTTATCCATCACGCTTTCCCCAGAGTCAAGTCATGCCGTGTGGTAGTTAATGTGGGGGCTTTGCTGTCAGACAAAGCTATGTCTAAACCCAGAATCACCAGTTTGAAGAAGCATCACAATATGGTGTTGAAGAGCCCAGATTCTAGAGGTAGACTGTCTGGGTTTGAAGCCTCATTCTACCTCTTACTAGCTTTATAACCCTATATTCTCCAGGGTTCAGTTTTATCACCTGTAAAATGGGCATAAAAATAATACCTGCTTCATAGGGTTGTTAAAAGGATTAAACGGTGTCAAACAATGTCAAGCACATAGTCATAACTCAAAATATGTTAGCTTTTATTATATCTTAGTGGGTGATTTTGGGCAAGCTAATTTCAGTAAGTCTCCACCTCCACATTTATAAGTTAGAGATAATAGTAGTATTAATAGGATTGTGTTGAGGATTAAATTAAAACATTGAAAACACGGAGCACAGTGCCTGGCACATAAGCCCTTATAAATAGCTATTATTAATAGTAGCTATTAGTTTTATTAATAGCTATTAATAGTGTATGTATTAGTACAGGTGTCTGACATATATTGACATTAAACAAATGAATATTTAAAAAATAAAATACTTTCTGAACAGTGAATATTAGCCTTGCAGAAAAGCTTGCACGGGAAATTCAAAAGTTGTAGATGTGGCAGCTAGAACATTTAGATGGTGCACAGACTGACACTGAAAACTGGTCATTTCCAGCCATTCATGCTAAATGGTTTTCTTTGGTTGTCTGGAGAACCACCCCTCCCCCTACATTGTTTCTAAACTCATTGCAGATGGTGGTGGTCAAGCTGCAAACTAAAATCAATCTATTTATCGTAATGACTTCTAGTTACATACACCCAATTACCACTGTCATTAGGAAAGCTGTAGCTGCCGATACTGAATATCACTGTGACATTAGGCGTTCAATGCGTGTAGCTCCAAAGCATGACCTTCTTACCCACAAAGATTAAAAAGCACCCAAGATAATACCCTTTATCCTTAAGTCTTCTCCTATTCTTAAAAAAAAATAAAAAATAAAAACTTTGCCAACTTGGACAAGAGACAGCTAGGTGGTCCTAGAAGATCTAAGTACTGATTGAGCATTTGGGTTATTGCGCACTGTTGGCATAGATGGTAACATAACCTCTAGGGAAATTAGCCAGTTGAGTCTGTAAGCATGTGTGTCTGCACAGACCTAGGCAACCAGGATAATATGGTGAATCATAAGTGAGTGATATATAACAGGGACGAGTGGGTCAAGATTTAAGGCACAGGTTTGAATGTCTAGCTCTGCAATGAGATTTATAAAGCAGTGTGTCTTTGGCCAAGTCATCTGCCCTCGCTTTTCATGTTTTCATCTGTAAAATATGAGGCCAGTGTAATGAGGTTGATTAGAACTTAATGATTCAGATTTTATTCTCTGGTTTTAAGATACATTCTCTGCTTTTAAGCTTCTTGCATTCTAATTGGAAGAAAAGGAGTCTACCTGAAAAGGTAAATAGTTAACCTAAATACTATTTGACTAAGAGACTAATAACCTCCAAGGTATTAAAAGTCTACATTATAGGAGATATGAATTAAATTAACATTGAAGAATGTTTTCTTATCTGTAAAGTATGTTTAATCATAATTGCTTTGCAGTGTGTAGAATTAGTGAGTTACTGTTTTTCAAACTCTTAGAATATTGAAAGTATCTTAAAAGTTAGTTGCTTTTTAGAGGAAAACATAGGCAGAACACTCTATGACATAAATCACAGCAAGATCCTTTTTCACCCACCTCCTAGAGAAATGGAAATAAAAACAAAAATAAACAAATGGGACCTAATGAAACTTCAAAGCTTTTACACAGCAAAGGAAACCATAAACAAGACCAAAAGACAAACCTCAGAATGGGAGAAAATATTTGCAAATGAAGCAACTGACAAAGGATTAATCTCCAAGATTTACAAGCAACTCATGCAACTCAATAACAAAAAAACAAACAACCCAATCCAAACATGGGCAGAAGACCTAAATAGACATTTCTCCAAAGAAGATATACAAATTGCCAACAAACACATGAAAGAATGCTCAACATCATTAATCATTAGAGAAATGCAAATCAAAACTACAATGAGATATCATCTTACGCCAGTCAGAATGGCCATCATCAAAAAATCTACAAGCAATAAATGTTGGAGAGGGTGTGGAGAAAAGGGAACACTCTTGCACTGCTGGTGGGAATGTGAATTGGTACAGCCACTATGGAGAACAGTATGGAGGTTCCTTAAAAAACTAAAAATAGAACTACCATATGACCCAGCAATCCCACTACTGGGCATATACCCTGAGAAAACCATCATTCAAAAAGAGTCATGTACCAAAATGTTCATCGCAGCTCTATTTACAATAGCCAGGACATGGAAGCAACCTAAGTGTCCATCATCGGATGAATGGATAAAGAAGATGTGGCACATGTATACAATGGAATATTACTCGCCATAAAAAGAAACGAAATTGAGATATTTGTAATGAGGTGGATGGACCTAGAGTCTGTCATACAGAGTAAAGTAAGTCAGAAAGAGAAAAACAAATACCGTATGCTAACACATATATATGGAATCTAAGGAAAAAAAAAAAGTCATGAAGAACCTAGGTGTAAGATGGGAATAAAGACACAGACCTACTAGAGAATGGACTTGAGGATATGGGGAAGGGGAAGGGTAAGCTGTGACAAAGTGAGAGAGTGGCATGGACATATATACACTACCAAACGTAAAATAGATAGCTAGTGGGAAGCAGCCGCATAGCACAGGGAGATCAGCTCGGTGCTTTGTGACCACCTAGAGGGGTGGGATAGGGAGGGTGGGAGGGAGGGAGATGCAAGAGGGAAGAGATATGGGAACATGTGTATATGTATAACTGATTCACTTTGTTATAAAGCAGAAACTAACACACCATTGTAAAACAATTATACTCCAATAAAGATGTTAAAAAAAATGTTAGTTGCTTTCCTCTCTGGACCTACTGTCTATTTAAACATCTTAGAATTTGTATTTTGACATAATAAGGAAAACTGTGCCTTTAAGACGTTTGGATCATAAATCTGCCCTAAGAGGGTAAAGATCCAAATCTATTTTACTATCTTCAAGGGACCAAATGATCCATTATTTTTAATATGAAAATGTGTCCAATTTAATCAGCACCAAATCATCTACTGTACTTTTTCTTTCTTAGTTGTTTTAACCAGATCCAAAGACCCACCTTTATAACTGTCCCCTATTGGGATCTGGGAAAAAACTTTGGAATCATATTGGCCTGTGTTTAAATCTCATCTCTGCTATTTACACAACTGTATGATTTAGGCAAACATTATTTTCTGGGAGGCTCAGTTTCTCCCTCTGTAAAATGGGAATGTCCTCACTTCATAAGGTTTTGTGTTTTTTTGTTTTTGTTATTTTTTTTTTTAGGTTTAAAAGAGATCAAGTGAGTGTGAAGCCCTTAGCAGAACAACAGGGATAAAATAAGTGTCTTCAAATACTACCTATTGTTGGGTTTGCTTCACACCCCAGTGAAGTGGGGGTGGGGTTTCTGAGAGTTCTCTCATCGTATCCCGTGCCATTGGCTATAATACTGGATTCTTCAAATAGCTTAAATGGAAGTAGCCTAAGTGAAGCACCTTGTTTTAATTCTGACCATAGAGAATGGTTGTACCTGTGTGACAGAAAATTAGTCAGCCATAACTGTATCCACTTAGTATCATACTAAGTCAAGTAAATCAGAAAGAGAAAGACACTTATATGTGGAATCTAAAATATGGCACAAATGAACCTATCTACAAAACAGAAACAGACTCACAGACATAGAGAACAGACTTGTGGTTGCCAAGGGGGAGGGGGCTGGGGGAGGGAAGGACTGGGAGTTTGGGGTTAGCAGATGCAAACTGTTATATACAGGATGGATAAACAACAAGGTCTTACTGTATAGCACAGGGAACTATATTTAACATCCTGGGATAAACCATCATGGAAAAGAATATAAAAAAGCCTGTCTCTGTGTGTATCACTGGGTCACTTTGCTGTACAGCAGAGATTGCACAGCATTGTAAATCAACTATGCTTCAATTTAAAAAAAATTTAAAAAATAATCCAATAGTATGGAGTTGTGTTTTAAGTCAAATTAAAAAAAATAATTAGGCAGCAGAAATGTATGTATATATGTATGTATAATGTATGTATATAGCAGAAATGTATGAAACAAAATTTATAAAATATGCATATAACAAAGATGGAAAAGAGACAATGCAGAAAGTTGAAAGTGGGTGGTAGTGGCGATATGGTAATTTTTTTCCTTTTTCTGTTTTTCAAAATATGGGGAAATTTTAATACCTTTCAAAATATGGGTATTTTTTCCCTTTTTTGTACTTCCCAGTTTTCGATTTTTTCAGTTTTTTTAAACAATGAGCATATATTAAACATATTACAAGATAGAAAAAAAATCTATTTGAATGCATAGTAAAGAA
Organism: Delphinapterus leucas; assembly: GCF_059928025.1. Classification (NCBI taxonomy): domain Eukaryota; kingdom Metazoa; phylum Chordata; class Mammalia; order Artiodactyla; family Monodontidae; genus Delphinapterus; species Delphinapterus leucas. The sequence continues at coordinate 141,794,693 of NC_143129.1, forward strand.
GAAACCTGTGTATATCAATCATTAAAGAAGTTTTGGGCATAGGAAGATTTCCTGAGACAGTACCTGTCTCTGACAGGCCTATGCTGCTTAATAATTAGCTTTAGTTTGATGAATATTTATTAAATTCTCTCATAATCTATTTCAGTTATTTTTCTTGCTTTTCCACTTTTGTCTTCTCCTTGGTTTAACTATATATTTAATTTAAATGTCTGCGCTGTTTACGGTTAAGAACAGCATATGAGATTAACGTGTTAAAAAATGTATGAGGAATATAACTGGCCTATGATTTACACAATGTGTGTATGTATATATATATATATATACACACACACACATATCTATGTACGTATATACATATATATACATATGTGTGTATGTATATTTATATATTTTTTTAGAAAGATGGAAACTCCAGATGTTTAGAGTCCCTATGATTCCACTTTTGGTTCTTATAATAGGATACTTGGTTTTGAGCCATGGTCTCCCACCATGACCTCCAGAGGATTATCTAGCTCTGCCCATTCCTCAAGCTAAAATCCATTTAGTTATGACTTTTTTCTTTTATAGCTCAAAACATCATTCTTCTGTCTCAGGGTTAGTCTTTAGTAAGCAGTATGGAGAGATTAGAACTGTCAGGTTAAAATATATATATATATATATATATATATTAATAATATAATATAATATATATAATATATATATTATATATAATATAATAATATAAATATATATATATACACACACATAATATATATATAATGGTTTTGGTAGTTTTAGATCTCTCTCCTTTTTTGTGTGTGATTCTTTTTTTTTTTGACTTTTAAAAATTAAGGTACAGTTGATTTACAATATTATGTAAGTTTCAGGTGTACAAAATAGTGATTCACAAACTTAAAGGTTATACTCTATTTATAATTATTATAAAATATTGTCTATATTCCCTGTGGTATACAATACATCCTTGTAGCTTCTTTGTTTTATACATAGTAGTATAAACATAGATAACATACAGTATTTGTCTTTCTCTGTCAGATTTATTTCACTTAGCATAATACCCTCCAAGTTAGAACCGTTGTCTTGAAGAATGTTCCACTTTTTGGATTTGTCTGTTTCCTCATGAAACATTTTGTCAAGAATAGCATGTAGGTAGTGTGTACGTCCTATTGTGTCACATCAAAGGTCCATATTGTCAGGTTGTCTTACCCTTGGAAATGCTAAGTTTGAGCTCTTGGGTAGGTTGTGACCATCAGATCTCTTCACTGTAAAGGTACGTTTTCCGCTTTGTAATTTATGGGCAATCTGTGAGATGATACTTTGAGACCATGTGAATTTCCTGTTCACCCAATGCTTCCAACATCCCCTCATGATTGTTGGCTGCATTGGTCATTATGTTGGACCCATCTCTTTGATCACTTTTTTAAAAATTGAAGTATAGTTGTACAATATTATATAAATTACAGGTGTGCAATATAGTGATTCACAATTTTTAAAGGTTATACTCCATTTATAGTTCTATAAAATATTGGCTATATTCTTCGTGTTGTACAATATATCAGACCTCTCTTCCTGCTGGGGACATGTACATAGTCTCCATAGATAAACTAGAGAGGGAAGGTGTGATAGGAAAACTGTCTCTGGGTAGAAAGTTTTCAGACTTAACATCTATTTTTAACACACTGAACATTTTCCTCTTCTCTGCTCAGTAATAGGGAAGCAGTCACAGTGACTTGGCCTATGTCTGGCTTCTGAACATGATTTTGAGATTCAGGCAGTCATAGGAAATCTTATCTATTTCTGTTCTCCAAACACATGGCATATAGTATCTACTCAATAAATATTGGTGAAATTCAATTTAAATTTTATCAATAGGCCTTTAAAATTATAACATTGTTAAGAATTTTCATAAAGGAGATGGAATTATATTTTGAAAAACCAGAAATTGTATTTATCATTACTCTTCTGCTTACAAAAACAAACAATAAAACCTCTATGAAGGCTTTCAATGACACTTAACATAACCCTTAGCTTTGGCCCATAGGGCCCATGTGAATTGGTTCCCCCCTCCCTGTCTCTCCAAGTTTACCTTGTACCCCTAATCCCCTTTTCCATTTTGCTTCTGTCACATTGACCTTTCCGTTTCTATAATAAATGTGCTGTTTCTCACCTCGAGCTTTCGCAGTTGCTGAGCCCTCTACATGCAGTGCTTTTTCGCTCTCTTTATAGTCTTGGTTCCTTCTTGTTCAGGTCTTACCTTGATTGTTAGTTCCTCAGAGAGGACTTTCGTGATGGCCGTATATAAAGTTTTTCTCCTCAGTCACTCTCTGATCACATCACTCTTTTATTTTCTTCATAGAATTTTCCAGTATCTGAAATAGCTTTTTTATTTATTTGTCCCCATATTTATCCTCATCAGAAGGTAAACTCAATGCCGGCAGGGTCTCTTCTGGTCTTTACTTCTGATTCACCATTCCCTGGAGAATATTTGTGGAAGGAAAGAAGAAGGAAGGAAGGGAAGGGGGAAGAAAGGAAAGGAAGGAGGGAAAAAAGGAAGAAAAGGGGGAAGAAAGGAAGGGAGGGAGGGAGGAAGGAAAGAAGGAAGAAAGGAAATAAAGGAGGGAGGGAAGATGATCTTTTCATTAAAAGATAATAAACTATTTAAAGCTAAGAGAACAAGGTATTGTGAAGTTTGCAATATATGTGTAAGTAAAACATATGACAACAATATTACAACAGATGCAAGGGGGAAATGGAAGTATACTGTTGTAATATTCTTATATGTGAAATAGTATAATATCATCTGAAGTTAGACTGTGATGAGTTAAAAGACATATATTGTAAACCCTAGAGCATCCACCAAAATAAATAAGTAACCAAATATGTAACCAAATAAACAATGAGAGTTATAACTAATAAGGTAATAGCAGAGATAAAATGGAATAAGAAAAATATTCAACCAAGAGGGAGAAAAGGAGAAAAAAGAATAGAACAAAGAACATATGAAAACCAACAGCATGACAGTAGACTTAAATCCAACCATGTTGGTAACTACATTAAATGTAACTAGTATAAACATGCACATGAAGAGGCAGAGAATTAAAAATAGAGGCAGGATTAAAAATAAGACCTAGCTACATGCTGTCTATAAGAAACCCATTTTCAATATAAAAACACAGGTTAAAATTAAAAGTTGGACTACATAGATCATAACAAAAGTAGAGAAGCTATATTTATATTAGACAAAGTAGGCTCTAGGACAAGACATAGTACCACTTGTGGATAAACGCTTCATAATATAAAAGGGTCAAGAATATATAACAATCCTAAATGTTTAGTGATCTAATAACAGAGCTTCAAAATATGTAAAGCAAAAACTGAATAAAAACTGAGAGGAATAATTAACAAGACGGCAGTTAAATTTGGAAATTATAGTGCTCCTCTCTCAGTAATTGATAAGATAAATATACACACCAAAAAAATCAGTAAGAATATAAAAGTCTTGATCAACGCTAGCAACCAACACACAATAGCAGAATACACATTTTTTTCAGGTGCACCAGAATAAACAATATTCTGAGCCATAAAATCAGTTTCTAATTAGATCTCTTCTAATCATAACAGAATTAGATTAGAAACCAATTTTTAAAATGTCAAATATTCCAAATAATGCATGGGTCAAGAAGAAATAACAAATGACATTAAAAAATATCTTGAGTTTATTTTTGTATATGGTGTTAGAGAATGTTCTAATTTCATTCTTTCACATGTAGCTGTCCAGTGTTCTGAGCACCACTTCTTGAAGAGATCATCTATTCTCTATTGTATATTCTTGCTTCCTTTGCCATAGATTAATTGACCATAAGTATGTGGTTTTATTTCTGGGCTCTTTGTTATTTCCCATTGATCTGTGTGTCTGTGTTTGTGCCAGTACCATACTCTTTTGATTACTGTAGCTTTTTAACAAAAAGGATATATTGTACAGCACAGGGAAATATAGCCATAATTTTGTAATAACTTTAAATGGAGTATAATCTATAAAAATATTGAATTGCTATGCTGTATACCTGAAAATAATATAATATTATAAATCAACTATACTTAAAACTTTAAAAAACATCTAACTAAACTAATCAAGAAAAGAGTGAGAAAGACACAAATTCCAATGTTAATCAGGAAAGATGAGACATCACTGTAGATGCTACAGATATTAAAGGGTTAATGAGGCAATATTATGAATAGCTTTGTGCCAATAAACTCAGAAACTTAGATGCATGGGCAAATTCCTTGCAATACAAAAGTTAACAAAATTTATAGATGAAGAAGTGGAAACTTGAGTAGTCCAATGTAGATTACAGAAATTGAATTTATAATAAACTTTACTCCAGATGCAAATAATCTCACTAGCAAATTCTAGCTAACATTTAAGGAAGATTATAACACTTCCACACAAAATCTTTTGGAATTTAGAGGAGACCAGCCTTATACTGATAACAAACAGTAAGTAAAAATAATTATACGTTATGGCCAAGTGTTATCTCTGGAACACAAGGTTGGTTTACCATTTGAAAGTTAATCAGTGAAATTCATGATATAAACAGAATTAGAATAAAGGAGAAAACCATGTAATCGTCTCTATAGTTAGAAAAGAAGCATTTAGCAAAAGTCAACACCTTCATAATAAAACCTCTCAGCAAACTAGGAAGAGAAGGGAACATACTCAAGCTGATGAAGGGCATCATTGAAAAGCCACAGCTAATATCTTACTTAACGGTGAAAGGTTGGACACTTTCCATAAGATCAGGATGACTTTCATCACTTCCATTCAACATTGTACTGGAAGTGCTAGTTAGTTTAAAAGTACTAGTTAGTAAGAAAAATAAATAAATAAAAGACAAGAGACTGGAAAGAAAGAAGTAGAACAGTCCATGTCCACAGATATAGAAAATCTTAAACAATCTGCAAAAAAGCCACTAGAACTAAGAGGTGAATTTAGCAAGATTGCAGGATAAAAACTTAATATACAAAACTAATTGTATTTCCATATACAGGCAGTAAACAAGGAAATAATTTCTTTAATACCATAAAATAAGTTTAACTACAAAATTGTCAGGCCTATGCAGTGAAAACTACAAAACATTGCTGGGAGAACATTTAAAATACTCAAACAAATGAAGAGACTTACCATGTTGCTGGGTTAGAAAATCAGTATTTTTATTATGTCCATTCTTTCCAAAATGACTCATTGATTAAGTGCAATCCCAATTAAAATCACAACAGGCCCTTTCCCCTCAAAATTGATAAGACTGTTCTAAAATTGATATGAAGTTGAGAAAGGCTTAAAACAGCCAAAACAGCTTTGGAAAAGCTGAACAAAGTAGGAGGACTTACAATACTTTATTTCAAGACTGTGTGTTCGGTAATCAACACAGAATAGAATTGATGTGAGCATATCATTCAATGAAACAGAACAGAGATTCCATAAATAGACCCACACATATATGTTCAATCTTTTTTCACCAGAATTGTTGAAACAGTTCATTCAAGGTAAAGGCTGTCATTTCACCAAATAGTGGCAGAATAACTGAATATTCATATGGAGGCAAAAATACTTGATCCTCACCTCACACTGTACATTAAAATCAGTTGAAATGGATAATAGACCCAAACAGAAAGGCTGAAACTCTAAAAGTTCTGGAGGAAAACTTCCAGAAGAAAAAATATTCATCACCTTGAAGTAAATATTTTTAGGACACACAAAGCATGAGATATAAAAGGAAAAACAGATAACTTTTACTCCACCAAAATTAATATCTTTTGCTCTTGAAAGACAGTTTTAAGAAAATGAAAAACAAACCATAGATTGGGAGAAAATATTCATAAAATATATTCCAAACAAATGACTGGTATCCAGAATGTGTGTGTGTGTGTGTAGGGTGTGAAGCAAACCTAACAATAGGTATTATTTGGGGACACCTATTGTATGCCTGGCATTCTGTATGTGTGTATATATGTGCATGTGTATGTGTGTATACAACTCAATAACAAGAAGATAAACAATTCAACTGAAAAATGGACAAAAGATTTGAATATTTGCTTCACAAAAGAAGACATACAGTTGGCCAATCAGTACATGAAAAGATGCTGTATTAGTTTCCTAGGGCTTTTCTACGTATCATAAAGTGGGTGACTTAAAACAATAGAAATTTATTCTCTCACAAGTCTGTAAGCCAGAAGTCTAAAACCAAGGTCTCAGTAGGGCCATGCTCCTTTTGAAGACTCTAGGGAAGGATCTTTTCCATGACTCTCTCCTAGCTTCTGGTAGCTGCTGGTAAATCCTTTCCTTGGCATTCCTAAGTCATTCCTACATCATTCCAACATCTGCCTCTGTCTTCACATAACATTCTTCTCTATGTTTGTGCATGTATGTATCTACATGACCTTCTTCCAAGGATATCAGCCACTGGATTTAGGGCCCACAATCATCCAGTTTGACTCCATCTTATCTTGATTACATCTGTGATGACCCTGCTACCAAATAAGGTCACATTCACAAATACTGGAGGTCAGGACGTCAATATATCTTTCTGGGGGACCCAATTCAACCTGCAACAGATTCCCAATGTCATCAGGGAATTGCAAATTAAAACTACAATGAGAAAGTCTACTACAATGGCTAAAATTTTTCAAAAACACCTGACAGTACTAAGTGTTGACAACAATGTAGAACAAATAGAATTCTCATACAAAGCTGGTGGTTGGTAAAATGGTATAGCCACTTTGGAAAACAGCCAACTTCTTATCAAGTTAAACATGTTATCACCCTAGGCCTAGCAGTTCCACTGTTATTTACCTAAAATAAATGAAAACATATTTTTGTACTAAGTCCTACACATGAATGTTCACAGCAGCTTTATTTACAGCAATAGCCCAAACCTGGAATCCACCCAAATGTCCATTAACAAGTGAATGGATAAACAAATTGTGATAAATCCATACAATGGAATAGCAGCAATAAAAAGGAATAAAGTACGGATACATACAATGACTTAGATGCATCTCAAAATTAGTATGATGGGTGCAATACATCAGAGGCCAAACCTTACATACAGTATGATTACATTTATATGAATTTCTAGAATAGAGAAAACTAATCTATCATGACAGAAATCAGATCGGTGGTTTCCTTGAGTGGGAGCTGGGAGAAAGGAAATTCACTGAAAAACATCATAAAGGACTTTTCAGGAGTGATAGAAATGTCCTGTATCTTGATGATGGTGGTGGCTGCACAAGTGTATACATTTGCTAAAACTTAATAATAAGTATAGCTAAATAGGTTCATTTTATTTCACATAAATTATGCATCAATAAAGCTAATTTTTAAAATATAGGCATCTGTTGTTACTGGAGTGAGACTTCTATGGGATAACTACTCTCCCGAATTCACATTTAAGCCAGACAGTTATAACTAAATAGAACAGCACTCACTACCAACCTGTGCCCACCCTACCGTACAGCCAACCGGAGCTCTTTCCTGTTAGGGAATTTTAGGACCTATGACATAGTGTTAATACTTGTATTTATGTTTATTCAGTGGTGGTTAATTATTCTATTTCACAGAAGTGGACAGTTACATCATTTTCTGAATTTTGCTGGTCTTGTAGCTTTTATAAATTACAAACTCTTAATATAAACTTGATTGTGGGATAGTGGGAAGAGCTTTGAGCTTAATCGGCCTGTGGTTGAAATTCCGGCTTTGCCGCTTAACAGCTGTGCCACCTTCATTCCTTCATTCCTCCATAAAATATATCTAAGTTGATTGTGATGTGCCAGGTATTTCCCCAGGCATAGGGAAATGCTCTTGACCTCGTAGAGCTTACAGTCTTGAGCGTCACCTCACTTACTGTCTCCAAGTTTCTGGATTTTGCCATTTTGAAGATGGGGTTGTAATACCATCTTCACAGCGTGATTGTAAGGATTAAGTAAGATCACCACCTCATTTACTCAGAATGTGTTAGACAATAAGCGTTCCGCCTCCTGCTATACCCATCTTTGTGTGTTCCCAACTCCCTTATCGGCCCTCTCCTTCTCTTCTATCCTATCATAACCTACTCTTTTCCTCTCCTCTCCCATCACGAATTTGACGTCTCCTGTACTGTAGTAATATACTACAAATGCCGCTGCTTGTTTCTTTTCTCAGCTAAAAAAGTCATTTGCACTTCTGAATGCATCCATTCATCTCTTTTCCTATTTCAACTCTTTTATTGTTAAACTTAGGTTGGATGGTATTTAAAAAACAGTTCTGGACTTGATTTTTATGCTATGCAAAATTAAACGGAGTATATTCTTCAACAATAACTCTTTCTATTCGTATGGCATTTTACCTTTACGAAGCCTTTTTGTATCTATTGGCTCATTTAATGATCTCAACAATCTTATACAGTCAATGAGGGGATTGACTGCACGGATTCATATACTGAGGTTCGTCTAGTCAAAAAGGTGTTTAGATCAGAGCTGGAATGTGCACCTGCTTGTGTTTTGCATTTGTTTATGTATTTCACCGAATTGATTGACTCCTGGGTGTATACTGGGCATCATGTGATGCTGCCCTTAAGAAGCTCATTGTCTGTAGGGGCAAGATTGCAGCTGGAGAGCAGTGACTATGATAAATGTTGAAGATACAGCGAAAGGCCATGGACCAGTGAACAGGATGGAGGAGCAAAGGATCAGCCTTGCTGGGACACAGGGGAAAGGGTACTATGATATACCACATAGGCAGAGGATAGAGGCTAGTTATGGTTTTTCCATGAGAATGAAGAAGGGAAAGGCCTTCCTAAAACACCCCAAAACTACTCACTGAATGGGTTTTTGTTTTTGTTTTTGTTTTTTTATAAATGGAGAAAACAAGGGCTTGTTTCCTGCAGCCATTTCTTGGGCCGCTCTCCATGAGACGCAGGTCCCAGCTCAGGCTGGATGGAGCCTGTGCAGAAAGGCAGTGGGCGATGGGATTTGTGTCCATCAGCATATACTTCTTGAAACTGGCCACCAGTGAACAGTCAGATCTCCTTGGAATATTCATAAGCTTCCTTACATGTTTGATTAGTTTTTCCCAGTAGGGAATGAAAGAAAGGCAGCAGCAATTGAAAAGGCCCAGAACTGGCTTCTGGAGTGACATTGATCTTTAGAACAGACAGGAAGTTTAGAATCATTCCAAGTTTTAATGGACAGCCCACTACTGGAAGTACTTGGTCCTGGTGGTAGGTGGGGTGGAGGAAAAGAGAGTCTGAGGTCTCTTTCTGACTGTTCCACAGGCCCCTTAATATTCTTTCTTCTCAACTTCCCCTCCATAAAAGAAGATGGATTCACATATAATATTCTTTCACTTATTCATTCTCTTGCTAGCCCACAGAACCTGTACTACATAGCAGGCCCTCTGCTAGGTGTCAAGGGTATAAGGATACAAGAGTAAGATACAAGGAAGCTGTAGCTCCCTGCAGGGGCTCGTGATGCAACGGGGCAGCAGACAGAAAGACTGGGTGGGGGAGGGGCAATGCGAGCGCAGGTGAAGGGGCCAAGTTATCCCAGAGGAAGCAGCAGAGAACCACGAGGAGAAGTGGGAAGGGAGAAGCTGGCTGATTGTATGGCTCGAGCAATTTTGGTGTAGAAGAGAACTATCTAATGAAGATCTTTTACATTATTTTGGTGGGATATGTGACATAAGCCCTCTCTTTAGTATTGCTCGTTAATATTTGGTGAAGTAGATTCTTTGGGAAGAAGTGCTGAGCCCTGCTTCAGGGTTTATGAGGAACATAAGAGGCTGGACATAAAAAAAGGAATGGAATTTAAATAAATGCCATATATACATACATATATATCATCTATATACCTACCTAATTAATAATAAATACATACATATGGTATATATTTAGATCCCCTTAAAGCTTCTTGGGGAACAAAAAGGAGCGTTATTTGGACAATATGTTGTTAGTAATAACCTGAGTTAACACTTAAGTACTCGCTATGTACCAGATTCTTTTCTAAGTACCTTAAATGTAATACATCTTCTTTAATCTTTATAGCAACTTCATGAGGTAGGTACTAACATTATCACCATTTTGCAGAAAAGGAATATGAGACACAGAGAAGTTAGGTTACTCTCCCAAGGACACACAGCAAGTAAGAGATAGAAGCTGGGATTTGAATCTAGGCAGCCTAGATCAAGCACCTCAACTCTTAACCACTATGCCTGATTATATAAGATATGGTTCATTTTTAATACTTTTGTGAGGAATTGAATCCTGCAGGGAGCCTAGAGTACAGATGGAGGAGGAAAGGAGGCTTTGATTCTCGAGCAGTCAGATGTGGGGAACGGAGGCTTCTGCTTTCCATGGTGCTTTAAATGGATTGCTTCCTGAATTTGATTACAGATCTTGGACAAGGTTTGCTAATTTGGTTCTTTCATTCAGTAACTATTTATTGAGTAGCTGCTCTGTGCCAGCAATTATTTGAGGTGGTAGAGAAAGAGCAGTGAGCAAAATGCACAAAACCCCAATGATTATGGAGTTTACTTTCTAGTGGGGAAGACAACAGAAGAGTGAATTGATGGTTTGTAAACCGTGGTAACTGCTACGGAAATAGGACGTGGTGAGAACACAGAGGAGGGAGGGGAGCTGCTATATAACATGGGGTGATCAAGGGAAGCCCTTATTGACAAGATCACATTGGAATGGAGACCCGAAGGGAGTGAAGGAACGAGCAAACTGTATCCAGGATAAGAGCACTGCAGGCAGAGGGAAGGGCAGGTGGGAAAACCTTGAGGTCCAGTTGCGCTTGGCATGCGTGAGGAATAGACAGGAGACCGGTGCATCTAGTGTAGCGTGAGCTGGAAGCAGAGGGGTAGCATGACGCATGAGAGATTTAATGGAGGCTTTGGCTTTTACTCTGAGTTAAGAAACCACCAGAGATGTGTGGGCAGAGGCATGAAGGAATGACGTCTTTCTGCCTTATGCTTTGAAAACATTGCTCTGGCTGCTGCGTGAAAAATAAACTCTAAGGGCACGTGGGTGGGGACAGGGAGGGAAACAAAGTAACTATAGTCCAGGCAAGGAATGATGGTGGTAGTATTGGAGGTGGTGAAAAGTGGTTAGGCTGTGTTCTGAAGGTAGGGCTAACTAAATTTGGAAGTTGTCCCCGGATAAATGATATTTAAGCCATAAAACTGGCTGAGGTCACCTAAGGAGTGAGTCTTTTTTTTAAAAAATAAATTTATTTATTTATTTATTTTTGGCTGCATTGGGTCTTTGTTGTTGGGTCTTCGTTGCTGTGCGCCGACTTCCTCTAGTTGCGGCGAGTAGGGGCTACTCTTCGTTGTGGTGTGTGGGCTTCTCATTGTGGTGGCTTCTCTTGTTGCGGAGCACGGGCTCTAGGCGTGCGGGCTTCAGAAGTTGTGGCACACGAGCTAGGAGTGAGTCTTGGTAGAGAAGGAAAAGTGTTCAAGGATGAAGACCTGGAAAACTCTGATGTTTAGAGGTTGAGGAGGTGGGAGGGAGCAGCAAAATGGGACTAAGAAAGGGTACCCAGGGAGGAGAGAAAAACCAAGGGGGAATGGCCTCCCGAAAGTCAAGTGAAGAAGGTCCTTCATGTAGGAGGTTGACCAGATATGTGGCGTGATGCTGACAGTCAGTAGGGACCGAGGACTGACCACTGGGTTAAGTAACAAGGAGATCACTGGTGACCTTGACACAAGCTGCTTTGGTACGGTAGAGGTGGTGGGGTGAAGCCTGATTAGAGCAGATTTACGAGAAAATTGTTACCTCTGGATATGCTTTCACGTGAGGCTGTCGTCTGAGTGGAAATGGAATCCGCTTTCACACTCCTCAGGGGCCTGAGACTTGTCCTTAGAAAACCAAGGCTCAAAGGCCCGGGGCTTTAGAAGCAGCAGATAAAAGAGTGAAACCTTTGAACTTGGGAATAGTATTAAAGCTGTCATCTAGGACTTGATGACAGATCTTGCTCCAGGAACTAAAATGGACCAGTTGTTGGGTTTATTCTGGTTCTCTGCCTAGGACTACAGCTAAAGAATCTCCTTTAGATATTTACCCAGGGAATATGTCCCCCCAGCCTTCCTTGACAACAAAATGCAGTGCCCTTAAAAGTCTGGACTCTGGAGGAAAATTATTCTTTCTTTCTCTGATGAAATTTTCTTTATAGTCCATAGTCTTCTTCATCTGTTGGTAGAGCATCCTCTAAATGCCAGATGTGGTTGGTGTGAATATTGGGCTAGGATATCAGAGAAATGAATTCTAATCACTGCTCTGTTACTAATTTGTTGGGCAAAATAATTGTAACATTATATCCCTATGTACCTGAGTATTTTCATCTAGGATAACTTTTGAATTCCTTTCTATGTCATATCTTCTGATCCCTTCTAAAATTCATTTATGTTTTCCAAGTTCCTAATTTATGTCAGCCATCCCTTCTTTGTATCAATACTAATCACAGTACCCCCTCGCAAGAGGAATAAGGAATATTTTCCAACCATTCGATCATCTTTATGAATCTTCAATTGGTTTGGGAACCTATAAATTGTGGAGCACAGCTTTCAGTTTTGATGTATCAAAAACCCAAGACTGGGCTCAGAATGGCAGCTGATACCTAGAGTCCCTCTGGGACGGGGACTGGTTGCTTCCTTTGAGCTCTCAGTGCTCTCAGCAAAGTCCCGGGTACCCATCACTGGCTTTGTGTTCTTGGTCAAGGTAATTAGCCTCTCTGTGCTTTGGCTTCTCAACTGAAAAGGGAATATCACTATCACATGTGTTGAGAGAACATATGTGATAGTCCTTGGATCCTCCACAAGAGTGGCTACTATTACTTACCTATCTACTTACCTGATAGAAAGCTGCTAATTGTAGGTACCTGGTGATATCCACTCGGTTCAGATTTTGCTGTGCAAAAATGACCAGAGAGGTTGTCTTAACTCAGGACTTTATGGGAACAGCAAAGAAGTTAAATGAAAACCAAACACACTGTTAGGAATGAAAGCCCTCCTACCATTGTCTGCAGCTCTGCATACTGTTTAGTGGGTTCTGAAATCGACTGCCTGCTTCCGCTCCATTTGAACCATTTCTGGTTTGGTGTGGTCTACATCTCTCCCCCCAGATTCTGTTGGCTGCCTCCCTTTGTCTCGTGCTGCTGTTTTTCTGTGTATGCTCTGGCACTGGTCGCTTCCTTTGGGTTCTTAGTATAAGAGTCAGTGAGATCGCAGCCTTTGCATAAGCAAATATTTAAAACACACTTTAAGAACCAAGTCTGCCTGGCTCAAGGGGTTTGTCTCCCTACCATGAGGTCTGCAAACTTAGTGGCTGCATTCTGAGTGCCCTCTTTCTGCATCCTGCATTCTGTGTTCCTGTGGCGCACTTCTAAAAAGAATAGGCATTTGAAATAGCTTTGGGGAGGAGAATTCAATCATTTGATCCCATTTGGGGTTCCCCACATTGAATAGAAATATGGATTATGTGATTTAGCCTGTGTAGCGTTATTCATCATTTCCTTTGCCCATTTGACAAAGAGGGAGGGGGTATGGAATGGGTGGCAGGGCCCACTTATACCATTTCTATTGTCTCTTCCACTACATTGTGAGCCACTTAAGGGAAGGGCTAGTACCTTTCACTTCTGCACATCTGATGCCTCACTCACGGCCTGGCCCCCATGAGGAACATGGTCAGTAGCTGTTGGAATGAATTGTTGCATTGAATCCACCATCCCTGCCTTGGGTGGTAGTACCAGGTGTCACAGCGCAGTGGGATCAGAGATAAACGGCTTCTCTTAGGGTGGTCTGGGAACAAAGGGTTGTGGGCGGGGAGTTGCATGGCATGGACTCAGCTTTGGAAAATCCCAGAGAAAGTCATGATTTCCTGAAGATTGGCAGGCTGAGTAGAAGTTTCCCAGTCTAAGAACGGCGGTTCCCAAATCCTGGTCCACAGAGTGCTGTTGGTCACCAGTGAAATGAAAATGGGCAAAGTAGTGATTTTTTTTAATTTCAGTAAAAGAAAATTAATGCTTTTATTTTATTTATTTATTTATTTATTTTATTTATTTATTTTTTTCGGTACGCGGGCCTCTCACTGTTGTGGCCTCTCCCGTTGCGGAGCACAGGCTCCGGACGCGCAGGCTTAGCGGCCATGGCTCATGGACCCAGCAGCTCCGCGGCATGTGGGATCTTCCCGGACCGGGGCACGAACCCGTGTCCGCTGCATCGGCAGGCGGACTCTCAACCACTGCGCCACCAGGGAAGCCCAAGAAAATTAATGCTTTTAATCTGAATTTATGGCCTTCTTGCATTATTTTTCCATGTCCTGCTACATTGACATAACCTTTTGGAAATTTATGGTGATGGTATATGGCAAGTGTTTTTCTTCATGTTACTGTTAGGGAGGAAACATTGTTACCTCACATTGACTCCTAGTTTAGTTTAGTTTTGGCATTTTTCCACCCATGTCATCTCTCTAAGGTGTACTGTTAGAGCAATGGTTTCTAATGAGACATGGACCGTTTAATAATCTGAACTAAAGTTTTAGACTCTTTCTCCAGAAAAACCCATATACGTACACATACAAACTTTTACAGGTAATTTTGGAAGGTTCACAGGCCTCTTTAAGACCAGCCATGGGCTTTTTAAGAGTCCACAAAATCCATGTTAGGAATTCCTGAACCAGAGGAAACAACCCTTTTCGTGAGAAAATGGCCTTTTCCTATTCATTTGCTTTTTTTTTTTTTTTTTTTTTGCGGTACGCGGGCCTCTCACTGTTGTGGCCTCTCCCGTTGCGGAGCACAGGCTCCGTACACGCAAGCTCAGTGGCCATGACTCACGGGCCCAGCCGCTCCGCGGCATGTGGGATCTTCCCAGACCGGGACACGAACCCGTGTGCCCTGCATCGGCAGGCGGACTCTCAACCACTGTGCCGTCCTCATTTGCTTTTTGATGAAATATTCAATGTCAGTAAAAAGTTTTCCCTCACACCCCCTTAGGACCATTAAACATCCAGGGAAACAAGGATAGAGGGATCAGGAATTTAATAGATATTTTAGAAAAGCAAATGGCTCTCTGTCTAAGGCAGCTGATACGCAGCATTTGAAGAAGCTTTCCGTGGATGCGGTGGTGCAGGAACCACTCTTCCCTCTGGCATTTTTTCCTGAGCGTATGTTGCAACCCATCACTAATGACAGGGCTCTGTGCATCTCCCAGGCTGTCTGGGGGAGTCTTTTTGAAGGCATTTCAGCCATCTGTTAGGGTTTCCTGCTCACAAGGGTGCTTTGGTGCCATAAGGAGATGCGACATGACATTTGGAATCTGGGCCCATGTGTCACAATGCCAAGGGCAGGGACAGCCCTGGGAGACTGACTCTGGCTGCTGTGTAGGCATGAGCATGTCAGTCAAATAGATCTGGCTGGGCAGTCATATTAGCAGCTGGGCCCCTGGAATTTAGAGGGGAGGGGGAATGAAAAGTCTTAGGAACCTTTGGAAGAGAAGGACAAACCCCTTCCTGCTCATCTTCCTCTGGAGAATCCTTGGGGGTAAAAGTGAAGACCACAGCTGGAGCAATGAAGTTGGCAGTGATCAGAATTTACCAGACTTCAAGCCCCATAGCCATGATTTTCTGCCATCCACATGCTGCCAATAATTTGCTTTATATTTTCTTTAAATAGGCTCACATCTTTATTTAAATACATGTATTTTTTTAAATTTATTATTTATTTTTGGCTGCATTGGATCTTCGTTGCTCTGCGCGGGCTTTCTCTAGTGGCGAGCGGGGGCTACTCTTCGTTGTGGTGCGCGGGCTTCTCATTGCGGTGGCTTCTCTTGTTGTGGTGCTGGCTCTAGGTGCTTGGGCTTCAGTAGTTGTGGCACGTGGGCTCCGTAGTTGTGGCTTGTGAGCTCTAGAGCGCAGGCTCAGTAGTTGTGGCACACGGGTTTAGTTGCTCCGCGGCATGTGGGATCTTCCCAGACCAGGGCTCGAACCCGTGTTCCATTCACTGACAAGCGGATTCTTAACCACTGCGCCACCAGGGAAGTCCCAATACATGTATTTTTAATGAAATTTTATGTAGGTAACTAACTAGACGTCAGCATCGCTTGCTATAAAGGCAAAATAGTCACAAATAAATAAAATGAAAACAAAGCAATCTTTTGAAATTTTAGCTTGACATTGTGGCCTGCTAGCTCATTGTTAAAATGGGAAATCAGCAAGGGTCATGGGCTTGTTAAAGGCGTGAACTCAGACTTTCTCCTTAAGGTAATTGGCAATATTGAAAGCAAATTCAGTAGTGAATCATCATTGTAAATCAACTATACTTCAATTTTAAAAACATGAATCATCATTAGTTTATGTGCTTAATATTAATTAATGCCGTATCCAAGAATTCACTAAGTTTCACGTGCCACCTAAAATCACCTTGTGTGCTACTTGAGGACTGCATTTCACACTGTGGATGACACCTGGAGGATGGAAAAGACTTGTCTGAGGTAACCATGGTTCTGTTTCCATCCTTACACCTATGCCGTTTATCAACGAATTTTATAGCTTCTCTTGCTGGAGGCAGATTGTACATGCCTGCACCTTGACTTTGGACTCTGCCTTTGTGACTTGCTTTGGCCAACAAGATGTTAGCAGATGGGCTGCCGGCAGAGGCTTCAAATTGGGCTTGTCTTCTTTTCTTGCACTTTGCCATCAGTGTGAGGAGGACATGCCATGGTTAGCCTGTTGATCTAAGGAGGATAGCAGACACATTGAGCAGACCTAGTTTCTATCTGCAGAAAAGTTCAGTTTTGGACTCCAGGCTGCTGATTTCCCCTTTTGGTGCAGTATGGGGAGTGTGTGTGCATGTGAGTGTGAGAGAGAGAGAGAGAAACAGCAGACAGCAGACAGAAATTGAGAGAGAGAGAGGTAGGGGAAGAAGAGAAGGAAAAAAGAAGAGAGGAGAGGGGAGGGCGAGGAGAGGAGGAAAGGAAAGACTGCCAGGGAAGATCCATGTCCTTAAGGGCACGGGCTCTGTCTCTTTCATCTTCTGTACCCCCAGAGCTTAACAGAGGCTCCCAAGTGTTGATGACAAATAAATGCTTTGTCTTTTATCCAACAACTTTCCAAATTCAAGGAGCGTTTACCCAGAACTCTGTTATACACATGGGACTGGGCTAAACGTACACAGTGATACAAAATAAGTCCTTTTTTGTGCCGTAGGACATCATCATGTATTTTGGTGGCAAGGCCACACTTAAATAATGTGACTAAGCACCCATTCGAAGCTGTATTGTTCTGTGCAAAGTGACAGGTGCAGCGTCCCTCTAATACGGCAGTGGCCTCTCCTGCGAGCCTTGATTGGGCGCACTCTCAACCTGCAGTGCCATTCTTCAACACCCTGTGGGGAGCTTAGGTTCTCCACAAATCTGTCCCTCATCTTCCTCCCTTTCCTCTTCTTCTCTCTACACACATTTCTATTCCTTTCCTTCTGGGTTCTCTCTGCTTCTGCTCCAGAGTAAGTGTAGATACCTGCATCCATTTCAATGAGCTGCCCTTCCGTATGGTTGTCTTGAAACCCAGGAATCGTCCTTCACATCCCCCCTCCATGACTGAGTCCTGGGGAGTCTGTCTGCAATTTACAGGTTGAGTCCATTCTGTTCCAACTCCTCCCTCACCATCATGGGCCCCTGTCATGTCTCACCTACCTGGTTTCTTAGCGTCACCTTCGCCCAGCCTATTCCCCAAAGAGCAGTAGGAATAATCTTGTAAAATGCTAATCTGACCATTTAACGCCCCTGCTAAAAGGCATCTCAGGTGCAGCCCATTACAATTTGGAAAAAAGACTTGTACTGTGGCTTATAATATTCCGCATGATATGGACACTGCATAGGTCCATTTTTTGGGTGAAACCAAGGAGATTCCACAGTCAGTAAGTGGCAACATCTTTTGACTTCAAGGCTATCATTCTTCATGCGAACTAATCATAACCACAATCGTAATTACCTTTTATTGAGTGCATATGATAATATACACATAATTAAGTTCTTTAAACATATTACATTCCTTAATCCTCACAGCCAAATCTATGAATCAGCGCTATTATTCTCCTGGTTTTACAGGTGAGGAAACTAAGACACAGAATGTTTAAGCAATTTTTCCAAGGCCACACAGCTTGAAAATGACAAAGCCCAGGCAGTGTAACTTCCTTACCCCTACTGGGCCCTGCAATGAGCATAGAATTGACAAAAAAGGAAGGAATATGTTCTAACTGCCACCGCTTGTCCATCGCTATCATTCTTCTGGCTAGATATCAGGCTATCCAAATCTTCGTATAGTTTCTTAAGTTGGCATTGCTTCTTCCCCCTCAAGAGATAACTAAGTATAAACAGCAACGTCAACAAATATTAGGAATCAACTGTTTAAAATTGATAATGTCTCTGAAGGCCTGAGATGGTCTTCTTCCAAAGAGGTAATTACAGGAACCCAGTAAGGATGGGAGGCATTTCGCAGAAAATAGAGTATGAGCAATCCTAACGGAAATGTCAAAAGGATAATGTGTTTTGCAAACGTTTATTGCAAACAGACAAAAGTAGGTTCAATTACTCATCACAGCCTACACATTTCTCTTTGTTGGCTGGAAAACACTCAGGTGTTTTGTTTTTCAGAAAAAAAAATTATTTTCTGGGATGGCATGGAGGTATTTTTAGCTTTGAAAGTTTGATTGTGAACTTCTGTGGCCTATTCAAAAATGCCGATGCAGCCTTAAAACATGAAAAAAGGTGACAGATGCCAATGAACATGATGAATCCACTGGACTCCATATAGCATCTGTCCTTTGCCCCCTCTTTCCTCCAACCCCTGAGCTTTCTGAATGCCTCATCTCTGATTCTGGGCACTTTGAAACCAGAATCTGTGTTCGGCACATGTGGCTGCACGATTAAATAAACATAATCATCATCTTTTCTCTGCTGTCGCCTCTGTAGGAGAGATTTTTTAACTCTACCTCTGCTGCCACAACCCCTAGTCAGGCCCTTTGGAGAAAACCGGATTTTAAATCTTAACGTTAGTGAGACTTTGTGCAAGTTTCTTATCCTTGTTGAGACTCAGTCTCATCTGGTATCCAGTGAGAACGATGACACCTGCATCACAGGGCAGCAGTTGTGATGTTTAAGTGACATGTATTTTAAGTGCCTATAATTCTTTTTTTTTTTTTTTTAATAAAACTTTATTTTTTGGCTACGTTGGGTTTTCATTGCTGGGCGTGGGCTTTCTCTAGTTGCAGCGAGCGGGGGCTACTCTTCATTGCGGTGCGCGGGCTTCTCATTGTGGTGGCTTCTCTTGTTGCGGAGCACGGGCTCTAGGCAGGCGGGCTTCAGTAGTTGGGGTGCACGGGCTTAGTTGCTCTGTGGCATGTGGGATCTTCCCAGACCAGGGCTCGAACCCGTGTCCCCTGCATTGGCAGGCGGATTCTTAACCACTGTGCCACCAGGGAAGTCCTAGTGCCTAGTAATTCTTAACTATAATGGCTTGAACCCTTATTGTGTGTTGGCACTTTACATCTATTATTTCATTGAATTTAACCCTATAAAGGAAGAATCATTATCTCCACTGTACAGATAAAGAAGCTGAGGCTCAGAGTCATGCAATAACTTGCCTGTTATGGGTTGAATTATATCCCCCCCCCCCAAAAGGTACGTTGAAGTCCTAACACCCAGTACCTCAGAATATGACCTTATTTGGAAGTAGGGTCTTTACAAAGGTAGTCAAGTACAAGTGAGGTCATTAGGGTGAGCCCTAATCTAATTTGACTGGCATCCTTATAAAAAGGAGAAATCATGGTACGGACACAGACGTGCACAGAGGGAAGACAGCGTGAAGACAGAGAGGGGGAAGACAGCCATGTGACTGGAATGATGAGTCTACAAGCCAAGGAATGCTGTAGATTGCTGGCAAAAGCCAGAAGCCTGAAGAGGCAAGGAAGTATTCCCCCCTAGAGCCATCAGACAGAGCATGGCCCTGCTGATGCCTTGATTTCGGATTTCTAACTTCCAGAACTGTGAGAAAATAGCTTTCTGTTGTTTATGCTACTGAGTTTGGGGGACTTTGTTATAGCAGCCCTAGGAAACTAATACATTCCTTAAGGTCACATTGTGAATACGTACCAATATACCAATACCAGGATTCAGTTCCTGGTCTGTCTGACTTAAACACTGGGCTGTTAACCGCTGCTCTACTGTTGCTACTCAATGTATGGGCCCTGGACCAGCAGCACTGACCTCACTGTGGAGCTTTTTAGAAATGGAAAATCTCAGGCCCCACCCCAGATCTACTGACTCAGAATCTGCATTTTAATAAGATCTTCAGAGAATTCTTATAAATTTCTTCAAAATTTGAGAAGCACTGCTGTAGACTACCTCCTTCTGTAACAATCAACCAGTATTCATTCCCTTCTCTTTTTTCCTGAGCTCCTCTTTTGTGTGCTATTGCAACAGGCTCCTAGTAGGTCTTTCCATTTCTAGGATGTTCTCCTTCCAGTCCGTTTTCCACTCCACTCAATCCTTCCTTAATCTCCCAAGGCTAACTTGTCCCTTATACATGGTAGGAAAAGTGGGTACAGTAAAAAGACAGGCTTTGGACCCTACTGAACGTATCCAAAATCCTGCTTTACCATCCCATTGGCGTATGGAGAGCAAGTCACTTGTCCCTTCTGGGCTTCAACTTTCTCATCTATTCCTGGTGACTTTACTCTACTGGAAGCCATTATCATCATCCTTTGAGTGGACTACTGAAGTGGCCTCATAAGTGGACTTCCCACCTCCTCACCTCCCAATCTCAATCTGTCCCCCTCATTGTTTCCTTGATGAACTCTCCAAAAGCAAATCTGATCATGTCATCTTCCTGAATGAAAACCCCCATGATGTCCCTGCTCTTAGATAAAGTCTGAATTCCTGAACATGGCTCACTCGTGTTCCTTGCCGGATCTGCCCTCACCTATTTCTCCTATCTCATCTCTCTTACCACTCCCCCACTTTCTTATTTATTCTGTAGGTATGCTAACCTTCCTTTACTTTCTCAAGTTAGCAATCACCTCTTTCAGGGTCCTTTTCTGCATCACCCCTCCTTCCCCTAAACTCCTGTGTCTTAAGTGTGCCTCCTCTCTGTTTTTCTTTATCATAATATTAATCAAGCTTTCTATTTATTGCTTGATAGAAGTTGATTTGTGTATATTCCGCACTAGACTACCTGAGCGTGGGGGCAAAGACCATGACTATCTTTGTGATCTTTTGTATCCCAGCACTTTAGCCCAGTGTTGGTACATAGTAAGCTCTCAACACCTATTTGCTGAGTAGATAAAAGAAGTTGGGAGATGACCCAGTTTTCAGGCCAGCATTGTGCCTTCTCTTTAAGAAACATTTATTTCGGGAACCCCACTGCCGTTTAACAGACTAGGTGCTGGGAGTAGAGTAAGCACAGGAACAGCCAGTCTATCCTTTCTGAAGTTTCTTTTTCTTTCCCACATGATGAAGGCTCCTAGATCCCACCTCATCGAACAAAGCTCAAGTATTTACTACTAATTGCTTTAAGTAAGGCCTGTGTGATCTCATTGCCAATCAGATGCTTGCATTTAAGAAAGAAAAATGGCTAACTAACAGAATCCAGTACTGCCGATGTCAGGGCTCAGAGCCCTGTGTGTGGCAACATGGTGATGGAAGACACACGGTGAAGTTTGGAAAGTCTTTGGGGCTTAAACAGCTTTTTCGCTTTGGGAGAAGTTGAAACAACACACCCAAAACTACCAGGGAGGAGACATTCTGACCCATGGATGAGTCCATGGGTCCCGGGAACCTGTTCCTTCTGTGTATTGTCAGCAGTCAGAAATGCTCAAAGTTTAAAATGTAATTGTCAGCAACCCCAAATGAAGGCTCATGAGCCGCTTGTGAAACTGGCACTAGAATAACCGAGGTGGTTATAGTTTGAAAAAATAGGAAACTTTATTCACATGGGCTGGGCCAGTTTTGGCCTCGCATATGCTATGTGCTCAGTAGGTTCTTGTTGAAGGAATTTCTCCTGCGAGAGATTTACAGAAGAAAAAAATAGATATTTACATAACCTTTATTAAAAAGCATAAAAGAAAAACCTGAATAAATGGAGACTATAATACCCTATTCATGAACAGGAAAACTCAATGTCATAAAGATGCCTCTTCTCCCCAGGTCATCTATAGATTCAAAGCTATTCCAATCAAAACCTTAACAGGGTTTTTCAGGGGAAATGACAAGCTGAACCTAAAATTCATGTGGAAGAGTAAAGGGCCAAGAGTAGCCAAGTGTTTTTGAAAAAGGAGGAGATGGAAAAGAATGAGAACTGATTCGCTTTAATAGATATCAAGATTCACTCTGAAGCCTTATGCCATTTTGAGAATGGTTTTGTTTTAGTGTTTGTTTGTTTTGCAAGCTGGTCATTCAGGGAACTGGTTTTTGGCAAACTTGCCTAGAGTCATTGTATACTGAGGGATTAATTTGAATGAAAGTGAAGGCATGCAGTGTAAATTTGTTGTCTTGGAGCTCAGCTCTGACAGCTGTAAGCTGCAGCTCAGGGCAGGGGAAAGAGCAGGGGTCAGATGCGCCAGGCTGAACCCCGGCTCTGCCTTCCTGAGCTGTGAGACCTTGGGTCAGTTGCTCAACTTCTCTGAATCTCAATTTCTTAATTTGTCAAATTCAATTAATAAAAGCCAACCTTGAAAAAAAATCACTGTTGGGCTGTATTTAGCTGCTTTTAGAATCTGTTTATTCAAGTTAAAAATTGCTTTCCGTAAAGTAGGGGTTGCAGTCTCAAATGTCTGCAGGGGCCAGGAAGATAATGCCCACGTGTATAGCAGCTGTAGAGAAGACGACGGGGAGGGAAGATTATAGCAAACTGTGAGTGAGCATAAAACAGGGCTGCAGCCAAGCCAGCCCACACACCCCCAGTCAGCGACTTTAGTTCTAGAGCGAAGAACCTGGCTTTGGGGATGAAAAGAGGGGCAGAGATGAGATCCAGTTCTGCCTCAGACAATGGTGTGAGCCAGGCACGTTAATTCACTCTCTGGGACTCATTTTCCCACGTTTAAAATTGGAAGATTGGACTCTCTAAGGGTGATTGTAGCTCTTAGATTCTAAAATGCTTGTCCATGACGCTAATGTGTTGGGGCACTTGCCAGCCTCACTTCTTGAATTGGAAGTGAAAGAATCTCACTTCTAGGATTGGAAGTCCAAGGTTCACAGCCCAGCTCTGCCACTTACTAAATGCCACTTGAGAAGGTCCCAGAAGCTCATTGCACTTCAGTTTCTATTAC
This sequence comes from Delphinapterus leucas, assembly GCF_059928025.1. Lineage (NCBI taxonomy): Eukaryota > Metazoa > Chordata > Mammalia > Artiodactyla > Monodontidae > Delphinapterus > Delphinapterus leucas. Next base: position 141,818,039 of record NC_143129.1, read on the forward strand.
CAAATATGTGAAGGAAGAGTAATTATATCCTCCAAACAGAGTTGGGGTGACAACTCTGGCTCTGAAAGTGTTCTGTAAACAGAGCAATGATGGGAAGGGAGGTAGAGAACTGGTCTCCCATGTCCCAGCTAGCCAATACTTATGTTATTTGAAAATCCAGCTTTCCTGGGATGGAGGCCCTGCTAGTGTCATTTTACAGAGGAGAAAACTGAGATTTCAAACTAACCCAGGTATTGAAATCTTCTCCTCCTGGTTCCAAGGCCCATGTACTTATTTCTCTGCCTGCCGCTTCCTCAGATGGACCAGCCATGTCCAGTGCTGGGAGCCTAGCTGTTGTCACCAGGTCGGAGGCCATGGGCAGTGGAATCAGAGGAAGTTAAGAGCAGCAGTCACATTTCCAACCAGCAGTCGGGCAGGTCTTAGATTCCTAAATGAGGTAATCAGCCATGTTTGTACAGAACAAGATTGAGGGCTCTCTCTATGCCCTCTGTTTTAAATGTCAGGCTTCAGGTGGGCAGCCTGAGACCTACAGTTCTTGGACACGGGCAGGAGAAGGCCAGGGACCCCAGGTGAACTCTCCTGACTCAGGCAGGGCACAGCTGCCGAAAGGGATCACCTCTCATTCTCTTTATGAAACCAACATGCTGCTATGGCCCGGGGGAACACGGGTCAACAACTTCATGAATTACCCTTTTGCTTGTAATCCAGTTGCAGTGGCGAAATATTATGTTGCCTAGGGCAGGGCTATTCCTGGCTTTTAGTTGCTTAAATTACAAAGTTTCTTTTTTGGAAGGTGGGAAGATTTATTGAATGCCTACCAAGTGTCAGGCATGGTGCCACTCACTTTGCATGGATGATTTTATTCAACCCTTGCGAGAACAGTACACATTAGATTCTGTCACTTCAGTTTATCAGATGTTAAAGGAGAGTCTCAGCTAGGATAAAGAAATGCACCAGAGTCCACAGATTTAGTGAGTGCTGGAGCCGAGCATCAGAATCGCTGGCTTTCTGACCCCAGAGTCTTCCACAGCACCAGCCTGCCCATCGGTGTGACACTGATGACAAATATGCCTGTGAAAACCAAATAGAGTTTCATTTATTAATGGTCTGCAATGGAGGAAGACCGCCTGCCCAGCCGATAGAAAACTCATTTGTTTTGTAAACAGAGAATAATTCATTCATTTGCTAATGTTCTCTCCCTGCTAAACTTGTTCCAGTTCTGCCTTTAATCTGTTACAGAGCTTAAAAGCAAGGATGTCCCCACACCCCATGCCTTTGAGTATCCTTCTTGGGACATGCAGGAACGGTTCTTCCTTTGTCTCAACATCGAAGGACAGTTTATGTCTTGACAAGTGTATATACCTGTCAACATATATATATATATATATGTTGAAACATATAAATAAGTACAGAAAATCAAACCCCTCGGGTTACCCAGTTGTCCCATTTTCCAAGAAAATGAAAGAGAGGATAACTTAAAATGAATAAAAATATACTCACCATTTGGAAGCCTGAAATTGACAGTGTTTACCAGAAATTATATGAGCGGAGAACTCAGGCTTCTATTTGATTGTGGGTTTGAATTGACGCCTGGGCGCTGAGATTCTTCCTTTGTGAGAGATTGCTGTTGCTGGGGGAATTGGCAGTGTGACCAGGCCGAGGGAAGGGATAAAATGATTAGGTCCAAGGCTTCACTGCGAAGCTTCTTCCTCTGAGATTTAGAAACCATCTCTCTTTCAGCCTCTTAATGTTTCCTGAACACCGTGAATTTCTCCAGGGGGCTTTATGGCCAGAACTGATCGCATTCAATTCTCCAGGGAGGAAACAGGCAGGTTTGTCTTATTTATTTATTTATTAAGTAAAGAACACGAAATGGAGAGGAAAGTCCTCTTATCTTGATTGTAGTGTTTGAGGACAGCTAGAAAACCCGCAAGTGACTGGCCCTCAGCCTGGATCCAACTGCCCCTACCCCACCCTTCTTGTTCCTCTTCATCTTTTTTCCATCCATGCTTTCCTCATGCACTTCCTCACTGCCTCTTTTCTCTTTCTTCCTCACCCTAATCTTTTGCAGCAGACTTTAAGCCTCTAATATGGTCAACCTCTTCTGGTTAAAAGTCAACAATTCTCACTCAAAGTGCTGCAAGGAAAAGCAATGTGTGATAAGGACTAGAACCAGAGAGCGATCCGGGCTGAGAACAGGCACCTCCTCCATCTGCCACTCAGGCCCCCTCTGTTCTCCCCTTCCAGACACATTGATGTCTCAGCACCTGCTGCTTCCTTGAACTTGGACTTACTGCAGCCCCTCAAGTGTGTGACTCTTCTTCACGGCCCTCGCCCTTCCTCACTTTTCTCTCTACTTCGTCTCACTTTTGGTTCCTGCTTCTAACAGGAGCCAAAAATCATGCCCTACATAGTTCCTAGTTCAGAATCCCATAAAGGAATCTGATTGCCTATATTATAGACACACACACACACACACATATGGAAATTTAAAATAAGAAATTGACTCACATGATTATGGATGCTAAGTCTCAAGATCTGTACTCGGTAAGCTGGAGATCTGAGAGGAGCTGAAGTTTTAGTTTGAGTCTAAAAGCAGGGGAAAAAATCTATGTCCCAGATCTAGGCAGTCAGTCAGAAGGAATTCCCTCTTTCTCAGTCTTTTGGTTCTAGTCAGGCCTTCGACTGATTGGATGAGGCCCACCCACATTAGGAGAGCAATCTGCTTTACTCAGGTTGATACATAAATTAACCATCACATTGCCCCAGGTCCCTGGGGCTCTCTCTGCTTCCTCCCTCTCACCCCTCCCACTTGGCTCCTCCCAGGCGCTGGTCTGGTCTGCCTTTGGATTGGCTACCATAAGATCGTATGTTCACCTCTATCCAGTCACCTGAGGCTGAGCAGTAAGCTCAGGGGACACATCAATCAGCCACCTATGGTTGTCCCTTAAGCAGCAGCTTGAGGGGGGCAGTTTCCTTTAGGAGGACCTGGGGTGGGACTATTGCGATGATAAATTGTTAAGAGCAGCCCTACAGTCCTAACAACAGTAAATGAGAGGCGTTTGTGTGGCTAGAGCTGGCAAGTTCATCAGATTTTTTTTTTGAGTTGCAGGGTCTTGCTAGGCACTGTGGATGCAAAGGTGAAAGGACACGACCTTCGCATCCAAGACTCACAGGGAGTAGGAGAGGCAAATTGAGGATCCCTGCAGCTCAGCAAACATAGAACATTAGGTTACAAGACATCTTGGAGATCTAGTCCAGCTCCCTCTGTTTCCCAGATCAAGAAATGGAAGCCCTGCTTCCCTGGTGGCGCAGTGGTTGAGAGTCCGCCTGCCGATGCAGGGGACACGGGTTCGTGCCCCGGTCTGGGAGGATCCCACATGCCGCAGAGCGGCTGGGCCCGTGAGCCATGGCCGCTGAGCCGGCGCGTCCGGAGCCTGTTGATCCACAATGCGAGAGGCCACAACAGTTAGAGGCCCGCATACTGCAAAAAAATAAATTAATTAAAAAAAAAAGAAATGGAAGCCCAGAATGGTTAACAGATTTGCCTAGGGTCACACAGCCAGTTTCAGGTAGAGATTTTATTTCAGTTACCATGTGTTAAATGTATATAATCTGTTGGAGATTGGGAGACCCTTTCATGTTATTATTTCATTTAATGCTTATCACAGTGGTGTGAGGTAGGCTTTATCCAGAGGAGAGACTTGAATTTCAGAAAGGTGCATTAACTCACTCAAAGGTAGGTCACATAGGTAGATAGGAGAGACATGAAAGAAGGTCTCCTGTGATGTCAGTGTTGCAAACAAAGGCAGTGCTAGAAATTTTAAGTGTGATGTTGAAATATCTTCAAAAAAGTCATCCAGCACTCACCAGTGTGATTCTTTCCTGCTCCTTGGGTGAGCAGGTGTTGAGTAAATAGAAAAAGAGCAGCAGGAGGGACATTTTTGAGAGACTGGCTAAGAAAGGAATGCAATAGAAACTCAAAAAGGGAGATGGGGTAGATGTCTCAAGATGATCAATACTGATGACGTTTTCATTGAGGACTTTTGAAAATCCCGGGAAAAGATCCATTTTACGGATGGATAGGATGACTTAGCAACAAAGAGGAGAGGAAGAGAATCAGGCAGGGCAGTGAGAGGAGGCCTGCTCAGTGCACTAATGACACATCTGTCCTGATTTTCCTTAACCTGAAAGACCTCTGCTGACCAAAGAGCTATTTGAAATGTCATGCGTATTGATTTTTTTCCCCCAGGCTGGGTTTACAATCTTTTCTGAAATAAGAGCATTTAGACTAAAATGAGGACTGAGCTACTAGCTTCTGCAAAATAGGAAGGCTCTACTGGTCAGTTGAGCAGAGCACAGAGGCAGGGTGACATCTCTGGTTGTGGTGCTTCAAGTTCTCGTGTTGGTCTTGGATTTCTTCATCTCCCACCTCCCCATCCCGTTCCCTGTGCACCCCCTTTCCCTGTCCTATTTTCTCCCATCCATCCTTTCTTGCCCTTGATTTTGATAGCATAGTATATAAAGTAAGGATCACAAACTGTTGCGAGTCAACGGGCCACTACAGTTAGGATGTAATACGATGTGGAATGGAGAAGCCTACGCAACTGGAAAGGGAATGCCTAGGTCGTAAGAGGCAATGGCCGCTCAGCTCCACCTAATTGTTGCCATGCTAAACTATGGACCCAGGGCTGCCAATTCTTCCAACTTTTGAAAAGAACCTGGAAATGTAGATGTACCTTTTACAAAATACTCTGATTTTTTTAGTGTGATCAATTAATTCAATTCTCTTACAAATTCTTTCAGGCTGGTACTCACCCATGGGTCACCAGCTTCTGACCACTGGTCTACAGTAAGAAATATAGTTGAAATCCTAACTTCACTGCTTCTAGCTGTGTGACTCTGAGCATGTCTCTTAACCTCTCTGTGCCTTCCTTTCATGACTATCAAATAGTATTAGAAGATGGCATATACAGTACCAAGCTCACTGTCTCACTCAGAGTAGATACACCATAGATAATAACTCCCTCCCCTCCCTTCCACTCCATCCCACGATGATGGTATTTTAATCATGTATACTTCTGATTCCAAAGAGGAATATTCAGTCTATTACAAGACCAATGGCTTCTGCAACATCAGCCTGAGTTCCTCCTGCAAATGATCATATCACAAGAGCTCACAGTGTATTCTTACCCTGCTTTGTTGAAAGCCATTTCCCCAAAATGCATTTTATGTGGGCAATGAGTCTCTATTCATGCACAATTTCACATGAAAAGATTTGCCCTTTTCATCGTACGCATGGCTTGAATCAGCCAGCCTGCAAGAAAATATTTCCATTCATTAGCATGCCAAATGATGTCACTGGCCTGGAACTTCACGGGTGGATATGGCCATGGACTCATAGCATCCTGGCATTCCAAGAATTCTCAGAGGAAGCCATCTAGTCCAGACTTCTACACAATGGTCCTTTAAATGCAGCTGAAACATCTCCTTAGGTGGTGAGGGCTCATTTTTCTGGGAAGCTGCCCTGGCCATTCTAGTTATTTGAAATATCTTGCTTGTCTCCAATTTTAATCTGAATTTCGGTTAACTTGTGCCCATTAGTTCAGATCTAACCTCCAGCAATACTGAGAGGAAGTTTAATCACAGTACAACCTGGCATCCCATTAAATAGCCATAATAGTGAGAATGCAAGTCACACATCAGGACTGTTCTCGGTGTTTTACATATGTTTATTTCCTTAACATTCACAAAAACTCTATAAAGCACGTAATAATAAAGCACTCTCATTTTAAGGATGAGGAAACTTGAGGCCCAGTGGTCTCATGGCTCATAAGTGGCAGAGGCAGGAAGGCAGCCCAGGCTGTCTGGCCTCAGAGTCCATGTGCCTAGGGACGACATCCTCCTGCCTCTCCCTGGTGGAGGACCTTCACCAAGGTTTAGTGCGCAGGACCAAGTGCTTTGATGTCATCCAGCGTCAGATTATGTCCTGACTCTGCCACTTCCTCTTAGAGCAAACTTGGCCAACCTACTTCATTTTCCTGACCTTTAAATAAGGGGTATGCCACGTCTCAGATGTCTTGGGAGTCAAATCTCTGTAAATCATACAGCAGTACCTGACAAGTAGTAGACATGCAATGGGTTTTTGTTGAATAAATGGCATTTATCTGGAATATTACTCAGTCATAAAAAAGAATGAAATGATGCCAATTGCAGCAGCATAGATGGACCTAGAGATTATCATACTAATTGAAGTAAGTCAGACAGAGAAAGACAAATATTATATGATATCACTTACATATGGAATCTAAAAAATGATACAAATGAACTTATTTACAAAACAGAAATAGACTCACAGACATAGAAAACACACTTATGGTTACCAAAGGGGAAGGGGGGTGGATAAGTTAGGAATTTGGTTTTAACAGATACACACTACTATATATAAAATAGATAACCAAAATGGGCCTACCATATGGCATAGGGAACTATATTCAATATCTTGTAAAAACCTATAATGGAAAAGAATATCAAAAAGAATATAAGAAAAAATATACATATAAATGAATCATTTTGCTGTACACCAAAGTCTAACACAACATTGTAAAACAACTATACTTCAATTACATACACATTTGAGTATTCATACTCATTTAATTAAACTTTCAGCAGACATTGGTGAGTACCTTCCCCTGTGGTAGGCACTGTGCTAGGTGGAAAGGACATATAGATAAGCCGCTTCCTTGGGAGTAAAGCACCAAAGCTGCGTTTTACTGAGTACATACTCTTACCTCCAAATTTTCCCCCTAGGTCCACTTTTGTAAGCATTCCCTACAACAATTCTGAGAATTGGATGTTACTATCCCCAACCTGCAAATTACTATATTGAGAGTAAGCCAGCCCAGGGTCATTGCCAATTAGTAAATGGCAACATTTATTCTCAGACTCAGATTTCTGACATGAGATTCCACGTTGCTAGAGCAGAATTTGGATATTTGAAAAGAAGAGAGATTGGGCTTCCCTGGTGGCGCAGTGGTTGAGAGTCCGCCTGCCGATACTGGGGACATGGTTCGTGCCCCGGTCCGGGAAGATCCCACGTGCCGCGGAGCAGCTGGGCCCGTGAGCCATGGCCGCTGAGCCTGCGCGTCCGGAGCCTGTGCTCCGCAACGGGAGAGGCCACAACAGTGAGAGGCACGGGTACGGCAAAAAAATAAAATAAAATAAGAAGAGAGATTAATGCTCTTTAGAGATACACAGTGTTGTGTTCAAAGCAAAACTTTCCAACCTTTGCTTTTGTCCTTGAAACTGAGAAACGAAATTGTCAGTGGAACTAATAGTCTTTGGATGGCAGGCCTGCCTACCATTTAGTTTTCCTTCCCACTGGGCAGGAACCGTGTCATCGTCGTGGTTTGTTCTGTGCTGAGGGCGAGGATGCTCAGATGCTCAGATGGAGGGTGCCCTCAGGGCACGCCTTGCACCTAGCAGTGATGAATTGTCATGGGGAGAGGTCTGTGCGCACCTAACTGGCTCTTCTTCATTCAGAGGGCACCCCCTACCCCATGCAGGGAGTCCAAGGAGCAAGATGCTGAGGGACATAGGACAGAGAATCCAGACTCCCGATGTCACAGTTTCCTTCAGCTTCCTTTGTGACTTTAGCCAGAATGACCTTTCTGATCCTTAAATCTCATGTATTAAAAATGGTGCCAGGGGCTTCCCTGGTGGCGCAGTGGTTGAGAGTCCGCCTGCCAATGCAGGGGACATGGGTTCGTGCCCCTGTCCGGGAGGATCCCACATGCCGCGGAGCGGCTGGGCTCGTGGGCCATGGCCACTGAGCCTGCGCGTCCGGAGCCTGTGCTCCGCAACGGGAGAGGCCGCAACAGTGAGAGGCCCGCGTACCGCAAAAAAAAAAAAAAAAAAAAAAAAAAAAATTGGGGCCAGTTCTGAGATCACCAGTTTGTTTAGGGGGCTAAATGAACAGAATATGCTGGGCAACAAACTAATTGTTGAAGATTTTCAAATGCTCTCTCCTGATCCTCAAGGCAGTCCTGTAATGTACAAAGGAAAATTCCTAAAACTTCCATTTTACCAAGGAGACTCGGAGAGATTGCAGAACACTCTAGTAAGTGGCTCTCATCAGAGGTATTTTTAGACTAAGGAGCACACATGAGCCTTGACAGACTATCCACCAATTATCACACTAGTGATCTGACAACAGTCTTCTAAAGCTGCCCGGTGGTTTTGCCTGTTCTCTGAGTCAGGCACGGCTCAGCCTGACACCTGCAGATCCTGCTCAAACACTCTCTCCAGCACAGGCTCCGGACGCACAGGCTCAGCGGCCATGGCTCACGGGCCCAGCCGCTCCGCGGCATGTGGGATCCTCCCGGACCGGGGCACGAACCCGCGTCCCCCGCATCGGCAGGCGGACTCCCAACCACAGCGCCACCAGGGAAGGGAAGCCCCTACCCTTTCTTAATAATACCCGAAGAGGCTCTCTTAATTCAGGACAGCACAAGAACAACTAAAGGAGTAGTTGTGAACAAATGCGGCCACGACATGGAGTGCATTTTGTATGTGTCACCCATAACTGATTGTGTACACCCACAAGGACCCTCACATCCTCATGAACCCAGGGGTGCACACTCCAGGGCATAGCTGCGGCATGCTTTGGGGAGTCCCTCTCCGCTCGGCATATCTGCCTGACCCTGATGCTCCCCTCTCTCCCACACCTTCTTACTGTGGCTGTCTTTGCACAAGTACCATCCTGGGTCGCCTAGGCTTCCTATCCCGCCCTCCTAGCCGAAACCCTACCACTTCTCAGATGTCAGCATCCATAGCATTCCTCAGGGAGGCCTTCCGGGCCCTCCCACCTCCAGGTTCGGTTGTTCCCCACACACTCCCCGAGAGCCCATCCTTCTCCTTTTGTTATGCGTGACGGATCACATGGGTCACTGTTGTCATTGTCTGTGCTGAAGGAGGTGCAACGGACCTGGGGAGAGCAAGAGAGTTTCTCAAGTACATAGGCCTATATTGATATTTTTCACAGAATCAGGTCCTGTGCTCAGGGCAGTCCCGCAGGCCACCAGCCCCAGGACCACATCAGACATGGACTGTCCTTATCATGTCATTACCACACGGAGGATTCCAGCTGTGTGGTCCTCTCCCGCTATATCTCGCTGTCGCCAGCTGAGGTTAGGGTGACTTGTCTGCTTTTTCACTATGTCCTATCCTGTAGATCCCACATGCTGACAGAAAACTATTTTCCCTGGATTCACTGTTAATCTTGTTTCTAAAATACCATGCTGTCTATTTTTCTATTTTTATTTTACATCCCACCACCTACTTCTCCCCAGGCCGTGGTTTCCCCATCTGTACAATAAGAAAGTTGGAGAAAATAAATCTCTAAGGTCCTTCCAAGGCTAATGTTCTGAATCTGTGAAATGTCCCCTTAGTGGGTTGAAGAGCCCAAAGAAATTTCCCCCTGTGTTACGTGGTTATCATCTAAGGGCTGTATAAGCCGCTTAAATGAACACTGTTTACTGTACACCAAAGATTCCATTGCCCTACTTATTTTTTCCCCTTCCAACCTGTTCCAGGTGGTCGAACCTCCGCCCCCGTGGGCCTGCTAGAAGATTACTTCTCCTTTAGAGATCCGATACACACTACTTGATGAAAGCCGTACATGGGGAAAGTTGACAGTGATTAGAATCTATTTGCCTTCACTTCAACTTATTACAGATTATACTTGTATATTAACTTTATAATTCTCTGATTACCAAGGAGTTCAACTGAGGCCCTGGGTCTCTTCAGTCCTAATTAGCCTTGTCCAGCTGAGCTTGTGCTCGACTGAACCATCAGTAGAGTATTTCTCAGTCAGCAATGGAAGCAAAATGATTCATTCTGGGAAGCTTGTTTCTGATGCTATAAACCATTTGCATACCATGTGGATTTGCACAGACCCAGCCTATG